>NC_135538.1:86121822-88621822 GCF_045843805.1 Urocitellus parryii | reverse complement strand
TTATATAACTATCTATAATATATATTATATATATATATATATATATATATATATATATATATATATATATATACTCTCTACTTACTTTGTTAATTGAGGAAGCACACCAGAAATCACATACATATAGATACAAGTTGTTTTTTTAGAAAGTAAGATTAATCATTTAAATGATGTGCTAATTCAATCTGCTTTTTCACATATTAATGTTCATACAAACTATAGTCAGTTTTTTAAAATTAATTTATTTGGCATATCTATTTTCAAATGTTTTATGTGTCTGGGGGAAAGTTGAAACATTTAATCTTGTATTTCAAAATAAAATTATTATAAATCAATTGCTTGATGAAATAGATGACATTATCTATCGTATTAATTTAAAATTGTTTTCACTATTTATAAAATTGGATTTATTTTTCTTATGAGATTTTGTAATAAGCAATATTATTTTGCAAAGATAAAAGAAACATGTTTAATGTAAGCTTCCTCACTTAATATTGACAGCAAGGTCAAGATTTGCAAGAATATATATGTAAATTCAAACTAATAGGACAGATATGACCAGAACATACATTACATATATTTGTATAAATAAACATGTACTCTTAATAGCTGCACTATTTATTTCATGATGAATTTGTGATATTCCCTGAGGTGTTCATTTCAAATGTAAAGAAGAAAAGTAGAGGATTTTAAGTAATTCTCCTGTGTTATCTTATACTATTTAAAGTGGTAAAGTATTTCACAGAAATCATTATAAGAATAATAACTGTGTTGTGTCCATATATCAGGACATATTTGCATAAATTGAAAACAAATGAGAATAAAAACAAAAGTCTTCATTCAATATGAGGATATGGAACCAAAAATCAGTTGCTAGTCTTAATGTTTTTTTTTTTAAACTTCAGAATATCTAATTGGTTTCATGTTATAAAAAAACAAATCATAACCTCTATTCATTTAGGGATTTTACATATGCTTTCTAAAATAGGCACAGTATTCCTATTTTTTAAGAAGACACTCTAACATCAATTATAAGGGCAGTGGATGTATAAATCAAACATTTTAGCTAACAGTAAAGTTGTTGTCAAACATTTTCAGAGAGAGTACACTAAAAGTTTAGAGTTTGTGGTTTCAGTCTATTTAGTAATTCATGTTTTCCCAAATTCTAGGCTTGCACTTCAAATGGCTATATAAATTTCAAATTCAAATAGTATGAGCTAAAAAAAATGACAAAATCATGGAATTTGCAGGGAAATGGGTGGCACTAGAGCAGATTATGCTAAGTGAAGCTAGCTAATCCCTAAAAAACAAATGCCCAATATCATCTTTGTTATAAGGAGAGCAACTAAGAACAGAATAGGGAGGAAGAGCATGAGAAGAAGATCACCATTAAACAGGGACAAGAGGGGGGAGGGAAAAAGAGAGAGAAGGGAAATTGCATGGTAAAGGAAGGAGACCCTCATTGTTATACAAAATTACATATAAGAGGAAGTGAGGGGAAAGGGGAAAAAACAAGAGAGAGAAATGAATTACAGTAGATGGGGTAGAGAGAGAAGATGGGAGGAGGGGAGTGGAGGGGAGGGGAGGGGGGATAGTAGAGGATAGGAAGGGCAGCAGAATACAACATACAGTAGTATGGCAGTATGTAAAAAAGTGGATGTGTAACCGATGTGAATCTGTAATATGTATATGGGGTAAAAATGGGAGTTCATAATCCGCTTGAATCAAATGTATGAAATATGATATGTCAAGAGCTTAGTAATGTTTTGAACAACTAATAATAAAAAATTAAAAAAATAAATAAACAAGTTCTAAAACCTGAAAAAAAAACAAATAGTATGAGCTGCATACTAGCTAGATATAAATACTATAAAATATAAAAATTTTAAAATTTGTGTGTCTGAAATGTTTTTCCTTTTGTAAGTACATTTTCATTCATTCACAGACAGCAGGTTAAAAAAAAAATAGTCTCTCCTGTGAACACTTTCTAGATTCTCCTGTGAGACACCAAATCTAATTATGCTACAGTTTGCCTACTTACAGATCTGGTCTGTATGCCATCATTACAATACCACTCTCTGTAAACCACAAGTTCAATAACATGATTTGCTTGGCTAATGTTTGTCTATTACTGTTAATTTGTGATAAACTTGAGAGCGATGGTGTATTTCAGGGTGAATTCATTATGACAGTGTCTGGTAGTAACCAAACGTGAGTTTTGATGAATCCTCATATAATAAATTCATAGATATTTTCTTTTCTAAACACCAGGAATAACTACTTTGTGTTGTCCACGAATCCACATCCACACACATATACACCTGTCAAATTTGACTGTTATGGGATCAATTATCTTATCATTATTATTTTCTCATTACTCTATTCCATTACTTTCAAGCTTGCTTAATGTGACATATTTCCAGTCTCTTTAACCATACAAGGCTAAGCTCAAATGAAAAGGATAAAAAATGGATAATCGAGTATTTAAATTTTCTATTTCCCAGGAAAACTACATTAAATATCTGTAGGAAAAGAAGATATAAACATATTTGAGGGGATTTTTTTCAAAATTAATCATATTTTCCTTCATTCATATCATTATTGTATTTTCCTTCATTCATATCATTATTGTATTTTCCTTCATTCATATCATTATTGTATTATAAAGTGATTTTTATGGGGCTAAGTTTCATTTGTCCCCCAAAATACTATAGTTTATTAAAGTTACAAAACAAAAATACATTTGATATCATTTAATGTATAAAATAAATAATTTATTTTAAATGTAGACTTTCTGATGACAGAATATTTTTCTAATATTATCATTGCTGAATTCTCAGTGCCCTTAGAACAGTGTCTATAATATTATAATTTTTATAATATGTAATTATTATAATATAATAAATAAATTGGTAGCCAATAAATTATAAAGTGGCTTCAAAAAATAGCTATGTTAATACAATTTGTGACTAGCTTCTATATTTCCACTAACTCTCCCCACTACTTAAACTATACCTTTTATATTGGATCACATTTTATCATGGGCTTCTACAGGACGTGGTAAGGAGAGATATTGAGGTTATGTATTATGGTCTCTATATTAAGTATCCCCATAAAGCTCATGTGTCCAACAATGTAAGAAATATTATAGATGGGTTATGAAAGTCTTAATATAAGTAGTGCATTAATTAATCATCCGCTAGGGATTAACTAACTGGGTGGTAACTGTAGGTAGGCTATGACTAGAGAAAGTGAGTTAAGGAAGATGTGTCTTTGAAGTACATATGTTGTAAGTGGTGAGAGGAGTCTCCTAATGCTTCCTGATAGGGAAGTCCTGATCTTTCCTCTGCCACACCCTTCTGTTATAATGTTCTCCCTCATCTTGAGTCTAGAGCAGTGAAGTCAGTGGTCTATGAATCAAGACCTCAGAAACTATGAGTCCCAGATTAACTTTTCCTCCTCAAAATTCTTATTAGGTCTTTTGCTCACAACAATGGAAATGCTGATTAAAACACTAATGAAATGAAGAATATATAATTTTAAATATGTGTAGAGGAAACTGAATTTAAATAAATACAAAATATGAATTAAAGCAAGAGTAAACTTACTCTTGTGGAGCTCTGATTATTTAATGTAGTAAAGCTATAGAAGCATATTGAAAGAACATATTGGAAAAGAACATTCTAGTACCAAAAACTATAAGAAAACCCCCAATATTTTATCAACTCATTTTCAGAGTACAGTGTACCTTATAGTTCAACAACCTCACTATTAGTGTTAATGATCCACTTGGTAGTACAGGACTCTTGATGCACAGGACTTTAGGCTTTACAAAATTGAAAATGTCTGTGGGCTTATATTACAATATTTATTAATAGTTTTATTTTTATTATTTTAATTAGAATTTTAAAATACAGAATAGTGCACAATAATATCTCTAAACTTGGTAGTACAGGACTCTTGATGCACAGGACTTTAGGCTTTACAAAATTGAAAATGTCTGTGGGCTTATATTACAATATTTATTAATAGTTTTATTTTTATTATTTTAATTAGAATTTTAAAATACAGAATAGTGCACAATAATATCTCTAAACTACAGAAGTGAGTATTTTAATCAATTACAGTAAAGAGCCAGGGATAAAACTTGACTACCTGAAAACCCTAGAACTTCTTCTCACTACAATTTACTACAATAGCAGTATGAATGATGAGTCATTCATTTCTTAAAGGCCAACAGTGAAATAAAGTTTCTATTGCTTTAAAACTGTGTTTCTAGGGTCTATTTAAAATGAAAGGAATTATTTCTTAATATTTTGCATTTAATGAAATCTCAATTTTTTTAAAGGAGAGCCATGTTCTAGTGGAAAGAGTGCTTGAGTAGAAATGATAACTTGTATTTTATTTCCAACCTTTCCAACAATTTCTTACTATCCTACAATAAGTCTTCTTAACACTCATGATATTTAATGGTTATATTTTAAAATAGCTATAAAATATTTTCTCACAAAATTAATGTCTCTACCATGTAAATGTTTGAGTATGGTTTTTTAGGGTTTTTCTTGTGTGTAGGTGTGGTACTGGGGGTTCAACCCAGGGTTTGACACATATTAGGAAATTGCACCATCACTGAGTTACATCCCCAACCCCAAAAGTTTTGTGTATAGATTTATAATAAATCACATTATTGTAATTTTCTTTGTGTTTTCTTTTTGAATATAGTAGAATATTATCTATGAACATGGAATTTAAATATGTCATATATATAAATGAAAAAATATATATATTTTCAAAGTTATAGTTTATACTACCAGAGCATAGAAGATACAAAACAGGCATTTTTTGAAACAAACGTTCTTTTGGTCATGCACACAATATGTGGCATGGTTATATTTATGTATGTTCTTTATAAATTGTTAAAGTAATTTCCATACCAGTATGCAAGAATTCACATGACAGCTTTCCTATTAATTGAATGGTTTTGTTAGGAATTTTCTGTACATGTTAATGTAGCAATGAATATTTTCATTTATACATACATACACATATGTTTAAGATTGTGTGTACGTGCTCACACACACACAAACACACATAATCCTCAGGTATAGATAGTTAGAGATTCTGAAAATTATAATTTTTAGATCAATTTCTATTACAATGAGTAGTTCACATTTTTTAGATTTCACTTGCTTACTTTTCAAAAAGTCTGAGTCAATTTACATTCCCAAATGAAGTTTCTGTTTTTCCTCCATCACCAGTATAAAAAGGATCAACCTTTCATTTTCACGAACAACAGGAGGGGTTATAGGCCACCTAAATGTCAGTTGCATCACCCTAATCTATCAATGAATATTATTTTTCTTAAGAAAAGAGGCCTCAGTTATCACTCATGTTATTCTTGAGAAGAAACACTAATTGTATTTAAACCCCTGCTAAGTCTTTGGGAGTCTTCCCTCAGAAGTAGAGGGAGAAAAGAAGATATTTGCTATGTTCTGTTGTTGCTGTTTTCCAGTGTATGAATGCACTGCACCTGTACATAGGTGTCTGCATGTGCTCTACAAATCTGATAAAAATGTTCCTATGCAAGCTTAAAATAGTTCCTTCAGGGAAGGACTTTTGGTGAAAACATGTTAGATCTCTTAACTCCACATTCCTGTTCTTCGCTGGAGAAAATACAGAGATATGACAAAGAATATTTAACTTTTGTTTTCTCATGGTAATGGGAAAGGAAATGGTATCCTCAGATGCTAAGGGAAAAATGCAGTATCACCACTTTGTGTGCCTGCCTGTCTCCCTGTCTCCCTGACTAATGTACTAGCGTTTGAGGCCTCAGCAGGAGTAATCCTGGTAGCACTTCTCTGAAACTGTATTCCTATGGCATTGCCAGTGGGGCTGGCCATTTATCTCTTACTGTATTTACTAACTGGAATTCTGTGTAGATGAGTCATATTTGTTCCCCCATTTATTTATTTTCATAAATAAATAATAGTGCTCAACTAGTAGTATGTAACATCAAGAACTGTCTCTGACACTACAGAACCACTTAAATTTCTTCATTGACCTCAATCTATAATACAAACTCTCTAGTCCCTCTCATGACCAAAGTAGGCTACATGGTAGGACTGCTGGCTGTCAGCTATGTTGCTTCAGTATTTCCCTTTGAATACTGCAAGAGCTCATGAGTTTTATACATATCACATAGGAACTGACCATGGCTCAAGCAAACTTGGGGTATCACACTATCCTTTTCTTTATACATTATTGCTTTAATTTTTATTTTGAATTAATTTCAGATTTCAGATCATTAACAAATGTACTTTCCCTACCTCATCCCACTTCAACTAATGGTCAACTAATGGTAACATCTTAAGTAACAAAGGCACAAGTGTGATAACTAGTAAATTAACAGTAAAATAAATTATAGGAAACTAATAGTTTTTGTAGTAGAGTATGTGTGTGTGTGTGTGTGTGTGTGTGTGTGTGTGTGTGTGTGTGTGTTCCCTATCCCAGGAACAGATCCAGAATTTTAGATTGCATTTAATCGATATTTTTCCTTAGTCTCCTGCAGTTTGTAATCATTCCTAATATTCTGCTGTCTTTTATTGTTTCTCAGGACCATGAATATTCTGAATAGTGCTGATCAGTGTTTTCACATTCCACAATTTGTGTTTGACAATTTTACATGTTTAAATTCAGTTTATGAATTTTTTTTACATGAAAACCATAGAAATTATGTGTTCTAAGTATGTAACTTCAAGGAGTATATTATTTAAATGTGTTATTACCTGTCATGTTAGGCTTGATAATTTGGTTAAGGTAATTACCACTGGCTTTCTGCCAGGTACTATATTTTTCTTTGAAGTTAATAGAGATTTTGCAGGAGTAGAGACAGCACAACTCTTGTTTTTCCTTCAAACATGTATTTAGTAATTTTAGCGTCTGTTGATGGCTCTTCTCTGCAACTCTATTCCTATGGCAATGCCAGTGGGGTTGGCCATTCACCTCTTCCTGTATTCACTAACTGGAATTCTGTATAGAAGAGTCATACTTGTTCCCCTATTTATTTATTTTTATTTTATATATTTGATAATAACTCCTATATATTTTATTGTGTGAGTTAAAATCCAGTGCTTTCAATTTTTATTTTGTTGGTTAAATTGTTCTAGTTTTAGACATAGGAAACCCTTCTGAATTTCCTCTTATGTTCTTTCAAGTCCCCATCTTTTCTCAGTTTCTTTTTTTTTTTTATAGAATACACTAACTTTCAGAAACAAGAAAACAAGAAGTTTTAAGTTTATGTAGTATGCTCCCTGACGCCATATTTGGGATCAGCTAATTCTTCAAGAGGCTCTAAAAATTTTATTGGTAAAGTTATTTAGAAACAAAGATCTGTGAGGTATGTGCTCACTAGAATCTGGAGTGTCACTTTTTAAGAATCCATCACCAAGGAGATAGTTAGGAATATTTTATAAATATAAAGTATGCATATGACATACCAATATCTGGAGATGGATGGATAGATAGATATGCAAAAATATACAGTAACCCATTATATATACACATTTGTCTACCTGTGTATATGTATGTTTCCATGAGTCTGTTTTGAAGTCTTTATAATAATCCAATAAAAGTGGGTTCAGTTTATTCATTTTAGCCTCTTCTCTAATCCGGTTTGTAAATTCTTTCTCCAAAAATGAAAATTCCAGTTTGTATTATTTATAATAAATTTATTTTTGATTTTAGCATGCACATAATTTCACAGTTGCTTATTTCATATTCCTGTTGATAACATTAAAATAGATTCTTTAGATTACAGCATTTATCTATGACTTTTTGTCATTAGGTCAAAAGTATCTACTTTGAACATTATTCAACAAAGTTGCTTAAGTTAGTACTTTTCCTCTAAATGTGTTAAGTATAGGTATGTTATTAATTTGTTACTGTCTGTATTCCATTGTACTTTCCAGTCGCATATTGTTGGCTTTAATAAGTTGGTTACTTATTCATTTATATATGAACTTGAAGTTTATGTGGACCAATACAATATTTTTGAATGTCAGAATTATAAAAATATATAATTAAAGGGTAGTCACTACATTTCATTACTGCTACTCCATTCCCATTTTCCTCTTCTATCCACTCACTTTTAACACACCACATGTAGATAATAAATCCTTTAGTTTACAGTTTATCATTTCTGGTCTGAATGTTTATTTCCCTACAAAATTCACATGTTGTCATCTAATCCCTAAGGTGATTGTAATAAGAGGTTTTACAAGTATATGTTAGGGTCTATGTAGTTACCTGTCTTCTATCCCATTGTTATATCTGCCTGCCTTATGAGAAAACCTATGTTTCTGAATACTGTTGATTTGTAATAACTTGAAATCAGGTAGTTTTTGCCTTTATTCTTCAAATGGTTTTTCTTTTAAAGTTTGCCTTTTCATATAAATTATAAAATAACTTGTTTTTACCAAAAATCTAGCAAGGATTTTGACTAGAATTTCATTGAATACATAGATTCATTTGCAAAGAACTGACAGCAGTATTGTGACTTCTAATCCATAAACAAAGTATACAACTATCCATTTACTTTTTTTTTTACAAATGTATCTAAGTAGTAAAATTTAATTTTGGTATACATGACTTGGAAATCTATGAGACTTAACATTAAGTGTTTTAATACACTTATAAATGGAATTGCTCTCTTGAAATTCAATATTTTACATTCCTCAGATACAAAATGTAATTAATTTTCATGTTGATATTTTATGATGCAAACTTTTTAATGTCACTTATTAGTTGTATCATATAGAATCAGTTGTTTTCTACATAGATGATCATAATCTGACATTTTTTGTTTCTTTTCATTATGGTTGATTTATCTTTTTTCATAAAATAATATCTTTTTATATTGTTTTTTTTTCACCAATATCATGTTACTGATTTGGGGGAGAAGATTTCAATCTTTCTCCATTCAATGTTAGCAGTATTTTGCTTGTTTGTTTGCTTGCTTGCTCTTGTTGTTGTTTTTGTTGCTGTCCTTTATGTGCTAAATTTCTTTAAGTGAGAATTTCTGTCAGGAATCAATGTTGAATTTATGTCAAATGCTTTTTCTGCATATATTGGAAAGGTTATTATTTTTCTTTTCATCATTATTGTAAATTGCATTTATGCTTCCAAATATTAAGCCCAACCTTCCTGAAATGAACCCTATTCAGGCACAATGTATTTGCCCTTTTATATAGTTAAATTCTATTGGCTAAAGTTTTGTTTAGAACATTTATATCTATAACATGATGAATATTCACTCAGTTTTCTCGACATATCTTCATCTGGTATTGGTATCGGGAACCTCTGGCTTCACAGACAGAGTTAGAATATATTTTCTCCTCTTAAATCTGCTGGAAAACATGTGTAGGTTCTTATTATTTCCTTCTTATCCATATGGTAGAATTCATCAATGAAGTCACTTCATATATGCTGTTTTTAAAAAATCTTATATAAATGTGCAATTTCTTTAATTTAGAAGTATGCATATTATCTAGTTCATTTTGTGGGACATTCAGCATATAATGATTATATCAGGAAATGTTTTTCCAAGTCACCAATGTTGTTGATTTTATGGTCAAAATTGTTCAAAATATCTCCAGTTGTCCTTTGAAAATTGAAGAATTTGTAGTGATATTACTCCTCTCACTCCTGATATTAGTAATTTTTGTCTTCTCTGTTTTATCTGGCCAGTGTGACTAGAGTTGTATTATAGTGTTTGATAAAGTCCTTATAATAAACCCAACTTTTATTTTGTTTTGTTTTGTTTTATGGTCTATTGATTTCTGCTGTGCACATATTGTTATTATTTTATTTTGCTTACTTTCATTTCATTTGGTCCATCTATTTCAGATATATTGAGGAAGGTTTAAACTGAGGGTGCCAACTTGAAATATTTTTATTTTCTAAAGTGGTAGTTGTTCAGTGCTATGAACCACCTCCCCACAATTTCTCTTTTAGCATTTCTTATGAATTTTTATATTGTCTGCTTTAATTTTCTTTCCATTTGAAATATTACAGAATGTCCTTTTAAGTTCTTCTTTGCATCACAGATTGTTTGCATACATGGTTTCCTGTTTGCACATATTTGGGGATATTTTTTAGCTATGTCTTCTGTTATCAGCTTCTTCAAATTTAATTCTATTATGGGCAAACTTTATATATTGTATAAATGAATGCATTTGCAATTTGTGAGAATTGTTTTATGACTAAAACTATCACGAATCTAGGTAAATGTATGTGCTTGAGAATGCATATTCTGCTATGGTTGGGAGATAGGGTGCATAAATATTAAAAAGTAAATTTTTCAAGTTTACTGTTTCTTTGCTTCTATTCATTCTATGAATATTGAGAGCTATTGATATGCCTGATTATAATTGCAGATTTTTTCTTTCTCCTTGTACATCATCAGTTTTTATTCAATGTATTTTTAAGCTTTCTTGTCATGTGCATAAATGCTTAAGTTCATCATGCCCTATAGACAAATTTACTTTTTATCAAAATGAATGAGTGTCTTATGCCTTTTAATAGGCCTTGGCTTGATTTTTTATTTTGTTCTTTTTTTGCAATTTAGGAGTCTTGTTAAGGAAGTCATTTCCAGAGCCAACATGTTGGGCTTATGATTTCTTCTAGTATATGCACGGTTTCTGGTTTAATTCCTAGGTCCTAGGTCTTTGATGCACTTAGAGTTGATTTCTTTGCAAGGTGAGAGATCAGGGTTAACTTTCACTCTATTACAAATGGATTTCCAATTTTCCCAGCACTGTTTGTTGTAGAGGCTCTCTTTTCTCCAATGTATGTTTTTGCCATCTTTGTCCAGTATGAGGTAACTGTATTTATGTGGGTTTGTCTCTGTGTGTTCTATTCTGTTCCATTGCCTGTTTTGGTGTCAATGCTATACAGTTTTTGTTATTATTTCTCTTTACTATTTTTTAAAGTCTAGTATTGTGATGCCTCCTGCTTCACTCTTCTCACTAAGGATTGCTTTGGCTATTTTGGGCCTCTTATTTTTCCAAATGAATTTCACTACAGCTTTTTCGATTTCTATGAAGAATGTTATTAGAATTTTGATGGAAATTGCATCAGATCTATATAGTATTTTTGGTAATATGGCCATTTTGACAGTATTAATCGGCCTACCCCCAAACATGGGAGGTCTTTACATCTTCTTGGTTCTTTCTCAATTTATTTATTTAGGGTTTTATAATTTTCAATGTAGAGCTCATTCACCTGTTTTCTTAGATGTATTCCTAAGAAGAGAATTTCAGTAGGTTAGATAAAGGTGAAGCAAGGGAAGGGAGGGGATAACAAAAGGAAATACAGTAGAATGAATCTAATATAATTTCCCTATGTACATATATGAAAAAAATCTAAGTGAATCCCATTACTATGTACACCCACAAAAATGGAATCCTTGTTAGAATAAGATACATGTCATGCTAGTATAGTATTATAGAAATGTATTCTACTGTCATGTATAACTAAAAGAAACCAAAAAATATTTTTTGCCTCAAAATAATTTTGATAGTTAAGGAGCTAATATTTTTTTTGCTTGCATTGACATATTTTTACACCTTTTTTAAAAAAGTGTATTTTATAGGCAGGAACAGGTACGGCCTGTAATCCCAGAGGTTTTGGAGACTGAGGCAAGACGATCCAGAGTTCAAAGCCAGCCTTAGGAAAAGCAAGGCATTAAGCAACTCAGTGAGACCCTGTCTCTAAATAAAATACAAAATAGGCCCATGGATTTGGCTCAGTGTTTGAGTGACCCTGAATTCAATCCTTGGTATCTCCCCCCAAAATGTATTTTATATTCTCTTCTGCTACAGAAGAGAATATAAAATAAATTTTTATATTCATACATTCATCTAAGAAAACAGGTGAATGAGCTCTACATTGAAAATATAAGATCAGAACTTCAACTGGATCTTCTCAAGGAAGGTAGTTCCTAAGGATTTACCCAGATTCCATGCACAATGGTCTCACACTTCTCTCAAGGCAGAAAGCTGGAGAAGCTCAGGACTGACATTATCTGTACTTGATCACTAAATTATCATTATCCTTCATGACATGAGGTCTAGGGTCATGAAAACTCTTTCAGTTCTTATTTTTCCATTTTACCAGTAAGTAAATACACTGATTCAGTTTTAATTTACATCCACCATTTTTGAATAATTTGAACTCTTTTTCTGTTTGACAGACATTTTTAACACTTTTTGTTTTGGGTAAGATTTTGTTTATTTTTGTCATGTTTTTCCATTGGATTATTATGTTTTTGCCCCACAATGTCTAAGAATTCTATATGTTTTAATGATATTGGCTCTTTGTTAATGCTGAGCATAATGAACAATTAACAAGTTGCTTTTTATGGTACCATTTATTATTTAAAAATTTATATAATTATTTCTATACAATTGTTCTTTAACTTTTTATTAGTATTTTTACTTATTAATGTGACAGCATGGTCTGAGAGGAACAGACTTTATAGGCTTTTTATTTATTGTTGTTGTTGTTATGTGGGGTCGGGAATGTTGTTGCTTTTTTTATATTCTATAGTGGGTATTTGCTTATTTTTTTCATATTTTTTTCATATTTCTGTATAAATATATTATCAATTTATCTCCATAGAATACCTCCTTGGTATGCCTCAGAATATTATATTGCATTTATAAATCAATTCTACAAGAATTAACATCTATAAAATATCAAATTATCCTATCAAAAATAGGGAATATCTTTCTATTTATTCATGTCAACTTTTGTGCCTTTTAGACATGTTTAAATATATTTCTTGTAAAAATAATGCACATTTCCTTTAAATGTATCCTTAACTGTTTAATTGAGTTATTTTTCATATTGTAAATGTAGTTCAATCATTATGTCCTGCTTAATATTTTAGCATATGTAGAATATTGATCTTCATATTATTTTAGTTTTCTGCTACCTCATTGAATTGTATTATTGTTTGCTTTAGTTTTATCAGTGACATCATGGATTTGTGTGCTATACTACCATATCATCTGAAAATTTAGATAATTTTACTTATTTTTTATTCATTTCAAACTTTTAATCAATTTCTC
The DNA here is from genome assembly GCF_045843805.1 of Urocitellus parryii. Classification (NCBI taxonomy): domain Eukaryota; kingdom Metazoa; phylum Chordata; class Mammalia; order Rodentia; family Sciuridae; genus Urocitellus; species Urocitellus parryii. Next base: position 88,608,692 of record NC_135538.1, on the reverse strand, counting down.
CAAACTGTATGGGCTAATAACTTTAGTAAAACATTGTTTATTAAAATCCAGGACATCTTTGATCTCTATTTTTTTTTAAATCTAAGTGGAATTTCTTCCAAATGTTCATATATAACCTAATCATCTCCTCAGTTCCTATTTCCTGGAAGATTTTCAAAATTTTTGTTGTATAGCTATTGAATATTGTTAGTGTCTTTTTCAAGATCTAAGCAAATAATCATATGGTTTCTCCCTTAATTTTACTAAAATAGTATATGATATTAATGGCATATGATATTAATTTTGTTCTGAGGTTTCAGCTATCTTCCAAAGGAACTTGAGCTAAGAATATATGTACTTCATGAAAAAAATTAAAAATATTATGTCCTTTCTTTCATAATCCAAACTCAAAACACATATTTAACTTTGAAGGATAAAAGCAAAATAAACCCCAAGTGTCCTTGAGCATTACTTTGTTTTCAACCTTCCAGTATTGAAGAGAGTTTCCCCACATTTTATGGTTTTGGTACAAAGTGCTGTCCACAAGCTCCTGTGTAAGGCAATGCATAAAAAGTTAGAGGTGAGATGATTAGATTACAAGAGTTATGATCTGATTAATGGCTCCATCCATTGATATGAACCAACTGTGCATAACTATAACAGGTATCCTGTGACTGGAAGAAGAAAGTCATGGGAATGTGCCTGTGGAGTACACATATTTTGTCCATGGTAAGTGGAGGGAGGTATCTCTGATTCCTGTTTGCCATGTTCTGAGCTGCTTTCCTCTGCCACACCCTTCTGCCATGATATTCTGCCTCATATCAGGCCTAGAGCAATGGAGTCAACAATCTATGGACTGAGGCCTTTGAAACTCTGGGTCTCAAATAAAATTTTTCTCCTTTATATTTTCTTGTTATATCTTTTGGTCATAGTGATGAAAAAGCTGACTAAAGCCCTCCAGTCAATGGAAGGATGATTTTAACTAATAAAATTGGAGCAAGATTCAGGATCATGAATGTTTCCCCTCACTATAAATGTGGGTATTTTAATCAAAAATATTTCCTTTTTGTATTTAGAGACAAACAAATAGTTAACATTGGTTGATGTTAGATTCCTTTAACATTTTATCATGTAAAACAGTTAAGAATTATAATAGTTGTGGTCCTTCAAGGAAAACTGGTTTCAATTAATTATACTCATTATTTCCTACTTTAATTTCACACTGTCAGCAGGAGACAATTCTACCTCCTTTGTCACAAATAGAGACAAACATCTTTGGGACTTCCTTTGTTTCTTGAAGCAAAATATTGCAGGCACATCTTGACTCCAACTATTAAAACATGAAATTGCTGTGTCTCCACAGACTCTTGGCATATTTTTATAGAGAAGGATGTCAGAGACCAAAATATAGTCATGTTTCTGATGTTTCTTCATATATTCTGGAGACATAGCATATTGATCCTAAGGTGGCTAGAGACATCTGTAGTAGGGACAATATTTACCATATTTTAATACTCATTATTTTCATTTGTCTTGATTTAATAAAGCTCTCCTTTAGAGGAAGCATGGTGCTTAATGGCACAAAGTCTTGAACTATAGTGCTTATGTTTACCCCTTGAATTCACAGGTAATGAACAACAAGACCCTTGGTGAGTTACCAAGGATCTCTCTATATATGTCTTTATGCATTAATTGCCTCATATGTATGATAGGGGTAATAACGGTGCTTACATAATAAGGTTGTCAGGATAAATGAATGCTTAACTATTTGAGAATCACATTGAAAAGTGCCTGGAACAATTAATATTAGTTAAAGTTATCAAAAGGAAAGCTCCATGATAATTGTTCTCTCTTATTAAATTTTGTATTATACATTATACATTATCACATCAGATGTGTCCCTAAATTAGTATTGTTATGAAATATACAAATCTTTATTTTTCACTTTCTAACCTTTGTTCAGGTTCCAAGTAGTACAATTCTATATCATTTTTCTTGCTGTCTTCACTTTAGCAGCCAATATGGAAAAGAAAAATAAGTCTCAGTTATTTACTAAAGTAACTAGGACACCGAATGTACCAGATATAGAATCCACATGCAAGATTTCTATGAAAGCCATGACAAGGACAAAAGAAAGAATAATATGCCTTTGAAGTTTTGTATGTAAGTGCTTTAAATGGTTTAATGTCTCAGGTGTCATTATTTATCTTTTATCATGGGAAGATTTAAGGTTGAATTAAAATTACTTAAATGCCTTTAGATAATGTAGACACTTTACTTTGTTTCCTGGCCTACTCTGATTTGTCTATCAAAACTGTCCATTCCCACTGAGGGAAAGTGATTATCATAATGCAGATAAACAAAATAGTAAATGCAAACCTTGTTAGGACTCCTTAGGCTTCATTCACAAAATCAAATTTTAAATAAAATTATTCTTTGGGGAATTTATTGTAATAGAAGTTTGCAGATTTTTATAATGAATATATTTTATATATAACATTTTGAAATTTTGTAAGGTTCTTAAACATTATTTTTTCTTTGCCACTCAGTTATTAGAAAATCAAAGATATTGTTTTAATTTTAAGAGAAAATAATTGTTCTTTTTTTTAACTGAAGCATCATGGGAATTATATTGATCAAGTAGTCAGGTCCTAGGTGTTAACTGATGATGAAAGTGAATTGGCTTTATTCTCCCCTCCCCTCCATCCCTTTTTGCTTTTTCTTTTTTATTGAATTACACACCATAATGAATGGAAAATATGTAAGTCAATCAACTAGATATCCTTATCTTAAATAGTATTTTTGCTCTGATTATTTCCTCAGGAAAAAGTTAGGAAACATATGACTAAATACTGATTGACTCCTATCACCAAAAACACTTCTACAGTTAAAGTAGAACTTCAGCCATAGGAGTCAGTATATGGGATTTTCCGTGTGCATCCACAGGATACCTAGCTTGACAAAAATCAGAATTGTGAATGGAGAATAATAAAGAGCCTATACTTACTATATACCTTTAAATGTCTCTCTATTCTATTTATACTTGAAAGCTTACATATGCCAAAGTGTTTTTTGTTGTTGTTTTTGTTGTTTTTCACTATTTCTGTTTATTCTATCATTTCTCTTTTTCTGTTTTTTTTTTGTCTTATTGGATATTTGAGTAGATATAAGAATTTCATTTGGATGCTTCATAATGTTTTTGAATATATCCATTTTTACAGATACTTTAGTGGTATATCTAAGCATTACACATAATGCACAGTGTTTTGTTGTTGTTGTTGTTTGTTTTTTTATTTTGAAGTTTGAGGAAGTGTAAGAATCTTAGCACCTTTAAGTGATTCACTTGACACAATTTTCATTATAATTATATTTTGTGGTTTTTCTACATACATTGACAATCACATGGGACAATGCTATAATTTTTTTATTCAACTACCAAAACACATGAAAATCTCAAGAGAAAAAAAGAATGGCTCTGTTATTTACACATACATAAAAATATAAAATGAGAAATATTTTATTACTTTTTTTCTCTTTAAAGAACTTTCTTTAGTCCATCTTTTGGGGCAGGACTACTGCTGACAAATTTTATAAGTTTTATTTCATATGATATCTGTCATCATTTGATTTCTTTTTCATATCTGAGAATATTGTCAGTTGATATGAATTTTTGGTTGACAGTTCTCTTTCTTCCACATCAGAGATGTGTTATGCCAATTCTTTCTTGCCTTCATAGTTTTTATCATGAGAAATCTGTTGTCATTCAAATTGTTCTATTTTTTTTTCACTGCTCATTTTTTGTCTTTAGTTTTCAGAAGTTTGACTATCATGTCTTGGCAAAGATTGTTTTGGTTTCATTGTGTTTAGAATTTGATCATGTTCTTGAATAGGAGGTTTATGTCTTCTGCAAAATTAAGGGAATTTTAAGCTATTATTTTTTGGAATGCCTTTTTGAATTTCAAAATTATATCTGTGTTTCCTTGCATACCATTGCTTTGGTCCTATCATCATTGACCAGTATGTTTCTTCTTTTCAGTCTTCTGAGTCTTCTCATGCTTCTTTTGTGTACAATGTCCAGAGTTGATAGCTGTCTTTAATGGAAGAACCAAAAGAACACTGTCTACAACAATTTGGAAGTAGAAACTTTTTTTTCCTTATTAAATTTTATTTTATAATTTTGCTTAGTATTTATCCTGGAAGTTGTGCTTTTGAATATCACCAAAAATACTAGGAACCCCTCCATCCCTTAACCTTTAGATATTTCACTTTATTTTTTTTCACCTTTGTTGAATACTTTATTAGGTACATAAACTATGTAAACCACTAGGCTTTTCTGACATATTTGCTCTTTTTTTAAAAAAACAAATTATGGATAAAAAAATGTGGCATTTATACACAATGGAATATTACTCAGCACTAAAAAATAACAAGATCATGGCATTTGCAGGGAAATGGATGACATTAGAGCAAATTATGTTAAGTGAAATTAGCCAATCCCTAAAATAATAAATGTGGAATGTTTTCTCTGATATAAGGGAGGTGATTCAAAATGGGGTAAGGAGGAAGAGCATGAGAAAAAAATTACCTCTAGATAGGGAAGAGAGGTCAGAGGGAAATGGAGGGAGAATGGGAATTGCATGGACAATGGAAGGAGACCCTCATCGTTATGCAAAATATATGTATGATGATGTGAGGGGGAAAAAAAGAAATGTGTCACATTAGATTGGGTAGAGACAAGTGATGGGAAAGGGGGGAGGGGAAAGGAGGATAGGAAGGGCAGCAGAATAAAAGAGACACTAGTATTGTTATGGGTATATACGTGTCTGTATAACCAATGTGATTCTGCAACCTGTACACTCAGAAAAATGAGTATATGATATGTCAAGATCATTGTACTGTCATGTGTAACTAATAGATATTTCACTTTAAAAATGAAAAATAAAATGATTCTTTGGATAATAAAAAGGTCACTAGTTAATACCTCAGTGGATCTGGAAACAGCTGAACGGCCACAGTGTCAGAGTAGTTTATTGTGACCAAAACCAAAAAGAAAGCAACAGTCCAGAGTTTCCATCACTTATTACAATAATATAAGTCAAAGTCTAACCTGGAGAAAACATGAGAATCATGTTTTCTATTTTCCCATGGAATAATACCTGTGAAGACCCAAACAAATAGGAGGGATAGAAGTAGAAAAAGAACAAATGCTGACTCAAAGTGAAAAAGTTTTCAATTTTCTACTCCCTCTGTCCTTGCCAGCAGAAGTGCCTGAGAAATGCCTTTGACAAAATTGCTAATAGAGAAGTATGAAAATGGAACCACCTAGGCAAGGGATGCAGATAAACATAGGGGCTGCCAGGCAAAGGGGCTTGAAGCCTGACTGCCACTCCTTTCAGATACTGCAAGATGGGTGAATGAGGCAGCTCTTCCTTATGAGACCTGCCAGGTAAAGTCCTTGTAGTTGTCTACAGTAAGGTCTAAAAAAATTATAGAGATATTTTAGCTACAACCCAGGCTCCTTGGAAAAATTTAAAAGTTTCAGCAATTTTTAAAAACATTGACATTTCTATCTTTAATTTCAGATAAAATAATGATGGTTAGAACACTTTGATGAATTTTAATAATCCTAAAGATATAAGTGGCAATCATAATTAGTATAGTTAAAATTTTGAAGCACGTAGCATTAGATATTGTAACAGTAATGTGAAACAACCTATACAAAAATCAGTCATTCATGATTTCATATTTTTCTTCTTTCTCACAACCACAGGTCCAAAAGAAGACTGTGCATGGCTAATATACAACGGCCCATTTGAGCAGCTCCACTTTAAGCAAGGAGTGGGATTTCATTCTAGGCTGCATTCTAGCCTGCAGACAGGGCTCAAGTGTATTAGATACATTTTTCTTTATGAACTTTAGGGTGAAGAGGAAGCAGAGCCCTATAATATGCTATCATCATAATTCATCAGACAAAAGAGCAGGTAAAAACACCCAGCATATTTAAATTCTTTTTTTCTTTTCATATTTGTTGATATTCCTTAGGCCAAAGTGAACCAAATGCCCAAGACCCCAAATCCATGCTGCAGCATGTAAAAATAAGTATCTTTTTGCAAAAAAAAAAATTACATATATATAATTTAGATATGAGCATACACACAAAATGTATATGTGCATATATTTTATATGTTTATATATACATATTTATATAAATTATAGTTTATATATACATTACATTATGTATAAACTTTAATGAATTATGTGCAAACATACACTTGATTATATAAATGTGTATATGTTTATATATATATATATATATATATATATATATATATATATATAATGAAAAGAGAAGATGACAATATTTTAGAGCTTTTCTAAACATCAAACAGTACATCTTTAAGTATTTTATAGATATTAAATATTCATCCACTTGCACTATACCAGTTACCTGTTGATAATAAAAATTACCACATATTGAAATAAATCCACATACATCTATTACCTCACACTTTCTGTAGTTCAATAGTTTAAGCATATCTCAGAGCAAGATTCAGATCTCACATGTGGTGATAAAGTTAACTTCCTGTTGACCGACCTCATGGTTATCTTCCAAGCTCATGAGGTTTTTGACATAATTGAATACCTTGCAGAATTGATGTCCCCAGTTTTCACTGGATGTAATCTGTGGCCCTACTTAGGCACATTCACAGGCTCTTTTGCAACATGGCCACTCATTACTTCAAAGTCAGAACAAACCAAATCTCAGAAAAGACCCAGCTCCTCTCTTCAGGGCTCCTGATTAACTCAAAATCAACTAACTTAAGGTTTTAATTACATCTGCATTGTGTAATGCAATGCAGTTTTATGTCATTAATATTGACTAAAGGAAAAATAAATAATGTTCTTTTATTTAAAACAGCAAAAATATCAATTAGAAGAAAAATATGTAGCTCAATGCAGTTTACTGCCTAAAAAACAGTATAAAACAAATTTTTCCATGTAGGAAGTTAATTTTTGGAATACATACAAAATAAATACAGAGACTATGAAGGGTAAATTGTAAAAAAAAAAAATTAGTGGAATAAGTAGCATTTATGAACAACCATCCATATGTACCTCTATGTGTTCTTTCATGTCATAGTAAATTTTATTTGTATATAGTAGTAGTAGTAGTGGACAATCTCTTGATAGATTTGTATATTTAGTTGACTTTTTTGTTTGTTTGTTTGATGGATCTTGGATTGTCGCTTATTTACTGTTTGTTTCCTGTCTTTCAAAACAGATAAGAACAGGATATTTCTGCTGATTTGGGTTACCTAGGGCTGTTTCTAGCATATAGACTATTTTCAAAACATATTGGTTGAATAATTGATATTATTGCATTACTTTTTATCTTTGCAAAAGTCTTGCTGATTGGCTTGTACAAATGAAGAAAATAAACTTTAGCAAATTTAGACAACTCTCTCAAGGTCTTCCCGAGTAGGTATATTAAATATATAAGATTTTAAAAATGGGAAAATACAAAAATAAAAAATGGATAAAGTATTATCATAAATTTAAAAAAAATGAAGGTAGAATTAACTGTTATACTGTTATTTATTTAATTTTTGTCTGTTTTAGAAGTTTTAATTTTTCAGAAAATTTTTAAAGATAGTAGAAAGAGTTCTTGCTATGGTCTGAATGCTTTATTCATCTTCAAAATTCATTAGAAACCATGTCTCCTAAAACGACAGGTGGTGGGGTCTTTATGAAATAATTAGATGAGATCATGAGATTAGAGCCCAGATGGTTAGTGTCTATTTAGGAGTTCTGAGAGAACTTAATTTCCCTTTCTACCATGTGAGAAAATAAGAAAATTGCCAAACAATTCAGTATATGGTAAGAGCTCTTACCATATACTGAATCTGTGGGCATTTGTACCTTGAACTTCCCAGCTTGCAGAACCATGAGAAATAAATGTTTGTTGTTTAAATCACCCAGTTTATTATATTTTGTTTCAGCTTTCAAAACTAAATCAGACAGCCCCTATATACCCCAAACCCAGTTTCCCCTATTATTATCATCTCACACTAGTTTGGTAAATGTATCACAATTAATGTCATAGTGTTGATAGATTATATAGCTTTATCTGGCTGTAGCCATCTTCATGTATAATTTTCAGACTATCCCAGATCCATCCTGGTTGGTTTTCCTTGAATAATGTCCTAGTGTTCTATGAATAAACAAAACAATTGAAGTATGTGTAGCTCTATGGCACAGCCCCTGGTGCAATAAGTACCACAGATGTTCCCTACATTTTTTATATAATCTTGAGATAAAATTTGTATGTTCTAGCTTGGATGATGCCACTTTGGTTCTGACCATTATGTAATGAACCGAATTGTTGGGATCCACCTATCTTGCTGCAATCTAAGACATGTTTCTGTGCATATATTCCCTAGAAGTTGTACTTTGTGCAATCCTGGATCTGTCTGCCTCCTGGCATCTTGCATCTGTTGCTCATACATTGGGACCAAGATTTTCTGGAAAAAAAAAAATGTCAAGACATCCAGGATACCTAGGAAATGTGCAAGGGTAAGGAAGCTTCCATAGGAGAAATCCTGAACTGACTAATTCTCTATGGGAAGGGGTGGCTCATATAAGAAAAGTTCCCAGCTCACCATGTGACACGGTGAAATTGTAGCTGGGTTTGAAGCAGCTCTTTGCTGAATGTTGCTTAATCCACCATGATAAGGAAGAATGGCATTTTGCTGCTATAGTGGGGAGACGGTTGCCATAATCTGTTTAGCCACTAGAAAAGGAGTTTCAATGTGAATGAGAAACACATCTCTCTGACCTTCTTAACCCCTAACCTGACCAGCATGCCAAGGTAGAAACCTTAGCTTGCCACTTTCTGGGCACGTTTGAATAGAATTAGAAGAGAAAACAGAAGAGAAGTAGTATATCAAGGCCAGAATCTGATGCAAAAAAAAAAAAAAAATGGACTCCCTGAAAAGGAGGGGAATGAGGCAAAACCTGAGCCCGTGGGGTTGAAATACTACAAGATGAAAGCACCCTACCATGAGCCTTTTTTTTCCCACACTCTACTGTTAATGCAACACAAGAAAAGACATAGCATATGCAGAAGTAGTATGGAATCCTAACTGTTGGGGAATATAGTGCAGGAGAATTTCTACCGATAGGAAAAATTAAAAATTAAATAACTATCCCATGAAAGTGTGCCATCCGAGTGAGACTCTAGGACATAGGATGCTATAGCATTTTTCTAATGGGAAATGAAGCTAAGAAAATGAGTAGTATTTAAAAAATCCATCTGGCCCATAAGCAGTGCTTATATAATACCCACAAAGTGCAAGGAAATCATTGTACTATGGATTGTCTCATTGTGGCCTGTGACATACCATTTATACTCAGGTGTTTCAAGAACCAGATAAACCTATTTTATGATTAGAATGAACAGTAAACTGTTATGAAATAAACTTCTGTGATGGGATTACCCTTGTCTTTCCCTTCTCAACCTGATTGTTGACTCAATATTTATAATATGGGCAATGCTACGGCTATTATGGGACAAAGTGAACATGTTTGGGACAAGGTGAACCTTATCATAAAATATGACAAGAAAGGGAGCAAATAAGAACAAGAAAAAAAATAAGAGGTCAACTAAAATAACCAGGAAACAGAAATTGCATGATTTGTTCCATGCTGACATCCTCCAGGGAAACTATAGATATATCACCTAATGCAATCTTGGTAGTCTTGTGGAAGGAACTTAAGTCCATACAATAGTGCCAATTTTTACTTCTCTTCTTAAAATGGACAAGATATCTCTATGTTCCAGCATTGTCTGCTATGTGGGTGTATACCCCCAATCACTATGATTAGGGGTGTGAACAAGATCACTGCCAAGTGTAATCTATAGGGGACAACCAGAGACTTCATGTGAAACTCACAATTTATTGGTTCTCCAAGAGCAAGAACACAACTGATCTGGTAGATCCAAGTGCCAAATGTACACTAATACACAGTGATCAAGAACATTTTCTGGGGCCTTGAGCAATTATTAACTAATATATGGGTAAGATCATCAGAGTAAAGCAAGTATTACTGCTTCTAGAAATTTGGAGAGCACACTCCATTCCATGTAGGTAGGAATTTTCCCATTCTCTCAAACATTTTACAGATAGATATTTGATTAGGAAAAATTAATAAACTCTATTGAGGAGTTGCAAATCAAAGTGTGCATAGTAAAGACAGTATTGAGAGAAAATAAAAATGGAATCCTGCTTGCCTTCTTACTTCTAGGAGGCTAGTAAATACTGGGTAGTAAATGCTGCCATGTAGACATGCTGAGACTGAAGCTACCATAAAATAGCTGGAGAGGGTTGAAATTTTACAACCTGCCCATAGTACCTACAGTAGCCCAGTCTGGCCAGTGAAAAAGCTGGATGCAACTTGGAGAATGACTGTTAACTCTAAGGAGCTATGTACGGTGATTCTTCCTTTGTAGGATGCAGTGCCTAACATTACTTAGGAAGTGAAAGAAAAAAAAAATCACATCCTCCCTTGGCACTATTTGTGCTGCCCTGTTCCAGATTCACCTCATTTCATTTGCAGAATTGTTATTACAGAGTTACAGAACAAGTCTGTCCTCACATGAAAGGGAAGACAGAAGACAATTTAATATTGTCCTGGGGCACCTAAACCTTCTTACTGTCTGTCATGACATGGTGCCTAGGGAGCGCATTTTGTTCTCACTCCCTACAGATACTACCTGGTTACATTATATCGATGATAATTATACTAATTGTGAAGATGACATCCTCTCTTGGGACAAAGTAGAATGCCTATGCACTCACCTATGCATGTGCCTGAAGAGATGGACTGTCAACCCCAATAGTATTCAGGGTCTTGGACCATCCATAAAGTTCCTAGATGTGGTCTGATGAGATAAGATCCTTTTAATTCTGGGCACAATAAGAGATAAAAAACAAATTTTCCCTGTTGCCTATATGTTTAGAATGTATAGATTTTGCGGGGGGGACTATTGGGTTGTTGGCAAACTTTTCTTTTTTAATTGGTTACTTTTTGTCCAGTTTCTGGACTCTATTTTGACTTTCAGTGAGTTTCCTGAAAGCTCTTGATGCTTCATGTGCAAGATTAGCTGTAAATTGAAAGGTTAAGTGTTTATTTCAAACTTCAAAATATGTCTTTTTTGTTCCTGTCTGCCCAGAAATTCTAAGCAGACTGCTTATTTTCTCTTAACCTGTGGTCCCTTTAGCTATTTCAGTACTAGATGGTGCCATTAGTCCAGGTTTGCTGGAGGCCACTGTTAGAGTGTTGTCACTGTTTCAACACTAGAGGGCGATCCAATCACAGGTTAGTCCCAAATTTGCCATTGGCATGTTGTACACTCTGACCAGGAAGATTAGCTAAAAGTAGTAGTAGTGTGTCCCAGCCAGCATCTCTCTGGGGCTAGCATAGACACCTGGTCCACAATCACAATGCCATCGTCAGATACTGGAATTCCATAGGTTCTTGGCAGAAAACTATGGAAAACACAAAACCAAGGTTCTTATGCCACCATCCTTATGTCCTCAATACTGTCATACCACCACATCACAGGATTGAAGACATATTAACACAGGTTTTCTCTGCTGAGATGAACTTGAGACCCAAGATAGAAGCAACCAACTGAAGGTAATGATGGCCAGAATAAAAATCTGATAGTCTAGTACTGATTGTCTTCACCTTGCACTAGAGCTGTTCAGAAGCCTTTTACACAGGCAGGTGTGGGGATGGAAGCCAGTAGCCTGTACCTTTTGTTAGATTTTAACAGTAAAATTCTGATCTCCAAAGCAAAACTCTGTGCTTACTACCCTGTCATAACGGCTGTGTTGGAGAAGGAAATCCCTTGACCAAGGTTGATGCTAAACTGGATCACACCTGAGAGTTACAACCTCAAGGACCTGAATAGTCTTTAGGTTGCAACCCAGTTCATGCTGTAGCTGGAAGTGGTGGAGGACAAAACATAAATTCATTAAAATATTTTTTAATTTTCACTTGAGGTTTATTTTTTGATTCATGTATTTGGAATTATTTAATTTCCAAAATTTAAGGGTTTTTTGTTATATCTCTATTGCTGAATTATTATTAAATTTCATTCAGCATAATTATATACTTTCATTCAGTATATATACTTTGTATGACATACTCTGTTTGAAACATTTATTGTGTATTTTGTGATTCAGAAAATATCTAGACTTGTGCATGTCCATATGAGATTATGTTTCCTTCTATAGATGGATGGAATATACTAAAAATATTAATCAGATCAATCTAATAATTCATTTTAATTACATTTTAATTACATTTTTGTGTGTTTGTATATGTAATTAAACATTTACATGGCCTGATTGTTCCATCAAAGAGTAAAATAAGGATCTTAAAGGCTGCAATTATAGTAGTGGACTTTTATCTTCTTTCACTGCTGTAAGTTTTACCTCATATAATCTGGCACAATTGTAAGGTGGACATGTTAAATTTGTTAGGTCTTCCAAGAGTGTGCAAACATTTACCATTATGTAATATTCCTCTATAGTCTTCATTATGTTGTGATATGGACACCTTCTAACTGTATTTCTAATCCATCCCTCTGTCCTACATGATGTTTTCTATCCTGTCACTATGAACATAATTGTCATAATAGTAGTAATATAAACATGAATAACCACATCTCTTTTTCATCAATAAAAAATAGAATAGAATTTGTTTACATTAATTCATTATCTCTGAATTTCCTTTTGCTTTAAGTAGCTGCAGTTCTTGTTTAAATTGTTTTAGTTCTCCCTGAAGAATTTACTGTGAACTTTCTTAAGAGCAAATGATTTGGCAATGAGTTCCCTCATTTTTTTTCTTAATGTTTAAAATCTTTATTCAGTTTTGATGTGTAATGTTCTGGATAAAGGAGTTTCATGGTTTTCTACTTCAACACTTTAAGTCTGTCTTCATTTTGCTTCTATAGTCCTCTATTTTTCTTTTTCAGGAAAGCAGAAGTGTTTACCTCCATGTTAGTCTAAGACTTTGTATGTGTCTTTGTAGTTTGTTTTTGAAGTTTGTGTATGATGTGCCTCTTTTCTTCACCTCTTTGCATTTCAGTTCAGGAAGTTCCTATTGACTTATATTGACCTATATTCAAGCTGTGGCTCAGCAAACCGGGAGGCCTCTCTGTTGAGACGGCTTTAATAAGTCATGTCCACCATAAGGAGTCTTCATTTGTTTCGGTACTTTTTTCTTTCTTTTTTTTTTTTTGGCAGGGTACTGGGGATTAAACTCAAGGGCACTCAACCACTAAGCCACATATCTAGCCCTATTTTGTATTTTATTTAGAGACAGAGTCTCACTGAATTGCTTAGGGCTTTGGTATTTTTCATTTCAAGTATTTCCCTCTGGTTCTTGATGTCTCTGCTTTGATTACTCCTTCATCCTTGGCACATTACCTGTTGCCTACTGTTTCCATTAGAACATTTAATATATGAATCATATTTGTCTCAAACTCCCTATCTGATATTTTCATTGTCTGTTTTTCATCTGACTCTAGTTATGACTCTTCTCTCCTTCATACTGTGAATTTTTCCTTGGTTTTTACTATACTTTGTATTTTTTTATTGTTGTTGTTGCAAGCAAGGAATGTTGTATTGGATAATAAAAACTGGAGTAAGCAGGCCTTTAGTGTGAGGATTTATGATGATATAGATAGGTGTTGGTCTGAGTTTACTGTTTCCTGGAGTCTTAGGTGTCAGGGAATGCAAATGTCTTTTGTATCTTAATTTTGACTTCTTTTTTGACTTTGAAACTCCATAAATATTCTGTTTCAGAGATCCTACATCTTTCAGGTCTTCTGACTGTAGTCCACTGATATTGTGCAGGAGCCCTTTTTGTTTTTGGTAAAGTGAGAGCGAGGGAAATCATTTTAATCACATAATTAAATCTCAATCTCTTGTGGATCCAGGACTCTGGTCTTTCAAAGTGTTTCTCTGATAGTATAGAAGTATTCCTTTTCTTAAATCAAAACAAACGCTTGGAGGGTCTAAAGCCTGAATATGTTTCTGGTAAAGTCTTTTTCCATGAAAAGTGATCTTTCTTCCGGAAAATGTTTTGCAGTTATTTTATAATGATTATTTTCCTTCTCGTATTGCTAAAGACAGGAAGAGATCTTTCTTGGCTCTTCACCATGTGAAACTGGAAGAGTTTTGGACTTCACATCTATGAAAGTTTTGGGGCTCTCCCAAGACTGCAGCCTCTAGATTTTCTAACTCTCATGCCAGGATACTCTCGGCTTCCAGCAATTCATCAAATTATTCCTTAAGTATTTCTACCAGTTTGTGTTCCAGCAGCTTTGTTCCAAGTAAGCAGATCCCTGTGTAATTCTGTTCTGTATTCACATAACTTTTCAAATTCTGGGAAGTCAGTTTGCTCTACAATCTCAATTTTCAGGTTAATCTTTTAAAAAGTTATTGATTTTAGTATGTTCAGTTTATTTTGTTTGTTCATTGAAGATCAAAAGTGTTTACCTCCAAACGTATTTGTTATAGCTCAAAGTGGAAGCTGTTCTTTATACATTTGACAGGGAAAAAACAAAGAGCAAAAACAATTGCTGTGCTGACATCCATAAACAAGCTTTTCAAAAATTAATAATGCTAACAAAATTTAATGCCTGTGCATTAATATACAATTGCATTTTTAGTGAAGAGTATGTTCAAATATACAACTCCATAGGTATCAAAGGCTTTAGGAATGTAAAAATATCTCCCCTCTATTTCATGATCATTTTATAATTTTACAGATGACTGATTGACAGTTATTATAGCAGAATAAATTTTAATTTTGTGATATATGATATTTTATATTTGTGGTGACATATATTCTTTTGTGATATAATATGTGAACTTAAGAGTCTTTTATATAGAGATCATTTAATAAAAAAATTCCAAAGAAATTTTTAAATGGTGATTTTTCAGTTGGTAGTACAATCAACTATTTATAAGAAAACAATTAATAGAATTAATGAAATATTCATAATCCATTTATTCTATTGAATTTTGATTACCTTAAATTATTATTAGGCAAACTAATGAGCAAATAAACAATAATAAGCACAATGGCCAAATAAACAGTGTAGAAATTAAGTTGAACTGATTTTTTACATTAAGTGGAAAAGAACCTATAATATTGAAGAACTATGCATTCATTATTTACTTGATTCTGTATTACCTTCTGCAAACAATATAAATTAAATACTTTGTCCTTTTTATACACATTATCAGATCCAGAAATGGTAAAAATCTCACAGTCAATATTTTTAAAGTTTTAATTGGTACTTTATATCAGCATGAATGACCTCCTATTGCTTCTTGCACTTTACAAAATGGTATAATAATCCTGCTGTCTTAAGTGAAAGAAGTTCTTCCAAGATTTATAAGCTCATGACCTGCTATTGTTCTTTTCAAGCTACTGTGACCTTCTTGGCTCATCATTCATTTAATAAAATGAATTCTCTTTTATTGTGGTGTTAAGTCTCTATGTTTAGAAAACCAGTGACCTTTCCCTTATAGTAATGGTGTTTTTATAAGTCTACCCTTCTTTAAAACTAAAATCAGTTGACATATTTGAATCTTTTCTTATCTGCAGGAGAGTAAGCAAACTCAACAACTGCCATTCCTAACTTGAAATCTTGTCAAGTTATATGAAAGCCCAAGACACACCTGTTTTGTAGGTTGTGTTAAATTAAATGTTGTTCAGTCACTGTTCAAAGGCACTATCTATTAATGCATATTGTACCCCAGAAGTATTTATAATAGAACACTATTAATATTCTTCATATATTTTATGCAGTTTTTTGGTATAGATGATTGAATTATTTTTTAAGTGTAAGTGTTTTTTTGTTTATTGTGTTCTTTATATCTGATAACCACATTCCTAAGGTTTTTTATCATGTTATGTAATCTTCTATGCCAGAATATTTTTCATCAGGGTTATATATGCTCTAGATAGTAAAAGTGATGGTAATCTACAATGTTCTCCCTTTGGCAATATATCTTCCAAGTCCTAGTTATACAAAAGAGAAGCTATCTTGCAATGTGCTCCTTTCAATTACAGACTTTATGATTTGCAAACCCCTTACCCATTTTTATGGCTGTGTATGATAGGATTTTCTTAATAATTAAAAACTAAACTGGTAGAAGCTTTCCAAAATGTTTATGAATGTAAAGAAATAAAATAAATTTAATATATTTTACATAATTGGTTGGGATTTTAAAATCATAATTATATTATCTCCTCTTATCCATACTTTTGCTTTCCATTGATTTTTTTCACCTAGAATCAGATGTAGTCCAAAGATATTAACTAGGAAGTTTCAGAAGTAAGCAATTAAAACTTTTAAGTTGTATGTTCTGGGTAGTATGATAAAATCTCACACCATTTCTCTGTTCTACCTAGGACATGAATCATCCCTTTTTCCAGTATGACCAGGCTGTATACACCATACAACTATTACTTGCTTGGTAGTCATCTTGATCATTAGATTGACTATCCTGGTTTCACAGTGCTTATTTTCAAGTAAAGTGTACATATAGTCTAACACTGAGTCACAATGCTTATGCTATTCACCTTTCTTAATCTCATAACATGGACATTGTATTATATCACATTATTACCAGTAGGGTGAGTACAGTACAATAAGATGAGATATGGGAGTATAGAGATCACATTCACATAACTTTTATTACAGTGTACTTTTATAATTAATGTATTTTATTTGTAGCTATTATTATTATTATTTTAATCCTGTGCCTAATTTGTAGATTATTTACCATAGGTAAGTATGCATAGGAAAAAGATTATATATATATATATATATATATATATATATATATATATATGATTAGGTATGACACATGGTTCTGAGAGACCACTGAGAATCATATAATATATCTCCCGAGGATAAAGTGAGATAAAGCATTAAAATTAAAATAGACTCTCAGAATGCATCTTATTTTATTCTTAATTAATTTATTTATATTTTATTATGATTCCATAAATCAATCCACACTTGGAGAAAAGTGAGTATGTCCAATTACACTTACTTTTATAAGTGAGGACTAAACAAGAATTAAAACCTACTTAGGTAATGTAGCAAACAAAAAATAAGCATATAGATAAATGAGAAGTAATCATAAATTTATATTCTCAAAATAAAAGATAAAAAACAACTAAGGATGTGCTTTAACCTTAACATTTAGTATAAAAGAGAACATTTAATGATATCCTGTTCCATGTAGAAACTTAATGAAACAAGTCTATGTAATTGGTATTATCATTAACTAAATTTATAGATTAACAAAACGAGGTTTAAAGGATTTTTGTAAAATTCCCAATTGTCTCAGATAAGGTAAACAGAATAAGTTTTTATTATGATTATATTGAAATAATTTAATTTAATAAAATAGTACCTGGGCTGGAAGCAGTAGCACACACCTATAATCCTAGCGGCTCAGAGGACTGAGGCAGGAGAATCACAAGTTCAAAGCCAGCTTCAGCATTTTATCGAGGCCCTAAACAAATAACTCTGTGAGACTCTGTCTCTAAATAAAATACAAAATGGGCAGGGGATGTGGGTCAATGGTTAAGTGCATTTGGGTTCAATCCCAAGTACCCCAAAATAAATAAATAAATAAAATACTATTGTGTTTAATTTTTTTTTCATTTTAGCTGATATAGAAAACACAGAAGTTGTACATGTTAATGCGGTATCATATAATTTTGATACGTGTATATATTCTGTAATGTTTAAATCAAGCTAAGCATTTATTGCCTCAAATTTTATCAATTTTTTGCAGTAAAAACTTCTAAAATATTTCTAGTTTTTTGAAATATGCAGTACATAATTTTTAGCTATACATACTATAATTTGCAATAATATCCCAGAGGATTTTTAATATCAACTGACCAATGTTTTTCCATTCTTCCCTATTCCCCTACACATGCCCCTATACCAATTCTACTCTCAACTTCAATGAAATCTTTTTTTTTGTATTTCATAAATGAGAGAGATCATAGAATACTTGTATTTTTGTGCCTGTCTTATTTCAGTTCCAGAACAAGGTTTTAAACTCTCTTATTTTCACTTGGGAACCTGAATATCATATTCTCTAATTCTCATCTGTGCTATGTATCAAGTACAGTGTTAAGGAATTCATTTTCATTACTTTGTATGATCTGGGGGGCTAAAGCCAACTGGGATATTATTTTCCCAGTTATGGAGACTACAGAAACAGAGTTTAGAATAACTAAATGAATTGTGCCAGAGATACCCCACTGGTGAATAGCACATTATAATTTTTAATCTAGATTTTACCATGCTTTTTTTGTTCTTTACCTCTGTAGTGACTCTCTTTACGAAAGTAGGATTCTACTCCTCAAAGACAGTTCTGTATCAGAATCCTCTCTGCCTTTGAAATAGGATGTTACTTACATCCCAGTAGCATAGTTGCTCAATGACATTTTCATTTTCAATGATCTATTGAAGTAAAGAGAGCTTTAGAATTAGCATTTAAGTATTTATTTTATGAAGTATTGTGTGCCATTTTCATTTTTTATTCTTCTCAATAAGATGTGTTGATTGTGGTGATAAATTCATTAATAGTACTATAATTTGGATTATTGTTTTTGTAATAAGGTTATTATGTTAGTATTTTAATGTGATAATTGTCAAATTATATAAGTAGAAAATTGTATGAATAAGTTTTGATAAGACTAAATATCCAAAAAAGTTACTAAAAGCATTAATAAGTTTTTGAAAGCCAAACTGTCCCTGTAGGTCCTCTAACACAAGTTTCTGGGATGAGAGTTAGTGATTAAAATAATGAGCATAATTCATGGCTTTAAATGTGATGGAGTGGCACGAACTAAGCAAAGGCTTGTCATCTGAAAATTCAATATTTTGGAATGTTATTGATTATAGTTTCCAGAGCAAGAACATTTTATACATCATTTATTATTTCTAGCAACAATTTTTATTACCTGTGTGTCAAATAAATGAAAAGTTTCATCTAACTGAGAAGTTGTTGACATGAGTGTATGTTACAATTGCAGTAGATTCTATCACAATTTACAGTAAAGACAGCCTCTGGATGTGAAAATTAAGGTAAGTCTTAAAGCAGAAGAATGTGCTGACAATAGTATTACAAAGTGGAATTTATATTCCATATCTACTTCATGTAGTTATTGATTATTTGAAAGATATTCTTTGTAGCACAGTCCTGGGATCCAACTTGTCTTCCCATTGCTTCTAAACTAGCTCTATTTCAAGACACAAAAATACCTTCTAGGAAAATCAATGACAGTAAAGCTGAATACAGAAACTTTTACCAGCATACCCAAATCCCTGGTGCTTGGCCACTGATTTGCTTCTTCAGGTTAGAATAGTGAAAATACTAGTTTTGGAGGCTGAAAAATTCCCTATTATATGCCCAAAAGGTGGAAAGTAAGCAGATTTCAAACTCAAGTGGATGATAAAAGTAAAGGATAGTTCTTTACCCCTCACACTCACATACTTGAAGAACTTCAGAATTTCTTTAGTGTTTATAAATGTGTGACCATCATCTCATTCTCTTCAGTTCCTTTGACCTATAGCTAAAACATAGAATCTTAGGCTCAACATTGCATCAATAGCATCAGAAAACTGGGAATGATGTGAGTATCTGTTTTAACCAACACCTCAGTCCATGCTTACATTGACTGGTTTGACAACTAGGGCCATGAGGACTTCTGACTAGGATCGACATAGATTAGAGTGGAGGTGCTATTAAGTGACAGCACTATAGGCCTGGGCCTCCATCATAAAATCGTGGAAATAATGCCATCTATCCCAAGTTAATCTTTTAAAGACAAGTGTGATAATGAGTCAGAGGCATATATAACTCAGAGGATAGCATGTGAATAATCAATAAAGTTACATATTATTTTACTTACTTATTGTGACTCTTGGCATTGAACTCAGATCCTCACACATGCCAGAAAAATGCCTAACCACTGAGCTATATCCCCAGACCACAATTAAATACTACTATTCATAATAATAATAATAAGAATTGTTATTATTACTTATATCTATGAGAAAGTTTTAAAAGCATTGATTCTTGATTGGAATGGGATATTTGTACTATATTTATGGAGCAGGATGGTGTCATAGGCACTAGAAGAGCCTCTGCCATACACATTACTTAGTAAATAATTGTAAATGTTGCTTTTTGACACCCTTCTTCTCTCCTTTCACAATCTGCCAAATAAATCTCCTAAATAAATCTTCATTCAACTTATTCCCACACATTTGTAATGCCAGAGCATCTCAGTGCAAGCCAACTCATGGTTTACTTGGAATGAAGCAATTGCCTCCTAAACACAAATACAATGAAATACAAAACAAATTCAGGTAGTCTCTTGCCTACATAAAACTATTTTTAAATGCCACAGTGTGTTTTAAAATTCTTCAATAATGCAATTTTTAAAACACTAAAAATTCTTTTAAGCTCTGCTTTTTTGCCGACTATTCCCTCTCTACCTTAAAAACTACACCATCTTCAGATCTGTTGTCCAGGAACATTACATTTCTTTTTTCTCATAAAGTTTGCTGTGTCTTCCATTGGGAATGTCTGCATACAACTTTTAGTTTTGGGTTTTAACCAAAAACAATCTCAAATATCCTGGCTCCCTCGAACTCTTTGCAGTTTTGTACCCAAGTGATTCCTTCTGAGGAATCTGCCCCCAAACCAATCAAAAATTAATTACCCTGGATTCCTTCCATTTTCCTCTTTATAGAATATATATGTTGTTGTGCTTAACCTATAATGCTTGTGAATATATACTCATTTTTATATCTGTTGTTAGTTTGTTTCTTGTTCATATGCACCATAACTTCAATATCCATGAAGAAATAAAACCTGTTTGTTTTGTTTTTCACTGTAGTCCCCAAGGCAAGTAAACCTATTAAAACATTAGGTACTCATTAAGTGACTCTCACCTGAATAAATGATTGGACATTCAGATACTGCTTTTAAGCAAACATTCTATGCTCACTTACTTGATATACTTTTACTCAGAATTGATATGCTTTCTTTTGTATTAAAAAAAATTGTTCTTAGGGAAAAAATGTAGCACAGCACCATTGCTATTATTTTAATAAAAACCAAAAAAAAAAAAAAACTTGCAGAATTTTCAGATCCTCAGAGCTTTTATGCTCTCCTTTGGGCAATACTCTTTTAGATGTTGACAGCATAAAATTGGTTCTGCACTCAAGTCTTCTTTCTGAAGATTATTTCTATGGATAAATCAGCAGGCCTGATTTTTTTTTCCTTTAGTAAGTACTGTGGGACTAGTATTCCAATTACTCCAGGGGTTTTTGTGACATTAAGTGAGGCAATTCAAGAAATCACTAACAATATCCACTTTCAAAGTATCTTATATTTAAACTTTGAATGTTTTGCTTCTTTCCTTTTCTCTCTCTCTTTATTATTTCTTTCATTTCATGGAATTTAAGTATAGATATTTTCAATATAAGGTATGATTATTAGTTCTTTTATGTGATTGTGTCCATTAAAGTTTGATAAATTTCCCAAACTGTGAAAAATTTGGTTTTGCCCCATCTTTGAAGAAACTTAAACAGACTATATGCCAGTCATTCAGCACACATTTTTTTTAAATCGTAAAATATTTTGAAACACAGAATATTATTATTCCTAACTTATATATGACAAAACTAACACTGAGGGGTTAATTATCATGCTCATTATACTCAGTATACTCATTTCTTTCATTCATTTCTCCATTCAACTTGTACAAAAATGCTGAAAATATACAAGTAAGTAATACATATGTTTGAGCTGGGCATGGCAGCCTGGTTTTAATCTCATTTATTCAGGAGGTTTATGAAGGAGGATTATTAAGTTTAATATCAGATTGGGAAACATACCCTATCTCAAAACAAACAAAACACACAGGTATTGTCTCATTTCTGTAAGGAAAGACTAGAAACATATAATAAACAAGTATGCATGACATAGTAAGAAGTAATAAGTGTTGCAAAAATAAGGCAGTATAATGTAGATGTATGGGTGAGTGAAGGAGGGAGATAAATGGATATTTTATGTATTGCGCTCAGGAACAAAATACTAGAGAGATAATTAACTTAAAAAGACAAAGGACATAGTTGTGCTCACAGTTTCAGAGGTTTTAATCCATGATTAATTAATGGTTTGGGTTTCTGGCAAGAAAGGACATGCTGGCAGGAATGTGCAGTAAAACAAAATTGGACACCTCATGACTAGAAAGTAAAGAGAAAGAAGAGGCTAGATTCCCACTATCCCCTTTACAAGGGGACTGAATTCTCTCTCACTAGGCCCCATTCTCTAAGTTCCACCATATCCTTATAATATCACCCTGCAACAGGGACTTTGGGGGACATTCAACATCTGTTCATAGCACTGGCTTTCCAAGAAAAGAAATAGGAAATAGGAAGGGTGAAACTATTAGAGCAAGTATAAGTTTAGCAGATAAGAATGGTAGGATGGTATATAATTAGGCATTGTTAGGAAGGCAGACAATGGGAGCAGTTGGTTTGGAGAAAATAGTGTTCTAAAATTTGGATCTTCAAAGGACATAGAAATTATTTTAAACATTCTTCTAATTTTAACAGACATCGTTAGAGGCATGATGTTGAGCCACAGAGAAGTATGATTCTATTTTAAATAACCACTTTATTGATATATATTGACATAAATTTCACCCTTCTAAAGTGGATAAATTAGTATTATATATAAGCATATGCAGAGTTGTGTAGCCATGATTACTATCTGTTATCTATTTTTACAATATTCCCTTCATCGAAAAAAAAATTTCATTATTCTTCCTTATCCTATTTCCCCATCTCCTAACAACCAATAAACTTTCAGTGTAATTTATGTATTGGTATTAGTTGTTTGTTTAGTGTCTGTCTCTATAAGCAGATTGAACAATTCATGAGAAAAGAGAAAAATACTTGACATTTGGAAGTCATGAATAAATATTGTGATATGCATAAATGGATTATACAAAAACACTTCTTAAAATTTTACTTGAAATAAAACCCTAGTAGTCCCATTTACCTCCAAGTGATAGTATATTGTAGTTTTTAAAAACCATATTGCTATTTTGTGTGTGTGTGTATTATACTCTAATTCAGTGTAAGTACAATTTTAATTTCCACTTAAGTTTGCTTTTGTACTTGATGAGTCATTTTTCTTTATCATCATTTACTAGAAATATTATAAAATTTGTTTTTTTACATTTTTACATAAAATATTTATGATGCTTTCATCATGGCATAAATTCAGCTCACTAATGAACATAACATCACACCACTAAACATATCACTTTGTGGGTGCATTTACTATTTCCGGTCTTCTATGATGATGAGAAATAAATGTGGATTTTTGGGGTCATTTTTCAAAGTAGAAAAAATTAATTTAATATGCATTTCTTCTGGTTTATTCATTTTGTTCTGAGGTTATTTTCTACACAGTGATGTGTTGAGAAGGACAACATTGGTTTGAGATGAAATAAATGGAAATGGGCTGTGCCCACTCTCTAATTCAATGACATGCTACTATACACTATTGTAAAACTGACATAAAGTTAATTTGGTTCTCAGTACAGGGTCATACTATTTTATATCCTGTAACTTCAGATTTTTCTTATTGATAATAAAACCATGAATATCACAGTATAAACGCTAAATATACTGCAGAAATAGGAAGCTAAAAAGCCTACAGAACCAAGGAGAGATTTTAGAATTAATATAAAGGGTCAGCATATATGTTGGGCTGGAGATATCACCAACCACCCACACATAGGAGCTATTGCTTCCATGCAAAAAAAAATTGTAGACTCAATATTAACAGATAAGATGTTTTAAGAAACTGGAATTCAGATTTTTAAAATGTGATATGCCCATCTTAAAAACTTTTAATTAAAAATAATTTATCAACTCGTATTTCTTCACATTTCATGAACCAAACAACATAAATCTTGATCAATTTTATACTATGGATGAGATCTGGTCTACTATATTGTCTTTTGTATGTTTGTTGATATTTTCTTTTTTTATTTAGTGGAAAAAATATATTTGAAAGCAAATATAAGTGGTACAGCAAATCAATCATAGTGTATCAGGATAGACAGGTTTGTATAAGGTAAAATAGTACCTCTTTGGGATAAATCTCAAAGACCTTTGAATAAAAAGCAAGGGGATAATTAAAAGAAGAAAACACTTTATATTGCGTACATAATTCCTTCCCTTATAATAGAAGCAATTCCATCTTTATCTACAGCACTGCTTCCTAAAGCCCCAAGGAAGACATCTCTGAGCTTGTGTGGGTATTGAACCTTATCATTGGCATGCAAAAGCATTAGCCTTTGGCAGAAAGGGAGGAGTGAGAATTAAATCTTCAAAATAGCTTCAATTATAGTAGCAGGATTAGTATGTAGTATTTCTCTCTGAGTTCTTACATGGATTTAAGATCTATTGCTTTTTTTTTCCATAAAGTTTTAAAGTGTCTCTCTCTTTTCTGAAGAGAACAGCATTATCCTTAATTAAAACTCCTGAGAGAGCATTAGAGGTCTGTAGTTCAGATTATATTGTTTTGAGTCTTTTGATTTAAGAATTTAAGCTCATCCTGCCTCATTTCTGATTTTGTTTTAAGATTGGTGATTTGACAGGCATAGAAATCAATATTGTGCCAAATAGCTGAATAGCTTTTTACATATTTTATACTCATACCTCCTAAACCAGCTACATGGACAGTCATATATTATTGTGAAAGTAATGAGTACACAACAGGTTAACCAAAAATTTATAGAACTGTTATTTTTCTTTTACAAAAGATGTAGTCATTAAATAAACACTTCATAAAATCACATTGCTTGGTCTGCAGGCACTGATTACCTTGAAGCTTCCCAAATAAGAATAATGATGTTCAATGGATCAAAGAAATATTTTGTTATGAAAGCAAATATAAGCAGCCTCTATAGTCAGTTGGGCCTACAGAATTAAAGCTACATGGGTTCTTCTACACCACTCATGACTTTGAGCAATTCAGCCATTCTGAGTTTTATTTTCTTCATGACATAGTTATTAAAGGCTTGGTCAAAGAAATGAAATAGATGTGCATCAAAATCTGTGACCTACCAGTTCTTAATACTTTGTACTCGGAAAAAATTTGTATATCTAAAGCTCATTTTCTTTTTACTTTTTTTAGAATATTATTTTTTTAAATTTTATTCTAATTTGTTATATATGACAGCAGAATGCATAGATCTAGAGGACTTCCTTATCTTAGAGACTACAAGAATGGTTGCATGAAAAGAAGAATTTATGAAAGTTTGAGAAAAGCTCATATATGACATATGCTAAATAAACACAAGAATAAATACAACTCTTATGGAGCTAAGGTCTTCCAAGGCTGGTTACCATTAAGGAGTCAGATACAAGCACAACTTAAAGGCCAAAATGTAACCATGACATAGTTCGAATTTTTTTTATTGCTGTTCTTAAATGCTCAAAGGGTTTCATGCATGTACGTGCAAGCTTTTTATTTTCTAGTCTTTCCTATCAAGCTTACAAGTCAGAGCAGGAAGTCAGTAGGATCTTTGCAATACTGATAATTGGTTTTGAGTGTCAAAGCTCTTTTTAGGGAGACTAAAGCCATTCCAAATAGAGTGGCTATTCTTGGGCACTTTCTCAATGAACATTCATAGTGTAGTATTATCTAAGCTTTCATACCTCTCAGCAATTTTTTCTTTTTTCTTTTTAAAAATTTACTTATTTTATCCTTTCACAGTGGTAGACATTTATAATGGGTACTCTAGTAATATATTCCAGGAGGATGGCAAATTCAAGATCACCCCTGGCAACTGAGACCCTATTCAGAATAAAAAACTTAAAGGGCTAATAGTATAACTCAGTGATAGAGCACTCTTTTAGTTTGTATGACCACTGAGTTCATTCCCCAGTACCAATAAATAAATAAATAAATAAATAAATAAATATTTACTTGTTTTAAAATTGACATGAAATTGTATATATTATTATGCGTAACATGATGTTTTGAAATATATACACATTGGGGGCTAGCAAAATATACATAATTAACATATGCATTTCCTTGAAATCAACAATTTTATGGTAAGAACACTTACCATTAACACTCTTAGCATATTTCAAAATTAAAACATTTATAATGTTCAGCATACTGTGCAATAAAGCTCTTGAATTTATTTCTCCCATCTAACTACAATTTTGTATCCTTTGATTAACATCTCTCTAAACTCTTCTTCCAACCACTTTAGCCTCTGGTAACCTCCATTCTGCTTTCTTCTTTATAAAAACAGAATAAAGAGACAAAGTACAGAATGGGAGAAAATGTTTGCAAACCATATATCCAATGAGGGTTTTATATCCAAACACATAAATAATTCAAATAATTCAATAGCAAGAAAACAATCCATTTAAAAATGGGCAAAGTATCTTAAAAGACATTTCTATAAAGACGACATACAAATAGCTTAGCTATCAGCTATCAGTATGTGTAAAATTTTTAATAATAGTAGTCACCAGAGAAGTGCAAATCAAAACCTTGATGAGATACACCCTGGCTCTGGCCAGAATAATCTAACAAACAGACAAAAAACATAATAAAAACATTGGTGATAATGTGGAGAAAAGGGTGTCCTTTTGCATCATTGGTGACATAACAGTGGTCCACTTCATCTTTTCAATATAGCCCTTATTTTAAAAGAGATGTTTTTCTTATCCTGTTCTTATTTTAAAAGAGATGTTTTTCTTATCCTGTTCTTCCTTCCCCACCCTCCTGACCCCTACCTGGGGGCAGGAAACAAGATTACCTTATATTATCTGTCCTTGAGCACACAACCACCCCTGGAAAGAAAGGGATGTCAATGGAAAGTGTTTATCTCCAAAATTAACACATGAATTTCAACACAGCATCAGGGCAAAACTGGAACCCTCTGATGGGGCACACCCAGAATATAGTCTTTGAAGAGCTTCTTTAAGGGTCAGCCTCTAAGCCATGAGTCCCCAGTGATTCTCCTTTGCTGGCAAAGCAATAAATCTTCTTTTTCCTTTTTCTCAAAACTGAGTCCTCCTTATTAAGGTGGCATTGGGAACAAGGAATGAGCTTTCAGTAATAGTGAGAATTGGTACAGAGTATGGAAGAGTAGGGGGACTCCTCAAAAAATTAAAAATAGAGCTACCATATGATCCAGAATTCACACTGCTGGGTACCTATCTATGAAGAAGGAAATCATAGAAATTGTGCACTTCCATATTTAATATAGCACTTTAAACAATAGCCAAGACATGGAATCAATCAAAATGTCCATCAACTGTCAAATAAATAAAGAAAATGTGGAATGTACAATTCTTATCTATATTTTATCATCTTGATCATATATATTTAGCACAACTCATGTTTTTTTTTTCTCACTCTGTGCCAAAATATTTACTGTAATTTTTGTTCTTTTCATTCTAATACTATATAAAAATAGATTCATCAGATTATTTACTGGGCCTTGGTTGATAGAGAAATACCGGAACTTTAAAACAAGAGCCAGTCACTGACTTTCCCTTCATTCCCTCTAAGAATGACCTCTAATTTCTTTCAATAGAAGGCATCTTAAAGTGTAGAATAAAGAAAATAAAATTTTCAGCCAAAAATTTAATGATTTACCCATCTCTAATTTAACCCACATTTTGCTACATAATTCTATTTTTGTCTGTTTGTTTGTTTTTACTCTTAAATGGAGAGTCCCAAACTGAGTACTTGCTGGTAGGAAAATGTAATTTCAGATTTAACATTATCCTTATAATATCCCTCCATCTTTCAACTGGTTTAAAAATAATGTATCAGCATGTAAAACAACTGTTTTAGTCCTTCATAACATTTTTTTGAAGATTCAGGAGATATAATGACAATGTTTTCATGTGCCTCTAAGTACTATTAACAAGATTGAATTTCTGCCACTAGCACCCTAAATTTAACTGTGGTAAAAATCATAATTTTCTACCTTTGTTCTATTACAAACTCAGATCTATGGGAAATTAAATACACTGTAAAATGTAGTTCATTTACCTGTATCTTTAGAAAACTATAAAAACAATGTTTTCAAAATACTATTCCTCTTTTCATCTCTCCCATCACATGCATTGCTAATGATTTGATAACTTTCTTTCAATATTTTAATGGGAAAAATATTCTCCAAATGCTATGCATTATAAGTATATAAATGTCTGAAACATTTAATTTTAACAGACTGGCCACACTCAACACTCTAGATCAATGAACAACTGCAAACAATATTCTCTGAAATCTACAGAAACTAGAAAAGATATTTTTCCTCATATCTCATCACTTTATTCCAGAGAATCAATATGGTGCTGAACTCTCCTAACCTCATCTAAATTTAAGAGTGGAAGGAAACATGGGGGAAGCCCTTGAACTCAGATGTTAATAACTTATTCCTCTTAGTATACTTTTTAACTATAGTGACATCATTGTTGTTATCACAATCAGGAAATTAATTTTGGAAAGTAGCAGAATATAATATGCTATTGGGAAAAAATTAAATGGAACACATGACCAAAACTACATTAAGATAAAATATTTTATTCAGCACTTTTACAATCTTATGTTGTGAAAAATAAAGCCCTAAAATCAATGATAGAATTATGAGTGGAAGGAGATAAATGAATCCTTAGCATGTATCTATTATCATAAATAGTATTACTGATTTATCTACTTAAACCATGAATTCTAAATGTTGTATAACTAACATTCATATAAATTATAAAACTTATTCACTAATTTTTTACTATAATGTGGATTAGGACAGAAATATATACACTAATGAGTGAATTTATGTGGGCCAAGAAGGAAATCATACAAGGTCCTGCAGTATGTGGAACTGTCCATAATTAGGAGTCTACGTTTTGACTTCCTAGGAAGAAAATTTGTTTCTTAATCACTCAGAAATGCTTATCCACTTGGAATACAAATTGCCAAACTTGTAGTAGGAAAGATCAGATTAGAAATACTTCAGGTTTTGTGGGCCATAGGGTCTCAACTCTGCTTTTGTAATGCACATGCATCCACAAAACATGTGAGAAAATTACCGCACTGGAATACCAAAAAGACTATAATGGACATGAAATTTGAGTTTCATATCAGTTTTACTTACTGGGATTTTTTAGTATACTTTTCATTGTTTTCAACCATTTTTAGATTTAAAAACCAATAGTGTATGTAAACTATGGACCACAAATTTGTTCACTCATGAATTTAAACATTAGTGTAAAAGGAAGAGTGTTAGACGGTCATTTTTTCACTCTTAGAGAGCACTCAACTCAAAATGTTTGGAGCAGGAGGAATGATGCAGAATATGTTTCTGTTTTGTGTGATAGTGAATTGTAGAGATACAGACTTATTACATTTGCTAAAAATAAATCTTTGATGAACTGAATATTTGTCCAAATGATTTTTCTTTCTTTCTTGTTATTTATATATTGTCTAATCTTTTTTAATAAACTGTATTTTTTCTTTAGTGATATTTTAAATATTCTAAATTCATTTAGCTCTTCCTTAAAGAGCTTCATTCTTTGTATTTATGCACATTTATACCCACACCCAAATTTTAGAAAGGTAGCAACATTAGCTAGATAGAGCAATATAAATTAAATTTTATAGAATTCAAGTATACTCTTTGAACCAATTTTTTAAGGGAAGTTAAGTGTCAGTCTAAAATTTTAAATGATAGTCCTGATCTCCCATAACATAACTTTGTATATATAATTTCTATCAAGTTTTGTAATTTTGACTATGGGTAGACTGAATGTGCTATTTTTTTTATTTTACTTATAAGGTAGGTGGAAATTTAAAAAAAAAACTAATATACATTTTTTCTTCATTCTTCTTCTGGATCCTCCCTACTTAATACTTGATTTATTTTGCCTTCATGGTAGATTATGCATTTTATAATGAAACAAGTCATTTCTAGTTAATTGAAATCATTCTAAGTACATCTACTCTCAAAAAATTTTACCAGTTAGGCCCCGTACCACACAGGAACAGTGAAGCAAAAAATAACTGTTGCTCTGAAGAAATAAGGAAATTCTGAGTTTGACTGAAACAATTAAGAGAGATGAATAGCTGTAGATAATCCAAACTGCAGGAATCTTTGAAATATAGAGTGGGTGATTTCATTAATAAGCTTAGAAGTAATTTATTTAAATCAATAATATTTCTATTTTTAGCAGTACTATGCACCATGAAGAATTAATACTACAAAAAAAAAATACTTTCCTGAGATAACTCATATTTCTGGGAAGAAAATATTAATGTGTCTAGATTTATGAATATAGATTCAATCTTTCTAACATTCTGATTAGAATAAATAAGTAAATATTAAGGATTCTTATTGAGTAAATAATATAAATTTGTCAAAAAGCAACAACCAATATAGTAAATTTAACAAAACAGATGATATTAATATTGTAAATCATTTACATGATTTTTATTAAATTGTGGGATATTCTTACGTAGAGGAATATTCTCTCTATCACTCTGTGTGTGTGTGTAGTGTGTATGTGGACATACATGAAAGAATATTGTACTAGATATGCATGTACATGGTATCTCTCTCTCTCTCTCTCTCTCTCTCTCTCTCTCTCTCTCTCACACACACACACACACACACACACACAAACCTATCTCCTAATATCACATTGGTGAATACATTTCCAGATGAATTTTGAAGGACACATGTTTTTCAGGGTATAGCAGATAATTTTGTATTATGTAAGATAATTTAACTTTTGGGTTTTATAGTCCCCAAATATAAGCCACATAGTTTTAAGTATATCCTGAACATTTATTTTCAGTGTAATCTTTAAGATTTCTTATTCATGTTTCTTAAGATGTGTCCTATATTTCTGTAACATTCATTATATTAGTATCCCTCACATGAGGAGATTGAACACAAAAATAAATAGTTTTCCCATGGTCACATAGGCAATAATTTATAAAACTGAAATTTTAACCCCAAAATGCAGAGATAATTTCAATATTTGGGAAGAGAAAGGTATACAAGAAGTTTTCCAAGAAGTATTCCCAAATAATCAAATATATGTAGGATGATGCTTCAATAAAAGGGTGTTAGAAATGACTAAGCAGCATCTTTCTTTACTTAAAAAATAAATTTTTCAAAAGAAAATTTGAAAAGGGAAGAAAACAAAGAAAGTGAGATTCACGTATGTCTTCCTAGAATAATTTTAAAACTGATCCTAAGCTTCATTCTTTTCATAAATCGTTGACATGTATCCTTAATATTAGAATTTATTTCACCTAAAAATTAGTAATTCTTTCAATACCATAAAATATCCAGTGTTAAAATGTATCCAATGACCTTATTATTATAATTTGTATTTTATTTGAATGTAGGTCAAAATAATTTTTCACATTGCAATTGGTTGATAATTTTCTTAAACTCTTTGAATCTATAGCTTCCCCTTTCTTATGTATTATTTAATTAAAAAGAGGGCTTTTGCTCTAAAAATTATTATTATATCCTCTGAGTTTTGATTCTTTGATCACCTGGTATCCTTCTGCTGTTAACAGTGTTTTCTGTAATTGATTAAATACAGAGTCTTGAGGAAATGTAGATTTTATTTACTTCACAGATGGTACCATGTGTTTATATTAAGCTGAAATTGAGGAAAAACAACTCTATTTTGGTGATGTTAATAGCCATTGGTGAGCAGTGCCTCAAATAATTTTTTCATTAAGATTTGCAAAGTGGTGATACTTTAATTTTTTATATTACCATATGTTAGCTGACATATCTTTGTAAATAAAAATTTCAATAAATATTTGTTTTCCCTCATTTTGTTTTAAGGGAGAAAAATTATTCATTGTTTTCTTTTATTAAGCAACTTTCAAAATAATTACTTCCTCAGTAGCATTCAAAAGATGATTAATTAGTTGTAGCTCCTTTATTATCACTGAGTGATAGATTTAAGCAGATTTAATTCATTTCACTCCAATGGAGTTTATTTTAATGGATGATAGAATTACCATTTTATATTAGCATTTGAGTTCTTTTGGTTAGAATTCAGTAGTTTGATAGCTTCTTTCATTTCTTTTGGTATATCAAAATGTCTCAAGGTAATCTTTTATAATTTCTACCTCATTTCTAAAACAAACCACCTCTCTCAAAATACTTTTTTTCCCTTTTAGTAGTAATTGGTGTATGGAAACCTATTGGTGTTATTATGCCTAGCCATGTTCTTTGTGCTGGGCCATTTGGGCTTTCACAGAATGAATTTGCTTTGTCATAAACCAGACAGTAAATGCAGCTCTACAAGCTGAAAAAGTCAAGGAAACACATTCTCCCTTAAGACATTAGGAGAAAGCATACTTTTGCTAACATCATGATTGCAGCTTGATGATTCCAAAATGTGCTTTTTTAAACTACCAAGTTTGTGACAAATTATTATAACAGTAATGGAAAGCTATGAAATCTGGGACACAAGGATGGGATGGTCCTGCAACAAATAGCAAAAAAATTAAAAAAAAAAAAAAAAGATCTAGCTTTAGAATTTGGTAGGCCTTAGAGGTTGAAAGTTTTGAAAAGGTAAAAACTAAATATGTTTTACAGATTCTGAGTAGAAAATTACAGGTTAAAGACCTGGCCACTGAGTGCTTAAGTAAGGGCATTAGAGAGAAAGGCTGTGTCTTCTGAGAGAATATCTTAGTGGTTCAGAAGGAAATGAGTAATATGTTTTAGATATTGGAGAAAAGAAAATCCTTGATATATACTTACAGGAAGATTAGGTGAATTTTTTCCTAAAGTTGTGCAGCAAACAGAACTTAAAAGAAATAAACATGTATACTTAGCTGAGAAGTTTTCAAAGTAAAGTTTTGAAGTTATGACATGGTTTATTTTTGATGATTATGGTAAGATGGGAAAGGAAAGAGATAAATGAGATTTTTTTAAGAAAAATATTAACCAGAGTTGATGATTTAGAAAAATATGAGCAATTTCAGATTACTCACATATTAAAACTGGGAGATACACTGTTAGTAAAGCTTGACCTAGAAAGAAAGCTAAGGGTGTGGCTAGATAACACATTTCTAGTGTTGAAGAGATTAGTCAAGCAAATCATGAGTGCCTTCAGCCATCTCAACAAAGTGAAAAATTAGAGATGAGATTTTCCAGGAAAGATGTGTAGAGGAAACTTGTCAAATAATGTGAATTCCAATAGAATACACATGAGATATACAAAGTTCTTAACAGTATTATATCAACAGAAACATGGCCAGCTTACTCTGAATGGACCAGATGAAGAGGACAAAATGAAGAAGACTGTAAACTTCCAAAATTCTACATAAATGAGACAGGCTGATTAAAATACTCATTTGCAAACAACTGCTATCTTTACAGAGAAAGGAGAAAGTCTCAGAGAGTATTCTAATATGCTCAGGAAATGGAGAAGCATTACAAGAGCTCAAACTACAGTAGTCCTAGATCTTTAAAGCTAATATTGTTTCTTGGGTGGATTTCAAAATTGCTTGGGGCCAATGAGAGGGTTAATTTCATGTGTCAATTTGTCCTGGCAACAGTACTCAGATATTTGGTCAAAATGTAAATGGGGAGATTGAGTAAAGTTAATTATACTCCACAAAGTGGTTAGACATCATTCAGTCATTTGAAAGCCTTGAGAAGAAAAACACTGTAGCCCTCTGAAGACGAAGGAATTCTGTTCCCATATTGCTATTACACTGGAGATCCAATACCATTTTTTCCTAGAACCTCAGCCTTCTGACTTGCCCTGAAGATTTCAAACCACCAGTCTCCCCAAAATCCAAGAGACAATTTCTTAAAATTTATACATTTTGTTCTCTGTCTCTACTTCTGTCCCCCATTTTTAACTCTATTCCTCCATCTATAAACACATATATACAACACACACACACACACACACACACACACACACACACACACACTGTTCAGTTTTTCTGAAAAAGATAATACAACTGATGACTTTTTTCTTTAATTTTCTCCTATTGAAAATAGAAATGTCTTCATTATTGGACAGGGGATGTAGCTCAATTACTCTATCCTAGATCTATAATTATATTTGAGAATAGAAAAACTTATTCTTAGTGTAATTATATCATAGATGAAGAGGAATTCTGTCCAAAGATGAATAATACACAAAATCTCACCCATATGTGATTTATATATTAACATGAGACTTTCAACTTTTGAGGTAATGCTACTAAGAGAAAATTGTGGACTCTAAACTTATGTTATAATGAGTTGATAATTTGAGCAGTGATCAAATGGGTGAAAAAATGTCCATGTGATTTAGACATGAATTTTTTGGTCAGAAGGAAGAATATGGTAAGCTAAATAAAGTCCCTTGACTATATCCAGGTTAAAATCTATGGAACCTATGAAAATTAATAGTAATAAGACCATTTTTAGGGTTTTAAGATGTGGAGATTATTGTGAGTTATCTGAATAGACCATGAACATAACCACAAGTATCACTTAAGACTGAGGTAGGAGATTTGATCTAAAAGAAGATTAAGTGACCATGTAAAGATGTTAGATGCTACAATGCTTGCTTTGAAGATGGAGAATGGGATCACAATGCAAGGGATGTATCTCTACAAGCCATAAAATGAAAAGGAACAGATTCTTCCTTAAAGGACTTGACCCTGGTTTTAAACTTCTACCCTCCTGAACTCCAAGAAAATAACTGTTGTTTTAGGCCACTAAAATTGAGATGTTGCTAAAACTGTGGAAACTAATACACATTGTCTTCTTTTTTCTGCCATGTCAGAAGCCTCAATGTCCAGTGATATGAAAGTATGTCTTTCCATCATTCCACAATATTTATGCACGAGTCCTACTACCACCAACATTATCTGCATAATGTGAATACTGAAAAAAATCTTAAGATGCTGATTTGTTTGTTGTTTAGCATCTATACTTTTTAGGTTATTTCCCTCTATGAGTATGTAATAAAATACTTTGGTTTAAAGAAAATTTTAATATTTTTCTCTGTGATTGTAAATTAGATGCAATACGTGTCTACCCAAATACATATATACACACACTCATTCACATATTTACTTGTATTTAAATTTAATGAAGGCTGAACCACAAAAACATTACATAATACAATTATCATTAAGCAAAGAAGGAGGAAAAACGCTGGCTTGGGAAAAATGGAAAAATATGCTTCTCTAAATAGATCTTGTTTGCAAATTTAAATTTGAACTTGCATAAATAATTTACATAACTTTTAACCAGAAACAGCTGTTTAGAAAAGACAATTACTGCATTTTAGAGACAAAATGAACCTTGAATCTATGTACATATTGAGTTATATTCAACACTTTTATGCTTAAAAATAAATGGAAACATAATATTAATACTTTCTTCCTCAATTTTCCTGAACAATATAATCTAAATCTCTCCCATAGAAGTATGTAAAGCTATTGATCATTCTTTTTCTGAGCTGCATATATGATATTTTATAGATATTCCATGATGTACATGATTAATTCCCTATTGGCTTTTCTTTCCATTCTTTTCCCTTATAAATTATATATCTGTATTTTGGATTTTGGGGAGGTATCTTTGGGATACATTCTTAGCATTAAAATTGCTAAATTATATTAAAAAAAACTACATACATCTGTAATTTTACTGGGTTGTGTAAAACAACTTGCTTCCCCTACGGTCTCAATAATTACATGTGTGGTCAAACTTTTGGATTTCCCTATCTATAAAGTGGAAGATGCTGCCCTCAGTGTAATTTTAATGTGCATAACTGTGAGTGAAATTGAGTCTCTTCTTATGCAGTTAAGACAATGTACATTTCATTTCTGAGGACTGTCTTCATATTTCTTAATTTTTTATTACCTTATTTTTCAGGCTTTTATTTCTTCATTATTAGAAGTTATTTATATATTAAAATATTTATTCTTCAATTATAATATAAATTGCAAATAAATTTACTCTTTGTATTTTGGCTTTCCAAAAGTTTACAGACAATTAAAATTTATCAATCTTTCTGTCATTCGCTCTAGATTTTGAATCAACAGTTAAAAAAATACACCCTAGCCAGGCGCTGGGGTTCACGTCTGTAATCCCAGCCACTCAGGAGGCAGGAGGATCACAAGTTTAAAGCCAGACTTAAGTAATTTAATGAAGTGCTAAGCAAGTCAGTGAGAGCCTGTCTCTAAATAAAATACAAAATAGCATAGGGGTGTGGCTCAGTGGTCCAGTGCCCCTGAATTTAATCCCAATACCCCCCAAAATTCACCCCAATCCCAATTTATGAATTTATCAATGTTATTACTTGAATATTTTAGATATTACACTTTTCATTCAGTTGTAATTTTGCTTATAAATTATGAGAAATTAGCTTAATATATTCTTTTTTCAAGGTTATTTTAAATAAGAATATTAATAAGAATTTTCTCATAAATTAAAACAGCTAACTTCATTGAGGTCACATTTTCACATAAGACTTGACTTTTATATTATTCTGTTCATTTTCTTGGTGCAGTATTTAGTTGTGGAACAAGGTCACATTCTTGAGGTTTTCATTACTGAGGTGTTGTGTATTTGAATATCTGGTAGAAACAGCACCATTCACTACTGGTCCTGTTTAAGCCATTATGGCTATTCTTGCTTGTTGATTCTTCAAACTGGTTTCTGCTGCTCGACCAGCACGCTAGCTTCATGCTAGAGGTTCCAAACATAGAATTTAACTAGTGAGATCAAAATAAAGACACATAAACTCAATTTACCTTTTTCTTGCCCAGCTAAGAGAGGGCCCTTCCGGGCTCCTGCCTGGAGCCACCTGATGTGGTAGCCAGGTTTACACAAGAGACCAGCAGGAGAGAGGAAGAGCATGCCAGAGAGTAGGCTTTCATTGGGGAACAAAAAATTCAGGGGAAAATTCCATCCAATGAAGGTTGAGAGGGACAGCATTCCAAGGTCAGGGTCAGTGATTGGTTTCAGGGTCAATGGTCAGTCACACCCCCACATGGACAGGCTCTCTCACCTGAAAGAGGTGGGGTGGGGATAAAGCTCTGACACAGGTGGCCTGAGCTCCTCACACCCATTCAGGGAGGTAACCAATCATGTGTGAGAAGGCTTCCCACACTGATTGTTAAAATCAACTTGTCTAACTCAAACCAAACAATTAGAAAAGTAAAGAAAAATAAATTCTTAATGATATTCTTATTGGTTCTGCGTAAAATTAGCTCGAGAAGGACTAACATCTTCAGGATATTGAGTCTTATTATCCATGAGTGTCAATTATATTCTCATTTTTTTAAGTCATTTTTATGTCTTTGGAGGTTTTCTAAAAATAATCCCCTTGCAATTGACATATTTCCTTAAGATGATGATTAGGCCACCAGATTTCCTTTTACTATACTTTTCTGATTTGTTGCTGTCATTGATTTGGCCCCATCAGCACTTATGTTGGGGCTGATAGCATTACTTTGCCATTAGTTTTATTGCAGCATTTGGTAAGAATAATTTTTGTTATATTGTTTATTTTATGTGGTTTTAAGGGGATAAGCTGCTGCCACGTCACTTTCCCTGACATTCTCAACATTTTTTGAACCTATATATTTTATAATATAAAATTCCTATTAGCAAATATGCAAAAAATAATTAAAAGTTAGCCCAAATACACACACCTAATCAGAGAAGCAGCATAATATATTTAACCTCAGCTTCTAGCAGTTACTAATATCACAGAACTACAAATAAAATCTTCAAAAAGTAAACTAATTGAGTTGGGCCCAAACAGTTAGTTTTGCCTAACTGTGCCTCCTGATATGTGATCCTTTGGTCTGTTACTATTGCCTACATTCAACAAAGCAAATATTTCAATTCACAGAAAAGTTTTCAACTTAATACAAAACTTTCATGTACAGAAGAAACATTACAAACTATTTTATAGCACTGGCTTAAGAAAAATGCAATCATATCATATTCCATTATAGGCAAAGAATTATTTAAGAAACATGTGGATGGCCAATATGAAAGAAGATAAAGAGAGATTTCTGGATGGAGCAGGCCATGTGGAGGCCATGTCTCTGTCTAACAACATGATTTCTCTAATCATGAGGGATCTGGAAAATTCTCCTGGCAAATCCAATACTGACTGGGCAATGCCATGATATCTCAGTATCTGGAATTACCTCCTGTAGGAATAAATTATTCTATAGTAAGATGACTGCTAGTAACAGTCGGTTATGCAGATTGTTATATTTTTTTCCCACATAATAAAATCCAGAGGCAATTAGTCTATGGCATATCCTTCCTTCTGTTCAACTTTCTAATATTTGCCTTTTATACTTGTGACCACCTCACTATCACAGGATGTTCACTAAAGAAACAAACATTATTCTAGGGT
This sequence comes from Urocitellus parryii, assembly GCF_045843805.1. Taxonomy (NCBI): domain Eukaryota; kingdom Metazoa; phylum Chordata; class Mammalia; order Rodentia; family Sciuridae; genus Urocitellus; species Urocitellus parryii. Next base: position 88,570,090 of record NC_135538.1, on the reverse strand, counting down.
CAAGGAAGTGGGAATAAGGAGGAAGGTAAGGGAAATTATTTGCTTACTGGCTAAATTAGGTCCCCTTTTCAAAGGGTTCTCATCAGCTTAAAATAATGAGTTCTAATTACAATTTATTTACTGTTAGTGGTAAGAAAAACTCTAAAATATTGGAGACTTTTTGTTTTGTTTTGTTTCTAGCTGACACCTTGTTACATAGAATTGGTATGCTATTACCAAAGAGGGGGAAGAAAAGGAGTATTGAGTAGGAGCCATCCTTCCATGCAGCAGAAGTAGGCCACATTTCCATTTTTTTGGTTGTCTCCTTTCTAGGAAGGAATAACCCATCATAATACCTCTAAGTTAATTTTTAAAGATAGCAGTTCAATAGCTTCTATCACGTATTTGTTGTTGTTGTTGTTGTTGTTGTTTTTTACCAAATAACAGGAATCATTATTATTTAGTCATCTTAAAAATCTCAAAACAAAACAGAACAAAAGTACTTTTTGTTTGAATGAGTGGACACTCTTCTTTAAACTCATAGAGGGATACTATTCAATCCTCACATAAATAGAAATCCTTTCTTTTCCAACATGTTTAAGAATTCTATGCTTTTGTTTAGGAAATCAGTACAGCAACCATGTAAAGTTTAACATCAGGCAGATCAAGATGAATGTGACTATTCTAGTTAAATAGGGCACTGTTTGCTGTATGGAAAGAAGATATATTACCAGGCGGAATGATATATATATTTGTGCAACATCTTGTAACCACACTCTGTTAGAAATGATTATCACCAGAATACTGCATGAGCTGAATTGGTTCATATTTCTTTAAGGCACAAGGGCAAGAAAGAGGCCAGCAGCCAGGACAGTGTGACCCAGTCTACTGCTCTGCCTGACCTATGTCAGGAGTAATCTCCATCAAAACTATAACTGCCACCATGTTAGGGCACTTCTAACATTGGTGACTCCTTGTTACAGCACTGGGTCTAAAAATAACAACCGTCCATCAGTGTCACTGCATGAAAAATAGAATTTCATCAGAATTTAAAAGAATTGTGAACTAGAATAATGCCATAAAGTCAGTCTTGTGACTGTAATTTTTTCCTTCTATTACAGCAAGGTGGCAGCCTTCTGGCTAAATTTTATCAATTTCTCTAATCAAAAAGGAAATGATAGAATAATTTTCAAAAATTCACAAATGACTGAAAGAGTATTTTAATATATATTAGTTTAAAATAATTTGCCAGTGATTTTTTGCTTTTTTGATATTTTAAATTTTGATAGAGATCAGCACATTCTGGAATGTCTTCTTCATAAAGAAGAGGTTTAATAAATGAGTAAATCTAAAATGTAGCCTAAAAATATGTGGAAACCACTGGTTTATTTAAAGAGGAGTTCTCCTTACTATCAAACTCAAGTTAAATCTTAGAATAACATGGACATTTTTACAAATGTTTACTCAGCATAATCCAGCTTGATTCATAGCAGAGATGGCGAAGAGCTTGGAAATACAAAGGCCAACAAGGAAATTGCTTTGGAGCAAGTTTTAGTAATTCATTAATCTGAGGTTTTATAATGAGGCTATTTGAAGTAAAATCTTTCACAAAAGAATTAAAAACTAATTTAAATCAATATTTGAGACAATGCAAATGATGAAGTCATAAGTTTTAAGCAAATGTTTTTAAAATATTAAAATGTAATTTCCTTCTTACAATGTTATTTTGGTTCTTTTCAAATTTTTCCTTTGTTTATAAAACTTTGAGTTACAAGATCTCATTCAGGCCTGCCATATTAAGAATATTTGGTTTAACCATTTGAGATCAATTTAAAATATTTCCTAACTTCACAAATATTTTGGCTAATATCTGACGAAACTTTAAAAACAAAATTCACTTCCCTCACAAGCTAGTTATACCAGAGAATTATTTGTGAATTCTAGAGGGAAAATGAAAATTCATAATAATTTAAGGTTCAAATTAGAGAAACCTAGGAATACTTGTGGCACTAGTTTAAGAGCTGATAAAATGTATTATCTTTCTACTCTCAGTGACATGACAGAGTGTAGATCAAAATAAACACAAATATACATTACAAAAGGTAATATGATTGTGAAGAAGAGTAAAGAGATGAAAAGAACTAGATAATGCAGATATTCATATATTTTGTAGAGACAAGAAGGCAGAGAGCTCTTGCAGATATCTAGGATGAAACCCTTCTAAGAAGCCTCAACTTTTGTGCATACTTCAGTGCAGAAGTGAGAATGGAAGGTAAGAAGAACAGGAAGGAATCACATGAGGCAGGTATATGGAAAAGGAGGGAGACAGGGAGGAAGGAGATGAATAGGTCCAAGGGGTTGGTAGATCTTTGGGGTTTTGGAACCATAATAAGCACTTTGTATTTAATCCCAACTTTTTATTTGAATAACAGTTTAAAGAAGATTATGTTAGCTAATTGTCTAATGGGCTGCTGTAACAGAATATCCTAATAGGTATTTAAACAACATATGCCCTGGAGGCTGGAAGTGTATGATTAGGGTGCTAATATGACCAGGTTCTTGGGAAAGGTCCTCTTCCTGGTTATAGAAGCTCCTTTCTCATTGTGTCCTCATTTGGTGGAGAGAGAAAGATCTCACATCTCTTCCTATTTCTGTAAGAACATCAATCCCATTATGAGGTCACCACCTTTATGACTTATCTAATTACCTCCCAAAGGCCCACTTGCAAACACCACTTTGGATACTAGAGTTTCAACCTATTAATTTTGGGGTACAAAAATTCTCAGTGTCTGGCATTATTATAAAAAGAATGGAATTTGTGAGTGTAGAGGAAAGTAATTGTCTCATAATTGTTACATTATTTGATTTAGTGATTATTTTCTTGATTTAGTGATTATTTTCTTGATTTAGTGATTACTTTTTAAAAGTTGCATGTTTATTTTTCCAATTAAAATATTTTAAAAGGATCAAAACTTTCATTTCAGAAATATAGGCATTATATTGTAAAAACAGAGGAAAGATTGGACTTAAACACAGCATATGTATTATCACTGTAGTGATGAAGCCACATCAATGTTTATAGCATCACAATTCATAGTACCTAAACTGTAGAAGCAACCTAGATGCCTTTCAGTGGATGAATGGAAAAAGAAACTGTGGTATATATAAGCACAATGGAATATTACTAAGCATTAAAAGATAATAAATTTATGGCATTTGCTGCTAAATAGATGGAGTTGGAGAATATAATGCTAAGCGAAGTAAGCCAATTCCAAAAAAAACAGGCACCAAATGTTTTTTCTGACAAGTGCCTGTGAATCCACAAGGGGTAGGGTGGAGGGCATGGGATGAGTGGAGGAACTGTGGATGGGGCAAAGGGGAGGTGGGGGTGGGGGCAAATGATAGGAAAAATGGTGTAATGAGAACATCCTTACTTGGAATACATGTATGATTGCATAAATGGTGTTACTCTAATTCAAGTACAACCAAATAAGTGAAAAATTATGCTACATTTGTGTATAATGAATCAAAGAGCTTTCCTCTGTCATGTATAACTGATTGGAACTAATAGAAATTTTTAATTTAAAAAACCCTTTTTAACACACTGAAAAAAAAATTACACAGAATTATGGAATACTGTTACAACTAGGATACTGAATTTGACACAATATACTGATCTAAAATTTTACCAGCATATATTTGTGCACATTTAATATGTAAATTTAGCTCTCTGATTCCTATGTGTCTGTTTGTTGTGTCTGCTACCACAGAAATCGTACTGAATAGTTTGATCACCAAAAGGATTCCTCTTTTGCTGTCATTTTATCATCTCAATCACTATCTTCCTAGCCTGCTTTCTGCTCAAACTCCAATTATCAATAATCCATTGTTCATTTCCAAAATGTTTCCATCTTAAAATGTCATGTAATTTGAATTACACAGTATATAAACTTTTGAGTTTGGATTTATAAAATAGTAATAATAATAATAATAATAATAATAATTCTACTGATGAATCTGTACATATTGATGGTGTGTTTCTTTTATTATAATAATAAAAGTATCTGTAACATGAAGTTATCATAATTTGCCTCATGATTTACATTTCAAAAATAACTGGGTCATTTCTAATTTTTGCTATTACAAATAAAACTGTTATGAACATTTGGAAAAAGGAAAAAGGGAAGAAAATTAGAGTAAATTTCACAAAATAATGTTACTACATACATATATAAGAATTTCACCTTTAGGTATATGTAGAAATAAAATGCCAATAAAAAATTAATACCAGTAAAAATTAATAAATAATGGATTTAAGGAAGATCAGTAGAGTATAGGTGGGAGAAGAGAGGGGGATGGAGGAGGCGTGGTGGAAATGGGGATTGAATTCAAATTCCTTAATGTATTATTTTCTCAAAATGTCCCCATTACTACACATAAGTATAATGTTCTGATAAAATAAATTAACTAACTGAATAAAAGGAGAAAAGAAAGAAAGAAAGAAAAAGAGAAAGAGGGAGGGAGAGAGAAAGAGAGAGAGAAAAAGAGAGAGAGAGAAGGAAGGAGTGGGGGAAAGAAAGAAAAGTAAAGAATCACTTTACACATAATCTTTTCCTAGTTTTACAGTTTGCTGTCTGCTGTTTGGGTTCAATTGCTCAGTAAATTTTTGAAAAAGATCACACATCACAGCTTCTGGGAAGCCCTTTATTCTGCATGTTTGATTTTCTATTATGGGAATTGATACAGTGTTCCTAATTCTGTTCACTGGCTTTTTAAAACAGACCCAACAATCCCACTGACAAACATTTCATCATAAAAGCCAGAACTGTATGATTGTAGCAAAATAATTCATATTGCAATTCTGAATAGTGCACTAGCAAATACAGGCAGCACCTGGAGGCAGAGAATATGGAATTCATACAATTAAAATGTTTACTTTTTGCCATTTTACCAATTGGTGCATTTATTGAGCTGAATAAATCTGAAAACAACATTATTACAACATGAAAACTTCAAGTAATACACACTTTCTCTATACCAGAGATATTACTGAATTTGATTCAAATAAAAACAGATGTTACTAGAAAGAGAATTAAAAGATAATTTGATAAGGAACAAATGTGATATTCAAATGCATTCGTTTTATTTCTGTACACATTTAAAAAATGATTCAGCTCTAATTTATTGAACAACCAGTTCTGACATCATGTTGTTTTTGTACAGCTTGAAACTCCAAATTAAAATTGAATTTTAGATTTGAAGCAATAAAATTAAAAGGCTAATTAATAAGCATATCTGAAAACTTTTTAAACACTTATAACAAAATTTTGAAGAAGACTGATAAAACTGGAATGCTGATTCTAAACTAAGCTTTAAATAATTTTAAAGCTTCAATTTTCTTCTTTAAGGTATTTAATTTACATAAAAATAAATAGAATTTAGAGATATTTTCCAAGAAATAATATATTTTGCAATTATATGTTACAGGGATGCTACTTTAACAGAATAAAATTTCATTATCATACTACTACTAACCTAGGACCTTTTTTCAGTCTACAAGTTTGCCTTTAAAAGTGGTTTAAAATCTTTTTTTTTGTAACAAATAAATTTACTTATTTTAGAAATTATATGAAATTAATTTAACTTCTAATATTTTTGTTTAGCTTCAAATTGCTTAAATGAATTTGATAAATTAGCTTATCATGTGTAACCATTTTTCAAATGCTGATATTGAGACAGAGGAGAACACAATAATAAGGTTACCACGGGCAACACCCCAGCCCTCTTGAACCTCAGTCCAGAATTGTATCATTGTGTTGTTGCTAAGATTGTGAGAAGGTAACTTGGGAAGCAGAAGAATCCACGATCAAGGGGAAAAGGGTTGAAGCCTGTTATGATAGGAATACTGATGGATTTAACAATAGGCAAACAGTCTAAATTCTACTATAAACCTTTTCGAGTCCTTTTGCTTTTATGCAAACACTTCTCCATCTTGTCAGTTTATTGGCTATATTTCTTCTTACCCAACAAAACTTATCCTTGCTGTTCCTAAAGATCATTAGAAGTGAGGTGGGTACTTATGCTACAGGATCATTTTAAAGCTATCATGAGCCCTCAAAATATCATTGAGCAACTTGTTTTGAGAAGGGTTCTCATGTAATCAGAGATAATATTCTAAAGTCTCTAAAGTCAACACACATAGAAATTTTTTTCTCAAGTTAATATCACCCTTGAAATCATTGAAATGCAAATGACAAGACATAAAATGATGTTCCACCACATAAACTTTTGTGTGACATGGTCCAGAACTAGGAACTCTCAGGAAAGGAAGTTTCCCAGTTTGAACTTTCATAATGTTCTATATAATTTATATATATATATATATATATATATATATATTTTAAAAAACATAATATTAAAGTTCAATTTAAGGTAATAATATTAATTCTTTTTAGTATATATTTTTGAATGTTTTGAGAAAGCATGCCATTACACAACCAATACATAATCATCACACTCAAAAATTGCTTCAAGAACTCTTGATTTCATAAATCCCCCAGGTGTTGACCTTTAGGAATCACTAAGTAAAATCATGTTGGCTGGTGAATTTTTAATATGGCTTCCCTAATACCATAGAGCATTTGTTGTCTCCTGTATCAGTATTTCATTCTTTTTATTTTCTGAAGATATTACATCATTACATTGTGAATATAAGAGATTCATTTCATTCCTTTGTATTAGTTTTCATCAATTTACCAAATAAGTTTTTTTTTTTTTTAATTTCAGGCCTAGAACAGATAATAACAAATCATTTTGAAAATTGACATAAAGATTTTTATTTGAACAAAATTAATCCTTTTGTTTTAATAAATGACTTTGGGTGAGGTGGTTGAGCACTATGGTAGGTTTCTGATCTGATTTATCATTTCTTAATATTTTATTTTTAGTTATAGTTGGACAGAATACCCTTATTTTGTTTGTTTATTTCTATGTGGTGCTTAAGATGGAACCCAGGGCCTTGCATGTGCTAAGTGAGTGCTCTACCACTAAGCCACAACCTCAGCCCCTGATTTATCATTTTAAAATACACTCTTTGAGATTTCTAGTTTCTAGCATGAAAAGATATTGGAAGGTGACATTCTTGTACTTACAAAAAGAAACAGTTAAAAAAGCTAAAACTTACAAATTTTCTTAGGCACACCAGAGGTCATTTAGTCCTCTGTCAAGCATAGTATAGTAAATGAGACAGAACAAGCAGATTTACAGTGGAGAATCATCTCATCCCATTGGTCAATTTCTTCACAGTGATAACTCATGTGAGAAGACATGTTAGCAGTACCTGCCCCAAATGTAATTTACAGGACATGACACTTTACCTATATGCTTTTCCATGTGTTCATCCTGTGGTAGGGTGTGTAACTCCTGGAGACTTAATAATCTTCAGAATTAAATATGGAAATCATGAGAGTAGATGACAGATCTTGCTGGGAAATTTAAAAAGAAGAAAAAAGAGATTGTAAGTGAAAGATTTAGAAATCACCAACAAAGATAAACAATTTCTCCTTAAGAAGAAACTCCATATAATCCTGAACTGCAACAGCAAAAGGTCTCTGAGGTTGCTCTCTGCTTCAGTGTCCAAGTTTTTATACCAAATAAAATTGTTGAGTCCTGTAATAACTGATTCCATTTAAGTTGTTTATGGACTATTAAGATTAGTATTTGCCTACACTTCTGTTTGGTGCACTATCTTTGAGCAATTAATAGTTCCGCAATTACTCATTAATTCCAGGGCAATTAGGTTGCAGCACTACCTGCTCTTTCCAACGTGAACACACTGACATCTATGGTCTATTTGCAGAGACATGAGGTATTGAGGATGGAAAGTGTTTTCAAGATAGGATCCACAAGAATTCTAAAAAGTAAATGAACTATACTATTTTAAAAAATATGAATAACACTAGTACTGAATAACTTTATGCCCAATAACATGGAAGACATATGCCTTAAATGTTATGGAAGAAAAATTATATTTCCAAGATAAAACTGTCTCAATATAGTAAGATATTGACCTAATTTTTCTTTTGGACACTAAAGTTTTTCCTTATTTATGTTTTCATTTTTATATCAAATATTGCAAGGAATATTGACATACTTGAGTCATTTTTAAATATAAATTGTTATTTGACCAGTTTCAGAAGCTACTGCTCTGAAGTAATATATTGTATGTGATAGAACCCTAAAGCCATATAAGTAGATTCTGCTTCTTTAGACATTTTATTTTATAAGACAGCTGCTATGGCTTCTAGCTATTCAATCACCAGGGTATTTAAAACAAACAACTATACCTAAGTTTGTAAGCCCTACAGTTATTAGCTATTAGGTTTGTATTGGGTGTATAAAATGTTTATTAAATTTAAAGGTTAAATCTAGGTGTTTAAAAGGTTAATTAAAATAAATTCCAATATGAATCAGGCAAAAATGACAAAAATTACATTTATATAAAATGATTTACTCTGTCTTAATTGTAATTTTTAATTTTAATATCATTTTCCTTTACTTTTTAAAAATTTTTTATCAGTTCTTTTTAGCTATATATGACAGTAGGATCCATTTTGACATGATTATAAAAACATGAAATATACCTTGTTCTGATTCAATCCCCAGTACCTCCCTTTCCCCTTTTCTCATCCCAATCCCCCCCCTTTCCTCTACTCTATTCATATTTCTGTCATTTACCCATAGGTATTTTTTAAATTAATTTCTGGTGGATGTACACTATGGTGAGATTCTCTACATATATTCATATACATACATAGGAAAGTTGTATCAGATTCATTCTATTGTCTTTCCTTTTCTCATCCTTCCTTCATTCCCTGTTGAATACTCCACTTAATTTCTATTCATCTTTATATTTCTTATCCCTTCCCTTATTGTGGATTACCCTCCATATACTAGAGAAGACATTCAACATTTGGCTTTTTGGTATTGGCTTATTTCACTCAGCATGAGTCTCAGATCCATCCATTTACCAGCAAATGCCATAAAGTCATTCTTTTATATGGCTGAGTAATATTCCATTGTGTGTGTGTGTGTGTGTGTGTGTGTGTGTGTGTATCATTCATCTACTGAAGGACACTTAGGTGGCCTCCATAGCTTAGCTATTTTTAATTATACTACTATAATCATTGATGTGGTTGTTTCACTGTATCATGCTGATTTAAAAACCTTTGAATATATACTGAGGAGTTGGATAACTGGGCCAAATGGTGGTCCATTCCTAGTTTTTTGAGGGATGTCCATACTACTTTCCAGAGTGTTTGCACAAATTTGCACTCCTACCAGCAGTGTGAGCATACTTTTTTGCCCATATCCTCACCAAACACTTATTGTTACATGTATTCTTGATAATTGCCATTCTGACTGGTATGAGATGACAGCTCAGTGTAGTTTTAATTTGCATTTCTCTAATTGCTAGAGATGTTGAACACTTTTCATATATTTGTGGACCATTCATATTTCTTTCTTTGAGAAGTGTCTGTTTGCGTCCTTTGCCCATTCATTTATTGGGTTATTGGTGTTTCTGGTATTAATTTTTTTTTCTTCTTTTTATATCCTTACTATTAATACCCTACCTGAAAAGCAGGTGGCAACAATTTTCTCCAATTCTGTAGGCTTTGCTCTTCATGCTTTTGGTTGTTTCCTTTTCTGGAGGAAGCTTTTTAGTTTGATGCCATCTCATTTATTGATTTAATACATTATTTTTGTTCTAAGAAAATACTTGATACCAGGTTATATATAAAGAAAAAAAGGTTTATTTGGCTCACAAATATGGTGGAGGGATATTTAGTGATAATGCAGAAGTGTGGAATATTTGAGGAATATATTTCTTCTTTCCTGTTAGTGAATTCAAAAAAAGTAGAAATATCTATATTGAAATGCCATGATAAGGAAAAGAAGTCAGGAGGTAAATGTGATAAAACATTACCCAGTTTCCCAATGCATCACCTAGATATTAGTGCCATAGTCATAGGAAAAATTTGTTCTATTTAGGAGTTGTCATCATGAACCAAGTTCAAGACATAACAAGAAAATGGGTAAAAAAATAAAATAGTGTTTAGCAGACTGGATAGGTGGGGATGAGCTGTTGGGAATTTACTCTGGATGGAGAAATTATTGTATGAAATCTTTCTTACATGGTGCTTTATGTCTAAAATAAAGTAGGAGACTGCTACCTGCAAAAAACTGCTCTGCTCAAGAAAAGAAAAAAATTTACCCCTGAACCATGAATTGTGGTGTTAACACAAACTGACAAACTTCAGTAAATTATAATAGAAGAGCTTTTGAGTTTTAAAAATAAACTACCATACCAATCTAAACATTAATTAACAAATGCTCTGAAGACTTCTTGCTTTTTACACTAATATTGAATATCTTTTATTTGTTCCAAATTTTATCTATTGCTAATATTTGAAGAATAGAAAAAATCCTTATAGATTTTTATCTTAATCCGATAACTGGGAAACAATACTGCTGACTTCTTATACTCAAGTTTGAAGCTTTTATTAGTTTGCACTAGAAGAATTAGCACGAGTCAGTATAACAATTTGTGTAAATACAGCTCAAATATCCAATTGCTTTGGTGTTCAGCAATCACTTGCTTATAACAACAGATACAACACTTTCTGATTCATATAAAAATCTTTTTGTCTCCTTCCTTACCATCTTATGATGTATTCTAATGTGAGTGTGTATGTACTTATTTCTTTTGGAATTGGAGATTGTTACTTTAATGGGAGTTTTTTTTTTTCTTCCTTCCAGTAATAGTACTCATACTATTAGATCTAATCTCCCTGCTGGCCCAAAGTGGAGAGCCTCTGGGACCATGAAACAAAATAAACCAATTGACCACCTTCCCAGGAATCTTATCCCCAATTTATAGGTTAATAAGAGATATAATGTTAGCAAATAAAGGGAATAGCAGCTCCTTAGTAGATGTCTATTTTATATTTGACATTAAGTTAGATGTTCAAAGTAATATTTTAGAATAAAACATAGAACAATTTTTGAATGCAAAGGCGAGTTTCATTTTTTTGCATTCAAAAATTACTGATCACAAATTAGTGAAGTGACTATTTTCTCTAATTAATTACTGTTGGAACCTGTTTAATACAATGAGAGTACATAAGTGCATAAATCGGGTTTGCTTCTCAGTTCATTATTTTTGAGATATATATCATTTGAAATGCTACTAATTATTCATTTAAAAATTTAAAAATAATGGGCCAAGGACCTGAATAGACACTTCTCAGAACAAGATACACAATCAATCAACAAACATATAAAAATATGTTCATCATCTCTAGCAATTAGAGAAATGCAAATCAAAACTACTCTAAGATATCATCTCATTCCAGCCAGAATGACAGCTATTATGAAGATAAACAACAATAAATGTTGGCAAGGATGTGGGGAAAAGGTACATTCATACATTGCTGGTGGGACTGCAAATTAGTGCAGCCAATATGGAAAGCAGTATGGATATTCCTTGGAAATCTGGGAATGGAACCACCATTTGACCCAGCTATCCATCTCCTCGGTCTATACCCAAAAGACTTAACAACAGCATACTTCAGGGACACAGCCACATCAATGTTTATAGCAGCCCAATTCAAAATAGCTAAACTTTGGAGCCAACCTAGATGCCCTTCAATAGATGAATGGATAAAAAATGTGGCATACATACACAATGAAATTTTACTCATAAATAAAAGAGAATAAAATCATGGCACTTTCAGATAAATGGATGGCATTGGAGAAGATAATGATAAGTAGCCAATCCCCAAAACACAAATGTCAAATGTTTTCTCTGATAAAAAGAGGCTGACTCAAAGTGAGGTAGGGAGGGGGAGCATGGGAGGAATAGATGAATTCTAGATAGGGCAGAGGGATGGGAGGGAAAGAGAGGGGACAGGGGTTAGCAAGGATGGTGGAATGTAATAGACATCATTAGCCAAAGTACATGTATGAAGACATGAATTGGTGTCAACATAATTTTTATACAACCAGAGATATGAAAATTTGTGCTGTATATGTATAATAAGTATTGTAATACATTCCATTGTCATTTATTTTTTAAATCAATAAAAAATATAATAATTAACTATTAATTGACAGGTATGTCTGGTGCTAGAGATACAAAGACAAAAAGACACTTTAGTTCCTAACTTCCATATCCTCTTTGCATATTCAGGAACAGGTAAGGGTTAAGAACATATCATAATAAAGTGCTCGTGGTCATTGGAACACAGGAAACTTGTAATGGCAGTATTTTTATATATTGCATTAACCATCATATTTCCCATTGCAGATATCATTAAAAAACATTTTTAAAGTAATTTTGGATACATGAACCAGAAAATAAATTTCATTTCAAATTTCTGCAAAAAACATGAATAAGTGATAAATTCTGCTTAAAGGAAACATGGAGATGAATCAGCTTATAGATGAGTAAGGTTTCCTAGGTAAAGAAGACAGTAAAGTAAAAGAAACAGTAGGGGATATTTCATCAAGCCCTAAGGCAGGAACATGTGTCCATTGTTAGAAAAAAACAAAGTCAAGTTATAAAACTATATTATCTTTGCAAATGAGAGAGGAAATGAAGCTGTGAAAAAGAAAATTGGAACTAGAAATAGAATAATTTTTTTCAAGCTCAATAAAGTTTATTTAAGTTGATCTTAAAATACATGTTTACTTATCCTAAATTGTTCTTGTTTTCACCTCAAAACAAGAATAACATGATATTCTTTATTTACTTTACAAGGTAATTATGGGTGCAGAGTAGAAGAATCAATTTAAACACATTTAAAAAATATCTAGATGCAGTATTACACACCTGTAATCCCAGCTACTCTGCCATCAGAAGCAGAAGTATCCCAAAGTTTGAGGCCAGCCCCAGCAACTTATCAAGGTCCTGTCTTAACTGAAAACCAAAAGGAGTGGTATTGGAGATGTAGCTCTGTGGCAGAGTGCTTCTGGGTTCAATTCAACTCTAAGATGTTTAATTTAGGGCATATGTTAAATATTAATAAAGAACTTAAATTAGGACATCTTTAATAATTGAATAATAAAATTTTTAGTTATATTTATAAATAAAGAGAAGAAAAGAGTACATTGAGATAAAGCATGAGATTCATTGCATTACTATATTATCATTTAGTGCAACATTTTATAATTACTTTGAGCATAATGCCCAATCTTAGCTTTTCTCAAATTATTTCTTCTTTTTAATATTTATTTTTTAGGTGTAGATGGACACAACACAATGCCTTTATTTTTATGTGGTGCTGAGGATGGAACCCAGGTGTGAGGCTAGCGCTCTCCCGCTGAGCCACAATCCCAGCCCCTCTCAAGTTATTTCTGTGTCATTTTAGCAATAAGGAAATATGTTCTTGTATTATTAAATGGAAAAACAAGTACAATAAGTTTTCCCCAGTAGTGTATTTTGTCAAAGTTTAATTTCTTAATTAACATTTGTGATTATTCTAATTTTTAATTAACGGTGTGCCAGTGTTTTGGAGTTAATCAAAGACATTGGTCCCATGTGATGTTATTGATAGCATGTAAGGCAGTGGAGAAAACAACATTTTCTTAAGATAACACAAAATTTGACAATAAAGTTTTTTTCAAAGAAATTCAGAATGTAGAAATTTAATATAGTTGGTTGTAAATCTGAACCATTTATATTCCTCAATTATGTAGATTAGGGTTAATTATCAAGAAATTTGTACCATAATATTATTTTGTTTTATGTACAATAGATGTATTTTACATACCAAATCATTAATACAAAATCATAGGACAGATGTGTGTACATAGTAGCTTGATCTTTTGAAATTGCTGATGACATGCAATATTTATTGCTATTTCAGGCCCTGCAGTATAGTGCTTAAGATTACGTGTTTCAGTCAGATGCAGCTTGATTTGATACCTAGCCATGATTTTTACTATGTGAGTGGGTGTGAGTTGTTTTATAGTATCTGAGTCTCATATTCTTTTTCTGCAAACTTGAGACAATAATATCTATACAAAGAGAATGAAATATGAAAAATATATGTGAAATACTGACACATAATATCACATAGTGTTTACTAAAATATAGTTATTAAATACCATGGCATCTTAAAGCATGCTGTAATCTTCTTAAACATTTTATTAAATTTTCATTTTTCAATATATATTTGATGAAAATTATTTGTAAAATATAATTCTTATTAAATTTTTTTAGGATTTTGGATAGTATTATATTCCCTATAAATATCCCAAAGAGGTTGATTACTCTCAGCCAAAGAGACAGATGAGACAGCAAAAGGAAGGAGATATGTCTTGACTTAACCTGAAATAATAAAAGAGTAGGGGGGAAAAAAAAAGGTTGCAAGACTACTGAAAGTCCTAGAAATACTACACTCCATGTTAGTTTAAAAAATTAAAAGTGCTTTGATATTAATTAACAAAATTGAATTGGATTATTTGGGTCTGTATCATTTCTCTTACTACAAAATTCATTTTGGCAGTCCATACAATTACCCCTTCTAAACTATTCTCATTCCCATCACAGATTACTCAGGGTTATTAGGAAGAGCAGGAGTTAGAAAACAAAACATACTCTAAAATATTGTTTAAATAAAGCCAATATTTGGTGCTACTCTTTTTTCCTCTCCCACATATTACACTAAAGTTAAAGTGACTGCTCTTAAGTGTAAGTTTCAGATGCTAACTGTACACACCTGATGAATCTAGAGATTTAACGTTATCATAACAACCTAACAAATTCTTATAAAAAACAAGATTCACAGCCTCTTACCTTGTGTTTAGTCAAAGGAAAATAAGCTTTACAACTGTGTTATCACCACCAACTGAAGTTGACTTAAGAGATATGATTTTTTTTTAATTTAAAGACATGACTTCCATAATAATTGATGCAAGAGAGACCCCTAGCAGTATCTGTAACTGCTGAATTCTTAAATCAATAATACAGGCTTCATTGCCAACCAGCAAGTGTTTCTGCATTGATTCAGCCTTTTTTTCCTACCAAGAAAAGAGAGTATTACAAAGAGGCACTCACCCTGTCTATTCCACATATTCATGAAATGATGTAATGTTTGCCAGAATATAGGAGTGTTATTTCACTTACTCACCCTGGCTGGCTAGCCAACCCAAACGAATGGAGTCATAGGAGGCAATAAATTACAATGTGGATTAGGATAAATGCTTAGTTGGCTGGGAACCACAATCCTGAGGACCAAAACTCCTAACCATTCACTAACCCCTGCCATAGCTTTTCAAAAGAAGAATACTGAAAAGATGCTCAAGACAAAAACCTACCATTTTTAGCTTAAGGCATGATACCCAAATCTTGTCAAAAAGCCTTGAGCAACTACCAAATGCAGTTGTCAGAAATGGATTGAGAAATTTCTAGATTCTCTCGATACAGATTTTCTAGATTGACACACCAAATGTAAGAAAAGTAGTCTCAAGATAAAAGGGGATCCAAGAAATAAAAGCAATAAAATGCACAGAAAGACCAACCAAAACTGCACCTCCAAAACTTCCCAGAGGATCAGATATCTTCCAAAGAATAAATGATAGCCCCAAACCCTGTTATTTTTTCCAAGTGGAAAGCAGAGATATATTACAAAGAAAGATGATTAAAAAATTTAAAAATGATTAATTTCCAGAGAAGCAATACCTAATACCTAATCAATACCTAAGCAATACCTAATCAATTGTCCTATGAAGAAGAATGAAGGACAAGGGTAAATGAATTTCCACTCTAACTAGAAGCCACTTTTTATTCTTCCCGCTTTTTGTTCTTCACTTTTAATTCAGTGAACTTTTAAGTCTGACTTTCAAGATAGACTCTTTCAATCAGGAATATAGCTAAGCCCATAAAAGAAGGAAATCAATAGCATGAGGTATCAGAAATGTCCTACCAAACCTGCTTGAGTTGTTTTTGTCCTTTTTTAATTGATTATAAGAGGCATCTTAACCCACAACAATGACATATGCATTTCAGCCATAGAGGCCTCCAAATTTTGAACATTAGACAATAACAATTAAGTTTGCTTAAGAACACAAAGTTATAGAATAAACTTATCTTCTAGTCCACGTCTTGATTAATTCAGAACCTTTGTCTATTGAAGTTCACTGTGTAAACTTTATACAATATGTAACAAATAACACCAGCTTTAGGAAGTACTTCAAGTTCCTCCCTACCCCATAAACTTTAACAGTGGAAACCTTTCACATTTTCAAGTGAACTTATTGATTCTACAGTGAAATTAATGTTCCACAATGTATCTAAATATATAGAGAGAACCATATCTCCCATTCAGTTTTCCTATTCCACTCAATGCAAGCCAGAAAGGTCTCAGTCAGGCCCTTATTTTCAGTTTGCTTCTCTAAATTAACAGCTTTCCCAGTTTTCTCTAGAGCATATTCCCTTCCTATACCCCATTACTGGGTTACCTCAACTCCATTTTTTTTATATTGTCCTTTTAGAGGCAAGACGAAACACAAAGGAAATATGAAATCTCTATAAAAAATAGAAAAATAAAACTAAATTTCAAAATCCATATGCAAAAATAGCAGTTTATAATCAAAATATCAATCTCTTCTTAGTATAGAATTTTTCAGTAAATCAATGTTTCCAGACCACAGAGCATTCTGAACTAACATCACCCAAGAGAATTTTTCTCATATCAAGCTTTAGTAATGCTTTTAAGATCAAGCAATCAGAAAGCCAGACAATGAAAGGAGAGACCTAGGTCATCCCTTTTCACCCCCTGGACCCTTGCTTTCCACATCAGACTTGACCTTTCTACCTCAACTAATAGAAAAGGTTTGATTCTGTTTCTAGGTGTACAGGTTACCAGACAGTAAGAGTTTAAAACATCAAACATCTATGTTTTATACCCCAGAGTTGTATAGTTATGCATCATTCTCCATAAATAATGTTTGTTTAGGTAAGCAATCCAAATCCAGGGACATCTGTTAAGATTATTACATATATAATATCTAGTACCAATGGTCGCTTTAGTAGGAAGTTCAATTATCATGTTTATAAGGTTACCCCAGTCTTTTCTCCTTTCTTCCAAAGTGTCCCCTCACCCACCAATAGTGCTACAAATTCATCACAGAACAGAAGCTTTAACTTTTTTATGCTTAATTTGCCAATTGGACTTACAAATTCTTATCATATTTTTGATATTATACATTTCTATGATAATATGCAGTATAATATGCCTATTAACTTCCCAGTGAACACCAAGATTTGAGCCATTAAATGGGGACATGAATTCTGTCTATTAAGGTTGTTATTGTGACCTTGCACTGCAATATTTAGTCACATATCTGTGACTATCATTGTGACATTCTCTAACTAGTTCCTCTACTCTTTCTTCAATCAGTCACTTTTACTTGAACTTATGTATATGTCTTGATAGAGACATTTTATTATAGGATTTTCAATGGTCAAATTCATGTTTGTCATCTAATCTGTTTCCATAGGCATTTTTATTTATTTTTTTACTTATTTTATTTGTTGTGGTATTGGGGGTCAGATCCAGGGCCATGTACATGCTGAGCAAGCATTCTACCACTGAGTTTCATCACCAGCCTTTCAAAGGCACTTTATTGAATAGAAACTTTAAATAAAGTGTTATTAAATTTCCCAAGTATTTTATAGTTAATAGTTTATCATTGATATGTCAGATTTTTATTTAATTCTGTCAATGAACAAACAAACCCATTGATACACATTGATTCACGATCTCTCTCTATGGCAGAGAATCTGATGATTTAATTACTTTTCAAACACAATTAATTTAAAATTGATGTGTCATTTCTGTCCAACATTAATGAAATTTTTCCATCTATGATACCTTCCCAGGGACTAAGATAGTGAATAGAGGATATACTGTACATCATATGCCTGTATTATAATGAACATTTTTTCCTTATTTCTTTTATTAGTTCTTTTTAGTTATGCATAACATTAGGATTCATTTTGACAAAATCATAAAAATGGAGTATAATTTGTTCTAATTTAGTTCCCTGTACTTTTCCTTTCCCACTCCTTCTCCCTTCCCTGTTCCCTTCCTCCTATTCTACTGCTCTTCCTGCTGTTTACTCATAGGTTTTTTTTTAATTAGTGTCTTATAGATATACTTGGTGGTGAGATTCACTGTGTTATATTCATATATGTACATAGAAAAATCAAGTCAGATTCATTTCACAGTTATTTCCTCATACCATTCCTCCCCTTTCCCCTTCAATCCCCTTTGTCTACTACACCAATCTTTTCTCTATATTTTTGTACCTCCAAGATGTTATTTTGAAAGAGCTTTTGAATATCAGAGAAAACATTTGACCATTGACTTTTGGGAACTGGCTTATTTCACTTAGCATGATAGTCTCCAGTTGTATTCATTTATGGTCAATTACCATAATGGCATTCTTATCTATGGCTGAGTAACACTCCATTGTATATGTGTATCAGAATTTTTTCATCCATTCATCTTTTAAAGGGCACTTAGGTTTGTTTGTTCAATAGGTTGGCTACTGTGAATTTTGCTGCTATAAACATTGATATGGCTGCATCACTGAAGTATGCTGATTTTAAATCCTTTGTATATATGCTAAGTTGGATAGCTGAAAATTAAAAACTTCTTCACAGCTAAACAAACAATTAAAAATGTGAAGAGAGAGTGAAGAGAGAGCCCAGAGAACAGGAGAAAAGATTTGTCACCTGCTCCTCAGATAGGGCATTAATATCCAGAATATAATATACGTTTTTATAGAAACTGACTTCACAAGAAGTAAGGTATACCTAGTGTGTAGAACTATAGAGATCCAGCCTTTCCCTACATAGTAGTAACTAGATGTCAACAAGTTAAATGAATAGATGTAAATTTAATATCTATTCATGAAAAAAGAAGTCCAATGTTACCTGTAGAAATAGCATTCCATACCCTTAAAATGAATTACTGAGTTTGAGGCAAGGATGGAAGATGGAACTGTTCTTTATTCTTGAATTTGTGTTGGTCTAACCACATGTGATCTGCAGTAAATCCCTGCCCTATCATCTAGATGCATTGTGTCTGCTCAAAAAAGCTTGCTGCCTCCATGGAATCCTGTCCTCACCTAAATAATGCCTTTTGTTCAATACTATCTACGATTCAAAAAGTACCTTCCTGATAATTAAGACTAAGAAGCTATGCAAATAGTGATTCAACAAGTGTCTGCGTAATAATGTCTGAGATGTTTAATAGAGTGAATTCAACTTTCAGTAGTCATCTGACTTTCTAATCCAGCAGTCTTTGGGGCAATTGATGGTCCTATTTGCTACAATTTGCTTGTGAACGTATCTCTCTCCAGAAAGAAAAAAAGGCATATGACAATATTCCAGTGGTAGAAAAAAATAGTCTTACACATTTTTACTCTCATCTCTCTCTTTTTTATTCCTTCCAGAGTTTAGGCCTGCTCTAGCCAATACATTCACTGCAAGCCACATACTGAGCACAGCTTGAGCATTGGAAATATAGCTAGTCTTAATAGATATGCATTATAAGTATAAAATACATCTGGGTTATGAAGTCTCAGTATGAAATTATTAATAGAGTTTAGCATACTAATGATTTTTATATTGATATGTAGTGAAATAATATTTTGAAAGCATTACATTGAATAAATTAAAACATTAATATTAATTTCACCTATTTCCTTTTACTTAATTAAATGTAGTTACTAGAAATTTTTAAATTACAAATATGGCTTCCATATATGGCTCACATTATTGTTCTACTGGACAGTACTGATGAAGATTTTACTGAGAGCTGTAAAACAGCAGATGAATATATTGCTTTTGCTGCATTTTCTTTTGCCTTGTATTTGCTCTCAATTGACTTAGCTAATTGATGCCAGACAATGTCTACTTCATCCAAATTCTATTGGTAAGATTATAATCAAGAATTTACCTCAACTCTTTTATCTTTTTATATCAAGGATGAAGAGTAAACATTCATTATTTTATTTTCCTAATAAAAGACTTTCATTCATTGAACTGAAGGATAATCCTGCTTATAACAAAATCCTGTGACATAAATAATCAGAGTGCCCAATCAAGTTACCATGCATTAAAGATCTTACCCAGTATCAAGCTTTATTGAAGAAGTACAAAAGAAGCAGGAAGAAGTGTAGAATTTCACAGGTGGTTCTCAAGACCTTCCCTTCCCACATGGGGCTTGTTTTCTCTGACCCAGATTAGGAGATGAGGTCTCTAAAGAGTTTTATTAGTCATCTCATACAGCAAGGAGAATTTGATGCATATAACAGTGCCATTTTATATTTTAAGAGCATATAGCTTATACAATATTCTCTAAGAGCTATTGCATAAATTCATATATCTTAAGTGATTTTATCATGCACAAGCTGAAACATACTATGAAGACCATTTAATAGATAAAAATGGTTCTCTTCACAAGTGTCCTTGGTTAATTCACCCAGAGGTCTACTCTCATTGTTTACAAAGAGGTGACTATTTTACCACCTCTTCTTTTTCGCTGGAAAATTTCTCTGGTAATTAAGGAAAACAGGATCAAAGGTCAACTGTTTAAACTCTTTTCTACCCATTGTAATTGGCCATAAATACTTAACATAAAACTACTTTGAAATATGATTAAAATTCTTGGAGGGAAAAAAAAAAACAGAAAGAAGAACTCCTTATTTAAGGCTGCCAGTGTGAGATGTCCATAGTCCAGATTATTTAAATTCATAGTTACCTAGCTTTTCTCAAAGTGTTAATAAATTCTCAAAAACAAATAATTCTACTGCCTCTTTAGGTTACCTGGCTTTTATGAGATTGCATTCTGAAACAAACACACTTGCAATATTTTGAACTTCCTTACTTACTCTATGTAGTCTCAGCATTTTGCTGCTTCCATTTATAAACATATGTGTATGTATATATATATTATGCATATATTATACATGTGCATTATCTAGGTATGTATACATAAGTAAACATACTTTGTTGGAGATTTCATTAAATACTTTGTACATAAATTACTTATTCACAGGTATGTGTAAATTATATATATATATATATATATATATATATATATATATATATTTTCCCCTTTTTATTCTCCACATCAACCCCTGTGTTTGCAATTCCCGAGTTAAATTGAATGTAAGTTTTGTCTTACACATACACCACTTTTGCTGACAATTTAAGTCAACAATCCGTGCAAACTCATGTCTCTAAGTCCTAATTACCTGCAATCTATATCTAATGTGTGTGTGTGTGTGTGTGTGTGTGTGTGTGTGTGTGTGTGTGTGTGATATCTATCTACTTCTCTATCTCCAGTGGTTTCCCCAAACTGTCTTTCCTAACCCTGTGCTGAAATTTTCTCTCCAAGCTATGGTCATTAGTCCTCTAAATTCCACCTTCATGGAGACTTTTCTTTGTTCTGATAGTTAGCTAATTCTCCTGATCTGCCTTAAAGTCTTGAATGCTTTTGCTAGTCTTGCTGATGCTTATGAGCCTGTGCTCACAGGTTCCCAAAACATCTCTGACCCAGTGACATGCAACATCATGTCTCTACTTCCTTCAGTGGTACTCGCTGTTCCAGTGATGCCAAGACTTTTTAATGTTGTAACTTAGCAGTCTTCAGAATGCCAACATCAGAATGTATTTAACATATTATTTCTTCTTTACCTCAAGGATAAATTTCTATTTCTCTATGACACCCCCCTCTACACACCAAGAGCAATTTAACCATTAGTTTTTGTTTTCTCTTTGTCATTACACGTTTCTGCCACATGGAATTGTTGGGAATGGATAAATGATAGCAAATCAGGCTTAAAATTATGATTATCACATGGAACCAGCCATAAGTCTAATTCCTAACTTGAGGATCTTTCTGAAATCTGGTAGGTTTTAAGAATAAGCTAGTGAGTGTCAAATCATGGAGACCTGTACAGTTTTATCTGACAATAAGGTGAGAATTTACCCATTAAATAGATTTCTTAATTGGAAATAAAAGACTATTTTTAATTTCATTGGTATAGCAACAAGAAGAGCTTTTGAAAAATACTAATTTCAATGGTATAGAGAAAGATGTTTATATTTTCCTGAAAGAGAACTTATCAACATATTAAAAACTATAAAAATAAAATACACAAATAGGTATGTGTATGCATGTGTATCAATCATTGGCATACTGCTTTAAATGTTGCCCTAGTAATGACAAAAATATTATGTAACCAGAATATCATTTCCTTTTTCTTGCCCATTGTGAACACATTACATATAATTTGAGGTAGGTCAACATATTTTATTTATTTATTTATATGTTTATTTATTTTTCAATTGTTTCTGTGATTACTTTTTTAAAAATTTGTTTTAATTAGTTACACATACAGTACAATGATCTTGACAAATCATACACTTGAATCAGATGGGGTATACTTTCTCATTTTTCTGAGTGTACAGGTTGCAGAATCACATTGGGCATACAGTCACGTATATACATACAGCAATAAGAATGTCTATTTTATTCTTTTTAAGTATGCTTTTAGATTAGCCTTAATTAATCCATTTCATAGAAGGAGCAAGTGGAGCATAATGTGAATGAATTGTTTATCTATAATAATTTCAAGAGTAATAGGCATAAACTCAAGAAAACCAAATTTCAAGCCATAATCCTAATGAGTAGATAAAGATGTATCAGCATGATCCAAGAACCTCTGGGCATCCAGCAAATTGGCCATATGCTAATTCCACTCACAGAGCCATTTCCAGAAAGTAGAATGAAGCTGGACTGGGAAATACTTGTACTGTGTGCTATTGCAAAGCTGGTCTATGGGTGCTTTCTAGACATATGAAACATATGAATTGGACTGAAGAGGAATTTCTAAAACTTCCAGTTACATTTTATAAGTTACATTTTATAAGTTACATTTTATAAGTAAGTTACATTTTATAATGTATACGTTATCAAGACAGGTTGCTAATCTCTGGACACATTTTCTGCTGTCATCCAAAATAGTCTCCTTTTCATCAAGCAGTCACAAAAAAAGTAAGCAAACAATTACTATAAAATATCCAATAAGTGCCAATTAGAAAACCTTGAAACTCAAGAAAAGAGTCTTGAATGAAGAGAATGATATGAATCATAGGAAATACTCCTGGAATGTAGTTTTAGAGTTAGATTTGAAAGGTTGTGGAAAAGTTTAGGGAGAAACAGAAGAAGGACACTAAAGTCAGAGAAATAGCTACTATCAAATTCATGAAGCTCGTTGTACAGTAGGACTATTTTCTAAATGTTAGTATCTACCCAAAATTCGAATGTTGATGCCTAATTACCTATGTGTAGGTATCACATTGGTGTTTTGAGAAGATGATAATGTCATAAGGGCCGATATTTCTTGAATGGAATTAGTGCCCTTATAAAAGAGACCCACAGAGCTTCTTTTTCCCTCCATACCATGAGAACAGAGAATAAAGATGTCACCTATGAACCAAAAAGCAGGTACTACCAAATGTTCTGATACCTTGATCTTGGACTTCTTGGCTTCTAAAATTGTGAAAAGTAAACTGCTGCTGTTTATAAACTATTCAACTATTGTCAACTACTCAACTATTCAACTAATGATACTTTGTTATAACAGCAGAAGTGAACTAAAAAAGATGGACAATCCAATGGAAAAGTAACACTACTCACTATCTAAAGCATGAAGCTAAGAGTCTGTGTTTTCCAATGAGTATGCTGATGTACTAGGAATCTAGATCTGATTTGGCTCCTGTAACTTCTTCAAGCTGTTTCTGGGCCTAAGTATACTTCTTTAGGCTAGGAGCTATCGATAGTTGAAAATGAATTATGTCCTATCCCTTGGAGCTCAATTAGGTCCCCCCAGGGTGTCCTTGAAAGAGTCTTGGAAGTCTCAACATTGATTCAATCTTGAGGCACACCACTGGGCCTGAAGGATTGCACCCCAGAGTCATCTGTCAATCAATTCCCATCTCCCAGTAGCTGGCTGCAGAAGAAGAAAGTAATTGGATGCCCTTAGGGGGTTATCATCTGAAACTTCAGTTTTGATAAACATCTATTTCTTTGATAATAATAAGGAGAAAAGACAATTAGGCTATAGGCACAACCAGAAGTAAGTCTCTGAGTAGTAAGATATACTATTCTATACATAGCTGCTCTATGAGAATAGTTAAAATGTACTTTTCCAATTCCTGTTCTTTTTCAGTTTTGATTATTTCTCTCTCTCCACACCTCCTAATCCCCACTTCAAATACATCTTACAGAATCATAGCATTTTTTTCTTTTATTAAAAAAATCAGACATTTTTCATATATATATTTGGTATTAGGGACACTTAACCACTGAGCCCACATCCCCAGCCTATTTTATATTTTTTTATTTAGAGACAGGGTTTAACTGAGTTGATTAGTACCTCACTGTTCCTGAAGCTGGCTTTGAACTCATAACCCTCCTGCCTCAGCCTCCCAAACCACTTGGATTATAGGTGCATGCCACCACATGTGGATCAGAATAAATATTTTAATTGGCAATTTTTTTTTCTATTTGAGAAACTCATTTCCTATTGATGGTAAACTTTCTTTTTATCAGTATTTTTATTCTAAGTAACAGGTAATATGAAACTGCATGTTCTATTTTTAGAATTTATTTCCCTATACAAAACTCACCTTGGCTCTATTTTGACAAAGGGGAAAAATACACACACACACACACACACACACACACATATATATATATAATAAAAAGCAATAACAAAATTAAAATGAATCATTTCATGGTACCGATTTATTTTTTTCAATTAAAACAAATGTATTTCATTATTTTGCACAGTGAACTAGCATATTCTTTTATTTCTTCTTCCTTTCTTCATTCTACATTTTAATAAATGCTTTTTACTTTTACAATGATTTTGTTTGTTCACTTGGATATAATTTTAGGATTGCTTTAGAGTTTCTTTTAAAAAATGTATCCTTTATTCAGTCCTCAATATTGAAAAAACCCTATCCCCTGACATTAAAATTTATATTGGATTCACATGAAATGATTGAAATATTGATATGCTTGGCACCCTTCAATTTTTAAATTACATTCTCCCTTTCTAAGACCAATTTCTTGTTATTCTAATATGTAATAAAATATGTTTAGCCATAGAGGAAAGTATTTTTTTCAACAATACAAGAATATATTTTGCCATCCTTCTAAGTGTCTATGAAAACTAACAATTTGAATTAACATTATTTAAGACAAAAGCAAATTTTCTATGTGATGAATTTTATATTCTATAGAAAATTGAAATTCCATTCACTTGCTGGTCAAAGTCACCCTAAAACATTATTTAACTCTTAGAATAGTTTCTTTTTGTTCTCATAAATAAAGAAACTCAATGGTATTCAGGCTTTCTAAACTCTGCCATCTTTAAGAATTTACTCTTTTTTTCTTCATTCTCTCAAAAATGCTGCCTGTTATGTATCATATCTTTATTTCAAACTAGATGAAGTAGGAATGCAAACATTATAAATGTTGCATTCAAGATGAAATGTTTCCTTTAAAGATCCCCAAATCTTGCCCAATTATTCCTAGTTACATTTCATTGTTTAATATTATTTCATTTAAATACTGTTAACCACAAGAATTGCTGAGAAATATATTCATCTTAGGTCCACACATTGACACATTAAGTAAAATCATGTAATGTTAGTAAGCAAGAAGGGATAAATATATATTGGTAAGTTAACTAACCTATGTTTTTCTTACCTATGCTTAGCTTTTCCCTAAATAGATAATTCAGAAATTACTTATAAAATGTGAAAATAAGGTTGACTTTGAGTTGCTACTTCAATAAAGTTTTCACTATAAGTGACAAATGTTTGAAGAAACAAATTCGTTTAAATTGATTTAAATGTTATGTAGTTAATACATTAATATGATACCATGATAATACCGAACTTTTATATTTGAATGTATGGTTTTAAAAATAAATTTCAATAAAAATAAATAATAAAAAATAAAATAGAACAACAACAACAACAAACACACCCAATAAGAACAAAATGAGGTTCTTGCATAATATCTTATGAGCTACACTACAGAAGCAAAACAGTTACAGCTTGCATTTTGGGTAAGAAATATCTGGATTTTTTTTCCCTTCAATTTACATTCACAAACTAACTTCAATGAAGTATTTAACTTATGGTCTCAGTGTCTTGTTCTGCAATATATGGTAATTATTTGGCTACTCCATAAGGTTGCTATAAGGATTATATAAGTTAAAATATGGAAAATGTCAGCTCAGTGCCGGTGTAGAAGAAGTCCTAAATAGAGCTGAGCTATTATATAGCAACATGATTATGAAAGTTTCAAAGTACAACTGAGTTATATAAAAATATAGGATTTACACCTTCCTTGGAATGATAAATTCTTGTCTCAGTAAGATCACAGGAGTATTCTGATATTTCCTTCCATAATACCATTGTTTTTTTTTTAATTTTACATAGGATATTACATTAAAATGAATTTAATAATTGAAAATAATGTATTCATGTTAAATTTTGTAACATTATTTTAAATTTATATTTAGAAACATATAAATGTTTCTAAATATAAATGATGATATTTGAAAATGAACAGAAAGGCTCATTGCGGTAAAACATTATGATATTCTTTAAACTGGGGCATAAGTCTTCTTTACAATTCCCCTAAAATGGAAAAAACATACTAAATGATGCCTACATGTGCCCCTTGAAGTATAAAACATGAAAACAACCTGTACAGAATGTATAAGAGGGACCCTACAGTCTATTTGTACCAGTTCCCTTCCATATGCTCTGACCCTTTTTCCATTATCATTTTTGAATGTACAAAGAAAAATACTGATTTTCATACGTTTATGGTCTTTTATGGGAGATTTCATTTTGCCAAGGGTGAAAGGTGGACTTTAGGAAAACAGTATTTTCCTTTCATAGCTTCAATTCATGATTATTGAAAAAATTAGATCTGTATCTATCACTGGACAAATAAAGAAAAATATATCCATATTTCAAGACCCCATGATTGGGGATTATAGTGTGTTAACTTTCTGACTCAAAAACCTCCTGTGATGATAAACAAGAAAATTAAGATATGTAATTTGGAAGCCCCCTAGTCTTCAATGTGATTTTAAATGTCATTAACAAGACCTGAATTATACCTACAAATACCAGGTTAGGATATTGCCAAAACAAAAGGACACAAGAGGATATTGAATGGGCTAGGGACAGGAAGGATGTCTGGTTTCCCTAGGTCTTTTTTTTTTTTTTTGGCCCAGAAAAATGCATAACCATTTCTTGTGACTTATTATAAAAATAAGAAAATAAGAAGCTTTTATTTTAGTGATATATATTTTAAATTATAATTTTCTTTTTTGTAATTGATTTTATTTTTTAAATACATGACAGCAGAATGCATCACAATTCTTATTATACATATAGAACAATTTTTTATATCTCTGTTTGAATATAAAGTATGTTCACACCAATTCATGTCTTCATACATGTCCTTTGGATAATGATGTCCATCATATTCCTCCATCATTGCTAATCCACTGTCCCTCCCTCCCCCTCCCACCCCCTGCCCTATCTAGAGTTGGTTAATTTCTCCCATGTTCCCTCTTAAATTATAATTTTCATATTATATTGACACATAATTTTAATTCTTTCAACGAGGGCACTTTTCCTGTGAAGAAAATTCATCCCAGAAGTTGGAGCCTGATTTTCTCTTGTTTTTGTTTTTATAAATCAGAATTGTATCATTAAAAAGGTATTAAACCATAAGCAGGTTTCACTGAGGCTTATACATATCACTAAAGATATTTAAGCATGTATTTGAAAAAGTACACTTCTAGAGACTTTCTAATGAACGTGATAAATTCCAGATGCACACACTTTACAATGGAAGCTCTGATACTTCTGCTGCTCATGACATAAGCATTTTTATAAATGTCATAGTTATTTTTACTGTAAACACCTTTTTTTTTTTATTCCCTCACTGACAAACTACTTCCTACCGCAAAGCAAAGAGTCTCTAAAGTTACTTTTGAATGGGCCATGTTCTAGTTTTCTTAAAACCAGCAGTTTTAAATGCTGTTTTAAAATTCTGTCTTTCTAAATTCATTGACATTTCATTAAACTGGTAATTGATTATCGATTATCTCTTCTCTGAAAAATAACAGCTGTCTACTCTCCTGTCATACTACATACAATCACAGCTCTCACTTCAAAATTACCATCTTCTTCTTTTATGTCATATTCCATTTTCAATTTAAAAATTATAATATTACCTTTCACACTCCTAAATGGCCAGTGCCTATTAGAAAGAATTGACCTTTTTGTAAGCTGTGTGGCTGTATGTCTTTACTATTTATTCATCCATCTTTGTGCTATGGACCTCCACCCACTCTTTTGGACTTTTGAAAGAACCACCACCTGGTAAAGGTCAGTTACCTTTATCAGGAAAGCTCCATTTAGATAGCTCTTTAACTAGGAGACTTCTAACATTTTGCTAACCTCACTGCTATTTAGAATGCCAGTCTTATGTACTTAGACTTGAGTATCATTTAATATCATTATCCTTTTCATAAATGATTTTCAAAAGCAGCATTATCCTCTGAATGGAGTTAGTTTATCAGTTTCTGACTTGGATAGACAGTTTTTAAAAATTCAAGCAAATTGGAAGAAAAAATTAATATGTTAAATGCCTACTTAAAAAAGTTGACCAGTATATGTACATATCATATTCAGCAAGAAAGGTACTTTTTCTCATGGAGAGATAAATATAAAGGCACAAGATCATACCTGTGGACATTTGATTAATCTTAAGAAGTTGGATATGGATGATACTCAGAAAAGTCTCATTAGAAAAATATTCATCATCTCAACTAATGTTTATTTTCAAATTAAAATACTTGTCATTGAGTTGGGATTGTGGCTCAGTGGTAGAGTGCTTGCCTAGCATGCATGAGGTTCAATCCCCAGCACCACATTGAATAATATTAATAATAATAATAATTTGACCACCTAAATTAAAGAAAAAGTACATAAATAAATGAAATTTTAAAAAATACTTTCCATTGTCTCACTTATCTACTTTTCCCAGAGACTCATTACCACTAAGCCTTAGTTTTCTACCTATTGCTCAGAAGTCAGAACAAATTGGTAATGACTATGCATACACATTATGTGAAAACAATCCAAAGATAAAATTATTAATGTATCACTGAGAAAAGCATGTGTCAGAGCTAACAAAAGTCATTAAATTCAAAACACGAACTGTTTATTACCTGTCGAAATAATAAATCTCTGGAAGGAAAACTTTAGAGAAATTTTAAAAATGTTGAAAGATTCTAAAAAAGCAGTTAAAAATTTTTCAGAAATGATGAAACTAGAGTAGCACAAGGCTAAAATTCACCAACTCAAAAGTGCAGAAATATTTAAAGGAAGAACAAAAGTATTTCAGATAAATCCTTTTATTTCTTGCAGTTATATGGATGTTAAAAAATGCTGAGTAATAATTCTGTTTTAACCATTTACACATATCCTCTAAGTTACTGAGATAAAAATAGCTTACAGAAAATAGATTTCTATTACAGTAAATGACCTTAATGAAATTCATTCTTATTAGAAGAGTATAAAGGTTCATTTTAGAGAAAACTTTGAATTATTTTAAACAGGGGCCATAGTATACAAGATGCAGAGCATCTTATTTAATCTCATAGCTCTCTCTGAAGTTGATCTTAAGAATAACATCAAATTCTTCCAAAGGTTTGGTCTTATCAGTAAATTTACATGAACGTGGAACATTTCTTTAGTTTGCGTTAAAAGAACTTTTTGGTTTCAAATATTAATGTCACGTAATTATAAGGCAATGAGCTGATATTACAGGTGCCATCAGAACAGAAATACCTTGCTTAAGCTTTATCGGGTCTAGGCACCTTAATCTTCTGCATTCTTTGGCATGAAAAATTGGGTGCCATGGAAAGCATTTATGAGAAAAAAGGGTCCTTTATTCTGCTTGCTTGTTCCATCCCTGCCTAGCTCACCAGAGGAAATAGTGTAAAGCTTTGCTTCTCCACATCTTGTCTGCAGAACAGCAGGAGCAACAACTAGAAGATGAGCAGAAATGCACATACATGCTCAGTCTGCAGCCCAAATCTGTTCAATTAGAATCTGCATTCAGCAAGACCTGGGGTTAAGTTTCTGTGAAACTGACATTGTGAATGTCAGATTGGCCAGGTTCTAGGGAACTTCTACTTACTAGATTAGTGATCTTAGACAATATGTTTAACATTTCTGTGCCTTATTTTCCTCATCTGAAAAATGAAGAAGATAATACAGATTGAGAATCTCTAATCCAAAAATATAAAATCCAAAATGCTCTAAGATCTGCTGCATTGTGAATAATGATGTAATGAAACAAATGTGCCAAATTCCACACCCCCAATTTTTATTGTTGTAGTTACAGTGAGAAACAATTTTTTTTTGTTTTTATTTTTCATGTATTAAGTGTTGAGAACACTCATGTAACAACTGACAGTAATACTCATTTAAGTTATGATATATATACTTCAATATTATGGAGTTCCTTATGAACCATCCAAATATCATTGAATGCAGTACATGTTTCACCCTAACTTTTGAATCCACAGTATGCTTAGATGTGCATGAGATAGCAATGGATTCTAATGAGAGTTTTTAACCCCATATTAACATATTTAAATGTATGTGATCTTTCCTTATGCTATTTATTTTGGGTATTATTTCCTGAATTACAACATACCTAGTCATTTGCCTAACAAATAGTGTTAAAAAATAATCTGAATGTTTTCAGAAGTACCATACGTCATTTCAGTCTTGAATATTCAGAGCTATTTTTACAAGAATTAAAAAAGAGACTTTTTGACCCACTTACTTGAGTTCTACATTTGTTGAATTCAATGTTCAAGGGTAATACTAATGAGCATTAATGTAATAGAATAATGATGTAAGATGGTTGAATGTAGATGCACTGTTGTGTACTTTGTTTGTTTTGCTTTGTTTTGGAGACCAACAAAAGAAATGCATACTTTAAAATTTATTTTACTATAGGTTTCAATTGTAAACAAACATATATATAATTTGAATCCTATGTCTTTCACTATAAGATTCATTTGCAATCCCATCCAAAGTTTTATGGACAACAACACATCCATATTCGATAAAGAATGAGATGACTTATTCCCATAAAGATTTTTTTTAAGTTCAACTCTGTCAGAAAAAAAGTAATTTATTATACAATAATCCAAAATTGCTTGAAAAATAACACAAACCATTTGACAAATGAAAATTATGGCTCGTTCACCCATCTCTAAGAAAATGGTAAATTGAATACATTCTTTAATAAAATAAATTTAGAAGTTTTTGTACCCGTGAATGCAAAAATACTGTAAATTCACAGAAAAAAATATTGAGATAGAAGAATGCTTGAAAAATTTGACCTATTTAAGTAGGCTAATTGGAACAAATGTGCATTAAAATAATAAATCATGAGTCAAATGTGTGAAGATTAAAAATCAAAAGCTTAAAAATTATTGAAATATGAATGTTTCTTTTCCTAGAATAAACAAAAAGACATTTATCATAGCTACTAAATGTATTGAAAAAATGTGACTAGAAATATAAATGCACTTGTATATCAGGTGATGTGAATCCAGCCTTCAAGAAAATCATCAAGGGGCTTTGATTGTGGGAGAATAGCAAAGAGTTTTGGATTTCTGTTGATTCTTATGGAATACATTTTTTTCTCCTTTTATTGAACACAAAGAGATAGATAAAGACCTGAGAACCACACCAAAATAGAGTAGGATATGTATGTTTGTTTGGCTTGAGTAATCATTTTACTATGTTTGGTTACATATGTGTGTGCATTTTCACACACATGTATCAAGACATCATTTATATATGTATTACAGGCAACATCATCTGATGATTCCTTATTAATGGCAAGTTATTATAAGATGACTATGTCTACAGGTTCATTTATAGAACCATCTTTAGAGTTAGTCACTGAATAAAGTTTTTGGAGCATGTTTTCTATGTTTCATTGACCTACAACAACTAGAGAAGGAACATCTTTAGAGTTAAATGTAAAAAGGAACTGTGAAGATAAAGAACTTGTTAAAACTGAAACAAGTATTTGTATATGCTAATAAGCACTACATATTTTATGTTACATACTGTCTTCCTTTCCCAGAGCAAATGAATTAAAGAGATTAAAAGTTATCTGAAAAGACACAATAAATAACTTAAGAACAAAAAAAAATCAACAATAAATACTGATTTTTAAATTTATTTTCTATAGTGCTTAAGTCTTGAGAAGTTGAGTATGTTCATAAATAAATGTATGGAGAGATAAAACTTCAACATATTTCAATATGTATACTAATTTGATTTCAAATAATAAAAGTGAATTTTGAAACAATGACAATTTATTTTATTTTTAAAATTTTTATTGTTATTTTTAGTTATAGTTAGTAGGGTATATTTTGACATGGAATACATCTTATTCAAATTAGGATCCCAGTCTGTGTTTGTACATGATGTGTGGTGTATTTATATGTGTACATAGGAAAGTTAAGTCAGATTCATTTCTTTTAAAACTACACATAATTTGATGATTGGTATGGCTTAAGATGAGATTAAATACTTTTGTATTCCCACATCTAAAATATCCCTTACTGTAGATTCTACATGTAAAGAATTCATCTACAAGTGGATTAGAATACAGAATGGTTTCTTATGGTTACTAAATAGGTAAAATAGTTTTTAACTATTTTAAGGTTTAACCTCCTATAGGTTAAAATAGTTTTTACTATTTTAGTAACTTAAAAATCTAAATTAAATTGATTGAATCAAGTGAGAAGATTTAGTTAGATTTTCTAACATGGGCTGTTACTGATGTAGGATATAGAAAACAATAAAGGTAGACAAAATTGAAGCAAAAGGAAGAAAAGGGAGATCACAATTTCAGCCTGAAAGCCACCTGCTAAAGTCCCTTACACTTTTTCTCCCCAAGCAAGTTTTTCTTCTCCCACCTTTTTCAGAAATCTACAAATCTTAAGCTTACTCTAAATCCCCACACAACTTTAAAATTAGTATAAATTCACTCATGACAATTGCCCTGTGCTATTATGTTTGTTTTTAGAGTAAGTTAAACAAAGGGGGTACAATATTTTAAGAAACCTATAAAACAGTGTATTTCCTCAAATGTTCCCTATTCATCAAATACGTGAGTGAGACCAGCTAGAACTTTTGTGTTCACAAGACAGATGTCTTCTCCACATACTTTCCCATGCCCACCTTTCTCAAGGGTTATTTTGAAATTAATAGCCTGCTACCCCAAAGGCACACCTCACTCTTGAGATAGCCTGCATTCCTCCCTTGAATGTGTACTCCTCACTTACCTGAACGAATGAATCTCTGCTTGTGCCTTTAACATGCCTTGAAATCATTTCCTGTGACATATGTCAAGAGTCCATCATCCTGAGCTGCCTCTTTCTGCGACCTACACAAACTCCCTCTGGTAAAAAATGTTAAAATATGAAATAAAATTTTTAAACTACCATATCAGTATGTAGCTAGGGTTTTAGTAAAGGTTTTAAGGAAATAAAGAAGCATACAAACAAATAAGGAAAAATTAGAGCACCTCAGTTAAAGAACACAGCATGTTTCAAAAGTCCTGAGGATGACTTGCTTCTGCTTTGCCTGTTGCAGGAGTAGAATAGCTGCACTGGAGGAGCAAAGGAAGCTTAAAGACGAATGAAGACAGGGTCATGGCACAGGACCAGGTCACACTGAAGAAGTGGCTTCTACTCTGTGTGGGATGGGAGCCCATGTGTTACACTGGGACTTACATATCAAAGTGCACTTTTTCCATTAGGGAGGAATAAAATATGAAGGCATAAGTGTGAAAATGGAAGGAATTGCAATAATTCAATATATGTCCACAGCTGGCTCTTAAGTGACAGTGATAGAAGTAGTTAAGATGTGGTCACATTGTGGATAGAGTTTAAAGCTAATGCCAAGAAAATTCAGGGACTTGGATGTGTGAAGTTCATTGCTTATGAAATAATAACTTTAAAACTGAAAATCTATTTATTGCAGGTTCTTGACACCAACTTTTATAAGCAGATATCTTTTACAGTTCCCCTGCTAAGATGAAATGATTGTTGTGATTCAATAATTGAGAAAGAGAGCTTCAGTTCTACATGATAGCTGCTCCCCAAAACCAAAAAAAAGGAAGATAATCCATAGGAGGGTTACAACAATAATCAGAAGAAAATTAGACAAAATAAACTGAAAACCAGGATATACAAGGTATAAGTTTAAAACTAGTTATTAAGATACATAATTTTCTACAATTTCTCTTTTTCTACATAATTTTACTGTGCATTCTATTTTAGCCTTCCACTAAAGTCTCCCCATATTCCTTCTGGGAAATATATACTGATATTTAGTTCTTGAATTTTCTTAATTAGTTTTCTCTTTTTTATGGTTTATACCTGCTTTACCTATTAGACAAATTCTATTTTTAAATTCCTCTCCCATAATTTTCTTTCATAAGTGGCTCAGAGAGCAGCATTTATTTATCTACTCAATACTTGAAAATATCCCTTTGTTACTGAGTTAGTTGTAGTTTGACATCTAAGAAAATTAATGCAATGTTAAACCTTAAACAATACTTCCCAATAAATTCTAATTATACAATAATATATCTAAGGTCACTTCCACATTAATATGATTTTTTAACATCAAGGGCCTAAATTTTAATTTCCTATCACCACTTGCGAGGCAGGAAAAAAAATTAACAAACTTTAACCTTGAAAGAAAAGCATTTTGATAGTGTACTGGACACCACAGTGTTGATTCAAGCCACTCTGATGCAGAGAACATTTCAGAGGCTTCTAAAGTCCTCAGAGAAACTTCATTGTCCTGTGTCCTAATTGCCTTAGGATGCCCATAGGCCCTTTTCTTCCACACTGTACTAGTACTCACCTAATCTTATAGCTGTGGGCTTAGTTGTCTGCTTCATAGGTTTCTCAGGAACTGTTCTGAGTTCACTTTGTCTTGTGAGCATCTGCTCTAACGGTGATTCAATGAAAGTTTGCTAAATGTCCAGAGGAACAAAGAAGGAAATGGGGTATCAAGGCACCATAAATTGCACCCAAGAAAGATTCAATCACACAGTGACAAATTTCCCAAGTTATCTCGTCCACCTATGGGCTTTCCTACCTGTTAGCCCCTTCTTGTGACTTTTATTCTTTTATCAGTAATCCTAAATAACTAAGAGTACTTTATGTGCTCAGATAATGCCACATAAACTCTGGAGGATCCAGTAAAGAACTCAGTTAGGTGCCTTTGTATCAGTAAGATTTCTACCACCTTAAAAAATGCGCAAGATAAAAAATTTATAAAGAGAGATGGTTTACTTTGGATTGCAGATTTGAAAGTTCTAAGTCCATGATCAGTTGGTTCCATTGCTGTGAACCTGGTAGGCAGCACATTGTGGCAGAATTGTGGCATAGGACCTTGAGGTGGATAAAATTGCCCATCTCACAGCAGGAAGAAGAGAGAAATTAGTCTTGTGGTCTCCTGGGAAGACAAGCCCCAAGAACCAAAGGAACTCTCACAAGGCCCCACCTCTCAAAATTTCCCTCCTAGAGACAAAGCCTTTAATACGTGAGCATGTGAGAGATGCTGAAGATACAAAGTAGAGCAATCGCCATGTGTATATATTGTATAATAATTTTAAAATGTATGATAAAGTAATTTTATTATTAACCACCAAAAGCTTATTTTAACATGTAAGTAGTCTGATTCCCTAAAGAGACTGCAGAAACTTTGAAAGGCATAATCAACAGGAAAATCCTAAAGATTATACAGTTTTATACAAAGAACAAAGAAAGGCCGATAATCTTCTTTGGGACCAGAACATCTCTCAAAACCAAGCATGTGGCCAGTCTTTACAAGTGGACTGCTTCTACAATCTGATTTTAAATAATTAAAATAACCACAGAAAACTTATTTATTAGGAAAACCTGATTTTTTTTTTTTTTTGTAGTCTTCATGTCACAGTCACCAAGGCATAATTTCAAATGTAGAAAGATGAGAAGAGTGTGAAACACTGCAGGCTTTGCCCAGACAATTCAAAAACCACATTTCAAATCATACTATTTTCATCAAAACTTAATGACAGAAAAGTGTCTGGACTTACTTAGCTGTCTTTAGCCATTCTCAATTCTCATGTTTTTAAATATATTATCTTGTCTGTTTTTGTGCTTTTTAGAGAGTATAGAACCAGTGGGAATCAAGTTACTAAATAATTTTCTGAAATGATGCCGTGCATGAAAAACCTACAAGACAATTTGGTTCACTTAGATTTCTTAACAATAAATATATGAAGGAGCCTGGGGGGGGGTAAAGAAATTGAGAAAGTAAATGAGGGAAAAAACCCAAAAAAACTGCAGAGAAAGGGCAGAAAATAAAATAATGTAATTGGGAGAAAATAACTCACCCAAGACAAAGAGATAAATAATCTGAAAGAAAATGTCTATGTCTGAGTCATCTGCAATAAAATCTATGGACTATATAGATGATGTGCATCACCAAGGAGAGATTTCAGGAAGTGTAAAAGAAAAAAGTAATTAGTTTTCAAGATTTCTGCACCTGGATTTGGATTTGTAGCTGAAAGTAAACATAATTTTGAGGTTGACATTTCCCAAACTTGAAAGTGGTGTCATCTGAGTTTGTGTTTTTAAAATCACAAAGAAACACAATAATTACTCCTTTTAAAGGAATACTGCATTTCTAAATCGCCTGAGTCAATAAAGGGTATTTAAAGATACATGATTCCTTGAGTTTGAGTGCTCTTGGTTTTCACATGTTCTGGGATAGTCTGCTGTTATGCAGAAGGCTTACTTTAGAAGAGAAAAATGCATTTTATTATCTCTGAATCTGCTTACTTTATTGTTATTATTTCACCTGTATAGTTGACTAAGATAAAAATGTGCATTTACCATATTCTAACTCCTTAAAAAATTATTTTGAGAATATATGTCCTAACAGTAGATGGAATGGTGGTATGAGAATTACAGTGGGGGAAACAAACAAACAAACAAAAATCATTTTCTTTTCTTTATACACTGTATGAGAATCATTTAAAAATATACAGAGTTTTGATGTTACTATAGAAAGCTCAAACTGCTTTGATTTAAACTGTGACCATGAAGAAAAAGTCAGAATTCATAATCCCTGGGGCCAATGCACATACAGGCTAATCACATTCAGTACTTTTGAGGTCAGGATTCATATCTGAGTCTGAATCAATATTAATATTCCTTCTTGGCACTTGGTAGATGAAAAATGTTTTCTGCAAAAAGGAACAGCTTCTATTACTTTTATTAAATAGTAGTTAGTTGCCTGCACTTTCCTTGGATTTAAAAAGATAGTGTAGAAATGACTGTGCTTATAGTTTCATAGTTTGTAAGAAGTGCTTTTGAGAAAAGATATTTTAACTTTATGGGAGTCTATGACTTCACAATAATAGTATTTTCACTCACTTCAACATACTTCTTTCTTAGAAATCTAAAAGTGTTAAACTACACTATCTTTCTGGTCTACATAACAATCCCATTAGGTCCAAATAGATTGTGATTTGATAAATCTTGGGAAAACCTACTTCACAAGAAGCATCCTTATTATTCTCCAAGGTAAGAACTGATTCAATTCTCAACCAGCCTCCTTTTTGAATGTGGGTCCCATGAGTCACTTTTTCTAAACACAAATTCAGAAATAGGACTTCTCTTTGAATTCACATAGACCACCCCATGCACATTCCCCTAAGGCATAAAGGTTATGGAGTCCTGGGGCAGGTGGGATAAGTTCTACAGTGCTCTGTTCTGCCAGTTTCGATATTCTCTTCCACAATTCATGCATCAGAATTTTTTAGCTCTATTTTTGCCCATTAGAGAGAAAACAAAGAAAGGAATAAATGTCAGATAATTATTTTTCTTCCGCCCTCTGGAGCTATAGATAATTTTCAGCTGAGATCATTCAGAGCATTAAAAATCATTCAGTGCATTTTTTTAAAAATCTAAGAAGCATACTAGAACAATTACATATTTCTTCTTCTTCTTCAAGCATTATGATACCTTAGTTTCATTGTAAAAACTCTACAGTTATTATCTGTAAGAGAGCATGACTTATTTACATATTATTTATGTTGCCAAGAATATTCACAATTGCCACTCACTTCACCCTACAGCATACAAAATAGCTAGCTGGTCCTTGTAAGACACTTGACTTAGCGGCTATCTCCAAGAGTATTTAAAGAAGTTATCATTATTTCATGAATAAGCAAAACCCAGAGAGGTGAATTATAGATCTGAATAGCTTGAACTAGCAAAATTCAAATGTCACTTGTGAAAGATTTACTTTTTCAAGACATGAGGTGAAATTTTACTTTTTCTTTCTAAAAATACTAACAAAATAGTAGGAGGTTGTATGATTATTAGAAACTTGTAGCACCAAATTTTGTATTTGTTTTTTAGATATTTTAAGCAACATATTAAATTCCAAAAAGGGGGGGTGAGGAACCAAGCATGCAATTTTTAGCCTCCTAGTAAAACTTTGATAATTTATTAGTTAAAGAGCCATATAGCCAAGCAATCTTGTATCATTTGTTTTCCACTTTCTTTTGCCCTCAGGAAAAGTTCATAACCAGAAGAGAAAAATCAGACATCCTTTGAGTTATTCTATCCTATTGCTTGTGGCTGAATTTTGGTCATATTTTGTCTTTGTTGCTATGGTTTTAAGTTCTACCTCTTGCCCTAGTTGTCTGATTTTCAAACAGGAGCATAACAATAGATTCCTATTGTTCAAAGTGACATGATGCCTTATTGACGAACTTATTAATTTACTAATTCTTTTAATTGTCACATGAATAAAATGAATATGGACCTCAGGATAAGTTCCTATCCATAGAAACTGAATTCAAAATCCTGAAAGAAAACATTTGGGGCAACATACCTGGTAATTACGCCAGATATGCTTCTCAGCATATATATTTTCTTTCAGTTTTGTTTTGTAATGCAACAGCAGAAACAAACTGAGTAAGTCTATTTAATACAGCCTCTGAAAGCTCCGTCTCCCTATTATTGAAGACAAGAGCTGTCAGGAAACAAACACTGAAAAGATGCATGCTGCTCTCTGCTCAGTGATGTAAGTAGAACAATCTTGGACAGAGGGGCCAATACCAGACAATGGAACAGCTAGCACAGAGTGGTGAGGCAATTAATTTCTCAGATGCTAATTCAATGTCACAAAGAAGAAAGGAAGGAAAACAATGGAGCTACAGCAATCTTGTAAACATTATGTAGATGATGGATTAATAAAAAGGACAAAAAGGAAAAGGAGAAATATATTTTCAATTCACCTCATGCTACATGTGATTGGAAATAGCATACCAATGCAAAATCGTTTTTATTGTTATTATTATTATTTTTTTTACATTTTGTAATGGAAGAAAACATTGATGTTTCTATCCAAATCAATCATTTGGTTTTTTCCATGCAACATTCTTGGATAAAAAGCGTATTGAAAGAATAGAGATAGTTTGAGATTTATATTTCCTTACAAGCTAAATCAGTAGTTATTTAAATGTTATCTAATTCACTGGTTTTTTGTTTTGTTTTGTTTTGTTTTGTTTTTTAAAGGGCAAATTAAATCACAAAGCAAGTCCCCTGCAGTTTGTCTCTGAGGGTAGTGACTTGGGAAAAGGTATTTCCTCTTCCAGCTAAACCTCTTTGCAGCACAGAGAAGCAGAGTCTGCATGATCTGAAGTTACCTCTCAGGACCCTGTTACCATCACATTTTAGAGACTTGTCTAAATAACTGATGTTTTCTTTCATTTCAAAATAAAAAGCAACTACTTCCATATTCTAAAGTAAACGTTCAAATTGTCTTAAGTACACAGCAGATAAGCCTGAAGAGAAACCCAAGTCCCTTGGACTCAAATCAGCTGCTCATGCCCTGAGTGTTGTCATGTTCAAATTCCACTGCTGCACTACCAAAAGAGTAAAGAGTGGAAGGATAATTAGAATTACTACCTCTAGAATTAATGATATAGATCTGTCTCATGTCAGTAAAACAAGAAGGTGACAGCAGATAAAGAAACATTTGAAAGAGGGGAAACACATAGTCCAATAAATACCATCCTTACTAGATTCAAGGAAAGGCTCCTCAGCCCACACAAATTGAATTTACATACCCCACATTGATTAAGGTTCTTCCTTTTCTCTTCCTCCAATTTTTATTAATGTTCCCTGTAAAAACAGGCTGTGGCATCTGAAATCCAAGCTGTTCTATGCATAAATCTCATGAGCATAACAAGTAGGGGAAGCAGAGAGGCAGGAATTCATATTCTTTCTTTATGGCAATTTCATACTCAAAAAAATTGTTTTTTATTCGTCTTTCTGGGACCATGCAGTGACAACAATCATTCAAACATTAGCTACATCAGATTAGAAGCCAATTAGCTCATTTAAAGAGCCACAAAATGTCATAATATTTTGAAGTTTATTTAGCCAACTATTTTTGTAGTTATTTTGCACAGATGCTGTATGTGTCCTTTTGGAATACAGAAGGTGACTGACAAGTTTGTGAACTACACAGCTACCATTATTAATGTCTCCATTGCTAATGAGGTCAAATTTCTTCCTGGGTTATGCATCAGGCAAGAAGAGTAAAAAGGTGATGCACTATTAGACCATTCATTTCAAATTTTATAAACAATTTATTGCATAATGTGGCCTAAATGCAAGCAATCTGTCAAAATTTACATCATCTTGAGGCCATGGTTCTTCAACTACCGATTGCATTGTTAAATTGAGATTAGCTTTAGAGTGATATTGATGATGATGATGTGTGTGTACATTTGTGATACAGAAATCAATATAGGGCCTTGTTCATCCATGCTAGGCAAATGCTCTACCACTTGAGCTACCGTACCATCTTCAAAGGACTTTGTTTATTTTGGTGAAATGGGAATTGAACCCAGGCATACTCTACCACTGAACTACATCATAGCCCTATTTATATAACTTTATTTTTCAAAATTTTAAGAATGTCTTATTAAATTGCCAGACTGGCCTTAAACGTGTGCTTCTCCCGTTTCAGATTTCCTAGTTACTGGGATTACAAGCATGGTCCATTACACCAGACCCTAAAGATGTTTTTTAAAGCATGCAAATAAAAAGTGATCAAGAGTTTCTATTTGCAATGAATAGATTGATAGGAGCTAATACTATTGTCATATGACAGAAAATTGTGCTTAAATAAAATTACTTAATATCCTTTATCAGGTGTAAAGTAGATGAAAATATATAATTGACTATATATGTGTAATGTTTGTTTCAGTTGTTTTAGGAGTATAGATCACACAATGCTTAGAGTTACTTTTAACATACCTAGAGACACATATTGTTATCTCACTATATTTTAACGCCATATTAATACCCACGTCAGGAAAGTAAAACATTTCAGCATTGGTTCATGCATCATCACTCTGCAAAGGCATTTATTAATAGACCACTAAAATATCCAGTCATGTTTATCTTAAGAATTTGTTTGCAATATATATGTGCTTTTTTCTGACAAGTAGTCACTTTGTGAAGAGCTGTTAATTAAAATGATCATAAAAGATCTGAATGCTGTTAGAAGAAACATAACAGGTGAAAGCATTTTTCTTTAAGCATTGTATCTTGATCTCTTCATTCTTTTTAGTACTTCTAGCTCCATTATTTTAACCATGTCTCCACAATCAACTTGAACTCATGTACTTTTTAGACATTTATTCCCAAAATATTTGGCATTTATTTAATATCTACTTTAATAATGTTATTACAGTTAAATGTTGTTTTTGCCTCTTATTGATAACTTTATAATTTAAAATGAAATCATTCAAATAGAAATTGTTATGGAAATTAGAATAATACCATAGGTATTATAATTTGCATGAGAGGTGTCCCCGAAAAACTAACATGTGAGACAAAGCAAGAGGGTTCAGAGGGGAAGTGACTGGGCTTCTGGAACCTTTAATTCAATCAGTGAATTGCTCACTTGATGAGATTAACTGGGTAGTAATTGAAGGCAGGTGGGGCATTGGGGGCGTGGCTTTGGGATATATATATATATATATATATATATATATATATTTGTAACTGGCAAGTGAAGCTCTCTCTCTCTCTCTCTCTCTCTCTCTCTCTCTCTCTCTCTCTCTCTCAGCTTTCTGATCATCATGTGAGCTGCTTCCCTTTGCCACACTCTTCCTCTGTGATGTTCAGCCTTGAGCCCCAAGAAATGGTGTCTGATGTCTATGGATTGAGATCTCTGAAACCGTGAGCCTCCAAATAAACTTTTCCTTCTTAAAATTGTGCTGGTTGGATCCTATAATCACAGCAACCAAAAAGATGACTAAAACAATAAGTTAAATGATATTACCAAATACTCATGGAATATATTAAAACTTTAAATTAGTGTGATTAATCTGTTTTATAAAGCATAGTGACCCAATATCATTTATAAAAAATTTATTTTAAATATTTAAAATATATGAATGTGGTTTTCTTTTCTTTTTTTTTTTCTGTTTTCCAAGTAACAGTAACTGTCTTTGTATAAAGTAGTGGAATTTATGAGATAATTCAAAAAATATTTTTTGTTATCTTGATGGAGAAAATTTACAACTACAGTTAAATATGCATTATAAATTGTGTTTGGTATTATATAGCATCAACCAAATAGCACTTGTGTTAGTGAGACAGGGATAAAATATATCCTTTCTGTGTAATTAATTATCTTTAAAAGTAAACTAAT
Organism: Urocitellus parryii; assembly: GCF_045843805.1. Classification (NCBI taxonomy): domain Eukaryota; kingdom Metazoa; phylum Chordata; class Mammalia; order Rodentia; family Sciuridae; genus Urocitellus; species Urocitellus parryii. The sequence continues at coordinate 88,527,066 of NC_135538.1, read as the reverse complement.
ATTATATAACTAGTTATCTAAATGTCTGTTTTATAGAGCATTTGTGTATGTATTTCCTCATTCTTAATGTGCTGAAAATGTATGCTCTAGCAAATACTTAAATGTCCATCAAACATTAACTTGGGTCATCTCAGAACCAGGGATGGTATTATCTGTGCAATAAACTAACTAGGGAGAAATTCCAGAAAAGGAAAACACAAAGGTACCCAGAGAAGGCTAAGATGAGTTCAAAGTGTCAAATATACTTCCCATAAGAGATATGCCACACTACACTATTATACGAATTTAAGACCAGCTACTCCAGGTCCCCTTGGGCCTCTCTTCATGAGAAAAGACTAGAATAGAGATGTTGCTAGCATGTACTACAGCCCATGGCTGCAGCTGATCTGAGGTCAGCTACTTACTCCCTCATATCTATTTTCTAGGTCTTCCTCACCCCCATGCATTGAGGACACAGAAGTTCTTGATAACTAACCTGGTGTTGTAACTTCGCCTTTCATTTCTGAGAGGTCCAAACTCTTGGTTATTATATCCTTGTTAGGTCAGATTGATGTATGTATGTGTTGAGAGTTATAGTGAGGAGAAGTAGTGAGTGACAGGAGATAACCAAATGGATCACCAAGGTTCCACATGTATTTGTCTGTGAGCCAATTGTAAATAGCAGCCCTACCTCCTCTTGTAGATCCATATCGATTATTTTTGACAAATAGTTACCCTTTTCCTTCCATTCCCCAGGAACAAGGTGTGCAGAGTGCTCTGGCAGCATGGTAATATATACATCAATAGGAACTTTAATGGGTCTCCTAGCAAGAATGTAACTGGAGGGACCATGACTTCAGAGATAAAAAGCACAAAATCACTCATTGATTCATTGGTGATGATTGGTTATGGAAGTGATTATAAATGCGGACATTTATACTTTCATTCTTGATTATTAGTCCCATATATTCAAGACATAGCACCATACAGGGGTTTCTAATTTCATGCAAATATTGCTTTCTGAAGTAATTCACCTGTCCTTTTAGAGTACTCACTCTGAAACTGGAACTTTATTTGTTTTAAAAGGCTTTCTGGAATTTTCTGAGACTGTCTACTCCCATGTGGTATGGTGTGATATATAATTTAACTAGTGAGTTCCATGGTAATTGTTTTTAATCTTATTAATTTTTTATTTATTCTTTTCACTTATACATGATACTAGAGTCAATTTTGACATATTTACACAAACATGGAGTGTAACTTATCCTAATTAGAATCCCAGTCTCTTCTCTTGTATCCACTTTACTGTAAGTTTTTCTCATGATCAAAACAAAAGAGTTTTATGACACTCTGTGTTTCTCTTGTTGTGGTAGATGATATTTTATGTTAAGTTTGGTTTGGATATTTTGGCATCTCTTGACCATTTGACCCCTAAACACTTCATTAAGGTAGCATATCCCTGAATATATATAGCGTTTATACCTCACCCTCTGGAAATACTGTGTCATAGAAATGTTGCTAGTTACTAAAAATATTTTTAATCCTTTCTGATTAACATGATGTCATCAGTGCAGTACATCAGTATAATGTTCTGTGATATACCCAGTCAATAATTTTTTTCAGATTATATTATGACAGCCAGAGGGAAAGTTTTCTTACCTCTGCAGAAATATTATAAAGGAATGTTTTTAAGCATTCCACTTGGATGTAAACTGTTTCTGATATTTTTTTTTCATTGGAATAAAGAAGAACATAACTGCAAAATCATTGGTCATATTCTATGTACCCAAGACCTGATTAGCCTTGTCTAAAATGATACCAAGTTCAGTACAGCAACTAGGACCAGGGTGACTACTTAGTTGACACTACAGTAATCAATAGTCATTCTTCAAGCTTTATCCAGTTTCTGTAGGAGAAAAATTGAAAATTGAATAAAGATATATGACCCAAACTGCAAATCTGACAATTTTGAGGACTTAATAGGGTTACTCATCAAATTTTTTCCCCTCATCCAGGATCAATATTGTTTTTTTGATTTACTAAATTTTTTATCAGGGATTTCCACTTAGCTTCCCCACTGTGATCACTTTTCCCTCATACTTCAGGGACCTCATGTGAGGTCAGTTCAAAATGGGAAAATTATCACAGTGTGAGATCATGGAACTAAAGGGCATCCCTCTTGTTCAAGACTTAAGGTTTCACTTATTGACTGGATACCATAGGCCCATTGTCATAGCAGTCAAATTGGAGTGATTATAATGCTTTGAATCTCTGTATATCCTTGTCAACTCAGACCTTTGTCCAATAATTCTCAAAATATCTCCACAATTCTCCTTCTCATGGTATTCTACACTTGTCACAGCACAGCAGGGTAGTATCTCCTTTTACTCAGCTTCCTTTTGAGTCAGTGATCTCTGTATTTGAGAGCTATCTCAGGTCTAGACACTAAACAGGAGATTGTGACATTTTACTGGAATGATCACCTTCATCCTCTTACTCCATGGTTCTTGGCTTTTTAATTTTTAATGTTTAAATGTAATAAATGTTATTTTCTCCTATTTAATTCTTAGAAATATACCAAGCTCTTTTAACCATCTGTACAACTGCCTATATTTCAAGATCCCTCAGTTGCCCTTCAGAATTTGCAAGTCTTTTTGATAATTGTAGATTCTTTCTAATCTTTATTCCTCTGAGGTGCCATTACTCCTGTGGATATTAACCAGCCCAGCTCTTTTGACTATGTTCCTGCTCTAAGCCCTAGATTGTAGTGGACAGAACCCACAGACATCTCAGGAATGTTGGTGGCCCTCTTACTAGCACTTTTCTAGTGTGTGCTTGGTGAATGCTATGTTTTCTATGCCCTGCCATGTGACCTAGTTTTCTAAAGGGATTTTTCTGGACTGACATAAAGTATCTTATATCCCAAGGACATGACATAAGCCAAAGTCAACCATTAGAAGAGTCCCATATCTCCTAGGAACTGACTGCCTTAGCATGCCATCAACCCTTACTCCTCATTGAATGAGAGCAGCCCATGAGGACTGTGATCTCCTCATCAAGGTGCAGATGGACTTCAGAGTGTAGCAGCTGGAACCATCAGTCAATTAGGCAACTCCCACAAGTATATCTAAAAAGTGCATACCCACATGCAATATTAATACTATTTATGTTGAGGATTTTTTTCTTAACCACAGAAAATTTTCTTTTAGTTTAATAGAGGAAATTTTTCTGAAACCATCATGGACTACAGACACAGTCAAGGTTAAACCTTATGGTTTACATGTGAATGTGATTAAAATAAATAGCATCTATAGTGGCCAGCATTGATTAATGAATAATAATATTGAAGACATATGAGAAGAAGTATTATCAGTGATAAATATTTTATTTCTGACCTTAAAATGATAGAAGTAGAAGACCTATAGGTAAATGCAGCACCCAAAAATGTGATGGAACAATTAATTTTGCTAGTAAGAGATTTGACATTTCTAAGTTCAGTTATTCTCTCTCATTCAGCAGGTCATATCAAAGGTAAACGATTAAAAGGACTCAAAATCATCATGCATACTATATTAACAATTTATATAATCACACATTTGAGTTATTTCTAACCATCTTAAATAACTCAAGTAAGTAAGCCATAATTCATTGAGGATTTTACATTTTCTAAAATTAGCCCATTTTAATCTGAGGAAAAAAAAATTCTGATTTCTATTCTATAACATAAGGGCTTCAATGTCACTACATGTTACATAAAATATAAACTGTGCATTAAAATTATTTCATTTGCAAACAGGAGGCAAAGTTTGTCCTGAATCAAATTCATTTTCAAAACTATATGTCCTACCATACCCTGCCAAGATGCTAACACTCTGCCCACATAGTCTTTTTTTTTTTTTTTAATGAATGCCAAAGAGCCAATAAGCCCATCTGGCATATAGGGAAAAATATATAAATAAATAGAAGCTGCAGTAATGAACAAATACCTATTTGATTAGGAACACAGGTATCTGGAAATTTGACTAAAATTAGATTTCATAAATTGATATCAACTTTATTTCAGTAGTTTAATTTCAATGGATTGTTCTATGTATGAAAATACTCTATTTTAAGAGTGGTTATAAGATGATGTGGCTTTATTAAACATCTAGGCATAATGTATCTGCTATTGTATGAGGATTATAACTGTTTTCGTGTAAGGAATTTAAATAATGAATGAGTTGCATGTTGCTCATGGATTTGTTTGATACAACAATGTGCCACAGAAGGCTTATGACCACAGAGAACCTAGGAATGGATTTTAATGTAGGTTATTAGCATCACAGGGAAAATGAGTTTTGGGTGATGTATATTAAATGTCCGTATGATGTTTTGAAGCCATGCATATAAATACTCAGTGGTCATTGAGTTGTTGGCTTACATTTCAGGGTCACTGCCAGGAAAACCACTTTTCTCCACTGCAGTTGATAAGTAGGAAATGTATTGTATATTTAATACATGTTTATTTTACTTTTGTAGAAGGAAATGAAGTGAGTCATATTATGGTAATGTGATGAATGTAAAAACATAAAATTTAAAGCAAGGATACAATTTTTAAAGTTCCTATATCTACCAACATGATAAAAGCAGTATTGATTGTGGCTTCTTAGGACAGGATGAAGAGTTACCGTGCTTTAAAATATCTGAAAACTGTAATAGGGACAATATTCAAAGGTTGAGTAAAAGTTTACCTATCAGATTAAAATATCAATGTAAAATGCCTTTTGATGGATTAAGAATTATAAATATGCCAATCAGTATAGAAATAAATATAGACATGGATTTAGACATATGCCCATGAAATTTCTTATTTTTAAAGTTAAATTTTACACTTAAATTCCCCCTGGACTGAAAATTGGCTGACAAGATTTTAGTCCAGATGGAAAATACATTTTTAAATTATATATATATAAAACATTCATTAGAAAAGAGTTTGAAATAAAAAAGATGTTTGTGATTTTTAGGCTACTTTCTTTTAATTCCTTTTGGGATAACATGCTCAACATGTTGGCTCTTAATTCAGAATGTTGTTTTTTTTTTTCTTCAGGCAAATTTGAATGGTTAGTAGGAACAATTATTAATGCAATGAAGATAAATAAGCCTGTTCTGAATGAAAGTGGTTTTATTGGTTCAGATTATCCAGACTGGATTCCAAATTAGTTGAATTAGTTAGAAAACTGTTCAACACTTCACTTTGCATGAGCAAATACAGCCTGAATAATAAGATAATAAGGATACTTAAGTGACATATACAAAAACTTGTGTTCTTCCTTACAAAGAATTTTTGAGAGGGGCATGGGACTCCAGAAGAGTATTTTAATTAATGAGTGAGTAAAGCAAAAATAAATAGCATAAATGTCTGTGATGTCAAGAAGTCATGTCCATTATAACTGAATCCCTGTTGATGTTGTCAACTTTCTGTAACCCACCATAAAACAAAGTGAATACAGCCACATAATAGTCAAATGAATATACTTTCTCAACATTACAAAAATTTGAATGATAAACAGGCTCCAAGTAATAGAATTTTGTTCTAAGTAAGAATTCATAATTTACTTTTATTTTTATTCAGAAATCATTTTCTCTGACATTTTATTTATTTGTTTGGTTTGTTTGTTTGTTTGTTTGTTTGTTTTTGATACTGGGAATTTAACCAGGGTGCTTAACCTCTGAGCCACATCCCCAGACCTTTTTATTTTTAATTTTGAGACAAGGCCCCACTGAGTTTCTAGGGCCTCACTAAATTGCTAAATCTGGTTTGGGACTTGTGGTCCTCCTGCCTCAGCATCCTTAGCCTACTGGGATTACAGCTGTGAGCCACTGTGCCTAGCTTCAGACCATGTTTTAAAAAGAAGACTCAGCCATCTTTAATGATGAACTCCCTTTTTCTTCAAACTGGAAATGCTGCTGGCAAATCTGTTTAAATCATTTGTTATGATCTAAATATTAGTGTTCCTGCAAAATTCAAGTTTTGTAATCTGTACTATGATGGAGATGATATTAAGAGGTAGAGCCCCTGAGAGGTAAGTAGGTCATAGAGTAAGGCCATCATGAAAGGGATTATAAGAAATACCCCAGAGAGCTAGTTTTGTCTTACTTGCATAAGAGGACAGAGAGACAAGGAGCCATCTATGAATCAGAAAGCAGGCTTTCACTGACATCAGATCTACCAGGACCTTGGACTTGGACTTCCCAGACTCCAGGATTGTGTGAAACAAGGAATCCTATACACAGAAAATAAATACATCCTGAGAGATGGAAAAGAACAAATCTCATTAGAACAGTAGATAAGCAAATGAGAATTATGAACAAATCAAGCATTAGAAATAAAACAAAATGACAAGAAATAATACATACCTCTCCATAATAACACTAAATGTATATTATTTTGCTTCTCTATTTAAGACAAAATCTAGTGGACTAGATTAAGAACAAGACCCAATTTTATATTCTTCTTGTCTCTAAGAAACACAAATCACCAGCAAAGATATTCACACACTGAAATTGAAAGGATTGGAATGAGTATTCTATGTAATTGAAACATGAAAGCAAGCACAAGTAGCTTTTTTTTTTTACATCAGATAAGGTAACTTTAAGTCAAAATTAGTTAGTTTGAAAAGAGAAAGAAGGTCATTACATATTGGTAAAGTGATCAGTACAACAAGAAGCTATAGTGATTATACATATTATATTCTGCATGTCTGTGCTCCTAATTTCATAAAATGATCATTACTTGTTATAAAAGGACTAATATAAACCAATACAGTTGTAGTAAGAAGACTTCAATATGACATTCTTATAGGTCATCCAGACAGAAAATCATCAAAGACACATCAAATTTAAACATTATTATAGATAGGTTAGACTTAACATACTTCTAGAGAATATTTTATTCAAAAACAACTGAATACACTTTGCTCATGGAACTTTCTGTGGATTATAAGCCACACAGCTTACAGGATTTTATTATAGCAGCACAAATGAAGTATGGCACTATTGGAGTGTGAGAGGGAAAATAAAACAACAGTTTAGTTTGAGTCACTGCTCTTTGCTTACTAGTATCTAAAATTAAGCATGATCTCATTGCTTTATTTGTGATAATTAAATAAGATTATCTGGAGAAGTAGTTTAAAACAATAGGTTATTTAAAATATTTATTTTTATCAGAATTAAATAAAATAGCAATTATTTTAAATAGAACAAATCTCACTTGTAAACAGTTACCTTTCAAGAAAAGACTTATTTGACCTCCCATTTTGAGAAGATATTCTTATTGAAAACTATTGGTCTTCAATATAGAGAAACATAATTCTGAAACATAAACTCACAGTTAATATAAGTAGCATAGTCATATATGATAATGAAACATCTGTTTCATTCTGGTTTTGTTCTTCCCATAAAACATAAGGAATCCTGAATGTTGGAAGAAATATAACCTAACAATGAGTAAAAAGAAGTAAGAGATGTTATTCCAGAACAATGAGCAATAAAAGTTTGATTTAACCTTTGTATCAAGCATACATTAAGAGTGGAAATTAGAGTTGATGTGGTTATTAAAGAATCATGAGAAAAAATCATTTCTTTTGATAGAACTCTGACTCCATTTCAAACGTGAGGCCAAATGTCATTGAATCCGCTATATTTCTTGTTCTTTGCCTCTTAAGTTGTCCTTATCTTTTTCTAGGGATCTCTTCACTCAGTGTAGACTCAGTTCACAATACAATTCTGTCGTCTTTGCATATGAATAAAGTGCATATTTATGAGATCCTAGGAAAAGTATCTTAGTAGGCATTGCTTTGAAATAATATTGCAGATACACAAAAAAAACCAGTTTTTCATTTTCTGTGTGTTTTTTAAGCAAAATAGATAAGTGGTTCAGGAATGATAATTTATAGCCTGGAAACCAGCAAACTTTATATCCCCCTCAGAGTCATTAAACTTTCCATATAATTAGACAGGTCTTTCTGACCCTTGGCCCCTGACAATCCTTTTCTAGAACTTTTACTTTGGAAATCTTCCAATTACAAATTATTTTTCTTCCCCTTTGAGATGAAAATCTTTTATAATCCAGGAATTTTTTTCCCCAGTATCATTCTTTTGAATATACATAAAGAAAGAGATAGTCCTTGTCTCCTAGTCTCAGGGGAGAAGAGAGTAGAAGCTTTCCTTAGACAAGAGTCAACTTGCAAATGCATATGGCTTAACATTTTGACTCCCTATAATGTCCTCTTCCTCTAGTACTTTTTCAGGAACTCATCCCAGTGCTTAAAAGCTCTCTTACTCTTTGTTTCCTTGGAGTTGGGTTTCATCTCTCTCACCTAAATTTCAATAGTCTTGAATAAAATCTTTTCTAGATTTGATACATTTTTTCTTTGAACCTGGGTAAACCTATCTACCTATCTGGTTTTGTTCTTCCCATAAAACATAAGGAATCCTGAATGTTGGAAGAAATATAACCTAACAACTATTTCCTCTTCTGTCTCTCAGTCAATGTAAAAAAGTTTAAATCAGCTAAATAAAGCTGAAGATGTAGAGAATACAGGCAGTGTTGAGGGATCTCACCAAGTAATATTTATTTACTTTGTAATTATATCTCACTCATCAGTCTCTTGTAGACACCACATGGTTGCAAAACAGAATATTGGATCTAACTGCTTATTTTAAAATACAAATACATATGTACTTTAATAACCAGTACAAGAAACCCCTGCTGGTCAAGTAGGAAGAATGGAAATCTGTGGTGGTTTCCTGGAGATTTAAGAGATAGCTTCCAGTTCTTGATGTCTGCCTTTAAAGAAGTGTTTAAACACTTACTTAAAGAAATGGATATAGATGTGCCCTTTATCTAATTATTTAGTACACAGAAAACTACCAAGAGGAATTTCCCAAAATTAGTAATTTCAGTTTGAAAGTTTGCAAAAACAATTCTATTCTCTTGCCTGGAAATGTTACATATTGAGTAAAATATTAGCCTGTAAGGTGATAAGAAAAGATAAAACCAAGATATTCAATAAAAAGTTTGTTCTAGGAAGGATAAGATGAGAGGAAACAGCAAATGAAAATGGAAAAAATGTCTAAGCAGCTATCCAAATTATTTTATATTGGGTATTTTTCTCTGAGTTTAAAATAAATTTACTTTATGCTGTTTGTAGAATATTTTAGAATACATAGAAAATTCTGTAGAAAAAAATTGTCACAATTTTTACACATACTTTCATAAAACAATTACAATGTATCACATCCTGCATTGAACTCTGGATTCTGTGATGAATTATTATAGATAATGTCAGCCTCAGGGATTTGCAGGTAGCAGCCACATGATTATTGAATGATTAATTCCAAATGATTATTTATAAAATAGGTAGAAACTGATCAGATAGGAGAACAATGGAAAATACTTCCAAAATATTAATTGCGTTTTACTTTTCTAATTTTTAGTATATTATAAAACTCACAATAAATTTCCAAATTACCAATAAAATTCACATGTACTTTAAAAAAATACTGGCAAATCTCATCATTATGCAAAATATATGACAAATAATTGAGTATGGTCAAATTTATTAGAGCAGATCCATGTATTATAATACAGATGTACAGAAATGAAACTACCTTGACTTTCTATAACTTCATTTTTCCTTGATGCCTCCCTGCTTAATAGTGGGTATAACAAAAGTAGATAGAAAATTAATTAACAAGTTTATTAAATTAGTCTACTCTGATTTTAAACATTCTATTAATGGACAAATATTAACTCAATTCACAATTTAAATCCCATCCCTAAGGACATTTTTATTTTCATTTGTAATATAATTTCTTTCCTCATCTTTCACTAAGAACCAGAGTATATGTATGAAGTTTACATAATGTAATAATGTTATGAAGTTCTATATCCTGCACATTAGCTTCTGACTCTCAATTGCCAGTACTGGTTTATCCTTTACTCAGTATGAATACTTAATTACATGATAATTTGGGATGCAGTGTAAAAGATCCCACTTATTTTTCAAAACACCCACTTAACATTTATTGCTGAAATATATAAATTCTATGGCCACCTGAACTCTTTTAGATTCTCTTCATGATGAGATATTGTTGGTTTCACTAGTTCTTTTAGCATTTGTGTGTTCTCCACAGTATAAAGTGCCCAACCTATCCCCTCCATGCACAGAGAAACCCTAAAAAGCTAAAAACCATATCTCAGTTTCATTTAATTAGAGTCCTTCCTCTGGTAATACTGTTCAACTCTCCCCACTTGTGTTGGGGAGCGGGGGGAAGTGAGTGGTTTTCAATGGAAACAGAAGGTAGATGGACAGAATCCAGTACAGATTGTATATTCAGGCAGCCAACAGGATAAAGTTCCAGGTCTGGGGCTTAGGCAAATGATAGTCATTAAAACTAGTAAAAATAGAAAAAAATAGAAAAAAGGAATAAAATTTATGAAGAAATAAGCTAATTTTTATTTGGAACTGTTTAACATATATTATCTAAGATAAATATTTAAGTAAAGAAATTGAATAGATATTGGGAGAATGGAATCTGGAGTTAAAAGAGACAAAAGAACTAGATTTTATATTTTATCAGCATCAGAATGTATTTTGGAAATAAAACCATGGTTAATTGTCAAAGAAGATGGAAGAAATGAATATTTTTAAATGGAGTCTTCCAACATATCAAGAGCTTAGAAATCACCATTTCCATCATTCCAAAAGGAAAACAGGGCACAGTGGAAATCAATAACTTATGGGTTGCTTCTAAGAATTGAAACTGAAACTTAGAGGCAATAAAGAGAAATTTGCAGCTAAGATTTTTCACTCATAGCAGAATCTGATGGGACTATAAACTGGTAGAAACATTTAAGGGCTTACTATTATTTTTAAAATTTTATAATTAATTAATTTATAACTCAATCATAAAAAATTATAGGGTGCCATCGGATGGTCCAGTACACATGTACATTTTGTTATGTTCAAATCAGATCAAACATAAATATCTTCCCAAATATATATTAGTTCTTTATGGTGAAAATTTTCAAAACCCTCTATTCTAGCTTTTTTATACATGTGGTGCATTATCATTATTTGTCATCAGCCTACTGTGCCATAGGACACTAAAACTAGTTAATCCTACCTAACCTCTGACCACAACTATTCACCCATTGATTAACATTTCCCCTTTCTTTCCTCCTCAAATTTTCCCCAACATCTGGTGACCAGTACTCCACTCTTGATTTCTCTGAGATCTACATTATTCCACATGCAAATAATATCATTGAGACTTGTATTTCTGTGCCTGGCTTACTTCACTTAACATTATGATCTTCAATTCCATCCCTGTTGATGCAATCAACAAATTTCATTCATTTTAGTGGCTGAATAGTATCCTGTTGTATATATGTACCCCATTTTCTTTATTCCTTTATCAGTTGAAGTACATTCAGATTGTTTCCATTCCTTGGTTATTGCAAACAGTTCTGTACTAAACATGAGAATGGGGATGTCTCTCCAACATGCTAATTTCCTTTCCTTTATATAATCAGTAGTGTAATTGATAATTTGAAAGAGTTGCTGGGATGTAAATGAACACTAGCATGAGACTAAAACACTTAAAGGAATTGCAGTCTTTTGTGAGAGAAAGCCAACACCCTTTACATTTTTACCTGGAGAACACTCACTATGATAAACCTAAAAGGAACATTGCTCCAGACAATTTATACAAGTATGGATGACTTCATCCAAGACTACTGGAATATGGGAGAGAGCTTGAACTTAAGTCTACTGAAACAAAAGATGAAAGCATTTTTAAGTGCTCATCTGAGCTATTGGAGAGGTATTAGAGGTTTTTTAAGTCCCAGTAACTTTCAAAAGCTACATACCTCAAAGAAAGAAGACAAATAATAGCTAGGTCAATGCCTTAGTTGGGAAAAAATGGAAAGCTCACACATGTATGCATTACATTTGAATGCATTCATTGATATATGTGGATTTCCTTGTACCATCAAAGTTCTTCGAATTTCCAATCTAACTCATAATAGTGCTGGTTCTCCACATTTGATTCAAGATTCCATAGAGACATCTATCCTAAATTTTACATACCCCATTTATATTTCTGGCTAAGAGGCCAGCAAGAAAAGTCATGAAATATCCCAGCCAGGGACTTTCTAAGCCTATAAAGGGCCCAAATTTAATTAAACAAATGCAAGCAAATACTAGGGGAATATCATTGGATCTGTGTTTTCTGAGATAAAAACTTGGGTAAGAGTATATTTTACTGTGGAAGTGTTCTTCCTGGGTAAAGAATTTAATGCCTTGACCAAGTTCCTCAAAAGTTAATGCAAACATATGCTGCTAGGATTACTTCCAGAAACATGGAGGCAAAACCACTCATAAATTAGACAGAATTGCCACAGGAAATAGTGGAAAAGTGACTAAGAACAAAGAAGATAAATGGTCCTGTCTGAGCATATAAATTAAGTTGAAAACCCAACAGATAGTTTATTCTGTAAAGAGGTTTGGAGGCTATATCATTTCTAAAGTGATAAAAATGTTCTGGTGAGGAAAAATCAACATCATGGAGAAGGTTAAGTTGAGATTTTCCTTTGGTTGTCCAAGTATGACCACATGAAGATTTATCTCAAAACTGAGTTCAACAGTGTGTATTACATACAGCCTATCAACCCCTGTCCTGCAAAGTAACAGGAGCTAAGTAACAGGAGCTAAGTAACAGTGCTTAACCATCAGAAGCTAAGTTTGAGCAATTATTGTAAAGAGAGTAGTCTCTAAGGTGTAGCCAAGGACAGTTGACAATTAGAAAGTTGGAAAACAGCATCCCTGGACTGAAAAGAGTTTTACTTAATCTTTACTATAAGAAGTATTTAAGGATGAATGGCAAACAAGCTGATGGTAATTCTAACAGAAACTCAAACTAGTCTCCTGTTTCTAGATTGTAGCCACAATACCAAATCATACTATAGAGGGATAGTAACGAAAATAGCATGGTATTGGCACCAAAATAGGCAAGAAGACCAACAGAACAGAATAGAAGACACAGAGAAAAATCCATATAAATATAGTTATCTCATTCTAGACAAAGGTGCCAAAAACACACACTGGAGAAAAGATAGACTCTTCAATAAATGTTGCTGGAAACCCATATATAATAGAAAAAAAGTTGACCCCTATCTCTCACTCTGCACAAAAATCAACTCTGAATCTATCAAAGGCCTAAGAATCAGACCAAAACCCCTACATATGCTAGAAGAAAATGTAGCTCCAACACTTCAATATGTTGGCTCAGGAACTGCCTTCTTGAACAAGATGCCAGAAGCACATGAAATAAAGTTTAAAAAAATCAATAAATGGAGTGGTATCAAATTAAAAACTTCTTCACAGCAAAAGAGACAATCAAGAACATGGAAAGAAAACCTACAGAATAGGAGAAAACCTTTGCCATCTGATTCTCAGGTAGAACATTAATCTTAATTTCCAGGGTACACAAAAAACACAAAAAGCTTAACACCAAAATAAATAAATAAATAACCCAATCAATATATAGGCAAAGAAAATGAGCAGACCCATCTCAAAAGAAATATAAATGATCAACTGTCTAGGAGTGGAAGCATCATTTGACATATATACAAAGTATTTAAAATCAGCCTACTACAGTAACACAGCCACATCAATGTTTATAGCAGCTCAATTCACAATACCTAAGCTAAGGAACTTAACCCAGATGTCCATCAGCAGATGAATGGATAAATAAATAGTTGTATGTATACACAGTGGAATATTACTCAGTCATAAAGAAGAATAACTTTATGACATTTGCTAGTAAATGGATGGATCTGGAGACTGCTAAGTGAAATAAGACAATCCCCAAAAAACAATGTTCAAACGTTTTTGCTCCTTAGTGTAAGCTAGACCACAATAATGGGAAGGAGGGGATGAAGAGAAGTTCAATAGTTTAGATAAAAAGAGAATGAAATTAAGGGAGGGGGATAGCAGTGGGAAACTCAGCAGAATGAACCTAACATAATTTTCCTATGTACATATATGAAAATACCTATGTGAATCCTACCATTGTGCCCACCCACAAGTATAGGCTCCCAATTAGAATAAGACATATTCCATGCTTGAATAAATTAATCAAAATGGATTCTAACATCATGGACAACTAAGTAGGACCAATAAAATGTGACTTCCTCATGAAAAGTCTTGATAAGACACAAGCATTCCAGACTATTTTCTGCCAATCTTGCAACGTGTTCACATGTGAATGTGACTCCTGAAGTTTTGTAAGCTGGAAACTTGACCCTAATGTGGTAGTGTTAGGAAAAGTGGTCTTCTGGGACGTTTTGTGTCATTGAGGTACTGTCTTCACAAATATTAACATGAGCATGGGTTCAGGATCAGAAAAAGGGACCATTATCATGGAAGAGTTTTTTTTTTTTTTCTTTTTAATTAAAGGATGAGTCCAGACCATCTCTTATTTCTCTTTTACCACCTCTTTTTTCTTCTTCTTCTTCCATCAAGAGGTGATGAAACAAGACAGCCCTTTTCAGGTGTCAGTCCCTTGATCATACACTTTTAAGACTAGAGAACTATAATGCCAATAACTATCTATTGATTATAAAGCACCCAATCTGTTGTATTCTGAGAAACACCAGGCAGAGAGAGAAGTTGAGCTGTGATGCAGCACAATTAATTAAAATAGCCACCTCACAGAAAGTGCTGATACAGACATGTTCTAACAGATTTGGGGGGGAGGGGACTAAGCATTGACTAATCAGTCATGTTTGGTTATGAACTGCTGCTGGTAGAACTTGTGACTTTGGATAAGGCCATTTTCTTCATGCAAAGCCATCCCTAAGAATGATTTCCAGAGTATTATAGCAACACTCCCAGTAGCTGGGGGGTTATCCATTCCTGTGAAAGGATCCAAGCCTCAGCAGAGAGGATAGGGTAAAATAAAGGAATTGCCAGGAAACAGAATTCCAGTAGACATTGACTTATATCATATATCTCGACAGTGAGTCTGCCTTAAATTGTGTTCCTTATGTGCATCAATGTCACACTCTAGTTCTGGATCTTTCAGGGCATCACAGGTTCCACCATAGACTGTTGTTTCCTGGCAATTCCCTCCTCTCATTCTCAGAAGGTGGTCACATGGCTACAAACAATTCCCAGAGTAGAATTTGAGTTTTCTAAGTCTAACTATGATTCCATAGCACAATGTCCATCCAGTGCTTGGAATGCTCTGGTGCATGAAAAAAAAAAAAAAAGCTAAAGAGCTATTTAATTTACATGCCTAGGCTATGAATATAAAGGCTGTAAATACATATTTACTTTTTTCATGAAAATACACATTTATTAGAGCATTCCTCTCTTTTGCTCATTTATATGTGGCGATGATCTCTTG
Organism: Urocitellus parryii; assembly: GCF_045843805.1. Lineage (NCBI taxonomy): Eukaryota > Metazoa > Chordata > Mammalia > Rodentia > Sciuridae > Urocitellus > Urocitellus parryii. The sequence continues at coordinate 88,511,631 of NC_135538.1, read as the reverse complement.
ACCAATTTCTTACATGATTCGAATCTATTCCACAGATATCATAAAGAAGAACAAATAGATATGGTCAAAATGACACTTTTCTCAGGCTCAAACTAGTTAGGGAAAGATTCACTCTGTTGTCAAAATAATTAAGAAAATGGTCTACTTCCTTTGGGTTAAAGAAGTTTGCACACATGACCATGATTCAGCCACATTTTTTTTTTTGCTAGTCCTATCTTTTAGCTAGAATTGTTTTTTTCAAACACTCAAAACACAACATCAGAACCTTCTAATTTCTACTCTACCATCTAAAATTCCTGATTGCCTACAGCCGTAGTTTACAGAATTAAATATACAGGACAGAATGTGATATGATTCATTAAAACAAAGCTTCCATTAATATTCTACTGAATGGAACCCATTTCTTTATTGTCCTTATGTGTGGTAACAATTGTGTGTTCGAAATATATTGAGAGATGTATGTATATATATAAATATATATATGATATAGATTGAAGTTGATGTTTGTGAAATTTTGAATTATTTAGTTGTAGATGGACAAAATACCTTTATTTATTTATTTATTTGTTTGTTTATTTATTTATTTATTTATTTTTATGTGGGGTGCCGAGGATCAAACCCAGTGCCTCCCACATGCTAGGCAAGCACTCTACAACTAAGCGATAACCTCAGCCCCCAAATTTGCATTTTATTCTGAATTTGTACGTTTTCTTGAGACTATTGAGACAAGTGATTTCTGATTCAAACAGTTTGGATATTTTAATCTCATACATGAAATGATAATGATTATTTTTATTGTTGCTAATTTTGTTAAACAAGTATGTCAATTTTCTTTAACATAATGAATATCAGAAACACTATTAGGAAAATATAAAGTTAATAAAATGAGGACTATACTTTCCCAATATATACTTATGCCATGCTTGGAAATATTGTTTTAGTAATTTGGTGAATTGAACTGGTATTTTATCATCAATTTATAGTGTATGAAATTAGTAAAACTATATTTAACTATAACCTAAAGGAAATGTTAATGTTTTATTCATTCATAAGTTACATTAATTTCATTACACTAGGTTTTAATACAAAAATTTTGAGAACATTATTTATCACTTTCTGAATTTTGGAAGTATTTTTTAGTTATTTTTTACTTACTATAGTAGATTTTTTTAAAAAGTAGACTCTGAAGTTTAGAATGATGTATTTATTAAAATTTTGGTGGGCAAAAACATCATTCCAAGATTATTTTCATATAGAAATCCTGCTGATAAAATTGTAGATAAAAAATGAGATATATTCCCCTGGATATATAATAACTTAGCTTCATTGATCAACCAGAAATAGTGAAGATGCATCAGTTACAAAGTCTAAGAATAGGTCCCTTTTCGTGGAAAATAATGTCATCTAGATTCTGAAATTCTTAACTTGAAAGATTTAATCGGCATCTGAGTTTTCTTCTGCTTTGCAATTAGTGATAGACTTACAGAGTTGAAGAAGCTGATGTTTGGCTTAACTGACCATGTGGAAAACAGGATATTCACTGGTTGCCACTCTAAATTATCCTGATATTTGAAATATCTATCCTAACCATAATTCTTTTCCAACAGGACTAGAAACCTTTATTTAGCAGATAAATGAGATCTTCCTTTTCACTTCTCTTTAATCATTCTTCAGTATATAACTTTTAGATGTTACCAATCCCCTGACCAGTGGCTTAACAGAGAAAGAAACTCAGTAGGCCTATTTATTATATGACAATGCTTAAGAGCTCTACCTTTGTCTGTAACAAAGGGATTCCTGTCTACATTTCTAAGTGAAATTGTGTAATTCTGCCATGAGTGGAAAAAAAAAAAAAAAGTACTGAAAGGCCTTTCATCACAAGTAAATTGGTTTTAGCTTTGTTCATTTTTTTTTTTTTTTAGAGTCACACTAATATTCTAAGCTCTAAATACTGACCTTCTTTGTGGTTGTTGTTCATGTGGCTTACTTATGTATCCCCAATTCCTGTCAGAGTCATGTGTGGTGGATGCTCAGCATGCAGCAGAGTGAACAAATATGGGCCTTCTTAATAAACATCTTCAAAGCTTAAGACTGCTTCAGAATTAGGTGCATATTCCAGTCTCTTTTATGGAGCCATTTCTATGTGTCATGAAATTTCTTAATATTCAGTCACATATTTTCCCTTTAGGCCTCTGTGAAATAACTCAAGGAAGCATCATTCTCAATTTAAGTTTAGAAATTTGAAATAGTGACACTATATTATGGTCACATCTAATCATAGACTATGAGCCATGTTCTCTCTTTTATTACTGTATTTTAGTAATACATAATAGTGGAGTTAATTTTGATATGATTATACAAGTATGAATGGATTTTGTAAAATTTGTTTCATTTCAGTCCCTAGTAATTAATCTCCCTTTTCCTCTTCTCCTGCCTCCTTGTATTCCCTTTTCTATAATGTACTGGTTTTCTATTAATTTATAGTTTTTTAAATTAGTGCTTTATAGATAAAAAATAAAGGTAAAATTCCTGTGGTATATTTATACACATATAAAGAATATTTGGGTCAGTTTTATTTCACTGCCTGCCCCTTTCCTATCTGTCTTCCTTCCCTTTCAATCCCCTTCCTTCTACTCCACTTTGTTCTATTTTTATGGAATTCTCACACTCTTTTGTTTCTCCTTATTTTGGTCTAGATTGCACGTATATAAGAAAAGAGTTGACTATTGACTAATGGGTCTGGATGATTTTGCTTAGCATGATGTTCTCTAGTTTCATCCATTTACCAATGAATGCCATAATTTCATTCTCTTTATGGCTGAGAAAAACTCCATGGTGTTTTACCACATTTTCTTTATCCATTCATCTCTTGATGAGCATCTTGACTGGTTCTTTTTTTATATTTTTAGACTTTATTTTTTTGAGAGTTCTGATTAGTTATACATGACAGGAGAATGTATTTTGACACATTGCACACAAATGGAGCCCAACTTCTTATCCCTCTGGCTATACATGATGCAGACACACACTAGTCATGCAATCATACATGTATATAGGGTAATAATGTCCGTGTCACTCCACCAACCTTCTCACCCCACACCTATTCCCTCTCCTCAATCCAAAATTCCTCCATTCTTCCCACATTCTTGCCAGCATTCATTGTTTGTATTCTTCATTATTGTTATCCAGACTGAAGTGAGATAAAATCTCAATGTAGTGTTGACTTGCATTTCCATGATTGCTGGAAATTTTGAACATATTTTTTCATATATTTGTTGGCCATTTGTATTTCTTCTTTGGAGAAGTGTCTACTAGTTCTTTTGCCCATTTTTTCATTGGGTTATGTGGGTTGTTTTTTTTTTTTTGGTGTTACATTTTTTGAGTTCTTTTTATATTCTGGATGTTATTCTCTTGTCTGAGGAGCAGGTGGTGAAGATCTTCTCTCATCTGGTGTGTTTTTTGTCATGCTCTTATATCCTTTGTTGTACCATCCCACTTATTGATTTTCGATTTCATCTCTTATGCTTTACGAATCTTGTTAAAGAAAGAAATTGGTGCCTGTACTAATATGTTGGAGTGTTGAACCAACATTTTCTTCTAGCAGTTGCAAATTTTCTAATTTATATATCTTTAATACACTTAGAGTTAATTTTTGGGCAGAGTGAGAGAGAGATATCTAGCTTCATTGTTCTACATATGTACATCCAGTTTTTTCAGCACCATTTGTTTAAAATGCTATCTTTTTTCCAACGTATATTTGGCATCATGTTGAGTATCAGATGTCTATCTTTGTGGATTTTTCTCTGTTTCTTCTATACTGTTCTATTGGTCTTCAGGTGTCTTTTGGTGCCCATACCATGTTCTTTTTGTTAACATCTCTGTAGTATAATTTGAGATCCAATATTGTGATACCTCCAGTATCACTGTCTTGTCCAGTATTGTTTTGGCTATTCTAGGTCTCTTAATCATCCAATTGAATTTTAGAACTCTTTCTTTCCAGTTCTATGAGGAATATCATTGATATTTTTCTGGGCCCACAGCAAGACAGAAAATCAAGACAGGGAGCATGTGGTGAAGTAAAGCTTCTTGACTCATAGTTTCTGGGAGCAGAAAGAAAGAGAGGAAGGGTCTGAGAACACATATACCCTTCAACTCTCTCTCCCTACTTCCTCCAAGTAGGCCCCACTTCCAAGGATTCTACAACCTCCTAATATCCCATTAAACTGCAAATTCATCAGTAAACTACTCCATTAATGAAGTCACAGTCCTTATGACACAATCACCTCCCCAGGATCCTGCTCTGAACATTGCTGTGTTGGGGATCAAGCCTTCAACTTGACATAAGCATTTGGAGGACAGATACAATCAATGACAAATAGTTTGTGATAAGTCTAGTATACAATTCCATAAATATATAATCAGTAAGATAATTATTTTGTTGTATACACATCGCTTGCATTATTAAAAAAAACATGAGCATTTGGAAATTCACTTTACAAATTAACTTAAATATCATACAGTGGAATTAAATTTCCTTTGAATCATCCAGATTCCCTTTGGAACCCCAGTATTTTAATCTATTAAGCATGTTTTATTTAAGTACTTATATTTACTATTGACATTATTAGTCCTGGATTCTACTGTTTTTGAATGATAAGGATGCTGAATTAGTTAATTAACACAATACTGACTTTGCTCTCACCTAACTGAATTTCCATTGACTTTGAGTCAAGATGACTGAATCCATCTAAGCTCTGTAACATTAATGACAATAATTGAATATTTTTGTGATTAAAAAACACAGAAAAAGGTGAACACGGTGATACACACCTGTAATCCCAGCGATTTGAAAGACTGAGACAGGAGAATCACAATATTGGGGCCACTCACAGCAACTTAGTGAAGTCCTAAGCAACTTAGTGAAACCCTGTCTCAAAATAAAAAAATAAATAAATAAAAAGGGCTGGGGATTCTGCTCCATGATAAAGTGCTCCCATGTTAAATCTCCAGTACCACCTAAAAACAGACAAAACATTCAAAAAACAAAACACAGAAATGATTTATTTATATCTTTCCTCTCTAGAAATATTCCATATATTTATATTTTAACAATTATTCTCACCTTCAGTAAAATAGCCATTGTGCATAGAGCATTTCTCTTTGCATATTGCACTCCTATTATTAAGAAATATAAGTATTATCCATAATCATGTGAGCAATATTCCATATCTTGGCTGGTAAACTAGATTTACTGAAGTAAAACCCCAGTGCAGATACTGGTGTAATTTTTGAATGTGTTCCAGTGTGTATATACATCACCATACATCACCGCATACAGTGTCTAGGACTAGTCATGATACAGGTGTGATGTGACCTGACTAAATTGTTGAGTATCCACGTATCCGTTATGCTCCATATATGTTCATTTGGAAGCATTGTCTATCAATGAGGGCCAGAATGTAGGTAATAATGCATACAAATTGAAGCATTTTTCTTCTGAAACTTCAAAAATTGAGAAGTATATCTTAATTCAATAGGAATTTCAATAATTCTGATCCACTAAAATCCCCATACTGAGATTCCCAACAGTCCTCAATATTTTTCTTTGTTATGGTTTGAATATTGATATGTACTCTCCAACTCTATAAGATCTCCAAAATATATTAATTTTATAAATCAGGCAGCAACTTAATCCAACTATGGTGTTTTGAATTGGGACCTCTGAGTGGTGCTTAGGTTTTTAGATAGTAACATTAGGGGGATCAACTCCAGATCATATCTTAGTGACTTTGAAAGAAGAAAATAGACCAGACAGGCACAAATATGTATGTTCCCACTCTCTCACCAAGCAATGTACAGGGTTACCCCATGACATTGTAAGCAAAAAGGACATCACCAGGCAAGACTCATAAACTTTGAACCTCCAGAACCATGAGCCAAAATAAACCTCTTTTGTTTATAAAGTGCCTGCCTCTGGTGTTCTCTTATTGTAACAAAAGGATTAATATACCCTTGTTCAGTATATTTTCTTAGTATGTCAGACATGGCCATGATGCAATTACAGTGTAACTCGAAAGGATTTCCTGATTCATTCATTCAGTCAATCAGTCTACAAGTTTTTATACAACATCTAAAGATTTCACGCAGTGTACCTGAGCTAAAAGTATGATATTGAATTAAATAAACTTAGCACCTATCCTTTCTGTTTAGTTAGTAGAATAAATTTACTTCACCTTCCTATAAAAAAAAGATCAAAAAGTTATGAGAGATACTAAAGATGTCTAGGTGAACATCTTTTGGGGGAAGGTTGACTACTTAACACTGAGTGATAGGGGAAGGCCTCCTTGCCAAGGTAATATATTAACTTGGAAATAAAGGACATGATGGAATTGACATGCTATGGTAGGAGAAGAGTGTTCTACAAGCAGATTGATTTGTGCAAAGCCTTGGGGTAGAAAAGAGTTTGGAATTTACAAAGAGCTCAATAATGCCTGTTGGAGGAGGAGGCATAATTAACAAGGTAGGCTTGTGACATGAGATAAGGCCAGAGTTATTTGGGAACAATGTGAAATAAGATCCTGGAAGCAATGGAAAATAACTGTGATGTGTACTTCAAAAGCAGGGGCAGGATAGGACCTGTTTATGTTTTAGAAAGATTTTTATTACTCTGTTAGAGTTAGTTGGTCAGGTCAAATTTGCCCAGTAGAATGAACATTTGCTGAATAGCAGACCCTACCTATTGGGAGATGGGGAAAGAATCTAATCTCTAATGAAAGCCACCTCAAATTCCTGATTGAGTATATAGATTTTTTACATTGTTATTCTATTTGGAGATACAAGTTATCTGATTCATATTGATATATTATGTAAAATTAAAACTAAAAATAATTCAATTTTCATAGTGCAACTTATTTATACAAAGAAATATTTGTCACAATATGAACTCTGGAAATAAAAGCTGTACTATTTTTCCTATTGCAAAAGCTTTGTAATTCAAACACATCTGATTTATATTGATTTTAAATTTAGCACTGGGAGAAAACACTTACATGCTCTATAACATTGTTAAGCATCACAAATAAAATTAGAAGATGAATTGTCATTGCTTTTCTAAGTTGTAAATTAGATGACTCACCATGTAGACAAAATGACTCCATGAGGATTGGCTAGTTTATAATTTGAATTATAATTTAGGCACTATGATGCATTTCCTGTCACAAATTCATAGTCTGCATTAGATTATGCATTCTTATCTTGAGTTCAGTTAAGCAACAAAAGACTGAGTTCATTTAGTGAATAAAATTCAAGAAAAAAGCAGCTGGCTTTTCCCCAAATTATGGTTGCTGTCAGCTGTGCTGAATCTGTATCATCTATGAAACCTCCTGTTTCGTTTCATAACTCGCTCATTACAAACCATGTAGGTCCAAAATTTTCCCATTGCTATATTCATAAACTCCTTTGAATCATATTTAAAATCCTGCTTCATTTTAGAATGGAAGGTTGATAAGAGGCATGGGTAGTTTTGAAAATCTGCTTTGCTGAAAGAAATTTGGTACAGAGAAAGCAGATCTTAATTAAAAACAGTTACAGATAGCAAGTTCTAAATCTCTAAGTCAAGTTGCTATGAGAAAATCTGGTGTATAGATACTGTTAATTTTTTAAGAAGGTATTTTTTTCCTTAGACAATTAACTGTGTATTGGTAACTGTAACTGTGTATCGGATCTAAATATCAATATTTTCATTCATGATCAGGCATTGAATATTTATCCTTTCATTCTAACTGTAAACAAAGACACCTGATATAGTGCAGCTGTTCAATCTCCAAAATAATAGACCTGGGCTGTGATCCCAAATATTATTGCTGTTGGTATAGATATTAGGTTTTTTTCTATTCAATATTTTACATATTTTCATAGCTTATTCTCAGAGCTTTAATGGAGAGCCCAATATTTGCTGCCACTAACATGCATAAATGAATATACTTATTTTTGCCATAAAATATAGACACAGAGATTGTGACAAATGCTTTCAATTCACTTTCATTTGATATTAGAGTTTCTGAGTAATCAGGCAACTAAAGTCATATCAGCCTTCCAGATAGCACACTTTCAGGCTTCAAATAAGTGTTTTTTACCACCTGAAATTCTCTCCTACCTATCCCATTTTCTTAGTCAATTACTACTCACCCTCTGGTTTTGGGGCCTAACATCTGTTCCTCCAGGAGACTTTTATGGTTTTTAGGTTAGATCAATTGCCTCTGTTTTATACTTACATAACAATACTACCTTTCCTTTATAACAATTTTTATTTTTTAATGAAAATTTCAGTATGTGTAATTATTTGTTTTTCTTTATCTTTCATAAAAGTATTACCCCCTTGGAAAGCAGCTCTTTTTACCCATCACTGAAACTTACGGACTCTTGCTTATATGCAGCACAGCATGGGTATCTAACATGTGACTGAATGCTGAAGGGAAGGGATTTGTAGAAACAGGAGAGAAAGAATACATTTAAAGAAGACATTTTATAAAGTGTGTGTGTGTGTGTGTGTGTGTGTGTGTGTGTTTTCTTACCTGGAAAACACTTAATGGAGGTTTTATTATTTAAAACCTGAAATTAGAATATGCATGGACAAAAATCCCTGCTACAGGTAAAAAAAGCTACTTTTCTATTTCACCCATCCTGTGACATGAACAATGAGACACTCAAAAGAAAGAGAAAAAAATTAACCAGTGCAAGAACATTAAGAAGACACAGTGATAACAGGATAAGTTTTTCTTTAGGTTTTTAGTGAAAAACAACAAAAATATAGGACAATCTGCTACTGGGAAAACATGTGCAGCATATGAGCTTGGGTCAGAAAATGATATATAGCCTACATTCTATGTATAGCATACATTCTAGCACTGATTTAAACTCTTTTTCATCTTTTTTCTTTTGTATGCAAATGTTTTTTTTACTAAAAGTCTTCCTCAAATTACCCTTTCTTATAGACTGTAAAGGAGATTATAGCCAATACACTTGGAAATAGTGTAAATAACAATGACTACTGTCAAGAGTATCATATAAATAAATAAATAAATACATAAGATCCATCAACAACTAATAAAATTTTTTTTAAATGACAAACAAACAAACAAAAAAAAGAGTATCAGTAAAATTCCAGCTCCAGTTGTGAGTGGCTTCAACCACAGAGGTTCTTAATGGTCTTCATTCACATGCTATGTATACAGCAAGGTAGTAAGATAAGCAATGTTAACAGGAAAGCCTATTCTTCAGAGTGAACTTTATTGATAGTGGTGGAATGGCTTTTGGAATACTGGGCTATAAGGACTCAGAAGTGCACGGTGTGGACATAGAATACTGGGTACTTTCCAGCTGACAAAGAGAAATGAACAGGGTGAGTTGATGGGAGAAGCAATCTGACTGAATGTGTCAATGTGACAGAAAACAAGGATGATACAACCTTAGATTAGCCTTGAATAAATACTGTGTGGCCAGATGCATCCTTCACCAGTTATATTATCTAGAGAAAGAATGAAAGGGGCATGTAGCAGGCTGAACAGACTTTATCCTATATCCTATTTTCTGCCACCTGTGAACATGACAAAAGACTTGGTGGATGTAATTAAATTAAAGATATTGAAATGGGGACATTATTCTGGGTTGGCCAAATATAATCACAGGATCCTTGTAAGAGGCAAGTTAGAATAACATAGAGTCAGAGAAAGAGAAAACTCAGAAAGGAGAGACATTTGAAGATACAACACTACAGACTTTGGAGATGATAAAAGATATCAAAAAAAGTCAGGCACTGTATCTGTAATCACAGAAAACTGGGAGACCAAGACAGGAGGATCACAAGTTAGAGGCCAGGCTCAGCAACACAATGAGACCCTATGTCAACATATAACTTTTAAGCTGCTGGGTATGTAGTAAAGTGGTAGAAGTTTTGGAAAATAAGCCCCTAATACTGCAGGGGGGAAAAAGGGATCAAAAGCTGAGGAACTTGAATGACTGCTACCCTAACCTTTAAAAGTCAAGGAAACAGATAATTTTACAAGACTTTCATAATGAATAGAGCATTCTGACCCATTTTGGATTTCTGACTTCCAGAATGGGAAGATTAAAAAAAAAAAGTGCACATGTTTTTTGAGCTACTAATCATTTCACAATTAGTTATACAGAGGAAGAAAATATTATGGGGGAAATAATTTCTGTAAAATTCTATGAATGATACAAAAGGGGGAATGTCCCCAAAATGATATTGTTTCTGGGCCTGATTAACATGCCAGGGATCTTTCTAGCCAATGGACAGCAGGAGAGGAGAACAGCAAAACAGATTGAAGAGACAACAGAGGTCTTTAGCTGTGTTATAGAAATATAGATAATAGTAAAAACAATGCAGCTGAATATTAACTTAAAGTTTATTTGATACTGATTTGATATTGATGGACTGCACAGAAATCTATGAGAAACAGGGGCAATTAGAATCCTAGTAATATGGTTTAGATATAACGGGTCTCCCCCAAAACTCATAAGGATGTTGAGAACTGAAAAGATTCTGAGAGTTGTAACATAATCAGTTAATTAATCCATTGCTATGGAATAACTAGGAGGTAACTAACTATAGGCAGGTAGAATGTGGCTGGAGGAAGTAGGTGACTACTAGAAGCATGGCTTTGGGGTTTATATTTTATTTCTATGAGCAGCATCCTTTCTGCTCGTGGTTGTCATGTCCTGAGCTTGTTTACTCTGGCATGCCCTTCTGCAAGTTCTCCCTTACTACAAGCCCAGAGGTTTAGAATCAACTGACCATGGACTGAACCTCTAAAACAGTGAATAAAAATAAATTTCTCCTCCTCTCAATTTATTCTTGTCAGATCTTTTGGTCACAGCAAAAGAAATTTAACTAAAGCAGAAATTGGTACTAAGAAGTAGGGGCTATGGCAGTTACAATCTGATCTTGTAGTTCAGAAGCTTTTGGACATGAAAGGAATTTTGAAAAGTATAGAGATGTTAACTGGTAAAGATTTAGAATATTGTAGGTGTAGTATCAATGAGCAATTTTGGTGGAAGTCCAGAAGACCAAAATGTCAATAGAACTGCATATAGTAAAGATTGGCTCATGAGGTTTCAGAGGAAGGGGACTTTATTGGACATTGGACTAGTTGTCATTCAGGTTACATTCTGGCAAAGTTGTCCAAGTTTTACCTATGCCTGACACTCTGTGAGGCTGAATTGAAAGACAGAGGTATTTTCAACGCAGCACAACATCCAGACCCTGGCATGGATATTGCTTGTGGCTTTTAAGTAAGTTTACTATGATAATCAAGAGCAGAAAGCAGAGCAGAACAATTTGAAAAACTTGCAGTTTGGCCCTAAAAGTGCAAGTAAACATGGCTTAGAAAGAGTAGCTGTTAGCTGAGCACAGTGGCACATGCTTGTAATCTCAATGACACAGGAGCCTAAAGCAAGAGGATTGTGAGTAAAAAGCCAGCCTCAGAAAAAGTGAGCTGCTAAGCACCTCAGTGAGACCCTGTCTCTAAATAAAATACAAATTAGGGCTGGGGATGTGGCTTAGTGGTCAACTGCCCCTGAGTTCAATCCACACAAAAAAACCCCTTCCCCCAAAAAACGAAAGAAAGTTTAGGTGTTAAAAATACTAAAAAGAAACTAAGTACTTTATCCAGAAGCAATAGGAAATATGCCTTGAAAGTATCTCAGGAATTGACAAGACCTCACCCCTCTCAACTCAAGGACATAAAAGTAAGAATTCCTTTGAGAAGAGACCATGGATCTCCCTGTTTGCTTGGGGTGGGGGTGGAAGGGCCCATGAAGTTGTTCCTCAGCCACCAAGGCACTCAGAGGTTGCTTCATCCAGGGTTTTAGAAGGCTTGGCTACTACTCAAGACGACAACAGACATTAGCATCAACCACATGGTTCTGTTTCTAAAGGAATGCAAGATGCTGGAGTTAGGGAGTTATGGAAGCTGTGCTGGAAATTTCAAAGGAAGGTTTGGGAGGCCAGGCAAATTTAAGCAGTCAAATTCCCTGAAGGCAGCACCCAACTGGGTGATGTGTGAAGATGTGAAAAGGAAGCTGAAACTTCAGTGGAGATCCCCAAGAATAAGAGACACCAGTAACATGGAATGTCTGCTGAGGAAAGCAAAAGGAATTGAGCAGAGATAAGCCTAGAAAGAGGCTATGTGAGATGAAATCAACATACTGGTGGAATTACACAAGCTCTTGCAAAGAACAGTATGATGCCATGTGTTCTATATTCTAGGCATGAAGCTACAGAATTTTGTTTGCCCAGCAGGAGTTACGTCTTGCTTTGGTCCCATTCCTTCTTCCTATGCCACAATTTCTCCCTAGTATAATGGAAATGTTTATTCTGTGCCATTGTATATAGCTTATATGTGACTTGCTTTTGGTCTTTACAGGAGAAAACATTCATCAGTTTCTTGAGTCTCAGATGAGATTTTTGGACTTAAACTTTTGGGTAATACTAGCACTGTTAAGCTTGAAGGGATTCTTGAAAATGCAATAAATATATTTTGCTTTGTGAGATGGGCAAGAATACCTTGATGGCTAAGGGCAGAATGTTTCAGTTTAGATATGAGGTATCCCCAAAAATCTCATCTGTGAAATAGTGCAAGAATGTTCATAGGTGAAATAATTATTTTATGAGAATTAAAATCTAATTAAAATCTAATCCTCTGGTGTGGATTAACTGGGTGGTAATGTTGGGGCTGAAAGAAGTAGATCACAGAGGTGATGTTTTTTAGGATCTATATTTTGTCCCTAGTGAGCACTCTCCCTCTCTACCCTCCCCCCTTTGCTTTTTGGTTGCCATTCCATGAGCTTTTTTCCTACACCACACCCCTTAGCCATGATGCTCTGCCTTACTATGGGCCCAGAACTATGGAGTAACTTGACCATGATCTGAACCTCTGAAATCACAAGCTAAAATGAACGATTTCTTTTCTACATTGTTCTTGTCAGGTCTTTTGTTTACAGCAATGATAAAGCTAACTGAAACACCCAATGTTTCTATAAGTGAACAAATTGAAGCCAAGAAATAGTACCTCAGCTGTGTATAATCTCAAAAAGTCATTGTTTTAACTCAAAATAGAATAGTGTTCTAACAACTCCCTCTAAAACGTTTGTTAACTTATCATATTTTTATAAAGCGATATATGTATATGGCCAACACATAAACAACAAAGAGGTATGAAAAGGTTGTATTATCTTAATGAGAATTACTTGAACCAAGTATTTTAATGGAGAATGGATTTTTTAATTACTGGCAGGCATGGTACAGAGAAAACAGAAGTTTCTGCTGTTTAGAGTAACATCATTAATGTTGTGGTGAAGTATCCAGTATAACATTTTGTTGATGGTTGATTTGTTTCCTGTTTATCTGTGACAAGTGTCTCAACACATGACGTTTACTTGAGGTACATGACTGCTAGTCCTCTGGAATTCCACTGTCTGAACCAGTCTGGATGTTACTCAACCCATCTGTTCATCATCTGATGTTCCAAAGAACACAAAACTTTATGTTCTCAGTATGTGATAAAGGGCAAAACTATAACCCTCCCAAATCACACAAGGACTCATGATCTGTGGCTGGTTTGTCAACAGATGAGCAGGAGAAAGGGACCTAAGCATTCTTGTTGGACACTTTGAATTATACTCATTCCATGGAAGCAGAAGAGCCACAGAATGTCACCTTCACTTCCACATAGAAACTGCAAGATCATGTTCATTCATTTAACCAATTCATATGTATTGACCAGGATTAATGGTAAATAAATTTTCAATATGGTAAACCAAAACAGGCAGGTCCCTGAGGTTATATAGTTTGAAGTCTACTCTTAGAAACAGTTAATTAGCATGTGAATGGGTAAATAAATACATAGTTGCATTTAAATTTTTAAGTTTTTATCTGCTTTATTTAGTTATACATGACAGTAGAATGTACTTATGCACTTTGAAATAGAATTCATAGAGGGGGTATAATTTCTCATTTTTCTGAGTGTACATATATTGGTCATGCAGTCACATATGTACATAAAGTAATAATGTCTCTTTTATTCTACTATTTTTCCCATCCCCACATCTCATTCCCTCCCCTCCCTTCACTTCTCTAAACATAACCGAGAAGAATGCTAGGAGAGAATATGTGGGGATGAGAACCTAATTCAGTTTACGTAGTCAGAAAAGATTACACTGATGAGAAGTAGAAAGTCATGTCAGCATTCCCAGGCAGGTATTTCAGGCAGAGAGGATAATAGTCTGAATGGACCAGACAGGAAGGGGCTTAGAGTAGGAAAAAATTAGGAGAATGAAACATAGTAAGGAAAAAAAGAGAGAGAGAGAGAGAGAGAGAGAGAGAGAGAGAGAGAGAGAGAGAGAGAGAGAGAATAGGCACAAATCAATTCAGAAAAGGTATTTGAGGAAAGATAAATCAGTTATGACTTATTCTAAGTTCAATAGAAAGTAATGGACAGACACTCAACTTGAAAATGAAGTTATAATTAAAATTCATAGGAATTCTAAATGGTCTATATGGAACTTGAGAAGTGGCAGTGGAAGCACAAGTTATCTTAGAAAATATTTTTTTAATCATTTTAATGTCAGTGCATAGCAAAGTACCTAAAATAAGTAATAAATAAACATGATTAATAAGAGGAAAGAAGGTAGGAAGGAGGAAAAGTAGAAAAGAAGGATGGAAGACAAAGATATAGAAATAGGCAAAAAAATCTTGAACTGTTCACCAAAACATGAAAAGAATGGAAAAAGAGCTAATTTCAATTGATAAAAATATGAAAGGAAATGCCTATGTTCATAAAAGTATTGCTGAGATTTTGATCAAGAGTGTAGTGAAATACTCATGTTTTAGCATTAAGATTTAATATATAGGGGCTGGGGATGTGGCTCAAGCGGTAGTGCGCTCGCTTGGCATGCCTGCGGCCCGGGTTCAATCCTCAGCACCACATACAAAGAAAGATTTTGTGTCTGCCGAAGACTAAAAAATAAATTTTCATTATATATATATATATAATGTAAATGGAAAATGCTTAACCTTGTTCTGCATTAGTTTCACAATTTCTTTAATGGGGCCAATAAAAATATCTACCTTAATAGGTTTATCTGAATAATAATAAATAGTATTTATGCATTGCATAATGCAGTGGTAGGCATTTAGAAAATAGTATAATAAAATAATAATGATAAATACAGCAGATTATAAATAACGATTTAAAAAACAACACCCATTTTTTTGTTCAATGAGACATCTTTTCACAATGAAAAATGTTTAAATTGTATTCAAATTAAAATAAGGGCTTCAAAATTCTAGTCATAATATTACACCACCTTTTATATCATTCAGGTTTTGATCTTTCAATTTTTGAACAAATATTTACCGAAGATTTAGTAAATTCCAGAGACCATGTTTAATATATTTTTTATTTAAGAAACTTACAATTCATTTAAGAAATTAATTCATAAATAAGTCAGACAGAGCACTAATCTCTATGATATGTAAAGCATTCAAAAAGCTTAACACCAAAACAAACAAACAAACAAACAAATAATCAATAAATGGGCCAAGGAATTGAACAGACACTTCTCAAAAGAAAATATACAATCAATCAACAAACACATAAAAAATGTTCAACATTTCTAGCAATTAGAGAAATGCAAATCAAAACTTCATTAAGATTTCATCTCACTCCACTCAGAATGGCAGCTATCAAGAATATAAACAATAGTTGGCAACGATATAGGGGAAAAGACACACTCATAAATTGCTGGTGGGACTGAAAATTGGTGCAGCCAATATGGAAAACAGTATGGAGATTCCTTGGAAAACTTTGAATGGAACCACCATTTGACCCAGCTATCCCACTCCTCAGTCTATACCCAAAGGACTGAAACATACTATAGTGACAGAGCTACATCAATATTTATAGCAACTCAATTCACAATAACTAAATTGTACAACCAACTCAGAAGCCCTTCAATAAGATGAATGGATAGGGAAACTTTGGAATATAGACAATAGAACATTACTCAGCATTAAAAGAGAATAAAATCATGGCATTTGAAGGTAAATGAATAGAGTTGGAGAATTTAATGCTAAGTAATCCAATCCCATAAAACCAAAGTCCAAATATTTTCTTTGATATGAGGATGTTCTTTGATATGAGGATGCTGACTCATAATGGTGATGGGGAGAGAGCATGGGAGGAATGGGGGAATTTTAGATATGGCAAAGGGGAGGGAGGGTGAGGGAGAGGGTAAGGGGGTACCAATGATGGTGGAATAAGTTAGACATCATTACCCTAAGTACATGTATGAAGACAAGAATGGTATGGAAATACTTTGTGTACAATCAGTGACTTGAAAAATTGTGCTCTATATGTGTAAAATGAAACGGATTGCATTCTGCCATCATGTATAACAAATTAGAATTAATGAATAATTTAATAAAAAATAAGTTATTTAACACAGGACTAATAGTGAGCACAAGTTAATGGCATTATGACTATAGTGAAGGAACTGGAAGGATTTCCATGTGTAAAGAGGAGAAAGAATAAAAACAGAAAGTTTATGAGTAAGGAAATGTTAAAGTTAAGTTCTTGTAAGCCATGGTCACACTTCATTTTAATTCAAGAAAATAGAAATACTTACATAGAAAGGATTTAAGAATTAGAGGGATAAAATCATATTTGTATTTTATAAAAATGACAAGTTATGGGGGTTATTAAAACTGCCAGTGAAAGAATAATGTACTAATGCTTTGCAGCATCTGTGGCCATGGGTCCAGCCATGGATCCAGCCAGAGGCAGGGGAGGGTAAAGATGAAGGGGTGTCAGATGTTTATTTGATTGGGAAAAAGAGTGGATATTGCTATGTTTCTAAAAGGTTGAAATGTGGAGGGAAAAATGCAGATTAATTGAGCACAATTTAAAAAATTTTTAAGGTGCCCAAAAGCTTCCCAGGTAGAGGTATTAAGTTGGCTACATATGTCTAGAGTTGAGGAGGAGGCAATTCTCAGTGGCAAATACAATCGAGTTACTCTTCAACATAGGGAAACAAAGGAAATTCAAGTCACATTTAGATTCAATATGCCATGATAGAAGTGTAGAATACAATGAAATTAGGGTGTACATCAAGGCCCTGAGACCCATCATTATTTCATGTTTTTATAGACAAAGTAATAAAATAATAAGAATAACAAAAATTATTCAAAATTTTTACTTTTAGAATTTGAGAATATACCAGAATGAGTATAGGTTCTTGTAAACAACACGAGGAAAAAATTGTAAGCAGAAATGTGTGATCAATGAGTAACAGATACTGAGAAAAAAAGATAAATTGATTAACTATTTATTGAAGTTATATGATCAGTTAGGAGAAAGTGAGGGGAATAAGTATTGGAATTTTAGAGTCAAAACAGCACATATAAAAAATATGATGATATATAGTTACTATGACTCTTTCATGTGGTTATGGCATATATAAAAAGGGAACAGAAGGAAGAACCGGGAATGATTCAGAGAAACCATCCAGGAACCCATGTACTAACACAAGGACTTTTCTTAATTTCAAATATAATGAAAGTGTTAAAATTTGTATGTGACAAAATTGTACCTGTATTTAAAAACTCGGATTACTATGACAACATTATGGAAAATATTCTGGAGTTAGCAAAGGAGAGGTCTTAACCAATTTCAATAAATCAGATAAGTAGTTAAAAGGGCACAAATTAGTCAAAGCATTTAAGAAAATGAGAGCAGGCTCAAATTGGAGAGTTGATACTTCTAGATTTAGTGAAGGCTCAGATGAGAAGAACAAAGCATAGGAGGCAAAAATGTCAAGGATGAGGGAATAAATAGCATTACTGCTCACCAGTCCTGGAAAACAGGGAAGTGCATGAGATTCATTCATTCATTCATTAAGCAACTGTTTATTGACCTGCCCTAGCTTTCAAGATACTGGGGATGCAGCAGTAAACAAAATGGACAAAATTACTAATCTCATGATATTTTCATGTGTAGGGAGAGACATAATACCACTTTAGTTATCTCAACGTAAAATAACACTCCTTCTTGGGTAAAGTCTCAACATAAATGACTTTTGGGGAGAGATTTTGAATATCAGGGTTTTCCTTACACAGTTCAAAATTTCACCATGCAATTTTATTAAGAACAATTGCAAACAAATCAACATTAAATGTGTTTTAATGACTGAAAATTCTGGGCATATGTTCTAAAGCTAAGACAAAAATTATATTGGCCATTAGTATACTTGGAATTCAATCTGCCCTCATGGTATTCAAATAGCCACCTAACCAGTAACAGTAAACCAGGGACTTTTTTCTTGGCACATTTGGTTGGCATGTGCTTTCTCTGTCACTTACTCTCTTATGTTGCTACTCTTTCATGCAGTGTTTCCTACATAATCTAAATCAGTTTCACTATTTCAATTCTAATAAAAAATACTGATTTTAATAGCTAGGGTTAAACCTTAAGGATTCAGATTATCCATTATTCCTAACCCTAGCAAAGAAGACTTCAGGTAAGTAATGTCTATGTAAATAACAAAGGACATTTTCTTCTTAACTCCAGCAGTGGTCAAACATTTATTAGCATAGTGGTTTTCATTTAGACATCCCCGACTGAGTCATGATAAAAAGAATTTGGAAAGAAACCAAAGAGGAGTAATAAAAATGATTAACAATTTGATAAATGGGCCCTAGGAGGAAAGATTTAAAGAACAAGGTTTGCAAAGCCTAGAGTTGTGAATGCTAGAGCTAGAAGCAGAGACTTAAGTAATATCAATAGAGAAAAATCTCTGCGTAGTGACAGAAAACAAGTGTTCTTTCCAGGAGGAAATAGTGAGTATAAAGTTTATAGCAGGAATATAGCCTGAGAAGGGAAATTTGGTTTTGATGTATTTGTGGGAGTTGGATCTCTTCTCTAGTTTCTTAGTGAAGCTATGTTCTTTCTTTCCTTCCTTCTTTCTTTCTTTCTTTCTTTCTTTCTTTCTTTCTTTCTTTCTTTCTTTTTTTCGATACATCTTTACTTACATCCTACACTTGTGTAATTAAAGGCACCAAGAGTTAAATACAATATTAGGAATCTCTGCAAAAAAAAAAAAAAAAAAAAAAAAAACTTACATTCAATGGCTGGGTATCCATAAGCATCCATAATCTTTAATTGAATAGACATGGTTTGACAACTGATAAGGAAAGAAAAACAATCTTTAAAAAAGGAAATGATGTTTGAGCATTTTTATTTAAATATCCTGATCATCAGTTTTGGGGCCAGTATTATATTAACAAAAGCCATGATCTTCATAACTTTTAAATGTTTCATGTGTTCCTGACATTAGGGAAAAGTTTATTTGGTATCAAAATTTATGGGACAAGGTAACAAAGGATACCTTATATCTAAAAAGTGTTGTATACCCTTTGAAACTTTAAAATTTTGAAAATATGAAGACATAAGCTAAAAAGATTATAAATGTTATAAAAAACAAAACCATAGACATAAAAAAACACTGTTTTTTTATGGACTAAAAGTATAGCTCAATGGTAGTGTTTGCCTTGCTTGAATGAGAACCTGAGTTTGATCCCCAGTATAGACAAAAAGAAAAAATATCTGATTACTTAAAAAATATCTTTTACACTTTGAAAAAAATATTTGACTCTTGTTTGTTTCATTTGCCTTGGCCTTCGATTTGAAAGCTGGACATTTAATTACATTCAGTGTTTACATTTAAATAATCCCAGCAGCTAAGTAGGCTGAGGCAGGAAGATAAAATTGAGACCAATCTCAGAATCTTAGTGAGACCCTCAGCAACTTACACCTTGTCTCAAAATAAAAATAAAAAAGGACTGTGAATGTAGCTCAATGGAAAAGTACTCTAAGTTCAATCTCAAATAAATAAGTAATAAATAAAAGCATTTCAATGCATTTACAGTACCAGGAATAGTCTTAGTAACACATATTAAAATATCTAAGTGGCCATTTCTGCATGCTTAAGCATAGAATAATAGTGAACATTTTATTCACTGATTTTCAACTCACTTTCCATTAATATTAATGATGCATTAATATTATTTCCCAAAACAGAGTTATATCTATTTTCAAGTATTTTTGCAGACCAATTAATACCTTTATTTTTCTTATAGATCATTCTTGTGAGGTAATTCTATTAACTTTGTGATGCAAGCCTACAGAATCAGAGACTATATGAATATTAAGTGTTATATAATTCATTTCATTCTCAAGTGGATTTTTAATACAAACAGTGACAGAACAATACTGAAGGATGCACTGTAAAAAATTAGAAAATTTCTGAATGATGATGTTACCAGGATCAATTAGTAACACCTCTGTCCAAGTTACTACCATGCAGCAATGATCACATTAAACCACACAGAATGTTATTCTAGTTAAATAAAATCCCTGTGACCAAATAGAAACAAGTAAGAATTTACTCATTTACAAATTTTACAAATATGCTTACAAGATGAGGTTCTGTAAATTTCACAAATGCTTAATAAAGTCATATTCAGGAAATTTTACAATATTGCAAGTTCATTTTCTCTTGGATTATCTTCAATGAAAAATGACACCCACCACATACATCAAACAAAAGTCTTCCAAATTCTTTGCAAATATTTTCAAATATAAGATTGATATTCTTGGCGTCTTCTCTCAGGTGATGTAATCCCTGCTTTCCTGGTGTGCTTTTTGGTATGAGTACCCATTGCAACTCTCTTTGAATTCATGGGGAAAACACATGTTGAAATCACAAAATGTAATTATTAGTTGGTGAAAAAAATAAAAGTTAAAACATCACCTCAGGCAGTCGATAAGTATGCATAGTTGAGAAAATAAAACATTTTTAAAAAGTAAAATATTAAAAAATATTTTCCAAACACTGTATGCAAAGCAGTATGCTGGAATTGAACCCAGGGCCTCACACATGCTAGGTAAACACTTTATCACTTTACTACATCCCAGTTCAAAGGCTTACTTATATAAGATCACACAACCAATGATTAGCAGATTTGATTTACAGTAATTAGAAGAATTCAACTGATTTTAAACTTGGGTTTTACTTCCACATCTGTCTAAAGAGAGGATTGTTGCTGAGTGTTCCTAAAGGTTTCTTCCATCTCTAGAATTTAATAATTTTATAATTCTATAATCTTAATAAGTACTGGATTGATTGGAATCATATTTCTAAAAGAAGCTAGAAGAAAGTGAAAGGTGAGGAATATTAGATTAGTCCAGGAAGTGCCATGGCATTCCAATGCAGTTTGATGGAAAAAAGCAATTCCAGTTCAAAAGAAAGAAAGAAAGAAAGAAAAAAGGTACTTAAAATTTGATCACCATGTGTTTTTGGAGAAAAAGATGATATTTTTTGTCTGCATAATGTTCAGTAGAACTTACAGAATTTGAATCAAGAATAAGGAGACCTAAGAGCAAATAAAATATCATGAATATGGTGGCTAACATTAATATGATGAGCAACAGGTATCACAGGCTTCAAAAGCATCCTTTAATGAAATGGAGAGCACTTAGGGATGAGTGATCCTAGTTAGAGCATGACATGCAGCAACAAGAAAATAGTAAATACCCAAGACAGAGATTGATTAAAAAAAAATCCAAGTACTAAATAATTACAACCTGGACTAGGAATATCAGAATAGAATTAAGTAGAAGGAAGAAGAGGAGTAAGAAAACAGTTCCTAAGTTTCTTGCACAAAAATCAGAAGAACCTCAAAGTTATTCCTCAGAATGACTTTTTTTTTTCTGTATCCTCATGTAGTTTCACACTTCTACACATTCCTCAATTTTGATGATCTTGTACATAGTATTAATATACAGCTGACCTTTGTCCCAGCTTCTCTCTCTCTTTTTTTTTTAACTGTTGCCTAACCTGGATGAAAAAAGTAGCTTGTTTTGTTTTTTTGTTTTTTTTTTTTTTTGGGGGGGGGTGTTTTGTTTTGTTTTTTTGTTTTTGTCAACCTTATCCCACTCCCTGTTCAAATTTCCAAAAGTTACTTTCCATGATCATCCTACCTCTTTCTCAGTCTTCCTTACATATCTGGTGATTTGCAAACTTAACTTTTCCTGGTCACTAATGAAAATGTTAACCCCTGTGGTATTAACAGTTGTCTTGTATTAATCATGTTTTCCTCTCTATTCCCATTGACAGGAATCCTAGAATAAACTGTTGTGATTGTAATTCTGCTTAATCATGTGTAGTTTTAATAGATCATGCCATTTCAGACTGATGAATGATGAAACAATCATATGAGGGAGCTGAATAATTTCCTATGCTAAGATAAATGGATGTCAGTTCTTAATCATAGGGTATATGCAGGTACCTTTTTTGAAAATGCGATTTTGCATACTTTTCCTGATGTTAAGTCTGATAATTTGTGACATGTATTTCACAAGTATTTAAGAATATTTTGTTGAATACAATTGTATATTTCACATGCATTTCTGAATAACTATTAGTTTGACATAATTTTACTTTGCAAAACTGAATTTCATTTACATTATACTTTTCATTATTTTTCTGGATTTTTAAAGTAGGCTTTTAGGGTTTTTAGATAATGACAATAGCATGTCACTCTCAATAAACTGCTCTTAAAGGAGATGAGTTCTCTCTTTTCTCTTGGAACACTCACAACATAATGCAGAAGGTGTCAAAAATAATTAAGATGAATGTCTGCCCCATCCAATGAAATTTATCTTTTGGAATTTTGACATTCTTCTTATGCTGTGCATAATTCTAATAAGAGCAAATTAAGTGTGCATAATCTGAAAAGGAGTGCAAAGAATTTTGTATTAGTTTCAAGATTAATGTAGGAGTTTCAAGTCATTAACATAAAGTCATTACATAAAGTCAGAGCTAAAGGTCCTAAATTTGGCAATTTGATAATTTTTCTTCACTGAAAGAATTTCTGTGATTGTTGGCAGTACATAACAAAATTTCTCTAAAAAATAAGGCTATTAGAGGATAAAAACAAGTTTTAAATTTAAATTATCAACTAAAATTGTGATTTATTGAGTAAATCACATATATCTACAGAAACTTCTACAAAAATGACCAAGGTGCTTCCAGAGAATACCATTTTCCATTGACTTTAGTAAATTTCAAAATAAATATTTTATTCATTTCTTAGATATATGAAAACAATCCCCTGTAGCTCTAGTTTTCAAAGATGCAGATTTAGCCTTATAATTTCCTCATTCATCTAGGTGTAAAAAAAAATCATTTGCTGTACATGATAACATTTCTTGAAAGCGGTATGCCTGTAAACCTTTAATACAGAGTGACATTCTTAAATGTTACCAAGCTGGGATTAATTTACCAGTCTTCCAGGTGTATCACGAATGTCCTCTAACACCGAGAAGTTTATAAGATTAGAAAGCCTTAAAAATTAATATGAGTATTCTAAACTTATTGTTCACTCTAATTCCAGGTTATCCATTTTACTTCATTGTGTAACAATATACCCCAAGGGGAATATCTAAATCCTGAGGAAGGAGTGCTTTCCAGCTGATATCTTAAGAAAGCCACAAAATTTCCTTATTTTCTGAATTTCATGTGATCTTCAGGTTTCATGTGCACAAATTGGTCTTTTACTCATAAGAAAACATTTGTTGAATTATCTGTGTTAAAAAATCGTATTCTATCCACCACAGTTAGCTAGAATGTGGGGAGTGACATAGAACCAGTGACTCGTTTTCCCCAGGCTGATGTCACTTTTCTAATTAGACACATGCACAATCAGCCTGGTATGCAATGAGTGGAACCTCAGAAGAGACTTCAAGCCATGGGCACAACAGAGTAGAAAATGCATACTCTCTTGTTTCTGCTTCCAGGGATTACACAGAGTCTTCATTTTTAGAAATGTTATGGTAGTGTGAGTTTGAGCCACTGTGACTGCACAGAGAACTTAAGTGTTGCCAGCAGCATGACTGATAGTGATTCATAAACTTTAGTGTCTGATTCAGTGTGAAATGATATAAAATATCACGCAGTAGAGCAAAAAGTGGTCTCACAAGACCATTTTGATTCTTCATCGTGGTAAGTATTTTAATAATTAACCATAGTCACACTGAAAAGTCCGACTTGGATTTGATGCCAGCTGCATACTAGCTATGTGACCTTAGGGAACAATTATTCTCTCTTCTCATTTGCTTCCTTGAATAGAAACCATGTTATAGTGATGTGAGGGTGATGTATCCTGACATTTGGACTGTGCTCTAGCATAAGGCATGGAACTTCTGTGGCACTCAGCAAATGCCAGTATCACTACTCCATAGGATAGCTAGTTTTTTCCTCAAGCTATACTTTCAAATTTTTCTAACATCTGGCCCATAATTGTCCATTCCTAGTATGCACTAATTCAAATTTCTGTGGATTTTAAGACAGCATGGTATTTCTCTTACTCATTTACCCCCCTGATTGTTGTAATACATTTATTTCTGGTCAGTTACTCTATTCCATTTCTCTGTATGTCTGTTTTTATCCATTACTTTAGTGTTTAGATTACTGTAGATTTGGGATATATTTTCAAATTGAGAAATGTGATATTTCTAGTTTCTTGCTTTTTTCTCAAGATACACAGACATATCAAATAAATCCACACATATATTATCAGTTGATCTTTCAAAGAGCACTAAAAATACATAATGGGGAGAGGATATTGCCTTCAACAAAGGATGTTGGAAAGTCTTGATGGCTACATGCAAAAGAATGAAACTGAATTCTTGTCTTGTACTCTGTGCAAATATTAACTTGAAATGGATGATAAATGAAGACATACGACCTGAAACTGACCTACGTAGGAGAAAACATGCAGAAAAGGATTCATGACTTTGATCTGTGCAATGATTTTTTGAAACCAAAAATTCAAGGAAAAAACAAACAGTGAAAAGATATCAAATTAAAAAGCTTCTGCATAGAAAGGGGAACCAGCCACAGGTGAAACCTCAGCCTATGCAATGGGAAAAAATATTTGTGAACTACATATCTGATAATGGATGGGTAATTTACAAAATGTATGTTTCCTACAACTCTACAGGAAAAAAGTAACTAATAACTCAGTTAAAAGTAGGCTAAGAGTTTGAATAGGCATTTTTCTAAAGGAGATATACTAATTGCCAACAAGTATACTAAAAATGTTCAACCTCATTAGTCATCAGGTAAAGGCAAATCAAAACCAAGATGAGATATAAACTTACACCTGTCAGGACATTATTTTAAAAAGTGTTTGTGAGAGGAAATTACAGAATGTGCACATTATTGATGAGAATAAAAAATGGTGCAGCTGTTATAAAGAATAATGTAGATGTTCTTCAAAAAATATAATAATAATAATAATGTTGTATGATCCACTTTTGAATGTTTATCCAAAAAACCTGAAACTAAATCCAAAGAGATATTAGCATTTTTGTTTATTGAAGCACTATTTGCAACAGCCAAGGAATGGACATCATTTAAATGTACATCAATAAATGAAGGATAGAAAAATTAAATATTGTCATGCTTAAAATAGAAAGAATTTCTGTAATATGCAACAACATGGATGAATCTTAAAGATATTATGCTGAGTTTTATAAGCCAATCACAGAAAAACAAGTATGGCATGATTCCACTTTTATGAAATATCTAAAATAGACAAATTCATAGAATTGTAAGTGGGATAGTGGTTGCCAAGGGGTGTGGGAGGGAAAAATGAGGACCACAAATACATAAGCATAACATTTATATAAAGCAAAATAAATGAATATGCTTTAGATATCTGCTGCACATCTTTGCACCTATAGGCAATAAGATATTTTAAGAGAGCTGCTCTTATATTTTAAGTTGTTACCAATATCTAGCTAGCTATTACCAATGCCATAGCTATATAGATAATTAGATATGAAAAGAAAGGGGCATGTGATACAATGAAAATTTAAAAAGTATTCTCATCCACTACATAGGATTGTATCATATACTAACAAAATTAATTGTTCTAGAACAGGAGTCAGTATATTTATATTTTCCAGGTCTTAATGACAGATATTTTCAGTTTGAGAGCTAGTTGCATAGTTGCAATTACATTGAATTCAAATGTAGCCACAGACAATATGCATATGAATGATCATGGCCATTTGAGTTCACAATAGTAGTTTGCCAAAAACTGAGATACAATAGAACTTGAAGAATGGGATAAGAGATTATTGAAACTGAGTGATGAATTCAAATCTTATATAAGTAAGGTGATATCATCAATAGTGACAAAAAAGTTAAGCCAAGCCTCCCAATTATTTACATATATATATATATATATATATATATATATATATATATCTTTATTATCAAACAGGAATTTTCGAGGAAAGTAAAATGCATTATAGATATTTAAGATAGAAGGGATTCAATACAGGAAATGGGAGTACTGCAAAAGTATTGAAATGGTTTGGAAAGCAAACATCAGGATAAAGGGCTATAGGCTTTCCAGCACCATAGGAACAAGAGAACACAGAAGGTAACTGTAAAAGATCTCAGCTGCCTAAAGTATCTAAATAGCTGATTTGGGGAAGGACATCTGGGAAGGAGTGGCATAACTTCCTGTCTGCTTTCTGCCAAAATGCACAAACCTGGCACTGGGGCAGCACTACCTTCATTTCTGCTCAGCTGCTGTGTTCCCATTCTTAAGCCAAGGGATTTAATAAGATCAAACCAGTTACCTCTGGTAGAGTCTGAGAAAGTACTAATATTATGACCCTAGTAATACAGAGATCTCACAAAGATAAAATGATAAGTAAGAAGAAATAGGTAATAATCAGCTCAACATTATCCATGTAAACAGTAATTTTTAAGGTAAAATATGCTTAAGAATTGGTTCTGATAATGAGAGTTTGGAAACAAAATGCGTAAATATTAAAAGTCATTTCAAGTGATGTAAGAAGAAGACATTAGAGCTGAAAATAATACACTTAATTATTTACAAAAAGCAAGAAATATATTTGACATGAGCAAGTAGAACCAAATTCCTTTCATTTACATTTGAAATGTCCATGTTTGTTAGGGAAATGGGCAAAAATATTTTAAACATTGCTTTATGTTATAGCCAAGAAGAAAGTTTTCTAATAGGAAAAAATGTAAAAGATAGGTTAAGAAGTGAATATGCTGAAGAATGTTTTTTGATGATTCCCCTTAATCCCTGCTGGGGGCAAGGATGTAGTCTTAGTGGTGTATTAGGGAGGTGACGGCAGGAACCTAAAATGAGAGAACAGAAGAATGAGTCTGTGGGGAATGAAACTCTAATGCGAAAGAACATTTTCAATTTTAATGCTATGGGAAAGAGGCCAGACTCTGCCAGGACATGCTGAAGTATACTGTATGTTTGGCAGAAATAACTGCTTGAAAGGCTAATTAATCTTTCAGCTCCTATTTCCAGTTTGAGGACACCCCGAGTGCATTACCCCAGTTCTTCCAGGTTGAAGTGCACATGGGCACCCATGACATTGGAGAAGGACCAGAAGCAGAAAGGCACATCTGTGCCTAACATGTCACTCTGTAAGACTGTGATAAGCCCACCTTGCATAAAGTTGTTCACCACAACTGCTGCCAGAGTAAGACAAACAAGAGGTTGCTGCCATCTATCCTTCACAAGGCTCAAATCAACTCATGGGGGAGCACTTATTCCAAATTCCTTTCTTCCCCCAGGCTTTATTGAGGCATAATCGACAGAAAGAAATTATGAATATTTAAGGTATAAATGCATGATTTTTTCAACATGTTTCAATATACATATAGATTATACAGTGATTACCACAATCAAGCCAATTAGCACATCCCTCACTTCACATAAACATTTGTGTGTTCGTGTGATATACTGAGAAATTTACTCTCTTAACAAATTTCAAATATACAACAATTATTACTAATCATTCTGTATCATTGTCCCATCTTCCTTCTGGTGTTTCCTCTTCAATCAACAAGCCCTGGATCTAAACCCAGGTCCAGATCTGAAAACCATCTGAGGAATTACAATTGTACGTATGTAAATATCAGATAATTTTTACTAGCATCATAAATGATAAGTAACAACTCAGTATGGTTTAAATTTTTATTTTCTTATTATAAGCATAAACCAGAACGTTTTATATGTATAAAGTTCAGTTTTATATCTGTTTCTGTGAAGTTTTTGGATATGATTTTCTACATTTTTCTATCAGACGTGCATAATTTTTGCCATCAAACCATGAAAATTCTTTTGATTTTGTAGAGATTTTCCTTTTGTCTGTGATCTATGCTACAAGTAAATTCTCCCAGTTCGTCACCTCAATTTTGACTTTATTTATGGTAGTTATTGATAAATGTTTTCTTTTAAAGGTAATCTCATTGTCTTTGGATTTGAGAAATAGTTCAAAACATTTTCCTCTATACATTTAATAGTTTTTGTGCACTTGACATGTCTAAGAGTAGTTAAAATATATTTGCAATATATTCTGCCAGTTTCTCGTTCTATTTCGTGTAGCATCTGTTTATAAGAAACATTTATGGTACTGGGGATTGGACTCAGGGAGTTTTACTACTGAATTACAACCCCAGTCTTCCCTCTCCCCCCGCTAGGCAGAGTCTTGCTAATTGCCCAAGCCTGGCTTTGAACTTGTGATTCTCCTGCCTCAGCTTCCAGAGTCACTGTGATTACAGGTGTGCACCACCATTTTCAACTATAAGAAACATTTTTATATAACTGATACTACTGGTTATTGATGGAGTCCTGCTTCCTCACATGTTGAAGTATAACATTAGAGAAGCATGCCGAGTCAAACATATAAAGAAGATTTACTTTAAAAGGGGTAACATAGACTTCTCCTGGGAAGGAGAAGGGGACCAAAGCTGGTAATCTGGTATCCCAAGAAGTGAGGATGTTTTGCCTTTTTTATATACGCTTCCTTTGTTCTCCTGTCGTAACTGGTCTTTCATGGGCGAGTCATTTCCCTGTATAGTTTGTTTTCAAAAGAGCCACTGGAGTGGTAGCTGTAAGATTAAGTCTTGTCTTTAAAGTTTTTCAGTGGTTCCCTGTGACACTTGAATTAAAACATAAATTCCTTAAAACAGCTTTTAATGCCAAGACCATCAACAACTCTCTGGCATCCTCTCTTACCACTTGCTCTTCCTATTGGAACTACATCAACATCCTCATGGGATTCCCAGCCACAGCCACATTTTCACCTCAAGGTCTTTGCATTCCCGTTAGCTATGCTGTCTTTTAGATATCTGAATGATTCACTTTCTTATTGTCCTCAGATATTTGCTCAAAGATGAAATTGAAACCTCTTGCTGGTCATCCTATTTAAAATTACAACATAACTCCTCCCTCTTCCCCTCTTCTGTGCTTTCTCCCGTATGACATTTATTGTTACCAAGAAATAATGCACCTTGAGGACAGAGATCTTACATAGTTAATTATTCAATGATATATCCTAATAACCTAGAATGATGCCAGAAAATGGTAGGGATTGATAAATATGTGTTACATGAAAGTTTTTGTCTCCCTTATCTCATCTCATCTATCTAATCTAATGTATCTAATAGGGATACATTCTCCTTAATAATGCCAAAGAAATCTTTCAAAGTACAATTGAACCATACTACAGCCGTTACTTAAAATTTTTAGAGACATTCCATCACCTTTAAAATAAAACTTAAGGCCCTCTAGCCTGAGGAGTAAGGCCCTTCCAGGTTCATTCCCAGACTCTAATCTTTCACAATTCCCATCTCACATCCTGAATTCTAACCAAGAAAAATGGCCTGCATTTCCCCAAATACGCTATGTTTGCTCACAATTCTGTGTCCCTGCCCTTAGGTAGAATGGTCATATAATTTATCCTCCAAACCAGGACACTTCTGAGAGTTAAAGTGGGTATTATTAATAATAGTGCCAGGACATCAGGAAAACATGGAACTTTCCCAGACAAATAGGGATGAATGATCTGTTATATTGCCCTTAGGCATTCTGATGACATGTCCTTCATAATTTCTTTACTGACTCTGTCAAAATGTCTTTCATATTTGAGCCCCTATGCCATTTCCTAAAGTAGATGTGTTCAGCTCTCTGTTTTAGGCCAGACGTTCTTCTTCAATACCCATAATACCAATCAAGTCCTTAGTGCAATCACCATTTACTTCTCTGGATGTTCCTAAGACTCTGTATATGCTCCCAGAAGACAAGAACTCTACTAGGTATGCAGCTAACCCTGATACCAGACACATTGTATGTCAAATAATAGGTAGTAATATTGTAAAAGCACAAAACTGTAGGTTGTGGAGCCAGATTAATAAATAAAAACTTAGGGTTTACTAGATATTAACTGTACATACCTCGTCTTTTCATAGAGTGGTTGTAAAGATCATGCAGTTAATACCGAAATAAGTAGCCAGAAAGAATTAAGAGCTCAGTGAATTTTAAATATGTCAACTGTAATTTAATAAAATTTCTCTGAATGTATATATATTTTATGAAAATTAATATGGATCATACATTACTATAAATCAGAACCTCACAAGATTAAAGTATAAAAAAAAAACCCTTACACATAATGTTCTACTTAATCCCTCTCTCCAAGACAACCATAGGGAAGATAGCACAAGTCTCTTAGAATTTTCAATTTATAGTATAAAAACGCATTCAAAGACTAAATGACTTGCACATAAACTGGGAGATATGAGAGTTATTACTGAGTTGCTGGGATTGCCCATGTATAATCACACTTCACCCATGTGCTCTCTCCACCCAGGGCTACTAAGGTTATTCCACCTCTTCCTCCTTCCAGTCTTCTCCTCAGTGCTTCATCCAGGAGTTCTTGTTCTTCTCCTGCCTCTTTCCATCCAGATCAGTCCTAACCTGGGCACATGGTGGAGGGCTGTTTTGTCCTTGAGGCCAGGATTTCGTGATAAATCATTTTCCTCAGGATATGTCTGTAGGAGTTTACACAGAATCTAAATGTGTCCTTCAAATATAGCAATTATTTCAGTAAACAAAACTCCACATAAGTTATCTTTTCAATATTCCACATACCTGCTGAAAATTGAACTTAGAAATTTTGCCACAAAACACACAAACATACAACATACATTATCTCTCTCAATCTCTCTCTCTCTCTCTCTCTCTCTCTCTCTCTCTCTCTCACACACACACACACACACACACACACACACAGAGAGAAAGAGAGAGAGAGAGAGAGAGAGAGAGAGAGAGAGAGAGAGAGAGAGAGATTAGATGTTACTCCAAAAGGCCTGGGTGTAGAAATATTAATTAGAGAAATCATATGAGCTTTAATTAAAATGTTGCTCAAGTACTGTACTAATCACATTTTTTCTATTTTTCTATTTTTGACTTAAGTAACTCTATGGGATGAGTATGCCCAAGTATCTTATAATTATACTATAAGTATAGTTCCCATATTATAGAGGAAGAAATTATTTAGACCATTGTTCATATTTTGTTGTGTACATATTATATGCATACATAGATATTTTATATCTATGTAGAAGATAAAATTTAAAAAGGAAAAAAGTGAATTTCTGTTATATATGCATATTTACCTCAGAAAAGTTCATAAATGATGCATTAGTCACAGAGGGGAGGGCTATATTCAGATGAAAAACGTAACTGACTACCATTACTATTTTGTCATATATATGTATAAGAAAATGATTTATTTTCTACATGGCACCTTACAAAAGAAATTCATCCTCAAATTATTATGTATAGATAGTTCATTCACATAACTTTGCTTTCCATAATAACCTTTTATTATAATGGCAAATAGTGAATACACCTGATGTTTTTCTTCTAAAGGTATTTCTTTGATCTTTATATTAGTCTATCATTCTAAGTGATTTCTATTCTACAAAACCTTTTAAAAAGCCAATTTGTGTATTACTCTATATTTTACAGCAAGAACATCTGAGTTACTTAAAATACAGTTATCACTAATGTATTTATTGAGTATATATTTCCACTAACATTTCAGAGTGATACACCTAATACTCTATGTGAACCTAAACACCTATTTGTAAGATATTATGAAATATCCATATTTCAAAGTACTTCTGGCATTTTTGGCACATAGAACATTTGAATATATTTTGATCATGTCATATGATAGTGTCATATAATAGTGACAGTTGCTGATCATGACAGAATGTTATGGTAATGACCTTTGCTGAGTGTCATAACTATTATTACCACAAAAAACTAAGATTTCTTTTATTTCAGTGACTTAAGAATGATACTAGAATTTAGTTTAGATTTGAAATCTGATTGCCCATTTCATATAGTTTCAAATTAACTTTGAAAGTTTCCCAAAGACAGCAAATCACTGTAAACTACAACATCAATATTGAGAGTAAGTTTGAGGCTTTCAGGAAAAGAAGAAAATTAAACTATAGCCTTATGACCTCTGTCTCTTTATTTCTCTATTTCTGGTGTTAAAGTTCTTATATCTCAACAGTTTCATCTTTCAATGATTTTAGAATACAATTTAACTTGTACAATCCAAAACTTTTTATAACTTTATAAATGATTCAAAAGAAATGTCTGCGGCTGCAGAAAATACTGACACTTAGGGAAAAAACAAAATACACCCAAAGGGGGAAATCAGTCCCTTTACCCACTTACCAAACAAAATGAGACAAGTACAGATTGGAAACCTTGTTTCAAGTGGTTTGTGATTCTCAAGTACTATCAATTTATTAGAAAATTATTTGTTTATTTAGAAATATCCCATTTTAAAACTCATGACTGTCAAATAACTAAAATATAATAAATCTTCACAAAAGCATATATAGGGATTACTTAATGATTAATGGAATAGAGTAAGTTTGTACTTATCCTCAAAGCACCTGCCCTTATGTTCGAAAAAATACTTAATTGGTTATTATTTAGTGATTTATCATTTCTTATTGTTTAAAGGTACAATCCTCCATTTTATACTTTCATGGGAGAATACTTGCATGAGCATATTTAAAGGTACACAAAATGCCAAATAATTGTAAAATAAGTTACTGTATTTGCATTTGGCAGGAAAAAAACTTCCCGTCTTACAGATGCTGACCCTCTGTGTCTGTGCTAGGTACCAGTTTTGGATGCTTTATTTTTACTCAAAGCAAATAACTGTTAAATTCCATTAACTCTCTTTTAAAATATCCATAAAAATTGACCATGGGAATTTTTAAAATGTGAAACTGTTAAGAAAACTTGGTAAAACAATTTCTTTGGATTGCTATGCAGTAAGAGATTATATTACATGATAAATTCAGTAGAAGAAGCAGTTTAATGGATATTTCTATAGTATTTTTGAAAACCATGATGAAAATGACAGAATACGGCAACTACAAAAGAAAGAGAAAGAAAGAAAGAAAGAAAGAAAGAAAGAAAGAAAGAAAGAAAGAAAGAAAGAAAGAAAGAAAGACCGATCATGAGTTTGGTTTTCAAAATGTAGCCTGAACTAAAGAAAGAAGTCTCAAATGTTTTTTATTCATTAATTCATTCAAAAAATAATAATTTCTAATAAACTAATAATAATAACCACATTACAATTATTATCATTACTGAAATAGCCAGTTTTCAAAATATGCAGAAACATTTCTGTAATAAATGCAGTCAGTTGACAGACCAATGTATAATACCTATAAACCTGGAATGCTGTGGTGGAAAGGGGGATTATAACAAAATCTTATGTCAGAGGGACTTTCCTCATTTCCAGACACAACTGAACGAAGCTCCAAAAAATTCCAGTTTAAAAAACATCACATGTCAGTGAATACATTGATCACTCACAATTTGAATTTTTATAATCCTAAAGTGATTCAGTGTTGATCCCCTGACTTGCCTTAACAAGTTGTATAGCCTCATTCCTTGTAGTAAAAATATGTTGGAACAGTGGGTAGCTTAAACTAGTTTATGAACATCATCAGTCATCTTTCCATCCATTAGGAGTTAACAAATTTGAATTTTCAAATACATCCAAATTATAAGGAAACTTTTATAGAATTTTATTAAAATAGTCACTCTTCTCTTTCTTATAGAATATATCAAATGTTTTCTGAGACAATACTAAGAATATCTAACATGAATTTCACAATATTACAAATTAATAATTGATTCACATAAGTGAAGGGACATTTCAAAGTATGGTTTGGGAAAACCATGAATTCTAAACTCAGGATGTCAAAAATAATTCCAAACTTTGCAATGTCAAAAATAAAATTACTTTGGAGAGGAATTTTAGTTTGTTCTTTTACTTAGGTATTTCTAATTGTATAAACTTTCTAAGTGATATTAGAGGAAGTTATCTATATTCTCAGGACCTATTCACACTCCAGAGAAGGAAAAGAAAGCATAAGAGAAGATGAGCTATGAAGTTGTCTTTTAATTCCAGGAAAGCAAAAAAGAGCAGAAGATAAAAAAGAAAAGTAACAGAAGAAGACTGCACAAGGGATAGAAACATCTTCTTTGCCTCAAATCCCAAATGTCAATAAATGGGCCAAGGACCTGAAGAGACACTTCTCAGAAGATGATGTACAATCAGTCAACAAATACATGAAAACATGTTCATCATCACTAACAATTAGAGAAATGCAAGTCAAAACCACTCTTAAGATTTCACCTCACTCCAGTCAGAATGGCAGCTATTATGCATACAAACAACAATAAGTGTTGGTGAGGGCATGGGTAAAAATTTACACTCATACATTGCTGGTGGGACTGCAAATTGGTGCAGCCAATATGGAAACAGTATGGAGATTTCTTGGAAAATTGAAAATGGAACCACCATTTGACCCAGCTATCCCTCTTCTCGGTCTATACCCAAAGGACTTAAAAACAGCATACTATAGGAACACAGCCACATCAAAGTTTATAGCAATACAATTCACAATAGCTAAATTGTGGAACCAACATAGGTGTCCTTAAATAGATGCATGGCTAAAAAGAATGTGGCATATATACACAATGGAATATTACTCAGCAATAAAAGAGAATAAAATCATGACATTTGCAGGTAGATGGATGGAGTCAGAGAAGATAATACTAAGTTAGCCAATCCCCAAAACCCAAATGCCAAATGTTTTCTTTGATATAAGGAGGCTGATTCATAGTGGGATAGTGAGCAGGAACATGGGAGGAATAGATGAATTGTAGATAGGGCAGAAGGGTTGAAGGGGAGGGGAGGGGTCATGGGGTGATTAATGATGGTAAAATGTGATGATCATTATTATACAAAGTACAGGTATAAAGACAGGAATTGGTGTGAATATACTATGTATACAACCAGAGATATGAAAAATTGTACTCTATATGTTATAAGAATTGTAATACATTCTGCTGTCTTATATAAACTAAAAATTTCCAAATGTATGCAATCTACTGGAATGTACAGTATTAAAACATTTTTGAAGCATACAGTGAATAGTTCAGCATGGACATCAATTTTACATGACAACAAAGTCTTTCTGCAACCAACAATATATCATATGTCCATATGTTATACATATACATACATTTTAGCATATTTCATGTAATATATATATAGTTGCATTCCTATACAGTGTGTGTATGTGTGTATGTATGTATGTGTGTGTATGTATGTATGTATATATATATATATATATATATTCCATTAAGAAAAAAATTCTAATAACCCACATTTTAAGTATATAGGGTAAAATACAAAGCAGAAAATACTTCTTTGTAAACTGAGTTATAGAAAACAAAAATTGAAAAGAGAAAATGAAATTCTTAATTTTCTTAAGTGAATGGAAATGTAGATGCACAAATATTCTTAGATCATTATGTAAATATTACTCTAAATTTTAAATTGTATCCCTAGAAATATAATTTAGTTTTCAAAAATTCTTGGGATTGCAAAACTGAATTGATTATATACATTTTTATTAACTGTTGTAGTAAAATTCATTTTCAGTTTTCTCTTAGTAGTGATATAGCTTAATTTTTTTTCAAAAGGTAATGTTTCTTATACATACCTCCATATACTACATGTGTTTGTTGACAGTGAATGTCTATGTGTGTGTATATATATATACATAGGTTAACTATTTTAAAAATTCAAATATATATGTATATATATATATATATATTAGAAACACCTGAGAATAGTAGACAAAAATTGCACAAAATCTTTGGGGAAAATATATGTATAAACTTGGCAATGCATCAATTTGACAATTAATTGGAATACATATTATTCAAAGAGTTTTTCTGCATTTCTATGGGTTGAATGTATTCTTCCCATATTCTTGGTTTTGCCAATGTGATTATATTAAGCTGTGAGACCAGTAGTAAATGATGAGGTCCTGAGCACTTCTCTTTTCATGAGAGCCTGGAAGTCCTTCTAAAAGAAGTCTAATACAGCATTCAGTCCTCACTTTCCTTTCCACATTTGGCTATGTGAGGACCACAGTTCCTTCCCTACAGCAGATGCAGTCTTAAGGTGCCATGTTGGAAGCAGAGAATAGCCCTCACCAGACAAATCAACATGCCAGACTCTTGATCATGAATTTCCAGGGTACAGAATTATGAGAAAATAAATTTCTGTTCCTTGTAAATTACCCAGTATGCAATATAGCAATGCAAACTGAGACATACATGAAAAAAGGAAAGACAATTGACACAAAATAAACAACAAACAAATTGATAGCATTTCTCTTAAAGACTCACATTAATAATTAAATAGTTACAATTTTCAATTGTCAATTCCAGAGTCAAGATTGCATTATTTTTCAGACAGGAAGGCTATTCCTGAGCTTTCTAATTGAAACATTTTCAGTTTGTCTGATTGATTGACAAGGCTAAGTGACTACATTTTCACTAGAATTCATCTCCTTTCCCCCACACATTTATCAGGAGCTAGTCACACTGGCTTTGAGTTGTTTCTGTCTGTCACTACTGTAAATTCAACTGTATTAATCATTTTTATTATTTCTCAATCTCACAACTAGATAAAATTCTTAGAGTAAATGAGTGAGAATATAATTATTATTTAACTGGAAACAAATAAGTTGATTACTTGATTAATTAACAACACTAACTATGAATAAGACACTTAACCTCCCAGAACTTATCATTTCTCTTCTTAAATTACAAATGTTTTGTTGTATTATTTTTATTAAAATCACATGATTAAGCAACAGATTAAGCAATAGAAGAACATCTAAAGTTTATAGCTTACTGTTTATTAAATTCTTTCCTTTGTGGGTTTATATATCTGCTTTTTCCCCCCAGAATATGTAGTTTGGCTTTTGGAAATAATAAGTAGGGATATTTCTTTTTCTTTTATTTTCCTTAAGAATGGCAAATTTTGACAGTAGATTATCTAATTATTGTAATTATCTAAATAATTGTGTTCGATTTTTAAAAAAGATCATTTCACAATTTAGCTGAACAACTAAGTATTCTGATTAATCACTGCAATGACTTTTTCCAAAAGTTCTAGAATATTCAACTCATTGCCTAGTTCTAGAATATTTACCATATTCAGGGAGAGAAAACCAGAGCCAAAGGATGAAAGCTAATTTGCTCTTAGTTTTGGTGAGTCAAGTTTTATTGGCACATAGCCACCTCATTTGTTGGCATGAATGTCCAGGACTGCTCCATAGTGGCCTATTGCACAGTTAAAAACGAAGCTACCTAGCATGCACAGGATACAAGACTTACCATGTGTTCCTTTATAGAAAATTTTCTAACCGTGAATATATCATTGTTACCATGAATTAATTTGTTAAAAGTTTGTCAACATTTTCAATAAAATTCTACTACAGTTAATAGAGTATGAAAGTAATAAAGACCATTAATTTGGAAGAGAATCTTCAAAATATAATATTTGGGCTAGAGGTACAGCCAGGTGGAGGAACATTTACCTATTGTGCAAAGTCTTCCAGTGCCAAAAAGAAAAAAGCTATATTTATAATATGCAAACTCATAATCATGTTAACTTTATGAAACTCTTTTTACAAAATTGAAATGCAATTTTATATATTGAAATAGCTACATGTGTTTATTTTTACATGTGTTTATTTCATCCTGTTTAAAAATGTTTTAGTTTTTTAAAATTTTTATCTTAATTAACAGACCTTAAATTTTAATAACAGAGGAAGGTAATATTAAGATACAAAATTTTAATTATATCTAATATTAAATAATTTTATTAATAGTAGAGATATAAAAAGACAAGTTCTTTTTATAAAGATTTTTTTTGTTGAACAAATCATTATTGAAGTATAACATACCATAGAAGTAAATGTATAAATCAATAAGAATACTGTCAAATAATTTTTCAAAAATTGAACACACCAATATAACTAAAACCAAAAATAAAACAAAAAAGTGAGAATACAGAACATTATCTTTTCCATTTTCATCATTTTCCCTTGGATTTCTTTCCAGTCATAAATATATTTGCTACATTTAATCACATTCCTTACTTTTACAAGTATACAAAAATGGAATTCATCATTTGTTAAATATACTGATTATTTTAAATACTAAAATATGTGGGTCTTCAGGTGATAAGTTTTATAATTTTTTTTCTGAATTACTATGCCAAAGATGGAAGAAACTGAAAAATCTAGATGATTACCATAAATTATTTTAACAATATACATGCAGAGAGCAGATATTCCCAAGCCCTTAAAAATAGTTGAGAAGAGAGGAAATAAGATAAATTATAATTTAAAACACAAATTTTTGCACAATTTGGACATAAATGCATCTAGTCAATCTTGTCACAAGTTTTTTATCAGATTGATTTTGTGCTCATAGGCCTACCTCTGCTGTTTCAAGTGCCTGTAGAATACAGTAACAAATCAACATCTAAATGCTTACATTGTGGCTCTTAACTGTTTCATAAGTTCCTATTTCTCCTTGTCTAACCTCTACTCCTTGATATTATCAACACATACAACTGAAATAAATCTGATTTAATAAATACAGGAATCATTTTTGTGGTACAGATTGCATGGTTTTATGTTGTATGTGAATTCAGTCTAACCCATAGCTAGTAATTTTATAGTACTTTTGCAGCCATCATTTTTCACTCATAGGACATAAATTAAAATTGACTTAATATGCTATTAAATTCACTGCAACTTTCTTACTTCCCTTAAATGACATGCTTCTGCCTTTTTAACTCATTTTATAGCTAAAACAGGATATGTTTGAAATTTCATAATATCTGAAGTATTTTTGTTTCTTTGTATTTATTTATTATTTTTAGTGCTGAGGATTGAACCCAAGAGCACTTTACCACTGAGCTACATCCCCAGTTCTTGATATTGTTTTATTTTAAGAGAGGATCTTGCTGTATTGCTGAGGGTCTTGCTAAGTTGCTAGGTTGACCACGAACTTGTGATTCTCCTGCCTCAGCAACTGAGTCATTTTTATTACAGTTGTGCTCCTCTGTGCCTGGCTCTGAAATATTCTTTGAGGAATATAATAACTACAGAAATATCACATATGGTGTTTGGTATACTATAAGTACTCAATAGCCTTTTGTTCAGTAGATCCTTTGGTTACTTTCAAGCTAGTTAAATGTAGGAATTCAGCTTTGACTATTTTCATAGTTACTACAAGTAAAGTTGAATATGTGGTCTTGACTTGATTACTTTATGATATTATGAACAATAACAACTCACAATGATCCACCAAGTTATCTTGTAAATATCAACAAACTTCAACAATGTCCTAAAGCCTATATGGAGCAAGAACTGGTAACTTAATATTGAAGGGAAAAAAATAGTCAGAGGACTGAAAGCATCTGACTTCAAGACTTTCCTATATAACAACAATGAGTAGGACAGTACTATATTGGTGAAAATATTGACAGATGGATCAATGAAATAGAATAGAGAGCTCAAAAAACAGATACAAATAAGCACAGTCAAATGATTTTGACAATGAAGAAAATAACACAATTGGAGAAAGAATCATCTTTATAACAAAATTCTCTTTCAAAGAAAGGACACACTGCTCTAGAGAACAGTAGTTGAAAAATCAGGTTGCGATCTATATAATTGGAATTGTACAATGATTAAGAATAAATTCTACAAATTTTTCTTGACAGATTCAAGTAATGTGGTAGGTGGGTTATGAAAAGTATGATGGGATATTTTTGAAAATAGAATAATCAGCATTTCTGATGGAGGGTAGAAAAGTGAACAATTTTTGCGATTTTTAAAAGGCATAAATTGGAAAATATTGAGAAATACCCATCTCTCATTGGCTATGTCATTTCTGAGAAAGTATATATATATATATTACATCAGTGTAATAAATCAATAACTTTCCAACTGTTTGGAGATAAATCAATAACATTCTAATTACTTGGAGATTAGTCATTTTAAGACTAAATATCCTCAGTTATAATTTTCAGTGCCCTTAATTAAAATTTTTCGGGGGTACTGGAGATTGAATATAGGGGTGCTTAAACACAGATCCACAACTCCAGCTCTTTTAAAATATATTTTATTTGGAGACAGGGTCTCACTAAGTTTCTTAGTTCCTCACTAAGCTCTGGGGCTGGCTTTGAACTCTCAATCCTCCTGCCTCAGCTTCTAGAGCTACTGGGATTATAAGTGTGAGCCACCACAACCAGCAAATAGTTAATTTTTACAGAATATAATAAAAAATTTGAAGAACAAGTAATGGATTTGACAACAGGATTTTATGGAATGCATGATTTTAGTAATATACTTAATTTGTAAAATAATAATGTTAATAATTTATTAATTTTCCCAAATATGGTGTCAAATCAGTTCTCTAAATTCAGAGAAATAAAGACAATATGGATACATGAGGTGAAAAGTTAACTCTCCTAGAAACAATTATATAAAACACCACTGAGGTTTTGTCCTGAGCTGATGTCATTCCCTCTACCTTCTGTTCTACTTAAAGACCCATGAATTTCTGCTAATATCTGGGATCTGAAGTGCCCCAGTGTCATGCTGAACAAGAAGTAAAACCAGTCCCAGGGTGAATTTCTAACCTGCGTAAAAGCCTGTTGTGAGAATATTTTGAAAAAAAAAACTCAATTCTTAAGCATTTGTGAACTTCAATTAATTTCCATGGACTTCTTCAGGTGTAGTAATTGAAAATATTAAAGTTTTTCAAATTGAGAGGTTCATGATCAAGCAAACTGTATCCAGATTGGCTTAAACAAGATAAAAATTTAAATAAGTAGTAGTTTTGTAATCATTTTTTATGTTTGCAAACTCTTTAAAACTTGAACTAAAGATGTACAGAGTCAGAAAATCTGGAAAGAAGCCAGAATAAGACTATTATTTTATAAGAACTAAGGAGAGACAAAGAAGCTGGCTTTTCACTACACATTCAGATTCTCAAAGGATATTGCTGTCATCTTGACAAAAGAGATATTCCCATCACACACACTTTTAGAGAATTTCAGCAAAATTCTGCTTTGGAGGTTGCTATCTGGGTTACAGAGACAGGAAATAAATCGAAAGTTTGAATATTAAGCTGACTGGCATAAAGAGGTTATCATAAATACATGCTGAAAAGCAGTGATGTCTCAACCTAGAGGCTTTATTAAGAAAAAAAAAACCACCACATAAAATGTTCTTAGGTTACTTTCTATATATCTTAGTTTGGCTGTCTATACCTTGCCTGCAAAAGTATATGCATGTTTGTGTGTACACACCTGTACATACTTGTTAAGTACCTGCATAATACTAATGTAATTTGACATTATAAAGTAATGTCTGTTTTTAAAAGATTTTTCACACATTTAACCTTAGACATATGTTTTGACTTTTTTTTTCTTAAATATCTCAGGACACTTTCTTGTTCTTTATGCACTGAGTCTATTCATCTAGTGTGAACCTAGAAAAGTACCTTAAAATGAATAGAAAAAGAGACTATACTGACCCATACGTTTTGACATTTTATAAATTTAACTCAAATTAGCATTGTCAGTTGAAATGTACCATGGGCCATATCTGTTTGGATGTGTCTCATTGACACCAAGAAGCAAAAATTTATTGCCTTACTTTGGTGGTATCAATATAGAGGGACAAGGTTCAGTTGTCCTTTGCCCACATAAAAGAGATGGCACAAGTTATGTTTAATCATTCTTGATTTGTCAAAAGCCTTCTATTCAAAAGTTCTCCTTTATCCCTAAATTTGCTACTGGTAATATATAATAACAAACAATCTGTGAAGTAGAATAGGTAGCATTTACCAACATTTGAAATTACCTCAGTTCTTTAGTATATTAATCATAACTTATATAAGCCAATTATTTTGTTCTGGCAAAGAGTAAGTTTTTTTTTCTATTACTACTGGTTTCATTGGCTAGAAGCAAATAAAAACCTCAAACTGTGATTCTATGCAATGTTACCTATAAATAACCAAAGTTAACAAACTTACTACAGTTAAAAAAAAATGCTTGAAAATACATTAAAAAGCCAGATGTGGTGGCTCACCCCTGATATGTCAGCTCTCCAGAGGATTGCTTGAGGCCACGAGTTCAAGAGAAAACTAGGCAACATAGCAAGAGCACAGCTGAAAAATGATGATTTTAAGTTAATATAAGTTTATGTTAATAATAATGCTTATTATTTACAACAACTAGTTTTGAATGGGGGGATGACAAACTAAACATCAAGTTAATTTTTAAAACAGTTTTCTATTCTAAGGATAGTTTCTCATATTCAGTGTCTTATCTATGAAACAACTATATTGCTATGATTTATTTTCACTTGTATCACGTTTTTAATTTATTTTCTTCAGATATTTTAGTTTTCCAGAACAGTTCTTTTTAGGTTTACAGAAAACTTTGAGGAGGAAGTGTAAAGCATCCTAATACACTTCCTAACCCACCACAGACATAATTCCCTAATTAATATTTTTCATTAGTTTATTATAACTGATGAGTCAGCACTGATACAATATTTTAAAATAAAGTTCACAGTTCACATAAACATTCACTCTTTATTTTGCACATTTTGTTGGTTGTGACAAATATATAATGATACGTACCCCTATTATATCACTTGTAATCTTTGCACTATCCTAAAAATCATGTTTTATTATTCATTTATCTTTCCCACCAAGCCCTATCAACCAATGAATTTGTTAATTTCTCTGTAGTTTTACCTTTCCCAGAGTATTATAGAGTTGAAATCATATGGTATGTGTCATTTTCAGATGGGTTTGTTCAATTAATAATATGCAATTTAAGTTCTTAATAACTTTTTATGGCTGAATAGCATCTCTTTTTATTACTGGACAGCAATTTCATCATCTGAAACTTCCACATTCCCCTTTTACATTCACATACAGAAGTACATATTGATTTCAAGGTTTAGCAATAATGAATAAGGTTGTGCAAGTATTTGTGCATTTATAAGATTTGAACCCCTTTGGGTAAATACCAGGGACATAATTGCAGTATCTTAGAGTAAGAGTATATTTAGTTTTATAAGAAAACACCAACTTTCCTCTCAAGTGTCTACCTATACCGATTTGTATTCCTGCCAGCAACAAATGAGAGTCCTATTGCTCACTAGCTCGTAATTGTCGAAGTTCTGAATTTTAGTCCTTCTTATGAGTGCCTGTTTATTGTTTAATTTGTAATTCCCTAATGACATATAATATTGAGCAACTTTTATATGTATCTTTATAATGCATACATCTTCTTTGGTGAGATATTTGTATAGATCTGTGGCTTATTATTTCAGCTGTTTGTTTCTCTTGTCAAATTTCAAAGTTCTTTGTATTTCAATATTTTGCAAATATTTTATCCCTGTCTGTGACTCATCTTATTTCTTAATAGCATCTCTCTCTCTTCTAGTTCCACATCTCTGTTCAAAGTACTATCCTTTCTTCACTGAATTACCTCTGTACTTATATCAAAGATTCAAAGATTACTTGAACAGATCTGTGTGGGTCTATTTCTGGGCTCTATTCTGCTCCATTGACTAGAAGTATATTTTAGTTTTCAATTCTTTCTCTCTCTCTCTCTCCTCTCTCTCTCCTTTCTGGTTTATTTTGTGAACATAGTACCATTATATAGCAATATTCCCAATTATTCCTTCTACTATTATTTTGGAATATTATATGCATTTTTATGTATAAGTTAGAAATCAAGGATTTTTTTGTCAAAATAAGTGTTTCCTTAGGAAACAAGTTTTTTTAAATCTCAAACTGACATTATAGGACTATTCAACATGTCTAATCTAATAAGATACATCTGTAGATTAGATGTTTTGTTTATCTGCAGGCAATAAACTATGCTATAAAATAATTCAAATGAGATAAATCTTACAAAACACTATTAAGAAGAATAATTAGTAGGTACTAAGCTATTATTAGGCATGTGGCAATTTTTTAAAAACATTTATATATTTTTACCTAAGAATCTTTTCAAATCAATGGGTTTCAACATTTGAAGTCACAGACATCTTGTAATGAATAATTCTCTCTCTTCACATGAAAGTCTTGAATTCACTAAAGTTTCTGTGTATAAGTTGAGGAGTTGAGAGTTCCTTTGGAATCCATTCATGGGTCCCAAGATCAGTATCAACCAGACCAAGCACTCACA
The DNA here is from genome assembly GCF_045843805.1 of Urocitellus parryii. Taxonomy (NCBI): domain Eukaryota; kingdom Metazoa; phylum Chordata; class Mammalia; order Rodentia; family Sciuridae; genus Urocitellus; species Urocitellus parryii. Next base: position 88,466,932 of record NC_135538.1, on the reverse strand, counting down.
AAGTAGATTCTCAGAACTCAACAATATTAGTAAGCATTAAGTGATTTCCTGGTTTCAATAGTCAATTACATTTTTGAAAATGTTTAGTTCAGCAGAGTTTCTAGAACTAATTTAGAAAATGGAATTTTTTTTTATGTATGCTGTACAAACAGTGTTGCCGGGATATACTTTGAAAGACACCAAGGTAATTCAATGTCCAGTAATATTTCTGATTGGATATAATGAACAAACACCTTATTCAGCTTTATTCTTCTCATAGCCTTTAGTATTTCTAGAACTATACATATAATGTTTTAGAGAAAAATGGCATTAAATTTGGTGATCAGAATACCATGTAGCACCCTAGAAAGGGTCTGCCCTGGAGAATAAACTAGAAAGATAAAAGTCCCAACACAACTCCACCGTGGCAGCCCCATATTTGCCCAATTCCTCAGAAAGATTCCTCAGTGTATTTTCATTATAATCCTCATTCCTCAAGCCTCATATGTGGCATGCTTTCCTGATTCCCTACATTGTACCTTGTCTGACAAGCATTGACTAACCAAAATATAGGTCGGCCTTTCTCTATCCTCTATGAACTTATGGCATATCTCTCTGGTTGAATGTCATACTATGTATTCTTTTTCTTCTTGAGCATAGAAACAACTTAAGAAACAAAATTAAGTTTTCATTCATACTTTTTTCCCTTTGACTTTATGTCATTTGACATCAGTGTTTTCTCTGTATAATTCTGAGCTCCTAGATAGAAAGTGTCATGTCAATTTAGCTTGATTTTTATTATATTTTTTACAATATTTAATAATTTATTACAAAATCATTTCAAAAATCAATTATGTTTGGTTTCCTTTCCAAACTATTGTACCTAGTATTGAAGTGATTTAAATATCTTCTAGTAATGGTGTTTGAAAAGTATGCTAAGATAGTTTTAAGTTCACAGGGGAAGTATCAAGAATGTTCTATTTTGTGATTTTTTTCTTTTGTTTTAATGATAAAATTGGAAAACTAGAAACTAGGTTCAGTGTTCCTATTACAGTATACAAATATTTGTGGAAACCTTGAGAATGTTAGAAGAAATGAAAACCCATTTCTCCATCTTGTCCTATATTACATAGTTAATAATTGATTTATTTTACTGAATATCTTCTTCTTCTAAAATGTATAAAACACTTGAAAGAGGGATCTGCTTATCATATATACAGTGTGGGTCCCAGTTGGTTTATCTACTTATCTTATCCAATAACCATACTTTTCTTGATATGTCTTTCAAATCTTTGAACGTAAGTAAAGCAAAGCCTGAACTGATTAATACTTGAATGAATGATGAATCCTTATTAGCTAACTAAGAGCAACACTATTTGAGAATATAAATGTTGAGGAGGAAATAATGAAAGGATAATTTGGATTTGGATGAGATGTGGTAGAGCACAATATGAAAGCACTAAAATCACCCCCAACCTAAACAACAACAATAAAAACCAATAAGTATGTTTTTGTTTTTTTATAGTAGTATAGACCACTACCTGCTCAATAAATGCTTTTTAAAGATAGTTTGAATCAAAATTGAAATCTCAAATTCTGTACATTGTATTGATAAATATAACTTTGTTTGTAGTATTATGTAATAAAAATGAGGACGCAAAAGAAGCAACACTGAATTTTGTGGAGTAGAATTTTAAAAATATGAGTTTGCTTTGTTGTAAAAGCTTTGGGAGATTTCAGATCCTGTCGCCATGTGAAGTGAGCAGGTGTTTTCTCTTTCTCTTTTACCTTTAGTTATCTAACAAAATACAGAAGATAAAGCCATCACTTTAAGGTATATTATAAGAATATTTCATTTGAATAACAATTAAATAATTTAGAGAGAAATTATATATTCGGACAAATTTTGGAAGATTTTTTTTTCTGATAGCTGTTAAAATTTCTTAAATTATACAAAGTAGTATCTATAAATGCTAAATGCTCTCAACAATGCCTTCAGTATACAACTAATTTTCTCGTGATTCCACTAAGGCATCTTGTCAGTCTTCTTAATTTGAACATATTCCAAAGAACATCTGGGAAATTAAATGTAGTAAATGAAAAAACAGTTTTGAACACAGCTGAAGGGAGCAGAACTCTGTCTTGCCTATGAAGTTCACCACTCTGAAATAATGCCTTTGTTTAAATTATTCAAAACACTAACCCATGGATATGGTGACTTTTATGTAGTGCCCTACAAACATATTCTGTAGGGCACTACATAAAAGTCATTCTAAATGGTGGGAATTGCCACAGTCCGGCTGCAGCAAAATAACCAGGGGATGAGGAGGAACTTGTGTACATTGATACAGCAGGAGTGGGAGCCATTTATTGTCGGACAGGAGAGGTATTTATACATTCCACACAGCTTATCTCAATTAGCATAAACTAGATACAGCAGTCAACCAATAAGGAATCTCCACACTTAATGGCTCGCTCCCTCTGGCATTTTGTCAGGCGCCATCCTGACTTGTTTACAGACTCTAACAAGAAATAATGCTACCTTCAACATACCAGTCTATAAATTCCAACTAAGTTAGCAAACTATTACATGACTTGGGAAACGTGAATTCATGCTAGAGCAGATGAGTTATCTCCTTTTCACACTCATGTTTCAGAGAAAGCTAGTGAGACATGACCATAAGTAAGCAAGTGCAGGATTCATTGCCTGAGATTTGCCAGATATTCTGAGAAACAGAGATAAGAAATAAAATCAGAATTTAAAAGAGACTCCCTATAGAGCTTGTTAGGTTTTTGTTTTTATAATTTAATGGAAATTATTTTGCTTTATTGGAATTCTGTTGTCACTAGAGTTTTCATTTTGGTGGTGATTTTTATTTATTTTTATGGACATATTGTTTCTTTTTTCTTTTTTTATTTATATGTAACAGCAAAATGTATTACAATTCTTATTACAAAATCACTTTTTTTTTTTTTTTGCTATTATGGGAATCTGACTTGGGGTTTCTCACATGCTAGGCAAATGTTCTACCACTGAGTCACATCCCCAATACCAGTCCCTTCCTTCTAATAATGCAAACTAGTAAACTTTTTAATTTGGCCACTAGTGCTAAGCAAAATAAAAATTTGCAAGTGTATAAAATAGTTCCAGCATCAGCTGGGAGTACACAGAAGAAAACAACCTTATCCCAGGGTTTAACTATTTCACAGACACTAATTCTTAGCAGAAATATTTTTTAGTTGTAACATTTGTATAGATGACTTTGTAAAAGTAAAATAGTTTTTTATTCGTTGAGCTACTTTTGGTACTTTTGGTTTTTATATCCTGTTTGCTTATGATATAGAGAAGTATCATTCTTATTTTTTTAAAAAAATTAGCAATGCAAAAGTAAATGTTTTCCAAAAAAAGCTTAAACCATAAATTTCCAAATATAAAATTCAATCAAAACCTTTGAGCATAGAAATCATTAGCAAAAATGGTATACTTTGATATATAATATAATTTGGTATTCTCATTTGTGTTTTTGTTATATCTTTTTTCTTTCCTTTTTTTTTTTTTTTTTTTGGTAATAGGGATTGAACCCATATGCACTGAACCACTGGGAGACACATCACATCATTTTTATTTTTTGTTATGGGTCAGGATCTTGCTAAATTGCTTATGGCCTTGCTAAGTTACTAAGGTTTTGTTTGAACTTGTGATCCTCCTGCCTCAGGCTCCCAAGCCACTGAAATTACAGGTGTGTACCACTGTTTCTGGTTCCTTATTGTATATTCAAAGATAAATAAGCAAAATTAAATGAAACTCTTAATTTCACTTGCTTATACCTTCTGATTTACCATCTTTTTTTTTTTTTTCCAAAGTCCTGTCTAACAAAAATGGGCTCAATTTTTCTATGTCACATATTCCACATCTGTGATATCAGGAATATAGAAAAATAAAATAAAATATATGGTTGAAGATCCAAAGAAGATCCATTTTCATTTCATTAATAATATAGCCTCAAAAATATATCATAACTGCTAATACCCAAATAAAATTTGTCCTTTTCTGTGTCCAAAACCTGGCACAGTATCTATCATTATCTAAAATGCTGTGATATATATCAAGATATCTGATTACTCCATCTTTAACACTTTCCAGATCACATTAAATGCAGAATCTTTTTCACTTTAAATATTATTTGCCTGCAATATTATCATCTGTTTTTATGTTCAACTCAACACAAAAATTACTTTAAAAATAATTTTACTTATTTGCAAAATGAAGACTTTTTGCCTAACAGTGATTCAGAGATATCTTAAGCAAAAGCAGTAGTGGCTAGGAATGAAATTCAGTCATGGAGTGCTTGCCTAGCATGCACGAGGCGCTGGGTTTAATCCCTAGGAATGTAAAAATAAACAGGAACAAAAAAGCAATAGCTTATTTGAAGATCTACTACATTTGCATAATTATAATTCATTGAAATAAACCACTTTTTTCCTCAAAAAATCATGGCACATATTGACAAGTCCAGCCACTCAGGAAGCTGGGGCAAAAGGACTTGCAGGAGCAACTTAGCAAGAATATATCTCCAAATAAAACTTTAAAAAGGCCTGGAGACATGTGTCAGTGAGAGGTTATTTGCATAACATGTATGAGGCCCTGAGTTCAGTTTCTAGTACTAGGGGGAAAAAAAGAAAAAGCAGAGAAATAAAACAAACCACATTTCATATAAGTATTAGAAATGATATTTTGAAAGATAAAACATTAAAAAACATTATTTTGGAAGGAAGAAAAAAATAAATAAAGTCTAATAAATGTGGGACATGTGGTGAAACAATGTGGATCCTCCTTTGGATAATAGCCAAAGATCTGGGAGAGATATGAGCACACAGCTTGCAGATAAGAATGTAAGAACAAGTGCTAGTATTTGATTGCTGGCTTTGACACTTCCTAGATCTATAGCCTTGAAAAACTTATGCAAACTTTACTGCCTCCATCTTCTTAACTGTACAATGGAGACAATAACAGTCCCATTTTGTTGTTAGAAAGATTTCAAAAGTTAGTAATTGAAATATGTCTATGTGCTTATGTAGAAACACCTGTAGCATCAGCACAATGTATAGCATACAGTAAAAATATCAACAAATAGAGACTTGAACTCATGCCCAAGAACACTACATATACCAAGTATATAATTTTTCTAGAAATTTGTATGTTAAATAAGAATGTCAGGTTTTTTGCATCCTACTTTAATTAAAAATCTTAAAATTCTTAAAATTTATATCAAAATGTGGTTATAAAATCAAGGAATAAGGATACAGAAAATTAGGACTTATTTTTATTCTCAAATATTTCAAAATAATAATAAAACCTATTAGTCAAGAAAAAAATCATCTTTCTCCTTCTGAAGAGGTACAAGAGAGCAATCCTAAAAAGAAAATAAATTAAGACTCTATTATTAAATTACAAATGAGGACTAGGGCTAGATCTTAGGAGAGCGTTATATTAAATTTGTAGACATAAATATACTCAGAAAAATGATCACATGGCAAATGCCTAAATTACTATACTTCATGCTTTTTTTCTGTTTTTAACACTATATTAATCTTATAATTATTAGGATTTGAGATAATAATGTCACTTGTATAGTTTACATCTTTATCTGTGATTGGCTCTGTTATAAGATAAAGCAGCCATGGTGGTCCTTTCTTATTCTAGTTCTTGTGATCATGTCAAAGATTTCAGACACGGCCCTCAGATTCGTAGGTATGAGTTTATTAGAAGTAATAGAAAAAGGAAATAGGGAAGACTCTCCAGGAAGATAGTGGGTCCTCTCAGAGAGGAGAAAGGTGGTATACCCTTCCTGTCTCCAGTTTTATTGAGGGTCTTAGAAAGTTTCCATAGAGTCCTGCCCAGGTCTACCTTTGACTTTTGATTGACAACAGGATGATGAACGGAAATGACAACTCTAGATCACTGTGGCCCATGCTGACATGTAATGTGGTAACTTTTGTTTGTTTTTTCCTGCATTTTGGACCTTGCATTTTTCCTGTGGATTACATGTTATTTGCTGATGAATCTAATATGCCCTGTTAACTTGAGCCAAGCAGAACAGTAAGCAAATAACTCTTTAAAAGAAAGCTTGTGGGCATCAGGACAGTGGGCCCAGAGACAGTGAGAGGCTAGGGCAATGTACAGCATAAGAACTGTATGGGCTGTCTCTGCCTCAAAGTAAGGAGGTACTGCTAACAAAGTTGGAGATTTTAGGAAAACTGAATCTCCTGGTTTTTACCTCAACGCCTTTCCCCCTTAATCAGTTTATTACCCTTTTAATAGCCTTCAGCAAGCTTTCTCTTGAGGGTCTTGGTGTTTTAGTTGCCAGGGTTATTGGAGGTTGCAGCATAGTTTCCATGGTAAGGGAGGGTCCAGGCATGATTTTGAACCAGTAGTTTTTCTTTAGGGGATGTAATTATGGCTGGAGAAGGTTTTAATATGCCAAGCCCCAATCTTCCAGGCACTTATCTGTCAGATAAGGGTCCCTGTGGTTTTTAGTCACCCTGCTCACCCACTCATGGCTGACTAGCTACTCAACATAACTATTGGAAATCTAGTTTATTATCTATCTAACCCAGTATTTTAGTTGTAAAATCAACTGTGTTTAACATAAGCAAAACAGGAATTCATAGAGAATGGTTTGAATAATCCTCAATATTGAAGAAAAAGTGCCTAGAGAACCAACTTAAAGAGCTGAACACCAGGAACTCAAAATTGGAGAGACAAATATCAGAAGTATAGAGACTCACCACAACTGCTACTCTGGTGACCATCATGAACTTTGAACACTGGTGACAGAATTGCTAACAGGGCAATATGTTCTAAGCTACTTTTGCTTACTGGGACACAGAAGGAAGATTCAGAGTGGTATATCTTATAAGTCATGTTCAAGTCATAGGCCATAATATAACTGCCAAGGTTAAAAAGAACCAGCATCTAAATTTTCCAGCATCCACAATGCAAACTGGGCACTGTGTGTATTCTGGTAACATGAGTTTAAGTGCTGAGTGACAAAAACCAATAATTATATACTACATCTAACATGGTGAGGTTTTTGGAAGAGGATATATTCCAAAGATAGGCAGATTAAGCTTGCTCCCAGAGTGGGAATTAATTCTGGTGTAGTAGTTTACAAAGTACTAAAATCTTATGTCTGTAACTTTTCTCACATGAGGACAAGATTTAAAGATAGTACAGAGCATGGGAGAGTTTGTTGGGAGAAATAAATGAGATAATTTATCTAAAAGTGTGAGACTCATAATGTATATTAGTTAACATCTCCAATCCACTTTTCTTGGCCTTTCACAACAACAACAATAACCAAAAGGCTTGATATTGTGAATTCTACATGGGCAAACTGTATTGAAACTTTCTGTTTTACATCTTTCATTGACATTAATAAAACACTTCAAGTTGATGTGGGTGGAAATTCCTTCCTGTTGAAAAGAGAACAAAACCTCCAACAAGGAGCAGCTGGAGACAAACATTGGAGAGAGGAAAAGAAGAAAACGCTCTATGGCTTAATCATTTAAATCACAGATTAAGTAAACACAATAGCATAGAAATTGCAAGGAATTTATAATGTGTGACTATAGCGGCAAGCTCACAAATCTTCTTATTGGATGCAACAGTGGAAATGAACCAAAGGAACACAATCTTATATCTCCTGAGACAAATAAAGGATTTATAAGCAAATATGTTATCTTATTCTCTGCAATGAAATATAAGTATCAACTTCATGATAATAAATTTTAATGAGTTACTATCTTTTAAATATTTTTGAGATTTCACCATATACGCAACCAAACTACTTATATTTTTAAAACACGTTTGTCCCCTACTATCACCTAACAGCTTAACATATAAAAAAGCTAAAGCCAAATGCTCCAGGAATCAGGCCCATCATATGGTAGAACTGGAAAAAGAACGGAAGACAATCTTTTGAAATTGAGTTTTTTCTATAACACTGACTCTGAGGTGGAAAAAAAAAAGAAAGTAGGAACTTTAAATTCTTGGCTGCTGCTACCACAGGCTGATATTACTTTAAAGTTTTCAAGTTAATGGTTCAAAGGATCACAAGCTCTCCATCTGTCAACATGAAGTCAAGCTGCATTTAATGATGAATATATGATACCTCGCTGATATAAAAGTTTCATCTGAGTGTCTCCCTGGTTAATTAGTGCAGCAGGGCATGGACAATACTCTGGAGAGAAACTTTTGCTATGTATCATAAGATGGGGTTATCCCTACTTCAAAATGCATCAGTTCCTCCGCATTTTTAAAATTTTATTTATGAATGTGTGAACTTTTATTTATTAATTACCTATTTATTCCTTGTTCTATTAATAACTTAGGAGTTCTGCCTTACAAGGCAATGTGATAAAGTTTTATGGAAGACTTTATATTCTGCTACTATTAGAGATATTTTTAAGAGAAAATGGATGAGAGGTTCATATCCTTTATTAGCTAGGGGTCATGAAAACTTCATGTGATAGGTGATTTCTACTTTTACATAAGGGTGGAGATGATGATAATGACATTGATAATGATGATAAAGATGATGATAATTTTACAGTTTCAATTGAGGAAAAACTTAAAAATATTCAGGTCTATGGAAGATGTAAATTTGTAGTATGTTTGTAACAACAGGTTTAACTTTCAGGGAGCATCATTAACCCCACTATTTGTTTTGAATACAATCTCATATAATACATCTGAAAGGTGTGGGACTGTGCATATGCTTTTGAGATGCTAAATACTTGAACAGAATGATTAACTCTGATATGGAGTATTAGAAGGACAGTAGTAGTACTTAGGCAATCTTGCAAATGACTTTGTACTTTGACTAAAACATTAAAACCTGAGACCTAATGATGCTGAATCTACATTCTAGAGTTTATTTTGTTGGGTCTTGCAGTTAATAAAAATGTGTTCTTTCCTTTCCACCCCATTCCTCCTGTTGTATTCTCTGTCAAGATAGGAAAATAGGATAGGAAAAAAATTATATATATATAATTTGCAATATGAGTACAGACCTATATCTATTTATCACTCCTGAAATAATTTCATAATCATGGAAAGAGATTAATGAAAATGTTTTCATATTTTTGAGTAGATAGTGAAATATTCTAAGTATTTTGAATTTAGTTACAATTTAGGAAAACAAATTCAACATTGACATCAAAACATTGTAAAGCTTACACACAAAAAATCACAAGTAAATAAAATTTTAATTTACAAATTTATTAAAATATATGGTATTCCTCTGTGGTAAAGGACTTGTCTAGCATGATTCTGGTCCTGGCTTCAATGGCAAGGATGAGAATAAAAGAAAGATTAAAAAAAGAAGAAGAAAAATAATACATCATGACTCAAATTTGTTCCATGAAGAGAAATGTCATTTGAATATTAAGAAGTATAAATTATAATGTGTAATCTCATAATCTAAGAAAAATTAGTAAATGCATATTGAAGGATACTTAATATACAAAAGATTTGTATTACTTGTATGTATATCAGCACCACTAACTGAATGAGCTTTAACAGTAGAAATTTAACAGTAGAAATTCTTACATTGTTGAAAGCTGAAAGTATGAAATCTAGGGCTGGGGATGTGGCTCAAGCGGTAGCGCGCTCGCCTGGCATGCGTGCGGCCCGGGTTCGATCCTCCAGCACCACATACCAACAAAGATGTTGTGTCCGCCAATAACTAATAAATAAATAAATATTTAAAAAAAAAAAAGAAAGTATGAAATCTAGGTGCTGGCACACTTGTTTCCTTCTAAGGACTGTGCAGAAAGTGTCAACTGCAGGCCTCACTTCTTGACAAGAAGATAGCTATCTTCTCCCTGTGTCCTTCCACATTCTTCTTTGTGTGTCTCTGTGCCCAAATGATCCCATTCTAAAAGGGCACCAATTACTGGATTGAGGCCTATGCTAATGACCTCATTTTAATTTGGTTATTTAAGACTATAATGTATCTTATTATTCATGGAGGTGCCGCAGTCTGGCTGGGCACAAATCATGAGCCAATGAAGCAGGAACAAACTTTATTTCTGAACTCCACCAGCACACTCCACACTGGCTCCCTGGGAATTCTCCCGAACCCCACCCACGCGGCTCCTCTCCGGACACCCCCCACACCAACCGCCTCCGGCATTTCCCCATCCAATGGGAACTCTCTGGGAATCCCAGGGAGAACTTCAAACTAGCAGGCAGAGGTGGACAACAGGAGTCTAATATACACAGCTTAACATAACTATTACCATCTCAATGGCTTGCTGGCCACCTCTCAACCACTCCATTCTGGCAAAAATGCCATGCGTCATTCGGACTCGCTATGGCTCTCAGCATGGAGGGAAATGATTCAATTAATAACAACTTTGAAGAACAAGTGAAAAATCCAAAACAAAATACAAAATAAATTAGATCTACACAAAAATATAATAAGATGATATTTAAAATTCTGTATGGTAGAAAAGAAATATCATAAGTAAATGCCAAGGGACAAACAATGTCACTGATAGAAATCACCTAATAAATGAAAAGACAAAAACTAAGCACTCAATGGAAAAAATATCCAACGATGAGATAAGACACATCACACCTGAAATTGTATGAACAAATATGAGAAGTTAATAAGAAATACCATATCATTTTTCACTTATTAGATTGGTCAAAATTTTGACAGCATTCTCTATTAGTGTGATTGTGGAGGAAAGATTATTTATTGTAGTCTAAATGCAAAATTAAAGATGCCAAACAGATATGGCAAAATAGGCAAGATATAAATAAACATTTATCCATTGATCCAGTAATCCTAGACCTAGAAATTGAGCCAAAAAATATTTGGCAAATATATGAAAATCATACATACAAGATTGATTTGTATGAAAATTTTTTTAACCAAGATATTGAAATGATTCTAGTATCCATCAGAGAACAATGTTTAATGACAAACTTAATTAGAAAAAATCATGGACTTAGTCTTATTTTAAATAATTTGGTCAGAAGTCTTTTCTCAATTATTAGCATCCTGCCTTAAGTATCAATCCATTTCTTAGTTTTCTGGCAAAATAGAGTCATTACAAAAACAATCTAAAAACTTCCTGGATATAAATGTGTGAATAAGTGAATGGGGACATGGATGATAGACATTAGGTGGAGATGGTGGGCTGAGAGAGAGTAAATCACCAGAAGCAATCCTTTACTAAAGTACCAGAAACTGATGAAAAAAATGCCTCATCAACCCACCTTTCAACAAATTTGTTCTGGGTATCATTTGTATTTTTCAGGAATCCTAAAACATGTAGTCCACAGCAGAAGCACTATTAATATCTCTTATTTGGATTTTTCTCCTTCCTCTCTCACTTTGTCTTGTATTCCTCCTGTTGGCTTTGATTACCTCACAAATAAATCACCAGAACCCAAGTCATTGTCTCAGATTCTAAATTACAGGTAATGCAAAATAAGGTGTTAGGGAGCTTATAATAGTGAGGTCAGGCTATAACTACAAAACTGTGCTAATCATTTTTTATCATTACTAAATCTGCAATAATCAGATATCAATGTATATGTAAAAAAATGTTAATTTTAGAGCAATATCAAAGAAATATTCTTGCTCCACTCACTTCATATCCAAATAAATGATAGCCAAGACTTTAGATCTTTTTTTTTTCCATACCAGTATATTAACAAAACCACAATACAGAAAACCAACAATCTAAGAGGGAGGGTATTCTGTAAGATGGGTGACCTGATTTTTTTTCAATGTAAAATTAAAAAAATAATAAAAGAAGAAAGATTGTGCTGGATTGAAAACAGTTTGAGAATCATGGTAACCAAATTAAATGAGTAAACATTATTTGAATTCTTATTTAAACCATAATAATAAAACAGTGTTGGGCTGGGGTTGTGGCTCAGCAGTAGAGTGCTTGCCTAGCATGTGTGAGGCCCTGGGTTTGATCCTCAGCACCACATATAAATAAGTAAATAAAATGAAGGTTTTTTTTAAAAAAAAAAACAGTGTTTAAATAAAAATGGAAATTTGACACTTTTTGGAATGTTAATGACACTGTGTTATATATGAAAATATGCATATTACTTAAAGAAATTGAGATGTTGTTGTATTTCAAATATACATATCAAAATGAAAAGGATAATTTTAGTTTTTTTCAAAATAACTCAAAAAATCTAACAAACAAATAATAAAAGGGTGAAAAAGATGAGTCAAATGTGAAAAGCTTAATAATTCTTGGGATATGGGTTCTGAAGATGAGAAGGCATGTAATATTCTTTTCTTTAATTTTGTTTGCATTTGAAGGTTCTCATAATAATTTAAAATGAAAAACTAAATTATGTTCCTGCTTCAGAGAAAGTAAAATTAACAGATATGGTGAGAAAATTCGGATGGAAAGAGTTCCCTCATTCAAGATGAGAGATATATTTCCAGAAGTATGAGGGATTCCAAATATGAAAAAATAGAAATAATACACAGGTCCAGTCTACTAGGAGGGTACTGATACTCACTCTGATAGAGTGGCAGGTGTTGAAATTGTGTTACAGTGAAGTGATGATCAGGGTGCAGAATGCAAACAGTTTTTTATTCTTATTAAAATGAGAATACTATATGCTGGTGAATAGCCAAAGTGGGAGATAGGGCAAATAAATAGTATTTTTTAAAATAAAAATGGTACTTATTTCATAGCTCTTGAAATATTCAAAATTATATCTGCCTCTGCAAAATACATTAAAGTCTACTTAAAAAAATCTTACTGAGATGAATTTTGCTTATCATTCCCCTGTCATTATTTTCATGGAACAGAGATACATACACATGTATGTATGTAAAAATCACTAAGCTGTGGACCATGAAAACCTAGGGTTTAACCTTAGGCAAAGTCATCTCTCCAAGCAGTGAATTTTTCACAATAAAATGACACTGTTAGGAATGTAGATGCTGTATGTCAGGATGTTTTTCCATTGTAATCAGCTTTCTCCTAAATATAGGGGAATAAATAAACTAAGATGAAAAGCTGAACTTTATCACTCCCTTATGGAGCAGGTAATAGTAATGGTAATAATAATGATTATTATTATACTAAAAGAACTAGTAAGTGGTATAATAGTTTGAGATATTTTGATTTAAATATTATTTAATATAATATTTTGTAATAGCATAATAAGATGGTAATAAAACTCCATAAGCATAAAATGACTTATGAAATCACCAGCGAACTATTAGACAAAACTTATTTCAACAGTTTTGCCCATGAGTCCATTATGTGTATTTAGAGAAAATAAGATGCACTCCTTGAAACTGGTGCTACTAGATGGTCAAAGAATTGTTTAGGGAAAGAATATGAATAGTTAGTCCCACATATCTTCAAAGAAACTAGGTCAGATTAGTGAGTAATTCTTTGAAAATGTACTCAACATTTGTCCTTAGATACTTGCAATATTAAAACAATGAGAAACCACTATACCTTATTAGAATGGCTAACATTCAGAAGACTGACAATACTAAATGCTGGTGAGGATGCATAACTATGGGAATTCTCATTGATATCTGAATGAAATACAAAATGGAACTGCCACTTTGAAAGAGAGCTTAGCATTTTTGATAAAATCTAAATATGTGCCTATCATACAATTTAACAATAATGTGTCTAGATATTTATCAGACTAAGTTGATGACTTATGTCCACATATCATCTAAGTGTAAATATTAATAGTAGCTTTATTTATGTGTCAGAATTTGAAAGCCCCAAGGTGTCCTTTATGAGTGATAAAGAAACTGTGGCACATATATGCAGCAAGGTATTTATTGTTCATTGATAGAAATAAATCAGTTATCAGGCCATACAATCAAGCGTTTTAAATGTATATTGTTAAGTGAAAGAAGCCAAACTCAAAACCTGACAAGTTGTTGTATATAACTGTGCCATTCTAGAAAAGTAAAAACTATGGAGATAGTACAAAGATAAGAGGTTGTTAGGAGTTTATGATTGTGTGTGGGTAAGAGAAAGATGACTAGATAAAGCTCAGGGTGTTTTTACTGAAAATATTCTCTGTGATATTGTAATGGAGAGAGGACATTATACTTTTGTTACTAACTAAAAAGATTTCAACAGAAAGAGTGAACTCTGTACTTTGGACTTTGACTAATAACATTTCAATATGGGCTCATCAATTATGACAAATGAAACATACTAATAAAGCATCTTACTATCAGGGGACACAGAGGGTAGTGGATGTATACGGAATCTCCTATACTTTCTGCTTAATTTTTTGCATGAATCTAAAACCCCAAAAATAAAATGTAACAGTAGAAAAACAAAAAAAATTGACAAGATTAAAAGCTATGACTACAGTTGGAAGTAATAATGTAAATAAAAAATAATAAAGTTCAAAATAAGACAAAGTTAATGGAACTAGAGAAAGAGGAATGACTTGGGAGATATATAAGATGTAGAGTCAGTATCACTTAAAGTGCATCAGAGAGTTAAAGGACAACAAGAATCTAGAATTACTTCTGTAAATCTGAATTGGGTGCCTGGGTGACATTGATCATTGTAGCAAAGAGAAGATGAAAATGAAAAACAAATAATGATTTAGTATTTGATTCAAATTGTACTAGCATCATATAAAACATGTTCAGTTCAGTGCCATACTAAAGTGCTACATGATAGTGACAAAAAATGGTGGAGATGTCTGAGAAAATACGGCATCCCTGAAATTTTTGAAAAAGAAGATGTGGTGTCTTGCCAGAGATTTGAGGATTCTAAATGTTCACACAAGCTTTCTATTTTTATTTACCTTTCATAATTTATAATCCAGTTCTACAGTGGAGTGAAACCTTCAGAATATGAGAAAATACTTGTAAGCTATACATCTAACAAGGGACAATATCCAGAACATATAAAAAATTTCAAGAAACTCTATATCATAAAATAAATAATCCAGGTTCAAAATGGGCAATACACCTAAACAGACATTTTTCAAAATGTTCAACAAGTACTACATGAAAAAATTATCAACACCACTGATCATCAGGGGAATTCAAATCAAACCTCAATGAGCCACCATCTCATTCCAGTAAGAACAGCTGCTATCAAAAAGGCAAAGGTAACAGGTTCTGGCAAAGATGTTGGGGAAAAGAAACCCTTGTGTGTTGTTGGTGGGAAGTTTTATGTAGAACGGCCTTATGGAAAACAGTATGGGAGTTCTTCAAAAAAATTTAAAATTGAATTAACATGATTCAGTAATCCCCCTATTGGGCAATTATCTATATGAAAAGAAATTAGCATGTTAAATAAACATCTGGACTTCCATGTTTATCGAAGTACTATTCATACTAGCCAAGAGTTGGAAAAAAGTATCCATTTGCTGGTGAATGGATAAAGAAAATGTGATACATATGCACAGTGAAACACTATGCAGCCATAAAAAAGAATGAAGTCCTGTCATTTATGATAAAATGGATAGGACTGCAGATCATTATGTCAAGATTATTATATAAAGTGATAAATCAACCACAAAAAGTACCAGATGATCTCACTCACATATGAAATCTGAAACTACTTATAGTCTTAATGAGTAAAATGGTGCTTACCTGAGTCTAGGGAGAGGTGGAGTGGGTAGAGGGGAGAAATGTCTAAGCATGGATACTAAATTACAGTTTGATAAAAGTAAGAAGTTCTGGTGTGCTGTATTACACAGTAGTTTGGCTAGAGATAGCAGTTATGTACTGCATATTTCAAACTGCTAAGAGAAAAGAGTTTTATTGTTTGTTCCATAAAGAAATGATAAATCTTTAAGAAGATAGATATATTTAATCTGATTTCAATGTTACAAATTATATACCCATATCAACAAATCGCATTACCCCATAAATGTGTGCAATGTTTACATTTTTATGTATCAGTTAAAAAATAAATTAATTAAATTGAAAAATGTAAAATATTCAATGTGTTATTATTCTGCTTGTATTAAATATCTTATTAATTGGTATGAGGAAATCTTTCCTAATTAAATTCAAATTCCAAAAGCAATACATAAAATGTAATGAAATAAACTTTGAAAAAAATGTGGAGTGATATATTTTAAACCCTGCTTGGAACATGCTAACAAGAGCAAAGTTAAAGAGAACTTTTAATGAATAAAAATAGTTAGGCATTGTCAAAGAGCATGTACTAAGCATCATTTTCAAGTTATTATATAACTGATTTTGCATTATACCTACACTGGAGGGGTCTAACTTAAACATGAAAGCACTACAATCCTTGTAGCAGGGGATTCTTCAGTTGTGTCTCTGAAAATATTTTGATTTCTTTGTGTGAGTGCTACTGCATATCATTGCCTCTAACTAAACTCTTACAACACTTTGAAAATTGAGCTGGCAATTTAGATAACATAACACAATAAGTGTAGTAAAGCAGGAGAATATTAAAGGGATATGCAAATCAAATAATGAATGTGAATAGCATCTGAAGTTACAGATATGTTCATAACATCATAAAATGAATAGGATTTTATTATAAAGACAAAACTTCTTCTGTAAAATGAAGTAAACATAGCTAATTATCTTAACTCCTAGATTCCTAGATTCCAGTTTTATGAGAGACAGTATTGTTCTAGTCAAGATATTTGTAACAAGGAAATGAAGTATATGTGATACTGATAGACCTAGAAATGAAGTATATAGAGGTCTATATGACAGACCTAGAAAATGAAGTATATTATAGATACTGAGAGAGCTAGAATATATATATATATATATATATATATATATATATATATATACACATATATATATATTATAAAAAAAATTTCTTGGGCAGGGATTGTGGCTCAGCAGTAGAGCGCTCACCTAGCAGTAACAAAAATTCTTAACATTTTGATAATGTTGAATTTTCTTTCCAAAGTATTGTTGAAGAAATGAATCATGTGCTACCTGAATATTGTAAGGTATGTAGGGCAGGTGTAGTATATCTATTTATACATGAGTAATTTATGGCTCAGAGAGTGTTAGAAAGTTGGCCTAGTACTGGATTCCAAGTGTGGTAACACGGAATACTTTACAATGTCCAACTCTCTTAGTCTTTGCCAAAAACTATATTTGTATTTATCATTTGTTTTATTTTTGCTCTACTCTACTATACTTGTGGATAATTAGGAAGAGGACAAATGACTTTGGAATCCCTAAAATATCTCCTTTCTGAAGGGGGCAGGTACACATCCTGGAGCATTAGGAAAACTACCCCAGCAAGAAGTGAGTAGTAGATGTCAATTATACTGTTGTGTGAGAAAAATGTAGCAAGAGGAGCTGTTAGAGTTTCTGGTACATTCTCTGACAGGCCTCATTGCCTGTTCCAGCTCAGCAATCTGGAGCAGATTTACATACAGTGGGATCTACATAGAAATAAAAATAGTTAATTATTATGAAGATTTTTGATGACAACAAATTATAACATCTACTCATAAACTGAACTTACAACCAGGAATGGAGCAAAGGATCATATAAATACCAGAGAAATTTTACTTATTATTATAAATAATTTAAATGAATACACGTGAACATTTGTACAAATGTCATCCATGGTTATCTTAGCTTTAACTCTGTGTGCTTTCATTACATAAACATATTTTTTTTATTTGCATTATCTCATTCAGTATGTTTTCACTTTGAAATCTTTTTTTCTATTCCCTTCATTGGAAGTAGCACATGTACGCTGGAAATCATTATAACTTTTACTAGCATGACTGTCCATAGAGGGTATCCACACGTTACCCCCATGCACAGAAGTGGAATTGTACAATTTTCCTGCTCTCCACCTTTATTTGGTCATTCAATTTGACCTTCATGACACTATCATGGCAGTATATTCCTAAGAAAATGTGTTGAGACCCTTTCTCTACTAAAAACTATTTTTTAATATTAATTTCCATATGGCCTATAGAGGAAATACACACACACAAACCTCACATACAAATATTCTCACAAAGTGGTCTAAGGTTTTCAACATACAGCCTTTCTCTCCTTCTCAGTTTCCAACTACCAACTCAGACCTTTAGAAGTCTGATTCCACTATTATGAACTCCTTGCAGTTCCAGGAGCAAAACATTTTTTTTTTAATTGACAAGTACAATTTTACAGTTATCTTGTACAATATGTTTTACAGTATGTATACATTTTTGGTTGGTTATGCCTAGTTAATTAACAAACGGGTTGCCTTACACAGTTACCATTGTTGTGGTTAAATAAGGTTTTAGCTTTTGTTTCCTGGTTTTTATAGCATTGTCCTTTTATCCCTTGTTCACCAAGAAATTTTCTACTCAATATTTGAGATTCAATGCAATTGTCACTTTCTCCTGAAAACCTTTTACTTCTCCCTTCTTTGTGCTGTAACTGTCCATTGTATATAACTCTATTATAACACCTTTTAAATGGTATTGCTTTTACTTTTTTATTTGCCTAGACATGCCTCGTTTCATCTAGATGGTCTCACTGAAAACAGTGAATAAAATAGAAATGTGCTTCTTGAATTCCTAGGACCCTGATGAAGTTTTTTTTTTTTTTTTTTTTTTTTTTTTTTTTTTTGAGAAGATGTTTTAAATCAGCAGGGAAAATTACTTAATATTCAGTTTTTTATATTGGCAAGATATATGCAAAATGGCAGTTTAATTCCATTCCTGCATCTTATCCCATCCTGGTTTCTAGTTGGGAGGTCATCAGAGGCATGAAAATAATCTAAGTTACGTAGGTCAGGTCAAAATCATATACCTAGAAAACAAATCTTTATGACAAAGGAATTGAGACTATTGTATAAAAGAGAGATCAGTGATATTATATCCTACATAACTGTATTTACATAGCTATGAACAGCATTTGCCAAATGCATATCAAACATATATGGTATATTTGCTTTCTAAGATATTCCTTATAAGTTTTCTGATAAGCTTAAACATTTTCTGCATGCATTTAAATAAACCAGAACTTGAGAATTAACCAAAATGCAAAAAAGGGTCATCAAACATTCAGAAGGATGCACTTATATAGATCACAGAACAGAGTTCTTAAACTAATGCTACAAACTAGACTATAGAACAGAGTTCTTAAACTAATGGTATAGATTATAGAACAGAGCTTCTTAAACTTCTTGTTTATATCATCAACATAAAGAAAGTTTGTTAGACTCTTGCTAGACACTTGATCACTCCCATGAAATTTTAATACCATTGATATACTGCATATGTATTTATGTATTTTAAGTATATCTGTGCTTGACCCATACAAAAATGAGATATTCTTCACTTTCCACAAGGGGGTGGTATGACCTCCACTAGAATGCAAACTCTGGAGAAAGGTCACAGACAATATTCAGGCTGTAACTTTGTGTAACCATTGACAGGAAGAAGTTCTCCCTTCAGTTCTTTAGCACAATAAGATACACTAAAGTTCAGTGAAATGTGAATAGCACTGGCATGCTACAGAGTAGCCATTAATCCCCAGGGTCCTCCATTCCTCTAATGTTCTCTGTTACCTAGCAGGGTTTCCCTTGAGAATTTTTCTGTACTTCTCTTCTATACAGACTGAAATTTCTCTGGAGAATATGGCCCCACTTGGTAATCAGACTTTCTGATAAACTTCAAATGAGGGCCACATCACATGTTTTCTTTCTGCATACTCTGGGTCCTTAAAATATTGATGATGTTTCTTCAAGCTGGTGCCTAGACCTTTATTTATCTTCTGGTAAAAAAGTAGGGTAATACTAGGTAACCATCTATATCACAAAAGGATGAAGAGGGACCTCCATGCCAGAGTTCTAGAATATCTGTACAGACATAAGAGTGTGTTAACCTCCTATGCACTCTTACTGACTTTTGCAGGGCCACCAGAATCTCCATTTTCCTTCCTGGCAGTGAGAATAAATAAAAACCAAATGAAAAGATCCATGTAAGTTATGTAATACAAGGAAGCCATAATTCACTCAATAGCAAATATTTATTAATACTTTTGGGACAGGAAGCCTACTGCATTACATAAGAAAAGATCTTGAAACTGTTTATAATACTAATAAAATGAATAATTTTAGAGTTCAGTGCCAGTTCAAAAATATTTTGCCACTGGGAGATGTTATTTCATCTCACAAGCAGAACATTAATGCCTGTATGCTAGACTCCACATTTTTATTTTGTCCTTTGTAGACTATAGAGAAATCACCATAGGTGTATTTGAAAGATAATGATGATTATATGACTGAATCACACAATCATCACAAAAATCGCAATGATAACTTTAAGTCTTGGTCACAGTGTATATATGATTATAGAAAAATCACAAAACATGAAGAAATATATATTTTCCTATGTCTGAACTGGAAGTCATCTTGCATGTTGCATAATAACTATCCCACATGGTTTAATTCAAAGGAACCTTCCAATATTTCTTTTGTGGGTCACCTAATCAAATTTAGTAACTTTGTACCAATGGTCATAGTGTAATAAGAATAAAAATGATTCAGTCTTTGAAATATTAATAATACTAAAATTGAGCTGTGAGTGATTGGAAGGGTGAAAATTAAAATAGAATACCAAAGAGTATTCCCTCTTTTCTGTGCTTCAGACCAAAGATTTCCCCAAAAGAATTTTCTCTTATGTGTTTTTTTTGTGAAATATGTCATTTACTAACTGAAAACAATTTCTCCAAAACTATATAGAGAAGAAAAATACTTAAAACTGATATTCCAGTCAGCTAAAGAGAACTTTATTGCCATGACTGCCTTGACAAGTGGCAGGGAGTCCTCCTCTTCAGAGTCAGTACCCCTTTGGAGACAAGCTGATGAGTGCTTTTCATCATAAGGATGAATCCTCAGAGAAAATTACTTTCTATATTTCCAATGGACAGAGTCATCAATATTGAAATTCTACTTAGGATGCTACTCTGTTTGGGATGGGAGCCAGATGTGAAAGAAAGTCTGCCGAGGTAGCAACCATTAGAGCAACCATTTTGGTGAGCCCAAAGACTGAAAACTACTTATTAAATTCTTAAAAACGTTCTGAGCTCTGAAGAATAATAATGTTTATGCTTTGAATTTGGAGACCATGTGATGGTAAGCAAAGCGAGCAAACTGTGCTCAAAAAACACTCAATCAGGCTCAGGACAGTGCTAGTTAAAGTGGACCCTCCCTTCAAAGCCTAACACAACCCCAGTTGTTCCTTGACATCTTTCACTTAAAGTCGCAAGGGCATTTGGAGGATAGAAAAGGAAAGTTTGAGAAAAGGAGGGAATCATAACTCAAGGATAATGGGTTGATACCTTCTGTATTTTTAGCAACAAATGTAGAACAGTATAGATCAAATCAAATATAAGCATTACCAGCAAGATTACAGGTCTTTGAAAAGTGCAGTGATAATCCTCTTCAGATAAGACTGAAGAATTCTACTACTAAGGAAACAGAATCTTGATAGTATATAAATGGGGTTCTACATATATGTGCTTTGATTTTGAAGGACTAAGTACATATGGTTGGACTGCAATACAAAGGGATCCTTCAATTATCAGTCTTAAAGATGGAAAAAACTATGGGGAATAGCAAAATGGCAATGAGATCTCCTCAGCGCACATCAGAAAAAGCTAATGGAAGACTGTTCTGGCCGTTTCTACCCTCCAAGTAAAAGTGGGTGCAAAAACAGAACAGACCTAGGAAGCAGATTACAAGGGACCACAATGAGGAAGCCAGTTCATTAAAAGTATCAGTTATCTCCCTTTACAGATTCTGCATGCATAAAGTTTATGGGTTTTTATTCCAGAACATGTTCATATTTGGGTTGTCAGGCTGGGGGAGTATCTTAGTGTCAAATGACTTGCCTAGCATCCGAAAGGTTCTGGCTTCAGTCCCCAGCACTGAAAACAAACAAACAAACAAAATTAAATCCTTCCCTAAGGATTCACATAATAATCTGGCAAAAAAAATATAAAAACCATTGACTTGTATTTTATAAATCTTGATTGGAGAAAAATCTTAAAACTGGAGTAAAGTATCTTTAGCTTTTTAAAATAAAATGTAGTCAAATAGAAACAACTAATATTTGGCTACCATACCTGTTCCCCTTTTACTGGTTTCTATGGGGTAGAGGACAAAAATACAACTCCCTCAAAAAATTCAGTCTGATAGATGTAATTTTCATTTTGTCCTAATCTCAGGAGAGTCAATCAAATTCCATATTAAATGCTAAGTCCTTTGATTCCTTGATCCCTGGCGTATGGAAAGAGAGCCTACAAAGAATAAAGTGCAACCCAGGAAAACTGTTTACTCTTCCAAGGAAAACAGCCTAACCCCAATGTATATCTTCAGTGATTTCAGGTTTTACTAAATTAATAAAAATAAATTAAATAAATAAATAAATAAATGAAAGGGGAGAAAATAATAGGGCATATAGAATATATAGCCATGATAAAGTTTACAAATGATTCCTGAAAACATCATATCTTATATAACATTGTAATCCCTTTCATTTGTCAGCTTGATAATCCTGCCTAGAAAACAACATTTTACATTACGAATGGTATGAACTTAGAAAAATATGAAACAGAGAAAAAGTACAAAAAAAGAAAAATAATCCCTGTTGCTACTTCCTAGAAATAACCACTCATAATCTCCTTGTATATTCTCCTTACAATTTTTGCTTTGGATCTTATCCCATTTAAAATAATTGTGATCATACAATACACAATATTTGATCATTTATTAATAGAAATTTGTGGATCCTAGAATAAAGATGATATGAGAACCATCCTGGAAACAGATATTTCCTGCAGCTGGGATAGTATCTTCCTCTTATTTAGAAAAAAATAAAAGGTGCTATCATTTTTCAATAAAGATTAAAAGATGCAGAATGCAATTGTTATTTCCCTCCTGAA
The DNA here is from genome assembly GCF_045843805.1 of Urocitellus parryii. Taxonomy (NCBI): domain Eukaryota; kingdom Metazoa; phylum Chordata; class Mammalia; order Rodentia; family Sciuridae; genus Urocitellus; species Urocitellus parryii. Next base: position 88,443,989 of record NC_135538.1, on the reverse strand, counting down.
GAAAATGTCCAATTTGTTGCTTTATGTAGCTGTTTTCATGTAGACTATAAGTGGAAAACTGGGAAGGAAAAAGGGAAAAGGGAAAGAAATAATGTCTGGTAATGCTCCCCACATAGTAATTTAGATGTATAAAGCATTTGACAATAACTGTTTAGAAAGTGCTGGGTTAGACAAGCACTGCTTACTTCTGCAAAGTTTCATACACATGTCAACCACAGCTTGAAAAGCATGTAAAGAATGTGAAATGAAGAAAAAAAGTACTTCCAGGATCTCAAAAGAAAAACATTTCAAAGAAACTGTTTGATCTCCCAAATCACCTGAAAACACAAAAATAACTAGGATTTTCATTTGAGTTCCAAAGCACAGGAAGAAATGTTAGTCATTTTCCATTTGATTTCTCAATTTTTTAATGAGAATTTATCCTCAAATAACTTAGCAGTATCTGAGACTCTCTTTCTGTTTCATTCACATATCTTAGTTTGAAATATTTTTGTTTAATTTTTCCTTGACTCTGCACCCTTTCTATCTATTCTTCATGTCCTTTATGGTGAAACTTCTTGAAATTATAATCTGTAATTGTTACCTACTTTTCTTTCCTTCCTTTCGCTGAATGAACAATTCTAATTCAGATTAGGCATCGAACACTCTAGAGAAATTCTCCCTCCCCAGCAAAGTCAAACTTTTCCTACAACATAACCAAAGCTAATGATCTAAACCACCAAGCTGTATCAGATACAGATCAAAGTAATGCTTGTATACTTTACAATAGATATTGGAGCTTTTGGCCATAGTATGGGCTGTGACTTCCATAGACCATCAGAATAGAAGATAAAGTTATATTTTCAGTTAGGGACATGAGAAGCATTTAGAATATCAACAATAAATAAGTTTCAGCATATCTTGAAATAAATGTCTATACATTGGGAAAAGTAAAATGAAAACTTTTTCAAAAATGAAACACTTAAAAAGTTGAAAATTTCAGTTTAATATGCAGGCTAAATTTAGAAATTTGACCCACAGGGCAAAATAATCAATCAATCCTTATAAAGTTGCAAAATAACTTTAAAAAATGAACATGATTAGAATCCAATAACCCAAAATGGTCCATTGTAAGAGGATGTATATTTTCCTCCTATATAGGAAAAAAATAATAACTTTTCCTAACCTATCATTAAAATCATAAATCTTGTCTTTATAATAGAAGACAGACTATCATTAAAATCAAGAATCTTGTCTTTATAATAGAAGACAGACTGCCAAGACAAAGCACAACAAATTTATTTATCAGATTCACGTAGCTGGATGTTTTGTCACACATACCTACAATCCCAGTACAAGGCCACCCTGCACAATTTAGGGAGACCTTGTGTTAAAATTTTTAAAGTACAATAAAAAGGGATAGAGATATAACTCAGTGGTAGAAAGCCCCTGAATTGAATTCCCCAGTACTGAACAAAAACTCACATGACATGGAAGTCTTAAGAAATAAAGACCCAAAGACCCAGGGAGAACTTTATATTTTTATGCTTAGTTTATTATTGTTTTTTAATTTTTTTAAAGAAATGAGAGAATGTATTACAATTCTTATCACACATATACAGCCCAATTTTTATATCTCTGGTTGTATATAAAGTATGTTGACACCAATTCATGTCTGCATACATGTATTTTGGATAATGATGTCCATCACATTCCACCATCCTTGCTAACCTCCTGCCCCCTCCTTTCCCCTTCAACCCATCTGCCCTATCTAGAATTCTAGAGTTCATCCATTCCCCCCATGCTCCTCCTCCCTATCCCACTATGAATCAGCCTCCTTCTATCAGAGAAACATTCAGCATTTGTTTTGGAGGATTGGCTAACTTCACTTAACATTATTTCCTCCAATGCCATCCATTTACCTGCAAATTCCATGATTCTATTATATTTTATTGCTGAGTAAAATTCTATTGTATATATATGCCACATTTTTTATCCATTCATCTATTGAACAGTATCTAGATTGGTTCCACAGTTTAACTATTGTGAATTGTGCTGCTATAAACATTGATGTGACTGTGTCCTTGTAGTATGCTGTTTTTAAGTCCTTTGAGGAGAAGGATAGCTGGTCAAATGATGGTTCCATTCCCAGTTTTCTAAGGAATCTCCATACTGTTTCTATATTAGTTGTACCAATTTGCAGTCCCACCAACCATATATGAGTGTACCTTTTTTTCCCCACATGCTCGGCAATTGTTGTTTGTCTTCATAATAGCTGCCATTCTGACTGGAGTGAGATGATATCTTAGAGTAGTTTTGGTTTGCTTTCCTCTAATTGCTAGAGATTATGAACATTTTTTCATATATTTGTTGATTGATTGTATATCCTCTTCTGAGAAGTGTCTACTCAGGTCCTTGGCCTACTTATTGATTGGGTTATTTTTGTGGGTTTTTTTTTTCTTTTTGGTGCTTACCTTTTTGAGTGTTCTATATATTCTAGAGATTAGTGCTCTATCTGATGTGTGAGGGGTAAAAATTTGCTTGCAGGACATAGGCTCTCTATTCACCTCACAGATTGGTTATTTTGCTAAGAAGACATTTTTTAGTTTGAATTCATCTTATTTATTGATTCTTGGTTTTAACTCTTGTGCTATAGGAGTCTTATTAAGGAAGTTGGGGCCTAATCCCACATGATGAAGATTAGGGCCTACTTTTTCTTCTAATAGACACAGAGTTAAAATGTTCTATGAACTCAAGGAAGATGTAAGAGAGCAAATACAGGCAGTGAAAGATCACTTCAACAAGGAGCTACATAAACAAATACAGGAGGCAAAAAATCACCTTAACAGGGAGATTGATTTTTGTTTTTTTTAGAACTCTAACAGAAATCCTTAAAATGAAAGAAACAATAAGTCAAATTAAAAGCTCAAATGAAAGCATCATCAACAGAGTAGATCTCGTGGAAGATAAGACATCAGACAATGAAGATAAATATATATAATCCTGAAAAGAACATAGACCACATAGTGATAATGGTAAGAAACCACGAGCAGAATATTCAAGAAATATGAGATAGCATAAAAAGACCAAATTTAAGAGTTATTGGGATAGAGGAAGGCATAGAGGTACAAACCAAAGGAATGAACAATCTATTCAATGAAATAATACCATAAAACTTTCCAAACATGAATAATGAATTTGAAATCCAAATTCAAGAAATCTACAGAAAGCCAAATGTACAAAATCACAACATATCTACACCAATGCACATTATAATAAAAATGCCCAACATACAGAATAAGGTCATTTCTCTTTAATTGTTTTTTCTCGTGCTGGATTGCATTCTCCTGGAAAATTTCCCCCTCAAGATTTCCAGGATCCATCATGTGAACATCAATAATTCATAGGAAACATTTGATAGCAACTTGATTATTATTTTTTCCTACAGATAGATTTTCCTCTTCATTTTTTAAAAATAGAAGATTTGGCTGTAATGGCCATAGTATTAAAATAATAATAATCTCTACAGACCCATCACTCATATGATCATGCCATCTACTTGGCAAAAGCACTTCATTGTCTTTATCTCATTTGTGTGGCAGGTGTCATTAGTTTACTTTTACCTGTGAGGAAATTGAGGATCAGACTCATTGAAGACAGTGAATTTCCCAATAGAGTTCAGTAGCAAAGTGTGGTTTGAAAATAAGCCTATTGACTCTAGTCATACCATAACCATTATATTTCAACCATTAAAACTACTCAAGTGAAGCTTTATTATTTACATGATTGCATGACTACTGATAATTTAGTTTACTATGCATAGCTATTCTCTGACAATATAAATTATTTCCGGGCATTAGATTTGGGTCTTTACTGCCATTTTTAAAAACTTTTTCTAAGAACAAGAGTTTTATTCCATGATGTTTATGAAATAGCTTTTGTTTTTAACTATTCTGATTCATTTAATCTGAAAAATAAAGTAATTCACAGCTTTCCAGAGTTTTTATATTTCTTCCTGTTTATCATCTCCATAATTACCTATCAATCAAGATATTCTAAAATCTAAGTTTCATTCATATTAATTTCATTATTTAGGAGTGTTTGATTTTGACATTGGATTTTTATTTTACATTTCTAAATGTCCTTCACTGCCATTACATCTCCTTTCATGGAAATGTCATTAACTTTCTAAGAATGCCAGTCTATTTCCTCCTTCTCCTTCTTGTCATCCAATTTAGAATGTTAAGCAGTATCTTAAACATTTGTTCACATTACTGTGGCATATCATTTTTAAAACTACAATGCTTCTTCTGAATATTCAGTACATCTTTCCCTATTCTAAAATATTTTCATTGATGCCATAACTTGTGCTTTAAAAAAGAGAAACGAGCCCAGTAGATGTTGACAACTTGTGTTCTGCTTCTTTTCAGAGAAGCCTATCAGTAAAAGATCTCCATTTCTAGCATAGTTCTTAGTAATTCATAGGCTTCATCAGGACCTGGTGTTCGAACACTCTACTATACTGAAATATAATCTTTTCCTGACTTACTCATCCATTATAGATGGGATGCAAGAAAAAAATAAAAAGAAGCAAAGATTTGATTTCACAAAGGTGATTCCAAGTTTTATTTCAAAGAGACAACTTTTTTTTTTTTCCTGGAATTCTAGTCCATGATTTTGTCTTATTAACTTACATCAAGTTATCATTGTAGTATCTGTGATAATTTCTAACGTCTTAGAGTTTACCCTCTATTCCTATACAGGAGGAGTCTTCATGTGTTTACAGTGTGGCCAAAGCTATTGAGGGGCACCACCTCTTTGTGCCCCTTCCTTTTACCAATCTTTTCATCTGGTTAGGTTTGTCCTGTTATTAATTGTTTCTTTCATTCTTCTGCTGTCTATAGAGTATGACTTGAAGTGTAAAATATAGGAAATTCTCTATATAATGAATTTTTAAAATATGTTTTTCATTTAATGTATTTTTATTAACTATTATGTAGAACTGATGGTTCTCAAGGTTTGGTGGGTATTAGTATTATGCACATTTTTTTTCTTTCTTTTTTCATAGAGAAGTCCATATCTATGGAGTCAAAATCAAGAGTAAGGAATTCCAGATATATATGCATATTGAAAAAACCCTTACAAGTACTTCTGATATGCACCAAAGTGTGAAAGCAAATAATTTGCATGTAGATTGTTTTTGAATAAAAAAATGAAAACTTGCAATCTTACAACCACTATTTTTATCCTGATTATATTCTTTCAAATTGCTCATCAAGTCATCCCGCTCCAGTATCAATAGAATATACTCATCATTGCCACTTCTAAGCCTCGACTTCATGTTTTAGTTCCTAGGGATTTTATTTTTGAGTTCATAAATTTGTGAAAAAATTGAAATCATAAAGAAAAATCTCACAACTTTATTGGAACAACTGGACATCTTTGACTTCTGCAAAATTTTATATTTTTTCTCTGAAATGGTTTTTAAAAGATTAATAACAAAACCTTAAAATCCATCATAATTGTAACCAATCATTAATAATCATTTTTCTTATTCAATTTTTATCCCTTCACTTATTTATAATTTATTTTACAAAATGCCAATAAATGTTAACATATTAAATTTTATGAGATCACTTAATACTAACATCTCCCCAGTGAGATAGGTACCATTTCAATTTCATTTACAAAGTGAGGAATCAGAATAAAAGAGATGAAATAATTTACCTAATAATCCATTAGTACTAAAAAAGTAGAGCTAGTCTATGAATTTGGCATGTGATTCTGAATATTGTGCATTCAATCACTCTATTGCTTCTGCACATGAAGCAATTATAACTTTACTTTTTGCTGTTGTTTAGAAATATGTTACAAATATATTTTTGTGTTATTGGATAAACTACAACCAAAAAATTTTTATTAATTACATAGGACTATCATTTATCTTACTAATCACCTACTGTTGAGCTAAATCTACAAGTACATCTTTTTTTTTTAATTCTTCTAATTAGGTTATCTTGTAAAAAGCAATTCATTTCCTAATCCCTTGCTACAGTTTGCCCCAAAGAAAGATTGTAAGCATTTATTACCTCACCACCATCTCTTATGTTTGTATTGCCTCTTTCTTTTAATGCTCTTATATTGATTTGAACATTTTTTAGCTTTCATTTTAATGTTCTAGTCTTTTCCCCTCTTTTAATAATTCTTTTCAAATTCACAAAAAGACATATATTATACATATATGGTATATAACATGGTGTTTTGAAATATATATTTATACACAATGTGAAATTAATAAATCAGGCTAATTAGTCTATGTATTACCTGAAATGTTTATTTGTGATTGGAAAACTTGAAATCTACTTTCTTAGTAATTTTCAATTATATGATACTATTACTTACGATCACCACAAAGTAAAATAAATTTCTACTCTTTGGTAATTTTTAACTGTGGAAATCTATAGACACATGATTTGGGGTATATAATGACACCAAGCAAGACTCTCTGGGTGTCACACACAGGTATCCTGCTCCATGGAGACGAAGCATATACCTATCCATGCACAAATGCACACCTCCTAGAAAAATCACTGCTCTAGTTAACTCTTATAACTGAGTGAAGTGTGTAATTTTATTTTCCAGATTTATGGTGTTAGAGAAAAGGTTAAAGGTATTCTTAAATGAAGCCATATAAAAATCTCTAAGCTTGGTCATTTTACTCTTCATACCCGACCTGCATGCAATTATTTTATCTGAAGTCTCAGCTGCTAACTGCTTACCAACCACTATAAATCCATCACTAAATCCTTTGCATAAATCCTGGACTCTAGACTCATATTTCCAACTACCACACATACATTTCCATGTGTGTGTATTAGAGATACCCACAAACCTGCCACTATTTTCTTGCTTATACCTAAAAACACAAAATGGCTAACACATGGTAGACACTAATTAATATTTGTTGAACTCAACTGAAATAAAACAGACAAAATATACCCTGCTAAGCACATTTTGCTATCAAAGTAGTATGGCTCATTACTGAAATCCAATTACTTTATACCATAATTTATCTAGGATTTCATACCATATGTGTATGTTGGTAGATGTACCACTCAGGCAGAAAAAGGTTTTGCTTTAGCAAAGTATTATATTCTGTGATGCTGGCTGTTCAAATCTCTCAGCACCCTTCTGCTCTTCCATGGAATGTTCTTTTTAGGACCGTGGGAATCTGATGTCAATTCCCTTCTCCCTGGCCTCATTAAGTATCTACAGTATTATTGAACTTTTTGAAATAAGACATTAGTAGGATGATATATTCGAAAATGTTTGGTTGAGTATCCTCAAAAGAGAGCTCAGGTGATTATTCAGCCTCTTAGGCAGTCATTTTATGGTAGTATCACAAACACTGCAAGTTCACCCACCTACAATGTCTGTTACCAGGGAGAATGTTTCTGCAGAGAAATTCACTTACCAGTGAATAAACCTGCCACAAATTCTAATATTGCTAATTTTGCACATAAATGATATACTAATTTGTATTAGAGCAAAGTACACATCTTTATTAAATATACTAAAACTTTCAGGCTAGTTTTCTGTTGTATTATTTAGAATAAAATTGTTTTTGAGGAGCTTGGTCTCCACAAATTAAAAGAAGTGTGGATATAAAGAGTACATATATTTCTCTTAATTTAAAAAATTGCATATAATGATCTTTCTTGTTACAATGAAAGATTATTATATATTATTATCATTGTAGCATAAACCAACTTTCCTATTTAAAAGTAATTGAGAGCACTGAACAAATCATAATATTGATTTTTTGTTTGCTGACTTTATGAAGTCAAATGAGAAGGGAACATATGAATTTCTAAAGCAATGAAATCATTTAGGATGAGAAATCATAACTGGAAAATTCAGAGTTGATAGTATTTCAGTATACTAAAGAAATTTCAGAGTCAGGGTCCTGCAACTCTGGATGTATAGTCAATTGCTTAAGGATTACTGAACTCAAGCTCAAAGCTTCATCTGGGCAGACAGGAGGATTTCAAGCCCATTCCAGTTCATAGCCATTTCCTACTGTAGAAGCATTTTGTGGAAATGGTACTAAAATAACTACTGAAATCCCAAAGATAAGCAGCTCTGGTGAAGGGACAGAAAATATAAAATCTCCATGGTTCTTCAGAGTTTGTTCTTTCTACCTTCTGAAGTTCACTAAGTAAATTTAGAGAGGGCTATTATTTTAATTAAGTGTGACTTAATCTGAAAAGAGAGGAATGAAGAAGTTATGAGCTTATCTTTTTTGCCTTTTTTTTTACCACCATGAGCTATATTATTCTGTGCTAATGGAAAAAAAGAAGGGAAAAAAGAATAATGCATCATATAACTTAAGTTCAATACAATAAGAATATCATCATGAATTGTAGAAATTAACAATTCTCTGCTTAGTTTAGGGGAAATAATGGCAATTGTTGACAAAAATGATTGAAAGGGGCAGTTAATACTGTTGTATTTTCTTGTTAGAAAATGTAGTGACAAGAAAGAAAATTGCCATGTTCATATATTCCACTTGCTTCCTTTGTACCACAAGTAAACTTAGATTTCTTTCTCAATTTGCAGCCACTAAAGTGGTAGGATTTACTTCAAGTAGTTGTTTTCAAAATTGTCCTCAATTATCTCAATGTGCTTGTTTCTTCAGGCTTCAGAGAATTTGACTTTCTAGAGGCTTCTATTTGCAATAAATTGGCTCACCAGTGCCTAAGCTTGAAGGATAATACATCAACCCAGACATTTTTTTCAGGGTTAAAGGGGAAAAATGACTGCTTTGGCAATGGTAGAACAATCAACTTGACAATAGATAAACTCCCTTATTCAGTGGCACTAATTCAATAAATGTATACTGAGGAATAAAAGGACCAAGTCTGGTGTTATGCAAGTAATGGCAATAGAAGAATTCATGGTAAAGTACATGAACTTAAATGAAAATATTATCACTGTTTTTCAACAAATAGAAAACTCACTATTCCAAGACTCATGGAGAGGATTCAAAAATTCATATGGTTGAATTGAGATATGACTAAATAGAAGAGGTTTACAATATTCCAAATGGTTGAAAGGTACTCTAATTATAGTAATAAGAGCAGTAGAGTACAATGTGCCACAGTAATGTTAATTTACAATGTGCCATAGTAATGTTGATGAAGGTGCTTTTACAATTCCTGCTATTAAAGGAAAACCATAGTCTTATTTACTGTTTTTCAGATCTATTTGCAGCTTTTAATGTATTTACTACTACCTGAAAACATCCAGTTACTTTTCTCATGTTTTATTGGGGCTTCTCTGCTTTCTAACTCCCTGTTTATATCCCAGTGAGAAGTTGCGTAACACAGAGTCCACAATTTGAGATCCCAGTTATTTCCCTTCTCATATTGCACCCCTTTACACAAAGCAAGAAATAAGGAGGTATGACAGGAAAACTGGCTCTTAATCTTATGGAGTTAAAAGACATGCCAGAAAAGTATGTGTTAAATGTGAAGCCTTCTTATAGCTATAAAATTAAGGTAACATGCTTACATGTTTACTCATGTTTACATGATAAACATGTAAGCACTCAGAGACAAGAGGTTGAGAAGTCAGCCCAGCCTTCTAAGACTATGCGTAGGCAGAAATGCCAAAATGCCAGAACCAGGTAAGACAAGATCACTGACATCAACCCACTATGACAGAACAATAGTCTGTTCTATTTCAAAAATAATAATTGGGAGCTTTCTCAGATGATAAGGTGTGAATTTCAGGTGGTTAGAGACCAATATATGCATAGAATAATCACTAAGATAAAGTCTAGTTGACTTTCTTAGCCTAGTAAAGATCAGACCCTGTGGTGGACACTGAAGATGAAATGAGACAGGCATCACAAGAAGAGGCATGATGTAGAAGAGCACAGGCAGAACTAGAACTTCACCTCGATGTGTGACGCCTCCATTGTAGAAGACTAAAAGTTTTGTACCTCTGAACTTTGAGTAGGCCTGGTATTTCTGCCTCCTTGTAATACCTCCCTTGGACTAAAGCATAAGAAATTAAGAGCATTTTTATTCTGTCTTAGTTTGGGCTTTAACTGGTTCTTCTGAAAAAAAAAAAAAAAACATAAGAAAACAATAAGTTGGTATCACATGGAGCCCATGATGCCTCTTTCTAGAACAAACCTCATTCATCTAGGATCCACAACACCCCAAACCATAAACACTGGGCTAAGCCAAATTGCTAAATGAACGTTTTATTTGTATCCATTATTCCATGAATGGGCTGCAGACATTCCAGCAGTCAAGTGGGCAGTCATTCAGGGAAATGGAGATCAATAAAAAATTCATAAAATTAGTAATCCATTATATGTTTTGTGCTAAAATGTAACCCCCATGAATTTTCAGTAAGACTTCTACTATTCTCCTATACAAACACAATAAACTTGTACAATTGGCTACATTAAAAATTTAATAGGAAAGAAATAAAGAAAAGGGAGAAAGGAAGAAGGAAGAAAAAGAGGAAGAAAAGAAGGAGGAAGATGAAAATTTAGAAAAGAAGATGAGCTAAAATTTAAAGAGAAAGAAGACAATTATCAGAATTGTCAGAATTAATACAAATGAATTTTGTCAGATTGTTGATATTTGTTAGTGTTCAAAATTCATAGACTCCCAACATGGAAAAAATAACTATAAATTAGTAAATTAAATTTAAAAATTATGTAATTTAAATTCCACTGAAGTAGGAAAACTTAGATATAACAATAAAAGGCAAGAAGACTATGAATATTTTTCTAATTTTGAACTGATCTAATAAAGTTGCCAATTAAACAGAGTAAACTTCATGAATTTATGGAATGATGAATTATGACTTAAAAACAAATTCAATGAAATTCCAATCAAAATTCTTTCTGTCTTCAGAAAACTTGACAAGAGAATCCAAACATCATAATGTATAAGAGTGAGGATGAGTCAAGATAATTCTGAAGACAAAGAAAGGAGGGACTTAACCTATCCAACATTAAGTACCCTCAATTAGGTTATGGTAAACTCAGTATTATCAACAAAAATAAAATCATGAAACTGAGAAGAGAAACATGGATTCAACTGTTTAATTTTCGGGTTTTTGGTATGCAACAGGCAAAGTTTGGGTTCTAGTGATTGCATTTTCTTGGGGCAGTTACATACATTTCTCTGTTCTTCATATTTGGCAGCTGGATATGGAAGCCTGACAGGATTTGGGTTGGATATCCTTTTCAAGACACTAAGTGCTTACATGTTTATTCATTAATCAATATTTGTTGTATATGTTTTCTTACTTTGAGATCAGTAAGTACTGTTCAAAGCCTGCCAACTCATTCTCAGAGGTTGATATAAAATGGTGATATTCTAATTATATCATTTTGTTTTCATTTATCTGATAGAATACCTTCATTATACACAGTTTTTCATCTGTTACTTTTACAAAGGTATAAAAAATGCTCAATTCTATTCTTTGATTTCTGTAATGTTCAACACAAAGAATTAGTCCTCTCTGTCCTCTGAAAATAACCAATTCACACTTCTGAGCTCATGGATTTAAATATATGTTCTCAGTTTTACTGTGTAACTATTATAATTCTTACGAATATTGAAGGGTAACATGGCGTATCAGTGGCCAGCAGAAACTCTGAAATTGGTTGCTTTCTCCCAATTTCTGACCCTAGTTGATTTTAACAGCTTAATATTTCTATTTAGAATTTCAAGACATTTCTTCCATACGTTAAAAATTTTCAATCCCAGACCTGGATCAATATTTTTCCCAGAAAGACTCTACTGGAAATTATATTTCATTACCACCGTTTGGCCATTAGAAATGCTCATTGCCCTTGTTACAAATCATTATTTGTAATGTAAGTTTTCAGTAAACAAGTCTGGTTTCAAATTCAAAATTATGGGGCTTACTTAACCTGCTTTATAATACTTCTTTATAGTCTTTCTTCTACACATAATTCCACAAGAAATTCCCAAGAATTTTATTTAACACAAATAATGACAATAAAATTTTCCTAGTTATTCATTTTTAATCACAATTTAAAATATTCTTGCAAAATACACTATTATTAACACGACTTATTACTGCAAATAGTTAATTTTTCGCAATGTGTGATATGTGTTACATTTGTACCCACTTAATTCTCACATATATATGACACTAATGACACTGTATATTTTTAAATCAAATATCCCATTAATAAAAGTGTTATCTACCCTTTTAATATCCATTTTTATACATTCAATGATTCTTTATCATACATTAACTGTTCAGCACCAGTTCTTGTATAGATGTTATTTAGCCATTTTGGTTGTCTAAAATTTTTTTTTCTAGTATTTTTTTTTTAGAATGGGCTCACAAGAACATTGCCTGAGAGTATTCAGGGAATATGTTTGGTAACATTTTGTACCAGCAATAACTGAAAATTAATTTTATTTATATTGCTGGGTAGACATGATAGATTGTAAATAGAAATTTTTATTAAAGAAGATTCATATTCATGATGTATTGAAGATTTACATTGTTTATTCTACTTTGTATTTTTAAAAGCTTGTGGAAGTAATTTCACTAGCCACAAGTGGGTTAGATTCTGAATAACACTACATAAGAAATGGAATAATCTTTCTGTGCCTGTAAAATCAAGCATTAAATAGCAACAAATGCTTGTACTTTATCTTTAATTTAATCAGTCACTACTCCCTGAGCATTGCTGTCTTCCATTTCCTTTTTCTTATTTCTATTCCCATTCCTTTATCCCTCCTTCCACTCTCTCTAGCACGGCCCCCACTACCCTGCATTCTTTTCATAAAGTTCCATCTGTTAGAGAACTCGAATTTCAGTAAGCACACCATGTCTTCACCTGTAATGAGAATATTTTCAGAGAAATATTCAAAGTCAGCAGAGGTAGGCACACAGCCTGGATCCTGGTGCTGTAAGCAGTTAATCCTTCTGTGACAGCCTTACGCCTTATCTACAGGAGAAGAAAACATATGTATTACATGAACTACTTATAGAATTTTTAAGATTAATTTTAATATCTAAATGGTCGTTCAACATAGTAAAAGTAATTAGAGTTTGTTTATGTTTAAAAGGTTTACAAAATGTGTCCCAGAAGACAGAATTAACTATGACAACCTGAATTTTGTATGTCCCAACTTTAAAGTACTTAAATTTTAATCAAGATTAACATTGCACTAAAAAGATTTTATTTTTATACAAGAAAGAATACCAAAATATGAACTGTTAACAAAGCAGTAACTGTGTTTTCCCCAGGGCACACTCTGTGTTACTAAGTCACTGAAGCCATTAAGATGTGTAGACTAGGTAAAAAAGCTAAAGCATATTTTTAGTCTTCTACATTATCTCACCATGTTTTTGTGCACCATCTACTTGAGTTTAAGAAGAACCCAACTGTAGTCTCAAAAAAATTGCAAATACTTCTTTCACTCCATAATTTCATTTATTCTCTATAAATGCTCATTACCACAAGTTGATACAAAAATCTTCTTTTCACAGCTTATCCTTATCCTAAACTTTATGCCCTATAAGTGAAAAATTTCTGATAAAAGGTGTCCTCGTGTTAATACTATTCTGAACACACATCTTAATTATCTTCCCTATTACTCATAGAATCAAGGAAAATTTAAAAATCACTTTTCTTCAGGTAAGTGGACAGATAGAAAACATGCTTAATTTCACCATTCAGTTGTCAAGGGTCACTTACTAGCACTGACACCCCAACCCTCACCTTAGCTGCTTCTATCATCTCATTGTCAATAAAAGATAATAAAGAATGACAAAAGTAAGCCCCAAATATGAACTTTATACAACTACCATTCTTAATGTGTGTATCATATTCATGTGAAGAGATGAAGATTTAATTAACATTGATTTAAATAAATTAATCCTTGAATCTCATATTCTGAATGTCTTATTCTTCCTTCATGAAAGTATGTCTTTTTTGTACTTTTTTCCTGAAATTAAATTTTTGCATGTATGGCCACCATTACTCACCATTCTATCTGAATTTCACCATCTATATTTATCTCAGTCCATAGATATGTGCATTCTAATTAAATTCATAACACCTCTACTATAGACAATTCAAACAGAACTTACACCTCTTGCCATTAAGTGCTGGCTAGTGATTGCAAAGAGAGCACCTATCTGAAGGACATTCTAGTCACATGTTTGCATATTTTCACATTATTTCACTACACAAAATTCTTGTTGTTTTTCAAAGAAGGCCAAATAAATTAGATATATAAAATTACTGATACAAGTCAGCTTGGTACTTCAATCATATCTAGTTTCTTTTCCTGGTCTTCTAGCCTGGGCTTTTCAAAAAAGAATTAGAGCAATTTTATTAATTCTGAACTTAAGGATATAATACATTTGAATGACAGAACTAGCATCATCTACTTCTCTGATCTAATTTCACTGATACTTTTATTTTTAGTCAGATCACTGGGCAGAACTGTGAATGCAATCTTCCATTATGTTTGAATACCCATTTGTTATTTAAAAAATGAAAAAAAAAACACAAGTTTTTCACGTGGCCCCATAGCCAATACTCTCTCACCCATCTTATTTTGTGAATTTACAATCAATAACAAAAAGCCTTAGAGAGCCCCTGGGATGCACTGGGATATAAATCAAGCAATATAAAGAGGTATTCATATAATAAAAAATCATTCCTTTCCCCATCCCATTCCATCCCCAGTGTCACTTCCTGAGTGATGATTTTAGTCATTTTTCTCTCCTGTTTACCTCCATAAAGTTAGAGATTGTGATAATAAGTTATAGATGCTATTGTATTTCCTCTAAGAAAATTGCTTATTTACATAATACTTGACTTTCTTTCTTTAAAGAGTTGCATTATTTATTTTCTTCTTCCACTTAGCATTACAAATTTAAATACACATATATCTCAATTATGTGTTTATTTTCATTGCACAGTATTTACTAATCATCCATTATCTATGATAGTGATTGTATTCCTCTGTCTGTGCCTCTGTATCTCCTGTATCAAGATTCGAACCGAAATTTTGACAAGAATTTTTCAAGAATTTTCTACATACAGTTTTCTACATAGGACTTCTATGTAGAAATATTAGAGGCCTGCTAAACCTGAGAGTCAAAGAATGCTGAGAGGGTAGCATTTATAGACATTTGGTCATTGGTAAAATAAATAGCCATCACCCTCTAAAGTTGGGAAAAAGAAATAGAGCAAAGGAAAAAGAGAGATAGAGATAAGGAGACAGAATGTCAGGGGTCAGGCAAGAGAGCAAACTGCCTCAAAAAGTTGACAGCCAGATTCTAAAGCAAGATGATACTACATCCTGTTCATAAAACTGCCACTGCACTTTAAACAACTTCTAGAATATCTGTGATTATCAGGTTTCAAACCCTCATGAAAGTAAGAGGCTGGTTCTATTCTCAAATAATTTGAGAAGAGCAGTAAACTGAATCTATTTGTAGCAAAAAAAAGTATATCCACAGTACATTACAGATAAATTTATTCAGTAACCTTAACTAATATTAGGAGCTTCATAAAAAGAATGGCATATATTTGGGTGCTATAAGCATTTAAAAGAATTCTTTTGTACTTTAACATGTGATGATTTTCCTAACAATTTTAAATAGAAGAAATTAAAACAAAGAGTGAAATATAACCAATGATCAAGACCGGAAATATTAAATAGGTGCAGAAAAGAAATGGTCCTGATATTGGTGTTCTCAGGCAATCAATAAGGGTATATTATCTTTCAGGAAAAGATGGAAGTTATATATGTGCATTTAAAATTACTTAATAAACGAATACAAAAAAAGAGTAAAATGGAAAAATTATACCTGAGAAATATAGAATCAGAGATAAAGAATTGCCATGTCTGTAACAGGTAAGTATCAGTAAATTTGAAGAAAAGACAAAAGAAATTCTCAAAACTGAATTATGATATAGGAACATACATTGAGCTGTAGGGCAAAATCAAGAAGTTTAATAGAAGTATGATCAAAATTCCTTAAAAATGAGAAAACAGAAAATACAGAACAAGTGATTTTTAAGAATTTCCAAATGAAAGAACTACCAGAAACAAGAAACTCAGTAAACTCTCAAACACTTAGATGTATCATGGAGAAACTAAAATCCAAGGAAGGAAAGCAAATTTTTAGAAACAACCACAAGAGAAATACCTTTCATCAGAAACAATGGAGGTCTGAGGAAAACAGAAACACATTTTGAAGCAGATGCCAGAATATTGGCAATGAGGAATTGTTCTATGTCCAGCCAAAAGTCTCCTCCTCAAATTAAGCCAAATTAAAGGCGTTTTCTGATGAACACAAGGTGTAAGAATTTTTATCCAATATATTGGAAGTTTAAGATAAGTTTTCATGATGAAAACATGTGATTGGGGGCTGGGGATGTGGCTCAAGCGGTAGCGCACTCGCCTGGCATGTGTGCGGCCCGGGTTTGATCCTCAGCACCACATACCAACAAAGATGTTGTGTCCACCGAGAACTAAAAAAATAAATATTAAAAAAAAAAAGAGTAAATTGACAAAGTTGTCAATCACTCTTCTAAAAAAAAAAAAAGAAAACATGTGATAAGGAGGCTAAATATTTAAGAAGCATTGTACAAATTAGAAGATGTAAATATTCAATAACATTAAAATTAAACCCACCATAAACTTCATAACACGTTGATTGTTTAAACTAAAAGTGATAGATATACTGTGGAGTTGATACAATATACAGATTTAAATTAACATTAACCCCTTCCCCCAAAAAAAGAATAAGGAAAGCTTATGAAGTAATTATTTCTCAAGGTAGACAGGAATAAGGTAAAGATATATACTGTAATCTCTAAGCTAACCCACAAAATTAATAAGGCAATTAAATATAATAAAACATTAGGAAAGTAAAATTGAAAAGTACTTGATGACTAAAAACAAGGCATAATAGAAGGAAGAAAGAAACAAACAAGTTAAAAATCAGTGCTCTGTGCATGTATGAATATGCCACAGTGAATTCCACCTTTATGTATCTCCATGAATCACCAAGAGAGATGCGAAAACAATAAACAAATAGAAGGAAAACCTGAGAGTAGTGGTAAGGGAGCACTGTGGAGGGAGAAGGTGAGGAAACAGGAAGTACTAAAGACTGAAATGAAGAAAATTATATTCCATGTATGTATAAGGACATTGAAATCAAGCCTGAAGTTATGTATAAAGATAATGCCAACTGAAAACATTTAAAAGGTTATATAAAAAATGTTGGATTGATAAAAAATGAAAAAGCAAATGCTAATGTATTTGACTCAGTCTCAAACATATCAATAATTGCCATAAAATTAACATGAAGAGATTGTCAGACCAAATAAGAAATCGAGGATCCATTGTATGCTGTCAATAAGAAAATAGTTTTAAACATAAATATGTAACATATTTTTAAAAGGGATAGACATCTATATACAGTGTTAAATATACATCTAAGAAACCCAGTATGCTTATATTGATGCCAAGTACCAAAATGAAACACCAAAAATAAAAGTAATTATATTAATTTTTTGTTTATGTAATAGTTATAGATGAAATGATTTAATTCTTTGGTCCTTGATCCACTTGAGTTAAGTTCTGTGCATTGTAAGAGACAGAGGTTTATTTTCATTTTGCTGCATATGGATTTCCAGTACTCTCAGCACCATTTATTGAAAAGGCTATCTTTTCTCCAATGTTTGTTTTTGGTGTCTTTGTCTAGTATGCGATAACTGTATTTTATGTGGGTTTATTTCTGTTTCTTTTATTCTATAACATTGGTCTATATGTCTATTTGGTGCCAATACCATGCTGTTTTGTTACTATAGCTTTGTAGTATTGTTTAAGGTCTGGTATTGTGATGCCTCCTGCTTCACTCTTCTTGCTTAAGATTGTTTTGGCTATTCTGGGTCTCTTATTTCTCCAAATGAATTTCATGATTGCTTTTTCTATTTCTAAAAGGAATGATGATGGGATTTTAATTGGAATCACATTGAATGTGTATAGTGTTTTGAGTAGTGTGGCCATTTTGACAATATTAATTTTGCCTATCCAAGAACACGGAAGATCTTTCCATCTTTCTAAGGTCTGCTTCAATTTCTTTCTTTAGTGTTCTGTGGTTTTCATTGTAGAGTTCTTTCACCTCTTTTAAGTTGATTCCCAAGTTTGTTTGTTTTTTGAGGCTTTTGTGAATGGAATAGTTTTCCTAATTTCTTTTTCAGAAGATTCATTACTGATGTATAGAAATGCATTTGATTTATGGTATTAATTTGATATCCTGCTATTTTGCTGAATTCATTAATTAATTCTAGAAATTTTCTGGTGGAGTGTTTTGGATTCTCTTAAGTACAGAATCATGTCATAAGCAAATAATGATAGATTTAGTTCTTCTTTTCCTATTTGTATCCCTTTAATTTCTTTTGACTGTCTAATTGCTCTGGCTAGAGTTTCAAAGACTATAAGCAAAGTAAGCCAATCCCCAAAAGCCAAAGGCCAAATGTTCTCTCTGATAAGTGGATGCTGATCCATAATGGGAGGCACATAGGGAAAATGGAGGAGATTTGATGGGGCAAAGGGGAGGGATGGTTGGGGAGGGGGAATGGGAGCAGGAAAGATGTTGGAATGAGATGGACATCATTTCTCTAGGTACATGTATAACCACACATCTGGTGTGATGTTACATCATGTACAACCAGAGAAATGAAAAGTTGTGCTGCAATTGTGTACAATGAATCAAAATGCATTCTGCTGTCATATATACCTAATTAAAACAAATAAATTAATTTAAAATTGAATTGAAAACAATTATGAAATAGTAAAAGGAACAAATGACAGAGGATATCAAGAAATAAAAATTACTTAAAATATTGATAAATTAATAAATATAGTCAAGAAATACTAAGGTATATACTCAAGTGATATATGTGAGTAGGAATATACTCAAACATATACTCAAATAATATTCTTACTCAAGTAAGAACACTCAAAGTAAAAACTAGAGAAACACAAGTTTATATCAAACATAAGAAAGGAGACTTTACCCCAGAATCTAAACATGTTAATATAAAATAGCACTTTATGATTAATTGTATGCTAGAAAATGGAAAATTTGTGTTAAAATAATCCTTTAAAAGTCTCATAATACAATAAGAACAAAAGGATTTGAAAACCTAAAGACCCTAAATCTGTTAAATATAGTGAATATAATTAAAAAAGGTTTACACCTCCCTTCCCACTCACAACAAACACACTCTTTCGAGGCCTACATACCCTCAACAGGAAATCCTTTCAATTATTTAATGAAGAAATAGTGTCAATAGCATAAACTTTAAAAAGTATAGAATAGATTCCACTTATTTTATAAGGACTGAATAAATCTGATATAACTCCCCTGCCCCCAAATCACTATTGAATATAACTCTAAACATAAATGTAAAAATATTTGGCATATTAGCAAATTGAATTCAGCAAAAACTTAAAGAAACCCAGTAATGCTTAACTAGCAAGTACATTCAATTTTACGAAAATTAAAACCTATGGTTAAAAAAAAAGTAATTAAGAAAGTAAATGTAAAGGCCCAAACAGGAGGGTACATTTGCAACACATAGAGCTAACAAAATCTCTTTTACCCACCCAAAATGTAGACATTCTATCTGGGAGCCATGGAGCATGTCTGTAATCCCAGCAACTGGAGCGGATGAAGAAGGACAAATGCAAGTTCAAAGCCAGTCTCAGCAATTTAGTGAGACTCTGTCTCAAAGTAAAAAGGGCTGGGGATGTGCCTTAGTAGTAAAGTGCCCCTGGGTTCAACCCCAAGTACCAAAAAAATAATAATAATTATTATTATACATATACATATATAATTATATTTGTTTATATCATACACATACACATACACACGCACATACATTCTTGATATTTAAATCCCTTTGTCTCTGTGTCTTTCCTTTATGACATCTCAATAATAAAAATCATCCATACAAAACTATGGGCAAAAACACTCATCTAGACATTTCATAAAGACGTACAAATGATCAATAAACACATGAAAACATGACAAAAACTGTTACTAAAAAAAGTAACATAAAAACCACAAGATAGCATGAATTCTTTTACAGGCATGAATGACTATGAGATCTGTAATCTAAGTAGTTCACCTGTTGGCATGTCTGGGGGTAACTAAGGGAGGTGGGTCGCTGGAGGTATGCCTGGAAGGATTCATCTTCTTTGAAGCTCCTACCTCTCTGCTTCCTGACCCTATCATGAGCTGAGCAGTTTCTTTCCACTGGGCCCTTCTCCCAGAATGTGCTGCCTCATCTTGAGCCTACAGCAGTGGAGATGGCTTTCTATGAATTGAAACTCTCAGGCCCCCCAAAATCATTTCCTCTACTAAGTCCCTGTTGTCAGATATTTTGGTCATAGAAATGCAAAAGTTTACTTAAAACACTTGTGTATCCCAACTTTTTACATTAGCCTCTATGTGAGTAAAAATGTATTCTATATGACACTCAGAAGTACCAGATTACTTATATGTCTGGATGGAGAACTGAGAGAAAACTGGAGAGATTTTTCTGGAAATAAACATTTAATTATTTCTCCTTTAATGCTCACAGACCAGTTTGTAATCCGATTTGCATGAGGAAGATAAGCTTCATACCATACTGCAGTCCCCCCTGTTCATGTTGCTGGGTAGTGCTTTCTCTGTTCTGTGTATGTGTAGATTTGTTTTCCAACTACTCTTTCACTTCTAGAAAATTGAAAGTATACACTATGTTCATTCTTTGTGATTCACCACCACAATCATCTCAATGAGGAATGTTGAAACAAATACATAGGCTTTGTCCACAGTTTTCAAGAAAAAATAAGAAGCTTTTTCTACAGAATTTAACAAGCTACATGATTTGACTTAATCTCAGGGTTCATGGGACTGCAATGATCTCACAACTATAAACAGAAAACAATTTTTCCATCTAATTAAACTGCATCGAATTTTTATTGGAATTTTGCCTTGGAAAAAATATTTCACTTCTCTAAGTCAATTTTCATATCTTCTAAAATATATACAAATCATAGTACATCATAGAGAGGTTTTTTTAGTATTAGAGATCAAGTGAGGCATGTAAAGAAATTTAGTATTCTACTTGGTACTTACTAAGTTTTCAAGAAATCTTAAGCACAAATGTTGTTACCCATTACTTTTTTTATCCCTTTGCAAAATGCTCTAGGATACAACAAAATCTTAAATGTGCACTGCCTGTTCCATGATATCTTCACTCCAGTTAATGCATGTGCTCTTAATTCACTCAAAAATCATATTTTTGTCTATCCTTCAGTAATCTGCTCTAACTTAAAGTCAACTGGTCACCTTAAATATGGGCTCAATTTAGTTGGAATAAACTGCTAAGCTACTTTGTTATGATTTATCTCATTTGTCATTTCTATAGTGCTGCTAAATTTCAAAAATTGAAGCAGAGTTTTAATGTATAAATTGAAGTTTTCCAAAGACACCTAATTTGTCCTAAATGCATTCAAAACTACAGCAATGTAATGGAAATTCATATTTCTTCGTAGGCCATTTTGAACATAAAGTAATAATTTTTTTTCAACATTGAATGATTCTCAATTGGCAGAAAACTTAAACTATAGTGGAAAACATCTTCACCCTTTAATTTGGTTGGTTTGTTTATTCCTGAGGATGACCCATAAGTTAATTCCTTTCTCCTTCTGTTCTCAAAGTAAAATCAAAAGGTAAATCTCTGGTAACTGTATCAAATGGAAAGAGGTAACTGAATGTTTAAGAGAAAGGCCTAAATGAAGTTTTGTGACTAAAATAGCTTTCATGTCTGAATTGCAAACTGTAACAAAGGTTTGCCTTCAGTTTTTATAGTCAAAACTTGGTTTTATTCTTATTTCAATAAGAGTGTATCATTTCATATTTTAAGTGTGATAGAATTGTTTTGATGTGAAAACCATTTTGATAATGTTAAGTCACATATCCTAATATTTTAATAGCCATGTTTTATTTATTTGTTTTTATGTCATACTGAGGATCTAAACCAGTGCTTCAAATGCATTAGGCAAGTGCTGTACAACTGAGCTGCAACACCAGCCCCATATCATAATATTTTAAGATATATTTTGTGGTGTTCTTGTTGGTTTGACTTTATTTCAGTAGCAGCCTATATTATAGTTCCAGGTAACTCACTATAGTTGGATTCTTCGTGGTTAAGTGTGCTGCTGTATTAGTGTTTCTTGTGTGAAGAAAACATTCTTCACTTAATGACAATTACAGATTTGTGAGGTAGTTGATAAATGGTATCTGAGAAATCATGGTGTATGTACGATGTAAGAAAAGAAGCATTGGATTTCTACCAGTTTCCTTAATGTCTTCCTTCTATAAAGTGGATGACATGTTCCAAATAGTGCTGTTCTTTCTGTCTGGGCTTTGAAAAAAGATCTAGAATCTAGAAAATCATAGATGTTTGTTGTTATAAAACCCTAAGACATCTGAATATCTTAGCAGTTAGCTATGTCATCTTGAATTTTATTGTAAACCTCTTACCATCAATGAAAATTATCATAGGTTTGTATTTTAACTAAATAATTGTCAGCATAATATTATATCATTTCTTAAATTAAATCTTGTTCATATTTCAAAGTTATATGATAGAATTTCATGACAGCATTTCATGATAATTTTTTTTTTATAGTTTAAGAGTAGGGGTAAGACCACAGTTTGTTAGAAGCACATTTTATTTTTATTCTTCCCTGGGTTTTTCTATATTCCAAAGGAGTTTACATATCCTGGTAATAATATGACAACAAAATTTGAAAATGATCCTCTTTGTCTTTTCTGTATTTCTTAATTTTTCTTAAACTCATAACACTTCTTAAATATAAGTGTTAAGTCTTAGCAAAACTTGTCTAGAATGGTACTTTCTAATTTTTAGCGAGCCATTCTCATAAAATTGCTAACTTTAAGTCATCTCATGGTGCTGTAACATCATCTTTTGATTGGCACCCTCTTATGCAATACTTTCACACTTTATTGTGTGGTAGTTCCTTCAGCTGCTTCTCATTGTACAAAACTGTGTGGATATAAGAAGAACCCTAGTTCTTCTTATATTGTGAAGGGAAAAGGCAAAGAAAAAAATATATATATATATACATATTGTTCTTATGATTTTACAAACTTTTATGTTGGATTCAAAAGGTAAATACATGTGTTTGATTTGCCGTATTTACTGGATTTCCTTTCGTAAATTCTTGCTCTTTGACATCAAGGCCCATATTAAATGGCACCTTCTCTGTTTAGATCCCTTGAAATTCCACAGTAAAATAATTACTCCTTCGTCTGTGCTCTCCTGGCACTTTTTTCATCATGAAAATATGGCAATCATTACATTATATTTTAGCTATATTGAGACATATTTACCCTGATTTATAAATTGTGTTTTACTTCATAACATCTTATTCATTATAGAATACCATCTGTTATATGGTAAGTACTCAGTCAATTTTTTGCTGAATTTAATGGGAATTCAAGAAATTGGCAGCCATCATACTCCCCCTTTCTAAATCATTAGACATGAGCTGGCTCCAGTTGATACTCAAATCTGTGTAGAAGTGGTAAGAAAACTTTTGTCAAAATTCCAGGAGTAAGTTCTTCCATTTCATTGAAGATTTGAATTAACATTTGAAGCCAGTTCTTCCCAGTGCTTGGATTTTTGAGTACAGAAAAGGAAATCAGTTAGACTGCTAATTAGAAAAAGAAAGAGGTAAATAGCTTTACTTATTAAATTAACAGTGTTCTCATTGTGGAGGACTTCTGGAATTGCAGGTAGGCAATCAGGAAGTGGAGACACTATCAATTGACTTACACAGGGATGAAGGTGGGGTGGGTAAATTGGTCTAGGGAACAAGTCCATGGACTTAACTAGGAATAAAAAATACTGTTAGATGAAGCTCAGTGGTAGAGGGCTTGCCTAGCATGTGCAAAGCACTGGGTTCAATACCCAGAACAGGAAGTTAGAAAGGGGGTAGGGAGAACAAGAGAAAGAGTGAAAGAACCATTGACTCTGTGAAAGAATTAATATTATCTAGCAGTCATATACTATTTAGTTCATTTTATTTTTCCCTTTTACTACACAGTTAGTCCCTACTATCATCCCATATTTTCTATGAAGCTTAATTAAATATAAATCAGCTTTAAGAAATGAAAGAGTGTTCTAAGTACAAAATAAGATCATATGGAACTATGAAAGTTTCAGCATTCTGGAGAAGATGGTTTAAAGATATAACAGTCTCTCAAAGCCATTTATCAGCCAATAGGAACCAAGCACCATGCTGGGGCAATGGAGAAAGAGCACTAAATAAGGCAGATCTGACTCCAATTTACAATTTACTCTGAAAGATAGATATTAAACACGTAGACTTAATAACTAATTTTTTTTTAATTTTAAAGATATTCTTCTACTCCTGAGTCAGTAAGCTATTATTATTGTGATTGCCATGACTTTAGCAATGAAAGACAAAGGCAAGATAAATTGTGCTGTACAAGTCATAAAATATGTGATTGAATTTTAAAATAAGGAATCTTGCCAAACCCCTGTTACCACAGATTTATGTTCCACTTACAATAAATACCTATCAATAAAACTAATCATTTTACTTCCTTTTGAGACCTGCATTTATATTAACGTTATTCTCATGATAGTTATGGCAGACACCTGCTGACTTCACATTCTGAACTCTCATCACCTCAGTGTGAGGATGTCAAGGCTTAGGGAGCTAGTGAGTTACCACACTTATTACTGACAGACAACATACATAAAATCTAGCATTTTGAAGGATTCAAAAAAGAAAAGAAAATTTAAAAAATAAGAATAGATTAGGGTGAGGAATTTCCCATGAGTTATAATACAGAGAGGAAGAAAGTAAGAGACAAGAGAGGAAGACATAAGGAAGACAAAAGAATGAGCAATATTAATGCAATTAAAGAAGTGACTTGGAATCTAAAGAAAGCATAGTAAATGGAAATGAAGGGGAAATAAAATGGTTTTTGTTTGTTTGCTTATTTTGCTTTACCTCTGTAAAACTCCAAATTTGATTTTATTATACAGTATTCGTTTGCTATAAATAAGCTGACATTCTATTTATGTCTCTTCCTCTGCCTCATGGACAGGCACACACTCACAGTTGAATTGGATTACTTGATGCTATGATTTTAACAGTAAGCTCTGAAAATATGTCTCTCTTAAGCTATATGTTTACCATTGTCTGATTCATCACCGTGTTCAAACTTCATGTTCTTTCCAACTCAATTAAAATAAAACAGTGAGAAAGTATCTGTAGCTCCATTAAATTACTAATTCAACACCTGTCATTTTACCATATGTAAGAGACTAAAAATGGAGGTAATCCAGAGGGACAAAATCACTCAGGAGAGTACCTTTCCCTTTCATGTCAGGGGTAAGAATCCAGCTCAAAGCTGTGGTGACTAAATTTGCTCCCAACCCAGTGTTTCACAGAAGCATATATAAAAATGTGGAAATGTAGTTCTCATAGTTTGAAAATTCTTGTTGATTGGTAAATTCCCATGGGAGTCACTGAAAGTAGTTGTTGATGATGTTGAATATATAGAGCTGTGACTAATGGTGCATGGAAATGTCCTTCCTTCAGGTTTTCTTCTGAAAGATGTGAAGGACTCTATTTCTGTGTTTTTAAATAATTGATATGTTGTCCCTAATAATATTTGAAATGATTAAAGATGGAAAATACTAACTACCCTGATTTAATGGTTATACACTATTCATGAATCTAATTATCACACTCTGTCCCCAAATTTCTACAATTGAAACGATAATTTAAAAAAAAACAGAAAATAAAACCAATAAGAAATTTTAAATGCTTTGTGGATAGAAAAAAAATTAGCCATGTGTAATCCAAGCAGCTCCAGAGGCTGAGGCAGGAGTATTACATGTTCAATGCCAGCCTCAGTGAGGCCCTAAGCAACTTAGCAAGATCTGTCTCTAGATAAAATATATTTTTAAGAGGCAGGGGGAGTGAGGGTGGGAAGCAGGGGTTGTGGCTCAGTGGTTAAGTGTCCCTGGGCTCTATCCACAGTAACAAAAAAATAAATAAATAATAAATAAATAAAAATATTTTAGAATAACTTTTAGATGTAGCTCAAATCATGAGATTGAAAAAAGTTCAATAAAACACTGAGCGAAATCAGGGCATGTCTGCATTCTATATTTTTGAAATATATATATATAAACAATCTCCCATTACCTGAGATTAAACATATAATTCAGAGCTCTTTTCTTTCATCTATATTCATAGGTAAAAATTAAATCCACAAACCAGAATTTTTCTTCATTAAAGAGTATGAAATAAGATCAAGATAATGGATTTTTCCTAGTAGTATTTTCTTGAAAATTTTGACTTTATATATGACATATTTTCTTTCAATTATTTTCCAAAAATATGTATTAGAGTTAGTCAGAATGGACAAATGTAATCTACTTGTGATTTAATAATGAGATGGAATCAGAAATATTTAGAGATCAAACACAATTCAATTAAACAGAGAGAACAAAGTCTAAATTTCTTCTGACAAGAGCAATGGATAGGAGAAGAAAAACATCCCACAAAACCCACTTTAAGATTTGTTTAGAATGTAAAAAAAAAAAAAGGTAGTGTGACTGGAAAGAGATGTAAAGGACTTGGGTTACTTTTATGGTGGAATGAAAATGGAGCTTGGGTTGCATTTGTTCTTTGTAATTACCTTAATTAATTAATGTCTGGGTGGTTCCTGTTTGTTAAAATGTGTTTACACAACTGGATGTCTTAACAACTTGTATTGTCAGGATAAGAAATTTGGTAACCTCAGTAATGATAAGAATTTTGATCTGGTGCATATGCATGATGCATGTCAAAACTCCTTTTTTTTTTTAATCTGACCTTATACTAAAGCTTCTGAGTTTTATTTCCCTTAACTCTCTCAAGTCAATACTGAATTATAAGATTAAGAATTACAATGTGTTGTTTTCTCCAATTTTCCTACTTCCCTCTCATAGTTCATTAATAGTCTCAACATCTTGGTCTCCTAAGAGCCAGTCTTGTGATTGATGATATTATATGTACATTATATTTGGGTTGAATTGGTAATAATTTGCTCTTCAAGTTCATCTCATTACCATCCTACAGATGATCTGGCGTATTCCTCTAGAATTCACCACCATAATTCAGAGAGATGAAATCTAAATGCATCATCTTAGTCTTTGTCTGTATTATTAACCTTATAATTTCTCACCATAGTTAATAGTGCACTGATCTGTTGCTACACTCATTCTATGACTGTTGTTTGGACCTTGGATCCCTAATTTTATATGTTCCACTTGGAGGAGTCTCCCTTGTAGGGAACTTAAAGATGAATTCAAATGTTCTTCCCCTGACTTTGATCATCCTCAACAGTGTGTCCTCAAAGAGAGTTTGATAAATTATCCTACTTAAAAGCATCTTTACCTTGGAATAGATATTAATTCTTCTCTAAAGATCCCAGACTTGTTAAATACAACTGTGGCAAGCAACAGGATTGTTTTAGCTTGTTTCTGGATCTTTCAATGAAAAACAGCAAGATAAATAGAATTATGGGGCTGAACAATCTTATATAGAATATTTATTTTTCATTTTGCAAATGAGAAACCAAGAACCCACAGTAGGCATTTGATTATCCCTACATCACAAACACTGTACTTTGAGAAATGGAAAGTCTTTCCTTAGTCTCTCAATATAACCTTCTGTTGTCCTTGTTCAAGCTTCTCACTATACCCCAATTCCTACCAGTTTGGGCCATCTTACTCAGGTCCTTGTGAATGCTGGGCAAGTTCTCTACCACTGCCGCAGTCCGGCTGCAGCAAAATAACCAGGGGTGACAAGGAACTTGTGTACATTGATACAGAAGGAGTAGGAGCCGTTTATTGTAGGACAACAGAGGTATTTATACATTCCATACAGCTTATCTTAATTAACATAAACTAGATACAGCAGTCAACCAATAAGAAATCTCCACACTTAATGGCTTGCTGGCGCCACCTCATAAACCACTCCTCCTGGCAAAATACCAGGCGCCATCCTGCCTTGTTTAAAGACTCTAACATACCACTGAAGTGAGTGATTTTCCAGACTTTTTCTAAAATTTTTATTTTGAAGCAGAGTCTTTTTTAATTGCCTAAGCTGGCCTGGGCCTTGGAATCATCCTGCCTCAGTCTCTGGAGTATCTTGCATTATGGGTGTAAACCAGAATGCCTGTCATTTTAATAGGCAGTTAGTACTGTTGTTGTTATTGTTGTTATATTATTAGTAATAGTAGCAGAATAGTACTAGTAGCAAGGATTGAAACCAGGGCCTTGTGCATTCCAGGAAGGCATTCTGCCACTGAGATACATCCTTAGCCTATTTTAATTATTAATTATCAATCATATTGCCACATAATTTGCATATATAATGGTTAAATAAATTGTTAATGTGATCAATCTTCCCTAATATAAAATTGCTTGAGCAAAAACCTTAATGTGAAAATTAGATCATTTTCTTAGGCTATATTTTGAAATGAAATTGCAAAATAAGAACGTTAACATTTCAACACTTTTGCTAGATATTACCAACTTTCTTTCTAATATCATCTTTCTTTTAACATACTCACATAATAATTTTACTAGAAAGACATTATCATTATACCTTAATAAGTATTTTGAACTTTGTTTATTTTTATGAGGAAAAGTAAGATCTTATTTTAATAAGCATAACATGTGTTATTATTTAGGCTGTACTAAATAATATCATAGTAATTAGTTACATATAACTATTTAAATTGAAATTTACTAAAATCAATAATTCAGCTCTTAAATACAGGAATCACAGTTAATGTGTTGAATAACTACATGTGCCTTGTGGCTATTGTTTTAGATATGGCAGATATGGACCATTTCCTTACTCACAGGTAGCTCTATTGATAATGTAGCTCCTTGTTATTAAATGCTCAAATTTATGGAGAAGGAAGTATCTTAAGCTTAATTATAGGCCCATTCTCATACATATAGGAAGTGGATAAGTCAGGATTAAATAACATCAACTAATTCTATATAGTGTTATGTATAATTTCAGTATGTTTCCCAGCAGTTCATGTATTAAAACCTTGGTCCACAGTATGGCAATGTTAAGGTGATGGAAACATAAAAAGAAAAGTTTTAGGGGAGATCATTAAATCATGAGGATGGGACCACTATCAAAAGAGATTAAAGTAGTCCTTCCAGAACCCTGGTTAATTCCATAGAGTAAGCCTGGCCCCTGAATCTGCCTGGTTTTCTGCCTCACCATGTGATACCCTCACTTTCTCTCTCTCTCTCTCTCTGTCTGTCTCTCTGTCTCTCTCTCTCTCTCTCTCTCACACACACACACACACACACACACACACACACACACACACACTCACTCACGTATTCTCCAGCCAGGATGCCA
The DNA here is from genome assembly GCF_045843805.1 of Urocitellus parryii. Classification (NCBI taxonomy): domain Eukaryota; kingdom Metazoa; phylum Chordata; class Mammalia; order Rodentia; family Sciuridae; genus Urocitellus; species Urocitellus parryii. The sequence continues at coordinate 88,414,401 of NC_135538.1, read as the reverse complement.
TCTACAATCCTGTGATGTAGCCAAGGAGAATTTCACCAGAAGTCAGATTGATGAAAGTCCCAGTTGTTGACTTTTAGCCTCCCAAAGTGTGATGTTAATAAACCTGTTTTCTTTAAAAGGCCTAAGGTGTTTTGTTATAGTAACAGAAAGTGGACCCAAGCATGATTTATCTTTGAATGATTTTTTTGAAACTGATAGTAAGAATAATATTGACTTTTTCAGTCATCTGTGTGTTTTGTATTTTAAATTGTTTAATCACATGGAATAAATATCTACTAAATAAGTGATATATTTCTGAATAAATGATATTTATATTTCTCTCATTAAATAAAGTTCATATTTTCTTTCTAAATTAAACCTTTATTATCACAAACCATATATTCCACCATCATCAAATATGGTATTCTAAGAAATGGAATTTACTCTTACATTTCTACAAAAAAGGATCCTGGGTTGACACATTTGTTTCTTTTTTCAGTATGACTTTTTTTATTTTAGTGACAAACAAGTTTTGAAATTTTGGAAAATGGAGAAGTAATACATGAGAAGGATATGAAAGAAAGGCATAAAATAAGACTGTATGAATGTTCTTTATTCAAAACTTTACAGCTACCAGAACAACAAATTGTTGTCGTATTTAGCAAGATAAAATTTGGAGGGTTTAGAAAAATAGTAACTTACATGTTTATATTCAGTGTTCTTTAGAAAATGTATGGTGAACAAACTGAGTTGTAATGAAATTAGGGTGTGGGTGCTGAATTGTGTTAGATAACTGAGACTGAGTCTTGTAGAAAATGGTGTTTTAATTGTTTATGTAGTAATATAATTTGATAATGAGAATTTCAAAAAATATTATACTGTTATATAACTGCCATATTAACTGAAGAGATAAAGTTCTATGCCAAATTAATTTTAATAACATCACTAATATAAGCATTTCTATTCTTTTTATTTCTAAGAAATATACATATCTTAGTGATATTAAAACTCACAGAGTCACTTTTTATTTGGGGAAAAATTCAAGTATTGTTAATGATTTTTTTTAAGAGAGAGTGAGAGAGAGAGAGAGAGAGAGAGAGAGAGAGAGAGAATTTTTAATATTTATTTTTTGGTTCTCAGCGGACACAACATCTCTGTTGGTATGTGGTGCTGAGGGCTGAGGCTCGAACCCGGGACGCATGCATGCCAGGCGAGCGCGCTACCACTTGAGCCACATCCCCAGCCCAATGATTAATATTTGTAAAATAATTATATATTTATGCTCATATCAAGGGTAGCTATTAAGAACTGGTCAAAAGATTGATATATTTTGCTATTTTTACAGAAAAAGAGAAAAAGGAAATACACACACATTCTCCGAAATTTTGCAGGGCATTTAACATTATAATAGTGACAGTCAATATAAGCAGGCTTTTTACAAATAATTTTTAAGACACTGTTTTTAAAAGGCACCATTTCAAAATACAAACTCTTACTATTTGTGTATGATAGACCATATCTTTTTGGTATCTTTCCCACATTTTAATTGGTTGTGCTTAGAGCTGTATAACAGCCTTGGCCAGAAAATTATCTGGGGAATAATTTCTAAATGTCTTTATGTTATGGAAAATGACACTTATCACCTTATTTTTAAACATCAAAAAGTTCTTGAGGTCTTGCTACTGACATCTTAACAAGTGGAAATGGGGTTTATGTTCTTGATAATAATAGAAAGCTCACTTCTCCTCTGGCATGACACACTTTTGCTCATACTTTGTATTCAATGAACTAGAATTTATAGAAATTTTAAAAGTTAGACATGCAGGGCAAAATTGCAATAAATGTTGTTGATAATGTTTTGTTCAAGCAAAGCCATGTTAGACACTTGTACTTCTACAGTCTGTTAAAACCCATAGCATTGTCTGAATAGAAAAGCAGATACACAATGGGTTGCTATCTTACTTCTTGTAAACTATGCTGAAAATGTCTTTTTGACTTGCAAGGTGATGCAGATTTAGGCAGGTGTGCTTCCATGTTGAAATCCTCCAGAGATTAACAATAACAAGAGCTGCCTCAAGGTGTTCTTGGTTCCATTTCACCACTTCACCATCTGGGTAGACATACGAAGATCAGTTCAGCAGATTTTGGAAATGATTATTATGGAGGTTATTCTTTTTAACAGATGATTTTTTGTTTTGCCACTCCTACATAAATGTAAAACAGAAAATATGTTCAAAGCAGAGACAACTATGGAGCCTACATATTTAAAATTTCCTCTCCAGCAGATAAAACCACTGCAAAGTGAGTTTGACTATGTCCAGTCATAGCATGAAGGGCACATTTTAAAAGGTGTGTGCATTAGTGTGATGTATAGTTCTCTTTGCCCCCCAAAATAAATTACTCACTTTGAAGATAAATGTAAATATAAGAACGAGCAGTAATGTTACTTGATAATTTAATTCTCCTTCACTGGGTCCTTGAAACTTCTTACAAAGCACTACAATGTTTTAGTAAGATTTAATGCATAAAGTATCCAACCATTGCATTATTTCAGTAGCTTTTCAAAATTATACAAGCATTGATTTTTAAAACATTTACGTTCATGTTTTGTATTAACATTTCCTCTTGTGTAGAAGGAATTATCTGTAAGATGAAGATGACTCTAGTGTTTAAAATTTTTCTAGGGTGTGAGGTTTATTTCTAGATGGTTTTCATACTTCTTTATAAACAATAACTGAACACTCATTAGAGTCTTCTCTTGGATTTAAACAGAATTTTCAAAGTAGAAATATATGATGATAGTTTTGACTTTATCCTTGAATATAGATTTTACTTAATACCTTTTCAGACTTCTCAAATTTTACTTCATTCATAGAACAAGTAATATGATATTTTAGGAACATAGCAATATACAAAATTGAAATTTTATCACATGCTTACATAGGATTTGCATATGCTAGGACAGTTTCTGCATGATTCCTTAATTGAATATTATTCTCTGGCATTGGATCTAAACCATTGGATCTAGCCTTCTCTTCATGGGACATTTGGAAATATCTAGACAAATATTTAGTGACATCTAGAGTGGTGGCTACCACTGGACTCTGGCTGAGAAGTGCCCAGGAATTCTGCCAGCATCCTACAATAAAGGCATCCCCAACTCCAATGCAAATGCTTAAGCAGATCAAACTGTCAACATTACCAAAGTTGAAAACCCCTACTCAAAAGTATGTACTAATATGTACAAAACTCAAAATGTGACAAATAAATTATGTACAAGTAAATTGTTAAGAAGCCCAGAATCTTGGGATAATCTGTCATGACATATTTACACCCACATTTACACATACAAACATATATTCATGTATAGACTATACTTATATATGCATGTATGTTTAAATGTGGTGTGTGTGTGTGTGTGTGTGTGTGTGTTATTTAATGTTCAGTTCTTGATATGTGACTCTCTTTGCTCCTTTGGGATAACTGATTTCTCCCTCAGTTACTAAAATACTGTTTATACGGTATTCTTAAACTTTCAACTAAGTAAATCCACAATTTTAAGTTGGCATAGTCTTTCACTTCCTGGTCTTAATGGCAAATACATAAGGTAATTCCTTTCTATTGGAGGCTTATACTTAGAACAGCATGTTTTTCATCTGCCTTTCATATCTCTGGATTGTTGATCTTTAATCGCTAGGACAGATTTCTCTTTTAAATTAGACATTTTTCATTTTCAACATAAAATGTTACCTTAAAATATTTACTAAAATATAATGGATGCTTGATAACTCAATATACTTTCATTTGATTAAATCATAACTAAGAGACAGCTGTCATAATGTTAAATAGTAAATGGAATTATCTTTATCTTCCTTTACATGCCAATACCATTCAAAAAACAAAACTCCTCACCTCATCTCCTGTGTCAAGAAGGAAGCAAATAATCTACCCTGAAAACTGGTCATATACTTGGACAAAATTGTCTATTTTATTTTCAGTTTCTGTCTCGAATATGATTACAAACACTCACTGGTAGCATCTATGGATACTAAACAAAAATGTAAAGAGATTCTGCTCCTATTTGTCGAATGTGAAGAGAGTATTACTTATTTTTCCTCATAATTATCATTAAAGAAATCAAGCTGGATGCAATGGTTCATGCCTGAAATCCCAGGGGCTCTGGAGGTTGAGGCAGAAAAAGATCTGGAGTTCAAAGCCAGCCTTAGCAATGGTGAGGCCCTAAATAACTCAGTGAGACCCTGTCTCTAAATAAAATACAAAATAGGGCTGGAGATGTGATTCATTGGATGAGTGCCCCAGAGTAGTCCTAAATTCAACCTCCAGTACCTCCCCCCCAAAAAAGAAAGAAATCAAAGATTGTTGAAAATATAATAAAGGGGGATTTATAGAGTACTTTAGTCAGAGGTACTGATAGTTATATTGCAGAATGTGTGTGTGTGTGTGTGTGTGTGTGTGTTAAACATATTTAAATGGCAGACTATATAATGAGTCAGTTGTAATACCAAAGTAATCCATTTAAAGTGTTAGGAAGGGGCTAGGGATATAGCTCAGCTAGTAGAGTGCTTGCCCTTCAGCAAAAGGCCATAGGTTCAATCCCCAGCACCACCAAAAACAAAACAAAAAATCTAAAGAGCTGGGAAGCTATTCCCAATTGAACACAAGTATATTATTAAGACTATCACATGAAATAAATTTGCCTTCCTGTATTCATTTCACATTTAGTTTTTGTCATTAATTTGGTATTACCTTTATATTTATTTCTATAATATTTAGAAAAAGTCTCACCATATAAACCCAAGAAACTATGTTTTACTCTACATATTTTTATTAATTGTGAATTAACTGAAAAAGACAGATTTGCCTTGTTAAATACAAAACTTAAGTATTATACCAAAGATGGAAGGATGATAATTTTACCTTTACAGAAATCATTCAGTATCATACATACTAAAATTATGAGAGAACAACTAATAGGAAATGGGCAAATACAGACAATGAAATAATGTGGCAAAACTCAAATATAATGTGGGTATCTTTGTATCCTCTATAATATTTTCCTTAGGTTGTCATTTCAATGGAAAGAACACCTTTAAAAAATGAATTAAAAAGTAAAGAATTCTCAGAACTCATGCACTTCAACACAAACAACATTGAAAATATCATCAAGATTACAGATGGTTTGGAGAAGAATATTGGAAGAATTATAGTTAAACAGATAGCAATCTGAAATCTGGGTATTTCAGGCAAAATTTCATGCATGGTAAAAGGCATAGAAGTGAAAAATTCATTTTATCTATGGAAAGGATTACTTGCATGTTAAGTGCAAACAAAGGCTGAAAAGATCTGGTAATCCTTTGGATGCTAGTATTACAATAGATACAATAAGCAATGTCTAGATAACAAAGTTATTTTTTGTTTTTGTTTTTTTGTTTGTTTGTTTGTTTTAATGTCTGGGAGTAAAAATAAATCAGCCTACTTTTAAGAAAGAACCATCTGATAGTATGAAAAATATTTGAAGGTGAATGCACTCAATTCTGGGATACAAGTAAAATAACTATTGCCATTATCTACAATGAACACTATATGAATTAGAACATTCTGCTGTTAAAAGATTCCACTATAGATTATTAAAATGAAACTAACCTAAAAACGATAAAGTAAAATTTATGTTTTATGTTTTAACAATTATTATGTGAAAGTAAAAAAAAAATAAAAAAAATAAAATTTGTTAGAGAATTACAAAACAAATTGTTAAATTTGCTATGCCTCAAAGATAAAATCCAATTAAATTTTAAGATACATCAGAAAGCAATGAAAAGAGCATTAAAGAAAAGTAATAAAACTCACAGTTAAATTTATTTTCAAATGTCATCAAAATCAAAATAAATAAGTATGGAAAGAAATGCATATTACCATTATAAAAATTAAATAAAAAACAAGAATCAACCATAAAAATGTGAAAGAAATCAATAAAATTAACACCTCAAATTATGCATAATTTTAATGCAAAAAGGATTTAAAATATATTTTTTTCAGAATATTTATGAAAGAAGTCAATTACTTGTGATCAAAAAAAATTTTTAATGTTGTAGGAAAAGAGCAAATAAGATTGGGACTATAGGAAAAAACTCAATAAGAGATGTATAAGTGTAAAATAACCATATAATTATATTACATACATTCTACAGCCAAAAGGAGAACTTCGAATAGACAATATCTACTAAGATTGTAAGATAATACACATTCTAACATTTAGACATACTTTTGGGCAAGATACTTTATAACAATCCAGATGAAAGAAATGATGACTACTCAATTTAGTTCACAAATTTAGCACAAGTAGTTTCTGATAAAAATAATATAACTGGAAAACATCAGACAAACATTATTGATCAATATGGAAACAGACATTCTTAGAAATTAGAAAGTTTAGAAAATCAATTCTAGGTGTTCATAAATAATGATAAAAACGGAGAATACTGCAGAAATGTAATGCACATCCTTCTAATTCATTCATTCATTAAGTTAAAAAGAGATAAAATGTAATTATGCCAAAATTATTTAAATTTTTCCTTTAAATGTAATTGTTTCTCTTTATAATTCAACATATGTTTATTCTGATTAAAACTATAAAAAATGTCTAGACAAAAATTAATAGAAGGTAATTAATTTACTAGAAATTAAAAAGGCAGAAATTATTTTAAATGGAGAAATAATTAAGTCATTCCTATTAAAAAAAGAACAAAATTTACTTTTATTACAATAATTTAATACTATTAAATTCATAAGGGAAAAAGAAACATACATATGAATATTGAAAATATCAACAAATACATTTCTGTTGATTAAGTTATTTCTCACAACAAACAAATATACTACTGTACACAGAAAAATTGATCAGAACTCAGAGAACATGTTGAGATGGCTTAATATAAGATAATGTTAAATATTATGATTTCTTTCAATAATACTTAACACTGTAATTGGGAAAAATATGTCATATTCAGTATGATACAAAGAAATACATGAAAGCCAATTTTATAAACAAAGTCAAGACAAATAATAGCAACTATAAAATCTTACTGAAGGATGTGAAGTCAGATCTGGAGAAATTACAGTGCATGACATATTACTGGATTACAACATTCTCAAAGTTAATATCTAAATTTGATGAAATTTTAATGGAATTTCCACATCAAGGATGGTAAAGTCATATTGAATTTCATATGAACACATAAACTATGATAAGAGCCAATACCATTTTATAACAATAACAAAAATAAAATTGGAAGGAGGAGTTACCAATCAGTTAATAAAACATATTACATAAAGTTTCCTTAGTGGAATGAAATATTGCTTTAGAAAGAGAAATTACATTGATGAAGTACAATGTGCAAAACTATTTTTCAGTGTATGTGAATATCTAATATATAGCAACAAAGCCATTGAATTCAATTTGGAGAGAGATTGTTAATTTAATGACTCTTGCTGGCACGATAATTAGCTATCTAGGAAGAAAATAAAGCCAATTCTACTTTCATTGTATGTGAAAATTTTTCCTTTAAATGTAATTGTTTCTCTTTATAATTCAACGTATGTTTATTCTGATTAATGAATATGATTAAAAATAAGTTTTATTTTAAAATAGAATAAATTTTTGAGGCCAAATGTATAATCTTAAGTATCCAATACATCATTTAAGTATAATTGGATCAAAGACCCTATCATTCAAATGAATGGAAGATAACTGTATCAAAATAAAATCTACTTGGAAAAACATATAGACTGTCAAAAGAAAAAATTAATTGACCCTATATATGACAAAGTTATAAAATCCATAATCAACATAGAATTTCTTAATATTATTGAGATAAAATGCAAAAAAAAGAGAAAAGAATACAAATAGAATCTGAATATGTTTGATGTACTTTGGAAACAGCCCAAAATTAAAGTGTTCTCAAAAATCTCATTTCTCATTCATTATTAAAAATATCAATGATTTGTGAGTTCCAATGTTATCATGAATATGAAAAATAAGGTTCCTATAAACTGTTGACCCTAACATAAACCTGTTTTTTGTTGTTTTTGTTTTTGTTTTTGTTTTTTTTAGATTTTTGGTAAAACCAAAGTATTTTATCTTAAAAAAGCACAAATAACTCTCTCATCATTATCAGATATGGGAATATATGCCATAGCAAAAATATACTATCATGTAAAAATTATAGTGACATCACTTATTATAGCCACTTTTATTATAGCCACTCTAATAGAAAAAGAAAATAGCTTTTTTTGCTAGAGAATACTCAAAACCATCTAAATGCTTACCAGTTAGAAAATAATAGAGAGAAATTTGTGTCTTGGAATAGCTGTTGTCACAATGAAAGGGACAAGTTTAATCTATAACATTTTACTTTAAAAGATGCCTCAGTTCATTTTCTATTGATGTAACAGTACTTAAGACTGGCTAATGTATCAAGTTAAAAAGTTAATTTTTGATCACAATCCTGGAGGCTAGGAAGTCTAATATAAGGTCCTATTATTTAAGAATCTCATGGAGAAAAGTGGAAGCGCAAGTAGGTATATGTGAAAGTGGCAAAATAATATTGGTAGCTTCACTTTACAACCCTTTTTCATGGTACTTAATATATTTCTTACAGAGAGAACTATTGCAAGAAAGACATCCATTATTCCCTTAGGTTCTGACCCATGACTGAAACACCTCCAATTAGGTCCCATGTTTTAGTTAGCTTTTTTGCTGCTGTGACGAAAAGACCTGAAATGAACAATTTAAAGGGAGGAAAAGTTTATTTGGTGTTCCTGCTTTCAGGGGTCTCATGCCATAGATGGCCAACTACTTATCTCTGGACCCAAGGTAAGACAGAACACTATGACAGAGTAGCATGGCTGAGGAAAACAGCTCAGAATACTGCAACAAGTACACAGAGATAACCCTTCAAGAGGAACAAAATACAAACCCCAAAGGCAGGATTTTAGTGACCTATATTCTCTAGCCATACCCTATCTGCTTTCAGTTGCCACCTACATAATCCCTATCTGGGTATTAATCCACTGATTGAGTTACAAATATCATTATCTGATGATTTGACCTCTAAACCTTCTTGCATTTTCTCATACATGAGCTTTGGGGTATCTAAAACCATAATACCCCGCCTCCTAACATTGCTGCACTGTGAATAAAACCTCAACATGAATTATTTTGATGGCATTGCAGAGATAACTCAATGTGTTTAAAAATGATAAAAATATTCATTCAAGGAACATGCATAAATATTTTTATTTAAAAATAATAATTTATATATGTGTATTAAATGTATTTATTTATGTATTTAATGAACACAAAATATTATTCATCTCTTTATATCAAGCCAATAATATTGGTCTCTTAAGGATAAATAGATAAGCAAAAAAATAACAATTAAAAAAATAAAAATAAATCTGTAGAAAACTTAGAAAATTCTCCAAGATTAAAAGATTAAAATGAAATGTGATCCAATTTCTAATCATATTTTATGAGTTTTTATTGATAGATTTATGGAAGTACTGGTCAATCATTGGCAGTAATTTTTCTAGGTGAATAAATTTTATTTAATATAAATTTTCTTCTATAAAATTTCCCTATTGCTTGATGTTACTAAATAGTTATAAATATATCAAATATATATTTATTATCTATGTGTGTATGTATGTGTGTGTGTGTGTGTGTGTGTGTGTGTGGGTGGGTGTGTATAAAACTTTTAGTGTCCAATAATATAAATTGGGGAAAAAAGAGAAAGGAATATACCAAAAATCTGTCTCAAAATAATAATAATAATAATAATAATAATAATAATAATAAAATTAAAAGGAGGAGTGGGGTCCTGGGGATATGACTCAGTGGTTAAAATCTCTAAGTTCAATCCCTATTATAAATAAATAAATAAATAAATAAATAAGGTAGAAGAAGCAGCTAAATGAGATTTTCATGGGCAAGTATTAAAGACATTGCTTTTTCAAAATAAGATTTAAATGCTGGAGAGAAGGTAAAATACATACTGCTTTTTATTTTCAGACAGAAAGGAAAGTAGAAAAGCACTGATTCAAAAGATTTAATGTGCATCAGAATTACCTGTGAGGGTTCTTAAAAACAAATAGTTTGGCCCTGCTCCCTCCTCCAGTTTGGAAGTCTGGGACATGGCTTATGTGCACCTCTAATAATAGCTTTCAATCCTGACTGCACATCAAAATCATTGGGGAAAATTCTAGGAATACTAATAGTTTAACATTATGCTAAACTATTCTCTATAGGTGAACTAGAGATAGGATGTTTTTCAGTCTTCATATGTCATTTTAACACATACCAAATTTGCAGAATAGTACCGTAAAGAAGGACTCAAGTACAATGATATTGGCCATTCAATAAAGGAATATATGAGGATATTTGCTTGGGGAAAAGGGCTTTGAGGTGATATTAAAGTTGTCTAATAATTTTAACATGATCTAAGAATCCTGAAAGCTAATTTAATCTAGGGTTGGGACAATTTTTCAGAGTAACTAAATTCCTATAAAATTTTGAGACTGATAGATATATTCTACTTGTGCTGTCCCATGCAGTAGACATGGTCCATGTTTGGCTTGTCAGCACTTGCAATGTGGGCCATGAAAGTAAGAACTGAATTTCTTTCTTTCTTTTCTTTTAATTTGTTTATATATAAGACAAATAAAACAAAACAACAACAAAAAGAGAGAATACTTATTAATCTAATAAACTGTGGTTTAGACAGAATATGTATATGAGTATGTGTGCATGTGTGTATGTGTGTATACAACACACACACATATATATGTATATATATATATATATGTATATATATATATGCATATTTGGTATTGGATATTGAATTTAGGGGCACTCTGCCACTGAGCCACATCTCCTGCCTTATTTTGTATTTTATTTAGAGACAGGGTCTCACTGAGTTGCTTAGTGCCTTGCTAAATTTCTTGAGATAGGCATTGATCCTCCTGTCTCTGCCCCCCATTACAGGCATTCGCCACTTCTCTGGGCTGGTCAGAAAATCATTTTAACTGCAAGTTAGCCTGCAGAAGGAAGTTATTATTATTTTTTGATTTAGACATGTGTATACAGAACAGTTGTTGCTTCTTTGTTTTTCCTACATTGACTATTTTCCTCAATTAATCTGAAATTAATTCAGCATGCTCTATATATGTTTACCTTTCCTATCTATGTTATTCCTAACTCTATCTATGCTATTTCTTTTAACAAATGGGAATTATGTATCCTTATAGTGCTGGTGATGAGAATCAATACAGGCCAAGTTCCATTCTACAGCTGTGAAGATTGAATACCCAAGAAATACCATGGCTAGCATACAAAGCAAGTTTTATTTAAAGAATAGAACAAAGATAGACTTCTCTGCAAAGAAGGGTTCCCAGAGCTGGGTATCCAAAGAAGTGTGTGTGGGCGGTGTCCTACCCCTTTTATACATTGTAGATTTCCTTTGTTCTCATGACCTCTCCTCCTCCATCCTGCATAGGTGACTAGTAACCATAAGGTGGGCAAAAAGTGAAGTGAAGGGAGCAGGCCAGGAGGCATTAATTAGCAACTCCTACAACTTCCTGCAGGGAAGAACAATTCCCTGGGCAACAGGATGAGAAGGGGGAAGGGCTCTGATATATCAGCACTTTATTTCCTTTCCTTTCCAATCAGCCCCCATCTTCCTGACCAGACCCAATTATTTATTACCTTCACTGACTGTCTTTTGTCCCCTGGTCTCAAGTTCTTATACAGTTTACTGCTAGATGACTGAGATATCATCCCCAGATTTCCATTTCCATTCAACTCTAAAATAAAGAAATTTCTAGTAATGTTTTCTGCCTAAACCTGACCAAATATCTTCATAATTTAGAATCCTGGCTTAATTTTTGGACATAGAGAAATATTTAGATCCATTCTGCTCTATAATCAGTATAGTTGTAGAGATGCAACTTATATCTCTAGAATTATAGAACTTAGTATTCCAATTTAATTTTTGAAAAATATTTTCAATGTATTAAAAAAAATTTGAAGGCACATGATAGCACAATATCCCACTCCCATCTCTGTGTTCCATACAACTGAACAAAACACAGATATGAGTTTTATGACTATCATCTTTGAGATTTAAATATTTAATATTCAGTTTGTTACAGAAAATATGGAAAAATACAGAAATTATATTCCTAGAAGGAGATAAGCAGCACTTACAGATGTAGAGGAGCAAGGTTTATTCAGCACCAGTGTGGGCTCAGTGGGAGTCTCTTCAAAAGCTTAGCCCAGTCCTTTGTTCTCACTATCTTTTATACAGTACAGACTCTCCAGGTTTCAAGACTTTCTCATGAAAGCAACCTTGATTTTTCACTCTTTCTTCAGGCCATAGCCTGCCATAGCCACTAAGCAAGCATAATTACAGAAACTAGCAGCTTGCAGTTATAAACAGAGTTAAAAAGAAACATTTTAAGAAGGAGTTGCTGCTTCAACATGTCCATACATGCAATAATTTATCTGCCCATTGCACTTAACAATCACCAGTTGTAATGGTTGTATCTAAAATATCTGTCAAAGGCCACGTGTGGAAGGTTTGTCAGCTCAATTGAGAGGTGGTGAAATCTTTGGAAGGTGGGTTCTGATTGGTGGAGAGGACATGTCTTTCAAGGGTAAATCTTGTCTCCAGGCTATTTAACTCTTTCCATTTCCTGGCTGCTTTGTGGTGAGGGGCTACTTCTGTCATGGGCTCCCACCCCCATGATGTTCTGCTGTACTTAAAGCCCAAAGCAACGGAATCAGCCAGCAATGGGCTGAACATCTGAAACCATGAGCCAGAACAAACCTTGCCTTCTTTAAGTTGTTTTTCATCTAACAGCATTGTATATTGAAATGTCTCTATTTAGTAATACATTTTTAAACTTCTTTTGAATTTATAAACTAATTTGACAGTAATTCCACCATTGTATTTTCTGTTTCTATGGGTTTGATTGGTTTAGAACCTCAAAAAGTAGAATCCTGTAAGAAGTAAAATATTTAACCATCTGCAATTCACTGATTCCACTTAGACTAATGTCTTCAATGCTCATACATGTTTCAACAGATGACAGAATTTTCCTCTTTTATGGACAAATAATATTCCATTGCAAGTATGTAACACATTTTCTGTAGCCATTTATACATTGGTAGACCTGTAGGTTTGTTTTACATCTTTACTATTGTGAATAGTGCTACAGCAAGCATGGGAATACAAGTATCTCTTTGAGTCACAACTTCAGTTCTTTTATATGAGAATTGGGTTTGCTCTATTACATGGTAGTTTAATTTTTTGAGAAAATATTATACTATTTTCCATAACATTCATTCCAATTTATAATCCTATCAACACCATGCAAGGATTCAGATTTCTTCACATACTTGTCAACAATTGTTATTTTCTGTATTTATTTATTTATTTATTTATTTTAACTAACAGTCATACCAACATGCATGGTTTTTATTTGTGATTCATTGTGGTTTTTATTTGCAATTCCCTGAAATTAGAGGGAAAAAAAAAAAGAAAGAAAACTCTGGGAATCCTTTGCTTCACAGACACTCAAAATATAAAACCACAATTACAACTTTCTACATGTACTAAGGCCACACAGCAAAGTCTTAATAAAACACAACATATGCATTTCAAATGTATTGATGTTGCTAATTGAAATCAATATACACATCTCAGTTCTTTAAATAAATAAAGCAGCAGGCATGGTGGCACATGCCTGAAATCCCAGCAGCTTCAAAAGCTGAAACAGGAAGATCAAAACCAGCTTCAGTAAAAGAAAGGCACTAAGCAACTCAGTGAGACCCTGTCTCTAAATAAAATGCAAAGTAGGGATGGGGATGCAACTAAGTGGGCTGGGCGAGTGCCCCAGAGTTTAATCCCTAGTAAGCCCCACCCCTCAAAAAAGTAGTATTGATTCTTGGAACAGTAATTTAATAGAATCTCATGCCCCTAAGCATTCCAGATAATTGATTTAATTGAGAAACATAATGCTCTCCACAAGCAATTTCTTTTAAAATCCTAGTAAAACAAACAACCCCTATGTAAACTGGGTTTAACCTGACCAATAGTGTAACAGGTGAAAGTGATCATCCTTGCCCTGTCCCTGATCATTGTGTAAAAAGTGTTGTTTTTCTCTGTTGAGAATGTCAGCTGAGGTATTCCTATTTGTTACTGATCTCTTCGGGAGTTCTTTTTCTTCATGACTTATTGCTATAGTTTGGAACTGAAATATTCCCCAAAAACTCATGTGTTGAAGTCGTGGTCCCCACTACAGTAATGTCCAGAGATGAGGCTTTTAGGAAAAGATTGGGTTGTGAAGGCTTCAAACTCATCAGTGGATTAATTCACTTGATGGATCAATAATTTAAATGGACTACTGGGAAGTGATAGAAACTATAAGCAGGTGGGGCATGGTTAGAGGAAATTGGTCACTTTGGACCTACCCTTGAGAAGTATATCTGTTAGAGTCTGTAAACAAGTCAGGATGGCGCCTGGCATTTTGCCAGAGGGAGTGGTTTGTTAAGTAATGCCAGTGAGCCATTAAGTGTGGAGATTCCTTATTGGTTGACTGCTGTATCCAGTTTATGTTAATTAAGATAAGCTGTGTGTAATGTATATATACCCCTCCTGTCCTACAATAAACGGTTCCCACTCCTGCTGTATCAATCTACACAAGTTGCTCATCACCCCCTGGTTATTTTGCTGCAGCCGGACTGCAGCATATGTCTTTCTCCCCCTCTCCCCCTCTCCTCTTCTCCCCTTCTCCCCCTCAATATTGCCTTTTCTTCCAGTAGCATCCCAAATTAGCACCCTTTCTTTTCAGTGCTTAGATTATGCCAAATCAGAAAACAGAACCTAATGTAGTCCCACAAAATTCTGAATATTAGATGTAATATTCTAGTTTTTGCTTTCCTTCCCTAAGAAGAAACCAGGAATTATGATTTTTCTCCTAATTACATTTCACTGTACAATGTAGAAAGTCTTTGGTGAGTTAGTTCTATAAATTATAATACTGGAGTTAACAAGGCCAGTTCCCTGCTTTCTTGAAGTGCAGAGATGTCTTAACTGGTTTCTGAGTTCATAATGAAAATAATTGATCCATTTATTATTATTACATCTGTGTTTTTGTGAAGCAAGTAAAATCTATGGTTTTCTATTCTATCATATTGTCCAGGTATAATTATTGATATTATTTTTAACTTTCTTTAACAATTTCTTGTATCCAGAATAGGAAAACATATTGTAATTTATTATCCTTGGATACAGTGACTTAATGCCATGATTCATTTATTCATTAGTTCTAGTAGTAGATAGTTATTACTGGGACTCCTTAGGATTTTCTATGGTAATATATCTTCTGCAAGTAGTATAGTTTTAATTATTCTTTTCTGGTGTGTATTGCCTTTATTATTTCCCTTTGCTTTGTTAAAATTTCTAGATGATCCAATGGAATTTTGAGTATAATTTTTAGAGCCGATATCAATATATTTTTCTTAAAAATTTTACTATTGCATCTTCAAATATTATATTAGCAGTACATTATCCATAAATGTATATCACCTTATCATAATACCAGAGCAAAAAAGTTAAATTTTATTCCAAGATGCCAAGGGCTAGTTATGGTAATTGTGTCTTGAAAAATATATAATATTTTTTCTCCATCTATTTTTATTGTCTAAAATATAATTTTTCTTTCTTCCTTTCTTTTCTTCCTTTTTCTTTCCTTCTTTTCTTACTTCCTTCTTTACTTCCTTATTTCTTTCTTTCCTTCTTTCTTTCTTCCAATGTGCTATATTTGTGAAACTTAAAACTACCTTCCTAACTTACATCTGTAAGATATAATTAATGTATTATTGGATCCAATTTGATAATATTTTGTTTTAAATATTTTTGTTTTGATAATTATTGGTCTGTGGAATGGGTTTGATTTATCTTCTTCTTAGCCTAATAAGGGTATAAATTTAAACCTTTCTTTTTTTCTAAAATAAGTTTCTAAGATGAAGGCATCACTGTAAAAGAATGCGCCATTTCTGCTGTATCACATAAATTTTGATTATATGCTTTCCTCCGTATTCATTTTAAAATTTTGTAAGATTTCCACTTTGTGGGATTTAGGTTTATTACTTATTTTCTATGAGCCTCGGTTTTATTATGTGGAAACTGGATGAAATAATGACATAAAATTAATAGAGAAAAAAATAAAGTTAATTCACTACAAGTTGACCTTTCATATGCATCATTATATCTAGAGTTAGGTTAGTAAATTAGGAATTACAACAGCTTTGTATTAGTAGAAATTTGAATTTTATATTAATATAGATTCCTTTTAAAAAATCAAATTGTATCTATGTAAAAATCCTAATTAAGTGTATGTCCTTAGTGGATAATAGGATTTGAGTTATTAATTGAGGTACTTTCTCTAACTTCTTCAAATTTACATTAGCAGTTCTACTTTTTAAAAAGTACATGTAGAGGCTACAACAGGAGGTCAAGCCCAGGGACCCAGATCCACCCACACCAACACAGTAGGCCCTTGTCCAACCCTCCACTGGCAGGCACCCCCTGGAGCCCAGCCTCCAACACAGGAGAGCCTCTTCTGACCAGCAGACTAATGGGGGATCCCAGACCCGAACCAGATTCATCCACACCGACTTGCACAGGACCCAGGTCCAGGGTAGGTTCCAGCTCATACCCCGCCCCAGCGCCTTGGGCCATGATGTGAATGCCATAGCAATTCCACAGGGCATGCAATCAGTTTTCCATTTATTATGTACCTATGCTTCCACAAATTGGAATTCAAATGCTGGTCAGAAGTGAATTAGACAATCCTGGAGTAGAAAAGAGAAAAGTAAACAGACCAACTATGATTAAATTGAATAATCTGTTCCTGGATAATCAGGTTACTAAATACAGATTTGATGTCTAACTGGTACTGTTTCTCCTAATTTTCTCTTTAGTACAAATTTTGTAAAGCTCTTTCTTTCTATGACCTTTCAAAATCTATTTTATACTAAATGCCTCTCCTCTCCTTGAGACTTAGTTTAAATGAGTTGCCTGACAGATCATTTAGCACCATTTCCCCTGCTTTGCAATCCTCTCAAGTAGTGAGTTTACCTCACACTGATTCAGTTATTTTATTATCAAGTCAGTCTTCAACAATTCCAATTCTGAAATTAGGTAGGGACTTCTATAATATGATGCCTTTCTCATTCAAAGATTCTCACTGGGTTCACACTGAAACGAATTAGATAAACCTCCATTTGTGTGTTTTAATGGAAAACAAAGTAATACCTGCTGCTAATACAGTGGTTTCTAAGTCATAATTAACTGTAAGTACAAAAGTGCAGACATCAATGTAACCTAATCCAATGCAAGTATTTTTCTGTACAAGATGCTTCAGAGTACAACATAATTATTCCACTGTGTATCCAGATCCATTCCTATCAATTAGGAAGGTTTTTATGGTAGTTGGTCACACTAATAGTAATGAAACTGATTCCCAGTCTATAGATCTATGTGAATGGCAGGCAGAGTTTTCAAATGTATCCATTTTCCCAAACTCCAACTCACAGCTTTTTTTTCATGTGAAAAGAACATACTGTGCTGTATTTGCCAATGCATGCCCACATTTCCAATTATTGAGATATATACTGCCCCAAAAAACTCTGTATTATTCACTGCTTTGAAATCCCATGGGTAAGTGGTAAATGAGGTCTTGTTCTACTTCTGGATATATGGTTAGAAGTGGTAAATATTTAAGAATCACATTCATATTTTTCTTCATATGAAAGCTTCTATTATGATATTATAGTGATTTAGGGAGAATGAGCTTAAAGTTTTCATACCCTTAAGAGTTCTCTGATCCCTTCTCTACATTTTTAAATAATTCACATAACATAAAATCTACCATTTGAAATTGAAGAAGTCAGTGACATTTAGTACATTCATAATGCTATACAAGCACCATTTCTATCTTGTTCCAAAATATTTCTATCACTCCAACAAAACAACTCCTTCCTGATTAAGCACTTTCCAAACACTCCCACTCCTTTTAGCCACTAGGAGATCCCAATTTCCACTATATAGAATTATGTATTACTACTAATGGATTATTATATAGTTGTGTACCTAGTATGCATGAGGCCCTTGGGTCAATCCCCATCACCACAAAATGGAATAAATAAATAAACAAGCAGACAAATAAATAAATGTGTGTCTATGCTATTTAGTGATTAAAATTTCTCTTTTGCTATTCATTGTTTTTATTCAGTATACTCAATATGCTATTCAAGTTTTATATAATATTTAACCTTGTGGCTGTCTTTTTTACATAAAAATATTTTCGAGGTTCATTCACATGGCCAAATGTATGAGTACTTTATTCCTTTTTATAAGTGAATAATATACCCTTGTGTATATATATATATATATAAAGTCATTATTTCAAGCATTTGAGTTGTCTATACTTTTGGGATGTTATGGATTATGATGATATTAACATGCATGCCATTTACTTGTCTGAATGATTTTAATTATTTGGGGTACATAACTATGAGTAGAATTTCTGGGTCATACAACAGTTGTGTGTTTATATTTTTGAGTAAATCTCATTTTTTTTTTTTTCCTATAGGAGTGGAAGCATTTTGCATTTCCACCAGCAAGGTATAGGGGTTCCATTTTTTCCACATCCTCATCAACACTTTACATTTTCTGTTTTTTTGTTTAATTAAAGCCATTTTAATGGATATGAAGAATGTCACTGAGGTTTTTATTGTATTCCTATTACTAGTTTTCTTAGTGTTTATCTTGAAAGGATGTTGGAAGCTGTAAAATACTGTTTCTGCGTCCATTGACATGACATTGTAGGGTTTTTTTCCATTATATTAATGCAGTGTGCTTCATTGATTAACTTTTCTTATGCATAATTATTATTTCATTCTTTAATTAAATTCCATGTGTTGTAGTGCATATAAAACTTTTAATATGTTGGGTATTCAGTTTGCTAGTATTGAGGATTTGAGCACCTACATTTATGATGGATTATAGTCTGCAAATTTCTTCTGTTATCTTTATCTAGGTTTGATATCTATGTAAAGCTAGCCTCAGAAAATGAGTTAGGAAGTGTTCCTGATCTTATGGGTTTTTTTGGAAGAATTTGAGGACTAGTGTTCATTATTTATTGAGGTTTAGATAGAGTTCACCAGTGAAGCTTGGGCATTGTTTTAAAGTTATTAAATTATTGTTTTAATACCATTGCTTGCTATCAGGTTCTTTTGGATCAATTTCAGAAATTTTTAATTTTTAGGGATTTGTCTATTTCACACAAGCCTCCTGATACATTGACATACTTGTTCAAAGCATTAACTTATAAGCTTTCTATTTTTGGTAAGATTTATAGCAATATCTTGATATGCTTCCAATTTTATTTATTTGTGCCTTCTTTCTTTGACAGTATTCCTAAAGGTTTAGCAAACTAATTAATTATTTCAAAATAATAATGTGTTTCACTGAATTTATCAATTTTCTTTTCTCTACTTCACTTGTATTCATCAAATATTTATTTCCTCCCTTCTGCTATTTTTTGTTTTGCTTGCTCTAAACTTTCTAGTTGCTCAAGGTATAAAGTTAGATTGTTAATTTAAGACATTTCTTTTACAACATAGACAATTACTGCCATAAACTTCTCTGCTAGCACTACTTTTACTGCATCCTATAGGTTTTAGAATATCATCTACCTGTTCATTTTCAAAAAGAATCTTCTAAATTTCCTTGATTTCTTCTTTGACCCATTGGTTGTTGTGTTGTTTAACTCCCATTTATTTGTAAAATAATCAATTTTCCTTTTTCTTATTGATTTCTAATTTTTTTCAATGTAGTTGGGAGAATAATTAAATTTTTTCAGTCTTTTTTAAAATTTCAGTTCCTGTGTGGTCTGTCATGAAGAATCTTCCATTACACTTAAGAAGCATCTGTATGTTGCTTTGGATGAGCAAAATATTTTATGTTAGGTCAAGTTGATTTAAGGGCTGTTCAGGTCCTTCAATTTCTTGTCGATTTTCTGTCTAAATTTTATATGCATTAATGAAAGTGAATTATTGAATTGTCCAAATATTATTATTGTACAAATATGTACTTTTAATATTTTAATCTGTAATGTTTATGACATATTTTGGGCTCTATTATATGCTATGTATATGATTATAATTATAATTACTATACCTTATATGTGAATGGATCTTTCCCCATTATATTATAACTATCTTTGTCTTCTATCAAGTTTTAACTTAAAGTCTATTTCATATGATATATTTTTCCTAAGTCTCTCTTAATTAACTTTTCCATGGAACATTTTTATTTCTTTCACTTCCAAACTTAACATGTCTTCATGTCAAAAGTTAATCTCTCGCAGGGCGCTGTAGCACATTCCTGTAATCCCAGCAATTTGGGCAGCTGAGGCAGGTGGCTCACAAGTTCAATGTCAGCTTATGCAGATTCAGAGACACTTAGTAATTCAGTGAGATCCTGTCTCTAAAAAAAACTACATTTAAAAAGAGGAGGTTGAGATGTGGCTCAATGGTTTAGCACCCCTGGCTTGAATTCCCAGTAGAAAAAAAAATGGTCTCTTAATCACAGTATATACATATCAAATTGGATCTTGGATTTTTTTAATCCAGTCTGCTAAATTCCTCTTTTTTATGAAAATTAATTACTTATTAGCAAGTGCTTCCCTCTTTCATTTTATTACATTTTTTTCTTTATATTGCATGTATTTTGTCTTTTTTCCTTCATTATGTTTTTTTTTTGCATTTTGTTGATTTTTATAGTGTACTCTTCTAATTCCTTTCTCACTTCTTATGTGCATAATTTCTCTATATTTTACTAGTGATTATCTTGGAGAGCACAATATATATATATATATATATATATATATATATATATATATATATATATATATATATCAGAACAGTCTGAATTAATATACAGAATATTTGGTTCTCTGTAGTACTTCACCCCCTATATACTTTTTGCTACAAATTACATCGCTGTGCATTCTATGCCTATTAACAGGCTTATGATTATTTTTCATTTGTTTTTTAAAGCATGTAGGAAATAAGGTGTGTTGCTGCAAACTAAAAGTACAGTAATCTGGTCTTTTAAATGTATTCTTGTAATTATCTTTACAAAAGAACTTCAGGTTTTTCGTATTGCTTTGAATTGTTTTGTAGTGTCATTTTTATTCTAAACAGAAGAAACTCCTTTGGTGTTCTTGTAAGGCAGATCTTCTGGAAAACTCTACCAGCTTTTGTTTATCCGAAAATGTTTAAAATCCTCTTTCATTTTCGCCATATATAGAATTCTTTATTCTCAGTATTTCTCTGGGTACTTTAAGTATGTCATCCTACTGTCTTCTGTCTTCCCAAGGGGTCTGATGGGAAGTCATCTGTTAGTCATTTTGAGGATCCTTTGTACATGACAGAGGCATGTCTGTCTTACTACTTTCAAAATTCTCCTTTAGTATTTTGAATATATCGTATTTTGATGTAACTTTTTATTCATACTTCTTGAAGGTCATTGAACTTCTTTGCTACATAGATTCCTTAAGATTTATTATTTCTTATAAAATTTGGGATGTATTAGACATTATTCAAATACTTTATTCGAAATTTTTCCCAGTCTCTTCTTTTGGAACTACCATAATAAGAATATTGTTTCACTTGTTGTGATCCTGCTTTTTCCTTTAAGTCTCTGTTCAGTTTTCTTCATTCTATTTTTATTCCTTTTTATAGATTGGATAATCTCAGTTTTCTCTGTTGAAGTCTGATTATTCTTCCTTCTGAGCCCAAATCTACTACTGAATACATTTTTTATTTTAATTATTGCAGTTTTTGATTTTATAATTTATTTTGTTCTTTCTGGAATAATCTCCCTTTATTGACATTCGTATTTGTTCATACATCATTTTTGTTCTTGTATATGGTTTCCTTTAGCTGTCTAGATTGAACAGACTAAACTAATATAGACTTTAATCACAGTAACCAAGCTTGGCTGTTCACAGAAGTCCATGTAGTCAGTTAACTGATTAAGCTGTCAACAACAACTTAAGCTATAACCAGTGAACTAGTTGATTTACTCAGCTACTGGCAGTGCAGTATTTTTCCATGTCTCACTTCTATTTCTCTACAATTCCTGTCAGGTTGTTTGGAATTCTCAGACCTTGCTCTGGTTAAGGGAGCTACCTTATTCAAGAATAACGGTTTTGTTTAGTTTTGCTCAAGTAAAGTATACAAGTTTGAATGGTCCAGAAAATTTTCCTTTTAACATACTTCTGATAAAACTTGTTGACAGCTGCAATATACTATAAAAATATTTTAATGTTTAATGATACCACTGTATGTACATTTACTTAAGTTAAAGTTACACATAATACTCCCCCCCCCCATTTTTTACTGCCTCCTTTTAGTTTACATGGACAGTAGAATCCATTTTGACACAATAATAAAAGCTTGGAACATATCTTGTTATAATTCAGTCTACATTCCTCCTCTCACCCCCTGCTCCCTTCCCTCTATGATCTTTCTGCCATTTACCCATCGTCATTTTTTTTACTTAATTTTGTGGATGTACACAATAGTAAGATCCACTGGGGTATATTCATTTATGTATGTAAGAAAATTATGTCAAATTCATTCCACTGTCTTTCTTTTTCCAACCCCTCCTTTCTTTTATTCCCCTTTGTCTACTCCACTTAACTTCTACTCTTTTTTTTTAAATTCGTCTTGCCCTTATTGTGGGTTAGCTTCTACATATCAGAGAAAAACATTCAACTTTTATTTTATTTTATTTTTTGTGAGTGTGTGTGTGAATGGCTTAAGTCACTTAGCATGATAGTCTCCAGATTCTTCCATTTAGCAGCAAATGTCCTAAAGACATTCTTTATAGTTGAGTAATATTCCATTGCATATATAAACCACATTTTTTCTATCCATTCTTATGTTGAAGGGCACCTAGTATGGCTACATAGCTTAGCTACTGTGAATTATGCTGCTATATACATTGATATGCCTGCATCATTGTAGCATGCTAATTTAAATCCTTTGGTTATATACCAAGGAGTGGGATAACTGGGTCAAGTAATTGTTTCATTCCTAGTTTTTGAGGACTCTCCATACTGCTTTCCAGAGTGGTTGCACCAATTTGCAGTCTCACCAACAATGTATGAGTGTACCCTTTTCCCTACATCCTCACCAACATTTATAGTTACTTGCATTCTTGATAATTGCCTTTCTGACTGGAGTAAGTTGAAATTGCAATGTAGTTTTAACTTTCATTTCTCTAATTGCTAAAATTTCATTGGTCTTAAATTTCCCACATGCCCCATACTCTTTAACTGTGTCATGTTCTGCAACTAACCATATAGGAAACCAGTTTGGTGACATTATAAAAATTCCAGTAGGAAATCAGTTTGGTGACATTATTATTGCCAGTTGTATAATTTTGGACTGACTCAGTCTTGACTCAAATTGTTAACTCATTAATTCCCCCTTAGTCTTATGAGTATGTTCTTCTTAACCTTATACAATAATGTGAATCTTCAACTGTGTCAGGGAATCTCTGCAGACCAAATTAGCTACTCCATTGTTTGAGCCACCATAACATGTTGAATTTAACTAATACACAGTTTGTATTATATTTTATGCCATTTGTTAATTCATTTATCTACCAAAAGGATTGATTGTTGTGCCAGACTTATAGTGTTGGAAGTATGACTTTGCCACTCATTAGTTATGTGACATTTGGGCACTTACTCTCTGTGTATAAAATAGGTAACAGTAGTGCCCACACTATGTGTGTGTATATATATATATATATACACACATACAGACATATACATATATTTAAAATACATTTATATATGTTAAATATATATTTAAAAATCATTATATGTGTTAATACATGTTGTCCAAATCTTATCTGTAATAATATAAGATCACAATATGTCACATAATAATAATACCATCATCATCATTTTTTAGAAAGATAATGGAATATGATTACTATGGTTTATTTTTTTATCTTTGGATTTGGAAATGATAAAAATTGTGCATAAAATAGTTTCTCAATAAATATTCTGAAGGTGTTAAATAAATGAAACTTATCTCTTAAAGTGTGACCCTTTAAATTTAGTCCATGATTTAATTAATGTGACACAACCACCAATCCTTTTGTTTCAATATACATAAAACCATGGAAGTCGGCATTAAATGCCTTTTATCCATCAGCAGCATATTTGTTGAGTCCCAAGTTCTGAGATTGTCACCATAGCTTTTCTTCACACTTGAAAATTCAATTACTCTTGAGTTTGGAGTATATAATTGTTTGGAACAATTTATCCTTATTACATGTATCTTTGCAAAGTCTACTCTAGTTTGCTCTATCACAGGTCTCTTTACAATTTATACATCTTCTGCACATGGATAATCTTCAAGTTCCAAAATTTCTTAACCAAAGTTGTTTGTCTTCCATTGCATTTCTTGGAATCTCTTTAGTTCTATTACATTCAGTATATTATGTAAGTTCCCTGTGCTTGTATCACTAATCTATCAACTACTGGAGAATAAGAAATAGATGATAGATAGATCCTGAAAAATATGTATTACTCAGCTCTATTTCCCCAAAATTTAGCATTTGCTTGACCTAGCATACATGCTAAATACATGCTTATTGAATTATATTTTTAAGAAGTAAATTTAAATAATTCTTGATGGTGATTCAGTGATTTCTAACTTCTTACTCAAGTAAATGTTAGCATAGAATTTCAAACCCCATTCTATATTTGAGAGTATGAGTCTCTTCATCTTTATTTTCCAGTTTTCAAGGAAAATAGAGAACAGCTACTTATCTCTATACACTACATTATTTTAAACTGTTATTGCCTTGGCATTCTGCTTCAGTGTACAATTTTCATAATGTTAGCAATGAAATTTAATAAATATGAGGTATTTAGTTTCTTGGAAAAAAACAGTACTTCTTCATTTTATTCTTATACCAATGGAACATTGCCTACAAGATAGTTTTTTTTAGCTATCTATTCACACAGAATATCTCTCTCATGAGAATAACAAGCATGGTTCACAAGCATTATAGGATATATTTTAAAAAATTTATGACTGCATTTTTAAATACTATCTGGTAATTTTAACACCTTTATATTATATTGAACCAATAAAAAGAGAACAGATAGTACAGTTCTGAGAGAGTCTGTCATGTTTTACATTCCTTTGGCACAAAAAATAAATTTAACCTCTAAGACTCTGGGATGCTCTTCTTTAGTGGTTAATGATAAGTATTGAAAATATGAAAATTTAAGCTTAAAATCAAGTAATTAGAAGCTCATTTAAAATGTTCATTTTACTTAATATTGAGAAATAGATTTCATCCTAAGAAAATGATCCTTTGTTTGTACTGGTTTTTAAAAATAATAAATTCAGATTTAAATGATAGCCTCAATTTATTTTTTTCTAATTACCTTCCTCAAAAATATTTTAATGTAATTTTAGACTCTGATTAAAAGTTAATTATGTTTGAGGATGTATCTCATCTCAAGGTACCATTTGAATGTTGGAAATATAAATTATTAACCTGAAAAAGGGAACTTATTTTTCCCCTACCAAAGAAGAAGTAAAGATTATTTTTAATTGGTTAATACCTAAATATCATTACCTCACAAATATATCAATTTTAACAGATATTAACAAAAGGATTTTAAAGGAATTTAAATATACTTGTTTTCTTCTCAGATCTAGCTTGTTTCTATTGACCTCTTGTCCATTTTTTTTTTCAAAAGCAGGTACTACTTGTCATCTTACAAATATGAGTTTCAAGGAGAAATTTTAATGACCATACCTGTTTAGGTGTCACCTTGACTGACTACTTGTTTAGCCATTGGTTTGGTTTTTGAAAAAGTAGCTCATGCAAAGAGAGTAACTTCATATGCCTCATCATTATTTCAATCATTCAGAAATATTTTCTGGAAATTCTGAATGAAGATGTAAGAGGTACAACTTTTTACTCCTATTCCCAAATTTAGTATCTGGAAACTAAAGGGAATAAAATATATTAAAAATTTATTTTTAATGCACAACCCAAATTATGCAAAAGCTATGAAGAATATTTGTGTGTATGTGTTTGTGTGGTTCTAGGAAACAAACCCCAAATCTCACAGGATAAGCAAATGTTTTTGTACTAAGCTCTGAAGCCAATCCAAAAAACCTTCTAATGTAGTAAAACTCAAACTAAAATACTGAAAAATATTAAGAATTTGCACACACTATCTAGATCTTGGGAAAAATAAAATTTCTCTAAAAGACTAAGTTTCATGCAATGTCCATTAACTAATCATTTAGGATTTGGGATTTGAAGGGACTATTGCAGTCTGGGAGATGTTCTCATTTGGCCCATATCAAGCAGGTAGAGAAGCTGAAGTTAAAGGAAGAACCTCAAAGATATGTCTTTTTCATGGTCTGTGTCACACTTCTAACCTGATGGAAATTACTAAATGTGAGTTATGGTACAACATTGGTGTGAGTCAAAATCTGTGTTCACATCACCAATAAACAGAGTGATAGGGATAATGTTGAAGATGAAAAGAGAGTGGAGCATGATATGAGGATAGCAAAAGTGATAGTATTGTTGTCAAGAATTTGAGATCACAGAGTAAGATTAAAATGCTAACAGTCCCATCTTATCTCATTCAACCTAATGAACACCAACAGATCAAATCAAAACAAAAATGGTTCAGCTGAAAAAAATATCAATTTCATTTATAGTTCAATAACTGCATATGAATTGACAAAACAACTTTGGAGGAGAAAGAAATGCTCGTATACATATAATTTAATCCCTCCACAATATACAAAATTAAAATATTGGTTAACATTTTTATTTGAACTAATATTAGTTTGAGGATGTTCAGCGGGAAGGATTACAAAAGTTATTCAAAATCCAGCATTATTTTTAATTTTTTTTTCACATTCATTCTTTCACCTCTATCAAAGTCAATTCAACTTAAAGTTAATTTTTTACATAAAAATAGGCTTATTTCTTATGTGAATGTCTATTGTTTTATATATACATATGGTAAAGGAAATTCATCAGGCTATATTCATTAGGCATGCTTATCATTTATAGAAGAGGTAATATTTTGAGTGATTTTTTAAGATTATACTTTATATATCATAATTTCATAATTGAAAAGAAATGCACAATATGAATTTCCCCCTGGATTTAAACTTGATTAGACCAATTATTCTTCCCACATTTTGACAATTTCCCTGTCATTCCAGCAACCAACATTTTAATCCTTTCTTCATTGTGCCCATAAAAATTTTACTGACCTTGTAACATGCTCCCAATTCAACCAAGTTGCTTTTGCTCTTCACCCCATCATCTTACGGAAGGATTATGATCTCAGAAGCAACATTTAAAAATGAAGGATTTAGGTTATAAACTGGGAGCACTGGAAAAGACAATTAAGTGATTAAAGAGCACAGGGAAATGTCCAGCTTCTCTAGGAGGAACTAGACCACTTGTGAATGTAAGAGACACTTGTAATGAAAACCCTTGAGCACAAGTCCATTGTACAGGCCACAAAGACATATAGAAAACTAGAGAATAAAATGTCCACAGCCTTCCTTCATATTTTTAAGCATCCAGTGATGATAACAGTGGATTGTAACTCAGAAAACCATAAAAGGCAGCACAATAGAAAACTTCAGAACCAAGATGAAAGATAAAAACAAAGTAATTAGCTGAATTTGAAGCCTCCGATATCCATACCTATAAGAAACATCAAAGAGTGCCCACTCCAACTCTAGGGGACTTTAACATACATTTTCACTTGAAGCCCTATTAACCTTAATATCTATAGCTCTATGAGCCTATGGTATAAAGAGAAAACTGTAAGCAATGCCAAAATGGTCTAAAGAGATAAAACAGTTATCAGAATGAGATTCAGAATAAATATAGTAGTTAAATTAGACAAAGAATTTGGAGATACTATTATCAATAAGTTCAAGATACTAATTGAGGTTTGAAACATGCAATAAATGATGTTGAAAATGTATGTGTACAGAGATAAATGAAATGTTCTAAAATATTAAATAAAATTTATATATATCAAAAACACAATAAGAGTTTAAGATACTCATAAGTAGACTCAATGCTGAAGAGGAAAGACTTAGAAGATGCAATGACTTAGAAGATATAGCCATAAAAATTGCAAAATAGAAGCACAAAGAGAAATAAAAACAATGAAAAATATAGAATATCCAATAACTGTGGAATAATATTGGATTATGTGTATACATACTACAATAACAACAAGAGGAGAGAGAGTAGAACAGAGGACATGTTTGGAGTAATAATGTCGTGAGAAATTTCCAAAATTAATGAGAGAAACCAAACCAAAAATCCAGGATGTTCAAAGAACACTCAGCAGGAGACATATCAATGAAAGAAAAACTAAACAAGCAATAACAACAAAAAGAACACCTTTGCCCAACCAAATGCAAACATGAAGGATAAAGAGCATCCATAAAGGAAAATAAATGCCACATCTACACAGAAATATATATATTTAAAAATGCAGTCGTAAATAAGTCATAAATAAAAATTATAGTGAATTTCTTGAAAACCCTGCAAACAAGCAAAGAATGGAATAGAATCTTTAACATTAAAAAACAAAAACAAAAAAATGTGTGAATCCAAAATTCTACATTCCCTAAAAATATCCATTTGAAATAAAGGTAGTTTCCCAGTTTATTAGCTTCCTACTTCTGCTACAACAAATTACCACAAATTTAGTGTCTTGAAACAGAAATCTCTTCTCTCATAGTTCTGGAGTATAGAAATCTCAAATGGGATGGCCACAAAGCTGTGTGCCTTCTGGAGGTTTTAGGAGAAAATCTGTTCCTTTGCTTTTTCAGGCTTCCAAATACCACCTCACTCTTTGTCTCATCTTCTCTCCTCTGACTTTCTATCTTCCATTTGAACAGGTACTGTGAGAACATCAGATTCACCCAGATAACACAGGATAATCTTCCCACCTCAAGAATCTTAAGTGAATCATATCTACTAAGTTATGTTCTGATGTAACATATCCAAAAGTTCAGGGAATAAGGATCTGGATGTCTTTAGCAAGAGCATTTTTTAGCCTGCCACAACCCAAATCTAAGGAAATTCTCTGCCAACAGAATTGATTTATAACAAATGTTAGTAGGAGACTTTCAGGCAGACCTGGAGGACAGCTATCCAGGTGACTCTATACCAACTCAATCCCCCACAGCTTTTTTGCTTAAAAATTCCTAAGAAAACTGTAGATTGTGCTGTGAATGCAATAACTAAGAAAAAGTAGAAACTAGCTACAATAGCCAGGGCCCTGTTCCAGTGCCTCCTGGAAACAGTATCTCCTGCAATGCCCAGAGTGCTTTGTCATCTGTGGGAATAAAGCCCAGGCTTGCTGCTTTTGGGGACCCCTCAGCTGCTCTAAGAGTGGGATAAATGCAGACAATACTCCATCTCCCTGGACGCCTTCCCTGTGCCTTTGAGGACTGGCCCATCCTAGAGTTTTAATGTTCTTTTACACCCAGCTGAAGTAATAAAGTTACTTCACTTAATTTGTGTAGGTGTTCTGTTTCACCAGACTCATGCAAGTAATAGATTACAACCCGACAAGAGTTGGATTTAAGCAATAACCAAAGCATAGTGAGCCTGACTCAGAAGAAAGAAAATACATATTTCAGAATCTGGGACATATGTAAAGAAAGGCAGAGCTTAATAGAAGAAATAAAGGAAGTGATATATTTCATTTTTTATTATTAACTGTTCTAAAATTACTAAATGTTAAAAAATAAGCAATATATGTATGTTTATTAACATATAAATGAAATAAAGAATGATATCATAAAGGACTTTAGTGAGGAATTATAATAATTCAGTTATAAGGCATTTGAACTGCATTAATTCAAGATTAACCTCGATTATTTAAACACATACATTGTACAAGGCACAGTGACACATGCCTTTAGTCTAAGATTTTGGGGAGACCTAGTAATGAGAATCACTTGAGTCCAGGAGTTCAAGGCATCATAGGAAGATGCCTGTCTCAATAAATATCAAAATTATAAAAGGATCTTACTCAAGACTTTACAAAAGCAAAAAAAAAAATAAATGAAATGAAAAATAGAGGATATGAAATTGAATCATAAAAATGTAAACTTAATGCCAGATAAGACAAAAAAAAAGAAACAATGAGCAAATTGATGAATAGTAATCATCTAGAAAGATAACTGACTTTAACTAGTTACTTTAGATAAGAGTGGTCTGAGCAAACTAGTTAAAAGAGATCTTCAGATTGTACTAAACTTTGTACATAGCACAAGATGCCCATTTTTAATATTAAGACTTAGATAAGTCAAAGTATAGTGGCAGAATAAGACACTCCAGAAAAAAACTAATCAAAAGAAACCTGGTATAGCTACATGAGTTCCAGAAAATACATACATACACACACACACACACACACACACACACACACACACACCCTTTGGAAAAGGAAAACTATTAGCAATAATGAGAGAGATTGCTGCCTTGTCATGGTTTCAATATTTGAATCCTCCAGAAGTTATGTTGAAATTTGTCACTGCAATGTTATTAGGAAGTAGAACATTTAGGAGGTGATTAAATCATGAGAGATCCACCATCATGAATTGATTAATGCCCTTATTATGGAAGTAGTTTTGTTATCTCATTATTGGTTTTCTTCCTCTATCCCTTCATCTCCCTTCTTTTTATTTCCCTCTTCTTGCTTTGTCACCTTCTTCCATGTGATGAGATAACTTGAACACTCTTACCTGATGCTGACCCTTCAATGGAAGACTGTTCAGTTTCCAATAAAATTCTGTTCATTATCAAGTGCCCCATCTCAGGCATTCTGTTATATTTGTACAAATGGACTATGACAATTATATAATGATGAAGTGTTTCATTCTCCAGGACGATACAATTATAAAACCATATGCTACATTAGGGAAATGATGGTTGTCATAAAGAACACATATTGGAGAGTGAAATATGTTTACAGAAGATCTTTTGATTGATTAATTTTCTTAGGCAAATTTTTATCAACTTGGCAATATTACCAAGCATTTAGAAAATATTCAGCAGAGTACAGGAGAAACACAGGAGCATAAACAATTAAAATATGACTCAGTGATCAAGCTAATAAAAGTGTGTCAAGGTTCTCTAAGTAAAAATATACTATATTCAAAGCTTCTATAACATATATGGTTGGTACTCCAGTCCTGCATTGGCTTCTGTGATCAGGGAATATTATGACCTCAAAATATCCAAGAAGAAGTGGCCATCCTAGCGTGGAATCTTGTTTATTCACAGAAAGGTAGATTGTCTTTGTATGAAATTGAGACAGAAATATAGATTACTGTGTTTCACATGCCAAAGGCAGCCCTGAGAGATTTAGTGTTTACATAAATAGAATTAGACAGAGAAGATGTCAGAGATCAAAATAAGTGTTTTAGTTATTCATTTTATAGACAAAGTATTTACTGCTTCACTTAAGATTTATATAATTTCATCTCTAAAACACATGCCTGTAATCACAGTGACTGGGTAGGCTGAGGCATAAGGTTCACAAGTTCAAGGCCATCCTGGGCAATTAGTGAAACTCTGCCTCAGAATAAAAATTTAAAGGGCTGATTATATAATTCAATAGTAGAGCAATCCTGGGTTCAATCCTCAGTACCACAAAAAGATTCATATAATTTTCATAAAACACAATATTATATATTGAATGGAATTACCAATCTAATATTTTAGCATCTTTTCAAATATTATATTTTATGCAATGGAATCATTAGATACAAAGATAGTAATATAAATTTCATAACATAAATTACACTAATTAGCAGTATTAAAGTATGAATTTAGGAATCAAATTATTAAATCTTTTATCGTTAGGTATTTTTACTCTCTTGTATTTGAAAAAAAAGTCTTAAACAATATTATACTACATCAAATTTAATTTAACTCAATTATTTCAATTTACATTTGATACTATACTAAATGTGAATCTTTGGAGACACATTGCATCCAATACAAATGTTTCCCATTTTCCTGTCTCACAGGCAACCTCTAACATGACCACTAATCAAAGTCCCACCTGATGTTCAGGACCATGTGCAGTCTTCTCTGCTTCAGAGCAGGCTGAGTTTAGTTGACTCATTTATGAGGAACAGAATACCACAAAAGTGAAGGAATGTCACTTCTGACACAAAGTTACAAAAGCATCCTGGTCTTTGTCATGAGTGTCCTCACTTCCCCTCTCACTGGCTCATTCGGAAAGAAGCCAGCTTTCAACTAGAACTTGTTAAATGAAAAAGCTGCATCTTCAGAAACTGCCTGTGAGGATTGAGGTCTTGGTCCTTGGGAACTGAATCCTTAAAACAACCATATGATTGAATCTGGAATAAAATCTTCTGCTAGTCAAATCTTCAGATGAGACAGCATCTCAGACTAATAACTTGAACGCAACACCATGAGACCCTGTTGCAGAGACGTCCAGCTATATTCCAAACTACAGAAACTGTGAGATAATAAGTCTACTGTTTTAGACTACTTTTTGGTTTTTTTATTGAAGAAATTGGCGACTAGTACAATAAAATGAATACTCTACTGGCAAAATCAAATATTAAGTAAACAACTGTTGGAAAAAGGCCAATAATTTTGCGTATTATAGTCAGTCACTGGAAGAAATTGTTATCTAATTTAGGTTTTGCAGTAATTGAATAAGATATAATTCATAAAATTGGTACCTAATGATTAACATTGAGGAAAAAGTTAGAACAGTATTTCTTCTTTTTCATAATTTCTGGGAGCATATATTTATGACATAGAGAAAAAAGTGAAAATTAAAATTCTCAGCAGTGAGTATAACTAGAAAAGTTCTCTTTACATATAATCTCCCAGTTTGGCCTCAGGTGGCTAGAAACCAGATGTTAAATGGGTTCTGACTTTCTATTTAAATACAACTGAATATGTCTGATACAAGTTCAAGGTTGAGTAAGAGTTTTGTTAATTTCCAAGGAGTTTACACATTTAAGACTGCCTTGGCTCTAAGTCTTCTTTTGGGATCTATTGTCTCTCTAGATGCCATTGATTCAGATATGAACCTCCAACTCTTAGTTCCATAAAATATATTCACATAATCAACTGAGTAAATTACATTAAAAATAAGGTAGGCTTAATAGGATAATAAATAGATATTTATGTAAAAATAGTACATATTATTTCATATTAGGCACTAGTATAATTTATATTTCATTCTTAAAATGTCTCTTCGTCACACAACCACCACCTTTTATTTTGACTCATCATTTCATATAAACACGACCCACATAGGATTTTTTTCCTTTATTCTTTCTTAAATTTCCTTCTTGGACCAAAACCAGAAAATGATTCTTTTTTCATCCCAGATAAAATAATTGAAATCTACTAATGCTGGTTGCTCATATTTCTGTTGATATTTATTCATGTAAAATATAACAGTCTATTCCCAAGCTGTTTCTAAAAGATTTTCCTCAATGAAATGGGATTCCTGTTAAAAAAAAATGGATTCCCTTTTATCCAATTTATAGAATCATTCATAGTTTATATACACATTACTATGGTGGATGCTAGTAGTCTGTATTTCTTCACCACAGCTTCAAAAGAAATTTAAGTGAATAAACTTCCTAATAGAAAAGTCACAGTTAAATTTTCATTTATAATTCTTCCCCCTTTTAAGTCCAATTTTTAATTTCAACTTTTTTATAACAGCCATTATTGCCCACCAATATAGAAAAAGAATGTTTTAGAAGAACAAAATGAAGGAAATGAAAGGGATATGAATGTGTCAGTAGAAATGTATAAAACCACCATAGAGAAGAAGAATAGATCACTCAGGAAGAAGATGGGCTATTAATAAATACCTACTGAACCCTCACTCTTTGCCACAACTAGGATAAAGGCACTGAAAAAAATCTTTTACTTTTATTTTAGATACAAGTGGAAATGAAACACATGGAGAGGAGACAGGGGTGAGCACTGCCTTATTAGCAGCTTCAGTGGTCCAAAAGTAGAGCCAAGTCTAAATGTGCAGGGTTCTGAAAGTCAACAGCCATGAATGGACAAGCTCAGTGATGAACAGACTGGTGGCAGAGACTTTGAGTCTCAGATCTGTCTTGGATCATTTTCAGTCTCCATAATCCCAGGACAAATACACACATTTTGAAATTTAAAAATATTGAGGGCAGGAATGCACTCTGGGAATACAAAAAATGTAATTCCATAATGTTGTTAATAATCAAAGAATTGCTGTGGCAATGAAGATTAAGTGACACAAATGAGGTAATTTCTAACCATGTAGTGACAGTCTACTGAGCTTAGGACTTTAAAGTGCTTCCTTAAGATTTTTTATTACCTCTTTTACTTAAAACACACACACACACACACACACACACACACGCACACACACACACACTTGTCTGTGAGTTAAGGGCAACCAGCACACCTCTTTTGCTTCATATCCATTCATATCCAGCAAACATTTTAGTGTTTGTTGCCTTCAGTATGTTTCTGTTTTGAGCAAGGACAGTGTTGATAAGGACAAATGAAAAGCTCCTCCTTGCCCTAATTCTCTGACCTAACCACAGAGTTCAGGTGTTATTGTTCATAGGCTAGTTGCACATATAGGCGGGAGCCCTGCTCACTCCCCAAGTTCTCAACTGCCTGGGAAGGGGGGCAATGGGCTTCGAGTTACTATTTGATTCTCAGAATTTTATATGTACTTTGAAAGATATCTTGGAATGTCCTAAATTTGGAAATGTTTTGAGAATTTTTTTCTTAAAAATATGCAATAGCGACAGAGACCTCTGTTTAATAGCGACCATTTACTGAAGGCTTGTTATATGAGAGACTTAAAAATATTTTTCATCTGAAATCATCCACTGTCAGATTGGTAGTGGTGAACCTATGGTTTTCTGAAGATGAAAGGTGAACCTATGGTTTTCTAAAGGGCATAACATCAGTATAAGAGTGGCACAATTATTCCAACAAAATGTTAGGAAACTAAAGCTCCCTAAGGTTATAAGTTATAATTCCAATGTTATTCAAAGAGGTACAATTCAACACAGGTGTTTTTCCATCATAAGCCTAAAATATTTCCTCAAAATCAGTGAAAACAAATGAGTATTTGAATATTTAGTCTATAATGTCAGAATTCACAATTCTATAGTTCTACATTGATATACAAGGAAAGATAAAATACATTGAGAGTAAAGCTGAGCTCTTTACTAATTTTAAAGATGTATGTGTATAAGAAATTGAGCCATATAGTCAAGATTAATTTACTTTAAAGGAATGATCTCTGTGATTGTAGGTAAGGGCATCATTCATTATCAAACATATAGCCCAGAAGGTATGAAGACTGAATGTGCAGGTGCATTTCACCCTCACACAGTCCCCATGTGGTAGTAGCTGCATCTTCATGATAAGTGGTCATGCCCCACAGTTATAAAAGTTTTCTGACTCATTTAAACTGCTGTTGTTGATGTGACCTGTTCTACTAAATGGAGTTTGTGCTATTTGGTTATTGTTGTTTTTCCAGAAAGAAGTAAGAAACAAGTGCTGCTTAACCAGCATTTTCCCTAAAATGTTATTTCCAAGGAAATTGGACTTTGGCTTCAAAACCATAAAAATTCAGCAGCATAAAGCATAAAATGTACCCAATTTTAATCAATGTAAATTACACTGGTAGAAAAGATGTGTATGTGCAACCAACAGCCATCCAATTTTTCAGAAGGGTACTCTTTGAATAAATCCTTGCAGTAATAATTTAATGAATGAAATTCCAATGCACTTTTCAAATGAAAGAGTTGAATTATCTATTAATTTTCTGAGCTTCATATTTTATTTCATTGAATGAAAAAATTGTTATTTTCATTTCACCTGTCCTTGGAAGACTCAGAGTATATTGCTATCTTTACCTAATCCATGCCCTGTGAATACATTTCTAAATTATGAAAATAAAAAAAGTATTAAAACATAATATGTACTAGTTTTTAAATTAAATATAATCAAGGCAAAAAGAGAAATTGTAAACACAACAGAATTTAACCTTTGACTGTGTTGCAGTTAGTCACTGTTCATACATGGTAATTGTACTTTTGCCATTATATTATCAATCTATCATTCTTAATTCCTAATTAGTTCCAATTAGTAGACTTTTACTTATTCTTTCATCACCGTCGATAATCTTCCCTGAATTAATAATTTTTGAAAATGAGATAATTCTGGCTTAGTATAATATACTGAAAATAAAGCTGCCTATATTCAGCTGTGATATTCAATCCTGCTAATAGGATTTCTCAAAGAAAGGGAAAAGTCCCTTCCATCTAATGAATCACCTGCAAATGAAAACTGCTTCCCATGTTTTACTTTGGCACAATAACTGCAACGTTTTCCCATTTTATTCAGAACTGTATCAGGCTCTGTTATTCTTTTGATTTTGCTTTCTCAATCTATATTTTATTCATCCTCATCTTATATACAGTCTCTTCCCCAGTCAAGAAGCAGTAATGCTAATGACTAGTTCATGCTTTATCAAAGAAAATGGTCTACAGATTTTTTTTCCTCGAATGCCAATCTAATTAAACAATTCCTATAGAAAATGAAAGTGACATATGTAGCAGAGCATAGAGATGTTTACATAGCAGTTTTCAGGTGTATAACAACATTGATTAAAGTGCTAAATGGTTTATTTACTCATTATCAAGCAGCCGGGCTCAGCTGAATGTAAAGCAAAGACAGAATTTTTTCTTACTCTTATGAGAGTTAAGTATCATTCAATAATGAGTGAAAGAAGAAACAAAACAATGCAGCTGCAAATTTAACAATTCCATTATCTTGTACAATGATTGGGACAAGAGTAAATTCTAACTTGACCTAAACAAGAATGTGTTTTTTCAGGTATTGCCCACTAAGTGTGGATGCCGGTGCATTTTCCCACTTTCTGGGAAAGCAGTATTTTGCCCATAGTCCCTGGTTTATTTTAAACAAAAACACTCTTAAAGAGTTATAAAGAGGATCTGATATGGAAGGGACTCTTATTATTTATATTCCTATTGAGGTACATGTTAGATACATGTTTCCTGAATATTCCTCTTTTCCTCTCCATTCAGTCTAAACTCCATTGCACTAGACCAAATGACTGAAATATGGAATTAAAAATGCACATATTGGTTAACAATGAGATAATTATAATATTGATATCAGACTTTTTTTTGAAATTATTTTAAATCTTATGGGGGTATTAGGCACATTCAAGCTGTCTGAATCCAAATTTAAATCTACATGTCAGGTAATTTATGGATGTCAAATAAATATTTATTGATGACAATGAATAAGGCAGTTCAGCCATCCATGGAAGAGGAAGCAACAAAGAACACCGGGTGTATGCTATTATCCCGTTACTGGGTCATCAATCTCTTTTTACAATACGTTAGCAAAATTTCATGGTCCTGCTTCCTACTTCCTCATAGATGCGACAAAATACTTGCATTGGAAATAGTGTACTTCTATGGTC
This sequence comes from Urocitellus parryii, assembly GCF_045843805.1. Lineage (NCBI taxonomy): Eukaryota > Metazoa > Chordata > Mammalia > Rodentia > Sciuridae > Urocitellus > Urocitellus parryii. Next base: position 88,376,619 of record NC_135538.1, on the reverse strand, counting down.
TAAACACTGCCTCTAGCCTCTCTGCTTCTTTACAACCCTTAATCATGCTGATAGCATTTGAATACAAATTTGAAAAGAGCAGAAACTTTTGGGATTAAAGTAATAAATTCTACTTTGACAAATTTTAGACAAACTTAGGTAAAGGCACTTCAATAAAAGTAATACCTGAACTAGCCTAAGTTTGCAAATACTGATGCTACTTAACTGTTTTATGGCAATGTGTTGTTGCTGTGGTTGCTCAGGAATAGCTAAATTAACAGTGGAAACTATAGTCTATAAGTCTATCCAAAAAGAAGGGATGTCCATTCATCTGAAATTATCTTAATTTTTTCCTCTTATATTAGTATTTGCCTGTAATAACAAAATCTTGTGTAATATACTGATATTCCTCAATTTCATAATCCATTAGTCAAACAATCAGCCACTGTTTCATCACTTTCTGTTCCTCCTTGCACTCTGCTGGCCCTCTGGGGATAGGAAGCAACATGAGATCCAGTCTCTGCTTCCTCAGCTAGGAGTTAAGCCTGAATCTGAAAAAAAGTTATATAATTACCCATAACAAAAATAAGAGAAATAAGAGAAGCTTTCTCACCTCAATAAATGCTCATGAAAAATAAAAGCAGAGGGTAACAAAGCAGAAACTTAAGACCAATGTTTCTTATAATACTTTAAAAGTGGTTTCTGGAAACAATAGTTTATAAAGAGTGTCAAAAATGTGAAGTGGGCAAAATTCAATAACTTTGTTCTTGTCCCACTTGTTTCATTTTTCTTTGTTGTTCATCAAAATTCACAGGCAATCCAGGTATAGCCAAGATGCCTTGACAAGACTTCTGGCAGAAAGCGGCTTTGTTAATCAAGTTCAAGAGTATTTGAAGACTGGTGACAGTCCTAAAGAAATGCTCCTGGTGAAGTTGCTCTTTATTTAGCTGCCTGAAGTGTCCAGGGCACCTAGATCCCCAAGGGCTGCCAGTTAATCAACAATTCTGAATTGTGCCTTTGGTCTTTGTCTCCCAAGGGTAATGGTGTGGTTGTGGTATTTTTGAAATAGAAATGGAAAAAAATGTAAAGAGTATATTCACAATGTGCCCCAAGCGTTTCAAGGTTACACATGTATTTCTGTGAAGCCTTTGTTTTCAGTGGAGTTCTGTCTATTGCCCTGCAAACCATTGATAATGATCAAGAATGAAGATATCTTGACTGGCACCTGCCTCAAGCTTCACTTAATGAATACCTTCAGTTTTCAGATGCCTAAACTACACAAAAAATATGTATTTTGGGCCAAAATTTCTTTCCCAGCATTTCTCTTTTTGTTTTCCTTTCAGTTTAGATTGATTGAAAAAAAAATAGTTTGGGATGAGAATTTAAAAAGTACAGGGAAGAAAATAAAAGTGAAGGCAGAGGAAAAAAATTAGGATGGTTCATGTTCATATAATTTATGAGTTTCCCAGGCTTGGCATACAGAGAAGGAAATCTTTTGGCAAAGAATACTAGGAAGAACACACATTCCTCAGACAGATCCTTTACATGGTCAAGGTAACCTAAATTTCAATAAGCTCTAATTGAATATAAATGAATAAGTAAATTGACCTTTAAAGAAAATTACCTTGCATCCATCATGACTCTGTCAGTATAAATTCTTCATTTTTAACCATGAGCCATGTAACAGTGTATCATTTTTATAAAAAAAAGTATTTGTGGTTATTTCTGAACTATAAAATTACTCTATTTTTATTGTAGAAAATTTGGAGAAATACAAAAGTGTGAATATATCTATCCTTTTTCTTTCTTTTTTTTTTTTTTTTTGCCAGCTAGGGAATGAACCCAGGGGCACTTCAGGATTCAGCAACATCCCCAGCCCTTTTGAGTTTTTGAGATGGGTTCTTGCTAAATTGTGAGGCTGGCCTCAAACTTGCCATCATCCTACCTCAATTTCCTGAGTTGCTAGGATTACAGGTATGTGTCACCACACCTGTCACATCCATTATCATTAGACAACTAATTTATAAGACTTTACATTTTTTCACATGTATACACAAAAACGACAATGCTGTGTGTATATATATGTATGTAAAACTATATATGTATAATGATTTGTCTCTACTCTTACAGTTTTTTCAAAGTTTAACTCATGGGACATCAAGAGCTCATATTACATATTCTAAATAATTTCTCTCTGACACTTATATGTCATATTTATAGTTTTTTGGTTTTTTTAAATATTCAAATATTTAAAAATGTTTATGCTATCTTGTCTCTAATATTTTCTTTAGACTTTTCTTCTTTTGCATATCAAATACATAATTGATTATTATTTCTGCCATAATTTTCTTTATTTCTTCCTTAAGTACATATATTCTTCTAAAATATATATTTTCTTCTTTTACCACTTATAGCCCATAATATCTTACATTGCTTTCCTTATTGCATTACTTTCAATTACACCTTCAAATAGCCTTACTGATTTATTTTTTTTTTTAGAATCACATCTGGTTTTTATTAATTTACAATACAGATTTGCTCTTACCTCTTCAGCTGTATGTGATATACATATACTAATCTCTGAACATTTTACTCTTGTGATTTTTAGAATCTTATTCAGTTTTTTTTCTCTTTCTTTCTCTCTTTCTTTTTTTTTTTTTTTTTATTGTAGCAGGGATTAAACTCATGGCACTCAACCACTGAGCCACATCCCTAGACCTAGTTTATATTTTATTTAGAGACAAGGTCTCACTGAGTTACTTAGTGCCTTGCTAAATTGCTGAGGGTAGCTTTGAACTCTTGATCCTCTTCTCTCAGCCTCTTTAGCCACTGGGATTACAGGTATGTGCTACCACACCTGGCCTCTTATTCAGTTTCTTGAGGATGGTAAGCAATTCTCTGTCAATAACTGCTTCAACTTTAAGCAGACTGTTTTTAGAAGTACAGCCTTCCTAAGAAATACTTAGGTATTGTCCATTCCTCTTGTTTTATTATAATTGTGCAGACATTAAAATTATTTCAATTTTGTTTTTTCTTATACTCACATCAGTGAATAAATACTATGCTTTCTAACATACAGGTCTAGAAATTATTTTTAATTCACTATATGCCTTGGATGTAATTTACATTTTTCAGATGTTCAGGTCTAGGACATGTCAATTCCAAGTTTGTTAGCCACTGGAAGGATCATAAGAATATTTTCTTCAATTTAGTCCAATAAACCATATTGCTAGTGGTGATTCCTCTGAGATTCTGGTATAAGTAGAAGATAGGAAAAACTGAAATTCCACTAACCCCCAGGCCCCTTTTCTTTTCTTTTCTTTTATCGTTTTTTTCCTGGCATTAGGAATTGAATCCAGGGGAGTTTAACCACTGAGCTACATCCATGCCCCTTTTTCTATTTTATTTAAAGACAGGGTTTCACTAAGTTGCTTAGGGCCTAGCTAAGTTGCTGAGGCTGGCCTTGGGGGTGTCAATAAACATAAAAGGAAAATTATTAATGACAAAAATGTATCTCTTAATCAAGCCCTGATGCCAGTCAAATCCAGATTTTGATTATGATTTCTATATCTTATTTCTTTTTTAATATTTACTTTTCAGTTTTCAGTGGACACAACATCTTTATTTTATTTTTATGTGGTGCTGAGGATGGAACCCAGTGCCCCGTGCATGCCAGGCCAGCATGTTACCACTTGAGCCACATCCCCAGCCCTCTATATCTTATTTCTTAAGGTTAATCAAACTAATCAAATTATTCATATTTGATTCTAGCCCAATGAGGCATCTATGTCTCCAATGCTCTTTCATCATTTTACCAACTTATAATAGCAAACATTTCATAGAAATTAAACATGATAGTAATTACACAAGACATATTAAAAACATAAAACAATTATTTAATATTATACCTGATGGCATTATTGTTGAAGACATTCTTGTTTGATTTATATCTTATCACTCTTGATGAGAAGCAGGGCTGCTTCAATGTTGTATGATTATTCAGTATTTTTATTCACTGGATTTATGCCCAAGAACTTAAGAAGGAATGCATAACTCAGTTTTATATGTTATCTCTGGGTCCATGGGGAACTCTTCCAACTTAAAAATCTGTGATTCTATCTGAATGCCTGGTATTAGGAATTAGAAATGCCAATGGAAACTGAAAGTTATGTTAGGAAAGCTGATTTTTATATATACACATGCATAACTGCATCTCTATATTATTTTATGTATATTTATATTATTTTATTAATTTAATTCACTTGAGCCCATGTTTATACATGCAAAAGTGTGTTTATCACTATATCAAAAGGAACATAGATGAATTAAAATAACAAAGTTCACAGACTGGGATGTTAACTTAGAGGCAGCATCATTCATGAAAAATTTAAGTATGATTACTAAGACATCAAGGATTATAATTGATATTTCTAATTATAATTATGACAAAGATTTGTATATTACATTAAAGTTAGCAAGTTACAAACTGATTTTTTTTTATTATTCCTAATTCATGGGTGATTAATACTATTTGAGACTCAGAAAGTCAAATGATTTAACAAATGTCAACTTGATATAAGTAACATCATGTCTAATGGAACCCAAAACTCAAATCTAGTTTTTACCTTATTGTGTTTACTCTTGCATGCCTCCACGTCAGCCGTGATACCATGGAATGGAGAATTGCAATTCTTAATTTGGAATTGGGTTTTAAAAATTTTAATAATGTGAGTTTTGGAATGACTAGAGGAATTCATAGATACATGGTCACTGTGTAATTAATTCTTCTTAGTGTATAGTAGCTCATCTCTGCTTGCTGCCACACAATTCTGCCTAGGTTATAGACAGAATGCTAATTTTAGATATTGCCAGAGATACACTAATAACATGTAAGTGATACACACACATAAAAAAAATGAGAAGAAATGATGGAATATGGTTGGCAGTCAATAAATAGGTGTGACATGTATTAATATCTCCAAAGAAAGCAGCAGTGTCAGTTAACCATTTGTTCTTATAAAACAAATGTAAAGAACAAAAACAAGTCAATAGTTGGGTTTTGTGCCATTTCTTACAGTGTAATGGCATTGCCAGATCTAAATACCTACACATACGTAAATGAACATGCATATATGTCCTAACTCTACACACGTATACACATACATAAGATATTTTTACTTCCTTGGAAGATACATGGGGACCACAGGAAAGACAATAAAGAAATCAACCAAAAAATATGTTATTCTAAAAAAGCAGAAATCCCAATTTGTGCCTCTTATTCTTTTGCTTAAAGCTTTCCTGTAATAGAAACTTTCATTGAACAAAAGAGTTTATGCATTGTGGAATCCACACTAGGATTCGTAAAATCTGAGATAAAATAAAACATATAGAAAGGTAAAAACCTGTCATTTCCTCTTATGCTCATACATTTTCCACTTTACTTTTGGAAAAATTCTCATGACTTTCTGCCAGACTTGCACAATCCTAGCTGAGATCCTGCTGTGCAGAGTATATCAAAATCCTTTGAGCTAATAACTGTATCTAGCTTGATAAACAGAGCTGAGACTTTTCTTCTCTTTTCCTTGATAGAGTAAAATGAATTTTCCCAGTTTTGCATTCTTAATGAAATACTTAGATCCTATCATTGCAGAGAAAGATAAATATACTTTCTATGCAATTATATAAAACCTAAGGATAATAAAGTCAAAGACAGAGCACATATATAATAATGATCACATAAGATTATATGTCATAACCATTGTAATATCTTAGAATAACACACTCATCCCATATATTTGGTCATGCTAATATAAACAAATCCACGACACTAAGAGTTGTAAAATGTATACAATACAATTATGTATGTAATACTTGATAATTATAATAAACTTACTGATTTTTATAATTACTATAATGTAGTTTTTTCGTTTCCAGGTATACTCCTAGTTATACAAACAAAATGTTTACTGTACAACTGTATGCTTGCTTTGTCCGGCAAAATCCTTATACATCTCCTGTTTACCACATCTCTTAATTATATTCTTTTGTGCTTGAATTAATAAATATCATGTTGCTTTGTTCTTCATGGACACCTAAGTATACAAATTCTGCTACTACTATTGCACTAGCAGTAGTGGGCCACATCAAGTGTTTAACCTGGAAATGAAATTAAAATTGATTAAGGACTACAAAGGGGGAAAATCAATGATAGTTATTGCTCACCAGTCAGATATGTCTCAGTCTACCACAACAGCTACAAACTTAATAAACAGAATAAGGTGACAGAAGCTCTTAAAGGACCTGCCTCATTTGAAGGCAGTGGAATGAACAAAAACTTGAGTAGGACATATGTCACATGGAGAAATTTCTAATGACCCAAACTGAAGAAAAGACACTGTACACTTCTCTCAGCACCATGACAATCATGGCTGAAGCAAAAAGTTTGTTTACAAATTTGAAAGAAAAAGTTGTATATGACTGAGATGTTCAATTTACTAGTGATTTACATAATTGATGAATCAAAATCCATTACATAACATGAAATTATCCATGACATCATCAGACTGCAATGATGTGAGTGTTGCTGAAGAATTATTGGAAACTCCAAACAAGCTGACTGTGAACCAAAATTACTTGCCACAACAAATCTTCAATACAGATGGCACCTTCCTATTCTAGAAATGGATGATTGAAAGGAATTTCATGCATAAGGAGGCCAAGTCAACGACAGGTTTTAAAGAATACATAATAGACTTAATAGTGGGCAATGTTTCAAGGTACAAATTGAAACCTTTTGTGATGTGACACAAAGATTATGCCAGGGTCTTCAACCTTAACCATATGCACACACTGCCAGAGTGCTGGAGGAGCAAGGAGAAGTCATGGATGACCCAGATTTTTCCTGAAAGATTCCCTCCTGACCTTATATGCCAGTGAAACAGAGAATTATTAATTGGAGAACAACATGCCTTTTAAGATTTTGCTTATTGATAATAATATGCCTGCATATCCTCTTTTAATTGATTATATTCTTCTCAATATCAAATTGATATTTTTTCCTCCAAACATCACCTCTTTGGTCCACAATGAATCAAGAAGTTTCAGCACCTTTTAAGATCTACCACTTGAGGAAGACCTTTGTCCAGACCATTGGCACAACTGGAAAAGACACTGAGAAGACACCAATATGCTACTGGAAGGAATACAACATACATGTTGCATAGTTAAAACCCAGAGTGGGTTTTTCATGCTGTTGAAGGGGACAACATTAAAGGCATCTAGAGGAAGATGATTAAGAGATTTATTCATGAACTCAAGGGATTTGCCAAGGCTAGAGAAGTTGCAAAAATCAACAAGAATGTATTTGAAATGGCAAACTTTAATGTCACATTGAGTTGCTCTTAGAGCATTTCCTGGGGAATAGACTAATAAAGAGTCATTGGAACTGGTACAGGAATGAAGAAAAGGCAAAGAAAAGGAAATTGCACAAAAAGAAAAGGAATGTTGCCCAAGAAAATTCAAAGTGGAAAAGTTTATCAGAAGCCTTTGTATACTTCAACAAGCTTTTAAAAGAGTTTTAAAACATAGACAACCAACACTGAGAGGTTTTTATTAATACTGAGGAATGCTCGTAGGGCATTATATGATTACAAGAAATCCATGATGATAAGAAGAAACAAACTAAGCAAACCACCATGGATATATTTCTTAAAAGTGACACTGACAGCTCCTCAAGCAAACCTGAGGCAGGTACTTTAAGAGGCATTACAGTAGAATAGAATATGGTGTGACACTCTATGCAGGTTACTGTTCCCAAGGACTTTCATGTGGGACAAGATCTAAGGATGTAATACAGGAATACTGGCAGTCTTGAAACTTGTCTAGACCTAAGTTAATGTGTATTTGTCTTAATTTTCTACAAAAGAAGTTAAGAAGTGAAATAACATTTTCAAAAGAAACATTCTTATAGAATATGAAGAAACTATTTTATACATCTCTACATTGCATTTGTACTTCCAGCTAAATAAAAGTATTATAGCAAAGTGTCAAACTGATAAAAAAATTCAAAGTTTATATAGTAAAAAAGTTATATAAGCTAAGGTTCATTGATTAGTAAAGAAAAATGAACATTTTTCAATAAATTTAGTGAAACCCAAGTATACAGTTTACAAAGTCAACAGTAGTATAATGTAAAATGTTATGATTAGATAAGGTAAGTTTATCATTAAGAAAAAGCATTTTAAATAAGATACATAAAACCTAAGTATACAGTGTATTTGAAACCTGCAGCTATGGATGGACAGTAGTATCCTGGGCCTTCACATTCACTCACTACTCACTCAGTGACACCCACAGCAACTTCAAGTGCTGTAAGTACCATTCATGATAAGTACCCGACACAGCAATGTCATTTTTTCTTTGTTACTATAATTTTCTGTACCTTTTTTTGTTTAGTTATGTTTAAATACACAAATGTGTACCTTTGTGTTAAACTTGTATTACAATTGCCTATAGCATTCAGTGCCGTAATATATCCTACAGGTTTGCAGCCTAAGACCAACAGGCTATTCCACGGGGCCTAGGTGTGTAATAAGATATAATATTTAGATTTGTGTATGTGCACTCTATGATTTCATACAACAATGAAATTGCCTAAACACTACTTTTAACACAATCTTTTAAAAATCTAAACTTAATCATAGGTTCCTTGTGCCACTCTAAAAATCCTTTACATATACAGCTAAATACACAAAGGCAATAGCATATAGACAGAACATTGTTCTTTCAAGTACATGTCTCTCATCTGATTAGTTAGCAATTTGTACAATTACACCTAAATGGATGCAATGCTGATATCACTGCTTCTTTTATTATAGCAGTAAAAGAGGTACAGTGCTATCTACCCTACTTGTTTATAATATTACTCATAAACAATTTTGTGTACACTCTAATTCTCCTGCTTGATTAGCTAACAATCTGCACTAAAACATTCAAGGTAAAATGAAAAGCTAATTGCATAGAGATTTTTAAGCTCATTTGCACACAACAGGATTTATTAGTGCCAATGAAGGCAAAAAACAGTGTGACTGCTCTCATAGCTCCACTAATTCTCTCTGTTAATTCAAAATGTCCACAGAGAAACTAAATGGAGTAGAACATACAAATAGTATTTTTGATAAGGGCTATATTAGGCAAGAACAAAATGTTCCTTGGTTCTGCGTACAGGTTATGAATTGCTTTTATTCAGGAATATTGTGCAAATTTTAAAATGTTGCATCTAATGATGTGGAGAAAGATAAAGGTTCTTTATATTATAGGCTAATTTCCATTCATTGCATTCTCTTAGAATTTTCTATTAGGTGCCTCTCCTTCACTCCTTGTAACTGAATGATACCAATTATAGGATATCAAAGAAGGAACTCAGGTGATAAAAGGCTTTAAAGTATATAACACAGAGTACTGTCCTAAAAACCTGTTATTTTAGAATAGAAAATAGAAAAATTTGACTGAAATTTTCTTAAAGAATAGAAAAACCAGTACAAAATGAAATTCTCTTAAACTTTGAAAACTTCTCAAAAAAGACTATAAATCAAACATTTTAGCACAAAGTACAATTGAAATAAAAAATTTAAGAGATAACTGCAACAAATATTTATAGACTCAGTCAAAATTTTAAAATTCATTAAAAAAAATATCCTTGGAGAGAGTCCATAAAAGTAAATCTGAAACCTTTGTCAATGCTTCAGTTAAAAATTAAAAAAAAAAATGTTGAGGATCATTCTTATCTTGAAATTAAGCGAGTGATCATATTTTTTATGAAGATTTTCCATCAGCTTACTGATATATACAATGGTTTATTTATCCTCCTTATTGGGGTAGTTTCCTCTGGATGCGGAAGAACCCAAGTCCTAGTTCTCTTCAGTCCCATAGAAGGAAGGAATATTTCTTAGGTTCTCTTTCCTCCCACTTCTGGGTTTCTCACATCCATAGTTTTCTGAAGTAAATTATCCCTCCTCTGTTCCCTCATCTTTTTTTTCTCTCTTGAATTCTGAACTCTCCCTGTTCTTGGCACATTCTTCTTGAACTGACTTCCATTCAAGCTGGCCTCATGCAGTTGCCTTCCAGGAAAGAGATCACACTTGTGTTCTTTATGCATCATCCTTGCATCATCTTATTCTGGAAATTAAAGCATTCACCAACAGCCTTCTACTTGGGGTTGTTTGACAAGTACTGACTCTTAACTCCACACTTTTCAGCATGTGTCAGTCCTCACAGTTGATGGACTATATACTATGTTCTCCAGGTGATCCTGTGGCTCCTTAAGAGTTACACTTGTACATTTACCTCATCTTTATGATGTGAATATTTGAAAACTCAGCCTCAAAACATCTTCCTCTGAAGAAAAAAACTACTCTTTAATTGCTGAGCTAATATTTCACTGCTCAACTCATACTGTGCTATATGTAGACTCCACATCTCTGATGGAATAATGTCAGCCAATCCAATTTCAGAACCCTTCATGAAGGCCATACATTCTAGCATAACATATCAAAATTTATAATACCTACTTTACTACTCTTGACCTTTGAAAACTCGGGAATAATCATCTCTATCTCTTTCACACATACATTTACATGTATACAATATTTTTTTCATCACTATGTTGAATTATATTTCTAAGTAATTAAAATATTTTGCAATTGGCCATACAATTTTTATAAAGTGGACTTCTGCATTTTTTATTATTTAAACTGCTAAGATCCCTAGCATCTGCCTTTTTATTTATCATAACACAACCTGTTACAGTTTGGATGCCAGGTGTCCCCCAAAAGCTCATGTGTGAGTCAATGAATGAAGGTTCAGAGGAGAAAGGATTGAGTTGTAAGAGTCTTAACCAAATCAGTGATTTAATACCCTGATAGGAATTAACAGAGTGGTAACTGAAGTGGTAGCTTGTGGCTGGAGGAGGTGAGAATTGGGTTGGGGCTTTGGTATACATATTTGTATCTGGCAAATAGAGTCAATCAGTCTCTCTCTCTCTCTCTCTCTCTCTCTCTCTCTCTCTCTCTCTCTCTCTCTCTCCATATTTGTATCTGGCAAATAGAGTCAATCAGTCTCTCTCTCTCTCTCTCTCTCTCTCTCTCTCTCTCTCTCTCTCTCTTTCCTGATCACTGTGATGTTAGCTTCATCACCCTCTCCTGCCATCATGTTCAGCCTCATCTGGAGCCCTGAGGAATAAGCCAGCCTTCTATGGATGAAGACCTCTGAAACTGTAAGCCCTCAAATAAACTCTTTGTCTTCTACAATTGTTCTGGTCATATCCTTTAGTCATAGCAACTAAAAAGCTGACTAAAACACAACAACACATAAAAATGCCTGTTTATATTATTAATATGTTACAAAATTACACAACTAATTGGTGTGTAATTGGTGATTACTAATAGACTAGCATTTGAAGTTATATTTTAAACAATAATATATAGATAGATAGATAGATAGATAGATAGATTTAAAAGTACATTTCCTGTTTTGACAATATCTCTACCCAACCTCCTGAATCATTCAAAATAATTTACCTTCAAGATAATAAAAACCTTTATGGGAATATAAGCACTATTTAACTAAGTGTTGCACAAGGTGAAATGCACAATACCACATTCAGGGTCATATGTCAATCAGGTTCAAGTTCTACTTAATCTAGACTTTTGAAATCGTATTTAGGTACACGTGAGGGGAGACAGAGAGAGATAAAAAAGCATACATGCATGTGTGTGCAAACACACATACACTACATATATGTATGTATGTATGTATGTATATGTATATATAAGTATATGTATATATAAGTATAGTTATAGATCATTCTACCATAAGAAACATCAGACAAATTCTGAAACTTAGTAGAATATGTATACTTCTTATTTACACTACACATTCAATGTCCATCAGAGTTGCTCACTGTCAACACTCAGGGATTTGAGCAGGAGAAATTGAATGAAGAAAATTTCATACTGTCTCCTAAGCATCTCCAGAAACTAACATGAATTACTCAGACTCAATTTTATTAGTCAAGGCAATTTATATATTTAGACTTAATATCAAAAGAATTAGAAATATACTCTTCTACCTATGCCTAAATGAAGCAGAGAAACAAAATATTGGGAAACATTCCTAGTAACTGACAAGTCTATAAAACCAACTAGCTTCAAGGGCCAAATGATATAGACTAAGAAGAGTGTGCTTTTCATGAACAACAACTGAATTCATTATCAAAGCCTGGTCTAATACAGCAGTCAAAAAAAAAAAAAAACACAGTCCATGAACCACTGGGTGCTTCCGAAATCTAGAACATGCTCATAATAATGCCAGAAAATGTTTTTTTCTCATCTACTATTTTCTCATGAGTTTATAGCTGAAGTTTCCAGAAGCATAGAAGTCATCTCTCTATTAAACAAGGAGTTAAATATAAAAAATATACAACAGCCTCACTCCTTATTAAAATTTCTTTGCTAAATATAGGTATTGCTCATGAAAGTATGTTCTGTTTTAACAAATAGTAGGATACTTATTATTTTAAATGAATTAGTAAATATTGTTCCTTACATCAATTTGGAACAACTCAGTGGAAAATGTGACTTACAGCTTTCCCCATGGGACTAGCTGAAGCTTTATTGTTGCTGTGTAATAGTTAAATGTTACCCTCCACCATGTCTTCCTTCCTTTAATCCCACATAGATATTGTTTCCAAGAACAGTACCCAATAAACCTCCAGCTTTCAAATGTCTATCTCACTTCTTTTTCCCAGAGTCTTCATTTAAGTTAGTTGGTGCAAGAAGTGAGTCAAAAAAGCATATTCTAAAATTAGATATTAGAGCTCATCTCTATGAACCGTTGGCCAGTGGGTAGTAAGGGTCCTATCACTGAGAGTACATGGAGCAATGCTAGTTCCTGTTAAGTTACATAATTCATTGATCAGTGCTGTCATTTGTGGTGAATTGGGATAGAATGTTAAGAGTGGGATAGTGTTGTGTATCAGATATTTGGGAAAAGTCGGATAAATAATAATGTGAGGATTAGAGAATTAATTGGCTTTTGCTGGGACCCATTAATAATATGGGGAAAGACAAAGTCTAAGACTAATCAACAATTAATGGTAAAAGTGAAAACCAGAAGATACTGAAGTATGTAAAGAGAATCAATTATTACATTAATAAGTCATAAAAAGTTGATGATAATCCAGGGCATAATCACAAGAGTAGCAGAAGTCTAAAAGAAGATGAACTTTAAAGTATGAAAAAGTTGGTTCCTGAGGCATGAGGCACATGCAAACCTTGAATCTTCACATTCTCCTGAACTCTCTATTAGTAATCCACTTATAGCCCCTGTCCTACATGGAGTATGGTACTAGAGCAAATTAAGACCATGGCAGGACAAAAAGTTACAAACTATTGACATATAGGTCATGGGCCTAATACAAACTATTCTTTTCTATTCCTATAGGAAAGGAAGATTAAAAACATTTTACATTTATTTGAAATGAACTAAAATATACATTTATGGTTTTCCTACAAGATCTCTTATATACTCTCTTATATATCATATTGATCTACCCTATGTATATTAATAGGAATTACTAGGCAAGAAGCTGCATAAACCACAAAGATCAAGTTGAAATATTGGAAATCATCAAATTTATAAATTTCTACTTTTCAATAGTTAATATAAATTGGAAATCATCAAATTTATAAATTTCTACTTTTCAATAGTTAATATAGATAAAATAAAAATGCAAGATGCCAATTGTATAAAAATACTGACACACATATGATAAAGAACTGTTTCTGGCATATAATAAAACCTCTCAACGTCAATAGTAAAAAGACCCCATTATCCACCTCCACCCATTTATCTGAAAATGTCACGATTTTATTCTCTTTTAATGCTGAGAGTTAGACATCATTACCCTAAGTACATATATGAAGACACAAATGATGTAAAAATACTTTGTGTACAACCAGTGACTTGAAAAATTGTGCTCTATATGTGTAATATAAAATGAATTGCATTCTGCCATTGTGTGTAACAAATTAGAATAAATAAATAATTTAATAAAAACACCATTTCTTTTTAAAAATGACAAAATTTGACATTTAACCAAAAAAGTTGGAGCATATAGGAAATAAACACATGAAAAGATATACACTATCACTAGCAATTAGGAAAAGACAAGTTAAAACCATAATCAGATACCACTACATGGTAGTGGCTATAACAATTTAAAAAAGACTGATAAAGCAAAGCATTGGGAAGTAAGGAGATAAAACTGCAAATTGTATGCACAGCTGTTCAAGAAATAATGGGTCATATTACTTTAAAAATATGATACAGGTGATCTACTCCTAGATATTTATCCAGAAATCAAAAGTATATGTTTATACAAGGATGACTTGTAAAACAATGCTTATAGCAGGAAGTTTGTTAGTAATAGTGAAGACTAGAAACAGTTCAAATGTTTACCAAGAAGAGATGGATAACAAACATCATGGTTTATGTAAGTGATGGGATACTAGTCATCCACAAAAAGTTATGAACTATTGACATATGCAGTAGCATGAATGAATCTCAATCAAATTATACTATATGAAGAAAAAAGATTGGACAAAATAGACTAAATTTTATATTATTCAATTTAAAATATTTAGAAAACAAATTTAATCTATAGTAAATGTTTCAGTCAGCTTTTGCATCACTGTGACCCAAATACATCACAAGAACAATTTAGAGGAGAGAAAGTTTACTTGTGGCTCACAGTTTCAGAGATCTCAATCCATAGAGTCAACTCTTGACATCTGGGCCCCAGATAAAGCATCATATCATGAGGAAAGCTGCTCAGCTCCTGGCAGGGTCAGAGACAAGTGGGGGAAAGGGTTACCAGGTAGACGCACTCTGCCAAAGCACACCCCCCAGTGATCTACCTACTCTGATCATGTCCCAACTGTTTACAAGTAACACTAAATTAAGTCCATTCAAACCAAGATGGACTGATGAGGTTGTAGCTTTTATAATCTAATCATTCTATCTCTTAATTTCCCTTCATTATCAGATGTTCAGGGGAAAGTCCCATAACAAAACATAATATTCTTCCCCAGGTCCCCAAAAGATCATGTCCATCTCACATTGCAACATACACATTTAGTCCATTTCTAAAACAGTCTTAGCATTACTCATGTTCAAAATCTCAAAAAACTAAAAAAAAACAAAAAACAAAACAAAACAAAAAAAACTCCAAAAAAAAAAAAAAAAAAAAAAACCTCTTGTCTGTGGAGCCCCTGGAAAAGCCAAAAACAACTTACAAGTATCCAATATACTACAATATATTGCAAAGGGTAATCATTCCCATTCTAAAAGTGAGGATAAGATCATAGAAAGAAGGAGTAGAAGAAAAGAAAGAAAGAAAAGAAAAAATCTAAACTCAGCCAGGGGAGCAGGTCCTATAACTCTATCCTTAATTCTGCATCCAGCATTTAGGATGTATGAGCACCTAATTTACTCTCCAAAGGGTTTGCAGAGCTACACCCATGACCTGGCAAGTTGCAGTGCTCATGGACTTTCTTTTAACCTGACTTTCTCTGCAGCCAGAAATTTTCCTCAGCAGACTGTTCAGTTATTGTCATATCTTAATTCCTGGGGTCTCCTTTCCAGCTTTGCTTCACCTTCACAGCTTCACACATCATCCCCTCAGAGGCAGCCTTCAAGAACCCTGACCTTGCTACACTTTGCCAGACCTTACATTTGATCTTTGAAATCTTAGTGGAAGCCTCTATGATCCCTAAACTAGAGCATAGTGCATTGCTGCAGAACCAGCACCATGGGGATGGTACTAAGGTCTGCTGCCAATTCACAGAATTTCTGGGAACCCTGAAATCATTATTATAGTTCCTGAGTGGTGAAATAATTTCATATCCCTTCCCCACTGTACTTCTTTCCCCACCCCAGAAATCAGGGTATCCCCATAATCTCTTCACAAAGAGATTTTCCTATCTATACCTTGGAGTCTGCTTTGGGTGTGGTCTTGGAAATTCTTTAGATGCCTTCAAGCCATCTTTCCTACTGTCTCCCTGCAAACTACTTTACATCCCTTTAGGAACTATATTCTCTTTTAAAAGCATACCTTCACTGGTCCCAGCTTTACATTGCATTTATGGCCAACCCTTTTAAAATGCTTTAGCTATCTTTTCTGATCCTTATTCTCACAATAAACCCAGACAAAAGCTGCCAGCAATATCCGTCCCACTGACCAAAAGCTGTACTGCCTTGAAATTTCCTCTACCAGATTAATTAATCCATTGCTTTTAAATTCAACTTCCACAAATATGGACAACATGGAGCCAACTTTTTTTTTTTTTTTTTTGCCACAATATAACATGAATGACCTCTAGTCCAATTCTAAATAGATTCCACATATCCCCTGAAACCTCATGACCACATTCCTATTGGCATTCAGGTCTTCTGAGCTTCCATTGGAATCACCAGAATCTCTCATTAAGCACCACCTACAACATTATAAATATTTTCAGCTTTCTCTTTCTAAACTTTTCAAAATTCTTGCCACAGATGAGATTCAAAGGCTTCTGAAAAACAAGGTCAGGTTAGACACAACAATGATCTCACTCCCCCCTTCCAATTTCTGTTTTGGTCACCTTCTTTATTGCTATGACCAAAACACCTAACATGAGCAACCTAGAGGGGGAAAGCTTTATGTTAGGTTCCTGATTTCAGAGGTCTCAGTCCATAAACATCTGACTCCATGGCTCTGAACCAAAGTTGAGGCAGCATATCATGGGAGAAGGGTCCCA
This sequence comes from Urocitellus parryii, assembly GCF_045843805.1. Classification (NCBI taxonomy): domain Eukaryota; kingdom Metazoa; phylum Chordata; class Mammalia; order Rodentia; family Sciuridae; genus Urocitellus; species Urocitellus parryii. Next base: position 88,359,784 of record NC_135538.1, on the reverse strand, counting down.
CAGAGGAAAAAAATGCTTCCTTCATGGCAGCTTGAAAGTAGAGAGAGAGGGAGGACAGAGAAAGGGCTTCAGAGAAGAAGCAGCATCCAGAACATATTCCTATTGATCTCTCTCCTTCAGCCACACACCCCACCTACCTGCAATTACCACTCAGTCCACTCAAACTAGAATGGAATAATTAGGTTAAAGCTCTCATAATCTATTTTTTCACCTCTGAATATTTCTACATTATTAGGAGGTTTTTTTTTTTTTCAGGGGCTGGCACTTTATATTAAACCAGAACAGCAACAGAAATTAGATCAGTGATTTCCTGCTCAATGAATGTGCAGGATTCAGGAGGAAAAGTGAAGATTGAAGGAAGGAATAACAAAAGGTAATAAGAAAATTAAGCTTTTAAGGGTGGTATGTATGTTCATTATAATTATTTCTGATGTTCCATGAATGTAAGTGTATGTCAGAATTTATTTTACTGTATTTTTTTTATATATGCAGTTTATGCCATATCAATTATACCTTTAAAGTATTAAAATATTGTCATCATCCCTGCAGCCTCCTAATGACAATATAAACAAAGAATTAGGTTTCCCACATTTTTCATTATATTATAATGTCTTTATTAATGCCTCAAAATCAATTTTTAAATTTAATCTGGAATATTCATATTCTTTAGCAAAAGTCATGAACAGGGAAAGATATTGTATACTGCATACAATGAATCAGCTATAAAAATAGTACATATTTATAATTTAATTTTTATTAAGGACAAACTAAATGCAAAACACAGTGCTAAGCATTTGATGATCATCATTTTGCCAACTATTTTAACAAACTAAGAAGATAGCTATTATTATCATTTGCTTTCTTACTGTTAGAAAGCCTAAGACATGGAACACTCTCTGACATGGAGCCTTCAGTGTAAAGCCAGCAGCAGAAGAAATTAGACTCACACTTAGATCTAACTCCCCAAATGTAATGACTCCACCCACATTATGTGATACAGTGGAAATATTAGACTTGTTCAACAATCTTTCTTTTGCAGAGAGTTTTTTTGAAGTCAGCAACTGAGCCTTCACACACATTCATACACCCACAATCATTAAACTTCACTCCAACTTTTTAAAAATTCATCAATTCATTAATATTTTTTCCCTAGTGTATCTTTAAGTGCTCTTTAGTGTTTATAGGATCCATGTGCTTCATTTAAAATTATATGAGGCAGTATTACATAATGATTATGAGAATAGATGCCAGTTTTTCCAACTATTAAGTAGATTAAATTGATGTTAAAGGTCTTGAGATTTTGTTATCTACAGTGGATACCCCATCCCCAATTATACATTCACTTTATCTCTGGTGGTGAATATAAATTTATTTCTTAAACCATGTCACTATCATATTGAAATATTCAGAAAACACACTATGTCATAAGCTGTGATTCTCTCAAAGCTACTAAACTGCCTTATTTATTCAATTTCAGTCTACTCTTTTAAATTACATGATTTAACTCTATGTTAATGTATTGTTCTCAATATAATTCTTCAGAACTTCTGATGAGTAAAGCATGGCTTAAGAGTCATTCTAACATGATAGAAATCTAGTGTTTGGAGTCTACCTTCAGGGTTCTAGTCTAGGCACTTAATAGCTGTGAGACATTGAACATATATTTAAATCTCTGAACCATTTTTTGATTACAAATTAAACAGAAACACTACTACTTATATTTCAAGATGTTATGGATTAAATTAGTTTGAGACACCAGCATAAAAATAACTTGTGGTTTAGATAAGAGATGACCCCCCAAACCTCATGTGTTAGACAATAAAAGAGCATTAAGAGGTGAAATGATTAAGTTATGAGATTATTTACCCAATCAGTGCATTAATATTTTTGGGGGGATTAACTGGGTAGTAACTGTAGGCAGACAGGTTGTGGCAAGAAGAGGTGGGTCATTAGGGTATGCCTTTGGGGCTAATATTTGCTCTTGATGAAAGGAAAGTTCTCTTTCTCCTTCCTGGTGTGATGCCTTGAATCACTTTCTTCCACCACACTCTTCTGTTATGATATTCTGCCTCACCGTAGGCCCAGAACAATAATCAGCCACATGTGGACTAAGACCTTTGAATCCATGAACCCAAAATAATTATTTTTTCTATTCTAATTGTCAGGCCTTCTGGTCCCAGCAACAAAAACCTGACTAAGACAGAAATTGGTTTCAAGAATTGTGGGTTTTTTTGTGACTAACCTGATCATGTGGTTCAGAAGCTTTTGGAGCTTTTTGAAATATATGGGAGGAATTTTTAGATGTTTAGTAGTGCTAGCTGGAAATACTGTAGATTGTTGTAAGCAGAGCTTAATGGACAATTCTGCTGGTGATTCAGAAGACCAAAATGCTAATAGGACTGTACACAGTAAAGACAGGGTTCATGAGGTTTCAGAGGAGGAAGACTCTTGAATCTTGAGCTAGAAGCCATTCATGCTGTCTGCATTTTCTCTGTGTGTGAAAGGCATAGGAGGGCTTAGGCAACCAGGGCAAGAAAGCAATTGAGAAAATTGGGGGCAGGGCCAGAACAGGGGAGCCTGGAGAGGGTCTTCTGATGAGGTCAACATCCTGCTTGACAAATGTGCTCATGTACACAAATGGGGGACCCAATCAGGCAGACACTTCCATACTCATGCTCCTAAGTGGGAAATCCAACAACAAATCCAAAACAATGTGTGTTGACACCAAGCAATAATAGTGAGGAGCAGGTGGATGAAGGAGGATATAAGGCAAGCAGGAAATTCCAGAGACCATAAAAAGAACAGGCCCAAACTTCCCCAACTGGATTCCCAGCTCTGGAGCTGTTTCTCTTCAGAGAAATAGATCTCTGTATTTCTGTTGCTTTTGTAATAAATCTACTTCTTGCTTGATATCTCTGTCCTGTTCTTCGATTCTTTGATGAACGGGTACAACACATCCAGAACCACTAGTTGGTAACATATGTTCTGAGACTTTCGGTGAGGTTGAAGATAGACTTCTAAATCTAGTGGAAGAAATTTCTATACAGCATAATATTCAAATGGTGACATGAATATTGCTGGTGACTTTTAGCCAAGTTTATTTTGATATTCAGGAGTAGAAAGCAGAGAAGACACATTTGCAAACCTTGGACTTGAAAGGTGGGAGTAAAAGTGGGGCTAAGGAAGATTCAGTTTAGACATTACTTCCACTAAAGAACTGCCTAGAGACTACAAGAAAGATAAACTGAGGGCATCTTAGAAATTAAAAAGACCATATCCATCTCAGGCTCTAGGGAGTAAAAGTAAAAAGTCCTCTAAGAGACCAATGCAGCACCCTGCCTGCACAGTGGGAACTAGGATATTTTTTGGCGAAGCACTCAGAGGCTGCTGCAACTATGGATCCTGGAGACTTGGCTACTGCTTGACCTGGTGGAAGTTGCATCACTATGTGGTGCTGATTCTGTATGAATGCTAGAGTTAAGGGATCATGGAGTCTTCCACTGAGATTTCAAAGGAAGACCTAGGAGGCCAGGCAAAATGTAATAGGGAGGGAGTCCCAGCAGGCTTCAAAACTGTAGTGGAAATCCTCCAGAGACTAAGAAACACATCTACTGTGAAAAGTTTGCCAAGGAAACCTTCAGGAATTGAGCAGAAACAAGCCAACGGAGAGACTACATGGACTGCAATCAGCAAAGCCATAGGTGTGGAGCTACACAAGCCTTTTAGGGAGAACATCAATATGTCATGTGCCCCAGATGCTGGTCAGGGACCTACAGGACTTGTTTGACCAGCTGGATTTTGGTCTTGCTTTGGTCCAATCCCTTCATTCTATGCCTCTATTTCTCCCTGTGGAATATAAATGTTTACTCTGTGCCTTTATATATTAGATATTTATAACTTGCTTTAGATTTTTACAGGGGCTCATGTTGAAAGTTTGCTTTGAGTCTTAGAGGAAAATTTTGACCTAGACTTTTGGTCAATCCTTGAGCTATTGAGACTATGGTGGCTCTGAAATAGACCAAATGTATTTTGCGTTGTGAGATGGGAATAAGCCTCGGGGATCAGGAACAGAATGTTATGGTTTAGATATGAGGTATCTCCCAAAAGCTCATGTGTGAGATAATGCAAGAAAGTTCAGAGCTGAAATGATTGGGTTATGAGAATATTAACCTAGTCAGTGCATTAATCCCCTTATAGGTGGTAACTATAAACAGGTAAGTATGGCTGAAGAAGGTGGTTTATTTGAGTACTTTGCCCTCCCCCCACCGCCCCACCTTCCTGTGTGGTGTCCTGAGATATTTTACTCCACCAAACTCTTCTGCCATAATGGTCTGCCTCACCTCAGCCCCATAGCAATACAGTCAGCTATCTTTGGACTCCAACCTCCGAAACCATGAGCACCCAAAATAAACTTTTCCTTTTCTAATCATTCTTCTAAGGTCTTGGTCATAGCAGAATTTACTGACTAAAATAACTCTCTATTAAAAAATCGTAAATGTTATCCTTTTTTGTGGCAATCAAAAAACGTATCTAGTTTAGAAGACTCCTATTGACATACATGGATTATTTACATGAAAATGAAAACAATTCTGGGTCTATTGAGTACTTTAAAGGATTTAGGTATGCAAGTATAGTTGGACTGCTCCACAAAAGCAAGAAGAAATTAGAATTCTAAGGCCATTAGATGGGAAAAAGAGCAGGGGCAAGAAAAGGAGCATCAGAATAGGTCTAGAGGCCTAGACTGATTCCAAAATGTTAAAACTGTCATTGTGAATGATAACCAAAAGATTTTAAAGAAATTATTTTAAAAATTTATAAGAATTGAACTAGATAAGTAATGTGTGTGGTGTTTCACTATTTTAAAAGTAAGCAAGAATCTTTCCCCATGATTCTATATTTTTTATATAATTAATATTATGATGCCTTTTGTAGCCTAATTAAAGAATAGTGTAGGTTGGTGGTATGCAGAGTCAGCTATGGTACTCATGGAAGAAAAGACCATGTTGTCTCTGGGCCAGATTGGAGGTAAAGATAAATGAAACCAGGAGCCATACAGCACACCTATAATCCCACGGTGCAGGAAGCCGAGGCAGGAGGATCACAAGATCAAAGCCAGCCTCAAGAAATGAGGCCCTACCAAGCACCTGAACAGATACTTCTCAGAAGATGATATACAATCAATCAATAAATATATGAAAAAAAGTTCATCATCTCTAAAGAAATGAAAATCAAAACTACTCAAAGATATCATCTCACTCCAGTCAGAATGACAGCTATTATGAAGACAAACAACAATAAGTGTTGGCAAGGATGTGGGGGAAAAAGGTATACTCATACATTGCTGGTGGGACTGCAAATTGGTGCAGCCAATATGGAAAGCAGTAAGGAGATTTCTTGGAAATTGGAAATGAAACCACCATTTGACCCGGCTATCCTTTTCCTCAGTCTATACTCAAAGGACTTAAAAACAGCATACTACAGGGACACAGCCACATCAAGGTTTACAGCAGCACAGTTAAGAATAGATAAACTGTGGAATCAACCCAGAAGCCCTTCAGTAGATGATTAGATTAAAAAATGTGGCATATATATACAATATATACAATGTGGCCACATCAAGGTTTACAGCAGCACAGTTAAGAATAGATAAACTGTGGAATCAACCCAGAAGCCCTTCAGTAGATGATTAGATTAAAAAATGTGGCATATATATACAATGGAATATTACTCAGCAATAAAAGAGAATAAAATCATGGCATTTGCAGGTAAATGGGTGGAAGATAATGCTAAGTGAAGTTAGCCAATCCCCCAAAACCAAATGCCAAATGTTTTCTCTGATATAAGGAGGCTAATTCATAGTGGTGTAGGGAAAAGGAGCATGGGAGGAATAGATGAACTCTAGATAGGGCAGAGGGGTGGGAGGGGAGGGGTGTGGCCATGGGGTTAGAAATGATTGTGGAATATGATGGACATTATTATCCAAAGTACATGTATGAAGACATGAATTGGTGTGAATATACTTTGTATACAACCAGAGATATGAATATTATGCTCTATATGTGTAATATGAATTGGTAATGCATTCCACTGTCATACATCAATAAAAAAATTTAAAAAACAACAACAAAAAAGAAAGAAATGAGACCTTAAGCAACTTAGTGAGACTCTGTCTCCAAATTAAAAAAAAATAATAATAAAGGGCTGGGGATGTGGCTCAGTGGTTAAGTGCTCATTGGTTCAGCCCCCAGTACCAAAAAATTAAAACTAAATAAATAAAATTAAGTGAAAAATAACAAAGAATTAAAAGAAATTAGAAAACAAAGGCAGTGAGAATAAAAGCAGTTAGGGAGTTGTCTTATATCTTGGGGGAGGCAATATGAAATTCTACAAAGATCATTGTGATCTCATCTAATATTTGTGATAATTCACTAGCAATTGTGAGAAGATATATAACTTCATTATAAATAAACATGCATAAATATGTGTTGGGGGAGAGTGGATGTGTAGGGAGAGAGAGAGAGAAAGAGAGAGAGAGAGAGAGAGAGAGAGAGCATACACATTTTAGTGGCAAAAATTTTGTCTCTATCTGTGCATTTGTAACTTCCTGTCTTGATGGTTTCTTTTCCATTTAGTACTTTAAGACAGAAGAGAAAAATCTAGGTCATTGCAAATAAGGCCTTTTACCTAATTCTAAGGGAAAAAAATATACACCTGATAAGGATATTAAGGTAAATGATTTCTTGGGCACCTTATCAAAGTCTAGTGTTATCTTTCCTCAGGACACTGTCCTTTCTACTAGCTACTTTTTAATTCCTGGTCAGAACATGATCATCAAATCTTTACAGAATATATTGATTTCTATTCTCCCTCAGAGAAAATCAAAACATATACACCATTGCAATGTGGCTCCTCCACACTTAACTCAGGTTTGCTAAAAGCAAGTAGTCTCTGTTTCTTTCCACTTTTCATCCAATAGAGATTTTGTGCAGTGGTCTTCAAAACAATGCTTTTATTTCCTTGAGTTTCTGCTGGGCTGCAGTTGTTTTATTAGTTCTCAGATGATTTATGTATTTTCAATGTTCAAGTGCCTAGAGGGTAAGATAAATAGAGGTATTTTTATGGTAAAATTTGAAAAATAGTTCAAGGCTTGAAAAAGCAAAGCTTATTAGGTGCTCAAAATTAAAATGAATGCTTTCTATGCCAGGCTGTTTTTATAAAGGACACAACAAGACATGTGAAGAGAAGGTTTCTGATAAATATTTTATTTTTTGCTCTATATCCTCAGAACATCAATGTCAAGTATCAATAGTAAGTCATTTATGTAAGATAGTTGTATATTTTAGAAGAAAATAATTCTGAAAGTTATAAGCCTTAAGCTCGGGTATATGAATCATGGGGTATCTAGACCTTAAGTATTGAAGATAAATGCCAGCCAATACAATTAATACACACAGACTGTCTCATGACACTTCTTCACAAGAAGGTTCAGAATTTCCATAATGCATTGATATAATAGCTCATTCTAATATGATTATTATCATTCTGTAAATATAAATCTCTATACATTTGTGTATTTCTGTGTTTTCATCAACGATGAGGGAATTTGTTACTTCATTGTTCCACAGTGTCATCTCAGTGCCTGTGATGGGTGAAGAAGGCAATCCCCACATGTCTCATAATATTACAAAAAATAGAAAACATCTATTTTTACTGAGTCATTTCTGAATACTTATGAGAAAGTATTGCTGCTGCTTCTAATCGTATCAGTTTGGCAACTAAAATATTAATCTCCAATCAAGCTTAAATAATTCCCCAAAAGAGTCAAATGTTGATTATGCTCATAAAGATTATTTATGTATTGGTATATTTAGTTTACTTATGTACACATGAATTTGATCTGGCATACAAATCAAAGTTAAAAGAATTTGAGGATAAAGAGTTCTTATTTAAAATAGGACAATTACTACACTGTCTTGGTTAAACTATTAATAGCCAAAGTCTTTGACAAAATGAGTACCAAGTAGCACAATGTAGCAGAGAAGTGTTCTGGAAAGGACTGAGGTCAAATATGAGTTGCTGATGCACCTTATTACTCTCAGTAATAGATACCGCTTCTAATGTTGGTTCATAACCTGTAAGAAGGTGATTAAAATGAGCATTCAGGCAATCAGCATGCCTTTTGATGAGGTATGCAGGGCAATGAATACAGGGGGAAAAGGACAGGGTCATGGCTGGGCCCTGATGAGCTTGGATATATAAGAGGTAAAGAGAAAAAGCACACAGGAAAGTAATGAATAGAAGCCAGAAACATGCAGGAAAAAGAGAAGAAAATGTTTTAAGAAAGTCAAAGAATGACAGAGTTTAGAGAACAGAAGGCCATGCTGTAAAGCTACTTTTCCATAGAATGGTGGGTGCAAAAGCAAGAGCCTATAAACTATAAATAGGAGCATTGTGACTACAGGGCAGATTGATCATTTTAAAAGCTTGTCTTGAGAAAATGCAGACATCACCAAGCAGAAAGGAATATAAATCAGGAAAAAAAGTGGTTTTGTTTCATTTTAATATTGAACAGACTTTGTGATTTGTATGCTCATGGGATGGAAAATCCAGTAAGACGACCAAGGCTCATACAGTGGGGAGAGGTGCCTTTGATGGAGCAAGACATTTGAGATGTGAGAAATATGGAACCAGATCCATAGGGCACCGACTTTCTTTGCCCAGAGGCACAACAGGATCATTGATAAAGAAAGCAGTTAGAAAGAGAATGAACAAATGGCTGTTCATTTTTAAAGATTTGGAAACACAATAGAAAAACCCTTGGTTTGATTATCTTAATGAAGAGGAAACAAATTTGGTCTGAGGATGAGAGAGCACCTTATAGGGTAGGAAGGTTGAAAGGGCCTTACAACATCTAAACATAGCCTTAGGCAATGACAGAAGAATCAGGCTATGGAAGTTTTCTAGGACTTGCGGGTAGTATTGGGGTAACCTGTATGATTGAAAGCAGGCATTTATATTGACTTCCATAGGCAATGGGGTCTATTTTCTCAAGGCACACCCAGTGACCAGGTGAAGTAGTAACTAAATCATGAGACTGTAGCAATTCAAATCAGTTATAATAGATCAAAAATGCAGTCATAGCCTTTAAGACACTAAGAAGAAAAGGATTTTATGTTTCACAGTTAGGTAACAGTGTACTTTATCATTCAAACTGGGATATAGTTGAGAGTGAAGGAAGGAAAATACCAATCAGAATGTGAGAAAAATAGAAATAAACTGTTCTACTAAGAACAACCTGTAATAAATGACCATTATGTTCAAAGTGATGAGAACAAATTTGTACTAAGACCACATGGATTGGGGGAATATATCTATTAAAAGGTCTATTTGAGGTTGGAAAAATCTAGATCATGAAAACAAAATGAAAATCTTGGAAGGACAGAGTACTTGGATGAAAATACTGGGCTTTGCAGGAGTTAAGATTTCAGAAATTTGATACTGTGGCTGGATAATTAAACAATTTAGTATTGCTGGAGAGGAAAAGGTAAGAAATTCACTGAAGTTCAGAAAGTCACAGTGGCCTAAGGTTAAAGTGTGGATATATTTTTTCACCACACATTTTTAAATTATCCAGGATGATAGTGGAATTCATGGTGGAGAAATATTTGGAAGCCAGAGGCCACACTCCTCAAAGAACATGAAGGAATGAGCTTGAGTGAGGTCACTCAGTAATAAGGATGAGCTCTGGGTGACATGATGCTCAATGATGACAGTTTTATAAGAGGGCACAAGAGGATTGGTGATGGCTATTAAGAAAATGAATTCATTTGGCTGCCATTGCTTCATGTAATTAAGTATTTGAATCATCCTTGATCCACACTCATTCCAAAGCTTTGATTACACTTTTGCTTCCATTGCCTACCAAGAGAAAATTCACTGTTTGTACTAGCACTATTATCAATTTCTACATTTTTGTTATAATCTTCATTTTAATACTAACTTGGACTTCTTGTTCATGTTTCAATTTTAATTAACAACAGCACATCCATACTGGAAAATCTGTTCTTTCTCTGTCATTAAAAACTAGATGTTGTGTGCCTACAACTGGGTCAGACCTTATACTAGGGAGTATCTATCAAGGGGACTGATAGGTTTTTGTGGCTTCTTTGAGGCTCTTCATCATGGGAATGTATTCTCTATATTCATTTTAAATACTACTTGAAGTTAAAATCAGAGGGCAAAATGTATTCATATCTTCTTTGGTAACCCTGTAAATACCTGCTATCTTCACTCATTGCTTATGATTTTTAGAGATAAAAATTTAATCATACATTTTCCTAAATTTTACATTTTATCCCTTTCTACTGTTTCAGAAAGGAATTAATTTATAACTTTCTACTAAGTCTGAAAGGAATGAATATTTACTAGCATTTATGGATTGCATTGGTTTATTCCTAGCAAGACTTTAACAAGAGAATTTTAGTTGTGCAAACATTACTTCATGATGCTTTTTTATGGTGAAATTATAGAATCAAGCAACTCCCTTTTTTAAAAGTTGTAGAATATTTCTTGCACCAAAATGACCACAAGTTTAGTGAGTAATTATAATTCATTAATACATATACATACGATTTTAAATCAGATTGATTTTATAAGATAGTTGAGATCACAAGGAGTTGGAGCAGAACACAGGTAACAAAAATTAAAAATATAAATTCTTCAAACATTTGCAGTATAAAATGTTGCATTAATTTTATTTGGTATTTATAAAATGGGAGCAGAATAAGGCTTCTCTTGGCATTTAACATTTTTTCTTTAGATAGGCTTATTGATGAGAATTTGGGCTTTATTTTTTCTTTTCTCTTCACACTGAGATCTTTTTGTAGAGTTGAAAATTAATTTTATTTTTTATCTCTCTTCTGGGAATAGTATCTAGCTTCCAAATTTCAGCATACTTACTTAGTTCCTCTAAATTCATTTCATAAACCCTGGCAACCTATATGGCCTTCCAATGCAGTCAATCACCTGATAATGAATTTATAAAGATGGCATTTTTTAACTTTAAAGATAAAAGTAAGCCAGCTTTAAAATATCTCTTTACCAAATTTTGATAAATATTTCCTGCAATCACATAACACAGCTCTGTCAACAAGGGTTTTACTCAGAATACCACAGGATACTTCAAACTTTCAGGTAATGGAGTGCAACTATATGAATTTTACATGAAAATGTTCAGAGCTTTCTTAATTATGGGAAATGCAGAACCAAAACCACATTCCATTGCATCAAACCATTCTCTTCTTTTATGTTAATAACTGTAGCTATCTGTTTGCTGATCTTCTAAATTACTTTGCTCATTTTAACAGAATAGAGCATAATGTTTCCTATAAAACCAGGCTTGTTTAATTTTGATATTATAAACATCTATAAGATAGAAGAGATTTTGATGAAAATGAAGGTCATTAAAATAATCAATCTAGAGGAAATGAAATTGAGAATTTCTAAATTACATTATAGAATGTAATTTAGAAACACCTTGTATTTTATTCATTTTTCTTCTTTCAGTTTCAGATGCTACAGGGCTTTCAGTCTTATCTCATATTTCCTTTAAATTCTCCTTTCCAATTCTGAAAGACTGTGTTGGATTTAAATGATATTAAACTATGTAAAAGAATATAGCTAATTATTGTATTTGAGAACCTAGATTTTTTCCATTAGAAATCTCAAAAAATGATGAACAACAGTTATCTTTGGAGATAGGAATGTGGGAAAGGAAGACCCATTCTTTTACTGCTAGAATTTTCTAGCAAGGTTTAATTAGCATTTTTTATTTTGTTCCAATAGGACCTATTTATATACAACAAGGAAGCAATTTTTGTTTACATTTTATATTGCCTTACATATATAAAAGTATGAGTACTTAATGTTATTTTTTAAATATGTGAATTAGATTTCGCTCTTCTTTGAGCATTTAATTATTCCAACAAGCATTCTCGCTTATTTTGTACCAGGAATTGTACTGAAACTGTGGTGATGAAAGCAAATGATGAATAGGACATAATTTTTTTGCAAAGACTATCACCTCCAAATCTACTTAAGAGAAGTATTGAAATGAGTATAAGTATCCAGAGTTGGAAACCATAGGTTTAAGAGTTTATTTCTTAAAAATTCCCATTAAAATTTAAATTTATTTGATCCACTCTTTTGCCCCAAAATTATTTCAGTTGTTATGTTAGATATAAACAATATTAATAAAATAGAATGTCAATATTATGTAAAGAAAGATATCTGAAAATGCTAACTATTTAGACTCATAATTTTTCACTGTTTTAAGAAATATTTCTTTGTGCTAGGCAAATACTATGAGAAATCATAAGATGGAATATCTCCTGATAAAGGTAATTTCTGTCTAGTAACAGTGGAGGACAAATAAGTCAAAATCTTTAAAATCTCAAGAATAGAATTTAAGCAATATAGGAAGGATGCAGTTTAGCAAACAAAAAGAAGAAATCATCAATTTTCCTGAAAATATCATATTTAAATAAATTGTTGCATAGTTACTTTTATTTTTATTTTTTAAAATATTAAATATCAGTAAAGGACATAGAAGATAGCTTTTGCTCAAATGATTCACAAACCACCTCTACTAGTCAATTTTATTTCCATTGCTCTATTTTTCTGTCAATTTTCTATGCATAGTTGAGTTTGTTTCACTTCAAGGGTTGAATGGAGTTTTTTTTTGTATTTTGTTTTCAGTTAATCTGTGGGGATTTTCTAACCACATTTTTGTAATGTCCTTTAAAATTACTGAATAATACTTTAGCAAAACATATCAGTACACTCAACTAAAATTTGGAGCTTTTCTATTGCTTTCAGTATACCACCATCAAAAGGTTCTTGATACATGGCAATATTGTCTTATAAAACTATGTATTCTCTTAAGGAATATATTCTTTGTTATGCAAATCATTCCGAGTTAGTAAAACGTAATATCTATCTTGCAATTATAAAATAAAACATGTACATTCATTTTGGGGACTAGAAAATTATTTGATTGAGCTGCATACAGGACTACATTTTTTTATATAGAGATTTGTTGAAGAAAATATGTGTGCAGAGTATGGCAATGTCCTTGACAACAGTTCTGGAGAAACTAAGGAGTTAGTTTATATGACTGTTTTAGTTTGTTCCTATTAGTATAGAATCTGGCTGCAGGAGACCAGGAATTAAGTTCTGATACTGCCACTAAAAGACTATTAGATTATTAAATTTCTCTGTTTCAATATTTTTAAACAAAATTAAAATATAACTTGTGGGAATGAAGTCAGAGAAAACTAAAAGAAATAATATGTATAAGCACTCAGCAATCAGTGCAAGTATACACAGAACTCAATACATGCTAACTACCATCACTACTGATAGTCTTTTATAAACATAGGTGTCAGGTAAAATTGACTTTTTTGTGTCCATTTATCTCTTCTAATATAGGGTTTATGTTAGCCTATTTCTAAATCCCCTGTTGTAAGCACTTTCTGGAATGGCCCTCAATGGTCCTTGCCTCCTGGTGTTGAGGTTTTGTGTAATCCCATGCCCTTGAACACACACTGGAGCTTGTAACTTTATTACAACTAGTAGAATAAGACAGTTAAAGGACACTGTGTCTGAAATCAGGATACACAAAAATGGGACTTGGTTTTTTTCTCAGATTCTCAAAGTTGCTCATTCTGACGAAGTCAGCTGTGATATTATGATCTGTCCTAGAAAGAAAGAAACCAAGGGAAGCCTCTGAGGATTGAAGCCCTCCATCCAATAGGCCATGAAGAGCTCAGTCCTGACAACCCCACTCGTGAAGTGAGAAGCTGATCTTTCTCAGGAAGGCTGTGAGAAAATTGCAGCCATAGCTAATGTCTTCAATGCAGCCTCAAAAAAGTCTGACAAAAGTCATAGGTGGATTGCAGACATAGGGAAATTGTAAGTTGATATTTTTGTTTAAAACTCATAAATTTGGGGGTAATTTGTTATACAGCAATAGATAACTAATAAAACCCCTTCCAGCTCTAGAATTATATGAATATTAATGATTATAACAATCCTTTAAACTTTGATTTTCTAAATTTATATGTGTATGTATGCCTTAATAAGAAACTCTTCATTGGGAATAAAATGGAATTTTCCAGAGTATAACAGACATTTATGTGTGTGTGAGTGTGAGTGTGTGTGTTTGCTAAAAATTCTAGGATTTAGTTTTTTTTTTCATAGTAGCTTGAAGGAAACATTTAATTATAATGAGTACCTTAAGTTACATTATTTATTTATTTATTTTTAAATTTTTTCTTTTGCGTGTGTGTAGTGCTGGGAATTGAACCCAGAGACTTGCACATAGAAGACAAACACTCTACCAAGTAAGCTATATCCTCAAATATCCTCAACCCAGTTACTTTATTTTTTAAATTATGTTTTATTTGCTCAATATTGTTAATGTATCATCCAAATATATATATTTAACTTCTTCTGGGACCAAATATACTGTTTTTAATTATTCTTAGGTCATATTGAAAATTCTACAGGAATTGTTAGAAATTAATTTATACTTACATTAAATATAGAAAGTGAAAATGAAATTTCAAAGCAAAGTAGGTAAAATTTAATGTGTCATTTAAACATATTTTCCTCATTTAATTTAGAAAATCCTTAAATATATGTTAATATTGATTTTAACAATTTATCTCTACATCATAAGTTATTTTTTTTATAGCAAGAGAAACATAACCTGTTAATGGCATAGAAACACATAAGTGCTTATATGGCAGATGTTTTTTACTCTTTTGTTAGGGTAATAAGTATAGCTGATAAACAATAGAAAATGGTCACTTTGCAATTTTGGCCCGGGAAAAAGCTCCTTCTAAATATCACAGTTTTGGATGAATTTCAATATTATACTAAGTGAAACATATTAATAAGCAATTTGGCAAAGAAGGACAAAGAATTCTGTGCTTTACCATGCCTAATTCTGGCTCTCCATGCCTAATAGTTGGCTCTCCTAACTTAAGGAAAAAAAGTTTCTATGGGAATTGTTTAATAATTTAGTAGAAATAGAGATTTTGGAAAGAACACTTAGAAACAGAGTCTTTAATGGCTGGTAAAGAACATGGGAATGAGAACAGCTTGCAGAATGGGTACTATAAATAAGAGATGAGAAAGATTTCTGGACTGTCTCTTAAAACTGAATAAACTCAAATTCACATGGTGTCAGAATTAACTTGATTTATTTTTCACTGGGAAAATTAAAAGTCAAAACTAAATGAGCTCAGATTTCTGCAGTACTGAATACTTTGGGATAGACAGAAGTAAAAGGTACTTTCCTCAAACTACTAGGTGACTACTCTTTAATTATAAAGATCTAAATGACTAAACACTTCAGGCAAAACTGTTAATTTCATCTACTAAATCTAAGTATAAGCATAAAAGCAGTTGAGAACTTGGCTATACAGTAAGACAGATTAGATCTTTTCAAGCCAAATAAACTCACATTGTGCCCAGAATTATGCAAATATGTTTGTTACATTGTTCTAATTAATCAGATGCAGATATACCCCAGATAAAGAATAAATTATTTTAGCCGGGGAGTGGTAGCACACACCTGTAATCCCAGTGGCTTCAAAGGCTGAGGTAGGAGGATCATTAATTCAAAGCCAGCCTCAGCCACAGTGAGGTACTAAGCAACTCAGTGAGATGCTGTTTCTTAATAAAATACCAAACAGGGCTGGAGATGGTGCTCAGTAGTTGAGTGCCCCTGAGTTCAATCTCTGGTACTCCTCCTCCCACCACCACCACCCCCTGCCCCCCCCCCCCACACACACACACAAAAAAAAGACTAAATTACTTTTTGTATATTCTATAGCTGGCCATGGATGGTAACAATTGAATCAAAGTATGGGCAACACCTTCAGGTCTGAAAGACCCTTGATCAGTTAGGATGTGAAAATCACCACTGTCTAAACCTCAACAAGTGTCCAGGAAAGAAATGTCCTCAACCTGTCAAGCACCTCACTACCTTCACTAAATTATACTACAGTTGCATTTAATAGGCTTTCCTAGGAGTGTAACTATAGTTCATTGCTTATATGAAGGAGCTTATTTGGATTCCTAATAAATGACAATAACTGAATGAATGAATTAGTAGATAATGGAGCAAAATCCTTTAGTTGAGACCCTTCTGTAGTTACCATTTTTTTTTTTTTTGCTTCCAGCTTTGTAAGCACTACCATCAATAGGCAAATGCATTATAAACTCCACACTCTGCCTGGTACCTCAAGGAGCAAATACACTGTCCTATCTTATTATGATTGAGCTATCTGGATGTTAGAAAGAGCCTGGTTTAATAAGGTCTTCAAATATAGTAATCTCTAGCTTGAAATGTAAAGTTGATTTTTAATATTGTAAAGTAATATTGAATTCCTAATTATTCTCCCTGCACATTCAATAACACTACTTTTCCCCTTAAGCATGAATAATCAAAACCCTACAGTCCATTTTTTCCCCCATTTTAAACAAAGTTAAAAGGAGTTTTGGTTAAATCAATGACAACTATGTTCTCTGGAAGAAAATGCATACTTTCAGTGACAATGGGTTTTAGTTGCTTATGATCCACTGGCGCTAATTGATGAATTTTTTGATACTGTATATGTGTGTATATGTATATATATGCATATATATACCTATATGTATATATACCTATAGGTATATATACGTATATATGTACATATATATACAGACACATATATATATATACATATATATGATTGCATGATGGATATATTTTGATTATGCCACATTATATATTTCTAGGGATACCTGATTTGGTTATTCTGGTCAAATTTGCTAGGAAAGAGCTAACTTCGATTAAACCATAGGTCTTCTCTTTCTTCTGCATGTTTTTAAATGCCTGTGTTGAGCTCATTCTTTAACATGAGACAAGTTTATTACATTTACAATGGGCTACTAATAAGGAACCATTTATACTGCTTATCCTCTTGGACTCTGTATGTGAGAAAAGTACATGAAGCATCAATTGACCACAGGGTAAAATCAGCCTTTTAATAAGCAATTCTTTTAAAATAAATGTTTCCTATGAGAGACCAACACACCAATCTGGACTTGCCCATCAATATTTTTTAAAGACAATAAATTAAACCCACAAATTCATCATTTATTCATAATTCATTATTGTATTCTAAATCAACATGTATTAAGACCAAAACATAGAAGGAGATATGAAATGATTCCTTATTTTTCCAAATCAAATTTATGTGGAGAATTGAAGCTCAGACAGTTCCCCTAAAACAAACAACTAGGACAGAAAATGACATTGTTGTAAACCCCATATTTGAATAAAATGAGGGAGACTATATCTTAAGAAAGGTCAGTATAATTCTACCTAGACATTTCTTCAAGTTAATGTTGAGCTCTACTGTAACCCTTTTTTTTTTTTTTTTTTTTTTTTTTACTTTTAGAAAGGTCATAAGGAAACAGAAGCTAAAATTAATTTTTTTTTGTCATTCCAAATTCCAGTAAGGATTAACAAATTCCTTTTAGTCTGCCTAGTTTTATGATATGATCCAATATTTAATTTAAAGTTAAAATTTAGAAATTTCCCTCAGTAATGGTATTTTTCAAATACTGTTTAGTTATTAGTAACTGTGTTTATGAAGTCAAGTTGGTTTTCCAATTACATTCTTGATTTTGTAAGTAGTTAATGTATCTTAAGAGTACAAATATGTACACATATGCTTCAATAAGACAAAAAGAAAAGTTTTATTTGAAATTATTTTCAATTATGCCTCTTGTTTCTTTAATTCTTTGGTTAATTTTCATGTCAAAAATGATAGTTCATATTTCCCCAAACCCATTATATCATGAAAATTTACTGTCATCTGAACATTCCTCCTGCCTTCCAATTTAAGTCTCCCGGACATTGAGATTCACATCACTAATAGAAACATGACATTTCTTCCAAGAAAGAAGGAAGCAGTTGCCCAATAGTATTTGCTCACTGGGAAAAAAAAAAGAATTCCTAGATAACAGTCACATCCCAGGCAAGAAGAATAAGCATAACCTTTTTAGAAGTTGATATGGTAGAAAAAATAACTATTAAGTCCCAAGGATTTACAATATGGCAAGAACTGAATGCAAGATGCTACAAGGGCAGGTTAGGTCAATGGAGGCCTTGCATGTTATACCCAGAGGATGAGAGGCCATTCAGACCAGGAAAAAAAGCATCATATACATGCTAAGTTGGAGGCACTCTGCTCTCCATGGTGTCACAGGCTGAACCAGCTTCCACAGGTTCCTGCACAACAATCAGATCCCACTTGGGGCCATGGCTGGAAAATAACCAGGGGAGAACAATACACACCCATGAATAAAAAGAATGGTAGAAATCAGTTTTATATAATAGGGATCCCAAGAAAGTTTCTTGCCATTGGCAAGGGCTTGTCTCTGCCACAACACAAAAGTAAGAATATCCTGAAAGAGAAGCCCAGAAATAATATATATGTCTAATTATACTTTTTTCTTTTGGTACCAGGGATTGTACTCAAGAGGCACTCAACCACTGATCCACATCCCCATTCTATTCTATATTTTATTTAGAGACAGGATCTCACTGAGTTGTTTAGCATCTCACCATTGCTGAGTCTAGCTTTGAACTCTCAATCCTCCTGTCTCAGCCTCCCAAGCCACTGGGATTCCAGGTATGTGCCAATGTGCCTGGCTTCCCATTACATTTTTTTTTGTCACCAAATGAAAATTATTTGAAAATAAAAGCACAAAATAACATTATGCTATTAATTTGTAGCATTTTTACAAAGAAGGAAAAACTGGCAAAGGAAGTTGTGGAGACAGGAAAATAGTTGATTTGCATTACTCCTTTTCAGTCCATCAAATCCCTTACATTTTTAATGAAGTTGGACTCCTTTATATCATATCTCAAGGAACATATCATAGCCTACCAAGAAGGCAACATCAGTCTTGGGTCTTCACACAAAACCAACTCATTTCCTATAAGAATCTGTTGCATTATTCCAGGCTCCATCTCTTTTCCTTTAGTCTTTAAGTCAAAGCCTTCCTTGTATAAGCACACATTCGAGGTCTCTTATATAACTTTGTGGTTGCAATCTTCTTTGGCTATCACCAGGTTCAGAAAACTGGCAGTGTTACCAATAAAATATCCTTGACTTGATGGTCCCACTCTTCTTCCTTAAATTTCTACTAGGAAAAGGTGATTTCCCCTGCCTGAAAGCCCCTGTTATCTCAGGTCCGTAATTTCTCTTCTTTGAGTCTTCTGGTCCTCCATCCTCCCACAGATGTAACACAAGAATAATCATATTTTATGTCAAGGGGTAGAAAATCACAGCCCTTGGGCAAATCCAACATGCAACTTGGTTTTTTAGAGCCCATGAACTAAAGATACAGTTTAGAGCTTTAAATGGTTGTATTTAAAATGATCACATAAGTATCACATTACATTTTCAATTTTGGTGCTTTTTTTCTTTTTTTGTTTTGGTACTAGGGATTGAGCCCAGGGGCGCTTAAATACTGAGCCACAACACCAGCCCATTTTTAATATTTTCTTTAGAGACAGATTCTTGCTGAGTTGCTTAGGGCCTCAAAGTTGCTGAGGCTGGCTTTGAACTCTTGATCCTCCTGTCTCAGCCCCCTGAGCCACTGAGATTATAGGCATGTGCCACTGTACCCAGATTCAATTTTGTTTTTTAACCCACAAAACTTAAATAATTTAATACTTGTCCCTTTAAGCAAGTTACTAACCCCGACAATGCCAATAACTACATTTTTTTCATCGTGTCTATTTCAAACCAGTTGTATTGTAATTCTCATTTATAATATTTCCATCTTACTGCCTGGAGGATCTTCATTGGTCAAATGCTTTCATTTCACCATGATGATGATACATTGATGCTACTACTATTTTAAAGTACTTCATTTATCTTTTATAAGTTACAAGCTTAATAATTATTTGTTGGATGATTAAATCTTAAGGATATATTCCCAGAGTTCCAGTTCCCCTCTGGAATCCCGTTGTCAGGGGTCTTCCTGGCTTTGTCATTCATTTTCACATTGCTCCTTCCTTCACCCTATTTTCCCTGTTTTCTTTTCCTAGGTACAGGCAATTCCTGCCTAGAGTATAGAAACTGAAGAATACATCTATGCTACAAATAGCAGCTATCAATTTTTGAATGATTGTTTTTTACCAAATACTTTAAAACATAATTTCATTTGATCCTCTCAATAACCTCACAAGATAAATATCATTCATATTTTAGAGATGAAGAAACTAAGATTCTGAGAGGTCAATTGCTCGACTTCACAGAGCACCCAAGTGTCAGAGTTCCAGCTGAGGCCTTTAGAGCTACAAATCCCATTCCACTTCCATGGGCGCTATGTGCTGTAAATGTCAAACAATGACTTGAGAGGTGGTTATATTGGTTAATGATAAGGGTAGAGTCAGAGGAGCCATGTAAACTTGGCAAGTAGGCTTGCATGTCAACAGATAACAGGGTTAAAGGGTCTTGCTCTGCCCCTTGAATGATAGCACCTACGAAATTCACAGACTGGTAAGTAATCCAGACTCACCAATCTGTTCCACCACTGATAATAAACACAATAAATGTGCAAGAAACTTCATTTTCCCCTAAGATTGCTGTACCTCAAGAAGCTCAGTTTGCCCATAATCTTGAAATTTTCTAGCTGGAAAAGCATGATGACTCGATGGGAACAACTTCTTGCTGAACTACAGAGGGTCTATTTACTACTTTCTTCCAAAAATAGAGGGTACTGCTTAACTTATAGCAAAAAGAGCCACATAATATGGAAATTGAAGTCAGGTTAAAATTAATAATAAATAATGGCTTGCTTAATCACTTTTCTTGATCTCGTCTCAAAATAACCAATTAACATAGCTCTTCCTTTTTCTAGCCTAAGGTTTTCTAAAAGACTAACCAGTTCCAATAAAGACATTCAAATCTGAAAAAAAAAAAAGAGGTAATACTCAGGAGTGGTTAAAAAATACTGAGCATGACCTATAAAATTTATTATTCATATTACTGTTCTTTTTAAGAGTCTATCCTTAAAAGAGGGGAAAAATGTCTACTTTTCATTGTTCCTTCAGCACAGTCTGTCATGCTTCAACTCCTTTCTCTACAAATTGTGCTTCCTGAGCCACTGACATTCTTCTGCATCCAGTTGGGTCTTTAAATTCAGTGAATCTGTTTGCCCTGTGAGCTTCATCTAACTTGTACTTCTGGATAGCAATAGGCTGAATTGTTCAGTACTAATTTTGGATTTGAAAATAAGAACCCATTTCTCTGTATCCACTTCCCAAATACTCATCCTTACTCAAGCCAACTTTCCCTGTAAAATGACAAACTTTTTATTAATACTAAGATGCCACGGCAGCAAGAGGACAGAAAAAGTCAGAATTTTCTTTTACATGAACTTTCATTGGATGCTTACTGTTCAAGGCATTACACTTCACATGTATTAAATTATTTAATATTCATCATAATTTCATTATGTAAATATTAGTATCCCCACCTGTATAAATGAAGCAACCACATAGAGAACAAAGATACTGAAAAAAATTGTTTGAGTTCACACATCTAATATGCCTTAGATCAGAGACTTAAATTTATCCAAACTGACCTAAAGTTTATTTAATCATGAAATTATATTCTGCCTTGGAAACAATAACAGGTGCTAGACTTCTTCAAGAAGATTTATATGTCTTTTCATTGTTGTTTATTTGTTGTGTTTTTGTAGTGAGCAGAATATCTTCACAAACAGTGGCCTCCCTCAGTGATGTATGATTTATCTCCCCCCCACCAACTAAGCTAATGCATATGGAATCTCCAAATTGGAGACAAGTTTTCAAATTCTCTAGGAAAGCTCTTGTCACAACTCAAAAGATTTCTCTCCAAATCCATCCTAATTCCTCCATCTGGCTCTATTGCTTTAATTCATGGCTTTGGAATAAGAAAAAATGTAAGTGTGTACTGCTATACTTTACCTATATCTCCCCTCTATGCTTAGATGGTTATCTAAGACATGATAATTACTCACTAAATATTGCTTTAATATAAAAGAAGAATTTATAAAGAGATATTCATAGAAGTAAGGGGTTAGGAGTCATGAGACTGGTGTGGAGGGCATAAACCCCAACTCAGTCCAATAAGCAGAGTGAAATATGTACAAATTTGTATGTCTATAATATTTGTAAACTTATGTATTTTAAATTTATGGTATCAATAAAACACTGTTTAATTAGATGAATTCACATTTTATGTTTTATATATTGTGCCTTCCATCTTTGTGCTGCCAATACATAGTCTAGTCTTCTTTGCATAGATGGTATTTTTGCTGATAACATTGACCTGTGTGTGTCTTTAACCCCCTCATAGTCTATGGGATTAGGGGGACAAAGGCAGAATTTAGAAAAAAGTTCACTTTTCACAAACAAACATAAAACACACCACTCAGTAACACACAAGTGATCAGGATGTCTTGGGGGAAGAAAAAAGATCAATGTGTAGTTCAACATTCAAAATATATACATATTGCCACAAATAAGAAAATATGTTTTTTGCAAATTAAAATATTTCAAAACCTTGATATCTTTAACTGATTGAAATTTGAATCCTTTGTCTCCCTAAGAAGAAGCCTTTTAGTTTAGCACAGTCACTTCCGAAACATGAAAGAGGCAATCATGAATTTCCTCCTTTGTTCAGATCTCCCAAAGTTCCTCAGCCCTCTCAGCTGGCAGTGTCTGTGTCTCTCAGCTCTCATTTATTAATGAAAGGAGAAAGTGCCAAAAATTGAATGTTTATGTATTCTCAGAACACACACACACACACACACACACACACACACATGAGCATTATTTTTATTTTGTGGGGACACACCTAATAGTAATGTTGTTAGCTTTGACATGTGCCACATCCAATCATCTTCAAAGAAATATTTTGCTGCTGCTGTAAAGAGGTTTGCATATGTAGTTGCTCTCTTATTGCTGCCAGCAATAAGCCTGATTTTTCTTCTCAATACAAAACACTAGGAATTACACTTGAAATGTCTTACGGAAGAGATAGCCTTATCCCTTGTGTATCTGTGAGTGGTGTGTTTATGTTTATTTGTGGTGTGTGTTTGTGTGTTTCCTTGACCTAGTTTAACTATTATGGACATCAACAACCACTTAAAACGTCCAAACACTTTTTTTCTTTCCAATTTTCCTCCTCTAAGAGAAATTTCACTGCAGCTGCTTTAGTTCTGCAAAGCTCTATTATGCTTATAGTTCAGAGTTTACTAAACAATTGCATTTCTAGAAAACATAATTGGTTTTCTGGAATTTGGGAGCAATATTATCATTTTGCTTAACACATGCTTGTCTGTAAAACAAAATTTTTATCAGCCAGCTTAGGCATTCATGCTTTTATATTAAAGTACTTTCTTAACCACCCAGAAGAAGTAGACTTATAATCACAACATGCTGTATCTGAATAGTAATAGGTATCTTCACTATATGACCTCTAATAATGATTCCCAAACTATAATCATTACCCAAATTGATCAGATCTCTGGATTCCTATGATTTAGAACAGCGAGACTTGCTGGTGATTGTAAGGTTGTTTATGTATATGTGTATATGTAGGCCTGTATATGTTATGTATAGATGAATATAAAAGTATAGGGAAAGACAGCAACAGTGAAAAAAAAGGTGATCCTGTTTCTCATACATGTATTCGGAAAATAAAATTAAGCTGTCAAAAAAATAAAATTTGAATTGACCATAAACCCAGATAAAGAAAAACCTGTTGACCTCCTGTTCCTGCTGCTGCTGCTGTGCTGAACTTCCTGGGCCGTGGGCTCACCATCTACCAAAGCAGGGCTCCCCTGGCCACCTCCATCTTGGGATGTTGCAGCCACTGTCACAGCCCCCTCAACACAGTAGCCTCCACCTTGGAACACCAGACAGGGTTTGCAGGCAGCTGCCTGCCGCAGCACTATCAATCACAGCACTGCATCTCTGAACAGGCCACCCAGTGCCACCATGCAGCCCACCCTCACTGCTCTATTTCTGGAAGAGGTCACCTCCATCTTGGAACACCGTAGCTGGCATTGTAGATTACCTCTGCTGCTGTCATTGCCATCTTTAGTTGGGACAGCTTCTATCTTGGGAACCACCAGGGTCCTAGAAGCCCAATATCATGGTACCTAAAGGTTAGGCACCGCGGCCACCCCCAACAAAAAGGGAGACAGCTGCTTCCATCTAGGGAAAAAACCTAGGGCGTAATAGATCATTACTAAGATACCTATAGGCTTGGTTACACCTGATGTCTCCCTGACATGTGATAATAGCAACCATCTTGCTGCAGAGGCAGAAGAAAGCCTTGCACAGGTTGATAGGTTGGAAGATGGTGTGAGGGCATCTTGATCGCAGCTCACCCAGCCAAGGAACCCAGCACCATTTGGGTTCCCATCACCTTGTCCCAACAGTTTGGCAATCTATAGGGCCCTAATACTCCACAATCCCCTGTCTTTGAACCCAGCCCCCCCTCCAAGTGACCAACCTGGCCCAGCCTTTGGCTATGTGGCCAGTCCACAGCTCGCAACACTTGGTCCTGATCTACCTGGTACAGAATAGCTCTCCACAAGAGAAACACAAGTCTCAGATTTAGCCTTTAAGACCTCTAGAGAGTGGGATTACTAAATGTAAAATCAAAAGGATGGGGGAAGGAGAAATACAGTTTAAAGAATAAATTAGAGACCAGGAATTATGTATTGGGCTAAAACCAGATTCCTAACATCACATGAGTGGACCCCAAAGTATATTCCTGGGGATTAATCCTCCAATGGGGACCACCAGTTGCTCTACCCCATCTCCAGGAGTTGTACCTCTAAGACTAATCTTCTTACCCTTGTAAACTTCACAATCCTGAAGGTGGAGATACCAGCAAACTCCAGACAACCTGACTTATAAGATGAGAAAGAAAACTGGGAATATATAAACTCCAATAGAAATAATTGTTCACTTTTCCTTTGTGATGGTTTTATTTTCTTTTCTCTTCCTACCCTCACATCCCCAACATTTGCAAAATCAAGAACTTTTCATGCATCAGGCTACTGCAGAATGGGATGTTTGAATAGTATATTACAGTTTTGTTTTTTATTCTTTTATTTTTATTTTTACATTTTTACTTTTTCTTTTTAATTTTTTTTAATTTTTTTCTTTTTATTTTATTTATTTATTTTTAACTCTACATATTTTTCTCTAACTTATCTGTTTCCTCAGAATCTCTTTATCTCTTTTATCCTGCTTCTCTAACTTCTTTTGATTCTTCTTTTACATTTCCTTTGATCTAATACCTCTATAGTATCACCTCCTACCTCATAAACATCTCATCCTACACCACCTCCCAGTTCTTCTTTTGTCCATCTTTGGAACCTGTAGACCCTTTCACAAACCTACTTTTCCTATTAGAGATAATAATTGAACACATCATTTCTGTTTATTGCAACAAAATTTTAAATGTCTTAATAGAAGCTATTTGGTTTAAGGCTGTATATTGTTTGCATTGGGAGCTGTTAATATTGATATCCCTCTTAAAGGGGAGGTATTGCAGGGACACTATAATTTTATAGGGCAGAAACTGTAATATCTTGGATCTGCACTGCTTGAGGAGAAACTACCAAGACAACATGAAAAAAAAAAAAAAAAAGGAAGAGAGCACCCAAACAAACTCAAGATGCTACAATAATAGAATCCATTGACAGCATAGTAGAAAAATTTCAGAGAAGGAGTTCAGAATGTAAATAGTTAAACTGATCTGTGAAGAAAAAACTAATATAAAAGAGAAAACAAACAAAATATCATTTAAAAAAAGATGAGATAAAATGCAGGCAGCAAAATATTACTTCAATAAAGACATAGAGGTTCTGAAAAATAGCAAAAATCCTTCAAAAGAAGAAAATAATAAACCAAATTAAAAACTCAATAGAAAGCATCACCAACAGACTGGATCACTTGGAAGACAGAACCTCAGGCAATGAAGACAAAATATATATCTTGAAAATAAAGTTGACCACACAGTGAAGATGGTAAGAAACCATGAACAGAACTTCCAAGAATTATGGGATAACATGAAAAGACCAAATTTAAGACTTGTCAGGATCAAAGAAGGCACAGAGATAAAAACCAAAGGAATGCACAATCTCTTCAATGAGATAATATCAGAAATTTTCTGAAACATGAAGAATGAATTGGAAAATAAAATACAAGAGGCTTACAGGACACCAAATGTACAAAATTACAACAGATTCACACCAAGGCACATTATAATGAAAATCCCTAGTATACAGAATAAGGTTAGAATTTTAAAATCTGCAAGAGAAAAGTTTCAGATTACATATAGGGGGAAACCAATTTGAATCTCAGCAGATTTCTCAACTCAGATCCTCAAAGATAGGAGGTCTTGGAACAACATATACCAAGCTCTGAAAGAAAACAGATGCCAACCAAGAATCTTATGTCCTGCAAAATTAAACTTTAGATTTGGTCACAAAATGAAAATCTTCTATGATAAACAAAAGTTGAAAGAACTTACAATTAGAATGCCTGCATCACAGAACATCCTCAGCAAAATATTCCGTGAGGAGGAAATGAAAATCAGCAAAGGAAGGAACTACACGAAAAGAAAAACCAATCAAATGAGAAACCAAGTCAAGTTAAAAAGCAAAAATAGATCAAAATGACTGGGAATACAAATCGTTCTCAGCAATAACCCTGAATTTTAGTGGACTAACCTCATCAATAAAAAGACATAGACTGGCAGATTGGATTAGAAAAAGATCAATAATATGCTGCCTTCAAGAGACTCATCTCATAGGAAAAGACATCTACAGACTGAAGGTAAAATGACGGGGCAAAAAAGCCCCCTCACATGGCCTGTGTAAACAAGCAGGGGTTTTAATTCTCATATCAGATGAAGTGGATGTCAAGCCAAAGTTAGTGAGAAGGGATAAAGAAGGTTATTTCATACTGCTTAAGGGAATCATACATCAACAAAACATAACAATTGTAAATATGTAGGCCACAAACAATGGCTCATTTCTGTATATCAAACAAACCCTTCTCAACTTCAAGAATCAAATAGACCACAACACAACTGGGTGATTTTAACACAACTCTCTCACTACAGGATAAACCTTTCAAACAAAAACTAAACAACAACAACAACAAAAAAAAAAACCTATAGAACTCAATGATACAATCTATAATTTAGACTTAACAGACATATATAGAATATTTCATTCATCAATGAATACATACACATTCTTCTCAGCAGCACATAGATCCTTCTCTAAAACAGACAATATGTTTTGCCATAAAACAACTTGTAGCAAATACAAAATGTAGAGCTACTACCCTGCATTCTATCAGATCATAATGGAATAAAATTAGAAATCAATGATAAAATAAAAAATAGAAGTTACTCCAAAATCTGGAGACTATTGAATGATGAGTAGATAGCAGAAGACATCAGGGAGGAGATCAAAAAATTCTTAGAGGTAAATGAGAACACTGATGCAACATATAAAAATCTCTAGGACATATGAAGGCAGTGGTAAGAGGAAAGTTGAGCTCATTGAAAAGAATAAAAAGTCAACAAATAAATGACCTAACATTACATCTCAAAGCCCTCAAAAAGGAAAAAAAAATCAGAACCAAGTGTAGTAGAAGACAGAAATTAATTAAAATCAGAGCTGAAATCAATGAAATTGAAACAAAAGAAACAATTGAAAGACAAAAAAATGGTGGTTCTTTGACATAATAAATAAAACTGATAAATGCTTAGCATGCTAATGAAGATAAGGAGAGAAAAATTCAAATTATTAAAATTCATGATGAAAAGGGAAATATTATAATAGACACTATGGAAATATAGAATATAATTCAAATTATTTTGAAAATTTATACTCCAATAAATTAGAAAATCTTGAAGTTACCCATACATTTCTAGAGACACATGATCTACCCAAGCTGAATCAGGAGGACATACACAATTTAAACAAATCAATTTCAAGCATTGAAATAGAATACACCATCAAAAGCCTACCAAGAAAAGTCCAGGACCAGATGGATTCTCAGCCAACTTCTACAAGACCTTCAAATAATAACTACTACCAATACTCCCCAAAGTATTCCATGAAATAGAAATGGAGGGAACCTTTACAAACTCATTCTATGAGGCTAGTTTTACACTGATACCCAAACCAGAAAAGGCACATCAAGAAAAGAAAGCTTCAAACCAATATATCTGATGAACATAGATGTAATAATTCTCAATAAACTTGAGATACAAAAACAAAATATAAATACAAAAACATAGTGCACCATGATCAAGTGAGTTCATCCCAGGGATGCAAGGTTGGTTCAACATATAGAAATCAATAAACGTAATTCATCACAACTTAAAGGTAAAAATCACACGATCGTTTGATTAGATGCTGAAAAGCATTTAACAAAATACATGTTCAAAACACTAGAAAAACTAGGGATAGTATGAATATATCTCAACATTACAAAAGCTACCTATGCTAAGCCCAAGGTGAATATCATTGTAAATGAAGAAAAAATTGAAAGTATTCCCTCTGAAAACTGGAACAAGACAGGGATGCCCACTTTCACCACTTCTATTCAAAATAGTCCTTGAAACTCTAGCCAGAACAATTAGATGAAAAAAAATTAAAGGGATATGAATAGAAAAATAAGAACTCAAACTATCATTGTTTGCCAACAACATGATTACATATCTAGAGGATACACAAAATTCCAGCAGATAACTTCTAGAATTAATAAATAAGTACAGCAAAGTAGCAAGATATAAATCAATACCTATAACTCAGATGCATTTCTATACATCAGTGATAAATTCTCTGAAAGAGACATTAGAAAAACTGCGCCATTCACAGCAGCTTCAAAAAAATATATAAAATACTTAAGAGGTGAAATACCTCTACAATGAAAACTACAGAACACTAAAGAAAGAAATTAAAGAATACCTTAGAAGATGGAAAGGTCTCCCATGTTCTTGGATAGGCAGAAATAATATGGTTAAAATGGCCACATTACCAATAGCATTATACAGATTTAATGGAATTCTAATTTAAATCCCAATGAAATTCCACATGAAAGTATAAAAAGAAATCATGAAATTCATTTGGAAAAATAGGTGACCTAGAATAGTGGAAGCAAATCTTACCAAGAAGAGTGAAGCAGGAAGCATCACAATACCAGACCTTGAACTATACTACAGAACTATAGTAACAAAAACGGAATGTTACTTGTGCCAAAATAGACATAGAGACCAATGATACAGAATGGAAGACAAAGAGACAAACACACAGATATACTGTTATGTCATACTAGACAAAGGCATCAAAAATATACATTGGAGAAAAGATAATACCTTTAATGACTGGTGCTGGGAAAACTGGAAATCCATATGGAGCAAAATGAAATTAAATCCCAATCTTTCACCCCACACAAAACTCAACTCAAACTGGACCAAAGAACAAGAGATTAGACCAGAGACCTTGTCCCTGTGCCTAATAGAAGAAAAAGTCATCCCACATCTTCACCATGTTGACCTAGGATCTGACTCCTTAAAAATACTCCTAAAGTGCAAGAAATAAAAATAAATCAAGAATCAATAAATAGGATGGATTAAAACTAAAAAGGTTCTTCTCAGCAAAGGAAACAATCAATAATGGGAAGAGAGAGCCTACAGAATGGGAGAAGATCTTTACACATACAAGATAGAACACTAATCTCCAGGATATAAAAAGAACTTGAAAAACTTAAAACTTAACACACACACACACACACACACACACAAATCAATAACCCTGTCAATAAATATGCTAGAAACTGAACACACACTTCACAGAAGAAGAAATACAATTGGTCAACAAACATGAAAAAGGGTTTAACAACTCTAGAAATTAAAGAAATGCAAATCAAAACTCCTCTAAGATTTCATCGAATTCCAGTCAGAATGGTAATTATCAAGAATACAAGCAACAATAAATATTGTCAAGGATGTGGGGGAAAAGCTACACTCATACATTGCTGGTGGGACTGAAAATTGTTGCAAGCACTCTGGAAAGCAGTATGGAGATTCCTTAGAAAACTTAAAATGGAACTACCGTTTGACCCAGCTATCCCACTCCTTAGTCTATACCCAAAGGACTGAAACATACTGTAGAGACAAAGCCACATTAATATTTATAGCAGCTTAATTCACAATAACTAAACTGTGGAAGCAACCTAAATTCCTTTCAACAGATGAATGGATAAAGAAACTATGATATATGTGTGTGTGTTTGTGTGTGGGTGTGTGTGTACACACACACAATCGAATATTACTCAGCATTAAAAAAGAATGAAATTATGACTTTGGCAGGTAAATGTATAGAGTTGGAAAATATCATGCTAAGCAAAATAATTCAACCCCAAATAACCAAAGGCTGAATGTTTTCTCTGATAAGTGGATGCAGATCCATAATGTGGCGGGGTGGTGGGGGTGGTGGAGCAAGGGAAGAATGGAGAAACTTTGTATTGAGCAGAGGCAAATGAGAGGGGGAAGGAGGTATGGGGTGGGAAAGATGGTGAAATGTGACGGACATTATTACCCTATGTACATGTGTGATTGCACCAATAGTGACTCTGCATCATGTTCAACAAAAGAAATGAAAAACTGTGCTACATTTGTGTACAATGAGTTGAAATGCATTCTGCCGTCACGTACAACTAATTAGAATACATAATTTTTCGGTATACATTGTGAAGTTGTAGGTCAAGGTTCATTTTTTAGACTGTGCATATCCAATTATCATAGCAATATTTGTTGAAAGCTTTCTCCACTGAAATAGTTTTGCACCTTTGTCAGAAATCCATTGGACATATTTCTATACCGAAATCAGTGTAAAATATACCACGAAGTTAAATGTAAAAATAGAACATCTTTGAGAGTAAAAGGTTTTAGACTCAACACTGAAAGCATGATTCATAAAGGAATATTGGATAAACTGGATTTCATCAAAATAAATCTTAGTTTAGAAATAGGCTGGTATGAGGATGAAAAAGCAAGCTAATGACTGGGACATAGTGTTTTTAAACCATATATCTCACAAAGGACTAATATCTAGAATATATAAAGAACTTTCAAAGCTTGACAGTAGGAAAAAAAGTGGGCAAAAGTTTTTAAAAAATTAGAAATGAATACAGATGACAGATCAACCCATGAAAGATGTTCAACATCATCTGCCATCAAAGAAGTTAAAAATTAAGACCAGAGCATATACTACACATCTATTTGCAGGGTTAAAATTGAAGCTGGCAAGGATGAAAAGAAACTGATAAGAATATAAAATGAGACAGACATGCTAGAAAGCAGTCAAGGGATTTTTATAAAAGTAAACCTGCCACTGTCAGATGACCCAGCAATTTCACCATTGGGCATGAATCCCAGATAAATGAAAATTCAATTCACAGAAAAACTTGTACATGAATATTTACAGCAGATTAATTTGTAATGGCAAAAATGTGGAAAAACCTCAGTCGCTTATGGATGAATGCCTATATGAACTGTGGTACACTCCAACAATGGACTACTAATCAGCAATGAAAAAGTGTGAACTACTTATGTATATCCAACTTGGATGAATATCCGGGGCTTGGGACTAGGTGAAAAAAAAAGATCAATCCCAAAAGATTCCATATTGCATGATTCTGTTCATATCACATGATGATCAAAATGAAATAAATATATAGAGACAATGATAGTAGTTAGGTGATTGTCAGGGATGGTGGTATGGCTATAAAAGGGCACCATGAAAGATCCTTGTCATGGTAGAACTGTTTTACATCTTGACTATATCAAAATCCTGATTGTGATATTGTGATATAGTTTTTCATGATGTGATCGTTGGTAGAAATCAGGTATGAAGCACATAGGATCTCTCTGATTTAGTTTGTACAACGACATTCAAATCTAGTTTTCTCAACGAGTTTGGTTAAAAAATTATTATAAAACAAATCCTCATTAGTTCCATATTTTCCTCTAGTTGCGGTGGAGAGTGAACACTTGTTATCACACTCTGAAGTTTTTTTTCACCCTTTGATCCATCTCTCTCAAGCTGTTATTCTACTAACTCAGTGAACACTTTCTTTGATTTTGGCAAATAAAGGTCTCTGTGAATATTAAAAAAAAAATACATAATTTTTAAAATGAGCAACCTCTTTCCCAGGACTCTAAAATATCTGAACTGTGGAAACAATGAAAAGGATGGAGGGAATGGGAAGAATTATTAACTATTTTGATGGTTCTCATTGTTCCTTTCCAAGATGACTGAGAAGACAACACAAATGAATGCTACAGAATGAAGACTAAGAGTTTCCACCTAAAATGACACATAGTTTTGCACTTTATGCACTCCAAGAATCAAACACTGAGTCTGAGTTGCACCTGCAATTCCTTGTATTGGCAAGTAACACTAGTGAAAGGAGAAAGGAAGAGTAGGTACCAATTAGATCAGATGAACCATCTAACCCAACAATAAACTCTGCAGAGCAAATATTACCCATAAGAGGAATCCCTGCCTCAAACACAAATGGCTAAAACAAGATTGGAAAACCAGTTTCTTTGGTCACCGACGGGCAGCCATGCTAAGAAGAGTATTGCCTCGGTTTGAAAGGTGACCCTGAAGCTGACCCTGAAGAATCCAAGAGCTAGAGGCTATTGGATAGCTATACTCTTTGATGACTGCACTCTTTCTTGTGTGTAATGTGGAAGCCTCATCTCTGTGTCTTCTATAGAAGGGAGGAACTAAATTATTTTAGTATAAAAAAAATCACCCTAAGAAATATCAACTCCTCTATATTAATTTGACGGTTCCGAATAAGAAGAGGATAGGATTCTTCATATGGAAACGGGGACTCCAGCCCAGGAGTCTACATTCATCACTCTCTGTATTATATTTTTTAAGTCTCTACTTTGCTTATTCAGGCCCTTTCATAACAAATACATTTACAATTGTTTAGGATTAGAAGCATAAATTTGGTCAAACTTAAAACACATAAATATCTGTGTCTCAAAAAGAATAAGACATTAAAATATTCTAATAGATATCATTTGGTAAAGCTGAAATGAGTTAATGTCTTTGTTTTTCCCTTTGCCTCAGTTTTTGTGAGTTTCCATGGGAATCTTTCTAGAGCGGTTGACTACAGATAAATCTATATGTGCTCTAACAGTCTCAGCTTCAATTAAGGATTTACTGCATCTGTTCCTTACAGCTTATAAAAAAGTCAACATGAATTTATTGAATGATTAATTACCCAAAATTATGCAAAACCTCTGAGAAATTCATAAATGAAGGAATCCCTCACCTGAATCTCCTTACAGCAAAGGGAAATTAAGCTACACACAATCATCAACATGGTACAGAGAGGAAAAGATTCCTCATCCATTGCAAGGTTTATAGCTGAGGCCTATATAACAGAGGACGGAATAATAAGAGAAAGCATACAAATTTATTTAATGTAACTTTTGTGATACATAAGAGGCTTCAG
This sequence comes from Urocitellus parryii, assembly GCF_045843805.1. Classification (NCBI taxonomy): domain Eukaryota; kingdom Metazoa; phylum Chordata; class Mammalia; order Rodentia; family Sciuridae; genus Urocitellus; species Urocitellus parryii. The sequence continues at coordinate 88,326,081 of NC_135538.1, read as the reverse complement.
AAATTATCACCCAAAGATGCAGGGATAACGACATTTTTATGAGCAAGCATGCAGAAATACAGTTAGAAAGAAAAGGGGATTACCTAAAGGTAACAAACTGGAGGTAACTTAGCAAGAATTGTTTGTTTTGATTCTTCTTTGACTTCTTCCTATTATGTTTCTTCCCTGATGGTATAGTGCAGGACACCTGTAACATTATCCCTTCAGGGTAATGGGGAGGCAGAAAGTCAAAGAGGGCTTCCTGTTTCTGCAATTTTATCAATTTACTTCAGTTTAAAATACTCAGTATACTGGGGAATGGTATTTGGGGATCATATTTTCTGCAGTCCTTCAATGGAAAATATGAGATCTTAGTTTGTCATTTCTATAAGTCTATTCACACACTCACCCCCCCACCTCAACTAAAATGGCTTTCTTCAGTCTCAATAAATCGCTAGGTTTATATTTAATGAAATGAAAACCATAATAATATTTCAGATAGTCAAGCAATATATGATTCATTATTTCAATAAGTCAACAAATATAAATTTGATTTCTGCAATTTAATAGTCACCATGATAGGACCCCAAAACATAAAAATTAACAATAGGAAAGATCCCTCTCTCTAGATAACTTAGTACTGTAGCCAAAATAATAATAATTTCAAAGAATTGTAAGGCCTAAGAATGAAATGAAATAAATATTATAAAGAGCAAATTGAGTGGAGCTGGAGTACTGGAAGATTTTTTTTCTAATTTGATCAATTATGGGCACTTTAAGGAGGTATAATTTGAATTTATATGTGAGATGTGATAGAAGTAAAGGGGCCATATGGTGGAAAAAAATTTTAAAAAGAAGAAAGCTAGAAATAAAAATCACAACATTTCTGAGATGGAAGTAAGCTAGTCTATCCTGGAAATTCGTTGTTTACTAGAACCACAATACAAGTCACATATAAAATTTCAAATTCTCTAGAAGCCACACTTACTTGTATTTTGTTTGTTGGCTTGTTTTTCATTGATATTGGTTCTCCCTATCTTGCCCAGTTAGGCTCAACTTCCTGGGCTCCAGTGATACTCCCAATTCAGGCTCTCATATAGCTTGGACTACAGGTGCCTATTACTGCACCAATACTGAGAAGCCACAATTTGAAAGGACAAATAAACTGGCTAAATTGTATTAATAGTTCACTTTATTTTATCTAATTTAATCAATATATTTGCATTTATATAGGTAATCAACTTAAAATAATGAGATATTTTATAAATAAATACTTACAATGTCTTTTAATTATAGTATATATGTTCTACTTACAGAAAAAAATGAGTATATCAAAATATTTAAATATGGATATCATATTTTAAGTGATTAATAGTTACTGATGATTAATGGCTGCCATATTGGACAGTGTAGCTCTAGAAATGTAAAGAATGGCAATGGCATTGGAAGATGCCTGACAAAGAGTGGATCAAAGTGAATTAGGAGCTTGAGATAGGATAGAGATAAGCAGGGTCTCTTAGTTAATGGCAATAAATTTGAACTGTATATGAATTTCAATAAAATGTCACTAGAGATTTCTCAGCAGGAGAACTTTTGTGATACAGGAGAGGCTTCAGAATGATGATCATATGATGATCACTGCGTCAAGGCAGATGTCTCTGTGTGCTCTTGAAGATATGAGTAGGTGAGGGAAAACCAACTAGGAGAATTTGGAAAAGTATGGATATGTGTTTTGAATTCTACCCAAGAGATTACATGTAGAAAATATAAAGAGATGAATTAAAAATGGGAGTGTATTTCAGTGGTAGGATATTTGCATCAGGTTGTGAGACTGAGTTCAATACTTAGCAAAAACAAAATAAATTTTAAAAAAAAAGTTAAAATAATTTTATTTATTTATTTATTATTTATTTATTTATTTATATTAATTTTGCAGTGCTAGGTGGGGATCAAAACCAGGGCCTCATGTGTGTTGCATAAACACTCTACTAGCATCCCCTGAGAATAACTTTTAATTTATTTTTCTGGGGCAGTTAAGTGGATGGTGGAAGGACACATTGTAATGTGAAAGACATAAGGTTTCAGATGATGGCAATAAAGATACTCATTTAGTTATACAAAGTTTGAAATGATAGAAAATAATGAGTACACATTTTGTTTATTAGCATGGAATTTGGATTTCAGAGTTATCAGTATACAGATATTTAAATTTGAGACAGATGAGGTGACTAGAGCTGGGAATAGAAGTGAAAAGTTAGGGGAGACCATAGGAGAAGTGAGGAGGGGAGAGGAAGGCATTACTGTCATGAAATACAAGAAATTAGGAGAATCAAAGTAGTTTTCTTATAGAGATAGGAGGATAAACCTAGTTGAAGTCTTGTACAGAGAGATGGGATGTGATGAAATAGAGACAGTGGGTACAAATAATATTTTCAAGAAGCATATACCTAGCAAGTCCTTGGGTTCGATCCCAAGCACTGAAGCAAAAACAAGAACAAAACCAAAAACAAAACAAACAAACAACAACAACAAAAAAAAAAAAACAGACAACAAAACAAGAACAAAGAAATTCAGGAATTTGAGGGAATTTGTGAGATAAAGAGAAAATGTTGTATATTTTTAAGGTTGAAAGTATTAAGATCTATTTTTATATACATGAATGAAACATTATCCAATAGCTTATTATTTAGGATAGGAGGGGTCAAATGCAAGAAATAAATCCAGAAAGAATCTAAGATTAAGGTAGGTTAATCAACTAACCCTAGATCCCACAGTATGTAGTAAAACCAAGCTACAAATCCAGATATTCCCAGTGCCAACAGCCAGGCACTCACAGTGCTACAGTACATTATAAAGATTCTTAAGAAAGAAAGCTGACTTTTTGCAAAGATAATCTCTTTTAAGTGCAGTAGTATCAAGTAATTGGTTTAGGTGTGAGATGATAAAAAGTCATCAAGACTGAAGTTGTGGAAGGAAGTAGGAAAGGTCTGATGGAAACACCATTAATAAACAAGACAAAGCTAGACTTCATTATAAGTGGGAATAAGAAGTAATCAAAGATGACTTGGGTTCCATAACTTGGCTACTGTGAGTTGAACTGCTATAAACATTGATGTGGTTGCATCACTGTAGTATGCTGTTTTTAATTCTTTTGGATAAATAACAAGGAGTGGGATCATTGGATTATATGAAGATTTCGTCCGTAGTCTTTTGAAAAATTTTCAATCTCTATAGTGCTTTCCAGAGTGATTGCATTAATTTTCAGTCTCACTAACAGTGTATGATTATACCTTTTTCCTCACATCTTCTCCAACATTTATTATTTTTTGTATTCTTGATGATTGTTATTCTAAAGTGAGTGAGATGAATTCTCAGCGTAGTTTTGATTTGTGTTTCCCTGATTTCTAGGGATGTTGAACATATTTTCATATATTTTGCTGACCATTTGTATTTCTTCTGAGAAGTTTCTGTTTAGTTCTTTTGACCATTTATTAATTGGTTTATTGATTTTCTTGCTTGTTTTTGGTGTTAAGTTTTCTGAAGTCTTTATATATTAATAGCCTGTCAAGGAATAATTGGCACTAGTCAAGTTATGGAACCAGTCCAGGTGCCTTCCAACAGATAAATGGATTAAAAAATGTGGTATATAGGCACAATGGAGTTTCATTCAACCATACAAAAGAATAAAATAAAATTATGGAATTTATTTGTTAATGGATAGAACTGGAGAATATCATGTTAAGTGAAATAAGGTAGACTCAGAAAGTCAAGGATCAAATGTTTTCTCTCATATGCCAAAGATAGAGCAAAATAAAAGGGAATAAAGTAGTATATCCCATGAAAATAGAAGGGCAATCAGTGGTGTTGAGGAAGGGGATACAGGGGGGCAAAATGAGGGAGGAAATAGGAGGAAATGTGGGCTAAATTATACTATGCACATTACGAATATACCACAGTAAATTTCACCTTTACGTAAATCTACCAATTTATAATTTTAAAAAAACTACAAATAAATAGAAGGGAGAAAAGTGAAGTAGAGGAAGGGGATTTGGGAGAGGGGGAGAAAAGGGAAAGGAGAAGTACTAGGAACAGAAGCAGAGAAAATTATATTTCATGCATGTATGATTATGTCCAAATGAACACCCCTATTATATATAACTCTAAAGCACTAATAAAAACATTTTTAAAAGAGGACTTTGGGCCCCAAAATTCCTTCAAATATGAGAATATGGTGTCTGAATCTATCATGAATTTGACTTTCACATAATGCTCTGTTTAATGCATTCTGTCACTGCCTGTCATCTGTTTTTGAATTTGAGTTGATTTTCACACCTCAGCTGACTAATGGTGGTTTTGAGCTATTACTTGGCAGCACTGCCCCCTAGTTGCTTCAGGATTTTTTTTTTTTTTTTTTTTGGTAAAAATATGCTTGACCTTCTAATGTATTTTTCAGAAATCTGTTATGTATGAAAGCAAGTTGATTCTTTTAAGTGAAATGTTGGCAAAAACAACAAAGAGAGAAAAGACCAAATTTAAAAGAAAAGATAAGCTTAGCTTTAGAAATTCTATTCTGATATGACAGAAAGAGATTTAATTGGAACTGTGGAGACATCTTCAGGGCTTCAGTTCCGATGTAGCACTGTGAGTAATTTTCCACATTCTCTTTAGAACTTGAATAATGACTTCAGCCTTCTGACTGAGCTCAGCGGCCAGCCTCATGAAGATTTGCCAAAATGATCTGGAGAGTGTGTCAAGGCTGATGTCAGTAGAGGATGCCTAGGGTAGCTCAAGATAATGCAGAACCGTGGATAGGCAGTTAGCCTGTTAAATTGTTTTAAGCTTTTACTGAAAAATATCTATGTGGTAGAGAATTTGATTTCTTCTCATAGAAAAGGAGAGGAAAGTCTCTACAAGTGACTTGTCCACAATTCCAACACTAGTAAAAGGCAGAACTTCAGTTCCATACAAGTGTATTTTGTACAAAGCAAGCACTCTTAGCTACTGTGTGGACTCAGCTCCTGGGATGCATCTTGGGGGCTAGAACCCAGTGATCAACTGTGTGGCTTCTGCCTGATAGCTGTTTTATCTCTGTGATATACTGGTTACCTGTGCAGGGCACATCCCTACAGTTTCAGTGGCTTAAGGAGTGAAGTATTGAAGCAGTTATGATCAAGTAGAAAGAGTTATAATTAACATAATAAAAAGAGGAAATATGGGTATTAAGTTTTAAAATACCAGTGATATTTCATAAATATGCATATGTCATGTAAAAACAACTTTCATCTGGTTAGAAAGGCCATATCACTGGTAACTTTTCAATGCATTTAATACAACTTTAGTATCGCAACTTTGCAATTTCCTGACAATCTTTTGTGTTTTTTAAGATATTATTTTTTTGTCCTTTTTTTATCTAAATGCATCCCATTGTGTGACATAAACAGATCCATTCACCATATATTGAATAAAAAACTGTTCCAAAGCCTTCAAACCAATAGATTCATTGACTTTGTTATTGACAATTTGGGGCACAATAAATGCAAAGGTTTTGTAACCCCAAGAACTTTTTTTTTGAGTGTTTTTAACTTTTAAACTATTCTAAGACTCATAAAGATATAGTAGCCCTTTATTTTCATGAATGTAGAACATTATACATTTTTAGATATATCTTTTTTTTGCATTAAAATATTGTAGTTCAAATTATTGAATTCTAGTTAGGCACCAAACACCTTTTAGAGTCAACAAAATCAGAGATAATGTCCATCTTGGAAGTTCTGAATAGATCTCTGGAGAAAGATCTAACTCTGAAAATTGAAAGTAAGCCTCCAAGAATTGAAGCCATCCATTCATTCATCCATTCAACTGTCTATCCAATGAGCATTTAAATCAGCCACTGTGGAATTGACAGTGGACTGAATTCTGAAGATGAAAAAATCAGCAGCCTTTTCAAGAAATGTATTCCTTGAAACATCCTCTACTAACCAGTATTATGAACACTCGTGTGCTGAAAGTATGCATGGAGTATTATAATAACAATGTGAGGCTGGTTTTGCTGCATAAGTATCTATTCTAGAGATTGAAAATAGTCCTAGGAAGAATGAAAATCCAAAATGGTATTTCACAATGTATGGAATTATAGAGATCCTCACAGGTAATTTAAAAACTAGTACTTCCCTAGACTGGAAAAAAAAAATGAAAACATGTCCTTAACACTAACATATAAAGACAGATAAAGATAAGGTGATAAATGACTAAATGGATATAGTAAATAATGTATAAAGATATCCATTAGTTGGATAAACTGTAAACCATTTAGAACACTTCATACAAACTTGGACAAGTAAACATTATCTTATTTCCATATTATCATTTCAGTTAACTTGCCACATTGTACTGCTTAAGCTTATGCTACTTATGATCCCATGGTTGCCGTAAAACACAAAAGTCCAATGTATTCAGAATTTTGTAAATTACATTCAAATTACCACTTTTATTTATCTTGAAATACTCATGTGAAATAAACCAACTGCAGAGACTTGGGAGATATTTTTTTTTTAAGTTGAAATAATAACAACAAATAATGCATGTATATTTTCAGTATCAATAAACCAGGAGTAGAACAAAAAAAAAATTGAATTGGTATGGATGCTGACTAGTGAGAACAGATAATAGCTGTAAATGGTAATAATTTACTATTATTATTATTACTCATAATAATAATACAGCTATTGGTGAACTGGTGAACATTGGTTAAATGTCAGACACACTGGATCAAATTGTTTTTCTGTTTGTATTTCAAAAATTATCACATAATGCTGAGCAATACAATAAAACCTTATCTATTGAGATAACTTCAAAGATCAATTACTGAATACTTTCTCTTTCCATCAACTTGGGAGTAGATAATATTGATATTCGAGAAAAATCCATATGAAATTTGCCTAAGTAATTCAGGCAAGGTCATATTCACATAGATCTTAATGCTGAGAGTTGAATAAAACAGATGATGCTAGACTATGATTTCAGATATCTACAAAAACAAAACAATAATAATGAAAACATGTTTCAAGGATACACAGATAATTGAAATATGGCAGAGTAGTTCCCTTAAAAATTACATAGTTATTTCATTTTGTATTTACTAGCCTAAGACATGTTTATATATTTGTTTTTATGTGTTTTCAACAGTCCTCTAATAGTTTCCAAATTTATGTCTATTTAACTTGCCTTACCTGCCACTCTAGAGACTAGCATTAATATGGTGCTAGATATCTTATGTTGCAACATCAGTTGAGGATATCTGTCTTGACACTATGCTTGAGTAGGAAAAATGTTGAAAAGTTATGAAGCTTCCACAAATTCTCAGTTAATATTTAGAATAGTGAAAATCTATGTATTACTCTTACACATTTGAAATGTAATGAGGAAAGAGTAGATGAATATGAAGTGGAGGAGAGAATGCTAAGCAACTTTATAGTTCCTTGAATTTCTCTTCAAACACAGATTTTTTTTAAAAAATCCACTTTTTTTTCTTTCTCTATTACATTTGGACTACCCTACCTTACCCACCATCAAAATCCAGAAACCCCAGATAATTGTGAGACTAATGAGGGTAATAACCATGGTCCTTATATTTAAGTAATTTTAAAATAGTTATTTAGTTGTACATGAATGCGAAACCTTTATTTTGTTTATTTATTTTTATGTGAGGATCAAACCTAATGTCTCACACATTCGAGACAAGCGCTCTACCACTGAGCTACAACCCCAGTCCTATTTAGGTATTCACATCCATGTACCATCTCCTAACAAACCTGACTTTTAAAATTTCCCTGTCCATGTTCTTATATATGGTGAAGCCAGAATTAGGCAATCAGTATAGATAGGTAAATGGAGTCAAGTCGATCAAGGAGGCCAATTTTGAGTGAGCCGGGAAGTAGGAGACTGTCCTCTGAGGGATTGAAATGTTAATTCCTTCAGAGCCCTTCCTCCACCCTTATCAAGAACCAGCCTCTGCTCCAACCTGTTGCTAAGGTAACCTGTCCCAGGAATTACCCCTCCAGATAGCTATAAAGTTGTTAATTAATGTGTCCAGGGCTACTTCATCCTGCCCTTCCCCCTTCAGCCTACTGGTTTCCCACCTTTTGGCCATCCTACCAAGCATTCCTGGGCCTATCCACAAATGCAGAAAGGGAAAGAGAGCAGAACAAAGGAAGCTTAAGACCTATAAAAAAAACTAGAACACCCTCCTTTCTGGGGATACCAACTATGGCTCCTTTCTCCCTTCTGGGAAAAGTCTATGTTACCCCTTTTTCAATCAGCCCTGCTTTATATACTTGCTTCGTTCATTTCTCTAGTGTTCAAACTTCAACAAGTGAAGGAGCAGTCATCACGGATAACTGGCAGTATCAATGGAATAGCACATTTTAATAAGAGAAAGAAAAGAAAGCTTGCAACACCACTGGAAAAAAATCTAATGAGTTTCCAATTGACAAACAAATTACATTGAATACTACATATCATACAGATAAATGCTTAGATCTGTTATTATAAACATGACACCAATATCAATATGTATGATATATTCAGTTTATTTAATTAAAGATAACTAATGAAGAAAAATTTTCTTTTCTTTTTTTTTTTTTTTTGCATATGTATCATACTATGGACCGGAATTTAAAACACATTTATGTAGTTTGTATATGATAGCATTTAATGAGCATGGGAAGACCCAAAAACAAAATTCTATTTCACATACATGCTATGTCTCCTAAAACCTCTCTAATCAGAATTCTGTCTTTAGAGTAAGACATTCTGCACCGAAGTTGAGTGTCAAAATAAGAATTATTTTTTAATATCTAGGAAAGATATTTCCAAGTAGCAGCTGAGTTATATCAGTTATGTCCAAATGGTTCCACCTTTTAGGTAGACCAGAGCCTTATGGGAACAAGATAAGTGGTAGATAAAGTTAATAGTAGACAAAGGTAGAGACACGGGATATTGCCCAGAAGAACTGCTACAAATAAAATCTTATAGTGGAGCATCTTTAAATGAAAGGAGAGCATTAAACACTGCTATGACGCCGCAGCTAGGGGAAAGGAAGAGGAGCTCCAGTTTTATGACATCCTGGAGGAAGAGCACCCACTATGTGCTGTGGGTGCTGCATGGTATCCATCTATGCTACCAGTGTGTCATGTACATGGTGTAGATTAGGACACTGAGATGTGGGGGAAAGTAATAAGGCAAATAAGTAACAGAAACAAAATTAGAGGTGGTGGTTGCTAACTTTCCTTGGGAAGATCTGAATGCCTACATTAAATTATATCAGAAAATACTAATTATTAATAAAGAATAAAAATAAAAGAAAAAGAGAAAGAGAAAGAAAGGATAGAGAAAGAAAAGGTAGAAAACAGTAAAAGAAAGGGGAAAAAAAGAAGAAATGATAGAATTTTAAAGGAAAAAGGATGAAATAAATGAATAATTATTGATTATGCACACTAAGAGTTATGTAATCTGTAGATTGTCCTATGAATGTTTTCAAAGTCATTCATAATTATGAAAATAATGACTATGATTATAAGCAAACAGCATCACAACCACATGTGAGAGAGTAAGTTTGGATAGTAATCTGGCCTATAATTCTATCAAACATTTCTTGAAATTAGGTAACATATTGTTTGCTGTCCCATGTGCCTTCTCACAGGAAAATAATCTGAACAAGTTATGCTTAAACTGTTCCAAAATTTAGCTTATGTCTTGATTATACTCATTGACTCATTTAATATCCAATTATGTTTCTGGAGCCAGACATTTTAAAGGGAATTTTCATTTTCCAACTCTTTGAGGCTCTTGAGCTTCTTTCTTCTTTGGAAGCAGTGATACGTGATTGACACATGTGGAAACACTAGACCAACTCCCAGAACCATTTCTTCATATAGGAAGTATAATAAATGATTGTTTATATGGCAAATTTAGAAACTGGGATGGCTTGGTTAATTGCATGTTCTAGTTACCTGTGAGTTGTATCCTTAGGGACAACTAGCAGATGTTAATAAGAAGTGCCCTGTGCACTAAATCTGTTACTTTGGGGCTTATCATTTCTTTTCATTTACTTTTTCATTTTATTCATAGAACTAGTCCTTGATTCTGTGTAAGTTAAGCCTCTAGCATTTAGAAATTGTTTATAAAGAAGATAAAATGGAGGCACAAATTATACTTGATTGCATTCTGAAAGTGCAAAATTTTTAAGATTTTCTTGTTTATTAAGGTGCCATGATTACAGATTTCTTGACCATGAAATGAATCAGTTGCTATTGTGAACATTGACCAAAGCAGTGTTTTATTCAAAAGATTTGAGGCAGTGACATTTCATGGAATATCTGCAGGAGCCACTTTCACTTTCAATAATATCATATTATTTTCTTCCCAAATACCATATCTACCACATCTATAATGAAGCTGTGGACAAATTCTGTATGTCACTTTCTTTATTTCAGCAGCAATTATGAGAAAATGCATGTCAAATACAATCAGCATTCTGTGAGGCTTTCATTTCATTATTTGACTGTATAATACACACATCTGTAAAGTTAGTAATGTGCCGATACCTGGGGTCATTTTCATTCATGGGTATTTCACAGACCAACCATCTCTAAATGCCTGGGGTCCTTGGAAACCCAAGTATAAACTGTTTCATTAAAATTTCAATCATTTCACACCTACTAGCATATACCATATGCTAGATATCCAGGGAAGAAATTACATAACACTCTAAAATTCCAGTGTAGTCAGCTCTGGGCTACCCTTTGAACAGAAGCTAATCTGAGCTGCCAGCCTACTTTGGAAAGTAGGAAGAACATGGCTGTGAGCCTACTCAGTTCTTACTCTTGCAAATGAAGGGAAATACCACTGTGTAGCTCTTGTGACAGATGAGAGAGGGAATCTTTTCAACAGCCACATTCTTCCCATAGTGTGCTGCAAAGTATACTTAAGAGACTAGAGAATTATCACAATTATGTGTTTCTTTATTGAACGTTCTGCTTCTTCCTTAGAATAGTGGAAATATAGATAAGGATATATCCATTCCTTAGAATTTGCAACACTCTGAAAGTAAAAATAGAAGTGTTACTGTCGACTGAGGAGTATTATCTTATAGATAAATTTTGGTATGAGTTTTTCGCATATTCATTTAATGGCTCAAATGTAGGGACTCCGGCATTTTCCCTAATGTGTCATATAAACATCTTTTCATAATGGGTTTCCTCTAAATGAGTGGTTTTTATTCTATTTTGGATTCATTCCAGAATATTCCATAACATTCCATAATCCCTCTCATGAGACCAATGTGCATATAAGCATAAATCTCATAATTCTATTTACATTCCAAGGAGTTCACGGAACAACTTATCTTTTCTTTGTGTCCATAAATCCAGCATATGTACCTACACAGAGGAGAAAAGAAGATGTTGGCCTCAATGATTTCTTAAGCATGCAATCACTCCATGACCCCAGGTATCTGGTTAAATGTTTAAAGGCCCCTAAGAATATTCAATTTTCCAGTAAGTTTCTCTTTTCTTCCAGTTCAAGTTAAAAATCATGCCAAGAGTGTGTTCCTGGAACCTAGGGAAGAAAAAGCCGTAACTTGAGGGGAGTGAGACAGCTTGTTCCCCCTACATACAGGAGGAGAAAAGGCCTGCTTATATAATCACTTCTTAAACATTTGCTTCGTTTCCGTACTAAATGTACTCATACATGTTGAAGGAATTCAAAGTACTCAACTGAAATCTGCTAAAGAATATTCATTTAAAACAGTTTTATTCAGTACTTGCCCAAAATTTTCTCTAGCTCATGATTCAAAATTACAGATTTATATTATTTGTAGGCAGAGTGTTTGGGGCAGCAAAATTACCAAGAGTTTTAAGGTAATCAAGAGTTTCAAGGAACATATCAGAGATCAGTGTATGTCATCAATAAAAAATTGCAAAGGACAATTAAGTCTATTGAAAATATATCTGTATAATGCATTTCTCTGTGTACCCTCTCTCCTAATTGCTGCACAGGAGGGGAGATGAGCTTCTTTAATGCACAATTCTCCCTACTCTCCTCAACACAAATAGCACACATTTCACACACTCTATTGGAACTGCTTAAAGGCAGGGAGAAAATTGCTGTCCTAAAAAAGGAAGCGCTAGCATTTCTCTGAGCTGCGCCAACCAAGGTGGGAAAAGGATGTTCTGAGAGCTAGTGACTTTTTCCTTTCGGGAAGACCAGAGCAGTCCTTCATGACAGTTCCTGAGTTGTGAATATTCACACCTGTCACTTCATTTGGTCACCTCACCCTCTGTTTTCCCCAACCCCTGCCCAGAGTTTTAAGCTCTAACCCTACTGCCTTTCCCAGACAGAGATTATGTTTGTCACATTAAAATAGAACATCTTTTATTTTCTCTGTACTCCACATTTTAAGAAATGGCCCCTCCAACACTTTGTAGTAATTCTTATTCCATCTTTGTGTTCTTGGTAGGACAAACTCACACTCACTCCCTGTGCATGAGTACGTGGTCAAAACCCAGCAATTAGAGCACACTGTTCTCTTGGCCAGAGCAACAAGGAGAGAAGGGCACCTGATTCAAGCCATGCAAGCCAATCTTTCTATAATTCTGTCACCACTGGACAAAAAAGGTTTCTGTTCGAAGGGATCAAGATATATATGGATGATATAAACTACAAGGTTAAACACTTTCCCACCATAGAGTAATAATTGCCTAGGAATGTGGCCAAGCTGAAGGAAGCAGATTAATAGATGCTGAGAAAGAGATTTTATGGCATTGTTTGAAAAAGGATCTAGCTATCCCTGAAGCAATACCTCTCACCCCCGCAAGCTGTATGAGTCAGTTTTATTGCTTAAATTAGTTTGCATTTACTTTTGACACCTTTAACTAAAATAGCGCCTACTAACATTAAACCTGGTACCTGAAAGTAGAATATTACATAAGAGAGAAACACAAATAAGAATTCAGCTGGGTTAAGATGAACAGTAAAACAGAAGTGATTCCTCATCTCTGATTGGGAAGTTTATAAACCTCCTTATGTAAAAGGAGGTATTATTACCTATAATATCAAGGGAATTAAATAAAGTAAATAAAATATCTGAAGTTTTAGGATAGATTAAAACAATCAGAAAATATATGCTGGGATGTGGAATTCATATCCTTTGGCCTATATTAAGGTCATAGAAAACAGACATTAACTTCAGCCCAGACCAACTGCTCTCAAAGCAGAGTGCTACCTTGTTATGGTGACAGCCAAGAAGTCAAGATGAAATGTATATTAGCATGGTGTAGAGACTCAAAGGCCAAACTGTATTACTAAAATAAATAAATAAATAAATAAATAGACCAAGCCAGCCAGCCAGCCAAAAAGGTAAGGAGGTAAAGAAACTGGTAAACTTTGTTTTAGAATCCAGAAGTCAGGTATGGAGAGTAAGTTTCATCCCGCAGGTCTGAAGATGACTGAGGCCTTCATTTGAGGTCCAAAATTTAAGGACTCTAGGTAATCAAGACATAATATTTTAATGCAACATTTTTAAAAATTAAATTAATGTGAACTGGTGTTGTGGCTCAGCAGTGCAGTGCTTGCCTAGCGTGTTCCAGGGTCTGGGTTCGATCCTCAGCACCACATAAAAATATATAAATAAAATAAAGGTATTATGTCCAACTACAACTAAAAAGTAAATATTAAAAAAATTAAATTAATGCAAAGTTTCATGCTAAACAAAATATCAAAATTGTAACTAAAACAGGGCCAAGCCCAAATACTCCTTATGTACTTTCTGTTCCTAAAAGAAAACAGTGACACTATTGTTAAAAACAACACAATCAAAGGCAGCCAGGATTTAAGGGAAAGATTGCTGGCCTCACTGCCCCAGGCAGAAGCAACAAAATGGGTTGCTAAGAGACAGAGACAACCAGCATGAAATTCACATTTCAGATTAGACTCATCAAGTTTGGGTACTGCTTGCTAGTGAAAGGGAGGAAGTAAAGATCAGCCAAACAAAAGTCTCTGAGGTTTTAAGGGCATTGTTTTGTCAGAGAAACTTCAACACTGGCAACTGTTCAATGCCCAAAACAATTCACACATCTCAGAGTTCACACAAAAGGAAGTCATCCACTAAAGCAATACTACTCCAGAAGTAGAACCTATCCAATCATCTCTGATGCAGCCATGGAGAAAAGTGGACAGAGTAAACCTGCCACAGAGCAGACAGGAGCCAAGCTGACCAAGAAATTGACTCAATCGCCCCTTACTCCTACCCAGCAGGAGTGACACATGCTCTACCCTGAAGGCCACTGTGTGCTATCTGCTCTTTTCTTCTTTTTTATATGAAAGTATTTATTCTATGTGTTTATCTTATTTTACCTGTTTAATTTTGGATGTGATGTTTGAGGACTCTTTAGATTTATCACATAGCTGCAGACTGCAAAGGTATTTAAGGCTACCTCCAAACTGAACAAGAGAAAATTTAGAGCATTCAAAGTTCTTGATGTTAGAAATGGATGTAGATATTGAATAAAACTTGGGGCTATCAAATTTCAGGGAGAAAGTGAATCATTTTTAGTATTATGTGGAAGTAGATACATTATGTTAAAACTGCTGCCTTTTATTCTTTTGGAAAATTTTATCAGTGCATTTTAATTACATATAATTATGGGTTTCATTTTGACATATTTATACATGAAAACAGCATAATTTGGTCAGTTTTGTTACCTGGAACCTCCCCTTGCCCTCCCTTCCTGCTTCTCTTGATCCCTTTCCTCTACTCTACTGCTATCCCTTCTATTTTCATAATCTCCACTACTCTCTTTCTTTTTCCCCATTTTTCATCCCAGCATTCACATATGAGAGAACATACATAACCCTTGACTTTCCTCCCTTCACTAGTTTAATTTTTCTTAACCTGATATTCTCAATTCCAACCATTTTATTACAAATATCATAATTTCATTGTTCTTTGTGACGGAATTTAACTCTATTGTGTGTGTATCCTATTTGCTTTATTCATTCATCTCTTGATGGATATCTAAATTAGTTCTATAACTTGAATATTGTGAATTGGACTGATATAAATGTAGATATTAATATATTGCTATAGTATGCTGACTTTAATTTTTTTGTATAAATACTGAGGAATTGTAGAGTGAGGTCATGTTTCCATTCCTAGTCTTATTAGGAATCTCCATGCTGATTTCCATATATGATAATTTACAATCATATATGTATGATATTTACAATCATACTAATACTCATGAGCATTTATTATTGTTTGTATTCTTGATTGTTGCTATTTTAACTGAAGTGAAACAAAATTTCAGTGTCCTTTTGGTGCTTATTTCTCTGGTTACTAAATTTTTTTTTTCATTTATTTATTGGTCATCTGTATAATTTCTTTGAGAAATATCTGCTTAGCTCATTTGCCCATTATTGATTCAATTATTTGGATTTTTGGTGTTAAAATATTTGAGTTATTTAAATATTGTGATTCATAATCCTCTGTTGGAAGGGTAACTGGCAAAGAATTCCTTCCATTCTGAAGCTTCTCTCTTCATGCTCTTAATGGTTTCCTTTGCTGTGCAGAAGCATTTTAGTTTGATGCTGTCCCACCTACTGATTCTTGGTTTCATTTCCTGAGCTTTAGGTTTCCACTGAGGAAGTCTTTGACCCTGAGTTTTCTTCTATTGCAGTGTTTCTCTTCTCAAGTTTTTTGATCCACTTTTAGTTGATTTGTGTGTGTGTGTGTTTATGTGTGTGTGTGTGTGTGTGTGTGTGTGTGCATGCAGGATGACAGATATGAATCTACTTCATATGGATATTCAGTTTTTTCATAAGCATTTATTAAAAAGGCTATTTTATTCTCCAACATATGTTTATGGCATCTTTGTCATAGATCATCTGACTGTATCTATGTGGATTTGCCTCTGTGTATACTTTTCTATTTTGTTGTCCTGTATGTCTGATTTTATAAAACTGCTATCTTTTAAAAAAATACATGTATAATAAGAAAAAAATATTTCTGGATTATTATGGGGTGAAACAAATTTTCACTTAGTTTTCAAGTAGCACCCCCCCATTAGGAATAAATTGCTCTTCCTTACATAGTTATCTGACTCAATCTAGGTGTTTTGTGAGATCAGTCCTCCACTCCTATCCCTTCTTCATTCTACTTCTCTCTACAGCCTGAACATAGGACTCAAATCTATAATATCAAAGTACTCCCATTCAAGGCTACATAACCCTAACTCTGGGCCCTGATCTTTTAGTTTAACCTGTTTCTGTCGACACCTACACACTCATATTATCTTCCATGTTTTTTTTTAATTCCTCATGAGACAGCTGAATAATTTAGTGTGTGTGTGTGTGTGTGTGTGTGTGTGTGTATATATATATATATATATATATATATATATATATCTCCTAAAAAAAAGAAAGAAAAACACCTAAACCTAAATAAATGAATCCTCATTCTATTTCTATAAAGAATGCTTATTCTATTTCTATAAAGAGAATCTTTATTTCTACAGTGGCCAAAACAATCTCCATGTTTTAAAAAGTATTAAAATTTTTCAAAATTAAGAATAATCATATAAAGAAATAAAAGAAAGCCTTTTCAATAGTTTCTGAAACATAGTACAAGTAGCTCATAAATGCTGAGTACTTTCTTTGTTCCAAGATCTATTTTAACTGTTTTACATGTATTTCATCATTTAACAGGAACAATTACAATCATTATTATTTTATAGATGACAATAGCAAAGCATAGATTATTTATGTTATCTGTTCAATGTTACAGAGCAATTAAAAAGTAGAGTTGGATTTCACATTCAGATAGCCTAATACAGAGTCCAGGCACAAAAAATCTTCATAAATATCACTCATTCTTAGCATAAGTGACAAACACATTGAGCTGGATGAGTGAATTGACTCAAAGTTTTTTTCAGACCAGAATAAAGGCAAATAATCTGCAAGTACATGAAGGAATAAATTTCCTAGTGGAAAACCCTCATAGCTTACATGATATATGGGGGCATTTTATTTGCACCTTGAAGAACCCAGAGGCAACTTGAATTAACTTAAATTTGACCCAGTCACTATTAGGATCTTAGAACCCTGTCCCCATATGCAGGACTGTGCACTGGCCATGTTTATATAACCATATTACAAAAATGCTACATCTATATTCAAAACAATAGAATTATTTCTTTCCCCTGTCAAATCAGTTCTTTCTTTCGATACCTTGAACATGAACATAAATACAGCCTTTAGCACATTTTGATACTTATGGCCTCTGATCCACCTCTTCTACCATTTGCTTTTAAGAATGTTCAACTATGTGCTTATTTTATAGACCTTGTTTTTTGTGACTTGCAAAATGAAAGCTACTCAGCGTAAGTGCTTTACTTTCACTGTGCTTTCAGCTAAATCCTGCACAGTAAAACAAATTAAGCAGATGGCAGACTTAAATGTTAAAGATAGGGGAAAATGTATGAAGAACTCTTAGGCCAAATGAGAATATAGGATAGAATATATTGAAGGGAAATGAATCAGAGGTTAAAGTCATAGAGAATTTTAAACCATTTAGTTTCATTGAAGATACATGAATGATGTGAAACAGTAGTAACTGCCCTCCTATGAAGAGACTGTCTTCATAATGCTTAATTCCCAAACTAGTCAAAAGTCGCCTTATGTAGCCCTCTCAATTCATGAGGGCATTCACATTACCACTGCCATCTTTCTTTTCAGAGTAGAGCATTCACAATCTTATCCAGCATGAAGAAGGTATTAAGGTCAGAGGTTTATGAGATTTAAAATTAGTGATGCCCAGGGAGAGTACAGTTTAAAAATAAAAGAATTCTCATCTTCTATCCATTACTACTATCTCTGATTCTACTACTAAGGAACTTGCATTCACTTTACAATTTTGAGTTTTGTTGAAATGTAAATTTTCCTGGGAGAATTCAATCTCATGAGTCATTTCTAAATATGAGTAAATGAATCTAAGAGAACATTCCCTTAGGTAGAAGGCAGGCATATGCATAAGGCTGTGAGGAAGTTGGAATTAAAAAGAAAAATGCTCAAAACTCAAGTTTCTAATATAGGAAGGAGAGTTCTAAAGTCAAATTATGTCTTACAAAAATACATTCCCAGGACTGGCCTTAGTTCTTATCTATTAGATGCATGTTTAAAGAAAATTAGTGATATTTTTATTTCAAAAAATTGAAAAGAGGCAAAAATAAAGTGAAAGCAGAGAAATTAAGATATACTAAGTACCTGTTATGTGCTAAGTATTATATTTTTACCATTACAAGTCTCTGAGATATTTTCATGGACCTCACTTTATATGAAGACAGTGAACCTCAAAAATGGCACTTGGCAAAGGTGACACACATAATAAGTAATGTAGAGGAAAGATTCTGTTTCCAATCTCTTTGCAAAGTTTGAGGCTTCTCTACACACCAAATGGCAATGCCTCCCTAATTTCAAATCCCCTAAGTTTATTTTAACATTTTAAACGTATTAAACAAAGAAGACCTCATTCCAAAAATAAAGATACTAAACATAGTAATGCCAACAATGTGTACTAAAATATTTGGCTTTGATCAGGCAGAGGTAATCAAAGATAGAATTATTGCTGTAAGGAGGAAAAGGGACTCAGAGTCAACTTGAATTAACTTAAATTTGACCCAGTCACTATTAGGATCTTTTTGAGTGCTCATGTTATTTCCACAAACCCAAGACTCATTTTCTTCTGATACAGCATATTAATCTAAAGACATAAAGTGAAGGGGCTGAAGACTTCAAAACCTCCTCAAGATAATTTAATAGTAAACAAAGAAAAAATATTGCAGAGAGGCACTTTAAGAAAATATCTGCCAGAAATATTTTATTTTTATACTGTTGCATGTCATATCTAGTCTTTTGTCTCTGTGGTTAAAATTTTCTTATATTCTCTGAACTAAAAAAGCAAATAACAATATGCAATTAGACTAGTCTCCTTTTGTACCTCAGACTTTGGGTGGAGCAGGAAACATTATCTCTGAAGTACAATTTACAAAGAAAGACTGAGTGGGCATGCTCAGGTAAATGAAAAACTACCTTTTAAGTGTTTACATTACAGAAAAAAAAGACTCTAATAATTTTGATTAACGGCAAGAGTGCCTCCAGAAGATGGGAATAACAGAAACCCATTTACAAGAACCATGTGAATGGTTACACAGAACAGAGACTATTTCCCTGAGGAGTTTGTGGAAAAGCACATTTTAAATACACTCGTGACAAAAATATAATCCCTTAATTTATGAGAATGTGTGAATAGCCAAATTCATGAATACAGAAGAACCATTTTTTTTGTATTTAATGGTACAAATTAACATACATATTCTCCATAGCAGTTGGAGTCATAAGCTTATTAAATAAGATATTTTCTTATAGATGTTATATTCTCAGTAGTAGGGATATAGTTCTTTTTGAAATACATTTATGTTTCTGAGTTTCTTATGTAGCAAAATATGAAAGTTTTACAAAAATTAATTTTTGTTCTCAGAAGCGGCAGTAATTTTCCCTCAGGTATGTATTATTAACAATAATGTTTTTAGAGGCAACTGAGAGATGACATGGTTCTATGGACAGTGTCTCCCCATATTCTTTAGTCTCCCTTGCCAAAAGAATCTTGCTTTCAATCTTCTTTAACTGCCCTCATCCTCCCTTCACACTGCTATTTGTACATCAGCACAGAGGTATCAGGACAATATGCAGAAATGTACAGTGAAAATATGTGTTCTATGAGAAAACAAAGTTCTGGTTTACTATGGTAAGCCTCTAAAGGTACAAATACAAAATACAGCTTGCTTTGTTTTTCTTTTAACAACTTACTAACAGTGTATCAATACAAAAGCAAATTTGATTTTTCTATCAGTGCTTTGAAGTGAATACTGGATTGCATTTAACATTGTGACCAGAAATATTGGAAATTGACAGCTGAGAGGTTAAAGGTCCCAAATTAAAAAAAATAAAATAAAATATCTAATTTAAAGCCCACGAATGGCCAATTTGCTATATTCCAAATAAATACAAGCTGCATTTCCAAGTAGAAAGAACAAGAGGCTGCCAAGCGGTAGGAGTGGATCATTGTTCTTCAGTTCTGCCTTAAGACAGACCAACAGACGGGACCACAAAAGTTCAATCATTTGTGAATTTAAAACAGTTTTGTGAGCTCTTTATCTAAATTTTGAAAAAGACAACTAAGTTCATAATTTTATTAAAAATCTGTTGGGCTGGGCACAGTGGCTCATGCATGTAATACCAGTGGCTTAGGAGGGAGGCTGAGGCAGGAGGAAAAGTGAGGCACTAAGCAACTCACTGAGACCCAGTCTCTAAATAAAATACAAAATAGAGTTGGGATGTGGCTCAGTGGTTGAGTGACTCTGAGTTCAATCCCCAGTATCCTCCCCGCCAAAAAAAAAAAAAAAAGAAAAAAAGAACTGTAGGACAGGCTCAGTGGCACACGCCTGTAATCCTAGTGACTAAGGAGACTAAGGCAAGATTTCAATTTTGAAACCATTTCAAATAAAAAAAAAAATTCAAAGAGTCAGAGACGTAGCTCAGTGGTAAAGTGCCTCTGAGTTCAACCCCTGGTATCAAAGTTATAATAACAAAAAAACCTGACAGGAATATTCCTTCTTCACACCAGTTTTGCACAATACTTTATATGTCATAATTTTGCTCAATAAATTTTGGTCTCCTCTGTTGATTTTTTCCATCAGAGTGTAGAGGAAACAATGAAGGGCTTTCTACTTCGAACTTACTTCTCAGCAACAGGGAAGAGTTAGTTTTAAAGGAAAGTTAAATAAAAATGTTCTCTTATAATTATACGTGGAATGTATTTTTCAAGCAATTAACTTCAGCTACTTAGAATATTTATTCTCTTCTTGAAGATAAGAACAGATTTAGTACATTTTAACTCTTCAATGAATACCTTACTAACCTTTATATATCTTTCTTTATATTTTAAAAAATGAAATTTAGTTCCAATATTTTAATATAAGAGAAATGGTTTTCTGATGACCAGTGTCATAATTATATGGAAATGGTGTTTAACTACATAATTATACATAGCAATAGTACCTGCTCACTACAAGTTTTGCTATTAACAATCTATTATCTGTCTTTATATTTTCTATTGACAATATATGTCCCTCAGAAAGGATTTATTGATGGTCTGTGAAACATACTATCTTCTTATTTGCTATCTAAAATTGTCTTTATTTCTTCTAACTTCTTGATGATATTTAGTTAGTATATAATTCTAGGTTATATGTTGCCAGTGATTCTTTTAAGATTTTTTTTGTACCAGTGCTTTAAGTTTCTCTATATTGTGTTTTGAGGTCTCTAGTAGATATTACTTTATACAGAATGATATACCTAAAATGCAATATTGTTATGATATTGCCTAGAATCCTGCTGTCCTCTCTCCCCCTACTATCTACAGAATGAAATTCAAGTTTCTGGAGAGTATGCTGGTTTACTCCAATATTTATGGCCCAAACTCTCATCATTGCCTGCCTTACCCTTTATGCCTTTAATACATAAAAATCCCTTTAATTCACTAAACACAACAGATTGTCTTGAGTTTGGAAGCATTTATAGATTCTTTTCCTATATGCAAAAGTGTTTCAACTCTCATTCCTGATTTTATTTTAATATTTAAATCCTTTTTAACCTTTAAAATTCCAAAAGCCTTCTCATTCCAGTGTGAGGTGAGCTTCCTCTTTAATCCAATAAACCCTATAAGCATGCTTGCTTCTCCTAATAGATCTTGTTTCTTGGTATCAGAGGCTTTTTTTTTTTTTTTACTCATTTCTAGTCCCCACTGTGTTACATTATGCCCTGAACATAGAAATGCTTAGTAGGTATTTGCTGAATATTGAAATAATTATGAAAAGATACCATAGGTAAATAGTTTCTCATTATATGGGCACAAATATGTTTTACTAAACATTCAAATTGCAACTGCCTTTTAATTATTGTTTGCTCTAGAATATTCACAAGCATCTAAACATTTGCTAAGATTGATAATCCAAGATTAGAAAAAGGAAAAACAGTGCTCTTCTTTCCTCAATTCTCAAAAAGAGAAAGAATACTATGTGAATGGATACATTTATTTTCTCAAGGAATTTTAAATAGCCAGTATTATTGAAATTCTCACAACTACAATGATGTTCTTTACTCTGAGTGAACTTTTAAAAAGCTTTTCACATTATTGTTATCCTTTCTTATTTCTGGATATAAGAAAAATGCTTTAACTTAATCATACTCAAAATGCAGTTTTCAAGGAAGTGTGTGCAAAACAGTGAATGGATATGTAAGTGATGCTAAATTGGCATACAAGATTTACATTGCTACTTTCAAATAAATGAGCAATGTTTATGAATTTTTTTTCACATTGTTGATCGGAGTCCTAAATACTTGTATTTTAAAGGTCCAAAATATTTTCTTACTTTTGTATAATTAGGAGAAATATTAACACTGTCCCTCATTATTATGGAACGTAGCTCTTTCTTTGATATTCGTTTAATTCATTTATCTTTTAGTGCACTTAATCAGTGAGCACTTGATGAGTAAGTCCTAAGTCCTAAGTCAATGTTTGGTCCCAATCAAATGACAAATCTAATCTATAAACATTTAGATTAGATATACAGGTAAATATGTCATAAAAGTAATATAATATGGGGCTGGGAATGTAGCTCAATGGCAGAGTGCTTATTAGCCTTTACAATGCACTGCAATAAATTGCCAGCAAAACACACACACACACACACACACACACACAGATACTTTTAAAAGGCCTGATAAGGGAAGAACAGCGGTCTTCAGTGGATTATTACTAGTCTAATAATTGCCAAGTAATATGAAAGAAACACATAACATACTCCTTGATCAAATTGTGTTTAAAAAGTCATTGATTGCTTTTTAGCAGGGCTATATGTGGTTGTCTAATAAAAGATTTGTTGAGTGCAGTAAAAAAAAAAAAAGTCATTGAAAAGTCAAGCAGGCAATCACCAGACATAAATAAGAAAAGTGTTTCAGAAGGAGGAACCAGCAGAGGAGGACTCAGGTGAGGGAAGACATCATAAAGTCAAAAAACAACTTCAAAATTTGGGGCATTCAAAATATGGGCGAGGAAAGAAATTATCTGTGATAAAGTGAGAATGGAATATAGCTATAGAGGGAGACAAGTTCAGGAAATAAGTCTGCTTTCTGAGGAGGGAGTGGGGGGAAGCAGAGTTTCAAAAACAAGTGACTTGCCCAAAGTTAAGAATGAGTTGTTGCTGCAGTGCATAGTTGAATCCTAGTAACATGGCTCTCAGTCTAAATTTGTTAAGAGTCAATTAAGGCAATTAATGAAAGGTCCTTACTTATGGACTACTCATTACTTACCAATAGAAAAGATAATTAAACTTGCTATACTTAAATGTATCTCTAAATTATAAAATGAGAATAAGTTCTATTGCTAAACATATATGTGAATTGTGGTATCTAGATTCCAAATATGCTTGTTCCCCAACAATAAACCCAGATAATTATAATCTTGAATAGTACTCTTCTTTTCAATTTGGGTTAACCCTGTGATACACATTTTTGACCAATCACATGTGGCAAAAGTAAGATGCTCTATTTCATAAATAGATTATAAGATATCTGGGTTACCTAAAATGCCTACTGTTAGGATACTCTCTCTTGTAACTCAAATACTGTCCTTTTAGAAATCAAAGTAATTTGAAAAAGCCATGTGTGGACATTCTGGTCAATAGCCCTAGTGGGTATCCTTAACAGACATCCAACAACAGCCAGCCACACAAGCAAGCCATTTTGGACAATTAGACCAGTATGGATATCAGTTTTAATTTCATTAAAGTTTCTAAGCTGAAACTTCCTATATGAATCCAATTATCCCAAAGCAGCATGAGAAATTATAATTAATTATTGGAAATCCTTGCCAATTTTTTTAAAAAAATATTTGTACATATTTGTTTTAGATAGTAAAACAAACATTAAGCTACAATTTTGTTGTTATTATAAAATGTCTAACTACTTGAACTCCCACTCATGATTCTTTCTTCTTAGGGAATCACTTCTCTTATGTTCCAATAAAAATAGTTTCCATTTGGTAATGAAAAATTAAATAAACTAAGGGCATTTTTTCTAAACATAAGTTTTTATCCTCTCTAGGAAAAAAAGATTATTTTATGTCCTATCTCATGCCAATTTATTTTATATACTTTTTAAATTTATTATTTCCATCAGAGCATTTGACAGTTTAAATATTAACTCATGCCCTTTGAAGACAAAAGACACAAATTTTTACCCTAAAACAAATACCATATCTCATTAATACAAAAGTACTAAACTTTGGTTATGTCCCTTTAGCAAAACATACATATAATTACTTTTTATAAAATGTTATACTAAAGAGTTTTATATCCTGCTGTATTTCACCTTGTGATATGTATATGTCACAGATTTTTACCTCTTTCATCCTCATGTTCTTGCCCTAGAATTGTTAGTCCAATAAATTCATATTGTTAGCCATTTAGTTATTTCTAAAACTTTATATTTGTAATGTCCTTATTTTAAATTGGCAAATAATCTTAGATTTCTGATATTACTACATAAAGGAACCATTTTCCAATATCTTCACAGAGACTTAAGTGTTAATATTTTAAATTAATAATGTTTGACACCTGTTAGTATGATTACTGGCCCATCAGATAAATATCTCTACATGTTCTTATTCATTATTTCTATAGTATGTCAATGTTTTTGTGAATCATTTCTAAAGTTCTAACAAACATTGATGATGTGCCTTTAAATTCCTCAAATATTTTTAGATGTTTGACTTTCAGTTTGCCCTAGCCTCAAAAACATTTTTTCATGTACAATATTAAGTTATTATTGTACATTGGTACATATTTTGGGAGAAAGTAGCAGAAACAATAAACTCAAACCAAGCTTAGTAGCACAGGTAATCCACAGTAAGTTCAGGTACCTATGGAAATAGCGAGGGGCTCTGGAGCAATTGTACATGAGGAATGGAACATGCTAGTAGCCCCACTCCACCACACCCTCCTTTTCTAGCACACCTCAGCCACCCCTGCACCTTCATTTCCTAATGTATTCGTTTCAGATGTACCTGTTCTGGATCAGTCTGCCTACATACTAGACATAGAGCTATGCTTCTCACATCTGACCTTTATCACTAAAGAGGATAGAAACAGATTTCTACAACTCAATTGGAATTTAATTTGAAAGAAACGTTTTGTTCCCCCACTCAGCAATCTCTGGTCCAGACATATGAAATTAATTTCTTGATCACCAAATAAATCCACTGCCAGGGAAAGTACACAAATTGTATTCAGCACTTTGATGAAGAGGGAAAAGTTCTAGAATTATTAAGAATTCTAAGGATTCTTTCTCTATTTTTTTAGTAATGTTCTTCCATCTTAGACCATCTTCAAATCTTTATTTATACTCAAGACATATTAACTTTTTGTAGCCTACCTTTTTTCTCCTCTGCATATAAAGTACAATGGATATCATGGTATCATACGACAAAAGAGAACACCTGCTATAGACTGAGTATGGGCTCTGCAGGCAGTCAGCCTAGGTTCAGATCCTATCTGCCATCTATAACCTATGTAAGTTGGGCAATTACTGAATCTCTTGGGTCTCAGATTTCTCATATTTAAAATATAAGTAATAATACTAGTTGGCATGGTGAGTTCTTTTGATTCTTAAATGAAAATACGTAAAGCACTTAGAATATTCCCCAACATACATTAATCATTATGAAATAAATCTATCATTTTCAGGTATCAAATCTTACAGATATTAAAAAATACTAAGAATTCTTTTCTATACAAGTTACAGATTCCAAATTGTAACACTTCAAAGTAGACTATAATTCTTCCTTTGTCTCATTCCATTTGATTTTCCTTTTGAAGCATAAATTTAACATTTTCAGTAACAAATCCTTATTCCAATATGTAATTGGAATAGCTTTAGAGCCTGATAAGCAAAGAATTCATCATAAATTTTCCCTTCACCTCCCACTTACTAACCAAGCATAAAAATTGTCGTAGGCACGGAAAATTATTTCCTCATGAGAAACCACTTAGTAATGATTTAAATCAGTGCTTTGCAAACTAGTTACATTGAGTTCCATTACCTTAAGTATCTTTGTGTTGTGGTGACTCTGATCCTGAGAAGAACAGAATGTTTAAAGAGTAATCATCCTTATCAACAAATATTAGGAATCAACTTGTTCAATATGACCAATCTAAACTCTATGCTAAGAACAATAAAGTATATAGGAAATAATTGTAGGGGTATATTAGAATTTTTAGACCTTAAACTGGTTTCTATTCTCTACTAGCATAGCTTGCTTAACTTAAGGGACTTATCATCTGATCTCCATTAGCTAGACCAAAGTTCATATCACTTCTACTTAAAGTTCATAAATACCTACTATTGAAATAATGTTTTCAAACTTCTCTTGTCCCACATAAGGAGCAGAAACCCTTTATAGTAACCTTATTTTTCAATAAGAATTAGCTTCTTTTTTGAATGTCTAACATCATTAAGCTTATTTTCTCAAAATGATTAAAATCCTTAGATTTGAGTCTATTTGACATAGGGAAAGAATTTATAACCATACCTTTTGGAAATCGCATACAACCAAGTTCTCATGATTTTGTTTATCCAAAAGCCCAAGCTTTATCTTTGTCAATTTCTTGATTTCGCATCTATGAATATGCTAGTTTCATGAGAAAAAGCAATACATTTTTTTTCATTCAGGGTCTATCTAGGAAAGAGAAACAATTTTAGATCTATCATAAAAATCTCTTAACACAGAACATTGGTTCATTTGTGATGAAATAGCTTCAAAGTCCAACAAAGGATGGTGAAACATTTTGGATATTAGCAATACCTAAAGTCATTATCTTCCCCAGGGTTAGAAAATCAAGAATGGAAGTGATGGGCTAGGGATGTGGCTCAAGCAGTAGCGCGCTCGCCTGGCATGCGTGTGGCCCAGGTTCGATCCTCAGCACCATATACAAACAAAGATGTTGTGTCCGCCAATAACTAAAAAATAAATATTAAAATTCTCTCTCTCTCTCAATCTCTCTCTCTTTCTCTCTCTCTCTCTCTCTCTCTCTCTCTCTCTCTCTCTTAAAAAAAAAAAAAGAATGGAAGTGATTATATAACCAAAATACCTCTGATTGACCAATCCTATCCAGAAGACAGAGGACAATTGAACTTGAGAAATGTAGTTCACTCTGTTACAGATAAGAATACAAGGAAGGAAATGGATCTGGAGATGGTCATCATTATCATAGGTCAGTCACAAATTGGGGAAGGCTCTCTGGCTTTTGTATGTGTGATGGTCAGCATTGAAACAAGCTGGGAGCTTTGGAAAGGGTAAATTCATATGACCCACCAAAGCCTACAGACACACAATATCAAAGAGTGGCTCCAAGGATTTATATTTTATCATTTACATCAACAATTTATTATATAAATTTATGGCCAAATAAACTTTATTTTCTCCCTCTCTGTTTTACCTGACACTATAGCATTCTGTGGTAATAATGTTCAGATAGGTCAGCATTTGTGATAATCAAAACAGTCTATTAAACCTTCTAGCTTACTTGCTAGAATGAAACATATTGTTTCTACTTTCACATCTCATCAAAGAAAACAGTGAAGATACCTAATGGATTGTAAGTGGGCATCATCTGAGTTGTCTGCATTTTCTGAGATGACAGTTCAGGGTCAGACTGAGTCATTATAGCCAACTTTGATTGGATGTGGTACTAATGATCCTGGGCAATGACATATATAAAGAAATATGCCTGAAGAATCTGGTCCTCTCTCTGTTCTGATGGTAGCAAAAAATAAACTGCTTAGCAAATCTTTCCTTTATCCACAAGATACAATTCTCCCCTGTCACTTTAGAGAGCCAATTTTCTCTTGTCTTCTGTCTGCTATGAATAGATTTGAAGAGTACAATGTTGTTAGCTGAAATATTCTATTCAGTTTGACACAGTGAATTTGCTCTGTTATTTTCTATCTTAACTTGCATTTGCTTACTCCTCCAAATCAGTTTCTCAATTTTCCATAGACCAGGGAAACTTCCTGCCTATTTATATAGCTCATTGAATCATTTCATTAATTTCGATGATTTGAACATCTTTCCTTGTTAGTGGCACCCATAATGACTTTGAATGATATTTGAAGCATCTTAATGTGTTTTAAAAATTTACATTGCTTGAATTGACTTTAATACAAACAGACCATATAGCTTGACAATTAGTAATTTCCTTTTTTGGCTGATCAAATTGATTGTAATTATAAAAATTGGAAGTATCGAATAGAAAAGATTCAATAACATTTCTGTCAATAATCTCAAGTTCAAAGATCCTTGTACTTCATTAAACTATTATATGAGCATCAAAAACTGCAGCAAGAAGGAACAGAGGGAATTGTATCTTAGCATTTCTATTTTATAAATGAAAATATGTCACATAACTCAGAATAAACAGCAATGTGTGTTTCATAAAATAAAGTGTTTTCATAATTTTATTGATGATCAAACAAACATGTATTTTGCACAAACAAACCCTAAAATAACCAAGATACAACTGATATGCAAACAATATTTTTGATAGGAAAAATAAAGAAAATGTGTAAACACCAGACATTCTCAGAATATCCAACATAATATTGAATACATATACTGGGTTAAAATATCTATAGCCTCATTACAGAAATTAACAGTAAATATCCCCTTGTTTTCATTTCTAGATTTAGGGGGAAAGATTTCTAATATGAGGCACTGCACTGAGGCAGGAGGCACCATCCAGGAGATACACATTAGAAGAGCATTTAAGGACTTCATCCTGAAACACCTAGAGGAGAAACAAAACCATGCAGAGAATCTGAATTGCCTGTCATATGGCATCACAGGACTGATAAGGCTGAAACCAGAGAAACAGAGAGAAGAAAGGAGTAGAAACAGAGCAACTAAATCTGAGGCCATTGAATTTTAAGTCAGGATCAGTCATGTCCGATTGCTGGTCAGAAAAAGAATTTGAAACTTAGGGTGCTAAACATTATGTGCTGCAAATCTCCTTTTAGACGCTTCTTGGTGCTAGGATAGGATGAAAGAAGATAAGAGTAGACTGAGGAGTCGTGGCTCAGTGGTAGAGCACTTGCTGGCACACTTGAGGTCCTAAATTCAATCCCCAGCACCGAAAATAAATAAATAAATAAATAAATAAATAAATAAATAAATAAAAACTGAGGTGCCATAGAGACCAATATAAGAATTATTGCAGTGTTTTGTGGGGATGTTGCAGAGAAAGAAAGAAGTCAAAGGGATGTCTACATGGGATTTCAGGGCTTTAAATTTCTCTTCAAATGTATTATGTTTTTATTATAGAATACTTTGTTCTTGTTGGAATGCAAACCATTCTGGGAATCAGTTCTAGGAATCTTTTTTGTTAATGCTGCTACAAAGGTAGTTCTTAAAGCTGCACTTTACAAGGGGCAATCTCCCCAGCTAAGAGGTACAGAGCTAAGTGGACATTAGCTAAACCTAGGTCATTTGTTTTCAAATATTTCTGTCAGACTAATGCTTTTTCAGTCTGTACTTTGCATAGACCACTGCTTTTTCATCGCCTGATATAGCCTGTTGATTTAGAAAGATATTAAGAAAATTAGATTGGATTAAAGGGTATGGAAATTGTTTAATCACTGGCATCCCCTGCCTGCATAAAGATTCACATTGACCCTGACATCTTCAGAGCAAGGTTCCCTGTCAGTTATCTCTGAACCACATCTCACCCTTCACAGGGCCTTGTGTCTAGTTGAAGCTGGTATTCAAGACATGCATATTCCAAGCATATTTTTAATTGGAAGAAATCACCACAGGATTTATTTTTTACCTTGCTGACTCTGTCTTGCATATTCCTTGTTACATAATAGTAGAGCCCAGGAAATATAGCTACTGAAAATGTAAAAAGAAGCCAAAGAAAAGGTATGTTTTTCTTTTTCTACATTTTACCCCAGAAAGCTAATCAACAGAGAGAAAGACATTGCAAACATAAACTTATTCATGTAAAATAATGGATACACCTGTAAATAAAAATTATCCAATAGATATAGAATAAAAATCTGTTTTCCTACCACTCTGTCCAGTCTCCCAAACAGCAATGTATGGTGCCATTCTCTTGTACACAATACTCACAGTCATAAAGTCCTAACTCACCAGTTTCATGAAAACGAGTGTTAAATTATATGATTGTCATAGCTTACAAAGCCCTATATTGATGGTTTAGGGAATATTACTATACATAGATCTTTTCACACATGCAAGCTGACTTGTAAGATAAAACTCTAGCAGAAGAATTTGCATAGATTGCCAAATTAACTTCTAAGGGGACCATTCCAGTTTATATTCTCACAATGAATGTATGATCATGGTGTGATATATTAACTTGTGAAATTTGGATCTTTCACTTAGAAGTAAATGGCATCTAAATGTAGTTATAGTTTGGGTATGTATGTGGTTATGATAAAGTTGAACATCTTTTCATATTTTAAAAGTGTTTCTTATAAACAGTCTGTGATATCCTTTGCCGATCTTATTGTATTTGATACATGTCTTATATTTGATTGTATTTGACCTTTTTCTCCCACAGATTTGATAATTTTACTAAAATAAATTATGTCATTGAAATATGACTTGTAAGGATGTTTCCAATTTGTCTTTGGTCTTGTTTACAATATTTTTGCACTGCAAAGTTTTTCTTGCTTATGAATAAAATATATTATTAATTTTAGTTTTAGGACTTTTACATGTTGTGTCTTGCCTAGAAAGACTTGCACTAGAGGTGTTTTAAATATTAATAAACCTATCAATCTAGAACTTTGTTCAATTTTGAAATTTAAAGAAGTAAATGAAAAGAATGCTAAATATCTTTTAAAATACATAAAGTTGGGCTAGGGATGTGGCTCAAGCAGTAAAGCACTCGCCTGGCATGCGCCAGGCTCTGGGTTCGATCCTCAGCACCACATAAAATAAAGATGTTGTTTCCACCAAAAACTGAAAAATAAATATTAAAAATTCTCTCTCTCTTTCTCTCTCTCTCTTTAAAAAAATAAAAATAAAAAATAAAATACATAAACTTATTTACAAATTTGGAAATAATATAAATAAATAGGAAGAGTCCTAAACACACATCTTTTGATTAAATAATTAATCATCACAATAGTAAAAGATTATGGTTAAACATAATCCATTTTTTCTAAGAACACTTCTTAAAGTTTAATACACAGAACTTAGTTTTCAATGGAATAAGTAAATATACAATAAAAGTATCCTCTGTTTAAATAAATTTATATTATGCTTTGTTATATAGAAATACAATTTTGGGTTTTTTTGTTTGTGTACTGGTAATTGAACTCAGGGGCACTCAACCACTGTGCCACATCCCCAGCCCTATTTTGTATTTTATTTAGAGACAGGGTCTCACTGAGTTGCTTAGTGCCTTGCTTTTGCTGAGGCTGGCTTTGAACTCTTGATCCTCCTACCTCAGCTTCACGAGCTGCTGGGATTACAGACATCTGCACTGTGCCCTGCCAGAAATACAATTTTTAGTGTAATATTTTTATATTTTAAATAAGATGCTAAATAATATATTTTTAAAAAATATCTTTTAAATAAGATTTTATATGGAATTAATATATAATATGTTCTTATATATTATATATCATATTTATATTATATATTACATAATAAATATACATGTATCTTATACTTATTAGTATGTATCTTATGGAGATGGAAATGGAGGAATTTAAAATGACACACAAACACACATATATATGTCTGACCCAAACAGCGTTTGAGTCAAGGATTCCAATTCCAAGTGGCTTATTTCACAGTTGGTCTCAGAAATCATCAGTAGAAGAGTAGAGAGTGACACACACAAAAATGAAAATAATACAGATTGTTATAATGGGTGGTTATTTTTGTGATCAGTTGGGATTCTATTCCAATGGCAATCTCTGAGACACTTCACAGAATATACCAAAAAAAAGGTCTCACAAGGACAAGAGTTTCCTGACACATGCCTCTGTCCATCATTATTTGAAGGCTGTTCCCAGTGATGATAACTGCCTGTCATTTCATTAGAAATTGGCTAGCATAATTAGAAACAGTGAGTATTAACGGGATTGGAGGGAATAGCAACAGGCTCTGATAGAGTTGCCATTTTTTCAAGAAAATCTTCCACTTCTGTTCAACTCTGTCCTTTCCAACAACCTTTCTTTGCTATCTGCTTGGTCAACTTGCAAAGTTAGTACAAAGATAATGTAAGTGTACATTATCAAGAAAGCAAGATATTATGCTTGCAAAAACTGTGTTTGTGTTTGCAGTTCTCTTTAAGATTCCCCTTCATACCTGCCGCAGGTCCAGCCTCAAGAAGAAAATTCTTAAACTACTGATTGCCACGGGTTCTTATAATGTACCTGACCTAAAGATTGTGAGTTACCAAGATTTAAATTTTGTGTAGAAGAAATGTGATATGGTTAGTTTTATGCATTGCCCTGAATACAGTACCCAGGTATTTAATCAAATATGAATCCAAATGTTATTGTAAAGATATTTTATCAATATGTTTAAGCTAAAATCATTTCACATTAAAATTATAACTGAAAGTGTGAATAGGTCTCATCTAATAAACTGAAGGCCTTAAGCTCAAACAGTGAGGTTTCTTGGAGAAGAAGTAATACCACCTCAGAACTAAAGCAACGACTCCTGTCTGTCTGCAAGATAGAGATGGAGTTGGAGATGGAGATGGAGGTAGAGGTAGAGGTGAGGATGGAGGTGGAGGTGGAAGTGGAGACGGAGTTGAAGTTGGAGGTGGAAACAGAGGTGGAGAATGAGAAAAATATAGATACAGATACAGATAGAAATGGATACATGATCTCTTATTAATTCTATTTCTTTGAAGAATTTTGATTTACACAAGGAGGTTATAACCCTCAATTTAGTTTATAGATTAAGATTTTTACTCAAACCCAATCTTAACAGAGACCTGCAGATGGGTGTCAGGCATTGGTACATCTAAATATAAGATGATACTTTTCCCATTGTGCCTTTGAGCCTTGTTTGTATGACTTCATTGGAAATCTCATAGGAAAAAGGAGTAATTGGCAGGAAAGATTCTGATGAGATTTTGTTTTAAAAGAATGCTCCAAATAGTATCTAATATTACCAAAATAATATCCATGCTTTTACTAGAATCATGAATTTTAAAATACTTTAAGGAATCCCATCCTTAATATATTATGCTTTGTCTAAATCTATTTCAGTCATGTCAACCAATTTGACTACTGTTATCACGTCAGCCTACCAGAGCACATCCATACCTATTTTCTAATTTTTTAATCTTATTTTACTTTATTTATTTAATTTTGTGTTTGTATCATAAGGTTTTTATTTATTTTTTTTTTTGAGAGTTGCAGTTTCACCCATTGGCTGAAAAAGCCAATTTGTATATCTCAAATCTTAGAATGTAAAAGTTGGTAGGTGTTTTAGTAAGCTCTTTGTCACTTTGATCAAAAGATCTGACAAGAACAATTTTACTTTTTAAAAATTTATTTGTTTGTTTATTTGTTCTAATTTGTTACCCACGACAGCAGAATGAATTTTGATTCATAGTACACAAATGGAGAACAATTTTTCATTTCTCTGGTTGCACACAAAGTAGAATCACACCATTTGTGTCTTCATACATGTACCTAGGATAATGATATAAATAGCATTCCACCATCTTTTCTACCTCCATTCCCTTTCCCTTCCACTTCCTCCCTTTAGCCCTAACCAAAGTTCCTCCATTCCTCTCATACTCCCCACCCCCCTTTGTGGATCAGCATATACGTATCAGAGAAAACATTTGGCCTTTGGTTTTTTGGGATTAGCTGAAATTACTTAGCATGATATTCTCCAACTCCACCCATATACCTGAAAAGCCATGAATTTATTCCCCTTTAATGCTGAATAATATTCCATTGTGTGTATAGACCACAGTTTCTTTATCCATTAATCTATTGAAAGGCATGGCATCTAGGATGGTTCCACAATTTAGGTATTGTGAATTATGCTGCTATAAACATTGATGTAGATGTGTTAGTGTAGTATGCTGTTTTTAAGTCCCTTGGGAATAGACCAAGGAGTAGGATAGTTAGGTCAAATTGTGGTTCCATTTCAAGTTTTCTAAGGAATCACCACACTCCTTTCCAGATTAGATGAACTGATTTGCAGTCCCACCAGCAATATAATAGTATGACTTTTTCCCCATATCCTCTCTAACACTTACTGTTGTTTGTATTCTTAATAACTGTCATTCTGATGGAAATGAGATGAAATTTTACAGTAGTTTTGATTTGCATTTCTCTAATTGCTAGAGATGTTGAACATTTTTTATATATGTGTTGATCAATTGTATATATTCTTGTGAGAAGTGTTTGTTTAGTTCCTTGATTGATTGGGTTATTTATTTTTTTGGTGTTAAGTTTTTGAGTTATTTATAAATCCTGGAGATTAGTGCTCTATCTGATGTACAGAGAGGTGAAATTTGCTCCAATCCTGTAGGCTATCTCTTCATGTTATTAATTATTTCTTTTGCTTAGAAGAAGGTTTTCAGTTTGGATCTATTCCATTTATTGATTATTGATTTTATTTCTTGTGCTTTAGGAGTTTTGTTATGGAAGTCGGAGCCTAATCCAAAATGATAAAGATTTGGGCCTACTTTTTCTTCTATTAGGCACAGGGTCTCTGATCTAATTCCTAGGTCCTTGAACCACTTTGAGTTTTGTGCATGGTGAGAGACAGGGACTTAATTTTATTTTCCTACATATGGATTTCCAGTTTTACCAGCACCATTTGTTGAAGAATTTATCTTTTCTCCAAAGTATGTTTTTAGTGCCTTTTTCTAGTATGAGATAATTGTATTTATGTGAGTTTGTCTCTGTGTCCTCTATTCTATACCATTGGTTTACAAGTCTATTTTGCACCAATGCTATGCCATTTTTTGTTAATATAGCTCTGTAGTATACTTTGAAGTCTGGTTTTGTGATGCCATCTGCTTCACTCTTTCTAAGGATTGCTTTGGCTATTCTGGGTCTCTAAATTTTCTAAATGAATTTCATAATTGCTTTTTCTATTATTATAAGGAATGTCATTAGGATTTTGATTGGAATTGCATTAAATCTGTATAGTACTATTGGTAATATGATCATTTGACAATATTAATTCTGCCTATCCAAAAAAAATATTGAGAATTTTTGCATCTTATTTATTAGAGATATTGGTCTGAAGTTTCCTTTCCTTGATGTGTCTTTTATAATCTTTTCTTGATGTGGTTTTAGAATCAGGGTGATATTGGCCTCATAGAATGAGTTTGGAAATGTTGCCACTTTTTCTATTTCATGGAATAAATTGAGGAGTATTGGTGTTAGGTCTTCTTTGAATTTCTTGTAGAACTCAGCTGTGAATCTGTCTGGTTCTGGGCTTTTCTTGGTTAGTAGGCTTTTGATGGCATCTTCTATTTTATCACTAGAAATTGACCTGTTTTACTTGTGTATATGATTTTGATTCTATTTGGGCAAATCATTTGACTCTAGAAATTTATCAATGTCTTCAATATTATCATTTTAGTGGAGTACAAATTTTCAAAATAGATTAAGATTATCTTCTGTATTTCTGTAATATCTGTCATGATATTTCCTTTTTCATCATGGATTTTAGCAATTTGAGTTTCTTCTCTCCTTCTCTTCATTAGCTAAGGGTTTATCAATTTTATTTATTTTTTTCAAAGAACTAACTTTTTTTTCAATTGTTTCTTTTGTTTCAATTTCATTAATTTCAACTCTGATTTTAATTATTTCCTGTATTCTACAACTTTTGGTGTTGATTTGTTTTTCTTTTTCTAGGGCTTTGAGCTGTAATATTAGTCATTTATTTGTCGGCTTTTTCTTCTTTTAAGGAATGAACGCCATGCAATGAACTTCCCTCTTAGTACTGCCTCCATAGTGTTCCAGAGACTTTTTTATGTTGTATCTGTGTTTTCATTTACCTCTAAGAATTTTTATCCTCCACTCTGATGTCTTCTACAATCCATTATTAATTCAATAGCATATAGTCTCCAGGTGTTAGAGTAGCTTCTTTTTTAAATTTTATTATTGATTTCTAATTTCATTCCATTATGATCTGATAGAATGCAGGATAGTATCTCTATTTTTTATTTTATTTTCTTTTTTTGTATTTGCTAAGAGTTGGTTTGTGGCATAATATATGATCTATTTTAGAGAAGGATCCATGTGCTGCTGAGAAGAATGTGTATTTACTCATTGATGGATGAAATATTCTATATATGTCTGTTAAGTCTAAATCCATTGTATTATTA
Organism: Urocitellus parryii; assembly: GCF_045843805.1. Lineage (NCBI taxonomy): Eukaryota > Metazoa > Chordata > Mammalia > Rodentia > Sciuridae > Urocitellus > Urocitellus parryii. The sequence continues at coordinate 88,289,521 of NC_135538.1, read as the reverse complement.
TGTCTATAGTTTATTTGTTTAGCTTTTGTTTTAAAAGATCTATTCGATGTTGAAATAGGTGTGTTAAAGTTTCCCACTATTGTACTTTTGTGTTCTATTTGACTCTTGAAATTGAGAAGAGTTTGTTTGATGAACATAAATGCTCATTGTTTACAGCATATATATTTATAATTGTTATGTTGTGTTGATGTATGTTTCCCTTAAGCAGTATGAAATGTTCTTCTTTATCCCTTTGAGTAACTTTGGCTTGAAGTCTTCTTTATTTGATGTGAGGATGAAAATCCTTATTTGTTTATACAGTCCATATTAGTGGCTTGTTTCATTCCAATCTTTCAACCTTTAGTCTATGGATGTGTTTCTAATGATATGAGTCTCTTGAAGGCAGAATATTGTTGGATTTTTTTTTAAATCCAATCTGCCAATCTATGTCTTTTATTGATGAGTTTAGGCCATTAACATTCAGGGTTTTTATTTTTTTTCTTTCTATTTTTAATTTTAATTTTAATTTTTTTGGTTGTTCAAAACATTACAAAGCTCATGACATATCATCTTTCATACATTTGATTCAAGTGGGTTATGAACTCACATTTTTTACCCCAAATATAAGTTGCAGAATCACATCGGTTACACATCCACATTTTTACATAATACCATATTAATGACTGTTGTATTCTGCTACCTTTCCTATTCTCTACTATCCCCCCTCTCCTTCCCTCTCATCTTCCCTCTCCACCCCATCTGCTGTTATTTAATTCTCTCCCTTGTTTTTTTTCCCCCTTTCCCCTCACAAACTCTTATATGTAATTTTGTGTAACAATGAGGGTCTTCTTCCATTTCCATACAGTTTCCCTTCTCTCTCCCTTTCTCTCTCCCCACTCGTCTCTGTTTAATGTTAATCTTTTCCTCATGCTCTTCTTCCCTGTTCTGATCTTAGTTGCTCTCTTTATATCAAAGAAGACATTTGGCATTTGTTCTTTAAGGATTGGCTAGCTTCACTTAGCATAATCGCCTCTAATGCCATCCATTTCCCTGCAAAATCCATGATTTTGTCATTTTTTAGTGCTGCTTAATACTCCGTTGTGTATAAATGCCACAGTTTTTAAATCCATTCATCTATTGAAGGGCATCTAGGTTGATTCCAAAGTCTAGCTATTGTGAATTGTGCTGCTATGATCATTGATGTGGCAGTATCCCTATAGTACGCTCTTTTAAGATCCTCAAGGAATAGTCCGAGAAGGGCGATAGCTGAGTCAAATGGTGGTTCCATTCCCAGCTTTCCTAGGAATCTCCATACTGCTTTCCATATTGGCCACACCAATTTGCAGTCCCACCAGCAATGTAAAAATGTACACTTTTCCCCACATCCTCGCCAGCACTTATTGTTGCTTGACTTCATAATGGCTGCCAATCTTACTGGAGTGAGATGGTATCTTAGGGTAGTTTTGATTTGCATTTCTCTGACTGCTAGAGATGGTGAGCATTTTTTCATGTACTTTTTGATTGATTGTATGTCCTCCTCTGAGAAGTGTCTGTTCAGGTCCTTGGCCCATTTGTTGATAGGGTTGTTTGTTATCTTATTGTTTAATTTTTTGAGTTATTTATATATTCTGGATATTAGGGCTCTATCTGAAGTGTGAGGAGTAAAAATTTGTTCCCAGGATGTAGGTTCCCTATTTACCTCTCTTATTGTTTCTTTTGCTGAGAAAAAACTTTTTAGTTTAAGTAAGTCCCATTTGTTTATTCTTGTATTTAACTCTTGGGCTATGGGTGTCCTATTAAGGAATTTGGAGCCCGACCCCACAATATGTAGATCAGAGCCAACTTTTTCTTCTATCAGGTGCAGAGTCTCTGATTTGATATCTAGCTCCTTGATCTATTTTGAATTAACGTTTGTGCATGGCGAGAGAAAGGGGTTCAGCTTCATTTTGTTGCATATGGATTTCCAGTTTTCCCAGCACCATTTGTTGAAGATGCTATCCTTTCTCCATTGCATGCTTTTAGCGCCTTTATCAAATATAAGAAAGTTGTAATTTTGTGGATTGATCTCTGTGTCCTCTATTCTGTACCATTGGTCCACCTGCCTGTTTTAGTACCAATACCATGCTGTTTTTGTTACTATTGCTCTGTAGTACAGTTTGAAATCTGGTATCGCTATACCTCCCAATTCACACTTCCTGCTTAGAATTGCTTTTGCTATTCTGGGTCTTTTGTTTTTCCATATGAATTTCATGATAGCTTTATCTATTTCTACAAGAAATGCCGTTGGGATTTTGATTGGCATTGCGTTGAACCTATAGAGAACTTTGGGTAATATCGCCATTTTGATGATGTTGGTTCTGCCTATTCATGAACAGGGTACATTTTTCCATCTTCTAAAATCTTCTTCTATCTCTCTCTTTAGGGTTCTGTAGTTTTCATTGTATAAATCTTTCACCTCTTTTGTTAGGTTGATTCCAAGTATTTTATTTTTTTTTTGAGGATATTGTGAATGCGGTAGTTTTCCTCATTTCCATTTCACAAGTTTTGTTGCTGATATACAGGAATGCCTTTGATTTATGCATGTTGATTTTATATCCTGCCACTTTGCTGAATTCATTTATTAGTTCTAGGAGTTTCTTTGTAGACCCTTTTGAGTCTTCTAGGTATAGGATCGTATTGTCCGCAAATAGTGATATTTTAAGTTCTTCTTTTCCTATTTTTATGCCTTTAATTTCTTTTGTCTGTCTAATTGCTCTGGCTAGTATTTCAAGGACTAAATTAAATAGAAGTGGTGAGAGAGGGCATCCCTGTCTTGTTCCAGATTTTAGCGGGAATGCCTTCAATTTTTCTCCATTTAGAATGATGCTAGCCTGAGGCTTAGCATATATAGCTTTTACCATGTTGAGGTAAGTTCCTGTTATCCCCAGTTTTTCTAGTGTTTTGAACATAAAAGGATGCTGTACTTTGTTGAATGCTTTTTCTGCATCTATCAAGATGATCATATGGTTCTTATCTTTAAGTCTATTGATGTGGTGAATAATATTTATTGATTTCCGTATATTGAACCAACCTTGCATCCCAGGGATGAATCCTACTTGATCATGGTGCACAATTTTTTTGATATGCTTTTGTATTCGATTCGCCAGAATTTTATTGTGAATTTTTGCATCTATGTTCATTAGAGATATTGGTCTGTAGTTTTCTTTCTTTGAAGTGTCTTTGTCTGGTTTCGGGATCAGGGTGATGTTGGCCACATAGAATGAATTTGGAAGAGCTCCTTCTTTTTCTATTTCTTGAAATAGCTTGAAAAGTATTGGTATTAATTCTTCTTTGAAGGTTTTGTAAAACTCCGCTGTATACCCATCCGGTCCAGGGCTTTTCTTGGTTGGTAGTCTTTTGATGGCTTCTTCTATTTCTTCCTTTGTTATTGGTCTGTTTAAATATTGTGTGTCTTCCTGACTCAACCTGGGCAGCTCATATGACTTAAGAAATGTATCGATGTCTTCACTGTCTTCTATTTTATTAGAATATAGGGTTTCAAAATACTTTCTAATTATCTTCTGTATTTCTGTAGCATCTGTTGTGATATTGCCTTTTTCATCCCATATGTTAGTAATTTGAGTTTTCTCTCTTCTTCTCTTCATTAGCATGGCTAAGGGTCTGTCGATCTTATTTATTTTTTCAAAGAAACAACTTTTAGTTTTATCAATTTTTTCAATGTTTTTTTGTTTCGATTTCGTTGATTTCCACTCTGATTTTAATTATTTCTTGTCTTCTGCTATATTTGCTGTTGTTTTGCTCTTCCTTTTCTAGGGTTTTGAGATGTAGTGTGAGTTTGTTTATTTGTTGGTTTTTTCTTTTTTTTGAGGAATGAACTCCAGAAAATGAATTTCCCTCTTAAAACTGCTTTCATTGTGTCCCATAGATTCTGGTATGTTGTGTCTGAATTGTCATTTATCTCTAAGAATTTTTTTATTTCCTCCTTTATGTCTTCTGTAACCCATTGATCATTCAGTAACATATTGTTTATTTTCCATGTGATGCAGGATTTTTCCTTCCTTCTTTTATCATTGATTTCCAGTTTCATTCCATTATGATCAGATATGGTGAATGGTATTATCTCCACACCTTTATATTTACTAAGAGTTGCCCTATGGCATAATATATGATCTATCTTTGAGTAAGATGCATGTGCTGTTGAGAAGAACGTGTATCCACTTGATGATGGTTGATATATTCTATATATGTCGGTTAAGTCTAGGTTATTGATTCTGTCATTGAGTTCCATAGTTTCTTTATTCAGCTTTGGTCTGGAGGATCTGTCTAATGGTGAGAGTGGTGTGTTGAAGTCACCCATAATTATTGTGTTGTGGTCTATTTGACTCTTGAACTTGAGGAGAGTTTGTTTTATGAACATTGCTGCACCATTATTTGGTGCATATAAATTGATAATTGTTATGTCTTGTTGGTGGATAGTTCTTTTTAACAGGATATAGTGTCCTTCTTTATCCCTTTTGATTAACTTAGGTTTGAAGTTGATTTTATTCGCTATGAGTATGGCCACTCCTGCTTGCTTCCTAGGGCCATGTGAATGGTATGATTTTTCCCAACCTTTCACCTTCAGCCTGTGTATGTCTTTTCCTATCATATGAGTCTCCTGAAGGCAGCATATTGTTGGATTTGTTTTTTTTTGATCCAGGTTACTAGCCTGTGTCTCTTGATTGGTGAGTTTAGTCCATTAACATTTAAGGTTACAATTGAAATATGATTTGTACTTCCAGTCATGTTTATTTATTTATTTATTTTAGTTTGGCTAGTTTTTAATTTTTGGTTGTTTTCCTCCCCCTTTACTGAGATACCGCTGTTGGTTTTGGGCACTATTTTTCCATTCCTCTTCCATTCAGGGTTTTTATTAACACATGGTTTGTATTCCTAGTTATGTTTGTTTATTTTGGGTTTTTAACTTGACTTGATTTCTCTTTTGATTGGTTTTTCCTTTAGTGTAATACTTCCTTTTCCTGATTTTCATTGTTATTTTTCATTTCCTCCTCATGGAATATTTTGCCAAGGATGTCCTGTAATGAAGGCTTTCTTTCTTTTATCTTTTGTTTATCATGAAAGGTTTTTATTTTTTCATCAAATCTGAAGCTAAATTTTGATGGATATAAAAATTCTTGGTTGGTATCCATTTTCTTTCAGAGCTTGATATATGTTATTCCAGGATCTTCTAGCTTTGAGAATTTGAATTGAGAAATCTGAAGAGATCCTAATTGGTTTCCTCCTATATGTAATCTTATTCCCTTGCAGCTTTTAAAATTCTCTCCTTATTTTCTGTATGATAGCAATTTTTATTATAATGTGACTTGGTGTAGATTTGTTGTGGTTTTGTACATGTTTGTTGTCCTTTAAGCCTCTTGTGTTTGATTTTCCAATTCATTATTCAGGTTTGGAAACTTTTCTGATATTATTTCATTGAATAGATTGTTCATTCCTTTGGTTTATAAATCTATGCCTTCCTCTATCCCAATGATTCTTACATTTTGTCTTTTCATGTTATCCCATAATTCTTGGATGTTCTGCTCATGGCTTTTTACCATTTTCACTGTGTGTTCAACTTTATTTTCAAGGTTATATACTTTGCTTTCATTGCCTGAACTTCTTTCTTCAAGGTGATCTAAACTGTTGGTGATGCTTTCTATTGAGTTTTTAATTTGGTTTATTGTTTCCTTGTTTTTAAGGATTTCTGTTTGGCTTTTGTTTTTTTCAGAATCTGTATCTCCTTATTGAAGTAATGTTTTGCTTCCTGTGTTTGCTTATGTAGTTCTTTATCCAAATGATCTTTTGCTGCCTGTGTTTGCTCTCTCATATTATCCTCTAATTCATAGAACATTTTAATTATGTATATCCTGAACTCCTTCTCTGACATTTCTTCTGCTGTGCTGGCCATGGATTCTAATAATGTAGTATCTTGGTTTGTTTGGGGCACTTTCTTCCCTTGTTTTTTCAAGTTGTTTGTGTGTCTTCCCTTCTAGTTTTGCAGATCTGAGGTGTTACTGTTTTTACTCCATAGACAAATAGTGTCTCTGCAGGTTCCAATAACTCCCCTTTAAGTGAGAGATCAATATTAACAGATTCTAATACAAAAAATATACAGCCTTAGGCCAAATAGCTCCTATAAAGATATTACAGTTTTGTCACAATAGGCAGAAATAGTGAGTTCAATCATTATCTACAATATAAACAGAAGGTTTGCAAAAGGGGCTACAGTTTCCAATGTTGGATAGAGAGAGATGGGGCAGAGTAGGATGAGATATTAAAAAGGTAGGAGGTGAGGATATAGAGTTATTAGATCTTATGAGGCATGAAAGAGGAATCAAAAGAAGTTGTCTAGTAATAGGGGAAAAGAGAGAAAGAGATTTGGGGGAGACAAGTAAATGGGAAGACAGTAGAGAGAGTATAAAAACAAAAAAAATAATAAAAAAAATGTAAAATAAAAAAGAATATATAACACAACTATAAAATACTAATCAGACATCCCATTCCTCAGTAGCCTAATGCATGAAAAATACTTGATTTCACAAGTGTTGGGGATGTGAGGATGAGAAAAGAGAGAGAGAGAAAGGAAAAAAAAATAGAAAGAAAGAAAAAAAAGGAAAGAAATATCTTGAAGGAAAATTAAAGTATTGCCTCTGCTGGAGTTCAGTATTTTTCCTGCTTCCCTTCTCATCCAGGAGGTGGGGTTGTCTGTTGTTTACTGGTGTATCCACCATCAGGAAGGTTATTATGTTGGGAGAGTTTGTCTTGGAAGTAGAACTCCTACAGGTAGGGTATAGCACTTGTAGGTCCCTTTTGGAAGACTACACCCCTCATGTGATTTGGGCACCTGGTCTTATCTCCTTATATCATCTGTAGGCCTCACAATTCCTGTCCTCTAATTTTTGTCTCTAAACTGTATCTTACTCACCCCTTCCCTTTCTATTTCCCAATCAGGAAACTTTCTCTCTGGAGGTCTTGTGGGCTGTGCTCTGGGGGCTTTGCACCCATCGCAGAGAGCTGTTTTGTATTGGGCAGTTCAGGGCGAGGCTTTGCGAGCCATGGACCCACTGTGTAGCCACAAGCACTGTGCTGGGTTGGTGGCTGCTGAGGAAAGAGAGGAGTAGGGAACTGTAGGTACCTTAATATTGCATCTAGGCCTCAGCTGATGTTCCAAGCTGGGAGTTGCCCCAACTAAAGATGGCTACAAATGTGTCCCAAGATGGAGGCGGCTGCTTTCATAGATGGGGTGTCCGGTCAGGTGGGACAGGGCAGTTGAATTGGAAGACATGTTCAGAGATGCATCTCTGTGATGTGCAGTGTCTTGGCTGTTGGCTGTCTCCAGACCCTGTCATTTGTCCCCAGGTGCAGGGCTGCCATGTGGAGGGAACTATGACAGCAGTTGCATTGTCCCAAGACAGAAGCAATAGTGGAGCCCCACATTGGTACATGGAAGTTCACAGTAGCCTAGGGACCTGTGTGGGCATGGCAGCCGGGTTTCTTGCGCAAGAGCAGTGGCCACAGGTTTTCTGATAACTCACAGAGAAGCAGTATTCACACTGCTCAAATCCAAGGTCACAGAGACACAGGAAATGCAGCCTCCCTCTAGCCCGCCATCTTGGATCCTCCTCACAAGAACAATTTTAGAGGAGAAAAAGTGTATTTGTTGCTCACAATTTCAAAGGTTTCAGTTTATAGATGGCCAGCTGCATTGCTCTGGACTTGGGATTATACAGAACATTATAGCGGAAACTTGTGGAGGAGAAAAACAGCTCAGAACCTGGCAATTAGAAAGCAGAGAGAGCAGACTCTGCTCATGAAGGACAAAATATAAACCCTAAAGTCATGCCCCTAGTGACCTACCTCTCCAGCCACACCTTACATGCCTACAGTTACTGCCTATTTAATCCATATCAGTGGATTAATCCACTAATTAGTTTAAGGCTTAATAATCCAATCATTGCATTCTGAATGTTCTTAAGTTGTCTTATGTATGATCCTTAGGGGAACTCCTTATATCTAAACCATAACAGCAGCGCCTTAGCTATATTTACACCAGTCTTGCCTGATAACATGAATAACTTCTCAAACATTTTCAAGAAGTGGTACTTAAACTTGATAAAAAAAAATCCTCAGTTACAAGAAAATGTTGTTTACATTTGAAGCCTATGTGTTTGTAGGACAACCATAAGGGTTATGAAGAGGGTCTAGACTGCCTTCCCATTGGTTTGGATTTTTTGTTTGGAATCACAGAAAAAATCTAGAATTTCTTTCAAATGAGAAACTTCTGATTAATTTAAAGGCATTTTGTATTGGCTTCTTTTATCTTGCTTCTCTTCAGATAGTAAGTACATCCTGTTTTTTTTTTTTTCTTTCAAATAATTCTCCTATTTCTTCAACTCAGTTAATGAGATAATCCAGGATGGGGCTGAAACCAAAGCCAGAGAGGGGGGTATTCAATCTCAGTGGAAATACAGACATTAAGGGGTTATACAAAGACACATGAGTAACAAAATAAAGATCAAAAACTAAAATCACTAATTAGGAAGGACCTGGTGACAGGGAGTTGCTGTGGCAGCAAGGGTAAAATTGTGTTGAGAAGTAATACACCCAAAGCTTGAATCTGGAGCCACTGAGCAACTGAAAAGTGCAGCCTTCCTCTAATCTGACATCTTGAATACTTTATTTTTAACTGATATATAAAAGCATAAAGAGCATTTGTATTTAAGGAGTACAATGTCATCAAGTTTCAATCAGGTTAAACATTAATCTCCTCAAATATTTACAATCCTTTTTGGTGAAAACTGTCAAAACTCTTTTTCCTAGCTTTTTTAACTGTACCATTTTTTTTTGATTATCTATAGTCAACTTGCTATGAAATAGCACACTGAATATCTTGCACTTACCTAATTATAACTCAATACCCTTTGATCAACATATCGTCATTTCTCTTACACCATTATTTCATTTGAGCAACACCACAGTTTATTACATACATAAATCAGGTGTACTTCTAATGGGGAAAATAAGTAAGAGATGGGTTAAATATGTATCATGAGATATTTTTATTGATTTGTTATAATATATACCTGAAATATACCTGCTGTTATACTCAGAATAAAGAATAGGTTTTTAAGCTATATTTTATTTTCTTGTAATTAGGAATAATTGTTAAATTCATATAAAACATATATAAGTTTTATTAATTTCCAATGTATTTTCTATCTAAAAACCTTCTCAAACTATTAAAACAGTCATCAGTTTGTAGTGTTCCAGAATCTAGGGTCATGACATGGTGACTGTGCCAACTTTTTCTTTTTTTTTTTTTAAATATGGCATTCGAATTGTAATTAGGAATAATTGTTAAATTCATATAAAACATATATAAGTTTTATTAATTTCCAATGTATTTTCTATCTAAAAACCTTCTCAAACTATTAAAACAGTCATCAGTTTGTAGTGTTCCAGAATCTAGGGTCATGACATGGTGACTGTGCCAACTTTTTCTTTTTTTTTTTAAATATGGCATTCATTTCTGTCTCAATAACCACAATTATGCACTTCAGTGGGGGAAGGGAGCACTCATTCCTATCTTGTAATATCTTATTTTAATCTTAGATACAACTGAGTTTCTCACTTATTCTTTGTTTATTTATAAAAGCAAAAGTGCAACTAGAATTTTCAATATAAAAGTGAGAATGAATGTTATAATTTAAAATGTGGGAAATTAGGGAAAGAAGTCTTAAGGGTAAGGAAAGGGGACCATATTTGCTAAGAATAAAATGTAGTTGAATCTGATGAAAAAATATTCAAAGCAGAATAAAGGAATAGGGAAAAAGAGGTCATGAGATCTGCTAACTTGATTATGTATACAATCAATGATATTTTCTGTCTAGTTATTTCCCCCAAAGAACTTACAGAATCAGAAGATAATGAACACTGGAATAATAACAATACTGGAATGTATTAATTTCCAGTGCTAATAAGACTAGCCCAAAAATATTAGCAGAAAAATCAGGAATATTATATAAATACATATAGGAAATTGAATATAGCTATATTATTTGAAGAAAATTGTTGAAACTCTACAATTTTTCATGATGTAAATTTGACTTCTAACAAATGATAAAACTACCAATTATTAGAGGTAACATTAAGTCATAGATTCATATTTTAGAGGCAACTACAATGATTTTTGTGTTTTCAAAAGTAAACTATCAAGCTGGGATTGTGGGTCAGAGGTAGAGCACTCACCTGGCATGTGTAAGGCACTGGGTTCAATGCTCAGCACCACGTTAAGATAAAATAAAGATATTGTGTCCGCCTTTATCTAAAAAATGAATCTTAATAAAGTAAAAACAAATAGACTATCTTCTCCTTAGGAAGTGTGTATTGAGTAATAAGATTTTTTTTACAAATACAATTAAAATATATTCTCAATAAATTTGAATGTGTATCTGGCTACAAGTAGAAGTTAAGATATGAAGTATTAGCACACAAGCAGAAAGCACCAGTGGCTTAAAAGGATTGATTAGTCACTTGTCAAATCTTTTGTGGGGCTGAAAATCTTCACAGGACTACTGTTCTCCATGCTCCCCAGAGCTCTAGAGTATCGGCCGGCAGAATGTAACTTTCTTGGACAATGCAGAAGAAAAATGAGCTTTGCAGGGTTTTCAACCAACAACTAAATGTTTCATTAAGGAAATTATACATGTTACTTCTGTTGAAAACATTTTTTACAAAAAAGTTACTTGCTTGTACCTAATTACAAAAGGTCATGAAAATGTAATTCTCCCATTCACCAAGAAGGAAAGGAAAATTTTATGCTCAAGAACACTAGAAATTTCTGCCCCAAGACTTTAAACTAAAGTTCCATGTATAACACACATTGATGTTCTTCCATGTTGACTAAAAAGCAAAGTTTGAATTTGTTAATTTTTGTTTCATATTATTGCAAACATAACTTTGCAATAGTAAATCTGATATTCTCTGTTTCCAAAAGAAACATAAATATGTTATTGAACAGGGCAATGGTAAAAATAACAAAAAAGCATAAACACATTATTAATAGGAAATATCCACTTTTTAGTGTCTAATGTGAAAAATTATTACTTTATGTAACTATAAATGTCAAGAAGATAAACATGAGTGTAACTTTTGGCACACATGCACAAAATTATAGAACAGGTTAGCATTTCTGCTCTGTGTTAGCCTATAGAAATTCTACAGGGCCTTTTTTTTTTTTCCTGAGATAGTCTCCTCTAGAGAGAAGTCCTTGCAGTTTCTGCATCTGTTCCTGCTGAATGAGAATGTTATTATATTCATGGTAACAGATGTTGTACCTGGAGGTTCATCTTTTTCTTTTAGAAAAATTTTATCATAGAACAAGAATTTTTTATGAAACATCAGTAATTCCACAAAACAAATATTCCACTCCCAATTTAAACTGTTTCTTCAACCAAAAATAAAATAAAGTAAAAATGAAAAGAAAACATTAGCATACTTTAATTTCACAAAGGTAAAGTCATTTTTTTGAGTTGATCATCATTTCAAAAACATTAAGACATCATTACCAGAAAATTAATGAGCATTTTGATACATTGACTTAAAATCTTGAATTATTTGCACGTGTTTTTTCTTTTTAATTAAGTATGACTTGATCTTGAGTTTAATGGTAATTAAAGTGAGAATTAACCATATTTCCATGTGTAATTGTTTCATTTCTGAGTGTTACTGAGGTGCTCAAACTTTTCCACTTCATTATAACTGGAGGATAAATCTTTCCTGAGTTAAACCTTCAAACGAAAAGAGAGCAGAAGTATACTAATCAAAATAAAATGTGTCACATCAAATTGTATTATCTTTGTAAAATCGTTGATGAACTTTTATGGAAAATAAAAATGAAAATAATCTAGGACCTGCAAGCCTTTCAATGTACAACTTACTTCAATATATGTAACTAAGCAAATATTTAATAAGCACTCATAGTGTGCTTGCACTGTGCTTTTCTTGGTATGGAGTGATATCACAGAAGAGCTTCACAGGAAAGCTGACTCTGAGAAGGACTTTGATATCAGACAGGCAAAGCAGCCTGACCTTATGCACTGGCCAGTCACTAGATACAGCAGCCCCTAAGCAAAGGACACAACCTTGGGCAGGTCAGCCAACCAATCTCTAGAAGGGAAATAAGTGCCTCAGCTCTGTAGCTAGAAGATCAGCTGGTCAGAAAAGGGTCACATGATCCCTTCCCAAAGATTATTTAAGTATAATTATATAATATATATTACTCACAACTTTTCTTGTCATTCTGATGTTAATTTGTAATTTCTTTTAATGAAAGAATTGGAAAAATTCCTGAAAGGCAAGTCTTAGGTCTAGTCTGACTTGAATCACGTTTCTCAAATATATTCCATTGTCACAAAATTATGGGTAATATCTTCACATATTAACATTGAAAACTATGAATTCAACTATTGCCTTAACACATTTTATTCAATAGAAAAATAATGTGACACAATACTTATTGTGTCTTATTGGGGTACAGGCAAATTTATGTACATGAATATGTATAAAATTCTTGAGAGGAGGAATAATATTATGATGTTCCATTTAGAAGCATGTGAATAAAATAATTTAAATAGTGGCATAAAAATGGCATTATACAGTTATCTGAAGATTATACTTGATCTTAATTTAAGGAAAATCATGTGAATTTTTTACATCAGTTACTACATGCAATTTTAAGTGATTGCTTAAACTTATTGTGGATTCAACTAATTTTGTTTCAGGGTAAGATGAATGGTTGTTCAAATATGATCTAAATGGAGATATTTAAAACTGCTTGTATCTGCATTTGATTCCATGGTTATCTTACAGAAAATCACCCTTCAGTGGGCCTGACCACCAGGATATGTTTTCCATGCTCAAAAGAATGGGAGATAATAGTGGTTTTAGTATAGCTCTTCAGAACTAACAGAGTATTTTAGACCTCAGGGGGGGAAAAATCTCCCTCTGAGAGAACTTAGCTAACCTCCCCACAAGACTAAATGGCATAAAGTTTGTCCATACTAGAGAGTCAGGTGATTAGTAGGTTCATTTTCTGAGAACAGCTCATAAGGAAGCTAGTAGTCTATGATTTTATTCTACTAGGAAAAGATTACTTATTAGGACATGGATGGTGGTAATATACCAGCAAAATATATATGCTTATTATGATGTTAAGCAAAGCAAAAACCAAAAAATGTCAGAAGGATCAGAAAAATTCTACCAGCAATTATCAGATATTGAAGCACATTTTATGGCATATTTGCCATGATGATTCTGGCAGTGTGTTCAAGAGTATTTGGCATGCAAGACAGCAAAATGAGTCTTACATCTATTGACATCAGAAGATATTCATGTTATGTGCTGAATATTTAATATAAATGAAATCAGTAGGTGTTATTGAGCTAGAGTCATTGTGACAAAGTCAGATTTTAAATTTGGAATTAGAACATCCCTCTAGAGTGAAAAACATTCATGACTTTAAACAGTGGCAGAGAATTAGATATTTTGTATAATATTTTCTTTTCTCTTCAAAAAGATTTCAAATACACCAGCTCAGAATGTGCAAAGCCCAAGAAAATGACTTCCTTGAGTTATATCTTTTACACAGGAGGTGCTATTAAAACAAAGTAAACAAACTCTCATAATTCAATCCCAACAGCTAGATTATACCTGTTAAGTAAATATAAATAAATTCAGAGACAGGTGTTGTGGGGTTTAGCTGTTTTGCAATGTATAGTTTAAGAAAAATTTCACTTAAATTTTGTAAAATGGTAAGCCTACACCATTTTCCCTTTAGCTGGATGCCATGTGCCTAGCTTTTGAGCTACTGGCAAATTATGTTAAGAGGAAAGAATCACAGTTACTGGAGATGAGTGCAGAAAAAAGGCAAAACATCTCCACAATAAGGAGGAAGAGCAGAGCTCTTGTTAGAACAGCAGCTTGGGTGGGGTCATCAGTAGTGTTTCCATATATCAGTATGTGGGATCAGAGTCTGACTTTGGCCTGATTCACTTGGAAGTTTGCTCTATTCTCTATTCATATCTACTGGCTCTATTCATCTTTGTTCCTAAATAATATCCTCATACTTTGGGGGGTGAAATCCATGAGCCATTATAAATCATGCATGTATATAAATAATACATTGTTAAAATGTATACTTAGTATTCCGTACTACGAGCAGGTCAAAGTACCACATCTCAAGGAGTGTATGGTATTGGTATATAACAAATGCATAGACTATTGAAAAAAAACAGTGCAGAAATAAATCCAAGCATATACAGTTGACAAATTTTTGGCAAGGCCCTCAAGGCACAGTAGGTAAAGGTTGGTCTCTTGAGTAAATGGTATCAGCATAACTGAAAACACACATGCACCCAAATGAAACTGTAAACAGAGTATTTATTTTATAGTGGGGTGCAAAGGTATATTCATATATTATTGATGGAACTGCAAATTAGCTCAACCAATTTGGAGAGCAGTATGTCACCACCTCAAAACATTAGGATTGGAAACACTAAATGACCCAGGTATTCCACTCCTTTGTATTTATCCTTAAGAACTAAAATCAGAACACTATAATGAGATATGCACACCAATGTTTATTACAATTCAGTTTACAATAACCAAGTTATGGAACCAGCCCAGGTGCTCATCAACAGAAAATGTGGTATATATACACACTAGAGTTTTGCTCACTCATAAAGAAGAATGAAAATATGGCATTTGCTGGTAAATAGATGGAACTGGAGAACATCCTGTTAAGTAAAATAAAACAGACTCAATGTCAAGGGTTAAGGGTTTTCTCTCACTTATGGAAGGTAGAAAAAACTAGGGGGTAGGGATGGGAAAGGGAGAAACCCATGAAAATAAAACAGAAGGAAGGTAAGTGGAGAAGAGTAAGGGGATAGAAGGAGAGGAAGGAGAAACAGGAAAAGAGAGAAATGATGGAATGAAATGACCAAATTATGTATATGCATATATGAATATACCATAGCACATTTCATCTTTATGTATATCTCTAAAGGACCAATTAAAAAAAACTGTAAATGAATCAAAGGAAGAGTAGTAAAGTAGAGGAAGGTTAGTGGAGATATGGAAGAGAAAAGGGAAAGAGGAAGCCCTGGGAACCAAAGTAGAGCGAGTTATATTCCATGCATGTATGGCTATGTTAAAATGAACCCCAATATTATGTATAACTATAATACACTAATAAAAATAAAAATTCTCAGGCATCAAAAGCAAAAATAAACAATAAAAACTACATCAAATTAAAAAGCTCTGTCTAGCTAGGGAACAATCAACAAAATGAGACATAGACCATAAATTTGGTGAAATATTTTTAAGCTTTATATCTAATGAGTAATTAAGATCAAAATTATATTAAAAATCACACATTCAATGCAAAAGGAAAAACAAACCTGATTACAAAGTGAGCAGAGAGTTTTCTAAAGAAGACATACAAACAGTCCACGAATACATGAAAATATCCTTAGCCTCAATTTTCAGGGAAGTATAAATTTTTAGAAAAATGATGTATCACCTCATCCCTGTTGACATAACTATTATCAAGAAGCCAAATGTTGATAATGTGTGAAGAGAACTCTGGTACACTGTTGGTGGAAATATAAATTGGAAGCATCATTTAAAAAAGTATACAGGATTTTTCCCGAATTAAAATTAGAATTACCATAATACCCACCAATCTCTCTTCTGGGTATATATCTCTTTGTATATATCTCTTTTAGTAAAATTTGTGAGAATCCAATAAAATGTCTGAGGCAATTATCTTACAAATAAAAACAGGTTATTTGACTCATGGTTCCAAAAGTTTTAATCCAAGACCAAGTAGCCCCATCACTTTGGGCCTTTGGTTAAGATAGCATATTATAGTGGGAGCATGTAATGAGCAAACCTCTTATATCATGAATAAAAAATCAAAGACAGACAGAGGTTTTCCAAATCCCCCTTGAGGTATGTTCCAATGACTACCCCCTAAAAATTCTGGCACTTACCAATAGCACCAACTTAGGAACAAAGACTTTAACACAGAGGTCTTTGGAAGACACCCATATAAGCAATAACAGTATACAAAAAAGATGAAATCTCATCTCATAGGGATCTCTGCAGTCTCAATTCACTGGAACATTGTTCATAATTACCAAGATATTGTAGGTTTCACAAAAGGAGATTCTGGGCACTGAGGATGTGGCTTAATGGTAGAATACTTGCCTAACATGTACAAGGTGCCGTGTTCAATCCCCAGCAGAAAAAGACAAAAAAAAAAAAAGGGAATTGGTTAGTTCAACAAAGGAGTTTCCAACATTTACATTTATAGCACTATACTAAATTGAAGAAGTCAGATGCAGGAATGAAATATTTCAGAATCTGAATTATATGTGAAATCTAAAAAAAAAAGTTGAATACTTTGAAATGGAATAGAAAAGTAGATGGGTAAGAGGAGAGAAATGGGGAAATATTAATTAAAAGTCAGGAAGTTACAGTTCTGTAATATGAGTAAGTCTGGAGATCTAAAGTATAGGAGGACTATAGCTAAAGTATAGGAGGACTATATTGTATCACATTCTAGAAATTTTCTTAGAGTAGATTTTAATTCCTTTGAAAATACACACACACACACACACACACACACACACCTACACAAACATTCTATCCAGTAACTGTGTGAGGAGATAAATGTCAATTTGCTTGACTATAATAATCATTTCATTATGTATACATATATCAAAACAGAATGATATACACTTTAAATATAAAAAATAAAATTATGTAAAGAATCAGAAATTTTTAGTTCATCGGAATAAGAAGTAGAACATTGTTGGTCCTCAGGTATATTGATCAAGATGATGAATTTTGACTGACCAATGATGATATTTTTTTTCATAGTTTCAAATTTATTTAGCTCTTTACATGTGAAAGTTGGAAAATGTTTTATAATATCTCATAAAAAAATAAGACTTCTGACTTAACTGTGACAATACTGAATGAACATCACCTCATTATATAATTAACCAATGCTGTATTGTTATGGTTTGTATATTGAGTATATAACACAATCTTATGTGCCAAAGACTTGTTAGAACCTTTTGAATGCAGGGCATAGTGAAAGTTAGTTAGGTAATTGGAATTGTACCTTTAAAGAGGATATTGAAACTATATTCCCTAACTCTCGTTTTTATTGCTTAGCTATGGAAGGTGAGACTGTGCCCTCCCACTATGCAGTGCTGTGTCACCTGTGACCCAAAGCAATGAGGTCAAATCCCTAAGAATTCAAAAAGCTGAAACCATCACCCAAAATAAATCCTTTCTCTTTGTAAAATTTATTTTCTCAGGTCTTTTGTCATAGTAGTGGGAAATCTTACTAAAATATTTCTTCAGAAAGAACAGATTTCTTCACTTTGTCTTGTACCCTCAATATTTTCCATATTCAGCAACCAAGGATCAATTGTTTTTTTCACAAACAATACCCACAATTTGGCCATTTCCTCCCCCTATTACCTTCTTGCATTTTGTATGTGTTTGAATCAACTCCAGGATCAGGCTAAAATAATCTGACAAAAATAACCCTGATGTCAACATTGAATGAACATAAGAAATAACTTTACAGATCAAAAGTAATATAAATTTTACAATTCAATGTTGGATTAAAATCAGAATGTTTTTGAGCTTATGAGATGATAGAATTTATTAGCAATTTAAGGAAGTCTGTGAAACTAACAATTGCAATTGACTTATTATTAATTTCATCCTGTTATAATGTTCTTTTGGAAAAAAAACATATATGATAAATTTATATAGGTCTTATAATTTGTTTTATATGTCTATACATCCCAACTGAATATTTGAAGCTGGAAAAATAAGATGAAACATATTTTTTAATTATGTGGAAATAATAAGACATTATTAAAAATTTTCTTGAATAATATTTTTAAGTAGTATGCTAAAATTCTGAGTCTTACTAAATACGAACTTATTGGATGTTAGCTTCATAGAATTTGCAATATTATGTGAATATAGTAACTAAGACATTGATTATCAAGTATAGTCTTCTAGACCATCTTTTATTGTATAACATATTTATCACTTTTTGTCTTCAAAGTTTATGTAGAACAAAGAACTAGAAAATATGTAGATTATTTGACTAAATGGAATATTGACAAAATGAGAACAAGGATAATATTCTTATATTTCTTAAGATAAAATACCATACAAACTGAAATTCGTTTCTCTCTATAAAAATGTTGTATATGTTTGAATTGTATATGTATATATTTATTTATTTTTATATCAGTTTTAGAGTTTAGTAAATAACACTTTGGGATTTAAAATACAAACTTTGAATCTATTTGTAGTTTTTCATGAATGTTTTTCAGAAAACATTTTAAGATTTTCTTATTTTCTATTAATGTGATAGATTCATTGAAAACTTAAAAGTAAAAGAGAAGAGAACTAATATCTGCTCATGCTAAAGTCACAAATCATGTATCCAAAAGCAAGCTTTGCTGAGGAGAGTAAGATCACTTTCCATTACGCCAGGCATGAATAACTAACATCGCATAGGACATTTTAAATGAGGAATTTAAAAGAGGACATGCAAACTAATGTTAGTACAGAAAGGAAAACATTATTGGGATCCATTGGAGCATCTTTGGAACAAACTAAACAATAAGAGATAATTGCATTCCTTGTATGTCTGGGACTAAAAGATAGTTTTAGTAAGAAGGTCTTCTTTTGCCACTATATCTTGATCATATTTAGACTTTTCTTTCTGCCAAATTTTCTTAAGTATTCTCTCTGGACTCAATATGTAATATATGTTTTCAGTGGTAATTTTGAGAGTTCTTTCCCAGAAGAACTAAATCCCATGGAACAACCTTGAAAAACTGCTTTTCTCACTTCAAAATTCATTTTTTTACTAACTTATCTACATACTTTCATCTGCATCAGCAATAGTCCCAATCCCTTAAAAATAACTACAAAATCCTGGAAAGTTTTTGTTCCATTTATATTCAGATTAAAATTCAAAATTTGTATGCCTCAGAAACAGTGGGTGAAAAAAAATGGATAAAAAAGAGCTATAATTAAATTGAGAATTCCCAATTGCTCTAGGCATCAAAAATTATTCCTGCTTGGCCACAGTTAATTTTGACCCCATTAAAAATCTTTACTGTGGTTAACCATGAGATGTGACTGGATGGTCCTATGGATGGTTTAAGAAGCCATACTAGAGGCAGAGAGATTTTATTCATATTTTCACTAATTTCCAGAAATTCCATGGAAAGGTGAGACTAGGGCATAGTACAAAGGTTTTGCTTTCATAGTGACACATTAACTTTAGTTGCATTGCTTTAAATAATTGTTAATTCAAAACATTTTTGATGATGTTTAAAGTATCTCCACCAACATAAACAAATTACTCAAAAAATCATTTGAAATATAGTTTCTTTTTTTAGTCAAAAAAGAAAATATGACAATAAGTGGGTTGTATTATGGATTAGCCTTATGACTGTGACATTTTTAGAGCCTTACATTTTTCTAAGAACTGATAAATTTAAAAGCTAAATGACTTATGATTTTTCCTAAGTCAAATAAACCTATATTCAATTGGAAATTCAAGATATTTGACTAGAAATGTATAAGAACTTCATAAAATTATTAAGAGAACCTCATAAATTATCAAGTCATATTCTCTGAGGTGAGGGAGACATAGAAGTATCTAGGCAGCCAGTGCAAGATGGGAGTGAGCAGGTCGGGAACAGGGCCAGAAAAAAGGAGCATGGAAAGGGCTTTCTGATGAGCTTAACTTTTTTTAACTTTCCTCTTGCTTGAGGAAAGTTCTTGTGGACACAAACAGGGGACCCAATCAGACAGATACTTCCATACTCATGCATCTAGGCAGGGGTAGGAAAACAAGAACAGACTGGACTAGTGTACAGAGGGGGGTACCAATCAATAATAGTGAGGAGTGTGTGAATAGGTGAGGATATAAGGAAAGAAGAAAATTCCAGAGACCATAAAAAGATCAGGCCAAAACACACTCAACAGATTCCCAAATCTGGGGCCTATTTCTTCAGTGATTTTCTTGCCTGGGCTCTCTCTCACCAAGCGAGGAAATCCATGGAACAGGGTGGAGGAGAGTGTGGCTGCAGAGTTGCTCATCAAGGCTTCTGGAGACCAAGCAGGAAGCAGGTCTAATTTTATTGTGCAGTTAACATGTATATATACTCAGGCAGCAGCTAAGCAGATTAAAGGCAGCCACCAATACAATTTCTGGCCAACTGTCCTGGAATTGAGGAGTGGGCCATGGAGCAAGCACAGGAACCACAACACATGGCCTCACACCCAGGGCTATGCCTACAGGGTAAGCGGTTTGCTGCTCACATGCCTAGCAGGGGGAGTGGTTTGCTGCTCAGATTCCCTTAATGTAGGCCATGTATGCAGTACTCCATGCACTTGTGCCCACAAAGTCTATCTCTGTTGATTTTATAATAAACCTCTTGCTTGCTACCTCTCTGTCCTTTTCTTCAATTCTTTGCTGAATACAGACAATGAACCCAGCACCCCTAGAGAGTAATAGAAGGGATTCCAAAAGTGTAGAAAAACAATATTTTATACATGTTTAAAAGTAATAAATAGAGTCAGATGCAGTAGGGCACACCTGTAATCCTAGCTACTAGGGAGTTTGAGGCAGAAAGAATGCAAGTTTAAAACCAGCCTAAGCAACTTAGAGAGACCCTGCTTCAAATTAAAAAAAAAAATTAAAAGGGCTGGTGAGTTTGCTCAGTAGTTAAGCACCCCTGGGTTCAATACCTAGTACAAAAAAAAAAAAGTAACAAATGGTATTTTTGCACATTGTTCTTTGAGCAGCAGCATTTTATTCTACTAAAAAGAAATATAAAATACTTTGAAAAAGGCTACTGCATTGATTAAGCAAATTTAACATCATGGCATTCAGTAAAATATTAGAATGACAAATGATAATAAAAAGAAATGTGAATTTATTTTCATCTTCAATTAAACTAGATGAATTCTACATTAAAAGAAAAATTCACCCCTCCTACCAGATGTGTGTGGTATAGTTGGCAATAGTCTAGACTCTTTTCAACATCATACGGACATACTTTTCATTTATAAAAATGTACGCAATGCCTCTAGGCACATCCACAAAACAGCAAACAAAGAAAAATAAATGTTTATTTTTAGTCAAGAAAATATGTGCCAAATTTGAGCTATTTTACATATTTGACTAAAAATAAGTCTTTTTAACTTAAACTGTCAAAAAGAGAGAAAAATGTGTCTTCTTATACCAAGGGAAAGAGCAAAAAACTTCAGTTTAATGCCTGGAAATAGGTTGGCATTTAGTAAATATAGTTTATCTGAAAGAATGAGAAAACTATGTGAGTGATAATAAACAACTAATAAAAGAAGTTGCTTATTAAAAATATAGGACAATGTCACACTAATAGCAAATAATCTGGAAAACACTGAATTGACCTGATGAACATTAACCTCTTAAAGCAGGAAGCAGACTGACAGCATTTGATCTTGATTATCATTAATAGGAAGGAACCATTTAATGAAATGAAGTAATATAGGCTCTAGGGAAAGTACCTATGACCTTGTAAGTTAGTAATAGGGTCAGAGTTCTGGAATTTAAGAAAAAAACTCTTATGAATAGAGAAAAAGCATTTTGACAGAATTTATGAATAAATTCTACCAATTCTAAAGAGGCCTGAAAGTCTCAAAATTATCCTTCCTTAGAGATCTTAATAAAGTGAAGATTCATGTACATAATATGTGAATAGCGAGCACTAAAATGGTTACTGATTGTATTTCCATTTTTTTCAGGTTTATTGAGGTATAATAAACATATAAAATAATACATATTTGAGGTATACAGCATGATAATTTAAAATATGTACGCATTTTAGAATGATAACCACATTCAAGTTAGTTAACATATCTACCACATCACCTATATACCTTTGTGTATATATGTGTGAACATTTAAGATATACTGTCCTAGCAAATTTAATTTATAATACAATACAGTACTATCACCATGTTGATACTCATCTAATACTTAAGGGTGTACATCTTTTGGTCAATATCTCCCCATCAACTCTAGCCCCTGTTAATTTGACTTTTATTTTTATTCAGCACATAAGTGATATCATGTAGTATATGTCTTTGTGTGATATTTGATTTAGCATAATGCCCTTCATTTTCATTTGTGTTGTCAAAATAATA
Source organism: Urocitellus parryii (assembly GCF_045843805.1). Lineage (NCBI taxonomy): Eukaryota > Metazoa > Chordata > Mammalia > Rodentia > Sciuridae > Urocitellus > Urocitellus parryii. The sequence continues at coordinate 88,267,195 of NC_135538.1, read as the reverse complement.
GGATGTCCTTCTTTCTCATGTGGAGAAAAAAAGGAGAAACTTGCACTCTTTTGGTGGGAATGTAAATCAGTACCTCCATTATAGAAAACAGTATAGAGGTTCCTCCTAAAATTAAAAATGAGATTCAACAAAATGTGATTCATGAATTCCACTTCTGTGTATGTACATGCAAATAAAATGAAATCACTATCTCCTATAAATATGTGCACTCACATGTTCATGGCAGCATTTTTCATAACTGGCAATAAGCAATTAATAATTCTTCCACCTCTTCCCATTCTCAGAGCCAAGTACATCCTAAGCAATAGGGGAGTTCAAAGGTAATTTTTAGGAGGAAGACAATAATAGTCACCATTTATCATAGCTGTTCTGTTTCTCTCATGTCCTGACAGATTTTCCACTTTTGCCCCTCTTGATCATTTTGCAATAAAACAGGAAATAAACACTAGATACAAAGATAGGAAAGGAAATCAGGTCTTCAGTTACTTAATGTAGTCAATGATAAGCACTTACCTGGCATGTAAATAAAGGATTTAAGACTATCAGAACATATAATATAAAACTGATTTTAATTTACAAAATGACTGCAATTCCTGTTTCTCATCATCATACCATGATGTCTGTTCTATTTATGATCATGAAGGAAGAAAAAAGTAGTCAACTCAAGAAAGTACTTGCTAAATAGAAAAGCGAACCTGAATTTATTCTTAATAATAGAAGATCAACCCATTTTTCATTAAAAATTATTTTTATTTTGTGGTAAAATCTTGATCTGTTATTAGAGAAGCCAATGGGCACAAATGGTATAAATGTGAATTTGTTTAATTAATATAAAAATAGGATAAAATAAAAATCTTGATAACATAATTAAACAAAATTATATAAAGAACATTCATATAAAGAAAACCTAGATCCTTAACACAGCATTTGGGGAACATCAAAAATGATAAGTGTCCCTGCCTATGCAGACATTACTATCCCATTTGAAACTAGAATACACCTACATGGAAGTAGGAAGGACTATGAAAGTATAATGAAAAACATTATGCTTATTAAGTACCAAAAGAGGTAAAACAAGGAGTTTGGGGGGTCTATGTGATGAATATTTAATACATTGAAACATATCTTATAAATTTAAGGTAAATATCCTAGTGACTATTATAACATCAAAATATCTAAAAAATGTATTAATATTACACATAGAATTTTATTTTTAAAAAAACTAATTTTTTTAAAAAAAGTGACTTTCACTGACTGTATTCATGTAGATCAATGTATAGTTGAATAGTAATTTGCCAGTTTTTTAGTAGGGAACACTCTTTCTGATTACAATTATTTTTTAATTAATTAACTTATTTATTTATTTATTTTTGCATTACAATTCTTAATACACCATTATATCATAATTTATCATACCTCTGATTATATATAAGGTATGTAGACAAGAAATTCACATCTTCATATATGTATTTTGTATAGTGATGAGGGTCTCCTTTCACCATCCATGCTATTCCCCTTTCCCCTCCCTTTCCTTCCCACCCCTATTCCCTATCTAGAGGTAATCTTCCTCCCTTGCTCTCCCACCCAACCCATTTTGAGTCATCCCCCTTATATCAGAGAAGACATTCGGCATCTGACTACAATTATATGCATCTTCCATTCAAGATACCTTTTTGGAGGTAAGTTGCAGGAACATCAGATTGGCCATTTAAAGTTTCCTAGCTAAATAGAGAATAAACGCAAAAGAAGGGAAAAAGGAAGGAAGCAAGGAAACAAGCATGGAAGGAAGGAGGGAGGAGAGGATAAATGGGACAGAAATAAAAGAAGATCTAAGTGCCACTTCATACAATCTTTAAAAGTTTGTACTCTCTTGTCCTTGAAATACAGAATACTTTTTAGTGCCTGGATTACCACACACCCAGATTCATCTTACTCTTTTCCTCAGAATGTATGCAGTTGGTTGACAACTTTTGTTTTAATAACCGTCCCCCACTTTAGCATTCTGATGATCTGTTGTTCCAGTTCTCTATTTCATTTTTAACATAGTCACAAATGTAGTGATTCAAATACAAATTCATTGTTTTACAGTCTGCAGGTTAGAAGTCCACAGTGTTTCAGATCAAAGTACTCTCAGGGTCACATTCCTTTCTCAAGGCACTAAGGAAGATTAAATTTCTTGTTTTACCAATTTCTAGAGTCTGCCCATGTTCTATGGCTCATGGCCCCATTATTCATTTCAAAATCAGCAACAGCAAATCCAATTCTTTTCACAATGACATCTCCTGTGCCTGCCTCTTCTATGTGAGTACTTTGGGCCCACTTGATTAATCCACTACTATTTCTGTATTTTAAGATTCGCTGATTGGCAACCTTAATTCCATCTTTTATCTTAATTCTTTTTTGTGATGTAATGTAACATATGTATAGATTCCAGGGGTTAGTACATGGGCATATTTTTTTTTCGATCCAACTAGGGCTGGATGACTATACTCTGCTCGCTTCATTTACCTTCTGTGATATGTTCTACATTTTTAATATTATTCATCAGGATTCAGCCTAGATGCTCTCCCTATTGGCTTAAGAAATATTTTTATTCTCAAGTTATGTGACCAGTCAAATCTTTGTATACCTCTGTATCCTCTATTGTCAGAATCCACAAGAAGAATTCACCAAACGTTTAGTATGCTTGCAACATATAGATGTAAATCCCTCATGAGAAATAAACACTTTTATCTCATATGTTATAATATGTAAAGAGATAATACTGCATGTATTAATTCCTATTATTATAGAATTCAAATAGTTTTAAAGGTTAGCTACATACCAAAGTGATGAAGATGTATTTAGAGATATAGATATTTCAGCCCTGTCTTAGATTTAGTGAACCATAATAGCTGGAGATGGACTCATATTTTAAAAGTGCTCAAAATGTAATTCTAATATATAACTAGCTCTAAGGATCCTGAATTACTTTATGCAGATAAATCTTCAATTAGATTTTTCTTTCTTCCATATACCTCAGTGATATTTTGCTAAATTATATTGTGTTTAGAGATTTCCCTTCCTCATAAGAAGTTGGTTCTATATACTTTCAGATACCATGTTATTTGATATTTATATTTTGCTTGTGTAAATAGCCCTAGCACTTCTAAGTCAAAAATTCAAACACATAAAGAAGAATAATGAATCAAAACCAATAAACTAAAAAGTCTTAAAAGTCCACAAACAACCAACCCTTTGGTACTTTATAAGGCTGGTATTAAAATACAGGATCAGGAGCATTTTCATTATGTGTTTGCTGAATAGCTCCTTGTTACCATATGGCAGATTCTGAATGTAGCCGTTGGGATAAATATCATAAATGGTCATTGTAAAAGGAACTTAATGTTCTCATGACCTGAATTAAACCTTTTGTTGTACAGAATTGAGGAACACTTTTTCTTTAGGCTGAGTTTCTAAAACATGCGTGGTTGTATTCAATCTAACCTATATTTTACAGGGGCACTGGCTGAGCTTCAAAGCAGGATTATTTCAAAAGTACTTTCATTTGCAATTATAAATTAAATGATTTATAGAGCAGAATTTACTTTTAAAATGCCAGTTGAGTGATTCTATTTTAATAAAAAATGATTTTAGTTGCTAAGGATTAGCTTCCTTAAGTAGTTTTAATAAACATATTTGACAATATTATAAGATGCAATAGGAAAAAAACAGCAACAGTGAATATATTCTCCCACATGTTCACACATTGAGTAATAGCTAATAAAGTATCTCTGTTTTCTATGATTTGTCAAAAAATATTATAAAATTATACTGCATCAACAGAAAAAAATCATTGATAAATTATAGAAAAACCTCTCTGATGGCATAGTTACATTTCAAAATACCTAACCATAGTCAGGAAACCACAATTTGTTTATATCAACTATCTTGTGAAAAGGAAGACATAGCATTTATCTGATTGAATTATTATTTTTCCAGTGATTATCATAAAGAAAATTAAAAGAATTTAGAATGATCAAGGGATAGAATAGAAATAAAATGGAAAATGTATAAATAACTTGAATGCTGATCATAAAATACCACAAGATCTATAGAAATTACTCAGAAATGTGGTGCATGGAGAATTTGCTTTTAAAATCAGGTTATAATTGCAAATAATTGGTAATATTTTCTGAAGAAATAGAGCATTTTTGTATTTCATAGATTATTGTTAACAAGAGGTTTAAACTGCTTTTATACATGTGAAAGACAACAATTTGCATTTATAGAAAAATAGATTAAGTGGCAATACTTTGGTTATAATAAACTACTGAAAGATTTTGTTAATACTACCTACTAGTCTAGTTAAGTGTTTATGTATAAATCAATATCTGCTTGAATGAGTCTGAGCCTGAGGTGCAGAAAACCCTAAACCTGAATATACCTACTTACTGAAATGATTCGAAAGTAGAGAGGACATTTAAAATATTATAATTCAGTGGGAAATATAACATTCATATCCAGTGGCAAAATTGTTATACTTGTGAGCATTAACTTTGATTATATTATAAATATTCCAGGGATGATGATATTGTAAATTAAAAAACATAAGCTTGAGAAATACAACACTCAAGACAGTAGTGTTATGAGAAACTTTTTTTTCTCTTGCTTCTAATGCTATATACAAGACAACTGTGCAAACAATCAGATTCACTATCAAAATTTAGGGAATAATATGAAAAATCAAAGCTGATATCTGACTTTTAATTATGTAGAAAAATAGAAGTACCTTATAGTATCAAGTGTTTCATTTAGATTTGTTACTATATTCAATCTATAATCACTTCCTTAGTATTAACAATAAGTATTTAACATTAGAAATATAGTTTACTTTGGAGACAATTTTTGATCCATATAACTTATTAGAAGATGCTAAATAAACCTGAAATAATATCTTCAATTGTGAGTTAAAATATTTAAAAGAATGTGTCATCCCTTCTAATAGATTTAAGTTAATAATCTGAAACTGATGCCAAATAAAGTTGTCACCAGAATCTGAAGAATGCTAAAGAGGATTTTAATTCTTTATTCTGAAGATGCTGTTTTTTTTAAATATAGAAGGTTAGAAATGAAGAATAACAGACTAAGTACTGACATGGAAAGTGATACTTGGCTTCAAATTCTGACTTTTGGATTTAATTACAGTGGAAACTTCTAAGAAGCTCTAAAGATTACCACCTCCTTCTAATCATGCCTTTTTGTAATTCAATTTTCTGAAAAGTGGGCTGGACGTAGTAACTTGAATCTAACCAATAGAATATAGCAAAGGTGATAGAATCCACTGCCATGATTAGAGTACAAAAAATTATAACTGTCAGTCATCTTGTTAGCAGATCACCTCTATTGCGTTTTCCACTTATTTGATTTGTTTGAATGAGCCATCATAGAAATCAAAGTTGACCTCTGGCCAATAGCAGCATGCAAGAACATGAACTTTGCAAACAACTATTCATTGAACTTAGATGCAGATAATTCTCCAGTTGTGCCTATAGTACTTTAGCCAGCACTTTCAATACAGCCTCCCAAAACACCTTAAAAAAGAGGACTGAATTGAACATTTATACTGATGAGAACTGAATTGAGAGTGTCCATACTCCTGACCCATATAAATTATATAGCAAATTGATGGATTAAGACCAAAGTTTTGTACAAATTTGAAACAAAACTACAGGTAACTAACATATACAGTGTTACCATTAACAGATTTCTTAATTTCCCAGGCCTTCAGTGTTTACATTTATAAATAAGACTTTAGCGTTTAGCAAATACCCTATGAAATACAGCAAGATTCAGTAATTAATATGCATCCTCTCTTACTGATTCTAGAAAAAAAAAATGGTAACTAAGCCACAGTAAGGCAGATGTAGATAATTTTGACTTAATATAGAAAGAGATGAAATTGAATCTCAAGAATCATGGCTTTATAGACAAATAGGCTTATATTACTAAGTCCCAGATCAAGGCAAGATTCTTCAACCAGTACTAACAAATCTTACAAGCCCATGGAAAAATAAAGCAGTAATTATGTTTTGGATACAAATATTTGCAAAAGAAAGAAAGGAGAGGAAGAGATTTATCTAAGCATGTGCATTTTTTCCCTTCTAAATCACCAATTGTATCAAGTCCTGCAGTATCAGAATAGAGTATATTTAGGTAGAAAACAAGAAAGGGCTTCAAGAGTTATGGTTACAAACTCCTTCTATGTGCAAACATGGATACTATTAAGAAGAGCTAGTAGAAGTAGTCATGGTAGTAGAAGTAATAGAAGTAAAGGCCATAGCACTAGTAATACTACTATTACTTAATTGATGAATTAAGTAAAAGAAATTTGTAGAAATTGTTACTTCAGTCGTTTTGTAAATAAAATGTAGTAAACCTCAATATCATTCCATGATTCTCCTTGACAAATTCTGCACACATTAAAAAAACTTAATTTAATTACTATGTAGATCTTCCTATAACAAAATATACTCTATGAGTTTCAATTAGTATTTATTAAATTTGCTAAAGTAATAATTTAGTATTCTAATTTTTATGCATTTATTGTCACTACTATGCAGTTAGTTAGCCCTGACTGCACTAAAGGAATCAAATTTCTGAGATTAATAGTCACGCATTACAAAAGCATGTTGTGCTGTATAGTGATGATACCAACATGTGGCTATCCTGTGAAGACTGTCTAAGTAGCTGCCAGGATTCCCACTGAAACCCATTATTCAAATTGCAATAAATGTTGACTAGCCATATCAGACATAGGGGTTGTTTGAGAATACTTATTAGTGTTTATTGTCATCATCTTTTAAGTTATATATTTGCTTAGTTATACTAAAACCATTCAAATTTACTAGTCTTAGAATTAAAGAATAGCCCTAGCGATAGAAAAATAAACAAATAGAAAATTAATAAGGTATCAAGTTAACCAGAGAATATTAATTCATCTAATACTAGAGAACTCATAAATAATTGTACTCAGGCAATTGCAATTAACTAGTCTCAGTAAGAAGGCAATGTTGTTATATTCTGTAGAAGTCTGTTCCACATTCACCCCTGTTCACAGATGCTTACATAAAATTGTTTCCATCCTTTATCAGTATGATCATTGACCTTAAATATTAATTATGAACACTATGAATAAAATCTTATAAATGCTTATCTTAAAAGTTTGAAAATGTCAAAAATCACAAGATTTACTGATTAAAATATAGCAATTTCAATAAAATTCAATAATGCATATGGAAAACTAGCATTTGATTAGCCCATCTTTGGTGTTTCCTGACTATAATCAAATTATTAAAAAAAATGTTCTCTGATATACAGGAACATCTTGTAAGCAAGTACTATTATTTCATTTTACTGTCTCTCATCCATAGGATTACATACATGGTCATATGACAGGTGGTAGAAAAGAAATATGAGTTTACCATATTTCATTTTTTGTCAGTCATCTTTGCCAAGCTAATTGTGATCACAGAAAATACATAAGGATTGTTTGATTATTTATTGATTTACTCATTTAAAAATATTCTTTTAGAAGGCATTTTTATAAAAATAAGCTTAATAAAACACAAATAAATAATTCAGATATAGAATGGAAAGTGTGAAAATCTTGAAAGAGCTTTAACTAGAACTTGTAAAGATGAGTAACTGTTGCAAAAGTAAGGCCAATGCAAAAAGAGTTCAAAGAACTTAGAATTTTAACCAACCTGAAGATAAAGACGTACTATGTACCTCTCAGTTATTTCTCCAATTATTTTACTATTTCCAATTTTATGATGGAAAAAACATACTTAGAAGAAATTAAAAATAAAAATGCATTCTTTCAATGCATTATTAAGAACTTAACTTCTTTGTCCAAACAAGAAAAAAGAAGTCAGTGATGGGGAAGGAAACATTAAAGAGTTGTTTGTCTTGTAAAGTAACACTAGCTTCCTCTAGAACTTGGCATATGACACTATGGTATGAACTGTATAGTGTCCACTCTAAAGGAGTCTGAATAAAAAAGAGCACAAAGAAAGTAACCTAATGAATGCTCATACTTGAGAAAACTCTGAATGTCAACCTCACTCTTGTGGATACAGGAACTCAGCCTATAATATTTAGATATTTAGTACCCATTGAGACAAAGGGGGCTAAAGAGGAGTGACTTTCAGTTGCTTACTGGGAGTCCTACAGATAGCTGGAGTTCTTCATAATATCACATGCAGAATGGCCATATGATTAACTAAAGATGGGAGAGAAGGTAATATTACTATCTAGGAAAGGACCTCATTAAACTTGGCCTTGAAAAACAATATCATATCACACATTCTACTTATTCATCCACACTGGGTTTCCAATGATGTGTGAACTTGCAGGAATTTGCTTCAAGACAGTAAGTCTTTACCATCTGACACAGAATGACATCATAAAACTAATCACAAATACCTTCATCAATTCTTTGAATAATAACTGTGTCCCAGTACTTATCAAAATGTTAGATTAATCCATGATATATTTTTTACAGTTATTATGTTAATTAATGGCCAGAATCCTGGTAACATAAGAAAATAATCCAGACTTTTTAAAAATTTTCTTCTAGTTAGTATATCCTATTTTCGATATGATAGGGGATATATCAAAAAGTAGTTCCAAATTAGATAGTTAACTATATTAAATATTGCATCACTTTTCAGTTGGAGAGATTACAGTAAAAGCTAATCATGTTACTCAAATATTTGAAAAAGAATTTCAGAAGCTTTCTGACAAACTTTAAAAGGGGTGTTTTATTTAAAGTACTAATAGAAATGTGTCATATAAAATTTATCAACTTTGATATTGTGATAATATGGACTACAATTCATTTTAGTTATATATTGTAATTTATGGTATACAGAACATTAAACATAGCTTGCTTCTTTATCAGCTTAGAAAAAAGAACGTTTTAATTGTATGTCCTATGGCAATTTTAGATATAAATACAATTGGTGGTGTGTATGGCTATCTTTTCTTTCTATGAAATGAATTAAATTTTATTTTTATTTTTTAAATAAGTTTTAATATATTATTTATTAATTTAAATACATGCTCATACCCTAGATAAAAAATATTTGAAATGAAATGTTCATTAAAATTCAGTGGACTAACTTCTTTTAAGAATCAAAGAACAGACTGCACTTCATCCTGTTATAATGTTTACAAAGTGTTTTTTTTAAGCTGAATAACATCTGCTAGGTGATGATGAGTATTTTCAGATCTTTCTTAAGACTTATAGCAGAAAAAAAAATGGAATGTATTTGATTTCCATGAAAGTCTTTGGCAGAATATATCCATAGACAAGTATGTGGAAGGTACATTTATAAGCTTCCACAAAGATGGGTTTGCATGAGTATTAATCAATATTCTTGATTTCAAACAATAAAAACTGATATAGGCTACTGAGACTAGAAAAGAAAATTGTTGGAAGACTCCAAGAAGGAACATAGGTTATTCAGAAAACTGGGAACTCTCCTTGCACCAGGGCCACAGTATGAATGTGACTAACACCACCATGAATGTAATAAATTCTAATCTACACCCTGGTTCTTGTGTCATTAAGTTTTCTAAGTTTGGCTAACTAGCTCACATTCTAGGACCAACATTAGAGAGAACCAGTGTATGTCCTTCGGATATTTACTGGAAATTGAAACAATGCCTTTCACCAGACTTAACAATGACTTAGTACTCTACAGTAGGAAGAGGTCTCAGAGGCTGTATTTATCACTAAAAGAAATAAGGCAACTGAGATATATAAGTTAAAAAGAATAAGAAGAGTGAATTACAAAAATGTGTTAATTGAATATTTATAAAAAAAGTGGATGATGCCCTTCAACAATGTCTTCTAATAAGTCTGTCATTTAAAAAGATATTTTCTTACTGCTATACTATCTCAGATATAAAGTCTGGATATGTTGCCCAGGCTGGCCTGAAACCTCTGGGCTCAACTGATATTCCTGCTTCATCCTCCCAAGTAATTAAGACTAGAGATGTGCATCACCACACCTGACTGGATATTGTTTTATAATAAAATTTATAAAAACATCTGTGTACCTATGACTCTTTTGAGGGGCAAGGGTACCAGAGATTGAACCCAGGGGTGATCAACACTTGAGCCACATCCCCAGCCCTATTTATTTATTTATTTATTTATTTATTTATTGTTTTGAGAGAGGGTATTGATAAGTTGCTTGGGGCCTCACTAAGTTGCTGAAGCTGGCTTTTATCTCAAAATCCTCCTGCTTCAGCCTCCTCAGCTGCTGGGATTATAGGTGTGCGCCACCACACGTCCTGTACTTATGCCTTTTAACATTGTATATGACATTGACTCTGAGTTGTATACTTTTGACTCCCCAGTCATTTACTGGATAAATTATTAAAATCCCTTTGGGTTTTTTAATTGTGTGTGGTGGTTTGGGGGTTAGGGATTGAATTCAGGGCCTCATGCATGGTAAGCACATGCATTATCACAAATCTATACACCAAGCCCACATTATGATTTTACAGTTATAACACAGGAAATGTCTAAGAACAGACAACAATGTGTTTTTGAATAGATTTAGTGACATGATTTTAGATTTGGGAAGCATTAAGTGTTTGAAGTATAAACCTTGAAAATTGCCAGGCATGATCTAAATTAAGTTATTCAATAAGAAGATTCTCATTGGAGCATGGTTTAGTATTCAAATTATGTTCTGAATGATGTACTTTCTACCAAAGACCCATTTTCTGAGTGATAAATGATGTGTGGTACCCTGATAAAGGGACATTATTATCTTTAAAATAGCTTTTAATATTGTTGTTAATATTGTTAAGTATATAATATTGTTATTGTGAATTGGCTCTGGCATTGTGTTCACCAGTATAGCAATACTGTGTTGTACTAATACACTGAATCCTAGGATTTCTGTGGCTTATCAGAACAAACATTTATTTTTACTTCTAATGCATACTGATGTGATGAATGTGTGAAGAAGAAAGAGGCATCTGAGCTTCTATACTTTCTCAATTACTCAAACAGTCAGAAGTACCTACCATCTATGACTATGTTTGCTGGAAGATGAGACATTCTTAGTCTCCACTGAAGAGGAAATGAAGATGGGCAATTGGGCATGGTTGTTTGGTTGCTTCAGTCTGGAAATGTTATGGATTATTCTTAATATTATTGGTCACATGAGTCTGTAAGGAAGGATGAGAAATATGGGGGAGTGAACAATTCAATAAATACTTTATTAGTGTCACAAAGAATTTTACTTTTTGTTTATTTATTTTTTACTTATCATAAACTTATCTTTTTGAGTTGTAAGGACAATGGATTTGATTTTTTTCTCAACTGGAGGCATTAAAGAATACATCCATATTTAATGCCATTAGAAGGAAGCATTTGGTGTTAAGAATTTTGGTTCTCCAATCATTTTTTGGTCCTGTATCTAGATAACTAATCTTTTCAACCTGCTAATATAGTCTAAAGAATTGTGTGCAAGTTTTAAAAAGCTATAGAATACAAAAAAGGAAATGTTATTAATCTATTTTCCAATACTACACAATTTTATATATTAAAAGCATTTACTTTTTTAAGTGGAATTAATACACTATTTTCTTAATGACTGGCTTTAATGTGTTAATATCTCACTATTTAAACTGCATCTATGTATAGATGCACATGTAAAGAAAATAGGATAATGAAAAAATACATAATATATTAAACTCAATTGCACACACAGAAATAACCAAACAACATTTTAGACGGAAGGCCTTTTTCCTTCCTCCTCATTTTCACACTGTCTGTTCTAGTCTAATTATATATAGTATATACCAAAAGTTAGATACACAAAAAAGTGTTTTTTATGGAAGAAATAAATGTCTTTTGAAAAATGGAAATGCATAAAGCAGAGGGATACAATATACAAATAAATTGATTAGATTTAAATAAATTGAATTTAGTTTTTAAAATACTCTCAAATATAAACACATATTAGCTAATTGCAGTGTTTATTATATATGCATATATACATGCATATATACATATATGTATAATGTTTGTGCCATGTATTTGGTATGTGTATATATGTGTGTGTGAGTATGTGTGTGTGAGGGTATTTTAAAAATACAACATGGCTGGTGTGCTTTAAAATAAATACAATACATTGTGATAAAATGCAGAGAAGATAGCTCTTTATTTAAATTGTTTATAATCTAGTTAAATTAATAAATAATACTTATAATATGATGCGACATAATGTGGAAGAAAATTGAGTTTGGTTCCTAAAAGTACAAATGCATGCAGCCAATATGGAAAGCAGTATGGAGAATCCTTGGAAAACTGGGAAAGGAATCAACATTTGACTCAGCTATCTCACTCTTCGATCTATACCCAAAGGACTTAAAAACAGCATACTATAGGGACACAGCCACATCAATGTTTATAGCAGCACAATTCACAATAGCTAAACTGTGGAATCAACCTAGATGACTTTCAGTAGATGAATGGTTAAAGAAAATGTGCTATATATACACACAATGGAATATTATTCAGTCTTAAAAGAGAATAAAATCATGGCATTTTCATGTAAAAGGATGGAGATGGAGAATATAATGCTAAGTGAAATTAGCCACTCCCTAAAACCCAAATGCCAAATGTTTTCTCTGATTTAAGGATGCTGATTCATAATAGAGTTGTGGGGGGACATTGGGAGAATTAGATGAACTCTAGATAAGGCAAAGGGGAGGGAGGGGAAGGGAGGGACCATGGGGGTAGGAAAGATGGTGGAATGAGATGGACATCATTACCCTAAGTACATGTATGAAAACACAAATGGTGTGACTCTACTTTGTTTTCAGCCAGAGATATGAAAAACTGTGCTCTATATATGTTATATGAATTGTAATGTATTCTGCTGTCATATATAACAAATTAAAATTTTAAAAAGGAAAAATTATGATATATACAGACACTATAAAAATGAACAACTTTGACAATAAAAAATGAACTACTAATCTACACACCAAAAAAAGTACAAATGCATATAATAAATTTTAGGTAATTTAATTCCCTATGACTTGGAAAAAGATCTGTTAATGAGGGGGAAGGGGACAGACAGACATCTGAGGAAAGTTTGATCTACATCTTAGAAGGAATATTTTGCCAGTTTTAAGACATAAGCATAATCTCATAGAAGTTCATGAGCAAGAAAATATCATGGAGGCAGATATATGCTAGAAAGACATCTTTAACATCATGCACAATACTCAAAATGATTTTGCAGTTACTACTGAGATAGCCTGGGAAAAATTGGGCTTCTTACCCACTTCATAGATTACCAATGAATGAAAGGCATTGTTTGGCAGAAATAACTATAAAGTGGAATTGACTACAGACAACTGAGGTGTAGGGAACTCAGAATGCATTCTTTTTCAAAACTAATTCACTGGGGGTGTTGGAAACACATAGTAGCAGTAAGAACACAAAGTTTTGGAGTGGGGATATGTAGAAAGAAAGAAGAAAGGAGGTAGGTGCAATAAGGCAATAAAGTTCAGATTTAAATACATTTATATAGTGAAGATAGTTTATGTAATAGAAGATGTTGCTTTCAAAGAATAAAGCTTAGACAAATGAGAAAAGAACCTTCCATAAGACCACAGGAACGGATGTAATATGGGGGAGATAAAGAAACTCAGTAAAGAAGACATGGAATAAATTGTTACAGGATCACATTCAATCTTTTCCATTGTTCTGTTACTTTGAGGAACTTAGCCTTCTAAAGATGAATGTTCTTGACCTGTGACAGTGAAACATTTCTAACATGCAGGATTGTCTTTAGAATTAAACATAATAAAAATGCAGAGAGCTAAGCAAATGACTACCATATGCAATGTATCATAGGTACTAATTTATAAGAAGAAATGTGGCTGTGGATACAGCCAAGTGGTAGAGTGCTTGCCCAGCTTTTGCAGAGCCCTGGATTTGATCCCTAGCACCACACAAACACTCAGACAAAAGAAAAAAAATAAAAGAAGAATAAAAATACTTATTTTAAAAGAAACTCAAAACAAGAATGATTCAAGAAAGTGAAGGACACGTTGAAGTGAGTAAATGCAGACCTATTGATGACTTTGTAGAACATTTTATAAAAGAGATAGAAGCAAAATAAGCCCCACTCAATTTCAAGGGTCTTATATGATCTCTTATATGTGGAAGGTAGAGAGAGAAACATAATAAAAAAGAAAATAGAAACTTCATGAAAATAGAAGGAAGACCAATAGAGTTGAAGAAGGATCAGGGGGTGAGAAGAGAAGGAGGACTGGGAAATTAAATGAATCTGATTATGTCATAAGCATGGCATATACATATATGTGAATATGTCACGATGAATTCTATTATTATATCTAATAATAATGCACCAATAAAAAATAAAGATGAGAAAAAAGATAGAAGCAGAAGTCAGAGAGCAAGGGATAAAAAATAAAAAAGTGATTCTTAGTGAATGTCATGGTAGAATTTATCTTTCAGATAGACTTTCAGTGAAGGAATGAATTGGATTGTGGCAAAAGTGTTGAATAATATTTTGTTTTTATTTTTTGCTATGGGAGGCAAAAGCAAGCTTACCTTTAAAATACGCATTTGAAAAGTGTTGAAAAATGCCAGCAGGAAAAGCAGTTAACTAGAGGAAATCAGCCTTATGTGATGAGACAGAAAGACAGGATTCAGCACACAGACAGAAAGATCCAAAGCACTGAAAAAATTAAAAATGAGCTTTTATCAACAAAACAGTTAATCCAAAATGAAAAAAAATTATTTGAAAAGACATTTTTTTTTCAAAAGAAGATGCACAAATGACCAATGAGCATATAAAAATGTTCAACATCTCTAATTACCAGGGAAATGCAAATTGTAACCACAGTGAGATATCATCTCACCCCAGTTAGAATGGCAATTATCAGAAGGATGGAAAATAACAAATGCTGACAAGGATGCAGAGAAAGGGAGACTTTCACACTCTGTTGATGGGAATGTAAATTAGCATAGCTATTATGGAAAACAGTATGGAGATTCCACCAAAAACAAAAATTAGGAATGTTATATGATCCAGCATCCTCACTACTAAGAATGCATCCAAGGGAAAGGAAATCAGTATGTCAAAAAGACATCTGCATTACCATGTTTACAGGAGCACTTGTTCATAATAGCCAAGATATGGCATTAACTTAGGTGTCCACCGGTGTTTGAATGAATGAAGAATGTATGCTATCTATAAACAAGGAAATATCATTCATCCATAAATAGGAATGGAATTCTGTCATTTGTAGTCACATGGATGAGCCTGAGAGATGTTAGTGAAATAATCACAGAAAGACACGAAAAGGCAAACACTGCATGTTCTCATTCACATGGAAGCCAAGTTGGTATAGTAATAGGGACTAGAAAAGAGATCTTCAGAGACTTGGAAAAAATAGGCAGGAGGGGAGATAAAGGGAGATTACATAATTGATGCCAAACAGAATTAGATAGTAATAATAATTTCTAGTGTTTATTGGCACAATAAGGTGACTATAGTTAAAAAAATATAGTGTATTTTCAAATAAGACAGGACTTTAA
Source organism: Urocitellus parryii (assembly GCF_045843805.1). Classification (NCBI taxonomy): domain Eukaryota; kingdom Metazoa; phylum Chordata; class Mammalia; order Rodentia; family Sciuridae; genus Urocitellus; species Urocitellus parryii. The sequence continues at coordinate 88,251,546 of NC_135538.1, read as the reverse complement.
ATGTTTCCAACACAAAGAAACGTTTGAGGTGATGGAAATTCTAATTACTCAGATTTAATTATTATGCGTTTTGCATATGTATCCAAATACATAAACATATCCTATAAATATGTACAGTTATTTTGATTCAATTAACAAAATAAGCTGTGCTTCCTAGAAAACAGCTTGGACACTGGCCTCAGACAGACCTAAGCTAGATCTGTACCATTTATCACATATGTGACATCTTTAACTAGTCATTTGCTATCTCTGTTCCTAATATTTTCATCATTAAAATGGGAGGATGATATTATATCCATGGTTGTTTTAAGCATTACAAAACTAGGTTTTTAATAAATGTTACTTTCTTCCTTTCCTAATCTTAAAGAGAAGTAGAATACTATGATAAATATGGAAAGCTGAGAAATAGCCTTCAACTTCTGGTAAAGGTTAAGTTTGGATGTGTTAGGAAATTAGGAAGTTCTCTGGGGAGCTCTTTGGAGTCTGGGGTAGGGGCACAAAAAAGAGATGAATAAAAAATTCACTCAGATCTCTCAGGTTTCAGTTGAAATTGAAAAACTTGAGAGAGTTCCTTGAGATAGTGGCTTACTAAATACAATACTGGGTTCTATTTTATTAACACAATCTTTATAATTCTAAATAGATATCTAATTCTCTAAAGAGAATTAGATAAACATAATATGAAGTGTAAAACCCGGGGTAGACTAGACCTGGAATAGACCTGCTCAAAGAATATGTAACCTATAATATATTGCTTTCTGTGAGCTGTTATGGACACACCCTCCAATAACCCTGAGGGATCCAAGTTTTCTTTCAGATCATGAGTTTTGCATCATTCATCATTTCTCTGAAGAGCACTGTGGCATCTCCCTGACCAGTGAGTCACTTATTCACTTATAGCTAGTTGACAGCATTTTGTGCCTGAACTTGAAGAATGAATGCTACTCAGGAAGAAAAGATGACTATTATTTTCCTTCTTTAATCCTTAAAAAGAACTGAGCTAACCAGAGAACAAATATTATTTAGGCATCTGTAAGTGTATGTGAGATGAAGTTTCCCCATAGTTAATGAGAAGATGTAGCACTCACCACAAAGACAAGGTTTGCTCCTAGGCTGCTTATGCCCCCAAATTGTTTCATTAATATTAACCGAGGTTAGCAAATCTCCTCGGGCAAGCATATGCTGCAACACAGAGAATAGAAGTACATAACTCACATGGTCTCCAAACTTATCTTTAGAAGTTAGAGGAATAATGGAGAAAGAGAAATACTGTTTGGCAGGTAAGTGAAAGACTTTTCTGCCACTGGGAAAATGTTACTTCTTTTCAGAGAAAAAGTGTTGCCTTATTTACGATTGTGTAACAGCGACACAGAATAAATTTTGTAGCATACATTTTTGCCCTGGGGCTTTTTTTTAAAGGTAAGCATTTCAATATATGACATTACTTATTAAGAAAATACAAATTTTTATTTTAATTTTATTTAATATGTTGTATTTAAATATTCATAATTTTAAAACAAAAGCAATGTTCAGCTATTTGCTGTGAACTTGCTGACACTATGCTACCAATAGTCATATAGAGGATTTATTTTATTTAACCGTTTAATAAAAATTATATGGATTGGGTAAAATTAATTAGTGTGTTTTAAGTGTAAAAATATTTAGTATAGGTAAAGCAAATTAAATTTCTTAACTAAAAATTCAGTAGGGCCAGCCATGCTTTCCCACACTGTAATTTTAGTGACTCCAGTGGCTGAGGCAGGAGAATTGCAAGTTTGAAGCCAAGGCCAAAGCTAATGCCATAAGCAACTTAACAAGACTTTGTCTCAAAAATAAAAATTAAAAAGGCTGAGGATATAGGTCAGTGGTAAAGAGCCCCTGGCTTTAAGCCACAGTTCCAAAAAGAAAAGGAAAAAAAAAGTCAGTGAAACATAAGGAAGAATTTAAATTCATGGTCTTAACTTATATTGTATAGCAGATACAGTGTTTGTGGCAAATACATATTAACATTTTTTATGAAATACTTGGAAACTCCTGTATTATAGTCTTGCATGCTATTGTATGAAATACTGTCCAGTTGCTAATTCTTAAATTTTATTTTCTCCAAGATGATTTTACTTTTTGAAGTGGCAGGTAAAGCAGACATATCATCAAAATGAGCATCTTGCATGTTTTGGAAAGGTAAATATAGAATCTATTTAAAGAAAAGAATTAAAAGTATTTGGTATATTAAGTTTTAGTGCTTTGGAATTGTTCCATTCAATTAGAAAGAAGGTAAAAAATAAGCTTGCATTAATTAAGGTAGCTACATTTTTAAGAAATTAAATTTAGATCTGTATTTGTCTTCTCTAAACAAAAGTTGATATCACTTTATGATTATAGATCAGATCGAGTGCTAATTCTCACAGTCATATTTTTCCTAGAATGTAATTGTATTATTTCTTTCACATGTGAATATATATGTGTGTGTGTGTGTATACCTTGTGTTTATATGAATTTATACTTTTATGTATGTGTTCATGCAAAATACATGTATCTTCTAGTCTACAGTATACAGAGAGAATTCCAAGTGCAAGAGCACTTGGAGCTACAGACAGAAGCCTGAGATAATGATGTGTCATGCAAAAATAAAACACAAAATCTGTTCCCATATTTGTACGTTAATAAGTCCATAAATGATGATATCAGATATGATTAAAAAATGAGGGCTGACTCACACAAACTGAAAGCATATGAATTAATGTACTGGCGGTATATTATTATTTCACAATGAAATTGATATTCATCTTGATTTCAAGAATTGGGATATTTATGATAATATTCCAATGTTTTCTTTCTCCTGAAGACTTCATAGAGAAATTAAATTACTAGTAGTTTTATTAAAATTTAATAAAAATTGATCAATACCAAATATTTGTAGGTAACAGGGAAAGTTTAAAATTTGAGCAAATTAATGAGATTATTTTAATGAAGTATAGTTTTATGTATTTAACAAATATTGATTAAACTCCTACTATGTTCAAAGAACTTATATTTTTATATTGATTACCTTCCTTCAGAATATTGAATTCTTTGGTTTTTGGTTTTTTTTTTTTTTTTTTTTTTTTCACATTGTTTTACATTCTCACTGTGCATTTCTGGACCTGGAGTGCTAATAGCTTTAGATTTTATCTGGGAATACCTCTACCTTGAAGCTATTATCTCCAGAATTAGAAGTTGTTATTAAATGTGTGCTTGGGATGTGATAGAGTGGGTGGGTAGGAGTGTGTGGGTTTTAAGGTACTGAGGATTCAATCCGGGACCTTGCATGTATTAGACAAGCACTTTACCACAAAGCTACATTCTTAGCCTGTTTTCATTTTATTTCGAGAAATGTCTGTTCAGGTCCTTGGCCCATTTGTTGATTGGATTATTTGTTATCTTATTATTTAATTTTTTGAGTTCTTTGTACATTCTGGATATTAGGGCTCTATCTGATGTGTGGGGGGTAAAAATTTGTTCCCAGGATGTAGGCTCTCTATTTACCTCTTTTATTGTTTCTCTTGCTGAGAAAAAACTTTTTAGTTTAAGTAAGTCCCATTTGTTTATTCTTGTTGTTAACTCTTGGGCTATGGGAGTCCTATTAAGGAATTTGGAGCCCGACCCCACAATATGTAGATCGTAGCCAACTTTTTCTTCTATCAGACGCAGTGTCTCTGGTTTGATATCTAGCTCCTTGATCCACTTTGAGTTAACTTTTGTGGCTGGTGAGAGAAAGGGATTCAATTTCATTTTGTTGCATATGGATTTCCAATTTTCCCAGCACCATTTGTTGAAGATGCTTGAGACATGGTCTTTTTAAGTTTCCCAGGCTGGCCTTGAACTTGTGATCCTCCTATATCAGCTTCTCAAGTAACTGGGTTAACAGAAATGCACTGTCCCCAGCTAAAGTGGCCATTTTTCCCCTGAGTATGTTTGTAATATGATTTTACCCTAAATATGATGTGTAATATTTCCCCCTCAAATATTTCTTTCTTTCTTTTAATTTTATATGGTACTTTATCTATTTATTGAGCCAGGGTTTCTCTGTGTTGCACAGGTTTCTCTTGAACTCCTAGTCTCAAGTGACACAAGCCACTGCACCTGGTTCCTTCCCTCATATCTTAAAACTTGTCCTCTCTCATTTCATCCAACAATGCAGGGTTAATCTTTTCAAAAACATGATGCCATGGTGACATGTCTTTACTGCTAGTGAATGTGTGTATCTCTTTCTATTTCCACAGTTAGACAAACTTAACACTTTCTCCCAAGTAAATGAAGCATACTTTTCAGGGTTTATGTGTATAACAAGTGATTTGTAAAGATGACCTAGTTTACATATTGTTATGTTGTATATCTTCATTTAGGTATGATCTAATGATCTTTGAGCACAATTAGAGAATTATATCTTAGAAAGTTTACCATAGCAGGTTTTGTTGTTGTTGTTGTTGTAGTTTTTGTTGTTTTTTTCTTTTGCACAGAGAAAAAGAAATCTGAATTCTCTGTAGCTCCCTATTTGGTAATATTTTAAATATATGACATCATTTTTAAGAGGGTTGTACATTCTATGATTAGATAATCTATTGATTGCATCATGTTAACTTGCCTTAACACAGTAATTTATTACTTAGCAATATATAAAACAATTCATTCTTGTGGAAAAATGATCATATTTAAAAAAGCTCAAATGGTTGGAATTACATGGACATAGTCTGTACCCTGGAAAGTTAGGACTGTGTACATTGTCTTCTTGGTTGGACGAGAGGTTCTGTGGATTAGCACAATTTAGGTAAAATATAGAGATTATAATCTCTGAGGGAGTCAAATGACAAATAATTCTTTTTTTCAGATTATGTACTTTAACAAATATCATTTTATTGGTTCATAATAGTTATATACAACATTAGGATTTAGTTTGTCATAATTATAAATGCATGGAGTGTAGTTTTCTCCAATTAAGTCTCCAGTACTTACTCTTGCCCTCTCCAAATAACTTTTAAGCTAAATTGAATTCAAACATATCAGTACAAAATTTTAAAAGAAAAAAAAATTAGAAAGAAATAAAGGCAGGAATTTTTCCAACTTTGAAAAAATATATAAATACACAGGTTCCAAAACCCCCATTGAATCCTTTATAGGGTAAAGGTAAAGAAAACATGCCAAGGCACATTGAAGTTTGACTACTAAAATAAATAATTAAAAGCAAATCTTAACAGTAACAAGAGGGAAAAAAGGCATTATACACACTAGGACAATTATTTATCTTATTAGAAGCCATGGAGGTTAGAAAAGAGATTAACAATATCTTGAAAATATGAAAAAAATATAAAAATCCCTCAGTAATGAATAAAAAATAAATTTTTTAAAAAAGGTATATACTAATATTAGTATATTTGTATATAGTATATATTAGGACAATGAAAAAATAATGTGAATACATAATGACTTGACAGGTTCATGAATGGTAGGTGTAGGTATTACAAGCTTAAACAACATGACAAGCACACAAGTTTGGTGTGGTGGAAAAGGCAGAGCTGCTGAGAAAGTTACATTGATCCTTCATGCTACCAATTGAAACATTATTTAATGTATTGAAATACAACTTATTTCATGGTTTTTATGAGTCAAGAGTCTTGACAGTTTACCTGGTCATTTGGGTGTTGTTCAGGACTGAGTTCTCATTTGGAGACTGAAATGGGAAAAAACACACTTCCAAGTTTACTCAGGTTGTTGGCAATATTCATTTCCTTGTGGCTGTAGGACAATTGCAGCTGGTTTCTTCAAAGACACAGGGATAAAAAAAATAATTTAGACAGAGTATTATAATTAGGTAGCTCCTATTTATCATAAAATAATCAGAGAAATGATATCCCACCAACTTTATCATATTCTATTGATTAGAAGGACTCACTGATTCTGCCATCACTCACAAACAGGGGATTAAACAAGGGTGGGGTGATAAGAATAGCTGGAGCCCCCCAAAGTCTGTCTGCCTCAGAGAGCATGCAGAATGTTTGATTATATAAAGAAATGATTACAGAATGGAAAATATGGAGCTATGCTAGCAAGAGCAAAACATTTTTATCTTTATTTTTAAGAAGACTGTAATGTTTTTGACAGGAAATTGGCATTCTCTGATTTTCCTTTCAAAAAAAAAAAAACTTTGGATATGTAAGTGATCATCGGACAACTACTTTATCTCTTCCCTACAGTATGATGAGGAAAACAATTCCTAATTAAATTATAGGAATGTTTATACAAAGAGAAGCATAAAGATGTCACAGGAGTCGTGAATGTTTAATATGAGTCAAAAAACCTATGCATGCACTCTTGTTTAGTTTCTACCATATCCTTATGAACTAAATACTACTATATCCTATTAAGTACAAGGTACTTACGGCAGAACTATTTAATTTTACCTGGTCTATAAGGCTATTTAATAGTCATACATAGATTTGAACACAGATTTTTTCCCTCTTAATCACACTTCTTCTTGTGAACCAAGTTTTAATATCCATTAGCTTGCTCTACTTTCTGAATTCAATGTTTCTATCTCCTCCAAGCTAATAAATAAAGAATGTTTTCTGAGAAATATTGAACTGCCTTGAGTTACAACTGTATAACTGTACCTAAACTTTCTTCAAATTGTATTGGAATTTAAAGAGCTAATAAATTGTAAACTTCTATGTTATTGTGCCTATCTCAGAGTGTCTTGCAACTACAAAAATCTGATTAACATAGATTGATAGGAACTTACTGAAAATCTAACTTATATAATATTAGCAATATTCAGGTATTTGTTTTATTTAACCATAAAATATATATGGGAATAAGACTCTATTCTCATTTTTATATTCAATCACTTGACAAAGAAAGGGAATTTAGAAATTCTGTTTCATGATACCATTTAGAGGTATTTTCAATATTTTTATTATTGTCACTAGCATGTTAAATAATATAGTTTTAAATATCTATGAGAAATGTTTGACTATTTGGACTTATTTTTTCATTAACAAAAATATTTACACATGTGTATATATTTATTACAGTCACTTTTGAAGAAAATGGTGAATATGATTATCTTCCAGGCCACAAATAACTGGTAGCATAATCATTATAGTAAAAAAAAACCCTAATATTTAATAAAGTTTTATTAGGAACAAATATTGTGCTAATATTGTTGCACTTGATATTCAAATCTCATGATCATCACTGGAGCCAGTTACTGTTGTTAATAATTTGTTTATTTAAGTCAACATGGACTAATGTCAAGTAAGAATTTGAATTAAAACAGAATTCCTAGGTTTGGTAAGAACTATCTATGCTACACATACAATACTTAAGATTCATCAGTAACAGTGTAAAGAAATGGTGTTTTCCATAATTTTTTTTTGATTTAGGGCTTTAATCTGTTTGAGAAAATCATAATTAGGAGCTCTGAATAGTCCACTAGGAACAGGTCAAAGATGCCTGCTGTGTCTATCACTACTGTCTCTTCCCATAGCAGCATATAGTGTTCACCACCAAGTCATGGAAACTTAATCTAACTGAGGCAGGACTGAATCTTTAACTTCTTTTCATTACAATGGAGTTTCAATCACTATACCTGATCAGATATTCATAAATGCAAAAGAACACATTTCCCATCCTTGAACTAAACTGTAACTAATCATACCCCCTCAGCATCAATGCCATTAAAATCAGGGAAACTGATAAAAATCACAGCAATATCCAAAAACTCCTCTGTGTGAATGGTAGACTTAGTGGGGGATGCAGGACCAGTGTCTTCCCCAAGTCTCTTATTTTAATTTTCTCTAACAAATGTATAAAGAATTGGATATTAATGATACAAGTGATAGAAAGCAACCCAATTTGCTTCCAGCAATGGTACTGAAGCAAAATGGCTTGACTATTTTTGAAAGAAGGTATAAAACAATCTCTAAGCAATTTAATCTTCATTTTTAAAACTGTGGGAAATAACACTTGAAAAGTTCAATTCATAATTGAGCTCCTAATGCACAAAAATCACTTTAAAAAAATAGTTGTAGTTGGACACAATACCTTTATTTATTCATTTTTATGTGGTGCTAAAGATTGAACCCAGAGCCTCACATGTGCTAGGTGAGCGCTCTACCGCTGAGCCGCAACCCCAGCCCACAAAAATCACTTTTGCATACATTCATCCTTTTGTTTTCTTTAATACTCAAAATATTTCTAGCATGAATGCTACCAGCAATTTTCTAAAATATTAACAAAATTTACATTTAATAGCATGAGTATCTTTATTTTTAGTTTAGGAAATGGATATCATATCTTAAAATTTTAAAATTAAATTACAAATAAAATTTTTTCTCTAATTCTTTTTACTCAACAAATATTTATTGAGGTCTTACTGAATCCAAAAGTCCTTACAATAGACAGTTTGAAAGCATAAAAATTAATTTAAATCATTAAAATATGTTAATCAATCCTTCTATGTTTGGTGTGCACCTCATAATTGAATGCTGTTGTTTTCTTCTGACCTCAATTAAGCAGTGTGTCAGGAAGTCATAGGATTTCTGTGTAATATTTAGTTGTACCAATTTCAGAGGCAGACTAATATATGTATAGATGAGAACTCTGAAAATGTTTTTCTCCATCCAATGCAAGGGATGAGAAATACCAATAAGTTTTAATCAACAAAACAGATCGTTTTTCTTTGGATGGCAAATTGCTATCTAAAGGAATAATTTGCATTCCCAATATTTTATTTTATTTGTAACTTTGAGGTCAAGAAATCTTTCTAGTCAAAGAACTTAGTACAAACAGATGTCATTGCTTAGTGCCATGTGCCCTCATGTGCTTGGCTTATGAAGTGCATGACTTGAAGTTGTCCAATCAAATGCATTACCTCAGCTTACGTTCATATACAGAGCATTCAAAATTCCAATACAATTGTATTTCCTGATGTGCAGAGTGTGTAACTTTATAGATATGGGAAAGAAATTTATATATGTGTGTGTGTATACATATACACAAAGATAATTTCATATATGTGTATAATGTATACACACACACTCCAGGCAAAGATCACAGTGTTTCAGATAAAATAACACACAGGTAAATCATAAAAATTGTATTTGGAAATATTCATCATTGAGAACTGCTATCTGGAGAGAGGCAAGTGATCTTACCATTGGTTTCTGTTTCTATAGTTATGTTGTGTAATTAAACACCTTGATTTTACAGATTCAATCTTTTATTTGATTTCTATTAGTCCACAGAACATGATAAAAAAGTATAGAAATCACTGTAAAGTTACTCTAATTTGATCAACATGATTGTACATGTGAAATATAGAAATATTCCTTTTCATTTGGTAGTAATCTGGTCAAAAGCTTTTGTTATCTATTGAGAACATTCATTTTCTGTCTTACATTCAAATTTCACTTAGGAAATGAATAAGTACAGTGAATTTGTACCTTCCATTTTATTATTAATTTAGAGCAAGACACAACTCAGAGTCACCCTATGTGTTCAAACTAATGGGGATGATATGATCATTAATTATTAGCCTGCCATGGTATGTTAAACATATGAAACAACCATCTTCCTGGAAAAAAAAACTGATAATTTTAAATGATGAAGATGAAGACAATGATACTGATGATTATGGGTAGTGGTAATAAAAACAAGAGCTGCATTTTTCAGGATGTACTATATGCCATTCACTTTATGAGCCATTTCCCTTGTGCTGTCTCACTGAATCTTTACAACAATGAAACATGTAATATTGCAGATGAAAAATCTGGCTCAGAGGTGTTAGCAGAGAATCCTTGAGATGAAACCTTGCTGAAATCAATACTGCAAGTGTGTCTAACTCCAGAAGTTTAAAATTATACTAATTTCAAAATGAATTTTTATCAATAGCTATATCACATCTTGTGAAATAGGAAATGATCATTATCACGGAATGCTTCTTTGTAACAAAAACCTTCCTGTGATGGAACGATCTACAGCCAATTTGCATGTGAGCCGGTTGTATCTTTTTTTTTTTTTTTTTTAAAGAGAGAGAGAGAGAGAGAGAGAGAGAGAGAGAGAGAGAGAGAGAGAGAATTTTTGCCGGCTGTATCTTATATGTGAAGATAATGTTTTCTTAATCCAGATTTCATAAAGTAAAAGAGGGACTATGTTTTAAGAGCATATACTTAGTTGGGTTTGAATCTTGTAATTCACTAATTTTTAATAGTGAGTTATTAGATCAGTTTTGTACTCAGCTACACTATAATCTAGTCTGTTGAAATCCAGCTATTCATAAAATTTAGTTTATAAATTTTCTTAATTCTTTAGTGAGAAGCATTAAACATGTTAGAGCTAGAAAAATTGTCAGTATTAAAAAATGAGCTATTTTTTTAAAATTTATTTTTAGTATTTTTTCCCATCAGTAGACATTGGATGGACAGTCGTTTGTAACCAGCTTGCTGATGTTTTTTCTTCTACATCCCAAGACTTTGCTCACACCAATCAATAGCTAGAGGCTAGCATTAGAATAATGAAATAAAGAAACAAATCAATATTACTTTATATCAAACAGAATAAAAAGACCAATTGTCTGCCCTTATTGTCACATACAAGAGAATAAAATAAAAGGAAGAACAATATTTGGATATGTTTGGATTTTTACACCATGAATTCATAACAATGACATTTAAAATTCAATGAAAATAATGGAGAATAGTTATTAGCTATCACAACTACTTAGAAAATGCAGATAATCTGCTTTTCTGATTCAAAAATTAATATAAGAACAGGGAAAACTCAATCAAAGCCTAACATATGAATTATTCTTAATTAAAACTAATTACCCTTCCAAAGTCATGTATTCTCTAATATTAAAAAATGCAGTTTTCAATAAAAATAAAACTTTGTTATGAACCAAAAAATTACTACCCCATTGCTGACAAAAAGTTAAGTATTCCTACAACAGGAATGAGCCAGGTCCTGAAATGACCAAACCCCTCAATGATTCCCTACAACCCTTATTTAATTTCTGCAGACATTCTGCAACTTTTCAATTCTTGTCTCACTCAAGTTACTATCCAAATTTAGCCAAAGAACCTAAACCATTCCAATTGTTCTCTCCAAAAATTAAAAGATATCTCAGAATAACAAAATTTCATATATAATAAGTATAACTTTACTAGGAAAAAAATCATATTTTTCAAAGTTATTTACAAACATTATGTTTATAAAGAATCATTTTAAATGACCATATTTCTAATGAGTTAATAGCTGAAAATGTTCTTTCATTTTACTCCTTCAAAATTAATTTTTAATTACTGTCTACTATGTGCTAACATAAAATATGCATCTAACTAGTACCTAATAGTGAGCCTAGCAGTTTTATGCTCTGAGTTATGACAATGAGATAATACAAGATGATCAGTTTCAACTGTTCTCATCCAAGCATATGATACACAGGAAGGATAAAGTTTCACAGATAAAAGACAGCAGGTCAACTTGAAAAAAAAAGAAATGTTTGATATTTCAAAAAGTTAAATAACTGAAGCAGGGAATAGTGAAATGTGAGGTTTTCTTAAAGATAACAAATGCTAAAATGAGAAGACCTTTAGTTCCTTTCTAGCAGCAAGGGGAAGGCATTGAAGTTTTTTTAAGCAACAACATACCATGCCAGGTACATATTTTAGTAAAATTATATTAACTTCAATATAAAGAATGAACTTGAGTCCAGAGAGAAAAGGGGAAATAAGCATTTAAAGTTGAGATATTAAGGGTCAGAGATATTGATAATCTGCATTCAAGCCCATGGGGATGACCATGAATTGAGAAGTTTGATAAGTAGAATATATAGAACAAGATAAACCACTGAGTTGCTAGGCTTTAGAGGGAAGGGGCAAGAATAAAAGTTTTTTGGCCTGGAAGTTATGAATGATTTTCGCCATGATTGGAAATACAGAAGGAAAGTAGTTTGCCCATAATGTTGATGATGGTTTTGATCTTGATTTTGGTGATGGGTGAATTCAAGGACAGCCTTAAAGATGGTATCACGCCTCCCATGCAGCTTCTGTGCTGAGACACTTTCATAGACGCATATTCATAAAACCATAAGTAATTAAAAATGACTTTTCTATCTTTTTCAATATCTCTTGAAGAACTTTCTTTTGTTAGTTGCTTTTGTACTCTTTTTGTTAACTATGTTTTGAGTCTTCAAAACAAGTTCCTGGTGACCCCCAGATTCAAGTATGCCCCTATGTTCATTCATTGCTGCAAGAGCTTTAGAGAACTTTGAATACATTGATTGGTTGATTCACTCACTTAAATTAAACCTTAGGAAAGAAAACAAGATATCGTGGTATTCTCTGTGTTGGTTTCAGAGGCTGAGGGAGCCAATGGGGAAAACAATGGAACTCTTCCTTGGAATTGGCTATGATGAAAGATGCCTATCATGATCCTAGAATAATATATTTTTCCCCAAACCCTTTTTCTAAAGATATGAAACAATCTTCTCTGAAGATACTTGATAACAATTTCAAAAAAAACAAAACACGTGCTTTTAGTGCCCAGTGTCTTCAGATATATGGGGTTTAGTTCAGCTAGTGATGAATCTATTGATGTGTTCACTCCAGTAGCCAGGTAAGGCCACCTCCTTGGGTACACCCTACTCTAAGTAGCATGAATGTCAGCATTTTAGTCTTTGCTTCTCCACATTTTAAGATGAACTCTCAGACAAACTTCAGATTTGGAAATTCACAAGTCATCTAAGCGTTCACTGCAATCAGCACTTTTAGGTTTGAAGGTGATTGACAAAGACACTGCTAAACATTTCCTTACAGATGAAGTCTTGCAATGGTCCTCTGCATCAGTAAACTCATCCCACTTATAGACTCATACAACAAAGGCCAAAGAATGTAGTTCAGGTACTTCCAAAGCATGTGGCTTAACCTAATCATCTGAGGTGAACCAATGGGTAGCTTCAACAATTATGCAGGATTGGTTTCTGTGGCTTCCATCTGAACTGGTTTCCTTTCCCCTGCTCCTTCTTTGCCAAAACTGCCTGCTTTGCCTGGGTGGCTTTGAGAGCTCAATAAGCTTTCCTCCTTCTCAGTAGATTTTCTAGAGCCATAGGATATTTTTTTTCTTTGCTCTTCCTCTGCTCTTTGCTGAAGAATTTTAGAAGAGACCATTAGACTATTAAATTCATTACCAAAAGACACATTTCTCAAAATCATTTTTCCCTACTTCTCCAGCATTTCTTATTGGATGGCAGTTCTGGAGGTTTTTACTAACCCTGCAAACATTCTCCTACATCCAAGCTGCAACATTGTTCTCACTTTTACTTTCACTGCCTCTGCCTGCAGTTTTTATTATCTAGATAAACTGAGATAAATTGGTCTCTTTGTTTGCTTTTAAAATTTTCTTTTCTGTCTCTTTCTTCTTTTAATTGATTCTCCACAAAAAGAATAGCATAGGATTTTAGGGTTGACATCACTTTTTTTTTTTTTTTAACACTTTAAAACCTTTCACCTTAGTCAACGGTTACAAGAGTGATCTGTGATCAGATGGTTAAGTCAGGAGCAAAAGGCCTAGCAACAGGCTCCGGGATGGAATTCTATGGCCAATGGCTGTCATATGGCTTTTCTATCAATTTCTCTTGCCAGGTGAAACTTGGTAAAATGAAATGAGTCTCATTGGATGAAAATTCCATGACCTCCTAGTGACATCCAAGTAAGGCCAGTCATAGTTCATTGTATTTTGTTAATATGAATTCCCTGCTTTTGATAATTTGCTATAGTTGTACAAGTTTTTAGGGAAAATGCCTATTTGACACAGGAGTAGGTCTCTGTTTTTTAACTTTTTTTATTTCAAAATAATGAGTTAGAGAAAATTACAGAATCAAAATACAAATGAATCTCTGGTGAAAGAAACCATGTCAGTGTTTGCCTGAGACTGGGTAGAGAAAAGGGGAGGTCAGAAGGGACAGGAGGAAAATATTACAACTTCTGAAGTTATATAGACATATATTCATTATCTGGCTTGCATAAGTGGTTTTGGAGATAAATAAATATGCCAAAGTGTCAAATTTTACATTTTTTAATATATAAAGGTTATTTTATGTTTATGTTCTATAAATAAAATCGTTTTAAAATTGTGACTAGGAATGATGTTAGAAACTATAGAGTGATTTACATCAAAAGGAACTTGAGGTGGTTATGAAATACAAACCTTTCTCAAATACTATTACTCCCCCCTCAATAAGATATCTAAGGTAATACATAAAAATTATATAGGGTATCTCACGCGAAGAAAGTGGGGAAAGGAGAATGTGACAAGAGGACACACAGCAAAGAAAGCACACAAGCATAGATAGGCTCAAGGCAAAAAGGAGTTTGTGTTTCTAGTTAAAGAAATTGAAAGAGCATCAGGTGACCTGAATTCAGGAAGCTCAGAGGTGGCATGGGAAGTAATGCAACTAAAGAAATAGCAGGAATATGTTGTGTTCCAAAAGTAAATTAATTTTTTTAAGGTTAATTCCTTAAATTCTCTGAAATGTACAAGATTTTTTTTTCTTCTGGTGAATTAAAAGACATTTAAGTTATACTGTCAAGTTTGTAAAAGGTCTGTTACATTTTTTTAAATCTCAAATTATGGGTAAATCTTCAATGGAAAGTGATATAATATTTCTTGAATTTCTCCTCTTTTCCCCTCTCATTTTAATGGCTATTCATGTCTTATGGCTTCTTTTACAAATTGCAATGTGTTCATTTGCAATAGATTTCCTTGGAATTGGGGTGTAATAAGAAGTGTGTGCCATGATTATATCCTACTCTTTTCAGAGATCCCTTCCTTCCAGTTTCGAAAGATAAAGCAGAAAATACTCTTCTCTGAAGATGCTTAGTAACCTTCCAAAAAACAAAACACATGCTTCTAATGAAGTACACTTTTAGATATACTGGCTCCATTTTAGCTGGCAGATGAGTTGATTGATGTGTTCACCCCAGTAGCCAGGGTGAGTCCAGCTCATTGAGGGAAACTATTTGAAGAGAACTAAACCAGAAACACAAGGCAGTCATGAGAGAAAACCTGGAGATGTTCTTTGAAAAACACAAACATTTTTTAAAACAACACAGGTTTATCATTTCCATATTAATGTCATCAGTCCAGGCAGGCTAAGCTCTGACTTAATAGTCAGACACATCTTCATCATCCAACACTCATTTACTTTCTTTTATAATAGCTTCCTGAATTTCTTTTGTGGAACTCTCACACTGCCATTCTAACCGTGAAATCTAGATAGGATTTAAGTTCCTTCATACCATGAGCAACCCTGGGTAGTTTAAAATATTCTTCAAAAATCTTTACCTGGATCACAGAAATTGATTCATAACTGGGATTGAATACAATTATACTTAAGAATACAAGTAAGACTCATGATACAAGTAAAGGAATTTCAAGAATGGCTAATTATGTGGGCTGGGGATGTGGCTCAAGCAGTAGGGCGCTCGCCTGGCAAGTGTGGGGTGCTGGGATCCATCCTCAGAACCACATAAAATAAAGATGTTGTGTCCCCCAAAAACCTAAAAATAAATATTAAAAAAATCTCTCTCTCTAAAAAATAAAAAAAAAATGGCTAATTACGTTCTAAAAAACACTTCCTTCACATACTTTTTAGAAAGATGTTCATGATGTGGGAAGTACAGTAAGACCAGACCAGACCAAAATTGTGTGTTAGGCAAGTAAAACTTGCTAATGAGGAACTTAACTTACAATTTAGTGGATAAATAAAATAAGACTTTAAGTAAGAAAATACCAATGATAAAACCTCTTTGCAATTTTCCATTTGTTCAGATGGAAGGGAAAGTAACATTCAGCTTCTGTAAACCTCAGGGACAAAAATTAATTTTTAGTACACAGTGTTTCACTATGAGTTACTTGTATTCTCAGAGGCCCCTGTATATGAAAGGCACTGTCTGGGACTATTGATTATCAAGAATCTGTGTGCTTTCCATATCTTCTGCATGGGCAAAATACAAACTGCTAGCCTAGCACTAGGGAGCCAAATCATCTCAGGTCAGAGTTGTGATACTATGAGGAGAATACATAGTCAAGGACAAAAAAAAAAAATCAAGTAGAAGAGAAGAAAAGACATCATGACTAGTTTATGGCTAGTGGTTACATCTAATATTACAAATAACAAATACTACATATAAGGTAATTTTATGTAAACATAGGTATGTGTGTGTGTGTGTGTGTGTGTGTGTGTGTATTTATTTTTTCAGAAACTTCTAAGACTTTATATCCATGGGTCAGACAATAACCCCACTGGTAATGCTGAAGCTAAGGCTGGCTAGAGAGGTCAGAGCAGATAAGAGAAAGAGAGTAAAGCCATAATAACCTCATGAGTGAGTAATTGGGGTTAAATAACACTGTTTCTCCTGCAATTCTGATTCTGAGATGGATGGTAAATAAAGACACAATGATTGGTATATGCCAATAAAGGAGACACATTCTGAGGTATTCTAAAAATTATCCTATTTAAATAAAAAATTCATCTATAGGTAAATGTAAGGCAGTATAAGTGCTTTGGTGATAACATGGCATTAGGGATGGTCAGTATGCATTATGAACATAGTTGGCATCATCAAGGAAAAGTGTTTAAGTTGATATTTTTAATATTGAATAATTAAATAAACAAATATATAAAGTATTCATCCATGATAAATGGTGGGGAGCACATAAGGCAGACCTGTTAGTACATATACTTAATTACTTAGTTAAGAGATTAGTCTAAATCAGTCTAGTATACTTAAGTGCTTATTTAAGAAATTAGTCTGGTTTGTTAAATTTAACAAAAACAATGCCAGTATAGATGGGATATAATGAGCTAGGAAGATAGTTAATATTAGATTAATTTGGAGGTAAAGGCAATTGCAGATCATGAAGTATATTTCTTCTTTTTTGTAAAGCTCTGTGGCATAATTAGATATCTGGTACTGTGAAGCTCTCAGCATCACTCTTCTAATTCAATGTATATTTGGCTGTTCTATGTAACTTATTTTTATTTATTTATTTATTTATTTATTTATTTTATTATTAGTTGTTCAAAACATTACAAAGCTCTTGACATATCATATTTCATACATTTGATTCAAGCAGATTATGAACTCCCATTTTTACCCCGTAAACATACTGCAGATTCACATCGGTTACACATCCACTTTTTTACATACTGCCATACTAGTGACTGTTATATTCTGCTGCCCTTCCTATCCTCTAATATCCCCCCTCCCCTCCCATCTTCTCTGTCTACCCCATCTACTGTACCCATAGCACAAGATTTAATAACAAGAATCAACAAATGGGACTTACTTAAACTAAAAATTTTTTTCTCAGCAAGAGAAAAAATAAGAGAGGTAAATAGGGAGCCTACATCCTGGGAACAAATTTTTACTCCTCACACTTCAGATAGAGCCCTAATATCCAGAGTATACAAAGAACTCAAAAAATTAAACAATAAGATAACAAATAACCCTATCAACAAATGGGCCAAGGACCTGAACAGACACTTCTCAGAGGAGGACATACAATCAATCAACAAGTACATGAAAAAATGCTCACCATCTCTAGCAGTCAGAGAAATGCAAATCAAAATCACCCTAAGATACCATCTCACTCCAGTAAGATTGGCAGCCATTTTGAAGTCAAACAACAACAAGTGCTGCTAAGGATGTGGGGAAAAGGGTACACTTGTACATTGCTGGTGGGGCTGCAAATTGGTGCAGCCAATTTGGAAAGCAGTATGGAGATTCCTTGGAAATCTGGGAATGGAACCACCATTTGACCCAGCTAATCCCCTTCTTGGACTATTCCCTAAAGACCTTAAAAGAGCGTACTATAGGGATACTGCTACAACGATGTTCATAGCAGCACAATTCACAATAGCTAGACTGTGGAACCAACCTAGATGGCCTTCGATAGATGAATGGATAAAAAAAAAATGTGGCATTTATACACAATGGAGTATTACTCAGCACTAAAAAATGACAAAATCATGGAATTTGCAGGGAAATGGATGGCACTAGAGCAGATTTTGCTAAGTGAAGCTAGCCAATCCCTAAAAAACAAATGCCAAATGTCATCTTTGATATAAGAGAGCAACTAAGAACAGAATAGGGAGGAAGAGCATGAGAAGAAGATCACCATTAAACAGGGACGAGAGGGGGGAGGGAAAGAGAGAGAGAAGGGAAATTGCATGGTTATACAAAATTACATATAAGAGGAAGTGAGGGGAAAGGGGAAAAAATATGAAGTATATTTCAAACCATGAGAAAGACTTTTGATTTTATTATAAGTGCAATTGAAAAATACCATAGATAGGGAGTGATTTGTGTGTGTGTGCACATCTATTTGCATACACAATTATAAATCTATATAGATGCAAGTATGCATATTTATTTATATGCATCCATATAAACTCTTATTATTGTTTTAGATTATTTTTTAGTAAGGGTTGGGATATGTAATTTAGTTGCTAGAAGACCATTGAAGTTAACAGGAACTTGAATATTAGAAGAAGAGATGATTTGATGAAATAAAAAATTTTATATACTTTATTTATTTTGAGGCAGATTCTCACTATGTTTCCCAGAATAATCAGAAGCATCTAGGCTCAAGCAATCCTCCCACTTCAGTCTTCAGAGTGCTAGGACTGGAGGCACACGCTACCTTTGGATATACCATATAGTGAATGTAGAACCAATAGGTTGTACCATTGGATTTAGTGTGTAGAATATCAGGGATGACTTACAGGTTTCAGATTAGCAATTTATAGATAGTATTGTCATTAGTTTAAATGAGAAAGATTGATGTTTAGGATTTATGGTCTGAACATGCTCAGTTTGGGATCCTCAAAGAAAGATTAAATGCCAACTCTATAGGTGAATTTGAAAGTTAAGAAATATGACAGTATCAGAGATGAGACTCCACCTAAGCCAAAAAATTGACAAATTAAAACTGAATCTTACAATCTTCAATATTTAGAGGTCAATCAGAGGAAGAGGAGCCCTAAGAATGAATAAAAATTGAGGAAAGTTAAAAATCCTAAAAAAAATTGAGATATTCATAAAAGTGAAAATTGCTCAAGAAAAGATATATATATATATATATTTGCTTATTTTTTTGTGGTTCTGAATATTGAACCCAGAACCTCACATGTGGGAGGCAAGTGCTCTGCCACTGAGCCACAACCCCAGCCCAAAATTAAATATGAAAAGAAAAAATTAACTTGTTATAGTTAGAAAAGGCAGATCAACATGAAGGCTTGCATCTATCTAAAAATATTTGGATAGAATTTAATGAAATTTTCACATCTAAAGATTATAGCTGGTAAGTTGCCTGGGAGCAAACTAATTGAAAAAACTGCTTGGAAACTTTGTGAAGAACTTTAACTGTGTTAATAATATGTAATCATATATGTAGCCTCTGAGAAGGGACACTAAGAAAATATTCTGAAATGCAACAAATTTCCTACCAGTGCCATTATAATAATGTTATTTCTAAGAGAAAAAAAAACTACTAATAACTCTACAGTTAATCACTATAGGAATATGCAATTAAACTGGCTCAATACTTAACTGAATGCTATACACACAATTGAAAAATTTTGACACTTTTAAAGTTATAAATATTTGTATGTCAAATGAAAATTATGTCTGAATTTACTTCTTTATATTTTCTATGTTTGAAATAAATTTGTACTAGAATGAGAATTACTGCAAAGCTAAAAATAAATCTAGTTTCAAGAAAATTTAAGTTTATCACATAATATTAATAATGCTTACAGGCTTGGAATGTGGCTCACTGGTAGAACTGGTAGAATGCTAGAGCTGCTTAGCAAGCATGTGGCCCTGGATTGGATCCTCAGCACCAAAAATAATAATAATAATCAATTTTATAAAATAATTTATATGATTTTGTTGAAAATCACCATTATTTCTATTTCATGTGAAAAATATATTTTTTCTTAGATTCTGGTAGATATAAAACTACTAGAATTTCAATGGTAAAATGACTTTAGTATCTAAGTGAGAAATTTATTCAGGAATGAAAATACATCTTTTGTTTTTACTTATACTTCCACTACAAGAAGCATATCTGAAATAAATAATTAGATAAGTACTTAAAACTATCTATGTTAAAATTATGTCTCAATATTTTGTTAATACACCATTTGCAAATAAATGTAAATATTCATCCAAATAAGTGTAGCTACATTCAATAAAATGTAATCCATCCATTATACAAAAAGACACTCAATATGTACAGAAAGAACAGTAGTTCCCACTCTAATACTGACCTGAATAATGAAAGATCATAAGTACATTTTATTCTTACTGAATATTATATGGTAAGAATATCCCAGGAAATTACTGACCTTCAAGTATATCTTTTTGTTTTTCTGACCTTCAAATATATCTTGATGTCAGGTAATAAAGTACTTTCCATTTATCAACACACTGTAATTTATATGATCATTTTTCAATTGTTGGTCAGTTAGAAGATACACATGAAGTCTCTATGTACACAGTCTCCATTAACCTTAGAGTGAAGTTGAATGGATAAAAAAAGTATTATATAAAATATTTTCCTATCATCCCTTCTCCCAAAAAGCAAAACCCACATCATTAAGCACAGAAAAAAAGAAACCACATATTTATCACTGGGAATATGAAAGGTTAGTCACATGATTCTTTCACATAAGATAAAAAGTCTCCTTAATTATGCAGAAAGACCTTGATTTTTCCATAATAAAATGCCATAATTATTGATACAATCAATAGAAATGCATTAACATTTCAGAGAATGGGAGTCTGAGATTAATAAGCCAGTGTGGTTGAATACTGGTTGAATTCTTGTGGAATTCTCTCACCGGTTTGCAGATGGCTGCCACCTTGCATTGGACTCATGGTCTCTTCTTTGTGAAGGTACTAAGAGGGAGAACCAAGGAGAGCAAGTTCATTAATCTTTTCTTAGAAGGGCACTAATCCTGTCATGAGGTTCCTGCCCTCATGATCTAATCTAACCCCTTTCCCAAAGCACTATCTATAAATGGGAATTTAAGCCTCAACATAGTAGTTTGGAGGGGACATAAGTGAGTACATAGCTGTCCTAAAGGCTACAATATTTTCTTTGTGAGATTGTCTGTCTTAAGTATCAACTCTTTATTATGTATTTGTGGAATATTTCTATATTGAGCAAATAAAGGAACATATAATTAATGTTTTTAAAAATGCCATTTAAAATATTATTATTCATTATTCAAAAAAATATTACATTCAAAAAGTGATATTTAAACTGTGTAAATTTTTTGGTGAATAGTCAAATACCAGGTATGGAATAATTAGGTAATAAGTATAATTATACTTAATTATGCAGTTTTGACATTAATGCAAATATATGCTTTTAATTCATGATTATGTAATATAAGGAATTAAAAAGTTTTAATTTGTTAAAATAAAAAAGTAAATTGCATTACTCTAAAGGTAGAAGCCAAACTTTGGAAATTGAGATTACTTTTTCTTAATCTCTGGACTTTAATTATTAGTATAATTTCAGATGTAAATGAACAAATTTGATATTATGGAAAAATTTAGCAGTCTCAAAGCATGATAAAATTTATAAACATGAGATTAAAATTACTATTAGAAAATTCTAAATCCTATTTATTTTATAGGTGCATCTGAACAAAATTTTGCTTGATTCTATCTCATAGCCTGTCCCTCTTTATTCAAAAAATTTTTAATTTATTTTTGAATAAGACTTAGAATCAGAAGAGGGATGGTAATTGAAGAAGGAAAATTCTGCTTGCATATTTTATGTCTAAAATATTTACTGGGTTGCCTCTATGTATGTAAGGAAGTTAATTTCTAACCAACATACATGAAACATGTTGCAGACATAATTTTCCACTTAGGGTATCACTGGTTTGTAAATAAGCTTCAGATTTTGAGAACTTGCTCTGCATAGCTCTTTTAGTACATGTCTGCATTCCCTTGTTTGTAGCTGCTCAGGCTTTTCCAAGAACTAAAGTCCACATAGGTAATCAGATAGGTTTCCAAAAACTCTAATTCTCACAATGGTCCTTCCCACTGGTGATCCAGAACCTACTACATCAATGAGAAGTTTTCATTGAAACCCCCTTAAACCAGCTTCAACTGTGAAGATTTCCTGTTGTATAGGGATTGGCAGGCTCTAAAAAGACTTCAAAGAGTGATGACAGAACAGCTCACAGTTTAAATCCGTCATGATCTTAACTCAAGTGCACATAGATGTATCATTCTATGCTGCAGTCTGGCTTGGCACAAAATCATGAGCCACTCAAGCAGGAACAAACTTTATTTCTGAACTCCACCAGCACACTCCACACATGCTCCCGGGAGAAAATGCGGAACCATGCCACCTGGCTCCTCCCGGGACACCCTCCTCCAACAGGAAATCCCTCTTCCGGAATTCCCTCCTACCGCACTTTCCCAACCAATGGGAACTCTCCTGGAGTCCTGCCAGAGCTCCAAAGTAGCAGGCCTAGGCAGACAGCAGGGGTCTAATCTCCAATTGAATGCACATCTTAACATAATCATTATCATCTCAATGGCTTGCTGGGGTCACTTTTCAACCAAAAATGCCATGGGTCATTCCTACTTGGCTATGGCTCTCAGCAATTCTAGAAATACAAGGAAACAGACCACTTAGAGCTTGAATAATAGAGCAGAACCCAATAAAATTAAACTGTCTTAAAATTTTCCTTTAAAGATATTTCAGAGTTGTAGAAAATCATACAAATGCTTACGTACATGTATCCTAACACTTGGGAGTAGTGGAAATGTCACAGGATATGAGTGAAATAAGTCGTACACCAATTAGTAAGGGTTTTAAAGAAACAGTTTCATGAGTGAGAATTGGAAGGCTTTGTATTTTATCTCTATCTCAGAGTACAATCTGGATTCATTAAATATTACTGACATCATGAGTGTATCTGGCTTTTCATTTTGTTCCACCATAATTTCCATTAAAGTGAGAGACAGCTGGTAATCATTGGAATTCAATATGTTTGAGCAATGTAATTTTATGAAATTTAACCTTTCAGAGCTATGGTTTCCTCAACTGTAAAAGAAAATAGCAATGATTATTTTGTAAATTGTTATAAAAATTAACATAATAAAATTAGTACTATTAGGGCTGGGGCTGTAGCTCAGTGGCAGAGTATTTGCCTAGAACTTGTGAGGCACTGGGTTTGATCCTCATCACCACATAAAATACACAAATAAAATAAAGGCATGTGTTTATTTGTATAAAAATAAGAAATTGACTAAAATGTTAAATTAACCTTTTTAAATTATATAAATTTATGTACATTCCATACCATATTCTCTCCTCAAAATAGTTGTAGTATAAAATAAATAAAATATAAATGTTTTAATATAATGTGCTCTTTTGTATTAAGGAGGCTATCTTTTAACATTATTTATTGCCCTTAAATTTCTAATGTCTTAAAAGAGCAAAGTATTATATTTTAAACAGTTTATTTTAATATAATAATATTTACAAAATTATAATTATTGAACTATCTTGTGTCATTTGGAGAAAAACGTGGGACATTTTGATTTCAACCTCTGCCTTTAAGAATTATTATTTCTTTTGTAACTTTCAGTGTAAAAAGGAGCCAAGAATGAGCTGATAACATAGATAGTATATGTATGTGTCTAGCTGAAGTTTTTATTCCTAGAGTTTGAAAAGTAATATATTAAGCATCTATAAATTAAAAGTTATAAACAAGTAGGATGGAATTTTTTTTTTAATTTTACTCTATTTTCTATCTTGGACCTTACAAAACTCAATTGTAGTGATATTCCCAAATTGATGCGGGTTTAAGAATTAACTCAAGAAAATACCTGTGTCTCAAAGATACTGGAGTATAGGGAGAGAGATTTTTCAGGGTGACAGGATCTCCATTCCATCTGTACGCAAGGATACCAGAAGGCACTGAGAGCAGATGAAATAGTTTGTTATCTCCAAATGTGCAGAATGATTACCCAGTTGGGCTTTTCAGACTATTGAAAAGACTACTGCAACCTAACTGCCTCCTCCATAAAACAGCCTCCTCATTTGAGTGCTCTGTGAAAACCAGAGGACATGATCTCCTTTTGGTATCCAAACATCCTTTTCTAGCAATAGCCCTTCAGTGTTTTCAATTCCAGTTGAAATGAAAACTGATCACATGTGAGAAGCATCAAATAGGAGAATACCATATGTGAATTGATAACATATATTTCACACTCTAAGCTTTGTATAATTTAATGACAATTATCAAGAAAAATCACACTAAAAGCGTTTACAATCTCATTTAACCTTTGTAAATTATCTGACACAAAGCCTTATGTGATATCAGAGAAAGGTAAAAACAGTATATTTAAACATGTGACTTTGATATTATAATTACAATCCACTGCTGCTGGTAGGCACTGGGATTTATTTAATTATCCACTAAGAAATAAAAATTTACTGAAAGTTAATGTGAATTTAAAAAATTCTTCTGTGTAAATATTTTTTCCATCTTTAGGAATTACTGATTATACTAAAAGTATAATGATGGACCATGTGTATAGCTCATCACCTGCTAGGATGCAAGAGGGCCTAAGTTTGATGCCCAGTACAGGAAAAAAATATATGTAGATATAGATATAGGGGTGTGTGTTTGTGTGTGTGTGTGTGTGTTGTTATATATTATATAACAACACACACATGTTTTTTTAAATTTCTCTAAGAATTTTCAAACTAATAGTCCATCTAAAATATATGTATTAATATATGTATTAATATATGTATATATATATATCTTAATACATATATTTTAGATGGACTATTAGTGTACGTATATATATACATACACACTCATTTATATACCTGTATTATGCATATATATGATGTCAACTACTAATACCATCATGGTTACTTTAATTTAATGTGGATAATTTTTTAATGAGGGTTAATATCTTTTAATAATTATGTACATTCTTCCTATGTACCACTTGATTATATTAGAAGACGAAGGAGGAAATCATAAGAAATATTCTCTGGATTTCTGCAGTGAAAATATTATTTATGATACATTTTAATATGTTTCTTGTAATTTGGAATAGTCTATTATTTATAATGTGATACATTCTTTCAGAATTCAAAGTAAAAACACTGAACATGAGAAATCTATTTTTATTTAATACATGAATTCAAATTAATAAAACTAATATTGTTCTGTGAATATGCTTAGTTTCACAAAATGTCCAAATGCTAACATGCTTAAATCTTATAAAACATAAAATTTCATCATTTTTCCACTGAGCACATTTTGGAGAGCAGAAATTGGAGACAAGTCCAAATCAAGGTAATCATTTGTTGCCTGCAATCTGTAAGAAAAGATGAAAAGCTAGTTTTGCTAGCTTCTGCATGTTGTTCTCTACAATATTTTAATAAAAAAAGCGTGAGATTGACCACATGCTCTTCATCTAATTTTCAAATTTGAGGCTTCAGAGACCAAATAAGCACCAGTGGCAGCATCAGTAGTGAATACATCCTCCCAATGAGCCCTATAGTTTAGTAAATTACCAAAACAGTTCTCTGTAACACTGCTGTAAAATTAGCTGAGAAACAGGAGATACCAAGAGTAGGTCATTCTAGTGATTGACAGGGATATGTATGTCATGGGATTCCCTGCATTAGGTAAGTGTCCCGCCCCCACCCCATCTATGTTTGATTTCCTCTGGAAAGGCTGAGTGTATCCATGAGCCAATGTTTTCAGAGCCTCTTTTATGAACTCATGACTCTGATCTATTGCTATTTCTGAGGCATTACAAAAAGCCACACCTTGGCTTTTTCTCCTAGAGTCTATTTTACTGATAGTGGATCTCTTAATTTTCAAAATATTTGCACTTTGAAAGTTGAGATTTTTCCAAATCACCTGATTATGGTTTCTTCTTAATTAAATAGTCTCCCCCTACTTATCTCTTTCATCTTGCAGTTTCCTCTAAGCATCAAAAACAAACAAACAAACAAAAATCTGCAACTTCAGCATTTTGTTTGGAAATCTACTCAGCTAAGTGTACATTTTTATCATTTATAAATTCTACTTTCCACATAAATACAGGCCACAGCTGTGCTGAGATTTTGTCACTATACAACAGTGATCTCTTTCTTCCAAATTTCCAATAATGTGCACTTCATTTTCTCCTGAATCTTCAACAAGATCACTTTTAACACCCATTTTATTAACTATCTATTAATCATAATTTAGATATTATCTAAAGCAATATATGTTTTCTTTATAATGGTCCTCTCTAGCATAATCATTAACATCCATATTTCAACTAACAATATGTTGATGGTTTTTTTTTCCTCACCCCCATTTTTCCAGCTTCTATTCTAAATCAAATTTCAAAGTCATTTCCACATTTTAGGATATTTATTACACTAACATCCCACTCTCAGGTACCAAAATCTTCATTAGTATTTCATTTCTGCCTTGACAAATTAATACAAACCAATTGGCTTGATTTATTATTAACACAAATTTATTATTTTACAGTTGAGAAGTTCAGAAATCTAACAGGAGACTCACCAGGCTAACATAAGGATTCTTGTACTATCTAGTTAGACAATTTTACTTAGCTTTTCCAACTTCTAAAGGCTACCTGCTTTCCTGAGCCGGATCATGGCCCTCTTTATCCATCTTCAAAGTCATCAATATCAGGCCAAGATAGTTGATACTATCTCTGGTTCTTTCTCTCTCAAGGTTTTTCTACTTTTAAAGATCCTAATATTTACATTGTTCCACCCAGATAATTGGGAATAATTTCCTTATGTTAAGGTAAAATGAATAGCAATTTCAGTTTGTATTATGAACTTAATTACTTTTTGTTATGAAACTAATATATTAACATGTTTTGTAGATTACAATGTAGATGTTCAAGAGTATACATGGGGAATTAGGGTCATTATTCTGACTATTTTATCTGGAATCATTAGTTCAAGAATATTCAAATCATAAGATTCAAATCACCACAGAATTCATCAGGGACATCATAGATTTTGCCCAACTCCGTGGAAAACTTCTGGGTAGCTAGCAGAATGAGGTCTATGGAAAAATCCTTTATAAACCTTAATGGAACATCTATCATTTCCTAACATCCAGATTAGGCACCTTGTCTGGAAGTCAGTCAAATCTTTTGCTACTTGGTAAAAGTGGCCCATTGTAACAAATCCCCACCACAATAGAATGCACTTAGATATGTAAGTCGTGGCTTATTGTTTTTTACAAAAAAATGATGTCCAGATCTATATTCTACAAGATGTGATTTCTATAAGAAATAATTATCAATGGCCTAACTGCCTGATATTAATGACTATAAATGACATAAGTCCAACTTAATTTAGGAAATTCAATTTTCTTTTTAACAGGGACCAAACATGTGAATATTATTGGCTTACACATTTGGTAAAGCTTTAACTGGAAGTATACCAATGTGTTATGTAAGTAACAGCATAATCCTCATAATCATTTATGAACTGATTTGATTTTATTTAAATGCACATACGTGCATATTTTTCCATTCTCAGTACTTTATGAAATATATGAAAAGACTAATGCAGTTACAGTTATTATGGTGTTTCATGATGAGAAGTATATCTCCTTCATATAACATTAGAGACATACAAACCTGAGAATCTCTGATTTTAAAATGCAAAACTTCTTTATCTCTAATTTAGGGAAAAAAATCTGTGGTACTATTGTGCCTGCAGTTCAAGATTTGGCTTCTTCTACTCTTACGAAACTCCACTTTTCTCAGATTAAATTCTTCCACACAACTCTCACACAGGCATGTATATCAACCAATTCCCAATATACACTATGAAGCAAGATACATAGTTGTGCAGGAAACTCCCCCAAGAACTTTATATGGTGGTGACTGGTACTCACCAGTGCTTACTTTGAAGTAGTCATTACAGTTCCGGACAGTACATCCATGGAGAGTGTGTTTGTGTTTGTTTCTTGATTATTGTTTACCTATAAACAAATGACACTTGAAGCAGTTGAGGTAGGAGGTAAGAAAATATGTTTCTCTGTTAATTCATTTTCTGCTTTCCTTTTCTTGACCTAAACAGAAAAGCATTCAAATCTCATATGTAAAGATGCTCTCCAAAGTCTCTCCTGGATAATTCCCCAAAACCAAATGAAAGTAAGAAACTCAAATTCTGCAAATATGGACAGTGTGTGATAAGATTGAAAATACTGTTTCTTTTTCTTTAATGTCTTTACTAATTGTCATTTTTACACATTTAGCTCAAGATCATAAGGACTTATTAAATTAATAGTGACAACTTATATTTTTGACATGCTAATCCCTTACCATAAAGGAAATTAGTTTTTTTTTCCTAGTAGATATTATTTTTCTGAATGATGTCAGTCAAGGAAAAGAAAAAAAATGTATCTACCTACATAATTAATTTTATAATTTTGGGATACCTGAAATCCATTTATAGATTGGGAGGGAACACAAGCTTTACCCCATTACTGAGGAAACCACATGAATAGATGCAACTTAACAGTATATTGACATATCATTCAGAATATCATAATTTTCTACTTATCTGTTAATTCTCATTGTATTTACAATGATGAAAATCTTTGAAGCTAATATCAATTTCAGTTGGAAGGGATGATGATGCCACATCAGATATTTTAACAAAAATAAATAAGTTGGGATGAGGATTTATAGCTGTCTTCTTCAGTGCCAAATATAAAAATTAAAATTGTTTTAGATCAGCTTTACAAACTGTGTGAAAATTAGTTTAAAACTTTCAGGCATTAAAAAACAGAAAACAAGAAGCAGATGGGCCTACACTTCTTTAGAGAAGAGCTGTCTGTTTCTCCTTATGATCAACAAAAAAGCAAGAAAGGAAAATGGAACAGAACACCCAAGATTTCACATGATTGCTACACATTGCCATTTATTCATTAGATAGACAAATATATTCATATTAGAACATTCACTCTTATTCAATATGTTCATACCATCATATTTGAGAGCTTGATTTTTATATCTGATTAAATTGTTTAGCTTATACTTAAATTATTCAGGGTGAATACTGACCTACATTTTGCTGATAGTCTAAATTTTATGATATATTTATGGTAAATCTATAGTGTAATAAATATAAGAATCACTCAAAGGCATACCCACCTTTATAAGTGTATAAGCTGCTTATAAAAATTATGAAACCCTATTTTTTCCAGTAATAACTCATTTTTAATGCTCCAACTTCCTTATTGTGTTAGAAACACCTAACTGTCTTCAATATTGATGAAAAACTTTTTGGTAAAAGTATTCAATCTGAGGGAATTTGATACTTTAACTAAAGATTTTAAATTAATGAAATTGTGGAAAGAACAAAAATAATTTTTAAGATTTATTTATTCTTGATACTTCCAACATGGCTCCAATGAAGTAAATGTTGACCATGCAGATAGTAAAAATGTAGATGTATGTACATTCCACTTAGTGAAGACTTGCTCTCCATTCCCCATCACACTCACACAAACTGTAGGAATTCATCATGTCATCATCTTCTGGTTTCTAGATTATCACTGGCATGTTATTTCTCAGATCACATTCCTTCTGCATCTTTGTTCATGCTGACAGCTTATGCAATTTTCTCCATCTCATTCTGGTGTACTATCTCACCGACAAAGGACATATGTTCCTGAGACATTTATAAAACACATTAATGTCAAAAAAATCGTACTTTTCTCATCTAATTATATTACAAAAACGTTTTCTTATAGAAATGATTTTATTCCAAGCTAGAATGTTTACTTTACATTTTTATTATTTCATGTCAGAAGAATTTGATCACTACTAATATATGTCAACATACAGTATCTTTCAAGAGACTATAATTATCTCATTTGGAGGACTTATTAAATATTCCCATGTAAGTATTACAATTAACTCTCTGCAATAAACTGGATTTTTACATTTTCACAAAAGCTCTAATATTTTCTTTAATCTCTCAAATCTGTTCTCCCTCTTTCCTTGTTTACATTGCTTTGCTCAGGAACTCACAATCCCCTTTTTGGATGGATGCAATAGCCGCTAACTGATTTCTAGCCTTCAACCTTATCAAGTTTCCAACTTAAGGGCTGGAGTTGTGGATCAGCGGTAGAGTGCTGGTCTAGCACAGGCAAGGCCCTGAGTTCAATCCTCAGCATCACATAAAAATAAAATAAAGGTAAAAATAAAAAAGTCCCCAACTTAATATGGCTTCTGAAGTGGGTTTTTGAAACACACAAAGCACATTGATTTGATGTTTTTTTTTTAAGCTTTCTATGTACCCATGACAGTGTCTTCTATATTGTGTTTCATAGGATGTCAACTGAAATCCAGGGTGGAATTCCTAGGAAACATATAAAAGTTACTGAAACAAATAGGTTTAGGAAGTTGTGGATGCAACTGTTTTCATTACTGTATGCCTATTGGAATATTTTGAAGTTCCAGACATTTTGGACATAGAACAGAACAGAATGGCATGCTGTATTTATGTTTGTAAATTCTGGGGCATAGGCGGGAGGAACATAAATGGCTACAAACACAATTTGAAAAATGCTGAGGGCTGGGATTGTGGCTCAGTGGTAAAGCACTCGCCTAGCACGTGCGAGGCCCTGGGTTCTATCCTTAGCACCACATAAAAATAAATAAAATAAAATAAAGATATTGTCTCAAGTTACAACTAAAAAGCAAATATTAAATTTTTTTTTTTTTAAGAAAAACGCTGAGCCAATGAAACTATTTCAAACTCTCATGTGTGGCTATATGAGGACTTTAAATCTGGCTACCTCTAAAACCCGACTGGTAGACTCTGCCTTTTGTGGTAATTCCTGTTGCACTTGCAGGGCCTCCATTGTTACCAGACCTGCTGTTATACTTGCCCATCAGACTCCATAGTGGGAAAACTCCTTCCCCATTCCTTAGAATCTCCTTGGAACTCATTCTCTTTGATCCAGTGTTTCTCCCTTCTGTTCTTTTAGATCATTTGAGAAATCTCCATATCCCTACAAATGAAGCCCTAATATCTGTTTTCATACCTGTCACTGATTCTGAAAGAATAGTTTTACTGAGACATTTTGTACCGATTTTCCAAACAGGGTTCCCTTCAGCTCTGGGCCAGCATGCTCACTGAGGTTCTATTACGGCACCCTTCACACTATAGTCAGTGTACCTGCTTGCAGGCTTTGTCACTAAATCAGAGCTATTATTATTGGAGTCTGTATTTTTGTACAATATTACTAATCTGATGTAGATACAGTATTCAGTAAGTATTTACTAAATAGAAAAAAAAATGGTCTAACACTGGATTTTAAGTTCCTGTAAAGATGGGCAATTTATATATGTTTATTATTCTGTGTTATAATAGAAAAGCAAAAAAAAATCATGCTTGCAAATAATTGTTATCATCAAAAACATAAGATGATTTAAAACAGGAAAATTAGAAAACATCATTAAAATTTTGACAATTGCATGAGTATAAATTACATCTTTTGTATTTGAAATAAGAATATAAAGAAGACAAACCTGGGAGGCCTAAATTAATAATCATAAGTGCTGAAATACTATAAATCATTTGAGCTATGTAAAGATAGATTAAACAAAAACTCAGCAACTTGTGTAACAGTCTTTGGCATAATGAGATGAAAATCACTGTATGGAAGATTATGTATGAAATAGATGATTTCTTTTGCCAAAAGCACAGTGTATGTTTAGGGGAACAGCTAGCAACAGAAAAAGCCAGGAAAAATAATTCTCAAAGAGAAAATTGACTTTACATGTAAACAACAAGTCTGTGGATAACTCATCAATACTTGGAGCAACACTCTTTAAAATCTACTTATAGAAAGCAATGGCAAGAAACAATAAGCATTATTTAAGTAAAAGTAAAATCCATCATACTAATTAAAATTAAGATTTCAATGCACAGATCAACAATCAAGCGGTGTGCACATAACCCAG
The DNA here is from genome assembly GCF_045843805.1 of Urocitellus parryii. Taxonomy (NCBI): domain Eukaryota; kingdom Metazoa; phylum Chordata; class Mammalia; order Rodentia; family Sciuridae; genus Urocitellus; species Urocitellus parryii. The sequence goes on along the minus strand of NC_135538.1, from coordinate 88,219,417 downwards.
TTCAACAATAGTGAACATTCAATTTCCATCCAAAATCTATTCTTTTCTTCCTCCCTTTTAGCAAAATCCTACATTTGGGGGTGGCACTGTGTTACACCTACAAATTGTTTCCATCTTCTTTAGCAGAACCAAGTTGTGGCCAATAAGATACATGTGGAAATTTTGGACCAGCCTTCTGAAAAGTTCTCTATTAGGACCTGAATTCACTTTCTGCCATTCATGGAGGCATGATGGCTGGAGCTGAAGTGACAACCAATGACAATGAGGTGGTCTTGAGGTTGGAAGACATTTGCCAAGTAAGACAGAGAGAGGTTAGATAGTCCAGGAGTTAGGGAATCATGGAGTCCTATAATCTACTCTATACGATCTACTTTGGGATGTTTTTACTTTATTTCACTAATCTCATTTTCTTCTTATGACTGTTGCTAGTAAGAAAATAGAATTCCAGATTAGATTACAATGTTGATTTTTGAATGACAATTTTCTAACAGATTCCATTTGGTTATTCTTCCCAGAAGTAAGTGCCCAAATGTCTTTCCTAAACATGTGGAAGGGGAACCTAGAGAGTTGGAAATTAGCATTGCCTGACTTTTCTGAATGACTGACATCCCAAATGGCCCTACTTTTCAAAGAAAACCCAACCAGCACTCATGAGTTGCATTGAGATATGTACAAATTTTTTTCTAGTACTGAAGTAAAAGTTACCCTGTGGTAAATTAATTAGGGAGTTTCAAAATGTAGAATAACTTATTCATGGGCACATTTGTCTAAATCATTTGATATAAGAGGCATTCTTTGTGAGCCTGAAATTTGATCAAGGTGACCTAAGAATGCTTTTAGGAAGGCACAACTACATTTGACTGTAACTAAGGAAACACACATTAAAATGATTACATCTAACTGTGTTCAAAGAGTTTGAAGAATATATAAAGGAACAAGAGAAAAGACTAAAAAAAATGGGGACTCAGATAAAATGTGATAATGTCCTTAGGCTTAGTCAGATTAGAATATACCTAATTTGAATAAACAAATTTGTATTTTTCATGAGCTTCATTATCATCAGTACAGTTCTGACACTTAGGTTGTAATGAACTCACAAAAATAGCGTCACCCTATTGGTATATGTTTTATGGACCAGCTGGCAATCCTCATGTGATTTCTATCAGGGCCATTAGCATTCAGGTTCCTTAAATATACCAGCCCTAATACAGGACTATCTTTGTCCAATACTCACCATAAGTCAGTAATATTCAAAGTACAATTTACATTAGGAATACAATATATAGAAAGTTATTCAAAAACCCATGTATGGACTATCATATATAGGAAGTGTTTTGTCATTATTATTCTTGATTTCAATAGATATCTTTTCTAATTGATCCTTTTCTTATTACCTTTCAAAACAGCTTTATTATTTCTCTTATAAAAAGTAGAGGTTTCTCTAAGGTTCAATACTTTCTGCCCGCTATAGTTTTCACTCTAATGAAAAAGTCTCCCAATGAGCAACAACTTGATTTCTTACTCCCTAGTGCAATAAAATTCCGGCAGAGTTGCTGTACTTGTATTCATTTCTCCTATTCTGTTTTATCGCTTCCAACCCAACTTTCCCTCATCTCTCCACAAAAGGGCTATGGAAGTCTCACCAATACTGTCCATGCTGCTAAACACAAACAACAATGCTCTGTCTTCACCTTACTTAGACTTTCATCAGATCTCTATGCTGATGATCACTCCTTCAGCGGTGCACGTCAGAATCTTATTTTCCAGAACTCCATGCATTTTGGCTGTCTCATAACTCAGTGATTCCTTCTTCAGTACTTGTACTTTCTCACCCTCTCTCCAACATATCTGACTGGTGTACCCAGAGCTTAGTTTTTATCTTTTTTTCTCTATAAATATTCATTCATTTGGTATTCTCAGAGATGTCCATATCATCCAAATGACCAAAAATTTCAATATTTTTGGTCTCAAATCTAGACCTCACTTTATAATTCCCCAAACTGCTTACTTTGTATGTGTACTAGGATGTATTATATCCATCTCAGATATTACCTATAGAGACAGAACTTTAATTTTCATCCAAACCCAGTGCCATGAGACTTCTTTTTTTTTCCTTCGTTGATGAAAAAGAAATTCTTCCCCCCCAAATAAATAACTAAATAACCATTGAATACATCATTGATTTCTTCCTTTCTTTCAAGAAGCACATAGATTTTTTAGAAATTCTTCTCTCTCTACTGTCAAAATATATTAAATTTGGCCACTTCTCACTACCAGGAGTATTCCTACCTTTTGTATAAGACAGGGCATTCTCTCAAAAGTTTTCTCAGTAGCCTCCTGACTGCTGTCTTACATTCCTTCCTGTCTCACTACATATTCCACAATAATCAAATGCCAATGATTTTTTACAAGTAAGTCAATTCATGTCAAAGCACTCTCATGGTTCTCTTTTCTATTAGACTAAAAGTCTGACAGAACTATCTGGTTGGGACCTTAGTTTCCCTCTCTGATCTTATCTCCTACTTCTCTTTCAACCACTCTGAGGTTTTGCTGTACCTTGAATGTACCAGATTGTGTTCCCTTTGTGGAGTTGTTTGCATTTACTTATCTCCTTTTTATCCCATTATCTGCATCTCCATATTCATATATCTGTTCAAATGCCAGTTTTTTAAAGAATCCTACCCACTACGGTTTGTAATTTATAATTATCAACTCCTTCCACTTCATTTTTTCCCAAACCCTAATTTTCCCTTTCTGTTTTCAACAAAGCTCTTCCAACAAAATAAAATTTTGCCTGCTGATCCCTTGAATAGTGTTGAGTGTCCTCTCTGCACGTCAACACTTCAATAGAAAGAAACTTTGTCCATTCAATGCAGCAGCCTGGTGCCTAGGACGGTCATGCCACATAGCAACTGCGCAGTAAATACTACCTGGATAAATGAGTGGATGACATTCTTTGCCTTGGTTGCTGTTGTCACTCAATAATGACCACTTAGTGTTTTCCTTTCCGCACAAACCTCACATTCTCTGATATTTTTTCCTCATCCAAAAAACAGACACATTCCAGCAAACCAGAAGCCAGAAACAAATTATTACTCAATACTAAGCAGGCATGAATAATAAGAAGAAATCACTGACAAAAATCTAATGAAGGGAAACAAACTGTTAACAGTACAAACACAGAAGCTGATATCATCACATTTCTGCCAATCAATACTTGTGAAAACATGCATGACTTGCTTCAACTCTCTGTGCATTGTCTTCTTCATTTGCAAAATAGAAACAATAGCACCTACCTCATTAGGTTATGAAAATTAAACATTCTTGTATGTGAAGTAAGTTTAGCTTAGCATATAGTAGGTACACTATGTTGTACATTTTAAAGATATGGGATAAGAATAAAAGGCAGCAAGATCTTTTTCTCTTTAGGTATGACCTAAAGTTCTCAGAACCATTTATCCAGGATTTTTATTTTTGCTTGTCCCTGAACAGTCTCTGTGACCTTGAGTGACTCACTTTAAGTGCTCAGACCTTGGTTTTCTTATCAATAAAATGAAGGAATTGATCTATATAACTTCCGAAATCCCTAACAGCACCAAAGGTTCATGCTTTTCTGAAGGCTCGGTAAGTAGATAAAGTTGTCACACCAGAATCAGTCCTTGGCCATGGAGCACAACAGGTCTGAGATGATATTTCTTCTCACATTGATGTTTATGGCTTTATTCGGTGGAAAGATGAGATTTGTGCCTCTATACTAATCAGGAGATAGAAATGTTGCTGATGCTCATCATCATCCCTGGTGTGCTCTTTATCTTCCACATTTCTGGATGGTAAGACTTCTTGAAAGAAAGTACAAGGCAAATGAACTAGTAAGACAAGGACAAAGATAATAACATAAGAAGTCAAATTTAGTGCAATTGCCAACAGGAATGACAAGGGTGCTGATGATGAGAATACCTGTCAGATATGCAGGTACATTCCTGATGAATATTAGGTTCAAGAAAGATTAATTGAGAAAGACTAGACCAAGGAAAAATAAGAAGTTAATATTGTATCACTTCAGGAACAATGAGAAATTTAAAATGGTTGAGCTCCTTCAAAAATGTTGTGACTCACAAAACAGTCTAAAACATATTCCACCACTTTGAGCCACCAAAAAATGTGCTGTAACTTCTTTAAAGATGACTTGAGAATGTCCCTTAACAGAGGACAGTGGAGATGCTTCAATGGAAGTGTTTGTTTTCATCACTTGGTGTTAGAAAACCTATTTGGATCTCAGTAAAAATGATTTTATTGGCAACTTCATTAAATTCTGCACATTTATTTCTGGCAGCATGATTCTAGAAAGGCAGAGGCCTCCTAGAACTATATTCTGCTTCCTGTACTCATTTCTGCTCCCTTACACTGTAAAGTACTAGCAGCTTGAATACATCTGAGCTCTCAACAGCTGATGCTCCTGTACCCTCTGCCACTTGGCTTCTTGTTCCTGGCAGCTCACACTGGCACTCATGGTCCCCGCTGTTTCTAGGCTCAGAGGAGTAAATGCATATTGCAGAGTTGTTAAGAAGGCAGGGTCTAGTGCCAGAATACTGGGATTTGGACCCCTACTCTGAAACTTATTAGGTGTGTGTGACTTTGGGCAAGATACACAACATCTTTATGCCTCAGTTTCCCTGTCTGTAAAATTGAGATAATTATAGTAACTAATTCATGTGATTGTTGTGGGGATTAAATATGTTCATGGCCCATATTAAGTACTTAGCAAGTATATACTATGATTTAAGGTTCAGGTAATTTACTCACACCAAAATATTTCATAGAAACCTGATATTTCTATTGAAGGCTTCTTATGTATTGTAGAAAAAGTGTTTTAATTATTAACACACCATGAATAAGGATGGCACCGGAATTCACAAAATGCATGTTGTGTAGTTTCTTATTATTCAATATACCACTCTTTTAACTAGTAGCTTCCGCCGTTTCAATGATTCTTGTGATTTTAAATTATTTTCATTGTAACACATGCACAACTGAATCTTCACCCCCAAACTGTTGCTTTTAAATTGCAAAACTGTTTTGAATATAATGACACTGCATTTTTGTATTTATCTACATACAGTTTAAAAATAAACCTATTTTCAATGATTGTCATTAATAACATTCAACTTCAACTGTCGTGCTTATACTTAAGAAATACTTTTAAATAAACACATTATTTATAACAGAACTATGCCAAGGTGGCTGCACTGATTTTTGGTAATGGAAGGCAGTTCTCAACCTTTGTGCCTATGATGAAATGTAAAAGAAGACTAGATGCATTTGACACTCACTGGGATATTCATGGTCATCCCAATAAAGGAAGGACAAGATGGTCACCTAGAAAAGCTCATTAACTCCTTCTAGCCATTAATTCTAGTAGGTACCAAACCAGAGCCAATTTTTCCAGTTCAGGATATGGACACTATTTTTTAAGTCCTGGGATTTATAAACCACTCTTAAGAGTTGGTATCAAAAAGTAAAGACCTGGGGCATTTTCATGGTCAGAACAGTGATTTACTTTTCTCTCCTTGATATTGAAAGTGAAGTTTAGGATAAGACAGTGAATGTTTTACCCAAAATATTTAGGAATCAAAGCCTTCTTGATATTGGTCAGCAAAACTAAGAAGCCAGAAAAAAATGTTCTAACCTAACAGATTAGGTAGAGTTCCCGAAGCAAGCTAAAGTAACTTCAGTCAAAGTCAAATCAGTGTGAATTAATCCTCCCCCATTCAAGTGCATTTCTCTGTCAGAAGCTTAGGGAGAAAGAGACCAAAGAGGTATAAGCCCTTCTTTGATACCATTGCCTTTGGGAAAAGAAATGAAGAACTGTTGGTTCACCTCTAATTGGGATTACATCCTATTCAAAAACCAGAACTACTTGGATTAGACCATGCCAGTAATAGAAGTAAAACCCAACCCCAAACTGCCACTTCTCCCTTGCTTTAGAGAAGTAGGGGCCAGTGTAAATAAGGCATCATACAGAAGGAGACATCAACAACACCCCACCAGAGGATGAAGCCTTCCTGAGAGAAAGAAAACAAGAAGAGCCAACTTCTTCCCATCTAGTACCAGTAAATAGAGGATAAAATGGAAGGAACTGTACAGTTTATGCCATGTATCTTTTTTCCTTTCTGTTCATGAACTCAAGAAATAGTTTCTATCTTTAGGTACCTCTCATTAACACAAACAGTTCAGAAAGAATCACAACTCACTTTTATCAACTGAGTACAAAAGGCATTCTGTAAAAGGATGACCTGGTTCCAGTTTATAAACATTCTCAAGGAGTATGTCTTCTTACTTGTTCTGTAAACTATATTATACTTACTCTGGTAATTTCAAGGATTTCCATGCTCTGTAACTTGGTAAAAATCCCATTATTTGTCACTAGAATATTTCAATAACATTGAAATTAGCATGTGTGTTAACAAACTTTGGGTGGCTGTTAGCAATACCTGAGAAAAGCAACTTAAAAGAGGAAAGATGTATTTGGGCTCATGGTTTCAGAGGATTCAGTCCATGGTTATTTAGCTGGTTCCATCACTGTGGGCCAGAGAGAGACAGGATCTCTTGGCAGAAGGGCATGGTAGAGGAAAGTTGATAAGCTCATGGCAGGTGGGGGGGGGGAGAGAGAGAGAGAGAGAGAGAGAGAGAGAGAGAGAGAGAGAGAGAGAGAGAGAGAGAGAGAGAGCGCAAGTGCCAAGGGACAAGATACATAACCTCAGTGACATACTTCCTTCACTTAGGCTCCCCCTCCTAAAGTTTCCACCTCTCCTCCAATAAAGTCATCAAATTATGAATGCAAGAATGCATTAATCCAAAATTATTATATTATACTTACTATGGTAATTTCAAGGATTTCCATGCTCTGTATCTTGGTAAAAATCCCATTATTTGTCACTAGAATATTTCAATACCATTGAAATTAGCATGTGTGTTAACAAACTTTTGGTGGCTGTTAGCAATACATGAGAAAATCATGAGGATTCTAACCAATGCTATGGTTAGAGTCCTCATGATTCAATCGCCTTCCTGAAGTCCCTACCTCTGAACACTCCTACATGGATGAGAAACATATGAGCCTTTGGCAGACATTCCAGATCCATACTATAGAAGCATGTTTTTGTTTGTTTGTTGTTTGTTTTGCTAGTTCTGTAGTTCTTACATATATATGAGAGTGGCTATCATGATAATTATTCTCCTGCTTCATTTCTAGAAATCTGACACAGTGATTAGAACATAGGGGATGCTCAGAAAGTAGATATTGAAGCAGTGAATGAATACTAAATCAGAGCTCTGGCAATGCTAATCTCCTCGAAAACAATTAAGTAGGTCCTTGTGACCTATCGTGTGTTTAGTTCTAAGCATAATATTCATATCCTGTAAACTTAGCCCCAAGTCTCCATTGCAAACCTATGTAATGCAATGTCTGCAAAGGATATATTTTAGTTAGACTAAACTATCAATCCATCTAAAATAGATCATCTCATAATAACCTTGTCATTGAATATACAATACTATTACATTGACCTAGACTCCCTTTTCTTCTTTCATCCTTTCAAATTGTATCTATCATTTAAAACAAGTTCAAGTTTCACATTATTTATAGGCAATTCTCCAAAGGGAATAAATTTCTGAGTTTACAAATCATTTGGTTTTAACTATTTTCAGCTGGTTTCATTCTTTAAATTATAAAATTGTTACTGCAAATTCCTGTGAGGCATTAAACCAGGTACAGATTTCATTTAGTTACAAATAGTTCTGATCATTATACTCTTTGGCTGGCAGGCAATCTAGATGAGCAAACAAATCCCTATGATACAGAAGCTTTACTAGGTCTAAATACAGTGCTCTAAGCAACCAATGATGAAAGCATTCAACACAAGCTCCAGGGTGTCGGGAAATATTGCCTGGAAGATGTGAAGTCTAGTGGGCCTGGGACTTCATAAATCGTTCCTTAAAATAGTTAATGAGCCCTAAATTATAAGTCTTTTATGCAAATTCTATGCTCAAAAATGTGTACTATCTCCTTATTGTCTATATAATAGTACATATGCAACCAAGGCACCTATAGCTACATTGGAGTCAGTCAAAACAATGGAAACTCAAAAGAGGGGAGGAAGACTAATTGCACCATTAGTGGCCTAGGAAGGGAGAACATAGCACACTGAGTTAAAGCCATGCTTTCTCACCCTTCTGACCCCCACATTTCTCTCCAATTACAAAACGGGAGGGGTGCTTTATTTGACTTTATGTAGAAATAATGTACAAGTTTTTTGTTATTGTTTTTTTTTGTTGTTGTTGTTGTTTTTAATTTTCACCAGCAGAAGGTAAGTCCCTACCTTGAGAAAGCTGGTGCTATATTCTTTAAGGGTCAAACACAAAGCCTAGATGCTAATCAATTAATTGTGTTGAATACACTTAAGTATATGATGACAATATGCAAAGGAAAAAAAGTATCAATTTTGAAAGAAAGAAGGTGTTTTTCTTTATGCATGTCAACTGCCATTAATAATTTTAAAATATCGAATTTACTTTCTGTCTTCTCCAGGAATTATTTTAACTTATTCTCTACTCAGATGCCTCCAGTTTATTCATAGTCAACCACACCTGCATTTCCCTGCTATCAATCAGAGCTCTTCACTTAAGAAGCCAAAAGTAGATGTATACAGTTTAATGCCTCAGGCATCAAAAATCTTTCATGTTTCTTGACTATACTGAGCTAGAGTTTTATCAACTCTTATTTTTCTGTAGAACTCTGTTTATCTGCTTTGATTTCTTTCACAAAGAATGTGATTCTATCTTTATTCAGTTTCCCTATAGGTTCAAAGGGGAACTAAAACCTAGGGAAACATGGTCACTTAATGAATATCACCACTATTATGTATATTTTCTCAGAATTATATTGATTCCTCTTTCATAGTATCACTTATATATCCATATACTTTGCTTTCTCATTGAATTTCTGGCCCTACATTATTATTTTCTTTTTTGTAGAATAGCCCAAATTATAAGTATGCTATATACTATTGATACATATGAGAGAAAACATAATGATTATTGACTGTGAGTTTGGTTTATTTCACTACAGCCAAGTTGTAGAATCAGGACCTGAGGTATATCTCTCAGTGGTAGAACACTTGTCTAGCAGATATGAGAGATATGAGGCCTGGGTTAAATCACCATGACTATGAGAAAATAAAATAAATAATAACACAAATAGTTGTTTTTTTTTTCCTTTAATCAGTTGAGAGTAGTTGCAAACTTGATATCTCTGTGAATTCTACTTTCCTAAGTGCAACTTCTTAAAATAAGGACATTATCTAGAATACCCTCAATATGACCACCAAAATCAAGAAATAAACACTGATATTTTAATATGTTAATTTCATCTATTATAGACTGAATTGTATTCCTCAAAAATTCATACATCAAAATCCTAAACTTCTGTACTTCAGAATGTGAATGTAATCAGAGATAGAGGTGAGGAAGAGAAAACAAGCCTAATCCAATCTGATGAGTGTCCTTAAGATAAAAGGAAGTTTGGACACTGGAAGAGACAACAGGTGTTTAAATCCATGGATTGATGACTGAATAAAGAGGCATAAAGGGCAAACCAAGGACAAGAACCTCAGAAAAAACCAACCCTGCTAGCACCTTGACCTTGGATATCCAGCCTTCAGAGCTATGAAAAACAAGCACAAGTTTGTTGTTTAAGCCACAGAATGTCTTTTATTTTTACATGGAAGTTCTAGAAAACTAACACATAAACCCTATTCAAATTTTTCAATTGCCCAATAATAAAATGTTTAGTTATATTCAAACAAAGTTTTCTAGTTATATTAAATTGCCATATCAATATTCTCCATCAATGTGGAGTAGTTCCTTATTCTTGCATTGATTTCCATGACCTGTACACTTGAAAAATACTCTTTGGTTGAACTTTTTTACATAAAGATGTTCAATCTGTTGATGGATATCTAGGCTGTTTCCACAACTTGGCTGTAGTGAAATAAACCAAACTCACAGTCAAGAATCATTTTGTTTTCTCTCATATGTGCAAGCTAGAGGGGAAAACAAACAAACAAAAAAATAGGCACAGGGATTTCATGAAAATAGAAGACAGACTGATAGAGTACTAGAATACTAGGATTAGATAAAGTGGGGAGGGAAATGTGAGGGAAGTATGGAGGTATGAATGAGAACAAATTATGCTATGCAATAGGACAAATGTTTCACAATGAAGCCTACTATTACATACAATTATAATTCACCAAAATAATTTTGAAAAGCAGATATATTCAGTTTGTCTAAGGTTACTTATCTTTGGATTCAGATAATAGAGCTTGCTGTTGAACCAGTCTTACTACTGATTTAATGTCCACTTCCTCTTTGAAGAGTTACCTGCCACTAAAATAACATGTGGCCTAAATTCATTGTGATATCAAATACTAAGATGGCTCCTGAGATCTCTACTTTCTGATTTTCTGGCCTTATATATTCTTCCCTTCTTGAAGGTGAGCAAGACTTGATTGGATCCTAAAAGGAAGGGATTTTGCAGATGCAATACAAATTCCAAATCAGTTGATATTGAGTCAAAAAGGAAATTATCTTGGATGGGTATGAAGCAATTAGTATAAACTCATTTTAAAAGGGACTGAAACTTCTTTTCTCTCCATCAATAAACTTGAAATCGCAAGCCTTCAGACCGTGAGGAGACCCATATGGGGCATGGCAAGGATCTGTAAACTTCTAGGAGTTAAGTTTGGGCCCTCCATGAGAAGCAACAAAATGGAGCTTCAACCCACAACATCAGGGAAATGAATTCTCTCTGTAGCCTGAGACAGTCTGGAAGAACACCTTTCCCCAGTTAATCTTCCACATAAGAATGCAACAGACCAACATCTCAAATACTGAGTAGAGGACCCAACTCTTGTCATGTCTGGGATCCTGACACATGGAATCTGCAATAGTAAATATCTAATGTTTTAAGTTGAATTGATTTTGTTATGCAGCAGAAGAAAACAATAACATCCTTTTGGCTACCTGTAGATGTTCCCATTCTGTAGAAAGTGATTAATCTTATTTAGATGTAAAGATAAAAAATACAGCATCAGACACAAGGTAATGATGAGCAAAATATTTATTGATTGTAAATACTTAGCAAAAATAATGCACAGAATAATGGATGCCATATTTCCTCTTACCAAATATTTGATACTTTCAAGAAATATGTTTGATGCCACTTACCTGCTTTCTCTATGCTGTTAGGAAAGTCAGCAGTTTGGCAGTGCATTACTGAAGAGTCTGTTATGAATTGCATCTTCCCAAAATTCATAGGTTGAGACTTTAAACCCCCCCCCAATGGAATAGGATGGTATTAGGAAGTGGGGTTTTAGGAGGTAAGTAGGTCATCCCCTTCGTGGATGGGGTTAATTTCCTTATAACAAAATACATAAGGGGCTCAAGTGGTAGTGTGCACACCTAGCACGCTTAAGGCACTGGGTTCAATTCTCAGCACCACATAAAAATAAAATAAAGATATTGTGTCCACCTAAAACTAAAAAATATATATAAAAAAAGAAAATACATAAGAGATTTTCTTCCACCCCATCTCTATCCTTCTCCCTTTTTTTCCATTCTTTTCTGATCCCTCTTCCTTCTTTTTTCTTTCCCTTCCCCACAGTTACTGTCTCCCCCATCTCTCTTCTCAGTGTGAGCCTGCAGCAAGAAAGCATGCATCTCTGAAATAGGAAGAGACCCCTCACCTGGAATCCCATGTGCTAGCACCTTGATCTTGGACTTCCCAACTTCAGAAAGTGTGATATGTAAATTCCTCTTCTATAGAACACAGTTTATAGTATCTTGTTGTAACAGCCTAAGATGATAAAGAGAGGTTCATATACCTCTGCCTAGAAACATTTTTGTATAGTTTTTATAAAAACAAATCAAAGGTAGAACATAACAAGAAGTTTTGTGAAATTTATGATATTGTCATTATATTCTTTAACAAAAATAAAGCGGATTGAATTATGCTAACTTTACCCCACCCACTCATATTTACTCGAATCATCAGTACAACTAAATCTTTTAATTGGCAAGTTTATGAAAGCTCCTTTTAATTTTTTTTTTCTTTCAAGCAGTTTGATATCTCTCTTGCAATGCCTTTGAAATCTTCTTTACAACTGTACACATGGGATTAAAACAAAAAGACTTTACCCTTAAGCAAATTTAGCTTAGGGGAGAAAATGGAATGTAGTAGGCCTCAGAAAAATATATTCACTTTTAAATAACTTTGAAGCTCCTTGGAATAAAGAGTGGCCTTTGGGGGGCACTGACGATCACTGTGGGCAAGAGACATGTTTGTCCTGCAATTATGTCACTACAGCTATCCTGCATAATACAATACTTCAGCCAAGCTTATTTCCTTGTGTCTTAGGTTCTCTGAGGCTAGTTTTCTAGTGTAAAATGGAATGTATGCCTTCATACTCAGTGATAACTACTTTTTCATTAAAATGATAAATTCAAGTTCTACCTGATTAGAAGAAGGCCAGGGTCTCCTTTAATTTTCAAAACAAAATGGTAAAGGGAGGGAGGAAAGAGGAAGGGTATGAGGAGAGAAGTTCCTCAAGAGAGCATATCATAAGAGATTTTTCCTTATTTGTTTGGATTTTATTTTTTTTTCACTAATAAAACTATATTTTTAGAGTAGTTTGTTGTTCCCAGAAAAATCAAGAGTAAGGTACAGAGATTTTTCCACATACCTCCTGCCCTCCCACATGCATGGCCTCTCCTATTACCAACACAACACCTCACTGTGTGGGACATTTGTTAAAGCTGATGACCCTATCCATACGCATCACTATCACCCAAAGTCTATGGATTTTACAACAGGGTTGATGCACATTTGTAAGAGTTTGGACAAATGTATCTATATTGCTATCCATCTATATTTATAATATTCTGTCTTAAAGATCCTCTGAGCTCCACCTGTTCCTCCCCTTTCCCCTAATTCCTGGAAGCCAATGATCTATTTACCATCTCCATAGTTTGGCTTTTCTGAAAATGTGTTATTATTAGAACCATACAGCATGTTGGATTTTTTTATATTGCCTTCTTTCAGTTATTAATATGCATTAAATTTGCTTCATGTTTTTTCATTACTTGATAGCTTATTTCATTTTCGCATTCAATAATGTCCCTTTGCCTGGATGTACCATAGTTTATTAGCCTGCTTACATTCTAAAAGTTACCTTGGCTGCTTCCAATGTTTGAAAATTAAGAATAAAGCTACTATGAAAAGTGATGTTCAGGCTATGGCATAGGCATATTTTTTCCAAATTCTGTGGTTATTTATGTTATAATACAATAATAATGAGAAGTGTTCTTGCTAGATTTTATGGTAAGAGAATACTTAACAATAAAGAAAACATCAAACTGTCTTTGAGAATGACTATTCTATATTGCATTCCCACAAGAAATGCATGAAAGATCCACATCCTTGCCCACATTTGACATTGTCAGTGTTTCAGATAGTGGCCCTTATTAAAGGTATACAGTGGAACCTCATTATTGTTTTAATTTGCAGTGCCCTTATGCCATATTGATCATCATCAATGAATATTCTTTGGTGAAGTATCTGTTCAGATCTTTGACCCAGTTTTAGTTAGGCTATTTGTTTTTCCTGTCGTTTAGGTCCTTAGCTCTTAAAACCATAGAGTAACTTATTTAGCTATTAAAACTATGTAGTTTTAATAAAATATGCCAACATAAATGTAACTTTTTAAATTTCAAAATCCTCTTGTTTATTCAAATGCTAAGAGCCATAGCCAAATAATAATGATGCATGGCATTTTTGGTTGAAAGGTGACACCAGCAAGCCATTGAGATGATATGATTATGTTAAGATCTGCATTCAAATGGATATTAGACCCCTACTGTCCACCTCGGCCTGCTAGGGACTCCTGGAGAGTTCCCATTGGTTAGGGAAGTGCCGGTAGGAGGGAATTCCAGAGGAGGGATTTCCTGTTGGTGTGTGTGTGTGTGTGTGTGTGTGTGTGTGTTTCCGAGAGAATGCCTGTGGGCATTTCCCCCCCGGAGCATACAGGGCATTGGCAGGAGTTTCAAAAATAAAGTTTGTTCCTGTTTGAGTGGCTCATGATTTTGTGCCCAGCCAAACTGCGGCATTCAGATACACAGAAAAAAATGATTGATTTTTGTATATTAACTTTGTGTTCTGAAACCTCACTATAATTGGTTATTACTTTCAGAAAAAGTTCACCTATCTTTGGTCAATTATTTTGGATTTTCTGCATAGATATCATTATGCGAGAACAAAGACACAGTGTATTTCTTGGATTTTATTTTTTTATTTTAGTATTTTTCTGTTACTTTTTTTTTTTTTTAGTGCCATTCTTCCAGTGTGATGTGGACAAGGGGGTCACAAAAGGGACATCCTTGACTTGTTCCTGATTTTTGTAGGAAAGATTCAGTTTTTCATCAGTAGGTATAGATTTAGATGAATATATTCTCTTTATTTTTTTTAATCAACTTGAGGAAGTGCTCCAGTATTCCAAGTTCACTGAGAGTTTATCATGGGTGAGTTTGGAATCTTGATGAATGTTCTTTCTACATATTTTGAAAATCCCAGGTGATTTTCTCATGTACCTTGTTGGTCTGATGGGTTGCATTAATTGATTTTAAAGTTGGACCAACTTTGCATAACTCATATAATCATTTTGTCATGCATATAACTTTTCTATACATTGTTGGATTTAATTTTCTAATGTTTTGTGGAGGATTTTTGCATAAGAAATATTGATTTTCCATTTTCTAAACTAGTACTTTTTGATTTGTTTGTCTGATTTTAGTATAAAGGTGATTCTGGCCTCATAGAATGAGTTAGAAGGTATTATCTCTGTTTTATTCTCTGAAAGATATTGTAGAGAATTGTTATAATATTTGTCTTTAAATGTTTAGTTTAATTCACCAGTGAACCCATTTGGGCCTGGGGCTTTCTGTTTTAGATGGTTATTAATAATTGATTCAATTTCCTTAAAAGATAAATGCATATTCAGATTGTCTACTTATTTTTATGTGATGTATTACAAATTGTGCTTTCAAGGAATTGGTAAATTTCTTCTAGGTTATCAAATTTGTTGGTATGGAGATGATTATAGTACACATTACTCTTTTAGCATTAATAGAATCTATGATAATGTCCTCATATTTCATTTCTGATATTAATAATTTATATTATGTTTCTATTTCCTCAGTTTACTTGGCAAAAGTATTATCGGCATTATTGATGTTTTTAAAAAATCAGCTTTTGGGATTATTGATTTTTTCCCTTGATTTCCTTTTTTCAATTTTATTAATTTCTGCTCAAATGCTTCTTTTCTTCCTTCTAATTTACATTTATTTTGATATTCTTTTTTAGAATTTCTTAATGTGAAAACTTTGATTACTGATTAGATTTTTATTATTTTCTTACATGTACATTCGAGACTACACATTTCCGTCTAAACACCAGTTTCACTGTAACCTACAAAGTTTTATATGTTTCAGTTTAATTTTCATTCGATTGAAAATATTTTCTAATATCTTTTTGAGATTTCTTTCTTGAATAATATGTTTCTTAAATGCATATTTTGTAATCTCCAAGTTAGAGAATTTTCTACTTACCCTTCTGTAATTTCTTGCTATCTTAATTTAATATCTTAGAACAGATATTATATGATTTCTTTTAAATTTGATAAAGTTTAAACAGAATATGTTTCTTCGTAGGTGAATGTTCTATATGAGTTTAAGAAGAATGTGTATTCTTCCTAGCCAAGTGGTGGATGCCTATAATCCCAGCTGCTTGGGAGGTTGAAGAAGGAGGAGCACAAGTTCAAAACCAGTCTCAGCAACTTCATGAGGCCCTGAGCAACTTGGTGAAATCCTGTCTCAAAAGATACAATAAAATGAGTTCGGGATGTGGCTTAGTGGTTAAGTGCCCCTGGGCTCAATCCCTGGTACCAAAAAAAAAAAAAAAAAAGGTTGTACTCTGCTATTGTTAATCACAGTAGTATATGAGTGTCAATTGCATCTAGTTGTTGAATAATACTGACTTCAACCATATCCTTATTGATTTTTTGCCTATTAGATCTATTCATTTCTAATGAATGAATATTGAAATCTTCATATGATAGTAGATTAATTTGTTTCTTTCTGTGGTTCCATTAGCTTTTGCCACAGTAGTTTCAGATACTGTTGTTAGTTTCCTCACATTAAGGATTGTTACATTTTCCTAAAGAATTTACCCCCAATGATTGTATCATACTTGCTTCATCCCTGAAAACTATCCTTTGTTTAAAATGTTCTTTCTCAAATTAATATGGCTATGATTGCCTTATTTTTATCAGTGTTAGCATGGTATATTTTCTCTATTTACTTTAATTCACATGTGTATTTTTTGAGAAAATCATATAGTTGTTTCTTGTTCTTTTGATCTACTCTGACCGTTTATGTCCTTCTGTCAATGAGTTTAGACCATAGAAGTACAAAGTGAATATTGACATGGTGGTATACATATCTACAGCATTTATTGCTATATTCTAAATGTTGCTCTTATTCTTTTTTCCTTTGTGTTTATCTTTTTTTTGCTCTTTATAATTTTAATTCAGCATTTTGTATAATTCTGTTTTGTCTTTTTGTTAGCATATTAGTTATGTTTCTTTTTTTCCCCCTGGAGTTTGCAATATACATTTACAAATAAAGTTTCACTTTCAAATAATATTATACTATTCATAGGTAGTGCAAGTACTTTATAATAAAAAAAATCTCAATTCCGCCCTCTCACCCATTGTTGTCATTCATTTAACTTATATTTAAGTATACATGATATTATATATATATTACATGTATATGCATCAATTTTCAAATCTATTTTTCTATATTGCTATTTTGAACAAGGGCTGTTATGTGATATGCCAGATAAAAATAGAAAAATAAAAGATTTTATTTTACCTTTGCTTATTCCTTTTTTAATATGTTTTCTGTCTTTATGTGATCTGAGTTTTTTAACTTCATCATTTTCTTTTTAAATTATTTTAATATTTTTTGAATGGTAATGCAAATTCCATGGCAACAAATTCCATTAACGTTTCTTTGAGAAAAATCAGTATATCTCCTTCACTTTGAAAGAATAATTGCACAGGGAACAGAATACTAGGTTGATTTTTTTTCTTCTCAACACTTCAAAAATACTCTCTTGTGTTTACATAACTTTTGAAAAGAAATTCTGTAACTTTTATCTCTGTTATTCTGTAAGTAAGGTGTTTTTCTCATCTGTCTTCTTTCAAAATGTGTACCTTATCCTTGACATTCTGTAATTTGGGAATGATATGCCTTCACGTGTTTTTTCCTGATTTCATCCTACTTGCTATTCCCTGACTATCCTGAATCCGTGGTTTGGTGTCTGACATACCTTTGGGAAAATTTTCAGTCACTGTTGTTTCAAGCATTTCTTTGGTTTATTTTTCTTTGTCTTCTGGCATTTCCATTATTTGTATGCTATACCTTTTTTTTTTTTTCATTGCCCCATAGTTCTAGGATATCTGTTCTTTTGTTTACAGTATCCTCAAGTTCAGAGTTTCTATCCTTGGTCTTAAATCATTTACTACTAAGCACATCAAAAGCAGTCTTCATTAATGTTAGAGTGCTTTTTATCTCTAGCTCTTGTTTTTGGTTCTTTATTAGGATTTCCACATCTCTTGCTTTGCACATCTGTACTTGCATGCCATCTATGTTATCCATCATAGTTCTTAGCATCTGAATTTCCCAATCTGATAATTCCAACATCCCCACAATGTCTCTTTTTGATATTTACTTTTTTTCTTTTCAAATTGTGATTTTCGCCTTTTTTTATGTTGTGTAACTTTTTCTTGACAGGTGGGCATGTTGCACTGGCTAAAGGTGACTACTGTACACAGGTCTATATTAATGTGGTGGTGAGGTGTGGGGAGAGAGGAAGCGCTACATAGTATTATGGATTGGTCTCAGTCTTTTGCTGGGCCTATTTTTCTGTACCTTGAACTCCTTGTGACTGTTTCTCAGGTCCCCCCTCCCTCTATTTTTTTAGGACACAGTGCACTGTCATTGTGTATTTTCCTTCTTCCACATATAAAGCTAGAGCTGACTGGAGTTGGTATTTCCCTCTCCTGGGTCAGTTAAGCTCTGATAATACTCCCACAGATTACTGTCTGGTTACCAAGTTTCTCCTAAGTAAGGCCTTGTTAAAAAAAGGAGTATTTTGGGTAATTTTCCTTATCCCTTCCAGAAACATGAGTGGTGGTGGGGGGGTTCTTTAGTATTTATTATAGAAATCTAATTGTGCTCCTGGAGATAAATCTCACAATAGTTATGTCTACTCCACCTCAGTTTTCCACTATCACAGTTGATTCCCCAGCAATTAATCATTACAGTCCACACAGGTTTCCCTGTCCATGGTGACTTCAGTTCATATATCTCTTCTCTGGAAACCATGACACTGTATTGACTGTTTATCTCTCCAATTTTGAGGACACAGGTTTTTCTGAGTTCTTCCTTTTTATTGTATCAAGAGAAGAGTGTTTCGCTTTTAAGTCTGTTCCATCATTGATTTGTTGGGACAAAAGGATCAGAAGCTGGAAATCCCATGCTATGAGGTTTCCATCACAAAGTCCTAAAAGTTCAATTTTCTTAACTCTATTTAGAGAAATATCCAAATGAATGTTAATTACTTACCCATGATAAATAGAATTTATGATCAAATAATTTGGAGAAACAATGAAATAAAAAGAATTAATCATTTTTAAGGTACTGATTAAAAAACTTTCTTATAAGTCCTCAAGATTCCTATAAAGCCTGCAGGATTTCCAAAACTTTTTCAATTATTGGACACTTTTAAACATAGGAAAACAATTGAACAAATTTATACGCAATGACAGTAGTTCGTAAATGACTCTAAAGCAGCTACTTCAGCATCAACATCTCTCAGGAACATGTTAGAAATATAGCTTCTTGATTCCTATCCAGGCTTGATGAATTGCAAACTCTGGGGCTGGGACTGAGTAACATTTTAACATGCCTCTCAAGTGATTCTAATACATGCGGAAGTTTTAGATCCATTACTTTATCCCATGTATGATTTGAGTAATCCCAACTCATCCTTCCTTTCAGAACAGCTATTTACTACAAGGGATATTCCTAAAGAGTAAGAGGATTAACATTAGGAACTGTGTAACCATTGACATTGGAAACCCAATTTCTCCCTGTGGAGTTTTAATGCTTAGTTGGAGTAATTGGAGAGACATGAACACTGTTTAACAGCTTTCAAAGTCTTCACTAAAGACATTGACTCTGAAATCAAAGGTGTTTAATTGATAGGAAAAATATAGATATTTCACTCTCTTCCAGTCTGTCAGTCTTATAATGTACAGCCTAAAAGATTTCTTTTAAAATGAACATCGAAGAAGTAAATGTGCTAAACGTTAACATCTGTTCTGAAGTAATTTGTCAGTTTCCATACACAGAGGAGGTGAAACTTTCTTAAATGCCCATTTAAGCCATTTAAGTTTTCATGTGTTGGTAATGAATGCTAGGTATTTGACAACTTGAATGTGTTGTTTTCAGGATGATTAAAATCTCAATAAATATGGAAGCACATTGCAGCTTTATAAATATTAATAAATTGTTATATAACACTAAAAGGCAGTAAAATAGTGTGTGAGGGTATTAATTCCTGTTTGTACAACATAATAAGAATCAATGACAAAGTCTGGGTTGAATGACTGTCCTTTATTTAAATGGACTATATGTTGGCATTAAATTTTTATGTCATGAAAGTGCATCCAATTCAAACAACCTATTAGACCTTTCAGTTAGAAATAATTCCACTGCAGTCAGAGAGTTCATGCAGGTCAGCGGATAGTCTGTAATTAAGGATTTAAGGCAAGGCTAATTATACAAAAACCAGTTCTTTGAGAATAGGTTACATAGTTAACCACTGGTTTTGGTGTCACATAAATCCTCTTACTCTGTTAAATATTTGAATATATGAGATTATCAATCACACAAGGGATTAGGCTTAAAGATTCCATTCAGGAAAACAATTGCACCTAACTCTGTGCCCTTTGCTTCTCATGCCAAACCCATCCTCCAGGCTCTGCAGATATCAATGCCTAAGAGCTTGTTTGTTTATTGGTTTCCCTCTTCCCACTCCCTTTGCCTTTACTTCTAGTTATTTTTCCAGGTTCTGCTTGCTTATTTGGCCAGATCTCTTCCACTATTCCCCAAGTTTGGATAATTCCCAGTTCAGTAGGGAATATGATTTGATCACTGGCTTTCACTTAAAATTTGAGTTTTGATACTTCCTTTATGTAATTATATATATATATATTTCTCACTGCTGAAAGCATTTTCTACTCTTTGGTCTTATGGGATCTGTTGCAATCTAATTTCAGAGCTATTCACCTAGGGAATTGAGTAGGGTAGGAAAAGTGCATGACAAAAACTTCTTAAGCATAAAAAAAAAAAAAAAACGAAGCTGTAACAGACTGAAAGCAGAATTTCCAAACATCAAAAAGTTCTCCCTACTCAGATTTTAGTGTTTTGAAGAAGTTTGAACCAAGAAAAACTGAAATGAACCAATCTACCAAGGTTGAGATTTCTTGGGACAGTGCTCTCACAATGTTCTCTGTGCATGGTTTAAAAAAAAAATTAGGAATTAATGTCCATATTGGAGTTTGCTGTAATAAATAAGTAGAGAATGTACAGCAAGCTTTCTAGATTAAAGAGCACATCAAAAGATCACTGTGGGCGAGCTTGAGGGAAGTATAGTGAGATTGGTATCTCTGGTAGGCATATTTACCAAATATATGTTTCCCTTCCTAGGTCCAAGGTAGGATTATATTTTGCAGCCATGAGCTGTGTCCTGGTGACTTGGTTTGGCTAAGGGAAGTAAGATGTCACTTTCTGACATAAACTTTAAGAGTTGGTAAGGAACAGGAAATATTATTACTGCCTGGGTCTCAGCATATCCACTCAGCAGAGCAGAGCTCTCCAGTAGTCCTATAATGGACATATAGTATGAGCATTAAAAAACAAACAAACAAACTAAAACTCTGGGTTTCATTGGAGCCACAGCATAATCTGACTAATAAAACACATTTAATCTACTGTGAGTAGTATCCTGAAAAGCATCTGAAGATCATCTCTTGTCAGAGTACTGAACATAAGAATTACCCAAAGAAATAACAACATACCTATCAATTAAAGACTTGGCCTTCCCTTAGATGATTTGTAATCTAAGGGACTCTATCAGAGTAGAGTTCTAAAAGTATATGAGGGTGAGATTCTTGCATCAGGAGAAGCCTTGATGAAGTTGTAGAGTGCAATATCTTAGATTTATTCACAAACATTCCCATTTTATATAAAGGCTGTATCTCAAAGTCTCTGTAGCTCAGCATGCTAAGCCTGCTCCTTCAACTGAAACATTCACTCCTCACTTCAAACATAAAGACTTGAGCTAATTTTCCATGTCCTTCTCCCCAAGAGAGTTATTGGCATTGATTTTGCAAGTAATATAACATTAGTAATAATATCATTAATTTGTTCAATACTTAAGAGGTGCCAAGCCAAATGTAAAGCAGTTTATGTGGATTATGAAGTATATTCTTTTCAGTAAATTGATAAGGAAATTACTACTTTCATGTACCATTTTAGGAACTTAGAAATTGCAAAGGTTAAAAACTAGCCCCAAGTCACACAGCTGGTGGATAACTGAGCCAGAACAACAGTCCAGGCCTGCTTGATGCCAATGCCATTGCTCTGTATGGCCCTCATTAATCACCTCTCACCTGGATTATTGGAACAATTGTCTAACTTCTGTTTCCGTTTTTCTGGTAATTTTTTGACCCCTCCCATTCTATGTAGAATGTTGAAGGAGGAATGAAAATCTGACCTTGTAAGAGCTTCTATGAAATCTTAACTCCTTGTTTGTGTGACATGGAAACCTCCAGGACAAGGTTCTAGGCTATTTTCAACATAATCCTCCACCATGCCTATTTTCTATATTATGCTCTTCTCATTCTAGATTGATTTTGCTCTATCAATGTTATTGACTGTCACCTTGGGATACGTAGTTTCTTCTATAGCACCGTAGGGGGAAACTTCTCTGGGGAAGATCCTTTCACCTAAATCCAGCTATCATTTAACAAAACCTGTGCAGGTGAATGTACCATGGAGACTTTTTTTTTCAATATTACCACTTGGGTTAGACATTCCTGTTCTCCTATTTCATTTTATGCAGCATCTTTGATTGTGTATATCACACAATGATTTAAATATATGAGCTCTGGAATCGGGAGGACATGGGTTTAGATATCAATTCTGCCACTCTCTAGCTAAATATTATTTGACAAATTAGTCAATTTTGAAAACTATCAGTTCCAAAGCTGTTAAAAATGATACAAGTTTAAAACTTCCTGCACAGATTTTTATTTCATCATATTTTTCTATAGAATTATATTAAATAATTAGTTCAATATGACTGCCTATACTCAAACTTCAATAAAATATTTTTTTTGTTATTGACATTTAGTTAACACTTTATAGAACAATTATTTAAATATTAACTTGTGAACTCTGTAACATCAGGACACATTCTCCTTTATGGACAAGTGCCTAACATACTAGGCCCTCAGTAAATATTTGCTAATTAAATGAATGAATAGATTTAAAAATTGTGAGATGACATTTTTGTTAAACTCAAAGGGAAAGTCATGCATTCAGGGCTCCTTATAAATCCAGTAAATGGAATAAAAAATACAAAATATGGATTTTGAACAAAGGGATAAATTCTATTCCTGAGACTTATGAAAAATGACAAAAAAATATGAGGAGTACTGAGACAATAAAATAACCCCTTCTGGTTTGTCCCAATATGCACAGTGAAGTAAGAGATTTGTTCTAACTGAAATAGAGGGAAAAAATTGGAAGCTTATGGGCAAAAGAGCTTTGGAACATTTTTGAGAGCAATGAGCCAAGGAGTCAATGAGGGAGAAATATCAGGCATGCTGAGCAGTGGTCAGGGCCAGGTTGCAGCTGGTTGGTGTAAACATTAAGAAGGCCAGGTCTACTTGGCTATAGTTCTTTTTCCAGCGTGGATGCAGGCATAAAGGAGTGCGTCTCATCATGATCCCATGAAAGAAATCATCAAGGTCATCACAAAGTCAGAACAATGATTAAAAAGGCAGAGTATAGAATTTTATTTTGATCTATTGAAGTTGAAAAATTAGTTCCAAATGAACCAGCACATAAGATTCTTATAAATATTTGTTGAAAAACATTCAGTGATATGAATAGCAGATACCCACCTTCTAGAGCATATATTTCGTGGATAAAGCACAAATAACTAATAGGAGAGTGCTTCCAATTCATAACACTATCCACAGAAAGACAGTATTTTGTGTGTATGAGTTAAAACCTTCCTAGATTCTACTTTCTAAAGTACACTCAGAACCCAATTAATAGGATAAGTAAATAACTACAAATAATGTCAAAGAGCCTGTCCTTCTTTGACTGTGTTTACAGAATATAAAATATAAATGGAAGCAAATGGTTCATGATGAAGTGAATCTTCATTTGAATTTTTCTGTGGAATCACAAATAACCACGTGAGGGATAATGAATTCTACTCAATCCAGAGAATTGACTATAGAAACATAGTCTATTTTGCTATGAATATAACTGGCAGGTTCTGCAATTAATGAACATAGATATATGTTTAGTGTTGGTTTTATCTGACTTCACTTTTACTTACCCTTATACTTAATTATGCTTAATGGGAAAAACAGATGAAAAGTAGGTGTTGAAGGAAGACAAAATGAAGGGAGGGAAGCTGTATATGCAGAACCAGGAATTTGAAGCATTTGGAACAGGAAGGGGGATATGACCTGAATGTTTCTTTTGGACTATTCATTTTGACTCTTCCAAATTCATCATTGTTGCTTACTGTTAGTTATGCCATAGGATAGTATAAGAGAATGCAAGAAGAAACAATATGGCAAAGGAATGGCCAGGCTGTGCAAGGGATATAAACTTAAAACCAGGTAATGTCTTCTATTGAATATTTACACACAAAAAGTAAATTTAATTTCCTCTTAGCTCTGGAAAGTTTAGGTGAATTTAAAAATATCTCTGGATGCAATGATTTTAATAATAGTTCTAAACATGTAATAGAGAACAAAACATGGATTATTTTATGTCTGTAAAATTCATGTCTTTACATAAATCTGCAAATTATACAACTTTTCATAAATAGGAAAGTTCTGTGAGGTGTAGATACTTCCCCTCCTCTGGCTGTTCCTCAATTGTGCCTGTTCAGTGGGGGGAAAAAAAGCAAGTACTTTCTAAGTTCTTTTCCTTTTTACCTCAGAGAAAGACAATATGTTACATGCCGCTAGATATTTCAGGATTTTTTAGCCAGAAGATCAGAGAAATCTCATATAAGGAAACAAATTAGCTCACCAAAGTCATTTACTTTTAACAAATAAAGCAGAGAAGTGAATGAAACTTTTTATTTTATTTCTAGGAGAATATTCCAAACTGGAGCTGCCCTAGCTCCATTTCTTTTCACATCTCCTCAGTTTTCACAACGTCTTCCCACTGTCCCTCTGTCCCTCTTTAAGTGCACCATCTTGCCCTGCTCAACTGATATATTCTCATCATCCTGCCAGGAAAACATACCACATCCTGAAGTGCAGATTATTTCTGGCTCTTAGTGGTTTGCAGTGTGTGTGGTGCCTGAGGAGGCAGGCTGATCTTAGTACTGAGACAGTCTACCCCAATGAAAAGCATTGGGTTGGGCTCCAGTATAAATACTATTTTAAAATTTCTGAAGGCAAAAGAGAATCTGCATTGAGAGGATAAATGAAAGAGCTCTTCTTGTTTACGAAAGGCTTTTTTTTTTTTTTTCAGGTTCTGTGAGCTGTCCCGTGAGAACGCTGCTACATCTGTGGGAGAGAATAGAGTCCAAGGGAAAGCAGAAAGGAAGAAAAATGAGCCATGTTACAATTTTTTTATGATTCTGTTTAAATATCAGAACTTTTAAAGAAATACAGGAGTTGGGGATATAGCTCAATGATGGAGCATTTACCTAGTATGCCCTTGGAATCAATCCTCAGTACTAAAAAAAAAAAAAAAAATAGCATATACAGGAGATAGTATCATATTGATTTGCATACTGGCTGGAAAAGTGAGCAGAAATTCTAAGAATTTCTTTCATTATGATTGTCTTTCAACAATTATTCCATAAGTCTTCATATTTTGTGGTAAAATTTGGGTTGCCTTTCTTCTAAACAAATACTTCAGCAATTTATGACCAGCAAATAGATACTAAAAATTTGGAATGTTCTAAAATATAGTAAGAACAAAAATAATATTCTGTAATATGTATCAAGAATTCATTATATACATTGGTATTGAATTATCACCTGTTGCCCCAAATGAGGTGATTAATATAATGAATGTCACAATTGCCCCTGTAATCATGTGTACGTTTGTAATGGCTGAGAGATAGTGGAGAGGATTTATTCTAAAATTCTAGTAATATGTCCAGAAGGAAAAAGAAGAATGGTAATGGGATTCTGTACTGTAACTAGTTTGTCCAGATAATATACACCAAGCACTATTCCTCATTTATGTCCATATGCTAGATTAATATGAAGAACCCTAAAAAGGATAATCAAATCTATAGCTCCTCCACCCTCAACAGCAGAGAGAGAGAGAGAGAGAGAGAGAGAGAGAGAGAGAGAGAGAGAGAGAGGATTATCCAAAACTTCCAAGATCTTACTCACTAGAAAGAACTATCCTTGCTTCAACTGCCCTGTGGGAAAAAAAAATCTAGAAAATTCCATCAACTAACTTGTCATTGCATGGGACAACCATTGTTTTTGTTTTCTGACAGAGTATTACTTTTGACACAAGTCCCATGTGTCCTCTTGCAGATGCCAACTTTCTGTGAAGAAGCCCTTAAAGCCTTGAAATCCCTGGCTAGGCTGCAGTGACTTTTCATGGAAGGGCAGTCCCACTTTGCTTTTTCCCACTAGGATAACAGAGCTCTCTGACTAATAAAGTGCATTGTGAAGGCAGCTATTTTCAAGCCACCAAAAAGTTGCATATATATATTTCAGGGTGTGTTTATTATATTATCTATTGCAAGTAATCAGCAAGTAATAACCTAAGGGACATGCACTAATTTTTGCCAAACCTATACCCTTGATATAGGTTTGGAAAAAAATTGATACGCATTAAGCAAATAAACTGAGTAGGAATAGACTTATATAAGACACTATATAGGATATTTAGGCATTTGTTTTTACTTTATCTCAAACATTTTTTGTCTAGCAAATTCTTATGCATGTTAGATTTATCAAGTCATCTGATCCTATTTTCCCTACCCCTACTTGCTGAAAAATGTTTGTGTTGTCATTAAAAACTAGTGCTTTAAACTGTTTGTCAGTAGCTCATAACAAAATTAAATGCAAATAGTATCATATTGTCAATGCTCATAATTTTTTTATTAAATAATTCTAGTAATGATAATCAGTAGAATGGAGGGATTTAACTTTCTTTATGGTAGTAATTAATTCATTAATACCTCTAAAATACTCATGCATGACTAGTATTTAAGTGGATATTCATATTTTGGAAGAAATGTTAGTATTAGTATGATTATAAAATAGAGGAGACAATATATTAATCATATACAACATTTTAGGTTCATTATGAAGATGATGATGATGAAATATCAAAAGAGCAGAGAGATTAAATCTATTAACTCACAAAGCCTTCCTGGTGACCTTCAAAAAAAAAGATATCATGTATTTGCATTTTCAGTTGTAATAACAAAGAAATAGAAAAAAAATTCCTATTGATAGGGCCTATATTATGCTAAAACCTGTGTTCTTAGTAGGAAGCAACCAATCAATTACATGGGGAGTGTGAGGAAAAAGCAGTCACAGGGAGGTGTTCTCAGCCATTCTATATAGAAATGTAGAGTATTGATAAATAATGAACAAAGTTTTAAAAGCATTCCTGTAATTTTGTTTCTTTACTTTGCCCAGAAACTGACATTTGACCTATTCTAGCACATACTCATAAGTGTGAAATAGACAGATTTATTGCTAAAGGGATGTAAAATGAATGACTCTTCAAGTTACACATGCTGGGCTCTTTTAAAAGGATATTTTCCAAATTTATTTCCAGCTGAATGCAGTCTGATAATTTGGATAGTGCCTTTATGCAACCTTCTGTGTTTTTTGATTAAAAACCTTTATTTTACAGCTGAATTTCTACCATCTGGTTAGTGTGTGGCACAGGGTGAACATCTAATAATTCTGTTTTTATAATAAAATTGAATGTAGAGGATTCATGAAATCAGAGTATCAAGCCAAAGGCTCTAATGGGGTAAAGAAGTCAGTGTGGCGATAGTAGAACAAATTCAGGTACAGTGAAAGTGGCAAAGTTAAGGAGTCAGCCAGTGACCAGATCATGAAGGCTTTTGTAGAACATGGTAAAAATTTGAGTTTTGTTCTGTCAGTGTTAGAAAACTTTCATAGGAGTTTTCAGAACAGTGCATGGATGTGTGACGTGATCTAATTCTGAAGATTGCTATGAAGTATGCGAGAGTGGAAGCAAGGAGAATAATTAGAAGACACTGAAGGTTATTATTGTAGAGGTCATAAGTAGTAGCTACATTTTTTTGGATAGTACTTTTTTTTTCTTGCAGTGTTGGGGGTCAAATCCAAACTTCACACATGCTAGGCAAGTTCAATACCACTAAGCTATATCCCCTACATTTTGAAGGTAAACCAAAAGTGATTTTTAAATAGACCTGTTTTGCATGTCAAGGACAGGTAGAATCAAGAATCACTTTTAGGTAACAAGTTTTCATAAAGTTGGTAGCTGACAAAAACATTTATTTATTATCTCATAGTTTTCTCTGGACCGAGAGTCTAAGCACAGTTTGAATGGGGCCTCTGCTTAAAGTCTCAAAAGACCACAATCAAGAAACCAAACTGTCTTCATCAGAAGGCTCTTTTAAGAAAGGATCTGCTTACACCATTACTCAAGTTGAAGGCAGAATTCATTTCTGTGTGGAGGTAGTATAGGGGACACCAGTTTCTTGCCCCTTATTTCCTTGAACCACCCTTTGCTTCTCTCCCCAAAAGCTTCTGGGACATGGCCTTTTACATTTTCAAAGATGGCAAACAGAGTCTCCAAAACAGGTCTGCTGCAGGATTACATGACACCATCAAGGAATTGTCAAAACATCTACAATGTTTTGAGTGTCCCCTTCAATCTCCAGGTGAGGGAATACAAATACATGAATGCTAGACATCAGAGGTTATGAGAGGCCATGCTTGCATCTGTCCACCACAGAAAGGTAGGGTCTCCAGTGACAATGTTATTCAGCTGGTTTGACCTAGGCTTACGTACTCTCTTTTAAAATGATATAATAAAAGTCCTTACTTTTTAATGGCTTTTTTTTTTTTTTTGGTAAGGAGCTCTTCTTTTTCTAGCTAAAGTTATCCTTTCTGACACTGAAACAATGATGACTTAAGAACTTCTCACTTGAGAGCCTCTTTTTTCTCTTTGAATTAGAAGGTGATGATGGATTTGGACCTTACCGTAAGTGAAGGTTTAACATACCTGCTGCAGCAAGTGGGGAGGGAGATAGTTAAGATGGCATGAAAGTAGTTGCAAGTAGTATTTAGGGATTGGTTGAGAATATGAAGTCTGAGAACTTATCACTTCAATATCTGAAACTGTATTTCCCCAGTCTCCTCAATAGCCTGGATGCACAAATAGAGAAAGTTAACAGTTAATTGGCCAAAGCAGAGCCTCCTAGAAAGAAGACTTGGGAGATGAGACTACTGTCAGAGAATGAATGGATTGATAGAGAACATAAATCTAACTATATGGAACAAGAATTAGAGAAAGAATTTTCTTTGTAAGTCAAAGACAGGCTCTCTAAATGTAGTCTGAGATGTAGAAAGGGAATAAAGAAGTAAACAACTAGAAGAAATAGCCAGAGTGGAATGTAAGACTCAAAAAGAGAAAAAATCTTCACAAACCCTAATCAGAACTATGGTCATGTGTAGGAATAACTAAAGTGGAATGCAAAATATGAGACATAGAGATTGGAGACAAAGAAAAGGGAGAACAAAATGCTATAAGGTTTACTCATGTGATAAGAGAATAATAGGAAGGCATAAGACACAGGACAAAATAAATAACCAGGGTCAGAGACTTCAAGAAAGGTAAGCATGGGAGTAGAGTATTGACAATTGGTAGGTGGATGACAGAAATTGAAGGTAAAGTAATCTTCTTAGGAAAGAACTGGGTGTTAGTAAAGACTATTGAGGACAGAGCATATGGTAAGGGTTTTATTTACATGAGATTGGTGTTCCTGGGTAGAGTTCAAAAATCTGGATTGGGTTGGAGGACAGCTCTGTGCAAGAGAACACTGAGATATTATTGAAGAGAATATATTATCTACTACTACTGTATTCATCAGATTTGTTGCTTTGAGTAAAACAAGACTTCCAGCAGATGTCCAGTCATTTGAAGTCCCACATGGCTACTATATTTTGCTTTTGCGACAGTTTCATGAGCTGTATTAGGGAAGGGAGTCTGCTGGGCTGAGTGAGCTGTCATCTACTTCCACAATATCATTAATTATGGGTTTCTTTCCTTTATTCTCACCCAAATGTTGTCTACTGTGATATCCCTGCAGGTCCACAGATTCCCATTCAGTTGCCCACCTGCTTGGGATACAGAGATACTTCTCTACCACCTCTGGTTCATCAATTTATTTTAAAGAACTATTTAAATAAATTCAGTCCCTGTGGTCCCTTTATAAATAAAGTCTCCATGATAAATACAAAGTGAAATTATCTGACTTGGGCTAAAATACTTATTTCATATTATGTATTTTCTGTTCTCATTCTTATATACACATCTAAGAAAACTACTAATATTTTCTGATTATATTTTCTGTTACTTTATATGATATACTAAAATTTAGCTCTTCTTCCATCCTTTTCCTTAATTCCTTTTCTATTGCTTACCTTTTATACATTACTTTATTTTAAAAAACTTTTCCAAAATTAAGACAAGTTTTTACATCTTTATGGGGTATAGTAGGATAATTTGATATATGCATACAATGTATAAAAATCATCTTCTTAAAAATCAACAAATACTTATTTCAAAATACATCATAGATTATTGAAGCCAACAGTTACCCGAAAGTTATTCCTGCTTTCTATATTGATGTCCCTTATCTAACTTCTTCCATTTGACTACTCTGCTCTTCCTAGTCTCTGGCGACCACTATTGAACTCCTCTATTCTGTTTTTTTTTGAGTGTGTGTCTGGCTTATGATGATTAGCATAATGACCTTCAGTTCTGTTCATGTTTCTGCAAATGACAGGTATTCATTATTTTTCATAGATGAATAATATTCAATTGGGAATTTAAAACCTTCATTAAAAGAGTCAACTATTCAAAGTTATAAAGTCATCTGTGCAAATTGGTTTAACCCTTGAAAATTTTATTTTCTCCATTCTCAGGAGATATCCTCTTTTATGCTTCCCAAAGCACCTTCTATTGTTAGTTATTTTTGTTCAAATTAACTTCAGCCTATCCTGGGGAAGAGGTTATATAGAGAGAGCTAAAATCGTTTTTGATCATGAGAATTCCAGTAGTTACCAGGTGTGGTGATTCCTAAGCACTTGACAATTTCTGCTGTTCTAGAAACAGCACCAAGATTCCTGACCCTATCCTGTGCACATAACTGAATCCAACTTCTATCGGTTCGATTTCAGATGAGCCAGTCAGATTTATCCTATTCCAGGGAATTTTGACCATCATAACCAAAGAGGGACAGCCTGAAATTTTGTGGGAGACGGGGGGACTTGATGATAACATGCTAGTTTTAATATCTAGGAATCCCTTATCCCCAGAGCCAATCTCATATCTGTCCTTTCAGAAACTTTACTTCTCCATTATTCATTTTCCTTTTGAACACTATACAAACTTACAATAAATTTCCATGCCACATAACTAAGTAAAGGACCATTGCATTCTACTGTGCACACCAACATAAACTTCAAAGATACAGTAAACTTGTTAAGTGCCGCACAGAGAAGTATTCCATGCCCAAGGAAGGTATACTTGCAGTTTTATACTTAGCCAGAGAAGTTTTGAAAGTCTTGGCAATGAATAAAATTGAACCTGGACTGAAAATATAGGTAAATCAGTGGAAGTGCATTATCTCTTCTGGAAAAGCAAAATAACATGTACAAATCATTCCTAAAACAGATTATAACACAAAAGCATAACTTCAGATATGTTAAGGTGTATAAGTTGTATTCTTCATTTTTTAAAATGTATCATAGAAGTGATTTTATTGCTAGTTATATCACGTTTAGCATTAATGAATAAAATTTCTATATGCTGCATTTCTGTGAAAAATCTTTCTTTGTGCAACTTATTGAGGAAAAAAACTAAGGGAGATTAATCCATCTCTTACATTCACTCCAATCCACTCTATAAAATATAATGAAGGTGATTGAAGAAGGCAATTATAAGATTTAGTTTCTTTAAGAAGCTCAAAGTACTTATCTGTTGTTATTCAACTGATTTTGTAGGATCCCCTTGAGAGTAATGGAAAATAGCTATTTTATAACTAGAAAAATTAATGCAGGAATACCACATACTGTGTTAACTGTGCAAGCAGGATTAGGCATCACAAACCTCTGAGTTTACAAAATGTCATTAGCCCATTAAATTATCCTGGGTCTGTCATAGTACTTAATGCGGCTTCTTCCTCTTCACTGTGCTTCCACTAAGTGATGGACTAAATGACTCAACATTTGGGGAAACTTCTTCTGTGAGTTGACAAAAAAAAAATATTTAGTGCCATTTACCTCCATTAATGGTTTGTCCCTCGTCTTTACAGTTCTCAATGAAAACATGTGTATCACTGCTAAAATGTCATGTGTATCACTGCTAAAATGTCATGTATATCATGCTTAGGCTAAACCACTTTAGAAGCTGCAGTCACATTCTTCAGTCT
The DNA here is from genome assembly GCF_045843805.1 of Urocitellus parryii. Taxonomy (NCBI): domain Eukaryota; kingdom Metazoa; phylum Chordata; class Mammalia; order Rodentia; family Sciuridae; genus Urocitellus; species Urocitellus parryii. The sequence continues at coordinate 88,187,211 of NC_135538.1, read as the reverse complement.
TCTTTTAAATTCCTTTAGTGGGATATTCTACGTGTTTATTGTGTCTTTCAACATCCTCTGCCTTTGACTTTCTACATTTACCATCAGCTTCAGCCAGGTTGTTTTATTCCCAATGAGATTAACTTTTGTGTGCTTTTTCTCTTACTCTCTTCACTTTACTTTACAAACTTCCTTTCCTCCCCTCACCTTCTTCTGAGTCATCTTGTTTCTCCTGACAGGATACCATCTCCTCAGCCTGCCAATATCAAAATCCTACTCATTCTTTCTGCTCCATAAAGTTTTCCTGGAATCTTTAAATTAAGTTATCCTTCTCACTTTTAAATTAAGTGGCACTCTCATCTGTATCAGGATTATTAGTGCTGTTCATTGCATGGATTCATTCTCCCTTGAGTATTTATTCAAGCTTTATTTTGTTGCTTCCTTTAATTATATCTCTTCTTCCTACAGATTAATATCTCCCAAGGACAGCAACTGTGACTTACCTCTTGTAGCTCAGATAACAACTAGGACAGAATTTTTAGCACTTACCAAATATATAATAAATGGACATTGTTAGAGCTGATTAATTCACTAGCTGGTTGAAGTGAATTTGAGGGTATTCTGATGCTTTGGAAAGCAGAAGAAACTTATATAACTTCTTGATATGTACATACTAATAATAAAAATGAGAAAACTCCATACTCACGTTTTAAATGAAAAATGATTTCAAAAATTATGAATTCTTGTAATTTTTTAATATGAAATCTAGAAGTTTAGAAGACTAAATAACACAAACACTAGGAACACTTTTGCCCTAATATTAATCTTGATTGCCATGTAATCTAAAACAAGATTCTATATTGGTTTGTTTGTTAACTTTATTTATTTTCTTATGTGGTGCTAAAGATCAAACCCAGTGCCTCACACAATCTAGGCAATATTCTACTGCTGAGCTACAACCCAGCCCTGTATTTGTGGATTGAACATTTTAATATATTATTTATTCAGGTAGTATGGAGTTTTCTCATTGATTTATGTATGAACACCCAAGGACTATCCCCAAACCCTACTTGAAAAATCATGTTCTGTACCTGCTGCTTTGACCACACTCATCTACAATTATTAGCACTTATCACCCCACCTACTGTAGAGTTGATAGTTGATCCAGTTCATGATTCCTATATTTTGTATTCAAATGCTTACTCCAGACTTCCCAAAAGCTGCTTCCATATATTTCACACATTCTTTATTCAAAAATCTCCACATTCAATTTAACAAATATCTCATGAGTTATTAGTAACACGGTACTAGGCTAGCTACTGCCAATGAATCTACAGTTTGTTAAAATGTTTTTTAAAAAAATCACATATAAATCACCTGATCAAGTTATTCTATTCCAGGATTTAATTTGAACAAAGGCATCAAGATTAGGCTATAACATTCACAAATGAGAGTGCTCACTGTAGCATTATTTTAAGTGTTAAAATATTCTAAACCAAAACAAGAACATAAATGTTGTACATTCAAAAACATGAAACAAAATACTAACAGTAAAAAATATTATGAAGATTGCTTTATAACAAGTACAACGGTAATTATATAGTTTTGTATATAATAATTTATTAATTTATTCAGGCATATTTATGACCACATGAAATGTTTGGCAGATAATTCAAAGCAATCTTTATATAGCCACAAGCAAATATAGAAGCCCCTACCCTTGTATAGCTGGTATTTTTATGGCAAAAATAGTACCAACAGAAAATTGTTATATAGTCATAGACAAAATAAAGGTGAGTCTAACTCAGGTGCTATTTCGAAGGATGACCAGAGAACATAGAATCAGAAAAATGGATATGCAGGAAAGAGCATTTTAGATGAAGCAAATATTAAGGCTTGATATTGAAAATTGCTTGCACTAAATGAAATTGGCATTCAAAATGAACAAATAAATGAAAAAAGGAATTATTCACTTATTTTCATTATGATCTTAGGGTTGCATAAGTCTCACTGATTTGTTTTACACAGGCATATCTTATTAGCCAGTCCTAGGCTTATAAAAATTGAGTGCCTAACATTTACAGGTACTTTTTCAAACTTTTAAAAATTCATAACACAAATTGAAAATTTTGTTATTATGCCTCCCCTTTTACAAAGGAACTGAGAGCTAAGAAGATAGTATATCTGGTATTCCAAGTTAGTCGTATGTGCTCTGTATTCAAAAATTTTCTACTATGTGCTGTTGCCTTTCATGACGAATGAATGTGGGAGAATGTGCATACTCCCATTAAACAGAAAGGAATATAGGTTCTAGATGTGTGCTTGTAGGAAAAAGTTAAATTTTATGCATGGACTTTTCCCACATATGATGTATGTGTGTGTGTGTGTGTGTGTATTTCTCCACCTATGATATATATGTGTGTGTATATATGTATGTGTATATATATATTTGAAATTTAATAGGCTTAAGAAAGAAAAATAATGTTCTTTGAGTTTATTGAAAGTTTGTATGATTTATTTCCTAGAAAATTTAAACAGTTATTATTAACTTCTTAGATTTAACTTGAATGTCCTTAGCATGAAAATTTAGCATTTTCTAGATTTAGAAACATACTACCTAGGAAAAAAAAATTGTAGGGTAATATAATATTTTGGAAGTTTACTTTTAATAATAAAATTTACCTAATCTCTATCTCTCATCAATGCATAATAATTACTCTTTAATTCTAGTCAGTATACTTGAAATTTACTTAGTTCTCTCCTGATAATTGTGGAGGAACTGAAATCTTTGCTAGTAGCCTTTTCTTCCTAAAATATCCAAGGTCCTCTCAAAATCCATCATTCTCACTGTTTCCTGTTAAGAAACCTCAGAGCTCTGAAAGGTCCCCTGACTCTTACTTGATGCACTTACCTTGTCAAGCAGAGCATAGTCTGAAAACGAACCATCCAGATCACTCCTCAAGTTCTGCTCAAATCTTACCATACCTTGATCAGTTTATACATTTCATATTAAAATAATATATTTTATTTAAGAAAATTTTACAACATTATTACTTTACAATTAAAAAGAAGACCATTTATGTCAGTTAAACATTGGTAGAAATACTACTTTATGCTTTCATAAGATGTGTAAACTTAACTGGTTAAGCCTTCAAGTCTCAACTGCTAAATGAGGATAATTTATTTTATACCATGTAAAGTTGTGTAAGTATGCAATTTTTTTAAAAGAAGGAAAACCCTTAAGAAAGTTTCTGATGCATAGTTAACACATAAGAAATGTGATTGTCATTATAAGGCACTTTCTGATATCTTGTTTGAAGCCCTGTTTTTTAATTCAACAAACTAAAGCATGCTTCATTAAAAATGGAGTAATAGAATCCAGGCATGATGGCACTAGTTTTTAATACCAGCTACTTTGGATTCTGAGTTGGGAGGATCACAAGTTCAAGGTTAGTCCCGGCAATTGAGCAAAGACCTACCTCAAAAAATTAAATAAATAAAAGGGGCTCAGGATGTAGTTGGTGATAAAGTGCCCCTGGATTCAATTTCCAGTTTTACACACACACACACACAAATGATAGGTATGTAGCTAAGTGGTCACTAAGTGGTATAAGTGGTAGAGCACTCACCTAACATGTGCTAGACTCATTATTGCAAAATATAAAAAATAAATAAATTTAAAAGCCAATAACATAAATGGATTACAGAAAATAGTCATACATTAGACTATTTCTAATCTTTTTTATATGGTACCAAAATACATAAAGAACTTTTCTTTTAGTTACACTGTTTTGACATAATAAATTATTATACAAACCATTGATAAAACTCTGTTGACACTTTGATTATTATCAGAAGGCCCCCTTTTTAAGGAAAAGAGTATAATTGAATTTGAAATCAGTTTTAAATTGTATTTCAGTTATCTGTGTACCATTAAGTCAAGTGTTAAATCTCTGTGAATCTGCCTCACTCTCATTTCTAAACTGAGTGTAATACAAAAACATGGCTAGAGTGCTTATGATGATTAAATAGTATATTTACATTAAAAGCCATATACAGATCTCTCTCTCTCTCTCTCTCTCTCTCTCTCTCTCACCCCCCCCCACACAAACACACACTTAAAAATGGAAGGCATTAATAAAGGAAACAGAAGATATCACCAAATTATAAAATTGAAGGAACAAAAGAAGAAAGAGAAATAGGGAAGGCAGGCAGGCAGGCTTATCATGTAAAATGAAAAAAAAAAAAAGAAAAAGAAAACCACCAAATCTGAAACAGGATATAATGCTGCCAATAACATCAGAATAAATTTAAAATGTTAGGGTCTGTAAACAAGTCAAGATGGTGCCTAGCATTTTGCCAGAGGGAGTGGTTTGTGAAGCCATTAAGTGTGGAGATTCCTTATTGGTTGACTGCTGTATCTAGTTTATGTTAATTAAGATAAGCTGTGTGGAATGTATATATACCCCTCCTGTCCTACAATAAATGGCTCCCACTCCAGCTGTATCAATCTACACAAGTTGCTCATCACTCCCGCCCCCCCCTGTTATTTTGCTGCAGCAAGACTGCAGCATTAAAAATCATAAAGGACCACTTTGCTCAGCAATAATTTATAAAACTCGTATGAATTTGATGACAAGCTGATGGACACACTGTATTGTCTAGGTTGTGATGGTAAAACAGGTATTTATTCATTACTGATGGGAGTATAAAGTCATGGAATCTTCATGGAGAGCCATCAGGCAATCTACTGAATTTTATAATTTAAATACCCTTGGATAAAATAAGTTCACTTTTTGAAATTCATCTACATATCCTCTTACATTTGTGAAATGGTGTACATATATGCAGAGAACACTTAAATAGGAATAGGCTATATAATGTTAGGGCCCTACACTGAAATATCGTGCTGCTGCAGAAAGAATCAAGTAACACTATATATTATTAAAAAGAGCACAATAATAAAGATTAAATCACAGAACATGAGCATAGTATGCTTTCTCTTAGAGAAAAAATTAGTAAAGCTCTGTATGAGTATGTACACACAGGTGCACACATAGACATTCTGTAGGATGATATTCAAGAAATGTATAACAAGAATTCCTGTAGGAGAAATCAGTTAGGTAGCTGGAAAATATATTTGAGAGAGAAACTTTTCCACTGAATTTTTAAAAATATTTTGAAATGTATACATTTTATGTATTGTATTATAAATTAGAAAATTAACATTTTAAAAATCATAAATTGTTATACACAGGTAGAAAGAACCAATCAAATATAAGTAAATAGATGAGTGAACAGAAATAGTAGAGTAGAGGAAGGTATATGGGAGAGGGGAGAGAAGACAGGGGAAAAATGGGGAAGAGAATAAGGGGGACAGTCATAAACTAAAATCAAATTTCATGCATGCATGTGTTTATCAGGATGAACCCAACTACTATGTATAACTATAAAGCTCTAATAAAAAGTTATAAATTGATAATTTTCATGAGCCAAGACTTAAATATTTCATTCTCCCTGTCATATTTTTACTCAATTCATTAGCATGGAAACAGCTCCAGGATTCAGCTAAGAGTATTATCTGTGGTGTATTTTGTACCAAAACACCATACTAGATCCTGGATTTATAAGCAAAAGCAACAGACTCAGAAAGTATATTATTAATCTAGGAAGAAAAAAATGATTAAATGAATAAATAAATATTTATTTTTGTTTTGTGTAGTTTTTCTCAAAAATATTTGACTGTTTAACTACTTTTGATAGGTATAATTTTTATACCTGAAACACACTTCAAGAAATACTATATTTAGTAACCTCTTATGGCAAGATCTTTCCCAAAAGAAAGAAATGATGATGAGGATGATGAGGAGGAAGACACTGAGGAAGAAAAGGAGGAAGAGAAGAATAAGGAGGATAATTTATATGCTTAAACAAAATTTAAAAAGGAGAAACTTTTTAAAAATTTTGGTATTGTGTTTGAAAGCTTAGTTATGTAGCCAGTGCTATGACACCCCTGGGTTCAATTCCCAGTACTGAAGAAATAAAAATAAAGAGAGAGAGAAAGAGAGAAAGGAAGGAAGGAAGGGAGGGAGGGAGGGAGGAAGGAAAGAAGGAAGGAAGAAGGGAGGAAGGGAAAAAAGAAGAAAGGGAGGAAGAACAGGTACTGTCAAACAAATTTGCAGTCTAGCAAGAAATAAGCTCAGGTGCAGAAGGCTGAGCTAGTGTGGGAGAAAATCCTAACACTCTCCAGTGGAGTTAGTGAAATTGGGGAAATGGCTATAACTTAAAAGTCTCTACACCTGGACTCCTGAGTTAGAGCATGCAGTTTACCTTTATATTTCATTTTTCATTCACAACTTTTTTTTTTTTGTCTTTTGATATGATTGATTTTTGTGCACCCAAGCCTGAACTTCCACTCAATGAGAGGAAGCAAGGAAGAGAAAAAGAGGTACTGGGGCATAAAATTTATCAAATTGTACTATGTGCATGTATAAATATGTCAAACAATGGATCCAACTATTATTTACAATTTTAATGCAGCATTAAAATAACTTTAAAAGATACATACTATAAATCACATGATTAGATTATCTCAGCCTTGACATCCTAGTGAATGAGAAAAATAAATATATATGTGCTAGTTTGTTTTGTGCTATTTAAAATAAAATGTATTTCTGAAAAATGATAGAAAAAATAGGATTCTGAAATACATTGTTATAAAAGTGCATGTTCTAAGAAAAGCAAAGCTAATATATAAGTGCATTTTACCATAGCTATAAAATAATTAATAAATGTGCATACTGCTATTCTAAAAATAAAGAAAGAAACGATGCTTTTTGTATATAAAATGCAAGTCATTGCTAAGGTAGAAGAAGTACTTTATTCAATTTTTCATAACAGTATGGTGGTCCTGGCATAACAAAGACATGTAGCAATAAATCATAAATTCCCCAATTTTAATAGGTAAATTTCCATATTTAACCCAAATAGATAAGCTATCCATTTAAAAATTGGAGCAAAAATAGGAAATTCACTTTTTGCCCTGCTTTTCTGTTTATTTCTTAATCAGTCCCACAGACAGTTTCTAAGGCATATCTTTAAAGCTTTGTTGCTGAAATAATACCAAGTTATTACTCTAAGAGTGTCATTCTACTCCTAGAGACTACAGTGCCCCGAAGCACAGGACCATGCTGATTTATTGATTTAGGAAACAAACACTTATCGAATAACTATTACAAAAAGTACTTCGTTGAGTGTTGGAAAAGAAAATAGAGACATGACTAATTTATAATTGTATATAAAGTAGGTCTCAATTGAACAAGAGAGCCATATGCATGCAAAAATTTTACACAAATGTAATCTAAGGGAGGTGAAGGTTATGAATAAAGCAAACAAACAATAGTTCAAATGTTGTGGGTAAAATTGTTCCATAGGTTTGGAAGTGTTAGTAAAGGGCTGGCCAGGATTTATAGTGCTGCCCCCTTATGCTTTGAATCCCTGGCACCAAATAAAGGTATTTCCCAGATACATTCTTTCTCGTGCCACCTCATTCCCACTAATTAGGTGGAATATCTACATGATGGAAAAAGGAGATTAATTTGAAAGTGTCTTTGAATCCTTTCTTCTGGTATTATTTTAGTCAGTTTTTTCACTGTTGTGACTAAAAAGGATCTGACTAGAACAACTGTAAGGAGGGAAAGTGTATTTGAGGGTTTATGGTTTCAGGTCCACACAAGGTCAGCTCCATTTCTCTGGGCTCCAGATGGGGCTGAACACTATGGCAAAGTGTGTGCCAGAGGGAAGCAACTCACATCATGGAGATCAAGAAGCAGAGAGAGAGAGAGAGAAAGAGAGAGAGACTCCACTCTCCAGATACAAATCTATACACCAAAGCCATGCCCTAATTCCCATCTCCTCCAGTCACACCCTATCACTTTAGTTACCACTCAGTTAATCGCTATCAGAGCATTAAATCACTGATTGGGTTAAACTCTCACAGCCCAATCACTTCCTCTGAATGTTCTTGCATTATCTCACATGTGCACCTTTAGGGGACACTCATATTCAAATAATAACATTCTGCTCCTGGCCCCCAAAAGCTCACAACCATCTCACAATGCAAAATACAGTTTTTCTATTTCCAAGTGCCCCCATAGTCAACAGTTCTGAGATAGGTCAAGTCCAAAGTCTTCTCTGAGGCTCATGGCAATCTTGGATTGTGAGCTCCTATAAAAGTAAAAGCAATTTACAAGTATCCAGTATATAATGGCACAGAGTAAATGTTTTCATTCACAAAATTAGGGGCATAGAAAGAAGGAATAGGATCAAACAAAGATTGAAATCCAGCTGAGCAAACAAGTCCTGAAGCTCCACATCCAGAATCTTGGGCACATGACATCTTTTTGTTTTCTTTTAATAATTTTTTAGTTGTAGATGCACACAATACATTTATTTATTTTATTTATTTTGGTGTGGTGCTGAGGATCAAACCCAGTACCTCATATGTGCCAGCAAGCACTCTACCACTGAGCCACAACCCCAGCTCCACATGACATCTTATTGTTCTCCCCAAAGAGCATGTGTGGCTGCACCTTTGTGGCATTGTTGGTTGCAACCCAATGGTCTTTCTGTTGGCTTGTCTCTGCTCAATTCCTACAGTTTTCCTAGGATGATGTCCCAGGTTACTAGCATTTCTTAACCTCCAGAGTTTCTACTGCAGCTGTGGCTTCCTCCTCACATCTCCGTATTTTGACTTCTCCAGAGTGCCTGCAGGGACTCCAATCCAGCTCATTTTGCCTAGCCTCCCAGGTCTTCCTTTGAAATCTTGGTGGAAGCTTCCATAAACCCTTAATTGTAGAATCCTGCATTTCTGCAGAACCAGCACTACATAGTTGATGACAAGGTCTGCAGCCATCTAGAGTAGTAGTCAAGCCTCCAATGACCCTTGCTGCAGCAATCTCTGAGTCTCTAGGTGGCTGAGTATGTTGGAAAAACTTCCTAGGCCCCCTTGTGCAATAAAGATTCCCCACTGGTCTCTTCTCAAAAGAATTTTCACCTTTTTTTCCTTGAACTTGAGAGGAGTGTAGTCTTGGACAGCTCTTATGATGCCATCTTTTTTTATTGTCTTTAGGCAAAGTCTTAAGCATTTCTGTAGTGGCAGAAATGTCTTTAACAACTGCAACTTTCTTAGCCTTAGTTTTACTCCTGCCTTTCAAGGACAATTTATCCAAATCTTTCTGCTCTGCTTTCTGCTCCTGATACAAATATATAAATTTGCCTAAAAGCTGCCCGCAATTCCAAAGCCATGCCCTAACTCCTACCTCTTCCAGTCACACCCTAGCACTTTATTTACCACTCAGTTAATTCCTATCAGGGGGGATTAAATCACAAATGGGGTTAAGACTATCACAATCCAATAATTTCCTTTGAATGTTCTTGCATTGTCTCATATGTGAGCTCTTGTAGGACATCTCATATCCAAATGTAACAGGTATCTGTGTCTCTCAACTAAAAGGGGAACACTATCAACTCCATCTCACTGTAGAGGTAAGTGTCCGCATAGAAATAATTTTCTCTCCTTCTTTCTTCCCACAAGGAAGAATCTTTTTTCTCATTTATTTTTTAACTTTTTAAATTGATTGTAAATTGCTACATAAATACGTGAAACATGTACACATTAATGGGATACTATGTGAAGTTTTGACACATGTATGCATTTCATAATATTTAAATTAGGTTAAGCACATTTGTTTTCTCAGGAACTTATAGTTTCTTTTATGATGAATTCATTCAAAATCCTAGCTTTTTGAAATGTACGGTATATTATTGACATCTATAGTCACGCTACTGTGCAATATTATACCAAATTTAGAAAAATCTTTTCAAAAACATAAGTACTTCCATATTGCCTCTGCATACCTACCTTCTAATATTTTCCTCTGTACTAATTAAAACTTGCTTTATTCTCAAAGTTTTTGTACAATCCTTCAAATTCCATAGCTAGTATAAAACCTGTCCTTGTTGATTTTTTTTTCCCTCTAAATATTTGAATGTTCAGGCACAGAATATACATTTCAGTAGCTCTTTTAGACATTTACTTTTCCATCTGCAAGTGATGATACCCACCCTAGTGAAGCATGTACCTTGCTACATTACCTGCTTTTACAGTTCCTTATCAACAATACTCCTCAGCAGGGACAAGGCAGTAGGCTTAGAGTCTTCTCTATTACCATGGCACTCTGGGAGCTTTGGTGGAAGGGTGCCTCAAAATCTTAGATATGGATGACTTGATATTTTTCCTCACATAGTTCTGACCTTAGCAATTCATTCTCTAAATAATGTTAAATCCCAGATTCATCAACATTTCACATTTTAAACCTGAATGCTCCAATTTCTCATTATGATCCCTAATCCCTATAATTTTCATGCTGCAGTTCCTCTAAATGTGTTCCACTATCATTAATCTCTACACTTTCTTGAATACTTTCTATTTTTGGTATTCATTAATCCTTTTTCACTAGTGCTCCAACATAGCAGCATTTCCTACTCTACCAAAAATGCACTATTCAAAGTATTTTCTAACTCTCTAACCAACATGTTCAACATCTTTGGTCACTTGTCTTTTTTTCTAATCTTAGATCACTATAAATTTCTAAATTCTATATTTCTGAACATATTGAAGAACATTTGAGAAAATATCCCGTTACCAGGTACTAAAGTATCTTAGTTACCACCACCCTCTGCCTACCTCGCAATGTAAATAAATTTATCACTCTTTCTGAGTCTTTGAGAAGCTACTTCTCTCATTCAAAATTAATTATTTTGAAATATTGCTATTTCAAAATAATTAATTTGTTCCAACACTCCTAATACACATGTCTTAGTCCATTTGGGCTATTATTGCAAAATACTATATACCAGGGAGCTTATAAACAATATAAATGTACTTATCATATTCCTGGGGAAAGAAGTAAGGTTTGGTGTCAGATAAAGGACCTATTTCCTGATCCATAAGTAGCACCTTCTTGCTATATTTGCACGTGGTAGAAGGAGCAAGGCAGCCCTCTAATTCCTTCTTTGGAAGCATACCAATTTGTGAGGGATCTTCCTTCATGGATAACCTCCTGAATGTTATTTCCTAACATCATCATGTTGGTGATTAGGTTTCAGCATATGAACCGGTGGAACACATTCAGAACATAACACCACACTAGCCCCAGATTCTTCTCTATCAGTAAAAAAATTTGCCTTTAACTTTCAGAAAAAGTTGAAATAGTCAGTATCTACGTCTTCCATGGAACGAACTGCAAACATGCATGCTATTTTCCCACTTTCATTTTCAAAGGAAGGAAACATCCCCTGATTATCTCATGTTAATTAATTCACTGGCATCTGGGTCAGAGCTTCTGAAACTTTTAACATGCTTATGAAATACCTGGGGATCTTGTTTAGTGCAGTTTCTATTTCAGTAGGCTGAAGTAGAGTTAGAGATTATAAAAACTCTCCAATATTCTTTATGCTTTCGGTTCTCCAACTATAGCAACACTGTCATAAAATACATTTTTTAAATTTTGCTTTGGCCTGGACTAAGTGGCTCATGAAGGCAAAAGCACCCACATGACAGAATAGTGATAATGTGGCTCAGTTTTATTCTCCCAAACCATAAGAATTAATAATTTTTCTAAGAACATTTTTAATTCTTCAGTAGCCCTCTATTCAATCAATAGCTGACAGCTGATAGTTCTATGACATTTTGGAGACATCAGTTTAATTCTAGCTCTTTTCTGGACTCTCAGATTATTTTTAGCTGGGCTTCTACTAACAATCTCACCCTCATGATTCTTTCTTGCATAGTGAATGCTCTAACATAAATGCTAACAGTAATTTCTCTGTTTAAAAATTTTCAGTGATTTGGAAGTAAAAACAAACTGTAACTCTTTCATGAACTATGCTTTACAAATATTCCTAGTTTTGCTTCCCCTTATATATCCAATTCTAACTCCCTAAATTGCTGGACATTTTTGTTCCTAATATTCTTTGTTATCCCTGTAAGCAGTTGCTTCTCTTTGGGAAAAGCACTTCTCCCTCATTGGTGTTTTCTCTTTCTATTCACCTTAAAAGTCATTTTCATCCTCTTTTTGCAAACACAGTAAGTACCTGTAGTTACTTATATAGTAACCTTTCCTTAGTATGTACATAATTCAGATACACAACTCACCATATGTTTATGTATGTCTTTATTTTCTTGTGCCTTGCTTGGTATCTTTCAGGAAAGGAATGTTGTTTTGTAAATTCAAGTATCTTCAGTATCTGTTATAGATAAGGCATCCAATAAAAGTATATTTGATTACTGAATTAAGAAATAGTTTGATTGTATATTTTAGGTACACATTTTATTAAAAGAACAAACAATAGCAGCCATACTTAAAAATGACATAGTAATTTCAGTCCACATACCACATCTATTTCTGTTTACTAGTTATAACTGGTCACTCTACTTCTGTAAATTCAAAGAGCATACAATAAACAATAATACAAAAGCATATAATTTAATTAGGAAATATGATATTTATGGTCAATAGCAATGTACCCTTAGATGCCTTTATCTAGTATTAAAAGAAAAACATGTCAATAGAAAATATTAACTTATTTTAAAAATATCCTTGTTATAAGATCTCAAATACATTCTTAGTTCTGTCCTACTTCAGCAACCTAAATAATTTTTGGAAGTTCCTGAAGGAACAGATTTCACATGTCGCAAAAAATGTTTATAGGGTGCTTATGCTAAGGTCAGTAGGTATACCTGAACTATCAATGTACTGCACGTGTGTGTGTGTGTGTGTGTGTGTGTATTTGAGAAAGAGAGAAGAGAAAGATTCAATTCAGATAGAAATTATTCATATATGTTCTCTGAAATTTTAATAGTGATTTTACAATAAATCAAAATACAGGTAGAGAAATCTTCATATTGTTCTCTTCCCTGCTTTTCTTCTATGACTGCCATGACAGCAATCTCTGCTGAGCTAGGTAAAGTATTATTTAATCTGTTGTTGTGTTACTTATCTTTTCATCATGAGAATAAAATTAGAAAAAAATTTAAAGAACAATGATGAATACTAGTAACCTGAAAAAATGCAAATCAAAACTAAGATGAAATACTTCATATCTACCTGGATGTCTCTCATCACAAAGATAATCACAGGTATTGGTGAGGATATAGAAATATTAGAAAAATAATATATTTTTAGTAGATTATAAAATTTTTCAGCAGTTTTGGAAAAATGTTTGATAGTTCCTCAAAAAGTTAATCACACAGTTATCATGTGTTAGCAATTATATTCCTAGTTCTATCCATGTGAGAATTGAGAACATGAATTTGGACCAAAACTTACACACACATGTACAGAGCAGTAATATGTATAGTGGTTACAAAGTGAAAAAACCTAAATGTTTTTTAATCAGTGAGCAAAAAAAACCACAATGGGGCATAGCAATACAACAGAATGTTATTTGGACATAAAAAGAAATGAAGTCTAATACATGTTTCATGAAAGCTAGATGAATCTTGAGAACATGATACTAAGTGAAAAAATCCAGCTACTAATAACTACATATCCATTTATATGAAATATCCAAAATACAGAATAAAAAATGAGCACTTATTATGGATTAACAAGAGTTACTGGAAAAAGAAGAAAGGGGAGTGATTGCTACTGACATAAGATTTATTTTAGGATGAAGAAAATTATATATGTATTATACATCAGAGTTGGTTACAAAATATTGTGCAATGTACAAAACTGAATACAACAAAAATCATGGAATCATGCATTTTAAAACAGTGAAACTAATGGTTGTATTAATAATAGCTCAGTTTTATGCAAAAATGTTATAAAAGTCCATGAAGTCATAAATGAGTCTATTAATCAGATTTCACATGTCCCAAAAAATTTGCATAGTGTGCATATGCTAAGGTCAGTAGGTACACCTGAACTATCAATGTACTGCACATGTGTGTGTGTGTGTGTGTGTGTGCAAATTCGAGAAAGAGAGAAGAGGGGAAGGTAGTATTACACTTCTGTGTAATACACTATTTCAGAGAAAGAATTGATGAAAGATGATGGGAAAAGCCAAAGGGCACACACACAATTATGGAATGACTTTTAAAACAAAGCCTTCCAAATCCCTATAAGAGGCATGAAAATGTAAAAAGAAGTTAGGGGATAGTTAGGTTTTGGAAAGGGTAACTCCAGACATAAGAGTACTAAATTCTTAAGACTGATATTGCCCCTGTGTATGGCAGAGCACAACTGAAATCACAGCAGCTCAGGAGGCTGAGGCAGGAGGATAGCAGATTCAAAGCCAGCCCCAGGAATTTAACGAGGCTGTAAGCAAACTAGAGAGACCCTATATCAAAATAAAAAATAAAATTAAAAAAAGGGCTGGGGATGGGACTCAGTGGTGAAGTGCTCTTGGGTTCAATCCCTGCTACCAAAAAAAGAAAAACAGAAAAAGGAATAATACTACCAAATTTCTGATAAAAGAGCATAGAAACTTGTACTAGAAAAATGACATTGGTACTTGACAAAATAATAAAAAAAAATTTAAAGGGAAGAGTCAAATGAATACTAATTTAAGTGGAGAAAATTTCAGTGTTTATGTCATGCAGGAAAATTATGTATTCTATTTCTAGTCTTCAGGATTAATTGGTATTTCAGAAAGATTCTTGTGATGGATTCGAGTTGATATGCCTCATTTTCTTATTCATTGCTGGACACTTACATGGATTCTTAAATATTGTGTTTAGTGCTGAAATAACCATAGAAGTACAGATGGATGACATACAAATTTCATTTTCTTTGAATATATTCCCAGTAATAAATGATATGAAGTAGGCATAGAAATAAAAACATTACATGATTTCACTCACATTTGGAATCTAAAAAGGTTGATGTCTTAGAAACAGTATATAACGGTAGTTACCAAAGGCCAATGAGGAAGATATGAAGAGATGTTAGTCAAAGGATATAGAATTACAGTGAGAAAAACAGGAATAAATTTCAAGTGGTCTACTATATAGGAAAGTGACCATAGTGAATTGCAGTATGTATTATGTTCTTTAAAAATGTAAAATAGTGTATGTCATGTGCTTTTTTGACAAAAAAAAAAAAAAAAAACAACTATTTGAGGTAATCTGTTTATTAATTAGCTAGATTTAACCATTCCAAAATTTATATTATTTTAAAACATGTTGTACATGGTAATAAAAGCATACATTATCTGTCAAATTTAATTTTTTAATGTAAAATAAATAAAATTATATTTCTATTTTTGTTCCAAAAATAATAAATTCTTTTTTGAAACAAAATTAAAAGGACATGTATATATATACACATACAAATATAATAAAAACATTTCATTTAATTTTATTCAAGTCAACAATGTAAAAATTTCAGTATATAAGATAGTAATTTAATTCTATTAATGATAAAATTCCTTTTGTAGTACAGTTTTGTAATTACCTAAGAAATTTATTATAAATAAGAATTTTTCATATCAATTAGCCATGAAATATCATTAATTAATGTTGAGGATCTATGATATATGTCATGTGCTCTATTGTTTACTTCCCAAATTCATATTTTGAAGTCATAATCTCTTGTACTTCAAAATATGGCTGTATTTAAAGACAGGAGTCTTTAAATGGGCAATAAATATGAAACTATCATCATAGTGGGAAATATTCTAATTTAACTAATGTCCTTCATGACACTGCTACACACAACATGAAGATGCTGGAAAAAGATCATTGACAAGCCAAGGAGAAGGCCCTCAACATAACCAGCCTGATTTTGGATTTCTATCCTCCAAAATTGGAAGAAAATAAATTTCTGTGGTTTAGAGCATTCAGTTTGTAATTGTTTGTTATAGCAGACTTATAAACTTAATAAAACATATTTTCATTTTATTGTATTTTTCTCCATTAATTTCAGATTTACACAAAAGCTAAAGATCATTTAAAAAAATTTCCATATGTTACTCTTCCAAAATCCCCAGTTGTAAAGATCATGATATATTTGCCTTATTATTAATCTATGCACAATTATATTCACATATTAATTATTTCCAATTGAGAGTTAAGTTCCAAACCCCTATATGGTTTATTATGTATTTACTAAGAAAAAGGGTTTATTTAATTTATATCATTATTGATAAAACTTTTATAGATTTAGACACATTTGCTCAAATAATATCTTAGAGAAAAAATGTTAAAACTATTAAAAAGTCATGTATATTCATTATATAATAATGTAATTATATGTATACAAATGTGCTTTGGCTCTGTCACATTATCATTGATCTTAACTTTGATCATTTGATAAAGATAATGTTTTCCACATTTCTTCATTGTGAAGTTATTGTATTTTTAAAAAGTATTTGGGACTATATATATATAATATTATATACACAAAAACATAATCTTCATAGCATTATACCATTATATATGATATACTTTATATATTGTATAATATATATAATAGTGCTATGTAGATTATATTATTATATGTAATATTATACAATATATAATTCATATCATATATAATACAATATGAATAATAGTATAATACTATGCCAATTATAGTATTATATATAATATACATTGTATACATATCCTATATACTATCAAATTCTGAGCACTAGTTTCATGTTTCCAAAATTTAATAATTTATACTTTAAAATTATTAGTATATATAATATTATATGTTTCCCAGATTGGTGATTTTCCTAACTTCATCAATTTTTTGCCATTGAATGTTTGGCATTATACCATAAAAATGAGCTTGCAGTTCTTTGTTGACATATATCACTATGAGCCAATGTATTTCTATTTTATTCAATAATTCATAATGCATTACTACCACTATATAGTTTGATGATTACATTGCTCCAGATTCAGCTAGTAGGGGGCACTTTCAGCTGTCTCATGTCCCCCATTTCATATTCCTTGAGCACTTTCTTAGTTTCAGGGCCAAAAAGAATTCAAGCTCATCCTATATAAAAACTGAAGATATTGCCCTTGGTTATTGTATTATTTTTATTATCAAAATGGATTATAAAATTTATTTAAACTAGTAGACTTTATAAGTTGTAGGTGAGGCATCTCATATGGATTTACCTATAATTTCAGCAAGTCTGTCCCATAATATAAAAGGCAACAATATATGTTTATGTAGTCCTACATACTTATATCAAAAAGTCACTCTTACCATTTATACATGTATGTAGCTGCTTTCACATATGGAAAAAAACGACAATGAGGAATAATGAATATGCATAAGGGCTTTCACATTTTCATTAATATTCATAGTATATATTCACATATTAATCCAATGTCTAGCTATGCCTAACAATTGTTTCTTTTTTATATGCCTGAAATTGCTTTTAATGATACACTCCTGTGGATGGAAGCAAAATGTCTCCATATCTCTAATAAGTAAAGCCAGAGTTCCCACTGAGAATACTGGCAAGCTATTGAGATTTTTTTTTATTTATTGAGAATGCATATGCTATATATTACAAACAGAATGGAAGGTATATTGAACTTAGTGCAAATACAGCTGTAGGAGTCTTAAAACAGAATAAAAACCATGTAAAGTGAGCAGATGAAGTAGATAGTATCAGGTATCAGAGCCATGCCTATTGCACTCTGAATTTAATTTTAAGCTGTAAAAATCTTGTTTTTTAAATTTTAAGATACATAAGTTGCATAATATTTATATTCTGAAATGTGCATATGTGCATACACACACACACACACACACACACACACACACACACACACACACAAACAAACTGGTTTAAGGACCAAAAATATTTTCCATAGAATTCTACTAAAGCAAAGAAATTGCCATATGCATTCTGTGTGTGTTGTAATAGTCAAAAGTGTGGACAATATCTTTAGCTTTAATTTTCTAAAAGACACTAAAAAGCTAAATAGGTACTCACAGGATTTTGGTGAGGATTAAATTAAGGCATATGAAGATCTCTGATCCCAAGCATATAATGAATATACTATAAATGTTAGGATGTGATTATCACTGTAAAGGATATGGAGATGTATTTAAATGTTGGATTGCAGGAAACATTTATGACTTGAGAAAATATTATTTTATTTTAGGTGACATATCTTAGTACTGGAATGAAACTCATAGACATAAGGAAAGATAGGGCTGGGATTGGAGCTCAGTAGTTGAGCCCTTGCTAGAATGTGTGAGAGTGAGGGCCTCTGTAAAACTCCTAGCACCACAAAAAGAAGAACAGACAGTTAATACATATGTCGAACTCTTTCTCTATGAAATTTCACAAGTTCTATGCCAATCCTTGGCAGTTTTAGATTTCAGTCAATTAGTACATAAATTCTTAAAAATGAATTCTAATGTAGAAATTGTGTTGTTGGTTAAAGTAAGTCCCATATGCTTTAAATATTAAATGTGAGAAGTAAAAAGTTCTATCTCTACTTGGAAATTATAAGGATTGTCCGTGAGTATCATTCATATGAAATGCTAATATATTTCACTGCATTCATTGGTAATATTACTGCCCAGAGCTGGTGATATAAGGCTTGCCTAGAGGCTCTGGGTTTGATCCCCAGCATGGCAAAAAAGAAAAGAAAGAAATGATTGCTTGACAATGCAGTTTATATTATTCTCAAAGAACTTTGATTTAATGTAACAATATTTTGAAGTATCATATATGAACTAACTGGATCCCAACTTTGTAGTAATTATCAACTTACAGAAGGCTTACTAAGAACAAGTCATTGAATAAAATGACTTATGCATCAATCATTGGTGATTTGAACTTTCATAATCTTCTTATGAGTATGCAAAACAAGAGCCCACTCTCTACTCTTTCATTAGGAATCCAATGAATGTTACCAGCTTCCAGCTGGTAACAGTAGGAAAAAAAATCAGAGGGAATGAGATGAGTGAGTTCAGAGCACTTAAACCTATTTCCTCTCAACTGGTTTGGATTGGCTGTTGCCTCCCTCAACTGAAAGTCATCAAGCTGACCACTGCAAATACTGTTTCTCACTGCAGGTTCTAGTACTTCTTTTTCTCCAGTTCTTTCTGTAGTCTTATCACACTTACTCAAGTGACCATCAGGCATGTATGTATTGCAGCACAAGCTGAAGAGGACATAGCACGCAGTCATTATGGGGACAAAAATCACCACAGCTCACTTGCTCCCATGATCCTATAGATCTGGGGTAAGGAAAAGGAGAAACTGAAAGCTGTGAGTATCCAAACAAGAGGGCAGATGAGCAATTTCCAAGATCACTCTCCAGCTCCTATAACTGAAATGAGGAGATCTTGCTTAGCTGACAGTTCCACAGTTGTTAGGCCAAATATTGAAACTATTTAGTCTCTTGTTAAACTAAGGGCATTGGTGGAAAGGAATCAGACTCAAGTGTGTGGATGAACATTGGGAAGAAAGACACAAGGCTGATCACTTTTGACTTTTAAAACCTCTTGAATTCCCCTTTCCAAGAGGTAAATCTCTTTTTTCTTCATTTCCTCACTAGTAAGAGCTTTCCTCTTCATCACAAAAGAAAGTGAAAGTTTCCACCTGTGATAGTCACCTTACCTCCATTATACCCCTTGATTTTTTATGAAAATTAGATCCAGACTAATTTTTTAAAAAAATAACTCTTTGCCAGCATGGCCTATGCAATCTGCATTCATCTATGTGTAAGAGGGATGATAAACATGAATAGATTTTAAGGGTGTTAGCCCCAAAAGAATTAAATGTCATGTCAAATTTATAGATAGGGGAACATTCATTTAAGATTAAAAATTGAATGTGTTAGACTAAAAATAGAAAGGGCATTGATATTCTGCTAAATTAGCAAATTCAAGGTTGGAGTTAAGGCTGTCTTATACATATGTGGTTGGAATGTTTGAATTTCCCTAATATGAGGTATAGGCAGAACATTGAAAACTTAGAGAGATGGAAATACTGAAATGAATGTGGCAATTACCACATTGAGCCACAAGGATGGAGTAGTTCTCTCTGTTTTGATCTTTAATGCTAATGAAGCAATTTGTATGTTTCTCTCACATTGACAAAGTTTTAGATTTGCTTTTTTTAGTAGTATTTTTTAATAGTCTTTTTTTTTAAAAAAAAATAATAACTACTGGTAACAGTCACTATGAAATCTATTTTCAGAACATGAAAACTATTTTTTGGACTACTGCATGTTCAGTGTTTGTTTGGAAAGAGCATATTTGCACTGTTTACTTATTTTCAGATCTGTATATATGTATGTGGAGATAAGCGAGTTAACATATTTTAAAATTTGTTAACATTTTCAAATTTTCTCTATCTCCACTTATATTTTGTTTAATGAATATAATTTCCAACAGGCAAGTTGAACTATTACCATTTGATTTTCAATCTGACAGATTTTTCTTTGTTTTTATTAAGTTTTGCTGCTTATGATACGAAATGATACAATTAAGGGCAAAGATTTTTAGTGTCTTATGTTCTTAGCGAATTTTGTTTCATTTTGCTATTGTTTTCCTAAATCAGTATTTTACTTATTTGTCTACATGTTTTATGCATGATTAAATCATTTTGTCTATCAGTTAAAATAAGTTAGAGTGCTTTTACAATCACAGTAATGGTTTTATTTTGTTATTATGGTGAATTACACCACTTAATTTTTACTATAAAACCATTCTTGCATTCCTGTGATAAACTTGACATAGTCTTGATGTAATTTTTAAAAAGTTATGATTCATTTTCTATTGCTTAGTTTATAATATTTGTAATCATTTTTGTTTATTTTATTTTTACTGAAACATAAAATTATAAGTATTAATTAGGCACTATGTGATAGATTCATACCTGAATATAATGTCTAATGTTTAAGTCAAGTTAAACATAGCTATCTCCTCAACATTTATCATTTCTTTATAGCTAAAAAGTTCTGCCTTTTTGAGATAAACAGAGTGTCATTGTTATCTATCATCTCTCACATCAGAACTTCTTACTCTTATCTAAAGGTACCTTAGTACCTTTAGTTAAACTTATCTTCATCCCTTGCTCCTGCCTATTCTCACCAGATTCTGGCAACCATCATTTGACTCTCAATTTACATGAGATCAATTTTTTAAGATTACATGTATGTGAAAGATCATGTAATAATTGTCTTTCTGTGCCTGGCTTATTTCACTCAACAAAGTGATCTCTACTCCACCCATGTTATTGCAAATGAGAAGATTTAATTCTTCTTGTGAATGAACAATACTCCATTGTGTGTATACACACAATGCTTTTTTGTCCACTAATTAGTGAATGGACATTTAGGTTGTTTCTGTTTCTTGGCAATGATGAATATACTGCAGTAAAGATAGGAGTGATGATGTCTCTGCAAAATTTCTTCCTTTTTCCCCTGGATATGTACCTATTAGATTAACTGATCATTAATTCATTTTTAAATTTTGGGGGCAGTCTCCATAAGTGGGGGAGTTCCATAATGACTGTACTAATTTCATTCCCACCAAAGTCTATGAGAGATCCCATCCTTGCAGGTCAGCATTCGTTAGTTTTTTTTCCTCTTTTTGATAGTAATCATTCAAACTGGATGAGATAATATTTTACTTTTGATTTGCATTTCCCTGGTGATTAGTGATATTGGACATTTTTGCATATCCCTACTGATCATGTCCATGTATATTGTTTTTTGTAGAAATAACTGTTTAGGTCTATTGCCAATTTTATTTTATCTTTTTATTTTTTATTATCAGTTGTTCAAAACATTACAAAGCTCTTGACATATCATATTTCATACATTTGATTCAAGTGGATTATGAACTCCCATTTTTACCCCTTATACATATTGCAGATTCACATCGGTTACACATCCACTTTTTTACATACTGTCATACTAGTGTATGTTGTATTCTGCTGCCTTTCCTATCCTCTACTATCCCCCCTCCCATTTTAAAATTCGGCTAATTGATTTTTCATTGCTTGATTTTTGGAATTCCTTATATATCTTGAGTATCAGTCCTTTCAAAAAATACTTCACAAATATTTTCTTCTGCTTTGTAAGCTGTCCCTTCATTCTTTTGCTGTGAAGATTCTTAATTGTAATTTTTTGTCCCCATTTTATATATTCCTGCTTTGATATTTACTGTTTTTTTTCTTCAATTACTTTTGGGTTTGGTTTGCTATGGCTTTTCTAGCTTTCTTCTGAATAGTGATAGGTTTTTCATTTTAAGATCTAATTTTTTTCACATAGATATTCATTGCCATAAAAATTCCTTCTAAATATACCTTTTCTTTCTGTATCTTGGTTTTAGTGTGTTGCATCTCTATTTTTATTTGTTTCAAGAAAATTTTTGATAATCACCTTGAATCTTCTTTTGATCCATTGTTTGTTCAGGTGTAAGTTGCTTCATTTCCATGTATTTTTAGAGTTTCCCAAGCTTTTCTTTATACTGATTTATATTTTTTTGTGTTGGGGTTGCAAAAGTTAATCAACATAACTTCAATTTTTTTAAAAAATTGTTAAGATATATTTTGTGGACTATCATAGGATCTATGCTGGAGGCAGTTCTGTGTGCTTATGAAAAAGGATGTGCATTTTCCAGCTATTATATGAAGTGTTCTATAGATGCCTGCTAGGTCCATCAGTGGTCTATCAGTAGTCCTATAGTACAATTTAACTGTGTTGTTTCTGTTTCCATTTTCTGATCAATGATACATCCATTGCTGATAATATGGTGTTAATAACCCCTACTATTACTATTTTGAATTCTCTCCTTTTATTTCTATTAGAATTTGCTTTATATATTTGAGTGCTCTGATATTGGTTGCATATATATTTAGGTTTATTATTTTCTCCTGCTGAATTGATTGCTTTATCATTATGTCATCAGTTATCGTGACTATTTCATGCCACCCTCTCCTGGCCTATAAGCTTTGTGCTAAGAAATCTTCTCTCAGATGACTTGGTGCACACTTGCTGTTATTTGTTTGTGTTCTTTGGCTTCCATGAGAAACCCTTCTTTAACTCTCACCTTCAAAATTTCTTCATGTCTTGGGTTGAGTTAAATCTAACTGGTGACCTTTGTATAATGGATATTTCTACCATTTTCTAGGTTTGGGACATTTTCTATATTTCATTGATAAGCTTTCCAACTTGTTGGCATTCGGAAATCCTTGTTAAGCCCCCAAAACCTTAATATTTGCTTTTAAGTGCTGTCTTAAAATTTTGAATAAGCTTTTTTTCATTCCTCTTTTTTTTTTGCTTTTTTTTCCTCTGTGCATTTTTTAAAAGCTTGTCTTTGAGTTGACTAAGGTTTTCCTCTGATCTAGCCCACTATTGGTGTAGTTTATTATGTTTTTAATTTCACTTTGCTCAGTTTTAAGCTCAGGTATTTCTGGGTTTGTTTGTTCATTCTCAATTGCTTCCATCTCAAAGTTTTCTCTGTTAGAGTATTGAATTTTTTTCTGTTTTTTTTTAATCTATTGAAATTCCTTCATAGAGATGTTTTAAGTCCGACCATTACTATCTGATGAATTCTCACACTGTGTTTTGATGTGAGATGATAGTTTCCTCAAAGTTCTTGATGCCTGTTGGCATGTGGTATCTGAGCATTGTAGGATTAGATATTTATTCCAGTGTTCATACTATGGCTTTGTCTGTTCCTGTCTTTACAGAAATTCAAAGGTGGCTTATTTTGTTTGAATATGTAATCACTTCCAGTATTTTAGCACTAGAGGGTAGACTGAGGCCAAGTTTGTCACAAATCTGTTGTATTTTTTTCTTCACTGTTTCAACACTAGAGGGTGATCTAAGATCCCGTTTGTCCCAAATCCAAAGTTGGTGTGTTGTTCAATGTGAACTGGGGAAATATCTAAAAAGAAGAGTATTTCTGCAAGACTCTCCTTGAGACTAAAGTCAGCACAGACACATCTTCCACAATGATCAATCAATCAGTTTTCGGGCACTGCAGTCTTCTATGACATACCTGTGGACACCAGTGCCACAAAATTATATTATGTTCCAAGTCAACATCCTGCCAAGACCAGCACAGCACTAGGGTAGAGATTCAGGGCTGTACTGCTATGCACTGCCTATTACTGAGGTGTACACATGTGCCAAGACTATTGTAACCAACTACAAATAACACTGGCAGAACAGAAATCTGATAGACCAGAGCTTCAAGTCATGCCTGACCACAGAGCTGTCCCAGAACCCTGGTCTGTAGGCAGACTTAGGGATAGTACTTTTAGAAACTGCCCAGTGTAAATTTTCTCCACCCTGACACTAAGTTATAAGGAAAAATCTTATGTTTATTATGTTATCTTACTCCCTTCTTGAATGCAATGAATTGAGTCTCTATCCAACTATGCTGCTATGCTGCTTGATATCAGGATAGTGCTGGTAAGAATGGACCCCTGAACACAAAAACTGATTTAAGGTTGGGTCCTGTCTGAACCTCATAGATGCAAGGATCTGCAATCTTAGGGGTATCCAGGTTATACAAGAGAGAGAAAAACAAAACAGACAGACAGACTCTTAGAGCACTTGGCATGGGTAAATATGTTATCCAAGGCTGAGATGTCATTGGTGAAGACAGTTCTTTGGCTTCCCAAGGCTAATGCAAAGGTAGGTCTTACCTGAGTCTCACATCCTTGGGGACCTGATACTATTGGATTCAAGAATACCCAAACCCCCCCCCCCCAGCTGGCAGTGATGCTGCCTGAAACATGAGTTTCTTTCACCAACATAAAGGTCTATGTCTGGCACCAGGGCTGTCTAGAGGCTCTATCAGCTCTGCTGAGCAGGTTCTTTGATTTTTCCCTGGTGCTGGGCCTAACTTCCCAGCTCTGGGTTTCACTGTGATGCATCAGGTACTGGGTTTCAAGCCTTAGGCATGGACTTAATGTCCTCTTACCCCCCAAAGCTGTAGTTGTGTCTTTCTAGTGTGCCTATAGTTGGGGAAGGAGTGATGCAGGCAAAATGTTTCCTTCTTTTTTTGTAAACTTCTACAAGACAACTTATCTTTTTATAATACTAAAACTTGGTGCTATGTTCTTCCAGCTGACTTCTTTAGTTCTTGTGTAGATAGTTTGGTATGTGAATAGTTGTACAAATATGTACATTTGTGGGATGACATGGCTCAGCCAAGAAGTGCTCCACCATCTCTAACCATATTAGAATAAGAATGGTCTATACTTTCCCTATCTCACAACAGCCTTATTCCATTCTTATACTCTGATTACTGGCTTCATAACTTTAGTTGCAAACATTTCTTCTTTTTCTGTTTTCTGGAAGAGTTTTTATTTTAAAATAATAATATTTAGGACTTAATTCTAAAAGTCGCTAGGACTAATAGCTTTTCAGTTGATATTTGAACTTTTCAGCTGATGTTAAAAGAATAAACCCATCCACATTTCCTATTCCTGCCTGAATCTGAATATTTATGTTATACTTTCCTAATGTCTAAGTTTTTATAATTAGTTGCATTTTCTTTTTGTTTTTATTGTTCTTTCACTTTTCAAGTCTCTTTGTATCCATTTGGAGTTAGTCCCCATTTGTCTAAAATCTTCCCTTCTACAGTTTTGCTTTATTAATTTCACCTAGGGCTTGTTTATTCTTTAGTTTAATACATTTATTTGTGTGTGTCTTTCACTAGTAGATGATGAGTTCTCTGAGTAGAGGAATGACTTCTTTTTTTTTAGTAAATATATATATATATATATATATATATATATATATATATATATATATATTTTACATTTTAACTTTTTAATTGACATAATAATTGTACATATTTATGGACTGCAGTGTGATAAACTGATGCACACACTGTATTAATCAGGTTTGCTTTGCTGTGATCAAGAGTAACAGAGAAGAAGAAAAGTTTATTTTGACTCAGGGTTTCAGAGGTTCAGTTGACCATTGGACACTCCATAACCCTAGGCCCAATATGAGGAGAACATCATGGCAGAAGTTTGTGGTAGAGGGAAGTAGATCAGGACAAGCAGGAAGCAGAGAGCTTCATTCATTCACCAGGGACAAAATATAAACCCCAAAGTCATGTTTCCAGTGAGCTACTTCCTCCAGCCACAACCTACTTGCATAAAGGTGCCACCCTAACAGTTAATATATATTAGCAGATTAATCCACTGAGTAGGCTACAACTCTCATAATTTAATCCCTCTGAACATTCTTGCATTGTCTCACACATGAGCTTTCAGGGAATACCTCATAGTTACACAACACCATGATGTGTATTGATCTAATCAGGATAATCAGCATTTTCATCTCCTTAAATGTTTATTATTTCCTTGTGGTAGAAAGTTTAGAGTTTCTCCCTTCTAGTTTTTTTTTTTTAAATGTAAGAAATTGTTGTAACCATGGTCAACCTATTGTGGCACAGAACACTAGAATTTATTGATCCTATCTAATTGTATTTTAGTACTCATTATCCAATTTACCTTGATGCACTTTTCCTCCTTTCCTTCCTAAAACCTTCTTCCTAGCCTCTAGTGTCCATTATTCTGTTCTCCACTACTATTAAATCAGCTTTTTAACTTGCACATGTGAGAATGTGTGGGTGCATTTGTTATTCTGTGCCTGACTTATTTGGCTTAACACGATGTCCTCTGGTTCATTCATGATGATGTAAATGACAGACTTCTTTATTTCTGTGCATGGATAATAATTCATTGTGTATGTGTACCACTTATTCTTTACCCACCCGAAGCTGGCCACTTGGATGATTCAATATCTTGGCTATTATGACTGGTGCTGCAATAAATATGGGAGCGCAGCTATCTCTTTGCATTTTCTTTGGAAATTGTCCCAGTAGTATAACCTTAAAAATGTTTATAAATCATTTTTCAGCTTTATTAATCCATACTACAATAGTTTGCATTGGGTTCCTTAATTTTTCTACTTTATTTCTTTCTTCTATTTTCTTCTGCTTACTCTGTAGCTCTGTCTAGCTGTCAACCTTATTTCTATTTCATTAATTGCAAACATTTTCTAAAATAGAAGCATTTATATTATAAAATATAAACATTGCTATAGCTATGGTGTATGTATATCTATAGGAATTCTAAAAAATTTCTAGTTTCATTGCCCTGTAGTAACTTAGGTCTTTATGACACAAATTCTTCTAAAATTTACAATGCATGCTTTTAAAGGTTATATATTGTTCATATTGTATAGTAGCTGAAACATGTCAATTATATAGCTAATGTTTTCTGATCTCCCTAATATTTCTGTCTGCTCTAATAATTTCCGAAAGAGTTGTGTTAAAAATTTCATTTTGTGACCAGTATTTGTCAAATAGTGCCTAAAAATCTATTTATGAGATTATGTTATTTTGAATGTTTTAGGTTATAATTCTTATGCTTTACATATATCAAAAAAATAAAGTTCACAAATTACATTATAAGTAAGGAGAAGAAATAAGGATAATTATGTCACTTCTCATTGTTTTATTTAATCCCATAAGGAAATGCATTATACTATTTTTTAAATTTCATTTAAATTCATTATTGAATTTTAATCAGGTATATGCAATTTTTTGACTTAAATATAATTTTATCTTATAGCTACACTGGGCCACATCATTTTAACTTGATAATTGCCTTTTAATTTCAATATTTCTGTATTCTTATATTTTATTTATGCCCCTTTTAAATAGCATATATTGACTTTTTTTAGCTTCAAGCTCCAACCTGACAAGTTTGTGTTCATCTAGTGACTTAATGCATTTGAATATTTAGAATGTATTAATATAGTCATATTTTTTCCATAATACTTAGTGTTATCTACTTTCCAGCTTTTTTTACCCTGTCTTTGTTGAGGATGATTAAGACTTTAAAAATTCAATTATTTATCAACTCTTGTTATGAAAGCTGTACAATTTACTTCTGTTATTAAAATCCTTAAATTTTAATATGTATAGTTTTTATCATAAAGAATAGAATTTAGTAGTATTTCTGCTTTTTACTTAAATAATATAAGAATCTTATAATGAATTAATTCTGTTCATTACATTTGCATGTATTTAATATTAGGTGTTATTGTGGTTCTTGCATTAAAAATTCAAATGAATAATATTATTATAGTTTTATATTTCCATTATCTAAAATATAACTGTTTCTTTGTCCATCATTCTTTCTTACAATCATTCATTTTGTCTGAGATTTATTTCCTCTTCATTAATAACATAGATCTGTATTTTGGCAGTAAATTCCTCAGGCATCTTTGTTCTTTCAGTCTTTTCAAAAATAATATTTTTCTTTTCATTTTGCACGATAGTTTAATTAGGTGTGGTATTCAGTGATGAAAATTCCTTTCTCTCGGCACTGTAATGGTAATATTGAATTCTAGCTTATATTTTTGCTGATACTGTTAAAATGCTATTTCTTTGAAGATCTTTTTACTTTTTCTAAGACCTTCACTTTGACGTTGAAGCTCTATGATTTACTAGCGTTTCTCCACATATTGATTTATTTACTTTCTTCCTTTCTTTTTTTTTTTTTACTTTTTTACATAATACTTGTGAGTTTTAGATAAAAATTTCAAACATTTCAATATCTATTTTCTGTCTCTATCTGTAACTCCTGGTAGACATATGCCAGATCCTTCACGCTATTTTCTACTTTTCTCAACATTTCTGTCCTATTTTTCATTTTCTCATCTTTCTTGGCTACTTTCTCTCTTCAGATAATTATTAATTTGTGATTTTACTTGCCATTTGTTGTTATGTAATTTTAAGATACTCTGTTGTGTCACCTGATTTTTATTTCTTTATTATGCTTAATCATTTTATATATTACATAATTGTCTGTTAATTTTGCTATATGAAATTCTTGGACTTAATGATATTTGTCTTGTCTAGCTCTAATCCATGGTAATGTTTTTTCCTAGTGTATTTGGAATTTTACAATTAAAAAATCATTTTAGTGTTACTTTTACTTAAATTGAACTCCTTTACCCCAAAAAAGGTTTTGTATTTGTTTCTGCAATAAAACTCATTGTTATAACTCATCTAGGATAATGCCTGGTGTCATTTTTGCTAATTTCTTAGGCTGGAACTTCTTTGATTATGATTTTGTAACAAAAGCTCAGATGTGACAGAGTTACATTTCAAAACTTAGTTTTAAAAAACTATCTCAGAGCTGAAATTGAAAGAAAAAAATTGTTTTCTGACTTTGCCACTGAGTTTTATTTTCTTAGATCATACATTTGACTGATAGTACTGTGTAGTCATTTGAAGGCTTTCAATTTAGGCAATAAAATCATTTTCCACTCTCCACTCCACAGTAGTCCAAGGGCTGGCCTTCCTTCCCCACATGGTTAAGGCCCACCAAGAGCACTTCAGCACCAACCAATGTGCTCACCTTCCTTTTCTTCCATTCATCTTTGTTTTAGTTCTGTAGGCATTTTCTGAAATTTTCCGTGAGTTCAGCTGGATAGGATTTAAAAAGACAGGGACTTTATATTTTCATCTTTTCTAGAGGTTTTCAAACAGAATGTTATTTAGATCGCTTAATCCACCATGCTATTGAAAAATGAAGTTTCCTCTCTGGTTTTATTGCAGTTAGATTTAAAGCATATTTGGTACTGTGCCTAGAATTAATTTCCAGCCCATTTCCTTCTCAGACCTTCTATTTGCCTATTCTTGTAAGGTTTCCGTTGATTTGTGTTTTTGACAATGCCCTATCGTCTCCTTTTATATTTCCCCACATTTATCCTTATTTTCACTAAGAGAACTTGTAGCTTAATTGAGATATATTAAGACCAAATTTTCTTGAGAAAACCTTTTAGCTTGAAAATTCTACTTCATTCTTAGGAAGTGTCGCTTCAAATAATGAGGTTTCAGCTTCATGCCAGGATAACTCGTGGTCATGAAGAGTTAAAACTACATATTGGAAAGATAGGTAGTTCTAAGTAACAAATACTGTCATCGAGGCTTCCTTGCTGCAATGCAAGCTGTCTTTTAGGCTCTCTTCTTTAACTTAGTGCTTCCTATTTTTCATGATCTGCTTTAGTTAATATGAATAGTAGTAAAATTCTGGTGCCCTAAAGGATTGTAGAGAAGTTCATGTAAATAATAATAATACATAATCAATAATAATGAACACTGACCGATAATTAGATAATATTTTGAAATTTAAAATATAATACTTGGATAATAATTAAGACTGCCTCTGTAATCAACAATATAGATTTGTATAGAGAGGTTGTACATATCTAATAAACCATAGACAATTTGGTTGTGATAAAATCTTCATTTAGCAGTTATTCTACTATGGAATATATGCTGGATGTTAAATCACAAAAGCATATAAACATATAAGTGTATAGGCTTTGAAAATATACTAACGTTAATTTTTTATGGTCTGAAAAGGAAATGACCTTTTCCAAGGCAAAGAAAGGAAAAATATGTGATAGGTATCCTTTAAACCTCTCTATTATTGTAACCTATGACCTAAAATTTCAGGACAAAGCAGTTAATATACTGAAAAATTACTTTAGTACAATCAAGTAGGTCAAATTAAACTCATTATATAATACATTGTGTGTATTTTGACAACATCGTAGTATCTATATCAAAGAAGTTAATTATAGAATGTGCTACAAAAAGAAAGAAAAATAATTTCCACTGGTATTGCAGTTAATCCAGGTAAATTCATATGGAAGGGAACAGGGAATAGTTCAAGAGAATTTAGAAATTAAAAACATTAGAGATTTGTTTATCTATTTTTTTATTATTTTGTCAAGTTTTTAATAATCTCTTTAATATAAGGTTTTCAATATAAGTGAAAGAAAAAAAGACCAATATATTTTTAAAACAAAGAACAATAACAAAAACACTTCTAGCAAATTAACTACAAACCAGAATTATTATAGCATAAATATTTCATAAGTGCTAATTTTAATATCTTTGATGTTTGAGTGTTTCATTTTCTAATCTATAAATTTCTACATGCAACCATATTAGTTTTCTTTATCCTATTTAGATAAAACTTCATTTACCAAAAATGCCCTAGCCTCTAAAGAGGCATTTATGCTATTGTGGGTACTATTTTAACTATCTGACATTTACTTTAATCAGCACTCTGTGTTTGCCAGTGCCCAGATGATATACATCTGTTGGCTCACCAGGTAGAAATGTATTAAGGATCAACTGCATGTCACACACTCTAATGGGCAATAGAGCCACAGCCACAAACAGGATCTCTGTGTCAGCAAGAGTTTTTTAAACTAAAGGAGAGAAATCTTTTGCAGTGCTCATATTTACCCCACAATATTAACTCATTAGGTCCCCCAAATATTCTTTCAGTGGGAGTAAAGCCATAAATACTTAGAGAACTTATAAACAGTCACATTTTTAACTGTTTTTGTAACTTAAGTCTTGTTTAATTAAAAACTTATAGCTATGCAGCATAAACATGAAAGCAATGGGCCTGCACTTTGATTCTCCTCAAATTGTGTAAAACATAGTAAAACCAAGCATTCATAGTTGGATACTGCCATAGGTGCATGTGCTACTGATAATCTGACTTGAGTGTTCTGGGAGGTAAATATTGAAGCCAACTAAAGGCACCATAGTTTTGTTTTGTTTGGGGAATATTACCAGGGATTAAACTCAAGGGCATTGAACCACTGAGCCACATCCCCAGCTCTATTTTGTATTTTATGTAGAGACAGCATCTCACTGAATTGCTTAGCACCTCGCCATTGCTGAAACTGGCTTTGAACTCATGATCCACCTGCATCAGCCTCCAGAGCAACTGGGATAATAGATGTGTGCCACTGCATCCAACAGTCCCTGAGTTTTTAAAGCGGTATTAAAACAAATTTTGTTTACTTGTTTTTGTTAGAAAATTCCAAATATGTTCTAATCCAGAAATTTGACAAATTTACTACTGATTTAGACACAAAGCTATAAGTTTACTTCATTTCCATTTTTAAGAATAGCAGTAAGTAAATATAAACATGTTTTACAACCTTGGAGATTTTATCTTTGTATTATAACACATTTAGCTTTTAAAATGAGATGTTAAGCTGCAAATTTAATTGTGTCTTTGTGAACACAGCACTGAAACCAGTTTTAATGTCAATGAGAATTATGATTAACATATTGATATCCAATATGCATTTTAAGATTCCTAATGATTCATGTAATATATTTATAAACCATAAATATATATTGTCTACAGAATATTGCATCTTAAATTACCTGTTATTTAAAAAAAAAACATTTAAAGATACCCTTGCTATTTTTATTTAATTTAGAGAAGTAAAGCCTTCGAAAAAAGAAAAGTGTAGTTGTGTTTTCATATATGCATGAACATGCCACAATGAAATCCATCATTCTGTATAATTGAGATGTACTGATAAAAAAGAAACATGTATATTCATATGTATAGAACATAAAAGAAAATAGAAACATATCAGAATGAAAAAATAGTATGCATAGGTTTACTATGAGTAAAAAAGTCCCCTGCTTTATAAATTATAATTAAAACAGAGGAAACCAAGATAATTTACTTAATGGGTGAGAATCACACTGAATTCTCACCACTTAAGTAAAAGGATGTAGACTGATTCTCAGTTGTTTAGAAAATTGTTAATGGCACAACGTTATGGATCTAATTGTATGAAACAATTAGCTCTGCATAAAAAAATCAACATCAACAACAACAAAGCTGTTCTACTAACACAAATCACTCCATTAAGTCCGGTCAACCATCCCAGGAAAGCAAGCAATGGTCCCAATGGGATGGGTGCAACATATTTTCTCTCCTGGAAGAACAATTAAACACACATTTCCAGCTGTTGACAGTTCAACAGTGGCATGTTAATTTCGGAAGATATCTTTAAGTAGACGTACTTAAGAAGGAATATGTCTGTGATAAAGCAGCAGACCTAGATGCCAAAATGAACATAAATGAAAAAGCAGACTCCTATCTTCCTACCACTTAGACATGTAAACCTAGGAGATAGTATTTTTTTTTACATTGATGGACCTTTATTTTATTCATTTTCTTATATGTAGTGCTGAGAATGGAGCCCACTGCCTCACATGTGCTAGGAAAGTGCTGTACCACTGAGCCACAACCCCATCGCTATGACATACTTTTGAACTTCCAACCAATCCCAGAGCTCTGTGTACTTTCAGCAGGCTTTTGGAATTCAGCTAGTTCTGCTTAGTCCCACTGTTGTGCCAAGCAAGCATATGAAGAAAGTGCCAATGTAATTACTTGTACTGAGAACAACAGTAATGGGGCATCCCACAAGGTATTTAATTCTTTTCTATAATTGTGTTATTTGTCCATTTTGGTCTGTTCTCTCTCCTTGATTTATATCTGAAAGACTGGGTCCTATGAATTCAGCATTCAGGCTCCTTTTCCATATAGCTTCCTGCTGGGTAAGGCAAAAAGTTAAAACAGGAGATCTGAAGAAAGAGGGAGAGTCAGGTTTTAGTATTTCTGCTTCTCTTTCTGTGCTCTGAATCATAACATATGTATAAACAGCAAGGACACTTTCCACACTCTGCAGTCACTGCTCTTCCTTTCCAGGAATCAAAGATTAGACCTGGGAGGTGGGTGAGTAGCTCACCTTTTATGCTTCCCTAATACAAAGATCTAATGCCAGGCCCACTGTCCTTCTGGTCCTGTCTCCAAGTTTTAAGATGTGTTCATGTGTGTTCTTCTTTCTCCTTGCTATATTGATATAAGCTTAATATTAAATTATTTCAGTAATGTGTGTGTGTGTAACAGAAATTGTACCAGTTTACATCTAGACGAAGTCTCACAAAGTGAGAACATCCGTGGAACCAGCATCCATAACAAGAAACAGAAATCAGCTAGCATTCTAGAGGCCTCTGTGTACCCCCCCCCACATGTCACTATTTCCAGGAGTAAAATATATTCTGGCTTTAAACCACCAGAGATTTGTATTATTATTTTTTAAAACTCATTGAAGGGAAATCATACCAAATACATGCTTTGTACTTGGATCACTTAATTCATTTTATGTCTGAGCTTCATCCCCTCTCTTCATCCTACTCCATTATCCTTCTTACTCCTGTAAAAATTTTAAAAACTAGATGATTAAAACTATTTACCTTTTTCTTGGACAGTCACAAGTCTAGCATACACATCTTTGCTAGACTTTTCCCAAAAAGTGGCTGCTATAGTCAATTACTTGTAGACAAGATACTGATTCTGCTTTCATCTGAGGTACTACATGGAGATAGCCTCCTCTAAGGTATGAATCTTCTCTGACATTTCCACAATGTGTTCAAAATTTTCTTCCCTGGTAATAAAAGTTTTGTACTTTTCTTCTCACCCAAGTTCATCCAAAAATATGGAGGTGTTTTGACATCTGGTGGAGTCCAGCAGTGATTGCTTATTCATTACTTGCTGCAGTCTTTTAATCCAGAATCCAAATGTGGTTGCCTCCTTGGTTCTTCCCACCACCATGTCCTACTACAGATCTTTGCTGCCATTCCAGAGTCAGAACAACTTTCTATAAACTCTGGTATCTCCAGCTCATGAACCACTCTTCATTAGACACTTCCTTATTATTATTGGGGCAGGGATAGCATGGTGATAAGCATTTAAAAAATGACATTAGCCCCAACATTCTAGATTTTTTATTAAATGATATACTCTAAAATTATTATCATAACATCTCTTATGAAGTATTTTATAACCTCCCCATACCAATATTTAGATTTTCCCTTGTTTTCCTAACATTCCCTCCCTTTTTCCTTTTCCCCTGTGTGATTTCTGTATTCTTCCTTTCCTCAATATACCTCCCATGCTCCTACTTGCTGTTGTAATCAGCTCCTCTGGGCTTCATTTTCCTTCCAACGTTTACCCCTGAAAACAATTATCAACCTTCTAATTTGAATGGGGAATAGGACCCTTTGGAGTCTTCAGAAAGAAATAAAACCAAATCTCTCCTTTGCTAATTTCAGCTGCCTCTCATGCCATAATGCTGTTGATTTGTTAAACTCAAAAGTTTTTGTTTTTCTGCTCATTATAATAAAAAATAGAAGAAGAAATTGAAGGAGAAATAAAGTATCATCTACAAGCATAAAGACAGAAGAAATACTTAATTTTTTTGATTTATTTAATAATCATTTACCCTTAAAAGCAAACTTTTAAAATAGAAAAGATATGGGACTATTTTCCCTAATCTTTTACATGTGCCAATATAAAGGGCCAGTAATGAAATACCTGGTATCATATGGTAAAATCAGATATTTCACTTAAGTGTTGGTATGAGAATAATAAGTAAATTATGAAAAATCATTAACAATCAAGAAAGTTACAATAACACACTCTTCTTCAGTGGTATCATCTATCATACTGATGCTATTTTCTCCAAAAAAATAAAAATAAATAAAGTAACACAATTAAGAATAGCATTATAAGCCCGGTGCGTGCGGTGGTGAACACCTGTAATCCCAGTGGCTTGAAAGGCTGAGACAGGGGGATTGTAAGTTCAAAGCCAGCCTCAGCAATGGCAAGGCAATAAGCAACTCACTGAGACCCTGTCGCTAAATAAAATACAAAATAGAAGAATTTCATGACTGCTTTTTCTACTTCTATGAGGAATGCCATTGGGATTTTGATCGTAATTGCATTACATCTGTATACTGCTTTTGGTAATATGGTCATTTTGATAATATTAATTCTGCTATCCTAGAGCAAGGTAATCTTTCCATCTTCTAAGGTCTTCTTTGATTACTTTCTTTAAGGTTCTATAATTTTCATTATGGAGAGCTTTTACCTCTTTTGTTAAGTTGATTCCCAAGGGTTTTTTTTTTTTTGAGCCTATTATAAATGGGGTAGTATTCCTTTCTGAGGATTTGTCACTGATATTCAGAAATGCATTTGATTTATGGCTGTTGATTTATATCCTGTTATGTTGCTGAATTCATTTACTAGTTATAGAAGTTTTCTGATGGAACTTTTAGGGTCTTCTAGGTATAAAATCATATCATCATCAAATAGTGCCAATTTGAGTTCTTCTTTTCCTATATGTATCCCTTTAATTTCTTTTGTCTGTCTAATTGCTCTGGCCAGTGTTTTAAGAACTATGGTAAATAGAAGTAGTGAAAGAGGGCATTCCTGTCTTGTTCCAGTTTTCAGAGGAAATGCCTTCAATAGTTAAACTGTAGAACCCCGACCTTGATGCCCATCAATAGATGAATGGATTAAAAAATATGATATATATTCTACACAGTGGAATATTACTGAGCAATAAAAGAGAATAAAATTATAGCATTTGCAGGTAAATGGATGGAGTTAGAGAAGATAATGCTAAGTGAAGTTAGCCAATCCCCCAAAAAACAAATGCCAAATGTTTTCTCTGATATAAGAAGGCTGATTTATAGTGGGGTAGGAAAGGGGAGCATGGAAGGAATAGATGAACTCTAGATAGGGAAGACAGGTGGGAGGGGAAGGGAGAGGCATGGGGTTAGAAATGATAGTGGAATGTGATGGACATTATTATCCAAAGTACAAGTTTGAATACAACCAGATATATGAAAAATTGTGCTGCATATGTGTAATAAGAATTATCATGCATTCCACTATCATATATAATTTTAAAAAATTAATCAAAAAATAAAATAAAATGCAAAATAGGGCTGAGGATGCTGTTCAGTGGTTGAGTGTCCCTAAGTTCAATCCCCTGTACCCTTTCCAAAAAAGCATTATATATGATAAAAAATTTATACATAAAGTAATGCAATATTTGTATTATGTAATTAATAAAGACATTTTGGTGAAATTGGAAGGAATCATGAAAAACAGTTTATAATCAAGTAGTGGGAGGGAAAAGAAGGGTTAACACATAGCATAAATGGAAAAAAAGATTTAGAGTAAGTACTAAAAATAACAATTAAGTACATGAATGTATCTGAGAAGACGTTTGTGCTTATGTCAATGTTTTATTCCTAAGATATGTAAAAATGTATGAGTGATAATTCCTAATTACAGTGTGAAAATAAATGTTACATTTTTAATACAATAGCTCAAAGAACACATTTGTTATTAAATGAAAGCTAGGAAATATGTGTATGTTCTCAAACATTCTTTTACAAAATATCTTTTAGAACTTCAAAAGGTTATGCAAATACAGTTTGAAAATTACTTGGGAAAACTCAAGGAGAAACTGATGTTTTTCTATTTGAATTTGAGATATATAAAAGAAGTGTAGCAAAGTAAAGTTTGAGAACACTTTTATTTTTTACTTCAATAAGGTTGTTGGAAGAGCTTCAGGCAGCAAGATAAAGGAGCACACACAGTCTTGTTATTCATATGCTCAAAAATCAAACTATGATAACAGAGAACTTATAAAACTATAAATTATGTTAAATTTTGTTAGCCAGTTTAATACTCCAAGTGGTCAGAAATTTTCATTTGAACCTAATTATTACCTTTAAAATATAAGTATAGGCAACAATGAACACATGAGTATAGGCAAACCTGAACATCTACATCTTTTTTATAATAGCGAGGACAAAAATAAAAGAAAAAAAAACAGAAAAAAAACTCTACTTTTAAGATAAAAGGCTCTGAAAACTAAAAGTAGACCTTATTTTTCAAAACCTATTAAAATAAAGATAAAAAATATGAGTTATGTGATTGACGAGATAGTAAAATCAGGCTGTTTATATGTGATTAATACGATGAACAGCATTGTAGGCAGATAGTTCATGGGTTTGACAACCCTTACAAGGGATACTTGCCATTTACAAAAGGGAGAAAGAAGAGCCATTCCATAGGTCACCAAACATCAAACATCTAAGGCTGTGGCCAAAATAAAAATGCATATTCAGATATCATTTGGAGGCAGGGATTTTGCTTCAGATTGATAACTGATGAATTTTACAGCACATTTGTGACTGGCCTTACCTGGACATTGCTTGGCTTCTGCAAGTGATCAACAAAGATGTTGAACACAGGTACCACTTGGTTTTCATGCTAGTAACTATAGTTTCTTCCAAGAGGAAAAAAAATAACAAATTCTCTTCAAAATTGTGAGTTTTCATTATGTCCCAAATAATTCTGACTCTTCTAAATCTTACAATTCTCATAACTCAGTTCTGTTTTCTCAGTTCCATTAGTTTATAATCTTCTATAAAAACAATTTCCCCAAACCTAATCTCTACAAATGTAGCCATAACAGAAAAAGTTCTATGTTTTCCTACTTCAGTGGAAGTCTATAGTCTTATGTTATCTTATAGTTATGAGTCTTATGTTTATAAGTCCAAGATATGGAGTTGTACTTTTTCATACAAAATGATAAGCTAAGCCTAGAATTCAGGGAAATGCTGGAGATTGCCCCTACAATATCAAACAAAAATGAAGTTGAAAGAATTTTGATTTGATATATACTATAAGACTGTAATAATCAAGATTGTGTAATTCACATAGATCAATGGAGTATCATTGAATATTCATGTTCAATAATTCTTAGAAAGGATTCTAGGTAAGTTCAATGGGAAAATAATAGTCTTTTCAAAACTGGTGTCAGAAAAACTATATCTGCACAAGCAAAAAAAAATTAAGCTGAGAAAATTCTTCAGACTACACACAAATAAATTAACTTGAATCGAATCAATGACCTAAATTATTATGATTAATATAAAAAGAATTCTTACAAATATATATTAAGAATAAAATCTAATTTTGACTCATAAAGTATTAGGATAAGTGACAAAGTATGAAAGAGTGGAAAATATTTAAATATAGATTTTGCAGTCATTACAGTTACTGGTAATGATGAGGTGCATGGAATATCCACTAAGTAAGTAGGCAAGGAGTGTAGACTAAAGCAAAGAATTGTTGATGCTCAGAAAGTAAAGAAGTAAAATGCCATTTGGGTATTCCAGACCCAAGGTGAGATGGAGAAGAATTAAGTGAATCAGGAGATAAATTGTTCAGTGAATCAATGGGAATTACTGCAAGGTTACTTTGTGAAAGCTATAAGAATTTCAAGGTAATTTAGGAAAAAAAAAATAAGGTAGTAGCAATATATATTGATGGAATTAAGACACTGAAATTAAGTCACTGCTGTTTTGTTATTTGATTGTATAGGCTGTGACAAGTTACCAATAACATAAAAACTCTGTCCCTTCATCTGTAAAACTAGGAAAAAAAACACTTCATAAAATTATTGTGAAAATTAAATGAAACACTAAAT
Source organism: Urocitellus parryii (assembly GCF_045843805.1). Lineage (NCBI taxonomy): Eukaryota > Metazoa > Chordata > Mammalia > Rodentia > Sciuridae > Urocitellus > Urocitellus parryii. Next base: position 88,147,955 of record NC_135538.1, on the reverse strand, counting down.
ATTGAAGTGTGTGGTGTAGAAAGAAAAATTAACTACAAATATTGAATTGTTTTAAGTCTTATTAGCCTCTGAACTGATTTTTGGCATTTGGAAATATGCCAATGTGTGATTCTTGGTGGAAATCTGACATCAGAAATCTAAGATCAAACATTTGCTGATTTCATATTTTATTAACTAGTGTGCCTATGTTTGTCTTGTGTTAGACAAGCAGATACTCACAACTGGGCTGTAAGTCTATAATAAGTAAGTTAAAGAAACAGTCGAAAATCTATCCTGGTGAAGATGACAGTGGCATCAGGTGGAAAAGTTAAATATGTCATCCAATGTCTAGCTAGATACATCTTCTTCAGGCTATTTCTTTAGAGGGAACAGGTTTCTTTCAATATTCACACCATTTTCAAGCCTGGTTTCCCAGGACAAGGAATTCAAATGCTGCTGAGTCTCAATCTTTCAAATATCTGTTTCATTCTGTTGATTTTATTCTCTGACACTGGCTTTCTATATGTGGCAGTAAATGTAAAAGCCATCAATTGATTCAGTCCTCATAGCTCCGTGTCTGTCCCTGGGAAAGTTTTAAGATCTCCTTCCTTTGGTTACAAGTACAAAACTGAGAAAAGATTGTAATTGTTATAGTTTGTGGCAATGTCTATTCCTTGAGCAATTAACTGTGGCCCCAGTGTTGAGAAAATACAGCTGACCTATATCCCACTAGGAGCTAAGCCCAGGGTCAATCCATACAATGCCAAGAAAACAGAATCCCTCTGACAGAAAGATTCAAACAGCAATGAACATGTTTAAGACAGGAAGAGAGTCATTTCCTAGAAGAAGACAGGAAAGATGTGGTTTTCAAATGATCAAAAAGGAATATGACCAAGATGACTTAGAAACATTCACTACAATTTAGGAAAAAACATAAGAGCAAGACACTAACATATCCAAAAAATTATTTTGTAAATGGAGGACAACCACTGAAGAGCACTTGTCAGAAAATAATATATTCCATATAATCTTTGGGAATATCATATGAGGACAATTTATTTCAAAAAAACTGTAAAGGAGGAATGGAGGAAAGGATTTTAGAAAGAAATTATTTTGATAGTTTGGATATGAGGGCCTGAAATGAGATAAAGTCAATAAAATATAAGAAAAAATAAAAGCATTATTTGAAGTAAAAATCAATAAAACTGGATGGTTAAGTGATTCAAGTTTGTAAAGGTGATTTCAAAACTGGAATAAAACTTAACAGTAATATTGACAAAAAAAAAACTCTATTAGAAATAGAGAATTTGTGTTCATGAGTGTGTTTGGGAAGCTTAGAGGCAAATAAAAAATATATTTGTAATGGATTTTTCAAGAATTTCTGCTTTACTAATATGAAGATTTTCCTTCATAATATTTGTACTCAAATATGCATAAATGGAAACATCAAGGAATGAATATATAAATATATGGCAACATTTTTATATTCTTGAGAGACTTTCCTATGATATATCAAGTAAATGTAACCCATAATTTGAGAAATGCTGCCTAATGCAACAAAAATAAATTTGAAATAAAACTCATTCTTACTATTGAGCAAGCTGCTACCTGAAAGCAGATTAGACACTTTTCCACATTGTATCAAAAAATAATTTAAGGCCATGGGACTAAAGTAATACTTGTGATACTAAATGTATTCTCACATTCTGTAGAAAGTGATTTGGCTTTCAAAAGCAGCTGATACCTTGGAAATTATTTATTTACTGCGAAAATCTGTTTCTGGTCAAATCTCCATGCTTTTGATCTTCTATTTATGACTAATTTCTTGATGTTATTATTAGCATTGTTTAGAAACCAGATATATCTGGAGGAAAATAAATGCATTCCTTTTGAAATTACGTAGGTATGTGTTTGCAAGTTTATATATCTATATTTATGTAATTTCATTTGGTTCTTGCCTTTTACAAATATATCTAAAATACTGAATATGCGAGTTTCAAATAGAAAATTCTTGGCTTAGTACAAAGTGTCCTTGTTATGTTTTTAGAGTCATTTAGCACAGAAAAAAAAAATGTGTCACATTCATTGGTAGTATATCCATTGAGTTAGATTCCGCAGCCAAGGAATAGAGTAGAAATAGAGACAAATTGTACAAATTGATGAAATTTAGTAATGGTACCTCAACTGAGTTAAACTTGGCCAGTAGTAAAATATGTTTATATTTTGTATATACTCATATAATGATATACCTCAGTGGCATTCTTTCCCAAAATTTGCATTTCCAGTCCAGTCATGAGAAATCACCTCACCCAGATCAGTTTTATCCCACAAAACATTTGATCAGTACCCTTCAAAAATGTCAAGATCATAAAAAGCAAGGCAAACTGAACAAGTTGAAGATTACAAAAAGCTAAAACTATGCCATGCTAAATGCAACGTGGAAATCTGGAATGGATCCTGGAACAGGAAACAACCTCAATGGGGAAACCTGGGGAAAACAAGTGAAGTCTGTAGATTGGCTAAGAGCCTTGTAACAATGTTAACTTCTTAGTTTTGATAAACATATAATAGTTCAGTAAGATGATAGCTGTCAGGCCACACAGGCCTATAATCCCAGCTGTTCCAAATACTAAGGTATCAGAAGAATTGTAAGTTCAAGGCCAGCTGTGGCAACTTAGCAAGATGCTGTCTCAAAATAAAAAAAGTTAAAAAGGAGTGGGGATGTAGCTCAGTGGTCCCTGGGTTCAATCATAATATATATATATATATATATATATATATATATAATAACTGTTATGGAAACTGCATGACAGATGTAAATTCTCTGTAGTGTCTTTTTATTCTTCTACACATCTAGAATTATTTAAATATGAAAAAAATTAAATATTAAAGTAATTTTAAAATTAAATTTTATAACCTATTTATGAAGATGAAGAAATAAATGATTATATCTGTAGATACCCTCTTCTGATCCAATTCCAATTCCTACTCTTCCAAATAAATTATTTCTTTCTTTCAGGCAGAGGTACATATAATTAATTCACATATGACTGTTTTAACCACATGAGTTCTTTTAGGGAAGAATTTTCACCCAGAGATGAAGGAATTGGGGAGAAAAGTACAACTTTCTCAAAGTCACAGTTAATAAGCAAGACACAGTCAGAACTCATCAGATCATCAAACAGCATTCTTTCTTTTTATGTTCTTTAATAAATAATTAATAGGTGAGTATTGTTCCACGTGTTTGTGTTTGGCTATACTAGGTCTTTTCTTTTAAATCTCCAAATTTGAACTTTTAACTTTGAATACAGTATTTCTAAAACTGATTCATGTGCTCCTCAGCCTTAATATGATTGTATTTTAGCATATTTTTGAAAATAAAATTTTTTATTAAATTGTTCATTTATTCTAATTTTTTATACATGATAGCAGAATGAAATTGATTTCATATTACACATATAGAGCACATTTTTTTCCAAGTGACTGATTGTACACAAAGTATTTCACACCATTCATGTCTTAATACATATATTTAGGGTAATGATGTCTAAATCATTCCACGATCATTTCTACCTCAGCCCCTTCGTTTTCTCCTCCCCTTTGCCCTACTAAAGTTCCTCCATTCCTCCCATATTTCCCCTATCACCATATGTGTCGCCATCCTCATATCAGAAAACATTCAGCCTTTGGTTTTTTGGGGATTGGCTTGCTTTCACTTAGCATTATATTCTCTAACTTTATCTATTTACCTGCAAATACCAAGATTTTATTCTCTTTTAATGTTGAATAATGTTTTGTTGTGTATATATGCCAAAGTTTCTCTATTCATTCATCTACTGAAGGGCATCTAGGTTGGTTCCATAATTTAGCTATTGTGAATTGTGCTGCTATAAATATTGATGTGGCTGTGTTCTTGTAGTATTCTGTTTTTAAATCCTTTGGGTATAAACCAAGGAGTGGAATAGCTGGGTCAAATGGTGGTTCCATTCCCAGTTTTCCAAGGAATCTCCATATTGTTTTCCAGATTAGCTGCACCAATTTGCAGTCCCACCAACAATGTATGAGTGTGACATTTTTCCTACATTCTCACCAAAAAAAACATTGTTTTTTGTACTCTTGATAGCTGCCATTCTGACTGGAGTGAGATGAAATCTTAGTTTTGATTTGCAATTTTCTGATTGATAGAGATATTGAACATTTTTTCACATATTTGTTGATTGATTGTACATCATCTTCTGAGAAGTGTCTCTTCAGGCCCTTGGCAGATTTATTGATTGGGTTATTTATTTATTTATTTTGGTGTTAAGGTTTTTGTGTTCTTTATATACCCTACAGATTAGTGCTTTCTCTGATGTGTGTGTGGTAAAAATTTGCTCACATTCTGTAGGCTCTCTATTCACATTATTGATTGATTCTTTTGTTGAGAAGAAGCTTTTCAGTTTGAATCCATCCAATTTATTGATTCTTGGTATTAATTATTGTGCTACAGGAGTCTTATTAAGAAAGTTGGGGGGTAATCTGACATGATGGAGATTTGGGCATACTTTTTCTTCCATTAGGTGCAAGGTCTCTGATTTAATTCCTAGGTCCTTAATCCACTGTGAGTTGAGTTTTGTACATAGTGAGAGATAGAGGCTTAGTTTTATTTTGCTATTATGTGGATTTCCAGTTTTTCTAGCAGCATTTGTTGAAGAGGCTATCTTTTCTCTAATATATGTTTTTGCACCTTTGTCTAATATGAGATAACTGTATTCAGGTGGGTTTTTTTCTCTGTGTCCTCTGTTCTGTACCATTGGTCTACAAGTCTATTTTGGTGCCAATACCATGCTTTTTTGTTACTATTTTGTTTTTGTTATTATTGCTCTGTAGTATAGTTTAAGTTCTGGAATAGTAATGCTACCAGATTCACTCTTCTTGCTAAGAATTGGTTTGGCCATTCTGGATGTCTTATTTTTCCAGATGAATTTCATGATTGATTTTTCTATTTCTTTAAGGAATGCCATTGGGATTTTTGTTGGGATTGCATTTAATCTGTATAGTGATTTTGGTAGCATGGTTATTTTGACAATATTAATTCTGCCTATCCAAGAACAGGTAGATCTTTTCAAATTTCTGGTGGAATGTTTTGGGTCTTCTAGATATAGAATCATATCATCTGCACATAGTGATAATTTGAGTTCTTCTTTTTCTATCTATATCCTTTTAATTTATTTCATATATCTGATCTGGCTAGAGTTTCAAGAACAATATTAAATAGAATTGGTGATAGAGAGCATCCATGTCTTGTTCCAGTTTTTAAAGGAAATACTTCAAATTTTTCTCCATTTAGAATGTTGTTGTCCTAGGGTTTAGCATAGATAGTCTTTACAATGTTGAGGTATATTCCTGTTACCCCTAGTTTTTCAAGTGTTTTGAACATGAAGGGATGTGATATTTTATCAAATGCTTCCTCAGGATCTATTGAGAATATCTTATGATTTTTATCTTTGAGTGTATTGATGTGGTGGATTGCATTTATTGATTTCCACATGTTGAACCAACCTGCATTTCTTTTCAACAAGATGAATTTCATGATTGCTTTTTCTATTTCTATAAGGAATGCCATTGGGATTTTTGTTGGGATTGCATTTAATCTGTATAGTGTTTGAATGAATCCTACTTGATCCATGAATCCTACTTGACCATAATACACTATCTTTTTTATCTGTTTTTGTGTTTGATTTGCCAGAATTTTATTGAGAATTTTTACATCTATAATCATTAGAGATATTGATCTGAAGTTTTTTTTCTTTGATATATCTTTATCGGGTTTTGGAATCAGGGTAATATTGGCCTCATAGAATATGTTTGGAAGAGTTCATTCTTTTTCTATTTCATAAAATAATTTGAGAAGTATTGGTATTAGTTCTTCTTTAAAGTCTTGTAGGACGCAGTTGTGTATCCATCTGGTCCTGGTCTTTTCTTGGTTGGTAGGCTTCTGATGGCATCCTCTAATTCCTTTCTTAAAATTGATCTGTTTACATTGTGTATATCATCCTGATGTACTTTAGACATATTATATGCCTCTAGAAATTTGTTGATGCCTTTGATATTTCCTATTTTATTGGAGTTCAAATTTTCAAAATAATTTCTAATTATCTTTTGTATTTCTGTAGTGTCTATCATAATATTTCCTTTCTCATCATGGATGTTAGTAAATTGAGTTTTTTTCTCACCTTCTCTTTGTGGGCATGGCTAATGGTTTATCAATTTTATTTATGTTTTCCAAGAACAAACTTTTTGTTTTGTCAATTTTTCAATTGTTTCTTTCATTTAAATTTCATTTACTTCAGCTCTGATTTTAAGTATTTTCTGTCTTCTACTGCTTTTGGGGTTGATTTGTTCTTCTCTTTCTAAGACTTTTTAGATGTAATGTTGTTGACTTTTTCTTCTTTGAAGAAATGAATCCCATGCAATGAACTTCCCTCTTAGAACTGCCTTCATAGTGTCCCAGAGATTTTGATATGTTATATCAATGTACTCATTTACCTCTAAGAATTTTTAATCTCCTCCTTGATATCTTTTGCAACCCATGGTTGATTCAATAGCATATTATTTAGTCTCCAGGTGTTGGAGTAGCTTTTCTTTTTTTATTTTATCATTGATTTCTAATGTCATTCCATTGTGGCCGAATAGAATGCAGGGTAGTATCTCTACTTTTTGTATTTACTAAGATTAGCTTTGTGGCATAGCATATGGTCTATTTTAGAGAAGGATTTATGTCTGCTGAGAAGAAAATGTATTCCCTAATTGATGGATAATATACTCTATATATGTTAGTTAAGTCTAAGTTATTGATTGTATTATTGAGTTCTATAGTTTCTTGGTTTAGCTTTTGTTTGGTAGATATACCTAGTGATAAAAGAGGTATGTCAGAATTATTGTGCTCTGATGTATTTGACTTTTGAACTTGAGAAGAGTTTTATTGATGAATGTAGATGCTCCATTGTTTGGGGCATATATATATTTATAACTGTTATGTCTTGTTGATGTATGGTTCGCTTAAAGTATGAAATGTCCATCTTTATCCCTTTTGTTTAATTTTGGCTTGAAGAATACTTTATTTGATATGAGAACAGAAACCCCTGCTTGCTTACGCAGACTATGTGAAATATATATGTATTTTTTTATGTAGACTATGCGAAATATATATATATATATATATATATATATATATATATATATATATATATTTAAGTATTTACTTTTTAGTTGTATATGGAGAGCATGCCTTTATTTCACTTATTTATTTTTATGTGGTGCTGAGGATCGAACCCAGTGCCTCATGTACACCAGGTGAGTTCGCTACCACTTGAGCAACATTGTTGCTCTGAATGTTATATTTTATCCCAACCTTTCACCTTCAGCCTGTGGGCATCTTTTCCTATGAGATGAGTCTCTTGAAGGCAGCAATACTGTTGGGTCTTTTTTTTGTTTAATCCATTTTACCAGCCTATGTCTTTTAATTAGTGAGTTTAAGCCACTAACATTTAGGGTTATTATTGAGATATGATTTGTATTCCAGGTCATTTTTGTTTATTTTTGGCATTTAGCTTGACTTGGTTTCTTCTTTAGTTGGTGTTTCTTTTATTTTAGTTCTTCTCTTTGCAGATTTTCTTGTTGTTTCTCTTTTCCTCCTCGTGGAATATTTTGCCAAGAATGTTCTGTAGTGAAGGCTTTCTTGCTGTAAATTCTTTTAGCTTTTGTTTATCATGGAAGGTTTTTATTTCATAGTCAAGTTTGAAGCTTAATTTTGCTGGATATAAATTCTGTTTGGAATTCATTATCTTTTAGATCTTGGTATATGCTGTTCTAGGATCTCCTAGCTTTGAGAGTCTGGGTTGAAAAATCTGCTGAGATCCAAATCGGTCTTTCCTTATAGGTTATCTGATTTTTCTCTCTTGAGACATTTTAAATTCTATCTTATTCTGTATGCTAGGTATTTTCATTATACTGTGTCTTGGTGTAAATCTCTTGTAAATTATGTACATTTTGTGTCATATATATATATATATATATGACAAATTATATATATTTGGCCTCTTGTATTTGATTTTCCAATTCATTCCTCATGCTTAGAAATTTTCTGATATTATTACATTGAAGAGATTGTGCATTCCTTTGGCTTGAATCTCTGAACCTTCCTGTATCCCTAATAAATCTTAAATTTGGTCTTTTGATGGTATCCCATAATTCTTCCATGTTCTGTTCATGGTTTCTTACTACCTTCATGGTGAAGTCATCTTTATATTCAAGATTGTATGTTTTGTCTTCATTGTCTGAGACCTTGTCTTCCAATTGATCTAGTCTATTGCTGATGCTATTATTGAGTTTTGTAATTGGCTTATTGTTTCTTTCATTTTGAGGATTTCTGTCTGGTTTCTTTTCAGTATCTCTATCTCTTTCTTGAAGTAATTTCTTATAACCTGTATTTGCTCTCTTATGTCTTTATTGGTGTGATCTATGGTCACTTGAATTTGTTCTCTGTTCTCTTTATTGGAGTGATCAAGTTTTGCCTGGATCTGCTCACTTTGGTTATTATTTAGTTCCCAAATAATTTTAGTTATTTATATTCTGAAGTCCTTCTCTGATACTTCACCTACTGCACTATCTATGGATTCTATTTCTGTAGTGTCTTGGTATGTTTGAGATACTTTGCTCCCTTGTTTTTTTTTTTAATGATGTCTATGTGTCTTCCTCTCTTGAGTGTAGATTTGAGGTATTACAGCTTCTGCCCTATTGCCTTATAGTGTGCCTACAATTTACCAATACCACACTTTTAAGGGAGAGATCAATATTATAGCACTCAATGTACCCAACATTCAGCCATATATCAGTTAGCTTCTATTTTTACATTTATAGTTTTGTCAGTATAAACAGAAAAGATGAGTTTGGTTATTTTCTACCATACAGTCAATAGGTTTGCATAATGGTTTACAGTTTCTAATGGGTCTGGGGGTTGGTGAGATTTTTGTGAGGTAGGATGTGAGAATATGGAGATATTAGATTATATGACTAGTGAGAGAGTAATCATAAGAAGTTGGCTATTAGTAGGAGGAACAAGAGACAGGCTACCTCATGTAAGATTTTCTGTTACCTCAGCAACAGGATAACTGTTGGAACCCAGAGCAGAGAAACCTCTGGTACAGCCAGGCCACAGGGACTTTGGTGACATCTTACCAGGTTCTTATTGTTGTCTCTTGATGAAAGTGGCAATATCCCAGTTACATGGCAGTGGCAACCTGAAACCTATATGTATCCTGATGTTGGGCTGTGAAGCTACACTTTGGTGAATGAGGAAGCCCATCACAAGTTGCCTCTCCCCTGGAATCCTGGGCCATGGTGTGGTCGGGAAGGCTCCGTCTCCAGAACTAACCCTCTCTCAAATTTTAGCATTTGAGTTTGAGAAACAACATTGTGCTACAATATGTGATACAATTTATTAATCTAGTATTATGACTAATTGTATTCCTTATGCCTCTCTTATTCCTATTGTGAGATCCTGAATAGACTCATTATCTTGTGCAAAGTTTCTAAGAAGCAAAAAAGCAGCAAGAATTCTGACCAATATTTAGCAGATTTAACCTAACCATACACAATGATTAGCTTACATTGTACTCCTATTGGAGATTTTCTAAAAATAATAGTTCAAGAAATTCATTTGAAGAAAAGAACTAGTATTATTTGTGTTTGATGGCTACTGCAGAAAAGTGTACATAAGATATCTTACATTGATTAGTCAGTACACATAATTGAGTACAATTTTATTGTTTAATGTAGACCCTTAGTATAGAAGACTATTGCTTACATAAGATTTTTTTTTCTCTGTCTATGTTCCTGGCAGACAGGAACTTTATTCAGGTATATAACCCTCCTCTACATAACTTAAATGAAAATAATGCCTCTCTGGCTTCTTTGGATAAATCTTAATTAATCCAAATTAGTCATGATGATTCTATTTTCCACAAAGCTATCTAAAGTTCACTGGAAGAACCTGAAAGTTTTGAATAGAGAATAATGAAGAAATAGTTTAAGAATGCTACTAAGGTAAGACTTTGCTAAGCTCTGAGACAAAACAGATCTGCTAGAATACTCAGAGGAAAGCTGTTCAACTTTGTGAACACACCTAATAACACAATTCCTCTTCCCTGTTCTGGCAAGAAAAATGTGCAAATGTGTAGCTATGCTATCTAGAGCTGCAGTTACCATCATGCCATCTGCCCAGGGTAGAAGAGACAGAAAGTAGCACTATCTGATTAAAAGCCAACTTTCTGTCAGGATTTACCATTATTTGAAGCCAAAGATATCTTCAGTGAAATGCTAAACTCAAATAGACAAAACTCTACTGTTTAACATACTAATTGGCCTGAACTGCTTCCTCCATAAGATAGATCCATTTTTATGTAGCTTAAAAACTAACAACTAAATCAAAAGTTAGGGCACTCTTTAGCCCTACATCTTGAACAAATTGAAATACTAACAAAAACAATGATTAGATAATTTTTTATGAAATTATCCAAAGAATTGTTTCAAGGATGACACCCTAAACTATGGAGAACCTGTCTCAAAATAAAAAGTTCAGAGAGGTCAAGTGCCCCTGGGTTCCATGCCCAGTACCGAATTTTTTGTTTTTTAATTTTTCCTGTTTCTTTGAACTCTCCTATTAGGAGTGAAATTAAAAATGGAGAAAAGGTCCAAAATTAACTTCTTCATTGCGTAACCATTCCAGACTTCTTATTATTTTAATGTCCATATTAAACATTAAAATATGTTTAATACAGCTCCTAAATATCATGTAGCATTCTCTTCAATGTCATTTTCTCTACTTCATAAATACCTGATTAATTTTCTGGCTTACATCCCCAAACATGCTATCGTTTCACTATTTTTGCACATTAAATGAGCAATATGTTAATGTGAGTAATGCAATTATTCCTTATTTTATTGGTGTAATATTTCATTAGCTCCATAGAAACAGACATAAGGAGTCTCTTTTAGCTTAACCTGGTTCTATGCAGGCAATTGTCCAGCAGCTTTTTTTCCTCTCAAGTGACTTTTAGTTGCTGAGAAACTAAAGGGTCCATTTGCTACTAGTACCTTGTATATCATAAGGGATCGTTTGCACAACTGAAAATTCCATTACTATCAAGTCTCCACTTACAATGTTTCATAAAACTAATCGTTTCTCTGAAAATCATTGTAATATAATTATCCATTCATGTCGGTTCATTGGATACACATTATTGGTTAGAAGTTTGCTTTATTAGGGTTATTTCTAACAAATTACTGATAAGATATACAAATAAGTATTAAACTATTTGAACTGTATGGCAAAATCTTATATAACTTTTTTCTTTTAACATTTCAAATAGACATGAACATTTTCTCTGAACTGTCTTGTTTACTTTATTAATAAGATGAAAACAGTTTTCACCTTTTTATTATTAATCAATTATCCAAACATACTGATTGTATTAGCTAATAGAATATTCATTTTCAAGACTACTTTATTTAGCTTTCTTTGGTTTCTGTGTTACTATGTACCCACAGAGAAAAGACTTACCTGCAAATCGGAATATACTCAACAAGTTTCTACATACATATTCATTTCAAATTAAATCTCGAGGGTGAAGCCTAAAGAAAATTTGAACATATTCAAGTAAATTTTAGACTACCTTTATCTTCTTAATCTTTAGATAATCTTTTTATACACAAGTTATATTAAAGAAAGAATTATTCATCTTATGCATATTTCTTAAAAAATAGATGTCACATTTCTCATGCCCTTTCTAAGAAAATATTAGTATGTTTAGAACTTACCAATTCCATAGTACTTTTTCTGTAAGTAGGAAAATTTACACACATGCTGTTAGGCAGCAGTTGACATTTAAAAGAAATGTTGTGTGATGCATTTAGTGAATTTATAAACTTCCACAAAATAACAAAACTAAAGTATTTGAGTTTTTGGAATATATAGCTAGAAAATACCTCCTGAGGTCATTTAGTTTCTCTGATATAAAACTTCAATTTTTTTCTCATTGCACATGTTTTATTTTGCTTCCAAAAATTCTAGAGCAAATGTCTGAGCTTATAATTATTAAAATTAATCAACTTTTAACATCACAATGTTATAATTCACTTAAGGAATTTTATAAATAGAAATAAATTATATTGTCAGTCTGTCTCCCTATTTATTAAAGATATAAAGAAAATGGGGGAAATGGCAATAATATCAACAGCAAATAAATAAATAAATAGTTGCCACATACTTCCAGTTAATAAGACTCATTGTAATTGAATATGGTCCTTCTAGAGCAGGTAAATTGCAAATCACTTTTCCTTTTAAAAATGAATAATTATAATTATGTGTGAGTATTTTATTACAAATCATTTATTACAAATAAGTTATAATCAATATATATTCTGTAATTGTATTACATAAGTATAATTATGAATATATTTTAGTTGCCTACTGTAATTAATTATTGATGTCAAAGAAATAATCATATAAAATGCTACAGAACTTTTAGATAAAAATAACAAATAGGCACTTATATTTACTGATTCTTCTTCCCATAATCCCACTAAAATTAAAGAAGATATTAGAAAAATAAAAATAACATTCTTTTAAGGATGCTCCACCTCAAATAATGTTTTTAATTATTAGAATTAAAATCTGGAGGAATTTTGGAAGACACAAAGTATATGGGGGCACAGTGAACATGAAATGAGCTAGAATTGAAGAATTCACAACCACATTTACCAAGGAAGAAAAGCTTGAAATTCTGAATATAAGCTGAATATTCCTTAAAACTGATTTAATAACCCTGGGGTTATTTATATTAGTGAATGATAGAAGAACAAGGTCTAGGGCTGGTGGCTAGGTTATTAGAATATTATTTAAAGAGTGATAAAACAGAAACACTTCATCTGGCAATTAACTTCAACATAAAGCAATGAATAGCTTTAAGGCCATAAATGTACAAATTTTATACCACAAAACATATGATGCACCTAGGAAATGATAAGACTTCCTCTCCTTTACTCTTGTCATCACACTATTGTAGTTTGCAGGTGGTCTGAAATAAGAAGTACCACCACCAGGGAACAGTTCAATAATATCTCAAACTTCAAAATATAAGGAGCAATTGGCAGCCTCTATCACCATATAAACATATTATACTCTGGGGACAGAAACTGAGACCTAAGTTTCATTTTCAAAGAAAATGAACCTATCTGCTGGGATTTAAAAACAAAGCACAACTACCAACCACGTCAACCAACAATAACAACAAATAGTTTGAACCAAAGAGACTGAGCTACTTTCCACTCTGTATCTCTGCTTAGGAGAAAATAGAGAGGTACTCTGTAGGAATATACTTCTGATACTAAAAATGAAGGTGCTCTCTTGCATATTTGTCATGCACAGGGCTGGTACTTTGTCCAGATCTCTTTATTCAGTTTATACACCAATCTCCCAGCTGCTTTGAAAGTTGGCTGTCAATAGCTCATGGCTCATCTGCAGGCCTATTCTGCTTCCATCAAGCCCCTTCCTCTGGCAACATTCCTTCAATAAATCACAGGGACATGCAACTCTCACTTGACTTCTACTTTCAGGGAACCCTACCTAAGATAGCACTTGAATCTCTATGTATCAGTTCTCCCTTACAATTTTCTTTGGTCAATGGTTTTAGAAACCAGGAATAAAGCAACCTGTGTATATTTGGTATGAAGTTGCGTATTTGAATGCAATAAGCTACAATTTTATATGACCAATGATTTCAGTATTCAATCACAGAGCCAAAATGCTGTAAAACTACATATAGTTAAGAATATATTAAGGATATATTAGACAAATATATAAATTTACTAATTTAACACAAATGCCCAAATATTTTTTTATTTCTCTCTAATTTTCCATATAAAGAATGTCCAATACTTATGTGAGGTAGTATTTTTTAAAATGAAGAAAATGTTAGCTAAATTATGTATTACCCTTTATGCTGTTCAAAATGGCTAAGTCAGTGCCTGACCTGATAACATTTCTTCCATTTGCTTTTATCCAAACCCTAATAACATGTCTCATAGGAGTCCAATTTTTATATTAAAATTTAGAATTATTAGTTTATGTGGGAATAGAATCTCTCTTATGGAAACGTGAAGGGACACAAGATATTTCTCGCCTGCATTAATGAAAAAATAATATTGTATTTCCCTGCACCATAGCCTATGAGATAATATTTTAAAACATCCCAGTGAAAATAAAATATGATTTTTGCGCAAATTTTCCTTTATATATACAGGACAAATCTGTCTCCTTGCTCTAAGTCTTCAAAATACCTTTTAAAAATCATTCTAAACCAATTTAAAAACTGGAAAGTGTTGAGGCCATTCAAATATAAAATAAAGAAGTTAAAAAGAGGGTACACTACAGATGCACAGTTCCTCCGCTCCTCTTAAATGTAGATTTGATGGTGGGTGTGTCAAAGGTGAATGTTCATAAACAGTTTAAATATGAAAATCTGCTTAGTAAAAACAATAAAAGGAGCAGTAGATATTTGAGTACAAAGGGCCATTGAGGGATGTCATATATAGATAATCTGAGCAAAGGAAGCTGTCATATATTGAAGATAAATGAGAGACAGATATGCCTAAGCATCCAGAAGTGGAAAATAATCAGATACAGAAAATGAGAAAGAGCCAATTGAGAAAAGAGAATATCTTTGCATAATTAATCAACATAACAGTATTTTAAATAATATGAGTATTAGTATTACACTGAGAAGAAAACTAAAGTTTCTATTTATAATAACGCCATGTCTTTGTTGCTATTTCTTGCTTCAACATATAATTTTTAGTATGCCTGTAGCTTCTTTTTCCTAAAATAAGAATCATATATTGGTACCTTTGAAATACTGACTTAATGATAAATCATTAGAACAATCATTTTAAGTCAAGCATTTCTAAGCAGAAATAATAGTATTAACCATAGTATTTTAATTATATATAAACCCAAACTTATATGTACATTATTATTATTTTATACATACAAATATATATGTATATATATATGTGTGTGTGTGTGTGTGTGTATGTATGTGCATAAAATATTTACCCTTACTAATGTATTAAATAATGTGTTTCTGGCCAGGCATGGTGATACACACTTCTAATCCGAGTAGTTTGGGAGTCTGAGGCAGAATAATTACAACTTCAAAGCCAACCTCAGTAATTTAACAAGGCCCTAAGCAACTCAGTGAGACTTTGTCTCAAGATAAAATATTAAAAAAAGGGCTGGGAATGTGGCTAAATGGTTAAGCACCTCTGGATTCAATCCCTGGTACCAATAAAAAAAAAAAGAAGAAGAACGTGTTTCTATAATGTGTTTCTTTTTCTTCTGAGAAAGAATCTTAATTTTGTAAAAGAATACTAGAGCTATGCTTGGACCCTTTAGAAACCTTATAGAACATAACAAGGCTATGATTAGTTACATTGTTTTTGAAATCAATTATTTTTGGAAAAAGCAGCATTTTATTTTATTTTGTTTTGTTGTCAATGGACTTTTATTTAATTAATTTATTTATATGTGGTGCTGAGAATCAAACTCAATGCCTCACACATGCTAGGTGAGCACTTTACAACTTAACCACAACCTCAGCCCCATTTTTCTTCTTTTTTTAGTTGTCAATGGTGAAAGAAGCATTTTATTAAAGAAGTTATTGAATACATTAAATTCCAACAAATAACCATGAAAAGAGAGAAAAATTTTGACTCAATAAGATATTTGAAATGAGAGTTTAAATAAATTAACATCAGCCAGATAAGTTGTTTGTTATAAACATTAACAATGGGAAAGACTGAATTAGAAACATAAAAACAGGTTCTTTCACTAAAAAATAAAATAAAATAAAATCTAAAATCAATTGCTTTTAATGTCTAATCACATAAGGGTGGAATATATGCCAATACAAACATCCTTTGCACCACAGCTTTTCACTGATGGGCTCCATAAAGTGACACCTGCAGCCAAAGTAAAAAGCCATTGTGCCACTATGGCTTAAACCAACAAAAAGAACTTTTAAGATCATTATTTTGAGAGAGAATCAATAAACGAAATTATGGTGGTGAAGTATAGTTAAGTAGGAATTTCTTGGAATATAAGTGAGGTTACAAAATTACTGTGTCTGTTAGAAATAGTGTTATGGATAAAAATGATGAAAAATATCTATCCTGATAATTAAGGTTAGCTACAGTATCTCTGATAATAGTCGTTTTAGTTTTCAGCACTGGAGAGAAGGAAACAAGCATGATTTTCTGGCTGATATTTTCATCAGGAAACGTTATGTTTTCTTGGTCCAGCTGCAATTCTTCTTTGTACGGCATAAAATGAATCTCATTTGATAGGACTTTTTCTAAAATCTCTGCATTTGCATTATTACAAAAATATAGTTACTAGACTTGATATTTATATGTTTCATCTTCTGGATTAATTTTTATATAATGTGTTAGGTAAAGATAATTTAACAATTTGAAAAATTAATGAAAATTATGAAATTAATGATAGAAAAATATAAGTACTTTTCTTATAGATTTTCTCAAAGCACATACCAGTACCATTGAATCCATGTATTCATGTAGCTATCTCCTTCCGTGATGTATAATTATATACTAACCTCAGTATTGGAAAGAATGTGTATAAGAATGTGAGAGTAAATGCATAGATATATGCATGTGTTACTTCAAAACAGACTTCTATCAGCATGGCAAAAGCCAGTATGATTTTGAAGTCTAGCAGTAAATTCACCATAAAAATTATATTTTAAATGAACTCTGTGATATACTTTATATTTTCTAGAACATTTTACAATAATTTTAAAACAGATCTCACCAAAGAAGTTTACAAAGAAGTCTATGTAATAGTGAGCCATACAGTGGTCTACATGAACATGAGAAAAAGTGTTACTGAATTTTTTTTTCATTTATCACCTGAAAGTTTTCACATATTTATCTTTTTCTAATTTCTCTTTCTTTATAATTTACCAAAAAACATGATATAAATGGGCAATCATTGCACACATTTTGCATGTGGAACTGTAGCCACAGAAATCATGTGTGGATTATAAATCATTGACTCAGTAAAATTTGGATAACACAGTTTCTCTGGAGGTGATGAGCTGAAATAATAATGTGACATGTTTTTGTACTTTTCCTCTTACCAGAAGTCTCCCCCACATGCGTCTCACCTTCCCTCTATGTTCCAAAGAATGATAGAAAAGCAGTAACTGAAGAAGGACACTGTATTCACACCAACTTTTAAAAACTGAGTTTGAAATCTGGCAGCCTGTGAGTTCCAGGAGATTCATGTTGTCCATTAAATAGTTGAAATAGTTCATTCCTTTTACTCATACTTTTTAAAATAAATTAATTCACTTAATAAAATGTATTAAGTGATTTACTTTTATCCAGGTTTCTATATAGACATGGAGGGTACTGTGGGAACTAAAAAGGATACCTACAATAATAAAAGCTAACAGGCCACCAGTACTAAGTATATTTTAAGAAATAATTTTCCATACAATTTTAAAGACTAACAATGAAAAAAAAACAGGGGGAAACATTGAGAATAAATTAAATGGGGAGAAGAGCATTTGTAGCCAATTCACTTTTGCAGAAGTCTTATTTGCAGATGATTTCTAAGACAAAGACTGGAGAGATTAGCCATATGCTGCAACAAAGCAGTTCAGTTAGAGGGAGATTTGAGAACAAGGACTGTGATGTAAAACAAGGTTAGCATTTTCTTAAAAAGAAGGCCAATGTGTTAGCAGTGTGGTGAGCTAATGGTAAGATGGTACCAAGCAAGAGACAAAAGTCAACTCTAACATATTTTTCTACCTTATAATACTCTTTTTCAGCATTTCTAAATGTGTATTAGAAGCCCTAGTAGATCCTATATAAGATTTTTATATACTCAGCATATGCATTATAATCTATATCCATATGACTATCATTGCAACTTAAACTTCATGCCCACTAAGTCATTTTTAGAGTCCTTTCATTCAGTATCCCTTTGACAATACAAGAAGACCATGTACTGTCCAAAAACTTTTACTTTGTTTGTATGTTTTTGTTGTTGCCATTTTGGTTTTGTTTGTTTTGTGGTGCAAGAGATCAAACCCAGGGCAACACATAGGCCAGGCAAGCGTTCTGCCACTGAACTACACCAGCCGCCCTAGGAACTCTCACTTATGACATTCTAAAAGTTGTACATCTGCTAAGGATATGGTACTGCAATGATAAGGCAGGGTGTCTTAGTTTGGGCTTCTCTAACAAAAATACCATAGACTGTGGGCTTTACACAATAAACATGTATTTCTCACTGTTCTGGATAATGGAATTCCAATATGAGCTTGTCAGCATGATTGGGTTGATAAGGGTCTTCTTCCTGGTTTATATATGGCAGCCTTTCTGCTGTATCCTTCCATTGGGTAAGGAATATTCCCTTGTGTCCTTTTTGGAGACACTAATCCATCCATTAGTGTTGCACCCTCCCAACCTAATTACTTACCAAACACCCAACCTCCAAATAAATTCTTATTGGGGAGTAGGGCTCCAACATACACATTTTAAGGGGACACAGCTTTCAGTTCATAACACAAGGTAAGGAAAAAATCCCATACTAAAAGTACACAACAAATGGATGTGTGTGTGTGTGTGTGTGTGTGTATACACACACATATATATATATGTATGTGTGTGTGTGTGTATTTGAATTATGGCATAGCATACACAACATTTTATAATTACTGATATGTTAAAATCCACAAATCTAAGTCCAAATATATGCATTAATGTGTAAATTATATGAGTTTATGTTTTTAAAATACTTTAAAGTTACCTTAAATGATTGTAAATACTATATTTAATGTTCTATTATATTTTATATTAAAGCAAATAAAAACAAATTAACAAAAGCCATAATGGGAAAATTGTTGTGAAATAAAAATGCAACACTTTTAAACATACACACAGTCCTTCATGTAACAAAATTTTCAACAGATTCCTACCAAACTCTTTAACTAAGAAAAAAAAAAAACTTTGAAAATAACGAGGAAATGAAACTACAATGCTCACATGCTGCTGAGGCAAATCTCTTGGGGTTTTAGAAAGAAGCTTGAGTGTTTTGCATATTTCTGGGAGAAAAGAACGAGTACTTTATAATCCTTGGAAATTCTGTCTAGTGTCTTAGCATTCTGAGAATTCACTGAAATTAATTTATTGAGCTATACAAACTCTAAAAAGGAATTGAAAATGGCAGGTACAGCAATCTACGACAAAGAAACGAAATATGTGCTGTGAAAATGCATAGCCTTCAGTAGGCTGTTCTGGCAATGAAGCATTTGTATTTAAGAAAATGAAAAGTTTGATTTGAATATTTTTCTACTTTTTAATATGGATAATTGATGAAACTAACAAATTCATATACTTAATATACATATACATATTTAGCAATAATACATAATTTACCAGTGAATAATATTATATAAGGTTAAAGTAAATACTATTTGTTGAGTTATCTCCTCTTTACAAATCACAGATTTCTATTTTCCCTTTTTTTAGAGGGAGGGGTATGGAGGATTGAACTCAGAGGCACTCAACCACTGAGCCACATCCCCAGCCCCATTTTGTATTTTATTTAGAGACAGGGTCTCACTGAATTGCTTAGTGCCTCACTTTTGATGAGGCTGACTTTGAACTCCCAATCCTCTTGTCAGCCTTCCTGAGCCACTGGGATTACAGGCATGTACAACTGCTCCTGGCTATTTTCCTTTTTTTATATATTTCTGTAGTACCGGGGACTGAATTCAGGATGATCTACCACTGAGCTACATCCCTATCCCACTAATATTTTATTCTGGGACAAAGGCTTCCTAAATTGCTGAGGCTGGCGTCTCACTGGTAATCCTCCCAATTCAGACTCCCAAATACCTAGGATTACAGGGTTGTGCCACTGAGCTGGTGGATTTCTTCATAGTGTCTTCAGAATGCTAAGACACTAGACAGAATTTCCAAGGATTCTAATCCTGAAGGGGACATTTAAAATACTGATTGGGGGTATTGCTGGGAGAATAAAAAAGAGATTAAGAAAACAAACGTCCCAGAAACTCATTTTAGAACATGCATTAATGTTGGTTTTAACATAATTTAAAACAAACACTAACAGAAACTTTATACAAGGGAAAATGAATAATTTATTGCACAACATCTTAGAGCAAAGGCTAGACATAAGGGTACAGGTGAATACTTTCCCTGAGGAGGCATATATTCCAGAAAATATATAAATTTTATTTTCCTTAATAATTTTCATAGCAGTTCTGTTATGTTTACCAACATAATTTTTTCAAGAGCATATGTAATACTGTCCTTTCAAAAAGAGTAGAGAAAGAATTTTTTGTACATGAATTGAGATTGAGCTCTTCTTTAGAAAAAAAGACTTCCTTGCATTTTCTTTATATATATATATATATATATATATATATATATATATATATATATATACAGTATTCCACCTTTGAATGTAATGTATAACCTGACCAACATGTACATCAAATTTTCAATTGATCACAGCATCTTTAAACTATGAAAAATGGGTATTAGAGTAGAAGCAGCATTATAATATTTATTGTAGTTCTAGTGGTATAATACTATTAACCTAACATGAAAATTCTGTAGATCTTAGGCCATTATGTGTGAAGTGTAAGAATAGGTAATGTTATAAAATACAGTCTTTCAGCAGTCTTTTTACTATTAAGTTCAAGTCCAAAGTGCTAGAGGCTTAGAATTATGTTTGGTTTATTATAATAAAAACCTAACAATAGACAGTGTTCTCATATACTTAGATAAAAATGAAGAAAACAAAGAATTTTGTTCAGATATTAAAATCATTATTTTTGAATAAAAACAAATAACGCTTAGTGAAAAATATCTGTACATAGAATTACATTTTCAACAAAAAATTTGTATGTATAACTAGTACTAAAAAGGCAGTTACTTTACCTTAAAAAAAAAAAAAGTCCAGAGAATGGCTGGGCATGATTTAAAAGGTGACTTTTTTTATTTCTAGAAGCCCTAGTGGAATATGTTCTCCTTCCCATATATTACTATAATTAATAATACTTGAAGTCTTTATATAACATTTATTTAGGGGAATTCAAAACAGGTTACTATTTTTTATATCAACTTCAAGGAGCAGGAATGTTTCCTTAATAACTTAAAAAAAATCTTATCCACAACCTTGTGCATTACTCAAGGATACTAGGATTAATCAATGTTAAAAATAGTATGATATCCAAGATATCATTAAGTATCTATTCATGAGGCATAAAACTGCAGCACATTCCCATTTACCACAGTTAAATCCTAAAAAGTAAGGTAGAGAATTCCTTGGATAGAAAAACTGACATTTTAATTTTGTGTAATTAAAAGCATCATTTTATGCTATCAAAAAGTATAAGTAAACAAGTTAAAACTCCTAATTTTATTTTATGTATCATTATTTTGTTATTGCAACATAATTATATATAATAGTGGGATTCATTATGCCATATTCAGACACGCACATAATGTAATTTGTCAATATCAGTCACCATTATCTTTACTTTTCCTCTCTTCCATCTCCTGATCCATTTGCTCTACTATGCTGATCTCCCTCTATCATTATTATTTTTTAGTTAGTGCATTATAATTATACATATAAGCAGGATCTATTGTGGTGTGTTTGTGCACAGATAGCATGATTCAGTAAATTTTGTTCCTCATTATAAAAACCCTAATTTTATTATTGATAATGTATAAAATTAATTCATCTGTATCTGTTGCCATGCACTGTCTTTGAATTGCAATCAGAACCTAGGTGAAAAAACTTGAGGCTCAACCACTTTCTTCGTTGTATAATCTATTTCTAGACAAATGGGGAAATTATGGCAACACAAAGGAACAAGTATTGTCAATAGAGAGATAGCGTCCCTTGTACCTTGATTACTGGAATGAACACTGACATTGAATTGTTAAAAAGAAAAAGGAAATATTAGTTCTTAAACTTAATTATTTCAGGTAATAGTGGGTTGAAGCCTAACCTTGAGGTTGCAGAATCTGGAAGGAACAACTGTTTGTGTAGCACCAGTCATGATCATTAGCATAACAAAAAGGACAATCTAAATAATTTTGTAAGGTTTTTGCATTTAGCCATTTGTGAAGGGATCCAGGATGCAGATGAAAATTTTTATCAAAATTTCTCAAGATACACAATCTAGACTATTTTTAAAATATTAAATTCCTCAGACAAGTGTGATGAATTTGTTACAGTGCCAACAGAATAAAAAATTTGCCAATGTTAGAAAAACAAAGTTAAGACAGTTTAATCAAGATGACCTTATACCAACCTACATGGAGATATCAATAAGCAATAAAATTTAAAAAAAAACATTGAAAATAATTGAAGTGCATCAAAGGATCTTTTTCTATCATGACAGTAGGCAATGGAATAGTTCTGAGAAGCAACTTTTACAATTAAAATTCAAGAGGATAATTATGATTTTATATTCACTATAATCTGCAGGAGTTCAGATAAATAAGTTTGGTAACAAAACTGCTTGTGAGAAACAAAGTACAATGGAACAGTGAGATACATCATCCAAAACAATTTAGATAATAAGGAAAAAAGTAAATTTGAATGAATCTTCCAATCATTGCAAAGTTTACAAAGCACCATATTTTCAGTGCTTTTGTTGGCTGAATATGCATGTCTTTTCATTGTTGAATGAAAAAGTCATGCTTCCCTTTCTGTCTTATCCCATTTTTGTATTTAGAAATTAGAATCACATGGATTTCACACTGTGCTATCCTAATGAAATAGGCTTTGCTTCTCTGAATTTCCACTCAGAGTTCAAGCAGATGATCATCATTGAACAAAGCTCATACCATTTCTGATTATAAACCATAAATCTAATGCCAAGCAAGTACTAAAGCTGCCGTGATGACAAACCAAAACCCCTCTTTTTACAAAAGCATCTCTACATTTCTATCACAGATAGCCCATGTACAATTCAGTTTATGTGAACACTCACAGTGACAATGGCATTTTCATGTTTTTCCATGTGCTTAAATTGACAAATAAAAGGAAATATTCAAAAGTCCGTCTCATAGGATAAAACTATAGAAAGAGGACTTGACTTTACAGAATTGAGGTGTTTACAAAATGTCAGTGTATTTCTGCAACCAAATTGACATTGTATCAATTTTACCTGTGATTTTAAAACATTACTTACTGTTTCAAATCCATAAATAAAAATATGTACTATGGGAGCCTTTATTCATATAGCTCCCCAAACAATTAGTTATCTGAAACCTAGACACTAATAAAGGATGACAGCCTTAAATTTTGTAATACTTCAAAACTTCTTCAAATAAGACCATTTGAAGTATTCCTTTTAATACAGCCTTATCTGCACTAGAGTTTCAGTATATACACAAAAGAAGGTGATAACATTTTATTTACTGCTATGTCTTCCTGATTTTAATGTCCATTTTACACTCCTAATTTTTAGAAAGATCCCTCATATTATTCATTTATTTACTTATAGTTAATGTGGGCAGTTAACATTTCCAGATTAAAATAAACATACATCCTCAGCAGAGCCCAAGTACATGGTTAAAATAAAGAAAAAATACGTATCAAAAAAATCAAGTAATATCCAAAATAAATAATAATCTATACACTGATAAATTAAATTTCTATCTCGGTAAATTAAAGAAAATTAGATTGTGTTTTTCACTTATGATGTTATAGGAAATCAGACAGCCTGTCCCTGTAATGAGATAAGACACAGTAGTTTTTGTGGGTCCCTAATGACATTTAGAAATTGCATTCTTTCATTATAATTATGTTAAGGGCCTAAGTGTGGTACATACTTTGTGATTTTACTTTAAGTGTATAAATTGCACTGGACCAAAAATTAATAGATTTTTAAGAATATAATTGGCATGTAAAACAATTAACCTCATATTTAACCCTTCTTTACATTTTATGATACTGTGAGAAAAATGGGCTGATACAAAAATCAATCTGTTTTTACTGGAATTAAATAGTATATATTCATTATTATAAAATTGAATATACTTCACAATTCCAATAAACTGGGACAATTATATGTTATTTGCTGATTATTTATTTTACTTTGTATTTCTGACAAGTATTTTATCCATATATGGCTCTTCTTCAAATCAGAAATTAACTTGGGTGACTAATTTTCCAGCTTTTATAACAAGCCTAGTGCAGGAGTCATAATAGCTGGGTGCTAATGGCTGTGTACAACATATTTTTGAAGTTTTGCATAAGGAAAAATTCTGCACCCTATGCCCTCCAAGAAACTCAACATTAATTAGTTAAGAATTTTCTGTTGTAAAAGTTAGTTATTTGCATCCCTCACATTGTTAATATGTGTTAATTTAGATGTTCAGACTTGGTTGACCCTTCATGAATTCTTTTCTCTCGAATCTTCTGCTATTTTATTAGTGTTTTTTTTCTATTTGCCTTTTTTTTTAAGGTTATGATTATTTTCAATTAACTCCAGGAAGAAATAGAGCAAAAACAGAATGTGTCCACATGCTGGACAGTTTTTTCCCCTTTTAATTCCTCATAAACTCTTTTGAAAAGGATGAAAGCCCACACCTCAATACTAAGCTCTTAGTTTTCTGCCTAACTTCAAGTTAAACTTATTTCTTTGAATACAAAACCCCCATATGTAAATATAATTCAAGAGTGCTAAAGGAAAATAACTGTTTTAATACTGAAAAATAATGAATAATATTGACTTAAACAATTTTCTTATGCAATTCCATTTACCCACTGTCACTTACAGCTCCCAGAATTTGACTGAATAACCATATCTAGAGAAATCTCGGTGATGTATACATTCTCTATCACTTAAAGATATTCTGTTTTGTTTTCTAGTGACTAAACAACTTAATGTAAGTGAATGTAGGAGAATACAAAAGTAAATTTAAAGCTATTAATCTTATCAACACCTTGTATGGAATATCTACCATGTAAAAGAGATGTGGCTTGGTATCTTAATATTTGTGAAACTGAAAGTTTTCAGGCTTTAAGAAATAAAGAACCCTATACGGTGAAAATTTACTTTTATCCATTGAGGATCTTAATGGTTATTACAAGTTTCAAAATAAGTATAGGAGAATGATGAAATGCTATGTATAATGTAATTTGGGAATTTTTTTCAGAAAAGAAGAATTAGGTGGGTTTTATTGCTTGTTTTGTTTGTGGAAGATTTGGGCTCAAAATATGAGTCATTATAACACATTTTTAAATTTCTACTAAGGAAGATTTCTGTACCACATGTGTGCTATTGAGTTTTCTGTTACTATAATGTATTATTTGAGACATTCACCTTATAAGGAGGGAAGATATATTTTGGCTTATGTTTTTACAGGTTTCAGTCCATGATTTCTAAGCCCATTGCTTCTGGTCTTGAAGTCAAATGGCTTCGAGTCCATGATAGACCAGTTACTTGATTTATGGTAGCCAGGAAGCAAAAAAAAAAAAAAAAAAAAAGGAAAAGGAGGGGCTAGGGTCCCATGATCCTCTTAAGGGACATGCCCCAAAAGACCACAAGACTTATAACTAGGCCCCATCTCTTGAAGGTTCCAGGTCTCAACAGTTCTGTTGGCTAAAGAAAAGTCTTTAACACAGACACCTTTGGGGTAAAAACTTACTCATACTTAGCAGTATGTCATCTGCAAAATTCAACTTTTATCTTAAACCAGATAAATAAATAAATGTTTCTATTGTAAACATTGGTCATTTATATCTCTCAAGATTACAGAGAACTTCCAACTGGTTGTAGCATCTTACCCTTCCACTAATAATATAATAGAGCTTCCCACTAGCAATGTATTTTGCCAACTTTTCTATTGTAGCCATTCTAGTGACTCTAAATGGAATCCCACTGTGGTTTAATTTTGCATTTCCTTAATGCTCATAGTGTTCAGTATCTTTTCATATGCTTAAGGGCCATTTGAATATCTTGTGAAGAATATGTTAAATTATTTTGTCCATTATTTATATGTTATAATTTCTTATATATTTAGAATATATGTGTTGGAATTTTATATCATTTTTTTAAAATTTTTGCTCTGTTTCTGTGGCAAATGCAAATAATTTGTTTTCAAATGTTTTGTTAGCCATATATAAGATTATAACAGCTTTACTGATGTTTCAAATAGGATAGCTCACAGTCTCCAATTTATTAATCAAAAATTATCTAGGAGTTGCTATGGAAGTATTTTGCAAATAGAATCAGTCCCCCTAATTTGTTGATAAAGGACAGAAATTTGTTTGGGTAAGTTCCTTTAGTAGTGCCAACTGAACTAATTAGAAGGTTTTAAAATCAGAGTTGAGCTTTCCTCTAGAGAAAAAGACATTCTGTCCCTAGGCAAAGTTTTGGCCATGACCCTGGGATTTCATCCCACTCATAATATTCCCTTCCTGACTCAGTGCCATATAAATGTGACATGTTCTTAGCTAGCTTCCATAAATCATGTGAAATAATTACTTGTAACAAGTTTGACTATAAATCTATTATATCTGTCTTTATATATATTTGTCCATCTGTCTTTCTCTATATATATCATCAATCTAAATCTTTTTCTGATTCTTTTCTCTGTTTGAACATTGACTGATAGAAATATATACCTTGGGCTGGGGATGTGGCTCAAGTGGTAGCGCGCTCACCTGGCATGCGTGCGGCCGGGTTCAATCCTCAGCACCACATACCAACAAAGATGTTGTGTCCACCAAGAACTAAAAAAAATAAATATTAAAAATTCTCTCTCTCTCTCTCTCTCTCTCTCTCTCTCTCTCTCTCTCACTCTCTCTTTAAAAAAAAATATATATATACCTTATATATTGCTGAATGTAATGAGCCTATATCTTGAACGAGTGTTTGAACATATGTTCATGAAGGATTGGTCTTTGATTTTATTTTCCAATATTCACTTTGTCAAGGTTTGATGTGAGGGTTGTGCTTCACTCATAATTTTTAAAATAGTTTTCATATAAATGATCTTCTTTCTCACTGAAACATTTCATAATATTCATCAATAAAACCATTTAGTTCTGAAATTATGTTGGTAGGAAATAATTTATGACAAACTTAAAGAATTAAATACAGGCAGAATTTTTCAGATTATCCATTTTCCTTTAACATTTAATAAGTTATCATTCATTTGTGCATTTTATCAAATTTGTTACATACATTGAGATAAAATTATTTATTATACCTTATTACTGCATTCTTTGTAGCATGTATAGTGATGTGTGTCTCCACTTTTCTCTGAATTAAACTGTGTCAAATTTTAATAATATTTTAAGAGATTCAAGTTTGGGTTTTCAAAATTTTTCCTTTTTTGTGAAGTATGTGTTAGTCTTCTCTATAATTGATTTTTGTTCTTTTATGTATGATATTTGTCTGTTAGTCATTTTCCCCCTCCTTACCTAAGTTTCTTTGGTGGAAAATTACATTACTAAAAGTAAACTACTTTTTTCCCTATAAATATTTAAAACTATAATTTTTCCTCTAAGCACTACACGAGCACCCACAAAATGTAATATGTTGTTTACAATGAAATTCAGTTTAAAATATTTGTTAATTCTCATTGTGATTTCTTCTTCAATTTGTTGATTATGTGATAGCATATTTTGTAAAGGAAAATAATCTACAAATTTGGATACAGTGTTAAATATACATAAATTATGTTGCTTGATAATATTATTCAAATTTGTCCTCTTATTTCTAACTTTTTGTCTTAATAATTTCATAATTGCTCAGGGAGAGTTTTAGAAATTTCCTACTATGATTATAGATTCTTAAATTTCTCCCTTTATTTCTGTCAGCTTTTATATCATTAATTAGGAGGATCTATTATTAACTGTACAGCTTTTTATTTTTATGTTTTCGTAATCAACTGCCTCTTCAATCATTATGAATGACTCTCTTTGTGTCTAATAAAATTCCTTGTCTTGGAGACTACTGTCCTTTATATTCAGATGTCCATACACTACTTCTTATGCTTACTATTGGCATAGTGTATCTCTAATATATTCTAATACATTCTTTCTTTTGCCTATCTCTGCCCTTATATTTATGTAGATTTCTTATAGATAGAATATAATTTGGTCTTACTTTTCCACCCTAACAATATACCTTCCAACTGGAGGATTTAATCCATTTATTTAATATATTAACATGGTATTGCTTGGCATGGAGGCACATGCCTATAATCCTAGTGGCTCAGGAGGATTGTAAATTCAAAGCCAGCCTTAGCAACTTAGTGAGGTCCTAATTTAGCAAGACCCTGCCTCTAAATTTAAAAAATAATAAAAAACCACATAGTATTAATAAAATATTTTGTAATGATACACTTAATTTCCACTGTTCACTTTTAATTATATCTTTTAGTATTTTTACTGTTTTGTTCCAAGGATTACAATATATACTTACAACTTACCACACTCATCTTTGTGTTTATGTTCTATCCATTTTACATAAATCATAAGAAATTACATTTAATGTGAACAAATCATAAAAATATAAGATAATTGTATTCATGCCATTTTTGCATGATTTAATTTCCCCTGACATTTGTATCTATTCCTCTGTGATATAATGCATCATTCTTTTGTTACTTTCAATTTTTTGAGCCATTGTTTTGGTTATTTGATCTTTCATTAATCTTATGTTTTCAGTTTGTTTGGATACTAGAATATGTACATTAGTATTTTTGTCAGATTGTGGGAAATTTTAACCAAATTTTTTTCAAATGATTTTTGTTTCTCCTTTACTTTAGGGATTCAAATTTCTTATTTTATACTTCCTGCTATTATCCCATTTTTCATATAGAATTTATTTACCTTTTTCAATTTTTTTCTTTCTCTTGTTTAGTTTGAACAGTGTCTATGGTCTGGACTGAATTCTTTGAAACTTTCTTCTGTTATCCCCAATCTAAGGTTAAACTTTGTCAAAATTTGAAATATTATCCTTATGTCATTTTCACTAAAGAATGTTCATTTATTTGCAACTTATAATTTCCATTTGTTCACTGAATACCTCATCTGCTCAATAACTTTGAGCAGGTTTTTAAATTATTATTTTTCAATTATTAAGCAATTATATCTTTTTATTTGCTCAACATTTGGGTCATCCTATGTTCTAAATCTTTTATCTCTTTAACTTAAAAATATTTCATATTCTCATCTATATGTTTAACATTTTAAATGAACATAGAATATTGTAGATTATAATTGTAGAAACTCTTGACTCTGAAGTATATTGATGTGTCTTCTCTCAGTTAAGTTGCTTTTTGGTTCATCTTTAAATTTTAACTTATTAGATACTTCCAATATTCTTTGCTTCTAGTGTATTCTAAGGAAGCTTTCTGGATGTAATTCAGTTGCTCATAAATAAGACAATACAAGAAGTTGTGCAATTGTATTATGGACAGAATAGTAAGTAAACACTTACTCTAAAACGTAAAGGTCATACCAGTCAACTTTTCTTTATATTTGCTAAAGAATTATAGAATGCTACTCAAGTGCTTTTGAATTGCTTGAAAAAAAGAAGCTCACATATGAAGAATATTGGTTCCTATAAAAGCATTTCTGTTACAGTGGATTGCTCCTCTTCTTGGTTAAGATAATAATTCAGGCTTGAAATTTTAAAAAAATTTCTTCCTACTCCATGTCTAAAACTCTAAACATAAACTTCTTTTTACAGAAATATCACAGGCAGCACCGTGTAGTAAATCATTAAG
Source organism: Urocitellus parryii (assembly GCF_045843805.1). Lineage (NCBI taxonomy): Eukaryota > Metazoa > Chordata > Mammalia > Rodentia > Sciuridae > Urocitellus > Urocitellus parryii. The sequence goes on along the minus strand of NC_135538.1, from coordinate 88,118,054 downwards.
AACATGTTTTTTGGAGACAAACTCCTTAAGTTTGAATCCTAGTTTCATAACCTCCTTATATTCTAAGATTAGGCGAATATTTCCCACTATATGCCTCAGTTTGCTATCTATAAAATGATAAGTACAATAGTATCTATATATTAAGATGTACATAAAGAGTAAATAAATAAAAAGATATAAAACATTTGGAATAATCACATTAAAATTACTGTACACCTATAGCTTACATAATAACGTTTAGGGGAAAAAATCCATATTGTAATCTTCTGTAGATTTAGTTCATGAGAAAACTGAAACAATCATACCATGACAAATTTAACTACTCATTTATACAGAGTCTCCAAACTCTATCTAATGGTAAATTAATAGTAAATATTTTCATAGATTTTAAAAGAAAATCTTTGCTGAGTAAAATGATGGTTCTTATGTTTATTCTTTGTTTGTATTTATTGTTTACTTATACTTGGGCATGAATAAAATGGACCTCACTGCCTGCCTCCTGGGGTTTTCAATCTTATAGAAATGTAGGAAATACATAATAATAAAAAGTAAGTTATACAGTATTATATATTAAAAAGAAAAAGGAAATAGGAAGTGTTAGGGGTGAGGGTAATTTGAATTTTTACTAGAGTTAATGAAGAAATGTCCATTTCACTAGTGTCTTGTCATTTACCACACATTCCACTTTTTATATACCAGTTCATAAAGTAAGTTATTTTGGGGGCAATAATACAATTGTTTAATCAAATCTAGGCAATAATTACTTACCAGCTTTGCAAATAAATTATGGCTAACCCTCAGCATTGCATTTTCAATACCCACAATATAACCAACCACACAGAGAAAATATTCTAATAAAAAATGGCATCTATACTAAACATGTACATTCCTTTTTCTTGTTATTATTCTCTAAAGAATACAGTATAACAACTATTTACATAACATATTGTACTAGTTATTATAAGTAATCTAGATAAAATTTGAAGTATATAGGAGTGTCTCTGGCTCAGTGGATCCCTTAGCTCATGCAGGATAGAAATAAAATATGGCTTTTAACAAAGAGAGAGTTAGTAACAATTACCTATTATGTTGATTAATATCACAAGGTGACAACCTCACAAGCAGATTCAAAAGTAAGGTGGCTACCCCACAGGCAGAGTAGAAAGGGAAGGTTACTGGCTGTTCCCTAGGCAGGTAGCAAGTAAGGTAACTACTCCACAACCAAAGTGGCAAAGGAATGAGGCATTAAAAAGCATATTATGTTCTGGAGTTAGGAATTAACAAATTCATAAGTTGTGATGCAATCTCTCATTGCACCTGAACCAATTTGCACATGGTTGAATATTTGTCCAAATTTATATTAGGTCTCTCCACTGAACTTATCAGTTAGTATGTAAATGCACTTAAATGAAGGTCTTAGTTACTTCCATGCAAACAGTAGTTGTGGTCAAATATGACTGCATGGGTTCCATGATCTGTTGTTTATCTTGAATAATGAGTGTAGTAATTGTGATAAGTCCTCCTGATATTTACCTCAAGCATAGAATACACAGTTCTTTTATTTCAACAGTCACCATCAACTTAAACTTTACCTTATAATCCTGCCTCAGGAGGAGATTCACAGGTTCCATAAAATACTATATCATCTATATATAAGAAAGCAGGATACATAATCAAAATTTTAAAATCCAATTGTTTTTCTATATACCTATCAAGAAAACAATTCCACTCATGATATGATAGCTTAAAAAAAAGCTAAAAATATGCCTAATCAAAGACGTAAAAGAACGCTATAAAATTATATAATAGAAGATAGAAAGACCTCCCAGGTCCATGGAAAAGCAGAGTTAATATTGTTAAAATGGTCATATTACCAAAGTGATCTACAGATTTATTGAAATTCCAATCAAAATACAATGATAGTGTTCATAGAACTTAAAAAAAAACAGTCTCAACATTCTATGGATGAACAAAAGATCAGGAACAGACAAATCAATCTGAAGCAAAAAGAGCAATTCTGGAGTCATCATATTACCTGACTCTAAATTATCCTACAGACCCATATGAACAAAACAGCATGGTACTGGCATGAAAACAGACATGTAGGCCAATGGAATACAATAGAATTAACAGAGGAGAAGGTGCTAAATTAAAAAGCTTCTCTATAGCAAAGAAAGCAAAAGTATGAAGAGATAGCATTAAAAAATGGAAGAAAATCTTTGTGAGATAATTTCAGACAGAGGATTGATATTCAGGATATATAAAAAAATTTCAAAAACCTCAACACCAAAAAAAAAAACTTTCAAAGAAAATGTGAACAGGTAGAGGAACAACACTGTCATTTTTCAAAAGAAGTAGTACAAAGGACAAAAAAAAATTTTATTAAAAAAAATCCAGGGGTTGAGGTTGTAACTCAGAGGTAGAGTGCTCAGCTAGCATGTGTGAGGCACTGGGTTTGATCCCCCATCATACAAATATAAAATAAAGATATTGTGGCCACCTATAACTAAAAAATAAATATTAAAAAAATCCAACTCCTTCAGCCATCAGTTGCATCAATTGCATCAATGCAAATCAAAACTGCATTGATATTTCATCTCAATATGTCAATCATCAAAAACAAAAAAAAAACAATAAATGCTGATGAGAATCCAGGGAAAAAGGCACTCTTATACACTGTTGGTAGGAGTGTAAATTTGTACAGCCGTTATTGAAATCAGTATAGGAGTTTCTCAAAAACCTAAAAATAGAACTACCATAAGACCTTTCTATATTACTGTTTGATATTTTTACAAAAGAATTAAAATAATTATAGAGATACATAATAACTAAGCTATGAAATCAGACTAGGTGGGCATATATGTAAGAATGAATAAAGAAAATGTGGTACATATACATAATTATTTTATTCAGCCATAAAGAAGAAGAAAATTATGTTATTTGTAGTGAATGGATGGAACTCTACAATATTATGTTAAGTGAAATAAACCCAGATTGGAAAAACAAGTTTTGTTTGTTTTCTCTATTATTTGCAAGCCAGAAGGGGAAAAGCTTGATATCTTATTTGCTAAATATGTCAGTGGAAAATTTTAAGGAGCTAGTTGCATTTATAATCTTTTTTTATTGCAAGATATTCTGATTTTATACATATGTGCTTGTTTATATTATGATTGATTTTGAAATCAGATTAGATAGCAAGAAAATGCACACATAAATAATTCATTAAATCCATTCCATCAAATATTTATTAAAGGTAAAATTATAAAGGGACCAATGATTAATTCAGGAAGAAATTTAGAAAATGTTTCCTATGAGTATAATTTTAGAGGGATATTCATTGCTGTATTTTCCAGATTTAAAATAGTTTTATAAGTAAAGAGTGTATTACAAAGAATTCTTTATTACAAAGAATTCACTCAAGAAATTATGGAGGCTCACATGGCCCAAGAGCTGTGGGATGAATCAGAAAGTTGGAGAACCAGAAGAGCTGATGAAGCAGTTCCAAAGTCTGGGAGCCAGAAGAGACTACGGTGAATTTCCAATCCTAAAAGCAGTAAGCTGGAAATTCAGAACGAGCATGTGCAAAGGCAGGAAAAATCCAACGTATAATTCAAAGGCAGTCAATAGATGGAATCTTCTTTTACTCATTTTAAAGGTCAGTTTTTTTGTTCTATCCATACTTTCAATTGATTAGATAAGGCCTAACTACATACAGAAGGCAATTGCCTTTGCTCAGTTTATCAACATAAATTTTAAATTCATCTAAAAACATGCTCATAAAAACATTCAGAATAACATTTAAACACATAGCACAGTCAAGTTGACCCAAAATATTAACCATTGCAACATGTTTATATAATGTGGTATAAAATACTGATAATCCAAAACTGTAGTTTGTACTTGAACTTGTAATGAAGGGTGGGATTGCAGACTATCAGTTTAATTGTAAACTGAAGTGATTCCTTCTGTATGCTACCTCTCCTGTTAGTGCCTTCTCTGTACTGATCACACCATCATTTCCCATTCTTCAGGTCCTCTTATTGGCCAGCATCTGGGGGGATGTTCTAATTCTTCTATACAGATCAGAACTTTGTTTCCAATATTTCTACATAATAAATCTTATCAACTTTTATTAGATATTATCAGTGAGTCTTTAATACTGCTGCCCCAATTTTCTGGCTTCAATAATTTCATTTGTATGGAAATGATTCCTAAATATTATCGTCTCTCATATCCTTATGTCTCTTAAAATATATAAAGGAAAATGCTGATCTCATTTTTTGTAATTATGGGATGTCTTACAGTATAGAAAAACTGTACTGAAATGATGATGAACTTTTACTCTTCCATCATTAGTATGTTTACAAGAATGTAAGTTGACCAAATTACTTAATATCCATAATCCTCTAATACTTGCTTTCACTTGTACATATGTAAAAGTAAAATATGAAGTTTGCATATAGAGTAAAATAATGTATATAAAGCTAGTAATCTATTACTCAACATATTGTAGAAGTCCTTGATTGAGTAAATATATTTTGACTGGGAGACTCTATAATAGGGTTGTCTCCTTAACTGTAGGTCCCTATCTTTAGAATTGTCCTTTTTAACAAATATGAAATTATAGGGCTGGGGTTGTGGCTCAGTGGTAGAGCACTCGCCTTGAATGTGAGAGACCCTGGGTTCGATCCTTAGCACCATACACACAAAAAAGTAAATAAATAAAATGAAGGTATTGTGTCCAACTACAACTAAAAAATAAATATTTTTAAAAAATCATTAACAAAGAAAATATAATACAATATTATTCAATTACAATTTCACCAACTCATCTCCTTGGAGATAAAGAGCTTTATCCCTAATGCAAACAAATTCAGAAAACAAACTATTTTTCATCTTCCCTCTCTTTTAGGTACATTTGAACTCACATAGGATGTTACAACTCAATATTACCAACTATTGTCGAATTCAGAAGATAATGTCTAAGATTTCAGGTTATAATAATTCCTCAGATCTAGGGGATAGGACAGGCTTTGAATGTGGCTTCTTGAGAAAACAAATACTAAATCTGTCACCAGACACACAATCAAATAGTGAACTTTGGCTGTATTCCAGTATGTAATGGAACAAATTCCAGACCTCTCTCAGAGTAATTCTTATTTGCAGTCCAGAGACATGAGGCTACTGTACTTAGATGTTAATAAAAGGCCTCAGTGCAGAGAAGCAAAGTACAGGACAAGTAAGTCTTGGTGTGTAAGCCAAATTGGGACAGCTCTCTGTCGTCTGGTAACAGTCAGGAAGAAATAGCAGAGAATTTAATTATAAAATATGGCTATGACTGCATGTTCAACAAAATATTCTCTTGATTTTCTGTGGATTTTAAGAAAACCATGGCATGTAATACAGTTATAGAAATAAAGTATTAGTTATATAAACATGAAAAGAAAAAGTATAATTCAAAAATTTAGTGAAAACTCAGTTATCCCAATGCAGTAAATCCAAAATGTTTTCTCTATAATGACATTATAATTTCCATCATTTATTACTTCCATTAAAAGAGGAGTCTGGTCAGATTAGCTCAACATATGATTCATAATTTAAGTCTCTAAATTGAATCCTTATATTATGTGGTTACTTCAAGCCAGGTGTATGTTGAAGGGAGGAACAGCATGTAGAGGATAATAAGCACCATTATTTGAACTAATTTTATTGGTGACCGTATGCTTGAGGTAATGTTTATGGTTGGTTGTGGTCAATTAAATTAGCTACACATGATTCATTTTCTAATTTGAGCAATTTCATTCAGAATTAAAGTTAAAAATATACTTTTCTACATCAATCTATTATACCAGGAAAATCTAGGTAAAATAAAGAAAGACTATTAATCGAAAAGGTCTAAATCTATGTATCTTGCCTTAGGCAAAATTTATTCATCCTGTTCTACTAATTAGTTATTATGTGTAAGCCACTGCTTATAAATGCTGAAGGAACTTTCTGTTCAAATGTACAAAGTAAATATTCTAAGGTAATTTTATTGGAGTCATAGTGGTCACAAAATGGCATCAATGCCACTCTTCTAAGTGATCATTTGTAGATGACGAACACTGCTATATACACATTTCCAACAGTGAAGAACATGATGAACATGGATCACACCAAGGGGCTCTGTTCTACATCATGATATCACACCTAAATATCAACAAAATAAATGAAACAGTCATTTCTGTTTTACAAGGCAGGATGGATATGAAGGAATTTGATGTCAAAAAGGCAATGATATTCCATAAATGGAAAACTCAGGCACCTATACAAACAAACAGAACTAAACTTATATTTCAGATACAGAATTCAATATATGTTGGTGAACATTAAATATATAGAAAATAAAGAAATTCAAAGATAACAATATCTTTGATAGGAATGACATGCTGGAAACTGATAGAGCAAGTCATTCAAAAAACTGGTGCCTCCCCTGAAAAAAATTAAAAACAGACAAAAATGGACAGCAGCAACTTTCACAGAACTCTGAAATCAAACTCAACACTTAACACTAAGCAGAGGTCTACTTAATGAAGAAAAAGGCAGATAATTTTCAGTAAGAGTGCCTTGGCAGTTTTGATCACTTACCAACCATTCTTCATTCCCCAGCATGATGGTGGTAACATGGGAGGGGAGTCAGCCATCCTTCTGCAGATATTATTCACTTTAAAATATTTACTTTTATGTTAAATGAATTTTCCTACACTTATGAGAATATTTTTATAGTTGCTATTTTCCAAAATACCTGGTCAATGGAATCTAAGTTTAGAAATACACAGAATCCCAAATTCTATTTTAATTTTTATAATCCTCAAAAATTTCAAGATCCTGAAAGTCTAGAGAAAAGTCTTTAGAGATGGTGGGGTATCTTGTCAACATCCGAGGGAGGGAGGGGGAGTGAATGTTGTGAAAGTAACAATGAAATCCAAATGACGATTATAAAGGGTGCTATTGTTCCCCCTCCCTTTATTGCTTATGTTCATGTATTCCATCAGTCTCAGTTTACTGATACCTATAAACATGTTCACCTTTGCAACACTGTTCACTTTCTTTCTTTCTTTCTTTCTTTTTAACTACTACTTTGATTTTAATGACTCACAAATCTATATACTCACTCCAGGACTTGTTTCTTAGCATCCCACTAATCTAACTCCTCAGAGCCAAATCACTTCAAATTTAACACAATCCATTCATCAGCTGAACAAATAGTCACCAGCTTCCAATAAGGCTGGCATTCTGCCAGAGTCTAGGAATATGTTATGAACACAGTACTAAATAGCCTGTGAGATGATCTTTCACAAAGCTAATAGTCTTCACATTACTTGTAAGCTTTCCTTGGCTAAAATGTGCACCCTCTAACTTCATCTAGAAATCTACATAAATTTTGTTATAAAGATGTGCCAATTTTACTTCCTAAGGATTTCTGGCACCTTCTCTGGCTCTTCTTGTCACTCTTCCTTCCTTACCCCATGTGTGCCCTAATTAAACACTAACCGGGTCTCTGGACTTCACATCAACCTCCAAATGGATTCTATTTCAGATAATTTTTTCCCAGTGTAAATTTGTTCTACATGCTGCATCCAGGCTTATCCACTTTAACTCAAAGTTTAATCATATTCATCTGCTAAAATGATGTCTTAAGTTCAGGTTATGTTAAAATGTTTTATTGGTTTTAATAACACAATATCCTAACCTTTTTATAAATGTCTTTGCCCAAATATCACTTTCCTGATCTTATCTTTCCCAGCCACCTTTTCTAAATTTTCACATTAGTGACAGTCTTCCTCTTTCTGGAGTAGGTGCTCGATGAAGACAAAGATTTCTTTCTTTATGGGTTATTGTTGAATCTCCAGTACTTAGAGCAGTGGCTAGCACATAATAGTCACTCAATAAACGTGTAAATTAAACAAATAAATTCCAACAAAACTTTAAGTTATAAAGCATATACAGGAACATAATTTTGAATAACTAGTAAGGGATAAATAATGGAATTGAATACCACAAGCCCACCTGGAAACTATTTTGACCTTTTGTTTCCTGTAACAAACCTTAAAGCTACTATTAGAGCTTATTAGTATGAGATCTAAGTCTCTGGTCCACATATCAAAACTTCTCTCTTTTTTTTTTCTCACTAGCTCACCCCCCACCAGAATGCTCTGTGTCTCATGCAATAGGCCATGCTCAGCATGTACTCTCTTTTCAAAGAGAATATTTTCATTCATTCATTTTTCTATATTCTACCCTGGGCATTCTTCCAAACTTCTCAATACTCCCATACAAGTCTATGCAAACCCTTTATGTGATAATGACCACTTTTATGTTTAGCTTGATATCTTGGCACTTAAAATATTATATTGAATTTTTTTCATCATTTTTTGTATTCTTCTTTTTAGTTATACATGATATTAGAATGTATTTTGGCAAATTATACACAGAGTATAGTTTATTCTGTTTAGGATACCACTCTTGTACATGATGTGGAGTTATCCTGGTCATATATTCCAAAATAATTTCCTAGGAGACTCAAAGGATGATGTAATGGTTAATTTGAATTGTCAACTTGATTGGATTAAGATATGCCAAAAGTTAAGTGGCATCTGGGTGTGTCAATGAGGGTATGTCTAGGAATGATTGACATGTAGAATATTGAACTGGAGACCCTCTTTAAGTGGGCAGCACTTTCCAATAGATTGGAGGCTTGGATTGAATAAAAGTGGGAAGAACAAGGAAGCAGCAGCAGATGTGAGGTCAATTCTTCTTGAACATATTCTTGATTGCTGTTGTGATAGATCTAACTCACTACTTCACTATTTCAAACGGAACTCTGCCCGTGATTCTCAAGGGAGTTTCCAGAAACCTTCAGTCTTGGAGTGAGGAATCCCTGATTCCTCTTGTTCTGAGGCTTAAGCATCTTGCCCTACACAATACTGGTCCCTCCAGCTCTCCAGCCTTCAGAGGGCCGTTGTGGACTTTCCAGCTTCTGGTTGTATAAGCCAATCTAATAAGTTCCCTTTTTATAATTATACCTTCTGTTGGTTCTATTTCTCTAGAGAACCCTAATACTGATGTACTAAATAATTCTCTCTCTCTCTCTCTCTCTCTCTCTCTCTCTCTCTCTCTCTCTCTCTCCCCCCCCCCTATCATTTTGTTTGTTTGTTTGTTTTATTTCAAATCAGAGATATAACCTACTCTTACCTGTGGGGGAGAATTTTTTTAATTATATATTGAGAAAATACTATGCAATAAACACTGTTAGGTACTTCACATATGTTATTTTAGTATGCTAGGCAAACAATAAATACAAATGAAGAAAGTGATATTCTAAGAGGTTAAATATTTTTCCCAAGGCCATGCAACTAGAAAAGATCAGAGCTAGGATTCTTGCGCACATTTATCACATTCAAACATATTCACTCTTTCAAAGTGCTTCTCCAAAACCTTAACAGTAGTGGTATCCTAAGCTAATTGAATCATTAAGTACCATACATTATTTCATGTACTCCTCATAAAAAATTAGTGAATAATTGCTATAATCTACATATTGATATCCTCCCAAATCCATATATTAGAACTTAATTAATAGTATTAAGTGAGTTGCATTTAGTATGTAAAAACTCTGTGAGTGTGTCTAAGACAAAATACAGAAGCTTTCCTTAAGCAAGATAAAAGTGTAAAATAAAGCCAAGAAGATGTGGATATATATAAATAATTAAAGAGCACATGAAGGAGAGTGACAGGGATGTGCTGACAATGTACTTAAGGCCACTCGAGCTTCCATACCAGTGTTTTCATATGATGTGCATTGTGCTTCTGACCATGGTGGCTTTGGTTACGCAGTTTCCCTGGAACAGTTCATGTGTAGGGACTACTGCTCTGTAGTAGACATTCAGGGAAAGCAGGCTGGTTAGAAAAATCAACATCAGTTCCATTTCATGGGTAATTGGTGACGAGCTTCTTGAATTAAATACCAAATGTACTCCCTGCAATGAGACTTCTTTAACTGAAAATAGTGACCATTGTGAGTCAATGAATTTTTGTTTAAAGATTCTGTGTAAGTTGTTTACTTTGTTTTAGTCAGGGTTTTTTTTTTTTCTGCTGAAACTAAAAGAACTGACAAGCAATATTTAGAGGAGAAAAAGTTTGTTACGGAGTATGTGGTTTCAGAGGTCTTGGTCCCTAGAGAGCTGACTCCTGTCCCTGAGGCTTGAGGTGAGGCAGAACTCATGGCAGAAGAGTGTGGCCAAGGAAATCAGCTCACATGATGATCAAGAAGCATAGACAGAGACTCCACTCACCAGACACAAAATATCTATATTTTATATATATAGTTTATATATATATATATATATACAAAATATATATCCCAAAGGCACTCCTCCAGTGACCCACCTCCTCTAGGTATAACATACCCACCTTCAGTTATCACTCTGTTAATCCCATTGGGATTAATTCACTACTTGAGTTAAGGTTGTTATAACCCAATCTTTTTTTTTTCTCTAAACCTTGCATTGTTTTACACATGAACTTTTGGGGGGACACCTCACATCCAAATCATAACCTCCAGGTTATACAAAGAACTCAATATTAACACCAAGGAAACAAATAACCCAATCAATAAATGGGAAAAAAAACACTGAACAGGCTCTTTATAGAAGAAGAAATATGAATGGCTAAAAAATATATTTTAAAAAGTGTTCAACATCTCTAGCAATTAGAGAAATGCAAATTTAAACTGCAATGAGATCCCACCTCACTCCAGTCAGAACAGTAATTATAAGCATACAAGTAACATTAATGTTGGTGAGGATATGGGGAGAAAGGTATTGTCATACATGGCTAGTGGAGTAACAAATTATCTGTTGTTTGTAATTTATCCTTGGAATGCAGCCACCATTGGATCCAGTTATCCCACTCCTCACTCTATACTCAAAGGACTGAAAATCAGCATAATTTATAACAGCGATGCAGCAACATCAATGTTGACAGTGGCTCAATTCACAGTAGCCAAGCTATGGAACCAATATATATATATAACTTAGCTATAAAGAAAAATAAAATCATGGTATATGCCAGTAAATGCATGGAATTGAAGAATATCGTGCTAAGTGAAATAAGCCAGTCCCAAAAAACCAAAGAGCAAATATTCTCTCTGATATGTGGATGCTAACCCACAACAAGAGAAGGTGGGAAGTGGAACAATAGAAGTCCATTGGGTTAGACCAAGAGGAATGAAGGGAAGCGGTAGGAGAATAGAAAGACAGTAGAATTAATTGGACAACTTCCCCATTCTTACATTTGAATATATGACCAAGGTTAATCTGCATCATGTACAACCACAATAATAAGAGACTAATTAGAATAAGTTATACTCCATGTATGTATAATATGCCAAAACACATTCTACTGTCATGTAGGATAATACTTCTTACCCTTTTATCATGCTATGATTTCAATTAACTAAAATTATAAATGTTTATATGTTTATTAGTGAATGTTGGAAAATACAAAATAAGAAAATATCTTTAAGTTTTATCATTCAAGGTTTGGATTCTTTTTTACAATGTCATCATAATCTCATCTCATTTTTGTTTACTATTACATGTTATCTTTTAAATTATAATTTTAAACAATTACATGGTATTAATCAACTTTAAAAGAGAGAGAGAGAGAGAGAAATGGCTCTTTACAGAAGAAGAAATATGAATGGCTAAAAATATACAATATATATATATATATATATATATATATATATATATATATATTTGAGAGAGAGAGAGAGAGAGAGAGAGAGAGAGAGAGAGAGAGAGATGGAGCTGGCCACAGTGGTGCATACCTATAATCTCAGCACTTCATGGGGCTGAGGCAGGAGGATCACAGGTTCAAAGTCAGCCTCAGCAATTTAATGAGGCTCTAAGCCACTTAGCAAGACCCTATCTCAAACTAAAATATAAAATGGGTTGGGGCTGTGTTTCAGTGGTTAAGTGCCTCAGTATCAAAACGAAAAGCAAAATCAAAAAGAGATGGGATGTCTAGAAGGTAGTATGTAATGAAGTCTAGCTTTCATGACCGAGATTTCCAATCTTTATAAGAAGAGATTTAAGGGAATTCTCTCCCCTTCTTTCATGTGAGCAAAAGTAACCTCTCTGAAGCACAAAATACCAAAAATGTTAGTGCCCTGTCCTTGGACTTTCCAACCCCAAAACTCTGAGAAACAAACTAAGTTATCCTATTTATGGCATTTTTTTTCTATTTATGGCATTTTTTTAATAGTAGCAAGAAATAACTAACACACTACTCTTGTGCAAATGTTATCTTCATTTAATGGACAAAAAAAAAATACTGAAGAAAAGGGGAATTAGATAATTTACTACAGAACTGGAATTTGAACCTCAGGGAGTCTCACCCAGAAAGTAAGTTTTTAAAATCTGTATATTAACAATGAACTGCAATCTTTTTGAAAAAAATAACAGGCAGGCCCAGGATTATATGATATAAGTTTGATTTAGATGACTGCAATCAAAGTTCTGTGAAAGAAAAATCAAGGTATTTTAAATATCAGCAAAACTCTCTCAACACCAAAGCAGAATTCCAGCAAGATTTGAGTAAGAAATTAATGCAAGGAAATATTCTTTTAGTAGCACATACATATTTATAATTATATAGTTTATAAGTGTATCATATATTGGAGAAGACAGAGACTATTGTTTCTTGTTCATTGATGTATCTCAGTTGTTAAGAGCACCAGTGCCTGGACAATAGTATACACTCAGTAAATATTTTTGATCACCTAATATGGGGAGTAGAAGTCACAGCAAGGACAGGATAGAATGAAAGGGATTGCACAAGAGTGAGCAAAAATGATAAAATGCAGTCAGGAAACATGTACACTGATGTGCTACAGAAAACAGAAATTTACATAAAGAGTGAATTTTGAGAAAGGTATGAGACAATTTAATATGATCAGAAAAGCAAGGGCACTCCTAGTTCCCACTTCACAGTCCAGGCTTCTGAAATTGTGAAAATCATTTCAAGCAAGATAAATATGTTAAAGATTGAGCTTACCCCAGAATGTTCTATATTTACATGCATCTGAACCTCAAATATTATATTAAATATGCATAATATAAAATATATGGAGACTGTTATATATCAAATATTACTTTACTGAGTGGAATTATTAATATAAGTGAAAATATGACAAACTAGCAAAATTCATAAAACATACCTATGACTATAGGTACTAAGAATGACTATATACAGAATAGATAAAAGAAATTACTGGAAAGCCTACTAAGGAAATTAAATTCTTCTCGATGGAGATATAAAAGCAGACTTTCAAGCAGGGAGAATATGGGATTAATATGAACCACGTGTGACAAGGCTTGGTATATTCAAGGAAGTAAAAAAATACATTATCCAAATTAGCAATATTAAATTCATTCTTTTATCAGATATGTAAAGAACACATGTGCTTGTGAAATACTGCACTATGATAACACAAGTGTAAGATAGACGCACACCACTGGTATCCTCGGGTGACCACTATATACTACTTTGAATAGAAATGAGTTAGTGCATTTTCACATATAATGTTGATAATCAACTGAATAACAAAATAAATTTTGTAGTTCAATGTACATGTACATTCGACTCAGGAAAAACAGTGAGTCTGCATAGGAATCAATTCAACTATTCCAATACATAAAAAGCATCAAGCATTTGAGATATGTAGTGTATATAGTCCCATAACTTGCAGGTTATGATTTAGATGTGATGTGTCCCCCAAAAGCTCATGTGTGAAACTGCAATGTTTAGAGAAAAAATGATTGGGTTATAACACCCTTAATTCAGTAGTGAAATTCATCCTGATGGGATTAACTGAGTGGTAACTAAAGGTGGGTAGGGTATGTCTGGAGGAGGTAGATCATCCAAGGAGTGTCTTGGGGATATATATTTTGTATCTGGTGAGTGGAGTCTCTCTGTATGCTTCTTGATCACTGAGACTAGTGAAAAGAAAGGGCACCTATCTGCCTCTGACTACTGTGTTTTCTCAGCATTGATGTGAAGCAATTTCCAGCTACAGAAATCAAAGAAAATTTACAGTTTGCCTAGTGTGGTTCTTTCTAACTCATCAGGAGCAAAAAGGAGTGTCATTATAGACACTATTTTTTTTTTTGAAATTTGTACTGTCAAAAGGATCTTTCAAACACAAATGAAAATGTTAAATTTGCGTGTGTGTGCGCGCGCGCATCTGTGTGTTACAATTTTGATAGAGCTGGAGATTTTAACTGATTAAATTTGACAATGAACTGAGATTCATTGATTCAACATTTATTAGGTATGTGAATTTAGGCAGGTTTGTTAGCCTTTATAACTCAACTTTCTTTTTTTTTCATTTTAACAGAAGAAATAATAGCCCCTAACTCCCAGAATAGTAGAGAGATTCAGTGAGAAGATCCATATTCAATCCTTAGACTAAGCATAATAACTTAGCACTCAACACTGCCAACTATTATGATTATTATCTCTTTGTTCTATTTTTTAGCAGAATAGTGCTTTTCAATAGTGTGGGTAAGACCTTAATTATTGACATGATACATAATCACAAAACAAATCTAATTTCAAAATAGTAGTTTTCCAAAACATTATAGAAGACAAAAAATAAAACTTTCAATTTACCTAAAACCTAGGAAGTTTGCAGGTTTGTGGTCAGCTAAAAAAAAATATTTAGTTAGATTAACTGGATTTCTGCTTAGTTTTAGTTTCCTTTTCCTTCAGAAATTTATTATTTCATGTATTTTATGATATTTAAGCTCTGCTTACTTCATTCTTCACACTTCTGCATTTTTTTTCTTATGTCTAAATTTGGGAGTATCATTTTTCTCTATTGACATAGAAATAGTCTTTAACAATTCTGCTATAGAATGTAAATCATTTATCTGAAATATTACTATTCATAAGACTTGACCTTTACTCAACTGCAAGCAGATCTGTCCAAGACAAAGGAGTAACAGCTTATTTTAAAAGTTCAAATTTTGAATTCTGCATAGCAAGAAAAATAAAAGTATTTGATTTTATAATTACTGATAATTTTACATTTGACAAATAAATATTTCAATGAATATTATTTAGTTATAAATTGCTTTTTAATTCATTATCACCCCAGTTATCTCTAATTCAAATTTAATGATTCCCAAAATGATATCTGATAAAAACTAAAATTAACTACAATCAAATAAAACAAAAATCAAGAACTGGTTTAATTGACTCAGTACAAAGCATTTTTTTAAATTTAAATTATCAGAATTTGAATCTCCTAAAACATATCATGAAATTTTAGAAAAAGATATGAAAGACTGAGCATTACTTTTAAATGCCATTTACAAATCTCATAATAACCCTACCTTAATTAAATATGTATAACTTTATCTTAGAATATAAAACAGAAATAGACTATAGATGGTTGGCACCTATTCCAAACTATTCCTTTTGTTGTCTTTGCAGTATAATATCACAATAACATTAAGAACCAAATAACCAGTAATTTACTGGTCTAAAGGATGATACTCTCACTTCCAGACAAAATTTGCTTTGAAAATGAGGGAAAACTAAGATTGAAAATCTCATTACCTGAATTTTATTGCCATTCTCCTCTAGTTACCATATAATATAATATTCTGCTCCACAGGGGAATGAAGAGTTCCTTTAGTAGAGAAGCTAAAAAATTATTTTCTTGAACTATAATCTATAGTCCAAAAGACCCATCAAACTCTCATCTCCCAATATGTATTTTTAACACAGTCTTATTTAGACATTTTAAGGTTACTAACTATTCTGCATAGCTCTGTTTGGACACAGTGAGATACTCTTTATAGGAAATAAAGGTGTTGGGAACAAGTAGAGATTCTGGAGAATCAATAACTTTGTCTTTGTATTTGTTTTTCAAAATTTCTGAGAGGTATTCAGCAGGTAGTTTGGGAGGTATGGGGTAGGTACAGTGACACAAAAGTGCTCCTATTTCTCTCTTGCATTCTCCATTGAAAATGAAGATCCATTCTTGTTAATTTGGGGATTTTCAATAAAGATTAATTTTAGGAAGTGTTTCATTTTTACTATATTCTCATAAAATAGTTTCTATCCAAATAAGCAACTCTAATTTGGTTCCACTTTCATTTCTCTCTTTCTTTTTCTATTTCATATAAGTAACCTTTCTAAATTTATATCTTATATGTTTTCTCTTTATCATTTAAGCATAGTAGCCTTTTATTATGTATTGTAAAATAGTGTATTTCCTGGCTTCAAAAGTATATTATCAATGTGTACCATCTAGTCCACATTTAGGATAGTTTATGTGGATCAAATATGGTCAATATATTACTAGTTTTTTAAAAAAACTGAATTGCTTTCTTGTTTTCTGAAGCTCATAACCTTGTATAAATAGCAAAATGTACAAAGTACATTTTTCATGACAGAAGATTTTAGTGTACAGTGATAAATGCTTTTTGAGTGTCATAAGTTAGTCACTCTTTTCAAAGTCACTGTTTTCACATTTCTTTTTCAAGGAAATGTGTATTCCTCTTTCTTTTCTATAACACAATATGTTTTAAAATTCAAGGTCCAAAATACACTGTAACTTTTATAAGCAAAAACAACTATTTTAGACTTTCATCCTGAGTATGCTAACATAGAGCTGGCAATTCAATTTATCTCAGAAATTATCCATTCTTTGGAGCCATTTTATCACTATTAGTATATGCTTTCCTCTCGCTCCTTCTTGTTGGTGTTGTGCCTTGGCATCTCTACCCAAGGGCAAAGCTACACAAAACTGTGAGTGCTCTCTTATATTTAGTTACAGATTAGTAAGCAGTAATGGGGGTAGTTTTCTAAGAATACAACAACCAGAAACTGTGAGAACTGCTATTTAAACTCAGATGGTCCAACTCAATATTAAATATAATTTTATACTATCACCACCAATGAAAGGTTTGTACTCTTAAGTGTCTAGAGCTGTTTTCCTATATTCCCTATGTGTGTTTCAGAAAATGATGATTCAGAAAGAAAACACAGCATTCAATAAAATATTCTTATTGTTTTGAAAATATGAGTGACAGGTATGTGTAACTCTCAAGTCCAAGACAACTGGACAAGGTGACAGTAGTTCACATAGCATAGGTTCCAT
The DNA here is from genome assembly GCF_045843805.1 of Urocitellus parryii. Taxonomy (NCBI): domain Eukaryota; kingdom Metazoa; phylum Chordata; class Mammalia; order Rodentia; family Sciuridae; genus Urocitellus; species Urocitellus parryii. The sequence continues at coordinate 88,100,836 of NC_135538.1, read as the reverse complement.
CTTTTTGAAAGTCTGCACTGGAATTTATGGAGGCTTAAATGGACTGAGTTCCTCTATCATCATCTTTAAAAATTAATTCTATAACATATGTCTACCCATACCTGTAATGGGTATACAAAATACAAAACAAAAGGAACATTAAATAAAAATATCCAAGTAACTATCATAGAGATAAATATATCAAGGATTATTAAGTTCTTTGAAAATATTTTATGAAAATTTCCTACGCAATCTCCATTTCTTCCTGTTTGCTGTTATTCTAAGTTTGAAGTTGATTTTTCCCTTGTCATTCTTTTATTAAAATATTTCTTAGTTGTCAACTGACCTTTATTTTATTTAGTTATATGCGGTGCTGAGAATTGAATGCAGTGCCTCACACACTAGGCAAGCACTTTACCACTGAGCAACAACTCCAGCCCCTCCCTTGTCATTCTTTATAGATATCTCCTTGTAAAAATTATAAAATGTTCTCAATTATACACATTGCAATCCTATAGCAAAGTTTTGGGAGTGTTCATTTAGGACTTTGATACATAAGATTTCCAAAATAATTGTGCTACTGTATCCTCTCATCAGTAGTAGATAAGTATTTCTGTTGCTCTAATATTTAAAGAAAATAATTGACATTATCAAACTGTCTAAGTTTGACAAATTATGGGGTTTATATACTATTTGTGATTTGACTTAACATGTTCCAGAGTATTTTTAGCAGCTTTTCATATACTTGCTATATATCAATATGCTATATATCTGTTATGAATGTCTGCTATTTTTTACCCTTTTTATTTGTTAAAATTGTTTAAAATATCTTTTCACATTTGTCTCACTTTCACTTTGAAGACAAATTCTTATTATTTTGTGATTATATTGCATTTGGATTTTGTTTTTCTTAAACAAATAAAGAATGTCAAGTTACTTGTTGGGCTTGATAGGGTATAAAGTATATCCTCCTGTCTCTGAAGGGCTCCAGAATTTCCTGAATTTATTTCACTTCATTGTGAAGTTTGGAATCAATATATATTTTTCAATATCTAAAAGAGAGGAATTCAAATGTTCTCCACACAAAGAAATGATGGATGCTGGAGGAAATGAAAATGCTAATTACCGTGATTTAACCACTGCACATTGTGTGTGTGTATATACATATATACATGTAATGATCATAAAAATGCACAATTATTATATTATATAATATATATATATATATATATATACACATACACACATATGTAAATATAAGTTTTAATTTAAGATATTGGTGATTGAACCCAGAGACTCTTACAAGCACCCACTACCACTGAGCTAAACAACCCCAGCCTATTATAACCTTTGTATATTTCAGGTAATTTTTTGATATATAGACTCAATTTGATTGCTACAATCATGTTTATTAGCATAGCATGTTTCACAATTAGCTTTTCTCTTTGTGATCTGAGCAAATTCCATCTGCACTGTACCGTATCATTCACTATGGCATCCTTAGGGTTCATGAGAACTCTAGAACTTATTCATCTTGCATTACTGACACTTTCTACTTTTTTAAAAAACAAATTTCTCATTTTCCCCACTCCTAGTAGTCAGTATTCTACTCTCAGTCTCTGAATGTGACTTTTTTTAGATTCTACATGTGAGATCATACAGAATCTTTCTTTTTCCATTTGGATTATTCCCTTGATATCATGTACACTTGGTAGGAACATAAATTAGTACAGCCTTTAGGGAAAAATTATGGTGATTCCTTGCTAAATATCTTTAAAGAATAGTCTATTCTCTAAGCCTGACATGGTTGTGCCCACTTGTAATCCCAGCAACTGAGAAGGATGAAGCAGAAGGACCCAAGTTCAAGGCAGGTCTCAGCATTTTAGTGAGACCCTCAGCAACTTAGCCAGACCCTGTTTCAAAATAAAAATAAGAAAGGACTGGAGATACGTTTTAGTTGTAAAGTGTCCCTGGGGGCTGGGGATGTGGCTCAAGCGGTAGCGTGCTCACCTAGCATGCATGCAGCCCAGGTTTGATCCTCAGCACCACATACAAAAAAAAAAAAAAAAAAAAAAAAAGATGTTGTGTCCGCCAATAACTAAAAAATAAATCTTAAGATTTTCTGTCTCTCTCTTTAAAAAAAAAAAAAAAAAAAAAGTGTCCCTGGGTTCAATTCCCATTGTGGGCACACACACACACACACACACACACACACACACACACACACACACACACACACACACACACACACATTTGTTCTCAATTTCCCAGCCATCACTGTATTTTTTCTTCATTAAGTCTTTAAAGTTTGCTTCAGTTCCCAGCACTCAACTACTTTGCAAAAGTCACTAATTTAAGTACTACTATTTGCAAGTATAGTAGCTTTTTTGTAGGACCACTTTTCAGCCACTATAGGACTTTATAAGGCATTGAAGTTGAGGAGGAGTTATAGCTCCAGACTTTCAAGTTTTTCTCTTTCTTTCCTCCCAATTTTCTCTATCTTTGGTTCTTCTCTACTGTCTTTCAACATTCCCGACTTCTTTGGGAATTTCTTATGTTTATCTGGCTTTGTATGTCAACATTTATAATTTTAACATTTAGAGAATTTCTTAACAGATAGGAAGAAACAAATTAAGATTATTTTAATAAATCAATAGATGGATGGGTGTAAGATATCTCTTATCTCTAGCCTGACTTTCCTCTTGTTAAAACAGATGTTTTTATCAACCTGTATAGAATTTCTAAAAAGACGCTACAAAGAAATATTCAGCTAATTAATTGACACAAGTCAATACAGTGCCTAATTTCCTCTTTCTAGAAACTTAACTGTTGAAATCACAATTACAGTAATTGTATTTGGTTAAATGAAAATCAGAACTCAAAATCAGACAGATACACTTGTACTTAGGAGAGCTATCTGATAGACTATTTTAAATTAGAACTAAAATCTATTCACTTAATTTTCCCAATAGCCTACCTCTCAATTTGCTGAACAACAAGAAAGTAAAGAAATATAACCAGCTAGAAAAGCTCTTAACATTGTTTGTCAAGGAATAACACAGGCTTTTCCAACTCTAGCATGTACATGATTCCTACAAAATATTTGCATGAATATACAATTTTCCCCCTACATTATGATTCATTGTCTTTCACAATTTCTTTGGTAAAAAAAAATCAAAAGAAGATATAATTCCTTTCAACCTACAGAGATTGTAATTCTTTTATAAAAATTTTGCTATATGCATTAATAAAATAACAAACTATTTTCAAGGTAACAAGGTAACAATTTTTAAAATTTTGGTTGAATTCTCAGTTATTTTATAATATTGTTGTTACTTCAGAATCAGCAAAACACCCTGTTATAAGATGAATACTTGATAAATAAGAATAATTAATAAATATGAAGGAATATTTATGTAAATATTTTCCACAGGAAAACATCCAAATTCCTTTTTCACAATAATTTGCTAATTTTCTCAGAATACACATTAATTAATTTTTTAGAGAGAGAGACAGAATTTTTTTAATATTTATTTTTTAATTTTCGATGGACACAACATCTTTATTTTATTTTTTGGGTGTGGTGCTGAGGATTGAACCCAGCACCCCCTGCCTGCATGGCAGTCGAGCATGCTACAACTTGAGCCACATCCCCAGCCCACATTAATTAATTTTATAAAAATATTAAACAATACTGTATACTCAATTCAGGTTTAAATTTGCTAGCAAAAATATTTTCACAGAAATTAATTTTCCAGTATGATTGCTTTTTGTAAAAGTTTTTATCCAATAAAATCCTCAATCTTTATTATTGAAGCATACTAGTAAGAGTTAATTGGCCTTGAGATCTTTTCTAATATCTTTCTTATGATTCATTCTGGACCTATGTATCCAATAGCCAGGTTGTTGGTTTATCTCTCAGATCAAGCATGTTTCTAAATAAAAAGAAAACATTTAAGACACTATTTTCCTCCAACAATTCAGTTGCCATTACTTCTCTTTTGTTGCCTTCTTTTTTTTTCTAAATCATTTTTGTTGCCTTCTTTTTTTTTCTAAATCATTTGAGATAAAGCTGTAAATATAATGTTACTCCTAAATGTATAAGATGGTCTTCCTAAAGGTAAGGATATTCTCCTATATAGAGTGTTATATTACAAAATTAAAATTCACACAATAATAATATCTAATCAATAAACCTTAGTTTTTGCAATTGTCTAAATAATGTTGTTTGTATTAAAACAAAATACTGAACCAAATATTGAGTTCAGTTCCATGGATATTATCCTTTCTTCTTTAATCATTGCTCAGTCTTTATCTTCATGTCTTTGCTACTTTAAGCAGTATAGATCAGTCATTTTCAGTATGTCCCTTAATTTGGATTTTTTAATTTTCCTTATAGGTAGATTCAGATCACATTTTTCCAGGAATATCACAGAAATTGTGCTGTTCTTTTTGTATTTTATCAGGTAACCCACAATTTCTACTTGACCCATTGCTAGTGAGATTACTTTTGGTCACTCAATAAATGTGGATCCTATCAGTCTCCTGCACTGAAAAATAATGAACAATTTTTTTCTTTTGAATAAATGATTATATTTGGAAGTAATACTTTCATGATAGGTGTTAAACCCGAGTTCCTGGTGTCCTCTGCTGTTTTTTTTTTTTTTTTTTTTTTGAGAGAAAGGAAGAGAGAGAGAGAGAGAGAGAGAGAGAGAGAGAGAGAGATTTTTTAATATTTATTTTTTAGCTTTTGGTGGACACAACATCTTTATTTTTTTGTGGTGCCGAGGATAGAACCCAGCGCCCCGTGCATGCCAGGCGAGTGCACATTAGGGCTTGAGCCACATCCCCAGCCCCTCTGCTGGTTCTTACATAACTGAAGCATGATCCTGATGCTTGTCAAATGAGAGTTTGCTGTCTATCATTTCATTTAATTATCAGATCGGTGCCTTAAGGTCAGAGTCCTCATTTCTCCTATTTTGATATTTTTTGCTAATAATAGTAGTACACATATGCAAGTTCTTTTTTACTCTTTGATTTATAATCAATTGCTATGATAATCGTTACATATTTTCTTATATAGCCCATCAGATTTGACTGGTAGGAAGCACTATTAAACTGACTTTTTTGAGCAAATCATTTGTCTATTAATTTCGGAGTAAATAATTTAATAAAATAGTTTATTTATAACATTTTATGTTCATTTATAAGATTACAGATTTTTATGTATAACATGTATATAATCACAGATATGTATATCTGTACCTATGTATTTATGATATGCATATATGCGGGCATGTTTTGTATAATTATTACATGTTTTTATATTGTGGCCCAATATTATATTTCAGACTCATTATTAAATATTCCTAGACATATCCCTGAATAAACTATTTATCTAAGGAGCCCTTATCCCTTTTAGTCTAAACTAATATTTAGAAACCAAGACTGGTATACATATTGCCTTTTGTCTCTAAGAAATATATACAGAGATGTGCATGTGATTATGATTTGTTTGTATGTGTTTATTTCACAAAAACACATCTCTATGTATTTCTATATACTCACTTCACAACAGGCAAAACTTCTGAGAAATGTGCTAAGCAATTGTCTTGGAAGCATCACAGAGTGAACTTACACAAACAAAAATGGCTACAACATCACTAGGTAATATAACCTTATGGAATAGCTATCACATATACAGCCTGTCATTCTTAGTGCATTAATGTGCTATATCTATATACATTTTAAAGCATGAGTCAATATTGATGACTCTAATATAAGTGCAGTTAACACAATACAATCTGTGCTTCCACTTTTCTGTATTTATGTCTCTTCTGCAGATGTTAAAAAACCTGCTTCTATTAGCTGCAATATATTTCCTTTTTTGCTAAATTCTAGAAAAATGTTTTAAAAAATCATTTCAGAACTACAGAAACATCTGTGGCACCCAAGTGGGTGTGGAAATGAACAAGACGTCCTGTTGCTGCTCTTGGAAACTGAATATTTTATTTGAACCAGGTCACACTTGGCATGGATTTCTTCCTCCAGTCAGTGAGGAGCACATCAGTGATATGCAGGCATAAGTGTTCTGGGAGACAGAGTACATATAGAGCTGATTGATGACTCTGGTTCAAGCACCCTCCACAGATTTGACCATCTAGAAATCTAAGATGCTTATCTTCCTCTCTTATTTCCTCTTCCTTTCTCCTTCAATAGTGAGCAGCAAATATTAATAAAGAGAAAAAAAGTAGCAACAGAAATTACTAAAAATAAGATATGTGTATTATTGTATTATGAAGCAAATGAGGGGATCTAATATAAATGTAAATAAAGAATCTTATAGAGAGGAGAGTTGTAGAGAAAAAATAAAAAATAATAATATCTAAAAGTAAGAAATTGATGGAAAAATCAGTACACAAATTTTAATAAAGAATAACAAGAAACAGATTGATCAATAAAATACTGTATCTTCATAAAACATGGAGAAATAAATGAATATAAATGAAGTCATAAAAGATTAGATGTTCATAGTTAACTTATATTAATAAAGTATAAAAGCAATTCAGTGCAGAAGGATGATCTATCCAACAATTTTTTGTAGAACAATTCAAAATCCATATCGAAAAATGAATGTTATCAATAAATTCTGAACATACTTCTCACATTACATGAAAATTAAATCAAAATGTCTTATAGACATAAATGTGGGACCTATAAAATCAATAAAAACTTCAGCAAGAAATCTTTGTTAAATTGAGTTAGGCAAAATTTATCAGCAATTACATCAAAGTACAATCAACAAAAGAGCAAATTGATACATTTGGTCTTCTTAAAATTGAACACTTTATATCCCCAGAAAACCCTATTAATATAAGGAGACTCTCAGCCACTCACCCACACACACCCCAGTCACTTACCCACACAGGACCCCAGGTTACTGCTTTCATGCAGGACCCCCAGCCAACACTCCTGTGGACCCATATCAACTGGCATGGGGCTCCATCTTGGGATACTACAACTGCTGCAATAGTCCCCTCCATGTGATAGCCTGCACCTGGGGATATAGGACAGGATTTGGAGACAGCTGCCTGCCACAGAAGTTCATACCATTGAGCTGCATCTGTGAACACACCTCCGAACACCACTGCCTGGCCTTCCCCTATACCCTGAAATCTGCCACCTCCAACTTGGGACACCTTTGTCACCATCTTGGGTTATCCTTGCTACCTACATCGCCATCTTCATTGGGGCAACTTCCAGCTTGGGACACCAGCTGAGGCCTAAAAGCAATATCAAGGTAATTATAGTCCCTCAATTTCCCCCTCTCCCCCCATAGCCACTAACATATTGCTAGTAGCTACGTGGCTGGTAAGTAGCTCACAAAGCCTGGTCCTGACCTGCCCAATACAAAACAGCTCTCCACAACAGATGACCAGCTCCCAGAGCACAGCCAACAAGATCTCCAGAGAGAAAGGTTCCTGATTGGGAAGTAGAAAGAGAGGGGGTGAGTGAGACACACTTTAGAGGTTAAAGTAGAGACTAGAAATTGTGAGGTCTACAGGCGATATAGGGAGATAAGACCAGGAGCCCACAACACACTAGTGAGTCCCAAATGAGATGCTTGATGTAGAGTCTTACAATGGGGACCAGGAAATGCTATACCCCACCTCTAGGAGTTCCACCTCCAAGACCAACCCTCCCACTCTAATAACCTTAACTATACTGAGGGTGAGGATACCAGCAAACAACAGACAACCCCATCTACTGGATGAGAAGGGAAGCAGGTAAGGTATTGAACCCCAGCAGAAACAATCCTTTTAATTTTCCTTCAAGATTTTTTTTCCTTTATTTTCTTTTCTCTCTCTCTCTCTCTCTCTCTCTCTCTCTCTCTCTCTCTCATGCCACCCTCACATCCCCAAAATTTGTGCATCTAAGTACTTTTCATTCATTAGGCTACTGAGAACTGAGATGTCTGAATACTGTATTACAATTGTGTTGTATATTCTTTATTTTTACATTTTTTTCTTTTTCTTTATTTGTTTCTTTGGTCTTTGTACTCTAATGTCTTCCCACTTACTACTTGTCTCTCCAAAAGTCTCTTTCTCTCCTTTCTCTTGCTACAGACCAATTTCTTTTGATTCCTCTTTCACACTGCATAAGCTCGAATAACTCTATATCCTCCCGTACTATCTCCTTAACATCGGATCCTACACCCCTCACCCCAATCTCTCTTTGTCCACCATTACAAACCATAGACTCTTTTGCAAACCTACTGTTTATATTGTTATAATAATTGAACTTACCATTTCTGTATATTGTGACAAAACCATAAATGTCTTAATAGGAGCTATTTGGTTTAAGGCTATATATTGTTTGTACTGGGATCTGTTAAATTGACCTCCCACTTAAAGGAGAGGTATTGGAACCCTTCAGGAACACTATAAGTCTATAGGATAAAAACTGTAACAATTTCAGATTCACACTGCTAGAAGGGAAGACACATGAACAACATGAAAAAACAAGGGAAGAAAGTGCCCCCAACAAATCAAGATATTACATTATTAGAATCCATGGCCAGCACAACAGAAGAAATCACAGAGAAGGAGTTTAGGCTGTACATAATTAAAATGTTCTGTGAGTTAGAGGATGATATAAAAGAGCAAACACAGGCAGCAAAAAACATTTCAATAAACAATTACATAAGCAAATACAGGAAGCAAAGATTGCTTCAATAAGGAGATAAAGATGCTGGAAATAAAAACAGAAATCCTTGAAATGAAGGAAACAATAAACCAAATTAAAAACTTAATAGAAAGCATCACCAAAAGATTAAATCATGTGGTAAACAGAACCTCAGACAATGAAGACAGAATATATAATCTTGAAAATAAAGCAAAATGATAAGAAACCATGAGGAGAACATTCAAGAATTAAGAGATAACATTCAAGAATTAAGAGATAACATAAAAAGAACAAATTTAAGAATTATTGGGATAGAGGAAGGAATAATGTTCTAAACCAAAGGATTGAACACTCTATTCAATGAAATAATATCAGAAAAATTCCAAACCTGAAGAATAAATTGGAAAATCAAATACAAGAGGCTTATGGGACACCAAATGTACAAAATCACAACAGATTTACACTAAGGCATTATAATAAAAATGCCTTGCATACAGAATAAGCAGAGAATTTTAAAAGCCACAGGAGAATGGAACTAGATTATATATAGAGAAAACAATTAGAATCTCTTCAATTTTCTTAATCCAGACTCTCAAACCTAGAAGATCCTGGAATAACATATATAAAACTCTGAAAGAAAATGGATGCCAACCAAGAATCCTATATCCAGCAAAACTAAGCTTCAGATCTGATGAAGAAATAAAAACCTGCCATGATACATAAAAGTTAAAAGAATTTACAACAAGAAAGTTTGTACTACCGAACATCCCCAGAAAAATATTCTATGAGGAGTAAATGAAAAACAATAATGAAAATCAGCAAAGGGAGGTACTACATTAAAGGAAAAGCTAATCAAAGGAGAAACCAAGTCAAGCTAAAAACCAAAAACGAATAAAAGTGACTGGGAATATAAACCATGTCTCAATAATAACCCCTAATGTTAATGGCCTATATTAATCAATCAAAAGACATAGACTGGCAGATTGGATTTTTAAAAAAGACCCAACAATATACTGCCTACTGGAGACTCATCTCATAGGAAAATATATCCACAGAATGAAGGTGAAAGGTTGAAAAAAACCCATATCATTCTGACTGGAGTTAGATGATATCTTAGAATAGTTTTGATTTGTATTTCTCTAATTGCTAGAGATGATGAACATTTTTTCATATATTTGTTGATTGATTGTATTTCCTCTTCTGAGAAGTGTCTCTTCAGGTCCTTGGCCCATTTATTGATTGGGTTATTTATTTATTTATTTATTTATTTATTTTTGGTGCTTAGCTGTTTGAGTTTTTTATATACCCTAGAGATTAGTCCTCTATCTGATAGTGAGGGGTAAAAATTTTCTCCCAAGATTTTTAGGCTTTCTATTCACCTCACAGATTGTTTCTTTGCTGATAAGAAACTTTTGAGTTTGAGTCCATCCAATTTATTGATCCTTGATTTTAATGCTTACATCACAGGAGTCTTATTAAGGAAGTTGGTGGCCTAATCCCACATGATGGAGATAAGGGCCTACTTTTTTTTTTTTTTATTAGATGCAGAGTCTCTGGTTTACTTATAGATAGGGTAGAGGGATGGGTGGGGAAGGGACCGGGCAGGGAGTAAGCAATGATGGTGGAATGTGCTGGACATCATTACCCAAAGTACATGTTTGAAGACATGAATTGGTATGAATATATTTTATATACAAACAAATATAAAACATTGTGCTCTATATGTGTAAGAGGAATTGTAATGCATTCTGCTATCATGTATTTAAAAAATAAAATCAATTTAAAAAAATACCACTCACATAGACTGGGGAAACAAGCAGGGATTTACATCCTCATACTAAATAAAGTAGATTTCAAGGCAAAGTTACTCAAAATGGATAAAGAGGGTCATACTGCTTAAGAGAAGCACACATACATCAACACAACATAACAATTATAAATATATTCCACAAACAATGGAGCATCTACATTCATCAAACTTTTCTCAATTTCAAGCTTTGAATAGACCACAACACAATAAAACTGGGTAACTGTAACACACCTCTTTCACCACTTTGTAGATCTTCAAACAAAAGCTAACTAAATAAACTATAGAACTCAATAATTCAATCAATAATTTAGACTTAATCAACATATATAGATTACTTCATTCTTCAACAAGTGAATACAGTTTCTTCTCAGCAGCATATGGATATTTCTCTAAAATAGACCAAATATTATGCCACAAACCAATTCTTAGCAAATATAAAAAAAGAAATATTATCCTATTAATGCATTCCCTCTAAAAAAGACAGGGATGCATATTTCACCACTTCTATTTAACATAGTCCTTGAAACTCTAGCCAGAGCAATTAGACAGACAAAAATAAACAAATAAATAAAGTAATATGAATAGCAAAAGAAGAACTCAAACTGTCGCTATTTGCCAAAGACATGTTTCCATTCTTAGAGGACCAGAAAAGTTCTACCAAACAAATTTTAGAACTAATAAATGAATTCAGCAAAGTAGCAGGATATAAAATCAATTTCCATAAATCAAATGTATTTCTGTACATCAGTGACAAATCCACTGAAAGAGAAATTAGGAAAACTACACCATTCACAATAGCTTCAAAAATAAAAATAAAATACTTGGGAATCAACTTAAGAAAGAGGCGAAAGACCTCTGCAATTAAAATTACAGAACACTAAAGAAATAAGTTTAAAAAGACATTAGAAGATGGAAAAATCTCCCCTATTCTTGGATAGGCAGAATTAATATTTTCAAAATGATCATACTACCAAAAGCACTATACAGATTTCATGCAGTTCCAATCAAAATTCCAATGACATTCCACATAGAAATAGAAAAAAATCATTATTTGGAAAATAAGAGACTTAGAATAGTCAAAGCAATCCTTAACAAGAAGAGTGTAGCCAGTAGCATCACAATACCAGACTGTAAACTACTACAGTGTAATAGTAACAATAACAACATGGTCTTGGTACCAAAATAGACTTGTAGACCAATGGTACACGATAGAGGACACAGAGACAAAACCACCTAAATAAATTGGAGAAAAGAGAGCCTCTTCAACAAATGGTGCTGGGAAAACTGGAAACCCATAAGCAGCAAAATTAAATTAAGCCCCTATCTCTCACCACACACAAAAAACTCAACTCAAAGTGGCTCAAGGACCTATGAATTAGACCAGAGACCCTGTGCCTAATGGAAGAAGAAGAAGGCACAAATCTGGATCATGTCAGATTAGGCCCCAACTTCTTTAACAAGACACATAGCACCAGAAATAAATTCAGAAATTAATAAATGGGATGAATTCAAACTGAAAAGCTTCTTCTCAGCAAAATAAACAATCAATAACATGAATAGAAAGCCTACAAAATGAGAGTAAATTTTTACCACATGCACATCAGAGAGTGTGCTAATCTCTAGGATATATAAAGAACTCAAAAAACTTAACACCAATAAAACAAATAACCCAATAAATAAATGGGCTAAGGAACTGAACAGACATATATCTTCTCACAAGAAGACATACAATCAATCAACAAATAATTGAAAAAAATGTTCAACATCTCTAGTAATTAGAGAAATGCATATCTGACTCCAGTCAGAATGGCACTTATTGAGAATATAAGCAATAATAAGTATTGGCAAGGATGTAGAGGGAAAGGAACACTCTTGCATTGCTGGTGGGTCTGCAAATTGGTGCAACCAATCTGGAAAGCAGCATTAAGATTCCTTAGAAAATTTGAAATGAAACCACCATTTGACCCAGATATCCCACTCCTCAGTTTATACCCAAAGTACTTAAAAACAGCATACTACAGAGACTCAGCCACATCAATGTTTATTGCAGCACAATTCACAATAGCTAAACTGTGGAACCAACTTAGATGCCCTTCAATAGATGAGTGGATGAAGAAACTTTGGTATATAAACACAATGGACTATTACTCAGCATAATAAAATTATGGCATTTGCAGGTAAATGAATTGAGTTGGAGAATATCATGCTAAGTGAAGTAAGCCAATCCCCCCAGAAACAAAAGGTCAAAAGTTTTATCTGATAAGTGGATGCTGATCCTTAATGGAGATGAAGAAAGGAGCATGGGACGAATAGAGGAACTTTGAATGGCACAAAGAGGAGGGAGGGTAGGGAGCAGGCATGGAGGTAGAAAAGATGGTAGAAGGAGATGGACATCATTATTCTGGATACATGTATGAAGACATAATTGGTGTGACTCTACTTTGTGTACACTCAAAAAACTGAAAAATTGAGTTCCATCTGGGTAAAATAAATCAAAATGCATTCTGCAGGCATGTATAAGAAATTAGAACAAATAAATTTTAAATTTTAAAAATAATAAAAGTGAAAATAAGATAATGAAATGACAAACCAGTGACTGCAAAATATATTTTAAAATCATATATTTAAAGGACTTATTTATAGAATATAGAAAGAACACTCAAAACTCAATAAAAAGAAATCAAATAATATAATTTTACATAGATGAATTATTTGAACAGACTCTTCACCAGAAAAAGTATAAACAGCAAATAGTCACTGAAAAAAGTCCAGTATCATTAGTCTTTAGAAAAATAAAATTAAAACAACCAGGAGTTACCATGACACATCTATTAGAATATGAAAATTAAAAAGACCAACTATACTGGGAGTACCAGGAGGTAGAAAAACTGAAATATTCATATGTCTTCATGAGAATAAAAAATACTGCAGCCCAGTTTGTATGCCAGTTGAGAGTTTCTTATATTTTTTTAATATTTTATGTTTTATTTTGGATTGACACATTATATCAACCCATATTTATGGAATACAATGTGATGTTTTAATTCATGAATGTACTAGATGATGCTCATTAACTCAGTATATTTAATATATCCATCAAAAATTTTTATAATTTCTTTATGGTTAATATATTCAAAATTTTCCTTTCTAGCTATTTCAAGATATGTGATGTCATTGTTAATTATTTTCACATTTTGCACCACAGAACACCAAAATTTACTCCTCCTCTCTAAGTGACATTGTGCCTATCTACCAACCTCTCCTATCCATGTACTTTCTACTTTCCCCATTTTCTTAAAATATAAAACATGCAGCTATTATCTAATACAATTGTTCTACCCACAGGCATTTATCTAAGGGTGATAAAAGTATATATCCACACAAAATGCCTCACATAGATGTTCTAATAGTTTTATGTAATACCTAAAACACAATCTAATTGCAAATAGGTAGCTTCTTCTATTATTTTTCTCTATTTGTCTTCCATGTACAAATGCTTTCTATACTTGCAAGCAGTGTAATTGTAGAATCTGAGGAAATTTGGCTGTCATTTTATCCATTTACACACAAGCTTTCAAATGTGTGTTGCTATGTACATTAACATAGGCTGAATTTTATGCTTTTTCCTTTAATTTTTATGACTGGAAGAAACACTATCTTCAAAAAAATTGCTTTCAGATTTGCAAAATTCAGGCAAATATGCTTATACAAAACACTTCTTCTACTTTGCCTTCTACTTAGTGCTCTTTTACCTTTCTCCTCCAGTGTTTCCTGCATCCCAGTGGGATATCATTGGTTTATGAACAATAAATTGAGTTGTCTAGTGCTTTTAAATATTTTTAAAGTCAGTTTTTAGGCTTCTTTTCACATTTCTTACCTGTTGTTGAGTTTGCCTGTCATTTTTAGTGTAGCATAATTGCACATCGTAACATTAAAGGGTGTCACTTATTTTAAGGGTGAATGCTAAAATGGATAACTATCTGGATTATAACTTTGAAATAACAGAATGAATGTTACCATACATGCAATGCCTACATTCAACTTTCAAGCATATTGAAGGAAAAAGAAAGGATAAAGGTGTATTTTGATAGTTATTATTTTCCCCTACAATTTTGTATTTTGTTTTACATAATATCATACATGTTGCACGTATGGTATCTACATTTATACATCTAAGTAAATAATTTTAAGACTCCTACATTCCTTGTTCTGATTTGTTATGATTATGAATCTTAGAAATGATTTCTATAAAAAAAAGAAATAGGAAGTTGAGGAGTAGGAGCAGATAAAGAACTAAATGCAGTGTTGTGTACATCTCTACGGAAGACTGTATTTTTTAAGATATGCATGTGCATATTTATTTTAAGGGAAAAATGAAACATGTTAAAATATAGCAAATGGAAAGACAAAAAAATATTTTAAACATCATTCTGGGCACTGTTGATATGTTCAGATAAAACTAGTTTTCCTATTTTCCCTTCCTTTTATTCTGTTTCTATTGTTTGTGTGTGTGCACACACGCACACACACACACACACACACACACTCACACACACACTCCTAAACATGTATAGTGTACTTTAATATCTTTGATCACAAACTCTGAAAGCCTACATCTGTTTCTCTCTGAATTAAAACTAAATTTTAACTGATCCAAGTAGTTAAAGCTTCATTAAAATTTCAGATAAAGCAGGATAAATTCCACCAAAGTATTCTGTGCTATTTCGAGGAGCACCACTGATCACTGCAAAATCACAGACATGATCCCAGAGTGGCGGATCTGCTGTGAAAGTTCTTATTTCATGTGAATTTCAAAGCAGACTATCAAAGTCTTTCCTCATTTCACATGCTGATATTTTTAGGGAAGCTATTAAACAGAAAAACAGTCTTCTTAATATCACCACATTTCTACATAGTGTTTTATGGGTTCTCTGCATCATATGAAATGAGGTCTATTACCATAAAGATGTATTGATTTAAGTGTACAATGTATTTTCTTTCAAAATTGTAAGACTTGAAGTAGCCATTTCTTTTATTTGGACATTTCTCTCGGGACAGGAAAATAAAAAAGTAGAAAGAGAAGAAAACTCCTTGTCTTTTTTCATCAATAGTGTGTTATAGATTGTCACTCATTGGTCTTTGACTTCAGAAACTTGCAGTGGAAGTTATCCTGCAGTTAAGCTAAGTGAAAATAAAAATCTAAAAAGAAAGCATATGATTCATTGATATCTTAATTTTAAATGGCTTCAAGAAAATTAGGTAAAATTTTATTTACAATATGAAATACATATCATTTTCACCAGTTCTCTTTCCCAAGTAGTTAGTAGACATGTACTGAATTCTTACTAGTCATAAAATGCCTTAATAGATACTCAGATGGACTGGAATATATATTTCCAATAATTCTTCTTTACTATGTGTTTTACTTGAATACGCTTTGCTTTGCTTTATCACTGGTTTGCAAGCACTATCAAAATAAGTGCAAATACATTATCATTGACTAGTTTCTAAACTATTCCTGTTTTGCCTAAATTTTGTTATATGATTATTGTGGTTGGTATCAGAAACATAGAAAAAATATTGAGTCACGAAGGAGGAGGAGTTTACTGACTCCTGTAATCTAAAGAATGGTTTGGTGTCCCTTCCCAAGCCTCAGGAAAGCTTGGAACAATACATGAATGCTTCTCAGACCTATAGTAAAGAAATCATTAAATTGTATTCAGTCTTCAAAAAGAAGGAGATTCTGCCATTTGTGACAATGTGGATGAACTAGAGAACATTATGCCAAGGGGAATCAACTGCCAGAAGGAAAAACATTGCTTAGTCTAATCTATATGAGGAATCTAAAAAAATAATAATACACAGAAACTGAGAGTAGACCATGATTACCAGTGTGGTGGAGGAGAGAGAGAAGCCAAAAGGTAGAATGAGTTAAGTCTAAAAGTCAAAGGTACAACAGGATGACTGTAGGCAATAACATTGTATTGTATACTGGTAATTTGCCAGCACAGTGGATTTTAAGTACACTTACTCCCCACACACCCCCCCACACACAAATGAATGAAAGTAATATGATTATACAAGATGCTGGACATAATTATTTGCATAAGTGTATAATCTCACATCACTATGTATATTTATATGTATTTCACATCAGTGTATCAAAACATCTTACTCTATACCTGGAAGATATTCATGAAAATATAGTTCATGAAAGCTTTAATCAAGAGATAAAGTATGATCATGAGTCAAAAATACTTTACCATTGAAAACTTAAATTATTCCCCAATTTAATTTAATCTTAAAGCAACCTCAACCAGCAGAATTTTGGATAAATAATGTAAACTATCTAAAATGGATATGCAAATGCAAAGAACATTAAATAAAAATACATCTTGATAAAGAATAAATTTGGAAGATTTGTGTTTAACTAGAGTGGCAAACATTAAAAGGATGTGAAACACCAAATGTTGACAAAGAAATATAGTAACCAGACTCTAACAAGATTAGTGGTAAAAGGACCAATCACCATGCAAAAAGTTGTGTTAGTTTGTTACAAAGCTAATTATGCATTTACCTATGGAACAGAATTTTTATCTGAATAATTATCTAAGAGATATAAAAGCATTCATCCACAAATATGTATATGTTCAATAACTTTTATAATAGCCCCAAAAAGGAAATGTACCATGTTTTATCAATACAGGATGGATGAAATGCTGTGGAATAATACTCAGTAATGAAAAGGAATGTACTATGGATGCATACAACATGAATAATCATCAAAAACATGCTGAGTAAAGCAGGCTCACATATCTCTATTATTTGATTCAATAATTTTAATCAAGGTAATGGAATGACTTAATCATAAAAAATATATGAAAAGTGATTACTTTTCATTGGTAAAGACAGACTAAAACGGTAGCTGAGAAGATGGTCTGGTGATGGTAATGTACTTAATATTGAAGGAGGTGTGGTTTGCTCTATCATTTTGTCAAATTTATTAGGGCACATTATATTTATGCATTTTATTTCATGTAAGTTTTACCACCAAGGAAAAATAAGAAATATAAACAAATCAACTGAAGTATATTTGGTAATATACATGCTAAAATGTTTATGGCGATTTTAGCCATAATCTGATTAGACTAATCTGATGTCTACAGATTAGTTTGAAAATCATCAAAAAAACAAAATAGATAAATTAGAGCAACATGTTAATAGTAGAGCCTAAATCAGCAGTCATATAGTGTTAACTTGTACATTTTTTCAACTTTTGTGTCTGAAATTTGTTAAAGAATATTGGGAAAAAAATCAATCTTAAAGACAGAGAAAGAAAAAAAAAAGCCCTGTGAAAGAAAACAGTTTTATTCTAATAGCCCCAAATCAGAAAGGACACTAAAATCCATTAGCAGGTAACTGGCAAACAATTTGTCATGTTTTTCAGAAAGGATGAATTAATGCTGGAGATGCATTAGCAAAAGTGGATGAGGCTCAAAAGCATTATTCTGTGCAAAAGATGCTGGACATAAAAAGGTAGACCACATGATTCTATCATGGAAAATTATAGAACAGGCAAAAACTAATCTCTCATGACATAAAACACATCAGTTTTGCCTGGGGACAGGTAATGGAGGGAAGTGAACTACTAAAAATATAAAGGCATTCAGGATGGTAACAAATGTTCCATATTTTAATTCTGATACTGATGTATGTATCTATTAGTTCCCACTGAGTTGCTCACTTAAATTGGCAAATTTATAATGTGAAATAATACTTCAGTATATCTAATTTAAGGAAAAAATATATACTTGCGCTGATATTCTGATATTGTCACAGGATAAGTTGTTTTCAGTCTTGCTGAGAACTGCAATAACTCCAATGTGTTGACATTTTCTCAAGTCTCCCAAAGCTGGCTATCTCTATCACTCACTCAGGTGGTTGCTCTCAAACACAAGTGCCGAAAGTTAACGCAAATTTAAAGAGGAAGTACGTGGACTTTTGAATACCCTGACGTTTTTCAAAACAAAGCTCTATAAAGATGAGGATGAAATTGGAGCCCAAGAAGACCTAGAGCTAGTTGAACTAGACAGTTCTTTGGGTGCTCTTTCACCATCACTCTGCCTTTTTAATTTTATTTACGTATATTTTTATGAAGAGGACTTAGGTTTGTTTTCTGAAATTCAAGGCCTATATTGCCATAAATTCATTTTTTTTTACTCCTCCGATTCCTTTGTTCTTTGCTCTGAGACATGCTGGTACAGAAGTATTTTGTGACGTGGTGTTCTATGAAACTAAATCAGAAAATATTTTGATACACCTTTGAAAACAAATATGGACTCTTCTCAGTCTACCTTAGATTAGGTGACTGGTTTGTCATTAATTAGTTTCTCTATACTCATATTCTTCTTGTCAGCTATGAATATAAAAAAGTACTTTTTAAAAGAATAATAGTGAATAATCTGAGATTGTCAAACAAGTTTGCTAAGAATGTGATAATGCTACAATTTTAAATATTATTCTTCTTATAAAAATTTTGTTAAAGATGTCCTTATGGTAGTGTCTTTATTTGACTCCCTGAGGCATCTTTGTGAAGACATAAGTAATCCAAAGAAAGTTTAAACAAGTGTATTTTTTTTAGCAGAAATATACATTTAGGTATAATACATACTCTTTTCTGGAGTGAGAAAATGCAGTAAATATATCCTATCTATATATAAAATCAAATATTTTTGTGGTAAAGTTACTTATTTCCCAAATTTATATGTAAATTTAAAACATTTTCTGATTCTAATTTAAAGAAGGAAAATCCTACGCTTTTAAACAAACGTCATTATATGGTCTTTATTTCTACCATTCTTTACAATTTTGTTCTTAAATCTTCTAACAGTTTTATTTGTATTTTAAGACATTTCAAAGTTTAATGTTTCTAGAATTTTAAAATTTTAAATCAATTCTGTGGATGAAATTCTTATTTTATACACATATAACTCAATGTTATATCCAGGTCAAGCAGATAGCAGATTACTAACTTTAATATCTACTAACCTATTCCCCATCACTCAGAATTGTTTTTTTTTTGTATTTCAGATAAATCTTTATGCAATGATTTCAAAAATAATCCATTCAAGTTTTCAAATACATAATAAAATTTGTAAATAATAAATATTCAAGATATAGGTAGTTGACAAAATATTATGATAGTAGCAATCAATTATTAAATGTGCATGTCTCAAAATTTATTCATCATATCGTAGTATTTCAAAGATTAAGAAGTCAATATCTTTCATCTATGAACAACTCCCAAGTTAGAAGCCTAAAATCAGGAAAATAGAACAGCCTTTAAATGAATGACTAAAAGTGGGGTTTCCCATCTGTTTCAATATTATTTGGGGGGGGCAGCTATAAGTCAAAAAGTCTGTTGTCAGGAAATATGACTCATTTTCTCACAGTTGGAACAAGATCTTTTAAATTTCAGTGTATGTTTCCTTAGCAGTATTTCTCATTGCTTATGGATGGTACTTTGAACATTTATTTGTAAGTATTCTGATTACTTAGAAATTAATACTATCTAGAAAAGATAAAGTACATCAAAATTCATGTAAAGAATTAGATGCTTGGATCAGTGCTCTACAAGGCAGGGATTTAGTTTATAACTCCCCAGTGATTAAGCTTTAATGTTGTAATCAGTAAAAATTCATGACTCTTTGATCTTTCAATAAGCATTAATTTGCATGGTAATTTACATAGTTAAATTGTAAAAATATTCCTTTGATCTTAGTAACCAAATGCTAAGACAAAATTTTGTTTTCTTATTTATTGCACCATTTTTACCACATGGTTGTAGACTTGACTGCACACCGTTAAAACACACACACACACACACACACACACACACACACACAAGAAAAAAGAACACTAAGTTAAACAAGAAAATTATTAAATTCTCTTTTACATAAAGGAAGCCTAGAAGCAGGTGGTCAAGGCAAGTCTATATCAGGCCACTAGTGAATAACATATTTAATTTAATGCACTACCACCAAGGCTATGACTTGTAGTCTCAAGTTACCTCCTAGCCTAATATGGATGATGGAACTCCAGGTATTAAATGAAAAGTTTATAGGCCAGAAGAAACAATAGAAGAACTAATGAAGCAACTTCTAATTGATTTGGTTCTGAAGAATTTTTCCTAGAATCTCCCACGTACTTCTCTTTTCATCACTACTTTTAAGCTGGTTATTCTAAACTAAGTTCTTCTCTTATAGGATTTGGTTGAAAACAGCAAGACATTGCTAATATAGGAAATATATGATCTAGTAACACAGAATTGATAAACATACATCTAATGGTAATTTTCTTTATACTGATACAAAAAATTATTTTTTAAGATATCAAATCATTGAAACACACCTTGACGCATATCTTCTGGTGTTCTCTATTATATTCTGGTATATTACATTTTGGACTAAAGTCTAAAGCATTTCTTTCCTTCATAGGTAAATTGTACCAAAAAAAAAATTGTATCCTCTTTTTGTCAGATGATGAATAAGATGCTATCTTTACTGTCATAAAATAAATAACCAAAACATAATTAGTTCTTGGCTGATTATTATGAGTCATTGTATCTGTAGACTCAATATTTCCTTTAGGTCATAAACTTGCGATGTTTTTGATAAATTATAAAGTGTTGTTCATATTCTGTTTTCTGCATCTAAATTTTGGCACACTAAATTCATTGCTTCTGAACTTTCTTGATATTTACAGCAGTGAATTCAGTTCAAATAGAGAAATTACCATATATTCCCATCTACAACCTGTAGCAATTTACCACTACTCATGCATCATGGGATTCTGCCAGAATTTCTTCTGTTTACCAAATATGGCACCATGCTTCTCACTCTCTGAAAAGGAAACTTTCCTCTTTCCTGTTCTCAAAATTTATCCTATTGCAATATTTCTGACAAATTGAGTTTGTCAGAAATATTTTGAAAAATGTGACATTTTGATTTTTTATTCATCAACAATGTGATTATAGGGATTCTCCTGTTTTCTTATGTTTTAGATAGGATTTTAAGAGATGAGATTTAAACACTTGTATTTAAGTTGTTATCTTGCCTGAAATAGCAAAGCTTTATTTGGTATATGTTTGATGTACAACAATAATAAATTTATCTTATTTTATCCTCCTGATGTATTTACTAAAATAATTTCAAAATATATAGTATTATTTTATTTTAAATTCTTATAACATTTGTGGATTTATTTCAGGAATCTTAATTCCATTCAATTGGCCAGATTTTTATCTTTATGCCAAAGTTGTACTTAAGTTTACCAGTATAGCTTCATAGTAACTATGAAAATATGTAATGTAAACAGCAAATTTCATTTTAATTTTTAAAAATATTTCTGTGACTCTTCTAGACAGTTTGCATTCCCATATAAGTTTTAGAAGTACCTTGTTCATTTCTGTAAATAAAACAACAACTACAAAAACTTTGCTGGAATATTGGTTATGATGATTCTGCCAAATCTGAAGATGATTTTAGAAATAATACTGTAAAACACCAAGCATTCAAATCTGTTTAGGATAGAAATTTCTTTTTGAACATTTTGTAGAGTACATTGTTTATTATACATTACAGTTTTTGCTCATGTAGATAAGTTTATTCTCTTATGTATTATATATTATGATATAATTATTAAAATGCTATAATTTTATTTTCTACTTGTTTGTTGAAAACATAAAGACATGCCTTTGACATTTGTACTGAAGTCATATTTTTAAAATTTGTTACATTATTCAGTTTCCTTAAAATTCTTTAGATATATATTGTTTTCTATAAAAATATAATTTCAAGGCTTCCTTTTCAAACTTTATGCAATTTGTTATTATTTGTTGTTTTAATTGTTTTCCCCACAACCCAACTGCTTACAGTCACTACTCAGTTAATTCCATCAGGGATTAACTCACTCATTAGATTAAGGCTAGAACCCAATCCTGTCTCCTCCAAATCGTCTTGCAATTCCTCACATGTGGGCTTTTGGGGGACACCTCATAACCAAACCATAACAATGCAAAAAAAAAAAAAAACATTTGACAAACTACAGCATCCATTCATACTCAAAATGTTAGAAAAACCAGGGATAGTAGGAACATACCTCAACATTGTAAAAGCTATATATGCTAAACCCAAAGCCAACATCATTCTAAATGGAGAAACATTGAAAGCATTCCCTCTAAAAATTGGAACAAGATAAAGATGCCCTCTTTCACTACTTCTGTTTAACATAGTCCTAGCCATAGTCTAGCCAGAAGAAACTTTTAGACAGAAGAAATTAAAGGGAAACAAATAAGAAATAAAAGAACTCAAACTATACCTATTTGATGATGACATAATTCTATATTTAGAAGAGACCAGAGAACTTCTAGAACTCCTTAATAAATTCAGCAAAGTAGCAATATATAAAATTAATACCCATAAATCAATTGTGTTCCTATACATCAGTGATGAATCAAGTGAAAGAGAAATTAGGAAAACTATCCCATTTATGATACCCTTGAAAAAATATAATATTGGGGAATTATTTTAACAAAAGATGTGAAAGACCTCTACAATAAAAACTACAGAACACGAAACAAAAATTTAAGAAGATCTTAGTAAATGGAAAGTTCTCCCATGTTCTTGGATAGGCACAATTAATATTATCAAAATGGCCATACTACCAAAAGCACTATACAGATTTAATATAATGCCTATTAAAATTTCAGTGACATTCTTCATAGAAATAGAAAAGGCAATCATGAAATACTTTTGGAAAAATAAGAGGCCCAGAATAGCCAAATTAATCCTTATCAAGAAGAGTGAAGCAGGAGGCATTACAATACAAGACAGGAAATTATACTACAGAGCTGTGGTAACAAAAATGGCATGGTAGTAACACCAAAATAGACATGTAGACCAATGGTACAGAATAGAACACCCAGAGACAAATCCTCATAAATGCAGTTATCTCACACTAGATACATGTGCCAAAAACATATATATTAGAAAAATATAGCCTCTATAACAAATGGTTCTAGGAAACCTGGAAACCCATAGGCAGCAAAATTAAATTAAACCCCTATTTTTCACTATGCACAAAACTCAACCCAAAGTGGATCAAGGACCTGGGAATTAGACCAGAGACCCTATGCCTAATAGAAGAAATAGTAGGCCCAAATCTTCATCATGTTGGGTTAGGTCCTGATTTCCTTAAGAAGACTCCTATAGCACAAGAAATAAAATCAAGAATCTATAAATGGGATAAATTAAAAGGCTTCTTCTCAGCAAAGGAAACCTTCAATAATGTGAAGAGAAAGCCTACAGAGTGGGAGAAAATCTTTACCACCTGCACATCACATAGAGCACTATTCTCCAAGATATATAAAGAACACAAAAAAACTTAACATCAAAAAAAAAATAATACCAAAAAACTTAATACCAAAAAAAAATACAATCAATAATTAGACTAAGGAATTGAATGACATTTCTCAGAGGAAGATATATAAATAATCAACAAATAAATGAAAAAATATTCACCATCTCTAGTAATTAGAGATTTCATCTCACTCCAGTCAGAATGGCAGTTATCAAGAACATAAGCAACAATAAGAGTTGGTTTGGATGTGGGGGAAAAGGTACACTCATACATTGCTGGTGGCATTGCAAAATGATGCAACCACTCTGGAAAGCAGTATGGAGATTCCTTAGAAAATTTGGAATGCAGGCACCATTTGATCCAGATATTCCACTTCTCAGTCTATACCCAAAGGACTTAAAATCAGCATACTATAGTAATGCAGCCACATTCAATCTTTACAGAAGCTCAAATCACTATACCTAAACTGTGAAACCAACCTAGATGTCATTCAATAGATGAATGGTTAAAGAAAATGTGGTATACATACACAATGAAATATTATTCAGCTTTAAAAGTGAATAAAATTATCACATTTGTAAGTAAATAGGTGGAGTTGGAGAATATCATGCTGAGAACAGTAAGTCAATCCCAAAAAAAACAAAGCCAAACATTTTCTCTGATAATTTGATGCTGATCCATAATGGGGGGAGGGCATGGGAAAAATGGAGAAACTATGAACTGGGCAAAGGAGATAGGAAGGTTGGTAGAAGGAGATGGACATCATTATGCTACATACAGGTATGAATGAATGAATGGTGTGACTCTACATAGTATACAGCCAGAGAAATCAAAAGTTGTGCTCCATTTGTGTACAATGAATTGAAATGCATTCTGCCATCGTGAATAACTAATTAGAAAAAAAATCAAAAAAATAAAAGAATGGGAAGTTATATTCCATGTGTGTATAATATATCAAAATACATTCTACTTTCCTGTATAACTGAAAAGAACAAATTTAAAAATTTATATTGTTGTATATATTCAAAAAAGACATATGTTGGC
Source organism: Urocitellus parryii (assembly GCF_045843805.1). Classification (NCBI taxonomy): domain Eukaryota; kingdom Metazoa; phylum Chordata; class Mammalia; order Rodentia; family Sciuridae; genus Urocitellus; species Urocitellus parryii. The sequence goes on along the minus strand of NC_135538.1, from coordinate 88,075,899 downwards.
TATTTTTTTCTGTAATTTTGTGGTATTTTTTTGTACAACGTATCTTGTGTTTTTCAAGAAATATGTGTAAAGTTATTTTATCATTATTATTTCTTATTGAAATGCTGGAATTTACCAGTGAAGAAATCGGTTATAGAAGATTTTCTGTGTACAGAGATTTTTATTTACTTTTAATTTGAAATAATTATAGATTCATAGAAGTAGAAAAAATAGTAAAGTTTCCATGTACCCTTCATTGGGTTTCTTAAAATGGGCATAGCTTACATAACTATGACAAAATATCGAACCAGGAAATTGACATTTGTCCAACTTGGTTTTACAGTTCTATTTCATTTTACCACATGCAGAGATTTATACAACTCCACTAAAAACAAGATATTAATCACTTCCATTAAAATATGTTATTTGCCTGTACAACTATGCAGTAATAAAGCCCACAATTCTATAAAATTAAAAATGCACTATTAAAAATATTAATCTATTATATTACCACAAAAAGATCCTTCATGCTCCAGCATTTTAATTATACCTAATCACCACTTCTAATCCCTAGTACCACAAATCTTTGTTCCACTTCTATAATTGTGTCATGCCATGAATGGTATATAAATTGAATCATATCATAAGTAACCTTTAGATACTAGCTTTTTTTTTTGTTCACTCAGTGTAATTCCTTAAAATGAAACCAAATTATCACACATATCAAAAGTCCCAAACCTAATACACGCTTAAGATTTCAGTTTCCACTACAGAATAGAGAGATCATCTATTATGGAACATTACATAGTATTCTGTAAAAGTCAACACCTTAGTAATATAACTAAATTAGAGCCCCCCAACCCCCCCCCAAAATGGCTAATTTGGATTTGGATTAGCAAACAAGTGTTACTATTAAACTTCAAAAATCTGTTTGTTCTTCCAAAACAAGTTTAAAAACATTTCTTACATATTTTTTAGTTGTAGTTGAACACAATATTTTTATTTTATTTATTTTTACGTGGTGCTGAGGATCAAACCCAGTGCCTTGCACATACTAGGCAAGCGCTCTACCACTGAGCCACAACCTCAGCCCAAGTTTAAAATTTTAAAAAAAGGAACTGTTCAACCATAAAAATATAACTTTTGTAGTATCTAGTCAAAATTTAACAAACATACAAAGAAGCAAGAACATATAATATACAGATGGAGTGAAATTTCACCAGAGAAACAGAAATGACAGAAGTTATGAGGGTAGCATATATGGATTCCAAAACTACTATTATGAGTCTTAAAAGTGTGTCCAAGCATATAATCAATAACAGAAAAATACTGAGAAATGAGAAGAAAAATGGAACTTAAAGATCCAAATGAAATTTCTGTGTATAAAAATATAAATCTAATGTGCAAACAGTCTATGTATTCGTCAGTGGGAGAATGGGAAAGAAACTGTGAGTTATACTCTATACACAGCAAAACAGGATCCAGCCAAAGAAAGAGATCTGCCATTTGCTGCACATGGATGAACCTGGAGAACATCATTCTAAATGAAAGAAGCCAATCACTGAAAGAAAAGTATTGCATGATGTCACGTACACTTTGATTTAAAAATTTAAAAGTCAAATATTAAAAGATAATGAACTGTGGGCTGGGGTTATGGCTCAGTGATAGAGCACTCGCCTTACACGTGGGAGACCCTGGTTTCAATCCTCAGCAACACATAAAAAATAAATAAGTGAAATAAAGGTATTGTGTCCAACTACAACTAAAAAATAAATATTTATAAAAAAGATAATAAACTGGTTATCAGACACCAGGGTATTAGAAGAGAGAATGAGGTAGTAGAAGAGAGAATATAGGCCTAAGAATACAAAGTAGCAGATAAAAGGATGAAATTGTAAAGACACAGTTCCTGAGTACAACATAAGAACTATAGTTAATAATGGTGAAATTTTTTTTCTCCTTACATAAATTTGTAGAATTTGTGTATATTTTTTTCTAACAAGTACAACCAAATCAATTAACTAAACTGTTCATTCAAAAACGAAAATACTGTCAAATACTTGGATTAATTTACAGTTTGTTGTGGAGTTGACTGGTTTTATTTTATGTTCTTTTTTTAAAACACTGAACAATGAATAGACCAAATTGACAACATTGTAGGTGCAGAAAACACTCATCCTTTTTTTGTATCAAACTAATACATATGCATGACTTATGTTTACTTATGGTCTCCATTGACTTTCTTTTTTAAATTTATTCTAATTTGTTATATATGAAAGCAAAATTCATTTTAATTTATATTATACATATACAGCATTATTTTATTGTATATCTGATTGTACAAAACATAGAGTCACATCATTCATGTCTTTCTACAAGTAATTAGGGTAATTATGTCTATCTCATTCCACCTTCTATTCTACCCCCATGACCCCTCCCTTTCCCTCCCTCCCCTTTGCCCTATCTAGAGTTTGTCCAATCCTCTCATGCTCTCCCCCAACCCCATTATAATCAGCACCTTATATCAAAGAAAATATTCAGCCTTTGGTTTTGGGAGAATGGCTTACTTCACTTAGCATTATATTCTCCAACTCCATCCATTTATAAGCAAATGCCATGATTTTATTCTCTTTTATTGCTGAATAATATTCATTGTGTATATTTACCACATTTTCTTTATCCATTCATCTAGTGAAGGTCATCTAGTGTTGTTCTGTAGTTTAGTTAGTTATTGTGAATTATGTTGCTATAAACATTGATGTGGCTGTGTCCCTGTAGTATGCTGATTTTAAGTCCTTTGGGTATAGACTGAGGAGTGGGATAGCTGGCTCAAATGGTGCTGACATTCCAAACTTTCCAAATTGGCTACATGAATTTTCAGTTTCAAAAGCAGTGCATGAGTGTGCCTTTTTTTCCCATATCCTCACCAACACTTATTGTCGTTTGTATTCTTAATAGCTGCCATTTTGACTGGAATGAGATAAAATCTTAGAGTAGTTTTGATTTGCATTTCTCTGATTGCTAGAGATGTTGAACATTTTTTTTGTATATTTGTTTATTGATTGTATATCATCTACTGAGAAGTGTCTCTTCAGTTCCCTGGCCCACTTATTGACTGAGTTATTTGCTTTTTTAATAAGATTTTTGAGTTCCTTATATATCCTGGAGATTAGTGCTCTATCTGTTGTGTAAATGGTAAAAAAATTTCTCCCAAGATGTAGGCTCTCTATTCAACTCACTGAATGTTTCTTTTGCTGAGAACAAGCTTTTTAGTTTGAATCCATCCCATTTACTTATTTGTGATTTTAGTTCTAGTGCTACAGTAGTCTTATAAGAAAGCCAGGGCCTAATTTGACATGATGGGGATATAAGCCTACTTTTTCTTCTATTAGTCATAAGGTCTCTGCTTTAATTCCCAGGTCCTTTATTTACTTTGAGTTGAGTTTCATGCATGGTGAGAGATTGAGGGTTTAATTTTATTTTGTTGCATATGGATTTTCAGTTTTTCTAGCACCATTTGTTGAAGAGGCTATCTTTTCTCCAATCTATGTTTTTGGCATCTTTATATAATATAACTGTAATTATTTGGTTAGTCTTTGTGTCCTATATTCTGTACCATTGGTCTTCCAGTATATTTTGGTGCCAATACCATGCTGTATTTATTACTATTGCTCTAATATGGTTTAAGTTCTGCTTTAGAGATGCCACCTGCTTCCTTCTTCTTGCTTGTAATTGCTTTAGCTATTCTGGGTCTCTTATTTTTCCAGACAAATTTTATGACTGATTCTTCTATTTCTATAAGGAATGTCATTGGAATTTTGATTGGAATTGCATTAAATCTATATAATGTTCTTGGTAGTATGGCATTTTGATAATATTAATTCTGCCTGTACAAGAACAAGGGAGACTTTCCATCCTCTAAGGTTTTCCTTATTTTTATTTTTTGGCGTTCTGTAGTTTTCATTGTAGAGTTCTTTCACTTCTTTTGTTTATTCCCAAGAGTTTTTTTTTTTTGAGGTTTTGTCATTGATATACAGAAATGCCTTTGATTTATGGGTGTTAATTTTATATCCTGCTACTTTGCTGAATTCATTTATTAGTTCCAGATTTCTGGTAGAATTTTTTGGGTCTTCTAGATATAGAATAATGTCCATCAGCAAATAGTACCAATTTGAGTTCTTCTTTTACTATCTGTATCCCTTTAATTTCTTTTATCTAATTTCTCTGGCTATTGTTTCAAGAACTATGTAAAATAGAAGTAGTGAAAGAGGACATCCCTGTCTTCTTCCAATTTTTAGAGGGAATGCTTTCAATTTTTCTTCATTTAGAATGATGTTGGTCTGGGGCTTAGCATAGATAGCTTTTACAATGTTGAGATGTGTTCCTTTTAATTCTAGATTTTCTAGTGTTTTAACATGAAGCAGTGCTGTATTTCATCAAATGCTTTTTCTACCTTTATTGAGATGATCGTGTTATTCTTATTTTTACGTCTATTGATGGGATGAATTATATTTATTGGTTTACATATGTTGAACAAAACATGCATCCCTTGAGTGCTTGAAACAAAATAAACACTTGATTGTGGTGTGCTGTCTTTTTGATATGTTTTGGTATTCGATTTGTCAGAATTTTATTGAGAATTTTTGCATGAATGTTTATTAGAAATTGGTCTGAAATTTTCTTTCTTTGATGTGTCTTTGCCTTGTTTTGGAATCAGGATGATTTTGGCCTCATAGAATGAGTTTGGAAGTGTTCCCTCTTTTTATATTTCATGAATTAGTTTGAAGACTATTGATATTAGTACTTCCTTAAGGATCTTGTAAAACTAGACTCTGTATCCATCCAGTCTGGGTCTTTTCTTGGTTGGTAGGCTTCTGAAGGCATCCTCTATTTTCTTTCTTATAATTGATCTGTTTAAATTGGGCAACTCATATGACTCTAGAAATTTGTCAAATCATTTGATATTTTCTATTTTATAGGAGTACAAGTTTTCAAAATGATTTCTGTTTATCTTCCATATTTCTGTAGTGTCTATTGTGATATTTTCTTTTTCATCACATATGTTAGTAATTTGAGTTTTCTTTCTTCTCTTAATTAGCAGAGCAAAGGGTCTGTCAATTTTATTTATTTATTTCAAAAAACAAACTTTTTGTTTTGTCAATTTTTTTCAATATTTTTGTTTCAATCTCATTGATTTTAGCTCTATCTTATACTGATTTTGGTGTTGATTTGTTCTTCTTTTTCTAGGGCTTTGAGATGTATTGTCAGGTCATTTATTTGTTGACCTTCTTTTAAGGAATGAACTCCATGCAATGAACTTTCCTCTTAGTACTGCCTTCATAGTGTCTCAGAGATTTTGATATGTTGTATCAGTGTTCTCATTTACTGCTAAGAATTTTTAATCTACTCTTTGATGTCTTTTGCAATCATTGTTCATTCAATAGCACATTATTTAGTCTGCAGGTGTTGGAGTAGCTTCTATTTTCTATTTTATAATAGATTTCTAATTTCATTCCGTTATGATCTGATAGAATGCAGGGTAGTATCTCTACTTTTTTGTATTTGTTAACAGTAACTTTGTGACATAATAATATATGGTCTATTTTAGAGAAGGATCCATGTGCTCCTGAAAACGAAGTGTATTCACTCACTGATGGATGAAATATTTTATATATGTCAGTTATGTTATTGATTGTATTATTAAATTCTTTAACTTCTTTGTTCAGCTTCTGTTTAGAAGTTCTATCTAGCGGTGAAAGAGGTTTATTAAAGTCACTCAGAATTATTGTGTTGTGGTCTATTTGATTCTTGAACTTGAGAAGAGTTTGTTTGATGAATATAGATGTTCCATTGTTTGGGGCATATATATTTATAATTGTTAAGTCTTGTAAGTGTATGTTTCCCTTGAGAGGTTTGAAATGTCCTTCTTTATCCCTTTTGATTAACTTTAGCTAGAAGATTACATTATTTGATATGAGGATGGAAACCTCTGATTGTTTCCACAGTACATGTTAGTGATATGATTTTTCCCAACCTTTCACCTTCAGTCTGCAGATGACTTTTCCTATGAGATGAGTATCATGGAGGCAGAATATTGGTTTTTTTTTTTTTTTTTTTTTTTTTTTAAAGAGAGAGTGAGAGAGGAGAGAGAGATCTTGGCGGATACAACATCTTTGTTGGTATGTGGTGTTGAGGATCCAACCCAGGTTGCATGCATGCCAGGCGAGCGTGCTACTGCTTGAGCCACATCCCCAGCCCGGGTCTTTTTTTTAATCTAATCTCTGTCTGTCTTTTTATTGGTGAGTTTAGGCCATTAATATTCAGGGTTATTATTGCAACATTATTTGTTTTCCCAGCCATTTTTTTTTTATTTTGGGTATTCAACTTGACTTAGTTTCTCCTTTGATTAGTTTTTTCCTTCATGTAATACTCCCTCTAATTTTCATTGTTGTTTTTCATTTCCTACTCATGGAATATTTTGCCAAGGATGTGTTGTAATGCAGGCTTTCTAGTTTTAAATGCTTTTAACTTTTCTTTATCATGGAAGGCTTTTATTTATCATCAAACCTAAAGCTTAATTTTGATGGATATAGGATTCTTGCTTGGCATCCATTTTCTTTTAGAGCTTGATATATGTTGTTCCAGGATCTTCTAGCTTTCAGGATCTGGGTTTTAAAATCTGCAGATATGTTAATTGGTTTTCCCTTATGTATAATCTGATTCCTTTCTCTAGTGGCTTTTAAAATTATCTTCTTATTCTGTATGTTAGACATTTTCATTATAATATGCCTTGGTATAGATTTGTTTTGATTTTGTACATTTAGCTTACTGTAAGCTTCTTGAATTTGGTTTTCCAATTTGTTCTTCATGTTTGGAAATTTTTCTGATATTATTTCTTTGAATATATTGTTTATTCCTTTGGTTTGGAACTGTATGCCTCCTTCTATCACAAAAAGTGGGATAAAATTTGTTTTTTAATGTTATCCCATAATTCTTGAATGTTCTGCTCATATTTTCTTACATCTTCACTGTGTGATCTACATTCTTTTCAAAATTATATATTTTGTCTTCATTGTCTGTGGTCCTCTCTATGGACTAATCTGTTGGTAATGCTTTTAGCTGATCTTTTAATTTTGTTTATTGTTTCCTTTATTTCAAAGATTTCTGTTTGGTTTCTTTTCAGAACCTCTATCTCCTTATTGAAGTAATCTTTTGCTTCCTGTATTTGCTTATGTAGCTCTTATCAAAATAATCTTTTGCTGCTTGTGTTTGCTCTCTTATATCATCCTCTAATTCACAGGACATTTTAATTATGTATAGCCTGAACTCCTTCTCTGTCTTTCTTCTGTTGTGCTGGCCATGGATTTTGATAATGTAGTGTCTTGATTTGTTTGGGGCACTTTCTTTCCTTCTTTCTTCATTTTGTTTGTGTGTCTTCACTTCTAGCACTGTAGATCCAAGGCATTACTGTTTTTACCCTATAGGTTATAGTTCCTTTGCAGAGTTCTAATACCTCTCCTTTAATGGCAAGATCTCAATGCAAAAAATATATATATATATACAATTTTAAACCAAATAGTGGCTATTAAGACATTTACAGATTGGTCACAATATACAGAAATGGTGAGTTCAAATATTATTTACAAAAACAGTATGTTTGCAAAAGCGTTTATATTTCTGATGGGGTTAGGTAGGGGTAAGATGAGCTATTAAGGGGTAAGATGAGATGTTAAGGGGATAGGAGTGTAGGATACAGAGTTATTAGATCTTGGGCAGCATGAAAGAGGAATATAAAGAAGATGGTTAATAGCAAGAGAAGAGAAAGGAAGTGACTTTTGGGTAGACAAGTGGAAGACAGTAGAGTACATAAAACAAATACATATAAATATTAAGAAAAATTTTAAAAAATGTAAAGGTAGGAGAAAAAAAGAATATACAACACAACTGTAATAAACTTCACATATCCCAGACCTCAGTATCCTAATTTATGCAAAGTACTAGGTTTCACATATGTTGGGAAGTAAGAGAGGGTGAACAGAAAGGGAGAAAAAAAAATCTGAAGTGAAAAAACAGGATTGTTTTGGTTGGAGATCAGTATTTTTCCTTCTTCCCTTCTCATCCCAAAGTGGGGTTGTCTGCTGTTTGCTAGTATGTCCCCCTCATGACAGTGAGTGTTACCATAGTGGGAGGGTTGGTTTTGGATGCAGGACCAGGGGGATATGGCACTTGCTGGTCCCCAATGGGAGACTGAACACTAGGGATCTCTTTTGGGGCCTGTTCGTGTGATATGGGTACCTGGTCCTATCTCCTTATCTTGCCTGTAGACCTCACAGTTCCTGGTCTCTAAATTTGTCTCCAAACTGTATCTCACTCACCTAATCAGGAACCTTTATCTCTAGAGATCTGCGGGCTATGCTCTTGGGGCTGCACACCAGTCTTGGAGAGCTGTTTTGTATTGGGCAGTCACTGTGGCAGGTTAGCGGCTGCTGGGGATAGTGGGGAGTTAGAAACTGTTGGTACCTACTCAGCTGGTATTCCAATTGGGAATTGCCCCAACTAAAGATGGTGATGAAGGTGAACCAAGGTGGAGGCAGCTGCTTTCAATGATAGAAACTCAGGCCATATTGGAGGGGACAGGCTATGATGTTGGGCCATGTGTTCAGGGATACAGCTCTTTGGAGTGCAGTTTTGTGGCTGTCAGCTGTCTTCATAGTCTATGCAATATCCCCAAGTGCAGGCAGGATTCTACAGTAAGAGATTATGGCAGTGGCTGCAGAGGTCCAAGACAGAGGTGACTGGGGAAGCCCCAAGTTAGCAGATGCAGATCCACACTGGCACACAGGAGTGGCGGCCAGAATTCCTGCATGTGGGTAGTGGCTGGGCGTCCTGTATTGAAGTGACATCCAGGATTTCTGTGCATGTGGGCAACCAGGGGTCATGCATGAGTGCTGATGGCTGGTGGACCTTCTCAGGTAGCCAGAAGCCCTGAGTGGGCAAGTAGTCAGGAGTCCTGCTCTGATGCTGAGGCCTGGAGCCCTGCATGGGCATGGTGGCCATGATTCCTGTGTGGAAGCAGCTCTGGGGGGGAGGTCCTCTATCACTTACAGAGGAGCGGTATTTCCACTACTTGAATCTCAGGTCACCAAGTAACACAGAACGCTGTCTCCTTCTAGCCCACCATCTTGGATCCCTCTGGTAATGGTAAATTTCGTTTCATATTCTTGATACATGAGTTCATTATAGCCATATTTGCTACAGGATTAAAAAAAATGGGTACCTCCATGAGATGATAGACACATTAATTTGTTTCAGTATAGTAACTGATGTATAGACAAATAAATATAGTTAATCATTATATATGTCTGTATGTAATATATGTAACATATATAATAACATCATATTCTATACTTTAAATATACAGAATAAAATGTTTTCAAAATTGTGGATAGTTGTATAATTCTATGAAAGTACTATAAACAACTTGTGTATTTTAAAATATAAATTGTATGTTTTAAAAGAAATATTATGATATGCTGATTATATCCTAACAAAATTATTTCTTTGTGAGAAGTTTAATATTTGAAATAATAGATTAGATACTGAATTTATAATGATGAGAGAACATTGGGACATTGAATGACATAAAATGAATAGAACATAAGAGATTTATGAGACAAAATTGGCCAGTATAACACACTTTAAACTATAATCTGAAAAAGAAAAAAGGAAGAACAGAAAATATCTATACAACCAGTGGCAAAACGTATTTCCCCAAATTTGAAGACAACTATAAACTCACAGAAGCAAGAAGCTCTCATGATTCCAGAAAAAAGCTGAAAACCTCACCAAGGTATATCATAATAAAATTTCCATGATCCACTGTGAAAACAAAAAAAGGTAAAATCACCAATTATACAGAAACACATATAGAATAAGAAAGAACAACAACAGACTTCTCACATGAAATTCTGCTGGCAAAAAGAGTATGGAATGGCAGTTGTGAAATGTTGAAATCTATATTCATTGAAAATTACTTTCAAAGATCATAAGAATTTATCCATAGCAGATGTGAATTACAGACATTTTAAAGAAATACTTTAATTGAAGTAAAAATTACACAAAGGAATGAAGACTGACCAAAAATGGCAAATATAAAAATAAATACAAACATTTTCCCAATTTGTGTTGTGTTAAAATAACACTAACTACTTAAAGTAAAATAATAATGCATTCTAAGGTTGTTATACAGCAGAAAAAATGAGGGGGAAGTAAAGGATGGCATATACTCCTGAAAGGTTCTTACAGTGTCTATCAAGTGCTAAATGTTATTACTTAAAGATGATGATAATCTACCCAAATTCTATATCATAAAATTTAAAAACTACTAAAAATAAAGAGAAATATTAATGAGTAGCGAAGATGAAATGTAATCCTAACAAATGAAATCAGTTCAAAGGAGGACAAACAAAAAGGAGCAAAAGTAGAAAACTCATAGCAATGGGAGATGAAGGCAGGAGAATTCTGAGTTCAAAGCTAACCTCAGCAACTTAGTGAGGTCCTAAGCAACTTAACAAAACCCTCTCTGAAAATAAAGAATAAAAAGCTGTCTGGGAATGTGGCTCATTGGTTAAGCACCTCTGGGTTCAATACCCAGTTCCAAAAAAGAAAGAAAGAATGAATGAAAACACAAAAGAAAATGGTAGGCTTAAAATCTAGTTCATCTATAATGATCTTAAATATAAATTATCTAAATATTCAAATTAGTAGATACTATCTAAAAATTAGCTCTCTTTAAATACAAAGATACAGAGAAGTGTAAAAAAGTAACAAAAAGATAATAAAACGTCTCCATGCAAACACTAAACAGAAGAAAACTGCAGTGGCCCAACTAATATCAGACACAGACTTCAAGGTGAAAAGTTTCACCATTAATAAAGAGCAAAATTTCCTTAAGATACAATGGTTATTTCTTCTAAAAAACATAGAAACTTTTAGAAATGAGTATGTCTAATAACAACTTCCAAACATATAAACCAAAAATACAAATGTTCTGAAAGCAAAATCCAGAAATCCAAAATCATAAGTAGAGGTCTCAACACTCTAAGTCACTAAAAAAAATATATATTTTAAAATTATTAAGAATATGTGCCTTGTTTAAAAATCCTGCCAAAAACTTGGCCCAAGTGACATGTAGAGTAGAAGACATAGAAAAAACACACAAATGTTTAAAACTAAAAAAAAAAAAAAAAATCCTTTAAAATAACTCAAGTGTCAAAAATAATCACTAGATTTGGAAGAGAAAAAACATTTTTAAGAATTCATAAATATTATGTATAGTTTTTATTGTGTTATATTCATTCTTAACCAATCCCAAAATAATAGTCTAATTATAATATTGAAAAAAAAGGAAGTTTATTTTGCAAGGGCTTGGGGTGTATAGTTCAGTGGTATAACTTAGCATTGCACAAAGTTACAGGTTAAATCCCCAACAACCTGCCCCCCACCAAAGAATAGATTTTAATTTTGTCTAATATGTCCAAGAAATATTTGAAATAAGTGTGTGTAACTGGCTCATCTCAGAATTAAAAAACAAAAAGTATTTAATGAGACAAAAATTTACATTGGTGAACAGAAGCTGCTTGATAAGTGGTCTATAGAAAAGAACTTCTCCTATAACTTAAAAAAATAATAATAAAAAAAAACAAGCAACCAAAAAATCACAAGAAAATTGGAAATTTGTTTGAAGAGAATTAATGGGAAAATGCAATACATAGAAATGTATGTGACAAAGACATATTTAGTGGAAAATTTATAGCAGTCAATTCTTACATTAAAACACAGGTAAGAATCAATTATTTCAGCATCTACCTTGGGAACCTAGAAAAGGAATTACAAATTACAGAAAAAGTAAATAGGTAGGTGGAAATAATATAAACAAGAGCAGAAATCAGTAAAATAGAGAAAAATCAATGGAGAAATTCAATGAAATCAAAAGCTATTTGTTTCAAAAGAATGGTAAAATTGTTATATTTCTAAACAACCTTACAAAATATAAAAACACTATCTTCCCAGTAGCGAAGATGAAATGTAATCCTAACAAATGATTAGGATTTTCTGAAGGTCACATATGTCATTTGAATTTTACCTAAATTGACAAGATATATTAATAAACCTCATATTACATTTAGTGCATCATACTTGTGAAAGAAATGGGAAAATATACCCTGAGTAAGCATAAGATCATGACAAGAGCAAATGAATGACTGTACATGATAGATCCAAATTAGCTGTCTTCAAATGCAATCAAGCTGACTCAGTTGCAAAGGTATTAGACTTGCTGTATGGCCAGTGATGTCATGAACAATAAAAATGCAAGGAAGCTCAAAAGGATAAATGTGGACCCCTCCACACAAATATTTTTCTGAATTCTTGCCGCAGATTATTTGGTAGTCCCTTGTGAAATTCTTTATTTTTACTACAATTACTTATGTACATACCAGCTCCCTAAAGGGAGAACAAATATATGGTTTACTTTATTTTCCACAATATCCATATATACTGCAAAGATTTGTGTTATACTTTTCTTCTTATAGATTTTGAATAAATATGAATTTGATAATGCATCATTACTACAGGAAGGAAGAAAGGAATGAAGGGAAGGATGGATGCGAGGAGAAATGGATAAAGGAAGAAAAACAGGATAATTGGCAGTTACTCAGTTACCCTCAACCAAAACTTCGAAGCAAAAGCTGCATGACACTTTCTTTGATGTTTCATTGATGCCACAGAAAGAGGAACGAAGGCTATTACTATGAGACTAATGTTTCACAAAATGCACTCTTGAAAGCCTGCTACTTAAAATTTGGCCCCTGCACTGCTGCTAGTCTACAGCTGAGTTCCCAGAACCTGAAGAGATAATGCACAAAAACAAGAAGCAGCAAAGAGCAATGCTTGTAGCAAACAGGCAGATTAATTTTATATCTCTTGGGTCTAATTACAAAATTGGGGGCTCATATTTTGTATGGCTTTATTTTAATTTATAATAATTCATTTTTATTTTAGTTTACCAAACAATTAATCCATGAAAGGTAGTTTTTAATGTAGTTTTTATTCTACTTTTTTATATATGACAGTAGAATGCATTACAATTCATATTACACATATAGAGCACAATTTTTCATACCTCTGATTGTATACAAAGTATATTCATACCATGTGTGACTTCATACATGTACTTAGGGTAACATTTAATTCCATTGTCTTTTCTACCCCCATTCCCCTTCCCATCCCCTCCCTCCTCTTTGCCCTATTTAGAATTTTTCTAATCCCACCATGCTCCTCCTCCCAAACCCACATTGAATCACCTTTCTTATATCAGAGAAAACATTTGGCACTTATTTGGGGGGATTGGCTTACTTCACTTAGCATTAAATTCTCCAACTCCATCCATTTACAAGCAAATGCCATGATTTTATTTTCTTTTATTGCTGAGTAGGAATCCATTGTTTATATATCCCACATTTTCTTTATCCTTTCATCTACCTAAGGGCAACGAGGTAGGTTCCACGGTTTAGTTATTGTGAATTGTGCTGCTATAAACATTTTTGTGACTGTGTCCCTGTAGTATGCTGTTTTTAAGTCCTTTGTGTATAGAATGAGGAATGAAATAGCTAAGTAAAATGGTGATTGCATTTCCAGTTTTCTAAGGAAGCTCCATCCTGCTTTCCAGATTGGCTGTATCAATTTGCAGTTCTACTAGCAATGTATGAGTGTGCCTTTTTTTCCCCACATTCTCACCAACACTTATTGTTATTTGTATTCTGAAAACCTGCCATTCTGACTAGAATGAGAAGAAATCTTATAGTAGTCTTGATTTGCATTTCTCTGATTGCTAGAGATGTTGAACATTTTTTTCATATATTTGTTGATTGGTTGTATATCATCTTCTGAGAAGTGTCTGTTCAGATTCTTGTTCCATTTATTGATTGGGTTATTTGTGTGTGTGTGTGTGTGTGTGTGTGTGTGTGTGTGTGTGTGTTTAGCTTTTTGAGTTCTTTATATACCCTAGAGTTTAGTGCTCTATCTGATGTGAGAGTGGTAAAAATTCTCCCAAGATGTAGGCTCTTTATTCAGCTCACTGACTGTTTCTTTTGCTGAGAACAAGCTTTTTAGTTTGAATCCACCCATTTACTTATTCTTGATTTTAGTTCTTGTGCTATAGGAATCTTATTAAGGAAGTTGGAGCCTAATCCGAAATGATGGAGATTTGGGCCTAATTTTTCTTCTATTGGATGCAGAATCTCTGGTTTAATTCCTAAGTCCTTGATCCACTTTGAGCTGAGTTTTGTGCATGGTGAGAGATAGGGGTTTAACTTCATTGTGTTGCATATGGATTCCCACTTTTCCCAGCACCATTTAATGAAAGGGCCATCTTTTCTTCAATGTGTATTTTTAGTGCCTTTGTCAAATATAAAATAACTGTTATTATGTGGGTTAGTCTCCATGTCCTCTCTTCTGTACCATTGACCTACCAGTCTATTTTGGAGCAAATACCATGCTGTCTTTGATACTATTGCTCTGTAGTATAGTTTAAGATCTGGTGTAGTGAAGCCACCTGCTTCATTCTTCTTGCTCACAATTGATTTAGCTATTCTGGATCTCTTATTTTTTCAGATTAATTTCATGATTGCTTTTTCTATTTCTATGAGGAATGCCATTGGAATTTTGATTGAAATTGCATTAAGTCTGTATAGTGCTTTTGGTAGTATGGCATTTTGACAATATTAATTCTACCTATCCAAGAGCAAGGTAGATCTTTCCATCTTCTAAGGTCTTCTTTGATTTCTTTCTTTAGCATTCTGTAATTTTCATTGTAGAGGTGTTTCACCTCTTTCATTAGGTTGATTGCCAAGTCTTGGGATGTTTGTTTGTTTGTTTGTTTGTGTTTGTTAGTTTTTATGGCTATTTTTTAGTCTTTACTCCAGATAATTGGGAAGCATTCCATGAATGATTATTTTGAGAAATGTATTACTAGGTTTCGCTGATAAATTATAAGTGCATATTCAAGTGTTAAAGTCTATTAAAATTAAAGTTTTCTTTTCAGTTTTCTTAACACATTATTTTTCAAGTCTTTGGGAGTGCAAAACTATTTTCATATATTATTAATTAAATCCTGATGAAGCTAGATGCAGTGGTATATGCCTGTAATCACAGCAACTGAAGGTGGGGAGGCAGGGCAGGAGCATCCCAAGTTCAAAGCCAGCCTCAGCAATTTCGCTAGGCCCTGTCACAAAATAATAAATAAATAAATAAATACATACATACATACATAAATAATAAAAAGTGCTGAGAATATGACTCAGTAGTTATGTGCCCCTGGGTTCAATCCATAGTGCCCCATGCCCCAAAAAACTATCCTGGTGGAAGAATGTTCCCAAAACACACTTTAAATTACATGATTTGAGAGTTATGAGGAATTTTTCAAATTTCTGAAAGTTTTATGATTATATTTAAATATTCACTCTTTCAAATTTATTTTTATTAAATTTATCACACCTCTTTTCTAAAAGTGGTGATGCATAAACATAAGATGTACCTCTTAACAAAACTTCAAGAACACAATATAGTATTGTGAAATGCACCTTATTATACAGAATCCTCATAGTTTATTTATCTTGTGTAACTGGAATTTTACACTCTATGAACAGCAATTCCCCTTTCTCCCACCCATTGATAACCACCATTCTACTCTGTTTCTATTAATTTGATTTTTTTTTAATTCATAAATGAATTATGAAATGTTTATCCTTCTGTAAATGACTTATTTCATTTAGCAAAATACCTCCTGGCTCATCTGTATTCAGCAGGATTGCCTCTTTGTTAAGAATAAATAATAATCCATTAAATGTAAATGATATGATATCCATCCATGTTTGGGTAATATCTATGACTTGGTTTGTAACTAATGCCACAGTGAATCCGGGATACAGCTATCACTTCAATATCTGGATTTCAACTATTTTAGATATGTACCCAGAGGTAGGATTGTTGGGTGATACTGTTGTGCTATTTCTACTTTTTTTTTTTTTTGAGGAACTTCTATTCTATTCTAGTGATATTTTGCATTCCTGCCAACAGTGTACAAGAGTTTAAATTTCTCCACATTTTCCCCAATATCTCTTATTTTTGTGCATACGATAGCCATCTTAGCATCTGTGGAGTGATATCTCACTGGGGTTCTACGTAAGACCTGAAACTGTAAAACTGCTAGAAAAAAATCACGGGGATAAATCACTACATGGATTTTATGACATGGATTTTGGCAGCAATTTCTTTCTCGAATATGACACCAAAGGTATGAGCAACAGAAGCAAAAATAGACAAGTGGGACTACATTTAATGAAAAGGATTTTGCAGAGCAAAAGAAAAAAAACAACAGAGACAAAATTCAAATTAAAAAATGGGAGAAAATATTTACAAGTCATCAGATAAAGGGTAAATGTCCAAAATATATAAGGAACTTCTGCAACTCAGCAGCAACAACAACAAAAATGGCCAAGAGTTATATGAAAAATGTGTTCAAAAAATCACTAATCATCAAAAAAATATTACACTCAAATTCCTAAACATATTAAAATAGATTTTTAGTTGTCTATGAGAACTTAACTTTTAACAAACTATTGTTTGTAATTATAATTTTGTATTACACAAATATATTGATTCTACTTTAAATAATTAAATTATATATCATCTATTTTAATTATATAAAATAAGGCAATTATTTAAAGTCATATTACATGATGAATATGAATTGAAGTAATGGATTTAAAGGATATTACAATAAAAATTAAAAATAGAAAATAGTTTATTGCATAAGTCTGAGTAGTAAATTTAATATTTAAGCTTTTCATAATAAAGTCCATAAGTATATTTTCCCATAATTATCTAAAATATTTTAAATTCAACTTTTACATGATTTTTTTTCTTTTCTCTTCTTTTTTTTTCCTTCATTGCTGGGATCAAACCCAGATGCTAAGGCATGCTACACAGTACTCTAGCACTGAACTATACCTACAGCCTGAAAATCGTTTTTTAATTTGCTTAGAAAGAACCATTCAATATAGTTGCTACCAATTATTATTATGCCTCCTTGAAGGTATAACATATGGAGAATTTTATTTGTATGATATTTTCATCTATATGTTCCTGGGAATATATTGATAAGAAATTATTTCAGCATCTGCTTTTTAAACTGATTATATATAAAGTTAAGGAAGAAGAAACACATTCATTGGCATAACATAATCTTTCCTAATTTCAGAACTATCCAAAATGTCAATCTGGTAGAAAGTTTTTCTACCCTCACAGTTCTCACCTCCTTTGGAAAATAAACATTAAAATAAGGATGACATATCATGTTGGAAAATTTCCAAACATGATTAATTAACAATGTTGCACATTAGATAAATGAAAATAATACTATTCTCTGATCCACTAACTAAATAAAATTTTCCCCACCTCTTGTTTTTGTATTAAAAGTGAAAATGCTATCATATATAGAGATTTTTACTTCCCTTTTTATTTACTTCACATGGAAAAGGCTATGGAAATGTGAATGAAATTCACTTTAAGCATACAATGTTATGTCTATAAAATATTCTGTGATTATTTCTAAACTTTATGGTTTACTAAAATCAGGTTGCCTATTTCTACATACTATTTCAAGTTTAGAAGCACTAAACTTTATCAGAATGAGCCAAATCATTCTGTTCAAATTTTAGATTTGCAAGAAATATTTCAGGAATTTGAGATTCCAAACAATGTCAACATTGATAAACTTGGTTAATTGCGTTTTCTCATTTATTTTGCAGGCAAATGCCTTCAACATTAAGGCAAAACAGATTTTCATAGAAATTACATCTAAAATGCAGGAACATATGACCGAAGTTGTGTCTGAAAAATTAGCTTCAATTTATGGCTACATAGACAAGAAACAAGTTTCCCAAAGGAAGCAATACAGAAATATTACAGGTGTGATCTTTAAAGATATGCAAATATGGTACAAGTAATACATTAGAAATACAGACTTTTATAACAAACAACCCAAATTTAGGATGCAGGAATCTGAACAGAAGCTCTTTTCTTTGGTGTTATGTAGGGACCTGGACTCCTGTACTATCTACCTTCAGGTCCTTTTAGTCCTCCCCATTCAGTATGCAGGTAAAGGAAAGCAAACTTTGCCCATGGCTTCCTGTTAATTCAGCAAGCAAGAAGTCCATGAAATGCATTAATAATGTAAAAATGATAAAAAGTATAACAATAGATAGAATTAATGAATAAGATCATGAAGATATCATACCAGTTACTAATATTTGACTTTCCTTTTTGGCAGTCCTGGCATAGAGGTCAAATTAGATAATGGATATAAAATGTGGTACAAATTATCATATATTATGTGTTATTTGTACAGTAAAATTCTCAATATTATCAGTATTTATCATTGTTATACTAAAAGGCTTAAATATGCTCTCATTTGAGCACCATATATTAAAAGAAAAATTATTTTCATAAATGTATATCACAGATTGTGTAAGAGAATGTGTTTGAGGGTTTTGTTTCATTTGCATTTCTCATATTTGTGAATTGCTAGGCTCTGAAATGAAGTTAACTTAATAGTAACTATTGTTTCAATAGAGAAGAATCACTACAAGCATCTTTATATTGCCTCTATGTCAATTTACTCCTATCCTAAATAAATCACAAAGAAAATAAACATGAAATTCATGTGGGTGTTTTGGTCTTATTGTTTTAATGGTAAGAACTGAGCTTACTCTTTGAGCTACTTTAGCAATTACATATATTTCACTAAAATAATGTTTTCAAGGGCACTCTCTGTTTCTGAACTTAACAATACATCCAACTCTTCTGGAAAGAAAATCTAGCACATGGGGGTCCTGTGTCAGGATTCTGGAAGGTTTTTCAATTTTCAATTATCAACAGTAGAAGTTCCCCCAAGAATTTTGCTGCTGAGCTGAGAGTTATGACAGGTAAAAGATAGCACAACAGAGGAAAATGACTTTAGCATTATGACCAAAAAGCAATATCACGTTTTACTAACAAGTAAAGGAAAGCCCAGAAGAGTCATACAGAAGCTTAGATGCATAACCCTGGGACTGAGTTGAGTTTGAATTTAGAACAGGGAATACATAAAGAGAGTGATTTCAAGTCATTTTGGATTTACATTCCTTTTGTTTTCTTCAATTTAATAGCAGCATTTACCAACTGTTTTATAAGTATTTTAACCTCAAGCTTAGAGTCTTACAAAGAGAAATGTTTAAGACAGAAAAAGAGAAACCCAAGCCAATGAGTACATTCCAAACATCTATAGTCGTAACTTATGAGGTTTTAGGAAAAGAAATCTTCCAGGGAAAACACAGAACTTCTGTATCTGAATAAAATATTTTCCTCTTGTGATTTTTTCTTCTATTTCATCTCTTATCTTATTCTTTCTGGTCTCCTTAGAGTTCTGAAAACTACCTATCAGCAACAGATACAACATTTAGCCACAATGTTGCAAACTTTGTTGCAAAGGAAAGTAGACATTCAACTTTGTGGCTTTAACACCTACATGTATCCTCAAGAAATATAAGTTGCTTGGACAGGAACAGATTAAAGTAAGCATATGCTTTCCTCAACAGCCCTGCCCAGGAAGTCTGGTTCTCCTGCTAAAATAAGACTGCCATTTAGAGCAGGTGGATTCTGCTATTGTTTTTATTCTCCTTCCTTCCTCAACACCTTTCAGGAATAAGAAATTAGGTAATACCAATTTACCTTCCCTAGGCAGGTGTCTCAATTCTTATTTGAAGATCCTTGAGCAAGTAAGACAAAAAGTTTCAGGTTATTTCTTAGAGAAAAACTTCCTTATTTCCATCCATTTTTAAAGAACTGAAATCATCAATTAAAATAATAAGCCACTACTAAAATATAAATTAGAAAGAAGCTCTTCCAAGATAGATCACATCTTTCAAAGCTATTCTTGTTTTTAGAACATACTTGCTTATTCTTCCTCAAGAAAGGTGTAGTGATGTATATAAATGACTAGGTAGATAAGTTATATTTTTTTGTGTAGTATTTGCAGTGGCTCCTTTAATGACAGTGTGGCTTTTCCAGTCACATGGCTACATACAATCACACTAACTGCAGATGTTCTGTGTTAGACTGAAGCCCAACCCCACATAAAATAATAAACTGGTAGTTTATTTTTATCCCTATTCACCTTCCTGTCTAGACTTCTCTTTTCCCTTTGTTCATTCCCGAATACCCCTCTATTCCTTTATTTACTCATAATATTAAGTAACTACCTGAAAGTAAGGCTAAACCTAATTCCCACCCAAGTGATAGATGATAGTCTTATGGTTTCAACATCTCTTGCAAGCTATTCCCTGGGCACTTGACAGAATGTAAGAAAATACTCTTTAAGACTGAAAGGTATATCTTTCAAATTAAAGTATAAAAGAAACAGTTCCAGTGTCAAGTTCTATGTTAGAGGAAAAAATTGGGGCACAAAAAAATTTCAGTAGGCAGAAAATCAAGCTACCTTTGTCATCTGTTCTTAAGTCCTAAATATAGTTAGGTCTATATCCAAACATGGTAATTATATATTGCAAAATGCTAAAATTCATAATATATAATATCTAAATGATGAGCACCAAAGAAACTAGGTAGCTTGATGGAAAATTATTTTCCTGACTAGGAAAGTGAATTTATATTCTGGTAACACAAACCCTGTACAACTTTGGTTAGGAAGAGGACATTCGGAAGAATCAAAAACTAACATAAGATGACTAGGTCCATGAGCTAGTGTTAGAAGGACATGATACCAGAAAAATGGATTATGTTAGTGAAGTCTAGAAAGTCAAATTGTATCCACAGCATTCTGAAAGTGGGGAGCAGAGATTTACAAAACTGAAAAGACTTAACATGGGGTCATTATGAGATCATATGCAGTAGACATTTCTGAATATCTGAAGTACCAATTAGGAACAATAGTCTGAGGAAACATACGTGGAAATCTGCTGGAGGAAGAGGCATGGGGCTTACTCATAAGAAATATGAAGCAAATAGGAAGAAATCTGGATAGAACCAATACATTCTGAATTCCCGTTTATGTTCACACAATAGTAAGAAAACATATTTACCTTTAGTTCTTAATAATAAACCAATCAAAATATGTTTAAAAAAACAGTTTTTATATATCTGAGAAGTAAATTGAAAAAAAAAAAGAAAAAGGATCCTTAACTGAAGAGCACGAGTAAAGTAAGACCTAGAGTCACACTAACTTTCTCTTAATCAGGTCACCAGGCTGCAGGGTTTTTTCCCATATATTTATATATGACATCTCTTCTCTTCATTTTATTTTTAAGCTACCTGTATCTTAATGTTTTGCATGTTGTAGATGGCATATATTTGCATATTTCTTCTCTACTATCATCTATTGTCTGCCTAATGTTTGCGGTGTGATCATTTGTATTATAAGGCTTAAATTTAACATCTTGATATTTATTTGTATATTTTTAATATTTTCTCATTGCTGTCTTATTTTCATATTTTTTTCTGACTCCTTTGAGATTATCTGAATAATTATATTCATTTGATTACATTAGAATAATATTCATTGTATTACAGTTTTAGTGGTTAATTTACAATATGCAACTTTAACATACTATAATATACTTCAAGTAATATAAAACAGAGTATAAGACTATTACAATGAAATGTTTTCATTTTTTTTGCACTATGGCTCTCATCTGTTTTCTTCTACATGTGTGAATAAATACCATACATTGCTATTATTTTCCTTTATCTTTTCTTTGATTGATATTCGATTTCTATAAGCTGGATAAAAAACTTCAGGATGACATCTCTAATTAATAAGCAAGTGCCACAGACCAGTAACCATTTCTTCAGATCCAGGCTTCACCCAAGCAATTAATTTACAAAGTGTTATAAAAATTTTTTTTAAATATGTTTTCATATTCTTCACATCTTTACTGACAGTTTGGTTTTTCTTTTTCTTTTGTGTAAATCTCAGTTTTCAGTTAATATCATTTCCTTATACCTGAAGAACTTTTAATAATTCCTATCACAGTGCTATTGATGATGACTTGTCTCAGCATTTATATGCATGAAAAGTTGTTTTTCTTTCTTTTTCCATTCTTTTTTGGAATGATATCTTTGCTAAGCATAATATTCTAAAATGACAGACTTTTCTCCATATATTTTAAATATTTTTCTCCTGGCTTGCATAGGTTATAATAAGAAAAGGACTGTCATTTTTATTCTGGTTCCACTGTTCACAATGTGTCTTTTTTTCTCTGACTACTTTTAACTTGTCACTTTATTAGATGTTTAAACAATATAATATAATGTATATCATTGTGTTTTTTCTTCATGGTTTTTGAGTTTGTAGTGTGTTGAGCTTCTTAAATTTGTGGGTTTATAATTTTTATCAAGTTTGAAGGAATTTTGAACATTATTTCTTTCAATATTTTCCTGTCCTTCACAGTCTCCTCACTGATTTTCTGTGATTCTAATTACATGTATATTAAACTGCTTTATGTCATTACTCATGAATACACTGTTCCTATATTCCTTATTTTCTGTTTCATTTTTTAAAGTCTCTTGATATGTGCAGTTCACTAACCTCTCTCTGTGTCTCTTTAGTCTCAGCTGCTCTTTTCACAACCAGAATTGATCATCTCTAGAAGTTTGATTTGCATCTTTTTATCTGTCACACTCAACATTTCCTCATTTTGGAGAAAAGTGTGTACTATTGACATATATTTAGCTTCCATATCTACTTATTCTAAATTATTTCTGGGTCAATTAATGTGATTTATTTCTCTCCTAGCATGTGTCATATTTTTTAAAGAGAGAGAGAATTTTTTAATATTTATTTTTCAGTTTTCAGTGGACACAACATCTTTATTTTATTTATTTATTTATTTATTTATTTATTTATGTGGTGCTGAAGATCGAACCCAGCGCCCCACGCATGCCAGGCAAGCGTGTTACTGCTTGAGCCACATCCCCAGCCCCATGTGTCATATTTTGTTCCTTCCCTGAATGTCTATAATTTTGTATGGGTGCCAGGCGATATGAATTTTACATTGTGGCCTGTTAGCGTTTTTGCATTCCTTTAAACACTTCCACCGTTTGTTCTGGGGTATTTTGTTACTTGAAGGTAATTTGATTTTTTTCAATGCTTGCTTTGAAAGTATTATTAAATGAGCTTTCTGTAATCCAGGATTAATTCCAGCTCACTAAGGCAATTATCTTTCTAGATGCACTTAATATTTAACATCCTTTTTAGAACTTTCCACTATGCTGGTTAGAATACCAACACTTGTTACTTTGTTGAGATTATGGAGTGCCCCATCTGTCCTTTCTGGTGATTGTTCCCAGCTCTGGTAGAGCCTTGGAAATAAAGGAGCAAATTAAACTCAAAAGGAAAAAAAAAAAAAAAACAAAGCAACAATTAAGTAGAGAAATCATGGAAATATACACAGAAAATCATTGGAGAAATTAATAAAATTATAAGTTTATCCTTTGAAAGGCTCAATAATATTAATAAATTTCTATCGAAATATAAAGGAAAAAGGTGAAACATAAACTACCAGTGTTAGAAATTGAAGAGTAGATATTGAAAAAGATGACTAGAAAGCAATAAGAACAAGTTTATGCCAATACGTTTAAATTGAGCAGATTTCTTAAATGACACACACTACCAAAATTTTTTCAATGCAAATAAATTTAACTTAATTTAAAAAAGGGAGAGGCAGTTGTGCTTTAAAATCCTTCCCCCAAAGAAAATTCCATAGTGAGACAGGCCCATCTCTGAATTCTTCCAAATATCTAAGTAACATTTAATACCTATTTAACACACATTTTCTTGACAATGGAGTCAAAAGAAGCTTTCCCACCTAATTCTATGAATAATGCCATAACAAAACCAGAAATATATTAAAGAAAACTACAAATATCTCTTGTGAACATGAATACAGACATTTTTATAAAATAATAACTTGAGTCCAAAAATTATAGAATTAATAATACATTATGACCAATTGAAGTTATCTGATTGCAATGTTTTATCTCATATTTGAAAAAAATATAATTTGCCATATTCACAAAAAATAAAAATATTTGTTAAATCTAATAGATACAAAAAAATTATTTTGTAAAAATTTGTTCAAGCCTGGCATGGTGGCACACACCTATAATCTCTGCTGCTTAGAAGGCTGAGGCAGGAGGATCCGAGTTCAAAGCCAGTCTCAGCAATTTAACAAGGCCCTAAGCAACTCAGTGAGACCCTGTCCCTAAATAAAATACATAAAGGGCTGGGGATGTGACTCAGTGGTTAAGCACCCCTGGGTTCAATCCCTGGTACAAAAAATACTCGGTATTCATTCACATTAAGAACAATCAGAAAACAGACAATGAATGAAATTTGATGAAGGCTGTGGACTAGTAGATTACAACCAACATGGTACACAATATGTAAAAGCTTGATTCCTTACTCTAATACCAGAAGCAAGAAAAACATTCATTATTTAAAATGTTCAAAATACTTAAAATTTGCATGAGAGCTCATATTAGTGTACTAAGGTATGAAGAAGAAACAAATGCATAATATATATAGAAAATTGGCCTCTAATTCTAAAAGAATAGTTTTCCTAGTAGAAAACCCTAATGAATTTACAAATAGTTACTAGAAATAACAAGTGAACTCATTACATATGAAGTCAATGTAAAAAAATATAAATTGTTTTAATTTTGAAGAAGCAAGTAAGTTGGAGGATCTATAATATCTGAATCAAGACAATATGGGGGGGAGGGGTACAAAGGTAGGAAGGGCAGTAGAATGAATCAGTCATATAACCCTGTGTACATATATGATTACGTGACTGCTGTGATTCTACATCATGTACAACCAGAACAATAAGAAGTTAAACTTCATTTATGTATGATGTGTCAAAATGCATTCTACTGTCATGAATAACTAATGGAACAAATTTAAAAACTGAAAAAAGTATAATATTCATGAGTGACTTTTATTTGTATAAAACTAGGCATTTAATGTAAAAGAATGAAATCCAGTGTCCAAAAAAATACATTCGATATATCCAGTCAAATGATTTTCCACAAAGTTAAGAAGACAATAACACAAGGAAAAGAAAATATTCGGTAAACAATGTAAATTTTTAAAAATTCTCTAACCTTTACATATATTATCTAACATAGTGTTTAAACAAGTTATAAAGTTATTAAAACTCTGAGAGAAAGTAGAAAAAAGTTCTTACTTATGTTTCTATGATTAAAAAAACGTGTAAAATCCACAAAAGAAAACATCTGTTCAATACACCTAAAATTCTCAAGTAAGAAAAGTCAATCGAGACATGACAAGTTAAGTGTACTGTGGCAACCTGGATGGGATTTTGGAAGAGAATAATAATATTCAGTAATAATTAAGAAAATATATTAAATTACTTTAAGAAATAACATAATGAGATTTATTTATTATGATAAATATAGCAGTAGTATAACTGAACAATAGAGAACCTGGATTCTGAGTATTCAGGGACTTTCTTTACTTTTTTTTAACATTTATGAAAATATAAAATTATTTCAAAACAAAACTTTATTAAAAATAAAAGTTATCACATGACCATCCCTTTCACTCCCAGTCATTTACTCAAGAGAATTAAAAGTTCATATTTATTGGAAGCCTGCTATATAAATAATCATAGCATTTTTATTTCTAATACCCAAATGCTGAAATAAATTAAATATTCACCTTCCTTAATCCAGTTTTTGCTTTCTAACAGACTGCGACTGTGTGACTTATAAAGAACAGAATTATTTCTTACAGTTTTAGAGGGTGGAGAGTCCAAGGTTGAAGGGTCCATATCTCTTGAAGGTCTTCTTTCTGTGTTATTCCATGAAAAAGGGTAGATGAGCAATAGAGTATACATGAGAGAGAAAAGGGGCTTGAACTCATCTATTTATCTTATCAGGACACTACTCCCCAGACAGCTAGCCCATTGTCATGAAAATGCAGTAATCATCCATAGGACTCTCTTGACCTCCTCACTTCTTTAAGGTTTCACCTTTCAACACAGTTGCTTTGGTGATTAAGTTTTCAATATATGAACTTTGGGGGGACACATTCAAACCATGGCACCATGAAGCAGTGAATTATAAGAATACTGTATTATAAGTATACAACGAAATATTACTTAGCAATTCAAAGGAATTGAAACACTGATTCAGACCATAAGAAGGACAAAACTGAAAACAAACATAGTATATGAAAGAGGCAACACTTTTGAGCTTGTGTCTTAGTTCTTTTTGTGCTGCTATTAAATATATATATATATACCCAAGAGTGAGTAATTTATAATGAAGTAAAATTTTTATTTCTCACATATCTGGAAGCTGGAAAATGCAAGAACAAGGCTGGCCTCTTATGCATGTTTTTGTGCTGTGTCCTCCCTTGGTAGAAAGAGAAGGGTAAGTGCACAAAATGCTACAGAAAGCCTGTTTCATAAGTGCCTCCATTTTTTTTTTACTAATTAACTCTTAATGGCCCAATGTCTTAGTATGACATTGTAAACAACTGAATTTTAGAAGGGACACAACCAAACCATGGTTCTCCTTAAAAATGCAGTATATGTTCCATAATTCCATTATGAAAAATTCTGGAAATTCAAAGTACTATAGTTATATAAAGCAAATCACAGTTTAAATTGAATAAGGGATGAGAGATAGACTATAAGGGCGTCAACAAAATACTTTGAGACAATGCAAATGTTTATTACCTTAATGGTAGTTATTGTTTTATGGGTGGCTACATATGTAAAAACTCATCAAACTGTACACTTAATATGTGAACAGTTTATTTATTATACATTAAACTTCCATAAAGCTGTTAACAATAGAAGAGGCAATAAGTATTCAATACTTTCTCCTCATATATTTTCATTCTTTCATTTTGTTGTTGAAGTAAACTGAAAAACGACCCCAAAAGATATCAAATCCTAATTCCTAATTTGGAAAAAATGTCTTTGAAGATGTGAGTTAAATATCTTGAGATGGAAAGATTATGCTCAATTATCCTAGTGGGCCCTAAATGGAACCACATGGATCCACATATGAGAGGCAGAGGGTGGCGAGACCTAGAACAGAAAGAAACAATGGGAATACTGGAGGCAGATTCTGGAGTAAATAATGCCCTCTGGAGTAAATAATGCCCAGTCAAGGACACCATCAGATACCAGAAGCTAAAAGGAACAAGAAGAGCTTTCTCTAATAGAGGCTCCTAGGGAGAGCAGACCTGACAACAACTTGATGCAGTCCAGTGAAGCCAATTTAAGACATCCAGTCCCCAGAAATGTGGAAGAATTATTTTCTGCTATTCTAGCAGTCCAATCTGTGATAATTTGTTACATCAGTCACTGGACAATAATACAGCTATCTTCCAACTCCCAATAATTCAAATGCCCTTTTTATAGGAAAAACAGTTTATTTTAGTTGATTTCTGGTTTTTGTTTTGTTAGGTTCTGTTTTTAATCCCTGCCTAGTCCTCTTTTCTGAATTTCAACTGTTAAAATCAGTTGCAAATTTGATACTTCCCTTTAGAATATCTCCATATTTCCAAAGTTAAAAATCTCCTCACAAATGCTCCCCCTAGAGTCTTTCCACTTCCATTAATACCAAATTCATCCCTTCAATTACTTAAGCCAATATTTTTATCGTTATCCTAAATTCTGTTTTCTCCTCACCACTGAAATTCAGTATGTAAAATGCACATGAGCACAGCCTTCAAAATATATCCAGAATCTGATTGCCCATTCTGTCTCCACCATGACTATGAATTTCATTCAATTCACCATTATATCTCACTGGGATTACTGAAATATCCTACATCTCACCCACCTTTTATCCTCTTGCTCTTCTTTAGTAACTCAAGAAGAAGAATAAAAGGTACCCTTTTCATATGTGAATAAGATCACATCACTCACCTTAATATCATGCAATGATTCCCCATTTGGTTCAGAGTAAAGGCAACATCTTTCCTACCTGGAAAACTCTAGTTGGTCTGGGCCTCCAATTACTCGTCTGACCCCTTTCACTATTTCCTCTGTCACTCAACATTTCCCACCTACACTGGCCTCCTAGCTGACCTCACATACCCTCCTTCAGGGTCTTTGCTTTGACTGTTCCCTGTAAGTCTCATTTTTCTCTCTTTACTGCATAGTCCCTACATAGAGTGTTATATATACACACACACACACACACACACACACACACACATACATACTTGGTATTCAATAAAGGTGGAGAGAGGGATCTCATGAAAATTGAAGAACTGAAGGGAGATCAGTGTAGTAAAGGAAAGGGACCAGGAGGAGGGAGGACAGGAGGGAAAGTGGCAATACTGGACAATGAAACTGACCAAATTGTATTGTCATATTGTGTACGCATATAAATATGTAACAATGAATTCAAACTTTATTTATAATTATAGGCACCAATAAAAATAGGAAAAAATATTTATTAAATGAATGATTAATGATGGTTACCTTGACATACACCTGAGTTTCTTAATCTCAATAAGCCACTAATAAAATTTTAATGAAATGAGACTTCTCTACCAGTTGACTTTAAGGGCTCACTGCTTTAAGGCTCTTCTACCCCAGTGACTGTTCCCATCAGCACACTGATTAACCTCATTAACACTCCATCCATCCTTTTGCCCAAATTGTATTTCTCTTTTATCAAACTTACAAAGACAATTACAGTAAATAGCTCTCTACATTTACATCAACAATTTTACACACAGATCAGACAGTATTAAATAAAGTACCCTCTCAATATTGAAGATTTCAATAAATTTTAGAATAGACTCATTGTATTTAAAACTAGAAGCAAAAATCTTCTAAATGACATGGTTATCAATTTGAGGGCTTTCTCCTAAGAATAAGAATTGTAAAAGATGATAAACTTGGCTCAGTGTACTAGGTTGAATCGTATATACCAAAACTCACTGTCCTTCCTGAAATCTGAGAATGTGATTTGAAAATAGGAAGATTGCAGATGAAATTGATTCAGTTAACATGAGGTCATACTGGAGTAGGGTGAGCCCTTAATCCAATATCACTACTATCCTCTCAAAAGAGTAAAAAGAGACAATGGATACACACAAGGAAGACAGTCATGTGAAGATACAGGCAGACAGAGCTCAGAAGGACTCAGCTACAAGCAAGAGCCTGGTAAGGAAGTGCCTGCCATCACCTGTATCTAGGAGGAGGAAGGGAGGGCTGCTTCCCTCAAGACTTTGGAGATAGCATCTCTGTGGATACCTGCATTTGAACTTCTGGCTTCTAGAGCCTAAAGGAGAGTACATTTCTGTTGTTTAAGTCTCCTTGTTTGTGATACTGTGTTTGCACTTCATTTTTTCCCCAGATTCCAATGCTCATAATAATATATTAATGAGCAAGTTGACCTATGTTATGTTGTTAAGTTAATGAAAATCTGGTCTAATAAAATATTTTTGTACTTTGATGAGCACTTTTTCTGATGGTCTCCTTTTTTAAAGCTTGCTAAAAAAGTCTGGAGCAATTCTTTGTACTAAATATTTTTGTTTTTATTTTTAATCCCTGAATCGCTATTTATTGTGTGCAATAGAACTTAGGTCTTTGGGTATTAAGAAAAACTTCATGTGAAAATATGAGAAGTGTTAGATAGAGTATTTTGTATTTTCAGACTATTTGTTATTTGTCATTTATATTTGCCTTAAGTGTGCTTTTCTTTTATGCTGGAAATATAAAACAAATGCCATGGATTGAAGTGTTATCTAGTAACAAATTACATTTTTCATATTAAAATTACCTTTACATTGTTTATGTGTATATGAGTGGGAGTTTTTGAAAATCACTTACTTACTTGATGGAAATAAATATATAAATGGCAAGAATATACTTATTTCTAGCAGCCAATGAATTTAAAATATGAAAGTATACTGAATTGTCAAAGAAATATCCAACCATTTAGTATTAGGGAGTACCAAAGGCATTCTTGACTTATCTGTGCAATGTTTTGTTAAATGCAGTACATCTGCTTAACCAGCTATGGTTAGATTTGAGTAGCCATGGAAATATGAACATGCCATTTTAAGTAAGGAGTTATAATGTACTTACTGCTTTAGAAGACAAAGTCCATGTGTTAAACATTTAGTATTTAAAGGAGATTGATCACTGTTTCCTAAAAGATAACTCTTGTGCTTTGTAAAAAGTGCAATAAGCCGGGCACTGTGGCACAGTGACTCAGGAGGCTGAGGCAGGAGGATCACGGGTTCAAAGCCAGCCTCAGCAAAAGTGCAACACAAAGCATCTCAGTGAGACCTGTCTCTGAATAAAATACAAATTAGGGCTGAGGATGTGGCTCAGTAGTCAAGTGCCCCTGAGTTCAATCACTGGTCCGTTCCCCACCCCCTGCCAAAAAAAGTACAATAGAATATCTCTCCATTAAATAGTTCCTCTTTTGCGTCAAACAGACTCTGGGTTAATTCTTCTAGGATAGACATCATTTATATTTAAATAGGATCAAACTCAATAGTTTTATCTTTGGCAACAATAAAAAAATATGCCAAGCAAAAAATATGCAAGCAATGACAATAAAGTTCACAATTCTATGTAATTGTTTTACAATTTTGAGAATACATTCATATAAATTTGATTTCTAAAACAATAGGCTTCAATTGCATATGTATGTATACTTCAATGTCATAGATTGTATGATTTAATTAATACATGGTTAGGTTCACCTTGAATCATAGGTTTATTTGATGGGATCCTCAGTGTTATAAACTTTTTCCATTTCAGACACTAAAAGAGAATTAACTATTTTTAAGAAGTTGGGATTCCTCCAAGGGATAAGAAGTGTCTAGAACAAGCCCATTTTTATACATTAGGCTGTAGCCATTAATCTCCTACAAAGCCAACTTTAGCAGTTCTCATTAGATTTCTTCCCTACCCCATGGACATGATGATTTGCAAAGGTTAAATTGAATCACAAGCCCTAGCCCACAGAGTTTCATCAGATTCTGCTTCTTCACTGTCATAACAGTCTTTTTCCCAACTAATTAGGTCTCTGCTGTGCTTCCTATTTTTAATTCATGGATAATATCCAGCTTTGCCTTGGCAAGTTATATTTCTTTCCCTTGATCAATGCCACCCCTTATCCCTATAGGTACAGGTATTACCTCTGCTGACTGACCTAGTTGCTCCCTGGTTCTCTAACCTCCACATGTCAACTCCATGTCTGGAATTGAACATGATTTCATTATATGCTCTAGGTACCAGTGTGCACCTGTCGACCTGAACTTGCCTTCCATGGGACATCATTCCCCAGTGTCTATTCACCAGGGCATGCAACAATGTTCCACTATGTGATCTGCAATATGTTAAATGCAAAGCTATCCTTAGGGCTGATCACAAAGGGCTTTATCATGTTTAATTGTCAAATTTAAATTTCAAATTTAATTACATTTACATTACAACATAGATCACATATTACCCAGTATATCAGAAACTTTCTCAGGGAAACAACTATGTAGTAATATTGTTTTCCCAGAAATATCTGTTATATGGATTACAAACACCCATATCAACAATATATAGAAAGAACTAGTACATATTATCTGTCTTCAAGAGTATCTGAGGGAGTGAGGCTGTTAGGTGGATATACAAGTCTATGAAATAGTTAACCTCCTTAACCAAATATTGACAATAACCAATATATAATCCCATAAAGTTTTCAAGCAGATAAATACTGTGACAAATTTTATGATTTGGGGAGTTTCCATAATATAGTTAAAATATTGGAACAGAGCAGAAATTTTTAGAAGGGAACATTGAATAACGTAGATCAAGGGGGAAAAAATCGATGCTAACCTCTGTGAACATGATCATCAAAGAGGGTTTAACAGAGAAACTTAGGGAAAGGGGTAACTATGCCTCTGTATTGCAAGTCTGAGGGAGTAATTTAATTTTGGGCTTCCTAAATATATTTGAGTCTATCAGTAGTTTCCTTGCCTCAATTAAAATTAGTTTAGCAGAAGGCATGTGGCAGAACCTATAAGTAGGATGAATCGGTGGACTTGGTTCTAAGAAGAGAGGTCTGGTGAGGGCAAAGGAAACAAGGGGACACTGACAAATTTTGTCATTAAATATAGGTGGATATAAAAAATGAAGCAAGTTCAAGGGTGAGAAGTAAAGGTCAGAGCAGGTTATAACAGTTGTTTTGGAATTGAGTTGAGTTTTAAATTGTATGGGCCTGTCAGGGAGAGACTAAAGGAAATTGGTATTTTGAGTATGGCACCCTGGAGAAAAGTGTGGATTAAAAGCAATGATGTCACTAATACAACAGAGAGGGGAAAGAGAGGATAGCTATGAGTGGGAAAGCTTACATAGAATTTAGGCTAAAAATTAGCCATTGATTTGGCAATTAAGAGGCCATTAATTGATCTTTACAAGTGCTATATCAATAATATGATGGGGATAGACAGTAGATTTCACTGAGCAATGGGAAGTGAAGAAATAAATGCAGTTAACTTTGTCAAGTGGCTTAACAATAAAAAGAAAGAAAAGAATTCTGTATCCTGTTGCCCAATAAAAGAGTTTACAGATTTTTTAACAAGTTATTTTTACACTTGGGAAACTCAAGAAAATTGATTACATTTTTTAATAAGTTCAAAAGAAATACTAAAGACAACAGCTGTTGTTGGAGAGAAGATAAATTGGTACAACTTTTCTAGGAAGAATCTGTTAATATTTTTCAAGAATCAGAAATAAATTTATATTCTATGTAGCAAAAATTTAATTTAGGACTATATAATAATAAATCATTATATTACATAACTTCTATGATTGTCTCTTAAACATATAATCATGATAAAAGTAAATTAGCACAAGCATGGATGTATGATCATATTCTAAATGTTGATAAATTAGAAAGAAGTGAATAATCTCAATAATTTGAAGATTAAATAAATATATCTTCATATGTTGCAACATTATTAGGTCACTAAAAGGCTTCTTTGGGGACATAATGTGATACCATGGAATAAATTCTCAGTATATATGATTGTTTTTTAAAGTAGGACATTACATTATACTAAGGAAATAAACCAGGCACAGAAAGAAAATACTAAATGATCTGATCTAGGTGTGGACTTTAAAAACTGAAGTCATAAAAGCAAAGGATAAAATGGTAGTTGCCAGGAGCAAGGACATGGGTCAGGAGGGATTGTAAGATATTGGTCAGATTCAGTATGACAGAAGGAATGCATACTGGTGATCTATTGCACAGACTGACTACAATTAATAATAATGTCTATTTCAAAATTTCAAGGAGAATAGATTTTATTCCCATGATGTCACTGTAGTAAATGATAAGTATCTGAGGCATTAAGTATGTTAATTGGCTTAATCTAATAATTCTATATTTTTCTGGGCCCAGGGACACACACCTGTAATCCCAGTAGCTAGGAAGGCTGAGACAGGAGGACTGCAAGTTCAAAGCCAGCCTCAGAAAAAGTGAGGGACTAAGCAACTCAGACTTTGTCTCTAAATAAAATACAAAATAGGGCTGGGGATATGGCTCAATGGTCTAGTGCCCCTGAGTTCAATCCCCAGTACCCAAATAATAATAATTTCACATTTTGTTCTGTGTATGTGTGTGTGTACCTATATATGTAAACATCATACTTTACGTGATAAACATGATTGTAATTTGTCAAGTAAAAGTAAAAACAATTTTTAAAAGTAGAATAGAAGGCTATATTTAAATCCTTTAATGTAACCATGATCATGAATATAACTTAAAAATATAAAAATTGGCTGGGTGTGTGGCATAGACCTATAGTAATCCAGATATTTAGGAAGCTAAGGCAGGAGGATCACAAATTCAAGATCAAGCTCATAAACTTAGAGATAACCTTTCTCAAAGTAAAGAAGGCTGGGAATATAGTTCAGTGGAAGAATGCACCAGGGTGAGGGGAATGAAAGCTCTGTATCTGAATCATTACACTGGATCAACCTGCAAGGTGGTAACCTAATCACATAAGTATTTTAATTTGAAAAGATTATTTCAGATGCAGAATGGATAGATCTTAGATGACTATAAAGGTATGCATGAAGAGAACAATTAAGGGGCTATTAAAAAAAAATAAGACAGGTTGCTGGGACTCACATGCTGGGGTAACAATGGGGAAAAGTGGAATCATCCTCACAGTATTTGGAAGTTAACAGAACTTGATGAAAGGGGGTAAATGAGATAGGGCTGTTAATTACGACTCATAGGTTTCTCATTTCATCAACAAGAAAAATTCAGCTAATAATGATTGCTTATTTCTATAACCAACAAATATTTTTGTGTTTCATTCTCAAATACTGAGCAGTAGACAGAGCTGTTTGCCGCATTCCCTGTGATTACATGACTTCAGGAAATCATCTTCCCTATTTCCAGCTATTTCTTCTCAACCTCGTTCACTGATTCTATTATACTATAATTATTATAGTTAATACAATCATAGATCTAAGCCTTTCACTTTTTATTGTGTGTACTCTCCCTGCATCACTGGCATAAAAAGTTTTTGACTATGGCCTACAGTTACAAACAAATACATTCTACATTGCACCCTAGATCATTTGCATGTGTGTGTATATAATTGAAACAAAAAAATGTGTGAGATAACATCTAGTTTAACTGAACACTTATATTCTAAGCTCTTCTGTTTCATTTTTAAAGTGACTTTTTAAGTCCATCTGGATTCATTGATGACCTACAAAGAGGTCTTTGTCTATGATGTGAAATCACGATATGAGTTGTTCTTATCCACTGAAATAACTTCAGTTTTATACATAAGCTGATTAAACACAAAATTGAATCCCAATCTCTCCTCCAAATCAGAACTCATTAATTCTGCTATTTTATAACTCTCCCAGAAGGAATTCTAGACACTTCAAATTCAAAGAGATTGGAATTAAGCCTATGATATTTAACTCCAATTCTGCTCCACTTCTAGGAATTCCTGCCTCACAAATCAGTGGCATCTACACATTGGTTAAGCCAAGAGCTAGGAGTTCACTCATGGCATCTTTCTCACTATTCTCTGTATTCAATCAGTTGCCAGGTTTTGTCCTTTTTATCTATTTGATGTTCCTTCAACATTATGTTCTCTTAATTCCTATCAATAGTAACTTTGATCCTCATAGCAATTTCTCTGGGCTACTGCTGAAATGATTTCTTGGTTTCTAAATTAAACAAAAGTCATCTTTCTACCCACTCCAACAAGATGTATTTTTTTAAAACAAATACTCTTTCTTATCTTTAAGATCTTAAATACTTCCTTGATGATCACATTTAGACTTGCCTTTCTTGACCAAAATATATGCACTTATCCCTTTGCACCTTTAATTCTTCTCTATATGCAGAATTTTACAGCTGTTAACAACTCTCACTTGAACTGCTCTTCCTTTCTGTTCTCAAATACTTACCATTCAGATTTGGGGTAAAAATACCTCCTTCAAGAAGTCTTACTAGTCCCTACAGAATGGGTGAGAGATCATTTCACAAATTTCCAAACTGAGCTTATTTCTCATGTTGAAATAATTACACTGTTTTAGTTTTCCATTTATTTAATATCTCCTCATTAGTATACAAAGTCCTTATGGGAAAGGACATTTTCTTGTTCATCATTGAAACTTCAATACATGATGGTAAATAACTGCTACAAAGAGAAAAAAAAATAATTAAAATTTAGATTAAAATGAATCATCTACAGTATTTCAAGTAGAGACATGCAAGTCTAAGATGCTGATAGAATTAATGCTCACATTTTAAACTTTTTATTAAAATATTCATGCGATCGATGTCAAATCAAAACAGGGGTCTAATGGTTAGCAATTTAGATGCCTACCAACACAATCAAAGGAAGAGAAAAAGGGGAAAATACACTTATTACTACATATGAAAGTATATGCACACAATACATAATAAAGTAGAAAAGTTATACAACATACATTGTAAATGAGACCACTATATATTTTTACAATGATGATTAAAAAAAACTGGTGTTAACTCACAAAATATTATATATATGCAAATAAAAACAGAACTTACATAACCCTAGAATATTTTCCAGTTGAAAAGGGAATCTGTTGGAGAAGGGCAAGGATCTACATTAAAGATATTATGTCCTAGAGCTGAGGAACTGGGCCTGGCATGTGTGAGGCCCTGGGTTCCATCCCCAAAACCACAGAGAGGGATGGGAGGAAGGGAGGGAAGGAGGGAGAGAGAGAGAGAGAGAGAGAGAGAGAGAGAGAGAGAGAGAGAGAGAGAGAGAGAGAGGAGGGGTAGAAGGAGGAGGAGGAGGAGGGGGAGAAGGAGGAGGAAGAGGAGGGAAGGAGGGAGATATAATGCCTTCTCTTTTTTATGCTGTTGTGTTTCTCAGTTTTAGAATTTCTATTTGATCCTTTAAGTTTACAATTAACTTCGAAAAGTCCCAATGCTGCTTATATTTCTTTGTGCATATTAATCATGGTTATTTTCTTGTCATTTTCTGAACAACTCAATTTACACATCCCCTGATATTTTGTTTCAATTATCTATTGTTTGTTATGGATTAGAATCACATTGGATTATATATCAGTGTGAATGGTTAGTTTTGATTGAGAGGTAGGTATTGTATAAAAAAATTGTAGAAACAATAATAGGACCAAGATTTTTTTTTTTCCCCCATATAGAATGTGCTCTGTGTTTGCTAGTTCCTGGAGGGGCGGGGAATCATTCTGGAAGAACTGCAATCCAACTCAAGTCACTGAGATAATCTTAAACTGAAGTACAGTCTCTGTTAAATCATTCCCCCTTTTGGATCACCTTTATTCTTAGAAGGCACCCACAGAAAGCATGTTCAGGAGCACACATCACTAGGTAGCACTTGGCTTGATCTTCTGTTCTTAGCAGACAAGGTTGCCCCAAATTTTCAACTTCTCAGATTATCATCCTCCTCCAAAAATAAATAGCTGCCTCCAGGTTAAAAGCAGGCTCACTTTAATGCTGTGCTTATGTCTCTGCATCTCTATCTTCTCATATATCATTATCCAGTATTTCTTTACTGTCTTGGTGTGTTTCAATATCTTCATGCAGAGCCATCTATATCAGTATTGCTCAAGGCCTGGGCCTAGATCTGTATTTATCCCACTTTCCCACCTGTTCGTAGTCAGATTAGTCTGGTTAGTATGTTCACCATTACAGAAATCAAAATCTCTGGGCTAAGGTTAAATAAAGTGTTCTCTGGGAATCCTACAAGAATTGAGTTGACCTTTCTTCTCTTTAGACTATCTTTACGCTTACTTTTATCAGGCATTTCTGAATCAGGATACATTTTCATTTTAACAGCTCAGTTTGTTGCTTTCTGGACCACAGAGGAGGTATAAATTTGAAATCCAAACATATTTGAGGTTCATGACCTTGGTTACAAATTCTCAGGTAAGATTTTTTTTTTTTTTTTTTTTTTTTTTTTTTTTTTTTTTTTTTTTTTTTTTTTATCTCAACCAGAGTCTAAGGAGAGGTATAGAAAAGTCTTGTGCTGCCAGCCATGGGGGATGAATTCCTGGTGTTATTCAGGTCAGGCTTTTAGCCACTATATTCAAATTCTTCTTTTACATTAGACTGTGAATTTCCCTTAGTTTCTTGAATATTCAAGTGGTCATTTGAAAACAGATTTGATAAATTTTATATAGCTATTGTTCGTATTTCGTAATAGGAACTTTTCCATATTTATTTATATGTTGCTGGAATTAGTCATCCACTGAACATTTTTATGTACACTATTGCTTTTGGAAAAAATAGCAGTTAGCTGTAACATGAAGTATGTGAAAATTAGATTCAACTCAATTCTTAACATCTATTGCTACAGAATCTGAGAGTCTTATCAATTCAGAAACCCAATGGTCACTCCTGTCTCTGTGGAAACTTCTCTCTCAGAGCTATCCATGCTTCTACCCTGATACAATAATCCTGCCACTTCTCACAGCCACCCAAGCAGTGGAAGTACTATTCTTCTCCATCCTCTCAAAGGTAGAGCATTCAGGGCTGTACTAAAGCTTCAACTAAGTCAGTGTAGGGGACAAGAGAGGTCACTTTTTCTTCTGTATCTCAGAGTGAAAACTTGCTATAAGAGATGAAATCTGAGAATGTCCTGGATACAATTTACTTTGTCAATGGTGGTGTTTTTATGAACTCCTTTTGGTCAAAGAAGAAGTACAAATTGCATTTTATTATATAGTAATAGAATTTTTTTTTCCACAGAAATAACCAGGCATTGTAAGCTGGAAACTTGTCTCTGCCTAGACTGTAAAGGCATTTAATACAAATGCTTCAAGGTCATGAGAATTTATGAGGGTGTACTCACATGTAAATTGCATAGTTTAAAACTGAGAAGATATCTGTTCATTCTCAGTTTAACATTAATGTGCATGAAAGTGAATTCACATTTTGTCTGTTGCCAAACATCAATTTTACATATAAATACTCTACTTTTAACATGAATAAATCATTAGCAGCAGCACAGGAAAAAAAAAATTCTTCAATAGAAAGGGAGAACTTCCCCCCAAATTACAAAATTTCACAATTTAAAAAAGTGGCTTTTCTAAGAAACAATAGATGTTTAGAAAGCATCTATTTTGCATAACTATAAGACAAATACAAGATATTGTGATTAACATAAAGCATGAAATTAGAGATAATATTAAAATACAATAGACTGAGTGGTTCAGGGAAAAGATGTAAAAAGAAATTCCAATAAAGACTAAAATGAAGAGTAGCTAATATGGAATATTGGAATTGAGTTCCCAGTAAAATCATTCTGTTAAAAGGAGAATAGAGTAAGTAAGTGAGTAAGAATATAAAAATTCTGCTCAGGAATTCAGAGAAGGGCTGGGGATGTGGCTCAAGCGGTAATGTGCCAGCCTGGTATATGTGGGCACTGGGTTCAATTTCAGCACCACATACAAATAAAATAAAGATGTTGTGTTCACCAAAAACTGAAAAATAAATATTAAAAAATTCTCTCTCTCTCTCTCTCTCTCTCTCTCTCTCTCTCTCTCTCTCTCTTTAAATAAGAATTCAGAGAAAATAAAATATAAATAAAAGTGGCGGTGATGATAAGGTGGAGAATGTAGACCCTATCCGTAAATTATAGGTGCTATTAAAAAAAATGAGAAAAGAAGAGCAGAATAAATGACCCTTAGTATAATAATAATTAATGATAACAATTATTAATGTTTTAATAAATTGTTTATATTATTTTCCTAAGAAAATAAGTTTGCAGATCTTTCTAATCAGGGTGTTATAAGAAAAATAAGATTAACCCATGCATAAACTTATCTGGTAATAGATTTTCATTTTGAGAAAAAAAAATAGACATAAACTTCTAGTAAATTTTTAAACAGATAAATGAAGAATTTTTATATCTCAGAAAATATGAAGGAACAAAACTGTTCATTAATAAGAAAAAATAACAGAAAATAAAAACATAGACTATATATTAATTTACTAGGTGCTTAATATTTTCTAGGTACTTTACATCTAATATCATTTAACACGTATAAGAACTCCATGAGGTGTTATCATTCCCCTTGGGCACAAAGGATAACTGGTTGCCCACCTTTATATCAGCAACAAATGATCAAGACAGCATTTTATTTTATTTTTTAGAGATTGTAATAAATTTTATTTAATTTATTCCTGCAAATTACATTTAAAGAGATAAAATTTATTTATTTATTTATTTTTGCATTACAATTCTTAATACACCATTATATCAGAATTTATCATATCTCTGATTATATATAAGGTCTGTTGACACCAAATTCACATCTTCATAGATGTATTTTCTATAGTGATGAGGGTCTCCTTTCACCATCCATGCTAGTCAGCATTTTAAACTAAACCAGTGGTTCCAGAAATTGTGCACTTAAGCCACTGTGGAATATCATCTGAAATCATTTTTAAATATCTTAAAAGACTTAAAAATAAGTTACTAACAAATATTAGAATAAATAAGTTTTGATCTTAAAGAAAATAAAACTAGTTTTAATTTCCTAATTAAAAAAAAGATTTCTCAGATTGAGATTTAAAAATGCATAAGTGTATGTTTCTAATTTGGTCAAGACTTTTTTTTGCCATTAGTAACAAAATTTACTTCACCATATGAAATACATTGGCACACTTCATGTCAAAATAAAAGTATATGACTGGTTTCACATGTCATAAGATCCAGCCATACAAAGGATGCCCAGGAAATATGGCTCTCCACCCTTACCTTTGTTTTTTAGTGTTGACTTGATTCATTGAAAACGTTTGTCTATAGGGTGAACAGGATGTGCACACTAGAGATACAGGCTTAAAAATTCTTAGTAATGAATTATTCATAAAGACAGAAAGGACTTTTTTGATTGGCTAAACTATGGCTGTAAATCTTTTTTGAACCAATCACTACAGTCAGAGGTGTGGGATTTACAAGAGCATTTCTGTGGCAGTAAAGGTAGTGTAAGCAAAGAATAGCACCAATGGTGAAAGAAGGGATGTTCACAGAAGAGAAAGATTCAGGACAAACTAAAACAGTGATAGATGTCCACTATCACTGCTCACAACAGAATCAAAGCAATATACGTATTAAAAAAAAAAGATGAGAAAAATACCTAAAGATAGCATAAACAAAATGAAATTACAATACTAACATTAAAATTTTAAGTAAAAAGCACTAATGTAGCAAAAATTTATACTAATGAGTTTAAATAT
Source organism: Urocitellus parryii (assembly GCF_045843805.1). NCBI lineage: Eukaryota > Metazoa > Chordata > Mammalia > Rodentia > Sciuridae > Urocitellus > Urocitellus parryii. Next base: position 88,034,991 of record NC_135538.1, on the reverse strand, counting down.
ATAATAAAAATATAATAAATATAGACCATTATGAATTGAATATTATTTCAAGAAAATATTAATAGAAAACTATTAAAAATGATGAATTGAGAAAAAGGCAATTTGAATATAAAGAGCTAAAAATAAGCAATAATTCTATAATAAATCTAGTAAAAGTATGAAGAAGGAATAAACATAATAATCAATAAGGAAAATATTGATATATTTTTAAATTTCTTATCCTAACATTTCCTTTTTAATTGTCCATATATATTTTCTTATATTGGTTATAAACTGGAATATATAGATAAAAGCACTCTAAATTTCCATAACATTAATCATATTGCATATTGACCAGAATGGATTTTAAAAATCCTTTTAAACTAATTGTTGGATCATATTTTCTTTAAAAAAAATGTAATTCTTTAGCTCTTTTTCTAGGATTCTATGTGACAAGTGGTAAAATTAATATATTGTTAATGAGGTTTATTATTTTTAAATGAAAAGGAAGTATTATTCATGTTTAAAAATACTGACCAATTCAATAGATGAAAAATAATGTCTTTGAACTTAATCAAATCTACTTTAATCAAGTTAACTGTGTGTTTCTAAAGCCTCCCCCACCTCAGGTTTCATTCCATATCAGGTCTTCAATATATAGTATGAAGTATGAAGTAATGTACTTCATCATTTGTCTATCAAGGAGATTGATGTTGATTAAAATGTACCATATTTAACTATGATATGGAGAATGAAGTCTGGCTACAAAGCCCCATTCAAAATGACTATATTCTAGTTGGATTTTTTAGTAATAATTAACATGAGAATAATGGAAAATTTTAAATTGGAGTTATCTTTAAATTTAACATATTTCAATTAAAATCTTTACTCTTAGATACTAATTCTATTTTTTTCTCAGATATATCTAAGTTTGTGAATACAATTAATTTCCTAAATGAGTTTGGCAAACCCTGTTACTACTAGAGGGCAGTAAAGTCTTGTTACATGCCCAGGAGATCACCAGCACAATTAACCCCTTGCAAGCCCACATGGTTTATTACATGATGCAACTTTCAGCTTTATTTTCTGCCAAGTAATAAAGTCTATCTGAATAATTTGGTTCTAATATTTACAATTTAAACACAACCCAATCATTGATCCAGCTCAGTCAATAAACACAGATTAGCAAGGCAACCACCGTAATTAGGTTACAAATCTGTTAAAGTGGAATATTCCTTTTTAAGTAGCAGATAGTAACACTTTTCCTATAAAATTCCCTACTCAAGTTGTTTAGGGATTTTCTTTAAAATGATCATTGAAAGTTATTGCCTTATATAAAAAATGACAAATATCTACTATAAACTCATGTATCCAGCAAACTTTTCAATATTTAATTATCCATGGGAAATAACCCAAGTAGAATATGAGTACTCTAAGGAACATATGTAAAAAAAGATCTAGTTACCTAGCAACACTTGAAAGAAATAGAGAAGAAACTTTGCATACTGTTCAGCCATTTTTTAAAAACATTATTCTTGTTGTGCAGCGTATTAGATCAGCGTGCCTTGTGAACAGGATTTTAACAGTCAGGAGATGTGACTGTGTTTAAGATTCCTTTTTCCAGTCACTAGTTCATTGTCAGCAGCAGCTACAGAGCAGCTTTATGTGCATTCAGAGACCGCCAGGAAATTAGTTCTGCATGACTGGGTCAGCACTATAGCCCAGAGAACAAGGATCACCCATTTCCTTAAGCAATTGTTTATTCCTAGTTGTGATAACAATATTAAATATTATAATTCCAGTGTAAAATAATGGTCACGTCATTATACTTCATGTAAAACTTGTCACTCCTAAAAAAGTAAGTCATACAATAGATTTCACACTAAGTTTAAATGTCACTTGCAAGGCTTTTGTTCATTTTTTTGTTGCCTTTCAAAGTACTTGATAACTGTTGATAGTTTATTTAGTGTGTTCAGATCTAAACTACATGAGGCAGTGAAACACAATGTCAGTGAAAGGAACTCAAGGAAAATGAACACTTAAAACTAGCAACAGCTAAAATTAAACTGATCTTTAAAATTAAGACAAATGTTTTTGTTTCTACGGTTTTCAAAGGAAAAAAAAATAGCATGGCATTAAGATTTTCCTATCTGGACTAATTAGTCAGTGAGTTATATCCCACAGTAAATTAACATTGGTCCCCTGTGCTTCACTACTGCCCCATTTCTGTCCACGATCCATTCTCATACTACCATCCCCAAACTACTTGGTATTTTTGTTCTTTCTTTTAGAAAACAAAATAAAATGTTCTTATACTCAGAATTATACACTAGGAATTGTGTTATAATTAAAATCTAAGTTCTTTATTTAAATAATGTTCCTGCATATTCTTTAAGATTGAGAGTGATAATTTTCTCCATTACTGCACAGTATATGCATGCAGATATAAATCTGCAAACAATCTCTTAGATATTTTGATATAATTCTGAATAAAATATCAAAATATTATGTAAATAGAATCTTGAAATATGCTACATGTATATGAGCACATGGCACACATATATCTTACCTGAATTTCAAGATATAATTAAAGCCTAAGAGTTTGTGAGGAGAGGAGGTTCTAGATATTTTAAGACCAGATTCCTACTTCCTATTTGTTTTTTATATATCCCTATCTATATTATCTATATATATCTATTTATCACTATACATCTTTAGATAAACACACACACACACACACACACACACACACACACACACACACCTCTTTATAGAGTTTGTATAATTTCAACAAAATCACTAGCTGTCACTTTTTAGACCTGTGAAACTGATACGAAATTATAATCTAGAAAAGGGCTCAGAAATTCAATTCAGTAGATGCATTTGCTCTATGGCTGGAACTTTAGTGTTTCCTTTCTTTTTTTTTTTTTTTTTTTTTTGTTACTGGGGATGGAAATCAGGGACACTTGACTACTGAGCCACATCCCCATGCCTGTTTTACATTTTATTTGGAGATAGGGCCTCACTGAGTTGCTCAGTGCCTCACTTTTGCTGAGGCTGGCTTTGAACTCATGATCCTCCTACCTCAGCCTCCTGAGTCACTGTGATCACAAGCAAAAGCCACCAGACCCAGCAAACTGTGCAATTTTCAATGGTGAATAATGAAGTAGACAACACAGTCCTTGTTCTGAATGTTGTACCTTAATCAATATGAAAGTTACAATTTATCAATTATAAGGTTTGGTTGAAAAATGTAAGAACATGACAAGAAAATAATTTGTAAAAATTTTAATAGCTTGGGTAATAGAAAAGGAATTATTCATCATCATATTTTTCAAATTGAACAAATTCTAATTTGTGATGGAATGATGAATTTCCTAATTCAAGAAAATTAAGAGATGTAATCTACTGACACTGTCTAATCAAGAACACTAGCAAAAATATGAGGAATCTGGTTTACTATGAACAGTTTGTTGACTCCAATGTCAGAAATGAAGTAGTTGCAGAAATAAATGTTAATTAACATATTAGCCAAGGAAGAAAGCAAATTATTCCTATTAAGATCAGTTATTTAATTTAAGAATAATAAATGACAAAATAGCATGAAGTTATTTTGTACCAATTACAAACTAAGACACTGGGGGAGGTTAGTATGTAACAAAATCAGATAAGGAAATCAGGGTTCAGAAAAGAAGTAAACTCAAATCCAGTGGGATTTTGTAGCCTCTGCTACTTTTGAAATTGCTGAGTTCCAGCTCTTGATTCATGTTTTAGAGGATCTCAAAAGCATTTTCTTAAGTCAATCAGAAACGAATGAAGTTAAATTTTAAATATCTAAAGGGCATCACAATTGTTTAAATTTTTAAATTTGTTTGAAAATATTAGCATTACAACATCACAAAGAATATGATTCAGAAAAGACCTGACAGGGTAACTACCCAGACATTTGTTAACAATATTCAACTGTGCAAGTAGAAAATTTTACCACAATCACCATTGCATATTTTACCTAGAATAACTTCATATATGCAAAGCTGTTATGTGAAAGTAGGTAGGAAATACTGATTTTCAACTCCTAGCACATAAAAAGTTGCCATGACAAATATCAAGGCTGATATAGAAGTTTTGTCTTGCACAAGTACAATTGTCTGGATAGTGAATGTGAACTGAAATTTGCCTGCCCTTTGTTTTTGAGTATCTAGAGCTCTATTAGCATGGCAGGAAGAGACACTTCTTATACATGTACAGTTTATTCAATTCTCTGAAGAGTCTATGGAGACCCTAGCCTTAATTTGCCTGTGAAATATTTTGTTTGCACTTGCATGATTCTTTTTGTCATTTATGCAACAGAAATAGTAGGCCTTTTATCTAAGATACATCTTTACATGTGTGGTAGACATTTAAAATGAGAGAAGGCATTAATACCTAAGATTGCTAAATATTTTATTTCTCCCTGAAATTTTTTAACAAATTGTTAAAATCTCCATTTATTGAATTTGCCTTTAACACAATTATTTATTTTTTATTTTACTTATTCATTTATTTTTTAATGTGATGCTGAAGATTGAATCCAGAGCCTCATGTGTGCAAGGCAAGTTCTCTACCACTGAACCACAACCTCAGCCCACAATGATTAATATTTTAAGGAGAAAGAAACATTGTTTTCAATAATAAGTTAATTCTCTTTTATATTCTTTATAAATATAAAAATAAATACTTTAATTTTATCTTAAAGTTGATGCTTTTAACAATGAAATTCAAATAATATTTCCTTGTCAACTTAGAGAGAGAGAGAGAGAGAGAGAGAGAAAGTTTCCAAAGACTAATGGCACTTATTTGGGAATAGCAGAGCAATGCAACAAAAATACAAATGCTGCAGTCAATCATGAGTATATTCCAAAATACTGAGGTGAGAAAAGTTTTTAAAGACAAAAAGGAGAAGGATTACCTCGGATTTTTTGGAACAATAACTTTTGATCATAATGATCATGTTACTCTTAAGTTTGAACTGATCATTGTTGGGAAAACGTCCTTCAAGTTGTTTCTGTATAAAGCTATGATGTCCTATATTCAAGCTGTGTGTGTGTGTGTGTGTGTGTGTGTGTGTGTGTTTGTGTGTGTGTGTGTGTTTTGTTTTGTTTGGTACTGAGGAGTGAACCCAGGGGTGCTCAAACACTGAATCACATCCCCAGCCCCTTTTTATATTTATTTAGAGACAGGGTCTTGCTGAGTTGCTAAATGCTCTCTAAGTTGCTGAAGTTGGTTTGAACTCACAATTTTCCTGCCTCAGTCTCCCAAGCCTCTGGGATAACAGGCATGGCCACCATACTGGGCTCAATCTGTGTGTTTTGTATTTCTTTCTTTACCACTTTCCAGCTGTGTGTACTTTTTCCCTTACAGTTACTCCATTTTGATTCTGACAACTTTCTTTTCCTTTCACAGCATCTATATTTTCAATGGAAGAGTTGTAAGTTACAAAGGAAGCCTACTCCTGATATAAAAGAAGACACAGAGACAAACCCACATAAATGCAGTTATCTCATACTAGGCAAAGGCACCACAGACATACATTGGAGAAAGGTAGCCTCTTCAACAAATGGTACTAGGAAAACTGGAAATTCTTATGTAGAAAAATGAAAGTAGACTCTTTTCTCTCAACCTGTATAAAATTGAACTCAAAGTGTATAAAAGACTTAGACACTAGACCAGAAACCGTCTGTCTACTAGAAGAACAAATGGGTCCAACACTCCATTATGTTGGCTTAGGAACCAACTTCCTCAATAAGACTCCTAAAGCACAAGAAAGTCAAGAATCAATAAATGGGATGGTATCAAACTAAACAACTTTTTCTCAGCAAAGGAAACAATCAAAAACGTGCAGAAAGACACTACAGAACTGGAGAAAATCATTGCCACTTGCATTTATCTCCATGATATATAAAGAACTCAAAAAAACTTAACTCCAAAAAAACAATTAACCCAATTAATAAATGGGCAAAGGAACTGAACATATACCTCATAGAAAAAGCAATATACAAATGGTCAACAAATATATGAAAAAGTGTTCAACATATCTAGCAATTAGAGAAATGCTAATTAAAACTACACTGAGATTTCATCTCACCCCAGTCAAAATGGCAATTATCAAGAAATATAATTGTGGGGAAAAGAGTACACTCAAAAATTTCTGGTGAATTTGTAAATTGGTGCAACCACTCTGGAAAGCACTATGGAGATTCCTCAGAAAACTTGTGATGGAACCACAATTTGACCTAGTTTTCCCACACCTTGCTATATACCAAAGGATGTAAAAACAGCATACTACAATGATGTAACCACATCAATGTTTATAGCAGCTTAATTCTTACTAGTGGGGCTGGTTATGTGGCTCAAGCAGTAGCGCGCTCACCTGGCATGCGAGCGGCCTGGGTTCGATCCTCAGCACCACATACAAACCAAGATGTTGTGTCTGCCGAAAACTAAAAAATAAATATTAAAAAATTCTCTCTCTCTCTCTTAAAAAAAAAAAAAAGATTCTTACTAGCTAAGATATTAAACCACCCTAGGTGTCCTACAACAAATGAATGGATAAAGAGTGTGAAATATATACACAATGGAATATTACTCAGCCACAATAATGGATGACATTATGATATTTACCAGAAAATGGATGGATCTGGAGACTATTATGATAAGCAAAATAAGCCAATCCCCAGGAAACAAAGGTCATATGTTCTCTCTGATATGTGGATGCTAACACAAAATGAGAGTTCATGGTATTAGACAAAGAATAAAGGGAAAGGAGGGGGGAAATTGAAAAGACACTGGAATATTTCTGGCATAAATTTTCTATGTACATATATGAATGTATCACAGTAAATCACTACATTATGTACAATCACAAGACTGAGATCCTAATTAGATAAGTTGTACTCCATGTTTGTATAAATAAGTTAAATTATACTCTATTGTCATGTTTAAATAAAAGAGGGGGAAAAATTCTAGAGCTCTGCCTGAGAATGTAAAGATTTAGGAGAATATAAGTTGGGAATTGTATTGAAGAAAGAAAGAATAAATGCTGCAAGAAGTGTATTGCAAGTATGAGTATATATTTAAGAGTTGAGATGATTAAATAAAAGTTATGAAATTAAGAAATGAAAAAAATAAAGGCAAGGAAAGTCACCTTTGACTACACAACTAGATAAAATCCACTTTCTCACTTATATGTCATTTATGTATAATTTTGCTTCATCTCTGCTCATGCCTTTCTAACAACATCCCTCCCTCCCAGCAAGGCTTAGAAGATAATGGGTCAGTGTTGTGTCCTGATCCCAGCATGCTTAGCTTTGAGGCTTTCACAAAAACAAAGTGCACATCCAAGGCCTCACTCATACACGTCTGGAAATCTCTTGTAGCAGGAACTGTTACTAGGCAACTCCTTGTTAGCTATTGCTTCTTTACCCTAACTTAATCATTGGAGCTAGCCCATGACTTTCTTCCCTGGGTGGGAGAAGGAATTCCAAAAAGATTGTTTATGAAACAATGAGAATTCACAGCTACCAAATTTACATGACCTAAGATGACTAGGACACTTAATGTTTCTCAAAGACCTTTTTTTTTTTTTTTTTTTTTTTGTACTTAAATCATTTCTGTGGCCATTTGAGTTTGTTGTAAATTGCAACAATAAAGTACTCCCTGCAGGGCTGGGGATGTGGCTCAAGCGGTAGCACGCTCACCTGGCATGCGTGCGGCCTGGGTTCGATCCTCAGCACCACATACAAACAAAGATGTTGTGTCTGCCAAAAAAAAAAAAAAAAAGTACTCCCTGCAAACTAGCAATGATGCATTTTTTGCAGTTTCATTTCCAATACTGAAAATGGATGATTTCTTTGGGGAACATTTGCAAATACAGCAAATAATAAATGAGTACAATTTTTAAGACTTCTAAATAAATCAGGAGTCCTTGATCACTGCAGACTTCAAGAAAGAAAATAGAGAGTATATTACTTTTATTAACTTTATGCATAAAAAATTATCCAAATATTCAACAGCCATTTTAAAAATTTTGACACTGTGTGGAAATGTCATTTGATTAATGAAAAATTAGTAGATACAATTAAGGAATTTACATATTTATAGAATTAACTTTTGCTTCATTTTTTTTACATAAGCACATAATGAGGAGTTTTATGGACAAATATTTACTTGCTTTATTTATGTTCATAAATATATTAAAAATTAAAAATTTGATTTTATAGACTTGTGACAAGAGCAGAGACCAAAAAGCTTAAAAATTAAAGTGAGACTTGCATTAGATTTTCAAGTGTATAAATTTCTAAAAATTGAGTAGCCTAGTCAGTCATGTTGTTTATTCATATTTTCTTTTTTTAAATTTTTAAATTCTAATTTGTTGTATATGGCAGCAGAATGCATTACAGTTCGTATTACACTAATAGAGTACATTTTCTCATATCTCTGGTTGTATACAAAGTATACTCACACCATTGTTGTCTTCATACATACACTTAAGGAAATGATGTCCATCTCATTCTAGCATCTTTTTTATACCCCTTACCCCCTCTCTTCCCCTCCCTTTTCCCTATCTAGTCCATCTAATCTTCACATGTTTTCCCTCCCAACACCACTATGAATCAGCCTCCTTATATCAGCAAAAAACATTTGGCATTTGGTTGTTTGGGATTGGATATCTTCACTTAGCATTATTTTCTCTAACTCCATGCATTTACATGCAAATGTCATGATTTTATCCTCTTTTATTGCTGAGTAATATTCCATTGTGTATAAATAACACATTTTCTTTATTAATTTATCTACAAAAGGGCATCTAGTTTAGTTCCACAGTTTAGCTATTGTGAATTTTGTTGTTATAAATATTGATGTGATTGTGTCACTGTAGTATGCTGTTTTTAAGTCTTTGGGTATAAACCAAGGAGTGGGATAGCTGGGTCAAATAGTGGTTCCATTCCCAGTTTTCCAAGAAATATCCATACTGCTTTCCAGATTGGCTGTACCAATTTGCAGTCCCACCAGCAATGTATGAGTGTGCTTTTCCCCCCACATCCTCACCAACACTTATTGTTGTTTGTATTCTTAATAGCTGCCATTCTGACTGGAGTGAGATAAAATCCTAGAGTGGTTTTGATTTGCATTTTGCTAATAGCTAGAATGATGAACATTTTTCATATATTTTTTGATTGATTGTATATCACTTTCTTAGAAGTATCTGTTCAGTTCCTTGGTCCATTTCTTGATTGCATCGTTTGTTATTTTGGTATTTAGCTTTTTGAGTTTTTTACATATCCTAGAGACTAATGCTCTATCTGATGTGCAAATGGAAAAAAAATTGTTTATAAGTTGTAGGCTCACAATTCACCTCACTGATTATTTCTTTTGCTGAGAACAAGCTTTTTAGTTTGAATACATCCCATTTATTAATTCCTGAGTTTAATTCTTGCACTATAAGAGTATTATTAAGGAAGTTGGGGCCCATTTCAATATCATGAAGATTGGGGCCTACTTTTTTGTCTATTAGACACACAGTCTCTGGTTTAATTCCTAGGTCATTGATCCACTTTGAGTTGGATTTTGTGCATGGTGAGAGATACAGTTTTAATTTCATTTTGTGATTTCCAGTTTTCCCAGCACAATTTGTTGAAGAGGCTATATTTTCTCCAATGCAGATTTTTGGCTTCTTTCTCTAATTTAAGATAACTGTAATTAAGTGGGCTAGTCTCTGTGTCCTCTATTCTGTACTATTGGTCTAGTAGTTTATTGTAATGGTGCCAATACCATGCTGTTTTTGTAACTATTTTTCTGTAGTATATTTTAAGGTCTGGTATAGTGATGCCACCTGCTTCACTTTTCTTGCTAAGGATTGCTTTAGCTATTCTGGGTCTCTTATTTTTCCAGATGAATTTCATGACTAATTTCATTCTGCTTTTTCATGACTGCTTTTTCTATTTCTATGAGGAATGTCATTGGGATTTTAATTGGAATTGCATTAAATCTGTATAGTGCTTTTGGTTGTATGATCATTTTAACAATATTAATTCTGTCCATCCAAGAACAAGGGAGATCTTTCTATCTTCTAAGGTCTTCTTTAATTTCTTTATTTAGTGTTCTGCAGTTTTCATGGTAGAGGTCTTTCACTTCTTTTGTTAGGTTGATTCCCAAGAATTTTAAATATTTTTAGGCTATCATAAATGGTGTAGTTTTTCTTGTTTCCCTTTCAGAGGATTTGTCCCAGATACACAGAAATGCCTTGAATTTATGGATGTTGATGTTTGTTTTCTTCTACTTTGCAGAATTCATTTACTAGTTGTAGAAATTTTCTGGTGGAGTTTTTGGGGTCTTCTAGTTATAGAATCATATCGTTGGCAAATACTGCTAATTTGAGTTGTTCTTTTCCTATCTGTGTCCCTTTAATTTCTTTCCTCTGTCTAAATGCTCTGGCCAGTATTTCAAGAACTATGTTAAATAGAAGTGGAGAGAGAGGGCATCCCTGTCTTGTTCTAGTTTTTAGAGGGAATGCTTTCATTTTTTCTCCATTTAGAATTATGTTGGCCTGGGGTTTAGCATAGATAGCCTTCACAATGTTGAGGTATGTTCCTGTTATCCCTAGTTTTTCTAGTTTCTTGAACATGAAAGGGTGCTGTATTTTGTCAAATGCTTTTTCTGCATCTATTGAGATGATCATATGATTCTTTTCTTTAAGTCTATTGTTATGATGAATTACATTTATTGATTTCTGTATGTTGAACCACACTTGCATCCCTGGGATGAATACCACTTGATCATGATGCACTAACTTTTTGATACGTTTTTGTATGTGATTTGCCATAATTTTATTGAGAATTTTTGCATCTATGTCCATTAGAGATATTGGTCTGAAGTTTTCTTTCTTTGATGTGTCTGTCTGGTTTTTAGATCAGGGTGACATTGGCCTCATAGAATGAGTTTGGAAGTGTTCCCTCTTTTTCTATCCCCTGAAATAAATTGAAGAGTATTGGTATTAGTTCTTCTTTAAAGGTCTTATAGAACTTGGCTGTGTACCCATCCAGTCCTAGTCTTTTCTTGGTTGGCAGGCTTCGACGGCATCCTTTATTTTCTTGCTTGAAGCTGATCTGTTTAAATTGTGATTATCATCCTAATTCAATTTGGGCAAATCATATGACTCTAAAAATTTGTCAATGACTTTGATATTTTCTATTTTATAGGAGTACAAGTTTTCAAAATGATTTCTATTTATCTTCTATATTTCTGTAGCATCTGTTTTGATATTTCCTTTTGAGTTTTCCCTCTTCTCTTCATTAGCAGGGCAAAGGGTTTGCCAATTTTATTTATTTTTTCAAAGAACCAACTTTTTTGTTCTGTCAATTTTTAAAATTGTTTCTTTTGTTTCAATTTCATCGATTTCAGCTCTGATTTTAATTATTTCCCGTTTTCTACTGCTTTCGGTGTTGATTTGTTCTTCTTTTTCTGGGCTTTGAGATAAATTGTCAGGTCATTTATTTGTTGACTTTTTCTTCTTTTAAGGAATGAACTCCATACAATGAACTTTCCTCTTAGTACTGCCTTCATAGTGTCTCAGAGATTTTGATATGTTGTATCAGTGTTCTCATTTACCACTAAGAATTTTCAATCTTCTCTTTTATGTCTTTTGCAACCATTGTTCATTCAATAGCATATTATTTAGTCTGCAGGTGTTGGAATAGCTTCTATTTTCTGTTTTATAATTGATTTCTAATTTCATTCCATGATGATATGATAGAATGCATGGTAGTATCTCTAGTTTTTTTGTATTTGCTAAGAGTAACTTTGTGGCATAACATATGGTCTATTTTAGAAAAGTATCCATGTGCAGTTGAGGAGAAAGTTTAATTCATTCGTTGAAGAATGAAATATTTTATATATGTCAGTTAAGTCTAACTTATTGTTTGTATTATTGAGATCCACAATTTCTTTGTTCAACTTTTGTTTGGATGATCTTTCCAGTGGTGAAATAGGTATGCTAAAGTCACTCAGAATTATTGTGTTGTTGTCTATTTAACTCTTGAGCCCGAGAAGACTATGTTTGATGAACATTGACAGTCCATTATTTTGGGCATATAAATTTATTATTGCTAGTCTTGTTAATTAATTGTTTCCTTAAGCAGCATGAAATATTCTTCTTTATCCCTTTTGATTAACTTTGGCTTGGTGTCTACTTTATTTGATTTGAGGTGAAAACCCCTGCTTGCTTCTGCCATCCATGTGAGTGGTATGATTTTTCCCAACCTTTCACCTTCAGTCTGTAGTTGTATTTTCCTATGAGATGTAGCATATTTGGGGGTCTTTTGTTTTTAAATCCAATCTGCCAGTCTATGTCTTTTGATTGGTGAGTTTAGGCCATTAACATTCAGGTTATTATTGAGACATGATTTGTATTTCCAGACAATTTTTTGTTTATTTTTGGTATTAACTTGATTTGGTTTGTCCTTTGATTCATTTTTCCTTTAGTGTAATACCTCCCTGTGATGATTTTCATTGTTGTTTTTCAATTCTTCTTCATGGAATATTTTGCCAAGGATGTTCTGTAGCACAGGCTTTCGAGTTGTAAATTCTTTTAACTTATGTTTATCACAAAAGGTTTTAATTTCATCATCAAATCTAAAGCTAAATTTTGTTGGATATAATATTTTTCATGGGCATCCATTTTCTTTCAGAGCTTGATTTATGTTGTTCCAGGATCTTTTAGCTTTCAGAATCTGGGTTTTAAAATGTGCAGATATGTTAATTGTTTTCCCCCTAATATATAATCTGATTCCTTTCTCTCATGGCTTTTAACATTCTATCCTTATTCTGTATGTTAGGCATTTTCATTATAATGTACTTTGGTGTGGATCTGTTGTGATTTTGTACATTTGGCATTCTGTAAGCCTCTTACATTTGGTTTTAAAATTAATGCTTCATCTTTGGAAAATTTTCTGATATTATTTCTTTGAATAGATTGCTCATTCCTTTGGTTTGGATCTCTATTCCTTCCTCTATCCCAATAACTTTAAATTTGGTCTTTTTATGCTATCCCATATTTCTCATATATTCTGATCATGGTTTCTTACCATTTTCATCGTGTGGTACACATTCTTTTCAAGATTATATATTTTTTCTTCATTATCTGAGGTCCTATCTTCCAAGTGGTCTAATCTGTTTGTGATGCTTTTAATTGAACTTTTAATTTGGTTTATTGTTTCTTTCATTTCAAGTATTTATGTTCCTTTTTAAAACCTCTATCTCCCTATTGACATAATCTTTTGCTTCCTGTATTTGTTTATGTAGCTTTTTGACAAAATGAACTTTTGCTGCCTGTCTTTGCTCTTGTATATTATCTTTTAATCTGCAGAACATTTTAATTATGTACATCCTGAACTCCTTCTGTCATATCTTCTGCTGTTTTGGTCATGGATTCTAAAATAATGTGTTATCTTGATTTGTTTGGGGAATTTTCTTCCCTTGTCTTTTAATATTGCTTGTGTCTTCCCTTTCTAGCACCATGGATTCTAAATGTCACAGATTTTACCCTATAGGCTTATTTTGCACCTGTAGAAATTCAATACCTCTCTTTTGAGGTGAAGGAAAATGTTATCAGATTCTAATATAAACAATGTAAACCCTAAAAAACAAATTTTTGCTAATAAGACATTTACAGTTTTTTCACAATGTACAGAAATGGCTAATTCAATTATTATCTACAATATATTCAGTAGGTTTGTAAAAGGGTTTCTGATAGTAGACAAAGAAATGGAGATGAGAAGTAGGATGATATGCTGAGGAGGTAGGAAGTAAGGATATAGAGTTGTTATACCTTAGATGTGTGAAGCAGAAATCTAAAGAGGAAGATTAGTAGCAGGAGAAAGGAGAGGAAGTAACTTTGGATAGAAAATTAAATGGGAAGACAGTAAATTACATAAAACAAACACAGATATATATTGATAAAAATAAAAATGTTAAAATAGCAGAAATTGGTGGGAAAAAGAAAAAAAAATTTAAAAAATTTAAAAAGTATTAAAAAAAATGTACAACAAAATGTAATGTACTATTCAGATGTCCCAGACCTCAAAATCCTAATTCATGCAAAGTACTTGGTTTCACATATGTTAGGGATATGAGGGTGGAAGAAAGGAGAGGAAGAGGTGGGAGGAGAGAGAGAAAGAGAGAGAGAGAGAGAGGATATCTTGCAGGAAGACACAGGGCTTTTGTTGTTGTTGTTGGTTATCAGTATCTTTCTTGCTTCCCTGCTCATCCAATATGTGGGGTCATCTGTTGTTAGCTGGTATCTCCACCCTCAAGATGGTGAAGGGAACCAGGGTGTCACTGTGCCAGGTTAGCACCTGCTAGGGAGAGTGGGGAGTTAGAAACTGGGTACCTGGAAGATGGTGATGAAGGTGACCCAAGATGAAGGTTCCTGCTTTCAGTGGCGGGATGTGTGGTCAGGTGGAGGAAGCCTGGTGATGGTATTAGACAGTGAGTTCAGCACTGAACTCTGAGGCTTGTAGTGTTGGCTGACTTTAATGCCTGTGTGAAGTTCATGGTTGCAGGCAGGCTACTGCATGTAGGGGATTATGTCAGCTGCTGCAGAGTCCCAAGTTGGCAGCAACCAGGGTATCCCCCACGTTGATAGATGGGGATCCACACAGGAGTAGTTGCCAGAGTTCCTACTCATGGGAAGCTGCCCGGTGTCCTCCATTGGAGCGGCGTCCATGATTTCTGCTCAAGTGGATGGCCAAATGTTCTTCATGGGTGCTGCTGCCACCACAAATGGTCTCACTCCTGCCATTAGTACTCCTGCGTAGATGAGTAGTTAGGAGACCTACTCTGATGCTGAGGCCTGGAGCCCTGAATGGGCACCATGCTTCCTGCATGGGGTGGGAGGGGTGTGATGGGAAGGCAGGAATATCACTCACAGAGAAGCTATATTCTCACAACTTGAACCTCAGGTCACAAAGCAACGCAGAATGCCACCACCCTCTGGGTCACCATCTTGGAAGCCCTGTTTATTCATGTTCTCTAGAATTATAGACCCTTAACAGTATCAGGATCATACCATTATTCTTCTATTTTTTAAGTTTTTAAGAGCTTAAGATTAAAACTTTTTTCTTTCCACAGTAGAATCTTAACACTTCATTTGGAAGATCCTGTAGGTTTCCAATCATTATCTCAAAAAAAAAAAAAAAAAACCTATGGAAATAATTTCTTGCTTTGTCTTTAGTAAGTGCATGAATGGACATTTGCTACATCTATAACCTTTGAAAATAATGGTATGAATCTGCTCCAAACCTGGCAGAAAAAAAAAAAGATCCCATTTTAATTCTTATCTCTTGATGTTTGAAAATCATATACTTTTTCTAATAGAGAGTGAAACAGTCCCTCAGAGACCATTCTTTACTTTTCACTCAAAAGAAGAATTTTAAAATATTATATATTAAAAATAAAACCTTACTAACCAAATAAAAAGCTTCCATGCAATGTTGTTAAAGTTGAAATACTGGGTTGTCACACACAAATCAAAGAATTTTTATTCCTATCATAAAGCTTACAGAGAATGATTATAACAGCAATAGCCTATCCAACATAAGAAATCCCACTTACTAAGCACTATTTAAAGTGCATTAGAAATATGTCAGCATCTTCACAGAAACTAGAAACATTGATATCCCTAATGTATATTCATTGTAGATTATACAAAGTCAGTCTAGCAATAGTAATGCCATCTTATTAGCCTTCAGGACACTGAAGTCATCATGGTCCCTGAAAATGGCTACAAAGGATTTTTTTTTAAGTCAGAAAGGCCAAGAATCTTGCTCTGGATTGACTTTGAATTAGGCAATGACTTCAAATCATATTTTTCCTCATTGTATTTTTTTGTTCCTCTTGAAACAAGTCTGATGATTTGCATGGACTGATTCCTTATGGAACAATAAATTGTCACTTTTTATTGCAAAGTACTTGATGTACAAGTGTTTGAATCATTTTTCCTTTGTGAGAGGTCAGTAGAAGAGAACTTAGATGGTAAACTCCACAGTGTATATTTTCTGCAAATTCAGGGAAAGTCTGATATTTTTTTCCTCAATCTAGCAATTATAGTGCAATGCCTTATTGTCAAATTACTATATCCAATGATTGTGATATTTCTTCTTGTTTTCAAACAGTCACATTTTATTTTTAAGTACTTCCTTCTAAGGACTTTACAGAGAGTTGTAATGTTGATGCTCTAACTACCATTTTAATCTTTCATGAGGTTGATTGAAGAAACATGTTGTATCCATCAAAAACTGCAGACTAGCAGAACACGCAGATCATATTTTAAGGACCCAGAAAGATTAAAAATGAGTGGAGATACATCACTATTTCCACTATTTCCACAAAGCCATTTCAATTTATCCTAACTTTCAGAGTTAAAAATGTAAAGTTATTGAATAGTCAGAATAAATGATAAAAAGACCATTAGTTAAAAAAAAAGAAATATGCACTTTGATGAAACAAAATCTTATTATGAGATAAGAAAGAATAAATAAAAAAATGCTAAGTGGCAAGTGGAACCAGTGAAGACCACCACCCCCTCAAAATGGAAGAATCAATAAAAAATAAAAGATTAAGACTTCTGAAATATGGATAAATTAACACCCAGAACATTCAGAACACTACCCCATTTTTGTATCAAAGTCCAAAATCAAAATGTAAGGGAAAAATCAAACATCCTGGGAGCTTGTTGGATTGCTTAGAAACCTTTTTATGAAGTTTACATGTATCAGCTGTTATTTCCAGGTATATTGAGAGAATAAACAATTATTTGGGCCAGAAATATTTTGGAAATCAATTATGCAATACTAGTAAAAAATGTTACTGTGCATAATAATTAGAAGGGTGTATTTTCAACTGAAGTAAGTATAGATTTGAATCTTGGCTTTAACTTAATCTTTCTAAAACCCAGTTTTCTCTATTAAAATAGAGATGATAATATTTACCTTCTAGGTGATGCTGTTGATTAAATGATCAAATCTAAAGTCATAGCACAAAGGATAATGAAGAAAAGTTAGTATGCTTTGCCACCCTGCTTCCAGTAGTATAGTCAATTCACTTCCTCGTCCAATTTTTCTTCCTCGTTCAATTTCCTGGAGTTTTGGATCAGTGATAGAGCACTTTGCTGGCGTGTTTGAGGCCCTGGGTTTGATCCTCAGCACCACATATAAATAAATAAAACAAAAGATTCACTGAAAACAACAACAACAAAAATATTTTTTTAAAAATTCCCTTTGGTAGGACATCAACTGTCATTCAGTCCTTTCATAATGACTTCACTGTTGATAGATCTATACAGGAAAAACGAAAGTGGGCTGGGTAGAAGTTTTAAAATGAGTGGACTCAAGTTGTCTTGAGTCACTAGTAAACATTAAAAATCCACAGAAATCTACCAGTACAACTAAATATGAGCAGGAGAGATTGTCTGCATGTGAATGCAGTCAGCAATGTCAAAAGAGTTTTGAGAAGCAGCTGAACAGGCAATGTGTTGAGAAGTGAAATAAGTAGCAGCGGTATAAATGAAAGTAGATCAAAAAAGATTCCCATGATAAATGGTGTGGGATTTTGGAAACAAAGTTAGGGATAAATGTCTTATGTTATGTGTTTACGTTTAAAGCTGTTTGGTTTTTTAGAGTGGTTGTAGGTTCACAGCAAAATTGAGAGAAAAGTACAGAGATTTCCCACATACTCCCTTCCTTCAGACAAGCATAGCTTCTCCCCTCATCAACATCCCCCTCCAGCATCGCACATCTGTTATGACTAATGGACCTACACTGATGGATTACAATCACACAAAGTGTATCATTTCCATTACAGTTAATTCTTGATATAATATTAATATGGCTATTTTTGTTTTCTTTTGACTTTAATTTTCATTAAACATTTTTTCTTCCTTTTACCTACAGTCCTTTTGTGTCTTTATAGGTGAAGTGAGTTTCTTTTAAGTAACATACAGTTGGACCCTGAATTGTTATTATTATTATTATTATTATTATTATTATTATTATTTGTATGCTTTTTGTTGCTCTATATCCTTTAATTATAGAATTTAATTTATTTATGTTCATGTTAATTATTGATATGTTACATTTTACTCCAGACATTACCTAACTTGTTTTCTAGTTATGTTGTCATTCCTTCTTTTCTCTCTCTCTCTTATGGTCTTATTTGTTGGTTAAGTGAATTACTCTTGTTATGTGTTCTGATCCCTTGCTTATTATTTTTGGTTTATGAGTTGGAGATTTTTTTGTGATTACCCTGAAGCTTAATTAATGTTGTATTAATATCTTTCCTTAAATTTGAAGAATATCATTCATCATTCCTTATAAAATATATCTGGGGAGATATAGTTTATTAGTTTGTTGTTGTTGTTTTTGTTTCTTTTGGCCCACAAAAATATCCCTCCTCATTTCCAAGAATAGCTTTGCTGGAGATAGTGTTTTTGATTGAGAGTTTTCTTCCTTAAGTATATTAAATTCCATGCCACTCTCTCCTGCGTGGGCTGTAGGTTTCTGCCCAAATCTCAGCTGTTAAACAACTTGTGGCACCCCAATGTGTTGTTTCAGAATCTTCTCTATATTTTGAACTTATTATACCTTGGTAATAAGATGTCTCAGCATAGACTTGATTGGGTTAAATTTGACTGGTAACTTGATCTTCCCAAACCTTGGTATTTTTATCCTTTTCTAGATTTGTTAAGTATTCTGTTATTATACATCTGAATAAGTTTTCTAACCCTTTTGCATCCTTAATTCCTTCTTGAACACCATTAACCTGAATAATTGCCCTATTAGTACTCTCCTAGTGTTCCCAATCCTCTCCCTGGTTCAGGGTCAGCCCAGATGCCTCATTCACAGTTAATGGTTTATGATCAGACACTATAATATTCTACCCAGCTCTGAGCAGAGCAACTATGGTTTGACCAGTCCCCAGCTTCTACTGCACACCTGTAGTTACCAAAGCTGTCAAGTTGTGTCATTACCTTGAACTCATAGTAAACAAAGATCAGCATAGTACTATGTTGGGACCAACCTACACCTCTATGGGCTGCATATTGCAGATAGGCTCCCATCCCAAGCCTGCTGCAATCAGCCTCATATGAGGCTATCTGGAATAAAAGTCTGATGGACTGGGGCTGCATACATGTCGTCCCCTGGCACTGGAGCAATTCCAGGGACTGCATCCACAGGTAGGTTTTCGAAGAGGGACCTTTAGTTTCTATGCAATGTTAGCTTTCATTAGTGCAACACTGAGTTCTAAGGAAAATTCTTATGATTATTACTTTGTCCTGTCCCCAGCAAATGTGGTATTACTCCCCAATGTTATAAGTTAAGTTGGATCATGCCTCAGTCTCACAGCTTCAAGGGTCTGCGCAGGTTTAGAAATACAGTAAGGATGACACCATAGCCTACAGTGAACAGGCTGAAACACAAGTGTGATCTATAGGAACACAGGTCTCTACCTGGTACTAAGGAAGTCTCAGAGTCCTATCTGTGGACACTGTCCTGCTACTAGCTATGATGTCAATTTTTGAGGGATGAATGGTTGAGAGAACCCTTTGTCACCTAGGCTGAAGCTATGTTAAGTTCCACCTTAGTCTCTCAGCTACAGGGCCTGCACAGTCTCAGCAGGCATGTGGGTGTGCCCTGGGACAGCTCCAAGGCTGAAACTGCTGCAGTCAAAACTTGGGGCTGATCCACAGATTTACAGGTTTCTGCTAGGTGCCAGAACTGGTCTAGAAGCTCTGTTTGTGAGTTGTGACCTATGTAGGGGGTCTACATTTCCTATTAGGTTCTTGGTTTTACCACAATGGAGCCAACATTGTGCTCTATAAAAAACAAAACAAAACAAAATAAAACAAAACCCTATGCTAGCTTTGTGTCCTGTTGCCCAGTGGTGGAATCCTGCTCTTTCCTTGATGAGAGGAGGTAGAAGCAATCTCTTTGCTGCCATTTATACCGCAATTCCAGAGGCTGCATCCACAGCTATAAGCCCAGAGGTAGGGCTTTGCTCACCTCTGAGTTTTAACTGTGGCAAGTTTGCTGCTGGCTTTTCTTTTCTTTTCTTTTCTTTTCTTTTTTAAAGAGAGAGTGAGAGAGGAGAGAGAGAGAGAGAATTTTTAATATTTATTTTTTAGTTCTCAGCAGACACAACATCTTTGTTGGTATGTGGTGCTGCTACCTCCTGAGCCACATTCCCAGCCCCTGCTGCTGGCTTTTCAATCCAAACATTGGGCTTAATTTTCTCTTCCTCCCACAAAGTGGGATTTTCCTCTCTCCATACTGGGCTGCTTAGAGTTAAAGGAGAAATAATGTGGGCGATTATTTTCTATCTCTCTTCTTCAATGTGTCTTTTAATTTTTATATACATAAATCCATTCGTACTGTCTTCCACCTAATTTCCTTTTTGTGCTTGTAGTTCGGTGAAGCTGTTCAACTTGGAATGTCTGAGGGCAGAGATTGCCAGAGCATATTACTCAGTCACTATGTTGCTGTGCCCCCAAGATTTTTTACAGTTTAATACTTCATCCCTTTTTTTTAACTGAATAATCCCATTATCTGGATGTTGCACAGTTTATGTATCTATGGAAGGAGATTATGTTTGTTTCCATGTTTTGATAATTATGACTAAAGCTGCTATGAAAATGTGTGTACAGGTTTTTGTGTGGAAGTTTATTTTCATTTTGTTTGGAATTTATTTTCATGTACTTTGGGTAAATACCAAAAAAGCACTATTTATTAATCATATGGTAAGTGTATGTTTAGTGAAGAAACTGTCAAACTATCTTCCAAAGTGTCTGTACCATTTTTCATTCCCAAAACAATGAATGAGTTTTCCTTGCCCCATATCTCAACCAATATTTGATGTTGTCAGTATCTTAGAGTTTGGTCTTCTAGTAGATTTGTAGTGATTTCTCATTGCACTTTTAATTTTCATTTCTCAGGCATTCCTTTCACAGATCATGTCTTTGGTTTTGAACCGTAAGTAAAACTCATTGTCATATGCAAGGTCATCTAGGTTTTCTATCATGCTATCTTCTAGGAGTATTACTGATTTGCATTTTCCATTTTGCTCTATTTCACATGTGATCAATTTTGAGTTCATTTTTGTGAAAGGTGTGAGATCTTTATATATATATTTTTTTCATTTCATGTACATGTCCATTCATTACAGTACAATTTGTTGAAAATACCATCTTTATACTACTGTATTGCCTTTGCTCTATTGTCAAAATCATTTAGGGCTGGGGTTGTAGCTCAGCAGTAGAATGCTTGCCTAGCACCTGTGAGGCATTGGGTTTAATCCACAGCACCACATAAAAATAAATAAATGAAATATTGTGATCATATACAACTAAAAATACTTTTTAAGAAGATTATATAAGTAAATTTGTTTGGGTCTATTTCTAGACACTTTATTGGAGAAAACATTGCCTCTTCAACAAATGGTGCTGGGGAAACTAGAAATCCATAGGAAACAAAATGAAATTAAACCCCTATCTCTCACCTTGCACAAAACTCAACTCAAAGTGGATCAAGGACTTAGGAATTAAACCAGAGATACTACGTCTAATAGAAGAAAAAGAAGGCTCAAGTCTCCATTGTATCATATCAGGCCACTACTTTTTTAATAACACACCTATAGCACAACAATTAAAATCAAGAATTAATAAATGGGATGGATTCAAATGAAAAAGCTTTTCAGCAAAAGAAAAAATCAGTGAGTTGTACAGAGAGCCTACAGCTTGGGAGCATTTTTTTCCCACTTGCACATCAGATAGAGCACTAATCTCTAGGATATATAAAGAACTCACAAAGCTAAACACCAAAGAAACAAATAATGCAATCAATAAATGGACCAAAAAACCTGAACAGACACTTCTCAGAAGGTGATATACAATCAATCAACAAATACATGAAAAAATGTTCATCATCATAGCAATTAGAAAAATGCAAATCAAAACCACTCTAAGATATCATCTCACTCCAGTCAGAATGACAGCATATAAACAACAATAAGTGTTGGTGAAGATGTGGGGGAAAAGGCACACTCATACATTGCTGGTGGGACTGCAAAACAGTGCAGCCAATCTGGAAAACAATATGGAGATTCCTTGGAAAATTGGGAATGGAACCAACATTTGACCCAGCTATCCCACTTCTCAGTCTCTAGCCAGAGATAACCAAAGATCTTAAAAACAGCATACTACAGTGACACAGCCACATCAAGGTTTATTGCAGCACAATTCACAATAGCTAAACTCTGAAACCAACCTAGATGCCCATCAGTAGATGAATGAATAAAGAAAATATGTTATTTATACACAATGGAATATTAATCAGCAATAAAAGAGATTAAAATCATGGCATTTGCAGGTAAATGCATGGAGTTGGAGAATATAATGCCAAGTGGAGTTAGCCAATCTCATAAAAAAACAAATGCCAAATGTTTTCTCTGATATAAGGAGGCTAATTTGTTAGGAGCCACAGCAAAAATATTGATACAGGCACCTTTGGATTTAGTGACTGCCAGCCAGCAATTCACATTCATATGGTAATTGGACTCCTGCTGTTTATCTGGGCCCGTTTTGGGACTCAGGTTACTCATGTCACTCTTGTAATGGGAGAGTTCCCATTGGTTGGGAAAGGATGGTAGGAGGGTGTTCCGGGGGAAGTGCCCCCCCCCCTCAGGTAGAACACACGTGGTGGACCCACTTGTTAGGGGACGCACATGGCCTCTCACTAAATAAAACTTTGTCTCAGTTTGACTGGCTTGTGTTTTTATGCCCAACCGGGTTGCAAGATTGCAAACCGGCATGCACTGACAGCCCAGCAGGGAATCGCTCAGCAGGGGTGCGGCAGGCAGTGCTTGGCGGCAGGAGCGGAACTCAGCCGCCCGGGGCGGGCAGCCTGAGGCACTAATTCATAGTGGGGTTGGGAGGGGGAGCATGGAAAGATTAGATGAACTCTAAATATGGCAAAGGAGGGGGAAGGAAGGGGGAAAGGAGGTAAAAGATGGTGGAATGAGATGGATATCATTTTCTTAAGTACATCTATGAAGACACAAATGGTGTGAATATACTTTGTATACAACCAGAGATACGAAAAATTGTGCTCTATATGCATAATATGAATTGTAATGCATTCTGCTGTCACATATAAAAATTAGGAAAAAAAATTAAAGATTATTTAATTAAATTTATGTGGATCTATTTCTGGGTGCTTTATTCTGATCAATTAATTAATCAATTAATTAATCAATTAATCCATTCTTTTTGACCCAGATCAAAGACTGAGACCTGCACACTCAGAAACTATTTCTATGCTGAAAATATGATCACCCATATATAGAGTTATCAGACATTGGAGTATAAAAATAAAAGAAAAAGCAGACATGAAAAATGGACACCAGAGAATGCATTTTAAATATGATTTATAAAGAGAAGGAAGAAGTCAAAATATAAAATATCTGCTTTAAAACTACAGTGATTATTTGTGAGCCTGAATAACCCATTGTTTCTATATTTAATACAAAGATTAATTTTCATCTCAGAAATACAGTCTAAGGCCAACTTTATCCTGCTTTAGCCTAGTTAAATTATGAAGTAGACAGAGGCTGTTCTACTTTTCACCTTCATTCTCCTTTTTGCTTGCAGCAAAAGTTTGTTCTGTTGAACAATAAACAAGTTGCTGAAAATCCTCCTAAAATGTAATTTTTAAAGGAGTTTTGAATTAAATAACACATATCAGAGACTTTCTTAGGTCAAGTTCCCTAGAAGAACCTGAATTTGAGACACACCAGTGGTTTAGGAAGGGCTTGTTGCCAGCTGAACCTTACAGGACTGAATGGACAGAACAGGAGAGGGGAGAATAAAGGCAGGATGTGGCTTCAGATGAAATGTAGCCCTGCCTGAACACGTGTGGAGTCCCACAGCATAAACAGATTTACAGAGTCTGTTTCCATTGAGGCGAGACCTTTTGCAGCCCAGCAGCAGATAGTCACCCTCTGGCTTCCTGGAGGGTAAGGCAGTTCCAATAGCCCAAGGCAGTTCTCCGGGGAAGGCTGCAGAAAGTTGAGCCCTTGGCAGCATCCACAGCTACAGTTAAAAGGGATCCCCAGAAATCCGAGTGAGACACCAGGAGTATAAATTAGAGCCTTATAAAAATATTTTTTTCTCAAAAAACAATTTTTAAAGTCTTATAAGCAGAGAGGGCATGAGGGAGGGAGAAGCAGCATGTTTTCCTTATTTCTGAGGACATTCATCCAGATCCCAAACCTGATTTCTCATATATCTAACAGTGTTTACTAAACTTTTAACAACTCAAGATAAAGGATCAGTCCTTAGATATTCTAATCTGTGTGGTTCTTTCCATTTGGGGTAATTTATACACATTATTCTTTCTAATGTTTTGATTAGTGCATCATAGTTATACATAGCAGTGGGGTTTATTTTTACATAATCACACATGCATTACAAAGTAATGTGCTCCCCAGCCCTTTTTATTTTGTATTTTGAGACAGACAGGGTTTTGCTAAATTGCTTAGGGCTCAAGTTGCTGAGGCTGGCCTTGAACTTCTGGTCCTCCTATTTCAGCTTCTCCTGTTACTGGAATTTCAGGCATGTGCCACAATGTACAGCCATTTGTTGTTGTTGTTGTTGTTGTTGTTGTTGTTCTTCTTCTTCTTCTTCTTCTTCTTCTTCTTCTTCTTCTTCTTCTTCTTCTTCTTCTTCTTCTTCTTCTTCTTCGTAACAATGGGCCTTTACTTTATTTCATTTAATTTACTAAATGAAATAAAAGAATCGAATCCAGTGCCTCACACATGCTAGGCAAGTGAAACTCAACCACTGAAACAACCCCAGCCCCAGCCATTTATTCTTGAATCTCCAAAAGATCCTGAAAGTAAATAGTACAAATATTTATTATCATTTTACAAATAAGCAAACCAAGACTTGTAAAATCTGTAGACTAATGCTACTCACAAATGTTTTAGTTGGTATTTCCAAACCTGAACCCAAACTTTTACTTCCTGATTCAATGTTCTTACTACTCTGTCACAATTTTTAACAAGAACGTTTCAATTTCTCAAAACATGTTTCTTTGAACTATTCTGTTGTCTAAGCATATCAAAAGTGCATTCTTCTAGACATAGCTCTGAGATAACTCTAGTAAAGTGGAAAAGCACCTAGAATCAAATGAATATCATTTCAGGTCTCCACTTATCATTTATTATCACTATAACCATAGGCAACTCACACTGAGCTTCAGTTTTCTCCACTGAAAATTGACAGGTAGATATAAGACAATTACCTCAGGGTTGGTTTGGCTACATGTGCAAAAGAATATTCACATACTATAAACTCCTGTATAGTGTGGTCATTAAAATTATCATCCTCTCTTGCAAAAGACCAGATAATACATTGTAGTGCACATTTACTTCCTGATGACACTACACCATATCTCTGAATCTTCCATAATTTAGAAACTTTCAAATTCATAAATAATCAGACTCCTGACTTGAATTTAGATCAGATAATATCTTGTCTATTTTAATAACAGAGAAACTTGACTCTTCTTCCATTGCCTGGAGCATAATGTCACTTTGATGCCAGTCATCCGGATGAAGTGCAAAGCAAGTGCACGCTTTCTTGAGGACTTTTCCTCCTGTTTTTGAAATAAGTGAATCATTTGCTGCCTGGGTAGCAGAGTTTGGTGGTATCATTTAACTGTTTTTATAAAGAAAATATTTACACTTTACTATTTTAGTTTTTCTGTGACCTCAATTAAAATTACCAATAGAATACATAAACACAGCTCTTAGCTATAAAATATGAATTCCTATAAGTTTTTTCTTCAAAAGTTAAAAAAAAAGAATATATTCTAAGGTTTCAAAATGAGTAAAACTACCATTTCACAATGTGTGTCTAATATAAGTCAATTTTCACCCTGGCCAGTGAATGAAGAGTTAGAGGAAATTTTAAAAACTAATTAAAAAGTGGAATATTTTCATCTTTTTAAGCTTTCTATCAAAAGTTCTGGAAATTACAGAATAGTTCCTCTAGTATACTGTGCTCTGCTAATCATTTTTATAAACCATCATTGGGTCTGAAGTTTCTGAGTATGTCAGTACATTTGAGATACAAAAAGACATTTTTGAAAAATTGTCACACCAGAAATTTGAATTCAAACACATTAATTCAACCATATCTCAAATTATTTTATCAAAATAAAATGTGTGACTTGGCTTAAGGAAACTACATAAAAAATAATCTAGTATCTGTATATAATATAGTCTATAGTAAAAGAAAATATTTCCCCATACATGCCTCAATTGTCAGTTGACATACACATAATTTCCCTTTTGTTTTCCTATTTGGCTGAATTTGACCCAACAATGGATAGTTATGTGTTAATGTAAATTACTATGTGTATCCTAAGTACCTGCCATCTTAAATTTTATGGTTGATGATTCAAACTGAAGTACAACAAAAGACTTGATAAAGAAAAGATGGAGATGATGTGGAGGGAGGGAAGGGAGGCTGAGAAAAGGTGGGAGGGAGAGAGGGAGGAAAGGGAGGAATGAAGGGAGAAAGGGAAGGTCGAAAGGGAGGGGAGGGAAAAGACTTTGGGTGATATTGGATAGTCATTTTGTCACATTTCAGTTGTCTGAATTCTATCAGTGTAACATCAACTACTATAGCAGAAACTAATTTTGCAGAAGGTACCATGATTTAAATAGACAAAGGAATACGTTTTCCTGTATTTTTTCAAAGAAGTGTTTATTCTACATCAAGCATTTTGTTTTGACATTAATGTAATCTTAAAATAAGCAAACTCAAATAACTAAGATGGAAACCACTGGTGTTACTAATTTACTTTAGCTCTCAGAAATTAACTTGTGTCTGCCCTTCACATTCATGCATGAGAGGGAGGCTCTAAGAATTCAGCTATCTCAGTTTATTATTAAATCTTAAGGACAACACAAATGCCCTGGTGATCTGAGAAACTCCTTTTCTGCTTCTGGCTTTCCAGACCTCCAGTGCTTATCCAAGCTTGAGGGAAAAATAATGCATAGAGCATGCCCAAATCCTTTGGTTTAGTTTGAAATCAGTGAGCCCAAAACAACAGGAATTCTATGTGAAATTGGACTTATATTTACACATATTTTTGAAAGTTTTATGTCCAACTGTGAGATAGAAAAAAGAGTACATTAGGTCGAGCAGAGGATTCTCATCTCTATCCAATTATTTTCAGCACAGGCTCTACCTCTATTCCTAGAATTGGTTAATTATTCTTTTCTGTTTCACTAACATGCCATAATACACAATTGAGTGCAATTGAATGTGCATTGGACTTGCTAACATCCAAACTGACTCTTAACACAGTGAGAGCCCTGAAACAACTCTGTAGAGATGCAGCTCCTTTCCTCACCAAGACACACTTTAAACCTGAAAAGACCCTAGGGGACATGTGTAATTGGTTTGCAATTCTCAAAGGAGTGTCATGATGTGTTTTGATTATTTCTATAAATCAGAAAAAAAAAATATTTCAAATAAGGTAACAACTATTAACTCTTTCAGATGGGCCATGGGAAGAAATTTAAAAATTAATTATTCTAAATTAAAAGCCAGATGAATATGTCAATATCTGAGGGAGAGAGCCTAGAAAGAAAGTGATAAGCTGCTTTACACTGTGTTATGTAAATTCAATTATTTTCCCTATGTCCATGAAATTATTAAAATTCCCCTATCACATTTTCTTTTAATCAGTCTTCATCTAATAAAGAAAGGAAAAATCATTTATTTATTAGTAGAGATAGCCACAGGATAATTCCTTCCTTACTTGAGTAATAATCATACCATTCATGCCTATCGTACATGAAAGTTTCAAAACCACTTCACATGCAGGGTCTTCAACACAGAGTTAACTTTCCACTTTGATCACACCTCATTTTGGGGAAGTAAACTTTCACATTAATCAGAAATCCAAGCTTAATCATCCTGTAAGAGACAATTCAAGACCCACACTCAAGTGACTATATCTCAACTGGTCTTTGGACAGCATATTACACAGCATAAAAATATCAGAGATTCATGCTCTATATGTAGGATTTTTTCTGTTTTTAAAGAAACACACCTCACATGTTTTTTGAACAATGGTGTCTTGGTTTACAATTCTGCCATACAGAAATAACACCTAATTCTTCATATATAAGATACACATGATAGTAAAATCTATCAGATAATCACTTATTCACACTCATTTTTAAAGACTGTTGTTCTAACACATTTTACTGTTGAATTATCAAAGGAATTATATCTTATTTGGAGGTTCTGGATCAATTGGAGGGTTCATAATAAGCTAACACAATTGGTGTGGAAGTTTTTTTTTTTTTTTTTCATCTTCCTGATTTTTTAAATTCATTTCTTTGTATCTTCTATCCCCTTTCAACCTTTCTGCATAGGCACCCTTTAAACTTTTTTCAGCATGTGATCTTGCTATATATTATTATTTTGTATGCTTGCATTTTTAATTTCCGTGTAATCTACTGCACTATAAACTGATTCTCTTTCTTGATTTCTTTCACTAAGCACTGTTTTAAGATCTGCTCATGTTGCCAAGTGAATCTTGAATTAGCTTCATTGAAGTGCAGTCCTACATGGTGTGTACCAAGCATTTATATTTTTTCATTTCTAGCAATGGCCATCCAAACTGCTTCCAACTTCTCAATTCCACAAATAAACTCCTGCAAGAAAAATACACATACAAAATTCCCTATAGATCTGTATAAAAATGACTCTGGGACTTATATTCAGGAAGAAAATATATGACTGAGTGGTAATGTACTTTTCTCTGAGAACAATTACACCATTTCACAATCTCACCAAAGGGACCTGAGCATTCTTAAAGCCCATATAGCCATCAATACCTTCTGCTTTGAGTCAGGCTAAAATGATATTGATAAATCACATGGTCATTTTCATTTGCATTTATAAGAATATGATCAGTTGAAAATTTCTCTATATAGCATCTGTGTTCTCTTTAACTGCACAAACCATTCTAAAATTTTACATAATCCTAGGGGTGGAATTTGCTGCTCTAAGATGTGTATTTTTAAAGATTGTTTTGTACTTTGGTCACAAAGACATTTTCCTGTTTTTTTCTTTGCTAACTTTCCAACTCTTTACTGAATATGTGCATTTTTTAGACCATCTAGAGTCCTCTTGTACATGAACAATTTTAAAAGTAATATGCACGTAATTGTCTCAAAAGAGCAGATAATGTGTAAAAAATGGGTAATGTGAAATTAAGGAAGTATAAGAACAAGTTATAACAACTGACAAGAAAATACAGTCGTGTCAGGAAAAACAAATTGGTGAGAATTATTTTTAACAATTTCATCTTCTAAAGTCTATTTTCAGATTTTTGCAGATGTATTCTAAAACAGACACAAGAATAAAGACATTTTGTGAAGAACTATATATGAATTAAAACAGATTTCAACAAGTATTACACTGGCAATATGAAATTTGACTCATTATTACAACCGGTATATTTCTTGGTGTGAACAAGGAAGCAAACTCCATGATTTCCATTATACTTTTTCCTCATTCTTTCTGTTATCTGACACATGTGCTTTGTAAATAAACAAGAAGATGATAATGTATATAATTCTTGAATGAAAATTGCTTTGTAAGGAGTTCCCTTAATCATGAATAAAACGATTTTAAAGCAATATTAAGCATCACATCTAAGTCATTTTTATAAACCGTGAAATAATGTTTGGGTACCAATATATTTTTAAAATGCAATGGATTAGACATTTTGTCAGGTCAGATTTTCAACAAGGATACATAATTGATAATGACACTGAAAATTCTGTAGGAATGATATGACAATGGCAAATTGGCTCTATACATAAAAAAATTAAAGGAATGCTGTGGTATGTAAGAAATACCATGCTTATTATTAAGTGTAACTTATTTTTTTAAAGTCAGATTTTTCAATGTTGTGACTAAAAGACCTGACAACAACAACTTTAGAAAAGGAAAAGTTCATTTGAGGGCCCATGGTTTCATAGATCTCAGTCCATACCAACTGGCTCCATTCCTCAGGGCTTGAGGTGAGGCAAAACATCATTGCAGGAGAGTGTGGTAAAGGGAAGCAGCTCACATGATCATCAGAAAGCAGAGAGACTCTACACACCTGATATAAAATATATACCCCAATGGCATGCCCCCAGGGACCCATCTCCTCCAGCCAGCCACACCCCACCCACCTTCAGTTACTACTCAGTTAATCACATCAGGTGATTAATTCACTGATAACAAACTGTCATAAACCTAGTCATTTCACCTCTGAATGTTCTTGCACTGCCTCACACAAGAGGTTTTCTGGGACACCTCTTATCCAAATCCTAAAACTTATACAATGTTATTGAGAATATAAGATCTGCAATCCTTTCATACTCTTAAATTTTCATACTTAATTTTTTAATTTTTTCATGAAAGAAAACATAATAATAACTATGAGTGTTGAAGGTTGTAAAACAGTTTAAATAATGTTGGCAGAACTATTTCAAAGATGAATTAAATACAGAAAATTAAATAAAATGTTTAAATTGTGAAAATGTATAAGAGCAAATTTTTAACAACAGTGCATATAATTTGCTGTGCTATTATATTTGTTTTCTTTTTAATTTAGGGTGAAAAAATAAGACTGCTTTAGAAGCCAAGGAAAATTTTAAAATCTATTTTAGGAATGACACATTTCTTTAGGATAGTTAAATCAGATATTTTATTTCCTTAAATTTCTGTTCTCCAACTTAATGTATTAATTTATTAATCACTCATCTCCAGTAATAAACTTATTTTTAAATACCAGTTGTTTTGTAATGGTTTTTGATTTTCTATACTGGAAAAATTTATTTTATGAACTGAAACGTATATGCAAATTGGATCCATTTGGTTTTTATGTTTCTGTGAACATATCTACCATGTTCTGCAAGTGTATGTGTGTACTAGTGACTGCATATGTGAGTTGTGTGTTTTTTCCCTTGTCATCTCTGAACTAAACTTCCAATTTATTTCTTAAGTGAATGAAGAAGTATTCGTCACACTAATCTCTAGCTTTTACAAGCCTAAAGTTCAGCTATCTTTGTGAATATTTCTGCAATGAACATGGGAGAGCAGATGACTTCTTGACATACTGACCTCAATTCCTTTGGAAATACACCTGGCTGAGGAATTGCTGGATCAAATGATGATTCTCTTTTTAATCTTTCTTGAAGAACCTCCATATTGTTTCCCCTAATGACTATACTAATTTCACATTTTTAAAACAATATCAAAGAGTTCCCTTTTCTTCACCAATGCTTTTGTCTTTTTTTATATTAGCCATTCTCATTCTAACAGGTGGGAGATTAAAGTTCACTGTGATTCTACTTTCCAATAATCTGATGATTAGTGATGTTGAACATACTTTTCCTTCATCTTTTGACTGTTCATATGTCTTCTTATGAGAAGTGTCTGCTATTCAGAGTCTTTGTTCATTTTTAATTGCTATTTGTTTTCTTGTTATTAACTTTTTTTTTACAAACTTAATAATAACCTCCTATGAGATACGTGGTAAGAACATATTTTCTTCCATTCTACAGGTTATATCTTCATTCTGTTGATTTTTTCCTTTGTTGTAAAGAATCGTTTTATTTGATGTAATAACTTTCCCTATTTTTGTTTTTGTTGCCCATGTTTTGAGGATCATATTCAAGAAATTATTGCTTAGACCAGTGAAATGCTGCCTTCCTTCTGTTTTCTTCTCTTTTTATATAGTTTCAGGTCATGCATTTAAGTCTTTAATCAACTTTTAAAAATATTTTATATTGTTATGAGGTAGGGGTTGAATTTTATTCTTTTGCATGTGAACATCCAGTTTTTCTAGCACCATTTATTGAAGAGACTGTCCTTTCTTCACCATGTATTTCTGGTGCTTTTGTTGAAAGTCAGTTGGCAGCAAAATGTTGGTCTATGTTTCTGTGTTTAAACGAATAATGTTAGGTCCGTGGTGGTGACTTAGTGGCAACTTAGAACAAAACAGCTCACACTGGAAAAGAACATCAATCAGACTCCAACAGAAATGCCTGTCAATCAGCCAGATCTCCTGACTAACGCCTGTCAATCAGCAGGACCCCCTGGCCAATCCTGGAGTTCAGCCAACTCCCCTGACCAACTCCAAGGGGGCAGGGGACCCTAGCAACACATTTTCCTGTCCCAAGCCCTTCCCTTCCTGCTGTAAGCCCCATAAAAGTCCGGTCGAGCTTCCATGTGGTTTCTCCTCAGAACCTTCCCCTGTCCCCTCTGTGGGTCTGATCGAGTTCCGCCCAGGAGTGATATCTCAATAAAGCCTGTTTAATGGCCCTTTTAAATCTGCCTCCTTTGGTCGCTGCCTGCCCCGCCTGATCTGACAAATAACATGCTGGTTTTGTTTCGATAGCATTATGGTAGAGATTGAAGTCAGAAAGTGTGATGCCTCCAGGTTTGCTCTTTTTCAACAAAATTGTTTTGGCATGTTTGGCATCTTTAGTGGTTTCAGATACATTTTCAATTTTTTATTTTATTTTTTGACAAAGTTTGTTTCAGATACATTTTAAAATTACTTTCTTCTTTTTTGACAAAGTAGGCATCATAAATTATTAATATGTGTGTGTATGTGTGTGTATAATTTTTCTTTCATTTTAATTGATTTATTCTTCACCTATTTATTACTTTAACTTTGGTAAGGTAAAATTTACATGGGTTTTATTTGTTTTGAACTTATATTTGTTTGTATGTTTGTTTGTTTGTACCATGTTTTTTGTTCCTCTTATTATCCCCTCATAACTTATTTCTTCCACTAATAGCCAAATTTTCCTGTCCCTGTCTCCTCTATTTTGTTTTATTATTTTAGTATTTTCACTCCTCTTTCTTTATAGTCATTATCTGCTGACTCTCTTCAGCTTATCCTCTATTCCCTTTTTAAATACTCCCAATTTTCTATTGCCTTCCCACTACTTTCTGCGCACTTAAGGAACTATGTAATTCCACTATATGTACAGTTATAGAGTTTATGCAATTTCTACCCCATTCATGTTGCTTAGATTATTAATAAAGTGTGCCATGTAGTAGTCACCTATTGTTTAAGGTCTGATCTAGTTCATGGTTGTTCAGTGTTGGTGCTAATGTTAAAGGATGGCCCACATTCCTCTGTAATTGATAATTAATGCTATAAATGTCAAAGCAGCACCAGACATTTATTTTAAAGATATATATCTATTGCTAATATTATTGTTATTCCTTGAATCCCCATTCTCTAAGAGGAGCTGGGAAATGATTGAGATACTTTCAGTTCACAGAGTAAGGATCCTGTTGCTCAGCAACATTCACAACTCAGACAAGTAACAGTGAATCTTACTCCACACACAAACTATCCCCACTTTCACCTAAACAATACTTCAACATACAAAAGAAGGGTACCAAGTAAGAATTGTTAAAGGGAAAGATCGGGTTTGACTCATAGACATGTACTCGTATTGCAAAAACAGAGAGAAGTCCCTAGAATGAAAAAAAAAAAAAATAACTACACACCAAAAGATACACACATAAAAGAAGAAGAGGAGTTCATCTCATCTGATGAACAAGTCCAAGACTTCTGAAAACATATGAAAGCAAGTAAATAAACTACCCCAAAATTCACAACTCCGCAACAAATAAACTCATAGATGTAAAAGGGAAAATAGTAATTTCAGAAAGACTATTAAAAACTGATAATTGAATGTTCAATGAACTAAAAGAAGATCCAAGGAATTAATTAAGAAAGCAAATACAGAACATGAAGGATGATTTCAATAAAGAAATTAAAATTTGAAAAGAAATCAATCAGAACTATTGAAAATGAAAGATAAAATTGATCAAATTAAAAATTTACTTGAAAATATCAGCAACAGAGTAGATTTCATAGAAAACAGAACATCAAGCCTCAAAGACAGACCTTCAGGCAATGAAGAAAGGATATATACACCTTAATATTCAACATGCAATAAGTTGGGGGGGAAAGACCATCATCACAATATGCAAGTACACTGGGGCAATGTCCCTAGGTGAAACCTGAGAGTCTTTGAGAACACAGATATACAGACTAAAGGCATTAAAAATCTCTTAATTAAAATAATGGCAACATTTTTCCAACCTTAGAAATTAGATACACATTCACATACAAGAATCATACTGAACCTCAAATAAACAAAATCAAAAAAAAAAAAAAACCTCTCCAGGATACATCATAATCAAATTGTCACAAAAAATATTATTAAAAGCTGCAAGAGAAAAATGTAAAGTCACACTTAGAGACAACACAATAGATTCACTTTTGCCTTGTCAATCCAAAGCCCAAAATCAAGGATATCTGGAATGAGATATCCATGTGCTAAAAGAAAACAATTACCAATCAAGATTTCTATATCCAGCAAAGCTATCTTTCATAATTAATGAGGAAACAAAAACATTTCCATGAACATAAATAACTAAAAGAATTCATGATACCTAAGATAGCACTACAAAAAATATTCAAAGGTATACTACACTAAGAAGAACTCAACAACATACCACAAATCTCCCAAATATATGATGATCATTAGAAGAGCAACTCACTAAATGAAAATCAATGCTCAATTAAATATAACAAACAGAAATTAATAAACATCTAGCCATAATAACACTGAATAAAAATGGTTTCAATTCCCCAAGTAGAAGATATAGATTGTCAGAATTAATTAAATAACAAGATCAAATATATGCTGTTTGCAAAAGATTCATCTCATAGGCAAAGACAATAACAAACTGAAAGTAAAAGGATGAAAAATTATTCCATGCAAATGGAGTCCTAAAACACGTCGGAGTAACCATTCTCTGATCTGAAAAGGCAGATCTCAAGCAAATATTAATCAGAAGAAACAAAGAAGGTGACTACATTCTAGTAAATGGAAGAATTCAAAAAGCAGATATAACAGTAGTAATTATATATACATAAAATGTTGGTGAACCTAATCACATTTAAAAATACTTCTTGATGTTAAATCACAGATAGATCTCAATACAATAATATTGGGGGATTTCAACACACCTTTATCACCAATAGATAGGTACTCCAAAAACAAAATCAATAAAGATTTTTCTGACCTAAATATTACTATAAATAAAATGGACCTAATAGACATCTACAGACAATTTCACCCCAGAACAGCAGAATTCACCTTCTCAACAGCTCATGG
Organism: Urocitellus parryii; assembly: GCF_045843805.1. Lineage (NCBI taxonomy): Eukaryota > Metazoa > Chordata > Mammalia > Rodentia > Sciuridae > Urocitellus > Urocitellus parryii. Next base: position 87,999,630 of record NC_135538.1, on the reverse strand, counting down.
AAGCTGCTCAAAATAGACTATATCCTAGGTCAAAATGTAAGTCTTAGCAAACATACAAAAAATTTGATATAATCCCACACACCCTACTAGCTCATATATAATGAAACTAGAACTCAAAAGCCAGAAAAATAATAAAAACCACAAAAACATATGGAGATTAAATGATTATCTTAAATGAAAATGTATGACAAGGAAATTAGAGAAGAAATGAAGAAATTCTTAGAAACAAATGAGAAATAAAACTTATCAAAATCTCTGGAACAATATGAGAGCAGTTCTAAGAGAAATTTTTATAGCATTGAGTATCTACACTAAAAAATAAGTAAATAAGTTTATGTTGTATCTCAAGACCTTAGAAAAGGAAGATCAAACTAATTCCAAATTAGTACAAGATTGTGAATAATTAGGAACAGAGCCAAAATTAATGAAATTAAAAATTTCAAAAGAAAAAAAGTTACAGGATCAATGCAACAAACAGTTGGTTCACCAAAACTACAAATAAGATTGAAAACATTTATCTAAACAAACCAAAAAGGAAAGAAGACCCAAATAAACATAATTACAGATGAAAAAGGAGATATAACCAGAAACACATCTGAAATTCAAAGGATCATAAAAATGACTTTGAAAATTGATAATAACTGAAAATTTAGAAGACATTGACAAATTTCTAGACACAAATGACCCACCCAAATTGAACCAGGAAAATATGTAAAACCTAAACAGAACCATTTAAGTAATGAAATTGAAACAGCAATTTAAAAACTTCCAACAAAGAAAAGCCCATAATCAGATGTATTTATCAGCTGATTTCTATCAGATTTTAAAGAAGAACTAGCACCAGTCTATATCAAATTACTCCATGAAATTAAAAGGGAGGGAATATTCCCAAATGCATTCTATGAAGTCAATATAACCCTGATACCAAAACTAAGCAAAGACACATCAAGTAAAGAAAAGTATAGACCAATATTCTTAATGAACATAGATACAAAAATCCAAAATAAAATAATAGCAAATCGCATTAAAAAAACATATCAAGAACATAGTACACCATAATCAAAAAGGTTTCCCAGGGATGCAAGGTTTTTTCCACATATGCAAATCAATAAATGTAATTTACCACATAAGTAGAATTAAGGACAGGAATCATGATAATCTCAATAGAAGCAGAAAAGGCCTTTCGTAATATCCCAGCATCCATTCATGTTAAAAACACTGCAGAAACAAGAGATAGAAAGAACTTCCTCAACATTATAAGGGCTATGTATGACAATCAAAGCCACAATCATACCGAATAGAGAATAATTGAGGGCATTTCCTCTAATAATAAGAGTAAGACAAGGATGTCTACTATCACCCCTCCTATTAAACATTGTCCTTGAAACTCTAGCAAGAGCAAACAAGCAAGAGAAGAAAGTAAAAGGGATACAAATAGAAAAAGAAGAACTCAAATTTTCTCTATTTTCTTATTACATGATCCTATATCTGAAGGACACAAAATAGTCTACCAGAAAAGTACTTGAGCTGATAATATAATTTAGCAAAGTAGCAGGATACAAAGTCCAACACTCAGAAGCCAATATCTTTATTTTACTCCAACAGTGATTCTGCCTATAAGGAAATCAGGAAAAATATTCTCATTTACAACAGCATAAAAAGTTGGGGGAATTAATCTAAGGAGAAGGTAAAAGCCTCTACAATGAAAACTGTGGAACACTGAAGAAAGATATTGAAGAACTTTAGAATGTGGAAAGATCCCCCAAGGTGATGGATAGGCAGAATTAATATTGTCCACATGGCCATACTACCAAAGACATTATACAGATTAAAACAATCCTCATCAAAATACCAATGACTTTCTTTAAATAACTAGGAAAAACAGACCTAAAATTCATTCAGAAGAAAAAAATACCTGGACTTGCCAAAGCCATCTTGAGCAAGAGGAGTGATGCTGGAAGTACCACAATAACTAACTTCAAATTATACCACAGAGCAATAGTAGCAAAACCAGCATGGTATTGGCATCAAAATCGACATTAAGACCAATGAAATATAAGACACAGAGACAAATCCACACAGCTACAGTCATCTGATACTTGACAAAGGTGCCAAAAATATATTTTGGAAAAAGGATAACATTTTGTTTTGACAGACAGACAGACAGACAGACACACACACACACACACACACAACATCACCATGTGGAATCTAGATGTCTATCTCTCACCCTACACAAAAATTAAATAAAAGTAGACAAAGACTTAGAAATTAAACTAGAACTTTGCAACTGCTAGAGGAAAATATGGGTTAACACTCTAAGGGACTGACTTCCTTAACAAGACCCCTAAAACTCAAGAAATAAAAACAAGAATCAATAAGAAGGATAGTTTCAAATTAAAAGTTTCTGCACAGCAGAGGAAACAATTAAGAATGTGAAGAATGAATCTACAGAATTGGAAAAAAAAATTTGCCAGTTACTCTTCTGGCAGGGGATTAATATCTAGAGTATGTAAAAAACTGAATGCCAATAATAATAATATTAATAACCACAACAGATAACAACAACCAAAACAATTGAATCAATACATAGGCATAATTACTAAATAGGCAAAGCTCAAAAGAAATGCAAATATCTAATAAATGTATGAAAAAAATGTCCAAAATCCTTAACAATCAGGGAAATGTAAATCAAAACTAAGATTTTATCTAACTCCAGTAAAATGGTAATTATCAATAATACAAGTAATAATAAGTGCTGGCAAGGATGTGGAGAAAAGAATATACTAATAGATTATTGGTAGTACTACAAATTAGTACAACCACTCTTCAAAACAGTATGGAAATAGGAATTGAACCACCATATAACCTAGTTATCTCATTCTTAGTATGTATTTCAAAAGAACTAAAATGGGCATACTATACCAATTATATAGTATACAGTATGTCTGTATATATACAGTATATATATATATATATATATATATATATATACACAGTATATATGTATGTATATACACACACACACACACACACACACACACACACAGATATGTTTCTAGCAGCACAACTCAAAATAATCAAGTTACTGAACCAGTTCTGGTTCCATTCAAATAGATGAATGGATAAATAAAATATTGTATATATGAACATTCAACCATCAAGAAGAATGAAATTATGGCATTTGCTGGTAAATGGATGGAACTGGAGAATATCATGCTCAATGACATAAGCCAGATTCAGAATATCAAAGGTCAAATGCTTTCTTTTATATGTAGAAACCAGAGCAAAGTAAAAGGGAAAATGGGGACTCGATTGGGTATTTTAAGGATAAACGGAAGACAAGTAGAGTTCTAGAAGAAGTAAATTGTGGGAGAGAGAGGAAGGATGGGAAAGGAGAGGAGATTCAGAATGAATTTAACAAAATTATTGTATGTACATGTATCAATATACCAAAGTTAATTCAACTCTTAAGTATATCTATAAAGAGCCAAATGAAAATAAATAGATAAATAAATGGAAAGATCAGAGAGTAGAGAAAGGGGAATAGAGGTGGGAGGAAGAGAGGGAAAGAGGAGGCACCAGGGACTGAAATGGAAAAACTTTAATTTCATATATATAGGATAATGTCAAAAGGAATCCAACTATTATGTATAACTACAATGCACTAATAAAAGTTTAATATATATAATGTAGATGTGTAATATATAATATATGTATATACATATATGTTATATATATATATATATATATACACACACACATTATTTCAAAATTACTAAAGTGTGGACTTGGTGATAGCAACAAGGATACACATAATTTTCCTAGCTCTGATGACAAAAAGGGCCTGGGAGTAATACTGTAATACCAACGTATATATTCAATGTTCATACATTGGTTACTAAATATCTATCACTAACAAAGAAACTGGAGAGGATTTACTGAAGAAATGATAGGTGCTAGTACTGGACTGTGAGAAGTACAAGCTAAGGTAAACCTATATGTCGCGACCCCTCGCCAGCAAGGGAAACACGACACAGGATTCTTCTTTCAGCAGTTTATTCAGGACCCTTGAAGCATGATGAGAAAACAGGAACAGACAGCGAGCAGTCCGTCTGCCCTAGCTTAAGTACCCAGCCCCGCCAATGAACTAGCACTACGTGGAAAAGTCTAATAGGTACAGCGCAGCGGAAGCAGGCCAGAGCCCAGCCCCACAGCCTTACAAGGAGTTGTTTACTTCTAACAACTCTAACCGCTAAGTCATCAGAAGCAGGAAGCCAGTGCCATTTTCAGGGTGCGGTCGCCGGCTCCCAACACCTATAAGGCATACTATACTGCTATACAATAGTAAGAAAGTACTCGAAACCTGAAGAAGTTATGTCACACGGCAGGCAACATTTTGAAGGAGTATCTCCTAGTGACCCAATTTAAATCACTGCACATCAAAAGTAATAATGACTGAAATGGAGCATTCTCCACAGATCCTGAACAAACATGCATCTCTGTGTGTGTCTATGGCATATAGTGTATCTGTTTCACTAAATGATTAGAAATACTAAAAAAAATTCAAAGGAAGGGGTAAGGAAAAGCTGTTCTTTGCAAAAGAATGATGGATAGTAAATATAGGAGGAATCGATTTGAAATCATCATTTGGAGATCCCTGAAATACATTTGACACAGAATGTAATCATCAGTTAATTCAAAAACTGTTAGTTGGCTAAATGATTATTGGGGGGAAAGGATGGTTATATAGTCTCAAGTACTTTTAAAATTGTATTATTTGTTAATTAAAACTATAAGACATAACTGTAGAAATCTGTTCAAAATTTAAAATCTTTAAATAATGGATCACACTGACATTTTGTGACTCCTGCTACTGACAATACATCACCTATTTAATGCTATTTCCAAAAATTATTTAATCTGATATGATACCAAAATCATACTGAGGCAGCAATTGGCTAATTAAAGTTAAATTGAGGCTCATTCTTTTAAACAAGTGATCTCTAAAATTTCTGACAAATTAAACATTAGCATCAGTAAAGGTATATACTAAAGAGAGTGCTTCCAGTTACAAAAAGACTTTCCAATTAAATTAAATGTTTTAAATTATGTGGGTCTCTGAGTAAGTTTTAAAAGCTCTATTTTTAGGGAAAAAAAAGAAAATGAAAATTTTCAATATAAGCTATATGTTACTGTATTAATTTTAAATATTTTCTTCTGATTGTTCTGGAGTTATATCACCACATTTCTCATAATTACTAAGTATTTTATATTAAATACAATACAAATAACAAAATACTTGAGCACTCTCAGGATGGCAAAAGTGGAAATTCCTACACCATAAAGTTTGTTTTGTATATGAAATCATAAAATATTTTCATAACATTTACATACATTTTCCATCAGGCTATATGTGCAAGATGTATATGAAACAAATGAATTTTGTTTCTAGACTTTGGTCTCATCCCCCAAACATTTTGTTATTTATATCACATATGAAAATTCCAAAATCCAAAATTAGAAACACTTCTGATCCCAAGCATTTCAAGTAAGGGATAATCAAACCCTGACAATGTCTGAATGAGACCTAAAAATAAGTATTTGTCAAAAGGCACAATGGTATTCAGAGGCCTATGATACTCCACCTGACAGTTAAAATATTAATTAGTAGGGAAAATATAATACATAAATCTATTTTTAAATTTAATATAATAATATAAATCATTTAATATAGAATGAAAAACAACAAATGTCAAATTCCATGATATAGATCAGTTCTTCTTAAGTTTTTATGTATCTATGAATACCTGAGATAGTATTAAAAGACAGTCTCTGAATCAGAAGGTCTATAGTGGTGCCTGACAGTCTGCATTTCCACTAACTTCCAGTTCTCATATCACACACATTGAGTAACAAGGAGTGTAAGGTATAAGAACTATAGAAGAAAGAAATTTTTAAGAATTAGGGTAGTTATTCAAATCTTCATGAAGGAAAAGAATTTTGATACCTTAACTCTTTTCAAAAATGAAGAAGCAAGGGAAAAGAATGGTTAACAATTTGTTGGTCCTTTATTGTGTATATCCTCTCAGCACATAGCATATCAGACACAAGGTGCAGCAGTGAATACAGTGTATTGATTCATCATAATATATCTCACAGTGTCTCGTACAGAGGAGGAGTTCAATGAATATATTTTATTAAACCTAATTTCATTTGTGGCTAAGAAATAATATCAAATAAGAAATCGAGAGAGAAATTATCATGATGCAATTGTAGGTTAGTAAATAAATAGTTTTGACTACAGAGAAGCCTAACCGCAACTGGGAGGATAGGGTAAAGAAAGATAATGAACATCTGGAAATATTAGCAGCAAAGTGCTTTATGTAGTTAGCACTGTCTGAGTTGGGGAATGATATTATAAAACAATGTGTTAGGACAATTATTCTAGAAACATAAAGCAGTTTTGTTTGGAGAGGTACAAATGGAGGCCATTTTGAAGCTGATGCATAGTCTACAGCATAACCCTGCTTCCAATTTATCAGTCTTCTGGCTTTAATAATTTTTGTTTTGCCATTACCCTCTCCCAACCCCCATCTCTCCATATCAAAGTTTGAGAGTCTAGTTCCAGGACACTAGGACATTGGTGAAGATGAGAATGTGGTCATCTGTTTCCTTTGCTCATATCAATGCACTTACACTGGAAATTGATTTGTTTGAACCTTTTACAAAGATTTATTTTTAAATTATTTTTTAAAAAACTTGATGTCAAAGCTAAAGCATTATATTAATCTTTTAATCAAGCTCTTCCCTGAATTATTGATAGATTTCAATTATCTGGGCAATTATTGGTGTTAGCTTGTTAGGTGCAAACATTTACAAGTCTGTGTTACACTTCAATTTATTAGTGAATATACATATGAATATCAGGAATAACTTTTCCTGTCTATTCTTATGTTTGCTTTTCCTTAATGCTATCTTTTAATAAATAAAATGTATTAATTTTGGAGAATAACTTTTCTATGTTGTAATCTATAGCAAATAATCTATTGAAAACTACCTACAAATTTTTAGAAAAGAATTGAAAAAGGATGAAATTTCAAATACCATTTTAAATCATATTATAAAGTTTAATAATTTAAGCATCTTAATTCTTCCAAACTATGCAAGAATATACAAATATTTAGAAATAGGAAATATGTCATGCTAGGAATTTGTCTGGAATGTGTACCTAGTACTGAAAATAAATATTGAGGACTGTTATCTATTTGTTACTATGTAACAAATTACCACAGATTTAATGGTATCAAAGAGTGAAAAGGCATTACCTTAGAGTTTCTTTGTATCAGGAAATTAGGTACATATTATTGGGTTGTTCTTTTGCTCAGGTTTTACAAGGATAAACTCAAAATATAGCTCAGGCTGCTTTTGGGTCTCTTGTATATGGTCCTCTTCTGAAGTCACTGGTTTTGACAGAATTCAGTGCCTAATATTTGGAGGACAGAGGCACTCCTCTGCTAGAGGCCACATGTCATTCTCTGTTCTGTGGTCATTTCTCTAACATGTCAGATTGCTTCTTCAAGAACCGTAGAACAAAACCTCTGTTTTTTGAAATCACTTTGACTTCTTTCATCTCTGACCTCTAAATCTTTTCTCAAATGGCTCACTTGATTAGGTCATATTCACTCAGGGTAAATTTTTAGATAACTTTAAAATCAAATTGAATAGAAATGCAAAATATATCTGTAAAATCCTCTCCTCTCATCGTATTTCCTAATCTAACCATTGGATTGATATCTCAGATCATCATATCTCCATGTTTCACTCATAATTATATAGGACTGGGGATTTTATAGGACACATACACTTTAGGGAAGGAGAATTAAACCATTAAACAATTAGAAGAAAATATTCTGAACATTTAGTAGCAGTTCATCCTACTATTGGGAACAATATTCTCTACATATAAAGACAAAGAGAGAAATCATAAGGAGGTTTTATATTTGTTTATAAAATATTTCTTAATTGTGTATATTAAAACCACAAATATAAAGCAATGCAAGAAAAATTGTAAAATAGTCTTACCTTTACAACTAAAATATATATATATATATATATATATATATATATATTTATATTTATATTTATATGTAAACTCTTATAAAAGAGAATGGAACAATTATATGAACAAGAAATATAAAACATTACTCTATTATCTAATATTAATATCATACTATATTCTGTAGTAAGTACATGTTAGAGTTTGAACTTCACAATGAACTTGTGAAGCAATATTAATATTACATCTGTTATAGGTTGAATTGTATTCCCTCCAAAACCATATGTTTATGTCCTAATCCCAATTACCTCAGAAAATTACCTTGTATAGAAATAAAGTCTAAAAGATGTAATTCAATATGAATGGTAGTTTTACAAAAGAGGAAAGTTAAAATCAGAGATAGGGCTTATAGATAGAAAAATAGTGGAGACAAATAGGAAGATGTCTATATACATACCAAGAAGAAGAATCTGGAACATATCCTTTTCTTAGAGCCTGAAGGAACCAATCACCTGATATCCTTATTTTGAAATTCTAGCCTTTTCGACTGTGAGATGAAAAATTTCTGTTGGTAAGTCATATGACTTATTGTCCTTTGTTACTAAAGACTTAACTAACACAAGAGCTTTTATGCCTAAAAAATGACTTAAAGAGAATATACTACTACTATTCTAGCTAGCATCACCTTTGGCTAGATGCAGTCATATTAACATGAATCCATCTCAGCAATAGGCAGCTCATAGAAGTGTTGGGCTTGATTTTAACTCACTCTTGTGTCTATGTTAGTGTTTTGGGGCTCAATGGGTGAAGGCACCTGGTAGATTGGGTGACTAGTTGTGCTGTAGGAGCCTTGGACTGGTCCATCCATGGCAACTCTGCTCAGAACCAAGCAGAAGCTACAGTGGTTGCATACAAGCCAGTAACTGTGGGTGAGTCATCCTGGCCTACAAGTCTCCAAGGAGAGGGCCTAGTGGGAGACCACACTAAGTGCTCTACTATTTAGTGATAGCCAACACTGAGAGATGTAAAATGGAATATCAAGAATTCAAAATGTAAATTGCAATGAAATTTATCTATAGAGTTTTCTCATGGCATATTTTGCATTGTGATTTTCTTTCTTTCTGTTTTTTATTTCCTTATGATCATGTTAAGCTGCTATCATTTGAAAATAATTTCTTAAAATCAAAGGATTCTTTATAAGTCTCATGATAGCCACAAAGCAAAACTCTATTATTGAAAATGAGAAATAACAAGCAAGGATTCAAAGACACAACTAGAGTAATTAATTTATCTATGAAAGATTATATAAGATAAAGAAAAGAACTACAACAACTAGAAAACAAATTATATAATTACTACAGCAAGTTCTCATCTATCCATAATTACATTGAATGCAAATGAATTATATTCTACAATTTAAAAGATATAGAGCAATGGATTTGATTTTTAAAAAAAAAAAACTGATCCAACTATACATTGCTTATGAAAGACTTGCTTAACCTGTAAGAACACACATAGTTAAGGAACAAAATATTCCAAATGAATGGAATTCAAAAGAAAACATGAATATCCAACCATATTTATCATATAGAACAGACTTTAAATCAAAAGCAGTAAAAAACAGACAAGAAATATCATCAGATAATTCTAAAATTGGTTAAACACAACAAGAGGAAGTAACAATTTTAAATGTATGTGCACCAAATATTACAGAATTCCAATTATACAAAACAGTTTTTATAGATCTAAAAGGAGAGATACACCCTGATACAGTAGCATTTGGGGACATTAACACATGATTTTCATCCATTAAGCAATCATTTCAACAGAAAATCAACAAAGAATCATCAAAGTTATATTGCACCCTAGATCAAATGGGCCTAATAGATATCCACAAAATATTCCATCCAACAGTTGCTGAACACAAAGTTTTTTTTTACTATCAGTGCATGGAACATTCTCCAGGATGAATCATATGGGAGGCTACACAACTAGACTTAAACAAATTTTTTAAACATTAAAATCATATAAAGTATCTTTCCTGGCTACAGTGCAATAAAGTTGAAAGTCAATAATAAAGAAAACATTAGAAAATACAAATACATTGAAATTAAACAATTAAGTTTTTAATCACTAATAGACCAATGAAGAAATAAAAATCTCTTGAAACAAATATAACTGGAGGCATGACACACCAAAACTTATTGAATACAGGAAAAAGCAGTACTAACAGAGAAATTTAAATCAATTAGTGTGTACACCAAAAAGAATAATAAAAACCACCTATCATTGCATCTCAATAAACCATAGAGAATAAGAACAATGAGAAATTATACCCCATCCGATTCAAATGTATGATGTCAAGATCATTGTACTGTCATGTGTAACTAATTAAAACAAACAAACAAATTAAAAATTAAAATTAAAAAAAGATTTTTAAAAGAGTAAAAATAGAAATTATGAATATCAAGGCAAAAATATGGAGACTGTACAAAGTACTTTTTAGACAAAGAGTTGTTTCATCAAAAAGAAAAACAAAATAGACACATGCTTAACTAGACTAACTAAAAATAGGAAAGACTCAAAACCAGTGAAGGAGATACTATGACACTACAGAAATACAAAGGGCAATTAAATATTATTATAAAGTATATACCAACAAATATGATAATCTAGAAGAATTGTACAAATTCCTGGATACATATACCCTACTAAGACAGAGTATTGAAGAAATGCAAAATCTGAACAAATCAATAGCCAGTAATGACATTGGATTCTTAATAAAAGGGCTTAAAAAATGGTTCACTGTTAAATTCTAACAAACATTTAAGTGAGAACTAATACAAATTTGCTTATATTATTCTCCCTCTCAAAATATAGGAGGAAGTAATTCTTCCAAACAAATTCTATGAGCAGAGCATTGCTCTGATACCAAAACCAAACACAGACAATAAAAAAGAAAACTACAGGCCAGTATCCTTGATGAGCATTCATACAATTACCCTCACCAAAACACTAACAAATAAAATAGCACATTAAAAAGATTATTCACCACGATCAAATGGAATTCATTGTTTCAATATAAACAAATCAAAAATCATGATGCACCATGTCAACAGATTGAAGGACAAGAAACAAACATCTCAATTGATGAAGAAAAGACATTTGACAAAATTCAACATCCCTTCATACTAAAAACTCTGAACAAATCAGTCATACAAGGAATATACATCAACATAATAAAAGCCATTCATGATAATAGCTAACATTATATTGAATTAGGAAAAGCTAAAGACTTTTTTTTCTAAGATATGGAACAAGAACAAGATACCCACTTCCAGCACTTTTATTCCACATAGAGATGAAAGCCCTGCCAGAGCTATTAGGCAAGATAAAGTGATAAAAGGCATCCAAGTTAAAAAAAAAAAATCATAGTCACTTTTTTTTGCAAATGAGTGATCTCATGTATAGAATACCTTATAAAATCTACAAAAACTCTTAGAACTAATAAGGTAATTTGTGAAAATTATAGGATATAAAAATCAACCTACAAAAATCAGTAGCATTGCTATATCCTAACAGCAAATAATCTCCAAAAGAAATAAAGAAATCTTATTTGCAATAGCTCCAAAATTATAAATTTCTAAGAATAAATTTAACCAAAGAGGTGAACATTTCTAAAATAAAAAAATTTTAAACTCTGATGAAAGAAATTGAAGAAGCAAAAAAAAAAAAAAGTGAAAAGATATCCCGTGCTCAGGGGTTGAAAGAATAAATATTGCTTAAATGTCCTTCCTTCCTTCCTTCCTTCCTTCCTTCCTTCCTTCCTTCCTTCCTTCCTTCCTTCCTTCCTTCCTTCCTTCCTTCCTTCCTTCCTTTCCAAGATCCCAAAAGCACAGGAAATAGAAGCAAGCAGATTAACAAGTAGTATTATGTTGTATTAAAAAATCTTCTAAAAAAATCAACAGAGTCCTGAGATGACTACAAAATGTGAGAAAATATTTTTCATGTATACATCTCAAAAGTAGGTGATACCCAGAATGTATAAGTAACTCCAAAAACTCCATAGCACAAAACAAACAAGCAAAACACATAACCCAATTAAAATATGAGTAAGTAGATCTAAATAGACAGTTACCTAAAGAAGACACAAAATGGCAAATAGGTACATGAAATTCAACATCAGAAAATAAGGAAATGAAAATCAAGACCACAATGAAATATCTACTCACCCCAGGAAGAATAGCTAATATTAAAAAGACTAAAGATAGGGGCTGGGGATGTGGCTCAAATGGCAGCAAGCTCGCCTGGCATGCATGCAGCCCGGGTTCAATCCTCAGCACCACATACAAACAAAGATGTTGTGTCCTCCAAAAACTAAAAAATAAATATTAAAAAATTCTTTCTCTCTCTCTCTCTTAAAAAAAAAAAAAGACTAAAGATAACCAGTACTGGCAAGGATGTGGAGAAAAGGAAATCACTGCACCCTATTGGTGGAAATGTAAAACATCTATATGGAAAACAGTATGGAGGTACTTCAAAACTAAAATTAGGACTACCATATTATTCAGCATTTCTATTACTGGGTATATATCAAAAGGAAAAACGTATGTCAAGGAGATTTCTGCAGGTGCATATTCATTGGGGCATTATTTGCAACAGCCAAGAAATATGTTAGTTTTTTGTAACTGTGACAAAATATCCAAGAAAAACAACTTAAATGAAGGAAGATTTATTTTGGCTCACAGTTTCTGTGATTTCATTCCATGTCCAGTCTTTGGAAGGGCAAAGTTGCTTACTTTATACTGGCTGGGAATAAAAGAAAGAGAGTAGAAGGGGTAGGAACAAAGCATATGCACCAAAGACATGACCACAAGGACCCATTTTCTTCAACTATGTCCTACTTTATATAGTTTCCTCTCAATAGTTCATTCAGCTATGATCTGTCAGTGGCTTAATTCATCCTCTTGATGCAGTCACTTTCCAAAGTCCCACCTCTGAACTGTGCTGCATTGGGGACCATGTCTTCAAATCATGAGCCTTTGTGAGACATCTGAATGCAAACTATAATAAAATAGAAACAATCTAAGCTTCCATCAACTGAGAAATGGATACAGAAAATGTTGCACCTATACCCACTGGAATACCATTCAACCATAAAAAGAATGAAGCATGGAACTGGAGACCATCACCCTAAGTGGAATAAGCTAGACACAAACACTGACTGCATGGTCTTATTTGCATGCAAATCTAAGAACATTGATCTCAGAGACTTTGGAAATAGATTGGAGGTTACAGGAATGGAGGATAGGTGTTGAGGGATAGGAAAATTCTGATCATTGAATGCTAAATTACAATTAAGAGGCAAGAAATTCTGAGATGCTACTGTATAGTACGTAACTGTAGAAAACAGTTATATATTGTGTGTTTTAAAAAACTAGAAGAAAGGATTTTTGAAGTTTTCACCACAAAAGCTTACGAATGTTTTAGAAGATGAATATATTTAATTAGATTTAAACATTATGTAATATATACAGGTATTGAACATAAAATCATTATCCCATTAATATGTATCACTTTTATGTTTTTTATACCAAGTTAAAAATGAAAAATGAATATATTTTCTTTTAAAAATCTATTTATATTTAAAAATATATAGTAAAATTTAAAAAAGATTAAAATTCTGAAACATGTTCCACAGATCAGTATTAGAAAAATAGCAGATAAAATTAAAATATCTTTACTACTATCCTTTTTACTTTCCTTCTTTTCAAGGAAAACCTCCACCTGAAAACTTTCATGTTTACTTCTTGACTAAACCATATAGTCTGTGTACTACACACAATGATTTTGAATTTACATCATTTTAAGTTTATGTAAATGTTTCATACTATAATGCCATTTTTCCATATAATTACTTTCAAATTTGAAAACCACAATGTATCTCTGTATATAATAAACGTAACTAAGATACTTAAAAATATCTTTTTTCAATTTCAAAAATTATATAAAATATTATGCCTTACAGGATGATATGACTATTATGTATTTCATATATACATATTTGTGTGCATGCAGGCAATAATATGGATAATTATGACAAAAGTTTAGCTTTGAATATTTTCTTCTTCAAGCTTTTCATTATTTTACATTTTTAAAAGAATACATATTCCTTTTGAAATTATATATGTTATTGCTATATTTAACTTTGAAGAATCCCAGTCATACATAACTCAAAACGTGAATTTATGGAATTATTTATCCACTAGTATTCTGTAGGAGGGGGTAGGGTCTAGAACTTTTTATCTATAACAAAGGTTTAAATCGTAGTGTGTAGGGACTTAAATATATATGAAACATGCATCCACAGATACTGTCAAAATTCATTTGGGAGAAAAAAATTAAAATTGGGCATATTAGAATGCTAGAGAAATAAAAAATTATAGAAAGAAAAAAATTAAATAAATATAAAGAAGATATGGGCCAACCTAAAAAAAGTAATTTATATGGATGAAAAAAAAAAGATGACATTAAGAAACCTGACCTTTATTAATAAGATAGTAAAATTCTTTCAATGTGTCAAGCCATGCAGAGCAACTGGAATAAGAAAGCAAATTGTGTTTAATTATCAAGGTATTTGTTGAAATGCAATAGTGAGTTCTATGATGAAAACCCAGATACATATTGTTAGTATGACAACCCTATTTCTGTGGTCAGAGGAGAGCTTGTATCAGCTCAAGGCCTCTAGACAACTGCTGTCAAAACAGAGGGCACAGTAAATCCCTGGAAGTCCAAGACATTGTATTTCATTTGGAAACTCAGTGCTGGATGAAATAGCTCTCTCTTAGTGCATCTTCCATCAACTGTTCCTCTCATTTAAGTTTCCTTGTTCCAAGAACAGAGTAAGCATTCATCTATCTCATGGCATGGCACCTGGTATTCATGCCATTTGAACACCCCTGACTCTAGATAAATTCATAAGTTACTTCCTCATTGTGATGCAGGTTTAATGGGCCTCATATCAATTATGGGGAAGGACTGTTATTACCTCCCCAATAGAGCAAACTGATTTCAATCCACTTGCAGCAGTGCAAGCAAACAGTGTTCACATGAGTTAAATGAAGCAATTTTTAAACTCACAGGCAGTAAGAATAATAGAATCCTAGGATTCATGACAATCCAATAACCCAAGGCTTATAAACGCTGTCCAGGACAGGTGGATTCCCCTCTGCATGTGCTTTACATTGCACAGCAGTGCAGTCAAAGATACTGAAAGCATCTGGGTTTTATGGCCCACTGGTACCTCAATTTGTGGACTAAAATGTTGTGGGATTCCCTGTTCTTGGGGAATCAGAAATAGAAACTAGACTCTTCCAACAAGTTCCTCCCATCTCAGTAGGTTGTATGTTCAACACATTCTGCCATTATTCTGATGAGTACAAGCAGCAAATGAGAAGAGAGGATAGCTGGTCAGCCAAAGCCACATGAAGCCTACCCTGTATGAACTACAATATTTTGGAGTATTTCCTCAAGGAACAGGCCTTCCTTGACTACTGCATGAAACATTGACTCTGCCCCTGACATCTTTCTCTACTCCTCTGCAGTTTATATATGCTTAGAACACAATGGGTTCAACAGATATTGCTAACTGTTGCATAAATGAATACATGCAGTGTAATAATAACATGAAATCCTAAATTAGATTTTTCTAAATCTTATCCTTAGATTCCATGATAAAGTGTTTTTTTTTAAAAATTATATATCTATTAATATATCTTTTAAATTTTTAATTGTCTCATGTAATTCATAGTGAAATACAATAATTTAAAACATTTCTTAATTTTGCACCTAACTTCCAACTACCCTAAAATAATAAAAATTACATTTTGTGTTTTATATTTTTTGTTTTTACTTATTATGTCTTTTAGTAGTGCATTATAATTATATGTAATAGTGGGCTTCATTGTGACATATTCATACATGCACATAACAGACTTTGCTTTGTTTCATTCTCCAGTATTTTTATATTTTCAAAGCATATTATATATAGAATGAATCCTTCCAATATTACATTACAAATTCATGACAATAAATTAAGAGTATAATCAGTTCATGAAAAAATTAGAATGTGAACAGGATAAGAAAATGGACTGTAGTTAAAAAAAATCCGTCTGGTTTACATTCACCAAATGCAAGTGCTACTTCAAATTACGTTATTAATAGCATAACATGTGTAGTATAAAAATCAGGCCAAAGCACTTGTTTAGCAGGTAGAGCAATAACAAATTTTCTTCAGATTCTAATGAAAATCTCTCTAATGGAGAGAGGCCAAATGTGTATCATGAGGCCAAATGTATATCATCAAGACAAAAGGAATAGAAAACAAAATTCTTGTGTGATAGTTCCATCCCTGCTCACCTCTGCTGTTTGCCTACAAGCCAGAGCAATCCAGACATACAAGATATATTTTCCAGGTGATGAACTAGCTTTAGATTCCCAATAGTGCTAAACTTAGCCTACTGGTTCCCAGCCAACTCTACCTCTCAAGTCTTTCTCTGTCCACCTCTTCTGGGCATCTTGTTCCTGAGTTTAGCTTCTGCAGAGTTGTCTATCTCTTTGTCAAAATTACATAAACTTGTACTTCTGTCTCCTTAAAACAAAAAGTCTATATATGGAATATTATGCCTCAGTTTCTCTACTTACATCCTGTCTATTCCTTATAGGTTTCAGGTAATTAAGTAGTTGTATACTCAAATGGCTCCTATGCATTCATGTCAAATAAAAATACACTATAAGTCTTTCTATTATTTATGTAGATATTGCCTGCTAATATTTATTTGATACTAAAAAGAAAATAAACTTGGATTTGGATTCAAAAGATTTGGATTTTCATTTGAGTGACCCCATGTATGCATTAGATTAGACAAACAAATATTGAATATTAGCAACACTTTCTGCATTTAGTTTTAGGTATTTATAGCAAGGGTACACAAACATTCTGTAAAGGTCCAATAGTAAATAGTTTAGGCATTTGGGGCTACACAGTCACCCTCACTGGTCAGCTCTGCCCTTGTAGACACAAAGTGGCCCTAAACCATGTGTAGATGGCTGTGGCTGTGATTCAATAAAATTTTATTTACACAAACAGGTTGCCAGCTGGATTTGATCCACAGGCTATAGTTTGCCAATTCCTCATCTATAAAATGGGAATAACAATGGCAGTCTTGGCTCTTTTACTGAGTTGACATAATTGATCAAACACATGAAAAGGGACTACTTCATAAACTGTAAATTGTGATACTCATACATGATGTTAGTTATTATTTATAAAGATATACCTTTAGAACTCAGTCCATGAGTATTTTTATACTGGAACATTTTAATATGATTCTTAAATACCATATCTAATAACTTTACTGGCTTCCACTAGCAGCCTGATTCTAAAATCTGTTTTTGAATACAGAAATACAGAATTCTGGACAATTAAACCAATCCTTAAATGTCAAACACTTGATGATTCACCTATGAAAGATATGTGATACAACCACATCATTGTATTTGATCTGGCTAATGAAAATCAATGAAAGTGTAGGTTTAAATTAGGAAGATAAATAAAATTGATGATATAAAATTAAGTATGTGAAGTATGACACACTTTTTTACTGTGCTACCTTAAGGAGATAGAATTTTCTGAAATGGGTTTCCATCAAGAGTACTAAGAGATGATGCTATCCATTTAAATAGATTTTAATTCATTGTAAATTATAATTGAAACACAAAGCACATGAGGTGACCACATTAAAGAGTCATTGTTGAGCAAGAGGAAGCTTGATGGCAGTTGTGCTGTATGCTTGGGAATGCTGAATAGAGACAATGGCACTTCTGCTAGGAAATCTGGGAGAGCGCATTTTATGGACATCTCTGAGGAGCAATTAAACTAACTGAATTCAATTAAAAATTGGCTTTAAACCAAGAGGATATGAACTTAGCCAGGAGAATAGGGCCATGTATTTAAAAAAAATTAAAAACCCTGGACTTGGAGGCAAGAGGCAAAGGATCACACTGATTCTTTCAGATACTATCTTGAATGAGATTGTGTTATTGCTGTAATAGCAAATCATTTTAATAAGCAAGGACCTTCAGGAATTATTTCCAGGTCACTGCTTCAAACGCTGAACTAAAGAACTCAATACAAACCTAGCTAAAGTATTTAGTTAGAAATTGCTTTCAAACCACTTAAATTATTCTCCTCTTTCTGAGTATAATTTGTTTAACAGATGCTAGATAGGCCTCATTCTTACTACATAATACATGAAAAACTGCCTATATATTTAAGTAAATATTTTAATTTAGTTTAACATCATGATATGTGTGTTTAGGTGTGTGTGTGTATGTGATATACTGGTGATGAAACCCAGAGCCACACACTTGGTAATCAATCATTCTAACCTCTGAACCCATAATGGAGATTATATATATATATGTATATATATATATATATATATATATATATATATATTTAAAAAATATATGTGTGTTATATGGATTATATATATTATATAGATATCTGGTACCAGATATTAGATCCAGGGCACTGAGCCACAGTCTCAGACATTTTTTACATTTTATTTTGAGGCAGGGTCTCACCAAGTTGTTGAGGGCCTCACTAAATTGCTGAGGCTGGTCTTGAACTTGTGATCTTTCTGCCTCAGCCTCCTGAGCTGCTTGGATTACAGACATGCGCAACCATACCCAGCATCAATATATTTTTTGATCTTACAACTTCCTATATTATCCTTGTCAAAATATGTAGAGTATGTATGTATATTTAAGTGTCAGTAGCCTGTGAAGATTATTCCCAGAAGACTGTCATACTATTGTAGACCTTTAAATAATGAGGATCACAGATTATTTTCTTTTTTTCAGGGTGAAATTTACTTCTAAATAATGGTTTGAACATTCAGGATTATGAAGTGGAAGGCATGTATTTCTGCTAGATAGTTTTATATTTATTAAATAAATTCTAATGCTTGAGTTTGAACAAGTGGACTCAGTAAAAGAAAGCCTTTCTTCTGGGATAGTAAATAATAAGATATGTGGTTTTAAATTGCTTATGAAGTTATGTTAAAACATGTCATAAATAACAATCATTTGTTATAATTAATTGCTAAATTTACTAAAAGTGCATATGTGTAGAAAATGATATTGATTTATCAATAACTGTATAATACATAACTCAATTTATAGCAATAAAATACTGAAAGGGTAGCATATTGCTAGCTACTATTGGCCATAAATGGTGCTAAACATTTTGGCCTGCTTTTTTTTTTTCATTCATTGTTCACAGTAATTTTATGAAGCATTTACTATTGTTACTGTATTTTATATCTGAGGAGACAAAGTACATATGATGGAATGGGATTAGTAATGAGAACTTAACACTCTTTATCATTAATAGTTTTAATAGGGTACAGGTCATCAATGTTCTCCCAGTTTCACTGATAAAGAAACCTAGGCTTGGGAGAGGTTAAGAACTTTAATATGTGTTAGTACTACAAATTAAAACCAGCATTCTGATGTCAGAATTCACACCCTTATCTAACCCAATGGGCAAAATATAGTTCAGCAATACTGATGCCAATGTTGATGTTAATTCAATGATAGAATAAATTATTTGAATTAATCTTTATATTTGGCACCAGAACATTTCTCAAAGAGGATATCCTTGAGCTGCTTAGAGGTAAGACTTGAACATAGAGACACCAGGAACACAGGAGATAAGATAATTTTCTGGTCATTGTTCCTGGAGGAGAGAGTAAGAAATACAAGAGAAGGACATGGAAGAAAGAGATCACTAAACAATTAAAAAGGATTATATAATGTCAATGTCTAACGTGTTGGGTGGTTTGTGACGTAATCACTTCACAGGTGTGAAATTGGGGTTGTAAAACCTTTTTAATAAGCTCTCAGGAGACAGAAGATTCCTAATAATATGCCCATCTATCATCATCTATACCTAGTTCAGGTTATGGTAATAAAATTCCAACTAGTTCACTTAGCAGATTACCTTAATTTAGCTCATTCTCATTGCTAGGAGTTTTATTCAAATATTGCATGCTTATACAGTAGTTTGTAATGTTCTTCTAATCTATCTCTCATGTAAGTTTATAATTGGCAAATTAAGAAAAGATTGAAATACAATTTCTGTATTAAAAAATGAAAGAATAATCCAGGAATGGTTGTGCATGCCTGTAATCCCAGAGACCTGTGAGGTTGAGGCCAGGTGGATCACACATTCAAGAGTAGCTTCAGCAACTTATCAAGAACCTGTCTTAAAATAAAAATTGTAGAAGCGGCTGGGAATACAACTCAATGGTGAAGTGCCCCTGGGTTAAATCCCCAGATCAGGGAAAAAACAACAATAAAAAAGAATATAAGTATCAACATTATCATGGAAATGTTATGGGAATTTGATAAAAGTTTAGGTTTGTTAAACCTAAAATCTGGTTTCATTCCACGTTCCAACGGACTTAAGAGGAATTCAGCTCCTTTTGATTCAATAGATAAGATCTGGTAGCTGTTAGATTACTGACAACATTGTTTTTTTAATAACAGGATATCTGATTCCAAAATTTATATAGAATGTCAATGGAATTCACAATTTTAGGAAATACATGAGTATTGATATGAGAAATGTTTGTCTTTGCTACATAGTGATTATTTACAAAATTTGCCAGTAGCATGTATAATATTCTCTTCAAAAATTTCCATCAGTTGTTTGTTTCTTTTTGCATTAACGTAATTCATAGACATAAAAGTTTTCAGGAAATAAAAATGTTGGTTGTGGTATCATATTAACTCTTATGTCTAGTAATTACTTGAAAAGAATCCAGCAATGTAGAAACACACAGTAATGTCCCACAAATACCATTCAACACCTTTTTAAAATTTTAATACCTAATAGTAGCTGAAGTTCATATGATTATAATAAGCAATCTGCTTTTAACTGTAAGCAAATGATAGAAATTTAATTTTCCAATCACTTGAGGCTTCTTATGGAAACACTCAAATACATTGCCCAAGTCATGTTCTTAGAGTATTTTTCAGATAACTACAAGTACTTTGACATTAGCTAGAAATACACATCTCAAGTTAAAACTTAACATTCAATGCTTCTTCCAACAATTTTTTTGGTCATGTAAATTGAAAAAATAATATATGAAAATGTTTATAGTTGACATGTCTTGAATCCATTCTTATGCAATCCATGAGAATTAAGATGATCATTATTAAATATTCAAGAATGAAAGTAGGTTTAAAGATTTCAGTATTTTTTCTCACATGAAGGGAATATTAACATTTTAATAGATATCTTTAATGTTTATTATTTTGTTGTTTTCACAAAGAAAACTAAGTTTGAGATTTAAATGTTAACCTTGTTACTGAATCATGAATTGATTATTCATTACCCAAGTGATTAAATAAAATTATCCAGCATAATTAGGGATATATCTTAATACTGGTTTTATATGCTGGTTTACACATGAGGACAGATTTGTGTTTTAAATACTTACTACTTGAAAAACCATGATTCAACCCTAACATACAAATATTTATTGAAAAGAGTTTAAACATGTTCAGAATTTGCTGAAAACCAAACTCCAAAATTTATGGCATAAATCCTACTAACTATAGAAAATTTGAATTGTATAATTCAAATTTAATTCAAATATTTTTTCTATATCTTGATTTTTAGTTTGCTTCAATAAAAATATAGTCATATAAACTATAATTGTATTTGAAGAGTAGTTAATCTTTATAACTTTCTCTTGTGGGTACTCATAATCTTTGATTAGCAAATAGTCTTTAGTTTCAATAAAACACATGGGACCACAGTTGTAAAGTTAAGTATTATTTTAGTCAATTTTCTTTCTGCTGTGATCTAAATACCAGACAAGAACAATTTTAGAGGAGGAAAAGTTTATCTGGGTTCAAGGTTTCAGAAGTCTTAGTCCTTAGGCAGCTGACTCCATTGCTCTGGACTGACAACATCATAGAAGAAGAGCATGGCAGAAGAAAGCAGTTCAGAACATGGCCACCAGGAAACAGAGGGAGATTCCACTTGCCAGCTACAAAATTTATACCCTAAAGTATGCCCCTAATGACTCCCCTCCTCCAGCCACCAGCTGCCTGCCTACAGTGACCACACAGTTAATCCCTATCAGAGGATCAATTCACTGATTAGGTTAACACTCTCATAACCCAATTATTCCACCTCTAAACTTTCTTGAATTGCATCAAACAAAAGCATATCTAAATCATAACAATTTTGGAACCCATTTTCCTCTGAGTACTCTCCTGACATTCCAAAATAAACCTTCCCTTTGCCTTGAGATCAGTAAACTTCTGCATTCATCCCATGGTTCCTCACTCCTAAACTGCAAGTCCTGTAATATGCTAGTAAATAGCACTAATAATTACCATTTCTTGAAGTCCTTAATTTCCTCTGCTATATTTGGCATTTCCCATATTATTCTTAATCTTTATATTAAAGATTTGAACTAAATGATATGATCTTAATTGAGTTTTTAAAAATACTGAGACACGGTGAAGTGATTTGCTCAAGTGTACATAGTAATTAGGAGATTGAGTCAAAAAATTTAAACTTAAGACTGTCTCATACTGCTTCAACTAATGTGTTTTGGTTAGGTTTGCACTGCAGGCTATGATAATTTTCAGATTATTCCAAGTATAGTATATGAGTGGCTGGAACAAAGACAAAGCAAACATTCTTCAAAGAATGCAATGATAATCTTTTATTATTTCTATCAACAGTTCTCTTTCACTTCCATGAATTTCATCCATAAATTTAATAAATCTCAAAGGAATCTTACTGCCTCTCTTAGTCCTCAATTTACCCCATCCAAGCACTCAATAATTAGGAGATACTTGACCAGCTGTCTATCTAGGTCTATATAAGCCATGATCACCAGGGCAGTTCCAATGTAGTTCCTACTGGAAAAGAGATAAATAATGCCTTCATCTTATCAATTTTAAGAAAAGACAATGAAGTACATTTTGTTGAAGTAATCTAATATATCAATTAAATAAAAGGACAAATTATTATCTCTTTTCAAAATTCATAGGCAAAAATATCAAAGTAGTAATGGTTTTGAAAATGGAAAGAATAACAGATTATCAAAACTTGTCCTGCCATCACCTAACTGGGTAAAATTGGAAGGTTCACTATTGGTGTTTGTGTCTAAATTTCTTTTCCTTTTAAATTTGAGGGCCTCAACTCTATAATTTTTTTCCATACTTTTCTGGTCATAAGACTCCCTTGGGATTGTGGTAAAGACATAGGCCTAAAATATGTGGAAAAATCAGGATCTCCATGGAAGGAGTCAGGGATGGGAGTGTTTTAGTGAGAGCCCTAGTTCACATTGATGTTGAAGCAGCATCACTAAACACAGGAGTAAATCATTTCTAATGTTGATTACAGTTAACAAAATCCATACTTATATTTTATAATTCTGTGAAAAAGTTTCATGTAGAAGCATGAAAAGAGAATAAAGTAAATTATTTATCATTGTGAACATTTATGCTTAGTTTAGATTTTTTTTCTCTAGTGCATATATTACTTTTTGAAAAAGATAAAATTTAGGCTGGGGCCGTAGCTCAGTAATAGAGTGCTCACCTAGCACATGTGAGGCACTGGGTTTGATCCTCAACACCACATAAAAATAAATAAATAAAATAAAAGTTTTGTGTTCATCTACAACTAAAAGTATTTCCTGTTAAAGACAAAATTTAGCCTCAGTATATACTCTGTTGTTACCAGAGGCCCTGAAATGAGAAAAGTAAGAAGGATGAAATTTCGTGTCAAATACAGATAAAATAGCATAAAAGTCTTTCAAGTCTATGTCTTCAGTTATTCAGAAGGTAACATTTGTTCAATGAGTATACTTCCTTTATATCCTACAGAAAAAGTAAACAGCTTGATGTGGATCTGCATTTTTTCTTTTTTTGTCTTTTCCTCTTTTTGGTACCAGGGATTGAGCCCAGTGGTACTTTACCACTGAGGCACATCCCAGATTTTTTTTTTTAATTTTGAGACAGGATTTCAATAATTGCTGAGTTTGACCATGAATTTGTGATCCTCCTACCTCAACCTTGGAGTCACTGGATTACAGGCATGCACCACACCCAGTTTACCTTTTCTTATATAAATTACAGATTAAAGTGAAATTTCCACTACTAGTAGTCCAGTTTGAGTCAAGAAAGTGAAAAGGATAAAGGATAAATAAAATAAATGTTTAGTCTCTGTCCCTTTCCTATAAAGAAAATATAAAGATGTATTCAGAAAATAACAAAATATTTGTTTGATTTTCCTTTTAAATCACTAAAAAATTGCTTTGCAATTAATGTCCTAAAGATTAAGTCATCATCTGAGTGTGGTGCCTAGAATATAACAGCATCAACTTCAAAATAATACTAAATGCTCCCTGGGAAACAGAGGAAATATTTCATATGTTGGCATCGAATGAATAGATTAAGGAGGAAATTAGATGGCTTCAAAAAGAGAATTTCATAAGAAGTCATTTAACAAGTTTTTTCTCTTAGTATAATCAACTAACATTATAGAGAAACAGCATTGTAATAGAAATGATAAATGAAGGGAAAGTGAGGAACGAGAGATGGGTAAGCGAGAAAGGAAAGATGGAGACCAGGCAGAGATACACATGAGAGTTTATTTGTCAGAGCTGACAAATAAAAAGGCCATCTCC
Organism: Urocitellus parryii; assembly: GCF_045843805.1. Lineage (NCBI taxonomy): Eukaryota > Metazoa > Chordata > Mammalia > Rodentia > Sciuridae > Urocitellus > Urocitellus parryii. Next base: position 87,974,784 of record NC_135538.1, on the reverse strand, counting down.
CTATAGGAGAGAGAGGCACAACAGGCTTGAGTTCTGGGACTTTTATGGGGGATGCTCAGAAATCAGAGCTGGACAGGTCCTAATGCAGGCAGTTAAGTGTTGGGTTGGTATGAAGGATTGGTGAGCCTTTCTCAGAAAAGCCGTTGGGCAGGAAAGCAAAACTTTTTCCTTAAAATGGTGGCCATCCAGATGCTAAGCATGGACCTTATAATAAATCTGTCTGATATTTAATTTTCAATAGCAATTTCAAAGAGTAACCTACTTAAGGAAATGCCCTCTATATAAATCAGAACTGTCAAATTCTCTGTAGTATTCAAAATCAAGATACATACAAGGAGTTTTGATGAACAAATTGCATTCCAAAAGATTTAAAATTTCTAGTAAAATAATTTTATCTTTAAGGGAAATTTTCAGGTATTAAGAAAGTAAATAGCTGGGTATACACAATATGTGATCTTGTTAAATAAGAAGAAATAATGGAAGAAAGTCATTTGTATCATTAGTAACTGTGATACTTAGATTTTAAAAAAAATAACAATGGTAGAAGCAGAGAAGGAAAGTCATATAAAGAAGGATAAAATGAATGAAAACTTCAAAGACATAATAATAACAGGAAATTTGAACAAGACCTTGCCTTCATAGCACAGAATCCTTAATAATAAGAGAAGACATAAAGAAGTATGACTTAATTCCTACTTTGATCCATCTTCAATCAAAAATAAAATGAATTTTTACATTAAAAATATAGACCAACAATGTTAATGTTGAGCATAATGATACCCAAGACATCAAGAAAATAATAAAAGAATCCTTAGGTACTTTATATTACTTTGAATGTGATGGCTAGAAAAAATGCATCACACAATATACTTAAAGGAAGTATGAATGTTATTGTGAAACCATTCACCATAACCTTTGAAAAAGTCTCCTGAAATAAGTAGGCATAGACAAAAGACAATACATAGGAGATGACAGATACTCTATTTTAAAAAGAAAAGGGGACTGATTTCTGAAAATCTTTGTTTAATGAATCTAATTTTCATCACTGTAAAAATTTGGGTATAAATTATTGAATACATGGTTTGTGAATGTATAGGAGAAAAGATTGTAAATAGAGACCAGCCTGGATATTCTAAGGAACACTCTTAGTCTAGGAGCTGCTGCTGTTACAAGAGAAGAATATGATAAGCATATTGCATATGATTCTTATGACAAGGTATTTGTCATAATCTGTTACATTCCTGGAGAGAGGAGAGCTAAACATGGATTGGTTGTTTGGTTGGTTAAGCAAAATTCTGTCACAACTAAATCTCAATTAGTGAGCTAGGGATAAAAATGCTTATCAGGTGCTGTCCAAAGACTGATATTGTAGCATAAGATAACATCTTTGGTCTCCACAAGGAATGAAAAGTTCTGCTCCATTTGTGTACAATGAATCAAAGAATTTTCTACTGTCATGTATAACTGATTAGAACTAATAAAAAAAGAAAAGAAAGATAACATCTCTGCCTTCTATAAATTCACATCCTAGCAGAGAAAAGTTTCCAAGTACATGTTACTGACATGATATTAATGTCCATTAATATCCTATTTAACACTGGCCTGTGACATGAAAAGTGCATCAGATATGCAGATGTAATTGATTATGGGGATAATACCTAATGTGTTGAATGGTAGAATCCACCAAGGTGTCAGTAAACCAAGGGCTCACTGCACATCACACATCCTTTGGCCTTCCTTCCATTGAGAAAAGTGATTACATCAGATTAATAGACATTTCTCTACCCAAGCTCTTTCCCTCCACCAGTAATTTGAATCTGGGAAAGTTTCATGGCTGCTTAACTAATAAATAACTTCAGCTATTAAGATGCTTTGCCAGTTTCCAGATATCAGCCTTAAGTTACTGACTCATGTCCTTCCTTTTCTTTGTTTTGGAACATGGATAGATTCTTAAAAGATAGTCACAGTGCCCTATGTAAAAGGCCTGAGTGAAGATACATACAGTTCCTGTGATACAGGTCTTACTAAGCCCCCAGCCAAAGGAGAACACCAAATTTCAGTCATATGAGGAGCTACCTGAAACATGGATCCTTCAGATGTCCAGTTGACATTGCAAGACAATGTCAAGAGACAAGCCCTCCCACCAGCAGAACTCTCTCAAGATTTTATATTGCAGAGAAAACCCAAAGATTACTATTATTTTAAGCCACCATGCTTTTGGTTTGTCACAGATGTGCCCACATATGCACATGCATGTGCACTCCCCCCCACACACTTAGGATCAAACACTCAATTGTACAAAAGAGCAAATTGATCTAAATATTTCAACTGGCTGTCACATAAGTATGAACCAATATTAGATATTAGGCCATGATTAACAGTTTGGATTTTCTTTTTTTTTTTTGGTGGGGGTTCTGGGGATTGAACTCAGGGGCACTAAACCATGGACCACATTCACAGCCCTATTTTGTATTTTATTTAGAGACAGGGTCTCACTGAGTTGCTTAATGCTTCGCTGTTACTGAGGCTGGCTTTGAACTCGAGATTCTCCTGCCTCAACCTCCTGAGCTGCTGGGATTACAGGTGTGTGCCACCATACCTGGCAACAGTTTGGATTTTATTATATGGGCCATGAGAAGTTACTGAACTTAAAAAAAAAAAAAAAATATATATATATATATATATATATATATATATATATATATATATATATGCATTCCATTTGCTTTCAAAATGATATATTAATGATACATTTTGCTTTTTGAGAATAAATAATTGATTGGAAGGAAATGAACAGAGATTATTAAACACCAATTAGAATTGTCTAGGCAAATTCCACATACTTTGGAAAGAAAGATGGCAGTGAAAAGGGAAAGAATGAGATTTTAGATCTATGTGTTGGAGAATCGTGCCTTCCCCAACCCCACATTTGAAGACACAGCAGGACAGCAGCCTTCTGCAAGCCAAAGAGAGATGACTGATCCTATAGGTACCATTTGAATACCAGCCTCAGAACTGTGGGAAAATAAATGTCTGCTGTTTAAGCCACCCACTCTGTGGGCAGTCTTATGGCAGTCCTTCAAAAACAATCCAACACTGATCAAGGGACTAGATGTGGAATGATAGAAAATGAGGCAGCAAGCACATTCCCATAAGTGTTCAAGAAGATGCAGAAGTCATTTCCTGAAAAACTAAGAGAAGAGCACATTTTTTTTTAATAATCATGAGTTTTGCTTTAATTACCCTAAATCTAAGATGACTGTGCAATATCTTTAGTAGAGAATACAAGTGGTTTATTATTTAACACTGAAAACTAAGAGGAGAGATCAGTCATTTCAAGGTCATGTGGAAAAAAACATGAGCAAAGGAGACTGAGAAGTGGTCAATGAGATTACAGTGGGCTTGGGAGAGTATGGTAAAATAGAACTCAAAATAGAAGTGGATTTTCAGAATGAAGGACACACTATATCAAAAATGTTGCTGAAATTTGGAGTAAGATGAAGAAACTATTTATTCATTCAACTTGGCAACAAAAATGTCTTTTGTGACATTGACTTTTATATATTTATTTTTTTAGTGGACTGTGAGAGCCAGAATGGAGTGACAAATGAGAGGGATGTGAAGAAGTGACATACATGTGATAGACAGATTTTTAAAAGAAGAAATTAGTTATGAAAGAAAACTGAGAAATAGAGGTCAGAGAGCCACTAGTTATATTAATGGAAATGATCCAGGAAAGAAGGAGAAATTACTGGTATGAGAGTCAAGAGGACTAAGATCCAAGTTGTTTGTGGAGGGGAAAACTTCTGAGATGTGGGCAATACCTCTCTGAATATAGGAAGAAAGGAAAAAAGTGGATGAAGGCATAGGATGATTAATAAATCTACTATGTAAGATGGGGGAGTTTCCATGTGATCCTGTCTGCATTATCAGGGAAGAATTAAGGTTACCAGTTATAATTAAAGAGTTGAAGGAAAATTTCAAGTTCTAATGATTAAGTAAAAGTTACAAAGCATTTATAATATTTTGGAAGAGTGAGCTTACAGGTGATAGCTGGAGTGGTGAAACCATGGAAGCCTGGTTATTATAAATGTACAGGGATGTCAGACTGCCCAAGGGTGTGAATTTCTTCAACAGTGCTGTGCTATAAGCATTCTAGATCAGAAAGGGGGATTGGACAATACAGTATGCATGGTTAACCAGCTACAAAGTGTAGCAGATAGTGAAGTTTGTTGTAAGTAAGTTATTATAGTGATGGGCATGGAATCTATCCAGTATGTATTTGTTATCTATTGCTACATAATCAATTGTTCCCAAATATAGCAGTTGGAAAAGTCATTGATTTGGTTTCTTATAGTTTCTGTCGGTCAAGGATCCAGAATCACCTTAGTCGGGTAGTTCTGGCTCAAAGTCTCTTATGAAGTTGCAAAAGATGTTTGTTAGGCTACAGTAATCTTATGACTTGACCAAAGACCACTTCTGAGCTCACTCTCATATTTGTTGACAGGCCTGAAAAGATGTTCTAATCAAACTCTGACATGCCTCTCTACAGGACAGCTCACAGCACTGCTCGTGGTTTATCTGAGAGCTAGTGATCAAAGGGGGAGTGAAGGAGATCCCAAGATGGAACAAATAGTCATTTTATACCTTAAACTTAATTCTTTTGAGTGCTTATTATGGTTTAAATATGAGGCGTCTCCCCAAAAGCTTATGTATTAGATAATGCAGGAATGTTCAGAGGTTAAATGATTAGATTACGAGAGCTGTAACCTCATCAGTGGATTAATCCACTTGATGGATTTATAATTTGAATGTACTATTGGGAGTTAATTCTAGTCACCTGGGGCATGGCTGGAGAAAGTAATTCACTGGGGGTGTGCACTTGGAGATTATATCTTGTTTTTGGCTCCTTGCTGCTTCTGTCTCTCTCTGCTTCCTGGCTGTTGTGAGCTGAGCAGCTTTCCTTCAGCATGCTCTTTTGCCATGATAGTCAGCTTTAATTAAGGCCTAGAGCAATGGAATTGGCTGACCATGAACTGAACCTCTGAAACCATGAGCCCCAAATAAATTTTTCCTCCTCTAAGTTGTTATTGTCAGGTTTTTTTGGCCACAGTGATAAAAAGTTGATTAACACAGTGCTTGGGATTGAACCTGTGGCCTTGAAAATGCTAGCCAAGTATTCTACCACTGAGCTATATCCCCAGCCTTATACCTCAAACTTGAAAGTGACTATTCATTGCTACTGTCACATTAAATTCAATAGAAGAAATTTAGCCCATATTGGGGGAAGATGATTTCAAAAGGGTATGAGTATCAAAAAGTAGGAGTTACCTAGGGCTTTGCTAGAGGCTGCATAACACAAGAGTATAAGAAAGAAAGTAAAGAGGAGAAATTGGTGAGATCAATGGATAAAGGTCTGAACTTTTTGGAAAACTTGGTTTCATGTGGTTATTAAAGTCAGAAGACTGTAATTAGATCATTTAAACATTAAATTTTGAATATCGGAGGTTGGACAGTCATTGGTTATGACTTCTTTAATCAGAGACCATAGGAAAATGTGGCTGAATTGGCATAGATAAAAACACAGAAATGGAACTGAGAAGTTAGTGTTAGGTAAGCCATATATGTGGATGTTGAAATTATGGGAAATAAGACTGAGAGTAAAGAAGAAAACTGTGAGTTGGTAGGCAACAAATTCCATAAATGAAAGCCAGTGACATGGAAGTCAGTAGATGATGACAAGCAGAAAGACACATAAAGGGGAAAGGCAGATAACAGAACCTCAAATCAAAAGGGATCCAGACCTGAAAATAGGAGAGAGCAAGGATATTGATTTGGCCACTGACTACTTAATCAGGGTTTGGGAAAAGTATAAATATAAATGGCTTCACTTGACAGGGCTGGAAGAGATGTCATTTCTTCACACTTGAACAAGTGTCAATCAAAGGAGGGGTAGATAGAACATTCTATAAAGAGGTGTATTGGTATAAGAGAGCAAGGAGTTTTAGAAGGCAGTAATAAAAGAATCTGGAAGAAAAAGGAATAGAAAGAATGAGGGGGTGAGAATTTCAAAGGACAGGAATGGAGACATACGAAAGTTCAGAAATAATGGGTGATCAATAAACCTCCATCTCTCATGTGAATTAAGGTCAACCATCACCAAACTGCTGCCATTAGTGATAGTGCAGGGCATTAGTCTAAGGAAAAACAATGATCAGAACAGAAGAAGAAGAAGAATGGAAAGAACAGTCTGTATATCAGCTTATGAAAGTAAGGAGGGAAAACTATGGAAATTTTTGGATTTATCATCAATAGAAAGAAATTTCCAGGGTTTGAGTGGAAAAATTATAATCATATCTACCCAAGGAATTTATTGCATTTTCTCTCATTTCTTACATTTCTTATGAGATATATACCTTTATTTGTTTAGCAGAGATTAGAAAGAACCTTACATAGAGTCCATATCTTCTTGTTCACATTATTGTCAAGCTCATGGGTAAAAATGAAAAATCTTTATTTCTGGTGCATTGAACTTACAGATATTAAAAATAATGTTATAAACACAGTAACTTTACATGAAAAAAAGACAAGCAAAGTAACTGATAAGACTTTTAATTTTTTTTTTTTTTTTTTTTTTAGTTGTAGATGGACAAAGTATCTTCATATGTTTATCTTTATGTGGCGCTGAGGATCCACCTAGGGCCTCACCCATGCAAGGAAAGCGCTCTACCACTGAGCCACAAACCCACCCACTGACAAGAACTCTTGATGAGTTCATATTTACCTAGAAACATATTTCAAGCTTTCAAAGTCCATATTTTCCAAAATGTTTTTAAAATACATTCTTGTGCTTCCTAATCATGGCAGTTTCTGAGTGCCATAAGTGAAGCCTTGTGAATTGATGGCCAAAATATTTTACCAATTTATTTTTTTTTACTTGTATCATTATATGATGAAAAATGAAAATTGATGCAATCAAGGGTTTTGGACAATATTAAACTCTGGTTGTGCCTGACATGGGACGGCTTTCCACTTGAGCTAACTTGTGATAAATATTGTCTGTTCCATGTCTTTTTAACCTAACTCGATTCCTTTATTTTTTAATACTTTGTCATGTATTAGTATTCTGGGATATCCAAGTAGAAAATGATTTTTTTTTTTTTACAGAGAGACTGAATGGATCCAGTTTGGTTTCTGAAATAAGAAGAAGAAAAGAAAAAAAGAAAAATGGGAAGTTTTTTCAATAAATGTGCTAATACAAGTTAATACTTGTAACAATGTAATCTTGTAATATTTTGATCATTTTATTAGCAAGGACTATATTAAAGCATTATTATAGTAAATAAGATAATTAAGGCACATATCTCTGAAGATGTTTTAGTAATTCTTTTTAATTATGGAATTAATTTCCAGAAGCCATTTCTGTGCATATTGGAGACAATAAAGACAGATGTATCAGAAGATTTTGAACAAGGAATAATCTACAAACCCATTTCTACTTTCTAAAGCCTTATTGAAACTAACAATTTAAAAAATTTCAATGTGTCAATGTAGTAACACTAAAAAGATGGGAGGAGCAAGGGAAGAAAAAACTTTCTAAAACGAGTAAACAAGATTGAGAAACATATTTTTGAGTAGAAAAATTTTGCAGATGACATTGAATTTTAAGCAGTAATCTTGGAGAACAAGGTTATTCTCAAATATAGAAGAATCAACAAAAAAGTAACAGGAAAATATATAAAAATACACTGAGAAATGTCATTTTTCTAAAGAAATCTTTTTTTTTTTTTTAAAGAGAGAGTGAGAGAGGAGAGAGAGAGAGAGAATTTTTATTATTTATTTTTTAGTTCTCGGCGGACACAACATCTTTGTTGGTATGTGGTGTTGAGGATCGAACCCGGGCCGCATGCATGCCAGGCGAGCGCGCTACCACTTGAGCCACATCCCCAGCCCTAAAGAAATCTTAATCAAATGGATATATAATAGGAGAGATAAATTTGAAGGACTCTAACCTTAAATACTTGGGCTAATTTAAAATGCAATGTCAGTCCATATTTTGATGTGTTAAACTGATTTCTCAATGGTTCTTTTGAAAGTCAACAAGGAAACAAAATTAGTTTATATCATTAATTTGGCAATTTTGAGGTGAAATTCCTTTGTTTAGCAGAGATATATAAAGTAATATAGTGAAACATCCTCAAAAAATGTGTTACAACTGAAAAACATACATGCATATTATATATGTATGTATTCCAATAGTAGGAAATATGTGCATCATGTATGCATGTGAAATTTGTGTTTGTACATATACAGATGTCATGGACATGCACAGGGACTTAGGAGGTTAAGAAGCTAATAATTATAATTTGAAATGGTGATTTCAAAATACTTTAAGACATAAAAATGGACCTATGTCAATAGGAAGAAAAGGACATGGAGCCTAGGGTACAAACTGCTATTCTCTTTTGGTTGTTGAGTCAATATGTCAGCAATGCTTTCATGTGGAACATTGTGCAGACATGAAATAAAGTGATTCCTCCTTGGTTTGCCTTTGGATTGTGCTATTGTCAGGGTTCAGAGACCAGATTCTCCACATCCAGGGCTCTTTTGGTGAGTCTTGATTATGACCCCCTGAGGAAGTCAGTGGAGCCTGGGGTTACTGGAGACGATGTCTTGCTTGGCATATTTATCATCTACAAATCATCTGCTATAAATATACCTCAGCAGGCTCATCATCAGGCCAGCTCAGTAGCCTGCAATTTATGAAGGTTACAGGAAACAGTGTGAAGGGTGAAGCGCTTTATTAAGGGTAGCTTTCTTTTCTGACCCAGCCCTGCATTCTACTTGAATATAAATGATCCTGGGAATGAGTGCTCCTTTCCATTTAGAATTAAGCCTTTTAAAATTGTCCCCTTTGGATGTTATTCTTACATCACTGAGTCATGACATTTAAGAATTTCTAAGAAACATCAAAATCACTATGCTAAAGGATAATATGAGAAACCACTAAGTGCAAAATAGAAGCATGTTTAAACCTTATTTTTCTTTCATTTTTTTAAAGTACAAACCTTGCAAAGCTTTTTTTTCTCCATTTTTATTACACATCTATCATTAATCTCTATTTTTCTCTAGATAAAAATAACAGAACTGACCAAAATGTTTTGGAGATACCATGGTTCCAATCTCTGGAAGTTGAAATAAATAAAATGTTTCTTCTTTATATTGCTGAATGTTCTTTGTTTTTAAAGAAAATGTGTATGTTTTACAGTGTTTTGGATTTTGCCCTGAACATATAAACCATATTTTCTTTGCACATTTGTTTCAATGAATAAAAATTGTGGTAATGAACCAAAAATGCCACAAAACAAAAATGCCACTCAAGTTTCTCTCACTGGTGATTTGTTCCTGCAAACACCCTTAAAGCCAGCTGGGGAATGATTAACGTTTCCCTTACAGGGTTTTACTTTAAACACTCATCCTAGAAGAGAAAGCATTAAAGAGGGTCATTCTATTAATATGTATTAAGAAGTAAAGAGCCAATTTTAATATTTCAAACAACTCTGGTGAATAAAAGATCACCTGTTTTCACTCTAACCTTTTAAAAAATATCTTGTTCTTGGCTACACAATCGACCCAGGGGAGAGGAACAAAAAGAGGAATAAAAATACAGAAGAGTGAGGAGACAAAATGATGGGAAATTGCTTTATTCAACTTCACCTGTCGCTCATGCAACTTACCCTTAGGAAGGCTCCACACTTGAAACGAATTACCCTTTATGGTCTCCTCCCACCACATCACTGCACTATTTTAGCACTTGTTTTGCAAACCACCAACCGAGTCTACAAGTAGAGACATAGTAAGGAGTCAAATGACATTTTTGCATCCTATTTTTGAAGCTAGTTCATCAAATACTTCATTAGCCTACTGTTTAGGAGCATAAATAAATAAATAAATAAATAAGTAGGTAGATAGATAGATAAATAAATAAAAGGGGAGGGTGTGGAAATTAATCCCTTCCTTCTTACATGGAGAATCAGGCCCTTCTCTTGCTTTTTCCGGGTTTCTTCCCACCCGTTCCCCAAACTTGTTACTAGGGAAACTTGAAAAAGAAAAAGATACACTAAGACCACAAAACAAAACAAAAGTTTTGACCCCACAATCACAATCCCATTGCCATGCAGAAAGCAATGCAAGATTCCCAACCTCGGTTGCCTCACCGCAGTCCCGACAAAGCCTGTACCGAGCCTGAACAAATAAGATGTTAATTGCAGCCTTGCTGAGAAAAACTACTATTGTTCCAGGCGAGACCCGCAGCAATGGGAGCTGAGATATGCCCCCCTCTGCAGCGGACTGGATCAATTCTGAATCCTGGTGCTGAAATGACAGCTCTCCCGCTGCGCAAGGTCCGTGCTGAAAAACAGAAAGAGAAAGATGATCAAGTCCAGCATTTACTTCCCACCCTTCAGAGTCGCCTTCCCATTCTCCGCACCCCCCCCCCTGCCTTGCCTCCTGGTGAGTTTCTCTTACAGTTGGTCGCCGCCAGCCCCAGCGGTGGGAACTGAGGACGCAAAAACCTCCCAGACGCAGAAAATACCGCTTTCGGGACGTGCCTGGGTTTGAGTAGCGGTGACGTGTAGGCGCACCGCGGCCCTGGCTGGACCTCCGAGGCGCACCCCCTCCCGCCCGCCTCTCTCCCGCCCTCCCTCGGGGTCCTCCCTCTTCTCCCACCCAGCCGCTCCCCTCGCCCGCTCTCGCACACACCCGCCCTCGGGAGTCAGAACTCCAAGGCGCCCCGACCGCGCGGCGCGCAAAAGCCGCGGGCTGGCTGCCCGGCGCACCGCGCCGAGTGCTGGCGGCGGGTGCGCGCGCCCACGAGCACGCGCGAGGTCGTCGTGCGGGCGCGAGCTCGGGGACGCGCACCTCTCACGCGCGTGCCCCGGGGAGATCGAGCGCGGCGCGCCGGCGCGCACACCGAGACAGAGCTTTACTATCTCTCTCCCTCTCTCGCCTCCCTCCTCGCTGGGCATTCAAACAGCTTTCCGACATCACCAGCCAAGGATATTTCCCCCCCTCTCCTTAGTCGCCGTCCGTCCATCAGTACCTGCAGGGGGGGAGGAGGTAGAGGGAGGAAAGCGGAAAGAGGAAAAAGCATAAGCTTGAGCCTTCTGATCCGACCACGAATACTCCTGTAATAAACCCACCGCCCCAACAAATCTGCCTTAGCAGCTGCTGCCGCCGCCGCCGGTCACTTCTCGTCTCAGCGCTTTCTTTGCTTCTTGACTAATCGGTTTGCTGGGGGATAGATTTGGTAAAACAAATCTTCGTTCTTAATCCACTTCCATCGGGTTTTTTTTTGTGTGTGTGTGTGTTTGTTTGTTTAGAGTCTCCCTCCAGGGGGGCTTCTCGCCCCCCCCCCCTCCTGGTTTGGAGATTGGATTCAGTTGGATAAGGCGACAGGCTCTGGCCCCCGGGGCTTTTTCCCCCCCTTTCACTCCTCCTCTCTGGTCTTTTTCTCCTTTTTTTTTTTTTTTTTTTTTTTTTTTTGCTTCTCGTATGTGTGCATTTTCAAATAATAAATTCTGATTTTTGAAGCTGAGCCGGGGAAAATGGGCAACGGTGATTGGGACCGAAGGGGAGTCTCTCCGTCACTGTTGCTGGGACGCGTGCCTGTGCTGGTGTCTTAGAGCAAGAGCCTCTCTGAGCTTTCGGAGTGGAAGGTAAGGAAGCGGGTCCAGGGGTCACCTTCTCTGTGCCGGGGGCCGCCACCGAGGGGCTCTAGGCTTGGTGTGTGGGCAGGGAGAGCAAGGAAAGGAAAGGCTGTTGCTGGTGGATGGGGAGACTGCGAGCAAATCTGACTGTCTGCATTTACTTAAACGCCGCAGTTGAAAAGTTAGAGAAGTCTGGCGTTCAAGAAATGTGCTGGATCCGAAGGAATAGTTAGAGAGACCCGGAAAATCTGGTAGTTGTGCGTGATCGAGGTAATTTTATGGGGGAAAATTTTAGGTTAAAAGGAAGTTAAAGAGTAGGCATTGGGTCTTCTGTTGGGAAAAAAAAAAAAAAATCAGTGGAGTGATGGCGCCGTCTATGTTCAACTAAACTAAAGTGTCACCCAGAAAATCAGTTTTGAGAATAGCTAAACTCAATGCCGGTTTGCTTCTCAGTAAGAGACAAATAAATAAATAAATAAATAAATACAACATCCTTGAAACCTCGGTGGACAACCCTTAGACATCCCCTTACCTTCAATAGGGAAATACAGTTTTTTGAACAGGCCCTGCAGTCTGAAGGTGTGTGTGCGGGGGGCGGGGGGGGGATTCAGTAATTCATTTTTTATTATTTAGAACAAAACAAGATTGTATAGCAAGGCTGGTTAAAAATAAGAAGCATTATATTTGAGATGCTTACTTGAGCAGGCATGAAAGTAAAATCCAAGCTATATCCAAGCTATCTCCTCACTCTTTCTAATCTTTGATGAGCACAGCATTGCAGACATGCTCTGTCAAATAAATGGAAGCAAAAGTACCAATTTCATAAGGAAAAGATATACGACCTCCTTTTGAGTTCCTTATTATAAAATGAAGCCCCCTTTCATGGATGGAATTCCTAATTTAGACACTTATTGTCACATTGGCTCTCAACGCCTACACACTATCCTGAAGAACACTGCGCAGACCTGCATTGCCTGCAAAGTGCTACAGTAAAAAAAAAAAAAAAAAAAAAAAAAAAAAAAATAAAAAAGAAAAAAGGAAAGAAAAAAATAAAAGAAAGAAAAAGAAAAAGAACTAAATTATTTACAGAATTTCCTACAACTTTCCTCATTTGTTAATCTTTAATCTTTATTAAGAAGAAAGGCATTACTCATTCAGCTATATGCTTGAAACAGAGAACACAGTTTTGATAGTCCCAGCAGTTCTAGCATTATTTTAAACTGCTGCTATATAGAGATTTAGAGTTGGGGCTGTTTTTGCCCGTACCAAAACATAGAATTCAAATTATAATCTGTAAAATGCAGATCTATCTTCAGGGACTTTGGTCACTGGATTTGGAGTGCATGCGTTGGTGTGTGTTATGCAATGGGAAGGAAGAGGGTTTTATCCTTTGGTTCAAAGAGGACCCAAGCAAAAAAAGCATGAAAACTCTTAACTATCTATGTCTGTATGTCTGTCTCTGTTTACAGAACAGTGGAAGAGACTGCAGCTTAAAGACTTTTATAATTAACTTGGCATCACTTTTATCAGCTCAAAGGCTGAACCAAAAAGCAGTGTCATTTATTCTAAGAAATAACTTCTTAAAGGTTAAAGCTGAAAAATATTCAAGTTATTTTTGGATAACAACTTACAGAGGTAAATATAATCAAGGACTACTTTATTATGCAGGTCCAGGGTTAAAAATTAAAAAGAAGAGAAGAGGAGCTTTGGAGCTGTTGTTTGAGAGAGCTATTCGAAAATTGAAATCTACTAGGAAAGAAAATGCTAATATCTTTTATCTACCATGTGTAAATCTTAAGTTACAGTAGATAAGTCTAGACACAATAACCCTAATTAAAAAAAAATTAAAAGAAGCCAGCTCAATTACTGCAGTTCTGGGATTTTTCACTGACATCGCCTTTGGATACAGATACTAATACAGTGATCCACTTTATGTATCCCAAGAGGGCATGTCACATTGAAATGACTGCCTCAAATCCTGGTTCAATGGTGATGCTGAACAACAAGTCTTCCCTGTGTATCTGCCCATCTATGCCTTTTCTCAGATGGTGGCTTTAATATTCTACTAATTCACATGAAAGCTCTTGTTTTTGCACAGGAATTTTTTATCAGTTCACATGGTAGCCTCTGAAAAGGCAAGTAGGGGCATTTGGGAGATGATGTTCCATCTGGAACAAATTATCATTTGTGCTTTTAAAATTGTGGCTATAATTTATTGTAATTACTTTTCACATTTAAGAGAAAAGAAATAATGTGGTGACAGCTGCTCTCAGATTATCAGATTAGATTTTGTGTGATGTTTACTGCAGACAGAAGACTGAGGGAGAGAAACGGTTGTACAGATTGATTAAAAATGTTTCAATGATTAACATTTAGGTTATAATATTTTAAACCCCATGTTTTCCTTCTTCATTTGATAGAATGATAATGGTTGTGGAGGAAACTCTGGTGGATAAATTAGGGCATTCCTATTAATAATCTATTAAATGTTATTTTTAAATTGAATGTTGAGAATTTGACCATGGTGATGGGCCACGTGAGGGCGCTGTTCACACAGCAACAGATAATTTCCCAGCATTATAAAATAAAAATTACCTGCCCTTTTTTATAAAAAGGATTTTTTTTCACTGAAATCTTGAAAACAGCTGGCTGTAATATTGGAAGGAGTTTATTTTTTCAATGCGTGTAGACTCCGACTTGCATTTTACTTTCATTGCCATTTTACAGGCCAAATGACATAGGATGAAGGCTGTTCGTAACCTGCTGATTTATATATTTTCCACCTATCTCCTGGTTATGTTTGGATTTAATGCTGCCCAAGACTTCTGGTGTTCAACTTTGGTGAAGGGAGTCATTTATGGATCGTACTCTGTAAGTGAAATGTTTCCCAAAAACTTTACAAACTGCACTTGGACGCTGGAAAATCCAGATCCAACCAAATATAGCATTTACCTGAAATTTTCCAAAAAGGACCTTAGCTGCTCTAACTTTTCCCTCCTGGCTTACCAGTTTGATCATTTTTCCCATGAAAAAATAAAGGATCTTTTAAGAAAGAATCATTCTATAATGCAACTCTGCAATTCCAAGAATGCTTTTGTTTTTCTACAATATGATAAAAATTTTATTCAAATACGTCGGGTATTTCCATCTGATTTCCCAGGATTACAGAAAAAAGGGGAAGAAGATCAAAAATCTTTTTTTGAGTTTTTGGTATTGAACAAAGTGAGCCCAAGCCAGTTTGGTTGCCATGTATTATGCACTTGGTTGGAGAGCTGCTTAAAATCAGAAAATGGGAGAACAGAATCATGTGGGATCATGTATACAAAATGCACCTGCCCTCAGCATTTGGGAGAGTGGGGGATCGATGACCAGTCCCTGGTTTTGTTAAATAACGTCGTGTTGCCCCTGAATGAGCAGACAGAGGGCTGCCTGACCCAGGAGCTGCAAACCACTCAAGTCTGCAATCTTACCAGGGAGGCCAAACGACCACCCAAAGAAGGTAAGTGCCCCAAGATTGGGGAAGATGGATGCCAGCAAGGGAGGGGGAGGTTTGTGGCATGGAAGTGACATGTGCTGTTTCAGTACTCAGACCTAATCATTTCTCCTTTGCTCTGCCATCTTTGGATTTATTTGATTTGTGGATCTTCACTGATGAAGGTCTCTTAAGCTTGTTTTAGGTCTCAAGATTTTGAAGATAGAATGGTGACAGTATAGCTCAGTGACATGCCTATGAAGTGCAGGTGGAATATTCAGGAGAGAAGAGATGCAGAAATGTGAAGTCAGCTTGTACTAGTGGTTGGTAGAGAGAAGGAGAGAGAGGGGTGCCTTTTTTCAAGCTGCATCCCCTTGAGAGATCTACACACACATACCCCACCTGTGAAATGGATTTTCAGACTTCTCCCTTTTGCTCCAATCCAGCAAATGGTTCCTTTCACTTGCTTTTCCCTGTGTGACTTATCCTTTTACCCCTTTGAGCTGGGTTGACATGACCAAAAGGTAACTCTCCAAGGCAAACCTATTTGGACCAAGAGACTATGTAACATCTGAAAATAGGGGTACCCGGGGGCCAGACTTCTGTTTAAGGTGGTTTGTACAATAAACCTGGCACTCTTGCTCTTTGGTGGGCCAAGAGAAACACTGGGGGAGCAAACTGTCTGGGTCAGGTCTTGAGGTTATGAAATCTGCAGGTTAATATACATTCTGTTCTTTAAAGAACTGGGGTCTGCATTTTGCAAGTGGTGTTTTGCTATCTTCTCAGTTTCCTGTTGATATACACAGAGAGAGGGAACATCTCAGAGGTGAGCTAGAGGGAGGGGGGAAAAACAGTGCAACGGAAATGCGGAGAAAAAATAAAGTATAAGAGTGATTTGTGGCTTTCACCCAATCCTCAGTGGAAGAGCTATCAGAAGATTTGAGATTGTGGATTATGTTTAATAATGCAAGAAAGCATGACATATTTTGAGAAAATGACTTTCTTGTTTGGAAGGTTAATGGCTATGTTCCATTCCTTTGAGGGCAGAGCTGATACATATTCCTTCTTACTCCCCGTCCCTGCAACCAGAGAGTGTGTTGATTTCTTATGCAGGAAATGTTTTCTGATCACCACAAAGATCCCAGTCTGTGGAAAGGGACAGCCAAGCTCCAGTCCCTCTTTCCTCCCCCTCCCCCAACAGAAGTTGTCTTTGTGACCAATGTAAAATTGACACGTTGTTGGAGAATTTTCTTTAAGGGTAGCCAAGGCTTTGTAAGGGAGGGAAAGGGGAGGGGGCAGAGAAGAGCCTAACTAGTTTAACGCTGTTTCTCTGCTGGCTGCAATTTGGGGGATGGGAATTACTGTAGAGCAATGGCACAAGGGGAAAAGACCTGTTAAGGAAATAAATGCTAGCTAATGACAGTGACAGAAAGGTGAAAACCTTTCAAGATTTCTACAGGTCAGTGTTTCACTAACAGCTGTGACTGAAGAAAACAAAGTAGTTTTAAATTACAGGAGTTCTTTTCTCTAGTAAAAATCCCAGAGAAGCACTTGCAACTGCAGGGATGGTATTTAACACCATTTAAAACTAATTAGTGTCCCCTAGAATAAGAAGCTACAGTACACACAGAAAATGTGATGTTACAAGCTGGCTAATAAAACCAATTAACATCAGAAACTAGAGTTTTTTGTTTGGTTTATTGCCATTTTAATAAAATTTGGAAATCTGTTTCTTTAATGGTTAAAATTCTATCAGCAGATTGACTGGTTATGACAGAGGAGAGAGAATCCACTTTTGCAGCTTTTCTTTTAATGAAAGATATCAAAGGGAAAAAAAACAAAGTTGTATGCATGATTTTCAACCATTTTTCTGGTCATGGTCATGAGATGTGGGTTAAGACAGTGCTAGAATTTATAGAAGTTGTAGTTGACAACCATTTGATTTGTAAGTGAATGAAAATAAGAGTGATTTTTAGATATTAGATGCTTAAATCACATCAAAGAACGTTTATTTCTTGTAGCTAATTGGATGCCAAAATGGAAATGGATGTTTCTATAGACAAGTAAATAATTATTTTGAAATTATTATGTTGATAGAGCTGAATTAGGAAATTTATATAACAAGGAGGAATTTATGCAGTATTAGTAAAATTGTATGGTGTATATTCCCAGAAGTCTGAATTTTGTGCTTTTAATTATTTAGATACTCTGAGTCAGAAAGGTAAGGATAAGAAGTTCCTGGTGACATAATTGTAACTGATGTGTTTGTAGGTAATTCTTATAAAATATAGACTACAGAATTCTTGGACTCATTGAATGAATATATTGAATGAAATAAAACATATCTTGTCTATGAAACATTGTAGGAAAAGAATGTGAAAATCTAGACTCTTAATTTAGTCAAATTTATGCAAAGTATATTAAATCTTAAATATTTGATATAAATGATATATGAACTACAACAAAAGAATTATTTGATATCATTTCAAACAAACTATCTTATAATGATATTCATAGGGCTTGAGGTTAATAATTGCATATAGTTATATTGCTTATATTTAATTTGGTCAAGCTATCTTATTATTATTATATTTAATTCTTGATTTTAAAATGCAGTTTTAAAATATTCACATGTATTTTATATTACCTGATGTTTCACATTTTCTATGGAAAAGCACCCAATAAGTCATCAAAGAAAGAAATACAGGATTACTCTCCATAGTTTTTGACTTCCATTTTATTCATTGTAATAAATATTGACTAAGAAGGTCTGCCTTGAGTAGAAATTTTTCTGCCTGTATTACTGCATAGATTTGGCAGGAGAGTTCTCACACTTAATTCAATGCAACTCTAGATTCCTTTGTGTAATGCTAGTGGTGATGAAAAACTACTCAAAATGTTGAATGTCATGATTGTCTCCATCGGAATTAAAAAATCATATTTTGTGATTGCTGAGGAAGCAATAAACTCTCTGGAATGGGATACCTACTTTGAGAGAGAATTTCTACTAGAATGTTCTTTAGTAATACACGCATGTGCTGAAGAATTTCATAACCCTAAATGACAAGAAGAAAACTATTATAGTTTGTAGTCATACCAACAATTACAAAATACAACATTATTGGATAGATGCTTCATTCAAATTATTGGATAGATGCTTCATTCAAATACTAAATTTTTGTGGATTTAAGATCTTATTGAAGACCATATTCAACAAATTTGGAGGTTATATACTTATGGAAACTTAGTTATCATTTCACCAGTTTTTATTTGAAATCAAGAAATCAAGTAAATAAAAAAAAGGAAAAATAATGATGTCATAGTTCAGGTAATTTTTTAAACCTGTCTACATATAATGGATATATACATATACATAGGTTTCAAGATTTTGGAGATAGGGTGGTGAGGACAGTATAGCTCAGAGACATGCTAAGGAAGTGTGGGTGGAATATTCAGAAAAAAAGAGATGTAGAACTGTTAAATATATGTATTTTAAGGAAACTCAGATAACATCAGTGTTTACCTGGTTTTCAGATACAAGTCTGGGGACAGACATTTATTCATAAAACAATCTCAGTTTTCCTGAAGGCTTTAGTACACTTTACAGGATTCTTTTACTGAAGATTCTGGACTACATAGCTAAAATATAAAATGTGGCCTCGGATTTTATTTCTTACCCCTTCATTTAAAATAAATAATTAAAGCAGTTTGAGCAGAAAAATTCCACACCCGTATATCTACATCACATAATGAGCCTTAATGGAATCTTTGTTTTCTACTTACATCAATGGCTCTACTTATGTGAAAGGAAATTGGGATCCCTGTATAGATTCCAGGAAATCTGAACACACACACTCACTTGTCTTCCCCCTGTGCCTCTGCTAATCCTTGACATTCCACCCACCCAGGGGAAGCCTCAATCTGTGCCTGTCTAAACTTCAGCTCATGTGTGTGCACACACAAGCATGCACACTTTTAGGCACATGCTTACACTCTTGAGGAATGTTCATTTATTTCCTGCTATTTTTGCCCTGGCATTACTTTTTGAGCTGCCTTTCACCCTCTTCTTTCTACTCCTTTGATCTTATTTCCTTTGTGACTAACTTCCATGATCCCGCAATCTTTATAAGAACGTACAAAGTTGTACTGAATCTGTTTTTCCTAAAATGTCACTCTAGGAAGATAGCAAATCAATTATAATCAAAAGAATAAAAAATATACCACTTTAGGAGAGTAGTTGCCTTTTACTTCCCCCACTTAGGGGAAGATGAATACCATTCATTTCATTTCCAATTCCATTAATGTATTATTGATGGCAGTTCCTGATCTCTAAGGGTTTCTTTAATAACATTTTTAAAAGAACAAGAATGAAGTTTTGAGAAATATTTTAATTCAGTATGTTTATTTTAAAATATTAATAATTAATGTGATTTGCCCTACATGACCATCTAAAAAGAAATAGTGGTAAGAGAATGTGTCAGTTTCTGTCTTCATCTCTCTGTCTAGTTCTTTCTTCTTGAACAGTAATAATATTTCTCAAATGCTCTTTTCCAGAATGTAAGATAAACATATATGATCACTTTTTAAGAATGTGGAAAAGATTATTGCTCATTTAGTTCAGTGCTTTTTTATTAATTCTTGACTGTGAACTATAAATATAGTAAGAGCAGAATATCGATAAAATTGGGCTGGGGTTGTAGCTCAGTGGTAGAGTGCTTGTCTCAAACATTTGAGGAACTGGGTTTGATCCTCAGCACCACATTAAATAAATGAATAAATATACAAATAAAATAAAGATATTGTAAAAACAAAGATAAAATAATAGTTATGGTCAAGTAAAATGCCATAATTTTTTCTTTTATTATCTTAGAATTTTGGAAGATAATTTAGAAAGTAGTTCATATATGTAGTGTGTAATGAAAAAAAAAACCTCTATAATGATGCAGCATGTTTTTTGTAAGCAACAGATAGAAAATATTAAGAGAGACATTAAAATGGAAGTTAACTGTGCTGTGTACATAGTTCATGTGCCTTGATTGCACATCTGCCAATGTGCATTTCAGCAAGATTTTATTACAGCTATGGACAAACATAATTGAAATTAATTTTTCCCCAAAATTGAGATAGGAATTTTACTTTGCTTAGAATCTAACTTCATTTTATCCTTCTTTTTACTTCATTTCCTACAAGAATCAATTATATTCTTGAACTGATATTTTGATATAGCTAATTCTATCAAGTATAGCTATCTTTATAAGCAGTCTGGTATTTGTTACTTACAAAAGTCAACCAGGCCTTGAATCAGAAATCACAGTTCTTTAAAAAGTAAACTTGTCTTTTTTTTTTTTTAGCATATTTGCAAGGTTTTTAGATCATGAAGCAGAGAGCCATACTTTAATCTGCCTTTCCACATGACTGTTACTTTGTGCTACTATTTTTTTTCTTCTCACATTTGTATGGCTCAGTAATGCTTCTTTTTCAGGGTACAGAAAAATAAAAAATTACATCAAGAATGAAAGAAAAAAACTAATAAAATTAATAGCTTGGGATACTATAGTTCTTGTCAGTGCCTGTGGAAATTTCTTCTCAATTCAATTAGCTAATAAGATAACAGAGGAGTATTAAAATTTTCTAGGTATGTCACTTCATTGAAATGAAAAAAATAATTTGTTGTATGGTAGACTTCAGTCCTAAGAATGACTCAGACACTTGTAGCACCTTTGACAAGTGACAGCACTTGACTTATTAATAAAATGGGAGAGATACCTATCATAATGGAATGTTGTGTCAAATGACATTGCACATATAAAACACTAGCCACATTTCTCAATTTTGTGAAGGTCTTTATAACTATCAACATCTTTTTTTTCCCTATCAAATCTTCTCCAATATCTGATGGATCAAAATAATTTCTGATAAAAAGATCACACTACACTTAATTATTTCTCATTAAATTTCAGATATTTTTAAAAAATATTTTTAGATGTAGGTGGACACAATACCTTTATTGTTTATTGTTTTATGTGGTGCTGAGGATCGAACCCAGTGCCTCACACATGCCAAGCAAGCACTTTACCACTGAGCCAAAACCCCAGCCCCTATTTCAGACATTTTTATATTCTTATAAAGTTTTCTTGTACGTGTTTAACATTATAATTTTTATAATTTGTGTGTAATGGCATAATCTAGACATGGATGACATGTGTCTAGGATGGAAAATGTTAACATCAAAAATATTAAACTGAATTCTCATAGTGTGCCACATGTTTTGTTTTGCTTCCTTTTACCTCTTAACTAATTTTCCATATACAAGGTTGGGCTCCATTTTATCTTTACTTTTTCACTTTTGGATTGGGGAAGGAGGAACAGCAAAGAAGAGAAGTGACTTTAGTCATCACTCTGTGATGCTATTGACAATTGGGCTTACAAAGTTTTGAGAATCATTGTAACCTTGTTTTAAATGTGGGAGTGTGTGTGTGTGTGTGTGTGTGTGTGTGTGTGTGTGTGAGAGAGAGAGAGAGAGAGAGAGAGAGAGAGAGAGAGAGAGAGAAGGAGGGAGGGACAGGGAGATAAGAGAGGGAGAGGTACTTTCATTGGTTTAAAAACTTTCTTTCCTTTGTATTTTCATTATTATACAGATATTCATTTATTTAGGAATCAGCAGTCTACTGAGTACTTAGCCCTGATGTATTGTGTATGGAATCCTTTTATTAATGAGTGTAAACCTGGGGTCTAGAATGGGAATTTGGTTTGGAAATCTTAAGAAAGATTTCCATTATTTGTATGTGAATATGAATGAAACTCTAATGAACAGATTGAATTCAAAGGAATGCT
Organism: Urocitellus parryii; assembly: GCF_045843805.1. Taxonomy (NCBI): domain Eukaryota; kingdom Metazoa; phylum Chordata; class Mammalia; order Rodentia; family Sciuridae; genus Urocitellus; species Urocitellus parryii. Next base: position 87,952,770 of record NC_135538.1, on the reverse strand, counting down.
GTTAATAATGAAATAGTTTGGTTTTGAAAGTGTAGTCTCCAGTATAATAAATGGTAGGTCTGTACATTAAACATGGGTTCTCTTAACATCCTGTGTATTGTAGGTGAAATAAATATTTACTGGGAAATTTCTGACTGAGTTTGAAACTGCACCTGATATTCCCTTGTGAAGCAGGAACAGTTGGTACAGTTGTGAATCTTCTTCCTGTTTCTCATTTGTCTCATGTAATATCCTTGTATGGTATTTAGTATATCTGGTTGACTTTACCCCAACTTTTAAATTCTAATTTAAAAAAACTGTTTTTATTCTTTGGCTATAAACCATAGAGAGTTGATAACAATGATGTAGATTGTCACTTAATTGTTTGAACTTGTCTATGAATTTAGGACAGTTAACAAAGACTGATTAAGCCTCACAGATGTGTGTACATTCTGTATGAGATAAAGAAAAGGCAGCATAGCATTTCCACATCTTTATGTTGTTCTTCATTTATGTTGATGACTAATACTGGAACTGATCTACCTGGTAGACTATGAGTCATTCTAGGTCTAGAGAGGGATCTTTTGGACATCACTACTAATGGGCAGCAGAACTATTGAAGTTAAATTGTTTCCAAGTATTTTAATCTTTGCCAAATTATACAAAATGAAGATTATGTTTTGATATTTTGTTTGAAAGGAAATTATATTGAAATGCTAGTCTATATTAAACCATTGAGATAAAAATCGTTGTGACTTTGCTGGGATTTCTCTCACAGAATTTTGGTCAGTTATTATAGACCACTGAGCCTCAAAATCCTCTGTAAGGCTTACATTTTCAGATATTGAAAAGAAAGCAAAACATTTATTATTACTAATTTGAAGATTCTAATTTTTTAAAATCAAATTATAATATGTCATCTGTAAGACTCCACACAATGCTGTATGCTCTATATGCAGTTATCTTTGCAACTATGATGCAGGAATTTTATTGACTTGCAGAGAATGACTTAGCAACTAAGTTGTTAATGGTTAATAAAATATATAGTTTGCCAGAAAGTGCAGCAAGTAATAAATGCATAAGAAAAACATGGATATGCAGCAGTTAATCTCAAAATTGAGTGAAAAAAAGCTTTTTCCAAAATTATGTTTGTTGATGAGCATTTTCCCCTAAACCAACTACCTATTGCATATTCATTATGCCTAGGACATATGAAATGTGAAGGCAAATGGTTTTTGTTTGAATTCTACCATATTAAATGAAAATGAAATAATTTACCTGCTGACCAATCCTGGATATATTATTCTCAAATTATTTCTTAAATAGCAAGTTTCTTTTGGAACAGAGTGTTGTTTGGAAAAATAGAACAAAATGGGCATAGGAATGACATTAGAACACTAATGGAACCAGATTGCAATATTTAGAATATTGTTAAGTTCACTCAGACATTATAAAAAGCATTAAGGAAATTGGGGAGTCAACCAGAGAAGGATAACTAGGTGAAATCACTTTTTAGCAATAGGTATGTTTAGGTAATAGGAATGTCTGGAAATATTTGTTTCCCTTGGTAATGTACTCTCCTGGTGAGTTACTATTGATGTTCCTTCCTTTTAAGGTGATTAAAAAATCTATAAGCTTCAAAAAATTAATTTCGGCACTTGAATATCTTAACAGTAATAATTTGTTCTCCAATAAAACACACTTTAAAGAAAAACTTCATATACATATCTCCTCTAAGAGAGTAGAGAATTTTATAAATTAACAGAATATAATAAAATATGACATTCAGTAAATGCTTTCCAGTTTGCAAAGTGTTATTGCACATATTGTTTTATTTGGGCAATAGCTATGTGAGTCATATATTATTTTTTCCATTAGCATGCATCAATAATTGCAGAACATGCTAAAGATCAGTGTCTTCATTTTTCTAAAACAAAACACACAAGTTGGTTCAAATGAAAAACTGGAACACTGGATAGCCATAGATTTTTTTGTTTGTTTGTTTCTGAAGCACTTGAATTTGAATCACGAATTGACAGTTATAAGGCTCTTTCAACATTACTAAGTCCAAATCTTATGCAATCAATATAATCCTAATCTGCAAATATATAATGGGAATGTGATTTCATCTGAACACAACTCATTTTGGAATTTATATTGAATAGCATCTCTATAATGTAAAAAGAGTCCCCATGACAGAGTCATGTGGGAATATTTGATAAATTTAATCATTTAAAAAATTATCTGGAATCTAGCCAGGAAAATAATCAATCTATACTTTGCTATAGCACTTAATGCAGACTAGTTTTACAAATTAACTTTGATTCATTAAATTATTGTTCTAGTCACTATGTGTTATTGAAATAAATATGGGTCTCAAAATTTTTGTTGTTGTTGTTTTCAGTCTATACATGTTAATGTGTTTCAGGTTCAGTATTTGCATAGATTTCTAAGATGATCTATCTTGGATTTTTACCTCTTTATTATTACCTGGTGAAGTCTGTGTTTTGGAGAAACAATGTCTTTATGTTTTTTTGGTTATCTTATGGTATGCTGACTTATACATGTTGAGGGTGGAAGAAGAGCAAGGCTAGGGTGTCTTCCTCCAGGCTCCTCTCTGGTGGTTTGCTGTGAGTGGAGTATGTGCCTCTGTTGGAGGTAATGTTTTCCATCAGGCCACTTCTTTTGAGGCTCTTGTAGCCACTCTCAGAACTGAACTAGCAAGATCTGTAATGTATTTTCCTCTCAGATTGACAGCATCTCTTAATTGACAGCACCTATTTCCTCCTAAAACCCTAAGACAGAGGTGTACCATTGTGGTAGTGAGGTGATTTCTGATCACCTGTGAGAATGACTTGAAACCAATGTTTCAAATTTTCAGACTTCCATTTAATGTGCAAAAAGCTATATAGAATACTACATCTTTTTGCAGATTGTCACATAGACAGTCAAAGTGAATAGGGAAATAAATGATAATAGTAATAATATGAATAACTTAAAGAATTAATGAAAATTAAAATCAACCAGTTTATTTTATCTCAAATGTAATTTTTATACTTAGTCTACACTTAGTATATACATGTACACATCTTTATATTAATAATTCCTTTCAATTTAGAGTCTTCAAAAGTTTTGCTATATTGACCTGTTTTTTGAATGTCTAGCTTTGCATATTCCAATTATACATTGTTTTCGATGCTAATGTGACACTGGAACATTTGAACTTCCCTGAACATGCAAAAATATTTCTGTGTGATTGACAAGTTAAAATAAGTTACTTCAAAACTCTCAAATAAGACATGAAAATTCCTGACAGGTGAAGATTTAGTTCTAATTTTATATCATTTAAAAATATAAAGATAAAATGAAAATGGAATTTTCATTGCTAATTCAATTTTATTTTGCTTCTTGTTCTTCCTATCCTTCTCAAAGCAAATAAAGAACAACAACAGCAACAACATCAACAACAACAACACACACATTTTGAAATTACTTCTTTGTTTTATCCTAAAGAAAAAAATCATGGCAGCTAAACTTAGAGTTTCATAATTAAAATTACAGTATTTTATTTTTTCTTTATGATTATCTGTTGCCTTTTTATAACCACAAAGGAGCACAAGAAAGAACTGTCTGAAAAACAACAAAAAACAAAGACTCATCTGTGTCTTTCTGAACTTATTCTGATACACAAATGTATTAAATTTTTAAATTGGTAACACAATAACCAAAGTTAAGTGTATATTGGATATTTTGGAAATTTTTTTTCTATATTCCCTACTCATAATAATATTGGGAAAGAAGGCACCTTGAGAAGACAAAAGTCTGTTTACTTATAAAATCTATCTATATAAATCTGGCGGACTTGCAAAGATCTGCTTCTGCACAGTAGACTGAGAAATTACAGTTTATTTTGGCTCCCCAAAGAGGCCAGTGTCCTTTACAGACATGTTAGCTTGTGGTCAGCTTTCTTTGGCAGACCTCGGGTTTTGAAACTTAGAAGATGAACAGTGTATATTTTTTAAGTGATGCTTGAGAAACTAACCAGTTACAATGGCCTTTTTTTATTTTCACTAAGCTTTACTTTCATATATGGGAAAGTAATTACCTCTGTTCCATTTGCACAGAATACAATCTTTTAATGCCTTGCTTGAAGTGTATTAAAATTCTACTCTCTTAAAAATGTATGGCTTTTTTTCTCGTTAGTGGTTTCCGTGGAATTTTCCAATGACTATATTTTGGTGTTCAATTGGTTACAAAGGGCATAAATGAGTTCTAGGCATAATAAATATTGCATATGCTTGCCTCTGGCCTCTGCATCCTCAGACCACAGAAACCACAAAAATAGATCTGTGGGAATTTAGAAGCAGAGTAGAAGTTGATCCACTAAATCAAAGCACTGATTTAGAAATAAGTAAATGGTAGGATATGAAATATTACAACCTTTTCCCCTTAGCAGTAGAACTTGATTTTGTCTCTCTCAATTAAAGCTAATATTTAAGTCCATATGTAGGGGTGTTTTGGTTGAGGTGGTCAGGAGGCACAGAAGCCTGCCTAATCAGTCTTTCTTTCCTTCCTGTTTTGGACCTAAAGGCAAGTCTGCTGGAAAACCACTGAAGAAATATAAATCTTAGTCTCCCCATGATGCTATGCAGAAGAAATTAATGTTACAAACGATTTTCCTCTGAGAAACCATTGTTTTCATTCTTATTATCACCAAGAATGTGTAACAACTACCATTTTGGTTTTTACTATGTTTTGCTCAGAGCAAGATTCATAACTTGCTTAAATCAAAGGGCCCACATACTTGTGGTCAATTTTTCTCTATACCCTGCTTCCTGCTACCCAGCACAAAGCTCAGGTTTGTCTTGGTCTGACACCCAACCCACATGCAAGCCCTTGGCCTTCTCTTTGTGCTTCTCAGCTCTCTTTGGGTCCCTCTTGGGAAATATCCCATCAGTGATCTCGGCCAGTTCTCCATCATGTCTCATCCTCTCTGGTGGGTATTGGCTGTCTCTCTCCCAGGCATGTATCTGTGTTCCTCTGACAGAGTGAACTTACAGTGAAGCCATGCTGGGTTTAGGCCAGAGGTGAGATTCCTTCTTATCTACTCCATGCTACACTTGTCCAGTAGGAGACCTGCTCATGACCTACCTTTTATTTCTATCACGCAAACACTTTCTTCAAAATATACTTAGAGCCAGTTTGCCCTGAGAGTCCATGTGGGACATGATGGAAGCACCACAGTTCTCCATCTTTCTCTCTATTCTTTTGGACATGAAAACACTTGCATCTTATATCATATACTCCCAAACACCCCTTTCCCCCCAAAATTAAATTACTCTAAGCAAATCTCTTGCTCACATATTAGTTTTCCTAGCTAAATACGAATATTCGTTTAGAATCCTTTTAACTCTGTCATTGGTAAATATTCAGAAGCCCTAATTTAAAATTTTTGTTAAGTATTATGTTTGTGTTGTTTTCATTCTGGCTCTCCCTTTTATTGTTTGTTTATTTACTTTTGTCATCAATAAGTCAGTTACAAACTGCCAAGTTTCTTGGAATTAATGGACCACTAATTTTTGTATGGGACCAGTTGTTTTTTTGTAAACAAATATTTCTATAGTAGTTCATGGGGCATTTCTAACTAAGTACTGCTTCATTAATTTTAACAATTTTCTTGTGAGGTTAATTATGTAGCAATAATTAACCTCCCCTTTGAGTAGGTGGGCTTTTGTCACTGAAGAATTCTTCTCTGAGAGGTGGGAGGGGAAATAGACTGATGTAAACTTTAAAGGGGCCTCTGCTTTTCTTACTGGGGAGGGAATAGTTCTACCAATGTGAGTAGCATGCTCGCAAGCCTGCTCAGGGGCAGTGCTTTTCATCTATTTTCCTGGATTTTCTATTCTCAAGAAGTTTGGATTGTGATGTGCTCATTAATTATATGAGGTATGCTCCAGGAGTCAAAGAAGAGTATGCAAACCATTGAGCAACTGAAAAATTAAAATAGAAAACAAGTGCTTTCTTCTCTTTATTTTATTTATTATTATATATTCTGAAGAAAATTCAAGAATGGAGCAAATTACCTGTTTATTTCCTACCTGTGTGTATATCTCATACACATATACATATTTATACAACTATTCCACATTGAACGCTTACAATTGTTACATGCTTATATAATGTGAAAAGGATACTTTTCCAAAGTTTGAAAATATTCCTTGTTAAAATGCATTTACTGACTACTAAATATACATTTAAGAGAGAGGATCATAGGAATGACAATAAATAAAAAAATAAATAGAAATGTATTGCACCTTTTTAATAAATGCATTCCAGTTAGTATTCTGTGGATTTCTATGGATATATTAAAGTTTTAAGAACGAATTTAAGGGTGAATTTAAGGGTGAATTGTTTGCCAGTTATGTTTCTAAAACTTGAAAACATGTTTCAATTTGAAAAAAGAATTCTATATTTAAGCTCTGAAGAATGCTCACTTATAATGTTATAACAAAATAAGTCTTAAATTCTCTGTAACCATTGATTTTCCTTAGAAACTGTGTTAAGTACTAGATTCCACATATCCCATAGCTGTAAATTCAGTTGTTTCAGGTTTTAGATATTTCCTTATGAAAGTTATTTTTAATATATATTAAAAAGAAAGTCATTTTATTATATTATATATATGTGTGTGTGTGTGTGTGTATGTATGTATATATATATGTATATATATGTATAAAGAAAGTCACAGCAAGACACACCATGTTATGGTGATAAAGAATCAGAATCCTTGGTTCAGATATTGGCTTTTTCATTTCCAACTCTGTGGATTTCACAATATGACACACATCTCTAAACTTCATGGTTGGTTTTTGTTGTTGTTGTTGTTGTTGCTTTTCTTTTCCTGTGAAGAGAAGCTGATTTTGGTGAGGAAGTTGGGAGATTGAATGAGGTGGTGAATGTAACATAGGTGGACACATACACATAAAACACATCAATGCCTGGACTGTTAGTACAAGCTGAATAAATGTTTAATTTCATTAGTTAGATGACTTGAATACTTTGCAACTTGTTTCTGTACTACAACAAATAAAATTTTCATTCATAATGAATGAATAAAATAAAATAAAAACTAATTCATTTATTTATAGGCCTTGTAGAAATTAACATATCTCTTGGATTGTTCAGACTACAGAAGTGCACTGTTTCTTTTACTCTTTATTTTCCTCAGAGTACATATGTTCCTAAGAAACACCATCTGAATTGACGTACCTATTCTCCTATACTCCTCATTTTAAAAAGGAACCATTCTCTTCACACATTGCCATTTTTTTCTTTCAAAATGAAATCAGTGATGTTTGATTTGATTTGGCCACCTAATCAATATCATCTTCTGAATATTTTCTTGACAGTATGTACATCCCTTTGATCTAGTTGTTTCTGAATAATGTTAGAATCTAAATGGATTCATATTATATGGTTATATCAAGTTAAAAGCTGTATTCATATTTCTTTCTAAGGATTAGTACACATGTTAAAATAAAAGAAGCTATTATTATGAGCGATCAGTTTTCTTGAGAAATATCTTACTCACTGCCTCTTTTTAAAAATTTATTCATAGGCTTAATGTAGGAAAATAGCAGTAAAATATGAATCCACATTTCATTTTCTGAATAATCATTCTTTTTTATTTTCAATTGTGTTAAGCTTTTACTTTTGGACATTACAAACAATAGTTAGAAATATGAGGCTAGGTTTGTAACTTTGATTCTGAGAAATTTTGGATTAGAAGATTGAAGAACTGTCTTCTGGGAGAGATTTTGCCATTAACATCAGCAATTTTGGGCAAGTTGCATCTTTTTTTTCTGACAGTTGTAGTTTGCACTTTTATAAACATACAAAGGATCATCACAGGATTGTATGGGAAATAAGACTACAAAATATGAAAGCCATTTAGAAGTTAGAGAGTGATATCCAAAATGTAGTTGTTATTATTGTTTCCAACATAAACTAATAAATGTTTTCTTTTTATTAGTTTATTTCATGGGGATGTATGGGAAGTAAGGATCTGTCTTCTAATGATACGAATCACAAATTGTTGGATGATGTGATGGGCTTGACATTTTTAACTAAGATTCTGATATTCTGTTGAGAAAACATTGATTCTTTGATTTTGCTTTTTTTTTTTATGTCAGTGGAAGGAGTAAGAATTTCAGCTTGATTTTGAAACATTTCAGAGCTTGATTCCTAGCTCCCCTTCCACTAGCTATGTGATTCTTGGCAGTTTGTTTCATGTCTGTGAACTACATTTTCTTCATGTGTAAAATAGAGGGCAAATCTGTGCAACTTCTTTTTTTTTAATGCACTCTGTGCAAAAAGAAAATAGGATTGATGTGCACATAATGTAGGAATGGGCCATTCTCTTAATTCAGGTTTTTAAAAGTAATGCATACCTTACGTTTAGGTTGCTCACAGTAAATGAAGTATAATGAGTTCAGTTTTATTCAACTCCATCTTTCGTCATCTGTAGATGAAGTTCAGAAATTTAATGAATCACTTCATAATAAGCTTCCACTCTTACATCAGTTAGACAGGCAACTTAAAAATAAACACATCTTTTTTTCCTTTTGCTTCCCAAAGTCAAAAGCTAGTATTAGAGAACAACAAACATAGATGTAGTCTTTTTGAAAATTTATGCTAAGTGTTAAAAGAAACTGGGGGAAATTTTAATTTTATAGACTATTTTTTTTTCTAGGAAGCAAAGTCACCACAAATAAGCATGGGTCTCTATTCCATGTTAAGTTATTAAAAGTTAAACGTGTTAATTTTTAAGTAATGCAATTTAGGTGAATTACAAACAGACTAAAATATGGAATAATGTAGGTAGAGCTTCTTAATTTCATGAAGTATTTTTGTATTATTCCTGAAATTTACAGGAATCTGTCCTCTGCAGGTCTTAGGTTGAATATTTAAGAGGACAAATATAATCTAGTAGCAAGCTATGGTGTAGTTCTGATGTGATTACTCAGCAAATTTAGTAGATAAATTAAACACCTAATTTCTACCTAAAATACTTTTGAAGACTTTTGACAAATGTAATTACTTGCTAAAACTTTTTAAAAACAGTTTTATGCCTTTGAACAAGTGGAACAATATTAACAGGTATAACTGTATTCTGATTTTCTTATATAAATCTTACTTAATTCAGGTTTTATCAGCCTAACATATTTATTTTGACTAATTATAACTTGCTTAAACTGGCTTTGCACAATAAAAATCCTAATGTAATAAAAAATTTCTGTTAAATTGTCACTGGTGGGGAATGGCTACTTAGGAAATCGATTCATAGAAATTTGCCATCAGCACTGGGTGTTTTAAAGAGAATACAGATGGAACAAAACAGACACTAGCTGATACTTTTTTATTTCTCTGTAGACTTCTTTACTTATGTATTATATGATCACAATGTCAATGAATCCCTTTCTATGAGCTAAGTAAAATCTTAGGTTTTAGGCTTCCTGGGAGTCCCATAAGATACCTAATATAACTATCATTTTCCAGATGAAAAGCAAGACAAAAAGAGGTTAAATGACTTGCTCAGTGCCCTTTCATGAAGGGGCAGAGCTAAATTCAAGTACATGCTCTTAGCCCTTGCCCTATACCACCACTCTAAAGATAAATGCAATCTAATATTTTTCAGTAATCCAAAAGTCACTCAACTCAGGCAATCCTTTATAACTACATTAAAATATAATAAAATTTTAGTTTAAGCATTTCAAAGAATATTTCCTCAGATATGTTTAAGTAGCTCCATTAATGCTCCTTCCAACATTGTTTCCCAAGCTGTAGGTTGCTTTGATCTACAATAATAATGGTGCTTTCTTCTTATTATTAACAAGTTGTTTATTCAGAGAACTCTTGTATCATCCCTCCCAGGAAACCTCCAAGTGATTAAAATTGGGGCATTAAATTTTGACCTGCTTTGAGACATGCAAAGCTTATGAAATGCCTTTTGCTCATTAATAAAAAATTTTTAAATATTTTCAATTAATGTAAATGTTCATTTAGATATAGCTGTATTTTTTAATATTTTGTTCTAGAAAAATATGAATGTCTTAGGTTAGGGGGGCATAGATGTGAAATACTTTGCAATTTAATTGTTTTGAACTTCATTTAGCACTACATTAACAACTAGGTACTTAATCTTCTCTGTAATTATGATTGTAGAAGATCAAAATAAAACTAGAGTTATAATTATCTTTTCTTTATAAGTTGATGATTTTAAGTTGGTAAGATGCCATTATATTCAACAAAATAGTTTACAGTTAGATTAAGTTTCTCTAATACTGGAAGATACAAGTTATATATAAAAACAAAGAGAGGTGAAAAGTTCATACCCCAGCTCTGGGAATATTTTGTTTACTTTTTTGTCTTTAAAATATATAGTTTTTAAAGTCTAAACTTTTATTTACCTGGGCACTGAAAATGAATACTATCCTATTAGGAATAGATAATACAATCTTGAACAATTCTTTTAAAAAAATTATTTTTAGAATTTTCTTAGTCCTTGCAACTATTACTGAAAATCAAACTGATTCAAACTTTTTAAAAAATGATAGTGATTCAGTATTTTAGGGTGTAAGAGTTTCCTGAGAGAAAGTAATCAAAACAAAATTATTTTTCTTCATAAAAAGAACAGCTACTTCATTTATTTCAAGCAGGGTAATTCAGAGACTTTTATGTAGGCCAGTGGTAGTCAAAAGCTAAAGAAATAACATAATTTTAAAATTATGATCAGAAAAATACATCAGAAAACTTGTTTTCCTTCCATTTTCTCTTCATTTATTTATTTTTTTATTATCTTGAATATCTTTATATTTACATGTATTAGGAAAGCATATTCTCCCTTAAATAAATTTTAGTCTGAATTTTATTGATTTTAATGTATTGTGTAAATATTTTTATTACAACACAAATATACATTCTGTCAGCCCCAATGCTAATTGCTTTTACATTTCATCATTCCAAAGTTATTGCATTCACATTATTCCAGAATTCTTATGTCTTGCTAACTATATAGAAGGACTTTAGGTGCATGATTAAAAATATTTTAATATTTGCATAATTTAACAGATGAAGAAGAAGCATTTAGAAAACCATTCCAGGGCAATTTACTTGTTTTGAACATCTGGTTAACAGCTGGAGTAATGAAAGTTAACACAGCAGTACCCATCTTTCACACTGATCCCCCATGCACACAAACCACTAGGAAGGATTAACTACTATTAATTCTTGCTTTTTTTGCCATAAGGATCTGCTTTTAAAAAGGAAAGCAGATTTGAGAATTTTTAACTCTACAATATCAGCTGAAATTTATATGCAATATATGAATAACACTGATTAATACTGGATTTCAATTTAATTAACATAAATTCCCAAAAGAAAGCTAGCTCTTGACAGCACAGACCATTATAGTAAAATCCCTAGGTAATTCATATAAGCACACATTAGGCAATAAACAATATTACAGTAATAGCAAATGTCATATCCAGCAGAATCTTAATGTTGAACTGACAAGTAGATAGTGATCCTATAATTTTATTAGGTAACTTATTTGTTATATATTTTGTAATGTACAATATATAAAAATAATATACAATGTGTTTTAATAGTTTAGGTTTTTATGTTTTAGCATGAACATAGATTTTACATATTCATTCTTCTATTTTTCTTTAGCATGTTGATAACTTTGTGATGCTTCAGTTGAAAATGTTAAAATGAATTTGTACGGTCAGTTCCCAGTAAAAAAATTTAATTTCCTAATTTAATTTAAAATATAAATAATCATTATATGCTCAATTACCCAGTGCAGGAAACATCAGAATTTGAGGATATGAACTGTCCTTCCAAGTTACAAATCATCCAAAGTCATTCAAGTTGAAATTCCTCCCTTTTAAAACTTTACCTCCATATATCTAAATTTCTAGGTATATTTTAGGGCATATTAAATAGAGTGATATTAAAAGAAGGGCTTGAAACTCTTGTGAGGTAAATCATAGTAGACTGCTTTTAAGTTGCCTCATATTTAACTCAATGCTTGAGTGACACAGCAAGAGATACTGTTTTATACTTGCTCTTATATACTAATTCAGATTTTAAAGCTTTTTGTCAGGGAGTAGAATTGAGTTCTATCATGGATTTTCTTTTAGCACAACAATAGTTTAGCTTATGCTGTGTTATACTAGTTGTAGACACTGTGTGTGTGTGTGTGTGTGTGTGTGTGTGTGTGTATGTATCTCTAGTATATATGGCATAAATTGGATCAATGGCTGAAAGAAAACCATAATGCATGGTGATATCTTTCTTCTTAGTAGGATTATTTTTATTAAAAATTATATGATGCCTCTATGTAGTATAATTCATAATTATAATTATTATAAATATACATAATTTATAATGTATATCATATAAACATATAGTGTATTGATTTACCTTGAGTCCTAACCAACTTGATATCCCCTGAATAAGCCTGATCAGTTTTACCTGCTTAGTTTTCCAACAGGCTGTAAATAAATAAAATTATCATGGTAGTAGAGGAGCTTTATGACAGGATCGTGGAGCTGTTAGTGCCAGGAATGTGCTAACATCTTTGATATTAACTTGAGAAATACCAGGTACATTTTGGCTTGGATGAAGCAGCTTTATAAGACCCCTTTCTGTTGCTGAAATTCTCTGATCTTGTCACCAAGACCACCAAGACTTTCTGACCACTGCTGTCAGAAAGTCCCCAATAAACTGGACTTTGCAATCCTGGTACTGTACCTTTTTCTTCATTCTTAAAGCACCTTGTGGCTATTTCTCACACATGGGAACCAGTTGTATTAGGACATGTGACATTTCAAGATGATATAATACACTGCGAGTTCAATAATTTTATATACAAAATTGTTTGGAACTTCATTTTCTGAAAAGTACCATTAGTTATAGTATTATGTTAACTAATGACAAACAGATATTTATTCATATATTATGTTGTTGGCATTGAAATCAGAGCCATGAAATATTAATAGGGAATATTTTTCATATGTACCTCAAATGATTAGAGCATTTAAGATTTTTACCATTATTGGGAAGAAGAAAACATTATAGATGATGCAAAAGAAATGATCCATACGGCCCATGGACAATATGATTTAGATTTTGTTTTCGAAGATTACACAAATTAATTTGATTGAAACTGATTTCACATATAAAAGAATATTTTAGACTTTTCTTGAGTAGAGTAGAAACTGAATTAAGAAAGGAATGGGCTCCTTTAGACTTAAGTGGAACAGATCCTAGAGTTCTTCATTTAAGCTAAATGCTTTGGATTTTAATCTCATGGTAGCAGGGAGCTTAAGAAGGGATTTGTGATGAGGGTAGGAGGAGGCAGGCAAAAGTTGTCATTGAAGAGGGTAGAGGCGGAATGAAGTTGAAGTGAGCTGAATTAAGGTATTTGGGAAGGGAAATAGAGAACTGGGTACTTTAAGGGGACTAATGATGGGGCTTCCATAGTAATCCAAAGGTGATGGTACAAAACCAGTATTGATTAAAAAGAAGCAATGAAAAGTACTGTGATCAATTTGAGGAAACTAAGATGGAGAGGCTCTAGAAAGTTTAAAAATGATGTTCCAGTGTGAAAGAAAAGGCCTGAGTTTTGATGATTATGGAATTGGTACAAGTTAGGAATTTGCAACTTGAGCAGGTAAAAGTTGAGTTAAATATGGTGCAAACATATTGCACTGAAGGTTTTGGCAGATAATGAAACTGGCAATGTCTGGTGGAAAATCCAGCTGACTTTGATATTAGATCTCTGTCACTTCATAGCTATGGATTTACCACATAGTGAATTACATAAATCTAAGGAGCTTAGAATAGTTCCTTTGATACTTAATAATTTGATACTTAATAATTTGGGGTAGGATATGAAACAACTTGAGTAAGTAGTTTAAGTTAATATTCAGAGTAATAATTTATTTCATATTATCAGGACTGACCACAATGTAAGATGAATAGAGAATCGAGGTGAAGGTCACAGGATAGGGCAAGATCTTTGAGAGTACTCAATCATTGTCTGTGGTGAGATGAAAAAGCCAGGATTCTGAGGCTCAAGTAAAAGTTTGATGAGGAATTAAAAGCTATGGTCACAGAGGTCATGCCTTTTAAAAGTATTTTTTATCCCCAAAGTATGCAGAATCTAATGTTTAATGCCAAACACAGTGTCACATACTTGTAATGCCTGGGAGGCTGAAGCAGAAGGCCTCTAAGTTCCAAGGCTCAGCAACTTTGACCTTCAGCAACCTAGGGAAACCTTGTCTCAAAATGTAAAATAATAATAATAATAATAATAATAATAATAATAATAATAGGTCTGCTGGTGTAGCTCAGTGGTAAAGTGCATCTGGGTTTAATCCCCAGTACAAAACTTAAAAAAGAGGAAAAAAATCTAAAGTTTAAAATACAACTTTACATTATAAAAGGCAAAAGGAGGGCCAAAAATGGGCACAATAGAGTATTTCATTATTGATTAACTACTTACATATATTCTTTAAATATTCATTAAATTGTCATTATCCATATTTCATGGTATTTGTAAGTTCTCTGTGTGTTTGTAAGGGTATAGTGATTTCATTTCTATCCTAGAAATGGAGAGGTTGTGTTTAACTTTACATCTGTTTAGTTATAAGCATTGGTTTCAATATTTGGAAGAAACGGTAAGAAAGATACTCATTCTCTGAAGTCTTTAGTTAGAGTCCAAAATATTTTCCTGAATATAATTTTATCTTAATAGATTGAAGTATCTTAGTATAACTTGCATACCGCTGGAGGAAAAAATCCACAACAGACCTTATTGAACAGAACTCCATTGGAATTTAATGAGGTTGATATTCATGTGCAATGTGTATAACAAGTATTGTGTATCATAATAATCACACAATAATGTCTAGATGTCATCAACATCGCCATCATCATAAGCTGGGGCTTATTTTTACTTATTTCAATGATACTGGCACAGTACATTAAGATAGTTTAGGTATCATAAGTAAGTTTTCATATACTATTAATAAATATTATCATTAATCATTCATATATTACTTTTCTCAAAAGAGTAGTACTCTAAAAATATAAATATAAATAATATGTTCATTTATTATTTCAACATTAACCTATGTGGTATATATGTTGTTCAATTTAAGTTTTTTAAGTGTTCTATAAATGAGAGATGGTACACAGTGGATTAAATGCTGGATTCATTCAAATTAGAAACTCCATAAATATTTTTTTCTGAATTTAGTATTTGGTCAAATAAAACAATTCCAATAATTTATGTTGGATCCTTAGCATAGAACTTAATATCATTTTATTCATGTAAGAGTTTTTACATTATTATAAGCTGAATCCTACAGTAATCTAAATACAGGTCCATAAACATCTTTAGTGTCTAATTTCTGTATTCTAAAGTTTAGCTTTCAAATATGATTTCTTAAGAGTTTATATAATACCAAATGATAAATAAATTTGTTATTTTGTTTAATAGAGTGTCTTTGAATTATTTGCCCATGTATACCAGCCAGAATATATTCATAGGATTCATTTACTCCTGGCCTTATATAAGATATATCTTTGAATCCTGTGTTCTTCATTATTAACAAATCTCATAGACAAGTTCTAGAAAAATAAACAAGCAGATCCGAATCTTCCTGAAGAAATGGTTTGATGTATCTTACTTTTTAAAACATTTTCTTAAAATTTAAATGTCTTCAGTGAGAGGATAGGGTCATCAGTTCCCTTCAGTCTCTACCACTCAGAATTAGTTTATTTGTAAGGGAATTTTGAGATTTTTATTCTTGGATCTCTATTTCTAAGTTTGCTTCCATTTTTATAGTTGTATATATCCCTGTGACTGTTATTCTTTAGAAAAGACCTGGACAAATCAGTTCTTATTTCTAACCAACTCTTCCTTCCGACTGTTGTACTTTTGGTGAATACCTGCAGTTGTCATATTCAAGGACAATTTGCAATTTCTGTTTTGACAACATAGGTCCCAGATAACAATGTGGTTTTCATAAATACACATTAAGTTGAAATCTATAATGGTATTTAGAGAAAAATAATAATGAATATTCTTAATTTACTATGAAAAATATAACAGTAAAAATCTTATATTCTCAATTTTGTCATTTTCTAATTTCATTCTCATCTTAGAATAAGTTTTTAGAAATTATTATGAATATCAAATTTATAACTTATTTTGAACTTCATAGACATAATTTAATGACGATTCCCAAAAAATAATGATAAATGATCTTAACGTAAAATCCATAGAAGTTTGATGGGCTAATGATCAGGATACTGAGGTAATTTGAAGTAAAGAGGTTTGTACTCTTTGAAAAAGCGTCATATCCTACTTAATATGGTTATTTTTACATTTTGATTACTTGATTAAAATATTTTTAATAATTTTTGTTGGTATATTATAATTACACATAATGTTGGGGTTTATTGTGATACATTTTAGTATTCACAAATATAAATTGACCTATTACTCTCACTAGTACTACATGGAGACATAGCGAGTTGTCATTCTAGTTCTAATAGAGTATTTTATAGTCAAGGTAACTGTATAGATAATGATAGGTCCGTATATAGAATTATAGTATATTTTTAACTTTGGAGGGAAAAACAAAAGTAAATATGAGGATCAAACTTGGTATAGTTAGCTGATTTCAGTTTGCAATTATAACTGCAAAATAACTAAGTATACCCTCATCACCTAAAAGGGAGACTTTGTAAGTTTTAAAAGTGATTATTTGCTAATAGTATAATGCAACTAGAAATTTAATACTATAAATGTAAGAAAAACCCATCAAAACTGTTTTACCAATACTGGGTTTTGCTTGTGAAAATGCTAATTCATGGATCTTCCAATCAGCAGTGCCCTATTCTCTGCTTCAACCAAGCCTGCACTCATGAAACAAATTTCAGGAACTCTGTCAATCTGAATTGATGACTGAAGAACCTGAGAGTCAAACAATGCTTAGAATTTACAGTGTTTCAGATAAATATTTTTTTGAAAATCAATATCATTTAATGTCTAACAAAAAATAGCAGAATTTTATAACTTACTTTTTTTTGTTAGCATAGTGTCTGAGATTCCAAAAAGTAATTGTAGAAACTGCAAGCCCTTTTTATGTTTAGGATCTCAAACTGCCTGTTATTTTGTCATGTTCTGTTTGTGAAAATAAATAATAGTGCCAACCATTTTGAAGTTATCAAATAGACTCTTGATGAAAAGATCTGTAAAATACTATTGCCATATTCTCAATCAACTTTACCATGAGATTTGCTTTGGCCAGTGGGACCCTCAAAGAAGCTTACTATTACACTTAGCTTCTAGAAAATAAAAGATCACAGGAGAAAAGCCCTGTGATTTTGGTTATCCCTACTGTACACAGTGATGGCTAGACATACCCACCATGAGCCTGAGATGTGGCCATCCAGTCCTGAACTGGAATCCAAGGATCACAAGAACCATCTAGCCAATCCACATAATCTCAAGAAATCATGACCATTGTTGTTTTAAGTCACTAAGTACTGACTGATAATAATCCCCTTCCCTCCACATCAGAGCAAGAAATTCCATCTGAAATATTGGCTCAAAACAATAGCAATTTCTAGAGCCCCAAACTGAACTGCCATGTTAGCTTTAGATAATCTTCA
Organism: Urocitellus parryii; assembly: GCF_045843805.1. NCBI lineage: Eukaryota > Metazoa > Chordata > Mammalia > Rodentia > Sciuridae > Urocitellus > Urocitellus parryii. The sequence goes on along the minus strand of NC_135538.1, from coordinate 87,935,034 downwards.
ATAATGGAACAATGCCCTAAAGACAAAATGCTTCCTGACCATACTTAGAGCAGAAAGAGCATCTCTCTTACACATCTTGTATAACAGTGTCTAATAAGCTAGAATTATATGATATAAAAAACCTGCCTACAGGGAAGTCTGAGACATTGATTTCAGCACTTCAAAATTGACAGTACAGAAACTCATGTTAGGAAGGTGTAACAGATTTTAAGCTTCAATCTACTGTATCTACTACAGTCAGTATAAATTCTTTCTTTTTCTTTTTCTTATATAATATATAGATGGATAAGTAACATCTGAAAACTCATATTAATCTGTAGATGTAGAAATTATAAAGTAATTCTTCAAATTGATATCTGGTTAACTGTGTACCAAGAAACAAATTGGTCATTCTCTAAGCTTAATGTTCCCTGTAATTTTCTTAATATTGGAATGGTGGGAAAGGCTCTTATTTACTCTCTTTATCCCCATCTCCTGTTGGCTCACAGTTGCCAAGTTTTGCCAATGCCTCAGAGTCCATGTATAAGCTATTCCTTTACTAGGATATTAGTTTCTGTCTCCCCTCCTCCAAAGTGTAATTAACAAATAGCCCCATGTGACTCCTCATCTTAAATAGCATATTCAAAGGGAGACATTCCCTGACTTCCCAAACTTGATCAGGTTTTGTTATAATAAAGAAAGCTTATTACAGCAATAAGGAAAACTATTGTAACACAAACTTCCCATAATACTGTTTATTTCCTCCTATAGTCTAGTGATAAAGGGATACAACAATTAATTTTAGGAGGGGAATATCTACCAAAATGTTTAATAAAATGTTTAATTAAATTTAGTTACAATAGGATAAGGTGGTTTTATTGTCCTTTGATTTGAATTTTCCCTCCTACCTTTGAGAAAATGGAATAGACTATACAAGAGTGTGGAATATCTGGATTGCATTTGCCTTGAAATGTGATTGCTGTTTGCTGCATTGAGGTGTGATGCTTAACATTATGTGTCAACTTGGCTTGAAGGTAGTCCTGAACTTTTGGTCAAATTCCCATGTAGAGGTTGCTATGAAGATACTTTTTAGATATAATTAAAATTTAAATAGACTTTCAGTAAGACAAAATGCCTGTCATAATTTGATCCAATCATCCAAAGGCCTTATGAGAAAAGACTGATTCTGCTGCCAGACTTTCTTTAGACTGAAACTTCATCATCAGCTCTTCTCCAACCTACAGGAGTGCTCTGCAGATTTTAGAATTATCAATCTGAGCAAATGCCTTAAACTAAAGCTGTCTCCCTCCTCCTCCTCCTCCTCCTCCTCCTCCTTCTTCTTCTCTCTCTCTCTCTCTCTCTCTCTCTCTCTCTCTCTCTCTCTCTTGCTCACACACACATGCAAACAATCTATTGATTCTGTTTTTCTGATGAATCTTGACTAATAAAAAGAGAATAGAGGGAAGTAAGAGAACTAATCTACCAAGTGCAAGAATCTCTTTTTCTACTAGTTATTTTAATTCCCCAAGAAACCCTAGAAAGTAAGTTTAATTATTATTGTCATTTAAGAGGAGAAAAACTCAGTCCCAGAGAAGATAAGATGTACTTTACTATGTCATGGGAAGCCATGCCAAGAACCTAACATGACAGTCTTCATGCCTTCTGCCATTCTTAGATTACCACATTGCCTGATGTCCGTGAGAGGCACTGGCTAGGGAACCTTGTATTAGCCAGAGACAGCAGTATGCTCCAAAAATAAGAGTCTCTTTGGAGTAGAGGAGGGCAAAAATAAACCTCAGAGTATTATTGGTAAGCTTCTGTGATTGTTGCTGGAGTTTTATTAAGCAATATTTTTTTTCTGACATAGTGCTGATTTTCAGAGTTGGTGAGATAGTCCCCCATTTTACAAACAAAACACACAAATTACTTCATCATTCCTCTAGTGAACTGAGAATAGTTTTTATTTCTTTCAAGTTTTTTGCCCAATTTTCTTGAAGCAGCCCCACATTTGGATGTTTCACTGAGGCTGGTCTAGGACCAACCTTTGTCCTCCAAATGGAGCATGTGTTTCTATTTCCAAGTCTGTACCCACGTATATCTTTGGGTAAGAACAATGATTGGAAGAGTTGCCAAATTTATAGTATCCTTGGGGAAAAGCAATGTAGACTAATTGTATTCTATATACCGTAAAGTAAGTAATAGCCTTGGATGCTCAAAGCCAAAATTATTTCTAAACATCTCTAGTATTTAAAAGTTCCCAGGAAAGCATCTCAAATTTATTTTTAGGACTATCGAATATGATACCCTTAAGGAACCACAAGAGAGAGAGAGAGATGGGTTTGAGTGGATGACATCTTATTTAGATAGAGAGGAAGAATTTTCTGATGTTAATGTAAGTGTACTGTTTGATTGATTTTTGTTTGGAAACCCTTCAAAATATTTTAGATGAAAACATGAGTTAGTTAAAACATGACAATGAAAAGCTAATAAATGTCAAAAGGTCTGAGCCATTTCAAGACTTGATAGAAGGGAATTTTTTTTTTTTGTACCTCAAATGGATATAGATAAAAACATAGACAAAAAAATAAAACTACCTTTACACATACATACAATGAATATACTTGGTGTCACAGGGTAGATTCAAATGAAAATCTTATTTTTCCACTTTTGAGACTTTTACCACATATTAAGGATGGGGAAACAAAGACAAAATGCTAAAAGAGCTAAAATTTAAGCATAGCTTGGAGGAGCTATGCACATGTATTATCTTGGTGAGTCATGCAAAGGGAAAAATGCCTGCAAGTCTAGGTGGTAATGTGAACTATATCTTGGAAGACATGGGATTTCAGCATGTTCACCTGTCGGGACACTCTTCTGGGAAGAGGTGCTGTCTGCACCAGGGAACAGAGGTGCAGTGTACAGAAGGGAGAAGAGAGCAGCTTCCGATAGAGCTTGACATGGGAGTAGCAGCTCAGCTGAGTAGTTTGTTGAAAAAAGCAGCAAAAATTAAAAACCAGGTGTTTTTAGCTCCAAATCAAATGTATTTCCAAAAATGTGGGGAGAGAGCAGAGAAGGATCACCAGGGTTCATAAATTAGGCAGATTGTGTCTGGAATAAAGGGTGTGGATCAGAATAAAAAATAAGGATCATTACTCTAAAATTTTGGATTTTGTTTCAGGGCATATCCTCACTGTGGCTAACTTAGGCATGTTAGACTCTTTAATATGAAATTTATACACTAATCCTAACTTGGATGCAATTTAATTGTATGCAATTGGTATCAATAGGAAAAATAGTATTTTCTTCTGAATATAAGGTTAGAAAATTTAGGGGTAGCCTCCAACCTGCTTATCTGTAATATTGACTTTTCCTCTTGCAAGCTTGCGTTTTGCTGGTGATCAATACAATGGAGAAAAAAACAGCAGAAATAATAAATTGATGACTCATTGCTAGAGAATTTAAGTTCAGTCTTAAAGCCAGTTTCCAAAATAAAAATATACTGAAATAAATGGATATACAAAAGATCTGATAGGAGACATAGAAATCAAAAGCAAAAAAAAAAAAAAAAAAAAAGAAAAAAGAAAAGAAAGAAAAAGAAAATTAGCACAACTGGGCTTAAAATCTGAAAGTAGTATTTAGAGCTAAGAAATAAATTTGAGTGAAATGTATCTTAGAATAAAAGCAAAAACCAAAATCTCAGTGAAGAGACCAACCATACATGTAAGATGGAGAGGCTAAGACAATTCATTGGAAAAGCTAAAAATCTAGTAGAATGAGATTAGTAAGAAAAAGAAGATGCAAAATGGATGAAAATGGAAGGAGAAGGTCTGTGAGATCTGAATGCTGTGAGAGTTTCATTTGGCAGGGCAGAGGCTCCTCCATTGCCTTCAGGTTAGGTGAGTCCCCATAGGTGACCAAGTCGCATATTGTGAGTTCCTCATTTCTCCCTAATGAAGACACTTTCCAAAAGGTCTTCCTTTGCTCTGTATTTGGAACCTTTTCCCAGTCACCAAAACTCAAAATAAGTAGTAATTGGAGAAACTGTTTTTTTTTTTTCTTGAAAACAAATGCTGCTCTTTGATGATTTTCTATTTTCAAGTTTGTTTTCGATGTTTTTAAAACTTATTGCTATCTTCCCCCTTATCAAACATGATTATTTTTCTTTATTTCATTTTAGCATTCACATGAAAAATACTTTGTATAGATTTATTTATTCAGTGTTTTGACCTTAATAACACTCCCTGAGAATAAAGATATTTTCCATTATTTTGTTGTTGTTTTCCTAAATGAAACTATTCCCTTTTTATGGATGGTATTATCTTTGTAGAATGCTAATGCAATAATGAAGCCACAATAAAGCTAATTCATAGCCAAAGAATTGTTGTTTAAGCACCCACCACTATTGTGAATCTCTTTTAAGTTACATTTTTATGCACTTGCTTTTGTTTGCTGTTATTTCTAGGGTCTTGGATTTCCAACTAGACTATAAAATCCACTATGATAGGGACAATATTTTACTGCTTTTATGCCCTCCATTGCTATTGGTATAGTGCTCAGTAAAATGTGCTTTTGAATGAGTGTGTGTTGAATTAATGATACAGTTCTTAAACATGCATACAACTTAAGTCATGTGACATCTCTGCTAGTTGCCAAGTTTTTTAGTTAAATAGTACTTAAATGAAAGTAGCTAGCTTCCTTAAAAATGATTAGCTTCTTCTAAAATCTGATCATTTCTAATTCAATTTGTTAAAAAAAGATGCAGTATTTCAAGAGCCAACCATTTTAGAATATCGCTTATTCAATTGCACTTTTGCTATTTGATTTTAGAAATCTTAAATAAATCTTATTTGGTATACATCTTTTCTTTTTGGCAAAGAATATATATATAAAGAGTAAGAACTACATACATTAATTTTTGGCAAGAATTCTTACTATATTGGCAAGGCCCATTTGTTTCTTTTAAGATATTTGTATTTCTTAAAAGCTTCACAACAAACAGTAACAATATGTGAATTATGTGAAACTGAAGTTCATTCTGTATGCTGTGTATAGATTTCTTTTCTCATATACTAAAATATTTGCTGTCCTCAGCACATTTGTACTGGCTATAGTGCAATGTAAACCTTTGGTAACTCTCAGTTTTCTTAAACATTTTTTAAAGTTGTTTTCTTCTTGAGTCTAGCTCAGAATCCCCTTTTTTAAAAAAATTTTTGAGATGCCATTACTTTGCCCTTTTATGTTTTCACCCCAACCTGAATGTTTCAAGGAAACATTCAAAATTTATTGGTATCCATAGAATCGGAGGAATTTTTAAAGAATTTTTAAGCAATAATAATAATAAGGGACTAGATTAAAAAGATGCTTCTAAACTTCCCTTCTTTATGTTTATTCATAAAATTAAAAAATATGATAGCATAACCCTGAGAAAAAAAACTACTGATAGTTTATCCATTAATAAACCGTCCTAGAGTATGCTATCTTATTTCTGTAGGTCACGCCAAATTAAAAGAGATACCAAAGTATCTTTGCTATGAGAAGATTTTCACATCTTTTTCTTTTCTTTTCTTTTCTTTCTTTCTTTGCCAATTTAAAATAACCCGTAGAATCTTTAGAACTGGTCAAAGCTGTCTTCATCACATATTTTGGTTGCCTTCCAGACAACCAAATTTAAATAATTTCACATACAACTCTGGATTTTCAGCTTCTCTGGAAAAGTAAGGGGATCCAAAAGCATCAGGCCAGTATCTCCACAAGGCAACAAATGTCTAATCCCTGTTATTATCTGTAGCCATATCTATCAGCAGTAATGTAGCCTTTCATTAGAAATCTGTTCTCACCACATCTGTCTCACATGGAGGTGTCAACACCTTTTATGTTAGAGAACCATGGAAACAAAAATCAACTTGAGGAGCCATAGATGCTCTATTTCATCACAACTGCCACCTTTTCCAATAAGTATATCCCATCAGTGAGTTCCTCAGCCTTTGTAAATTTTTGAGTTTGTTACCCTCACTTTAGAATAAGACAGATGTATGAAATGAACAATTGTGGGGAAAGGGTTGAAATTCATTTGGAGTATGGGTATAATCAGAGGAAGGTTGGGTGAAGTGAAAGACATAAAGTTAAGGACTACATCCTGGTTTAGATCATTATTTTAAGCCTTCCTTTTTTGGGGGTATCAGACAGTTTTGCATCTGTTCTTTAGATTAATTGCTCATATTCTTTAATTTTGTGATTTCTCATATACAAGATTGTACCATCATTATAAAAATTGTAATATTTTATTAATTCTAGGATTCATTTAAAATCCAGAATTTGCAAATTAAAATAATAGTAATAATGCTAATAAAAACAATATTAGAGGAACATTATAATAAGAAAAATAAAACAGTTCAAAAAGGATATTATTTAAAGTTGTTTAATGACTTACCTCACAGATGTTTTGATGTTATGCACATGAATGCAAATGATGGCTTCTCTTAACTCCATTTCTTTATAAATTGCTCATTTTATCTTAATGAGCTATCACATTTTAAAAATTTTGTATTATTTCTCCTTAAAATATTTACCTTGGAACCAATTTCTAAATTTTCTAGAAGGTACTTGCATAAAATTATATGCTGGTTAAATAACTTGAAAATATGCCAGTTTTGCTTTTTAAAAAATCACCAAAATTTTTAGTGTATTGGTTTAGGTTGTAATGTTTGCTGCAATATCAAGTGCCATAGTTTCAGTGGCTAAACACAATAGAACTTACTTCTTTCCTGCTCATGTTATCAATTCAATAATATATCCTGGTTTGAGAATAGCTTTCCTTCATGAAATAATAAAGGGATTCAAACTCTTGCCTGTGTATCTGCATTTTGTAAGGACATGTAGTGTTAAAAATTCAAGTACAAAAGGGGAACTCTATAAAAATGGTGTAATTGCTTCTAATGGACTGAAAGTGTTAATTCAGATCATACTGGTATTGTCAGAAGTTTTATAAAAATTGTCAAAATTAGTTACCTGGAGATAAGTATTGTTGGGAAATACAGTACCTGGCTAGGAGGCTGCTTTCCAGAGATAATCTAATTATTTGGAAGGAGGAACACAAATTTTTGTGGACAACATGCCATCTATCATGGGCAGCTCTATATGCCAGCATTAGTGAATTTTTCCATCTGAAACCTTAGTCTGTACTGTCCACAACGGCTGTAATAAGCATGGATGCCGATATTTTTTTTCAATTGAGAAACAAATAAAAAATAAGCAGCATGCTCAAAAGGAAAGCATTATTAAAAGAAAGAAAATTGTTACTTTTCCCTTACAGAGAAAGAATTGAGAATACTAGGTATATTAAAAAAAAAAAAACAGTGCAGCAAATATTGAGAAAAGTATGCCCCCTGTGTTGTCATGGTTTGAATGTTTGTGTCCCAAATTCATGTTGAAGTCCTACCTACTCAAGTGATGGTATTATGAGGAAGTACCTTTGGGAACTGATTAGGTCCTGAGGGTGAGGTTCTCATGAATAGGATTATTGCCCTCATAATAGATGCTTGAATAAGGATCCCTGGCTCTTTGCCACATGATAGGACACAGCTAGGAAGGTCTGGCTGTGAACCAGAAATCAAGTCCTCACCAAACATGGGGTTTGCCTTGAACGTGGCCTTTTTAAACTCTATAGCAGTGAGAAATCTCTGTTCTTTATAAGTTACCCAGTTTATTTTTCAGTGGACTAGAAGTACTATGACATAGGTAAATTGTCAACTGAGTGTAGGAGGAGGAATGAAAAATGCAATAAGAAGGAAAACCAACAAATTGGGGAACAGAAAAAAAAATTCGACAAAAAGGAAATAGGAATATAGAGGCTGGAAAAATAGACGTATACAAACTAAGTGGGGGAAGAAAGAATAAAAGAGATCAAGAATTGATAGGAGAAAAGCAGGTTTAGAAGTGTGTGCTGTAGGTAACCCAGCTATGCACTTTGTTCCTGGGCTTTGGAGCATTCTGGACTTCGTTTATTTGAACTGTGGTCGAGCTGGTTAACCTTGCTGAGAGCTCATCAACCCCTTCAATTCTAAAGCCTTTGAGATCCTCCTTTGAATGGAATAATCAGAGCAAGCCAACAAGATGTAAATTAATTTCTAAACCTATATATCAGCAAACAAAAAAACTATATGAAATCAGTTACAACTGGTCTCATAGTTCAACTTTCCTTTGGGCATACACTCAGGTGCTTATCAATAGGCAAATTGCATATATTATGTGTACATATATATATAAACAATATCTCTGTGGGAGTTGGAAATCAAACCAAATATTGCTAAATTTAGTTCCTGTTTCAAAATTGTGGGATAATACTCTAACCACCAGAGGATTGACTTCATCTTTCCTAATTTGCACAGTATGTAAAAGATCAGTTGACCAGTAACATGAGAAAACAACATGGTGAATAATAATGCTTTCAATTTTAGATTAATTGAACAGGGAAAGAGATCAAAGGCTATTGAGTAAATATTCCTTTTCTCCTACTCACTGAATCTTTGCAGTTCTTCTTGATTACCTCTTATAGTTAGTTGAAAACCTATATTTTGAAATTGCGAAACCAAAATATCACTATTTCAGTCTTACTACTTTATTTTTCTATTATCTGATAAAATTTAAGTTCTGCTCAAATTCTGTAATTTCAACTTCATCATATATTTTATCTGTTATCACAGGTAAAATATATGATGAAGTTGGAAACATTTTAGGACATTTTTAAAGCTATCAATGTTTTTTCTTTCTCAAAGACAAAATCATTTCTGCAAATTGTGTCATTTTTCTGAAACAAACTATTCTAGAATATCTTGAGAAAAAATAAAGTGATTTGATTCCTTTCTTTTAGTGAAGTCATATTTACAGTCATTTCAAGATTTTTAACATCTGGATATTTGGATAAAGGAGAAATATTTCTAATCAGATTGAAGTGATGGTTACAGTGCTGATACTAAACATTTTTACATTTATCAGAAGTTATTTTCAAACTTTTGAGTTTTGATTGATATAAGTTATAATGTTATTTTATGATGTAATTTTTAGAAGTGATAAATTTTTCAAAGTGATAAAAACATTGAAATGTACTAATCCCAAATGATGTGACAATGTTGTTCATATAGTATCTGGAATCTTCAAACTATTCTATAATAGTCTGATCTCTGTAGCTTTAACAAAATACCTGCTACTTTGTTGAATTTGTTTATAACTTCTAGAACTCATACACAAATTCAGCAAAGTTGCAGTATATAAAATAAATCAGTTGTGTTTCTATACACCAATGATGAATCAACTGAAAGATAAATTAAGAAATCTATTCCATTCAATATAGCTCCCCCCAAAAAAACTTGGAAATCAATTTGACAAAAGAGGTGAAACATCTCTATAATGAAAACTACACAACACTAAAGAAAGATATTGAAGAAGATAGAAAGAAGATGGAAAGTTCTCCTATGTTCTTGGATAGGCAGAATTAATATTATCAAAATAACCATACTACCAAAAGTGCTAACAGACTTAATGTGATTCCTATTATAAGTCCAATGACATTCTGCATAGAAATAAAAAAAGCAATAATGGAATTCATTTGGAAAAATAAGAGGCTCAGATTAGCCAAAGCAATCCTCAGTGAGAAAAGTGAAGCTGGAGGCACCACAATATCAGACCTTAAATTATACAAAAACAACATGGTATTGCTACAAAAATAGACATGAAGACCAATGGAAGACAATAGGAAACACAGAAACAAACCCACATAAATACAGTTGTCTCATTTTAGACAAAGGTGGCATAAACATACATTGGAGAAAATATAGCCTCTTCAATAAATGGTGCTGGGAAAATTTGAAATCCATATGTAGCAGAATGATATCAAGCCCCTATCTCTCACCCTGCTCAAACCTCAACGCAAAGTGGATCAAAGCCTAGAAACCCTCTATCTACTAGAAAAAAAAAATGTGGGCCCACCACTCTATCACTTTGGCTTAGGAAAAAATTTCCTCAACAAGGCTTCTAAAGCTCAAGAAGTAAAATCAAGACTCAATATATGGAGGGGCTGGAGTTGTAGCTCAGTGGTAGAGTGCTTGCCAAGCACATGTTAGGCCCCGGATTTGATCCTCAGCACCACATAAAAATAAATAAATAAAATAGAATTACTGTGTCCATCTACAACTAAAAAAGAAAGAGAAAAACTGGGTTTGTGGCTCAGTGGTAGAGTGCTTGCAATTCTTGCAATTCTCAGCACTGCATATAAATAAATAAAATGTTTAAAATAATAAAAGCATCCACAAATGGGATGGTACCAAAATAGATTCTTCAAAGCAAAGGAAACAATCAGGAGCACAAAGAGAGACCCTATAGAATGGGAGAAAAATCTTTGCTACCTGAACCTCAGATGGAGCATCAATTTCCAGGTTATATAAATAACTTAAAAAATTAAACACCAAAAACCCAGATAACCTAATTAATAAATGGGCAAAGGAACAGGCAATTCACAGAAGAAATGCAGTGATCAACAAATAGATGAAAAAATGTTCAACCTCTCTGGCAATTAGAGAAATGCAAATTAAAACTATGCTGAGATTTCATCTCACTCCAGTCAGAATGGCAATTATCAAGAATATAAATAACAATACATTTTATTGAGGATGTGGGAAAATGGGTACACTCATACAGTGCTGGTAGGACTGCAAATTGGTGCAATCACTCTGGAAAGCAGTATGGAGATTCTTCAGAAAACTTGTGTTGAAACCACCATTTGACCAATTATCCCACTCCTTGGTAAATACCCAAAGAATGTATAGACAGCATATGTTGAGAGCCACAGCCGAAGGGGCCCCAGCAAACTTCCAGCTGCCAGCATACTTCCAGCTGCCAGCTGATGATTGGCTCACAGTGGCACCAGCAAACTTCTAGCTGCCAACTGATTGGCTCCTCTCCGGTGATGCTCATTGAGCTGTTTCCCCGCCCTTTCAGACCATGGAGCTTCTCATTGGGGGACTTTTTTTGGCTCCTCCCACACGACCCAGCCAATCAGCCTCAAGAGCAGGAGGAGTGGGAGAGGTGGAGAGGCTTGTGGGAAGCCTGTGGTGGCAGTTGGGCTCTGAAGGTTTTTCCTGAGGAGCTGTGTGGTTTGGCGTGTGTGGTTCTAAAAATAAAGTTCGTTTCTTTTGACAAGTGGCTCCTGAATTGTGCCCAGCCAGACTGCAGCAAGCATACTACAGTGAGGCAGGCACATCAAGGTTAATAGCAGCCCAATTAACAATAGCCAAACTATGGAGGCAACCTATGGTTCCCTTCAAGAGATGAAAAATAAAGAAAATGTGTATTTACATGATGGAATGCTACTCCACCATAAAATGAATGACTTTATGGCATTCTCCGGAGACTCTTAGCTAAGTGAAATAAGCCAGTCCCAAGAAACTAAAGGTCAAATATTCTCTGTAATATGTGGATGCTAATGTACAACCAGGGAGGGAGAACAAAAATAGAAGTTCAATAGGCTATACAAAGGGGAGTAAAGGGAAGGGAGCAGGGACAGGAAATAGGAAAGACAGTGAAATGAATCTGACTTAACTTTCCTACGTACATATATAAATACACCACAGTCAATCTCTACATCATATATAACCACAAAACTTGGATCCTAATTAAAATAAGGTATACCCCATTATTGAATAAATATGTCAAAATATACTCTACTGTCATATATAACTAAAAAGAACAAATAAAGTAGTTGATTCTAAAAACAAAACCAACCAACCAGAAAAACCCAAGGCTGGGTGCTTTGCAATGAAAAGAGGTTTATTTAGTTCATGGTTTTGAGGACTGAAAGTTCAAAATAGCATGTTGCCAGTTCTGGCAAGGGCCCCAGGTAAGATGGCATCACCCAGGCTAAAGAACATGTTGAAGAGATCACATGTGGAGACAGGAACCCAGAATGTGGGCAAGGTTTGGCTCACTTTCTTATAGCAACTCACTCTTTTCCTAAACTTACCAGAGTTCCAGCGGAACTATTCTAATCTTCTCTGAGGTCAGTGCCCCCAAGGACCTAAATATTTCCCACTAGGTCTACTTCTTCAAATCTTGCCACATTTCACATTGCCACAGTGAAGGCCAAACATCCAACGTATGAATCTTTGGAGTACCAATCATACCCTAGCCTGAGCCTACCCAAAAGTTTAGGTATGATGCTATTTCTAACCTTCTGAAGGAGAAACTGAGTCTTCTAGAATTTAAGTGACTTTCCAATTTGCAGGATAGATCTGGACTTAGAATCAAAATTGTCTACACCAGCAACCTCAACTTTTCCCATGATAACTCTAATCCATAGTCTAAGTGGAATAGTTATGTGACAATTTATTTCAGTACTGGTTTGGGAATATTATGACAATAGGGAGGTATCAGATATGCACTATCTTCTGTGCATAGTTTATTCTAAATTAGAAATTGATAAATATCATAATTTAAACTTATCCTAGGAACATACACATTCACTCTGTCTGGTATGACAACTGGATTAAAGTGTTGGTTCTAAGCAAGTGGGAAGTAGACACCAATAGTACAAAAAGAAAGGACATTGGCAGGTGGGCAGGTCAAAGGCTAGGAAGTTACTGGGAGATTTGGTCAGAGTGATTCAAGTCAGGAAGGTTCCATTGTCAAGGAAGAAATCACCAGGCATTGTGGTTAGGGAACAAATTGCAGATGAACATCTTCCAACTAAACACTGACAAGTGAATCCTTTCCAAACCCATTGTAGATCAGATATGCCCTTATTACCTTTTAGTCATCTCGTATGAGAATCTCTTAAGGTTGGTTATTTCAAACACTTTGATTTTGTAAGAGTATTTCAGGTGTGCAATTTATGCCGTCCATTTTTGAAGTCAGTTTATGTTTTTGTTTTTTTTTTTTTTTACCCAAAGAGAGAATATGACCTGTTTTTAAGACAAAAAGCTATTATAGAAATCAAGATAACAATCAGGGCAACCTGGAGGATAAAAAAAATCAAAGAAAAATGAATCCAGAACAATACATGATTTTAATTATCTTATTTTGTTTGCTAGCCTTTTTTTCTTGTAGTCATATAATTCATGGCACACATCAATTGGTGGGAATGTGTTGATTTAGAAATTTTTATCCCAGTATTTACCAAGTATAAGTGATTTTTTTCCAAAAAGTAATGAAATAATTATAGTTCTTCAAGAAATTTATGGAAATATGTGGTCTAAACAGCTAAGGATCTTTTTAATCACAAAAACAAAGCAAGAAATCATAATGAATTAGATGAGTTCACAAAATGAAAAATTCTGTATACCAAACACCATAAATGTAATGAATAACAGAGGTCACAGATGTAGTTCAACCAATTAAAAATAATTCAATATTTTAAAAATAAAAGTAGTCAGTACTAGTTATTTATATTAAGATAGGATAATTGTTCTGAAGTTGTAGCTCAGTGGTAGAGTGCTTGCCTTGCATGCATGAAGTCCTGGGTTTGATCCTCAGATTTATAGAATGATCCTAAAGATTTATAGAATGCTGATAAATATTATACAGTGTACTGAAAACCAAATACCCAAACATGTAGTGCTAAATTATGATATATCATAAGGTTATACGTTCATAAGACAGATGTTTACAATATTTTTATTAACATTGCAAATTTGTTTGTATCACCACTATCATTAAATTTTAAATAGTTGCTTTCCAAAAAGATAAATATATTAAAAACAAATAGTACAGTGATTATTATTATAGAATGTGGACTTAAGTAATTTCCCCATTATATTATTTTTCATGTTTTCTATAGTGAGCATGCATTGCTTTGTATTAAGGAAATTCTTATACTAATATTCAGTGAGCTATGGATCAAGATGAATTTTGTGTCCTAGCATCTGGGGTTGTGTCAATATTGCAAAATCGTTGGCTTAAATTTCCTGTGAGATGTGGGACCAATGGAGGATTGTGAATAGTTAGGTGACATTACCTGCAGTAGTTGCTTGAATTAAGCTTTTAAGGCAGTGGTCCCTCTGTCTCTGCAAATGACTTGCACAGAGTATAGCAAATACAGTGGCCTGCATGAACCAGGAATGTACATAAATGGGAAAAAAAACTGCCAGTCTAACTTCATGGGAATACCTATACTAGGTGAGTGGAGGGAACATCTGGTTACTACCTCCACAGGACTGCTGCCATTTGGAAATGGAGGAAATTATTGTCTGATCTAGTGTGTTCTCAAGAAAATCTAAAATCTACCTATTTATGTGAATTTTAAATTTTGAGATATGGCAACAGACATGTAATGAACCTATCTATGGAATATTAGTTCATAATCTTGTCTTGTTCTCATCCATACTGTCCTAGAAGAATCTGTAGTGTTCCAGTATAGTCTTAATATCTCAAACCTCTGTCCTCCAGTTTTCACTGTCACTTTGGGTTTAATCTATGTGGTTTATCTTCCTTGTCAGTATTATTTATTGATCTGTTTTGCTCCACAGTCTACACTATGCCTTCCTAGCCATTTACTTCTTAGTGTTCATTTCACTGCATTGTTATGGTTTACACTGTCAGTTAAAAAAAATGTCAATTTTAGTCTTTTATAATAATCTTAGCTTGTAGGCAAAAGGGATAATAATGATACATTTTTAAGACCCTTGACACTTAAGAAATGCAGAATACGACCCTTTCTTGAGATTTAATCTTACATTTTATAATGGGGTCATGGAATCTGAATCAAAATGTCTGGCCTACTTTTAATTAGGCCCTTTCTTTTATTATAGGGACTTGATTTCCATTGGGAGAAAAAATGAGAGCAATGTGATATAAATTACAATTATGAGAGTTTCTAATGTTAACTTAGAGGAAATTTTCCAGAAAAAAATTGATGATGATATACTAGCAATACATACAGGATTTTTTGGACTGAACTAGAGCTATATACAATATAGCTATCTAATTTAGTTTTTTAATTCTTACTAATCATTGAAATCACCATAAAATACCACTTTTTAAAAAGAGATCTATACTTTTGTATATTTTAAAAATATAAGAATATGGATAAGGAGTATTTAGACTTGGCTTCCCAGAGTCACAGCAAGGTGAAGTGACAAGACTAGACCAAACTCAGAGGATGAAACTTTTTAAAGAAAAAGGAAACCATGCTTCACTCATATTTCACTCAACCCCAAACATTGGTACCATTCACCCTCAGGCAAAGTCTGAGAAACTGAATCAACCCAGACAAAAAAATCTTGACATAATTTGAATACAGAGTGTCTTCAATGGAAAATCTATGTTTGTGTTTCTGTCAAACCCTCACTTAGACACACACAGGCAGAGTTTCTAATGAACTTTCGCAGTGCTTTACTTCTGAATGAGTTAAGGAATCCTCTAATGTTAATAGTCTAAATAAATGAAATAAAGAAGAACTCAGAAAAAATGAAGTTTTTCAGGAAGCAAAAGAACTTCAAAGAAGCTATAAATTATTATCCTGATTAAAATAGAAGAATATATTACATCTCTGAAAGAAAATTTTTAAAAACCAGAAAACAAGAAGTCTTGAAAATTGAAAAAATATGATAGCCATTACAGCATTATAGCTTTATGGGCCCTTTTTGTGTATATATAAGGGTAAATGTAACCAACTAGATTATAGTAGAGATTAGAGGCTTTATTTTATTGCTCCACATATTGGCAGTACCTATTAGATATATCTGTAGATGGGTATTAATATTTGGTTACATTTTATAGAGCATATGCTCTGCAAAGTCTTTGGCTATTAGTTCTACTTCAAAAATATTTACCTCTGGAATATTTAAATAGATAATTTTATATTATTTAATTAAAATGTTAAACTTTCTAATATAAGATGATTTGCACCTTATTGTTGTGTATACACACACACACACACACACACACACACATACACACACACACCTTTTAAGAGAAAAATGCTATTGATGTGGAATTTAAATGTCTTTTTCCATAATCCTAATAACAGAAGCTTATTTTGCTCTGACTCAAAGCTGATATTTAGGAAATTTTTTCATATATTTTGATTGTGTTAGAAAAATTTTCACATATATTAGATATTTTCCCCATAAAATACAAATGTTATACACAGACAGTAACATTTGTATTTTGAGTTTTATATATACATGTATATGTATGAGTTTATCTATTTACTAATACTTAACAACATATATTCCTAAACTTAGTCACCTCATGTTTAAGAAAACATGATTTTTAAATTGGTTTTTAAATTATAAAGATAAATTTTAGATTTTCAGATTATAACTGGGAACTGGAATGTTTTTAATGAACCACTATGTTATCTATAGTTCTTCTGCAATTTACAAATAATTCATGAATACTGGAATTGAAAAAGTAAACAGTGTGTGCCAAATACAAGTTTATTGGCAACTTAGTGATTACAAGGACCCTGGTATAATTAAAGATCACATTAGTGATGAGTGAGCATATGTTTAAAGTTTATGGTTATTATTCAGATATATACATTACTGATCATTATGAACAAGATGAAATCTAGTTTTTTGAATCCCAAATTATAAAGGGAACACATTTTTAAAATGTTTTGTCACAAAATTGATTATTATGGAAGATTTTAGATGTCTCTTTTTGTAGGTTTTTAAATGTAGGATACATGTTCTACCTGTATATCTGCTAAAAAGTTCTGCTAAAACTTTGAAATGAGCTAGATGACTTCTTATTAAAGGAAAAGATCATATAGCAATATTTGTTTCTTTATCTTTCCTCAAATTTGGCATGAAAGTAAACAGATTTTTTTCTGATTCAAGATCATTAACTCTCCTTTGTGTGTATTGTATGCTGCTCATCAAGAATCTACTTCTCAGGAAGAACTTGAGTGCACAGCTCACACAAATAAATAAACAGGGAACAATTTTGATAAGTTCTATGAGGGAAAAGGAGAGAGAGTATGTGAGAATGGAAATCTGCATCAATATACTTAGTTTTCAGGTGTAAGATACCTGAAAATTTCCAAGTTAACCCCTCCCAACATTATCATTTTTAAAGTGACTTTTCTAAGATACATTAGTCACCAACACACTATATAGTATAAGAGCAATATGTTTTTCCCATTCCTGTCAAACACATTCAGAAAAAAATATGTCATTATCTCTCTTTGACCTTTGAGGAAATTGAGTCAAGGAAAGATGAGTAACTTGTGAAAGAAAATTAAGTCATGGAATACTTTACATCTAGGTTTTATTCATAAGCTCAAGTTGTCAGGGTTGGCTTCAGATAGAGAAAGAACCTGAGAAATACAATACCAACCCCATCATTTTGCACATGATAAAATTTAAGTTGAGCATTGTGCCCATTGCCATAAAGCATGCTCTAACTTCACTAGTCTGCAGAGGACTTGATTCTAAGCGCTCTCTTTTCTGCCTATGATATAGGCCGTGATCAATCAATTTTATTTTAGACTGAGTCTAATTTTTAAAGAGTTTACTTTCTATTTTAAACTAAATGTTTATATTATAAGAGATTATGATTTTCCTCAACCTGCTTATGCTTTATTGCCTTAAATATTTGGTGTTCACTCAAATATCAAGGATATATAAAAGATAAAATCCAAAACACCAAGCCTAATTTATGATTTTATTTTTTTCCTCCTGCTGGAATTCTATTGAGAAAGATGAGTAAGCCAATCACATCCACTCCAGTTTACTATTCTCAAAATGCCAAGACATTTTATTTTCACTCATATTTATAACTTCTATTATCCATTTCTTTGATTTTATGTTCTACTCTATGATTATGGAAAGACTTTTATGTTTCCACTTTGATTTTCAATAATGATTCTATTCTTAATTTCTGCCTGCAATAACTCTCAATAAAAAGTAAACTTTATAGTAAATACACAACAAAGGGGAGGCATTAAACATAAGTGCTCCCATGTTTAAACTTTCTAAACTTTTATTCGACCTCAAGTATTATGTTTACCTTCTTTTATTATTTAACAATAGGATGATTGCTACTGATTTGAATTTTTAGTTCTCTTATTAATGTACCAGTGTTAACAGGAGTTCAGACATTATTGCAAGAGTTGCTAAACTTCCTATTACCAAATATGTGTGCATGTATATATACATACATGTATATAAGTATTAATCTAGTTGGTGATCTCCATTTTGACTGTTAGAAGGGGAAAAGAGAAAAAAGGTCATACGGCATCTAAGATCTTGTTCAATTTTGAAGACCATTTTAAACAGAAAAAATGCAAAAGTAGGTGTAAGAATGAATATTTAAGACAAGGAAACAAATTCACAAAAAGTTCGTGGTTTCATATTTTTCTTTCTTTTTTTGCAATGCTAGGATTGAACTCAGGCTTG
Source organism: Urocitellus parryii (assembly GCF_045843805.1). NCBI lineage: Eukaryota > Metazoa > Chordata > Mammalia > Rodentia > Sciuridae > Urocitellus > Urocitellus parryii. The sequence continues at coordinate 87,916,663 of NC_135538.1, read as the reverse complement.
TATGTTCTACACAAGTGTACAGCTCCACTCCCAGTCCCAAAGTGCAGATTTCTAAACTTGATAAATGCCACATATGTTATGAAATACACATATGTCATGAAATAATTTAATCGTTTTAGTAGTTAGCTGACTTAGGTCTTTAAAATTTTTTCACTATTTATTTTTAAATTACTTTTTCATAGGACATCATATATTTTTTCTTAAACAAAATAGATAATTCAAATTTTCCTCTAGAATGTATTTTATGATTGATGACTGAGATGAATAAAACATGTAACTTTGCTGTTTCTTCTACAAATCTGGGATTCTGATAAATTCTATTTCATAATTCATACTATAAGAGAGAGGAGAAAAAATGTGATGTGTTTATCAAATATGATGGTAGAGAATATCTTTTTTGACTAGTTATTTATGAGAACTACATTTTCCTCTTAAATTTTATATGTGTGATGATTGTAATACTTTTCTACAGAACTCACTTCTAAGCTCTTCTATATTTCAAAATCTCTTTTATTCCTCCACTATGTACACACTTCCACTGTTGAGCATGGTAAGAGATGTTCTTATTACAATTAAACCCTCATTTTACTATGCCTATAAAGCAACCAGAAGGACTCCAGGAACTGATTCCTATAATGGGAAATATATGATAAAGGTGTGTATGAAAAGAGCCTTTTACATATGGGATCGGTATGAGCCTCAAAAGCCAAACTGAGTAAGTCCACAGTTCACCTTCAGCATAGTTGGATCACAGATTTCTTATGGCCACCCAATATAATGGAGAAGAGAATGATTTATTGTTGTTGAAGTGTCTTTTGTAGACAAATTTTACAAACTAAATTACTGTTTAACATATTACTAGGTCCTCTTCTAGTATCTTGAAAGTTCCCTGCCAATTAAGGACTGTGACGCTTAAGTTTTGTTGACCTCATAAGAAATGGACCTCTGGACTCTGAAAGCTTCTAATTAAATAGACCACAGGACCTGATTGGAAGATATTGCTGAAGTCCTACCTTTTCTCTGGCATTATTTAATTCTGTCATTTATTATCTCTCATTGTGTAATTGTTCCTTGTGTTACCCTGTCATATTAAATATATATATATATATATATTTTTTTTTTTCTCGAAAGAACACATGAAGTTTCTAGCAAGACACAAAAAATACCTTCTATGAGTTTTCCTGAGGAAAATATATGGATGGGCCTGTTTGAGGATGTTGTGTCCAGTTGAGGATGATGTGTCCAGGGACAAGCCACTGTAGGACATCCTCAACTGTCCCATGGCTGAAGGAGCAATGGGGGAAACAATAGTATTGGAGCTTAGAGAGAGATCAGAGTCTTAATGTAAGTGGGGAGGAGAAGCAGGGTAGTTATGATTAGAACCAAGGTGTGGAGGCTGGCCAGCCAGCAGAGCACTAAGCAGCACCTCGTCAGGTCCTGCTGGGTAGTAGAGGCCATGGGACTCTGGCTGCCACAGTTCACAAGGCATGAAGCAGTGCAGAATATGGCAGACTAAGAATGTGTGGCAGGGACGGTAACCCAAGATTAATCAGCACAGGCCCGAGTACCTTTAAAATATTATCTGGAATAATGTAGATGCTAATACTGTTGTAGACCATTATTTGAAAATGGGGTACATGGTTATAAAAAGTATCTTTATCAATAGTTAAAACTCCATAAAAAAACAAAGCAAAACTAGTAACTTTGGGGTTAGTAGGTTGGTTGGTTGGTTGGTTGGTTGGTTGTTTTTGTTGTTTCTTCCTTTTTTTTTTTTTTAAATGATAGGGCTAACAAAAAAAAAAGAACTTTTTAAAGTCTAGAGGTGCTATGAATTTATATAGTCATGAAATACTCAGGGAATCTATTACTGAACATATTCATGTACATGTTATCAAGTGTGTGAGAATTATAGTTGAAGTACCAATTATATTATTCTTCAATAAAAGTTTGGACATTTCCTTACCCCCATGATTTGCAAACCTGTCTTGAGCTTGGTTCTTGTTTCTTCTCCACTCATTTTGCCTTCCTGATGAATATACTTAAAACACCTACATTAGTAGCTTCTAAGAAACTGCTCTCTCTCTCTCTCTTGAGACTTCTTGGCTCAGTCGTTGTTCATTGTGCTATAATTAGGGGTTTGAGTGGGTATGAAAGTAAAGCCCTTCTTCGATTCCTGGGTAGAAGCCATAGTACTGGCTTTGCTCAGCCAGTGAGTGGGAAGCAACCTCCGCCTTCTCTCCTCCTTTGTCTTTGGTCATTGAATGTGCAATCTGCTATGAAGTGAGTGATTAATGTAGCCTTTATGTGCTACTGAGCTGCTGAGAGCACCTTCTGGGACTAACTGAAACTGGTGTGTGAGAGGGAGGTCTGTCCCAAAAAAACCTGGAAATGTTACAATGCACCTTTGTTGGGTTGTGTGCTTTTAAAAACACAGTTTATAATATAAGGGTTACAAATTTCTTCCTCTCAGTATTTAAGTCGCAAAAGGAATAACTCCTTTTCCCATGATAGAATAAGTTTGTCATCATAATGAGTGTGTCTTCCACTAACTAAGCTCACCATAAATAGGATCAAATTCCTATATATTTTAGATTTGCATAAAAACTAAAATGTTTACATTTCCAGGGCTGGGGATGTGGCTCAAGTGGTAGCGCGCTCGCCTGGCATGCACGCGGCCCGGGTTCGATCCTCAGCACCACATACAAACAAAGATGTTGTGTCCGCCGAGAACTAAAAAATAAATATTAAAAATTCTCTCTCTCTCTCTCTCTCTCTCTCTCTCTCTCTCTCTCTCTCTTTAAAAAAATAAAAATAAAAAATAAATAAAAATAAAATGTTTACATTTCCAGCCCCTGGATAATTCAAATTTATCAGTTTCTTTGGGTTTTAGAAAGAATACAGAATTCTCAAATTAAAAAGGCTAGGCTAGATTTGCTTTGCTAACTTTATGAAATTGAGAACCTCAAAACTTACATTTCCTCATTCATAAAATGAGATTGGAAAGCAGCTATCTACTGTAAGAATTAAATACAGTTATACAAGTTAAATCTCTAGTTTGATACCTAGCATATGGTAGTCACTCTAAATATAACCATTCTCTTCTTTCATCAATACTTCTACTTTGTTTATTTTCCTGTTTATATTGTAGAGAATTCACTCTGGGTTACAGTTTTCTTAAGAAAACCAAGAAACTATGCAAAGAATTTTTTTCAATGCCAATAATAGCTTGATTAAAAATATTGGGATTTTTTTTTTAAAAAAAACTAGATACTTTTCTGATAATGCCATGTTGTTTCACATATATTAGGCATATAATAAATGTTTGCCAAAAATATCTTTTACTAATTTTATTAGTGTAGATTTTAGGAGAAAGAAAGTTACACACACACACACACACACACACACACACACTTACGTAGAATCTTTTTTTTTTTTTAGTTCTAGAGGTATCAGTTGAATATTTGAATGGAACTAATAAATCAGAATGTGTTTTATAGGGTACATGACTTTGTTTTTAATTAACTGCCTGAATCATAGTTTCTCATCATGTTTTCTTACTTCTCTCTAAAAATAACTGCTGACTTTGTAAGAGTGCTAAGTTATAGCTTCATGAACATTCAAAAGCCTTGAAACCAGGACCAGACATTTGGTCAATTGAGAGATGAATGTCGTATATAAGTTTCATCCCTCTCAGGGAAATTTTGATATTGAGGTGGCTATGGCTAGCAGCAGCTTACATACAATGCTAGAAATTTCTTTATCACCATTATCTTAGTTAGTTGACTCCTCAGATTGAAAATAGCATATTTAAATTTATGGTTAATTATGGAACTACTTAAATACAACTGATTTTCAGTGAACTGATTCTTCAATTGCAATTCTCTTATCCAACAAGTTTTGGTATGATAATAGTCATTAGACAGAAAATATATTATTTAATTCACATTTTCACATATCTAAAATAAACTTTTAAGTATGGATGCCACAGCACAGATTATGTTAGTGCGTAGTGCTAAAATATTTAGGTATTACTATTGACAATTAAGTGATAATAGTAAGTGTTTACTAATGTGTCAATTTCTATTTCTACTCTGCCTGATAGTACTATCCAAAGTCTTAATTAAAACTCTCTCTTCATTATCTCTCATCTGTCACATCTATATATAAATTTAGGCTCTATTTGAATATTTAATCTTTGTATTGCTCATAAATTTCAAATGTATTGTCTTTCCCTAAACAGGTACTAATTAATTCAATGAAAGAGGCTAAATCATTTTTTTTCTTGGGGTCTTGCTATATTGCACAGGGTGGTCTTAAACTTGGGGGGGCGGGTCAACTGATTTTACTTTCTTAACCTCCTCAGTAGCTGGAACTACAGCAAAGCCACCTTACCTGGTTAGAAGCCAAATTTTAATTCACAGATTTTCAGTGTATGGAAGATTGACAAGAGATAGCCATATGACACGATTTCAATTACTGTCTACATATGAGCTCATGTATATATGTACATATAAAATGTACTATAAAATGTGATGGATTAATTTCAATATTTATACTTCATTATAATTACAAAAGAATTTAATATTCCTCAAAATAATTTTAAATATGGTCTCTAGGAAACTTGGAATAAACATTTTTTAACACTTGAAGTAACTATACAAAAATCTCTTGAAATCACTTTTTAGAGGCCATTAACTTTGATGTCATCTAAAATGCTGTTTACATATGGAATAACTACTTTGATTATCCCCTAGAAAGTTAATTTTGTGTTTAGAGCAATCAAATCTGCTTTCTTCCACATTTAAAATTACAGAGAGATGAAAAGTAAAGAATTGCAGTACGGCAAGCTGGAATACTGAACAAATATATGCTATTGTGCTCAAAGTGTCTTTACTTTTGATCTTGAACTCTTGCCATTTAATTTTTTTTCCTTTTCATTTAAAAAACTGAGATAATACATTTAAATGTTCCATATGTTACACCAGTTTTTTTTTTCTAAGTTTTAAAAAATTAAAGTAAAATATACCAGGGTTTAGTTAAACCTGTGCTGAAAGTACTGAAAATCCCATGTGGTACACATTCACCAGCAATGGTCCTTAACTAATGCTAAAATCAAACCAGGATGGAAAGCCTTAGGGATATTTGAAGTGGTTGTTTGGGACTAATATTGTCTACTGGAAGTTATTGAACATTTCATTGCTGTGTTATGTTACTGTAATTTTGAAATTGATGGAATTTTGAAACATGATATCATCGTTTTAAAGTTTGCCTTTTGACTCCCACTCCTATTTAAAGAGGTAGGAAAATGATTTTTCCTGCAGCAGAGGGGGTTGTAAAGAGAAATGAAAGCAGTAGTTGCTAGTGTACAGAGAGTTGCCTCCTTAAAAATGTCAACAATGAAATAATGTTTTCTGAAGGGCTCTTAAAATCACACACTTAAAAACAAAAAGAAGAAAGGAATGTTGTCATTGGGATTTCTATGACTTTACTTAGCTCTCTATAAAATCAATTTGAGGAAACTTAGAAACTGAAAACAGTGCATTCAATGTTCAGGTAACTGAGAAAGCAAAGAATATTGAGAAAATGGTTTACAGTAAAAAAAAAAAAAAAAAGATTTTTTTTGACTTTAAAAATGTCCACTGTTTTGGAAATGCAAAGGATGGTATATTCCCCATGTGTACCTATGACTTCAACTATGGAGCTTAAGCAAACAGAAATTAATTGTACAGCACAAAGCAAATGAAACAAATTGTCAGGTCTGTTAATGAGCATCTACTGAAACATACCCAGGGCTACATTTTCTAGAGATGCCCTACCTCTTTTAAGTAATTTCAAGTTTTTGAAAAGATATTTCTAGAAAGTCCCATATTGTATAATATAAATCAATTACCTGAAACAGAGCATATCATTGCTTTTTTCCCCAAAACACTCTTTTCCTCATGAAGAATTATGCAATTGCTTAACCCTAAGTAATCTGAGCTATATAAAGTTCTCGATGTTTCTTTTCTGAGGTGTATATTGGTCTATGATTTTCAAATATATTATGTCTGTGAATTGCCAACACATTTTTCTCATCCCAAACGTATGATATCAGCAGGACTGGATGTTCTATACTAATTGACAAATTAGATGCACATTAATCACCAGGAACACATGGCATCTACCCCCAATTTGGAAAGCACTCAAAAGTGTCATTTGCAAACTTGGGACTGGTGACAAAATGGACAGTGTTTCTTTTCAGGAGGCATTATGCCAGGGGCATGGTGAATTGACATATTGAACCCTATTTATAAGAAACCATAAAGAATACTTCCTTTCCCAACTTAGCTAATAAGATATATAGATATATTTGGAATCTTCATCCCCTACGGTGGCAGAAACCTAATTTCACTGAATTCCTGCCACTGTTCTCCCCCATCACTTCCTTGAGATTTATCCAAGTTCCAGGGGGTAGGTAACAAATATCAGGGCATTGGCATGGAAGTGGGACGGGGGAAATGTGCGGCAGCACTAATCCATCCTGTTTGTAAGTCTTCTGCCTGCATACACAGATGTCTGCTGAGATGTCCATCATCCCATATGGCCCTCAATTATTTTTCCTATAGGTTACCTCAGAGACATGCTGGGTTCCTCTCAGTCTGGCCCCTTAAGGTCTGGTGCTTTCTCCCTTTTCATGGTTGGTAACCATTTTGTTGCTTCAAAGGCTACATTGGGAAAAGGAAATGAGTACTCTGAGCTTTCCAAATTCCAATGGCTCCCTTCCCCCATCTCTGGATTCTATCCTTTAACCTCTATCCCCTTGTTCCCCAGGCCATGGGTTCCTGTCCTTAAAGAAAGCTTTGGTTTCCTTAAACCGCCAAACTGAAGTTATACCTTAGTGTCCTTTCTAAGTTCCTGTGGGTTTAGGCTTTTAGAAACCAAAGTCAAGAATACCCATTTATTTTCTGTTTAGGATTACTTTACGTCTCCTGTTTTGAGGCAATACACTTAGTTAAGTATATTGTCCATGTCATCCAATAAAACTTGTAATGATGGAAATATTCAATATCTGTGATGGCCAATATGTTAGCTACCAGCCACATATGGCTGTTGGACTCCTGAAATGTGGTTCTGTAACTAAGAAACAAACCTTGAGTCTGTTTTAGTTAAATTAAAATTAAATTGCCCCCATGTGGCTAATGGCTGCAATATCAGAAAGCAGAAATAGCACCTTGAATTAGAGATATAGCAAAGGGGGGAAATGTGAGATTTATTTTAAAACAGCTATGATTACAAAGTATCCAATTCTGAAGTCATGTCTGGGAACTTCTATATAACAAGTCAAGATTGAATTTTACTCTTTGTAATTCAGATTGCCTTAGAAAGTGGCTCTCCTTCAAAATAGAATATTTTTTTTATTTGTTCTTCTGTCTCTAATGGGTAAAGATGGGTGACAGGGAGAGCAGAAGGGGGTAGGAGGGATTGAACTCAGGGGTACTCGAACACTGAGCCACATCCCCAGCCATATTTTGTAGTTTATTTAGAGACAGGGTCTCACTAAGTTGCTTAGCATCTCACTTTTGCTGAGACTGGCTTTGAACTCAAGATCCTCCTGCCTTAGCTTCCAGAGCCTCTGGGATTACAGGTGTATGCCACCATGTCTGACCAAATCTAAAATTTCAATGAAATATTTATTTCAGGTAAATTCTAAGTCTTTCATGAGAGACTTTCCTTCTCACTCCACGATGGCATCAGATTCTAAAAGAAAGCCTATGATACTTCTTGTGATGGGAAAGGGTCCCCATATATTGCTTGCTATTCTCTTTGTCTCTTTTGGTCTTCTAAGAACTGGGACTGCACAGGTATGATGTCCAGCAGCTCTTAATCACTGCTGTAACAATCAAAGCAGGAATTTTAGTTAGCTTTTACATTGCTGTGACCAAAAGACATGACCAGAACAATTGGAGGAAGAAAAGTTTATCTTAGGACTCCCAGTTTTAGATTCTTCAATCCATGGATGGCTGACTCCATTTCTCAGGGCCTGAGGTGAGGCAGAACATCATGGCAGAAGAATGTGGCAAAGGAAAGCAGTTCAAGACATGGTTCCAGTAAGCAGAAAGAAACTAAGCCCAGTTCACAAAATATATATACTCCAAAGGCACACCTGCAGTGACCCAGCTCCTTCAGCCATACCCTACCAGCCTACAGTTATGACTAAGCTTATCCCTATTAAGGGATTAGTGAACTAATTAGGTTAAGGCTCCCATAACTCAATCATGTCTAAACTTTCTTGCATTGTTTCACACATGAGCTTTTCGGGGACCTAATGTCTAAACCATAACAGCAAGTGAGATTCCTGGTTGGTGGTTGACATTGGGTTCTCTACCTGGTTGATTGCTAAACTGATGGGATCATGTTGCTTGGCTCTATCATATAGCACATATGGGGATCTTTGAGTATCTAGATAGCCACTCTCTTCATGATTTCCCCATGTTTGAGATCAAAATAAGTGCAAAATAAGTGCCTGTGACATATTGCAGTTGGGGAAAGGATTCTGACACTCAGATGTTCTTAGATTTTTCATTTGCATATCAAATATAAGAAGATGGTGAGATAATTTTCTCGCCATCTTCTTATATTTGGCTAAGACCAAGATGTATAGTCTCTTTATAGATTCTGTTTATCTGGGTTTCTTTTTCCTGAAGGTTTTCCATTCCTCTTCCTGCCTGGGCAGGACATCTCTTAAATCCTGTTATCAATGGTTTACAGTAAGGTTTTATGATCTGAATTAGGTAAGCTTCAACCTTAATATTTAAAAGGAATTTTTAGAATTGCTTATTTTCTCTTAAAGCAAAGCCTGCTTTCAAAATTATTTTCACTCTGGAATCATATGCTTACTTTGGAAATTAAATGCTGAATATATATTGTTTTCTCTTAGTTTTTCTGCATTAAATATATAAGACCCATGCACAATAATATTGATAATACCATTTATGCGTTTTGGATTTTAACATTTTATAATCTTCTAAACTTTTAAAAATTGACATCTGTTGCTTTATATCCTAAAAGAAAAAAAAGTTCTGAGATTTTATACACCGTTATTTAAAAATTAAACTGAACTAAGGAACATTTTAGGATAAGGAAACTCCTGAACTTGATATATTATTATTCTATCAAAGAGCAAAAACTATTTCATCAGTTTCTTCTAAAAATGTTTACATTTTTGAGAAAAGAATCTATTTTTCACATTGAAGAAAATCCTGAATCATAAATATGAATGTAATTTTTGGCCTAATGATTATAATTAATTAAATGAAGGTTTTCAACCTGACCTCAAATAATTGAACATTGAACTAGTTTAGATATCTAAATATATAGTCATTTAGTCAAGAAAATTAGCCATTTATCTTTATATTATAGAAAGTCAATGTGAAACAAATATAGATAAATCACAGTTAATATTCTATGCATGCATTTTCCTTAAACAAAGTCTGGAAATCCCAGATGTTGTTTTGATTAATTAAAGGATCTTTAATTCTCCTATAAATTTACTTTATTGTTCAAATCTGTTATAGTGTGCTACCTCTTACTCTTGGAGAATTATTACCTGTGCTATTGAGATAAGTAAGTCAGAATAAAAAGACCTCAGGAAAGAATCTTAAGAGGATACTCTGAGGAATTGTGTGGAATTGTTAAAACTTGAGGTCAAAATTATCAGTCCTGATTTTATATTTTTATAAAGTCAGTTTTTTGTATTTATGTGTAGAAATAAATTGTACACCATTCTTTTTTGTTGAAATCTGTTTTATATTATGTTGAACAGGAGACAGTTCATAAATTACTGTTTCAACTAACCAGTTTCTTCATGGTTCACTTTAGAATGGACCAGTTAAAGTATGTCTTTTGATATTTTTAAGGAAATATTTATATATGGTGTGATTTTGATCGTTGTTAAGATTCCCTTGATTCTATTAGGCTAAGTTGGAGATAATTGACTTTTCTTCTAAGCATGTAAACGTGTTTACATTATTTGTTCTTTTACATATTTTGAAATGCTTTTCTGTGCTGAATATCCTTTTTCCTCTCCTGTATTATTATCATAGGAAGATAATTCCTTTATAATACCTTTCTTTGGTGTTGACTCACACTGTTGTTTTGTTAGTAATTTCAATCAGCATGATGGAATGACCTAGTTAATGTGGTTCTACATGATGATGGTTACTGTCTTGAAAGCATCTTCAGCTTTCCTTGTCTTCTACTCAGTAAAATAAACTGGACAGCACTGTAACTTATTCTCCTAATAGTCAATGTCATTGCTTCCATCTGTCACTTAATCTTTAACATTTAGTAAAACAGAGACTTTCAGTTCATTTCCTACTGTTTTACTTCCCAGACACAAGACTGGTTTGTTGCTGCTGAAGATTTTCAAAGACATAGGATCTGAAATCAGAAGAATTTGTGGTTGAATCCTGAGCCCACTAGTTAATATTCAAATAATGCTTTGCAGGTTATTTGTCATATGAAGTTGAGTTCCTTTATTTGTAAACTTGGATTAATAGTACTATTATTTTTGTTCATCATAAAGTTCAACTTAATAAATAGGTTGGAAGGTGTGATAGAGAAGAGATAGAGTAGAGATATATAAGCTAGCTAGCTAGACTGATAGCTAGATTTATGATACCTAGATGACTAGGTGATTAGACAACAATAATGTTAGACAGGTAGATGGGCTTGCATGCAGGCAGAGAGACTGGGATATGGATATAGATAACCACATGGAAAATATTACAACTCTCTTAGTATTATAATTATTGCCATTGATGTTGACTTTGTAACTAAGAAATGGAATCCTACATTTTATTTTTACTTACTTGTCTTGGAATTTAACAGTTTTTAACTGAATACTTTTATTGATTGGTAGTGAGCAACAATGGGAAAAGTAAATAAAGAATAGAGGAAAGCAAGTTTCAGAAAAAGTATCAGTGAGACAGAAGTCATCTTATAATGTGAAAACCTGCAATAGGAAACAGAAACCAATGAGAAAAGACCAAAAAGAAAGATCTTAAATTATACTATGAGAATTGGAATGAGTTTTTCACAGTACATAGGAACTCTTGATTCAGAGAAGGGATTGTCTATTAATTGATTTATTTTATTAGATTATTTCCTTTATTTAAGATTATTCATTCGTTAATTTCATTCAATTTTTTGATCTATTAATTACAACTGACATCATTGAATGTCTACCATGTGATACACATAAAAATATCAATCTTACCATTTTGAGAGTTAGTGATGGGAACAGAAGCATTACAGAAAAAAAGGAGGATCTGGTCATTTAGAAGTAACTTAGAATATGGTTATTGATGGTGGGATGAAAACATGCTTGAGAGAAGGGTGATTCTAGGAAAGCAAATAGAAGAGGTATTATTTCAGAGTATTCAACTGAGGAAGGCCCTCTAAGAATACAGTGCTATGATTTACCTATTACCTCTAGGTAAAAAAAAAAAAAAAAAGCAAGAAATACATAGGTAACCACAGATAACAGAAGGATCAAAACTGCTAATCAGACCTCTTCACTTGAAATCTTTAATTGGTAAGTCAAAGCAAATATATTATTTGTGCAAAACTGCTTGGGTAATTCTGATTTCTATCTAGGGCTCTTTATATGTTAACATTGAACACTCTACATTTTGTGTAATTTTTCCCAGAGGAAAATTAATAATAAAATCAATATTCCAATTTTTTACAAAGGAAGAATTTATTTATAGTGAAAACATTGAGATACATATTTTATATCTCAAATCCTAAAATGTCTAGTCCCACAATATGAATGGACATAAGCTCTTCTCTTGTAACAACCATTAGGAAAACTTATGCTTTGTGTAAGCACTTTACATTTTTCCGGATACTACAGGCCAATAAACCTGACCAGATTGGTACATCTATTTATGGAAATTGCTGTTATTGATAGAACAACCAGCCACAGCCATGTAAATGAGATAATTCTAAAGAGTAAATTCAATTACTTTGTTGCTGAGTTTTTCAGAGATCAGTATTTCAAAACACTTTTATAAAACTAAATAGGTATAATTCTTGGTATGTAGCAATTTATTTTGGTACAAGAGAAGGAATCTTCATAGTTTAACTGACAGAGGTTTTCATATTTGGGGACATATTTATGGGAAACACAATATTGTCTGCAGTAGCTGATGGTGCTTGATTGATCACGTTTATTTCTTTTTTTTTAGAGAGAGAATTTTTTTTAATATTTATTTTGAGTTTTCGGTGGACACAACATCCTTGTTTGTATTGTGGTGCTGAGGATCGAACCTGGGCCGCACGCATGCGTTTATTTCTATTCAAACTCTTCCTTTTACGTTCCCAAAGCCCTTCCTTTAACATCTTAGATTCCCATACATTAAAAGGGAATGTCTCAGCCAGGTGCAGTGGTGTACACCTGTAATGTCAGCTACTCAAGAGCTGAGGCAGCAGGATCACAAATTCTAAGTCAGCCTGGGAAACTGAGCTAGATAGTATAAATTAAAATTATACAAAGGAACAGGGGCATAGCTCAATAGTAGAGTGCCCCTGGGTTCAACCCCCAGTATCTTATATAGAACAAATGAAAGGCTAAATATCCTAATGGATATCTTTGATATCACTCTGAAATGAAAATAAATAGAATTCCACATAATGAAGAGTAGTTTAAACTGATTTGAGTAACCAATGAAACTTGGCACTGTGAATATGTCATTTATTTTTGTCAGCAAGAAAAAGGCCTCTGAGTTAAATCCTACAGTGTTGAAAAGGGTATAATATTCAAACCAAGAAATCAATTCTATAACCTCAGTGTTTCACAGCCAATGACTAAAACATAATTTCAGACTAATACTTGGGCCAGAACTGACAAGTAAACATGACTCATTACTAGTTCCCTCTGTCCTTTCTAGCATTAGACATCAATCATTAGTCAAGCTTTATTGCCCACTTGGCCCAAATGAAGATCCACAGTCCCACTCAATACAGGGCTCCAGGTCATCACTGCTGATTGATCAAAGACCCAACATAGGATGAAACCTATCCACCCTCTGTGTGTTAGTATGTACCCATGTAATTTAACCAGAGAGGGGAAAATAATCTTCTGTATTTTCAAGAGGTTTGTGACTATGATTACAGCTCTTTTTCATGTCAAATTAACAGATAATTTTCTTGAAAATTTGCTTCCTCTATTTATTATCTTGTTTTCACCACACATTGGTTCAGAGCTCTTTTTGATTGACAGCTTTCGAAACAACAGGACCAAAGCAGGTTCATTTTTCTCCTGTGCTTTGAAAGCCATTTAAGTTGGCTGTTCATTGTTATTACTCTGCTTCAAAAAAAAAAAAAAATCAGAAATTTTCTAGATCATATGATACAGTAAAGATGCACCAGGAAAATCCTCCTTTTTCAAATTCATCCATTATCACAGTCACACTTTGAAGATAGATATTCATAAACATAAGTTTTTATAGTTTGTTTTTGGCAATTTTTTCCGTGCTATAGGAAACAAAAGAAATTTTACAAGCACAGCCACATTCTGCTGAATGGTATTGATGTATTTTTTCTGAGTCTGCAAAAATTTAAACTGAAATATAGTCTTTGACTGCATTTATTTAAATTATAATATATTTTTAGACCCATTGGCTTATGTGTCAATGAAGCAGCCTTTAGGGGTCAGTCCTTCTGCCCCAAAAAGCACTGGGAAAGGATGTCAGGAGGTAAGGGTGTAGGTGTCAGCACTGATTTCCTTCCAAATATTAGAATCTCTGATGTCTCGGGCTTGTTAATGGAATGTACATAAAAGTGAGAGAATCTGCAGTCATCCAAAATACAAGGTTAAGATGTTTAATGAGCTCCTGTAACAACTCAAAGAAGTTTCTATTTTCTTAATGGGACCCTGGATGATGCACAGGACTGAAATTTAAAACATGTAGGATTAGTTTTTATTCTCTGGATATATTTTTTATGTGGCTAGAACTTATAGTTTTTATCATGTTTGATCATAATTTAAGATTATTAAAGCTATATCTGTGAATATTTGGAAATATTTTAGATTGGTGATTTTAGAAGTTCAGTATTAATAATACTGAATTTAATGTATTAATTAAGTATGTAACATACTTAAAATACATTATAATGGTTGGAAAGATCAAAATGGATAGACATTAATAAACAAGTATGGTTATAGATGACTAATTTTCTAAAATAAATCTTGGCTACAACTGGAAATCCTTTGGGTTTCAAAGATTTAATTGACATTTTTGCAAAATGCCTAAACATGAAGTAAAGGAAGCCTTATTTATTGTTATGGTGAGGCTATTGTCATTCATACACTACATCTACAGAAGGCTTCAGCATGAAGCCTACAAGTTGAATGTTTTTAATGACTCTTAGAGAAAGGAGACTTCAAATCCTAACTTATTCTTATTTATTCTGTGCATGAAGATATACAACAGCAATGAGTAATCACTGGAAAAAAATCACAATTTCTGCACATTTTTAGCATAGATTTTAGAGGACAAAATATATAAGTAAACATATATATATATATAAGTAAAAATATATAAGTAAACATGTGGATAGCTTATTTGATAAATTATATTTGACCATTGAATAGCAATTCACTATTTTGAATATAAATCATTGCAAATTCCTGCCTATGTTTAATTTAGTGTAGTGTTGTCTAAGTTGATTATAAAATGTAAGAAAGAGAGCTCCTAGAATACTGAGGTATTCTTGTAGTATTGAAACATGAAAGTATGTTAATGCCACATATTATATCTTTGTTGTTTTAAAAGTTTTGCTCTGTTTTTAGATTTGGGGCACTTAGAGAATAATGCCAACCTGATTATCATTCTCAAGTGAGCTTTCAAGAGTTCATTAAAAGTTGAGAAGAGAACAGCATGCTCTAGGAAGCAGCTATTTTTAACAGCACCAAATTTGAATTCACCTACTTTAAAGCTTTTCACTGTTTTTAGAAAATATTTCTGTCAATAACTTTAATATCACAAGTCTATTGAGGTTATAGTTCACAGTCCCATGTTGCAATAATCTGATATTCTTGCTTCTGATTGAATTAATATGAACCAAATTATTTTGAATGAAGAGCAGCCTAAATAGTCAGATTGTATATATTTGTTCTGAAAATCAAAAACCAAAAACTCCAAAATTCTCAGTTCAATTTGAATCCACAAGTATGCTTTGATTTGATAAATTGGTATGAAATATTTTGATAAACAATGCTAAATATCCTTGTAAGTTTATGACAAAAGACTCCTTTGAATATTGAATGTTTAAAATTTCATTTAAAAATAAAATCTTATAATGTTAGGCATTTTTTTTTCTAAAATTTAAGTTAAAAACAGCTTGAGAAATCTAGAGAACACCTGGTTAGTAATTTAGCTATATCACAAACTCAGTTTTAAATGTACTTACTTCTTTAGTTGTTTAAGTATATATTGTTCTAATTAAATATTTAGAAAATATTGAAAATATTCTTATGATGCTGTACTTAAGAATAGTTACTAGACATAAAAAATGCTGCATTTTGAAATATCGTACCTATAACACATCACAGATATTTTGGTTATTAAGTTTTTCTGAAATGTTCTTGCTTCCCTTTCAGTTGTCTGGCTGTTCTTCACACTTAGATATCAGCTTAGTGATTACTTTCTCTAGGTCTGCTTCCCTGAAACTTAAGGCTGGCTCAGCTACATCATCTTTTTAAATATAGCACCCCATAGCAATTACTAAATGTTTACTCATATATTTTGTCCTCTAGAATCTGTGCTAAAAATGTGCAGAAATTGTGATTTTTTTCCAGTGATTACTCATTGCTGTTGGTATATCTTCAAGCACAGAATAAATACTCAATAAGAATAACTTAGGATTTGAAGTCTCCTTTCTGGAAGAGTCATTCTAATGCAAATCTACATTTCAGTGGCCTTGAAATGCTGCAAACTAATTTCAGGGTCCCCTCTTACTTTTCTTTTTCATATATATATATATATATATATATATATATATATATATTTTTTTTTTTTAAGAATCATGACACAGTCAAATTATAAAGGTTTATGATTCTAGGTCTCTCTCTATCAGTCAGTAGCCCTCTAGGAATGAACTGATGAAGGGTTCAAAGAGAGTTTAATGAAAGGGTTATTTAGAGACTTGAACAGGGGTAAGTGGATCAACCTGTACTTCCCCTACCCCTTCTCTCTTCCTTCCCCCTGTTCCCTTCCCTCTACTCTACTGATCTTTCTGCTATTTACTTATAGAATTTTTTTAGTTTTTTAATTAGTAGGGAAACACTTAGGGAGTGATGTTAAAAAAAAAAAAGTAATGGTACTGGACTGTAGTTAAATTAGCAAAAGATTTTATTCAGGAACTGTTTCAATTGGCGGGGTGGGGGGCGGGGTGGGGGCCGGGGTGATAGAAGTGGCTCAATTCTGAACACAGCATGGACAAATGGGAATTTATTTCTGAGAAGCAGGTTGGAAAATTACTAAGAGAGAACATGAGGAGTTAGGGGAGATTCTATCAAAACCCTCTTGACAGGATTTTTACTGAAGGCCGGTTCCTAGGATCAGATACATCCTAGGGAGTAATGGGGGATGAAAAAGTTAATCAGATAACAAGGTATATCAAGGGAGGAGGAATTCTCTAAAACTGAGTTAGCAGGATTTTTTTTTTCTAAAATTGGGTGATACAAATGTGTACACAAAAGTCCAAAGGCTGAGGCAGAGTTTCGAAGAGTGTTCAGAGGAGTAGGACCAGAGAGCTTCATCAGGGAGGAAATTGTTTTTTGCAGCAGCCAGGAGAATCTATTATTGACCCTCAACCTGCAGGAACAGAGGGAAGGAACATTAAAGGCTCTAGGCCTTAGAAAAATGCAGCCACTGCTAAAATTGTGCCCAGCAACAAGGGAGATGGGCATAGGGAAAACTGGAGAATGAAGAGTACACACCCCAGTGGGTCAACCAGAGGTGTAAGTATGATTCCATATGTAGAGTGAAACCTCCCAGGTTCAGAGCAACGCAGAGAAAGGCACAGGGAGACTGCAGGTGTCAATGGAGAATAATCAGCTTTTGTTCCTTTTTAAAATTTTTTAATGTGTTCTTTTTTAGTTATACATGACAATAGGATTCATTTTGACATAATTATAAAATCATGGAATATAATATGTTCTAATTCAGTCCCCATTGCTTTCCTTTCCCTTCCCTTCCTCATTTTCCCATTCCCTTCCCTTTACTCTATTGATCTTTCTGCTATTTAGTCATGTTTTTGTGGTTGTTGCTGTTTCGTTGTTTTTGTTTTTGTTCAGTTAGAGTCTTGAGGATGTTCATGATGGTGAGATTCACTGTCCTATAGTCATACACATGCATAGGAGAGTTAGGTCTGATTCATTCCACTGTCTTTCCCTAGTCTATCCCTCCCCCCACTTTCCTTCATTCCTCTTTGTCTACTGGTAGGTACTTTTACAGAAATTGTTCATTCTTCTAAATTTATTTTCTCATTAATAAAATGTGAAGAGTAAGACCCAGCTTTGGTACAGGATTAAAAAAAGAGGGGAGATGTAATTACTGAGCGCATTAGTCCCATACCTTCTTTGTTTGTGGAATATGAATATAGTGATAAAAATGTAAATCTCCCAGGCTCCTAAACTTTGAACTTTCATTTGACTTTCGAGTTAATATATGAGTTGCATAGACAAAGACTAGATAGAAGAAATAAAAGATGGCATTATAATTAAAGCAGAGCAAATTTATTTTAGTGAATGGAAAATTCCACTATCCATAGCTTGTAAGAAAGACAAGCATTTATGCTTACTGGACAGACAGCAGTGTTGGAGCATTGGCTGCCCCAAGCTGTCCATGTTCATACTGTGACTCCACCACTTACTAGCCTGTAACCTTGGGCAAGTCACTTAATGTTGATGCATTAATGTCCACATCTCTGCAACATGTATGATGACAATATTCTCTTGTATAATAGAAAGGGATGTATAAGTTAACCTCTGAGAACAAGTCTAGGACACAAGAAGCACTCATTCAATATTAGTATTATTTTTTTTAAAGAGAGAGAGAGAGAGAGAGAGAGAGAGAGAGAGAGAGAGAGAGAATTTTAATATTTATTTTTTAGTTTCTGGTGGACTCAACATCTTTGTTTGTATATGGTGCTGAGGATCGAACCAGGACCGCACACATGCCAGGCGAGCACACAAGTTTCAGAAAAAGTATCAGTGAGACAGAAGTCATCATCCCCAGCCACAGAAGCCACATCCCCAGCCCAAAGTATCAGTATTATTAAGGGAATAATGTAATCATTTTTTCCCAGGAACATGTAATGTTGGGTAATCCTCCATAGGTGGTCAATTAGTAAAACTGTCTTGATAAAATAATTTTATGACAATGTCTGTATTAGTGACAAAAAAAAGAGTAAAAATGATCATCTTTTTGGTTTTGGATGATCTCAAAACAAACCTAAAATAGTTTATTAAATTATATCATCTTACATTTATTGCTATGTTCTGTAAATATGTTCCTTCCTAGCAACACATCTGCCTTTTTCTAAATGGTTTAAGAAACTAAGAAATTATTTTCTTTTATAGTGAAGTAAAATTGTGTATTTGTATGTCTGTGTGTGTGAATGTGTTTTTGGAAGAGAAATTTCAGAGATATGAGTGTGTTAGTATAAAAAATCAAACTCTTTGAAAACCAAGTGAACTTATTTTCACCCATGTAACAGTTGTTTCCATTTAACATAGTCAATTAACATAATACAATCTTAATGAGCTAATGAGCTGAGATTCATGTATGTTTGAGATTAATCAAATAATTATACTTTTAAATTCTTAAGAAATAATTTTTGTTCTTATTCAGAGAAAATGTAATTCATTATAGCCACACTAAGTAGTAAATACAAGGGTAAAATTGGCTGATTTGTTTTCACAAAGAACACCAGTAGTGTAAATACTGTGAGAGATCAATTGTTGTTACCTCTCACCCCCACCCTGACTGGAGAACCAACTTCTGCTCTGTCTTGGAGGGGAATGGCCAAAGGTACAAGGCTGGCACCAAGAAGGGGACATTTACAATTAGTTAGCTCTGGAGATCTTGATAGAAAGGTAAGAGAGCCTCACGGGTAGAGATCCTATACAAATGGGTGCTGAACAGAGATACAAGAATTTTCAGAGAGAAGCCAATGACAGCTCAGACAATCTTGAAGTTGATTGAGGGCCCAAAATACAAAGAATGTCTAGATAGTTTCAATTACTCTGAAGCAGCATGGCAACTTATGTATTTAGGATATATGAGAATATATGAGATTTTTTATGTAACAAACACTTTATTTAAACCAGGGCCAAATTATTCCTTTCTTGAACAGAGTATTTTGATTTTATGGTTTACTTTATCTATTTAAATTAAGTTCACTTTATCTATTTATAATAATGCAGTTGGTAGATTATACCAACTGCATTATTATAAAGAGAAATACAACCCAGGCTAGATCAAATTTATTTTTCTCCTTTTAGCTTTGCAAGAAATTATGACATTTCCATTGACCCCTTAAATTATGTTGGGCCTAGGCCCTGTGATTGCTGTGCCCTGTGTCTAGGTTAACCTTGGCATTCCTTGTAAGCATTTTTGTCCTTGAGTAATCACTACCTAGGGAAATGGCATTCTCCAATGAGGTTCTTTAGGGCTTAGTTCGTGACTATATAAAATCTGTAAAATTTCCAGAAGTTTGGAGCATCTCACATTGTTAAGAGTTTTTGAAAAACAAAAATCAAAGGCACATCTAATTCAAGAGGTCTGGCATATAAAATATCTTAACCTCTGACATCTCTGCTGAGTATTTATCAAAAATATTTTGGATTATTTCAAGCTCATTAAGAACAAGATAATGTACTCTTGGTACATATCAGATTTAAAACTTCATTTGATTTCACTTAAAAATGCTTTTATCTTACAGAAAATTAAGTGAATAATTTCATACTAACAAATTCTATCTTATGAAATTTTGAAAGTGAGCTGTTTTTAAGAGCTTGATTAATGTCAATGTCTATTATAAACCTGTACCTGATGTCATTTTTGGAACTTAATAGCATTGAAATCAGAAAAAAATTATTATACCTCATTCATTGGCACATACACTGGGGTTTTGATGAAAGGAAATGCATTTTGTATGCACTCTTTCAGTAAGGATTTGTTTAAAATGTAGGTTGTTCTACTTTAAAGCTCAATGCTCTGGACATTTTGAACCTTTTGCTTCATTAACTGCATTCATTCTAAAATACCTTTCAATTTAAAACAGGAGATAATTGTAATACCTTGAAGCAAATGAGATGTTATTGCAATAATTAAATCCAAAATGAGATGCAGATACTTTAGACCTGCTGCTGTTTCAGCTAGTTAATAGCAAATAACATTTCCATTGGTCACACTGATTTCTTTCTTTTCCAGTTGAGATGGAGTACTGCATACTAATCGTATTCTAATGTGTTTTACAAGAGGTAAATGTGTATTGAGCTCCATCACACTATTTTAAATTAATTTAACTTTGCAAAAATTATAATAATTATATGACATGTTGCTTTCATCCCTTACAAAAATGCATCAGATTTTTAAAAAATAATTTTACATAACAATGACTTGAATAATAAGTACCTGTTTTTTTTTCCCACTAATGAATCTGCTAGTGGAATCAGGGGGATTTTTATTAGTTTCTCAAGCTTCAGAAACTTTCAGTGTTTAAAATGTGCCTATGTTTCAGTTGGAGGTGAAGCTCTGTTGATGTGGCTGGATGTGAGATGGTTACACGAAAGGACAAAGCAGCTGTTATCTCCAAAGAGTGTGATTATTTTTTTCTGGAAATATATCATTTTCATCAAGATAGAGCCCCTTATTAAAATATTAAACAGGGATACATTATTTGTGTTGACTATATATGCAAAAGGAACTTTCTCTTTTAGACATGACTTTAATATAGTTATTTCTTTTTAAAAAAATACTTCAAGCAGATGAATTTTTCTTTTGGCAGAGATCATTACGCACTTAATAGCTTTTGAGAAGCTGAAAATCGCTATATTTGGGGTGCCCTTTATTTTAGTTCTTGTCCATGTTTTTTCCATATTGCTCTTTTCTTCCCTGTAAGTATTATCATTATTGATTTTGTTGAGAAGGGGTCTTGCTGTGTTGTCCTGGCTGGCCTCAAACTTTCAATCCTCTTGCCTCAGCTTTAACAGGGATTTTAGGCACACACTACTGCAACTGGCTATCTTACTTTAATAATAATGATATAATAACAATGATGATAGCCGATACATGCTGATACTTATGAAGACTTACTGAGTGCTGGATACTCTACTGAATGTTTTGAAAGATTACCACTGTGAAGTCTCAGAAGAAACAAAAAGTGGAAGTTCTTATTGTCTGCATTTTACAAGTAGGGGGAAAAAAAAGAAATGGCCATGTACAGAAGTTTAGAGGAGGTCCTAGTGCTGGTTAGCAGACAGAACCCTGGAATGTAGGCAAGCTAGCTCTAGAGCTTATGTTAGTTTCTTCCTACTCAAGGGGATGCAGGTGCTGGAGAGGAGAGTCTAATGGAAAGGAGAGACTAATCATAGTTGTAGGTGAAGTCATTTTAAAAAATTATTTAAAATATAACGTTTATTCTAAGAATCATAGAAATCTCATTGCTTGAAATCCCTCTCCCAACTCAGATTCCCTTTAAATGATTTTTATGTATTTCTGCTCCAAACCAGTGTCATGATTTTCCATTTTCTTTCTCTCTGGCTCTCCAGGTTCTGCATTTGTTCTGCAGCAACAGTTACTATGGGTGCTCTGGGTGGTTCTCAGCCTTCTGCTCCTGACCTTATTACTAACTTTTTATATTGACTTTGGTGTTTCTTTTTCCTATTTAGTTTTTGTAGTACTGGGATTTGAGCACAGGACCTTACACATGCTATGAAAATGCTATACCCTAAGCTCCCTTGACTTTGGTATTTTTTAATGACTAGTGCCATCTCTTATCTGGATTTACCTGGTCCTTCTCGTTGTTGATGTATTTTTGCCCAGTATTTAAAGGAGATCCAGGTTTGATTTTTATATCTACATTAGTTTTATAATATTTCTAGTTTAAGGCAGACCTTGAGGAGACAAACTAAAGAGTGTCAGTGCATCCGTGTGCCATCATGCATCTCTATGCTGACCTTCAAGTGGGTTCCTTTGCAGAAACTACTGATGATTCAGGGGCCCCCTATCTCCTACCCTAGTTTCAGAGTCTTAGAACAGGGGAGAACTGTTAGCCCAGTGTTTCTCATCATTTCTTAAATTTAGGTTCCGCTGGATTATCTTTATGAATATTGAACTCCATTCACAGTTTTAAATCTCTCTAAAGACTAGATTCTTGCAGTAGTTTTCTTTTGGGACCCCATTTCTTATTGATTTTCTTCTGTATTTTAAAATATTCAACAAATTTTGGTGGGTAGCTAGCTATTTTAATTCCCTTTATTCTTTTTCACCCCTCAAACTCTATTCTATTTAGCTGAGCAGGACTTCATTATGTGTCTGTATATCCTTTGTTTTCTGAGCCAGTCCAGATCTCTTGCTGTCAGATCTCTGTATGCTCATGGAATCAGGGCAATTGATGCTATCTTTATCTTTCCAGATCCCAGATTTATAATACAAGACCTTATTTCTTTCCTCCTGTCAAGGGTATGACCTGCTTGTATTTTTCTCTTCTGCCTTTAATAGTTATTATGACATTGTCTTCTCCTTGCATTCCTTTCCCTTTCCAGAATGCAAAAAAAAAAAAAAAAAAACTACAAATTCCAATCCCTCTTTTAAAATGCAGCTTTCAAATAACTAATTTCTACTTTGTATGAGTGTTTGTGGTTAGTTCATAGGAAAATACATAGAATTTACAAAATTAATAAATATCATTAGAGAAATGCTAGAAAAAATGTGCTAATACATAATTCAAAATGAAATAGTAGCCAGGTGTGCTCTCCAATATTCCATGAAACTTCCCCTATCTGTCTTTCTGCATGGATGTTCCTGTGCCAGCATGCAGCTTTTTTTCTGGGAACTCAGCTGTCCCACAAAGCTAAGGACATTTTCTTCTCAACAGAAGTGAAGTTGACTTGGCTTCTGAGTTTGCTGTTAGTGCATCCTTTCCAAATTTCTTTCTTGCTCCACTTCTCTTTTCATTCTCTGTAGACATTCTGATTGATTTTTTTCATACTCGTTTCTTCAAAAACCACTCATCTTATAACTTCACAGTTACTCCTTACATGTAACAAAGAAACACGTTTCTTGTTCCTTGGTAGGATAATCCAAATTAGCATGAACTTCGTAAGAGTTGAGAACTGTTTCTTTGAAAATATCTTACCTAATGAGGTCGAATAGGTAAGAGTTGCTTTTAGGGGAATATATGTTGTTGAGAGATTTTTTGGGAGGTGGGTACTGGAGATTGAATCTTTACCACTGAGTCACATCCCCAGTGCTTTTTTAATTTTTTTTTTTTTTATTTTGAGATAGGGTCTCACTAAGTGGCTGAGGCTAGCTTCAAATTTGTAATCCTCCTTCCTTAGCTTCTTGAGTTGCTGGGATTACAGATGTGTGCCACTGTGCCCAGCTCAGAAGGCAAAGTTTTAATGTGACTATGTCTTAAATATTCCAAATATTCTTGGCTTGAAATACTAGACTATGGAAACAAAAGATAACTCCAGGGTAAATATTCTTTGAAAGTAAGAATTAAAGCTCCAAAAATAATAAGTTAGAGCAAAAATATTGTTAATAAATTTATTGACTTCAAAAATGCACTAAAATTTTTATGAAGCAGAAGTTGAGTTGAGTCTTAATTTATGTGTGGAAC
Organism: Urocitellus parryii; assembly: GCF_045843805.1. Lineage (NCBI taxonomy): Eukaryota > Metazoa > Chordata > Mammalia > Rodentia > Sciuridae > Urocitellus > Urocitellus parryii. The sequence continues at coordinate 87,892,762 of NC_135538.1, read as the reverse complement.
ATCATTTTACAACTTATCCAAGTTCAATAGAGGTAAAAATCCTTTCATAAATAAAGAGGTAGATATTTTTGGTGACTATGAATGAAAGGCAAAGGGCATAGCTATATTATCAATTTTGGTCTTGATCTACACCACAGGCATTTCAATAGCTACTATTTCAAATTCATTTTAAGTTTTTTTTTTTTTGCATTTTAATAGCTTTACTTCTAACACTAGAATGCAAATGTGAATTTTTGCCTTTAGTATGTTTTATTTCTCCCTTGTCAAAATCACTAGAAATCTATATTCTTCTAATACTGGCTGGTGCATTTCAGAATTCAGGAGAAGAAAGGATATGCGAGGGGGCATGCAAAGGAATCTTGTGAAAAGGGGACCAAGAGAGACATAGACGTACCAGAGGAGGAAAGATTAGAAAGTGGGAGTCACTTGGGAGTGAAAAATCCAGAAAATTATGTTCTTGAGTGTTTGGACCAGTTGAAAGGGTTTTGCCTTTTCCTATTTATTTGAGCAACCAACAATCTCAAGTTGTTTGGAACACCATTTAACTGTTAAGAGCATCCTTTTCTTCCTTAGAAAGTAGCTTGCCATTTTTAGTTTTCAGTGATCAATGTTTAATGCTTTAAAAATGGATCTCATGGAATATGCATGCTAATGGTGGAAAGCATTTCTTAAATAAACTCATTTTTGAACCTTACAGATTTTGGTTAGTTGATTATATGTACGTACATAAATGCCTCTTTGACATTCAGATGCTGGCAATAAAACTTCTTTATTTTTTTAAAAAAATATTATTAAGGATGCCTTTTACCAAAATAGCTGAAGGTTATACTTTGCATCAGCAGATATTTCTTACTTCTCAGCCTTTTCTTTCAAATGAAACTCAGGTTCATTGTCTAATTAGGGACAGCATATGGTGTGAACAACAATTGCAAAATGCAAAAGGACACCTCCATGGGAACCAAAAAGCCCAGAGATAAGTGGATTAAGCACTTTTGCACAATTTTCAGCTTCTGCGAGAAAATCCTTCAAAGGATGTTCTGATTCAAATAATCAGAATGCCCACCATGTGTCCCCCATTCTTACTGCATACAGTCTGTCTATCTCATATCTGGAAGAGTCCAGCTTCCCATTTTTCTTTTTTCCTGAAATCCATACTTTCTAATTCTTTGAATAGCAAAAGACAGGTAGTAGGGCTAACCTGTAGTCTGTTAAGGAAATAATTGGAAAGTACTTTCATATTAGTGAAACATTGTAATTGTGTATATTGAAATTGCATCAGAGATCTGGATGGATTTATGGGGAATGTAACTATTTTTATAAGCCCTCAGTTGGTAGCTCTCCAGATTCTTTGGCAGATTCTTTCCAGATTCTACCTCTTTTATATAATAAAAGAATCATTCTCAGACTGACCACTGGAGCCATTTGGTCCAGGAGGTCTTAACCTGAATGTTTCTGCCTTACTCTATTACATTCTCTTTCTCAGACTGTCCATGGCTTTCTGAATCCAACAGAAGTTTCTCGACTGACTCTACCTTAAAAGTTTGCTTGACTTTGCTGCGTTTACTTACACATGCATGAACTGTTGCAAATCTTCTATTACCCATTTCCTATTAGCAGGTTGCCTTCCCTTTGTATTATTTTATAACCTCCTCTTTGCATCTCTACTTTGAACTGAACAGTCTAAGAACAACAAAAGTAACTCTTCTCCTTTCAGTTATTCACAAGGCTTTCTGTCCTCAAATCCAAGTCAAAATTGTATTTTTACCCTTATTTTTTTATTGTTCAAAACATTACAAAGTTCTTGACATATCATATTTCATACATTTGATTCATGCGGATTATGGACTCCCATTTTTACTCTATATACATATTGCAGATTCACATCAGTTACACATCCACTTTTTTACCTACTGCCATACTAGTGTATGTTGTATTCTGCTTCCTTTCCTATCCTCTACTCTCCCCCCTCCCCTCCCCTTCCCTCCCCTCCCCTTCCCTCCCCTCCCCTCCCCTCCCTTTCCATCTTCTCTCCCTACCCCATCTACTGTAATTCATTTCTCTCTCTTGTTTTTCCCCCTTTCCCCTCACTTCCTCTGATATATAATTTTGTATAACAATGAGGGTTTCCTTCCTTTACCATGCGTATTTTTACCCTTATGAAGTTGATGTTAATATATCTTATCCTAGGATAAATTATCTTGGTTATTTATATGTACTTATTAATAAATTGTTTTTAACATTATATAGATATGAATAGACTTGCTTCCAATTTTGTACTAGAATCATTTAAAACAATATATGATTTATGTATTGATGTTTTACATTTAAATAAATACGGTTCATATAGAAGGAACTCAATAAAATAACTTATTACCTAAAAAGGTAAAAAATAACCAACTGATGTATAGAAAGAATATTTTTGGTAACACCCAATCTGGAGTACTTTGTAACCAAGTTCTTATGTATAAAATTAAAACTGCTTTATTGCTTGAGAATTTCTGTAAGACCCTGGAGTAATTGGCAATTTTGATTTGTATTTGAGAATCTTATTTCAGATAGCCTTTGTAATTTCAAAAAAATCACTAATCATGTGTTTTCAAAATTTGTTGAACATTTTCATTGGATAGTCTGTTGATAAACTAGGCTATATGTTAATTTCAAAAAATAAAATCATGTGAAAAAAAATATCCAAGACAATAAATAGGTTGTTAAATGTGCAAACAGTTTTGTCAAAAGATAATTGAACAAATGGTATTTTTCATGCTGTTGAAATCACAAAGCACTACTGCCAGTATTTACAAATTGTATCACCATATGGTGGTAGTGAGATGGCTGGTGTACAGGTGTGCACTAACCACTCCTAGCCTCATCTATTTATTTTAACTAATAGCCAATCTGGAAAATAATTAAAAATACTGATCACGTAGGAAACATGGCCTGATGAATGTTCTCTACCACAATACAATTGGCATGTTGAAAAATTATTTTGAAGATGTTTTCAATTTAAAATGTAATGAAGATAAAGGGGAAGTATGGAAGAATTCAAAAGATGGCACACTTATGAGAGAATGAACTATATAATTTGGTTTGCGTTATATTTCAGGACTAATAGAGAGTCATTTTTGAGACATGGTCAAATAAAGTTTTGTTTTAAAATGTCTTTTAATGTAGTAAATGTTTAAAAATACATAGCCTTCGGTGTTAGTTCTGAGTTTCATTTTCTTTTCTGATACTTCCTGCTTTGTGATCTTTGAAAAGAAAGTTCTCATAGAGTGAATACTATTATCTGTAAAATAAACATAATATGACTTATGTCACACTGGAGATTGTGAGTAGAATCAAATAATGTATACCAAGAATTTTAGAAAACTAAATGCATGATAGTTATCTTTATAATCATTAAAGTTTTTCATTAATAATTGGTTTTTATTTATGACAAAGCACAAAATATCTGGAAACTATTTCTTGGCAAAGGGCAGGTGGTTGGGCTAAACCATAGATTAATAAGAAAATCATTGGAAAGTACTTTATTATTGATAATCATAATAGTTCCATATGTTGAGATTGAATCAGACCCTGAACTGGATGGGGGTATTGGTTTATGTGAACCTCCAGGTGGTAGCTCTTAGTTTTCACCTTGCTTCTACGTCTATCTTTTTACTTGTTGAACAACAATTATCTAGGATATTTTTACTCTCATTTTATATTTGCTCCTCACAATTACATAGCTGATTCTCTATGCTATTTCAAAAATTTATATTTGTCTATCTTGCCAAATTGCTTAAAGGAAGAAACTTTTGGGTAAATATGAAGGCAGATAATGTACTTTGTTTAAAGCATTCCACCAGGGGCTTAACATATATTATTTTTCAACATGACTCTATGCATCAGCCATTTTATTCCCCTTTGTATCCATTAGGGCATTGTTGTCTATAAATAACAGGAAATAATTGAACTCAAAATTTTGTAATTAAAAGAGGAAGCTCTTGGGGCTGGGATTGTGGCTCAGTGGTAGAGCACGTGCTTGCCAGGCATGTATGAGGCACTGGATACAATCCTCAGCACCACATAAAAATAAATAAATTAAACAAAGATATTGTGTCCATCTACAAATAAAAAATATTTGAAAATGAAGCTCTTTGCATAACTTTATACCCCAAAATAAGAACAGAAAGGACTACTGGGTGGAGAACCTGCAGGATCAACTGTACTCTTTCCTAGAATGGGCATGTTAGGGTGTAGTCTGCTGGAATAAGGATGTTGACAGTCCTTGGAATTTTAAAATAGATGAAGTCCATTTAACTGCTAAAAATTTTAGTTTTTCATTATCTTATCAGAATTGGTATCATCTAGATTAAATAAACTGAGACCAATGTCAACTGAATTTTTTGACATAATTGGTACAAATCGTAATTTGAAAGTGGGCATTCCAATCTGTTTTTCTGATTTACAATGTGTGTTTTTTTCTGACCATGTCATTCTTCTTTCATCTAAATGTCTTGAAAAAACTTGGAGTTGATAGTTGATCCATTCATCTGCTTTATAATTATAGGGTCAATTTTCACTTGCTCATTTTGTGTGGCGGCCTACACAGATACACAAAACACACACACACACACACACACACACACACACACACACTATATGTATAAATAAAATATAATTGAGTACATTATCCTTCTTGGTTGATTACAAGTTTTTAGTAGACCCTTACTCATGAAAGGAAGCTGAAGATATTAAACATTCTCTAATGTTGAACACATCATGTTTTACAGGTTCTATAATATAGATTGTATGTTCCAAATTTATCTGTGCATGATACAGTTTGCAATAAAGCTTAGTTTTTATTCCTTTTCTAGAGGTGTAAGGAAACCAATGCGTTCCAGATCACAGAACTAGCATTTCTGTCCAGCTCTGCGTTCAGTGATATCCCCTTGTTTTAAAATGATCCGTGGTAGGATTGTTTACACCACAGAAATTGAGAGGACCTACTAGTGAGTGTCCTACTTCCTTCCTTGCCCATCTCCCATCCTCCCCAGCCTCAGGAGAGCCAGCTCTTCAACTTTTTAAGTTCGTCACTGCTTTCAACTTTCCTATTAGGAAGCTTGCTGACGTATTGGAGAGATTTGTGAAGACTCTGCATCTAAGCAAATAATTTACCCTCCTGTTCCCTAGAGATAAGCTCTGACTTTGGAAATGATTCAGTTTCTCTGAGCCTGTAAACTTAAAATTCAAATGTTTTTCTTTATTATAGGACTTATTAATTTTCTCATGCCTTTATTTCCATGCAGAGACCTTATGATAAGGCTAGATTTCTTTAGTTCTCTCTTAAGTGCTTATCTTTCTACATGGGATATTCAGCAATTTTCAAGTTTTACTGATGAACACTTTGTTTGAAATGACCTTCTCTTTCAAAAAGTGCTACGTTTTTCAACATATTAATAAATAAATTGCTTAAATTTGCCTTGAGTACATTTTCAGTAAGGGAAAATTTTAAAGGATTTTTTTTTTACTTTTGCTATATCAACGATTTTAAATACTTACCATGTACAACTCTTATGAATATCCTCATAGCAATAGATCTATACAGAATTAACAGTATTTTATAACAATTCCAAATGTAGAGCCACAGTTATAGATGTTAATATCTCTAATTTAAATTATATTCAATAAAATATTGGCCCTAAAAATGATATATTTTAGGATGTTACATCAGAAATCTACAAATATCTTAGATATAACAAATGATAAAAATCAAAATTATTTTATGAAAAGTCTTCCTGAATAGATGAAATGAAAATGAGTTTTAATGTAGATAGTGTATTAAGAGAAAAATGATACTTTTTGGAAACCAGTTGGCTCCAAGAGAACTAATTCTGAATTGGGAAAGAACTGGAAGCAACTCATTTTTTTCTTTTTAAAAAGAATTTGGTATATTTCTATTGATTCAAGAAATTTTCACATCACATAAAAATTTATTTAATGAAGACATAAAAACTAAACTGACTTTTTCTTATGAATTTAAAAATTGAGGAAGCATTAGTATCTGATTTGTGTTTTTCGGACATCACTGATGTGTCTCAAGAAAAAAGGATGAAGACAGAGATATGAGTGAGAATAATCAAAAGGACTTACATGTTTCATTTCAGAAACCTGAGGCCTGGAAAAGGGAATATATTAAATATAAATGCTTAGTATTGAAATGATAAGGTCAAAATAGGCTCATTCTAAGCTATTGAACTAACTTAGAAGGAGGAAGAACTTCTTGAAACCATAGTAAACAATGACAGAAATCTTTTTCTTAAAGAAGGAATATAGTTCCAAAATGACTCAAAAATAATTCAAAGAGTGTTGGGCCTGTCTTAAATGTTTAGCATGTTTTAAATGTTAACACTTTTCATCCTGCCTTAAATTAAGGAGCTATATTTAGAGTGTGTAACCATGTGTATCAGTGGTTCTTAAATGTTAATATGCCTCAGAATAACAGGGGTATTTGTTCAAAGTGGAAATTTTTAAACTTTACTGCAAATCTACTGAATTGGAATTTCTGCTGATTGGAGAAATCTAAATTTTAACAAATACCAGAGATGATGCAACTGAGCTAAGTTAATCACTTATATACTGCTTTTTGTTGATGTTAAGAATGAACATCCTGGTATACTTTCAGAAAGTATATGTGTGTGTGTGTGTGTGTGTGTGTGTGTGTATTATATATCTGGTGCTTTATCAACTCCTCTTACAGTGATCTACCTCCGACTCATTGAACAAGTCCTCTGCTGTTAAAACTTTTGTCTTTTCTCAAGTTGTTCCCTGTTGCTGAAATTCCTTCCTATTCATCCTCACTGAGGTCATATTCATTTTTCAAGTCTTATTTCATATCTCACCTCTTCTGGGAAATCTTCCCCAGTTCACTCAGTCAAAATCTGTCTCTCAACTGTACATTTCTGTAGACATTGAATCTATTATAACATTTATTATAGAGTACATACACATAGGAGTTCTCTACCTTGTATGTGAGTACTTAGCTCTCACCTATAGCAGGGGTTGGCAAGTTATGGTCTGCAGGCAAAGTTCAGCTTACAGCCTGTTTTGTAAATAATATCTTAGGGCAACACAGCCATATCTATTTGGTTATATATCATTTAAGATTGTCTTTTCAATATAGCAGCAGAGTTGAGTAGTGGTGATAGGGATGAATGGTCCTCAGCACCTAAAATATTTACCATATAGTTATTAGTTTGCCAACCTCTAAATTAGAATGTGTGATATACTATGTAATGTGTACATATTAGCACTTAATTGGATGTTTTAGAGAGATTTGGTATTCTATACATAAAATAATTGATGAAAGGTCAAAGAAAGAGTTGGAAAATATGCTAACCATTGTAACAGAGGAAATGTAACTTTTTTTTTTCTTTCCTGATTTGTATGGTTTTTGAGTCCTTGTTCTTGATGTTATTCAGTGCTCCAATAGAATATTATGTGATGATGAAAGTGTTCCTCACTGAAAATGCCCAGTGAGATAGCCACTAGGCCCATGTGATCATGGAGCACTTGCCATATGATAAATACAATTAAACAAATGAGTTTTAATTTTATTTAATATTAACATAAATTTATTTATAGTATTGTAGCTAATGGATACCATATTTGACAATGTAGATGCAAGCAAAAAATATTTATAAATAATTTTTGCTTAAGGTAAGCAGCGTGTAATAAGAGTGAGAAGGAAAGAGAGATTAAGTTGTGTTATAGCATGTATAACAGAGCTCTTATGCCCCTGTTTTGTTAATAGGTATTTGCTGGGAAAAAAAAAATGTGATACCAAATTGTACTATGACTAAGTACTCTTAATATTTAGTTGTTAAAAAATTAGAAACCAATTAAAAAAATCTTACAGATATAATGTTGCTACTTTCCACTTCTTTTGAGTTTGCAGGAAATCCTTTGGTGATCTTTCAATATTTTTATTGGTGAAAATATGGATATTAATTCAAAAAGTAAAAGAAGTCAAGTATGGTGGTGTGCATCTATTCAGGAGGCTGAAGCAGGAGGGATTTACTCAGAAATCTGAGGCAAGAGGATCTCCTTAGCCCAGGAGTTCAAGAACATTCTGGGTATCATAGAAAGATCCTTCTTAAAAAATGAATCAAAGAGACAAAGACAAATGATGCCAAGATAAAAGCTCAAGAAGGAAATTAGAAATATGTAAAAATCTACACCATAAATTCAAATGTGAGTATGTGTGTGCTGAGATTGAGCATGGAGTAGTGATAAGAACAGAAAGATGAAGGGAAGGGAAAATAGAGAGCTTTGGTGATTCAGCAGTAATAATTAAGTGGAGGGCTTTCATGCATCTCCAACATATTTGTGTAGTTGTCATTGTTACACTGTGTTTCCTGAGCTTTAATTAAACTTCACAGTACACATAAACATATTTGATAGGCACCTTAAGCTGTGGAAAAGCGCAAACTCAAAGAGTCAATTGCAAATTGGTGTTTAAGCTTATCAGATATCTTTCCACCTGTCTTGTCAATTTCTTTCTTCAGTGTTTCATAATTTTCATTGTAGGTGTCTTACACTTCCTTAGTTTTTTTTAACAAGAAATTTCTCTCTCTCTCTCTCTCTCTCTCTCTCTCTCTCTCTCTCTGTATGTGTGTGTGTGAGAGAGAGAGATAAAGTGTGTGTGTGTGTGTGTGTGTGTGTGTGTGTGTGTGTAGTGAATGGGATTTCTTCCATGATTTTTCTCAACAATCTAACTATTGTGTATAATAAAGCTACTCATTTTTGTATGTTGATTGGGTATCCTACTATTTTATTGAATTCATATATTAGTTTCAATAGTCATTTGGAAAAGTCTTCAGTTTCTTCTATGTATAGAATCACATCATCTGAAAATAGGAATAATTTGCCCTCCTAGTAGAAAGACCCCCATGTTCATGAATTTGGAAGAATTAATATTGTTAAAAAGTTTGTACCACTCAAAATGCTCTGCAGGTTTAATATAAACCTCATAAAAATACCAATGTTATTCTTTAGATAACTAGATGAGAAAAATAATCCTAAAATTCATATGGAAGCAGAAAATAGCAAAAGCAAACTGAAGTAAAAAAAGCAAAGTTTGAGATATCATAATATCTGATTTCAAGACATACTACAAAGTCATAGTAACAAAAACAGCATAATATTGAAGTAAAAATAGACACATAGAGCAATGGAACACAACAGAGAACCTAGAAATAAATCCATTCATCTAGAGCCAACTGACTCTCAACAAAGGTACAAAAAACATACCCTGGAGAAAGGAGAGCCCATTTAACAAATGATCCTGGGAAAGCAGAATACTCACATACAGAAGACTAACCTTGACCCCACATATCCCATTCTGTACAAACTTCAATTCAAAGTAGATAGATGTAAGACCAGAAACTCTGAAACTACAAGAGGAAAAACCAGGGGAAACACTGCAAGATATTGGTACAGAGAATGATTTTCTGAATAGGAGACTAAAACCACAAGCAACAAAAGCAAAAAGTGAGAAATGGGATTATTTGAATTAAAAATCTTCTGCACAGCAAAGGAAACAGTCAACAGAATAAAGATACAGCTTACAGAATGGAAGAAAATATTTGCCACCTATTCATCTAACAGAGGGTTAATATTGAGAATACACAAAGAACTAAAAAAGAAAGCTGTAATAACAACAAAAAAGTAATACAACTTAAATAATTGGGCAAGTGATCTGAGTAGATAGGTCTCAAAAGTAGAAATACTATACAGCACAGTGATACACATCTGTAAATCCCAGCTATTTGAGAAGCTGAGATAGGGGCACAACAAGTTCAAGGGTAGCTTGGGCATCTTAGTAAAACATTATCTCAAAATAAAATATAAAAAGGGTTGGAGATGTTACTCAGTGGTAGAATGCTCCTGGGTTCAATATCCAGTACTAAAATAATACTACTAATAATAATAAATTACAAATTGTGAATCAATTAATAAACATAGGAAAAAAATTGTTTAATATCATTAGCCCGCATGGAAATGCAAATCAAAACTAAATGAGATTCCATCTAACCCAGGTTAGAATGGCTATTACCCTCCCCCCACCAAAAAAGGGAAGAATAAGAAGAACAATAATTACTGGTGAGAATATGGAGAAAATGGAACCATTATAGAATCTTTGTGGGAACATTAGTGCAGCTATTATGGAAGACATTATAAATTTTACCCTAAAAATAGACCTGCCATAATTATCCCTCTCCTGAGTACAGAAGGAAGTTTGCATACAAAGATAGATTCATTCCCATGTTTATTTTGACACTATTCAGAACAATATCTAATAAGATATGGAATATGCCTAGGCTTCTATCAACAGTTGAATGATTAAGGAAAATATGGTATACATACACAATGGATTATTATTTAACCATAAAGGCAAATGAAATCCTGTCATTTACAGCAAAATAAATAGAACTGGAGGATACTATGTTCATTAAACCAAATCAGATGTGGAAAGACAAGTATTAAATATTCTGTCATGTGGGAACTGAAAAAAAAGTCAAACAGAAAATAGAAGAGAGATTATTACTTGGGACTGTCACAGGTGCCAGGGTATGGATGGATGTTATAAATGCATGCAGTATGCAGGTACAGAAATTTCACAGTGAATTCCATTAATTTGTACATGCATTTTTTTTAAAATAGCTATAGATCTGCTTTGGTACAGAGAGAATAGACATATAACTAACATATGATGAAAGGGAATTAGTCATTCTGGAAGTTGGTTTTGTGGTTCTTAAGCTGCTAAACTGGGATGTGAGCCGAGTAGAGAGAAATGGCTATTTTAGCAACAACTTCTAAAACATCCCCCTTAAATTCACAAGCCTAGTGTAAATCCATAATACACCTTTTTGATTGTATAAATTTATTTATTAAAGCTAACCTTGGGTTTTTTATTTTACCTGATTATAACTGAATGAAAATGTTGAAGAAGCAGGTATTCAGTTAAATTTAAAGCAGAAAATCTAGCTCATGGAAGGGAAATAAGAATTACCTAGGTTACAAGTGAGATTAATTAACTATGTTAATGATAATATGGTTTCTAATTTCAAAGTAAGATGTATTATAATTTTACATCTATTACTGTTAATAAAATAAAGTGGATTATTTGTGTAGAATCCAGTATCTTAATTATGAAAAGGATAAAAAGAAAAGAGATGGCTATATGCATTTATTTGACTCTTTCCCGCTCTCCTTCCTACTTCTCCCAGAATGCCGCTGAACTCATGGAAGATACTTGCCTGGCAACAGTATGCTGGTGTAAACAGTGACACAGGGTAGCAGAGAAGTTGTTTGGATGTTACTCTTCAGATTCTGGAGAGCAATAAAATACTAGAATATCAAAATAATAATGATCAGTGTATCTTTGTCTTATATAGTCATATTTAAAATGATATTCAAGCTTTTTGACAGTTTTCTGCTCTTCAAATTGAGTGAGATAGATTTTAAATTATCACCTCAACTTTAGTGTGATACACATGTATTTATTGAAAATAAGTGCTCTGATCTCTCCAGAACTGCCTTAGCAAAAGAGGGAGAGGAGAGTTCTATTTTAAAAGGTTCTATGTGCCCAAAGAGTTGGCAACCCCTAGTATTAGTTGAGTTCTCTTTTTCCAATGTGAGGATCTTAAAATAGGAGAGTGAGATAGGAGAACCTAAGTAAACTTTTAGAGATGTAGATTAAGCCTTTATTTAATGAATTAAATGTACTAAGTTGAATAAAAATCTCTTCAACTTAATATCCTCAGCTTATTATCCTTCAACGTAGTATCCTCATTTCCTACTGAATTATGTGGGACACACCACTTTTTAAAAGTAAATGTGTTTTTACTACCCCGCTACTACTACTATTTATTCCCATAAAATAAGCATTTTAAAACTGATCCCAACATATATATTTGTGGCTGCCACAAAATTTCATTGCTGCTTAAAAGGTGGGATAATATTTCCTTGAAAATTGAACCAATTTGTGTTAATCTTTCCCTCTTTTTTAACTGAACCTATCAGGATACTTTTGCACACCAAGCTGTCATTGCTTAAGGGCATTTCAGGTTGATGTACTTTTTCCATAAATCATTTATTGTTCAAAATGAAATGATTAGATATTGCCCCATAGTATAAGACACTACATGATGTCTCAAATAGAAATAAAGTGTCTCTTTCCTCAAGGATATTTCAGAGAGTGACCCCATTGTGTTTATATTTACTTATTAGAATTAGTTATGTTATTTTAGAAATCAGACCAAGAAATCAAACAAAAGAGACTCAAAGAAAAGAATCAAAGCTCCAAGAAATAAAATGTGTGTGGCACAAAGTCTTTAGGGGCATGGTGCACTCTGGAAAGCCACCCTGGTATCTTCCAAATTTATCTCTTGGTGAACTTTTGCTTATGGACATGACTGGACTCACATAAGTATACTGATGGATTGTTGTGGTGGTGCCGGGGATTGAACCCTGGGCCTCACACATGCTAGGCAAGTGCTCTACCATTGAACTACTCTCCTAGCCCACCTGCACCCCCACCAGACCCTCCTTTTAAAATTTGATTTTGAGATAGAATCTTGCTAAGTTGACCAGACTGGCCTTAAACTTGTGATCCTCCTGCTTTAGTCTCTTAAGTGGCTGAGACTACAGGCATGCATGTCAGTGCCCAGCTCGAATAAATAGTTGACAAGATCAAACATTGTATCATAAAACCAAATTGTGTTGTTCTTATTTTTTTTGCCCAGTTAGCAAACTTCTGATAATTTGACTTCCCATGTAATTTGCTTCTGAAAAGAAAATATGAAGATATCTTAAAACAAAAAGATAGCATCCTACAGTGTGTCAGTTGTGGATCAAGTAGATCCCATGTTTGCCTCCACGACTTCCCTGTCTCTGTTTTTTCTCAGGTTGAGAAGTTTTCCTTTTCCTGGTTTATTCTATCTTTAGAAGTTAATACCTCCAGTGAAATTACAGCCCAGGTTGGCCAAATGGAGAGTCATTTGACCTCCTTTCAGATGACTTTATATGACTTCTGTCATATAGACGATGGCTTGGAAGCTTTGATCACCAAGGGCAGTCTTCTTTCCCACTTTCACTGAGTTGGCAAATCCTAACAATTTAATAGAACATATAAAATTGAGCTATATACAGACAAGGAAGTCAACTCTATTGTCTTGTAGGTTTTCCAAGTAATGGGGAAGCATCAGTCATCTTCTATCAATATGTATGAATTAGATATAACTTGGGGATAAGACACAAATTTATAGAGTTATTTGGATAGAGTATAACACATAGTCTCAAATAGTAGCACTGATTTTTTTCAGGAAATATTAATTGAATACTTTCCTACGTGTCAGATGCTATGCTGTGTGGTGACTATATAAAAAGTAGAAACAAAGCTGCTAACCATCTAAGGCATAGTTCTTAGTAGTTCTTAACTATCATTTTGATGCCCAGGGGACTTTTGGCAATGCTTGATTTGTGTTGAGTGTCACACCTGATGGGTGTGTACTGACCTCTTTTACCATTTAGTGAAATTCAGGAATATTACCAAATATTGTATAATGCACATTGTATAATTTACTCTGCTCAATAGGGCGAATGTTTGACCTAGATGTTAGGACAAATGCCAATAAATTTTAGCATGGAGAGTAAACTCTCCAATAGAAACATACATGAAGTAATAAGGAGATAGCCTCAGTGGAAAGGTTGTTTTTATCCAGTTGGTACTTATTTCATATCATGTATTTTATTTACTGGTTGAGGAAATAATGAAGCCCAAGGAAGTACTTTCCAGAGTCATATAGATGTCACATTATCACATTAATTAATCCACTTTCTGTACAATGGTTCCTTTCAGTCATTATTGTACAGATTCCAAATTCATAACAAGACACAATTTAACTGCAACATGGAGAATATGAAATTAAATTAGAAGTTCAATGGACTTTTATTGACTCTTGGGAATTGTCAAAAATAAAGGTCAAGTGCAGGTCACTTCTCTGTATCTCAATAGTTTATTGTACTAGCAAGTATTTAATTTAATAACAATTAGCTTATTGTGATAATAAAATTTTCTACTTCTGGGATATTAACAAATAATAAAATTAATACAAATATTTGTATTAAAGAACAAAAATAGAACATAAAATTTTAATCTAAATTTCTACATGGCAAAATAATAGATTTTTTTTTTTTTACTGACTTTGTATGTCCCTTTGTTTTTCAGAATTATGATTCTGGCAGTTTGGGCTAGTGCATATAATAAGCACAAATAAACAAAAATGAATCATACATAAAAACTTCCACTTTTATTGATTAGTTCTTATGAAAAGCCATTCCCATTCTCCTCTATTTCTTTATAACTTTTGTCATTGGGGAAAAAAAATTAAGTGTCATTTAAGCTAATTCATTGAACAAATGCTTAGTTTGCTAGATACTAGGAATACAAATTAGAGCAAGATGTGATCATTATGCTTTACATAAGTAGAGTTACAAAGGATTGTAACAAAGGCACCCATGAAACCACAATACATTTCAGAATTTCTAAAACTCTCTTTATGTTTGATAACCCAACTTTTTGTTTCCAAACTTCTGTTTATATTCATTAGACTTTGTGGCTCTGCTACTGGGAGTTAGAGAACTGTGCTATCAATCACCTTGGAGGATATAAGAAATTTTCACAGATTAGGAAGGAACTGAGATAGTCCAGGGCAATTTTGTTGCATGAACATCTCATGTCTAATAAGTAGTGAAATTCAGGAATATTACCAAATATTGTATAATGCACATTGTATAATTTACTCTGCTCAATAGGGCGAATGTTTGACCTAGATGTTAGGACAAATGCCAATAAATTTTAGCATGGAGAGTAAACTCTCCAATAGAAACATACATGAAGTAATAAGGAGATAGCCTCAGTGGAAAGGTTGTTTTTATCCTGCGCCTTCTCTGGTTTGTTGGGGGAATAGCGGGAAACAAAAGTCTGGATTTAATCTAGAATTTGAAGTGTTTTACAGGATATATTGAGAAATTGGTGATTTATTCCATATACATTTTTAAATCCCTAAAATTTTAAGGCATTGAGAATGATATGATCATATTGTTTTAAAATGATGATTCTGACAGCAGTTCAGATGCTGGATTAGATTGAAGGAAAACTAGATTGACAGAGATAAATGAAGAAGATGTCAAAGTAGTTCACAGCCAAAGATATAAAATAAACCAGAAGTTGCTAAAACCCAGAAGGAGATGTATTCATACAACATTGTCACCACAATTGAACTGACTGATGCCCAGTGAGATGTCAGAAATGAGTAAGCAACAGAACTTGAGGATGATGCAGTGACTTTAGCCTGTGTGACATAGAAGATGCAGAGAAGACTAAAGAACTGTCCTGAGAGTAAAGAAGACGTTCAGTTGCCTGTACAGGGAGCCTTCAGAAAGACTGATCTGGTCTCAGGAGAGAGATTATAGGGGAAAATCAGGTTTGAGAATCATTAGCAACAACAGGAGGTGGTTCTGATTAGGAGAAAGGATGAGTTGACACATAGAACAGAGTGAAAAGCAAGAACAGATGACAGAAGTTTAAAGGGAGGGTTTGGGAAAAGAAGCCAAGACTCTGAAATTAAATTTAACTGATTGAAAAAATGCAGAATGCTTCCAGGACAGGGTTGTCACAATTGTCAAGATTGAAATTGAAGAAGGCTGATTGCTGCACAACAGTGTCAGATTTTGCAGAATGTCTAAGAAGGTAGATTGGGAGAGAGATCTATAGATATGGCAACTGGGAAGCTATTAATATTATTGGCTATAAATTTTTCCATAGCATATCTACATAGACACTCATTTTAAGGATTAGAGTAAGTGTTGGAAGGTTGCTACCTATTTAGACTATTTCTGATGAAGGTTCTTTCTCAAACATGCAGGAATGCTTTTCTTCTATAACCTTGTTGTTGTTGTAGTTTCATCTTAGTGTTTTTTCTTCCAAAGGTATATTAATTAAAACCCACATAAAAAATAGAAGGGATGGTGGAAATTATCTTTAGAGATTATGATATTTGCTAACTGAATTTAGAGAGGAAGAAATTAGAATAAAAGAAGTTAAGTGTCTTGCCCAATATATGCACATAGTCAGTTGCAAAATCAGATCTGGGATTGGTCTGTCAATGCCTAGTCTTGTACATTATCCATTACTCCATGAATAGAAAGATAGAGGTCATTTCTATGCAGAGAAAAACAAATGAGCTGTGTCATTGCAGAAATGTTCTGCATGGTTTGCTGCCATCTGTCTTGAAGCTCAATCTGTACTCCCAGGAATTGAGACTGCTGAGCTGCATTTAGACCGACCATGTGGACAAAGCATGCAAAATCTTTTATTTGAAGGATTTGGTTTTCTCCATACGTGGAAAATGGGAGATATAAAATATTTATAAGACTCTAGATATATGGAATTTTTGAGATCTGACTCCAACATCCTGTTTTGTAAGATTCTGAACCTATATTTTCTTGTTAGACCTGCTATATATTATGCATACTAACATGCCATTGGAGTACAATACTAAATATTGATTTTAGAGGGAGAAATTGTAAAACAGGACTCTGGGAAGGAAGTCAGTAGCCTGGATTCTGACCTGAACTGATACTTATGTGCCTTTGGGCACTTCACACTTTCAAGGCCTCAATTTCCTTATTGCACTAAATCATTGTGAAACTGGAGATCTTTAAAAGCCCCCTGAAGACTTCTTTTGTTAGTCCCACATGGATTTTGGAATTTTAATATTTTTAACTAGAAATGCTTCCCCTAGATCACCTGAAGTCCTCTTGTTGTGTTCCTGTTGTGGCATTTGTATGCATTTGGGTTTGTGATCCCTCATGTCTAATTCCCTTTCAGCTTTGCTATTCAGTAATTCTCTAAAAGAAGATTCAGAGTTGGTTCTGTGAGACCAGATTTTCAAAGTATTGATTTACTGGGTTGAAAGTATAAATGGAAAGTCATTAAAACTATGCCTAACACAACAACAATAACAGCAACAACTAATAACAAACATAAACCCAGAATTATTTTCTAGGCTTATTATTTGTTATTCATAATGACACGGTGGAAAACTCATGACAAATGAATTCAAGACTATCAATAAAAAATCCTTTAGGTTAAGGGAAATTATTTTCAATATTTTCTGCAAAGTTTAGAGGAAAAGGAAAAGATATATACCAAGAAATCTGTGTAATCCATGGTAATTAACCATTTTATTCCCTGAAAAGTCACTTGTTAGGCTAAGACATGCTTACCATTTTAAGGAATCAATACAATTCTATATTTTCTTTCAATGGACGTTCTCCAATTAATTTCAAAGAGATCATAAGATTTTTAATATATATATATATAGGATATTGATTCTTTTTGTCCTATAGACCTTTCTTGGAAATGTGAATCCCATATAAAACATCATAATATTTTTGCTAAAAATAATTTGCGTGAATTTACTGAAGTGTACAGTTGACAGCAAGTCTTTTAGGGTGATAAAATGGTTGTCATCTTAATCAGATGGCATAAAACAGTTCTCCAGAGTCCAACTGAACTACTTCACCAAAAAATATTGCTGATCTTTTAATAGTATCTGAAAACAAAATAATCAAGCATTTATTTGTTAGAAGCTTAATATAAATATCTTTGTTTTATTTTATCTGGGCATTTTTATTGAATTTTACTTGATTTGATTTTTCTGACTCCTGTCTGAGAATGGCATTTTACTTGTAAGTTTCACTCACATTGACATTTTGATGGTTTAACACATTAATGAAATTCCTAGAAGATAGGCTATGTTCTTTGAAAAATAAAATATTGACAAAGTACACTAAGGAGACATTTTAAAGTGCGTTTGATTTCCTTTGCAGCTTGATAACATATTTGCTGATGTTCAGTAGCTCCCAAAGCCATACTTTTCACTATATGTCCAGATGAAATTTGACAATGTTGCAGTACATCTTTCTGTATCTAGATTTATGTATGCAAATTGAGTTTCTTGGCAGTCTATGAAAACCACAAACCTCTCATCTCCCAGCTTAGCAATGTAGGACCAAAAAAAAAAAAAATCTGAAAGGATGCAGGAATCTTCTCTACAGACACAGAAGCTTCTATACTACACAGAATCTAATTTGCTTCACAAATTATTTTATTTTTTAAAGTGCATGCATATAAGCATTTTCATAGCCCTGTATTCCAAGAATTATTCTAAATCACACAAACACACAATATATATTCTATCTATATGTAAATACAGATACAAATATAAAAATGTGTACAGATGGATATAGATATCTTAATTTTATTTCATTTTCATTTTTCTGAATAGCATCATTATGACATAAGGACTACTATTAGCTTTGTTTCACAGATGAGTAATTTGAGGAACACAGAAGCTAAGTAATTGCCCAAGATCACACAGTTAGCAAAATAAGCCAGAGTCAAGTCTGAATAAGACAATGTGTCTCCCTCCAGGTTCTCTGAACCTTATCCATAACCTGTGCTATTCATTCTCCATTTAAATGGACTAAACATGATACCACAATGTAGTTCCCAAACATTATATTTATTAAAAGTTCTTACTCAAAGTAAAAATCATACAATGTACTGTTTTTCTCTATGAAAAGTATACGTATACCTTACCCCTTTCCACTAGTTAAAAAAGAAAAGAATAAGTCACTCTCTCTGTGTGTGTGTGTGTGTGTGTGTGTGTGTATAAAATTTAGAAGATACAAGGGTAGATTAATAAAAATTTTATCAGGTTAAAAAAACCTATAAATAACAGGTGATATTAGCCTTCCCATGGGAGTTCTTGTCCTTCTACCCACTGACCCTGTTCTGGGTCATGCTATTAAATGGTAGAGCTGCTGTGAAAGTTCTCCTTTATAGCTTTTCTTATGTTAGTTGTGCTAAATCCAGAGGTCAGTATGGAAGCATCCTCATGAGTGATTAAGAAAGTATGAGTTCCGTGGCTGGGGATGTGGCTCAAGTGGTAGCGCACTCTCCTAGCATGCGTGAGGCACTGGGTTCGTTTCTCAGCACCACAAAAAAAAAATAAAAAATAAAATAAAGATATTGTGTCCACCTAAAACTAAAAAATTAATATTAAAAAAAGAAAGTATGAGTTTCTTTAGAAGGTCTGATTCTAAACTTAAAATTCTTTCTAAATATACCTGGATTATAATAAGCAAATACTATGCCACCTGACCTCTTATCCAGAAAAACAGAAATCTAAAGTTCTGTTATCTCATGCTTGAGAGAGTCATGGGCATTGTATCAGGCAACAGCATGAAGATTACAAATGGGCAGAATGCAGTGGTCCTGGAGGTGTTTCTTTTGCTTTATAGAAGATCCATATCTTGAATTTTTTATGGGGATATTGTGTTCTGCAGCAGGCAATTAAGGGCACTGAGCCAGACTGGGATCATGTAAAAGTCCCAGAGAATCTCTTTCCCATACCCACTATTTACAGAATCAGGGCCAAAGTTTCAATTGTTGTTGTGTGGCTGTTGCAATCACTATTGCTATTAGGGTGGCACTTTTCAGAACAGTTAACATCAGTGCTATGCTGAGGGAAGCATAGTCAGATAATGGCTTTCTCCTTGCTTTATTGATTCTCCATTTACAAATACACATTTTTCCTCATATTCTTACAGTATAGATCCACTTCTGGATGCCAAAAATCTATCATGCCAGGTTATACACTGGTGAAGTACTCTTTTCAGCTCCTGGAAAACAAAGATGAATAAGAAAACACCCTTGCTGCAGAGGAGTTTACGACCTTAATGGCAAAGGATGCTTAAAAAATAAAGCAAATGCCATTTATAAATAAGTCTATATTTTATTACATCTATCTCCATAATTAAACACTGAAATGTTAGAAAATGGGGCCAGTGTCTGATCACCTATTTCTAGTGTACATACAAAGAAATCTCTCTAAATGGAAGTCAAGGAATAATTAAGATCTTATATGTAGTTAAATGTAGAGTAAATTAGTTTTTAAACTTTGAGTAAATTCTTATCCATAAATTAGATATCATGTGACTTTACAAAGTCATTGCAGTTTTCTAAACTTTAAGGAACATAATAAGAGGTTGATGAATGGTTATAAGAGGGAGAATGAAATTAATCCTTTAAGAGGACTAAGATTTTGTGAATGTGTAATATTTATTAATATATGTACTGCTATTCAAAGTCTAAACACCATAAAACATCTTTTCTTCAAAAATTAGCATTTTAAGATGGAATTATGGCACACATACAGGCAATGTGGAGCCAGAAGAATGAATTAGAAAATATGAGCATGTCAGTATTGAAACAATTCCTATGGAGGACATTCACATACAATTGACTCTTAACTATTAAAAATTGTGATTTATAGAGCCCTGTTTCATTCTCCCAAACTTGCTTCTGGTTTTTGCTGATTGCTGGGTACACATTTCTTGCAATTTGAACAGGAAAAAAGGAAGCTAAAGGAGACAAAACTCAAAAGAATCAATTCCATAATTTTCACCAACTCAGTTATAAAGAGAAGTAGTGATGAAAGATGCTAAAATAATGGTTTAAATGAAAAATTTAAATAAATACTTAAATTCATGAATTAGTATACCAGTTCAATTAGCTTTAAATCTATATTAGCGTTTTGTCCAGACATTAATCTCTAGATTGAAAGTGTCCTGCTCTGTGGATTGCTTCATTCTTTGATATCAGATATGGGTTTTCAGTGTTGCCTTCAGAAGTTAAGGGAAAAAAAAACTTAATTATTTAGAAAGCAAAAAAAAAAAAGCTTCTATAGGATATAAAATATAAATTAATGATTTTTTTCTGGACTTATAGCCAAATGACAGATAAATCAAATGTGTTGTTTGAGCATTTTTAATAAATTGTAAGAAAAATATCCAAAGGGTCATTCTTTTTTTGTACCTATGCTAAAGATGAAAAAGCCTTCTGAATAAGTGGCAATAAGATAGATATATAAATTAATATGTGGCCAATAATCTCAACTACTGGAAAGAGTGATTTCCTATAGATTATCTTAATCCTCATTTTACTTATTTACTATAGATCAAATATACATTGTGATTTTTTTCAAACAGGGTTTGATTTATTTATTTGATAATTTTCCATGTAATATAAACATTATAATATGCATTTAGCAACCTAATTAACTATCATAAACTATAATATACAATAATTTATATATAACTTAAGTTGCATTTCCATATATCAAAAATCACTACAGAGGCACTGCTAGTGGGTGCCTAGATCCAGCTTGTCTGAGAAGGGAGTAAGGCTGGGCCCAACAGTTCAAGAACAGCTTCAGCATCTCAAGAGAAACAAAAAGCAACAACAGTAATGGAAACAGGGAAGAAAGAAAAAAAGAAAGAAAACAAATCTGTCACACAAAATTGTTACAGAGAACACCAAAAATTCAAACTATAGTATTAGAGCAAGATGCATAATATTTGTTAAAACTTTAAGTTTGCATGTCAGGGATGTTGCTCAGGAGTTAAGTAGGTACTTATTTTGTGCAAGGTCCTGGGTTTGATTTACAGCATCACAAAAACAAAAACAGAACAATGACAAAACAAAACGTTGAGTTTAGAATGTAAATGTTTGAAAAGAAAGTGTGCGTCAAATGTATATGCTTTCATGCTTTCTAAAAATATCACTAATGTTTAAGCTCCTGTTTTATAATTTTCATATGCTTTGTAGATTACTCAAGTTTTAATTACAAGTATAACTTACAACATACACTGGCATATGCCTAAACCAAACTATTTTAAATTATAGTAAAACAATGAATTATGTAATCTTAGTCACTTGTACAGGGTAAAATTACATTTAATTTCAAGGATGAGAAAGAAATATGTTATATTTGGATATTAATGATTTATATGTGGAATAAATTCTCACTATACATTAATTTTTTACTATTTTTAAAAGTAATAAGCTTTAATAATTTAAATGACATATCAAATATGTAATTTTATATCCAAATACAAATTATAATATATAATTTATCAAGTATATAAAAATATATAAGCATATATATACACACACACACACACACACACACACACACACACATATGCATGCAAACATTTTGGTTTTTTTGATAGGACATTATTGTCCAATAGAGTGAAACAACATACAGTAGTACCTAGATGAGTATATTTAGATATGTACTCATTAACAAAATGTAGATTTTATAAACTGATTAATTTTATTATTACTTCTTATGATAATGAAATAAATGCTTATTAAATGCTTGCTTATTTAAAAACATACTTTGTTAGTCTTAAAAGTTTAACTCAGTGTGAATCTTTGAAATATTTTTAATATTGAACTATTTTTAAAGGCAATTGTGTCTGGTTTTAAAAGCCATACAACTTAAAATTCAGAAATGGATAAAGAAGATAAAATCCCATACCTTCATACCATTTGAACATAGTTTAAAAAATTATAGTGTGATATTCAACAAATGGTAATGTGAGGACTGACAAGAGGCCTGAAGAATTGGAGAAAAGTTCAAGATGACTTTGCAGAGCCTTCAGCAGGGGAGAGGGGAGTCTGGGTAAAGCTCCTGAGATCTGTATTAGATGTCACATGGACAGTGATGTAATACCATGAGATGTCCCCCAGAAAACCTTTGTGGAAAATGCAACTGCCACTCAGATATTTGGATTTACATGGTTGGTGGTGAATCCTAGGCAGGAATGTTATTTAAAGGCTCACAGGTACTTTCAATATGCAGTCAGGATTAAGAATAATTATTAGTGGTTCTCAAATTTTGTAGGTTACAGGACCCTATTCTAGAGCTTTCTGGTACATATCAGAACATGTGATCAAAAATATTAGTAGAATAAATAAATAATCAAAACAAATTCTAAAGTGAATATTTTTTGAAATATAATACACAGATTACTGAATATAAAACATACCTGACACGAATGTATGCTTACCTAGGTCTGATCAGTGTTCAGAATACCTAATGTATTTCATTTTTCTATAGGGAAGAATAAAATGATGAATTGGTAGAATATGAGAAGAATTAAACTGAATTACAGTTATGTGCTGTGTAAACACATATGATAAAAAGGAAATGGGAAACATTATATTATGTATTAGAAAAGACATCTATTAAGTTATTGAGAAAAATTTGGTAAGTACGAGAAAGATTATGATGAAGTGACAGTATGGTTGTGACCATATTAAAATACAAATACAGAAATTAATAAGTACAGATTTTTTTCTTCTTAAATTGATTTAAAATTTTGGAACTTTTTAATATGCTCAGTATAGAGGTTATAACAAAATTATGAGGGAAAGGCTTCTACCCTGGATAAGATAAGGGCTACTCTGTTAACCATGCTCCTTGCATGAGCTCATTATTCAATGGTTGCTTAAGGCATTGTTAGGCTGAATCTAATTTATGGAGAGAAGGAACGTAAGACTGAATAAGCACCTATTTTTGTTTGTTTGAAAAATAGGTAAATTCTTCAGTTTTGGTTGAAAGATTTTTGAAGGAAAACCTTTTTTCATTATCTATAACACAATAATTGATGAATTCTCACAGTTTTTATTTTTATTTTTTTGCTTGAATTCTGCATTCTGGGTAAAGGACTATATGCCTTTAAGTAGCTTATCAAAATTTTATGATGAAAGAGGCTTATTTAAATTTAAAATACTACTGGAATGATTATTTTCCTTTTCATTCGGAGTAACAGGAAATTGAGAAATTAAACTTTAGATAATTTACAATATAAAAAATTGAATATCTCTACAAAAATGAAACTGTATTAAACTTTATTAAGTTGAACTCTATTTATCTGTACTTGCCAATGTTAATTGATAGCAAGATTAATTTGCACATAGTTTGAGTGACACTACTAATTGAAATTAATTAAATGTAGATATCTCATTCTTCATTGTAAATACTCCCATGATTTATGTGAGTGTTCTGAAATAAAGACCTGTGCATGGATAAGTAATAGAGAAAAACATGGGCCCTTTATCTGTACCCAAAACAAGAATGGGATGTTTTTTAGAAGACTTGTGCATTTAGTAATGACCAAAAGAGAATGAAGCTTGAATCTTGTGAAAATAGGAGGCTGGATAATGAGTAAATAATTTCCATTGCTTCACTAATATAGCATCTTAAAATTTACGTTGCTAAAGAAGTAAACCAAAAATTATTAAAAATAATACAAATATGTTTATATTATGTAATATAATTTAAATATAGGAAGGTATCCCAGAATCTAGAAGTAGTCACTACAAATTGTTATATTTTCTTCCCATTTCTATTTTTTTATAAACTTGAGTGAATCATGTTTAACATCTTAATATCTCACATCTTTAATAAGTATATTTTCCTCAAAAGATTATAATATATATTTTTCTATATAATTACAAAGGTTGCATATATTCTATTAAAGGAAATATAATTAACTTTTTCTTTGTTTTTGATCATTGTTTTTCTTTTTTTCCCCACAGTTTTTTATTGGTTAATTATTATTGCACATGTTGATGGAATATATTGTTATATATTTGTACATGCACACAATATAACAATATAATCAACCAATATCAGTCCCCAGCACTTCCCCCCTTTCTCATTTTTTTTTAAAAAATCAGTTTTATAGCAGGTGAAAAATATTTTCACACTTAAGTTTTTATGTGTACCTATTACTGCTCATAAGAGTATTAAGAGTTGTGTATTGCATATGTGGATGCTAACTCACAATAAGTAGGAAAAATAGAAGTTCTTTGGATTAGACAAAGGGGAATGTAGGGAAGGGAGGGGGATTGGGAGTAAGAAAGTAGAATGAATCAGACATTACTCTCCTCTATTCATATATGTTTGTATATGAATACATGACCAATGTAATACCACATCATGTACAATCAGGAGAATGAAAAGTTGCACTCCATATATGTATAATATGTCCAAATACAACCTATTGTCATGTATTAAAAAATGTTTAAAAATCAAAAAAATAGTTAATTATAGGAAGATTAAAATTTTGGTTTGAGACATCATATCTGTGATATTTATTTCACATTCAAATTGAAGTTTTCAGTTATGCTAATTTGAAGTTCATGAGAGAGGTCCAAGTAGAGATAAAAATATGGAAGTTATCCATAGATACTTAAAATTATGGATTGTTTCATCTTACAAAGAGAGTGGTTGTAAATATGAGCACTGGGGCCCATGGCCTCATTTGTTTCCACATAAAAGATTTGGGATATGAAGAGGATACAGTAAAGGAGACTGATATGGACTGGTCAGAAAGTTTGAAACTAAGAATACCATGTCCTCTATACCTAGTTAAAAAAAAAAAAGAAGAATATATGGTGTGAGTTAATATTTCATGTCCTACTAGTGATCAAGTAAAATGAGGGCAGATCATTGATTACTGACTTGGAGAAATGGTGGTCACTGATAGCTTTGACAAGAACACTCCCATGCAGTTTTAAAAGGCAGAAGTCTGAGTGAGCTCAGTGGATTGGATCTGAGAACAAACAGGAAGAGAGGGATCAGAAGCAATCAAGAGAGATCTTTCTAGGCATTTTTGGAAAGCAGAAGCAGACAGATTAGTGGGACATTGGCAAAATGTGTTTGATCAAGTGAAAGATTTATTTCATGTTTTAATGTGCTGACCAGAATTACTGTGTAGAGAAGAAAAACGTTATTATAAGAAATCAAGAGAACAAACACATGTTTTTAAGGAGGTAAGAGAAAATGGTTCCTAATGCATAACTGGAAGGATTTTCTTCAGATAGGAACATGCTGGCAGATGATAGGAGTCAGAGTGTGTGAGTACAGAGAGAGAGAGGGATGGTGGATAGGAGGGTGATAGCCTTTGAAAACACTTTTTTATATTTTAAGAACATAAACAGCTGAGACTGAAGTTGGGAGGTACTGAAGTTTTAGAGAGATGGAAGAAGTGGAGTAGTTGAATATGAAAGTGACCTTTCCTTCCTTAACTTTGATTATTTTTCTAAAAAAAAAAAAAGGTACTAAGTACAACCCAAAGAATGTGTACATATTCAAATTGCAATAATCAACAGCCATCCAACCATCCATGTACTTCATTGTAGTCATTTAGTTTCATTATCTCACCTGTTTGGTTTTAATTAACTTTCCATGCCTTTGTTTAACTTTCTGGACTACTGGTAGCAAAAGGTTGTAGCTTGTTACAGGAGATGCTTATTTAGCATTTGCAAATAAACAACAAGACTCATCAACAGCAGCTACAACTGTAAGTGACTAATGCCAATTAGTCAAAGGTAATAGAACTATACAAAACTCTCTGTCACCTCTGTTTTTTTTTTCCAGTTATTATATACTTGGTTGAACCTGTTTAGCATTCTCTGCTTCCTGCTAATTAATAAAGAATTCCTTTCAAAACAAATCTCAGGGTATATTTTAGGGAGCAGAGGTCTTTGCTAATAATAATTACATGCAATGTTGTGTGTTTGTTCCAGGAGTTCCAAAGGGCTCAGATTGTACCTACTGATAAATAGGAGACAAATATCAGTAACATACAAACCAAAACATTCTTATAAGTAACTGAAGCATCTTTAAAAAAAATCAACTGGCATCATGAATCTTGCATAGGAATATGCCAGTATGGTAGATATGAGCTAGATACCACTGTTTTAAAAGCATTTCACTAGCATTATCTAATAGAATGGAACATAAATTTCCTAGGAATCTTAACTTTATATGGGTCACATTGTCAGTGTTAATTTTTCCATATTATTGTACTTTAAAAATATATGTAGTGGTTTCAAAATTCCCCTTTCACAAAAAAAAATGTGTTAGTGAAACATAGTATTTATTTATTTGTGCTTTTTGCAAAACTTGCTTCAGCACATCTACAGAAAGACATCAGTAATTTTAATTGGGGCAAAACTTTTTTTGCTTTTCATTTTTCCTATTACCTTAACAATGATGAAGTGAGGTTGTGGGAAATGAAACAGAGGGAATATTGGTAGGTCATGTCAGTCCTTTATAAGACACTCCCAAGCAACTCCTTATTTCTCTGAAATGCAGAGGATGATCCAGAGTTTAGCTGAGAGAATTGGGAAGTCAATCTTTGTTATCATTAAAAATGAAATATTTTGGTTTTCTAAACAGGAAACAGAAGAATAAAAAATGAGTTTTTGAATTTTTAACAGAGTCATTGTTTTGAAAGATTGAAACATGTCTGCAAAATTGATGAAAAACTGTTAATTTGATTTACAGGAAAAAATATAGGAAATACATATACATAGGACATACAAAATTATAATATACAGCATCTCCATAGGGCTTATTATATGCTTAACACTGTTTTAAGTATTTAATTATATTTATAATATTTCTTAACACATGTAATTCTTACAACAATAATTCAGCAAATTTTATTCCCTTCATTCAGATTATGAAACTGAGGCATGAGAAGATAAAGTAATTTCCCAGAAGTCATATAGCTATCAGCTGGCAGAGCTGCTATTTGAAGACAAATCTTAACCTTTATTTTGTCTTTTTACACAGAAGAGCAATTTTATACAAAATTGACTTGTTAAAGTGACATTTTGAGTTCTTGTTATTAGTTCTTCAGCATGTAAAAATTTTGCTTCTGACTAAATATTTTTTAAGAAATCTTTCCCATCTTTGTATTTTTATATGTTTTACTTGTTATATTTTAGTTAAGTGTGCAAATTCTCTCATCACTCATAAATGACAATATGTTGTTCAGGTAACAAGAAAAAAAAAATGAGAGAGTTTAGAGAAAATTTGAACCCAAAATTCTTTCTCAAAAATTTAATGGAGTAGATGCGCATGTGTCTATTGTATGAAGATTTTAGTCTTAAAAATAAAGAAAACAACAAGCAGCAGTTTCCCTGAATTAGAATTATGATGCTGTTCACCAACTCCAATTTCTTTGAGTTGACTTTTGAAGAAATCCTGGAAGATATGTTGTTTGTCATTTCCCCCCACTCTTTTCACAAATCATTATTAATGAGTAGATTCTTCGTGATGCAAAATATCTTCAAATTCTGAATTTGTATACATTGTAGATTCTCCAATTAAGCAGTCTGTTTATATATATTTTATCTCAACATAAATTCTAAATATAGATTCAAGTCTGTCCAATGACAGGTTATATACATTTTTAAATTAAATTAGAATCTTTTCTACTTCCTTTGGTATTTTACTCTGACAGAGGAGAAAGAGGAAAATGAAAATGCTGTCTATACCCATCATTCTCAGAAGAAAGTTTCATTCTGAAGAATGAGTTGCCATAGTTTAAAGAGGAATGATTTAGAATTGGAAGATTAGAAACTGAAACCTGGGTCTCACCTCTGTACCAACTTAGGACGTCACTGTTTTTTTAAATGTGTTGTTTCTAGATACATATGCCAGTAGAGTGTGTTTTTTATGTATTACACATACATAGAGTACAACCCATTCAAATTAGGATCCCATTCTGGTGGTTGTACATAATGTGGAGTTACATTGAGTATTCATTTGTGAAGAAAGGGAAGTTATATCCAGTTCATTCTACTGTCTTTCCTATTCTCATCCTCACTCCCTTCTGTTCATTTCCTTTTGTCTAATCCAATGAACTTCTATTTTCCTTTCCCTTGGTATGGGTTATCATCCACACCTCAGAGAACATTCATCCTTTGGTTTTGGGGGATTGGCTTATTTCACTTACATGATATTCTCCATTTCCATTCATTTACTGGCAAATGCCATAATTTCATTCTTCTTTATGGCTGAGTGATATTCCACTGGGTATATAGACCATACTTTCTTCATGCATTCCTCTGACGAAGGACACCTAGGTTGGTTCCACAGCTTGGCTATTGTGAATTGAGTTGCTATAAACAAAGATATGGATGCATCACTATAGTATGTTGATTTTAAGTCACTTACTCTTGATAAATAAAGATAACAAATGCATACCACACTGGTTGTATGTGAAACTTAAGTTAAAGGAGATGTGACTGTTTTACCACAGTGTTTGGCATTGAACA
The DNA here is from genome assembly GCF_045843805.1 of Urocitellus parryii. NCBI lineage: Eukaryota > Metazoa > Chordata > Mammalia > Rodentia > Sciuridae > Urocitellus > Urocitellus parryii. Next base: position 87,863,652 of record NC_135538.1, on the reverse strand, counting down.
AGCAATTACCAAATGTTAAATTGCCCTAAAATTAATTGAAGTCATAGGATAAAATGTGGTAATAAAATATCCTTGTGACTTTCTAAGTCTTAATTATATTTGCTCACATAAAGAAATAAACTAAATATATTAGCATGGGAATTAGAAAATACATGTCATTTGATGGGGTTGCAGCTAAATTTTTATCTTTTTTCTTTATTTTCCCACTTTGTATATAATAAAGATGTACTATTTTATACCTTCTTATCTTTGAAACATTTTAATTGGTGCATAATAGCTATTCACAACAGCAGTCTGCATTGTGGCATATTCATACATGTACCTAAATGTTGGATCAATTTCACTCCCCAGCACCTCCTCTTCACCTTCCCTCTTCCCTCCCACTGGTCCTCTCCCTTTTCCCCAGCGGTTTCCTTTCTATTTTCATAAGATCCTTTTTTTCTCTTTTTCTTTCCCTCTTTCATATATGAAAGCAGGCACATAACCTTTGACTAGATGAATTTGCCTTACTTAACTTGAAGTTTTCTCTTTCCATCCATTTTTCTGCAAATGGATAATTTTGGTTTTGTCTATAAGTGAATAAAACTCATGCATGTATTTTTTTCATTCTCTATCCACAGACACCTCGGCTGTTTCCATAACTTGGCTATTGTAAATTGTGCTGCTATAAACACCTGCATGCATGTATCACTATAGTATTCTGACTTTGATTCTTTGGGATAAATATTGAGGGATGGTATAACTGGGTAAGTGTTGTTCCATTACTAGTCTTTTGAAGAACTTTCACACTTACTGCCAGAGTGGCAAACAACTGATTTTTACAAAGCTATTAAGGATATACATTGGAGAAAGGAGTCTCTTCAATAAATGGTGCTGGAAAAATTGTATATCCATATGTAGAAAAGCAACTGTTTTTCCTTCCCTCTTTGAAGTTACATAGTACTTTAATGTTTAGTCTTAGAGCTCTATCAGTTTACCAAATGTGTAAACTTTGGTAACTTTTAGGTAGATTTCTGATACAATAGACTGAATTTTGTGATACATTTCTATGTATAGAATCATATCTCTTTAGATAAAAAAAAAATCTTCTTCTATTAAATATTTAATTATATCTTGGTTGCTCATGGTTCCTGTTACTCAAGTATTAATTTATGGGATCTGCTGATTCTCGTTACTTTCATATTTTCCTTCTCTCATGCATTGTTCAAGCTACTAGTTAAACTCTCAGCAGTGACTATGCTTGCTTTCAATTTTATGTTCTGTTTTCCTTAGTTGAGAAATCTAAATCTTCTGCTTGTTTATTTTTTATATATCCAGATGTTCTGTTTAGCAGTGCCTTTGGAAATCCTTAAGGACTTCATTTTTTTTTTTCTGTTCATGACATTCTATTTTTATTGGAATGGATTCTGTCTCTTGAAGCTTATTCTCCTTTGTTTACTAACTGTTTGGTGTGTGAGTGTGTGTGTGTGTGTGTGTGTGTGTGTCTTTCTTTTTTCTAATGTCAGATATGTAAGATTTTGAGATACACTAGACACATACACTCTCAAAGTGGGAAAATAAAATCATGAAAAATGAAGTAGAATTGCTCCAAAACTATAAAACTTTTATGTCCATTAGAAGTAATTAATTTTAAAGGAGAAAATTGTACCTTGAATTTGTTCAAATAAATACAATTTAAAATGAAGTTTTACTTTACACCAACAGGTTGTAGTAGGGAAAGGGAGTCTGCTGGTGAAAATGAGGATTGTAATAACCTCACTTACTTTTTTTCAAAGTACGGGTGTGGTTTGACAAGTGGGGGTGGAAGGAGATGAGGAGGACAGAGTTAAGAGAAAAAGAAGAAAACACACGTTTTATTGTTTTATTTTATCTCTGAGGCTTTTCATATTCATTGCTCCTTAATACAAAAAGTACAACATTTAAAAAAAAATAGACAAACAAATAAAATAAAAAATGAAGTTACTTCATGCCTCCTGTTTTCTGTAAACCATGGGTGGGTGGTTACACTATTTAAAAGCCAGTGTGATCCACCAATCCCACCTCTGGATGGATATACGTCCTAAAAGGCTGAACGAAGATCCTGATAGAGATATTTGTGCATCTCTGTATACAGCATCATTATTCACAGTAGCCAAGATGTGGATGCAACCCAAATACCTTTCAAAATGAGAACAGATAAACAAAATGTGAAACTGTGGCATTTTCCGGTAAATTGATGGAACTAGAGAACATCATACTAAGTGAAATAAGCCAGACATGGAAACTCAAGGGTCAAACATTTTCTCTCATACGTGAAATTGGACCAAAACAAGAAAAAAAAAAAGGGTGAGGGATCCCATGAAAATAAAAGGGAGATCAGTGGAGCAGAGGAAGGTGACTGAGTGAGAGGGAGAAGGATGGGAAAATAGAGAAACGGTAGAATCAAAATGACCAGATTATACCAGGTACCTATGTGAATATGCCACAATGAATTTATGTATACGTATGAAGCACTAATTAAAAACAATTAATATAAGAACAGAACATTATATATAGAATAAATATATATACCTACATATAAATAGAAGAGCAGAAGGGGAACAGGAGGAAGGGAGAGAGGAGGGAAACAGGAAGTACTGTAGACTGAAAAGGAGCATATTATACTCCATTTATGATTATGCCAGAATGAACCCCAATATTATGTATAACTACAGTGCTCTACTAAAAACATAAAAATGAATATTATCCTACTGTAAAAAAACACAAAAAAATTATGGTATATACATATAATAACACATCATTCAGCCTTTAAAAGGAAAGAAATCCTGTTATGTCCTACAATGTAGATGAACCTTCAGCAGGGCTGGGGCTGTAGCTCAGTGGTAGCACATTTGAAGCACTGGGTTTGATTCTTAGCACTGCTTATAGATAAATAAGTAAAATAAATGTATATCAAGAACTAAAAAAAATTTAAAAAAAAAAAAATTTTAAATGACGAACACTAATCTGATTCCACTTACATAAATTACTTAAAGTAATCAAACTTATAGCAGCAAAAAATAGAATTGTGGTTGCCAGGGGCAGGTGTAAAAGGGGGAAATGAATTTCTTGAATGGGTATAGAGCTTCAGATTTACAACATGAAAATATTATGGAATATATTTTCATGTGAATATAACATTACTAACTGTACACTTAAAGATAGTTAATGTGGGGCTATGGGTATAGCATAGTTTTTTTTGAGTGCTTACTTGTCATGAACAAAACCCTAGATTCCATCCTGAGTGCCAGAAAAAAAATGTTAATAATGTAAAAGTCAAATCATGTGTTCTTTTCCAAAATAAAAAATATCAGTATGGACCCTTCCTTCCTTCCTTCCTTCCATAGGATTACTGCACACTGCCTATATACATGTGTGAATACATACATATATTCAATGCTCAATATGTATATATACATATATATGTCACATATACACATATGACATTTAATTTAAAATATGCATTTATATAGTATATCATATATTTTATATGTAAATATCTATGTACATATTCTTAAACATATGTATGTACACACACACAGTTGCTGTTTTCTCCCTGACAAGATATTACTTTTTTGTGCCGTGTGCTGTATCAATCCTTTACATGTCACGTTATAACACGGCTTTTCAACCATGTCTATTTTTTAACAGTTTGTAATAATGATGTTGAGTATAACTTTATGTTTTAATAGCATAATATTTACTGTGCTCTGTTTGCCATTCTTATATTAATGGGTATGTTTATTGCAAAAGTGTTACAATGAACAATTCTGTACAAATTTTCTTGTGGATGGATTCCTGTGAGTGGAAATCTGGATCTGAGATATGACATAACATTTACATTTTTCTGCCACTTAAAAAATTAATACTGCCAAATTAGTCTCCATGGAGCTTGAGAATGTGCTTCTGGCAGAACCTTGCCAGTTGTGGATTGTATCAATTTAAATGATTTATCTAAAAAATTTAAACTGTTGCTGACATCATTTTAATATATTATTTTACCTTCGACTGTTAATGAGATGAAAATCTTTTCTTATGTTTAGTAGTTACATGTATTTTTATGAGTACTTCTTGCTTGTATCCTTATTCTACCTCTCTACTTTTATTTAGGTTATTGTTTTTCTCTACTGATTTCTAAGAGCCCTGTCTGTAACTTAGTTTAGAAATAATCTCACTGTGGAAATGCTTGTAATTTCAGGTAATCAAATAAATGTTACTACATTGTAATTAGAGTCTATTTCCTTGTATTTTTTTTTTTTTTTGGTACTGGGGATTGAACCCAGGGATGCTTAACTACTGAGCAATATTCCCAGCACCTCCTTTTTTATGTTTTATTTGAGACAGGGTCTTGCTAAGATGCTTAGGGCCTCACTAAATTGCTGAGGCTGGCTTTGAACTCATGATCCTCCTTCTTAGCCTCCCAAGTCACTGGGATTACAGGCATGCACCACTATACTTGGCCCTGTTTCCTGTGTCTTAACAAAGTTTGTGTCTTGTGAACAGGGAAGTTCCCTCAATAGCCATTAGTTTTCTCTCTTAGGTAGTAAAATGATTCCCCTCTACCCCTCCCCTTTCTAGTATAGCATTTTATCATTTATAGGGCTTTTCTTGTATTTTTTTTCATCTGTAGTTTCTTCCTGACTCTCCAAAAGCATTCACTTGATTTCTGTAATACTTTTTTGACTCCATAATCCTTTTAAGCTAACATTTTTATTTTATTTAATACGCTGAACATAATTTAATTTCCACATCCTCTAATATTTCATTCTGTGTTCTTAACCCCATTGTCCATTTACTTTCCCTTGTGGATTGTTGAATATGCTCAGTTATTGGGTTACTGTGTCTATTGGACAGAACACATCAGTCACAAAAGCAGCAGGCTTACAATCATCTTAGAGCTTCCATAAGTTGCTACCTTGTTAAGGCAACCCACACTAGCAAAGGCTTTCACTAGGGTCAAGTGAGGATGGCAGGGGACATTGAGCCCCTTAGAAAGCAAGAAATGAAATTACCTGCATGGAGTTACATATAATGCATGAATTGTGTGTATATATATATATATATATATATATATATATATATAATCATATAGATACATGAAAAATATGCTGAAGTATAAAAGTGTTTCACCTGAATTAAAAAATAAATGGATGTAAACCATTGTTTATGCTATTATCCCATCTGAATGAAGTTTCAAGCTATGTGGGCAGAAGAATATGTTTTTGTGATTGGCTCTGTGTTGCTTTTCAGACAGCAATAGATCATCTGTACTATGTTGTGAGAAGCAAAGGTAGTGAAATCACCCAATCACAACCATTTGTGTTGCGTTCATATTTGTAAAAGAGTTTGGTCTCATGGATAGATAGATTAATAACCCTTTACTGCAATATGCAATCAGATAACTTGCTTTTTAATTATTCTTTTTATCCACTTGAACCCATAGAATGCATTCTCTAATCCTAAAGGAACCTCCTGGAATTGACTCAGAATCTGAACATCACATTTCCATATACGTTAGCATAATTCATCTAAGTACTTTAAGTGGAATCATTTCAGCCAATTGCATTTGCAAATTTGGCACTAAACATAGCATATGGAAGAAGATTGATATAAAAGTGTGAAATGGGAGAATCTTTGAATAGTTTATGGGAGGTTATGAAATCTAGAAATGTCAGAATTATCTAGTTGAGAGTATTCTTGGCAACAAAATGCCCACAGCCTTCATGTTACCATTTTACAAAAAAATGCCATTAGCATTATTAGTATTTCTTTGGCAATATTGCATGTAAATTAATCCTGCATTGTAATATTGAATAAAAGTGACTTCAGATATCTACACCATGATTAAATTTTATGTCAGTGTGAATTTGTCCAATAACACTGGCTATCAAAAAAGTATTATTAAATTTCATAAGTCACTATGATTTAATCCACTGTGATTACCTTTTCTAACATTTTTGCAGCAGTAACCATGGTACTATTGTAGGATACATAAAAAGGGGCTCCATGCATCCTAAATTAAGGATTGTGACTACAGATGATTGAATTACAATAGTCAAACATAAAGAAAAGCTTCTGTACCTGGTGTATTTAGCAACATTTTTACATATCCATGAGAACATTTCTAGTCATACTAATGACACTGCAGTACTACAAGTTCACAAAGCACAATTTGAACTTATACTAAATTGTTGATGACAACTGAAGAGTTAACTATTTTGATGTAATCTAATTCTTGGGTAACTAGTAACCTACACACAACATCTGTATATTAATCAGAAGACTTGAATAATGAGTATTCATTTTATGACCATACTGGATAGTTGAAAAAAAATTCCATTAAAATTTCAACAGCTGTATTATGAAACTGGTTTTACTGTAATTCAACAATTAACATTGTTCCCATAAACATTGTTTTCCACATAATTTTGTGGGGAGAATAAAAAATAGTGTAACACCAAATTCTACTATCATGTATAATTTGTAATACACCAATGAAAAGTATTTTTTAAAAAGGAAACAATAGGGCTGTGGCTGTAACTCAGTGGTGGAGCACTTGCCTCGTACAAGTGAGGCACTGACTCAATCCTCAGCACCACATAAAAATAAAGAAATAAAATAAAGGTGGTGTGTCCATCTATAACTTGATTTTTTTAAAACAGGAAACAATAGATTATACTTTATATATAAGATAGTATTAAATTTCAGATCTTTCACTAAACATTGAGTTTTCTTATGGTCAGTGAATTGTTTTAAGACTTTTGTAATTTTCTAAAAGACACAGTATGGAGTACATAATTTCAATCCATGTGACTTGGGGATTATGGTGAATTTGTGGAAGAAATCAATCAAAATAGGGCATATGTATTGTAGATTGCCACAAGTCCAGTGTTTTTGTGTTTAGAGGTGTTTAGAGATTATGGATAAATAAATTCCAAGTTTGAATAGATTATCCCTTGTTTTCCCATATTAGCAAATGTAAGTATTCTTACTGAAACAAAATATTAACAAGAAACAAGATTAACTATACCTCTGTTTACAACTTTGTTCCTCAGCATTTTTTTTTCCTTTTTGGCATTTAGCAACAGTCTAATTAATCTACAAGAACTTATTATTTCTATCAACCTCTTTTTGTGTTATGATTTTTTTCAATTTTTTTATTTGCTTTAATTAGTTATACATGTCAGTCCTCTTTTATTAGATGCTTGTACACTTACCATTGGTTCATTGAGATTTCTAGCTAAGGATGGGATAGGTGGGTTAGTAGTAGATGTGTATAAGAGGCCATCCAGAAAAGTTTTCAAGCACTAAACTGAAAAGTCTGGCCAACCTGTTATCAGTCTTTAATGCCTGAACAACCATTTTCTAAGTCCCAACACACCCGAATGCACAGGATGCTAGTTCTTTGCTAGGCTTCTTTTCCTATATGTTTATGGGACTCTCAAGAAAATCATGCACTCTAATTAGTCCTGTGGATGAGGCTGCTTTCCATTCTTCTTGGGTTGCCTATTTTTCCTTAAATGCTGCTTCCCTCCTTCAGGGTACTATTCCTCCTCTTATAATGCTGTTTCTCCAATTGTGGGCACAGGTTGCCTTGTGTCTCTCTTGAACTAGCCTAGTCCAGTCCCCATGGCCTAATGGTACTTACTGAAATGCAAAACACAGGCATGAATGACTACAACTCGATTTTATGTGTAAGTACTCTCAGCATCCATAAAACCAGCCTCCTCACTTGGTCCCTTGCTGAGCATCCATTAATTGCTGAGACTTATACCATGATTTTTTTTTCTCCCAGTTTAATCCTTCTTCATAAATGTATCTCTAATTAGGTCACTCCCCCAAAAGTATATGCACATCTACCCCTCTCCCGTGACCAAGTATTCATAATGTCCTGTAGCACACTAAAGAAAAACAAGTTTATTATCTCTTCTCCTTCTTGCCCCGCTATACCCAATCTTCAAGGTTATTTTGAATAAAATAAAAAAAGAAAAAACTGAATAGATGCAAGTTCATGGCAAAAGGAAAAAAAAATTTAAAAAATACATTCTTATCAAAATGGATTCTGTCTAGCAATTAAAATACTTTTAAAAAGTCCCATTAGATTCTTTCCCATACCAAAGGAGCATTTTTCCTTCAAATAATTCAAAATGTAGCCTATGGGAAAATAAGAAAATCTCATTTCTTAGAAAACCTCTGTATCCTATCCTCCTCGTTCCCCATCTATTTGTACACATCTCTCATGGTTGCCGAAATTGGAGTCCATCGCTTCTAGAAAATCCTATTTCATGTGTAGAGAGCACATAAATGGAAAAGGATGAGGTGATTATTTTAATTATTATGCACATGTGATTATTTATTAATCAGAAATTTTGTGTGTGGTACCACTTTGTAAATCCTCCATTTATAATATAAATTACCTTGAGGATGTGATGTAGTGATATGAATAATTGAGAGCCAATTATATATTTCTTGTAATTCTGTGATAATTCAATTCTGTTTTCATTAGCTTACTATTAATCTAACATCAGCCCATGTCTGATATTGTGGAAAATATAAAGGAACTTCTAAGAAAGGTTTTCATTTTTTAGGACCCTTAATTGAAAATTAATACATGGAAATTTGAGGTGATTCGTAAGCAATATAAACAAAATAGTACAAAGATAATGCATTAAAATATCACAAGAACTCAAACTTTGGTTATGGAAATAATTAGCTTCTTAAGATATAAGAATAGACAAATAAGTAATAAAATTCAATGGAAGTAGAATATTCCTGAAATATGAAGACTATATATATGTACATATATATGTGTATATATATATATATATATAAATATGTCAGAATATATATATATATATATATATATCAAACTTTCTAAAATATAGGTGTATCTTATATTTGTAATATGTATTTCAAAGGTCATAAAACAATGGAGCTAGCTTGGGAAATGATTAAGAAGCTGCTGGTGGAAAGTTGTGTTCAGTTTTACAGAGATAGCATTTTATGTAGGACCTGGAAACAGAGATACTTTTGTAAGAGATACCTACGGGAAGATGCCACTCCAGGTAATAAAGCTAGTGTGGTATAACATACAATTAAGTGGCTTACAGGGATAGTGAAATCCATGCACATCAAAACAACAATGTAAGACTTCACATGCCAAGTATGTTAAATTTTGGTACATATTTACCAGGCAAGATAAGAAAGTTTTTTTGGACAAAATTGAACTTTAGGTGGGCCTTTAAGGAAAGTAATGGGGAAAGGGGGAGGAAGAAAAGAAATCATTAAGTTGGCTGTTTGTCTAACAACTGACACTTTGGGAATTGTGCAGGCAGTAATGGGATCAGATTGGCAAGGTAAGCAAGTAATTTGAGATTCCTTTTCCTTGCAAGGAATGCTTATGGAAGTCTTCTAAACATAAGAATGATGTGAAAACAGTTGTTTTGGTTGGTTACAAGTGAAGTCTGCATTATTTGACAGAAAATAGGAACTAAAGGCAAGCAGAGCATTTTCTGCATAATTGTAATAGTATAGGTGCATTTTCCAATAGAAAGGGAAAAGTAATAAGATTATAAAATATGGCAGTCTAAAAGATGTTATAAAAATTAAAATCAACTGAGGGTGATGTTGCATACCTATAATCTGAATGACTTGGGAGGCTGAGGAAGAAGGATCACAAGTTTGAAGTTAGCCTCCATAACTTGGCAAGACCCTGTTTCAAAATAAAAAAGACTGGGCATATAGTTCAGTGGTAAAGTGCCCCTGGGTTCAATTCCCAGTAAACCCCTCAACCACCACCAAATTAACATCAGTAACTAGAGGTAAGAAAAATGAAAGTAAAAGAAAGTCATTGTCTTTAACCTGTGTGATTTTGAGGTGACATTTCATTGACAAAAACAAACAAACAAACAAAATATAGTCTGATACTCTTTAGAAGGGTTGCTATATCCTTATGATAATAGGATCAACTTGGTTTGAGGTCCTAGATGGTATCCAACTTGACAATGTTAATACTAGACTATTGGAAATGAAATATTTGAAAGCACAAGGTCATTTTAAAATGGAATTTTATAAATTAAATCACTTCAAATACAAAGACTTTGGGATGAAAAATGCTATATTATTTGTCTGAGGTAATGACTAGAAATATGAAGAAAATATAAATCCACAGGTGTTTGAGTTTTGCAAAAGAGCAGGTTTCTAGGGAAAGAACTTGTGTTATGTTGTGATTTGGGTCCCTCACTGAGTTACCAAGCAAGATTAACTATTCTCTGAAGCCAGAGATTAAGGATAAAGTTTTTCAAACTGCTTTCAGGATAATGTTATCTCCATGTTTGATTATAAAAATTAGTCTTTTGATAGTCTTTGAACAAAACTAGAGCAGAGGAATTTTAGGGTTGAAGAAGTCAGAGCTTAGATAAGTATAACTGGAAACCAAGGAGGTAGAAAAGAGGCCTTTCTGTCTCCCAGTCACTGACTTCACACACTGCACTCCTGTCTATGGCACCATTAATAGCTCAGCATTCCAATGTTTCCTCTGAAGTCACACATGGCGTCTTATTTGTATTCTCTTCTCAGCATCTAACAGCATTTGGTGGGTGTGGTCAGCATATTTGTGAATGTTCTCTATCTACAAAGTACCATTCTGGGAAAGTTGAAGAATAAGAAAAGTATCAAATAGAAAATATGATTCCTGAGCTCAAATAATCTATAAACTCTGTCTAGATGAGATCCCTTCCATTTTATGAGGAAACCATGTGTGTATGTTACTGTGTGCGACTTTATGTGCCTCCGATTGAACAGATGTATCAATATATCAATAGGACTGCATTTGGACACAAAAGGATGGGAGAAGAAGCAATTTCAAAGGCACTAATGCTTCTCTAATGATAGTAAGCTGAGTCCAGGAATAGTTATAGAAATGAGCAAATAGGGCAAAATCCTTTTTGGAAATAGAGGGTTATCCTTCTTCCAGGTTTTTTTTTTTTTTTGTTGATATAATTATCTTTAAAGGTACAAAGGGAAAAGCCAGACAAATAAAACAGAAAACATGCTGCCATTTATGAGGGTAATTAGTTCTCTCCAGGAGGAGGTAATAATATAGGGCCAGGTGTCTGTAAAGTTTTGGCTCAGCTGAGCAGGAAGGAGTTGACATTTGAGAGAAGGCAGGAGTTACAAGGGATACTGATTGAAGTGGAGACAGTATTAGGAATGAGCTCACAACAGATAAGATGGTCTGTCTGGATTTTTCTTGGAGATTTAGAAGGTAAGAACCCCCTGCCGAGAATGAGGTTGGTGTTCACCTGCAAGAAAGGTCAATTTAGAACAGCCACTCTATGGGAGGTGATCAATAGAAGATGAATAAAGATGATGGCAGTGGGAAGGGAGCCAGAGATCAACCCATGGGAAGGAACATTCAGTATTGGAAGGAAAGAGGAAAGAAGCTACAAAGCTGAAGGGTTAGGGGTAGGGATGGTTAGGGATTCAAAGTACTTATGATAAAAGAGAGAAGGGGAGGAACAAAATGCTTTGGTTGCCAGAAGTGAAGCAGTCTCAGACAGGGAAAATATTTTCTTAAGAATTTACCCAGGGCATTTGCTTTTGTAATATACCCAAGACTTCAAATTTTCTGATAAATGGTGTTTTGTTGTTTTGTGTCAACCTTCTGATGTAGACATAGACATGGTCCATTTATCTAATGTTACACTAAAGTACAGTTTGTTTGTTTTTTTTTTCAAAATAAGCATCTATAAGAAACATAATTCTCAGGTAAAGTAAAAATCCCTCTGCCTTTTTTTTAGGCTCTGTTGGAAAGAGCTTTTAGAAAACACTGATATATGTGTTTCTCTAAGCCTGGAGTTCCGATTAATGGGCATGTTGGCATGTTTCCGCTTCCTTCACCTGCTGGCTAACAGCTCTGGGAAATCTCTTCAGGTCAAATTAAGGGTAGAGGACAGAGTACAATGCCCCAGGAGACAGCTGTATATAACTCCCATATAAATGCCACCAATGAAAAAAATGCCTTGGTTTAATTTAAAGCATTTGGTTAAGGAGAGAGAGTTACTTTATAATCGAATAACACTGCTTCCTTCCTATCTACCCCATGGGTATGAGAGTTAAGAACTAAAACAATTTAATAAGATAATATTTCAAGTGCATACAGTATTTCCCTTTCCATACACAGAGCACTTCAAATCCAAGGGGAATTTTGAGTGCAGAGGCAGTAGATGAAGCTAGGCTTGTGGAGGAAAGTGGTTGCCTAAATGCAAACACAAAGGAGCAAATAAAAGCAGAGGCTCCTTGTTTTCAAAATTAGTTTGATAGAATGGCAGTGGATTACTTTCCATAGAGCAGGTGCTCATGACACTGCAGGCCATATTCAATACCAGAGAAAAATCACTGGGGAGATATAGGGGCTTCCTGCACGAACCAGAGACCAGATGAAAGCTTGGGGCTGTTTTGTTTATCATGTGGCCTCTAATGTTGGAGGAACTTGCCTCAAGGAAGGGAAACTGCTTAATTACAAAACCCTTGGTATTCTGATAGTTGCAGATCTACTGTTTCTGCACAGAATACACTTTTGTATTTATGGGGTGATTAAAATTGTTCAGGTATAGTGTTCTTCCAGGTGTGATAATGGACATTTAGTCACATAACATGTGTCATCCATTTGTGAAGTATGCAGCATCCAGCCAAGTTTGCCGTGTTCCCAGCTCCATTTGTCATGTCCATGGTACTTTCATCTCCTGAAGTGACTCTTGCACATCTCTCACCTCTTCTCACACTGCTCACTCATTTCCCTACTCCTAATTCCTATTGTTTTGAGAAGTCAGAAACTATTTGTTGAGAATTTCTTCAACTTCCCTCCAATTTGGTTATACTTCTGCAATTCATCTTTCTTGATCTCTTCTACATCACAAGTGCTCTCAACCTTGTTCTGAGTATAACCTTTTTATTTGTCCAGGACTCTTTCCTAAACATAAGGTGCTATTTCTCTGCCTACCCAGATATGTTATCATCTCCCATTACTGTGTTCTCCTCACCACCTGATACCACCCTCGATTTTATGGAAATCATATATCTGCTAGCTTTTATATTTTATATTTTACTTTATATATTTTTTGGTACTAAGATTTAACCCAGGGACAATTTACCACTGAGGTATATCACCTCCCTTTTTATTTTTGAGACAGAGTCTTGTTGAATTGCTGAGGCTGGCCTCAATCTTCTGTCCTCCTGCCTTAGCTTCCCAATTTGTTGGGGACACATGTATGTGACACCACTACCAATTCTGCCAGAATTTTAGAAAAAAAGACTGATTTTTTTTGAGACACTGTTGCTTTTTTGCTAAGCAGAACCTGGGAAGTCAGTGCCTGAATCTTGGAGGTTATCTATTCTTCACCCCATTGGTTCAACTATGATTTTTACTTGTTTTAATTAGTTATACATGATAGTAGAATACATTTATGCACTTTGATATATCATACATAGGTGGGATATAATATCTCATTTTTTTCTGAGTGTGCATGTTGCAGAATCATATTGGTCATATAGTCACATATATACATACAGTAATAATGTCTGTTTCATTCTATTTTTCCTATCCGCACATCTTTTCCCCTACCCTCCCATAACTTTCCTCTACCTAATCTAAGATAATGCTCTTCTTCCCAAGTGACCCCCCCGCCTTATCATGAATTAATATCCCATATTAGAGAAAACATTCGGCCTTTGGTTTTGTGGGATTGGCTTATTTCACTTAGCATGATATCCTCCAACTCCAACCTTTAACTGGCAAATGCCATAATTTTACTCTTCTTTAAAGCTGAGTAATATTCCGTTGAGTATGTATACCACATTTGTTTATCCATTCATCTATTGAAGGACACCTAGGTTGGTTCTATAGCCTAGCTATTGTGTGGTTCAACTAATTTTTAGTTTCATTCTCTACCAGACCATTGATTGGAAAATAAAATGCCTTTAAATTCAATACTGGTTACTTTGGCCATCTTATCTCACGTCTACAGTGCTAGGCCTCTTCATTTTCCAGCTCTTTCTCATTCTGTTATAGCTATTTTTCTGAAAGTCCTGAAGGTGTTTAAGACTTTCTGATTGTAATAAGCAAAAGTGAAAAAGAAAAGATTTTTTAAAAAGTCTTCCATTAGTCTTGATTTCCCCCTACAAAATAGCACCCTCTCTCTCATTATCTCCTGGGAAACTACACAGTCACCACCAGTGTCTCAGTTCCTTGCAGTCCAGCTTTAATAATTAACAGTTACGAAGATTGTTTTCTAGCATTATTATTGACTTTTAAAGTTATTGATTTCAGTATTTGTTCACAATATTTGTATTACTTGTTGCTTGTTTCTACTTGAAGTTTGTTTGGTAACTCCTTGTTACAGCCTCTTTCCTTTTGGAGTGGATGTCCCTTTCCTGCCACTAACAGAAAGCACCACAGTAAAAGCTTACATATATGAGCTATCCAGCCTTGCAAACCTATCCCCAGCCGTATTTTTAAATTTATTTAGAGACAGGGTCTCACTGAGTTGCTTAGTGCCTCACTTTTGCTGAGGCTGGCTTTGAACGTGCAATCCTTCTGCCTCAGCCTCCCCAATTGCTGGGATTACAGGCATGCAATTGGAGTGATCTTTGTATCTCAAAGATGATTTCTCTTTGCAAACATAATTGCAAACCTAACCTCCTGTTCTAGCCTCTGATTGTATATGACTGTAGGGTACCTGTTTAATTCTTGGAAGGCTCATTTAGTCAACTGTGGGAGATCGTGCACCTGGATTTAGTATTAAGATTATAGGTCATAGATACTAATGCTTGGCCAATTCTTGGTACATATAAAGAGCTCAGTAAGAGTTGCTGCTTTGCAAGTAGCACTCCCATCCCATCTCACCTTCATCATCACCATTACTGTCTCCACCATTGTCCACCTCTCTCACCATTGCCATTGCTGCCATCACCATAATCATCACCATCACCAGCATCATCAGCATCAGCTTATTCATTAGATTACCAAGGCTCTATCTTGTCCTGATTTTACCGTTTTCTCTTTCTGTCTCTCAACTACTTCCATAATAGTTACCCAAGTGGGACAAACACAGTATTGAAAAGTAGCTTCACTGTGCCCTTTCTTTATAAAAACTCCCAGTTGTGACCCATTGCTTCCTAACATATCATATATGTCCTCTGTGATCCTTATCTTTGAAGGTGTTCCTCCATTCATCCCATGTTTAAGCCACAGAAAATATCATACTTTCAATCTCTTCAACTCAGTTATTTGCCTATGCAGGAAATTGTCCTCTACACATACAGTCCAACAGAGTTATTAACTCCTTGAAGTCATTTTTACAACCTTCTTTTGGAAATGAAAAATACATATTCCTCTGAGTGTATTCATATAGCTCTTTTCCCCTATTTTTGTTTTGTTTTGTGTGTGGTACTGGGGATAAAATCCAGGGCCCTGCAGTTTCCAGCATGCACACTACCACTGAGCTCCAGCTCTAGCCATTCATTAAAAAATTTTTACTGTATTATGACATTTATGATATTATCTTTTGTAGTATGGCAAGTTTGACCACCCTTTTCACAATTATAAAAGCTGCTTTAAGATAACCACATTGTTTCATTCATTTGGGGTGGGGAGCATTTACTGGGGAATGAACTCAGGGCACTTGAACTCTGAGCCATATCCCCAGCTGTATTTTTTAATTTATTTAGAGATAGGGTCTCACTGAGTTGCTTAGTGCCTCGGTTTTGCTGAGGCTGGCTTTGAATGTACGATACTTCTGCCTCAGCCTCCCAAGATGCTGGGATTACAGGTGTGCAATTGGAGTGGTCTTTGTATCTCAAAGATGATTTCTGTTTGCAAACATAATTGAAAGGGCAGTTAAATATGATGATTTCCCAGAATATGAAACACTGGACCATGAACTCCTACAAACTTGAAATGCCTTGAAAGATCCTCCAATCAAAAGAGTTTACCCATAAAAAAGTATTAAAAAATGAACAATTTGCCTTGATAATTTTTTTACCTGCTGAGAAAACATAGCTACTGAATAATAAAGGATATAGGTTATTTAGGTAATGATGTGTGGCCATACTATTTATTAAAATATAGAGTGCATACATAGGCCTTTGCGGCCAATAAAACCAATTATTTTTTCATATATTTGAGGCAAATAAAAATATAGTTATGTATTTTTCAAGTTAATTTGCTATTATCAATCTAAAGCATTTACATATACTTATAAACTTCTTTTAATTATTTTATTCTATTCTTAAAAGAATTCACAAATGATTAAAATATGTGCTTCTCATTAACTGTGTATCTTTTCCAATCCTTTTGCTTTGGTTGATTATGTTAATTTTGGTCCCAGCTTCCTTTTATTTTTAATTTAAACTCATGTGTGCAACCTTACGTCATGCTTTTCTTATTCTAGAACTGCTCTCACATTCTGACATGGCCTAATTTTATTAAAATGGTAATTTTGAAGTCTTTATATAAAAATGGATTCTTTTATGCCAAAGATATTTCCAAAAAAATATTTCCTTATTGTGAATTTTCCCTATACAAAAATAGAACTTAAATACAGAATATTTCTTGTGTTAGTAAAAATCTTCTCAGTGTGTAAAAAAGAACTTCTTTTGCCAGAAAAAGCAAAGAAACTAGGTCAATCAAGAGGCATGAAATTAGGACTACAATTGAAGAAAATGGATGTTAATAGCACAAATTATTTCATTAACACTACCATATATTGTAAAATTTTACCTAAGGAAATCTCTTGGATTTTTATTCATTAACTAAAAATAATCTTAATTGTTTGAAATTATTTATTTTGAGTTTAGTTTGAGTACTATGCTATACTATTGGTTTCATTCTAGAGAATTACCCTTAGCTTAGAAAATTATATTTAATTACATAATTTGCTAGTTAGTCCCATTATTTTCTATTATATCTTGATTTAAACCATAAGATAGAAGCAGATGCAAGAAACTCAGCGTATGTGAGCACTCTAAGACTTTCTTAGCTCAGTTGTGGAGTCCTTGCCTAGCATGCATGAAGTCCTGGATTCAATGACCAGAACTTAGAGGGAAAATCCATTTGTTAATTTCAAATGAAGCTAGCTATTGTGCCATCAAAAGTAAGGAAACAACTTGATATTTAAGCTGTTTCTGAGAATGGCAGTTGTGCGTGTGCATGTGTGCGCGCGCACACACACACACACAAGTGCTTGTGCCTCAAGGACATTTCTCCCTTAGGAGTGGCTGTCATATGCTTCAGTAATGGAGATTAAATTCCTAGTAGTTAGTTGGATAGATCTTTTCCTAACAGAGAAGCTAAAATTCATTAAAAACTAATTAGAAATTTATAGAAGGTAAATTTTCCACATTAAGCCTTATTAAAGTGAGATAAGTAATTCATAAAGTATCAAAGGATTGCTGTGGATAAAACCAAATAAAATGAACTTCCAAGTATTGTTTCCTAATAGATTACAGAGGCTATAAAAGCAAGTCTAGGCAAAGACTCAGGTCCAACTCATCTTGCTTTGAGTAAGAGGAAAACAACATAATGTCCACACAACTCTATTAAATATTGGCTCCTGGCAAAGAATCTGTGAAGTAGCAGCTGTCCATGCAGGTGGACCGCCTCCCTTTTAGTATTCGAGCTAGAGAAAATCATGCCATTTGCCAGGATAAATTTACCCTCAGCAAAATGTAACTGGATATAAATTCTAGCTAGATTCAATGTCCCAATTACTGAGCCTACCACAGGACACTCTAATAGCAGCATGTCCAGTTCTCTGAATAAATTTGTCAGCTGCATTCAACGTGCAATTTAGATATATGGCATATACTGAGAACCAAAGAAAAATATTCAAATACTATAATTTTTCTTTTTGCTAACCTTATAATTTTTATAAAATATTAGCCTGATTTTACATCTTGCCTTCTAACTAAATACCTTGGGTTATTTCCATGCTGGAAAAATTAAGTTGATTCTATTGACATCCTTTCCTGTTACCTCCTACAGTAGGTGACCTCAGTTTTTCTTGGTGGTCCTCATAGACAGGACGGGTGCTGGTAGCATAAACAGCAGTATCATTCCTGCAGTCCCAGTTCAGCTTACCCACTCTGTTAAGTCAATGAACTCCAGTTAAGAAGCAGCACAGAGAAAGTGAGATGTAAGAGGTAGTCTGTACCCTAAGCATTCTCTAAAAGGATGCTCAATTTATGTATCCATTTAAATGCCCTAAACCTCTTTATTTGGGTCCCTGTCTTGACTCTGCCTGGGTTTTGATACATAGTAACACCTTGTAATTAGCCTTTAGTATGCCTGGTTTGTCCCATGATGGTACAGTGGGCTTAAATTTGGCTTTTGCAGCTGCTGACATTTCTTATTAAATGTACTAGTGTACCATAAATTGTGCTCTGTTGTCCTCTGCAGCTTTGATTAGCACCTGTGTGGTACTTACTTGCTTCTCCTCAACAGGGACACTGCATATTGTGCTGCTATATTCCAAATTATGCAAAAGCCAGTCATTTATTTTCAGTTTTATCATACAGGCTGTAGCTGGTGTTGAATTGGTCTGTTTTCTCATTACTTTTTGTTTGTTGATGTTTACACACATCTGTGTGTGTGTATGTGTGTGTGTGTGTGTGTGTGTGTATACACATATATACATATACACTGGGGATTGAACCCAGTGTCACCATACCAGTGAGTTATATCCCCATTTCTTTTTTTTTCTTTAATTTTAATTTTTAAATTTTGAGACAAGGTCTTAGTTTCTGAGACTGGCCTTGAACTTGTGATCCTCCAGCCTCAGGCTTCCGAGTTGTTGGGATTGCAGGCATGCATCACTGTGCCTAGCTGATTTTTACATTTTAAAAATAAATTGGCATGAACATTTACATGTGTCTATATTTTTGTACTGAAGGATTTTGGTAAATTACTGAATGGTAGGAGATATGCATTTGAAATGTCACTTAGGTGTTTTCACAGGTGATAGCAGGTATTTGCATTGTGTCTCTGACTTCAAAGGAAATTCTTCTGAAGATTGACCATTAAGGACAATCTCACTTTAGTTTCATTTGTTTTAAGAAAAGGTACCAATATTCTTTATCTGAGGAAAATTTTCCAACTTTTTGTAAGTAATATTTTTAGACATGAGTGGGTTTTGAATTACATCACAATTTTGTGCACAATTGTTCTTTTACCTAATTCAGACAGTCCCTATTTAATGTTCTTGCAAAACTGTCCTGGTTCTAGTAAATGAAATTCTAGAGCAAGTACAGATATAACATGTCCAAATTTTGAAGAAAATCGAGATTTAGTCAGGAAAAAAAAAGAATGTAGTGACTATGAGGAACTAGCACAAGATGCCAAATTGAGCAGAACTTTTATTCAAAATGCGATGAAAAAAAATAGGAGGATCAAAATCCATCCAGGAAAAGACTAACAGAAAATGGATAAAAGTGACAGCTTTGGCAAGGGGTCAATAGGAGATTTCATTCTGTTGAGGCTGATTCTAAAATGATCATGAAGTTGCAATACCAGAATTGGAAATGAAGATGAGGTTACTAATAGAAGCCAAAACAGCAGACCTAGAAAAAGAAATATTTTTTCAGAATTTCTCAGTGAAGATGAAAGTGGGGAGCAAGATGATGGATATGGGGCCCTTTAAAATTACATTCCATTATTTTTTAAAAAATTAAGTTATCCATGTAACAACAATAACAACAAAAACAACATAGGTTTTCCAAATCATTCTCATTGGATTAAAATTGAATTTATTAATTTAAGGTAATAATTCTCATTGGATTAAAATTGAATTATTAATTTAAGCTAATTAGCATGTTAAACTGTCATATAGAGGAATGTTGTTAAACTTAGTGTGTTGGTCTTATATCCAGCAACTTTTTAAGCTGTCTTAAGAATTCTAAAAGATTTTCTGTAGATTCTTTGAGTTCAGATGAATACCATAAATGTCCATTTTCTCAAAAGGTGTATTGATTTTTACTTTTTTTACTCAAATTCTTCTACATTTTCTTTATTTTAAATATATTTTTCCTTGTCAGCTTGTAACAGATATTTATGCATGGACTCTTATACAAGCACACCAAATAAGGATGATGTTTGCTTCAGATTTGTTGTCCGTTTGAAAAAGGGAAACTGTTTTTAATAGGTTAAGGAAATTGATTTCTACTCCTGATTTTTAAAAATAATTTTCTAGTCATGAATAGGCATTGAATATTATTAAATATGTTTCATCTGTCTGTTAATACTGATCAGATTCTGTTTTTTTCTGTGACAAAATTACATTGGTAGATACAACAAATTTTGACCATCATTTAAAAATGCCTTGTCTCTGATACGTATTTTTCAGAGACAGCGGGTTGAATTACTTATGCTTCATAGTTCATAGGGTGCTATCACACAGCGGGTTGAATTACTTATGCTTCATAGTTCATAGGGTGCTATCACTATTGATCCCTGCACTGTTCTTGTCTTATTTAATTCATCTTTATTTATGTTTGCAGGCTTATAATTTTCTTTCCATATGACACTTAAGATCAAGGTTATAATAATTTCATAAAATCAGGTTCCTTTGCTTCTGTTAAGCAGTGTGAATAAGATAGGGAATATTTACTTCATGAAATTATAAAAGAAATCCCTACAAAATATCTGGAAGTTGATAACTATTTTTATACTTTGGCCAGTTTTGTTACTTTATATATTTCTATGTATTCACATATTTATACGGAAGTATTTCATTTATATTTTAAAATCATAAATTTAAAAATAATCATACTTACATTTTTCATATTATGTGCAGCTGTATCTATGCTTCCTTTATACTTGCCAAAATTTTTTCTATTTTTTTATTATTTTAATTGACAGATAAATATTTATTTATTTATTATGTACAACATGTTTTTTTTAAAGAGAGAGAGAGAGAGAATTTTTAAAATTTAGTTTTTAGTTTTCGGCAGACACAACATCTTTGTTTGTATGTGGTGCTGAGGATCGAACCCAGGCCGAAAGCATGCCAGGCGAGCGTGCTACCGCTTGAGCTACATCCCCAGCCCAACAGGTTTTGAAGTATATTTGCATTGTGGAATAATAAAATCTTGTTAGTTAACATATGTTTTACCTCTCATATTTGTCATTTTTGAGGTGAAAACCCACACTATCCGCTGTCCCAGAATTTTTCAAGTTAAGGTGTGATTTTGACTATAGCTAACATTAAGTACAATAGATCTTTTAAGCATTTTTACTCTTAACTGAGATTTTGTTTCCTTTGACCAACATCTTCCCATCAAACGGTCCCATAACCACCTCAGACCCAGGTAAGGACCATTTTGCAGTTCAATGAGAAATATTTTTAGATCTTCTTTCTGTGCATGGTTTTAATTTAATAACATCATGCTTTCCATGTTTATGAATCTTCTCACAAAGACCAGAATTCCCTTTTGTCTAATGATTGAATATTATTCTATTGTGTGTATGTACCATCTTTTTTATCCATTCATCTATTAATGGGTCCTTAGGTTGATTCCTTAACTTGGCTATTTTAAATAGTGCTGCAGTGAACATGGGAGTGCAGATGTCTCTTAGACATACTGATTTCATTCCTTTGGTATATACAGCCAATAGGGATTACTGGATCGATGGTAGTTCTAATTTTAATTTTTTGAAGAATCTTCATACTGCTTTCTATAATGGCTGTAATAATTTAAATTATCACTAACAGTATGCAAGTGTACCCTTTTATTCAAATCCTCACCAACAATATTATCTTTTGTTTTCTTCACAATACATATTCTAACAGACATAAGATGATATTGTGGTTTTAGTTTGCATTTTTTATATACGTATTAGTCATTTATTTTTCCTCCATTGAGAAATGTCTATCCATACCTTAGCTTGTTTTCAAAGTTGTGTTTTCTTGCTCTTAAGTTCTCTCTATATTTTGAATATTAACCCTGTATCAGATGAATTGTTTACAAATAGTTTCTCCAATTATGTAGGTTTTCTCCTTCCTCTATTGACTGTTTCCTTTGCTGTGCAGAAGCTTCCTGGTTTTACTTAATCTCTTTCATCTACTTTTGCTTCTGTTGCCTATACTTCGATGCCATAGGAAATTATTTTTGTTGACCACCTTTCTTGTGGTTTTTGTTGTTAGTTTCTATTTCATTTATTATTTTTCTCTTAACTGTTTCCCTTATATTGCTTGGGTGTATTGTTCTTTATTTTTAGCTCACTCCGTCGGGAGCTATGATTATTAATTTTTCATGTTTTTCCATTAAATGACATTTTAGCTAAACATTTCCCTGGGATCCTTTGTTAGTTGTTTCATACACAGTATAGACTTTTTAAAGTACTGCTGTTTTATAGATATTATGGCAATTTATATACACAATAAATCAGTGTATGAAAGTAAATGATTTTGGTTACCACATCATTTCTTTATCTGGAATTATGGGTCTTACAGACAATTTGCAATTTAATGGACAAAAACTGATTCATCTTGTTTAATGTGTTTGCCAAGTCTTTTCATACAAAGTTATTTTGAATAAAGTTTTGGGTTTACTTGATTTGTTTTCTTGATTATTAACAAGTGCACTAAATAATCCCAATTGGTAGATATTCTAAAAGCCATTTTAAATGAGCTGGGAATGTAGCTCAGTGTAAAATGCTTGCCTAAGCATTCATGAGCCCCAGGTTCAATCCCAGTACTGAAAAAAAAAAAGAAAGAAAGAAAGAAAGAAAGGAAGGAAGAAAAAGAAATAAACCTTTATTATATCTTGTCCAACAACCTCCAAATTGATATATCTATAGAAAATATATCCATATAGATAAAAATTATAGCTGATTCCTGCTGCAAATACATAGTATCTGTTCATGGCAAAAACCACAAATCAACTAGTACATAGAGATGAATTTACAAAGATAGCTGGAAATGGAAAACTAATCCATTAGTAATGTACTGAATCTTTTTTTAAAATATATATTTAATTTTTAGTTGTAGATGGACACAATATTTTTATTTTTATTTATTTATTTTTATGTGGTGCTGAGGATGGAACTCAGGGTCTCACATGTGTGAGGCAAGTGCTCTACCACTGAGCTATAAACTCAGCCCAATGTGCTGGATCTTAACCCATAGTTACCCAAAAAAGTTGTATCAAGACACTCTTATTTTGTTTCTTATTTACATTTTGACTACACATGGTAATGATTTATCATCCCTGTTGAAGTAAATATTCTCTATATTTTCTGTTCTACATAATTCTATACTTCCTTTATAACAGTGTCTTTTCAAATGGCTTTCCATGTTTAGTTGCTTAAATGTTTGTTTCTAAAGGCACAAATTACTGGTGTTATTGTCTACACATCATTGATAGGAAATAATCAAAGTATACCCATACCCATGTTTATATTTTATGAATTAGAATAAATAGCATTATAACTCTACTGTACTTCCAAAGTAGAAAGTTGCAATTTAAGAGACTCTGCATGGAAAAGATAAGTATAATTGCTCTATGTGGAAGCTAATCCAAAATGAGGTAGAAAAAAAGGAAAGGGGATGGATGGGGTTTTATCAAAGTTGAAGGAAAATCAGTTGAGTAAAGAAAGGAATTTGAGGGGGAGAGAGGAAGAATGGGATAAGTGAAGAACAGTGAAATAAATCTTACCTAACTTTTCTATGTGTAATATATGAATATACCATGGTGATTCTTACCTTTATGAATACCCACAAAGTATTAATTTAAAAAAGAAAACTATAATAGAAAGATCAGTACAGTAGATGAAAAGGAAAAGGAGGAGGGATGAGGAGAGACAAAGGGGAAGTAACATGGACTGAATTAGAAATTAGAACAAATTATATTCCATGCTTTTATAATTATGTCAAAATCAATCTTAATATTAAGTATAACTAAAAAATCAATTTCAAAAAGGAAAGGTAAAGAAAAAGTATTCAACAATTTAAAAAAATGATGGTATGACCATTTTATAAAAGGTACTTGAACACCAAGGATTCTGGAATTCATTAAGGAAAATAGTATCCTAAAACTAATTCCTCATAGATAACAGGGGAAAAATATAAAGCTGTATTTGTGCTTAGACACAAAGCTATGAAGAAAGACATGTAACATATCTGTAAATGTGCGAATTTGGAGACACAGAATCACTGATGCTTTAACTTCAGTAATGCACATCTCTGTCTCCAGATATTAGTTGCAATATGAATAAATACCCTTTGTCAAGGAAAATATCATCTAATAAGTGTAATATGAATCTCTACTAAAAATTAATTTCTTTAAATTCAATTTTTTGAATGTATATATTTATATTAGTAAATATACAATAAAAATCATGATTATATTACATGCATCAGTATTTTAGGTGTTGACAATCAAGAAAAAAAGTAATGAAGTTGGAGAATTAGTAAATATAACAGTCCCATCATGTAGCATCATATTATTGAACAAGGAGATCTGTATTAAAATTTTGCTCACTATATTTATGTCTTCCTCACACTGAAATATGTTTTTGTGGCTTTACACTAAAATTTTTTCCAATGTACCGTAACTTCTTTTATAATGATTTGAATAACTTTTAAGTTATTTGGTGCAAATTATCTTTGAGTTAAGGAAGATAAAAGAGAGAGATTGAACCCAGCACAGTGGTGCACACCTATAATCCCAGCCACTTGGAGGGTTGAAGCAGAAGAATTGCATTGCAAGTTCCAGGCCTGCCTTACAACTTAGCAAGACCTTGCCGGGAAGTAAAAAGGGCTAGGGGTATAGCTCAGTGGTAAAGCACCCCTGGATTCAATCCCGATTACCACAAAATTAATCAATTAATTAATTAACTAAACAAATGAGAGAGATATATTCATAAAAAGCCTGCATGTATTTCAAATTTAAAAAAGGAACATAAAAAATAACCTGCTAAGTTTTTGTCCCCATTATAATTACAAGCTTTTATATGTAAAGGAATAAAGTAAAATCATATAAAACATGGCATAAATAAACTTACATATGATATTTCAAAGTCAATATTAACTACTGTAGAAAAAAAGACTTATAACACTTTTGTATTCTGTTGATATGAATCTTCTTCTATTACAATTATAGCGTTATTAAATTGTCAATGTTAAATATTGAAATTTTATGACAATAAGTAGAATGGCACCTTTCTTATCTAGGAAATGAAGTTCTGAGAAAAAAAACTTAAGGTTGCTCTTATTAAAATATTTAAAAGAACTGTAGATGTCAATCCAGTGAGAACATATTTCTAAACCTTTTCTCCTCTCCCTCAAAGTGGAGGAAGGTAAGGATTGGTGACTGAATGTCCCCAATTTTTAATGATTTCCTTTTAAAATTAACTAAAACTAGAATGTGAAATATGGCATGGCTTATTTGCATGCTTTCAGTATAGTATTTTGAATTACCCTGGCTGTATTCATTTTCATCTGACAAGCACTGTCTTTTATTATCCTAATAGAATGAGAAAAAGAAATCTGCATACTTTGTTTTCTGGTGTTTTATACACAAACCTCAGTAATTGGATTCTGAGACTCCATTCTCATTTTTATCCCAGGGCTTATTGATTATTTGGCCAGGGAGACAGGCACTCTGTAAGGAATATATTAAGGGAACAGCAGCTCTGTCTGATAAGTGGTTGCCAGAATCACTGATGTTTTAACTTCAGTAATGCACATCTCTGTCTCCAGATATTAATTGCAATATGAGGATCCTCTTCTCAGTCTTCACATTATCTGTTACCTTTTTGCCTCTCGTTAGCATCTGGAACTTAATAAGTACAAACAAAATAGAAAAAAAAAGAAGAAACAAAAACTTGATACAAGTAAACTTAATAGTTGGGAGGCTTTTCTGTTTTTCATATGAATGACACCTGTTAACTCCAAACCCAGCAGCAATCTAGATGAAATAATTTTCTCTCCATTCAGAGAATTACCATTCAAATGGGCCAGTGGTTTATTTTCAAGGAAGGTTTACACTGTGTTCTTTCTTTCACTCTAACACCTTCATTGTGTTCTAAAAGTAAGATTTGTCCTCAGTCTTGAGAAACAACATTGAAATACTATTTAGATGTCATTTTATTATAACTAGAAGAGTCATCAAATATCATACCAAATAATGCTGATCCATTAATTATAAATAAGAGGAAGATAAAGCTTCAAGAAGTTGAGGTTCTAGGTGGAGCTAATTTTGATCCCAAGGATGAGTGTGGGACAGTGACTTCTAAACTGAGTCTGTCCTGTGACACACCTGCTATACACATCCTTGACCCTTTGCTTTGTGACATCAGGGAATTCTCTCATTCATTATGCAAATAGATATATGAGTTTCTTATTAGAAATCAAAAAGTTAGTTTCTGCCTCTAAGTTCCTTCTTATCATTGTTATGAATTTTAAAATATGGTATAGGCAAGTGGCCTGCACCTGGCTGGCCAGTGCATGCAGTTTTCTTAGTCTGTGAATGGTCAGTAAATGTTCTTTCACTTGGATCACTGAAGAGTACAGCCACAATTGGACTGTAGGGAGTTATCAAAATAGTTAATTTAAACTTTTGTACATAAACTTACATTTGATTTTAGAATGTTTTCATTTCCATATGACAAATTTTGGTGACTACATAAACAAAACAATTGAATTTAGAAATTTTTTTGCCTCTTAGAAGTCAAAAAGTGAGTAATAAAAAACCCCAAATACCTAATATTTGTCTACCAATATTTGTCGACTTAATTCCCCATTTACTATCATTTCTAATGTGTCAGAAATTGTTCTGTATATAGTAAGGGATATATAAGACATGTATCTATGTTCATATGTAGGTCGTATTTTTGCTGAAGGTAGTTAACTATATTACTGATTGTATTTTAAAACCTAATAAGAAAATAGCCACATTCATTTGTTCCTTCAACAAATACTTATTAAGTGTCTACTCTGAGTCATACACACATTGTTGTAGGTACTGAGAATACAATAGTGGAAGATACAGAGTCCCAATTCTTAGTAGCTTTGCCTTCTAACAAGGAGAAACAGAGAGACAAATATAAATGATAAGCAACTTAATATCATATCATTTATTTTTTCCAAGTTTTTAAAATATTTTTTAATTGTAGATGGACACAATACCTTTATGTTGTCTATTTGTTTATTTTTTTGTGGTGCTGAGGATCCAACCCAGTTACTCACATGTGCTAGGAAAATGCTCTACCACTGAGCACAACCCCAGTCCAGAATGGTAGACATTTCAAGTGCCATGAAGAAAAACACAGCACCATGAGTAGAGGCCAGCTGGCATACCCAGGTTGTGCTGGGTTATACAGAGAGAATGGGAAAGGAGTTTATGATCATCTTGTATCTGATTGGCAAAGGGAAGGAGAGGTTGCAACCTAGGAGGAAAAAATACAGAACAGGAAGGAAAAGAGGTTGTATTCCAGGCACAGTTATGATTATACTGGATGGAAGTTTGAGTGCTTGATAAGAAGGTGGTTTCTAGGGGAGGGGAAAGGCATTAACAGCTGTGTTTATTGCCTACTTCTATTTATAAAGAGGACTAGTGTGAAAAGAATTGTACTATATGAACAGAATATTGCTCCACCAGTACTTTGTAGAAGGAATTGGAAGTAATAAAGAACTCAAAGCAGGTAAATCAGTTAGGACCCTATGGCAATCCATTGTACAAGTGAGTAGTGACACTGTGATAGACAAGACTAATGTGAAGCACTGCAACAACAAAACTGAAAAGCCTACCGAGGATGTAGGGGGAAGACATAGAGAATGTGGGGACTGGAGGTGCTTCTCAAATTTAGAACTTGGGTAAGTGAAGAGATCATGAAGTCATTTACAGAAATAAAGAAGATAGGTGGATGATTATGTTCTGGAATTGGGACAGGCAATTTCAGATTTGGATTTTTGAGGTATTGATTAGGCTCTTTGCTAGAGAGATTCAGAAGTCTCATGCAACTGTGGGTTGGATTTTTGGAAGACAGTGTGCAATTCAAGATGCAAATTTGGGGCTGAGTATGCTCAACTTCAAAATGGGATATCTGGGATATGGGATTTGTTTTAAAAAAAATGCAGATAACAAATTGTTGTGGTAATCAATCCGCATACATTTATATTCCATCAGTAACTCTAATAGGAAAAGTCAAGACATTTGAAGCTGAATAAAACCAAACTATGTCAGCAATACTGGTAAAAAGAATCCCTACCCAAGTTACTAATAATAATTATAAATAGATACATAAATAGCTTTTAATACCTTGTAAAAACAAGCACACAAAAATGTTTTCAAGCACTGTGCATCTCATATTTTGCTCAACACCAACCTGTGAGTTCACTATTACTAAATTTCTCATTCAACAGATCAGGAACTTGAGACTTCTAAGAACTAAGTAATTTCCCAATGTTTCCTAATTTGTGTGTAACTGAGCTCTAGGACTTGAATTGAGCTCTTCTTACCACTGTGATCAGAAAGTATGGAGATTGTTTTTCTTGCCTTGTGCTTTCTTTTTCCTACCTTGTGCTGAGCTTAGTGAATTGGTATTTTCCTAAACACTCCCAACTATCTGACCAAGAGACATCAGTGAAACTGATTCCAACTTCTTATAGTCCTGCTCAGTTCATAAATCTCCAAGGAGCCCAATGTTAGTATGCAACAAAGTAATTTATGTTTATTCATCATTCATTCTTTCAATGACCACTTATTGAACATTTGCTCAGTGTTGGGCGTGGTGTTAACCCTAGAGATTCAAAAATGAGATAGAAATTAATCCTTTCCCCATTTGCTTAGTATAGACAACAAAACCGACAGTTTTAAATATTGTGTAATAAGTTATGCATGGAAAGAGCACTGTGCTAGAACTCAGGAATGACATAGTCCAGATTTGGGAAGACTTTCTATGGGAAGTGATAACTAAACTAAGAGCAGAAGTGGGATCTGGGCATAAGGTGGGTTCCTTAAGTGGGCAGCAACACATGAAGCCCTTGGTGTGAGCCACAGGGAGGAAGAAAAGCTCATTGCAAAGTTGAAAAAGGGGTGCAGACTAGGGGAGCATAAGGCCCACAGGGTTGTGTAAACTGGAAAAACACACTGGGAAAGATGTACTCATGTAAACTAAATTGGGAAAGATGATGAAGGTCTTTGATATCCAAATTACACATAAGCTATAAAATTGTATGTAATGCACTCTCTTTAAAGAAGAAAAAGTTATAGGATACATTTCAGGTTTATTTTAGAAACTTTTTTTTAGTTTATAAAGTTTAGTGTTTAAAATTTTACTTTTATAGAAAATCACCTTGTGAGAACTTAGGCATTTCTGAATTTATGAGGCTTTTCCATGATTTCTTATGTTAATGTATATTAAGAAATTGGTACTAAGAAAATAACAAAAGTCATGTAGTGAGCAGGAACAGACTGGATTAAACAATGCTAACAATCCATTGTGTATAATCTAGTGCCTTTTTTCAATAAATAAAGCTGAATCTTTTACTTGACCACTAGAATATTCATTGTATTTTTTTTAATGGTGGTATCTTCAGAATTGCTCCAGGGTTGTATGAATTTAACTCCAAAATGAGACAAGGTTAATTTCTCCTCCAGTTGTACATGTGTCGTTACATATATTTTCAAATACTTTTAATCAAGGGATAAAGCTTTGGGGCATTAGGTAGGCCTGTGCTGACATATGACCTTTTTAATTTATTACTGTTCTCTTTTTCAGAAGAAAAATTATATTTTAGTTCAGTAAAAGTGATGCTTCTGTGACACACTTGTTTCTAAGAAATGTTTTTGAAAATATGAAAAAATATGGCCCCATGTTATGTTAACATGAAACACTGATTTTCATACAAATGGAATTTAAAACAGTAGCACCAGTAAATGAACCCTCATCCTGTAAGGTTGTGGGAGGAGGGGTTCTGGAGACTTTTTTGAGGCAAGAGTTGTTTAAAGAGTAACTTGGGAGAGACACAGGGAGGTCTTCGGAGTTGTGAAAGGCTCATGGCTATGGCCTGTGAAGTGGGGATGTTTCATGTGAGAATTAGAAATGAGTTCTGTTAAACCCATTACATTCAGGTCTCTCACAAGTCACTTGTTTAAAAATAAAAAGTGTTTTTTTTTTTTTTTTTTTTTTGCTTCTGACCAGTTTTACTCCAGTCTCTACTTCCCTCAAGTGGGAAGATATCCCCAGGGGTCAGGACTGGAGTGAGGACTCAGGCTGTTGTTGAGTAGGTCCAGATGCTACCTGTTGGCTGGGGAGCAGTGGAAGTAGCTGCCTCCCTGCACAGGGGCCCTTACTTGGCTTCCAGGCTCCTGTGGTTCAGTGGAGGTAGGCATAGGAAATGAAAACCAGAAATTGCCTTCTTTCAAGAAGGAAACAGTAAGATCGAGGTAATTAATCCATTTCTCTGTGCAAGGGACCTCTAGACAGCAGCCGATCAGATGAGTTTTTGATGCCATCCTTCCCAGAGGAACTTCAGAGCTCCTCTTCCTTGTCCTTGGCGTCCAGGATTAAATGAGTTAATATTTACAAAACACTCACGACAGTGAATGACATTGAGCTACAGAACTGCCTCAAGACTTCTTTCCTCTAGGCATTTTTGAAAATAACAGGTCAGAACAGCAAGACTGTATTGTGTGCCTGAAATCTTCTTTTATATGTCCTATTCACAAACTTCTGTTCCTTCCCCAACACTGATTGTGACCCAGCCATGAAAAGCTGCTTCTCTTCCTTTCCTTGATTCATTTTGAATCAAGATAACTTAGCCCCCTAAAAGATTTTTTTTTACTTTTATTTTTGTTTATTCTTTTAAAACAAATAGTCATCTAACTTGTTATAAAGCCCTTTTATTCGTGTAAGATTAATTAACTACTGAGTTGCATTTTTGTTGTTTTAGTAGTATTAAAAATAAGAATGTTGGGTGGCAGGTGGGATTGTACTGTGCCACTTCACGTTCATTAATGTGGCTGAGAATTTTCCTTACATTTGTCAGGACACAGAGTGCACACATTCAGTTCTGATTCAGAGGCTGGACAAACACAGACTCTCTGTTATTGCCTTCCCTTCAGCCTGTCCTACTTTCTCCACTTACTGCTCATGTCACTGCTTACTAGCACCTCAATTTGAACTATGCACCAGAAATGGAATAGACTGAGACTTGCCACTTCTATTCCTGATAAATTCCAAGAACTTTTGTGCAAAGAATAGCCAAGACAACATTATAGGAAGCATAGATAAGTTTATAAACTTTATAAATCTATAGCAATTAAGTATCATATTCTGTCGTAAGATGGCTGATCAGAGATAGAAAGAGAAAATTTATTATCTGTGTTTCTCTTTTTCATTCCCTCAGCTATATGACACAAAATTGTGTAGACTATTCTATTGAATTTATACAAACTTGGTGTTTTATTAAAGTGATACATATTGGAAAATTCATTTCAAAATAATAAAGCAATATTCTAATAACTGAAATTTGAGAAAGAGTGTTAGTGCAAAAAGTTGTAACGTTTAAAAAATTTTCTTGAACATTTAAGCCAGTGGTATATTCCTTAATCCTCTACCACAGACAACTGAGGAAAGGTTACACATACTTATTTTTAAAAGAAGAATTTCACCAGCCCATGGTGGCTGAGGAATAGAGAGACACCTGAAGTCCATAGTGTGAATGCATTCTGACCTCTATGGCTTCTTTACAGTTCTTTGATTCCATAATTTGAATGCATAATTTCACATGCATTTATTCAGAAATATGTGTGTACCCAGACTACATTCTGCTAAATGCAGACTCCCACTCTTAAACATTGGTGAGAGAAGCCTGTTAACTGACATTTGCATTTTTAGGATGGCACCGCGTGGGAGAGCAAACTGCCAATCATTTCTGCCAACATCATTCTCAGGGGGAGTCTAAACGAAGCTTGCTTGATCCAATTAAAAGAAGCAATTATGAATAATGGAAAGTAAACAAATCTAAGAAGAATGATATTGCAGATTATACAGGGTACTCGAAATGGAAGTCTGTAGTCTGTAAGAGTCACCTTTGTTTCTAATTAATCTATGATTTTCTTAAAGATATTTTATATGAAATAACCAAAAATATATTCTTAAGCCTCATTTCATTACTAAGCAAAATTAACATAAGTGAAAAAATTAAAAAGCTCTTTATAGATCTTTAATTAGGTCAAACTTCTACATGGCCTGTGGGTTAGGAAAAATATAGAAATATTATACTGTGACCCATTTAGCTGCTTGGCTATAGAAAATATTGCAAAAGTCTAGTAGACTTTTTTATTTTGCCAATATTGAGTCTATAATATTTGCATTCTGCTTTTGTTTTATATTGCAACCCAACTGATTTAAAATATAGACTTTTATGCCTTCTTTTATGTGCAGGGGATATTATTCCATGCACTGTAATAACATGGAAGTGTGTGTTTTTAATTTCTGTGGCTAGAGGATTATTACCATGGCCAACAAACTTTGTGTCAAATTAATAGAATTTAGTTTGCTTGCATTATGATGCAATTGGCAGCTATCTTATATATCAACATGATGATTAAATATCCTAAATAAAAATATATACCTGGCTCAA
This sequence comes from Urocitellus parryii, assembly GCF_045843805.1. Classification (NCBI taxonomy): domain Eukaryota; kingdom Metazoa; phylum Chordata; class Mammalia; order Rodentia; family Sciuridae; genus Urocitellus; species Urocitellus parryii. The sequence goes on along the minus strand of NC_135538.1, from coordinate 87,830,986 downwards.
TATTTTGAGAGGCATTCAAAAACATTTTTTCCCCAAATTATTTTGCTGCTCAGATGTTTCCACTCTTCGGCCATGGAAGATAAATTTATATGAGAGAGTCAAAGCAGAAACTCATATTACCTACTAATGATAACCAGAATGATAAGGGATAAAAGGAACAAGGGGAAAATGTTTTTGGAGACAAGGAAATTGATGGTAAATACTAAAAAAGAATCATGTTCTTTTTTAATACTGAAAATTATTAATGGGACCAAAAAGAATAAGGAGCAATCAGTTGATCTCTTGGGAAGCTAAGAAATCCACTAAAGATAAACTGATATGCTAATAGATATATGTGGAAAACATTTCTAGCCATCTTTAAGTGGTGTGTAAAGCTGACTTCCACCCAAGAGGAGATGATGGTCTAGAGGATCTCAAGTACAGACATGTACAGAGTTTGCTTCAAAAATACTAAATTGAGAGCTAATGACAAATTTTGTTTTAGCTGCATCTGAAACATGATGAAAATGTTAAGCAAGGAAAAGACAAAACTGTCCTTATCTGGTAAGCTAGCACATCCTCAAAGCAGTGACCACCTGACGCCAAGGCAGTGTTGGGTTTCAGTGGGTAAAAGACTGGAGTGTTGAGTCTACCCATTCTGGTCTCTGCAATGAGCCTTTTAACCAGTCACAGATATCACATCCAGCATCCTGAAGTAGATGCTATTTCATTAGCATCACTTACTGCCAGCAAATGACATGGTCTTGGAGCCGGCCCAAGATTCTGGCGTGAGAGTTATGTTAGAGATTCTGGACTAGATTTCTCCAGGGAAGGGGTGAAAGCTATCTAGTCTAGTATATGGAGAAGGCTGGCATGAGAGACAGATGGAAAAGCTTCCTATGCTCCATGTTGTTGAACAAAACTAGACTTTTAAAATCTCTTCATCACACATACATATTCTCCCTTAACTCCACCAGCAATGCATTGTCATGCCCACTTTTCAAATGAAAAAGTCAAGATTATTTTTAGCTGTGAAGCAGAAATATATTTAGAAAATAAACCATATGTAGATAGTGGCTATAACCACAGACTTGAACACATTGTTTTGTAGATTTGTTTTCAACTCTTCCAGTGTCATGTGGCAAAAGCTTAGGTTAGTCATCAAAATATTTTTAATTCAGGCAGTTCTGATCATTTGCTTTTTAAAATTTTTGCACAACAGTTGTGATGAGTTTGTACAAAACACCTACACTTCATTTCTTACTGAACCAACCTGCATGGTTTTTGTTGGTGGTGGTGGTGGTTTTTTTTTTTTTTTTCAGTTTTTCCCATTGCAGAAAATACCAGAATTATTTGCTTCCATAGCCAAAATACTACCTACCCCCCCACCCCGCCCCATTTTACCCCCATCCTGATGCGGGACTGCCATCTGGTGGAACAGAAAAGGCACTTCTGATTTGGACCTAACCAAAATTCTATGGTTGTGATTTCTTAGTTAAGTTTCCAAAGAATTGGAATAGCAAATGCGAACGGTGTTTTTTTCTGGTCTCAAATGAAGATGAATGGACCATGGAGAAGGAGACAATGTAATGATTATAGTAGCCAATAATCCCTAGGAGATGCAGTGATTATGATAGGTGATGAATTAACAAGAAGAGTTCACCATCTTTATTAGCCAATATTTACATGTGTATGTATTTACATATACTGTGTACACATTTGTGTGTGTGTGTGTGTGTGTGTATGTGTAAAACAGATAAGGTAAGGAAAACAACAATGAGAATGAAGTGGCCTCAAAAACATAGAGCAAGCAGATACAGAAGTTGCCTTCTTCTCCCTGCATGCCCCTCCCACAATCATGAGCCTCCATGCTCACTTCCTAGAGACCCTGAGAAGGGCACTACCATATGATGCCACCTGGTCTCCAAGATCTGTAGGACTCAATGTTTGCTGCACTGTTGCAACACTCTTAAACCTCAGAGAGCCTGTTGCCATTGCAGAAACAAATCATGGACTCCTAATGGAAGATGTGGATGTTTAACATTCAAAGTACTTGATCTTGACCTAAAAATATCATCAATAATCAATGTGAAGAAAGCAAGTCCTTTTGAAGTATGTCTGCCTCTGGCTTCATAGTTCTTAGGAGGAAAGGAAATTTTCATGTGTGGAACACTCTGCCATACTCATGTAAAGTAATTACAAGCATTAAACACAAAGTACTATTATTTTTAATATGAGGCCTAGAGAGGCTAAGAACTTTCCAAGTCACACTACATTTATTTATGTTACAGATGGTTTTGTGTTTAGACACTTTCACATAGGAAGGAGTGAATGAGAGTCTGCTGAGTTCCTACTTATTCTACGTGTTTGAGCATGTATGTGTGAGGGGGTAACATGTTAGAAACAGGTAAAACTCCAGAAAAGAATGCTAATGGATAATTTCCCTAAAACTGCAATTGTTTTTGAAAATGCTCTTTTGCTATTTTAAAATAGAAAAGTATCTTTTTCATTTGGAAGAAAATGAAAATTTTTCTTTCAATTTACCACTAAACCCTTATTTACTGGGGTTTGGAGTATGATCTTGTGTAAGTGTTGGAATACCCAGACTTGGGGTGGAATCCATCCTTATGCTATCCAGAAGGCCATTTCTAAATAGCTGCATAGTTAAGAAAAGGATCACTTTATTTGTCAGTGCAGGATTTGTGGCAAGTAGGCCATGCCTGTTCTTGGGAGATGATTGAACATTCAAATAGAAGAGTTAAGTTACTGGAAACCCCAGACCTAATGGTAAAATCATCAGAAGATAGAGGGCTGGTACATAACTCAGTGATGAAGCACTTGCCTAGCAGGTGCAAAGCCCTGTAAGTACAAGATGATAGAGCCTCTCCCAAATGGTAAAGGAAGCCAGGAGGAAAGTGTGACAGCACATCCGGTGCCTAATGCCTAATTGGCTAATAAATAAAAGTTTATTAGACCAAATAAAAGTTTCACTCTTTTGTTTTTGCTTGTGGAGTGATTCAAACACCCATGAGTACCTTACTTAGAACTCTATTTCAAAAATTTCATGTAGTCAGTACATTTAAGGCTGCAAATTTCACACTCCAACTTTTTTATGGGTTCTTTCTGATGTACTAAGCATAATTTCATTTTTAATTTTTTATCTTAAAAATATTTAGATTCAACAGAAATGTAAAATTGTACAGTGTCTCCATGTATCCCCTGGCTTCCCCAGTGATAACATCTTTCATAACCAGAGTACATTATCAAAATACAGAAATTGACATCGGTAAACTACTACTAACAACAGACATTATTTGGATTTCACAAATATGCAGGATTTTAAAGATTTTTATTTACCATATCTTAATTACTGTCGTGATGAATTTTTTTGTGTTTTAAGTAGCTGTTCCATAATATGTCTTAATCCACAAGAAAGATTTACTTGAAATTTGAATTTGTTAAGGCTTTCAGCTTTCATATTTGCCTTTGTTTTTATTTGTATTATTCTAAAATAAGTGAATAATATAACCTGCCGTTGCATGAATTCTTGTGGATTTTAATGTGATTGCTCATATACAAAATTAAGACTTGGAGCAAGTCTGAGGTGGATTTCTTCTAAGTGGTCCCTTGTCTTCCGTGAAATCATAAGTTTCACTCTTTTGACCAATGTCTTCTGACTTATGAGTCATAAAATTTCTGCTCTGCCAAATTCAGTTATCTATTGGACTTTGTGTTGTCCCCTTTTCTCTCACCATGTAACAAGTTATAAGCACTGGGTCCAAAGAGGTCAGTAACTTTTAGAACACTGCTGCTATAGATCAGTACAATGAAATTGTCCCCTTTCAATTAAAAATATGAAGATCAAAAGGTTGCATTTGTGTAACAATCAGTCATTTCAGAATGCCTTCATGTACAGAATTTTCCTTGATCTTACCCAGAAACCCAGAGTCATAGGCAAAACTACTCTTTTTGTCTCCACTTCAGCTTTGTGGGTACCTAATAGTAAAAGTCACATTCATTTGTTGAAATAACTAGGTTAAGCCAGGAAGAAATATTTGTGCTATATAAATAAATAAAGAAAATTTAATATGGAGAATTTATTATTATGATGACTAGAATTAAATTAAAGAGTTAAAAGAACAATCAAGAAAAGGTGAGGCAAAACTAAAGTCAAACACAAACAGAGGTGCCTCTGTGCTCAGAACCTTGCAGACAGAGGAGGAGTTTTACTGCATCTCAGGAACAGAGGTTCTTGTTAGACCAGGGCCACCCACTGGCCAGACCTTACTGGCAAGGGAGCCAGGAAAACAGTTTGAGTGCAGTGCCTCCCTCCAGATAATTCAGAAGCAAGGAAAGTAAGGCAGAACAGAGAGGTGTAGGGGATGGATCAAAGACCAAAATGCAGTAGTGTGCCAGATATACTCACTTTTTACTCATAGAAATGGAATGAACATTATCTTTGCTGCCAATAAACTTTTCTTTTAAAGAGGATACCATCATGGAAACAGCAACCACTGCCATTGTTGCTGATGCTAATGCTTGAATTTGCTACAAGCTAACATTCATTGAGCTCTACTTATCTGCCGGAACCTACAATAAATTACTTAAATATAGTTTCTTATATAACCTTTGACTTCATTTTATTATCCCCATTTTACAGAAGATAACATTGAGGCTTTAGGAAGTCAAGCGTATTTCCTAGAGTCACAAGGCTAAATAACCAAGATCCTGATGTTTAGAGACCATCTGTCTCTAAACTCCTTGCTCCTAACTCTACTCTGTATTTTCTCCCTACATGCAATGAGTATTCAGAGTTCTCTGATGATTTTTATGCCCATGATATAAAGTAGTGATCATTTGTCCTCAGGGCCCTGGAGACTACTGAGGAGGTAATACCCTCAAGTTGAACTTGAAATATGAGTGAAGTTTTCTCCATGTGACCCAAAAGCAGAAGCAGTCAGAGTGGAGTAGTAAAATCAGCAATGTGTATATTTTCTGAGATCTTGGTAAGCTTGACCAGTTAATTGGGAACCACCAAAGAACAGTACAGGAAGAGGAACTTTGGTAAGAGAGAAGGCTAGGAATACCATCTGGAATCCATTTTACTCAGGAGACAACTTCATATTCAAGAAAATGGGAAGCTATTGATGATTGTGTGTTGTGGAAAGTCCCAGTTCATTTGGAGGGGTAAGACAAGATAATACAAATGGAAGAAATGATTTACAGTAGAAGGGGTAGAGAGAGGGGAGGGGAGGGGAGGGGAGGAGAGGGGAGGGGGGATAGTAGAGAATAGGACAGACAGCAGAATACATCAGACACTAGAAAGGCAATATGTCAATCAATGGAAGGGTAACTGATGTGATTCAGCAATCTGTATATGGGGTAAAAGTGGGAGTTCATAACCCACTTGAATCAAACCGTGTAATATGATGTATTAAGAACTATGTAATATTTTGAAAGACCAATAATAAATAAAAAAAAAAGAAATACCATTCTGCCTACAGGCTATTGTGACATGTTTGTAGAGCAAATGTTCATTGTGTAGGGCACTGGATGTCAGACAGATGCCCTGCAAAACATAGGCTTGGGTTTAAATGTGGCATTAGTGTAAAAGTGCCACCAGCTGTATCTGACCTTATACCATTCCCTTTTAGCTTCTTAATCATTGAAAATCTATGTTCTTAATAACATCAGTTAGAGATTTTTGAGAGTAAGTAGCCTTAGGCTATAAATGTTTGGATAGAGCTCTTTATTAATTTGATTCAAAACTAAAACAATGATATCTGAATAAACATAGCTATATAATTCTTATGCTTTGTCATATTTTATTATAAAATTCTCCATATGTTTTTATATATTATCCTCATATAACTATGAGCTTAGTAGCATGGCTATTTTGCTCATTTGAAGACAAGAAAAACAAGCAGGAAAAAGAGGAAAGTATTATCATAATTTTACTAAATAGCTGAGCCATGATCATAACTGAGCATCTTTTGTTCAAACCAGTATTACTATTACATATGCTCATGGATCATCTTCATCTGAATCAGAGTATCTCCTATTTATCTATCATAATTATATCATACATTTATTTAAAGAAATCAAACTTCTATGCAATTCCCATTTAAATTGCTTTCCTTTTACATTTATAGGTACATTTATTATTTCCCAGTAATAGACTTTCTGACGGAAATATATATTTTTTTACTGGCAAACATCCACATCTCAGAATGCCACCTGACAAGGATATAAATGTCTTCAGTAAATAGAAAGCTATTTAATATTTTTATATGAGCTTTAAACTTGGTTTCACCTGGTTTCCATTATGCTGCAAGGTACTTTAGAGGTACAAATGCATTTTTGGTCTGCTAACAGGAGAAAAATTATTTTCTCGGCTTCTTTGATTTTACTTTTTTATAGGCACTCATTGGAGTTATATCTCATTTGTGTCAAAATGGAGATAGCTGCGTATCAGCAAAGTGAAAGAATTCTTGATCTTAAAGTGGTCCATTTCCTTTTCTTGTTTTCTTTTCATTCACAGTTTAATAGTTTTCATTTTATTTACTTGGATGTCAAAAATCACTGTCACATATTGGAATTAAAGCCACATAGAGTAATAGCTGAATTTAATTACAGCTAAAAGCTACATGAGAAAGGGATGAATAAACCTTTGGTTCTCATAGAACTTCATCATCACTCCCCATTGAGCAAAATATTCAGTATTAATGAGTTTATGTCATAATTATTGTGTCTATATGAAAAATCTTAATATCCTTTTGGCAGCCTACATCTTTATCTCAAGTTTCTTTAGTAATATCTTCCTGTAACTTTTCAATAATGTTTTATTCAGGGGGAAAATTGTATCATGATTCTTAATAGAATATTCACTCACATCCCTCCACACCTCTACCTGAATGCACAGAATATATGCAGAGAGAATCATGATTGTATAGGTGAAGACTAGAAAATGTTGCTTTCAAGAAAGTTTTCAAAAGTGTAAATTAGAAGTTGGTTAATTTTGACAAGTAAGAGTTTTCTAGCCAAGCCAAGGATATTATAATAATGATTATAGGCAATCTGTGTTATGATTTGGAAATTCTGAAAAAATAAACTTTAGGAATGAAATAAATTCAAAGCCTCAAATTATCAATACACCATGTAACAAGGGGTCAACCAGGGCAGTGCTAGTATAAACTGCAGCTTATTCAGAGAAGTAACATTGGTTAAGAAGGAACTGAGTTAAAATGTGAATATTACTTTCCTCTTTTTATCATGTTTAGGTTCTAGAATCTTGACTATAAGAATTATAGGATAGCATTTCTACACCAGGTATCTCTAAAAACTATTTTATCCCCAAATTTATAAAGATAAATGGCTTTGTGAGACTGACTAATTCTGCACTTCATGAGTGCCTGAAAGTAGCTTATTGTCACAATTACATCTGTGTGCTCACTGGGGAGCCATCAGATGGTGAAAGAGAGGAATTCTTCTCCATTCAAGATTCCCAAAGTGGTCAGCATTGCTCCTGATCTGTGAGCCTTGAAGCCCAGTCTTACTTTAGTTCCTTATTGCTAAGTTACAGTAGGCATGTAGTACCTTGCTTAAGTGATCTTGAAACACCCACCAAGTCTTTGCTTTTCTGTCTCTGTGATGTACAAAGCATTGGTTGCCCTGTGTTGTCCTGGAAGCTCCATTTATTCTGCACCATAGGTATTTCCTCCCACTAAAAAGAGGCCTGGCATTTTTAACCCCTTTTGCATGGTGGAGGTGGGGAGGTGAACTGTTGTTTTAATGTTGGATATCCCAACAGTTCTTGTTTTTCAACAGTAAACATGTTCCCCTCCCTCACAGTTTCCATGCTCAGATGCATTACAGTTGAAGCATTTCTTGCTTTATGCCTCCTTTATGCCAAGTTGAAGCTCCTCATATTCTAAACAAAGCTACAAGACTACTAGGGGAGGAAAGTATGAAACCAAAGGGGAAAAGTGTCCCATTGCATTATCAGGCACCCTGTGTTCCATCACCTTGGAACACACCTGCCATGCTCATCCTAGTGTTCTTTCTGTCTCCCTATCCCTCCTTTTAGATCCAGGGCCTCCCAGCTCCCTGTCCTGATCTTAAAATTTTAATACATAAGTACTACCTGGATTATTCTTTTTACACTAACACTGAGCATATCAAGTGTTTGTATTCAGATACCTGAGAAAATGTTTGTGCTTACCCCATGGACAGAATGTGGTGGTCACGTGGTTGAGAGATACAGCAGAGAAAGCACTGACCATGTGTAATTGTTCACCTTTAGGCAGCACATTTCTAGCCATTTAAAATAACTGCCTCTTTTTATTGTTTGTTTCTTCCTAATTCCTCATCATCAAGCATTCAGAATTATTTCTGGTGTGTTGTTTTCCATTTTCTTTATGTCAAAAAGGTAAAATATTTGGCTGTCTGATTTATTTAGGATCCTGACTAAAGCTACAGGAAGGCTTGGTGGGCCACCATTGTGTGAAGTAGTGGGAGGCAGACAGCACAAGTAGGAGAAGTCTTCTGGTCTGCACTGAACATTATACCTCAGGGCTACACTGCTGTATTAATTTCACTTTTGTGTGTTCCCCTGTGCATATTAATCCTTAAAGTTTGCTGATGATACTATAATTTGCCAAAAATAGTTCACACATTTTGTCTGTATACCCAATGTTTTACCAAATAAAACTAATCTATATATTTTTTTGTATTCTTCTTTTGTTTTGTGGTGATGGGGATCAAACTCAGAGCCTAGTGCATTAGAGGCAAGTACTTTTCCCCTGAGCTGCAACCCCAACTCCATTCTTTTGTATTCTTGATGTATGTGTGCATGTTGTATGTTTATTACATATATTATTTAATCCCATAGATTATCCCTTAATTTAGGAAGTCTAGTATGAATTACTTTCTTACCTCTATACACGAATTTGTTTTTATGGCATTCATAATTTTCTTTGAGGTTACAGTCCATATTTTAAATTGTTAACTGGGTAAAATTATCACCCTTTTTATAGATTAGTTTCTATTAGTTACAGTCTCTTTCACCATTGAGAAAATTCTTCATATTTTAAGTCTGGAAAGTATATACGATTAGTGTCTTATTTACTGCTCTTACATCTTGTGACAGAGTGAGCTTTTCCACTGCTGCTTTCTCAAGATGCACGTAAAGCTGTCTCATTAGACTCCAAGTGTTAAAAATCTCCTGTGCAGTTTGTGACTTGTATGTGAGAATCAGTATTTCGGCTCAGATATCCTCTTCATACTTTCTACCATATAACCAGATCAACGTTGGAGCTTGTAATTGGATAAATTACTCATGTACATAAGTGAATTTGAAGTATCCTTTAAAGTTTGGAAATGATTCAAAGGTAGAATCAGAATAAATTTAAAAGATCAAAATGTAGTCCATTACAAGAGAGTCGTGGGATATTACTCTCGTAATATTTTGAATACATGCATATGCATACATATAAATAATACATGTATACATAATTCATACAAATTTTATAGTTAACATAATTAGCAAAAGCAATACTAATCTCTACACATAGATCAATAAATGTAAGAATATTAGAAGCTATGGAATAAGTTTGAAATGCAAGTCAGTTCATTCTGCTCTTCTGCAAAATGAGAAGCAATCTGGGGGAAGAAATTTATGCCATGGAAATAGCTGCACATATTGAGCTCATACCGTATACCACTTAACATGCTTATCTATTTAATAATATTCACAACAACCTTAAAAAGTGAGTATCATTATTATTACCACTTCACATATAAGCTGAGGCTTAAAGAAATTAAGTAATTTACTAAAGATGTAGCAATTAGCATATCTACAGTCTGGTCATCTCTTTTAGTGGCTTTATTCCCTTTGTACTTCAGAGGAAAATTAGAGCTGCAGAGATAAACCATATGCCTGTTAGGGATACACTTTAGTGGGAGGTTGAATCAGGGATTGGAAATTAATCCTCTGTGAGAGGTTGGTATGTAGGAAGGATCGCAGAGGTACTGGAGTTTCATCACTGAAATCCAGTTTGATCTTGTCCTGTGTACAACTGTGAACTATAATCAGATAATTTAAGTTTCAAAACCAGGGGATGGTGGAGCTCTAACATGGCAGAATATTTAATTTTTTCTTTCCACCCACAAAGATAAACCAAAATGTTATTGATTGACTTCCTGGGGAAATTCTATTTAAAAAAAAATCCTGATCACTATTATTTCTAACCTTTTTTTTTTCCTTTTTGCCATTTTGGAGATTACACTAAATATTGAATAAAGCCATAGATAAAAAGGTAAGAACAAGAAATGAGGCTTTTGTATACAGTTCCCATAGTAGTGAAGATAAATACATGTATAACATTTAGAAGTCCATGTCCCCTGAACTGCCAAGAATGTTTAGTGATTTTATCTATGAGCTGGTCTTTCATGCATATGTTTGGGTAAATAATCACTTTAATAATAACAAATCTTTAGCTTTATTTTCAATTTATGGTATTTCAAATGAAGGTAGAAAATTTGAAAATTAAAGTTATCTTCAATAAACTACAGAACAATAAGATGTCCCAGAGGGAAAAATACATCTTGAAATAAAGGAAAATATAGAGTATATAAAACTTCAGAAGTCCAAGACAAATGAGATACTTTCCTTTTAAATACACATTGGTTAGATTTCTAAAAAGCTAGAAGTTGTGAGGGAAAACACAATATAAATTTCTTATCCAAACAATCAGATTCAAGGATACAGTGATAAAAATGCAAATCTTAAGGTGCTCTTAGCTAGTTAGAGGTCAAATCAATGCTTCTACTCAAATCAAAACATCAGAATTTTTTCTCAGTCAAGTTTTAATTTTGAAAGGTTGAATATTTACAGGGAATTTAAAAGCTAAAATTGTTAGAAGTCCTTGAAAGAAGGTTATGCTAAGTAAGAAGTAAACAGTGTTCTGGAATGGGCTTGAAAGTGTCCATGAGTACCTTGAATTAAAATGCAAAGCATTCTGGGGAGAAAGTTTTTATTAGATTTTCAGTGGAGTCCAAAAATTCTTAATCATTATTTTCCTGTACTCAAATTTTTTTCTTTTTTTCTCCATTAAAAAAACAAACAAACACGGTCAGTAGACTAGACTGACTTACAGGTGTCATACCTATTGTCTTATTGGCTTTATATAAAATGACCACAGGCTCATAGAGCTCTGCTTTCATTTTCATGAACTTCTTCTGTTCTCTCCACCAAGAAAAAAAAATGATAACCCTCTGCTTAATAACCAGTGGTGTGAAAGGAGGTAAAAGAAAAGTCTTGGAACCAGGTAAACCAGGTAGATATGAGTTCAAATTTTTATATGCAACTTCATCAGGTTGCATAAACTTTTTAAATCTCATTATATTTTTTGTACCTGAAATAATGATACTTATATACCAAAGGATTTTAATTAATTCTATGGAAATAATGTATAAATCACTTGACATCTACGTAGAGCTCTACCCAGCTCTATGTTTTACCACTTTATCAGAATAATAATCAATATATGGTAATGCCTGGAATCTGCCTAGATATAACTTTCCTCCAGCAGTTTTATTTTGAAGCCTTGTATTCATGTATTATGAGTCTTAAACTCTCCATTTTTTGCAAATATTCTAGAGTTACAAGTATACAAGTATCCTCATTATCTTTGTCATTCCTTTGAAATATTCATATTTTTTATGCCAGAGTGTCTATAATCAGTCCACTGTCAATCTTTCCAAATGATTTCTGAGAATTTCCTATTTGGTCTGAAAACTTCAGTTAAGCACTTTCTGGACATAGCTCTTCTGGGAATATGTTTACACCATCTTTGTGATTCACTGTAAGGGTCTCTATTATCTTGGTGACAATGCTACTATAATGACCCAAATTCAGAAAAATGTGAAATGAATGGCTGCTTCTATAACTTCTGGAACTTCTGGTACAATCAGTCCAGGAATAGTTTTGTTCATTCATAACAACATAGGCACAAGTCTCTCTGTAAATGAGGCAAAACAGAAAGAGTTTTGTAGACCATAGGGTCAAGCTTCTTAGGTATCTATTTGTAGGCAGCCTCTGTGGGAGGAAATCAGTAAGAGAAAAAAACCTAAGACTTTTTTTGGTGTTATATCAGTGCTATATATCATCCTCTGGGGGGAAGAAAAGTCAAGGGAAAAGAATTTCATAGGTCATGGAAAAGCATTTAAAAGTATTTCCAGAAACACAAAGAATATGTTTCCCTAATTCCCTAGGTTTTTGAGGGGAAAGTATCCTATGGCTAGAATGTCCCTTTATCCTTATCCCAAGGCACATCTAGCTGCCAAAAGTGAGCCACAATTTGGAAATGAATGAGCCATAATGATCACCCATTTTATTTGTCATTTTTGTTTTCATTCACTTCACACCCATGCATTAAATGCCTACAATGGGTCAAATACACTGAAAGAATATTCTGGTACAGAGAGGAGGAGAAACAACATGATTCCTGCCTGGTAGCAGCTCACTGTCTATTGAGAAGAGACAACATGAACAAATGAGCTCTGGGATAAAGAAAAAAAAAAACAACTATGTGCAGAAATGCTTAGTCCTGTCTACAACTGCAAGAGAAAGCTTTGTGGCAGTATTTTTCATCAGAGTCTCAGCAGATGAAGAGTAGGGACAGGGTAGATACTGATACAAAGAAGAAGCTGCACTGGGGGAGTTGCAGAGGTGGGAGAGATATCCACACACTGGAAACTGCAAGGCACTGGGCTGGTTGAAGGACAGACACTGTATCCACCAAACAGTATCTTAAGACAGGGAGCTCAGGAGTCTGTTTCCTACCTTACCAGGGTGGGAATAGAGACACAGAGCACTTAAGGACAGGGCTTGGAGGCTTCTATTTAATTGAGTTAAATCACTGCCCTTGAAGGGAAGGTTTCCCTCTTCCCTCTAGTGATTTAACCACCTCACCAAAGTTTCCCCTTGCTTTGGCTATATGGAGATAAGATTTCCTCCTCCATCAAGTCCTACTCCTTAAACTCTTCCTTGAATTTTTCTTGAGTTAGCATGTTTTCACCTCTGTGGGACCAGAGGTTCATTAAGGAAGCTGAAACTATATAACAATATTTTCATGGCTTGCTAGTAAATACTTTTAAAGTCATTTCAGTTCAAATGATTTTAACCAATTATCCATGAACATACCCACATGCCTTTTCTATTCTACTTTCCTTCCTCCTACTTCTACTTTCTTAATGTGATATTCCCATTGTTCTAATTTTCTAACAGAGAATTAACATTTAAAGAATATCTTCCTGCTACCCCCTCCCCAGCAACATAATTAATTTTCAAGTCAATGGTTTAAATAAAATTTTAAATAGTCTCATTAAAATGGATAGCTTATTAGGAATAAAAAAGAAAAAAACTAGCCTGTATATAGCACACATTTATGGAAGTATATTTTAATTCCATTTGTTAAATATTCATGTATCCATACACCTTCCATGTTCCATGTCCGTCTTCATTTAGAGGATTAGGATGTGAGGTGCACACTGTCTGCATCTTTAAGGGGTTCCCAAGTTAGTACAGGTGACAGACATTTAAGCTAATAAATTAGATGGCTGAATAAAGAGTGTAAGACTAGAAGCACGTTTAAAATATAGAGATGACCCTGAAGAGAGAGAGACTAATCTGGAGAGTAAGGAAACATTTTCTGAAGAAGGGAAGCTCAAAATTGGTTTTATAAACCGCAAAGAATTACCTAGCATCTGTGAAACCCTGAGACTAGTCCTCAGCACTGCAAAATAAATAAGTACCGCAAAGGAGTTTTCTATAAGGACCAGGTTAGTGGGTGTAGGCTATTCATATTAAAAAGGGCATCCTATGCAATGATAGCCAGGGTGAAACTCTGAATTACTGAGGAAAGTTGAAATCTTCAGCTTTCTGGAAGCTCCAAGTGTGAAAAGATAATGGGAAGAGATAAGGTTAAGGGCCCTGGCAAAGCTGTGGCTTCAAGACCTTAGATACCTTCCTGATTACTTATCTTCTCCCTCCAGGCTATGGAATACTTTGGAGGGTTTAAAGCAGGAGAGGTTTTGAACAGATTTACATAATAGCAAACAGAAAGAGAAACACTTTTCAATGTTAAGAATAGGTTGTTGGTTGGATTTGGTTGTGGCTCCGTGGTAGAGTGCTTGCCTAGCATGTGTGAGGCACTGGGTTCGAGCCTCATGAAAATAACTAAACAAAATAAACACTTTTAAAAAAAGACAAGGTTGTTTGGTAGAGGAAGGGGCAAGCATCACAAATTCAGATAAAGCATTTAATAAAATAAAACATAGATACACATTCAGTTACAATCACAGACACCATTATACTACAACAGTGCCATTGAGAAGACAGCAGCAGAAAGTTATTCAGGAGTAACAAACACTAGAGACTATTTGCCCATTTGATTGATGCCTTGGAGGGAAAAAAAATTAAAACTACAACCACCTACCAAGACGTTTGGGGCTGTATAGACAATGAAGTAGAGAGAGGCCAAGGACTGGGAGTGCCACTGTAACTAAGGTGATTAGGAAGGTCCCCTCCAAGAAGGCTATATTTAATTGGAGAGAGGAAAGAAGTAGATGGCAGTCTGATGATCTGGAAGACAAAGTTCTGAGCATGGGAATGGTGACTATAGCACTGTGAAAAAAAGATTCATCATGGCGTGGAGTGAAAAGAGTCAAAATCAGAAAATGGGGTGTGAGGGGATAGGAAATGAACCTCAGGGGTATGGGAAGTAGCTGCTGGGCAATGACAGGGATTTGGAGATTTTTGCCATTTGAGATGGAAACCCTGAAGAGTTTGGCTATCAGTGACAAGATTTGATTAGTGACTTTAAAACATGACACTGACAGGACTGTAGCAAATTGACTGTGGAGTAGAGTGAACAGAGACTAGCAGGAAAGCTGCAGCTGGCTGGGAGAGAGGAGTGTCACCGTGTGTAGGACTAGGGAGATGTTGAGGAATGCAAGAGTTTTCCAATTCAGTATGTATTTAAATATATGGATATGTGGATAGATCAGCTTTATTGCAAGAAAAAGAGGCGTCAAGGAGGAATAGTAGATTCTGGCCTGAGCAAGTAAAGGATGGGGAGAGTGAAGTTTCAGCAGAGGATGGGGGAAGGAGTATTAGAAGTTTGTGTTTGGTTATGCTAATCTTGTGGTTGATTCTTTTTGGACATTCACATAGAGATGTCCGGTACAGAGCCAGACTGCTTCCTCTGGAATTATGAGAGAGTTTGGATTGGGGATATAAACTTGGAAATAACTAGCCTACATGCATATGAGATCACCTGGATTGGGGGAGGTGGCAGATGGAGAAAGGACAGGAAGACTGGAAGCATACTGCAGAAGTCAGAATGAGGAGAACTTTAGCAAAGGAGAGGGAGAAGATTCATAACTGAATTTCAGTAACATAAATTAGAGGGTAAGAATCAATTGTAAATTACTGCTAGAAGGGGATATTAGTTAAACCTTGAGTTACTTAAAGTTTAAAAAAATTAACATTCCTCTGCTTCTGGATGAATTACCTCCCATATTTGAAGTTGAAATCTGTACCTATAAAATTTTTGTACAAAAAGACAATTGCAAACAACTGTAGTGGGAAGGTTGAGAGTATGTCTGGGTGGGAGCTGAGAGACAACTAGGTGAACAGCCGATGTCAGAGCCAGAAGTGCCTTTGGACAAACAGACCTGGTTGTACCTTTAATAAATAAAAGCTTTATTCTGAGGCATAAGCAAAAGGATCCTGTGCTGCTGATGAGATGACAGCCTGATTTAATTTTATTTTTCTCCAGCTCCATTGTCCTATGTGTGCAGGCTTAATTAATATGAATCACATTTATTTCCTCATCCTGCTTGCTGTTGCCCCTGAGCATTCTGGAGAATGTAGCCCTCCTGTTTTGCCTGGTGCTATTTCTAGGAGCTCCCACAACACAGGTTCCTCAAAAGTTCATTCCATTCTTGGCAGAAATGTTTCTCTTCCCTACTCAGTGCCAGGCTTTATCCTGAGAGCCTCTGAACCTTTTCCCACTGACTTCAAACTCAGAAGAGGATCTCTCTTCACTCCTGTCCATCTTTGATCTTCCCAATACTTTTTAGGCTCTTACCTTCAGGCACCAAGAGCATGGAGCTCACTGCTTCTTAAGCAAAAGAAGTTCCCCAACAAATACATTAATATGCTCTTCGGCACTATGCCCCATAGCTTGATAAATATGCCCATGCATAGCTTGACCACAGAGATGGCCACAGCCAAAGATTAAGCTGAACTCTTTCCTACATAGATTATAGGATTTATGGGATTTAGAGGAGATTGAAAGCACACAATAATGAAACAGACAAAAAATTTATCTCTTAGAGCCTTAAGCAAGGAAAGGAAATAGTCTTAAGTCCTTTATTCTTCACTTGAGGAAATAAAAATCATATAATTTCCATTGATACATCTAAGGACACAAAGCTCAATTTTATACAACACAGACAGGAACTTGAGTATTTTCAATTCCAGGCTATTTTTTTTTTCTTCAATACAGTAAAATGCATGCACGCCCTCATGAGCACACGCACATACACAAATGCCACAGTAGCAGAGTTTTTAATACAGTCTAGTTCCTTCCGTTGAATAGCTAGAATAATTTTGCTGTACACTTAGAAACAAGAGTGAAAGTTGAGATGACAAGAAAACATTATACAATTATACAATGTTAATGTGTCATTTTATGAATGGAGAAGGAAATAGTATAATTCTTAGCCAAATTCTCTTTGTATTTCAAACTTCCAAGTTTACTCCCTCCTAATGTAAAAGTAAGTTTTTGCTACACCTGCTTAGAGAATGGGGAACTGAAATATTGATGAGAGATGAAAAATTATACTATTTAGTTTCTATTTATCAATATTTTTTGTTTTTATTTTTTATTACTGCATTATAGTTATACATAATATTGGAGTTCATCTTGAAATAATCATATATCATAGAATATAATTTCCTCCACTTAGTCCCCAGTACTTCTTCTTTTTCCTCTATTTGTCAACTTTGAGGAGAATAGCATGGTATAACAACACACCTGGTCAGTTGAAATTCAAATCTGAACTGATCAATTAATTAATCAGTTTAATCAGTTGAACTCATGACTCTGTGTAAATAAATTATGTTACAGTTTGTAGAATTTACTAATCTACACAAGATCATGTTTTCATGGGAACTCATGGCAATAAGATTTTCCAATTATGTGATTAGATATAGTCTCTACTAATCCAATCTGGATTCCACATTGCTGCCAGAATTATTTTTAAACTTTGATTGATTTAATTCCCTTATTACAAATCTTTGACGATTTCCTAAAGAATGCTCTTTAAACTTCTTAAATAACAGCAGAGCCCTTGCCATTCCTTCAGCATACCTTTCCGAAGTTATCAGGCTTCTCATTCTCTTACCTAGCTGCACCCTGCTTCTCCTCCTTCTTTCTCTTTCTACTATTTCACCATATACTTTTTATTGAATAAATATTCCAAATTTCTATTATCTGTACACATCACACACTTTTTCACTCTTGAGCCTTATTGGAATGTCTTTCTAATCTTTTCCCACTGCTTCTGTGACTCCTTTCAAGACTCAAATTACCTGTTGACTAATGTAAGAAAATCAAAAAATGCTTATGGGCTCCATTACAATTAATAATCTCACTAGTCACTATAGTCCTCCAGGCTGCTCTGTTGTCTCTTTTTCTATGCAAAATTTCATCCTTTTTGCATTATCCAGAGCAAACAGTTCAAATCTGACCACAGTTTTGCCCTTTCAGTCCTACTACCTGTCATTCTGCAGACTCAATGAGAAACAAGCCTAAGTGTGACCTCTAACAAATTATTTATTGCAAATACCAAATAATATATTTATGTCCACACTCCAGCTTCCCTCTCTCCCTTAAATCAGAAGCATTACCTTTTAAATCTTATATCTGTGCTCTTTTTTATATTCCTTACCCAACATGAGATGTTACCATTTCTCTCTTGTACCTTTGATATCTTCTTTTCCATTTTCTCCTTCCTATACCATATTTAGTTTAGTGATTTTCATTATAAATAACAATGTTTTCCAATATCCCCACCTCTTCCTCTGACTACTGCTATGTTACTCTCTATTTGTGGAAATGTTGGTTGATGCACAAGACCTTGCATCACTTCTATTCACTCTTCAATTCTGTGTTCTCAGGTGTTAACTTCTGCAGCACTACTGACCTCCAAGTTAGTATTTTTTCTTTGCCTTAATGTTCTTTTCATCTTTTATCATTCTATTTACTTTTCTCCAACATTTATTGTGTGTTAATATCCAATACACAATTCTTTCCCCAAATACTGCTCACTTTCTTCTTAAGCTATGATCTTCCATTATCTTTTCCCTTTTGACTTATTTCCTATCTCTTAGGAACTGAAGGTCTAATTGCAGGACATATGTGATCTTTCATTTCTGTCATTAAATACCAGTGGCTCCCTTTGCCTACATAATGAACCCTTCACAGTCTTAACACAGTCTTTGTAAGAGCCACTTGAGAAGACCCTCAAAACATTATGCACAGTTCTACCTTCAGGCCTCGGATTACGCTGTTGCCCTTTGTCCAGAATGCTGTTTCATGCTTTTCAACCTGAGAAAGGCAAAGCTTCTCTCCCAAATTATCTCTAAAATGTTACCACACTGTGTCACTTGCTTTCCTTGGTTTCTAACATGGAGAATTAGTAACTTATCTTTGTATTGACTTCGTACTCTCCATGCCCCTTAGAAGTTTTTAGTAATAGTATATATCATATACTCAAGGAGTTTTAAAAACATTTCCTCTTTCCTGTTATACTTTTTGGTCAGCTAGGTTAGGGTTTATACTAACTATCTTTGCATTCACAGTATTTAGCACAGTAGAGATGATCATTATGTGTTGACTTATTTGATGACAGTCTGTACTCCAGCAAAACTCTTTGGTAAGAGAAATTCTATAATGTTCCTCCTAATCATTTATCCCTATAAAAGAAAATAATGAAAGAAACTTAATAAAAATATTTTTCCTTCAATTTAAATAGTGAATTTGTAGTAAATTGGGCAAATGTACTGACTTTTCTTCTGATAATGACTAAAACAAAATTAAATATTTAAAATCAAGATTTAAAAATATTCTCACATTTATTTTATGTCAGATTATTAAAATCAATGACTAGTTATTATAGCTCATGTTTTTCATATTTCATGATTTGTCATCTCTCACTTTGCTCTGGTTTCTCATTTTGTATTGAAATACATAAACCACAGTTCCGACAAAAATACCATATTAAAATGATTCTGTACTCTGAAGGCACAATAAAAGAGAGTGGGAACATTTTGCAAATTCTTATCTCCCCAAAACATTGGTTTCTCATTTGGCATCCATTTCTCTTAGTCTCTTTTTCCTGCGTTTACTATATTGAACTCCATCCTGCTAGTGAATGTATTGGAATGGTTCACTGAACCCATTAGGAGGTAAACATTATCCTGTTTTGCCCTGACCCTTGAAAGAACTCCTGAAAGTACTCCCATCCCTCAAGGGACATTCTGGGATTCTTATCCACTGAAGGCCTTGAGAACAAAGATAAAAGTTTAGACTATTTACAGCCATTGAACTATAGAAAAGGCTTAGAGACAGCCTTCACCAACTGGAATATGCCCTTGGATTGGCAGGACCATGTCTTAAGTGACTGAATAAGACACTTAGGTGCAAGAGCCAAACATAGTAGTTGCATAATACAGGTGTTTGCAAACTAATAAAATCAAGGTGTTTATATGCCACGAGTTGGTTTAGGATCATAAGGGTGTTTGCAAGTCAATGTTGAGGATTTGATATAGCATTACATATTAAGATTAAGATGGGTATTTGTTTTTAATTCCTGGGCATTTGTTTTTGTCTTTTTTAAAAATGTAAAAACATAATAGAAATAAAACAAATATAATATAAATGAAATATCCTTATAATTGTACTTATTGAATTTTAAACTGTATACATTGAACTAGTTTATGTAGTTTGAGAGAGCATTTTCCTTTGGTAGTGTTTAGAGACCTCACCCATTTACCAGATAGAGATTAAATAATAATAATAATAATAAAAAAGTTAAAAAGACTACTGAATGTCTGAACTCCAGGCAAGTCATATATACATGACTTTGGATGTACATACCTGAGTTGAAATTTTCAAACAGTTTTTTTTTAATTATTCAAAATGTAAAAGAAAATAAAGCAAAAGTAATTTATAATTCTAAAACTTAGTAAAACACTGGCATTAGCTTTCCATTTTCAATTCTATATGTTTTATAGCACTAATCTGAAATTCTAACAATTTTTTATTCTGTATATTCACATATTGCCAGACAGGTCCATTTTGCTGAAATATTTGAATGATTATTCTAATGGTTATAAAGTAGTCTAGAATTTTAACTTTCTAAAACAAATACATGCACTCATTATTATTTACTTATTTACTGAAAAAGCATTATTTGAGTTTATTATAAAGATGTAAATCAGAAAGCAGCCTAAATTATAAAAAGAAAGTACTTATAATTCCAATTTCCAGAGGCAATAACTGTTAATAATTTGGAATCATTTTTAAATATTTTAAATATCTATATTCCTTCCTTTCTAACATGATAGCTAATCAAAAATGAATATAAATATATATTATGCATATGTTTAAAATATGACTAATATATAATAAGAATATGAATTTTATAATCAGAAATTTTATTAAAATATATTATGGCCACTTTTAATATTTATACATCAGATTAATCACCATATAGAGTAACCATCATTTGGGGCTGGGGATGTGGCTCAAGCAGTAATGCACTAGCCTGGCATGCGCGGGGTGCTGGGTTCGATCCTCAGCACCACATAAAAATAAAATAAAGATGTTGTGTCCACCGAAAACTGAAAATAAATATTAAAAAATTCTCTCTCTCTCTCTCTCTCTCTCTCTCAAAAGAAAAATAGAGTAACCATCATTTAAAAATAGTCCCCTTTATTTCACTTTAAAAATATATTTAATTTGTTGATTCTTTAAACAATGTTTCATTAAGCATCCATATTCTTATGAATCTTACTTATTATTTACCCAGTGTTATAATTTAGATATTAGGTGTCCTCCAAAAGCTCATGTGTGAGACATTGCAATATTTAGAGGTAATATGATTGGAGTATGAGAGTTTACACCTTATCAGTGCATTAATCCCCTGAAAGTTATTAAGTATAGATAGCTAGGATGTGGCTAGAGGAGGTGGATGTGTCTTTGGAGTATATAATTTTTCCTTGGTGAGAGGAGAGACCTCAGCTTCCTGGTGGCCATATATTGAGCCACTTTCCTAAACCATTCTTCTGCTTTGATATTCTGCCACTCCTGGAGCACAAATCAATGGAGTCAGTGTCTGTGGACTGAGACCTCTAAAACCATGAGACCCAAATAAAGTTCTCCTCCTCTAAAATTGTTCTTGTCAGGTCTTTTAATCACAGTGGTGAAAAAGCTGACTAAAATTTGCAGGATAAAATTTTAAACATTGTCTTAGAGTTATTCATAAGGCTTTGATGCTGATGGGGAGTAGATGACTTCCAAAAATGATTATGTAAAGTTGTTTCCAAAAGCAAGGACATAACACAACTTACTTTTCTTTCTTTTCTTTGTTTTTTTTTAACCAGGAATTTAACCCAGGGGCACTTAACTACTGAGCAACATTTCCAGCCCTTTTTTTAAATTTTTTATTTTGAGACAGGTTCTTTCTCAGTTGTTTAGGATCTCACTAAATTGGTGAGGGTGGCTTTGCACATGCAATTCTCCTGCGTCACTGGGATTACAAGCATGTACCACTATGTCCAGCAAAATTTATCCTTTTTCAACATTTTAAAATACTCTTTTGTATGAATTTTACAGAATTCAATTTTACAAATTTTACAGAATTTGTAAACCTGTTAAAAATATCTGACTCAAAGTCCAGGAGTATCAATGTATTCCTTCCATATCATATAAAATATCACATAAAGATATTAATTTTTAAAATGTAGTGATTAATGATTATTCTTTGATTCTTCTCTCTTAAACATGAATTTAAAAAAAATAAAGGTGATGTGTTAATATACATAGGCAGTTGTGCCCCAATTATCAGTAACTTATAGAGTTCTTTCAAATCAAGAATTTTAAAATGTTTGTATGTATTCTACTAAAACATAAACTAGATTTCTTTTGTTCCTAGGAATATTGTACCAATCCAATTTAGCAGTGAAACCACCAAGAGCAGCTCAGTTGGTTACATTAGTCATTACCTAATAATTGCAAGGATGTCATGAACTGAGAATTATGAAAACATTTATTAAGTATGCATGCAGATTTCCATTTGGTTTTTCTAACTTTAATATCTACTCACAATAATTTTGCTATTCATTTAAGGAAGTTCTAAAATATTTATAAAATTTGTTTAATAAGAATATTTTAAGGTTAGGGATCTAATTTCCTTTTATCTCTGGGAAGAATAAAACCAAATAAAATTAGGTTCCCTGAATTCCTATATGGTTGTTTCTCATCTGGCATTTTGTGGTTTCAATAGTACACTCTCAGAAAGAAGTGCTTGTTTGGTAATGTCATCCATCACGTTGTCAGCTGAGTACAAAGTTGAGATTTGGCTTCTTTCTCAGATAATATCTGAGAACAGTTCTCAGACATACAGACTTGTTAACTATGGACTACACTAAAGAGGGAAAAAATAACAACAAAAAATTTCACTTTAGAAGGCTTGTTTTTTTTATTTCTTCCCAAAATTATATTTATGATATTTAAGTTTATTTTCAGATCTAATCCATTTTTATTACTATGTAGGTTGAATCATTTTCCCACCAGATAGTGTTTTTTTTGTTTGACATAAGCACTACATGCTGTGAATGGATAAAATATAAATATCAAATTAAACTCCATATAATAATTTTATATTTTTAATATCTCTCAGAATATATTAATATATCCAAGTGATACTATATAAGATAATCATATACAAGAGAAAGAAAGATGAAGGAGTAGAAACATTGAAGGGGAGAAGAAATGAATGACTAATGAATAAGTGAAAACCTTTGCATTGTCAGCTGTCATCAGAAAATTAGCTATAATAGTATTTCTTCAGTCAGGAGGACCATCTGTAATATATTAACACCATGTGCTTGATAAAGTAAGGATTTCTGCATGTAGTCCTGTGTCTACAAAGTCTAACTCCATTTAGTTGAGCTCAAGGTTCTGGATTTTATTTGTTTATTTGATGCTGGAGATTGAACCCAGGGCAATCTGCATACTAAGCATTTACATTACCACTGAGCTACATAACCAGCTTCATGGTTCTGTATTTTTAATGAGCAACAAAGATGAGTTTTGTGCCCACTGAAGTTGGAGATCTATTGAACTAACGTATAAAGTTAACTGAATATTCTGATTTTTGGCCTGATTTAAAAAAATATTGTGTCAGCTTAGAAAATCTATTCCTATATTATGATTTGTCTTTATGCATTACAAAAAGCATAAATGCCAGGGACACTCTCATAAAATAAACTTTGATGGAGAACACATTGAAAGAAATTGATGAGGACAGTAGCATGAGAATTTAAAATTACTATAGTTTTTATTTAGAAAGTATTTTTCTTTAAACATAACCTAAATGATGAATGTGATTAATGTTTAAGTAACAGAATAATTAAATGTAGATATAGTCTCCAAATTGATGAAGTATGCAAATTATTTTAAGAATTTGAATAGCAAATGTTGTCTGCAAACTATTTACTATAAATCGATTGATGTTGGAACACATTTTACCTAGGCAAATATTATAAGTGTAATCTAAATGATAGTAAATGGTGACTAATATTTTAATATCTTTATTTTGTTTATTTATTCTTACATGGTACTGAGGATCGAATCCGGTGTCTCACATGTGCAGGGCAAGGGATCTACCACTGAGCCACATCCCAGCCCTGATTATTGTTAATAGTGATTTTCTTTAAATTATATATTTAGGAATATGCCTAAATTATGACTTTGGAGATTATAAACCTATTTCTCCATATATTTTAAATAATTGTTCTCATGTAGTAAAAATTAGCATAAAAAAGAAAGATGAATACACAGTATCAAAGGTCAAGTGCTAATTTTGTAGTTCCTTCATTTTAAAAATATTGCCTACATTGGTGCCAAAATTATTGATTATTAATGAAAAAAGCATTTTCATGAAGCTGTTTTTGACATGAGTATTTTAATCTTTGTTAGCATATTAATCCCTTCCTCTTTTCCCTCCAATGTTTGAGGTTGAATTGCAATACAAGTATATTATGCAAATCAAGACAGTTCTTTCCAAAGCACTGAAAATTTAATGTCAGAAAATACATATTTTAGCATACATTATTTAGTGAAAAGTTCATTTTTATTTTTCTGCAAAAGTGCTTTCAGCTCTGGAGAAAGAGCATTTTGTGGATCCCTAGTTGTACTCTACTTTTAGAGCTTTTAAATTCCTCCCTTTTTTTTTTTTTTTTGAAGGTTGTTAATATTTGACTTTTCCTGCCTTTGCAACAGTTGCATTTTTTCTCACTATTGCCATTGCTGCTATCATCACTAGGCGCATAGTGGCAAATTACCTAGTTGATCACTAATCAATGGGTATTGCATTCTTGGTTGATAATTTAGGCTGCTTTTGGAGGCTGATTCCTATGGAAGTGATCTGTACAAATCTTCAAAGAATGGAATTCAATTGCCTAAAATTTAGAATATCACACAAATACTGATATAAACACCACCCCTCCCAAACCAATGAAGAGTCATTGCCATGACACTATCAACAACCAGAGACATGGCCTACCACAAAGTAGGTGCCTATCCAAAAAATGGTTGAGTAGTTGTTTAGAGTGGACACATGATGCAGTAGAAAATCTTTTAATGAGTCAAGAGATTATCTTCCAGTAAAAACAGTCTGAGAAAATAAGCCAGCCGATCTTTCCAGACCTGTTTCCTGTTTTGAGGATTAGTGGTTTAAGGTTGATGACTGAGCATTCTTTTGGCTTGCACAACACAAGAGTTGATAAGTTGATAAGAAAAACACAAACACATTGGTGAGATAGAAAATAACTAGGTCATGAGATGGTTGTCTAAGAAAAGAGTTGTTGAAAGTAGTATTTTATCATGCTAGGTATTTCTTTAGCCTAAGAAGACTTATTTAATTTCTTTTCCAAATAATTAATCTTTGTTTTTTTAATTGAAAGGTAGAATGTGCAACATTTCAGTGGGTGTAGTTTTTATCTGGGTATTTATACAAACCATTCAGTTTTTTCTTCTATATCTTTGTGTAGTAAGCACCTTTGGTATTTCATTTCCTATGCTTAACACTTAAGTAAAAATTACATATTTTGCTGCCCTATGGTTTCATTTTATTCCTATGGTAGCACTGTGAAATAGAAATACTGAGATACCAACAAAACTTCTAAAAAAATGCATTTTTTGGTACTTGAGATTGATATCCAGAGATGCTTTAACTACAAAGTACATTTAATTTTTTTAAAAAAGTGAATAAAATAAAGAAAGGATAATTAGAAAATACTATTTAAAATAAAAACCTGAAGCATATACTTTTCCTAGAAAGAAAATTGGTTGAGCAGGCTGGGCTGGCACATTCCTATAATCCCAGTGATTTGGGAGGCTAAGTCAAGATGATCACAGCTTGAGGTTAGTCTCAGCAATTTAGTGAAACACTGTCTCAACATAAAAAATGAAAAAAGAACTGGGGATGTAGGTTAGTGGTAATGAGGAAAAGGAAGAAAGACAGACATATAGGAAAGAGAGGAAAACAGAGGAGGGAGGGGGTGAGAAATAGGAGGGGGGGAGAAAGAAAAGAAAGATGGAGTGAAAACAATAGACAGACTTGGCAATTTACCAAGATCCTGTCTCAAGATAAAAAATGCAAAAGTTGGGAATGTAGCTCTCTGGTAGAGCCCCCCTGGGTTCAATCCCTAGTAGTTAAAAAAGAAAAGAGTTATAATGAAAGCATATTTAAATGTATAAGATAATGGACACTGGTGAGTAGTCAGGTGAAAAAGAAAGATTGGCAGTATTTTTCCTAAACTTGTATATAAGTAGTTAGAAATTAATCAAATTATGAAACATGCTTTTCAGTATAACTGCTTTGTGAATTTTAACCATAGTTTTGTGTTATTTAGTATGAATAATAATAACACTGTGGTTTCATTTTTAGCTTTCCATCCTATAGTATTTAGGAGTCTATGTTAAATGTGATCTCCCAAAATTGATTAAAAGCATATAACCTCACTATATTTCACATACTCAATTAATTTTAATACCCAAACATACTTAAAAAGCACTACCTCAGTACTGACTCAGTACCAGTTTCCAATTTATTTTAATTATACCATTATATTCATAAAGTATAATTTGAGATGAGAAAATTTTAATTCCTAGGGACTTAAAGTTTCTGTATAATTCAGTTGAGGTTTCCACATCCATGTATAATCAAACAAAAGTACTTAATTTTATATATAACAGATGCCATATGGTAATAAGAATCTTTCATGGGTTATTACTTAATGCTAGTTTATTCTGTCATGCCAGATAATTTTTGACAGATACAGAACATCGGAATGGACAAGGCAGTCTTCCAGATCCTGTGAGAGGAATGTGATATAAGAAAGATAGACATATGCATACACATAACTGATACATTTTTAAATATATGACTAGGTGATTGATCAGTAAATACTCTTATAAATTAGGGAGGAAGAGAGATCATTTTTTACTTGTAAAACATAAAGAAAAATTATGATGGCAGAATTTGAATTATTTGACTAGTGTTTTGATGAATGGTAGAGTTTGATGAAGTGCAGAGAGGTGGAGAGGGAAAGATGTGAATTAAATCATGAACTTCCAAGAGATATCAAGTAGATTAGCCTATTTCAAAGGCTTGGTATCAGAAGTGGAGAATGTGTGTGGGACTTAATTATTAAGAACTTTAAATTTCATACTATCAAACTGAAACTTATCCTGTGGGACGTAGTATATGATAAGAATATTTGCATTATTGCATGTGTTTGAGGATATCTTAATAATCTGTCCTTATTCTAATTTCTGAGATAATTTGTTTAAAAGAAGTATCTACTTTGTAAATATCGATATTTCAGAGAGTTAAACTGAATTTTTATTAGATTATTGTATTAATTTCCAATAGTAATAAAATCTCCAGTATTCTAAGAATACATTTCAGATGCTAGTTAATATTCCTTTATATGTGCCTTGCTAATGTAACCAATTTCTGTGGGAATAACTATACAAGCCCAGTGGTCTATTTAATAGATTAAGGCTTATTGTCATCATGAAGAGTCATTGATTACTGTGAACGGTGCTCCCACCAAGCAGAGTACAATGATTGCTGCTAGGGATTCTTTAAAATTGAGCTTAGAAAGTCTAAATACTCTTAGAATTCTCAATATGGCACATTTTTGTACCAAATGGGCCAAACTATGCTTGGTAGTATCAATTAAATAGATTTAAAGTCTCAGTAATAAATTAGTTTTCAAGAATAACAGATACCAGACCTAATATTATTTGTAACAGGTATGTTGGCTCACATTAACTTAGAGCTTGCAAGAATCAGACAATGAGAATAATTTTACTTGCCATTAACAAAAGAATGCTTTGTTTCACTTCAGTCAGACAGTTTTTCAGGACTCTGCCCAGCTGCTTTTAGTGTTCAATATGGAATATAAGTTAAAAGATAAATTTTAGCTCTTAATCTTTCTTTATTTATAGCACTCACAAACTAAACATGGAATTTCAAAAGATAGGCCTTATTTATTTTTGAATTCTTATGTAAGTTAATTATAGCATTGACACCAAAGCTAACTTTGTCAAACCAAAATTGTATACTTACCAAAGAAACCCAACAATAGCATTATGTGTAGTTTTATTGAGTTAGATTCTATAGGAATACCTCCCAAAGAGAAAATTAACTTCCTTAATATAGTTTCTGCTATAAAAAGTTTTATTAATGAACATTCAACTTTCAAAATAACCACAGAGCATTAATTTGATAATCAAAAATTACGTGTGAATGTGTGTGTATGCATACACATACTAGTCCTGCATACATGTACTAGTCCTGTTTGATCTGAGTTACATGAAAATTCTTCCTGAATCATGAAACTCAGGTAGAGGAACAGTTATTGGCTTCAAATACATTTTACATGTACAATTGCACAAAAGTAGTCTTATGTAAAGATTCATAACCCAAGATCTTGAAAATAATTTTAATTGCACATTGCTTTATATATTTTCTACAGTAATATAATAATTTGGATAACATATGTTATGTGACATTTTGACCCATTTAAAAAATGTCCTCATGATACATATATTTACCATACTCAAATTGGTGTATTTATTCACCCTGGTCTTAAAGTTATTTTATACATTTAAAAATATTAAGCTTTTTCAGTTAAGTAGCATTGTCCTCCTCAGAGTGAAGAATTTCTACATCTTTTGTAGTTTCTCTGAAATTGTCTTGGCCCAATGTGTCATGATCCAGACAAAAAAAAATTTTTTTGAAATAATAAAACAAGAGGTGATTGCCTTTCGACATTGCAATTTATCTAAATATAATTGAGAATCCTTTAAAATACAATCTTCAGGGTACTTGAGTTTCTTTTTTTTTTATTTATTGGGATATACATGTTTTTGCTTTTAAAATGGTCTTGAAAAAACTAGGGATCTTGAATGAACATCCTCTATGGTCTAGGCAAACATGAGTAAGGTATCTTACAACATTCTTTCTCAGGCTCCAAAACAATCAAACAATGATCCATCCCTAGAAGAATGGCATCAAGTTAAACATCAAATAAAACTAACTGCAATGAACAAACTCTTCAATTTGAAAACACAAAACGTAGTTCATATATGGAAGGAACATAATATTATTTTGCAATTTTGAATTAGCAAATCATTAATTTTACTTTGAATAATTATTTTGAGCACTGATTAATATACTGAGATACATTGAATCTGAAATACACGAAGAAACATTTGGTTTGGAGGAAGTAGCCAGTGCTTACTGGAATAAAAGATGGGGTTATTTATTTTTATGAAAATGATTAAGAATCTGTACTGAGTTATAACACTGTTAAATGGAGAGTTGTTGGAAAACATAACAGAATATTAATATCTAATTATATGAAATTGATTTGTAATTAGCTCTACAGGAGTGCAAAAATAATTCCTGCAGTATTAATGACAACCAGATTAAAGAGGAAAGCTTTTTTTTCTTCTTGCTATAATTAGTTTGGTTTACAAATTCTTATTTATTAAACAAATATATTATTAGTTTCTCTAAATAGCTATGGCTCCCAGAACTATGTTTTGTATTGCATGAAAGGTTCAGTTATCTTTTTACTTTGGCTTAAAGTTTTAATGTAATCACACAAAGGATACCACTAATAAGAAATAGAAAAAAAAAACCCTAAACTCAACACTATGCAAATGTGTGAATTAGGAAGTGTTGGCATTTAGAGCTCCTTTTATTCCCTTTAATCATGTGTCCATCCTGATCCCCTTCAGATGTAAGGGGCATTCAGGGGCACAGACTGAATTAGCACTATCTGTCCCAGCCATGAAACCTGACCTCCTGTGCTAAGACCTGGGCTTTTGATGCTTCCTATTCCCACTGCCCCAACAAAACACAGTTCTGTTGACTACTCACTCCAGTGTGAGTATTGTGGTGCCAATTTAGTAGTCTGATGTGAATCTGCCAGAAGTAATTCTCTCAAACCTTATCTAGGAAATATGTAGAGAAATTTGCCATAAACAGACTTGTGAAACCAACCATTGATTTTAATTTTCACAACACCCAATATCTTTTATAATATCTTTATGTTCTTTACTAGACCAAAATTCCTCAGTATAGGAAAATTTATTTATTCTCCTCTGTATTTCTCCAAGTCTAAAAGCACCAGCTCCATATACTTGGCCATTATTGGTATTTTATAGAGTTATTTGTTGAATTAATGCATGGAAGAAAAACTCAATATCTTGCTTGATGTAAATGCCAACAATCAAGGGCTTATTTAATCATTTCTGAGAGAAATAATAGTGAAAAGGGTATTTATTATTTCAGATTGTCCTTGTATATATAAAATTTGCTACTCTATAATTAACATTTCTTCCATTTAAGTTATTAATTTTATTTATCTTTTTTCACATCTGAATACTTTTTCCCCACTGGTACCCCTAAACACTATAAAACCTGTTCAATTTAGTATATTGTATATTGCTAGAATGCTAAAGAGCACTTTAAGTTAAACCATTATAAGTAATCATGTATATAATACATTTAGTGAAACTAAAGCAACACCCAAAATGCAAATATAGAAGAGGTCTTCTGAAAATCCTTACAATGGTTGTAAGGCTTAGTAAAAATGCAAAGTATCTGGCATAGCACTGAGAACCTATAGTAGGTCATCAATAAATTATAGGTATGGTTGTGTTCATACTATTTTTCAAGCCAAATGCATTTGTAAGGATCAGAGAGACAACTGAAAACTGTAGTATGCTTCATGTAGAGAAGTTACATGGTTTAACTGGGAGGGGGAAAATAATTAATTTTTTTCACCACTTCTATTGCCTTATACCTGCACATTCCTGTAAAATAAATTCTGTGCTTGTATTTTCAATATTTAATGTTTTGATTTGCATCATTTTAGATGTATATAATCTGAAAGGTTGAGAAACACATTCTTGGTTGGAGATAGAAGGGAATGTGATTGAATGAGTTACATATTTTTTTTAAGCTCAGGAAATAGAATCACTTTCTGTTCTTTTACTTGAGACCAACTCCTCATTTTTCTATAATACCTGGAAGTCTCACCGATCACACAATGTTGGGGAGAAAGAAGGCAAACCACATGCGTGGTTCTCTGTACTCCCAGTTTTCTCCACTAGCATGCTCTCCTTGCAGTATGAGTGAACACAAGCACACTCAGGAGTTAGAGTTTATTTGCTCACACTGTCAATATTACTACAGCTTTGCATTACCCACTTCCACTAATGAGAAGTAAAGAAGCCCAAAGTGAAAAGCATTCAGCATTGTTCCTAACACAGAGCAGAGCCTCAAGGCCCTGATTCTTTCCCTTCTCTTTCCCTTTTCTCCCTCGGTGGGTTGTGATATGTGAAAAAGCCTTCTAAAGACGTGTAGTTGCTTGGTTTGGTGTGAGATACTAAGTGGGGAGATCTTGATTTAGAATTAGTGGTTTATCTAGCATGACATCTTTATTGAGAAGGAGGAAAAAAATATGTTGTATTCTCTTTTTCCTACCAGTTACTTGATCTTAGGCCCTCAAAACTCTTTGAAACTCATTTTTCTCCTATAAAAGATGGATTTAATTATTTACCACTGGCAGCTTTTATCTACTACTCCAAAATGAACTATGCAAGTCTTCTTTTCCTCAGACATATAATCCCCCCAAATGTTATTATATTTTGCCAATACAAAAATCTGAAATATGAAAAATTCAAGGACAAGAATTCCTCTCAACTCTTTATTTAATTTTAAACATTTTCTTTAAAATCCTTAAAGAAAAGTAACTCTCTGAGGAAACATAAATTTCAAATAAATCTACAGTATTTCTATAAAAGATTGATAAGTACATATTTCACTATGTAAAACATTCAAATTGAAAGGAATAATGCACATGGCAGATGCTTCTTTATCTTGAAATTTCACAGCTGTCATCTGTTGAAGCAACAATAGTTAAATGAGTAGAATATTGTTTATTCCACTAAGGAAATTGTCTAGCATTGAGTATACAGATATGTCTTTCATTTTTCTCACCTTTGTACCTGAAATCAATGGCATATATTTATTTTCAATTGTACCTATCTGACTGCTTATTGCCAGCTAGATGTGGTCTCTGTCATGTCCACATGTCCCTTTGATGATTTGGCTTTCAGCCTTTTACTCCACTGAAACTTCTAATTCCTAGTGTAACAGCCCTCTAACTGCCTGACCATTTCTCAACTCTCCCCTTTCTCAGCATCTCTGCACTATTTCCTACTTTCTATCCATATCCACTTCCTTGAGCTCCTCTGCACTATCTTTCATCCACCCTCCTTAGCCTGCCTTTCTTCTCACTGCAACTAGATTGCATCCTCAAATGACTGGTACCTGTGAAACATTCTTTCTTGTTGTATTCATTCGCTCTTACAAATTGAATTTGGTTAGTCTTGCTAGGAACATGATTCTCAAGTCTCTGTATCTAGTGTTGACATCTACCATAAACATCCTGTTGCTCTGGGGTGTTTCTGCCTGGTGGTAGGACTGCATACCTCAAAGTCCAAGATTCCAAGGCCAAATTCATTATTTCCCTCATGGAAAATTATTTCTACCTTTTTTTTTTTCTTATCTTGTGGTAGATTTAAACATCCTCCAAAGTACAAAACAACCTTCACTTTGTCATTCCATTTTGAGTTTTGTTTGCTCTGTACTATGGAATTTTCCTCCAGGATTTTTCAGTGCTACCAGTTCATTTTCTGCCCATTATCACCAACTAGATTTTATAACCTTTAACCTGAGGTATTTCAGTAGTCATGGTTCCACATGATTTTCTTTCCTAACACAATTCATTCTACCTTTTTACCCAGGAAGTGTATTAAATATCACCATTCACTGTATGTTTTCCTTTAAGTAGCTAGTATTTTCTGTACTGACCAGGATTGCAAGAATGTGCACAAGGCTCTGAGCCACCTAGATCCAGTACTAACCTTCTTGTGACCTGTACACCCTTGTCATATTTGCTCTTTATAAAATTCTTCCTTCTTCCCATTATCATAGCTTACTAAGATGTTTATGTTTTTAATCTCCAGTTCTCCTTCGTTCTTCCTTCCACTCTACTTATATAGTTTTTTTCAATTTATCCACCTATCTTTTTATTTACTATTTTTTAATTTACTTGACAAACATGTTTTTGAGCATCTTTTGTGTGATAGGTATAGTTCTATATATTGAAAAAATAAAAGAATATCAGAACAAAACAAAATCCATGACTTATTGTCGCTTATGTTCTAGACAAGGGGACAAATAATGCTTTAAACAGTCACATATACTGAGGTTTTCCCTCTGAGGTACACCAAAGTGTGCACCTCTCCCATATGGATCTCATTGAAGTCCAGGCTCTCTTCCAATACTACCTTCTTAGGAATCTCCTTCTATTACTTGACCACACTGTGAATTTTGGGGTGCAATAAGAACATGTGTATAAGCATTTTTACCAGTTTTCTTTTTAACTCTTATATATCAAGAACTTTAATAACAGGTGATTGATTGTGAATGCTCTATAAATACTAATCAAATTAGCAATTATTAATTTTTAAAAAAAAAACTCAGGGTTTTTGTTTGTTTTTACCTCATTATTGAGCTACAATGTATTCTGTGTTTATTTGTACATTGATTTTTATCATTTTTCCCCGACTAAAAGCACCCAAAATTCTACACCTTACTTTTCTGTTGTCACAGTGCTTATCCCAGTATATAGACCTCTTGAATGTTTATTGAATTTTAGTAAGCAGTGTTCATTCAAAGCTGTCTGAATATAATTATTACTGAAATTTTAATATTAGTCAAATGTTCTTGTCATGGTTTAATAGTGGTCTCATTTTGCCACTTGATAATATATTTTTTAATAACTCCACTAAATTGCCTCACCTATTTATTGTTTATTCCTGTAAAAAATTGAGTTTTGAGTGAAATGGACCATGTATACTCTGACTTTTTAAAAGTTTTTAATCTTTACAAAATCTAGCATGATACTTTAAAGGATTTGGAAAAGAATTGCTAATTTTAAAACACTCAACTGACAGCAAAATTATATTGTTTTATTTAAATTTTTGTTATATAAACAAAGTCACATATATTTTATTTAAAAAATTAATGGAGTTAGCTACCCAATGAAATTGAATAAGAAAAATTGAATTTGAAAAATCTACATATAATACTACATAAAAATGTTAATTATACCCAGAATGTGTCTGACACTGTTCTTAAGAACAATTCTAAACCGTTTCTTGTTTTACAACAATCAGGCAAGTAGGTACTCTAATTATTTGTATTTATAAATGAAAAACTTGAGGCACATTGTTCTATATCATACAGCTAGTAAATGAAAATTGCTATGATGGAATCCAGGAAATTTGGATCCAGATTTTTCACTTCTAAGAATGTTGTTCTCTTGGTCCTCCAAAATATGTATATACCTATTAAATGAGAAACAGGAAAGCTCATGACATTTAGAAAACAAAAAGAGGAGAGACTAATCTCATATATGCCTAAAAATATTAGAAAATTTAATAGGAAAGCATATTCTGTAACCAATCTCATCACACAAGAATTGATGAACAAAAGAATTAAGGAGAAGGATTATAAAGAAGAAAATTAGAGGGAAAGTGAAATAAGTATGATATTAATAATTATATTGACATTAATAACTTCAATATGATGCATACAATCCTGGATTTTATCAAAACACAGTGACCAAAGCAGTCTGGTGGTATATTACTGATGGCAGAGAATCTGATACCTTTTTGCTTACTTCTTTTTCTCATATTTGTTCCACTTGAAATACCTATTACTTAATATGTTTGAGACCCACTTCCATTTAAAGATAGTTTAAAAGTTATCTTCAAATAGAGTCATTGTGTTCTCTGAAGGCCAATATTTCTATTATTTAGCAGCTTTTCTTATTAAAGTTCAAAAGCTATCTTTCAAGTTCCACCTGATGTTTATTTGAACCAGCAGATCTCATGCTGAAGGAATCTCATCATGTATATTCTTTTAAAAAATGTATTTGTGGTAAAGTTCGAGTTTCAGAATATTCAACTACAGCTTAAGAAACTAGTGATTTTGATGAAATAGAAATTGTCATCCAAGCATTTCATGAAGCACTTCATTTTAGGCTCTGTAAATGACTCTGTGTTCATTAAAGTTAGTCACATTTTTGTAGAGGCTGCGCTGTCACGAAGAGTCTTTGGAAGCATCTTTTCCTTTTATTTCCTACAAGAAAGATGTATTAGTTTACAGGAAAATAAAAAAAAAAAAGAAAGATATGTCATTCCACTTCTAGGAGTCTAATTGGGTGAAATAAAAATAAAACACAAATGTTTTAGGCATGCAGATGTTCAGAATTAACAAATAATTCAAACCAACTAGAGGCTCACACCCAAAAGGAAGGCAGGTGCTATTCATCCACACTATGCAATATTGCACAACCATTTAAACATCCTCACTAAAACACCAATAATATTAATTGAGAGGATTATAACTGAAAAGTCTGTCACCAATAAGATATAATTCTAAAAGTTTGTTCACAGGGAAAAAATGGAACAAACAAATATGGATACATTTTATACTTTATATCCTTGTGAAATTTTTATCTTTTGAGTGAAAAACCAATATATTAAAAAATGTGATAACAGTTTTGCCCATTATAGTTTTGGGGAGAAAACACCTATCATCTTGATAAGTAGATAGGTAGGTTCGTAGATGTTAACATGATTTATTTATTTAAACAGTGCAAATGTTCATTAAGGTACTGTAGAAGAAATTATGTTTTCTTTTATATTCTTGGCGTTTTCAGACATTTATTATAAAGATAAACATTCTTTCCTGTTATAGATGTTGTTTCCCATTGGTAATGCAAAGATTTTTCTTAGAACTGTTCATATCTGGTGAAAAATCAAGTTAGTGACTAAGAATCTTAATGATGTAAAATGATTAGTGTTCAATGTGCTTCGATGCTAGTTAAATTTTGAAAAGATGTTTCGAATATGGTGTTATGTAGTAAAATAGGAAGTGGAACTCAATTGCTTTAGTAAAGTAAATTATCATTACTTCTTGCAAAAAAAAAGCTCTTCAAATAAGAAGCTCTCTCAGTGATTTTATTGGGAGCAATACTCTTAGATTTTGTATAAAACTGTCATAATAATTTCCTCATTCTTGTATGATTTAGATAGGGATTCCATTCTATATTATTTTCTTGGAAAACTATAAAGATTTTACTCAGCCATCTTCTGATTTCTGTGATCACTGCCTTGACTAATACTTATTTCTTTATAGCATTTTTTTCTTTGCAACTTTTAACATTTTTTTTCATTGCCATGGTGTAAACTTTTATTGATTTGTGCCCAGCCTTGGAATTCCTCCTAGTGGTCTTATTTGTGCTTATTTATGCTTCCTAAACCTAGAATTTTATGTCCTTCATTATTTGTGGGACGTTTTATTCTATTTTCACTTTGAATATGTTTCATCTTTCTCAGTGTCAATTTGTGATTCTTATATTAGTTCTAGATGACATATATGCTGTTCTGCAGGTCTCACAAGTTGCCTTCCATAATTCTATTTCTTTATGTTTCTGGGATTAATTCTGAATAATTTCTTCATCTTTATCTTCTAGGCCAGTCAGCTCCAACTTCCTGTTTATACCATCCATTACATTTTTAATTTCTATGACTTTATATTTTCATGAATCTTTATAATTCATGTTTATCAAAGTATAATTGCTTAAATATTTTGTATATTCATACGTATTTACATAAAATAAGTTAAAGTGATTTAAAATATATAACTTATTGAAGATAAGATGTGTATGCATCTAACATTAAACTATATATAAAATTCTGTTTCCTAATCTTTGGGGAATGAAAAGAGGTACTTATTATATTTACTTACATATAACATATATATGCATATATAGATACATTCTCTTACATATATGAAACTTCTGTTTACATGGAACCTTACCAATTAAAACTTTTAAAAATATATTTATTTTTTAGTTGTAGTTGGACACAATACCTTTATTTCGCTTATTTATTTTTATGTGGTGTTCAGGATCTAACTCATGGTCTCTCATGTGTGAAGCAAGCATTCTACCTCTGAGCCACAATCCCAGTCCCCCAATAAAATTTTCTAATACCAGTGAGATGCCTAGCAAAAGCAAATGCCAATCCTTCCTTGAATATATATGTACATATATAATTTATATATATTTACAACCGTAAAACCACCACCACAATCATTAAGGAGAACATTTGTATCTATTCTTTTTTAATATTATTCCTATCTCATTTGTTTTGATAATATATTAGTATATTGTTGCTTCAACATATTTTCATTTGTTATTTTGCATGTTTAAGTCATTTAAATGTATTCATATTATAATGCATACCCTGTAAGTCTATAATCTGAATTCTTGTGGTTTAATTGTATTTCAATTCTGCTTTTTTATTTCTTGTTATGAATTATATTCCTGGTGATGTCTCTCCTTGTGTATATATGGGCAGTGAGTAAACATGTTTACACATTTTTGTCTGAGATAATTCTGTCAACCTTTATTTTGATATTCTTCAAGAGAAAATTGGCATTTGCTTTTGCTTGGTGTCCCACAGATATCAAAGACTGCTTAAAACATTTTATTCGTGAGATCACATGTAAACAGAATTTTCATATATGTAAGATAATTATGTACATATGCATAAGCATGCCATATGTAAGTAAAACATAATAGCATGAATAACTCCCATTACCCACAGATTAAGAATCAGAATTTTTGCATGGCCACTTTTTCCTACATTTTTGTGGCAGAAAATCTTTTTTCATGAAGAAATCATTCATTTATTTGTATCACCTACATATAGCTACACACTGGGTGTCAGACACAATGCTAAGCCATCACAGGTATGAAAAAAACAGACAAAATCTCCATTGAATTTCTATTGTAGCAGGGACAAGATGACAATTGAAATAAATAATGCATATGGTATGCTAGATGGAGATAAGTACTATGGAAGAAAAATATTATGGAAAGGGTATAGGAACAGGAATTACACTTTGAAAAGGAGAATCACAGAAAGCTTTTATAACAAGGGAGATCTTTAAAACAGTAGAGGAACTGAACAGTGATATTATGTGGAAGAACAGTCCAGGTAGAAGGAAAAGTAAACACAGATGCCCTGAAGTTATAGGATACAGATAAGAAAAGGATCTTGAAGAAGTCTTTGAAAATAGAAATAACTTATATTCTACCTGGTTGCTGTACTGTGAGAGATTGGAATTGGTCAAAGATAAAGCAGGAATACCCACCAGGAAGCTCTTGTAGTAGTAAAGATAATAAATGGCAGTGGTTTTCATCAGAGAAACAGAAGTAGAGGTGTGGAGAAGTAGGTGGATTCTAGAGGTACAGCCCACAGGATTTGTTTGATGGGTTGAATGTGGGCTATTTAAAAATCAAGAATGACTTTGCTTTTGTTCTGAACAACTGCAAGGGTGGTTTCCCACTTATTGGGATAGGAAAAGAATAATATGACCAGGATTTCAAGATGTCAGTATTGGATATGCTAGTTTGAAGATAGCTATAAAACAATTCTTGTGGAGATTTCAAATAGAAAGGCAGTTCAATAAGCAAAGGAAGGATTGCAGATTTAAATTTGGCTGACAACAATATATGGATTTTATTTATAGCTCTGACTAGGTAAGTTCCTCAAAGTAGTTGGTATGAAAAGAAAAAAGATGAATTCTGAAAATTGAGAACTCAGGAGCTCTATGTTTTGAGGTCTGGAAGATGCAGCATAACATAAAAGGCAGATTTAAATTGAGCATCCCATTAATTAGAAGGTAAATAAGATAAATGTATTGTCCCCTAAGATAGGACATTGTTCAAGTGCGCCAAGTGGAAAGCACAGACAGATATGTTGAGGAATACAATTTGACCATAATGGCAATTGAAATTTAGAAATGGGGAAAAGAATAATTGGAGTGGGTTCAGAATAGAATGGGAAAAAAAGGAAGCGATTATCTTTTTTTTTAATTAAATAAGGAAGCCATAGCTAGAGAGGGGAGTGTGGATAAAAGAGACTATTTTTCAGATGGTAAAAATAATAACATGTTTACAGAGGGAAACAATAGAAGAGAAAAAAAATTGATGATGCAGAAAAAAGGAGGATGCTGGGGTTTTGTTCTGGAATAGATGAGAAAGGATGTGATCTAATGTAGCATAGATAGGGGAGCTGGCCTTTGCTAACTTCCCAGAAAGCTTTGGCTTTGAACAGATTATTGTTTTATGGTGTGTGTGTGTGTGTGTGTGTGTGTGTGTGAAGTAGTCATGGATTGGGTTTTGGTGATGTAGTCTGTGAGATTGTCAGGAAAGGGCTGGGTATTTTCACACATTTAATGCATTATCTTTGTTAACACAGTACAAAGGCCTTGCATAATCTTGCCTCTTTCTCTGTGGTCTAGCCACAAGGGCCTTTGAGCTACTATGAGCCTCGTGCTCCCACTCACTACAGGGCATGTGCACATTCTGTCATACCTGTCCCCGGAGGACTCCCTTTGTGTTTTTATTGAGGCCCTCACAATACTTTCCTCATATGGAATATCTGTTTATTTATGTGTTCATTTGATTAATGGAAGACTATGCCATTGGACTTAAATCTCACAAGGTTAAGAGCAACTCTTTTAAAATGTATAAAAAAATAATATTTTCTGAGTAGCAATGACATTCACTATTTTTATGGATTGACAAGCTAAATACAAAATTAAACATATTCGTAATCTATAATTATATGATACAAAATAAATAAGAGTGCTTCTCGGGGCTGGGGATGTGGCTCAAGCGGTAGCGCGCTCGCCTGGCATGCGTGCGGCCCGGGTTCGATCCTCAGCACCACATACAAACAAAGATGTGTCTGCCGAAAACTAAAAACTAAGTATTAAAAATTCTCTCTCTCTCTCTCTCTCTCTCTCTCTCTCTCTCTCTCTCTCTCTCCTCTCTCCTCTCTCCTCTCTCACTCTCTCTTTAAAACAAAAAGAGTGCTTCTCATTATTCAGTTTGGCTGTCTAAATGGCATATGGATTAATATTATGAGCATAATTATAGCATGATGTCTGGATAATATGTGAGTAAGCAAAATGTAGGTTCAATAGTCCAGTAAGTAGTTTTGCATCAGAAGGAGGAGTTCCAGCACCTTTTTCAAAAAGAGCAAAATGGATTCATTTGGTAATTGTGAAGACTTTTGAAACTAAACTTAAATTTAAGAACTTTTAGTATCTTCTATAGCCTGAGACAGCACTGCTTCAGATTTTTATATTTACACTCTAAAAAATTCACTGATTTCTAAAGATGTGTTTAGTGGAGCGTGTTGTTATTGAGGATGAAGGTTGGTCAGAGCTGAGAGAGCACAGGATTGTAAATCAAATTTAAACAAAATAAATTTTAATCAATGACTTCATGTAGATTCATATGTATGTGTAAGCAGCAAAGCAAGAACTAAGCACCATGATTTTATCAATATTCAAGTATCAGGAGACTTTCAACACTAATTAAAACCTAGGAGCATAGGCTGTTGCATCAAACAAGAAATCAAATAAATGTTTCAGTTCTCATTCTTGCTTCTCATGTGATTATCAACAGGGTTGTGGGTAATATAGACCTCAATTTCTTGACTAAAGTATAGAACCATGGCATTCCTCTGTATGTGTCTACTGTATGACCAGAGTTTATGATGCAAAAATGCAAATTTAAACTATTAGATGCAAAGAAAGAGACCGCTTGCTATACTACTGCCCTATAATTTTTAAACAATTTTTCACCAGTAAATATACAGATGGAAGCCAATATCAGCATTTGGTTGATGTCTGAAGCATCCCATATCTCTGAGCAGACAAGTTTTCCTAAATGTACCTTTCATATAACTACTATTAGTTCATTGTTATAGTGCCAGCACAAAATTAAGTCCTAGCAGGTATTTTATTAACACATATTAATTGTACAAATTAATGGAATTTAGGGTGATACTTTCATATAAGTATGATATTTCATATATGTGCACTGATCAAACCCATTCACCCTTCTTCCACTCTGTCCCCCTTCCAGTCCCTAGTAATCACTATTCCTCTTTCAGGCCCACTTTTTAAAAAACTTCCACATGTAAGAGAGAACACATGATACATGTCTTTCTGTGTCTGGCTTAAAACACTTAACATGATACTCTCCAGTTCCAAAGCTTTTGCTAAAAATGACAGGATTTCATTTGTAAATTAAAATGTGAGCACATGATCTGAATAGATACTTCTCAAAAGTTCTCTTTTGAAGAATCTACTTGTAAATAAAATCAAGAGAATTAAAGTGTGGCACTGTGTTACATATCACTGAGGATTTAATTCAACACTTATGACATTAGCAATAATGGAAGGAGGGAATGAAAATTTGATATTCTCCTACTTACAGCAATAAGGAGTTCAGTTAATATTTTAGAGACAATTTAGCATTTTTTTAAAAGTGTATTCATTCTGGAAAGTTGACTGTTGTAATGATCCTATGCTGAATCTTTGGCTTCTGTTGAATCAAAGTGAAGAATTCCAGAATCATCAAGGCTAGTGACTTCTTTGTGGAAAATAAGTTAATAAGTTATGAGGAAGAAAAAATGTTAATTATTCAATAAATGCTTTTAATAAAACTGAATAGGACTCATGGTCCTATTTTGATGATTATAAACAGGGAAAATGCTCTTGACAGATGTGTTCATTAATTTCAGTGTTTCGTCCTTTATTATGGCATCTACCTTTTTTTAATTGAAATGTAATCAAAAGCATTCACTTAAAAGTCAATTATCTGGTAGGTTATCTGGTAGTATTTTTCCACATTCATATTTAAATGACTATTATGTGACAAAAATT
Organism: Urocitellus parryii; assembly: GCF_045843805.1. Classification (NCBI taxonomy): domain Eukaryota; kingdom Metazoa; phylum Chordata; class Mammalia; order Rodentia; family Sciuridae; genus Urocitellus; species Urocitellus parryii. The sequence goes on along the minus strand of NC_135538.1, from coordinate 87,789,169 downwards.
TCATTTTTCCCTTTGATTAAAATAAAAAATAATGCTTGAAATAGAATGTACTATTATTAGAAAATGAAATAAAATGATCTCATATGAGATGAAACGTATTGATACAAATGAGTATTTGAAATAAATAGCTACATCTGTTGTTCAGACACATGGAGTTTCTAAAATTATCAGTGATTAGAATTATACCTTGTTTTAGGGAAACAATAAACAGCTCAGGTCTTACTATCAAAGCAGATGTAATAAGTGCCATATAAATTTTCACCTTCAAAAAGAATAGTAATAGATGAGATTCATTTTAAGCAGAGCCTTGATTTATTATGAATCACAGCTATTTCCATAATCAGAGTCAGTTAACAGTCTCCATTAGCAAGTATTATTTTGACATTTTCAGATCTATGATGGTATCAGATCTACAAATGCCTTGCTCTTGACTGTCACATGGACAATAAAATGCAGGATATAGAGGGGGGAAAGAAGAGAAATTCAAAGTAAATAAAGGTTCATATTCAGAAGTGAATTCAGATTTATCATGTGATCCAACTGTTCTATAACCTAGATCTCTCAGTTCTAACAAATTCTTTTCTGAAAGCAATATAGAGAACGTGAAATTTTGGTCCTGGTTTTCTCATTTACCTACTTCCTTAATTTTAAAAAATGCAGCAATAATGACTTTCAGTTTAAATTGAAATTTAATTTAATACTCATCCATGAGTATTCTACATTACTTTACTTTGAGATCCAAAGTCCAAAAATAGAGACATAGTGAAATATTTTCTATAATATCATTCAGGATGATATAACACATATCTGGTTTAACAAGGTCAGTTTGCCACCATCCCAACGACATCTCACATTTAAGTATTTTCTTTTGTTAATTTTTATTATTAGTTGTTCAAAACATTACATAGCTCTTGACATATCATATTTCATACATTTGATTCAAGTGGGTTATGAAATCCCATTTTTACCCCGTATACAGATTGCAGAATCACATCGGTTACACATCCATGTTTTTACATACTGCCATACTAGTGTCTGTTATGTTCTGTTGCCTTTCCTATCCTCTACTATCCCCCCTCCCCATTTAAGTATTTTCAAATGAAAATCATTTTTGATTGATTAAAGAATAATATAATAAGATCAACTAAGGTTTTGGATTTTAAATTTTAAAATTTGTAGAACTTTTAGCTCTTTTTCTCAACGTTACTAATTCACAATTAACTTAAGCCATATTTTCATAGTGTCATATTGGTTAAATATGTGTGTGTGTGTGTGTGTGTGTGTGTAATTTTTTAGTTGTAGTTGGACAATACATTTTATTTATTTATTTTTATGTGGTGCTAAGGATCAAACCTAGTGCCTCTCATGTGCTAGGCAAGCACTCTATCGCTGAGCCATAACCCCATCCACTTGTTTGTTCTTGAAAAACAGCACAATTATTTCATTTTGCCAGACTTCAGATTGAAATGTCCTCTGTTGACCAATTTCCCATACTGACCCGTGAGCATTTGCCTTCTGTATAACTTCCTATGTGCTATTACCAGCAGAGCGCTCAGAAATATGATCGGTTTATAACTAAGACAAGACGGGTTGAGGAGGACTGTTTTAAGAATGTGTTTATTTCAAAGGTTTATGTTTTCAACCAAAATGGTCATCTGTATTCTTTGTAGGAAATATTATATGTATGCAAGTGAAAATCCCAATACCCTAATGTGTCTGGATTGAGTATCATACATGTAATGTTTTATGATAAATTGTTTCAAGAAAATAATTTTTGTGATTGAATTGTACAAATTTCTCTAAGAATGCAAAAATTATTTTAAGAAGATCATTTTAATGTAGTATATAAACTAAGCTAAGAAATTGAATGAGTATAGAAGAGCAGGATTTTAAAATATTAAAGTTGATTATAATATTCTTGATACTATAAAAGCCTTTTAGAGTTACAAAGGAACACATTCTATCAAGTCATTTGGATTGTGGCTTTGGTTAAATATCATTATTGAACTAAATGATATTATATTGTTCATATCATCAAGCAGTTGAAAGAAAAAACATTTCCTTATTATTTTCACTAGATAAGTATTCTTACCTAAAGATCAAAAAGTATTTGAAGTCAGAATCTTTATCTTTCTGTGTTACTGAGATTGACATATTAATTAGCTAAATATAATTTAGCTTATTAAAACAATAAAATTTAATGTTTTGACTATTTATTGAATACAGGAAAAAATTGCTATTTCTTTAGCAATTATTACTAAAAGCAATTCATAACTTAAAAATGACTTAACCTTGATATTTTTTTGAAAAAAATAATAGTCATTACTTCCAGAAAATGAAAGCAATATTTTTTCTGAGCTTAGAAAAGAGATTTAAAAAAGAAAGAAAAAATAAATTAATAATTAGATATAATAACCAAGATTTGAAAATATTTTACTCTTTAAAAAAGTATAATCTATATGGGCAGGGATTTGGTCTGCATTTGTTTTAGTCAGTTTTTTCGTTGCTGTAACTAAAAGGTACAAGCCAACAATTGTAGAAGAGGAAAAGTTCATTTGAGGGCTCATGGTTTCAGAGGTCTTAGTCATAGAAGCCTGGTTCCATTCATGGAGCTCAAGGTGAGGCAGAACATCATGGTGGAAGAGTGTTGTGGAGGGAAGCAGCTAACATTATGGTTGTCAGGAAGCAGAGAGAGAGAGAGAGAGAGAGAGAGAGAGAGAGAGAGAGAGAGAGAGAGAGAGACTCTACTGACCAGATCTACACAATATATACCATAGCCACACCTGCAATGAACCACTTCTTCCAGCCACACCCCACCTGCCTCCAGTTACCACCAGGGATTAATTCACTGATCAGATTAAGCCTATTACCCAATCATTTCTCCTCCAAACCTTGCAATGTCTCACATGTGAGCTTTTGCCACATCTAAACCATAACAGCATTGCTTTCTGTAACATCCCCCTCACCAAGTGCTCCATTTACAAATACAGGCTATTACTAACAATTGTTAAAGGAATGATAATCAAGAAAGTAATTCCTGTTTATGTAAACATAATTGCAATATGCAAAAAAAAAAAAAAACCACATATACCTAGTTTGATTGTAAACCCTTCTGTATTATTCTGCTTAACCATGACTAAGCAAATGTTTCAGTCTGTATAATACCCAAATGTTCAGTCACATTAAGGTTTACAGATTCCCATTGCTTTGCTGCCTTTATTTAAAAATACGTAGAGGTAAAAATACGGACCAAGTAAAGTTGTATGTGGACAAACACAAAGCTAATAAATAACTATACAAGAATAATTACTCAAGTTTCATGTTCTCCAGAGTATAGAGTAATATTATTTTGATCTGGAAGAAATAGGACATTATGAAAATAATAATGGCACAGTGCTTAGGATTTTGTGTGTGTGTATATAATTTGCTTTTGAAAAGCTCTACCCTGTAAGTGGTTTTAGACAATAAAATGGTTCCCTTTTGTGACTAGTTGAGCTGAATTCAAAGCTATAGAATAAAACAACTTAAATAACCACTTTGTGTGAAGGACCAGAAACCTAGAAGATTGCAGCCAAGTTGAAATTCTTCAGGAGATTACTTCAACAGTTTCCCTACCCTTAAAATTCTGAGTTAGGCTTGCTGAATTTATTCATGGATACGCCATCTGTTCAATGCAGAGGCAGCTGAAAAGAATGTATTTACTGGTGACCATGAAAAGAATATATTTACTGGTGGCCACTAACTCCAATCTGTGAGTCACTAAAGTAAGAGAGTTAAGTACTAAGATCTTGCCTAGATTCAGCAGGCTACGTAAATACTGTTTATAAGATGAGATTCAAGATTTTACTTTGAAGAATCTGGATCAGACTCCAAGCCTATTAAGTTTTGGACAAATTAGGCATAAATAATATTTTTTTCAACCTTAAAGTCTCTAGTGAGTCAAACTGAAGATATAGGAGTTGAGAAAACCAATGTCTGGATCATTTAAACAAATAACCTTATCAATAAGTGGGTATATTAACTGAACAGACACTTCTCATGAGAAGAACAAATGGGAATAGATTATATTAAAAATGTTCAAAATATTTAGCTACCAGGGAAATATAAATAAAAATTACATTGATATGTCATCTCATTCTAGTCAGATGGCAATAGTCAAGAACAGAAATAAATGACTGGAAATGTAGCCAGACACAGAGTACTTACTTGCCTAGCATATATGAGGCCCTGGGTTTAATCCCCAGCACCACAGGAAAAAAAGAATCTTTACAAAGAATAGAAATAGCAATAAAAACTGGTCGGGAGAAAGAAACCCTTTTACACTCTTGGTGGAAATTTAAATTAGTGTAGATATTATGGAAACCAGCATGAGTTTTTCTCAAAAAACTAAAAATAGAAGCACCATATGATTCAGCTATACCATTCCTCAACCTATATCCAAAAGAATTAAAGTCAGCATGCTACAGAGATACCATTTTCCAATATTTATGACAGCACAATACACAATAATGAAGTTATAAAATCAGTCTAGGGGTCCATCAACAAATAAAATGATAAAATGTGGTACGAATATACAATGGAGTGTTAATTCAGTCATAAAGAAGAATACAATCATGTTATTTGCAGGCAAATAATTGAAGGAACTGTAGATCTTCCTGTTAAGTGAAAGAAACTTGACTCAGAAAGACTACTAACATATATATCATATAATCTCTGCCCTTGAAATATTTGATGTACCTCTCTTCAAGAGAATTATAAGAGAAAGTTCAAAAAGTTTTGTCAGTCTCCAAGCATTTTAAACTCTGCTTTTATACAGTGGTCCTTCAAGATAAGATATTTGTCATTAGATCTGCTAAAATGAGGAGACAGTTTTTAAAATACTTTCCACATTGCTTTCTGGTGGGGAGGGCTTGCTCAGTCTCACAGGGACTAGGCAATATGGTCATTGTGGATCAGTATAATTTTTCTGAGTCAGCTTGAATTTATGTTCCTGGAAATTGTGAAGTGGCTTAACTCTGTCTCTCTGTAGAGTTCATGGTTAGATAAAATACCTACATATGATGTGCTATGTTTCCTTGTTCTCTTTTATAATAAGTAATTGCATGATTTTTCAGTGATGTATTTTTTCAATTATGTGAGAAAAAAATTCCTCCTAAATGCAAATGCAAATGAAATAGAAATGTTATTAAGGAACCAATTTTACCCCAAACTCACATAGACATGACATATGATCCCATTATTTTTTGATTTTTCATTTGTATCTACGTCCTAGCTCAAATTTTATTTTCTGAGCTTTTCTTTTTGGTCCCATGCATGTGTTTTTAGATTTTAGATTTTTATGAGCTATTAATTAAAGAGGTCACAACTTCTCTTGTATTAGAAGTTTACAATTTCTTGAATTTCAAGGATTCTCTTCATAGTTTTTGTCGCCTTTATATGAAAATATATGAAAATTTTTCTGCTATAGATTCTCTGTCTACCTTTAAATTTACCTATTTTTTTTCCTTGAGGGTTTCTTTTGTTTTGATTTTGGTTAAAAGTAGTTTTCTTCTTGAACATTACTTGCTTTTTAAATTTTTATTTGTTTTAATTAATTATACATGACAGAATGCATTTATACACTTTGATATACATAGATGGAGTATAATTTCTCATTTTTCTGATTATACATGTTGTATAATCACATCAGTCATGCAGTCATATATATATGACATACATACACACACACACATAAGGTAATAATGTCTATTTCATTCTACTATTCTTCCTATTCACATATTCCCTCCCCTCCCTTCCCTTCATTCCCTTCTACCTAATCTAAGGTAACTATTCTTCACTAGTGCCCCCTCTTATTTCAAATTAACATCTGTATATCAGAGAAAACATTCAGCCTTTAGTTTCTTGGGATTGGTTTATTTCACTTGGTATGGTACTCTCCAACTCCATCCATTTACCAGCATCATGTTTTATTAATTTTTTTGTGTGTTGACCCAGCACTTCTTTAGGAACAAAGTGGAAATGTTAGCTGGTGGGTTATTAGCTAGTTGATGCTGGTTTGTTTTTTTCCCCCCAACATGCATGAGACCAAGTGTTTCTTACTGCTGTTAGTGTATAGGCAAGAAACAAAACTAGGTAAGAAACAACATTATTTTGAGCAGAGGGATAGACAACACAGCACTTCATAGCTGAGTTTATGCTGTTTTGGTACCTAACCAGCTTTATACTTTGCAATGATGTTTTGTATATCATGATTCCTGGATCTTGAACTTTAATTTTCTTTAATATCAAAAACACAGTTGCAGTCACTTTTGCTCCTCCATGTGACAAATCAAGTTGTGTTAGAAATGCCATGAATCTGTTTTCCCTCGTCCCATCTTCCCTGCCACTCCTTGATAATAGGCTCAGGGATCTTGTGAACACCTGTCCATGCACTTAGATCTTACCTTTCTAGGCAAGGGACATGGGTTTGTCCCTGATGGATATATGCTGCCTAAAAGCTGCACTGGATGGGTTCACTTTATATTTTCCCTGGACCAAGTTCAGTGATCGCTGCCTTTGGAAGCCTGTCTGCCTTGATCACAGTTCACAGTTGTGACCATTTTCAATTTCACCCAAGATGGGATTTTCTTTACTATATTTCTTCTTCTTGATTAGTTTCAGAGAGAAGAAACAGACATAGAAAAATCTTACTTTGACATCTTTAAAAGAAAGGTTCAGATTATATCTCAATATGGTCAGTGTCCTTTGAAATTCTGTGAGTCACCTACTGCTGATACTGATAGATGTTTAATCTACTATAGAAAAATGATATTTCTTGTTTACTATAGAGAACAATCATGCATGATTTCTTACTTCACCTCCATATACCTAGTTTTAAGAGTCAAAGATGTGTGTCATGATGGTAGAATGAAGCTATATATGAAAAAGTGAAGCTTGTGCCTTCAAAAGGAAATTTCATTTGATTTTTAATTTAAGGTATTAAAAATCCTTACATTTTCAAAGCATTAACCTCCATTTCAAGGATCATAATTTAGAGAAATTGAAAACTTTTTAACTTTCCCCTTCTGCAACTTGCCAGCAGTCTAACCACTGACCCTCTCTGTGGCTAACTTATTCAAACCCTTTGATAAGAAGATATACATTATTGCATGCCTTTATATACATATATACAATTATACACATCAAAAAACATGCAATTATACACATCATAAAACAACAAAAGAGCTTTTCTCTGTAGTTAACTTGCTGGTTCTTAGCCTTCCCTGAGGTACTGCTCCTTTTGATACTTACTATACCATGAGATATCTGGGAATTTAAAAATAAAGACAAATGCTAATAATTCAAACTAGAAAGATTAGAACAAAAGTATGAACAGTCAGCCATAGGTGATATGTTCTTACTTTACAAACAACTTTTATACTGTCAAATTTACTTTACCTTTATCAAGCTATAACTATAATTTTTTGTACAACTATTTAAATATCCTTATAGATAATATGGGAAAATTAATCTGTAAATTGTATGATATGAACTAGAAAAAAATGTGAAAATTTCTATAAAGTACATATATTTTAAAGAACAAGAAAAAAGGGGTTATTAATTTTAAAAGTTTCATTTGCTCTTTTGGAGGACTTTAAAATAAAAACTGAGTCATATCATTCAGGTATCATTTATGGCCTTAGCTAAAGAAATGGATATACGTTTAAAGATGGCCTTTTCAAGCTGGGATGATGGTCTTTGTCATTTGAAAAATTGGTTTGGTGACCCTGATCTTTACTGTGTGGCTTCTGAAGGCCAAGCTTCCTGCTCAGTGGATTTATCAGTTAGATCACCTAGGTACCTGGAACCCCACTCCCTCTTTTCAAGCCAAATGCTGCTGTCCAAGGATTTAATCAGGTTTAAAATCCATTTGCTGAGGCAACTACAAAACCTTATCTCAGACTAAGCTGTGTGGGAGCCCATTGAAGTTAATTTCCAAGACTATTTGGAAGATCCTTGACTTCATTCTGGATCTTGAATTTTCAAAACCTAGGTTCTTGCTTTTTATGAGAAAAATATAATTGCAGGGGAAAAAAAAAACAGTATTCAGAAAAAAAAAGGGTACATGGAAATGCCTGCCTGCAAAATGGCAGGTGCAGTATGCCAAGAATTTTGCAGACTGCTACCAGGATACCAGAATTTGGCTTCTGACTCCATTGCATGAAAAGGCTGAACAGAACCTCCTGTGATCCCAAAGCTCCTTTCCCAGCACCTCTTCAGAATGGAGGCACAGACATTAGCAGACCAAAAGCACACCCTAAACTCTTTGGATGACCTGCTGTAACTTCTTCCTTCAGAACTCATCTACTTACAGAAAAAGTTGGAGGAAAAGAGCTCCTGGGACACAGGCAGCATATGCAACAATTTACCTCATTCTTTTCTCACTCTTAGCACAGATTAAAGGAAATAACAAGATGACAACATCAAACATCTCTTACTAAACTTAACTGAATTCACTTCACTCCCCATTTTCTTATTCCACAATTGCATCGTTTTCTAAATACTAATAATTTAGATAGGATATCAGGGCAAGTAATAACATAATCTTGTTACTTGTTAAACTTTTAGGAAAAATTCAACTGCTGTAACAGAACCAGATGAAAAAAAATTTAAAAAGCATTGGTTTCGGTAGGAATTAGGAGCCTAAGTTTAGAGTTCTGGATCTGTTATTTCTTAGTTTGGTTTATAAAATTGTGTTGCCTTTCAAGGCCTGATATGGTGCCTGCAAAGTGGCCATGGTATTTCCACTAACTTAAAGGGTTATTTTAAACATTGTTTCATGTGCCTGTTTGAATTAATTCCCAACCCCTGCTTCACTGCAAAATCTTTTTCAAGTGGTCTACAAGAAAGAACACATAGCATATAAACAAATAATTAAAATTAAATTAAGACAAAGACTAAACTTAAAGTGTAATCAAATTGGCTTTTATTTCCTAGAAGTGAACTCAAAAGAGATAAACTGGTTACAAGGTGTGAGAGATACACATTCATTTGGTCTCTCTCTCTCTCTCTCTCTCTCTCTCTCTCTCTCTCACACACACACACACACACACACATACACGATATTCTGCTCACTAGTCATCAAAGGAGTGGTCTAAATTTAGAAATAATGCTGTAGAAATGCAGGTACCTTTCTGTCATTATCTCTTAGGAAATTTAAAAGCATCTAGTTACTTACATGAGTCAGGTGAAATTGTATTCTTCTATCATCTTTCTGCTTCAGTATTGTAACATATTGTAATCAAAGCTTATTTGAAACTAGCAAGTTTAAAATGTGGTTACTCATATGATGGTTTGGTTATATAGAATGTGAAAAAGCAGCACAACTCCCCAGGGTTCATTTTGCCATTTCTATTTGAACAGTATTTACTCTCCTGGGACGGTTTATTTTTTTCTTTTTCTTTTCTTTTTTTTTTTTTTTTCATTCGCCTAAGTACCCAGGAATAAAACTTTTTGATGAATAATCATTTATATGGGTGTCATATAAATGACCTTCTGGCTGAAGTTCTAAACTTCTGTTGGTAGCATGGAATCTCTCTGTTACTGATCTTATGGTTCTCCTGTAAGATCAAGTGAAATCAAAAGGAATAGTGACATAGAAAAGGGGAGTCCAGGAATGAGTAGAGGATTACATTGGAAAGAAAGAATGAGAGAAGAAGAAAGAAAGGAAGAAAGAAAGGAAGAAAGAAAGAAAGAAAGAAAGAAAGAAAGAAAGAAAGAAAGAAAGACAGGCAGAGTAAAAGTGACTGTATTTTTTTTTTTTTTTTGAGAAAAAGGAAAAAGAAGGTTTATTGCTTTGCTAGCAAAGGATAAAACCAGGGGACTCCTGTCCCAGAGTCTGTGATCCTCAAAGTTATTGTATTAATAAAGTAAAAATTTAAGAATTTGTGTCAAATGAGAGATTCAGTCCAAAAAACAAAAAAACATAAAATGATTTCAAAAAATCTGAGAGATTTAAATGGAGAGCTAATATTTATTAAATATATTATAAAATGAAATAAGCAGTCATTAAACAAAATTGAAAACTGTTTATAAATTTAAAACATTAAAATATAAGAAATAGGGACTGTTAAAAAATAAAATGAAAAAAAAAGCTATAAAGAGAAGAACAAAAGCGCAGATCTTTCCTACCAGGTAGTCAATCCAAGGCTCTACATGTTGGTAAATAATATACATAAAACAATTTATTTTCCTGGAAATAGCAACAATAATAACATCTCATTGAAAAGTGGAACAGAAATGCTAATCTTCATTCTTTTTTTTTTATTTGGTACCAGGGATTGAACCCAGGGGTACTTAACCATTGAGCCACATCCCAGTTCTTTTTATATTTTTTAAATTTAGAGACAGGGTCTCACTATGTTGCTTAGGGCCTCACTAAGTTGCTGAAACTGGCTTTAAACTTGCAATCCTCCTGCTTCAGCCTCCTGAACTTCTGGGATTACAGGTGTGTGCCACCATGCCCTGCCTAATCTTCATTCTCAAGAAATTGTTAAGAAGAGAGGTCGAAATCAAGCTTTGAATCTTTTCCCTTTAAAATAGCTTTTTATGAAAAGATCTAGACCCTTGAAAGTAAAACATCCACAAAAACCACACAGTGGATAATCTTTTGCACTGATCTAAGTAAGCTGCTATCAAGTGTTCTATTTAAAGTTTTCAAGAGTCTTTTCTTTCTCAGACTCACATGTTCCCCACCATGTTTTACATAGTACTATTAAATATGTTTAGGTTTTCTATGTGGTTCATGAAGTCACAAAACAACAGGTCAAAGTAAAGTTCTGAGGACCCAGAAAATGCAAACAGCTTTTTGTTTGTTTCTTTTGCCAGATTTTGTTTCATCTTAAAAGTTGTCATTCTTTCAATGATCAATCCCATCAAAATTGAATAATGCTTAAAAGTCATCTCATATATACTAAGAAATTTTCCTGAAGTGGTATTAACATTTCGTGAATTTTCCATTTATTTTTGAACATTGACAGTTCAAAGACAGACTTAATTTTTTTATGTTTCTTCCCAGTTAAGAAAAAGGCCATGCCCTAACATTTGTTAGAATAAAAAAGGGGAAAACATGAAACTTTTCTCTGCAAAGTTGAATCATTTTTTTTAAACAAGTGAAATGCTCACTTAGAAGATGACTAATATATTCCAGTTGTTTATCAGGAAGGTTTTGAAAAGAAATAATATTTGCTTTGAGCTTTATGTGAGAAATGGTTCTTGGATTATATAACAGAGTTTTGAGAAAACATCAATGTCCTTAAATTAAAAATTGCCCCCGTGGAAATATTCATAGATATATTTTTAAAATATCTCTTTTGAAAACCTGTTTGGGGTGTTAGATAGTCTAAGGAATGCAGAGGCTATCATCTAATTCACACATTTAAGTTGAATTCAGACTTACAATTTTTTTTAAAATCACTTCAGCAACTTCTTATATAGGAGAGGAAATATCAAGGGATAAATAGACAAGATTCATACACATCAATGTTAAATATTCAAATTATCCAGATCCAACTTGTGAAGCATCTTCAGTTAGGATTCAACTACTAAACATTGAAATGTTATGCCTTTTCACACATCTACTTCTGGTTTGTTTATTGCTTGGTTAGTACCAAGGATTGAACCTAGGGTTCTTAACCACTGAGCCAGATTCCCAGCCCTTTTTATATTTTATTTTGAGACAGGATCTCACTAAGTTGCTAAGGGCTTTGCTAAGTTGCTGAGGCTGGCTTTGAACCTGCAATCCTCCTACCTCTGCTTCCTGAGTCACTAGGATTACAGGCATGCACCATCACGCCTGGCTGCCTCCAGATTTTAAAGAAAATGTATTTCATTGTTTTAAGGAGACAAATAATACTGAAAATTAAAGATGAAAAATTCACATTCTACCATTCTGAAGCTGCCGTTTTCAATATTGGCTGAAACCACCTCTGCATCTCTCAACACAGCATGTCTCTGTGCAAAAATACATATAGAAACTTGGATACATGAATGGATGGATGGACAAATAATTTAAAAATTTATTTTATAGGAATCATAGTATAGATGTCATTTTAAATAAAACTTTAAATTCACTTGACTTTTCATAAAAGAAAGAGGAATTGATAAAGTTAAATACAGAGTGAGAGAGAGGAAATGGGAAGAAGCCAACCAGATAAGGAGATAGAGACAAGTACATGAGAGGACAGGGAGGAGATTGTAACAATCTTTGGAAGGTAAAGTCATTTTTAAACAGCCAACTTTGATATTATCTCTAGTGTCTCCATGTAGAAAATATGAATGTATTATTGCTCATATACCTCATTTGAATAACATTAATATTTTCATATTGTATATATGTATAACATCTAAGTTTCATTCTGTAACTTCAGGTGGAAGTTTTATTAACACTTTTGTATTTGACTAGATTCAATGTGCCTCATGGATTATGGACTCCTCAGCATTTATTTCAATTTTTTAATGTTTTCATTAATGCATTATGGTTATCCTAATATTAGGGTTCACTTTGACATAAACATACATGCATGGAATTTAATTTGCTCCACTCAGTCCCCAATACTTTGCTCCTCTCTTCCCATCTTCCCCTGTTTTCTCTTTATCTTTTGATCAGGTATTTCAGAGTCAAGTTTTTTAAAAAAAAATCTCAAAAAAAAATCCCTAAAATTGTATTGTCTTATTTGTTCTTGTTTGAGAAAACCTGCTATTGTCTTCATACATAATGTTTAAAATGGCTACAGAATTCTTGCGGTACACTTGTATTTCCTCAGAACATGTAAACATTATTTCATTGCCTCTTACATTGAACGTTAGAAATGACCGCATCTAGCTTCATGATCTCCCTCTTACTGGGTGACTTTTTGGCAGGGGGTTGGTGCTTGGGGTGGTGGAAGAGGGTGGATGTGTATATTCACTTGGTTGACCAGAACATGTCTGGGCATTGACTCTTCCATATCAAATTTGCTTGAAATACAGCCTGTTCTTTTAATGTTCATATTCAGGTTTTTTTTAAAAATTTGGAGGAAATATACTACAGATTTAAAATACATTTTCTTTTGCATTTGTTGGGTCTCTAATACATGGATGTGAATTTTCTTAATACTGGATTCCTTTTGTCCCACTTTTCCACTTGTTTTTTTTTAATTCTGTTAATCATTTTAGCTTTCAGAAAACCAGAATTCACTATGTAACCCTCAACATTTTCCTCCATATAACTTATTTGATTTTTAGACAAGTCAATTTTGTATCTATTCCTAAATTGTGTATTGTTATATAATTGTGCAATTTTGATCCTCAGTTTGTGGTCTCATGTCTTTAACAGCTATTTTAATTTCACCTCATCTTCGAGTTCCTTTTACACAATTACTATTCTCAATATATTATAACATGAAGTAATTCTAAGGAATTCCATTTTTCTTCTGTGTTAGATGTTTGGTAATCCTTTCTTTCTTTGTCTATGTTAGGAGCTCTAGAGAGAAGTTCTGTCCTCATAAACATGGGAGACCACATTTGCTTTCTTAAACCCTATATCTGAGATCAGATTGTTTTTCTTTCAAAGTTGAACTTTGAGCTACATACATATTATCTGTTTCTGTCTCTGTCTTGCTAGTTTTTAAAGATGATTGTATGTCATTAGCATATTTCCTTTCCTGGATATTGTTGGTAGTGTTTTCCGTTTAGATAACCATTGGTTGCTCATTTTATTTAGTACCAGTGAAGAAAATTCTAGTACTATGAACATATTTTAGCCATCCAACCCAGAAATCCCTCATCCCTTTGCACATACATTGTCAAATGATTTTCCAAACACCAAGTATATATAGATGTGTGTATATGTGTATATGTGTGTAAATGTATATATAGATATGTATACATATATGTATAGATAGAAAGATTGTGTGTGGGTGTGAGTGTGTTAATGGGATTGAACTCAGGGCCTTATACATGCTTGGCAAGCATTGTACCACTGAGCTATATCCCCAATCTGTTTGAAAATTATATTTTATTTTGAAACAGGATCTCCATAAGTTGACCAGCCTGACCTTGAATTTGCAATCTTTCTGCTTCCACCTCCTAAGGAGCTAGCATTAGGCATGCACCATGCCTGGCTCTCAAATACTACATATAATTTTCAATGACTATTATATTTCTGGGACAATCATGCTCTCTGATTTGTAGCATTAAAAAAATCTTCCATTTTTAAAATGTCTCCCATTGTTGCAGGACAGTGTTTAAATATTTACCTGGACTTTTATTTTTGTTTCTTCTCATTATTTAAAGCAGTTCAAATTACTTTTGGAATGTCTCACCAGAATAAATAGAAGTTGCTTTAAACATATACATTTCACAGAGACAATTTTTCCTATTTCTGTTGTTACTGACTGATAAAAGCTATATGTTTGCATTGTGCCACAAGACAAGTTTTCTTTCTTTTATAGCCCAGACCCAGCCTGTATTTAAAATCTCTTCATGTATTATTCATTTCAACATTAGTTATTATAATTTATTGCTGTAGAGCTTTAAGTACTTGCTTTAATACAGTGGTTACTATGCCACCTCCATAATAAATTGACAATTTATATTTTATTTTTAAAATTAGAGATTAAAAATTACATATTAAATACTACTTACAACTGTGTCCCAATCATAAGTACTCAGATATATGTAGTTATTTTCTTGGAGCCTTGAAAACTGTAAAAAAAACAAACAAACAAAAAAACATGTTTGTTCTTTCTTTCTTTTATTATTCCTAACTAGTAAGGGTTCCACATAAAAGCATTTTTGCAAAAAGGCTTGGGAGTATATAAATAACTAAATTAGCATATATTGAATACCCTTAACATAATATAGAAAAATAAATGAATTATAGTAACGGATCTGTGATAAAATGCTCAAATTATTTTATGTAATTAGTAGAAAGCTATATTTTAATACACTCAATAACCATTTTGTCTTTAAAGACTCTTGAATTTTTCCTATTGTCAAAATCTCAGAGATGCAATCTAAAAAGGTAAATAAGTGCATTTTAGCTTCACTAAACATTTTGATATAAAATTTTAACAGTCTTCATTTCAGGATTCAAGCAGACACCATCAATGACACCTTTCTAATATTATGCCTCTGTTGAAAAAGCTACATAATATTCTATTCTGTTTTATAAGTTAAGAACATCATCTTTTCTTAAACAAAAAAGAAGAAGAAGAAGAAGAAGAAGAACTGTAGCCTTCAGTGCTGTACAATGTTAGCAATGCAGGCTGCCAAAGAGTAGACCACTAATTTAAATGAAGTAAATTAATACTGTTCTTGTCTCACATTAATTTTGTTAGGAATTTGTCTCAAGAAGGAAATGTTGGCTCCTCGTGTAGAATGATAAGTTACTTCTTTAGATTCAGTGTCTGAAAAGCCTGGAATGGGATGCACATCATCATTTTTAGGAGCTGTGGGTACTATCTTCACTCAAGACTCATCAAGATGACCAAGTTTAGCATTTAATTAATCCCATTCCTGAAATCACATACTGAATATATGTATATATTCTAGAGTCCAGTCATTACTATGATTTGTTTTTTTATTCATAGGTTAATATTTAATGTTTTGTGCAATCATGATAGACCAAAGCAGAACAAATTATGATATACATTTGTGCAATAACATCTGACAGAAATTGCCCAGAGTAAATATAACAAAAATGCTTTGGGGGAAGAAAGCAATTATCTTATGTTATAATTGAGTGTAGATTTCATAACCTGTATCATTTGTAAAAGATTTCAAAACATGAAATTTAATAACCATAAGTTTAAAATAAATGAATGCTTTCATTCTTTTTTGGTGAAACATTTAATAATGTTTTTCCTTCTGTAGTGATTCCTATCTTTCTAAGTAAAATTTTTTAAAAAATGTTTTATTAAAGGAAAATATATGAAATCCAAAATGCTATTACACAGAGGGGGAAATGTGGATAATGAGAAAACCAATTAAAATCTCAAAGAGTTCTTAATATTTTGATTAAAAATGTAATTGTAGAGGACACTCTATCATATATTGGTTTTTGAGTGGTACAGCACTCCTATTTGCCCAGCCTGGTAATATTCTTAGTGTTTGTCAACTTGGAAATTTATGTATTTCAAATATCTGTTTAACACCACCTATGGAATTTCTAACATGAACTTGAAAAAAAAATTTTAAATGACGTAAGAAGGATTGAAATTGCACATTGAAAAAACTTTTTCCAATTTATTAGAAAGTGCACTTAAACATGATTAAGAGTAAACAGATAACACATATATGGTTATGATGTTTACTTCCAATCTCTCTGTACCAAGAAAGCACTAACATGTGAATTTTCTTTGACTCAGTCCTGTGCAGATCTTTTATTAATTATCTTAATTATTAATTCTACACTGTCTACCCATTTCTTGCTGTGATTGTTTTGTAATGATCTTCATAAGAATGGCTAATTTCTCCTAACAAGACATCTTCTAGAGACATTCTGTCTTTGGTTGATCAAAAAGTGTGTGCAGAGGCTTCATCAACTGTCTGTATTGTTTGCTGCTTTCTTCTGTTGGGTGATCTGCAGACCTCTCAACATGGTTTGGAATTATTTTCTGGAATTATTTTCTCACTATTTAGTTTGTATCTTTGTAGATTCAAAGCTGAGCTTCTGGAGCTGGGGATCAGTCTGTAAGAACAGCCCTTATCTTAGTGAAAAGTTTGGCTAAGGAGAAAAAAAAAATGCCTTGCCTATGCTAAAATTTTGGAGACTTAGAGTCTGAATTGCAAGATCTTCTCCACTGCGTATTTCCTTCAACTCCAAAGCTAGGGTACTCCATTCTAACTGGGTTTTATTGCTTTGCCTTTATGACTTTATACTTGACTCCTCTCTTCTCCTCAGAGCTGCATACTTCAGGGTCTTTGTCTTCCTCTCTACTTGGAGGCAGTGACTTGTTTTGATGGAGGAAATCACTGAGCAGGGCTTCACCTCACTGCTTCACCCTGCCCCAGGAACTCCTTTCATGTACTCTGCTCCTACAAGCAGCTTCTCAAATGTGTTTATCTGTGCCTACAGAGCTAGGCCCAGATAGGACAGTTTTGTCAGGAAAGAAACTACTTAGAAGTTTATTTTTACATAAAGGAGCTTCCTCTCTGCCCCTAGCATTTTGCTGTATGTTGCATTAGCTAATAGTCCTTTTGTGAAAGCTTAAGTATTCTGTTTTACTCTTTGATGCCTGCATTAGTAGACACAAACTCTAAATGTCTTTTAATATCTGTGTCCATATGATTGTGTACCAGGCTTTTTTTTTTCTTGAAAGCCAACAGCAAATTTATTCTTTGAGACATAAAGTATGGATTTGATTTCTCCTTGAGAAATTCAATCCTTCTCAGATTTTAAGTATCAACACTTATAAAAGTAGTACATTAGGAAAAAAGACAGAGAAGGAAATGATAAAAAATGCATATGAACTGGAGGTATCATTGCAATTTATTTACTTATTTACCTAATTTTTTAATTTATTTTCGGTACTGAGGATTGAGCTCAAGGGCACTCAAACCTCTGAGCCACATACCTAACCTTATTTTGTAATTTTTTCATTCTTTAAATTTTGTTATATATGATAGCAGAATGCATTATAATTCATATTACACATATAGAACACAATTTTCCATATCTCTGATTGTACAAAATGTAGAGTCACACCATTTGTGTTTTCATACATGTACTTAGGGTAATGATATCCATCTCAGTCCACAGTTTTTCCTACCCCCATGCCTCCACCTTTCTCCTCCCTTCCCATTTTCTCTTTGCCCTATCTAGAGATCATCTAATCCTTCCATGCCCTCCCCACATTATGAATCAGCAGCCTGAAATCAGAGAAAACATTTGGCATTTAGTTTTGGGGATTGGCCTAACTTAACTTAGCATTATATTCTCCAGGTCCATCCATTTATCTGCAAATGCCATGATTTTATTCTCTTTTAATGTTCAATGATATTCCATTGTGTACATTTTCTTTATTCATTCATCTACTGAAGGGCATCTAGGTTGGTTCCACAGTTTAGGTATTGTGAATTTTGCTGCTATAAACATTGATGTGGCTGTGTCCCTATATTATGCTGTTTTAAGTCTTTTGGGTATAGACCAAGGAGTGGGATAGCTGGCTCAAATGGTGGTTCCATTCTCCATAGTGCTTTCCAGATTGGCTGCACCAATTTGCAGTTCCACCAGCAATGTATGTGTGTGCCTTTTTCCCCACATCCTTTGCAACATTTATTGTTTGTATTCTTGATAGCTGCCATTCTGACTGGAGTGAGATGAATCTTAGAATGGTTTTGATTTACATTTCTCTAATTGCTAAAGATGTTGACCATTTTTTCATATATTTGTTGATTGATTGTATAGCTTCTTCTAAGAAGTTTCTGTTCAGTTCCTTGGTCCATTTATTAATTGGGTTATTTATTTATTTTTTAATGTTCAAACTCTCTAGTTTTAAATACTGGTAAATACAGCCCCAAGATTTTTAGTCATCAAATAGGCCCATGTCTTCCATCCTTATGACAGTCTACCAGAGCTGGACCATTGTGATCCATAAAATTAATTTCAACACTTTAAAGAAAAAATAATAACAATTATAATTTCTATATAAATATCTTTATATTATAATATTATTAGTGATTTCTTAAATGAAAACTGCTAAAATAGGTATCCTCTTTAAAATAATCATTATTAAATTAGCAACAATATTAAATAAAATAATTTTGTAAAAGCATGTTAGATAATAACAAACTTTACTCTGCGGAGTATAATAGCAAAATGTTAATATAGTCACCTGTGAGCTAGTTAAATATGTCAAGAAGCACAACCATTTACAGCTATTATTTTAGACTGTAGAACAACAAATTTTTAATTTGCAGTACAAAATGAAACTTTACAAGATGAAAAATCTGTACATATTACCAAAAAATTTAAGGGAGAAGGTATTCGAATTTATTGATTAGCTACCATAGACTAATGATTCTCAAACTTTTGGGGCTCAAAAATTATTGAGGTTCTCAATGTTTGTTTATATGGGTCATATATATCAATAGAAATAAAACAGAAAAATTAAGAGGACTGGGGTTATAGCTCAGTGATAGAGTACTTGCCTAGCATGTGCCATGTCTTGGGTTCAGTCCCCAGCACAGAGAAAGAAAGAAGTGTTAATTCATTAAGAAATAAAAATAGTAAATGCCTGACATAACAACAATGAAATCTGAAAGATTTTATTATTTTATTTTATTTAAATATACAGAACTATAACCGTGAAGATAGTTTTCAAAAATAAACAAGAGGAGAGTGTCACTATTTTATATTTTGCACTTATATTTTATATCTAGGTATATGAGAGACAAACGGATTTCTCTATCTGCTTCTTCATTCAGTATGTTGTGATACATATTATGCTCATGTATAAGAAGAAAATCAAGCTTCATATGATAAGTAGTTTCAAAGGAAGAGTCTTTATTATTCTTTTACAAACTACTGTCAATATTATTTAGTGCTACCTGAAATTGAACAAATGGTTGTTTCTGAGAAGCTAGTTATATGTGAGCTCAGAAGACATATGATGCCGGGTGTGGTGGCACACAGCTAAAATCCCAGCAGCTCAGGAGGCTGAGGCAGGAGTATTGCAAGTCAGCCTCAGAAACTTAGTGAGCACTAAGCAACTCCGAGAGATCCTGTCTCTAAATAAAATATAAAAAGGGCTGGATATGTGGTTCAGTGGTTGAGCATATCTGGTTCTATCTCTAGTACAAAAAAAAAGACATATGATGCACATTGCATTCTCTTATTAAAATCCATTAATCCATTTTGTACTTCAGATAGACCCTGAAAGAGTCTTCAGTGTCCCCAAGGGATTTCTAGCACAAATTTTGAGAACTAGTGTGGTAGTCACTGCTTTTGCAAAAGAAACACATGACAATAAGCAAATCTTATTATCCTTAGTATGAGTCTGATTCTAGTAGAGTTGATTATCCCTGTACTCTATATTGTAGCTGGCCTGGATTTTTAACCCAGAAACATGACTCACAACTATCTGACTACAACATTTCATGTTTTCTTCATTATTGAACAGTCATGCAAAAATATAAATTTGTCCTTTTTATTTTTAAAAGACCACATCAAAATGAACTCCAGTAGTTTCCAAATTGCAGACTACTCATGTTTGATTAAAAACTCAAGTGATCATTACTCCAACATGATTTTTTTATTGCACCTATTTAAGATGATATACAACATCACAACATGATGCTTCAGTATACTTTTTCTGGTTTTGTTTTTGTTTTTATTTTCCAATATTGGGCATTAAACCCAGAAGTCCTTTACCACTGAGCTACATCCCAGTTCTTTTTATTTTTTTTTTATTTTGAAAAAAGATTTCACTAAGTTTCCCAGACTGATGTTAAATGTGCCATCCTCCAGCCTCAGCCTCCCGAGTTGCTGGGATCACAGACATGCTCCACCACACCTGACTATGCTTATCTTCATACATACAAACTTAGTGAAGTGATACTACAGTAAAGCAAATTAACATGCCCATTATCCAATACAGCTTATGTGCTTGCTTTGCTTTACTTTGCTTTCCCAGCCCACTTCCTTCCTTCCTCCCTTTCTTCCTTGCTTCTTAAAGACTCATCATAATCTACTCTCTTAACCAATTACCAGTAGAAAATGCTCTGTTATTGACCATAGTCCTCATGCTGTACATTAAATGTCTTCATGTAACTGCAATGTTGTACCTTCTGACTTACAGCTTCCTATTTCTCTTCCCCCTCTTCTGCCCTTCTGCCCCTTGTAACCACCATTTCATCCTTTGTTTCTGTGTATTTTATATTTAGATTCTACATGTAAGTGAAATCATGCAGTAATTTCTGCATCTGGCTTATTTCACTTAGCATAATGGTTCATCCATGTTCTCACAAATGGAAAACTTTCTATCTTATACAGATACAAGAAATGGCCAGAAAAAAATGCATCAATAGAATTCCTCATTCTGATTTTTTAATTGATTTAAGAAAAATGTTAATACAATTTTTCATTCTAATATTAAAACTTTTTATTAAAATTGCCATATATTTATAAAGTATATGGCCTGTAATGTTTCTTATTACATAATGATTGCAATTAAGTTGAAAGTAATTTGGAATACTTTAGTAGTTAGAACAAATTATGTTGTCATTTTAGGTAAAATGAATATATTTTATTAAAATCATTATGCATTGTAGTTACAATGTTCAATAAAATTTACAAATGTATATTAACTCTAAGTGAAATGCAATTTATGAATTCAAGTTTTAAAAAGCTTTTTATTCAAGTACATTAAAGTTGTTTATTGATGAAAGCAGTTATATATATATATATATACATGTATACACACATGTACACACACATGCATATATCATAGAAATTAAACTCTCTGCTATGTGGTTTATGATGGTTTTGTAGATCGCTGAGTTTTTCAAATGGGTGATGATTATTATCTGTAAGAAAAGAAACTGACTTCATTTAACCACTCAATATCCATTACATTCAACAATACCTTAAAAGAGCACAGGCTTTGTGAAAGGCATCTAATCAACTACAGTTAATATTGCAGGTATACTTGCAGAGTAAAGTAAATTAATGACCTATATCTTATACTAAATCTTTGTGCGTATTAACATCTCTGTGCGGTTGGAGTTGTCTTTTTCCTAAATTATCTTTCAGTTTACTAAAGTTCATGGTAATTCAGCATGTCTTCCTGATCATCTCTTCTCCTTTGTTAAAATTTGTAGATCATTCAACTTAAATCCAAAAGGGATTTACACCATATAATCAAAGTTATTTTATAAGAGTAAAATTTGTTTGTGTAGGTAGGAGCAACTATATGTGAATCTAGTGTGCTAAGCTTATCGCATAGATTTTTAATACTTATTGCACTGTCCACAGCATATTTTTAACTCATTCCTAGATATGGCTAGATCTACGTATAGTTAATTTTGTCATAAAAGTAATGTATTATCAACTGCATTTTGCTATTTTTCCCTGTATATTCCTTCCATAAATAATAACAGAACTTTCATTTTTCAACCGAGGCCATGGTGGCCAGCTGACTAAGTTCTGAGTGACATGGAGGGGAAGTGTACCATTTTCAGGACACATATTAAAGGAAGAAGTGTAACTGTTCAGTTCCTCTCTCCAGCCAGCTGCTTGGAACTCAGAGGTCCCTCCTCGACAGGAAGAGGATGAGATTCATCCCGGAGGGGTAGTGGAATGAAAACTGACATTAGAACCTCAAATGGAGAACAATATGAATGACTTCTCTTTTCTTTAACTCACTGTTATTTGGAAACTATGTTGTGTTTCTTCTGATTAATACTGATTAATATAAGTAAATAGTTGATTGTATGGAAACAGCATCTTCTCTACTCAAGGTTCTGGCCAGTTCATTTGTTCTGGAAGGCCCTGGATTCAATTAAATCCCTGATGGACTTCATTTGAATTTTAGCTTTCCAGTCCCTGAAGTTTGAAGCATCAGAGCTTTCTAAAGATAGCTGGTTGTCATTAGATAATTAATTTGTAAGATATTATAAATAAGCCAGGTAGTGCTTGAGAGTAGGCTATTTATTATAGCAGAACATTTCCCCCAGTTTTCTTGGGTTTGGATTCCAATTGAAAAATTGAAATAATTTTGGCCTATTGGAAAGGACTCGAAGTAATGATGGATTTGCCTTTCTTTTGAACTGAAATCTAAATCTTGGTCTGTAAAGTTATTCTTCCCCATGGTTCCAGCTTCCTCTAGTCTAAATAAGATAAATAATCAATACATTTTGAGGATTGGTCTAACTGTAGTTTATTGAGAAGTTTCTACTTAGAGGGAGGTTTAAATATAGACTAGTCTTGCTTTTCTTGAATCTTTTGATTATCTTCATACCCACTTCTAACCCATACCAATATTTTGAGGATATTATACATTTCCACTCTTACTTTTATTTAAAAATCTATGTTAGGTAGTAACATAATCTCAAACTTGATTAAAACCTCATTTTCTCTTCTTTTCTGACTATCAAGACGGACATGTCTGAGGGCTGAGGAACCTAAACTGGTGAGAGAATGATCTGCCTTTTCATCCATTATTTCCTGTCGTCATCATCCAGTAATCATCTTTTCTGTGAGGAGAAGATGAAATGGTGATTCTCCTGTGGGGTGGCTATCTGCGTGCTGTGAAGGGCGCTGTAAGATCTTTCTCCTGCTCAGTTTTTCTGGTGTAAAAGTATCAGACTATTCCAGAAATAACCCCTCACCCATCTTCAAAGCATTTACTATGAATAGAGCATTGTCATCCTCTTGTTGTGGGAATCCCTTTATCTAGTGGGCAGAAGTCTTTGGTGGATTACCAGCAGAATCCTCAAGTTCTTCATCCTCAGAGTCTCTGCGCCTATGGAGACTCACACATCTTCCCAGATTGAATGCTGGGCATGTGAATGGACTAGTCTTGCCCCCTCTGTCCACTCCCCCCGCTGTTTCTCTCCAACTCTTTCCAGCTAAAAGAGGGTTGAGTCAGATCAATAAATCTGTTAGGTAAGCATATATCTTACCAAACAACACAATAATGGTTTCCTAATCCTCTCTACCATGGTTGAGACAGGGAATTGTCTAATATCACACACTTTCACAAGACATAGAACTTTCTTTCCACCTTTCTTTTCCTCCATATGTTCACAATATAGATATAAGAATATTTGTGCAATCTCTTGACTCTTAAAGAGCAATGAGGTAGGGATCTGACCCCAATTACAGGCTCACTTGAAAAATGTGGATAATTTAAAAAATTGTTTGTATCAGAGTTTGGCAGTAGTCTCACTCAGCATGTTGTTACCTTTAGGAAGATGTTTGTAGTGGGGACCACATTCTGTTTTATACACAGTAAGATAATTCTCAAAACCAAAACACAAAATTGGTATAAGCAATTATACAGTAGTTTCATGACACAGGTTTAAAGCATATATATTTATTTTTTCTTGCTCCCCAAATGCCTACTTTAAGGGAGCATAGAATGTTGCTATTTATAAGTTCTAATTTGAAAAATCTAGTTTAGGGAACTGTCACACCCTTGATAACTATTATTATGTTTCTCCAAGATATTTACAATAAATATCATAATACACATTTATGCAATATTTCTGTGTAGGCATATTCCATATGCATGATACTATGCAGCCTTGTAATAAAATAATACAAACTCCTGGAAAGGTTGTTACCAAGAACTATTTTATATATCAAATACAACTTTGGAGACAAAAATCTTAGATACTGGTATGCATGCATTTGTGTGTGCACACTTGGGTGCGTGTGTGTGTGTATGTGTTTTAACATCTTATCATCCAAGTATAAAATTCTGTGCTTTGGTTTTCTTGATGCCCTCTCAAAGCAAAATAAATCCTTTCATTTCCAATATATTTCAATGAAACTAATTGAGTTTAAATATTGTATCCTTCTCAACAGTCAACTGGAAGCTAAGGTACATTAAAAAGAAACTAATTACAAGATGCTTTCATTTCAGCCAGGCATGGTGGCACATGCCTTTAATCCCAGCAGTTTGAGAATCTGAGGCAGGAGGATTGCAAGTTCAAAGCCAGCCTCAGCAAAAGAGAGGCTGTAAGCAATTCAGTAAGACCCTGTCTCTAAATAAAATACAAAATAGGCCTGGGAAGTGGCTCAGTGCTTGAGTGCCCCTGAGTTCAATCCTCAGTACCAAAAAAAAAAAAAAAAAAAAAAAGATGCTTGCATTTCAATTATTCTGAATTCATCATTGCAATTACTAATTCCATCCATTTCTTTCATTGGCTAACTATAGGAAATTGACAAAGATTCCCAAATTCATAATCCCATCAGAAGTGTAAATAGTCTGTTTTACACACACACACACACACACACACACATTTAATATCTATAATTTTAACTATGATTAAAACCGTAGCTAAAATTATGTACAGAGAATTTCTGAAATAGAAATTTAAGGAATATTTTTAGTTGTTTTGAGTATGCCAAATGCATGGTTCAAATTTAGAGTGATAATTATATCTACCAGAATTTAAATTTTCTAGATGGATAAGTTGGGAGAGGAAACAGGCATGAGCATTGAAGATCAGTCTAGGCGCTTATAATGCAAAAAATGAAAGTTGACAGTTCAATCAACAAATAATATTTGTAGATCATTCAACTTAAATCCAATGTAAAAACAAAAGTAATATTAAATATAAAGGAAATAAGTAAAAAGTTCAAGTTTTCTACTTATTCACACTTCTGAAATTATTTGTACGTATGAAAAATTATTAAATTCTGGTTTTATGTAAAGGATGCAATGCACACATAGCTTCAAATAAAAGGTCTTATTCTATGGAAGGCAGACTTCCTTAATATAATTAGTGGTATGGTTTTCATTGAATGTCCTGTGTCAGAAACCAGTGTCCATAGACCCAACATGGTGGCTGGTGAGGAAGCAGCACTTTCAGTATCTCCACATTAATGGGATCAGAAAGACCCATTAATATACCTAGATTCTACCTACTGAGGAACTTCTAGCAAAATTCCGCTGAAAGGAGACCTGCCGGGAATTAGTAAGTTTATTAGAGGTGACAGTTTGTCCCAGACAAGTGAATCTTGGCCTTGCAGTGCAGAGGTCCAGTCCCGCCGGCCAGCGCCCAACGGCTGCTGGCCGCCGCCTGCTCGGCTCTGCAAACGGCCCCTCGCGGCCCGGCGCAGGGAGAAGGGTCCCCGCCCGGCTCTGCGAACGGCCCCACCCATCTGGCTCAGAAGGCGACATGAAGGGAATCTAACCAAGCCTTTATGAAATAGCGAACTGGGAACTAAAACCAGAGATTGGGTCAGACCAGAGACAAGCCAGTTCCACCCCTCCCTTCGGACACTCCGGCAAGGAGCCAGGGGCCTGCCATAGCAGAGAGGGGAAGTCACCAAAGTTAGGCCAACGTGATTCCTTCCCAGCGGAATCTACTTTAGCAGGTCTGTGACTCCCACCCACACCAGATACAAACAACCGGGAAACTTCAAAAATCTCTCTGTGGGCGTGACCATAAGGGCCAAGGGACTCCCGACCCCCAACTCCCCGTAATGCCAGTGACATGGGCATGACTATAGGGGCGGAGGGAAGCAGAGAAGACTCCCCACCCCCAACTCCCCCAACCGCCAACTGAGAGGGCGTGACGGTAGGGGCGGAGGGAAACAGAGGACACTCCAGACCCCCAACTCCTCCTACCACCAGCGGAGTGGTCGTGATTGTAGGGGCTGAGGGAAGCAGAGGGGATCCTCGACCCCCAACTCTCATTACCACCAGTGGCAACATGAAAGGTCTTAGCCGCCAGCTTCCGAGGGCATGCCCACCAAAGGGGTCCAGAAAAATTAAACTATTGACTCCCAGACCACAGCTCCACAGCACTGGGGCATAGATGAATGACAGAGAGAGTGCTCAGTCGTTCGGGAAATAGGGCACGCGGTGGGGCTGAAAGTGTAACCAGATCCTTGGGGAACCGCCTCCGGTGAGCAGGACCTGGCTGGCTGGCAGGAGGAAGGGGAGGAGGGGCCGTAGAAGTGAAATGGCTCTGGACCAATGGGATTGAGAGACTCCCAGGAGCCACCTTACAGGGATTGCTGTTGACACATTGAATGCAAAACTCAGCTCGGAGGGCACAGCTTTGCCTGCGGGAAGAGAAGAAATAGGATCTCTAAGACCTAATTTTATTTCTTATTTTATTTTATTTTATTTTTTCTGTCCTGTTTTCCCTCTTTCTTTCCCCTTCCAAGTTTTATTGTTCTTTCCATTCTCCTCTATGCTATCTATCTCCCTCTCCTTCTTTCTTTTCAAGAGCACCTTCCTTCCCCTTCTCCACAACTTTCATCCCAAGCATTACGTCCTCCATTACGTGTAACTGTCTAAATGCAAATAGGTGAATGTTTCAAGGCCGTCTCTAGTGCTCCTAAATACCTAGCTACTACCAACACCCTGATCCAATCAACAGTTACTATCCCCCTTCAGTAGAGCAACCTTCTAAAGTAGCCAAGACATACTAACCCTTATACCTTCATAGCACCTAACCTAAAGTCCTAAGAACAAACAACAAATCACTATATGCATACAGAATCCGGAAGCCCTTTATAAATTGAGTGAATCAGCTCTAAAGTACAATAAAGCCCAATATCTCTAGGCATAATCTCCCACCACAAAGGAGAGACAACAGAGATATACAAAGCCAAAACAAATGTATAGGAGAAAGCAGTTACAAAACAGTCAAACAGAGCTGGAAAGTAAAGTGAACAACATCAAAAAACAAGAGAAAAAAGGATTACAGATAATGCAGGACAACGTAAATCTACAGGAGGACCTAGAAGCATCAGAAACATGGGCAGGGAAAGAAATCAAGGCATACCTAACTCAGATGGAACAGAATATTAGAGAAGACATGAGACAGCAAGTCCAAGCATTGAAAGTATATTTTGAAAACCAACTAAACAAACAAATTCAAACTGCAAAGAACGAGCTTTACCAGGAGATAGAGATCTTAAAAAAAAAAAAACCAAACAGTAATCTTAGAAATGCAAGAAACCATAAACCAGATTAAAAACGCTAACGAGAGTATTACAAATAGACTAGATCAAGTAGAAGTCAGAACATCAGATAATGAAGACAAAGTTTATCAACTTGAAAAGAATATAGTCAACACAGAAAAGAAGCTTAAATCTCACGAGCAATCTATCCAAGAGATATGGGGTCTCATCAAAAAACCAAATTTGAGAGTCATTGGGATAGAAGGCGGCACAGAGGTTCAGACCAAAGGAATGGACAACTTATTAAATGAAATAATCCTAGAAAACTTCCCAGAGATGAAAGATGGAATGGATTGCCAAATCCTGGAAGCCTACAGGACCCCAAACATCCAAAACTGTAATAGACCAACTCCAAGACATATAATTATGAAGATAGCCAACATACAGAACAAGGAGAGAATATTAAAAGCTATGAGAGAAAGGAGGCAGATTACATTCAGGGGTAAACCAATTAGGTTAATGACTAATTTCTCATCACAGACTTTGAAAGCGAGAAGATCCTGGAACAATGTATGTCAAACGCTGAAAAATGATGGATTCCAGCCAAGAATACTGTATCCAGCAAAATTAAGCTTCAGATTTGACAATGAAATTAAAATATTTCACGATAAACAAAAGCTAAAAGAATTCGCAGCCAGAAAACCAGCACTGCAAAGCATTTGGGGCAAAATTCTATAAGAAGAGGAATGGAAAAATAATGCCCAAAACTAACAGCAGGAGGTATCTCAGTAAAGGGGGAGGAAAATAACCAAAAAGTAAAAACTAGCCAAACTAAACTAAATAAATAAATAAACATGACTGGAAGTACAAATCATATTTCAATTGTAACCTTAAATGTTAATGGACTAAACTCACCAATCAAGAGACACAAGCTAGTAACCTGGATCAAAAAAGCAAATACAACAATATGCTGCCTTCAGGAGACTCATATGATAGGAAAAGACATACACAGGCTGAAGGTGAAAGGTTGGGAAAAATCATACCACTCACATGGCCCTTGGAAGCAAGCAGGAGTGGCCATACTCATAGCGAATAAAATCAACTTCAAACCTAAGTTAATCAAAAGGGATAAAGAAGGACACTATATCCTGTTAAAAGGAACCATCCACCAACAAGACATAACAATTATCAATTTGTATGTACAAAACAATGGTGCGGCAACGTTCATAAAACAAACTCTCCTCAAGTTCACGAGTCAAATAGACCACAACACAATAATTATGGGTAACTTCAACACACCGCTCTCGCCATTAGACAGATCCTCCAGACAAAAGCTGAATAAAGAAACTATAGAACTCAATGACACAATCAATAACCTAGACTTAACTGACATATATAGAATATATCAACCATCATCAAGTGGATACACGTTCTTCTCAGCAGCACATGGATCTTACTCAAAGATAGATCATATATTATGCCATAGGGCAACTCTTAGTAAATATAAAGGTGTGGAGATAATACCATGCACCATATCTGATCATAATGGAATGAAACTGGAAATCAATGATAAAAGAAGGAAGGAAAAATCCTGCATCACATGGAAAATAAACAATATGTTATTGAATGATCAATGGGTTACAGAAGACATAAAGAAGGAAATCAAAAAATTCTTAGAGATAAACAACAATTCAGACAAAACATACCGGAATGGAATCTGTGGGACACAATGAAAGCAGTTTTAAGAGGGAAATTCATTTCCTGGAGTTCATTCCTCAAAAAAAATAAAAAACCAACAAATAAATGAACTCACACTACATCTCAAAATCCTAGAAAAGGAAGAGCAAAACAACAGCAAATATAGCAGAAGACAAGAAATAATTAAAATCAGAGCAGAAATCAACGAAATTGAAACAAAAAAAACATTGAAAAAATTGATAAAACTAAAAGTTGGTTCTTTGAAAAAATAAATAAGATCCACAGACCCTTAACCATGCTAATGAAGAGAGGAAGAGAGAAAACTCAAATTACTAACATACGGGATGAAAAAGGCAATATCACAACAGACACTACAGAAATACAGAAGATAATTAGAAAGTATTTTGAAACCCTATATTCTAATAAAATAGAAGACAGTGAAGATATCGATAAATTTCTTAAGTCATATGATCTGCCCAGATTGAGTCAGGAAGACACAATTTAAACAGACCAATAACAAAGGAAGAAATAGAAGAAGCCATCAAAAGACTACCAACCAAGAAAAGCCCTGGACCAGATGGGTATACAGCGGAGTTTTACAAAACCTTCAAAGAAGAATTAATACCAATACTTTTCAAGCTATTTCAAGAAATAGAATAAGAAGGAGCTATTCCAAATTCATTCTATGAGGCCAACATCACCCTGATCCCAAAACCAGAGAAAGACACTTCAAAGAAAGAAAACTACAGACCAATATCTCTAATGAACATAGATGCAAAAATTCTCAATAAAATCCTGGAGAATCGAATACAAAAGCATATCAAAAAAATTGTGCAAGTAGGAATCATCCCTGGGATGCAAGGTTGGTTCAATATACAGAAATCAATAAATGTTATTCACCACATCAATAGACTTAAAGATAAGAACCATATGATCATCTCAAGAGATGCAGAAAAAGCATTTGACAAAGTACAGCATCCCTTTATGTTCAAAACACTAGAAAAACTAGGGATAAAAGGAACTTAACTCAACATTGTAAAAGCTATATATGCTAAGCCTCAGGCTAGCATCATTCTAAATGGAGAAAAACTGAAGGCATTCCCGCTAAAATCTGGAACAAGACAGGGATGCCCTCTATCAACACTCCTATTTAATTTAGTCCTTGAAATACTAGCCAGAGCAATTAGACAGACAAAAGAAATTAAAGGCATAAAAATAGGAAAAGAAGAACTTAAAATATCACTATTTGCGGATGACATGATCCTATACCTAGAAGACCCAAAAGGGTCTACAAAGAAACTACTAGAACTAATAAATGAATTCAGCAAAGTGGCAGGATATAAAATCAACACGCATAAATCAAAGGCATTCCTGTATATCAGCGACAAAACTTCTGAAATGGAAATGAGGAAAACCACCCCATTCACAATATCCTCCAAAAAAATAAAATACTTGGGAATCAACCTAACAAAAGAGGTGAAAGATTTATACAATGAAAACTACAGAACCCTAAAGAGAGAGGTAGAAGAAGATCTTAGAAGATGGAAAAAATGTACCCTGTTCATGCATAGGCAGAACCAACATCATCAAAATGGCGATATTACCCAAAGTTCTCTACAGGTGTAACACAATGCCAATCAAAATCCCAATGGCATTTCTTGTAGAAATAGATAAAGCAATCATGAAATTCATATGGAAAAACAAAAGACCCAGAATAGCAAAAGCAATTCTAAGCAGGAAGTGTGAATCTTGAGGTATAGCGATA
The DNA here is from genome assembly GCF_045843805.1 of Urocitellus parryii. Classification (NCBI taxonomy): domain Eukaryota; kingdom Metazoa; phylum Chordata; class Mammalia; order Rodentia; family Sciuridae; genus Urocitellus; species Urocitellus parryii. The sequence continues at coordinate 87,758,096 of NC_135538.1, read as the reverse complement.
CCAGATTTTAAACTGTACTACAGAGCAATAGTAACAAAAACAGCGTGGTACTGGTACCAAAACAGGCAGGTGGACCAATGGTACAGAATAGGACACAGAGACCAATCCACAAAATTACAACTTTCTTATATTTTATAAAGGGGCTAAAAGCATGCAATGGAGAAAGGATAGCATCTTCAACAAATGGTGCTGGGAAAACTGGAAATCCATATGCAACAAAATGAAGCTGAACCCCTTTCTCTTGCCATGCACAAAAGTTAATTCAAAATGGATCAAAGAGCTTGATATCAAATCAGAGACTCTGCACCTGATAGAAGAAAAAGTTGGCTCCGATCTACATATTGTGGGGTTGGGCTCCAAATTCCTTAATAGGATGCCCATAGCCCAAGAGTTAAATACAAGAATAAACAAATGGGACTTACTTAAACTAAAAAGTTTTTTCTCAGCAAGAGAAACAATAAGAGAGGTAAATAGGGAACCTACATCCTGGGAACAAATTTTTACTCCTCACACTTCAGATAGAGCCCCAATATCCAGAATATACAAAGAACTCAAAAAATTAAACAATAAGATAACAAATAACCCTATCAACAAATGGGCCAAGGACCTGAACAGACACTTCTCAGAGAAGGACATACAATCAATCAATAAGTACATGAAAAAATGCTCACCATCTCTAGCAGTCAGAGAAATGCAAATCAAAACCACCCTAAGATACCATCTCACTCCAATAAGATTGGCAGCCATTATGAAGTCAAACAACAATAAGTGCTGGCGAGGATGTGGGGAAACGGGTACACTTGTACATTGCTGGTGGGACTGCAAATTGGTGTGGCCAATATGGAAAGCAGTATGGAGATTCCTGGGAAAGCTGGGAATGGAACCACCATTTGACCCAGCTATTGCCCTTCTCGGACTATTCCCTGTGGACCTTAAAAGAGCATACTATAGGGATACTGCCACATCAATGATCATAGCAGCACAATTCACAATAGCTAGACTCTGGAATCAACTTAGATGCCCTTCAATAGATGAATGGATAAAAAAAAATGTGGCATTTATACACAATGGAGTATTATGCAGCACTAAAAAATGACAAAATCATGGATTTTGCAGGGAACTGGATGGCATTAGAGCAGATTATGCTAAGTGAAGCTAGCCAATCCTTAAAAAACAAATGCCAAATGTCTTCTTTGATATAAAGAGAGCAACTAAGAACAGAACAGGGAGGAAGAGCATGAGGAAAAGATTAACATTAAACAGAGAGGAGTGGGGGGAGAGAAAGGGAGAGAGAGAAGGGAAACTGTATGGATATGGAAGGAGACCCATTACATATAAGAGTTTGTGAGGGTAAAGGGAAAAAAAAAACAAGGGAGAGAATTGAATAATAGCAGATGGGGTAGAGAGGGAAGGGGAGGAGGGATAGTAGGGGATAGGAAAGGTAGCAGAATACAACAGACACTAATATGGTATTATGTAAAAATGTGGTTGTGTAACTGATGTGATTCTGCAACTTGTATTTGGGGTAAAAATGGGAGTTCATAACCCACTTGAATCAAATGTATGAACAATGATATGTCATGAGCTTTGTAATGTTTTGAACAACCAGTTAAAAAAAAGAAACCAGTGTCATTGCTTCCCTAATCTTCCCATGAGGAAAGACCATTAAATATACTGCCACATGGGCATTATGGATATTATTGGTATTAGGATCTTGCCTTGGAAGAAATTTTACAACTCATCTGGCAGAGTAACCAACTGGTGGTTTGGGATCAACATTTAACCACAGTTGTGGGTGACTTTTTTTGCTATTTTAAATGTTTGGAAATTGCACATAGAAATCTTAATTTTTATCTTCTCTTGAAAAGTAAAGATGAATTTGAGCATGAACTGTGCTTGTCTAGCCACTATCTGGAGCTGAATTAACAATTGATCCCACATTTTCTCCAGATTTCCACCAGTCCTATCATCCCTATTTTCTTTCAAGCTATATGCTCCACTTATTTATTAACTTTGTAACTCCAAAGACATATGACTGTTTCTCCCTGGATTTAGTTCATCTTTTACAGGTGAAAACATTAAGGTCTCATCGATCACCAGAGTTTTCTAGACAATGAAATGCAGTGATTAAAGCATCCTCTACAGAGTTCATCTTTGTGGGTTCAAATCCTAGCTCTGCAACATGAACAAAAAGAATACCTGGCACATTGGGCTTTGTGGGGATATATTGGTAAATATATGTGGTGTAGTTAGAACAATGCCTAACAAATTTTACATTTTGTCTGAGCATTTGATCTTGTTAGTAAACCACTCAATATGAATCAAGTCTCAGAATCTCTGCCCGAAAGATGAGTCCATGTGTAGCCAGGCATCAAATCTAGGTACTGCTCATATAGTCCTAACCATTTTAATTCTCCCTATCGGTTAATCCTACATCTGAGTGTTTGAATGAAAGCCCATATGAACTAGGTGTTTGTGAATTTTCGCTCTTGGACATGTGAATAAACGTTAGTGTTAAAATATAAGAGATCAGACAACATAGTGTGATAAAAAAGAATTGTGCTATTGTTTTGAAGAACAACTGTACTTTTTTAAGTAACAAATTGTGGAGATTGGAACATCATTTATGATATCTACCTTCAATTGTCAAGGACAAGGAGGAGAAATTTTTTTTATTATTTTTAACATTTCTACTTGAAAAATATATAATTAATATGAAAATTTTTAAATGCTAGAGACAAATCTCTCACTGAGGAAAAAGGTGTAAGGCACAAACATGCATATTCTGTCTCTTTCACAATATTCTTTAAGGGTTAACTCAGTGGTAGAATGCTTACCTGACATACATTAGGCCCTGGGATCAGTTGATCAATTTATTATTTTATTTATTATTTATTTTTGCACAGTGTGCAAAAAATATTGCAATAACATCAATATATAGAACTGTATTATTCTCTAGTCAAATTAAATTTGTTTTATCATCTTAAAATCTATGTAAAGGCAAGAGAGAACTTTTTAATGGAGTGTACAATGAATAATATTTTGATAGATTTAGGTCTATTCTTTATTTTGACTAGATTTTTTTCTTTACTAGATCATCTCTGATACTTCAGTTTTGCTAAGGTTCTGTATAACAAATTAAATCATATCTTACTGATTATAAATGACCCCTAAAATGGCTTATAATTTTTGTCATTAAATTTTATAAAATAATTTTCTTTTCTTATACCTTTCATATGAATAAAGCATAAAAATATTCATATGTGTAATGCTTTGACACTTCAGTAGAGATTAGAAAGCATCCTGTAATTCAATTCAGGCAATGTTTTCAGTATTTGTAGCAATCAATGGGTTTCTATTAGGTTCCAGGAAACTAGTGCCTCTTTAAAGATTAGTCTATGCCAGCCTTAGATAGCATTTGTTTGCCTGTGGGAATACTGTGTAATGAGTTAGCCACCTGTTATTTATTTTCTATAATGCAATAGCAATGTTTTTACTGAGAAGAAAATATGGGGAAACTGAAGATAAAAATTATCAGAACGATATTATTATTTGAATAAAAGAAACAACTAAGAAAATTATTTAAAAAGGAAATGTATGTAAACAGAAAGCAAGAAATAGAAGAGCAGGCAATTTGTTGCATTGAAGGCTGATATTAATTTTTGAAACTTTAAAAAAAATCTCCTTAAGTAATAACACTATTATAGTCTCCAGATTAGGATTTGCTGGTGTGTAGTTTTTAATATATTGTATATACCAAAAAGATTGGTTATTGTAAATAGTCTCTTTATTAATCCTGTGATGTATTTTACCTTATCATTTGAAATGTATATAATTCTTTGAAATAACACACTCACAGAAACAAGCTTGTTTTATGGTATATGTGGCTATATTTGCCTATAAGTACAAAACAAATTAAGACTTCAAGGAATTTTCTAGTGTTTAATAGGAAAGACTCAATGGTTTTGTGTTGAAGGTCCATTTTGAAAAATTAGACTTTTAATGTATTTTATTTTTCTTTGATTAAACTCAGCCAAAAATTGTGGGGGATGATCTAAAAAAAGAATTTCAGGAAAAGAGATTAGGAGAAATATATATATATATATATATATAACACTTGAATTTTGAGATTCATAAATGCACTTGCTAAGTGGCTACAGACTGATCCTCCTCCAAGTTCCACAAACCCAAACCACACCTCTTTGTGCTTAGCTATTGGAACAAGTGCTGACTTGGAAAACAGCATTACTGAAAACCAAGAGAACTAAGATAGCCATTTATGAAGTAAGAGTTTGTAATTAACTAGAATTGTGACAGATCCTTCAAGATATCTTAAAATAGGAGGTATTAATATGTAATCTGATAAATGTAATAGCTTTGTATAATGCTGAATGAAGCTCAGCAAAGAAGCTGGATGAAAATAGTTTCTAAACAGCAGGTGAACATGTTCTGGTTTTAGGTTTGGCTACTTTTTTGTGAGATTGTAGTTTGGATTATGGCCATGTTTCATGTATTTTTCTCTCTGAAAGCTAATGAAAATCCTCTCAATGTAATGCCATTAATTCCTGGAGAAGAAAGAACTGGGGCAATATTAGTATAATAGATGTGATTTCTGTAAGTGCCAGTGATAAAATAGTGCATTAGGAATGAGGTTTAAAATAAAGAAAATTAAGAAATGGCAAGTAAAGGTTCTGCTAGTTCTGAAGGAAAGTCCATGGCTTAAGTGCCTTCCATTGTTACTTTTCAATAACTTTATCTTATTTATTTTTTTAATGTGGTGCTGAGGATGGAACCTAGGGCCTCACACAAGCTAGGCAAATTCTCTGCCAACTGAGCTACAACCCCAGCCCCATTGTTATTTTTTAATAATATTGAAATAATAATATATAGTTCCACTTTAAATTATTTATTATGAATGCCCACGGTGAAAAATATAGGATATCACTACAAGATCTAAGCTTCTTCATCAAAGAAGCAATATTAATTGTGTTCACTTTTGTGGAGGGGACAAGAAGGAAAGAAAAATTATGTCAACTTCATTATAATAGGAATTGGTGCTAAATATTCAGAATGTTTATGCTGCATTTTCCTAAAGGTAATACAGTATGTTTAAATGGGCCCTTTATTTTATAAAAGTTTAGTATACACTCTCTCTTTACTTCAAATTAATTAGCAAGACTCAGAAAATCCCAAATATTAAAAGAAAAATCTGAAATTGCATTAGTTGTTGAACTGTATAAATATATTGATTCAGTACTGAAAATCTCCAAATACTGATTGCACACACCACAACAGGAAGTAACTAGAAATTTGACTTTTAGAAATGATGGCCATGTATACTTTGCATGTAACACTATTCGTAAGATTTGTATTTTCTGATATCCATAGGCAAGTATTCCTTTAATAAATGTTGCCATTTATAAACATGCTTTTGGTAAGCATAAAAATGTGTGATTTCACAAAAATATTACTACTGTAACTGTTTTCTTAAGACATGACCTTCTGGGAAATAACATGTTATGCCCTCATGATTTATTATTACATTTCCAGGTAACACTTCAAGTTTCTAGGCTTTACTCTCATAACTGTAAATTCTTTATAACAATGAATTATGGATTATGAATTATGAACTGTAATCTCTTAAACATACAGTTAAAAATTCCTTTCTCAAAGGGCATTTACTCTGGATAACAATCGGGCCTCTTAGTAATAATAAATAAAATTTTTACTGTATCCTGAATTACTTTTCAGTGAATTGATATGTTGACCTTCATATTTTGGCAAACTCTAATATATATATAGCTTAAACAAACCCCTTATGATTTTAGGAAGATTAAGAAGACCAACATTAATATTGTATATTTCAAATATAGAAAGCCAGATCTTGTCAGAATTCTGTATATGAAATTCAAACAAAGCCACTGTTAATTCATTACTAAAATTGTTATTATTAGTTACATTCATGGAATTTGCAACTAGATTGTCCAGTTAAGTATAACTATTACTTTGGTGGAGTCTGCAACTAATTGTCCAATTAAGCACTGATTCATGCTATGAATATGTTCTCATACCTTTCAATCATGATTCATTGATTATAATATTTGGTGCCTGAGCTTCAGAAATCTAAGTCTCAAAGTATGATGATGACCAAGCATACTATGGTGGAACGAAAATGAAGGCCCAAAACAAGCCTGGCTTCCTAATGTCTAAAGTGCACAGCAAACCCTGCATATTAAAGGCTCTCTCTAAAGATAGTAGGCAGTTGCTGTTCCTTCAGAACCTTGATGATCTTCCTACAACAGCAGCCTGGGTGGGTAGAGATGAAGCATTTTCTTCTCTCTCTTTCAAAAGAACATTGGTTCTAAGCTCCCTCTGTTACCAATACTTGTATAAATCAATTGATGAATTTGATAGAGTTAGACAGGAATCATGAAAGTCAGACACTGAACATAGAAACAAGTGGTTTCTCCTAGCTAATGATGTGGATCTAAAATCACTTCTAGCAACAAATGCACATGCCTAGTGAGAACTATATGTTTTGTTTTGTTTCTTGCAGTGCTAGGATGAAACCCAGGACCTCTTACATTCCAGGCAAGTGCTCTACCACTGTGAAAAACCCCAAGCCCCCCAAGTAGCTTAACTAGTATTAGTATTGCAAGTTTAAGAGTAAACAAATGGATATCTTCCTCTGTCAAAAAAGTGGGTTTGAGACCAAGCCTTTCAGATTTGAAGATGTTTTAGTACTTTAAATATCAACCATGTTTGATACTATTTTAATCATATTAAAATAGAAAAACATATTATTATTTCCAGTACATTATTTTGGTGTTAAAACTTTTCCTTTGGAAATTTTATTAAACAGCAGTTTAACATTTTTAAAGATTCAAATAGGAAGTATAAGAAGTATGAAAAAACGCTTATCAATGTGTGCCATATTTTTCAGTAAAATTGCAAGTACTGTTATTTTCCATATATGGGTGTTGAAAGTTAATTTTCTAGTGTTTTCCATTAAATGCTAAAGCCCAAGGTAGAATGAAACTTAATGGAAATTATCTTAGATGAAAATATTAGTTTTTATATTTGGTAATTATTTCCATGTACATAAAAATTAGTAAGCAACTACACAATATTGCATTTAAATATAAATAGCTTATTTATTCATTCATTCAATGAGTATGTATTGAATTTATAGGCTGAGTGAAGCAGATAGATATGTATCTTCCCTCTCCTCTGCCCTCTCCTTCAATCTGGTGATTACCATACACACAGGAGATGAATTGTTCAGCTGAAATGATGTCAAACAGCAAGGGAAACTACTGCTATGTGAAAGACAAAAACTGTCTTGTGGTATATAGAATCTTCTATGTGAGTACCAAAAAGGAACTGTATCAGAGAGATGATTGGGCTTTAATTAACAAATTAACTTAACCACAGCCATAAGAGATGGATGTAGAAACCAAAGTATTATTTTGCTGATGTCTAATATGTAACAGTAGGTAATGATTTTATAGAATGCTCCTGGCACTGGAAATTATCACTAGAAGGTTTTGGTAAATACCTAGTCAAAGCAAAGAGAATAATAGATGATATCAATCAATGGATAATTTTTCTTCCAGGGACTTAGCTGCTGTATATTCCTAGAACACCTTTTTGTTGGCCAAAGTACTTTTGTTTTTCAGGTATTGTTAGTCTTTTTGGGCTGTGATGTATAAATATTGCAAAATGCTTAGTGTGCATTCTTTTTATGGGTTCCCAAAAGCACCATTTGAAAAACATTGAATACATTTTGCATTGTCTTTCTCTGAATGTATCCTGGTCCTTTTGATAATACCTGGGCATTTGAGTTTTTCAGAATATTTACAGGGTGTTATATATTCCATATTGTTGTTTTTAACTAGTTCACTTGTGTGATTTTACTGAACTTGTCTCAATTGGAAAAGTCATTTTGTACACTACACAAAATGCTTAGCAGGCCTGGGGATGTGGCTCAAGTGGTAATGTGCTTGCCTGGCATGTGCAGGGCACTGGGTTCGATCCTCAGCGCCCCACATAAAAATAAAATAAAGATATTGTGCCCACTTAAAAATAAATATTAAAAATCTCTCTCTCTCTCTCTCTCTCTCTCTCTCTCTCTCTCTCTCTCTTTAAAAAAATGCTTAGTAAACATGGGGCTCATGTAACCACTTTAATCTTAAATGTTTAATTATCAAGTGCCTAGTTCAAATCTCTCATTTTGAAAAATGTCTTCTGACATACCATTTTAGTATTATTTTGGTGCACGTGGAAGTACTTTTTTTTTTTTGGCTAAGATCAATGTTTAAATAGTTATAAATTATTTACTGTATTATATCTATATTTCCCATCAGATGACATTCAGAGATTAACTCTTATATAAGACAAATATCTGGGTATAATGAGTGGATTTGTTATAAATCTTCAAGTACTATACATTTTTCATTTCTAGACATTCTTAGGCTGTACCCAACTTTAACCTTTAGGTGGCAGCATTTGAGAACAGTTATAGGTAGAACATAGCCACCATTTCAAAAAATATGAATAATACCTGTGTTGAAAAGAAAGGACTTATAATTTGTTATTCTTTTTATTTAAAGTTAAACTATCTCTTATCAAGCCTAGTAGTCTTATAATCTAAAATTCCGAAAAGTACTTTCATAACCACACAAGGCGACTTTACCCATAAAAAGCCCATTATCTTTTGCAAAGCCACGTGTTCATGACTTACACTTTTCGATGAGGGCAGGTTATCTTCCAAATAGACCTTTGTTCCCAGCATATCCCCAATTTTAATGGATCTGGGCTAATTAGACATCTAAAAATTCTTTCTGAAGTATTGAAGATAAAAAGACATTATCTTCCTTCTTGCAATTCATTGTTTTAAAAGCACTTACATTTGTAGTGAGAGATGAAAGGGGAAATAGAGTTTAAAACTAATTTATATCAAGGCTTTTGGTTAATAGTCCATCTTAGTTGTTAACTAGAGTAATCATCACGAAAGAAATTTTGTTGAATAGCAGACTACTCAATTTATCTGATCTATCAATCCAATCTTGTTTTCTTTTTAAAAAATTGGAGTCAAGCAACTTTATTTCACTAGTCAAACACCTAATTAGAATCAGGCTATATATGAATAACTTTATTAAGAAATATAATCATGACTGGAATCTATTATATTTAATGGAATTTGAGTATTTAATTTTTACAAGGATCATGTCAGCTTTTCCATGACTATAATTCTTATTGCTACATAATTAATATTTTTTTCATTACATGAAACCAAAAATTGCTTTCTTTCATTTTCCTCCATTTTCATTTTAATATATTTGAGGCAATCTTTTAGGATAACTTTTATTATAGTTAGTTTTGCTTTGATCTTTATGCTCCAATATTTTATTCCAATTTAAATTCAGGAGATTTTATTAAGTGCTTATTTCAATAATATAAGAAACATAAAATTTCAAGTAACTCAGTCAAAACATGTCTACATGGGCCTGGTCCAGAAGGGTATCTGTTTTGGCCTTCTAAAATATTAAATAGTTTTGTGGAAGGTGAAATGCTTATAGTGACTTTCACTGATTATTGGTAAAATTTTTAAAAACTTTCTCATTACCTAGTAATCATATAAAAAAATCAATATTTTTAGACATCAGTTAAAACATAGAAATGCTTCATGGTTTATATGTTTGGATCTGTGCTATTTATGTCAATGAAAAATAAACAGTACCTATAGATCCAAATGCAGGGAAATGGGCAATCTATTAATTTACGTTGTGAAATGCGTGTGGTCCCAATAAAGGTACAATACAAAAGGGTTTTTACTCTGAAACTTTTAGTTTTTGTCATGGTTCTATCATTTTCATGAGATGCTAAAAATGATTTATGCAAGAGAAAGGACTTATTGATTTATTAACTGAATTTTTCAAGGATTTGGTGACTAGGTCCAGGTGCTCAAATGTCAGAAATATGACTCTGCATCTTCTTTCTCTACTTTCCTTTTGGATGCCTTCATTCTTAGTAAATCTGTTCCAACTGATGGAAAATAAAGAACGTTTTACCACTCCTGACCAGCATCCCTGCCAGAGAAAGCACAAGAATACATCTTTGAAGAAGGATCAGTGAAATTTCCAGTGGTGCTTTCATTTTCTCAGTCTGAGTCACAGCCCTAACCCTGGATTCATTATCAAGAGGAAGTGGGTTCTGATCTGTGATTGGACATATGTGTCTTGACTCAAACAATGACACACACAGCTAGGATTACCCTCAACCAAACAATGTGAATTATGCTGGAGGAAATGTGGTCTTTTTTATTAGAAAAATGAGCATATGTAAATGCCAAAGATCCAAAACAATAGATATTTATCAAGTACTTATAAAAAATCAAATAATAAATAACAGTCTCCTTCGCACTAAAAGAGACAGAGAAAGAGATTGGGGAAATAAAAATAAAATGGATGAGTTTACTGTTTCTGAATCTCATTATGATCACATAGGTCATAAATAAATCAAATATCAATAACTAAAGCCAGTTACCAAAGCAAGCCAATTAACTGTAATCAAACAATTAAATGCAATTCACATTTCTGCATATTAATACTATATTACTAAAATTTTTCACCTATATTTAAAATAGCTTAGTGATAAAGCCTTTTTAATATCATTGGCTCATCATATTGACATAATAAAATTGCAGGTGTATCTCTGAATATTATTTTAAAAGTTTTATCATACATAAATTCTGTACAACTATAATTTTTGTCAAAGGGAGATTAGGGATGAGGGGAGTACCTCAAAATTGGGATTTTGGAGATAAAGTAACAGTAGAATTTAAATTCTCTGAATTTCTTCTAACTATAATTGTTATAAAACCTCAATATTCCTAAGCCAAACTCTATCTATAATGCTAACTCTAGTCCTAATAGTAATCCTTAGCCTAAATCAAACACTAACCCTATTACTAACCCAAACCCTAGCCCTCATTCTATCTCTAAACCTAACCCAAAACCTAACCCTAATCTTCACCCTTATTCTGACCATAACACTACTTATAGGTTTAAACCTCACTCTAACCCTAAACTGAATTCTGAAACTAGCCCTACCAGTAAATTTTACCTAAACCTAACCCTAACACTACCCCTAGACCTAAACCTAATCCTAAATCTACTGATAACTCTAGCCCTAGACCTAAACAAAAACTTAGTCCTAGCCCTAACAATAACACTTAACTTAAAACAAACAATAACACTACCCCTAGACATAACAATACTCCTGATTCTGGCTTTCACCCTAACTCTAATCAGAACACTGACCCTGACACTAACACTAAATCTAGCTCTAACACTGACTCTAACCAAAATCTAAACCTAACACTAGACCTAGCCATAACCCTAACCCTAAAACTATCCCTAATTAGAACCCTAGATCTTACATTACCGATAGCACTAAAACTAGATCTAAACCTAACACAAAACCTAGCACTAATCCAAGGCCTAAACCTACCCTAAGCATAACCCTAACCCTAAACCTAGCCCTAACCCTAAGCCTAACCCTCACCTTAGACCTAAGCATAGCTCAAAGCCTAAACTTTAACCTAAACATAACCCTAGTCTTATCCCTAACAATAACCCTAACCCTAACTCTAACCCTAACACTATATATTACCCTTATTATAACCCTATTCCTAATGATAACTATAGGCCTAACCCTAACCCTATCACAAACCCTAAATCTCTCCATTACCCTTAACCTACCCTGAACCTAAACCTAACCATATTCATTACCCTATACGTAACTCTAACCTTAATGCTCATTTGAGCCCTATCCCTAAATCTTAAACTAATACAAACCATAAACTGACCCTGAACTTAAAATTAATCCTAGATCTAAAACTGACCCTTACCCAAAACTTAACACTTACAGTAGACTAAGACATAGACCTAATTCCAAATCTAATCCTAAATGTAACACTAGACCTGACATTATCCCTAGCCCTAATTCTAGACCTAACCCTACAACAAACCCTAGCCCTCAACCTAGCCCTAAACCTCATAACTGTTAACCCTAAACCTAGCCCTAATCCTAATTCTAACAATCACTCTACCTCTAATCCTAGCTATAACACATCCCTTTCCCTAAACCCTAAACCTAGTCCTAATGCTATGAGTAAGCTGAACACTAATCCTAGTTCTAATCCTTGCCCTGATTGAGCTCTATCCCTAAATTAATCATAACCCTAGCCCCAAGACTAACTCTAACTCTCGCCTTAGCCTTATCTTTAGTTCTATCCTTATCATTTACCATAACCCTAAACCTAGCCCTAACCCTTGCCCTATCATTAGACCTAGCCCTAACCCTAGATCTAACCCTAACTCCAAGTCTTAACATAACCCTCAGCCTAAGCCTAACACAAACACTAGCCCTGACCCTAACGCTAATCATATAACCTAGGACTAAAACAAAACTAGGCAATAGAGGGTGAAGATGTGACTCAAGCGGTAGCACATTCACCTGGCATGCACAGGGTGCTGGGTTTGATCCTCAGCAACAATGAAAATATAATTTAAAAAAAGATGTTGTGTCCACCAAAAAATAAAAAAATAAAAATATTAAATCTCAAAAAAAAAACAACAAAAAAAAAAAAACCTCAATATTTGGTATAAAATGTGACTATAAGTTCAGTTTCCTATTTCGGGAGATAGGGGTATAGTACACTGGTTTTTGTGAAAATTAGAGGAGACATAAATTCACCACAGAAACTCACAAATTGAGAATTTTTACTACTATTGTTATGCAGATAGCAGTCTTGTGGTAAAGGTGATTTAAATTAAGTACTTTTAGTGACATAAAAATCAAATCTTTTATATAGTATATATATATATATATATATATATATATATATATATATACACACACAAAGTTAAACTAAGATTCAGTATATTCTTCCAAATGTAAACTGTCACGATTTTTTTAGGCACACCTAAATTAAACTCTTAGTTTTCTTCTTGAAATTGACTTATTTAGGAAAATTTCAAGATTAAATAACAGCTGCTGAAATGGACAGAGCATTTGGAAATGATCAGGGGAGCTGTCCTGTTTCTCAATGACCTCATGGTTCTGTTGCCTGCCTCCTTGTGTTCATGATTTTTTCCAATTCCATGAATCTGCTAACACTATTCAAAGAGATCCCTCTTGTACTAAAAATACTTAGCTTTAATAAGTACTTCATACACATAGGTATTGAAAAATATTAGCAAAGTAAATGAGAGAATTAATCAATGTTTCGATATGCACCTTTTCTAAGTTCAAACTGTGAACTGCCATTGGGCTTGGACTCATATTTTCCTCATGCACTTTCCAAGCCATTTGGCAGTGTCAGTTGATCTTTATGTTCAGTAAAATTCTGAACACATGAGCCAAAGCAGATATTGGGCTTTTCAGATTTTCTTCTGGCACTTTTACCCAATTAAATTATACTCAAAATGTCTCTACATGGCAGTCTAACAAATTATAAAATGAAAACCAATTACAATAAAATGGAATTGGATGCATCGTAACACCTTGATAACAGTAGCTAGATATGGCTGGATTGCTTGAAAACTATTAAAATGGAAAGATCTCTCAATCAAGGGACGGTGGTATATTATCGGAAGGTTTTTAATACCACAGATCCTGACTTTTCACTTCAGATAAGCACATCCATTGCTAGGGGTTAAGGGAAGTATGTGGGGATCTAGCTAGTGGATCACCATCTACTAGGCAAGGTTGAATCGGTACCATAGCTGTCCCCATTTGCTAACAATTCCTGTCCCTTTTCTATTTGTCAACCTTCAAATTTCTATCCCTTGTTCTTCAGTCTCAGTGTGTGCTACAAAGCTCTTCATGATTTTGTCGAGGCTCATTCCTATACACTCATCTGAGATTTTTTTCCCTCCCAACTCTCATATTGCATTACTTTGAAATTCCACCCATTTCTCTAATATAGCATGCTATCATTTTTTATTAAGGACCTACCCTACCTGCCTAGGTTCTTCTTACTCATCAAGGCTCATTTTGCAATATGCCTTCCTCAGAAAGTCTTCTCTGCCTAATGATACAGTCCCCACCTCAACAGATCATGGCTACTTCTTCATATCAGAGCCCTGGAACACAGTATTGTAGTTGCTTGAAACGTTTATCTCCATAAGGACAAAGACTGTGTTTTCTTTTTCCAGTGCTTAGCACAATGCTAGCATTTATTAGCCATATGTTGAATAACTATGTTAAATTTACAGTTTTTCCTCAGTGAGTATTGGTGCTCAAGGCACCATAGTGGGCAATCCAAGGATGATGGTCCTCTTCTTTATGTAGCTATCACTTAATGTGCATGTATATTTGAGATAAGTCACAATACAAATCCAATTATAAGGCAACATACAGAAGTCAAGGAGGGTCAGATATCATCAATTGGCTATGGGATTTAGTGTCAGGGATCAGAAATCATGTACTTTTTCAGAGATTAGCATTCATTGTGGTTCCTTTTGATTCATGTTTTAGGACATAGCTCTTTAATAATTAACTTTCAATCATCCTTTTTGATAATCGAATGAAACATTCTTTGTTTCCTTTATGTTGTGTTTCAGGGGAAAGTAGTAAATATAATTATCATAGTCATCTGTTCCATATAAGTTGACACACTATTAGATATATATTCAAGTATGACCATAATTATAGTTTTGGGTTTTTAGGCAGTTACATCTAAATTTTTCCATGCACAAGTCAGTGATTATACAATCTATTCCTAATTGCTTGTGTGAAAACTATGAATCCTATTGTATACTAACTATTGTGTCCTCCTAGGTGTAGATAATCTAGATCCATTAGTGACCTTTAATATTCCATTATGGGTTATTTGACTTTGATTTAGAAATGTTACATTCCCATTCATTTCATAAATATTCTCTAATGCTTTTTCTCAACTGTTACATAATATGGATTTTATTTCTACAGAAATTATGGATATTATAAGTAATTGCTCTATTACCATGAGGAAAAATATATTTAGATTATAGAGTCCCAAGGTATCTTTTTAAAAAAATCTTCTGAGGTAGTGATTCAATATTGGTAATGTTTGTAGTTTGCATACAAATAATAGTTATTATACCTTCATGTATAACATTTAAGCCACAGGATACTGAAATTCTCATTTCCTTTTGGGAGTTTTGCATGTAAATGTGGCACAGTTCTTCTATCTAAAAAGCTACAGATTTCCATTTTATTGTGTTAATCATACAGTGAAATGATAATGTTTTGGTGTGTTTTTTTTATTATTATCTCAGAGTCTTAAAAGAATCCTACGTTTCCTTCACAATGTGTCATTCATCTTATACTGTTCTGTAATAATTTCCTATGGAACTCTCTAAACTGAGCGAATGGGATAAACTGCTTTTTCTATAGCACCCGCTAGACTCCTCTTACTTTATGTCATGCCAGACATCAAGTTGATGAAAATTATTTTTAATAATCCCTATAGTAGTATACATTTCCCTCCTCTTCCTCGCTTTTATTTTATTTTTAATTTTTTTTTCTGCTTTTCTGAGGTGAGGTCTGACTATGTTGGTCAGGCTGGATTCAAACTCATGGATTCAATGATTCTCCCACCTCTCATGTAGCTGGGACTAAAGGTGTGTACCATTGCACTCAGCTGCTACTTTAATTTTAAACAATTGATGAAATATCTAGGAAGGCTTTTTGAAATAATGTGATATTAAAGAGT
Source organism: Urocitellus parryii (assembly GCF_045843805.1). Classification (NCBI taxonomy): domain Eukaryota; kingdom Metazoa; phylum Chordata; class Mammalia; order Rodentia; family Sciuridae; genus Urocitellus; species Urocitellus parryii. The sequence continues at coordinate 87,742,330 of NC_135538.1, read as the reverse complement.
CTCTTAATGTTTATTTTTTTTATTTTTGGCATACCTTCTAGGTAAGCACATAATCTACTTAACTGCTATTTCTTTTAGTGGGTCTATAAGTAAGAAAAAGAACCTGAACTCAGCAAGAAAATATATATGATGGCAAATTTGTCTTTCTGAGCTGCTCTATGGAACTGCTTATATAAAAAGGCACTAAAGAGGAATTAAGTTTATTAAGTATCTCATTATCCTAAGATTCTTAATTGACCATGTTATAATTTTTATCTTTTCTATCTATCTCTTAAGGAAATAATTAAAAGAAAGACCAAGACTTTTTCTTCTTAAAGTACTAAAGTTAAAAAAGAAATAGGTACTTTATAATATGTTCCTCTGACATACTAAACTTCATTTGTGAAGTACATTACATTATACAGATGAAAATACTTGGGGCTGGGGATTTCGCTCAAGTGGTAACGCACTGGCCTGGTATGTGCAAGGCACTGGGTTCGAACCTCAGCACTACATAAAAATAAATAAAGATATTGTGTCCACCTAAAACAAAAAAAAACAATTTTTTTTTAAAGAAAATACTGAGGCATGGTAACTTGAAAATCATATGCATTTCATTTAATTAAAATTAGAATTTAATGATACTTGAACTCAAACAAAAGTTTAAGCACACCACCATCTTTGCTGTTCTGACAATGGATGTTTATTTAATGTTATATTATAAAGGACAATAACAGGATGAAGAGAGAATTTGATGGGAACTCAAAGCGTTTGATTTTAGTCCCTGCTTTGTCCCTCACTAAGTGTGGGAACCATCCTCCTCCATCTCAAAAATGAAATCACTGCTGTGAGTAACATGATTTGTAAGGTTCATCTAGTTCTTAAATATGTTTTTTTTTAAATCCATATAAGCTTTAATATTTTCTCCAATTTATTGAGTAAATGCTTTATGAATGTTTCCTTCATGCCAGGCACACAGCTAGAAACTTTCTTCCCTCATAGGCTCAGGATCTAGGGTGAGTAAAACATTACATAACCGCACAAATAAACAGGAACTGTGATAACTGCTGCAAAGACATCTCAGGGAGGGTGTCATGTTGAAAATAATAGGATGAAAACAGATTGAATCAGGACATGTCTCTCTCTCTAAGAGAATAAGAGCTTAAAGCTGAAAGTTGAAAGGGAAGGAAAAAAAGCACTTGCTAAATAATGAAGCAGCACATAGAATTCCAGAGTTTACAGAAAAACCCTAAGGTGAGAAATCACCCAGGGTCCAGGACATGGTCTGAGATGAGGTTAAAAAGAGAGTGTGTAGAAACTACTTGAAGGAAAGAAAATGAAGCCAGAGTGAGGGGCTTTTGTCATAAAACAATGAAAATTTGACAAGGGAGGTAGGGGGAAGAGATGGAAGGGAGCTGTATGCATTACACAAAAGACAAAATTCTGGAAGGGTAAGAGATTCAGCCTTTGTAGTTTGTTTTTATTTTGTAAATTTACCTTTTTATGAAAAGGCTGGTCCTCAGGGAGATAATTTCAGACATGAGTACAGGTGGAATTTTAACATCCTGAAATGTTTTTCAAAGGCCTCCATGCTGCCTAGGAATATTCATACTCCAATTTTGAAGACTACTGATATGAAACCCAGAGCCTAATTCAGAGGTAGAAAGAAAAGAGACAAATAAGTGAAAAACTAACTCATCATGAAAGATTTAAATAACAGTTTAAGGCAATAATAGAGGAACTATGATAAGCAAGCCATGCATAATTGCCGTGGATAATTATTAAATCAATCATGCAATGACTGGTTCGAGGTCTTCAGTGGTCAAGGAATTCTTTTGGGAGCTTGAGAAACTGGGCAAATTTTAATGTTCCAAAAGGAGGAGGTATGACATTCTAGGACTAACAGTGGCAAACATTTATAAAGGGAGAAAATTGGAAGAGGCTTTGAGGTGACTAGAGTTTGGTGAGATTATCAGGATATAAGTAATTTGATTGAAGAGTATGAAATGCCCATCTTCAGAATTTGCTTTTTAATGTGTTTTAAATTTTTAATTGACAAGTATTAATTGTATATGTTACACAGTTATGGGGCAAAATGTGATGTTTAGATATATATTTACATTGTGGAATGAGTAAATCCAGCTGATTGAATTAATCTCCTAACATACTTATTTTTGAAGTGGAAGTATTTAAACTCTACTCCTTTAGTAATTGTGAAATATGGAGTGTACTATCATTATTAGGTGCTAAGTGAAATAGGCCAGGCAGAAAAAGATAAATATCATACAGTCTCACTTACATTGGAATCTAAAAAAGAACCAAACTCATTAGAAAGAGAGCAGGATGTGGATACCATCAGCTCAGGAAGGAAGAAGGACCTGGAAGAAGGAGATATTAATCAAAGTTCAGTTAGATAGCCTTCAGAATTTGTACTTCACCATGTGCATCATAGAGATGCCTTGTGGGCCTTGGAGTAGGAAAACACTGGACTCACCTTGACTTAATGAATGTCTACAGTGAAATCTTGACAAAGTATTAGAAAGAAGAAATGATCAAATCTAGAGTCAGAGGTACAAAGGGCCATAATAAAGGATATAAAAGTGTGAAGGGAAGACTATTTTTGAGAAAGTAAATGAAAGTGAAACAAAAACAAGAGAAATTGGACTGGGCACTTGTTTGGATTTAGATATACTAGGAAAAAATAAGGGGTTCTACAAAAAGAGAAATTTACATCTCATAAATTTGGGAAATGATTATTGAATAAATCAGAATGTTTGATTAACTATAAAAGGAAAATTGTTAGCAGTACTTTCCAGTGAAATATGTAGCTTACATATCAAGTAGAATTTCTGTGTATCTTAACCCACATACTTTGACTTGCTTGTTGCAAGAGTAGAATGTCATTTCATTCCTAGCAGCTGATGGCACCTGCACTCCACTGCTGTCTAATCCTGATGTGTAGTCTTGCTGGGATAGCAGGCTGGTGTCTACCGTATTCAACAGTATTTACTTACCTACTACTAACTATTACTTTCCATAAACTTGGAGTACAATCCTCACTATTTAGGGGTCAAACTTAATTTTTAACTGTGTTATTCTCTGTCTCTCATCTGGCACTTGCAAGTTGAATATAATGACCCCAATTAATGCTGTAACTTTTCTTTTCCTGGAAAGTAAGGAAAAAAGTATTAGTCAGAAATATGGACTATCTCATATATACTCTTTCTTTATATTCAATAATAACTTTCCAAAATCATGGTTAGACTTAACCCAGGGTTCATTTCCAAACAATGAGGTATAGTTTAGTGAAGCTTTCTATAATCAAAATATCCTTTTATTTATTTGTATAAGGGGGACAGTTTTTCAAATTGTTTGTTTGTTTATTTGTTTGTTTGTTTATTTATTTATTTATTTATTGTATACTAAGTATGAAACTCAGGACTTTACATATACCAGGCAAGTGCTTTACCACTGAACCACATCCCTAGCCTTTAAACAAATACTTTAATAAAAGTAATCCAGATTAAGGGAATTAAACTAAGAAAGGATTAATATTTTAATCAAACATAATCATTTCATAGAGATAGCCATCATTAATATCTTAGTATAAAACTTGACAGCTTATTTCCTATGTATATACATATTACCTTTGTTACCAAACATGATCATATCATGAAAATGTAGTATTTCTATATGTACTGTTCTATTACCTGTTTTTCTCAATTTACTTTTTTATGACTGTCTTTTAAATGAACAATTGTAGACTAATATCATCTCTACAATTTCCATGAAATTTTAAGTAACCTAGTTCTATATGTTTGTGTATCCATATTTTGTATTATCAATACTGTTTTCTATAGATATTTGCATACTTACATAATACACAGAGACATACAAATATTTTGGTTCTGGCAATGTTGTATATGTATATATAATATGTGAATTCATATGTATATTCATGTGGTTGTTCATTTCCTTAGATTAATTTCTGAAAGCAACAATGTTGGGTTAAAGTTATGTGATTTTAATATAAATTTTCAAATCATCTTACAAACACCAGCACCCTCACCTCCAGAAAGGTATGTAAATAGCCATCCCTTCACTTTTTCAACTGATTTACCATTGATGCTTGATCTTGCAGTCTATCAGATAGCATATGATGTCCTAGGGTTTTAATTTGTACTTACGGGGTTATTTATCAGTGAATATTATTTTCTGTTTATTGGTCATTTTCAACTATCTAGTTCACATGCTTTACATATGTCTACCAAATGTTCAAATTAGTTTCTTAATTTCTTTGGCCTGGTAATCATCCAGAACAATCAGTTTGGATAGCTTTTTAAAGTAATTGAATTTGTAGTGTGTTTTACTTTGCCAAAAATTTTCTGTGCCTTTGCAAAAATCAAGATGCTAGTATATAGTGTTGTTGAACACGAATAGTGCCAATTTGTTCATATACCTGTTTGCCTAAACTATTTATTCAATATATCTTAATTAAAATGAATGAAAGTAGCGATACTTACCGACATTATCTTATGTAATTTATTTTACCACTTTTATGATGATTATCTTCTTAAAATCACTCAAAGTACAGCAGAAGAGACATGTATAAAGACACAATATTTTTTTATAAAAGCTTGAAATTAAGTAGCTTTCCTACTTAGCCATAAAGGTAAACCTCATTTTCACCAATATCTGAGCAGGTCAGCAGAATGTGGAAAATTTTGAAGTCAGTCACATGATTAATCACACAAACTGAAAGCTACACTCACATAATTCATGGCACTCCTTGCAAGTGGTGTGCTTAGTGCTTGCTGAAACAATGCCTATTTCCATTTCTGATACAAAATCTTAGTTACTTAAGGAATAAGAAACTCTCAGGCTGGGTATGTGGTTCAGTGACAGAGCACTTGCCTTGTATGCTGGAGGCCCTGGGTTCAATTCCCAATACTGAAATAGACAACACACACACACACACACACACACACACACACACACACACCAATTTAAAAAAAAACACCTCTCTTCTTTTAGTTAGAGATTTGGATAGAAATTTCATTTGGGGATGTAGGACAATTTGAGATTGACAATGGGAGATCATATGATGATGGTGCTTCTAGAATAATCAAGTTAAGAGCAAAGGAGTTAAGAGAGGTTAGCAAGAAAATACTTCTACAAAGCATTAATAACTACAGGTTTCAATTACCTACAGAAGATTGAATGCAAAAGTGGCTTATTTATGCACCTCAATAAATGTTTTAGTGTATTAATAAAAGATACAGTAATACTAGCATGAAATGACTTTTCCATAATTAACTGTTTAATTCCTTCATGCATGTAAATTTTCTATATGATTATGGAAGAGGTAGAAATCACAAGTGTCTATGCTTTTGGCCATACAAAGTTGAATTATCATATGGGATTAAGTTAATATTTTGGTCTCTCCTGTATTCAATTGATGTCTACTAATTATCTGTATTTGTCAGTACATTTTAGTTACTGGAAATACAGCAAAAACAGAGTTCCTGCTTCTATTCATATTCTAATGAGAAAAATGATAACAAACAAATAAATAGTTATAGAATACAATGAGAGGTATTAAATGCTATGAAGAAAATTAAAGCATGAGAAGAAAAAGAGAAAAGGAGACTGTTATTATTACAGGGGATGATAAGTGAAGAGTACTTTGAAGGAAATGGCAGTGGAGCCCTTCTCTGGGAGGCCTATGAAGGCATCTAGGATTTAGAGCAGTAAAAGCAGATAAAAAAGCAAATGGGGAGTTCCTAAGACAGGGGAGTGCTTGGTTCATAGCATGGTCAGGATTATATGGAAACATATTGCTTTCTCATTTTCTTATTGAATTAATTTCTTATCACAATTAACATTTAAATTCATAAAGTGGTCCAGATGGCTAGAAAGCCTGAGACACATTTACAGTCATACTTGCCTTCAGACACACTGTTGTGTTTTGTTGTTATTTTGGGTATTAAAAAGAACTGAAAGACAAAGGCTTGGTAAAGATGACTATCAAGTGAAAGGATAGATTAGAGTAATAGGGTAGAAGCATAATTTGCTGATGTATAAATTTTAACAAAACTGCATTAGTGATATTACTAATGACCTGTAAATATGACCAAACAATTTCACTTTGTGTTGTCTCTCCAAATATTGCAAATCAAACTTTATTTTAACACACAACTTCCTTTCCATGATTCAAGTTATAACTTTAAGTAACATTTTGGTTCCTGAATTATGCTGATGGCTAGCCTCCCAGAAACTATAAGCCTCTACCTTCTATCCTGGGACCAAGTGTACCATACCCATATTTATACTGTGTTCCAACCTAGTCCAGTTGAATATCAAGTATTTATCCCTGATATCTAAATGAACACCAGTGACCAGGGAACGTGGAATTTTTCAATAATATTGGCATGATTAATCTAGAATTATAGAGGATAATTTTCATATTCCTTTATAACTTTGTGTATACGTTAGATATATACAGTCAACCTTTCATATCAGCAGGTTCCCCATTCATGGATTTAACCAAACAGGAATTGAATTTATTTTGAAAAATCTGCATCCATACTGAACTTCTATAGATTGTTTTTTGTTACTAATCCCCAAATAATAAAGTATAATAAATACTTATATATTAATTACAGTGCATTTAATATTATAAGTAATCTGGAGATGATTTAAATTATATGGGAAGATTTTATAGGTCATATGCAAATATAAGCCATTTTATATGAGGGATATGAACACTGAAAGATTTTGGTATCTAGAAGTGGGGACCTGGAACCATTCCCCATAGACTGAGGGATGCCTTTACTTACACAGAAATTATACATGTTAATAAGTACTGTTGTAATACTACATATTATCAATAACTAAAATTATGAATTTCAAAATATTTTAAATGATTTTTCCAAAAGTATATGTAAGTAATAAAACTTCACTTATATGCTCTTTACATTTTCTGATTTAAGTGATGAGTTATTTTCTTTCTGAAATCCCTTCTCTCAATAATGTATTAAAGAAATAATAAAGCGTTTAGTTCACCAAGAGTTCAGCCTATTTGTTCTTCTGTGAACCACCCATCAAGAGAACTCTGCTAAGCATCCAAGAACAAATCATGACTTTCAGTTTCTCAGGCATTCATCTTGGGATAAAGAATTCAAGAATGAAATCTTGACAGAGGTTTACTTAGAGGTAAGTATAGTCACTTGAGAATTTCACACATGATGTTCAATTTATCCTTAGCAAATACTTTTGCCCTGACAAAACAGAACATTTTATGCTTCTTTCCACAGGTAAGAACAATCCATCAGAATGACTTCAAAGTGACTGAAGACTTCAGTTCTCACTTCCAAACTTTTTAAAGGAACATTGTTAAAACTATACTTGAGCAAACTTTACATTACAATTATTTTGAAATTTAGTTAAGACATGGTATTTTCTTATGTTTGAAATTAAATCTCTAATAAATCTCTAATAAATTTGAGATTATTTGTATGTTATATTTAATGTAATAAATAAACATGTTAAATACTGCAGGGGGTATAAGGGATATAGATTTGTGTACAATATTCTTTTTTTTTTCTTTTGGTACTGATGATTGAATGCAGGGGGCTTAATCACTGAATCACATCCCCAGCCCTTTTTTCTGTTTTATTTTGAGAAGGTTCTAGCTAAGTTGCTTAGGTCCTCACTAAATAGCTGAGGTTGGCTTTGAACTTGATATTCTCCTGCCTCAGCCTCCAGAGCCATTGGAAATTACAGGTGTGAGCCTGTAAAAACTTAATAAATATTTAGAGAGGCACAGAGAATTTTAAATATATGAGGAATTAATGAAAGAAATATCAAAGTTTGAATATAAAGAATGAACTTATAGAATAAGTAACATTTGTGATATGTCTTACAATTAATGGGAGTTTTAACAGTCACAAATGGATGTGAGAAGTTTTAACGGGTGAAAGAAAGGTAGCATAAGCAAATTTGAGGGTGAAAAAAATGGGAATAGAATGAAAAAAATGAGAAATAATAAAATTAGAAACCACCACTATTTTTATAGCAATCATGGAAATGAAATATGTCTTTAACGTATCTTTAAAATACTTTAAACTTTAAGAATACCAATCTACCCAGCTTCTTTGGAATGAATATTATCACTGAAATTATGAATTTATAAACAATAATTAATTAGGCAATATTATATATGAAAGGTATGTAAAATATCCCAGTGGTAGATTATGAATGAATAAACAACTGTTGCCTGAGTGAGAAGGAAGGAGTTCAATGATTTCAAGATGATGACCAAGTGATGGGTAGTGCCATTAGAAAAAAAAAGCGGGGGGAGTCAGGTCCTGGAGAAAACTAAGTACTTAGGAATATCCTGAATTCAGTCTGCTCTCATAATAGTACTATGAAGTTGTACAAGAGGCAGCTAATAAGCTGTGTCTTGCAAAAGAAGGAGATGTTGGAGGGGAAGGAGACAGAGAAGTGGTCCAAGACATCTAAGAATCAGGGAAATGGATAGTGAGGATGAGAAGCCAAGAGCCACCTTACAGCTTGCAGACATCATGGAAAGGTGGAGAAGCTGAAGAATGGGGACCAGGAAATGGATGGTGCTCCCCAGAAACACTGCCTGGGAGAACATCTATGGAGATATTCTCCCTCTGTGCTATCTGGCACAGTGACCAGCAACCTTACATGACTTTGGAAGAACTGAGTTTTAAATTTTAACTTTAATTAGTTTAAATTGAAATAGCCTTATACATCTATTAGCAACTGAATTTATAAATGTAGTTACAGAGGCTTTTAAAAAACTTTGGCTCACTTCAATCACTTTTGTACTCAGCCCACCAGTAATGTCTCTAAGATATAAATTTAAACTTGTTCCTCTGCTTAAAATTCACCATTGACTTTTCTTTATATCCAAACTCCTGAACTATGACTATAAGGAGACCTCGCCAACCCCACTATCCCTAGCTAAAGTCCCTGTCACATTGCTTCTAACTTCCCCCAAACAGATTGAATCTTTTCTGATCATGTCCATTGTTCATTCTCTAGTGCTTCCTTCTGTATCTCCCCACTCTGTACAGTGCACTCTTCTTTTCATCTTTTAAGTCTCTGGTAAGTGTGTCTCCTCAGAAAGTCCTCCTTGAGATCCTTATCTTAATAAGCCAGGCCACTGTTATTATTCTCTTATTCAACTCCCAATTTATTTCCTTTATGCCATGGATCATTATTTGTTCTTGTTACTCTCTTTATTTCCCTTATCCTCCATCACTAGATTGTAAGCTTCCTAAGAGCAAGGATCATGTAAGTCTTATATTTCTCATGCCTATCAGCTTTTGACATTTGGCATATATACAGTAAGTATTGGTTGGATATTGATCAAATACCAGAAAGAATGCTTGATCAAGGAATATGTAGTTACCAAACATAAGTTTCCACAAATAATATTCGTTGTTATTAAATCAGTACACTTCAAAAGAAACACAACACTCAGGGAAATTTGCATAATCAAAATTAGCAAATGATACCTGAGAAAAAGTCCATTAAAACAATAAAAAAAAAAAAAACCAAAAAACTGGGGCTGGGGTTTTGCTCAGTGGTAGAGTGCTTGCCTAGCATGTATGAAGCACTGGGTTCCATTTTCAGCCTTGCACATAAATAAATAAAATAAAGGTTCATTGACGACTTAAAAAATGTTTTTTAAAAACTAAAATCATATCACTTAAAAGACACAATTTGAACGGTACTTACAGGAGAAGAAAACCTTGTAACTTCTGTATGATTTGAAGCCTCAAGTTATCGTCTTCTACCCCTCTGGTTCCACTGGGCTTCTTCCTATACTAGAGGAACACTGTTTCTCAGCACCCCTCTAAATTCTGCCTTAGATTTATGATTTGGACTCCTGTGACCCTTCAAAGCATTGGACAATTTTCATTCAAGAATTTTTTGGAATTTGAATAACAATGGAAGGTAATCATCTCTATTGTTACCATATAGAAAACAAAATAAAATAAAACCTGTGGTTCTCAGGTTGGCAGTTTATTAGAGAAAAAGAAAGGATCTATTATTGCTTGGAAATGCATGAGAAATAAGAACCAATTTATCACTCAGAAAAATACTTGTTTACTTCCATTGTGTGAGTGAAACAGAGCAGCTGGCCTATTGAACTGCTTCCATTACTTAAATAAGCAGAGAGTGATACTTTTAATAAAATTTTATTTCACTAGGAATGAAATTGATGGTGCAACATTTACAGGTTGATAAAATAAGAATTGTCTAAGGTATATATTTGTAAAGTTAAATATAAAAAGAATTACATACATGAAAGCCAGTATTTTTTTAGCATTTAAAATGAGGTTACATATCTGTTGATAAAGAAAAGCGAAAAATCTGTCTCCAGGACAACCAGCACTCTTTATTTTTCAGTATGATGCTTTGTGTTCTGATGCTATGAATGTTAAAAAAAAAGAAGGAAAGAAAGAAAAGAAAATGAAAAATAGGAAATGGAAAGAAGAAGTAAAGATAGGGAAAAAAGAAATATATGATATTTATAGTTCCTAGTATAAACTAAAGCAAGTATCTAATAAATGTTAATTTATTTCCAAATTTAAAATTTAAATTTCATGTTTATTTTATGCCAATGTATAGTCTTTATAAATATCAAGTGCTTGGAAAATAAAACTGAATTTTAAAAACAGATTCTAATCCTACCTCTGTTTAAATACATATCTATATTCCTCCAAGGTTTAGTCTACATCCAGATGGATCACTCCAAAAGTCAATGTGAAAAGCATAAATTTTTTAAATGAGCAGGGATAATATATGTGTAAATAATGTGTGATTTATTTTTAAATGATATAATAATATAAATTTAAGCTTCAAATATACAGTACTCCTGAAAAATTGCTACCCAAATTATAGATACTATCATGAGTAATACTATTAATAAGTTTTCTTTTGAAATCCTTTTCTAATTCCCTGAATTAAGCATATTTATTCTATGACCCATTGCTTGGAAGATGGTATTTTTTAAATTATATGACAATAAACTTTCCCCATATATGGACACAATATTCCTGACAAATATCACTTTTTAAGAATAACAGGACATAAAGTATGGGCCATGTTGTATGAGCTATTTATGGGTTTTCTGGTATAATTGTTAGTTATAGAATGTCTGTTCTGAAGAAAGATGCCTGTACTATGGGTGTTACAAAGTTTATTCTATTAATTTGTTGCTAGCCCATGCCTCCTTAGATAGAGAACTTGAGAAAATGAAAGACAGATGATTCCCAAGTGATGCAAATTATAGCATGAGTCCTTAAAAGACTGCAAGTGATTCCTTTATCTGCCTCCCTTGCCCAAAGGGGCATATTAGAGAGTAGATAATTACCTTATGAACTCATGTTGTATACACAGATGGATTGGTTAATATGAAAAAAATTGCATTAATGGCCTGTGAAATGCAGATGAAGTAATTATTTAGATAGCTCCATCAAAACACAAACTCATTCTGATCTCAAAAATTCAAATGAGTCTAAGGAACATGTGGTGTGCCCCAGTAATTTTGGCATAAACATTTCACTTCAAGTCATATGAGTTAAGATACAAGCTTAATTTGTTACTTCAAATAACTATTAATCCACTTGCTACGTGAATTAACATATTTTTATTTCAGCATTCAGTAGCGTTTAATCAGACAGGAAGATCTTTTCGTCAACTGGTAATCTCCAGCTAACTGCATGTTTTAGGTGATCAGAAAGTACATGGTTGAAAAATACCTATTGTTGTCAAAATCCAGATCTCATAGGTAAAGGGAGTTTGTAGAAAATATTATCAACGTGTTCTGGAACATACTTCTTAAACACAAGAGTCCACAATTCTAGAAGACATCCTCCTATGACATATCAATCCATTTTCATTCGTATTTTAATCCTTCCCCAGAGGTAACTCCTTCAGTATATCCTTCCTCCATAGTTCAGTATTCAGTTGGCTTCACAAACTGCTGAATCTGCTGAGTCTCTTCAGTGTTGTGCAAACGGTTTCCTGTTAAAATCTTTGAAACAAGTTATACTGACTTGAAATAAAATATCTTTAGCACTTGGTTTTTTGTTTTGTTTTGTTTTGGTGCTGGAAACTGAACTGAACTCTCCCACTGAGCTATATCCCCAGTCTTTTTTATTTTTAATTTTGAGATGTGAGTCTCTCTAAATTGCCAAGGTTGGCCTCAAACTAGCCAATCTTCTTGCCTTAGTCTCCAGAGTTGTTGGGATTGCAGGTATGAGTCCTTGTACCCAGCTTATTTTATTTTTGCCTGTCTTGATAAATACATATTTAGTGTACAAGATTTTGCAAATTTGTTTGTTTGTTTTTTTGTTTCTTTTGTTTTGTTTGGTGATCCTTAAGAGAACATCTTTTTAGGTCTGGGGACAGACCAAGAAAGTGGAATTGAATGGAAATGATAGAAGTACAAGGTGATGGATATGGAGATTACCCTGAGTCAGTCACTATCCCATATTAGAAAATATACATATATGAGTCAAAACATTAAACTGTCCTTTATAGATATGCACAAATTGTGTGTCAAAGAAATACAATAAAATATTGTAAAAAATAGAAGTAGAGCAAAGAGATGCCTTCGTAGACATGAAGACTAAGGCATGGGTGGTATTTTTACTAGGAAATTAGATAAAACAGGACATTAGGTAAAATCCAAGGAAATCAGAAAAAAATGTGCACTTTAGTTAATAGTAGTATATGGCCATTAATTAATTTAGTTTGATAGGTGAATTATAATCACATAAAAAGTTAACATTAGGGTCTGGGGCTCAGCGGTAGTGCACTTGCCTGGCATGTGTGAGGCACTGGGTTTCATTTTTAGCACCACATATAAATAAATAAAATAAAGGTCTATCAACTATACACACACACACACACACACACACATATACACACACACATACACACACACACACATAAGTCTTTTTTAAAAGTTAACATTAGAGGGAATTCAATGTGGGGTTTGTAAGAACACTCTGTATGACATTCCCAACTTTTCTGTAAACCTAAGACTAAGTAAAAACGTTATTTAAGCAATTAGTTGACAGATACCTACAAATTAATACTGAAAATCTTTTTGAAAAAGTTGATAAGAAATTATCACTTTTTAATTTGTATTTGTTCTTTTTAGTTATACATGATAGTAGAATCTATTTATATTTATACAAGCATGGAATATATCTTATTCTAATTGGGATCTCAGTCTTGTGGATATATACTATGTTGAGATTCATTGTGATATATTCATGTGTGGACATGAGAAAGTTGTGTAAGATTCTTAGTTAAATGCTTCTATCATTCTTATAAATTATTGACTAATAATTTAATATTAATTCTTAAATTATTTAATAATAAATAAATTCTTAAATAATTTAATAATAATTCTTATAAATTATTGACTATTAAAAATAAGTATTGCCATTTTAAAAGTTCTAATAGAGTATTTTTAAAGACTTAATGTATTAGAAAGAAAAATGACATATTACTATCAAAATATTTTAGACCTCTGCCTAAACAGGGAGAAGCATTATATAATCCTATTAAATGTTTGAAATATATAAAGGGATCTAATGAATTTATATTTTAAAATTAAGTGTTCAAAGATAACTAAGAAAAAGATATAAAGATTATCCCTGTGGTAAGCAACAAAAAAAAATAGAGAACAAAATTGAAGATAATAATTTTTAAGCAAAATATTAAGCACAGTGCCCTTTGAAATATATAATCTCAGTAAATTTTGGTTAAATATATACATTCTGTATGTGTAAAAAATAGTAAACATTGGAAATAGTAATAAGGTAAAAGCCAAATGAATAAGCTCATATGGTGGTAGCAGCAAAAATATTTTTGAATAACAATCTGAGATAACAGTAATCAAATGACTATTTTCCTTGACTGAGTCATATAATTTCTGGGAATGTATTTATTATAATTTCTGGGAATGTATTTATCTATAATGTATCTATCTATAAATGTACAGAAGTATAGATCTAGAGAAATTCATGAACTATACCTAAGCATTTGTCTAAATTTTCAGGGACTTTAAAGAATATGATTGAGGTACTAAAGGTATAGCTCAGTGAAAGAATGTCGCCCTAGCAAGCACAAGGTCCTGGGATATATATTCCTACCACTGAAAATAAAACAAAACAAAACAAAACAAAAAAAAAAAAACAAGAGGAAATACAATTGGAAAATTGTTCATGAAGAGGTCTGGAGAAAAGTTATGTGAATAAATCTCTCCAAATACACAGCTAATTTGAAGATACTTGTATCACATATGAATTCTCACCAAAAAAAAATGACTTTAGCAGAAAAGATTTTAATAAACCAGTAGATTGGATGACCCTTCCTATAGACTCCAATCCATCTCTTTCCCCAGAAACTCCTGTTATTGCCCAATAAATGCTTGAACAAGTTGACAACAGGGAGGTTATGCATGGGCTCAGCAACACGTACTTGCAGTCAGTGACACTGATCTGGATACATCTATCTAGTCATGCAATGGAAACCAATTCAGTGCCCATGAAGTGGTAAGGTTTCATAGGAGCATAAATCAATTGAGCCATATCCATAATAGAAGGAGTAGTAATTCATACTGAAATAGATGTCAATGCTTTTCAGTTTATGGTGGGGTTATGTCCTGACAAGCCCATCTTAAATTGAAAATATTATAAGTCTAGAATGCATTTAACATACCAAACATAATAGCTTACCAAGATATGAGAACAGTATTTTTACCCTCATGATGCCATATCTGATAGGGAGCTACAACTTGTTCCCATTGCCTGACATCAAGAGAGAGTCTTGTAGTGTATATCACTAGCCTAAGTAAAGATCAAAATACAAACTTGAAGTATAGTTTCTACTGAATGCTTATTACTTTTGCTTTATTGTAAAATTTAAAGGTCATTAAATTGAATCATCATAAATCAGGGACCATCTGTAGTTATGCTGGATATGGATTTTCCTTCCCTCACAATTATGCCTCTGCCAAAGGTATCATATTTGAATTTACAGAATGACTTACACACTAATAAGATTTTCCAAAATACATTACTTCTAACCAAGAAATTAATTTTCTAGTCACCAAAGAATGATGGTAGTTCCATGCTCAAAGAGTTGATGATCTTTCTAAGAATCTTACTACTGACCCCCAAGTCTGTACTAGTTTTCTATTTCTGGATAACAAATTACTTGAAATTTAGTGGTGATTTACTCAGAGGCTCTCACGAGTCTACAGTTGGCTGGAATATGATCTCATCTGAAGACTGAACTAGTGGTCTGTGTTTCCAGGGTCCACAAGTGGTTATTTTCAGGCATTGGTTTCTTGTCACATGGTCCTTTCCATGGGGCCTTAAACATGTTAACTGACTTCCTCCATGACAAATTATTTGAGAGTGAGTACATTCAAGACAGAAGACTTATAAATTTTTATAACCCAGTGTTGAGTGTGCCATACCATAAATTCTGTAATATTCAGATGGTTAACGTGAATTCCAGGCACTATATCTAGGGAATTCCAGAGTGTGACTTCAAGCAGTCACAGTCACTGAGAGCCATTTTGGATACTGCTTACCAGTAAATGAAAAAGTAAATTAAAATGATTCTTTTATCACTATCTCTAATGCCACTATGTAATTTTAAAAATTTAAAATTCAAATAACGAAGAAAGAAATTCATACATTAAAGTGCAAGATAAGAATTTCTTGAAATAGTTATGTTTACCACCAATTATAATAGAAAGTTCTTATAAAATTATCTTAAAGAGATAGTAACACTGGCAATACTTAATACTAATTAATATTTCCTAGCTATAAAAAATTTTGTCTCAAATATATGAAGTTAGATTAAGAGCCATTATAACATGACAGTGTAACTCTATATCATGTTCAACCACAAGAATAAGATCAAAATTGTAAGGGGTTATAACCCATGTATGCATAATATGTCAGAATACACTCTACTGTAATATATATCTTTTTAAAAATGGGCAATATTGATAAAATAAAATTTCAAAAGTTAAAAAAAAGAAAACTATTATAAAATGGACATGACTGAGGGATGACCATTGACAACTACTAAAACCATGTGATCACCAGTGGCAACAGGTTTTTAATGCTAATCATTTTGTTTTACACACAGAATCCACATTTTTACACTATAAGATTTCTTATTTCTATTTTGAAACCTGTATACAAGTAATTGGGTATTATTCATATTGCTACCTCAGATTCAAAATGGCAGACATAGTCATAAGCATTCAACTATTTTATTCACTAAATATTGTCTTTGTTATCGCACAAAGAATCGTATAACAATGGAGAATTTGTTCCCTGCAACCTTTTTAGGATAATAAATCAAACCATCTGCCGTAATGTTTTTCTCTGCTTAGGAAATGATTGTTAACATATGGCAGCATCAAATGATTTTAATTTATCTTTCATTAAGCATGAAACAGCATGTCATCTCTTCAGTAGACTGGAGATTGTCTGCTTTTTTCATTATGAATCACTAATCAAAGAATATTGTCTACTGTCCTCCCAAACATTATGACAGAAAAATTCAAATTGCCTCTAAATATATGTAAAATTGGAAGATTTAAGGAATAACTTAATAGATAACATACTATTAGTTCAGATTTCAACACCAAAATTGTGATTAATAGAATTGGTTTTATAATCTTGAAAGAAGCCATGAAAAGCTGAAATCTTGTTCAAATAAGGCCTTGGAGGGACTAACTATATTACTTGCTATAAAAGTGAAAGAAAATTACATTTAACAAAATACAATTATATCAATCATTTTCTATTTGGATGATAAACAGAAAAAAAAAAAAAACTCCACCCAATGATCTTGGCACTGTCAACATCAACTCTGCATGATTGAATAGTATGAATGGGCTAGACGATGTGATTAAAAGCCTTTCTGAGCTCACATTTTATGCTTTTGACATAATTTTTTAATTGATTAACATCAGGTTGTGCCCCACTGCAACTTCTCTGGTTTCTATGAAACATCTCTGAATATGGAAGATGAATATATTTATGGGTAAAGAATATTTAAATTAAGAAACCTCTACTAATCTAGGACATATCATTTAATCTAAAATGAAAATTTAAAACTAGCTGGCCCCTAGTTCCCCCTTCTGACTTGAACTCACTAGCAAGCAAGTACAGTGATCTGAATATAAAAGAAACCTTTTGTGAGAAGAAGAAATAATTTCAAGAGGTAAGAAACAACTTTGTAAGTAAGAGTCAATGATAAATGATAATATTACATAACAGATCTGACAGGCCAAAATTATACAGTTTTGTTATATAAAAATAATAATAAGATTATACATTATTTTATCTCTAATTCTTTTTTTAAAATATTTTTTAGTTGTCAATGGACTTTATTTATTTATATGTGGTGATAAGACTAGAACCCAGTGCCTCACACATGCTAGGCAAGATCTCTCTGCCACTAAGCCACAACCCCAGCCCCTCTAATTCTTTTATTACTTAAAATCAAGAAATATATAAAATGATCTATATTTTAATGAAAAGTTATCATGAAAATCCTGATCACATTTCTTTTTGGGGAGAGCAGGGGTGCTAGGGATTGAACTCAGAGACACTTGACCACTGAGCCATATCCCCAGCCCTATTTTGTATTATATTAGAGACAGGCTCTCCCTGAGTTGCTTAGCACCTCACCTTTGCTGAGGCTGACTTTGAACTCGTGATTCTCCTGCCTAAGCCTCTTGAGCCGCTGGAATTACAGGCATGCACTACTGTGCCTGGCCTTAATGGAGCAAAATTACAAATTTAATAATGAAGGATTGTATGTAACTAACCAACACATATTTGTTTGCTTCAGAATATATTTATTACTTCAAAGATCAGATTTGAACATAAAAGTGCCAACAACCTCATATATCATTAGTATTTTTTAAAATAGAAAATTCTACTTAGGCTTAAAATTGAATGACTGATGCTTGGAACTTGATAAGATGGTAATACTGCTATAATACTTATAATATCTGTAATATTCCTAACACCCTAAGAATGGTACCTAAACCCCTCTTACTTATTCAACTTGAAGGAATTCTGGTTTCAAGAACCTTTTGATGAATCAATATAAATAACTTCCTTTGAATATTTGGCACAGAAAAATACACATGAAAAATACTCTATCCAAATTCAATCTGAAAGTCATACATTATATTTAAGCCATGAGATGGAATAAATAGATTACATGTATATGTTAGAAACTCCAAAGCCCAGAGTTGCTAGCAGATATGATTAATGAAACTGGTAAGAAAATTATTTGGGAATTCTTGGAAATTCTGAAAACCAGAAAGTAAGTATATAACTAGTTAGGAGCCTTTTTAAAAATGTTTTTGCCATTCAGGAAGGCGTGTCTGCATTCCTACATCTTCAGATATTTAAATAGAAGCCAGAAGGGTAAATTTTGTATAAAATTTCATGATAATTAAGGCTTGGTAAAAGCCAAACCAAATAGTCTGTGAATAGTTTTTCATGGTTTGTGTTTACTTTTGAGGAAAGGTGACTGTAAAGAAGTAGAGATCTGCTGCAGAACTGCCTGGTGCTTGTTTAAAATGCATAATCCCAACCCCTCCACCATGAATTCTGAATCAGCAGGTCTGAATTAGGTTCTAACATATATTTTGGAAAAGCTTTAGAAAACTGGTATATGCTATGTATTCTAAAAATCCGAAAGTAAAAGGAAACAGAAAGGGCAAATGTTAAGTAGCAGAACTTTACTGGAAAGCATTATTAAAGTGTCACATTCTTCTGTAAAATCACCTGATTTCTAGTTTAGCAACTTCAGCTTAGACATGGTCTCTAGCAAAACACATCTTAGTCCTGATCCTGGCCTGGTCCTATAACTAGTTGCAATGGTCTTAAGACACACCACTTAGGATGCTTTATTATTACTGACATTTAAGAAAACGTGGTACAAGGGACTGGGGATGTGGCTCAGCATAGATTCCTTGCCTAGCATGTGCAACTCTGGGATTGATCTTCAACAACACAAACAATTAAACAAACAAGGTAGTTAAGCACAAAAATATTCATCTTAGAAATAAGCCAAGAGTCATGAGAGAATATGTCTCTGCAAGTACAAACACTGCTCTGTTTTAGGAACAGATTAATGTAACTGATAATATCTATGGAAGTGACGTGGGACTCTGTGGGACCAGCATTTTATTGTATTTTGACTGCAGAATTAAGTTAGCCATGGAATAACCACATTACTCTCAGAAGCAGGGGAGTGCAGTGAGATGAATAGTGGATTCGCATCCTAATCTCCTGCTGTGAGAACCTCTCTCCACTCAGTTCCCCAAAGCTCATCTTTTAAATAATCAGTTCCCTGTATGTGCCAGCAAGTCCAGAGCCACCTCTAATTTTAAATTGCCTTTTAAATACACAACCAAGCACTACATTTATTCAGACAAATGAGGATTAGGATCCCTCTGTGTCTTCATGGATTTAACTGATTGGGTTTTATTGTTGTTGTTGTTTTGTTTTGTTTTGTGTATGTGTGTGTGTGTGTGTGTGTGTGTGTGTGTGTGTATTCAATAGACTATTAAAAATTCAGAGCTGACTTATTTTTTTTAAACTTAACAGATACATGAATACATGCTCATTGTAAAAACCCCAACCTGTGCAAGAGCATATCGACTACATGCTTTGCTACTTCTCCTATCTGGCTTCACTACAACAGTCAAAGTTAATGGTTGGTTTAATTCTTCTGAGACATTTCTACATGCACAAATATACACATTTTAGATGGAAGTCTGAAAAAATGGAATTGGTCCAAGTTATCAGACACTTATTCACTTGGCAGTGTACCTAGAAGATCCTTCCAATTCAATACAATGTACTACATAAACCTGCCTTTCATTTTAACCCATGCAAAATCTTCTGTATTCATCTGTATCATAATTTGTATAATTACTTCTTATTGATAGATATTTAGGTTGCCAACCATGAACATCCAGGATCCTGCTGATTTGACTTTGCTTTCAAGTCTCTCTCAGAATTCTGTTCCAAATACTGTAACTATTCCCTTGAGTTATCCCTTCTCTAAAAAACCAACCAACTGAAGTTCTGTGATTTCCATCACATCAGTGGCGGTACACCTATTAAGAATTCAATCTCTGGGGACTGAAATGGAGCAAATTATATTCCATTCATGTATGATAATATCAAAATGAACCCCACTAATATGTGTAACTAGAATGTACTAATAAAAACATTTAAAAAGTATGTCAATATTTATTCTCTCTTGATATTAAGCAGGACATGTTCATGAAGTTGATGATCTCATGTGAGAACTGAATTTTACTTCATTTATAAAGATGAACATGGACAATATGGGTATGCTGCCAAGTCTGGATTTTATTGGGTGAAATATATGGAAGAAAATTATGTTTAAATTTTGCGACTGTCTCCTATATTGTATATTTTCTGACCAATATATTGGCATCATTTTGTTAAGTTTTATATCTGCACTGAGAGTCCCAAATAGTAGATCCAAAGTCATGTTTTGTTTTATTAGGGTTCTATTCCTTAAGATTAGAGGTAATCATTTCACATACACTTATAAAGACTTCTAAATAGTCTTCAGGTTTGCTTTGTTAGTCTTTTTTTTCTTTTTCCTCTAGCTGTCAGAAAGTCCACAAACCTCTTCCCCAGCCTCTGTTGTTAAAAACAATTAGTAATAAGTTAATTCCAGTGCTTCCATAAGACATCTTTGTATTTCCTGTCCGTCAGGATTCAGCAAAAAATACTTTTTTTCAATTGTGGATTAAAACTATAAAGATACAGGCAAATAGATGCATTTTGTAGCAAAATATTCTGTGGTCTATTTTCATCATAAGAGTGGTGATGAGAACTGTAGCAGGCTTCCCTTTTCTGCCTGGTTGCTCAAGCAGACAATTACCTGTGTCCTACTTCAGAGTCTACCTGCTGCAGGCTGATCCATGACCTCCATCTCCAACCTATCATTCCACAGGACTGAGCAGCAGTGGTGATCATCCCCATGTCTCCTGGCTTCTCAGCAGTTCTTCGATTGTCTACAAACTAAATGAGTTTTTCAAATTAGGCTAAAAGGTTTCCCAAATATTCAATTCTAATCTTCCCTTTAGATATTGTCCCAATTTTCTCCTTTCTTTTTCACAAAGTTATAAAAGGAACAAACTAGACCACTGCCTCCATTTTCTCACCACCTACTCTCTCCTTAAATACACAAATCTAGTTTCCCTCCCTATATTCTAGATAAACTATGCTGAACTCCAGTGGTTTAAAATGGAGTTCCTTTTATAATTTTAGATTTATAATATATAAGCATTGTGGGAAAACCTGTAAAAGACATTGGATTATAAACACAATAATTAATATCCTTAAAGAGATAAATACTGTGGGTTTATTTGTAAATGTATGTGTATGTGTATGTATATGTATATATATATATATATATATATATATAATAGAATATATACATACATACATACATATGCCCACACTGTGCTTATTGTTAGAACATGAACATTTTCCTTTGCCATTAAAATTTCTTGAAAAATATTTTCGAATTTTGCACTAATTTCATTATTACTAGTTGCTACTTGGTTTCTAACTGCTTGCTTTGAGAGGAAATTTTGTAATAAATATTTAATCATATATCTGACTATATATCTGGTATTTTTTTAATTTAAGAAAGTAGACTGATTTGTGTTAAAGAATATTGACAATTTAAAGATCCTAGTGAAAGTTGTCAAAATTTTGCAGGGAAAATTAATTTAGACTCTGATAACATTCTGTCAGTGCACATTTCGAAATTCCCATAAGTATTATTTTTTTCTTTCAATTTTTAATTCTTTCAATACTGGGGATGGAACCCAGGACTTCAGTCATAATGCTAGGCAAGTGCTCTACCACTGAGCTACATCCCCAGTCCTTTGACTCCCTTAAGTATTGTCTGTTTTTAACTTTGTTAATCTGATAGATAAAAATAGTTATTGTAGCTTGTCTTATTTGAACAGCTAATGGAGTTAGTATGTTCATTAGCAATTGGTTTTTGTGTGTTAATTGTGTTTTCATGTAACATGGAAACAAATATTTTCCCTAGTTTTTATTTATGATGATTCTGAAAAAATAAATTTTCAACATGTATGGAAAGACTTCCAAGGTAATGTCTTTCATGACTCTGAATATTTACCTGTATAATCACCATATTCTCCTCATCGCTTTTTCCTTTACTCTTTTCATCTTCATACTGTCACTTAACCTGTGCAACATGGGGCAAGATAATTCCAAAGCCTCAAGGGAAAATGACTTATACAGGAGTAACTGTAAGGAGTAAATAATATTTTGAAGGACTCAGCAGTCTATAACCCACTCAATTCCGGTTAAAATTTGTAGTTTTTGATTTATATAGCTTTTGCATATTTATTGTTAAATTAATTGCTTGTTTTGCACTTTGCTTTTAGTAAATTTTTGAAACCATTGTAATTTACTACTGGTGCTAAAACAAAGCTATTAATCTGAGGTATTTTAAGTTTTTTTAAATTTAATTTAATTTATTTATTTTGTGGTTCTTGGTATCAAATCCAGGAACTTGCATACACTGTCCAGGATCTCTACCCTTGGCCCCTTAATTTGAGTATTTTATCACAAAGCCAGTCACAATAAACATTAATTCTACAGTTTTCAAGTTGGGCTTTTTAGATAGATGACTCTATTGTCTACAAATAAAGTCAATTTGTTTCTTTTCCATTATTGTTTGTCATATAAAATGCTTTGAGTCTAATTATGCTGGGTCTACTTCTTAACAAGTGTTCAATGATTGTTGTTATAATGAGCATCCTTGACATGTACTTTTTAACCTCTGAAATTGCCTCTGGAGTCTAATCACTGAATTTAAATAGAACAATTAAATTGAGACTTTTGTAGCAGTCTTTTTACTAATCATATTAAAAATTCAAGTTTTTTAAAGAATTTTAATTAAGAGTCAATATATTTCATTTTTTTCAGATTTCTAGAATTTATATTGTTTTTCAAAGATCTCCCAATGTTAATATATATCTCAATTCCTGGAGTGAACTCCACTTAGATGCTAAAGATATTTTTCTTCTCATGAATTATTAATTTTATCCTGGTATTGTATTTAGGATTCTCACTTAAATTTATTTTGTTGTGTGATTTTTATTTTTAACCATATTTGTTATATGTTTCTTTTTTTTCTTAATTTCATAAAACAAATTTAGTAGTGTTTGTTTTATTTTCTTTAACATTTGTAACATATTTTAGGAAATAATTTTATTACTAAGACTAAAATATTCCCCCCATAATGTATGTCAATATGGCCCCTATTTGCACATAGTTCTTAACATTTTCTGTATCTTCTTCATTTATTGAACAAGGAAATATGTTTTCCTTTCTTGAATGCTATTTTTTTCTGAAGATTTTTACTTTCATTGAGAACATAATGGTGATATTTTACACATTTAATAGTGTCCATTTTAATATTAAAATCAGTAAATTCTACTTATCTATTGCTTTTTTACTTTTTACATGGATTTTTATCTCTTCACTGAATTTGAGTTTTCCTGTCACACTCAGAAGAAAAAAGTCTATTGATTTATCTACCAATAATCAATTCTTAAGTTTTTCTATTTCTAATAAACTTACTTTTTAATCTTTTTGGAAATTGATATTTAAGGGTCCTCAATAATTATGTAATCTCCAGACTACCGATCTTCTGATCTTCCAAGACCTTCCTTTTATTTGTTGATTCTGTCTCAGCTGACTCTCTGTGGTGAAACACTACTAGTTTTTGTCTACTTTGACTCCTCTTCCTCTTAGTGCAAAGATCTCTTTCCTCTTCCCAGTCCTTAATATGGGTCTTTCCATAAGTAGCCTATAGTCATCTGCTTTGTAGATTCCATTCAATCTCACCCAATCACCATAAAAGTCAAAACCCCTACATCTTCAGATAGACATTGTTAAGCCTTATTTCTAATTATCTGTTGAACATTTCCATTAAAAAGTTGAAATCATAAACTTCTCAAAAACAATTCTTGTTGTGACTTCCCAATTGCTAGTATGTATCATTTCTGTTACTTCTAAGTCCTTCTATCTTGAAGTTATCCAAATCCTCATGCACTCACTGAGCTTCAGGAATGAATCCACTCTCATATTTATAATTCACTGGATCTCATCTAAGCATCTGCCTTGGTGCCAGTTCTCTCTATCTGACATCACTAAAGCTTGCAGGCAGCCTGGAGATTAAGTTAAC
Source organism: Urocitellus parryii (assembly GCF_045843805.1). Taxonomy (NCBI): domain Eukaryota; kingdom Metazoa; phylum Chordata; class Mammalia; order Rodentia; family Sciuridae; genus Urocitellus; species Urocitellus parryii. The sequence goes on along the minus strand of NC_135538.1, from coordinate 87,717,958 downwards.
CTCCTATCAGAAAGGTTTCAGTCTCTCCTAAATTTATAAGTGATTTTTATAGGCTCCTCTTTCTTCTTTTCAATGAAAACCTATAGATAAACTGTGTTGGAATATCAATGGTAAAAACTGATTTTATGTCTCTGACAGACAGTGGAGGTTTTAATTCAATAACTTTTTTTTTCTCAAAGGTGAAATTTTAGGACTTTTAGGTAACTCTGGGACACGTTTTCAAGAAAACCTCATAACATCTTTACATATGCCTTTCCCCCAAAGAAAAGTACAAAATTTGGAAGATAACATTAGTAAGGTTTTTTTGTGTGTGTGTCAGAGTTGAAATACACACATATATGTCTATACTGGCAGAGTTGAAATATATAATATATATTTTGTAGCAACTTGTATTTTCTCTGAGGGACTGTAATTACTTTTATATGTCGGAGGATATCTTGCCTTCCTTAGTGTAATGACTTTTGGTATTATAGGACAAAGAACATTGACCTTGATACCAGAAATATGTTATTTATTACATGTAAATTTAAGCTTTCTAATTTAAAGTGTAATTGGACATTTATTTGTTATCTTTTACCTCCTTATTTCTACATTGGTTGAAGGAATAAGAATGTTTATTTCACATAAATATAAATGAAGTAGCAAATTTACCATGACATGGTAAAAACTAAAGAAATGTTGGTGTTCTCACTTAACAGCACAAGGAAGAAATATTGGCACATATTTCTGTGGGTTCTGAGTTTAACTAAGAATGATCATTTTTGTGGTAACTCTGTCATGTACATGTTGATATTGCTTAATTTCTTTTATGCCAGTGTCAGATATAAATGGTTCTGATGACCTTTTTCCTTTTTTTTTTCCCCCAGTCAATCTGCTATGTGAACCTTTAGATAATAACATTTTGTAGAATCAGTGTGAGATTCAGATGGCAAAGCCTGAGGTCAAGATAGTAAACCACAAACCTAATTTAAATGCTTAACTTATTAAATTCAGTGAGACATTCTGGATACCAGCATAATGCTCTCAGTCTTTAGAGGAGGCTCTGAAAGGAGGTTTAGCAATTAAAAACAAATGTACATTTAGTTCAGTGATACAGAAGTGGCATGAAAATTGATGGACCATTTCTACTTAATCTGGGCATTTAACTTTGTTAAGATGTTTGCAAAATTCAGTGATGTTTGCAAAAAAAAATTTAGGGCTAGTAATTACTTTTTTTTAGCTGGTGATGTCTTTTCATTTGCAAATTTGTTTCTGGGAAAGTTTGAATGTTGGCTTTTTGGAAATTGACTTTTTTTTTGCAGCACAAAGGTCATTCTTAAATGTCACACATCATGTGGTGGTTGTTTGTATTTCATATTTCTTTCTTTCTTTCTTTCTTTTTATTTTTATGTCTGGAAGGATATTTTATTCCAGGCTTGTTTTTGAGGTCAAACAAGTGTTCTGGGTTAATGGGAAATTTTGGTTCTCTGAAACCACAGGGTTTGATCAAAACATAGAGCACTGTTACACAGAAAAATTAAGTTCTTGCATGATTCAGTTGTGACCTTTTTGAGTGATTAACATATTGTCTGGTAAAGGAGTTCGATTCTTTCTCAGCCATTTACTAAGGAGAATTGAGTACTGTTATGAGAATTCTATTCTTTTATTAAAATTGGAGTAAAAAAATCTTTATGGTCTGCAAAGGACATCAAAATTAATGCCTTTTTAGTTTCAGTAACTTATGGAATGGATATTAAAAATTTCTCTAACTTTTTTTTCCATGCTTCTTCCATAATGAATCTATTGAAGCCAAGTACTCACATTTTTAAATGCTTCAATTAAAATGTAAATTCGTCTTATTCATGTTCAATAAAGAAAATTTCAGTAGAGGCAAAATTAAAAAGGCATCTGGTTGCCAAGGGTGAAAACATTAGTGAAGAAGCAGTATGATACATTATTCACCATGAAAGTATTTTCATTATATCCAATTCATGTTAATGACACTATAAGATTACCCTCTCTTTTTAGGGCATCTTAATATCAATTCACATTGTGAGTCTCTTAATTTAGTATGTTCTGCTTCCCATGGAGTATCAAATAAAACCTACAAAGCAGTTGGAAGCAACCTACAGCTGAGATTTTAATACCTTGAGCATACATTCACCTGATTCTATTGTAATTATATTTGGTCCTACCCACCAAGATTAACTCCATGAAACTCTGTACTCCAATTAGAGAAGTAAACTATGCAGACTGCAGGAATATAAAATTCATTTTAGTTTAAAGGAATCTTTGTGATCCTACTAAGTATATGCCCTTGTACTTGGGAGTGTAGTTTAGGTAGGCATCAATTAGACACGATTTTTTTTTTCTTTTAAGCAGTGCTAGGGATTTAAGCCAGAGCCTCACACATGCTAGCTAAGTGCACTTCCACTGAGCTGAGCTATTTCTCAGCTCTCTTTATTTTGTCACTAGATCTCTCTAAGTTGACAAGGCTGGCCTGGAACTTGCAATCCTCCTGCCTCAGCCTTCTAAAACCTTGGGATTACAAGTACGCACTACAACATCTGGTTTATATGTGATTTTTTTGAATCCCAGACTCAACACATTTCAATGTGTGTAATGATAGCCAAGTAATACAACCTAGTGAAATCTCATTATGTGAATACATAAGATAGGAATAATAATGGGACCTAAATCATACAGAAAATGATTTTACTCTTTGAGGCAGTAGGAACACAAGCTTGAGTATACTCAATATATTCATTTACAATGAGTTTAGTTCCAACTCATTGGAAAGAATTGGAGCCATGTAGCAGAATGAGCTGATTTGGAGATACTCCGACCTGTTAAAACTCATAATAGTGCTGTATAAAAATGTAATGACAGAAACAATAAGCCAAATTCAACAGAAAGGGATTTCTTTTTTAAATTTTTGTACTTAATTTTTTAATTAAGGACCCAGGGGGCACTTTACCCCTGAGATATACCCCCACTCCTATTTATTTATTTTTTTAAATTTTGATTGAGGATCTCACTAAATTGCTAAGCCTTGCCTCAAATTTGAGATCCTTCTTCCTTAGCCTCCAGTCACTGGAGCTAAAGGTGTGGACCCCCATGCCTGGCCTGAAGGGGAAACCAAGAGTCATTAAATATAATAGTCACAAAAAGACAAAGGTCAAAAGACAAAATATGAAGGACAAGTTGGGGACTTTCAATTGTTTTAAACAGTTATAAACTTTTAATGGGATCTCAGTGCTAGTGTATGTGCAGGAGAGTGTCCTCAGCCTTTGTGGGTTTAGAGAAGTAAATCAATCCAACTTCATGAAGCCTGGATCCTGGAAGGCCTATCCCTTCAGTAAAAGAAGGTCTAGAGAAATACCATTCAAGAGTCTCTGAAAATAGTAAGAAGGAAGTTTGCCTTCTGTCTGAAGGCTTGGGTGAGGCAAAAATGAAATCCCTACCCAAAACAAAACAACAGCAACAACAATAACAAATTCCAGCATATACAATGAAGGGTACGGACAGAATTTGTACTTTCATTATGACACAATAAATTGCCAACACATTGCTGTGGAAGGACCATTTACTTTGAGGCCTTATATGGAGTTCACAAGGGAAAATTATGATGCAAGATGAACATTTTAAAGAATAAAATTCAATAAAACAAAACAAAATAAACTATAGAAGAAATAAAAAATGTGCAGAGAAACCAGGAGTGAAACAAAGACAAATTAAAAATAAAAAAAATAAAAAGCCTTAAACTATGAGAAGAGATACATTTAAAATGATTTTCTAATGACTAAAAATAATAAAAAAGAAAAAATGATGAGAGGTAATAAATAATAGAAAAATTCAGGAAAAACACTGATTTGGAAAAATAAAACTACTAAAAAGCATATAATTATTGAAATTTAAAAATTCAAAAAATTAATTAAAAGCTACAGTCTGTACATTATCAAAGAAAATGCTTGCAGATTGAGAGAAAATCACCTGGAATACAGTAAATATGATTGAGACGATGATATTGTTTAATAACAATCTCTCCTCTTCCTTTTATTTCCTCTTTTTTCATTTCAAAGTATTTTCTATCACCTGTAAGACACATGATACAGTGGTAGTCAGATATTTCTAATCTTGTTAAGTTCCCTGTTTAGTAGGGTAGTGAATACAATTATTATATAAATTTTAAAAAACCCCAGCAAATCACAAGTCTGGGTAAGTCCTTTGTAGGGAGTTATAGTTTCTTAGTGACAGCATAACTACTTATGTTTGATAGGTTGAACTTTTTAAAGGAGGTGAAATGGTAGCTAAGAAAAAAGAAGAAGGAACCAACATGCAGTGATTAGAAGTTTTCCAGTTAAGAACTCAATTAAGAAACTAAAGGAAGGCCAATGTGGCTGAGGCATGGTGAGTGAAAAGGAAAAGGGAGTGGGACAATCTTGGAGGTGCATGGTAGGTCACATTACACAGGGCTCCTAGAAGAGCCAGGAGGAGTTTGTATTTTATTTGAAATATTGGGAAGACATAAAAGGACTTTGAGAATGTTTACATGATCTGCCCTATCTTTTAAAGGATCTGTCCACCTGCTATGTGGAGCAGGATTGTAAACAGGAGCAGCCCAAGTAAGAGACATTAGTGGGATGTGGAGTAGAGTTGTAATGATAGAGATTATGAGGCATTGACAGATTTTTAAAATATTTTGGATGGAGATATGATAGCAGTATAAAATTGATAGGAAATGGAGTCAGGATAAAAGTAAGAATCAAATTCTAGGTATGAGAGATAAATCCATGTAGGAATGTAATTGTTACACAGCCACTGATTAAACAGTTCAAGGTATCAAAAGATGGGTACATTGAAAGTCTACCCATTTATTTGTATTCATCTCAAAATGGAAGAAAGCTCTTCCTATGTATTTGACACATTTTAAACTCTTTTCCAATAAACCATATAGTTAATTTATTTCTAATCTTGTGCTTCATTCCAGTTTCCAAATATACGAAGACAAATACTACTTTTTTCTCTTAGGTTATCTTTTCCCCAAACCAAATATTCTTAGTTCTTTTTGCTTGTTTGTTTGTTTGTAAGCCCAAAAGAGATCTTTAATTTTTATTGGTTCTTTTTAGTTACACATGAGAGTAGAATCCACTTTGATAAAATTATATCAGTATGAATAATATCTTATTTTAATTAGGACCCCATTCTTGTGAATGTACACCATGGTGACATTTACTTAGGTATTTTCATATATGTACACAGGAAAATTATGTCAGAATCATCTTATTGTCTTTCCTATTCCTATCTCCATCCCTTCCCTTCATTCCTCTTTGTCAAATTGACTGAGCCTTTCTTCTTCCCCTCCTCTCTTTATTGTGATTTAGCTTTCACATATCAGTGAAAAAATTCAATTTTGTTTTTTTGGGATTGGCTTATTTCAGTCAGTGTAATAGTCTCCAGACCTATCCATTTACTGATATTGTCATAAAGTCATTCTTTATGACTGAGTAATAATCCATTGTTATATATACCACAATTTCTTTATCCATTCATTTGTTGAAGGGCACTTAGTTTGACTCCATAGATCAGATATTGTGAATTGTGCTGCTACAAACATTTACATGGCTGCATCACTGTAGAATGCTGATATTAAATCCTTTGGATATATGCCAAAGAGTGGGATAACTGAGTCAAATGGTTGTTCCATTCCTAGTTTTTTGAGCACTCTTTAATGCTTTCTAGAGTGGTTACATCAATTTTGCACTCCCACCAGCAATGTATGAGTGTACCTTTTTCCCCGTATCCAATCCACATCAATATTTACTATTGCTCTTATTCTTGATAATTTCCATTCTGACTGGAATGAGATGAAATCTTGGTGTAGTTTTAGCTAAAGATGTTGAACGTTTTTTCATGTATTTGTTGACCATTCATATTTCTTTTGAGACAAGAATCTCTTAGTATGGCACTGTACTTACAATTTAACATTGAAGTCTGATTATTTGAACTTGCCCTAGATTTCTTATTAGATTCTATTCACTACAGTTCCTTATTAATTGGGAACTCAAAAAAAAAATTAATAACCCTGCCACTTAACTGTAATTTTTGAGACAGTGCTTACTCCTCTTCTCTCTCCCTTTATGTTCTGAGCACCCTTTTTACACACATTTTACTTTTTAAATATATCTCTTTAAAGAATGAAGCCTACAACTAAGTACTAAGGAGTCCAAAAGTCCTGAATTCCATGCTGAAAAAAATGCACTTAAAGTTTAAATGAGGTTTGGTAGAGCTTTATTATTTATTTATTATTTTATTTATTATTATTTTATTTTTATTACAGTGTTGGCTCCTTAAGCTTTATTCCTCAAAAAACAATATCAATAACAATGTAACTACTTAAAAAATACCTTAAACCAATTATATTTCAGATGGAAAGACACACTTGAGCACAATCCTATGGTAAAGAAAAGTAGAATACATAGATTTGAAGAAATATTATAATTAATTGGAAAATATCAAATAATTTTTAAACCTACAACATAAAAGTAAACATTTTTTCTTCAGAGAATCAAAATCATAATTATATTTTTCACTTTATTGGTAAAGTGAGTGAAGGGTAATGTTAGTAGTACCTCTGTAAAAGTTTGGGTGAAGGAGGGAAAAAAAATGTAAACTGAAGTAGGGAAGGATACAACACATAAGAGATTCCATCCTTAACCACCCTTGCCCATCACTGGTCACCAGCCTTATAGAAGCTCAGTCTTGGGAGAATGAGTCAACAGTTCAGGACTCCTTGCAGGGGCTTTACATGGTTCAGAAAGCACAAAAATCAGCTAAAGGACCATGTTTAATGGATATTACCAATTTGAGGCACTCAAACTCCAAGATTATAATGTCAATGTATAATCTTACTGAGGTTATCAAGCTGTTCCCAAATACTTAAGTCTTCTGAGGACAATCTATAACAAATTTCAACAAAGCACTTGGTTGAGCTACCAGATAATTTAGGTCCAAAAAATGTAATATCTTTGAGGGTGGGGTTGCATATGTTCCTGCCCTGTGACTTGCCAATGTATTTCAGCTCTATTATCAATAATTGTTTTGCATTTGACTTCTGGGGCTATTCTCTTTATTTTCTCTTGTCAATCTCAACATGAAATCAATCTTCCTTTTCTTTAATTCCCTCCTCTTTAAATAAATCTAACTGATGTTAAATATTCTTAATAATAAAAGTTGGCTGGAGTGGAGAGACATTATATTTCACAGTAGCATAGTATATATACTTATATTTAAATAGCACTATTATTGATATTGGTTTTGTAATCTCTCCATAAAGAACCTATCACAGGATTGGGGACGTAGCTCAGTGATGGAGCACTTGCCTAACATGTGGGAGGCCTGGGTTCAATCCTCAGCACCAATAAATAAATAAACTATCAGAGTATTCTCCTGAAGTCTTATACTCTCCCATTTCTCTGGAAAGCTCTCTCTTTATTTTTCAGCTGTCCTCAATAAGCCTCACCTTCTCTTATTCTCAGCCCAAGTAAACTTCAAATTATTTGTTACCCTGTTATTAGCAAAATAATCTCTTTATTTTATAGCCTTCAGCTTTTCTAATCAAGCCTTTAGAGCCTATCTTTATGTAGTCCAAGTGGTCCATCAAAATGTTTTGATAAACCTAAGACAGCTGTCTATACTTTTTCTGCTCATCTTATTTTTACTTTGCTATTAATTTATTCAAAAATTATTTATTTGAGGCAGTCTATGTTAGAAGCAGCTATCCTAAGGAAATGATGAACTTGTTTTCACAAATGCTAAGTTTGCTAATGGAATTTGTTGTTGGCCCTTACCACAGGTAGTCTGGAAGATGTGGATGGGCTTATGAGGAGGAGTGATTGGGCAGCCACTGGTCTCAAAACCATACCCAAATCTGTCAGTGGGATTTTTTAGAGAGAGAATTCTCCTGTAGAGGAACAAGAGTCACTAAAGCAAGGAAAGAGACAAGGAAAACAGTCAGAAGTTGCAAGAAAATTAAAATCCTGCCAGTGTAGAACGCCACAGGGAGGTGGCTCTCAGAAAAGGTTGTAGGCTGGAGAAGGGCAGGAGGGTGTCAACTGCTGAAGCCATCAAAATGAACATGAATGTTTCTAAGAGGTAACTCACTTTCAAGAGAGCAGTTTCATTCAAGGAAGGAAGTTTAATGTCAGATCACTTGACATTATTGGGTGACTGAGAAGCAAGAAACCATAGGATAGTCTTGAAAACTCTGTCACAAGGAAGAGAATTGTTAAGAGAATGAAATGGAAAGGAATGTTTTGCTGTCACCCCTCAATAATCAGAAATCAGGAACTGAATTTTCCCAGCCTAGGGAAAATTCTTCGTTGAGTATATAGTGGGCTCAAATGAAAATACAGCATGAGGCAACTCAGAATCTCAGCAATAGATATAAAATGAAACAAAGAAATGGAAAAGCTGGCTGAAGAGAAAAACACATTCCAGGTCCTCTACTAAAGTGCCTGTCCTTGAACTGAAAGGGAACACAGAGTACCAAGTCAGCGTCAGCGGAACGAGGACCAATATCTAGACATACTGACAAAATTTCAAAACTCTGAGGATGAAAAGAAAAATTCTAAACAGCGTCTAGAAATAAATTCTCTTACAAGATTTCTCATGCACACCCTGAGTACCAGGATTCAGGGAAAGCACCTTCAAAGTTCAATAAGAAAAAGAATTATTGACCCTACATTTTTAGGCCTAGCCAAAATAATATAAAAGTGTGAGGAAGAGATAAATCAATTTTAGATGCATTCCCTACTGAAGGATGTACTTGAGCAAAATGAAACGTGAATCCAAGGAAGAGGAGAAACAAAGAAACCAAGAGATCTAGTAAGTCCAAAGCACTGAAACACAGTGTTTAACATAGCTGTGTGGATGTAAATGACAATGATATAAAGGCAGAAAAAAGCACAGCATACTCAGTTTTGCCTTGATTTGGAAGAATATAGATGCTGATTAATTAAAGAGATTGAGAGATTAAAAGAAATCTTATACGCATGTGTTAAGACTAGGATATAATATTTTTTTACAGTTTGAGGAGGATACTTTGCATACTTTATATTCAAATAATTATTATCAATTTTTGCTGGGTGCAATGGCATATGCCTGTGACCCCGGGTACTTGGCAGTCAGGAGGACTGTGAGTTTAAGGCAAGTTTGGCAATTTATTGACACTCTATCTCAAAATAAAAATTAAAAATAAAAATTTTTAAAAAGGGCTAAGGATAATGTACCATAGTAGAGTACTTGCCTAGCAAGCATGTGGCCTTGGATTCAATCCTACTACCACAAATCATCATCATCATCATCACCACCATCATCACCCCCACTTTGTGTTCACCTAGTCCTCAACCTCATCCTGCTTTAAATCTCAACTTCTTCCAACCACACATTTCCCAAGTTGCTCAATCACTATTGAGGCCCATCGTGTTCTATTCAAGGACAAAACGAAACAACAATACCATTATTTTTTGTTGTTTGCTTCTGAAGAAACCTGAAAGACATGTCTCTATCCCTCCCACAGCAGCATCCCCTTTCTTTGGAAGCCCCTGTAAAAGTTCCTTGGCACATGGGGGATTCCTATGTGGATCACAAACCTTGGCAGGAAAGAAACCAAACCAGGTTCTAGTTTTGAATATATGGAAATGATTTTATCCAGGAACAAGTCAATTTACTTTCAAATATATCAGATTCTCTGACATCTTGTTAGGCCACTTTCCCAGTAAGGTTATTAAAATCTTAGGAGACCTGCAAAAGATACTAGAACTTCAGGAAAGCAATCTATTACCCCTGGTATGCTAATGCAAATCGGCAAGGGAAGATATTCAACCAGAAGTTTACTATTGGAAATGGAATTATATTTATCATTTATGTGTCTCTATATTTATTTTCTTCCTCACCAATAAAGAAAATTATATTTCAAGCAAACCATTACTACTGAATTATAAGAATTCAATAGTTATCTCAAAAAAGAGATAATATCATAAAATGCAATTTGATAATATATGACATATTTACAAATAATTCCTACATGATTACACACATAGATTATTTTTTACATAGAAGAGTATATCCAACTTTTTAACATTTCCAAGAAGGCAAACGGAATAAACAAAAAGTGATGATGAAGGGTTTACACCCCAGATTTCCTGGAATTACTAGAGATGCTTTATGATGTAATTTTCAAATACATGTTCAAGGAATTCTTAAAAATATTCTACCATTATATACAATTATTTCAATGTTCCTACCTGGAATGAAAAATCATGATATAAAATATATATACACTAATATATTTGTTGAACGCTTCTATAATATATTTTATAAGTTTCATATTTAACAACTTCTTCACTGAAAGTCCAGGACATTCTCAACTTTTCTATAAAGATGTTTGTTAAATAGTGTGTCCTTTGAGTATTTCATGCATTATCCATATTTAGAAGTGCCATAAAATTACCCATCTACTTAACAGTCATAGCCAGATACCTAATAAAATAATTTCTATAGGAATATTTTGAAAAGAAAGACTGTTTGTTATTGTAACAAATAGCATCTTGATCCTTCTAGTCAGATCTCCAACTTTGGCAATGGGTCTTAGAAATAATTTGTAGGAAAACAATATTAACTAATCTCATAAATTTTAATGATGAATTTCTTAGATTCATACTATTTCTTTAGAGTTTTTACTTTTTAATTTAAATGTTGTCTAATATTTGTTAATTTATTACACAAATTTCATTCTTGAGTTCTTTGGAAGTTGTTGTCTGTCCATTCATTCTTTTTCTTTTGGTTCTTTGGGAAAATCAAATGATGTTTTTAAAATCACTGCTAAAAGTATTTTTTTAAATATTCTTCATAATTTCAACCAACTAGGTATAATTCTAAAATTCCAATTTCTAGTAGTTCATACTAGTTCTAGAAACATTATTGATTGTGAAGAGTCCAATCCTTACCCCTCAAACCTGTCTTTTCATAAAGCATTTGATTTACTGAGTGAGAAAATGCAATTTTCATGTCTTTTCACATTTCAAAGAGATATAAAAATCAAAATAAACTCTCAAAAATCCATCAGAATATATCAAAATGCCTATGATCAGAGTTGTTCTTCACTATGTATCTCCGAACTACATTGGGCAGAAAAAAAGTTTGCATGCGAAATCATGTGCCAGTTGTTTCCAAGAAAAGTAAAAATAAACAAACACATTCAATAATTTTTATGCCTGCCTAAATGTGAGTCTAAAATATATGAAATCTAATCATCATATTTTAGAGAATATCTGGCTTCCTAACGAAATTTATTTGTCTACATCACCTTAAACCAACCAGATGATGGAATTTTTCTTCTTCTAATAAGTCACGTGTTTACTATTTTCTCCTGTGAGATTTTAACAAACAAGATCTCATTTCAGTTGTCCAGTTGCATGACTTAAAAATTATGTTTTCTCTTTGGAAACATATTAGCAAGTCATACTAGATAAGGGTATTCAAGAATCTCAAGAAATGGATATACAGAGTTTCAAATGTTGCTTAACATTTTAATTAAAAGAAATAAATACATATTTCAAAAGATTTGGCTATGCTTAGTGGATTTGCTTGGGCTGTAAGGTTTATAATATCAGAAAACACTTATTTATCTTTGAAACTTTACTACCTAACACATAGGAAGTAATAAATGCTTTTTAAGAATACAGTTTTGTTTTAGAGCAGCATGATTTAATTTCTAAATATGGTCATATTTTAATAACAACATGAATTTGTTTATGAATAACAAACTCGACAGCAGAAATTGTTGACCATCATAATCATACATAACTAATTTTCAAGTACTTAACTCAGAATTTTAATGTTACTTACTGAACTGTTCATCAAGCAAGTTAAAGGAACCATTTTAGACACATAGAAATGTGCATTTTGGAACAGGCAAATATTTAACACAGAATTTATTTCTTTAATAAAAAATATAGAACCCCACTTATACATAAAGCAAAGGTGATTTAAAAAAATAATCCCTACTTTATTTCCCTTAGAAATTGGTCATCTAATGGAAGAAATACGACTCTTAATTTAATAGTTAAAATGAAAGTCCATTATTGATTCAATGCAAAACACAATTTACAGAAGGCAAAGGCTCTTGTTTGATTAGGAAACAATTCATGGGAGTGGTGTCTTTGGACTTGGAGAGGTTCTCTTAGAAGCATGGCTAAAGAGCAGGTCTTTCTTGTGGAAGGAAACAAAGGTGAGGAAATTAGTAGCTTGACTATTTCCATGATGAAAGGTAGTGCAGCTTGGTTTTAGGGTGTAAGCAAACACTAAGAGTTTGTTGAGAAGCAATAATACCCTGGGTCTGGATGGTTTCTATGGATATGCAAAGAAAAGTTGGCTAAAAATGTTGAGCTAGTATATATACAGTATAAAACGGATTATAATGATTAGTATTATCTACTAACTGATGATTTGCTTGTCCATATTTTTAAAAATGAACATGTGGTAAGATAACCAATGGGTGTGGGTTTTTTTAAAGAAACTTTTTGAAGAATTCAATCACACAGTATTATAACCCTTTATTTCCAGACAAAAACTTCAAAACTGACAATTTATTATCAAGAGTCAAGATTAAAGTCTATTTGTTTCTTAATCATCTCATAATTTATAAATCCTGGATGAGGAAAGAGAAGACATAAAACTAGACTTAAGACTTTCAAAGCCTTTTTTTGATGTAATTTTTATTGTGTCTTTTAGATACTTCTGCTTTTTATTTTTCTATTTTTTTTAATTTTTCCTCCCAGTACTAAGGATTGATTCAGGGATACTCTACCATTGAACTACATTACATTCCCAGCACTTTTTATTTTTTGAGGCAGTGTCTTGGTGCATTGTGAAGTCTGGACTCAAACTTGGGATGCTCCTGCCTTAGCCTCCTAAGTAGCTGGGATTAAAGGCATATACCACCATGCCCTGAAAGACTACTGCTTTTTAGCAAGAAGCACAGTGAAAGGTTATCTGAGAAGATATTCCAAAGCATGGAAGTCATCATCAAGTCATTTGGACTTCATATATGAATTGTTATTTACTTACTACTTCATTTGTACCATCACCATAAAGATATAGGAAATAACTGTATTATCATAAGCCATGACTATGTATGTGCACATACACAATATTATGCTATACCTTATTTCATTTGATTTCATAACTTGCTTTTCATTGCTTTCACCAAAGCAGGTCATCTTTTTATTTGTTTATGCTACTTTTCTCGTGTAACTAATGTAGTATATTATTTTTGCCGATGCAGAATCGTTTGAATATGAATCAACCATTCATAAAGAACTTATTCAGAAAGCATCCAACACTAAAGGTTTACCACACCCACATTTACCACATGAGAGAACAATAGCAGAAGCAATAGTTTGTTTTTTTTTTTCCCTAAGTTTGAATGGTTCAATTGACCTTTATTTTCATCAGAAGTGAGAGCAATAATGTCATCATGGAAGAAAACATAAATGTTTTGAAAATAACCTATTGTGAGATATGGATGGAAACATAATGTTTATTGTTAAATTGATAACAACCTTAAAAACAGGAAGATTTCTCATTTTCAAACACTTGGAATATGAACATTGGCAAAAGAAACTCACTTGGCTGGTTAATAGTTTACATATTTAATTACAAATTTGAATTCTCTTAGCTATGGAATAATAGACTTGGAATATTAAAAAAAATACCACCATAGTGTTGTTTTATCCACTGAAGAAAAATTTATTAAGTTAGTAGCATAAAAGTTACTAGTGTATCTTATATCTTACAGAGAATTTAGTTATACAGGACCTCATATCAATCTACATTTTAAAAACATTATTTTTTCAGATAAATCGTATTGACAATAATAATTAAGTATTCAATTTTAAACTTTTGGTTGTATATGAATTATGTAATCAAGTCCATAAATTATTTGAGAATTTGTTATCTTAAATACTGTAACCTATAATAAGGTATCATCACCAATGCTCGTAGAATATTATTGATGATAAATAGTTACTACATTAGAAAATATTGAATTTAGTTTGTATTGTAAATATTTTTGAGGTCTGGAAATCACATTCCAGCTAATAATATGAAGTAAGTTACTTCAATTCTATCTTGAGAAATAAATATTTAATTTTCTGTTTGTATTTCAGAAATCATTAAAATTTCAACATGACACTCTTAAAATTATCCCAGCAAGGTTCATCTATATTACTCAAATCCCTAAATTTCAGACTCGCACTCCCTGTGCAAATGAACCATTTTTTCTTAGAAGAGAGATTGCAGGTTATTTACATGCTGCCACTGAATTCGAGAATTGTCTTCTACTAGAACAAATTATATAATTACTCTGTAGTTCAGAAGTTATAGACATAGAATAATTTGGGGGGCCTCATTTGCTTTTCAGTGCCAAAGCTTTCTTAGTGTGAGCACTAGACCCTAAACATCTATTCTAAAATGCTGAAAATAATAAACATATACACATAATACAAAAATTGTAAATTGAAGGTGAAAGAAGGTGAACTATAATGTTAATAAAAATTACTACTAACTTATTTTGCTATTTTAGATCCAGAAACATTTCAATTGCATATAATAACTTTAAATATTGAATAGTGAATAAGAATCTATATATCTTTCTAAATAGCTAATTTCAAAAATCATTAACTGATATATGTAATTAGGTAGTTTGTATGAGCCTGATGAAAGCTGGCTTAGGTAGCACATACCATACCAATATATCAATGGAATGAAAGGATGTTGGCAGTAATGGAAAATTGTGATGGATTTTATAAGATCAAACCAACTGACATTTTATGAGAATTTCCATTTTCTACTCCGGATTCCATTTTTTACTTTGGATATTATCTAAACTGACAAAAACGAACATGCATTTAGATTTCTCAGGGGACATGCCCTCAAGTAGAATATCTAGAAAGAATTTCTGACAGGTCATGCTATTGGGTGTCATAGTTTATGTTGGAATTTGCCAGAACAGACAAACAAGGGTACTCATCTTTTTTTCCTTACATAAAGACAAGAGTTGATAGAATTACTGCCTACAAAATATATTGCAAAGTAAGTTGTAATAGTTTAGCAGAAAAGTGTTTAAAATTGTTGAGAAAAAAGATAAACAAGAAGTTGGTGACATTTTTTATTCCCTGAATTTGACATTATTAGATTTGGTAACATATCCTCACTAATCATATTTCCCATGTATTAGAGACCTACTTTTAAGAGCTCAAAATTTTTCTCAGTGTAAGAGAATGTGCCATAGTATCTTTCCCTTTAGGAATTTCCTTCTCCTTCTTATACTCTCATGAGCCAAAACCAACAAATATCATATGCATTAGGCTTTGGTTTTTATTAAAATTACTTTACAGTAACAGTTCAATAAGCACAAAACTCAGAATTTCAAGCATATGAATTTTTTAAGCATATGAATTTTTAAAATTATATTACATAGAAACTATTCTTTTTTCAATTTATTTTTTCTCATTTGCCTCTGAGATGGTTACAGAGCTTGGGTGCTTTATTAAAAGTTTTGCTATAAAAAGTTTAAGCAACAGAAACCTAGAATCCTTCTCTTTTTCTGAATAAAGAGAAAACATTGTTATACATGAGATTAGGAGAAAGGTAAGGGATTATTTTTGGGTTAGGGCAGGAAAGAATTACCAGGGCCACCATTTTCTCTGAGCTTTTTAAGACACCAAGGATAACCTTATCTTTGAATAAAAATAAAGTCCATCAAATGAATAACAGAGAAGTTAGGTTACATAGCACCCCATGTTTTAGAAAAAGTGCTGAAAACATGGGGTGATTTCTAGTCAGTAAGGAGGCAGCTGCTACCCAGTTTGGATGCTCTTTCTGAAAAACAACAGTTAACACTGTGGTTGTATTTTTTTCTGATGTATTGATTCAGAATATTATCAGAAATGAGTACAGTATTTCTGTTAATTACGTTAACTTAAAACCTGATGTGTCATTTCATTGACTGTTATTGTTTCTTGAAACCTTGTTCATGTTTTTAGGTTTTCTGACTTGAGTTTAGAGATATTCCAAGCAGATCAGCCTAGAGCATTTAGAACTGTGAATTTAATCAGTAACTTCTAGGTATGTGTAGGAACATATTGCATGAGACAGTAATGTAATTTGTGAGAAATGTCTACACACAAGCTTTCATATACCTTTATTCTGTCTTTAGAATTTGGAATGATGGGAGATCATACAATTAAAAGTCAGCGACCTCGATCTGTTCATGAAAAAAGGGTCCCTCAGGAACAAGCTGATGCTGCTAAATTTATGGCACAAACTGGTAATACGTTAGTTACATTTTTCTATTTATTGTTGTTAATTTAATGAAACCACTGCATGTTTTCATAATCTTTTGCTAAACATTTGTCAGTTTTTGGAGCTGATTTTTTTTTTGAGCCATTTATTTTTTGTCACCAGTTAAAGTCCATAAATAAAGTAGCTTTGAATTGAAAAGTGCACAAGAAATGTGTAAGAATTATTTTGTTTTGAGTATGGGACACTTAAGATTTACATATTATTATTTCTTCATGTTAATTAATCACTGAAAATGTACCATTAAACTTTTAAAAGAAGACAGCAGTTATTTCTTCAATAATTAACTGAGAATTTGGAATTTAAATAGGACTTTATATGATGAAATTGAACAAAATTCAACATGTTGAATATTTTTTCAAGTGTTGTACTATCTATAAATATTAGCCAATGGAGAATATGCATAGAAATTAAAAACTTTTTAACAATTTAATATATCATTTAAAAATCATTTTAAAAAGAATTGTTACATAAGCTAAATAGCAAATAGCTAACAGTCTATTATTAAGTTATAATACAACTCTAGATAATTAAATATCAACAAAAATTAATTTATGATTTATAAAATTTGTATTTATAAATTGACTAGATTATTTTTAAAACTCTCTCAAATATATATATATATATATATATATATATATATATATATATACACACACACACACACACACACACACACACACACACACATACACCAAAAGACTGAAAACTGCATTCTTTTAAATAATTTCAAAAATGCATAAATATAAATATTCTGAATATCATACATTAGGCTATAGAGTTTGATCAAACAGATGAATTCATAATTTGACTCATAATAAGTGGGCTATAATTCCATCTGATACATTGCATGTGGCATCTCCTTGGATGAAAAAGTGTTTTAAATTATACTATGAACATTTTTAGCTGTTGCCTTTATTTTAGGATATTGAAATTTAAGAGTTTTGTTATACATTATAAAATTTTATACATTCAATGTTGACTGTTTTAACATTAGAAAGGTATCAAGTACATGACCAATTCTCAGACATGATGATCAGACTGATTTTGATGGCATTCCTCCCCAAAATGCATATTTACTTCAGTTCACATTTTCTTGTAATATCTATCCAGAACAGTAGCCCCCAATCTGCAACTTAAAATGCAAATGCTGTTTATGAATTGTGTTCTTGGTAATAGGTGAGTGTTACATTTTAAGACATCCATTGCAAGTAGGTCAAGTTATCAGAACAGGATATTTAGAATAAATTCTATAAGGAATGTATTTTTAGTTGTTTAGAAATATATGTTACAGCCAATCCAAAAATGTAAAAATCTTGCTTATCTGGATAGCTTCTAGTACACCTTCTTATTTAAGTGAGGGTGAATAAAATTTTTTCTATTTACTTGATCAAGTTCAACAATGATACCAAATTCAGGCAAATTACCAGAATGTTACATGTATTTTTGTCCTTAACAAGGAGCAAAAATCTCAAACTTGAACAGAGATCAGGAGTGTTTAAATCATGGATAGAAAATGAGCTGACTATCAGCTTCATAGGCAGCATCTCATGAGGCATTTCTGCAAGATTAGAGTGTCCTTTGTGCAAAAGAGGTGACAAATATTAGCTTACTGAAGTTCCTGAAAAGTGGGTCACTGGGAGAATAAAATGAAGAAAAATAGGTTTAAATGTTCAATAGTACAGTAAAATAAGTTTCTGCATTAAATATTATGCAATTTGGCCAGGAGTCATTGTTCAAATTCAGTTTTTGGATGTGCCTACTATATATACCAAGAAAATTCATAATTTGCAACCAAAACCCTTTTGGCAGATTCACACCTCAAGAAATACTGATTTTGTTAAACAGGAGTTACTAATTTTAAGTTTTGCATTTACTCATTCTTTTCTAATCCTTGTTTTATAGCTAATATACATTTGTAGTGACACATAAATTAGTAAATAGATAAGTCACTTACTAAATGAACCCATGAGGAGCTTTAAAATCATTTCCCCATGTTGTTAAAAATAACTTAGAAAAGGCAGTCAACTTCAGAATAAAGGTTCTCAAAATGTCGATCAGGGACTTGAATTCATAAATAATTTATATTTATTATTCCGTTTTAATTCAAAGATAGTGTAAGCAAATATAAATACACGTATAATACCTATTTTAAAATTAAGTAGCTACAATAATGGGATAAAACTAGAAAGTGTGTTATTTTAATAATGTATAAAATTCATAAATTTATCATAAGCAATTATAAAGCTAAAATGAGAAGATATTTTTTAAATAGTTCCTGAATAATTTCTTTAGATATTAAGGTAGTCTATATAAAAACAGGGGTCACACTATGAAATTTTATAAATTAAGATTGATTTATAAATTTTCTCTATTTGTCTCTCAAAATATTCCCATTACATATGATAATTATAAAAATTTACTAACTAATTTGATAACAAGGAATAATGCACTAGAGGTAAATAATCATAAAAGACAACATAATATTTTATATTAATCATGGCAAAATGAAAGCAAAAGCCATCATAGTTTATAATTTAAAAATTAGTTCCCAGAATGAGTAACCTACTCTCTCCTGTATTAATGTGATTAGTAAGTGCTGTAATAAAAAAAAAAATTGTAGAATAAGAGTGACATTTTTTATAAAGTAATACTTTCATGAAGTATCATAACTATATCAAATAACTTTTTGTCAGTCAGATAATTAATGTAAGTTAACTAGAAAATAAATGATGATGGTCTGGTAGCCTAAGACACTATCTGGTTAAGAGAAATTAAATGATAAAATATAGATATGTAAAATATATATATATATATGTAAAATAGACATCTGAATTAAATGCCAACAAAATGGCCTATGTCATCTTAACTACACTTATGATGCTTTTAGCATCAGTCATCAAATGAATTTATAAACATGTTTAGAAAGATAGTTTTTTATTACAACAGGAAGAACAGCCCATTTGGGGAATACATACATTTTAGGAATATGTACATGTTATCTAAAATAAAAAAAGTAAAATAAAAAAGTAAAATTAAAATTGTGTTTTTAATTTCATGATCTTAACATACTAGCAAAATTTTATATTAATATTTTGTTCATAATTTAAAATGTATTCTTACACATCTCACCCAATCCACAGAAAAAAGTTGTAAGGTAGATGTATTACTCTTTTTATTGAAGAGATTCAAAGAAACAAAGTTACTTTCTCAAAGTCACAGAGTCCAATAGCTTTTCATCAAACCATCAAACCTAGGTCATTTGACTTTAATTGCAAGACTTTTCCAGTTTTCTTTTGTGTTTTGTTCCAAGATAAAGAGCCTTAATAGTGCCTTAGATACTGAAGCCATCTACTGGATCTCATCTCAGTTACAAGTTAGGACACCAGATCAGTTTGTGTTATGTCGAAAGACATACATGTTGAAAATAATAGACTTTGTCTTATACTTTACTATTCTAATGTCAGTATTTTAAAAATATCTTTCTTATGTATATTAATCATTTCTTACAATGACCCAATCATCTAGAATAGTATTCACACCTTCATGAAGATGGAAGTGGCAACATATAAATAATTATTCAGTGAAAATGTCATTTGAAAGATAACATTTGAGTTATAACAAGACTGTTTTGGCACATAGGTCACTGTTACAATGATAAATTTTGATCCAAAACTTGAAAACCAGTATGCATTTTAATGATTAATTAATTAAATAATTAATTTGATTTTTGATCAACAAAATGAACCATCAGTTTGAGGGAGAGTGAAGAAAGCCAATTCTCAGCATTTATTATCAACCTTTCATGATGTAGGAACAACTGCTTAGCTTATTGAGCATCATTGTAGCATTAAATATTTAAAATATCCAAGTTTTAAAATATTTGAACAAAAAGTAGACCCTGATCTTAATTCGTTGCTCTGTTTAATTAATTAAAGTATATTTTTTTCTGTCATTAGACAAAGCCAGGGAAGAGGACTGCTTTATGGCAAAATAGAACTAATTTTATCCATACCCTTTATCATTTCACTTATTATAGAATTCACATTCATAATTTCTTGCTTAAAATAACATGCAGTCATAATATTTATACATCATTTAATCTCATTACAAATAGGTTGGGAGATCATTTTAAAAATTCATTATATTTTCCCTAACTTTAAGCTTACATTTTTCATTGTGAAATATACATGTGTGTATACATAGATACAGGTGTGGATATTTTTAACCATTGTCGTATTATTGGGATTTTAAAATGATGACTTTCAATTTTGCTAGAATATTCTTTAATATAAAAGAACAAACTAGGAGACATGTCTTTAAATACATTTGAAATAATAATCCAAGGACACTTTTAAGAAATTAGTGTATACAAATTCATGAAGGTAAAAATACTAATGTGATCAAAAATGATCTTTACTACTTACAGAATAACCAATTGCAATATCAAAAAGGAGCCCTATTTGATAGATATGTCATCCTAGTTACCATTATCTGTGCCCTTGTGGTATATGACTTGTTATCAGTGCATCATTATTTCTGCCTTTGAGTGCACAATGCAAACAAATATAAGAGCAAATACTTCATTACCATGCTACTCAAAGTGTGGTATATGGACCAGTGCTTATATGCAAGCATGTTGTTCAATTGAGCCCTCAAGGAATATGCAGATTACACCAGAGTATAAAATTGGCTACTTCAACAAGCACATGTTTTATTTCAGCTGAATATCTCTCTCTCTCTCTCTCTCTCTCCCTCCCTCCCTCCCTCCCTCTCTCTCCCTCCCTCCCTCCCTCTCTCTCTCTCCCTCCCTCCCTCCCTCTCTCTCTCTCCCTCCCTCCCTCCCTCTCTCTCTCTCCCTCTCTCTCTCTCCCTCCCTCCCTCCCTCTCTCTCTCTCCCTCTCCCTCCCTCCCTCCCTCTCTCTCTCTCCCTTACTCCCTCCCTCCCTCTCTCTCTCTCTCTCCCTCCCTCCCTCTCAACAGATTTCTCAAATAAGAAATCAGTGTGTCAAATTGTGTTCTGATCCAAACTTCTCTTTTCCCTGGGCACCAATTTATGAACCAGCTGCCTTGAATAGCATTGAAAATAATATCTAAATCATTTGTTTACTCTTCAAAGAGAAAAGAACAACAAATGAATTACCATTACTATCCTTTTAATTCTATTCCAAAGGCAAATTCCAGACAGAATCTATAAAATAGAGTTAGAATGCCCCTTGATCTATTTAATCAATGATGAAAAGTTTTCACAAACAACACCTCATCTATAAAAGTTTTCAACAGCTAAACAAATGGTTAACTTAGTTACTGCTAGCAGGTATAGGATGCAATTTGAATTTGAAGAGAAGCAATGGCAACTTTCAAACCAATTTTAAAATTCATCCTGGAGGTGATGCCAGAATAGAATTAGAAGCCCATTGCAATGGTCTTTAAAATGCTCAACGCTGCATCTCCTTGGGACATGAATTGAGATAATAATAGAAATTAGACATGATTTCAGGATGAAGCCAACTCCAAGAAAGTTAATGAATTCAGACATTATTTAACATCTTGGAGCCCTATTCTGGAATAAATTTTAGTCCCATACTAAAGTAATAGAAATTATAGAGAAATTCTCTTTCAATTTGAGTAAATATCACTTCTCTAGATTATAGGTGAAATTGTGAGCAAAAGGTTTTTAATACCACAGAACAAATAGCTATCATAGGATGGAAAAATAAAAGTTTCACATGGAGTAACTTACAAAAAAGTTGTTGGTGTTCAACACAGTTAAATTGATTCAAATTCTCAGGGCTCCATTTATCTTGCATTAGAAAGAGTGTTATCAATAAAGGACTAGGAACACACCCATATATTCCTGTTCACCAAAACCACATAGTGAGCTTTGACATACATTTAGTTTCTTTCCTGTCAAAGGCTTGAAGAGAATTGCTTCAACTATAATTATTATTGAAAAATGCTGACTTGTTCCTTGTCAATAGGACAGTGAAATTTGTGAAGAGTAGCTTTACTAACAAGACTGGAACCAATTTGGTCTTTGTATCAGCATTATATTTGTCCCTCTTTAAATTTGTTTTTCTCTGAAATGTTTTCTTGTACCTTTTGATGTACTATCATATTTTTACATTTGAAATTATTCATGCATGTCATAATGTCAGTTTGGTATAATGCTTGTGAGTATTCAAGACAGTATTTCACGTTTATTTATTGTCTTGCACGCAGGTGAATCTGGTGTGGAAGAGTGGTCCCAGTGGAGCACATGCTCAGTTACTTGTGGTCAAGGGTCGCAGGTGCGAACCAGAACTTGTGTATCACCTTACGGGACACACTGCAGCGGCCCATTAAGAGAATCAAGGGTTTGCAATAACACTGCCCTCTGTCCAGGTAGTGTTAGCAGCAACTACAACTGTGGATGTTATTGAATTATGTCATGCTACGCATTTGGAACAATTTGTTATTTTCATCTGAACTGGGTATAGACATTTTAATTAGAGTGGATAAGTGTAATTCTTACTCAACTGTGATATTTTACTATCTATGTGATTATTTCAGAGCAGTGAAGAACCTACATAAGTGACTGACTTCCTGTGGCAAATACCAGCTTCACATTTCTGTATCTGCTTCTTGTAGGATAAGGCTTACATATCTTTCCTATATTTTATATGTCAAAAATGCCCAATCGAATGCTTGAATAAAATATAATTTTACAGCATGCTAGAAATAGGATAGATATTGTTTAAGTCAGGGATTGACACAGTCTTTCAGGCCAAATAGCCAGCCGTTTTCCTACCATTTATTGAACCCTATAAGATAAATTAGTGTTCCTGATGAAAGACCAGTTATTTTATTTTATTAAATTCCCTGAAGTAATTACTCTTGTAGGAATCATTTACTCTTTTGAAAAAATAAAGTTATTAAAGAAAAAGAGAGAGATGTTTAATGTTTACTGGAATACTGCATAATAGCATACCCACCAAGGATCAGATTTTTTTATGTTGTATCAAAGTTTGGTTCTTATATCTGTACACACATGCATTTAATAGATGTTTTTCCCTCTTGAACCACTGACATAAATGTTAAAAAAAAAAGTATTAATAGTAATCTGGCTTTTCTTTTAAAAAGTCTAAAGCACAGAATGTTAGGAATCCACATATTTATATTTTGTTCTAAACTTTTGGTGGATAAGTGACAGCAAAATTCCTGTCGACTGCACAGTCTTTCCAGAGGCCTCCAAAAGGGAGTGGATATAGATGTACTGGCACTGTAGTAGCCTTGCATCTGCTAAGTAATGCTTAAAAGTTTCCTGTTGAATTCCATTTTCAGAAATAGCTGATTCTGTAGTTACTTAAAACAAAAGTAGAGAGTGGGTAGCATAAAAAAAGGGTGGGAATAAACCCAATTTCCTAACAGAATAGGCAAGTGGGATCCATTAAAAGACAGTCTGAAGGAGTTGTTGTTTAATGGGAATAAAGTTTCATTATTTGCAAGATGAAAAAGTTCTGAAGATCTGTTTCACACCCATATGAATATACCTAATACTGCTGAATTGTGCACTCAGAATTGTTCCAGTGGTAAATTTTATGTTATGTGTTTTTTATTACAATAATGAAAAACATGGGGGATATACAGGTAAAGAAAGTGGTGGGCAGAAGGTGTAGGAGGAATGAATGAGATAATGATGTAGGAGATCTTAGAACTGAAAGGTAGGAAAGCAGTAGATGAAGAAAGAACTAAAGTTAAAGAGGGCAAAACATTGATGGCTATGAAAAAAAAAAAGAAGAATGCAAAAAAACAGTAATTTCTTCTTAAAACAAGAACAATAAACAAGGGCTAATGGAAACAGACTAGATGAGAAAGAACATAAAGTAAAAACTAAAAAGATTCAGTTAAAAATAAATGCTTAAGGAGGTCATGGAAGGGAGAAGACCATGAGAAAAGATGCTTGAAAATAGGGATCACAGAGCAGAGTCTAGAGAGAGACACAAGTCAGGAGAAGGAAAACAATCAGAGAAGTGGGATCTGAGGATTCTAAAAGTGAAATCTTTAGACCACAAGAGTAAATGCTTGTGGATCTTCATTTGAGTATGAGTACAGTGACCCTCTGGAAGAACACTTACTTAACCTGGTGCCTACGTATTCACTCTATGGGTCCCATGATCAAGTTTTCTTTTTTTTTTTTTTTGTTAATGACAGAAGTGTTCCTTGAGATTTAAGCTGTGCTAGATACATAAATTATCTCATCAGTGTCTATTTAATAGTCAAGAGGCTTTCAACATAATAAGGATAGAGTCTAATGGCAAAGGGCATTTGACTAGGTCCCAAAGAATTTTCATTCAGAGCTACATGTCCACTCACCAGCTATGCACATTCATAAGCTGACATTTGGAAATCTCCATCCTTCTGCCACAGGCTGCTGAATAAGCATCCACTGGGCACCAATAGCATCTGTAGCAGGAAGAGAGTACTTCTCCCACGTGCAACTGCCAAGCTCTCTCCCTCTGTCTGATGACTAGAAAACTGAGCAGTGTTCTCTGCTTACAAAGTTTTTATTGATTTCTTAGCCTTTTATCCTTACATCTATAGAAAAAGATATAAGCAATTACTAAATTCCTTTTTACCATAAAGAGGGATGTTTGTCTTTCTAAATTTGGTTGAATAATACTGATAAGAAATGTCTATCTTGTAATCATTGTTATAGTTCAATTTGTTTAATTAAAGATAATGAACTTTGTTAATTTATATTTAATTTTCCAAATATAAAGAATAATTTAGCAACTTCTTAATTTTAAAAATGTAGGATCAGTATTCTAGTTTATGAAATTGCAATTTATTTTACATGGTTATTGTATGTGCTTTGAAATATTTTATGCTCACTATTATGGTTAATTGTCTGCCAAGCTGAAAACAGTGAATTTTAAATTAGTTTAAAATTTAAACAGTATTTTAAACAATGTAAACATCTTTCTAAAACAATAAATTCCCAAGAAAATTAGTTCAGAAACAAATAACCAACTTGAAATACTGTGGAAACTCAAAATATATTTAACATTTAACTAATTAATATGACACAAGAAACAGAAAATTGAATATTAAAGTCACTTTCCATAAAACATATGGAATGATAGAATTAGAGATTATATTTATTTGTACTATAAAAGATAGATCACTAGTGTTATAAATAAACTTTTACTCAAACTATTAAAATTGCAAAGAATTTTTAAAAACTAATTATTAAAACTGTTATTTCTAATATGAATCTGAGATATCTGACCTCTTGTAAAATTTTTGCTTTGACATTATATTCTCTTTAACAGCTCTTATTAATTAGAGTAGAAAATATGGAATAAACAGAAAGCAAATTGAGAAAATGACCTACATTTAATTCTATATTTTACCAACCTGATTCAATTAGATTTATGGTCTAAAGTGTAGTTTTTCAACCTCTGCCAATTGGCTGTTGGCATTCTGATGATAAATCTTGGTTGCAGGGGGGCCTGTCTTCTGCAAATTCAATGTCTAGCAACATCCCTGGCCTCTCACTAGGTACCTCTAGCACTTGATCTTTTTCTGAGTTTTGATGCCCAAAATGTTTCCAGACATTACCCAGTGTCTCCTGGGGACAGATTTGCCTCTGGTTGAGAATCACTGATCTATGCCATATGTATCCTAATTCAATAGATGTCCATGTAGGCTGAAAAATAAGTTTGGATTTTATTTTTGTAAATGTCATAGTTGTCATATCCATTTATTTATTAAGGAAAAAACTTTTCACTGAAAGGAGTTATTTTATCTACAATAAAATCTAAATCATGGATATTTTTATTAATTATTTATTATTTAATTTTGTAGATAATTTAAAATCTGGTGATAATATATCTTGTGTATTTCATATTTTTTAAATTATACCTCTGGTCAACACAAAGAAGAGATATGATAATATAGCTGGTACCAAAGATAAAGAAGAAAACTATAAAATGGATGAAGCTATTGAAGTTAAATTTTTTTTATGATTATTTTTCAAATTGACTATATAATTTATAGATTTTCATATTTGCCAAAAAGTAGAAAAATTTATGTAACAACTCTCCTTTAAAATGAAAACATATAATTTTTAATAAATGTCTTATGAAATGTCTTTAAATATTATAAAGAATGTGATATAATTTCCCACTAATTCAATACTACCTAAAATAACAAATTGTTAATAATTTACTACCTTTGTCAAATGAAAAACATTTTAAGCTTTTATGAAATGATGTGAATAAGTCATGAAATGTCACCATGTAACAATAAAGACTGTTAAAAAGTACTAAGTAACATTAATTTTTGATGAATCCTGTTCCATGATTTAAGTAAACCCATCAAGATTAATCAGTATTTTCTGAAATTCATGGAGAAAATTTGCCAATTCAGCATTTTTTCTGGTATTGTGCAGTGCATATTAAAGCAATATAATTTTATAGAATAGAAAATGAAGAGAACCAGAAATATGAATCAGATAGTGTTAATATTTTATATAGAAAAAGGAGAAGACAGGTTGCTTTTAAATGGAGAAATCTTGGTAATTGGATAGAAGTACAAAAGTTGATAAAAATATAAATTTTACTTAAAAATACATTCATGCAAATTACTTTTAAATATCATTTTATAATTGATTATATATACATATACACATACACTCATATATATTAATATGCACATATTTTAAAACTATATGTGTATATTTAAAATTAAATATCATCTTACTATCTATCCTAATACTAATGGATATAAATTGGCTTTAGTTTTTCCAACTTTTCTTGGGAAAAATGAAAAAAAAAATCTTAATTTATTTCACTTTCTTGTTTTTTTCTATGCTACTTTAAAATATTTTCCCAGCATGTAGCATAGAATCTTTGAATATTACTCAAATTTGAATATTACTCAAATTTGAGTTTGAATATTACTCAAATTTGGCTAATTTTCCCTATATTTGAACATATTTTCACCACCAGTTGAGGTAACTCAATAACATAAATAGAAAAGAATAGTATACCTCATTATTAAGGTATTAGATTTGTGGGTTTCTTTTTAAA
Source organism: Urocitellus parryii (assembly GCF_045843805.1). Classification (NCBI taxonomy): domain Eukaryota; kingdom Metazoa; phylum Chordata; class Mammalia; order Rodentia; family Sciuridae; genus Urocitellus; species Urocitellus parryii. Next base: position 87,690,479 of record NC_135538.1, on the reverse strand, counting down.
TTTATTTATTTATGTTTTAAATTGTATATACCTATGTATTACCTAATGCTTTGACATATATGCACATTGTAGAATTTTTAAATCTAGCTGTACTCAGTGACAAAATATTGTATTCTTAATATGATGTTAAGTAGTTTCACCACAAAAATAATAATCCTATGTGGTAGTACATTTTCCAGTTAGCTAAATTTAAGTATATTATGATGTTTTTAAGGTAATGTTTTTATGGTCAGCATATACATGAATAAAATTCTAAATATATTGTATTTGCTCACATAATTCCTCTGCCACTTTATATGAATTTCTGCTTACCCCTGCCAATACTGAAGAGAAAATGGGCAATTTTTTTGTCATTTTCTACTATAAATTTTACCCTCTCCACTCCTCCCAGTGAGTGGAATTTCACTCTTCTGAAACCTTGAACTTAGAGTCTTCTAAGGCCAGAAGCTCACATCAAGACAGGAGCTTCTCAACAGAAGACTACTTTTTTTTCTTGACTTCATTTTATTTGTGTTGTCCACAAGGTGCTATGGCTTACTACCCCAAATATAAAGTTTGGGATGACAGCAGTAATTTGAACATTCAGAGAAGGGATCTAAATTGTGAAGTCTGGTAGTCTTTTGTAAAAGATACCAGTATTTATTCAGAATTGTTATTATGAAGGAACAAAGATCATGTTGTTATGTCTGGTCAAGTTTAATCTCTTGTAATGAAATATGTGAAGTCTTGGTATATTCATAGTTATGTTTTCATAATCTTTGTTATATAACTTGGATTGTTAATGAAATTTATACAAATTAGGAGTACTTTCAGTTCTCCCAAGCTGTCAGAGAAAGAAGAGCGTCTTCTGATTTTTATGGCCATTAGAAAGAGATCCTCATGTTTACCACTCATTTTGAAATGGGGGAAAGAAGAGGATCTTATGCAAGTGTTTAAAATGACCCTCTTAAGCAAAGGTGGTTACTTTGAACCAAAAAATTTTAATAAAATATATTGATTTTCTAAAATGAAATTTAAAACCTTTTGAAATATATACCATCAATTTTCAGATTGTTTTCATTTTCTGATTCAATAAAAGTTTTTAATTCTCACACACTACAAGTATTAGAAGAATTAGTCTGGTCCTTGGTAATTTAAATGCAAATTTAACTCCAGAGGTTCATTTCTGTTATTAGAAATTTAGTTTTCTATATTCTACCTTAGTTAATCTTATTTTGACTTAAAAATAACTTGTGTTTTATGAAGAGGGAGAGAGAGCCACAAGGAATTTTTAAGCTTTTTGACATGAGCCATAACTACAAATGTAGAAAGAAGCACATACAGTTTAATATTATTATAATGGATTTTAAATTAAATTTTCAATTTTATGGAAAATAAGACTGCTATTGCAACTAAATTTTAAAAGTATCCTCATACTTTATTCAATGAGTTTTTTTCTTAATTATACAGAAAATAATCTTGGGCTTTACCATCTAGTTTGGTTATTGAAGCTTCTTTGCTTTATTACAGTACATGGAGTTTGGGAGGAATGGTCACCATGGAGTTTATGCTCATTTACATGTGGTCGAGGCCAAAGAACAAGAACAAGATCATGCACACCTCCCCAGTATGGAGGGAGGCCCTGTGAAGGACCAGAAACACATCATAAGCCTTGTAATATCGCCCTCTGTCCAGGTGAGCATATTTGCATTTGGTGAACTTTGCATTTATATGCTTTATATACAGTTCCTAGTGTACATTGGATATAAAAGAATAGAACTCTTTTAGTCACATTGGAAAATGTGCTCCCTGGTTATTGTTTCTTGACCCAAATTGGTTACCTTCCCAGACTCTACCATTTATAACAATATATATTTTCTTGAGTGAGTATGAATCAAGATTCACCTTTATTGGATTTCTATAAATGTGTATATTAATGTTTTCCAATGAGTTTTATCTACACTGGATTTCCCCTTCTAAGAAAATTTCAAGAATTCCTAAGATCTTGAAATTGATTGTTACTCTCATATGATAACTAGAAAGATTTTATTTAGTGGTGGTTCTCCCTCTGTCATTCCTTCATGCTCATTCAATTAAGGAAGGGAATTGCCACTGTGTGTGAAAATGACAGATACTTGGTAGGATGTTGGACTTTTCAGATCTACTGCTGGCTGCATAAAATGATTAATCATAAATGATATATAATATTTATGTGGTTATGGAAGACTGTATATTCTGTTCTTGGAACATATTTATGTTGTGTTAAACTTTTCTGTTTCAAATCTATTCTATCTTTATTAATTTCATCAATTATGACACAGAGAAGTTTTCATAACACTATTATTTAGATTATTCACACATTCAAACATAAATATGTCCAAAATGAATAGAACTGATCTCTATCTTCAAGAGGCTCACAATTTGGGAGCGGGGAGGAATGCATACACAAAAATGACAGATTCTCCCAGAAAAAGGTAGATATGAATGATGTTTGGCAAAAGCTATCAAGAATGACAAATGACTATAAAAATTCATTCATTAACTCTTTGGGAGATTTTCTGTTTGGTCACATCTTCTGCATATGCAAACAACATACCCAGAATCTCAGTTATGTTGGGTCCATCTCACATCAGTCCCATTATCCATCTCACATTCAGTCCCATTTACACTCTAAACTCCCCCAAATCAATATCTTATGGTATGAGACAGTGCTTCAAATTTCTGAAATTTTAACTATCTAAAACATTTGAAGATTTGAAAAACTATATAAACACTCAAATAACAAGCTAAATTCTCCCCATTACTTCAGAGAAGAACTACTAAATTCTTATACTTAATGGCATACAGTTAGGGATAAAGGAATTTTATTGAACAGGACATTATAAATATGAGTTATGAATATAATCCATATAAGCCAATAGCCTTGTAATTATGGTATTGGGAAATGAAAGTTATGATTACTTGTTTGTAAATTACTCACAGAATATCAGTTCATTGGATCGGTTTTATTCTTTCTATATATAAATGCGTAGATGGGCACACACACGCATACACATTCATATCCTATCTTTTCTCTAAGGGTTTGGGAAAGTTTATTCAAAGTTTTGAATTTGTAAAATGTATAGTGCTGTTCAGTGACATTAATGGAGAATCAAATATAGTTCACTCTTATTTGTTTATGGTGTATGAAAAAATAAATTTTGGTAAATAAAAAGTAATAGATAACTAAAGAACTTGTTAATACTTTGATTTTTATTACTATTTTTTATCTCAGTTGGTCCACGAGTATACAAAGATATAGTATCATTAATCAGTTAAAATATTATAATCCAATTTTCTCATAATCTACTTTCCATGAAGAACACTTTCAGGAATAAAACACTTGGACATTAGGGTATAAGGAGGCTATATTGTGAGAAATCAGATGTGAAGACTCATTTTCCTACATTGATATAGTTGTAGCTCTATCATTCAAGTAGTAACCATTTGTGTTTTTGAGCTGGCTGGTGTTTAATGGTGTTATACTATCCTTGGGATGGCTCTAAGACAGCTAAAACCAAATTACTTAATTTCATGTAGTTCATTTCAGGACATTATGCTTTTATGTTATTTGTAAATCTGGCCCATCCAGTATTCTTTCATAAGTGAGCATTATAGGTCCATCTCTGTGTACTTAAATTCATCATGAGTTATTTCTTTCTCCTGTTAGGTTGATTCTTAAATTTAGTTATACAATAAAAGATGTAAAACTTTTATCATGTTATATTCTTAATTTATTTCTGATATGAAAGGAAACTCTAATAATTGAGATTTTAAAAAATACTTTCATATTCTGCCAAAATATTTGTGTATTATTATTTATAAATATGTAAGATGTATTTTGTGCAAACATGAGCAATTCCCCTTAGAACTAATTGTCTTATAGCTAAACTCACTGATTATACCTTCAGGGATTATAAAACCATCATTAATCATCAACTAGGTATAAGACTACTGAGAATATAATTCCTTATCTCAAAAATTTACAATCTCTTATGTAGATTCAGTCATAAGAATATGAAAAGCTGAATGCAGTTTTGAAATTATATGTAAGTACTTCAGCCTGGGTGAAAAGTGATTATTTGAAGATTCAGTGATTTGGTTAACATTTCTTCTAGCCATGCTACCTATTTCTTAGATGTCCTCTTATGGGATTAAGCTATGACAGGTTGTGTTTCAGTAGTGAAAAAGTAGGTTAAGTCCCACACTAGCTGTTTTTTGATTGGACCTAGTATGAAGTGCAGACAAGAAGAAGATGGCAAAAACCACAAATTGCATCAGTACTCATCACTAAATCTTTTAAGATTTGGCAATGTGAATTGTAGTAAGGGCAGTGCCAGTTTACTGTGAGATTGTGCTACAACAGCATTCCAGAATCTTGCTTTAAGAAACAGGCATAACCCCTACAATGAAGTAAACACCATATAGGGATGAGTGTATTGTTCACATTCAATAGTGAATTTTTTGTGTGTATAATTTTCTATTTATGTATGAATAGATAATGTCCTACCAGATACTTTTCTTAGTCAATATCCAACCTTCTCCCACTTCTGTTAGAGTGAAAACCATCTTCTTGGGATCGATATAAACAGAGACAAAAGAAAGGAAAGAAAGACATGGCATTTCCTAATTTTTTGTAATTACATTCCTAATTTGATAATTAGCAATTAATAATTGCTAATTGAAACTAATAGTTTCAATATATACCATGTCTGAGAACAGGGGTTCATATTGATGGGGAAGGACATCAGCAGCACAGAGTATGGGGTAACAACAGGAATTCACTATTATTCATTCACTTTCTCATAAATACAATGTGATCTCCATTTCCTACTTTTGTCATCTATACTACTAAGTAACATGAATATTACTGAAGTGTGTGTGTGTGTGTGTGTGTGTGTGTGTGTGTATGTGTTTAATAGTCTTTGGGGTCTGTTTCTCTTATCTCACCAAACTTAAAGTTCAGTAAAATCTATTTTTTTTAATTTTCTCTGAATTTTCATTGTAGTTACTAATTAAATATTGAGTTTAGAATGGTTTAAATTGGTATATTTGAGTAAAAGGAGCCCCTCTCCTATTTCCTACTTATTTTTCCATTGAACTTTGTACCTAGTAATATCTAATAAATTACTAGTGAATAGATTTTTTTTAACATTCAAATATCTGAATTTCTAGTACTCATCCCAATTTTTAAAGGATATCTTCTACATCTATTTAGTAATATATTAATGTGGTATTATAGAAGGATCTTGGATTTCACCAAAGGACACATTTAAATTTAGATTTTTAACTCATAATATAATTGTGACACTCCTCTGATCCATAGTTTCTTCATCTTTAAAATGTGGATGTTAGCAATATCTACTTCACAGGACTATTAGGAGAACTATGTGAAGTGCTTCATAAACTGAAAACACTTAAATTATTATTACTTGTATTATATCAGTGCCTTTGAGCCAATGTCCACCAGGCTCATAAGCTAAGTTTGTTATCTTCAGCCATGAGAAAACACTAACAAGGAGAACTGTGAGGCATCTCACAAAGGGTTAAGAAAAGAAAAGTTAAGAGCCTTAAGAAAAGACTTTGGTTTACACAGTTAGGTGCTTTCTGGGAGAGTCAGGAACATTGTTCTGGGTTGGCTGTGGTTATGAAGGAAGAACAAGTCTACAAGTCTATGATGGGCTATATTGATAAATTGTCTTAAAAAAAGGAAGACTATAATTGGTAAAGAAGTAGCATCCACTCATTTTAGCTCTGGTGCTTTGTAGATTGTACTGTGACCTTGTTTTTGTCTCTGAAGTGAATGTGTCTGATATTGATGTTCTCATAGATGTCTTGGGTCCAGGGAAATAACATGAGTCCTACTGTAAGTACCAGACACGCTATGAAGATCAGAGATGTCAGCTATGTCAAACCAATCCCTAGTGTCCCTTCATAGTGACTATTCTCCTACCATGCTCTGCTCACTTTGGATGTCTCTTACTTTCCCTGATGTTTAACTGGAGAAGAGCATCAGTCATAATGGAATGTTTGAGTTTTTCTAGTTTGCTCACCATTAAAATTATATAGATATATATATATCCTGAAAATAATACTTAAATAAACTTTTCCAAAACTAAACACATAAGAAAACTCAAAAGCTTAAGTTCTCAGTTCAAAACCTCAAGTTTCCTTTATAGTAAATTGCTATGTAAGTAAAATTTTCCTTGTGAGTAGTTGAACATTAGAAAACCCCATTATTCCGGTTGGATCCTCATTAATGTTTCAGTTTTTTTCATTTCTCAACATGATACCTATTCATGTAGTAGAGTGCAAATAAAACAGAGAAAATGAGTAAAAAAAAATGAGTGACAGATAAAATCGAAAATAAATGATGAAAGAAATAAATTAGCAGATAAGTAATTTTATTTATTTATTGAAATATGTATAAATAAGTCTAATTATCTGATTTAGTGTGAAATAAAGTGATCTGGAATTTAGAACACATGGATTAAGTCTTTCTGCTAATACTAAATTTAAACAACTTATTTATCTATTCATTCCTCAACTTTCCTATTTATAAAATGGAGCCAGTATTCATTATCTTTTCACGTCATTGGGATTGATTGAGATATGATTATAATTACCTGGATGTATCTTGAAAACTATATAAAAATATAAAGTAGAGGATATTTGTCAATATTTATATAAGGATATTACTTTAATATTAAGAAATTTTGCATCTATTGAGATGATCATATGATTTTTATCTTTAAGTCTATTGATGTGATGAATTACATTTACTGATTTCCACATGTTGAAACAACCTTTCATCCCTGGATGAACCCTACTTGATCATGGTGCACTATCTTTTTGATATGTTTTTGTATTCGATTTGCCAGAATTTTATTGAGAATTTTTGCATCTATGTTCATTAGAGATATTGGTCTGAAGTTTTCTTTCTTTGACATGTCTTTGTCTGGTTTTGGAATCAGGGTGATATTGGCCTCATAGAATGTATTTTCATGAAATAGTTTGAGAAGTATTGGTGTTAGTTATTCTTTAAAGGTCTTGTGGAACTCAGCTGTATAATCATCCAGTTCTGGGCTTTTCTTGGTTGGTAGGCTTCTGATGGTGTCCTCTATTTCCTTGCTTGAAATTGATCTTTTTAAATTGTGTATATCATCCTGATTTAATTTGGGCATATCATATGCCTCTAGAAATTTGTTGATACCTTTGATATTTTCTATTTTATTGGGCTACAAATTTTCAAAACAATTTCTAATTATCTTCTATATTTCTGTAGTGTCCATCATAATATTTCTTTTTTCATCATGGATGTTAGTAATTTGAGTTTTCTTTCTCCTTCTCTTCATTAGCATAGCTAATGGTTTATCAATTTTATTTAATTTTTAAAAGAACCAACTTTTTGTTTTGTCAATTGTGTGAATCATTTCTTATGGTTTAATTTCATTCGTTTCAGCTCTGATTTTAATTATTTCCTGTCTTCTACTGCTTTTTAGGCTGATTTTCTCTTCTTTTCTAGGGCTCTGAGAAGTAATGTTAGGTCATCTATTTGTTGACTTTTTCTTCTTCTAAGGAATGAACTCCATGCAGTGAACTTTCCTCTTAGAATTGCCTTCATAGTGTCCATAGATTTCAGTATGTTCTATCAGTGTTCTCATTTACCTCTAAGAATTTTTTTTTATCTCCTCTTTGATATTTTTTGCAACCCATTGTTCATTCAGTAGCATATTATTTAGTTTCCAGGTGTTGGAGTATCTTTTATTTTTTATTTTATCATTGATTTCTAATTTCATTCCTTTGTGGTCAGATAGAATGTAGGGTAGTATCTCTGCTTTTTTTTGTATTTACTAAGATTTGCTTTGTGGCATAACATATGCATTCCTTCATGTTCAAAACACTAGAAAAACTAGGGATATCAGGAACATACCACAACATTGTAAAGGCTATCTATGCTAAGTCCTAGGCCAACATCATTCTAAATGGAGAAAAATTGGAAACATTCCCTCTAAAAACTGGAACAAGACAGGGATGTCCTCTGTCACCACTTCTATTTAACATAGTTCTTAAAACTCTAGCCAGAACAATCAGACAGACTAAAGAAAGTAAAGGGATATAGATAGGAAAAGAAGAACTCAAATTATCACTATTTTCAGATGATGTGATTCTATACCTAGAAGACCCAAAACATTTCACCAGAAATCTCCTAAAACTAATAAATGAATTCAGCAAAGTAGCTGGATATAAAAATCAACACCCATAAGTCAAAGGCATTTCTGTACATCAATGACAAACCTCTGAAAGAGAAACTAGGTAAACCACCCCACCACTCCAGATAGGACACTGATCTCTAGAATATATAAAGAACTCATAAACCTTAACACCAAAAATACCAAATAACTCAGTCAATAATTGGGCCAGAGAACTGAAGAGACTTCTCAAAAGAGGATATTCAATCAATCAACAAACATATGAAGAGATGTTCAACATCTCTAGCAATTAGAGAAATGTAAATCAAAACTACTCTAAGATTTTATCTCACTCCAGTCAGAATGGCAGCTATCAAGAATACAAACAACAATAAATGTTGGTGAGGATGTGGGGGAAAAGGCACACTCATATATTGCTGGTGCAACTGCAAATTGGTGCAGCCAATCTGGAAAGCAGTATGGAGAATCCTTGGAAAACTTGGAATGGATCCAGCCATTCCGCTCCTTGGTTTATACCCAAAGGACTTAAAAACAGAATACTACAGGGACACAGCCATATCAACATTTATAGCAGCACAATTTACAATAGCTAAATTGTGGAACCAACCTAGATGCCCTTCAGTAGATGAATGGATAAAGAAACTATGGTATATATACACAATTGGAAATTACTCAGTATTAAAAGAGAATAAAATCATAACATTTTCAAGTAAATGGATAGAGTTGGAGAATATAATGCTAAGTGAAGTAAGCCAATCCCAAGAAACCAAAGACCAAATGTTTTCTTTGGTATGAGGGTGCTGACTCATAATGGTCATGGGGGGTCGCATGAAAGAAATAGAGGAACTTTAGATAGGGTAAAGGGGAGGGAGGGGAAGGGAGGGGGCAAAGTGGTAGGAATGATGGTGGAATGGGTTAGACATCATTACCCTAAGTGCATGCATGAAAACACGAATGTTGTGAAAATATTTGTGTACAATCAGTGACTTGAAAATTTATGCACTGTATGTGTAATATGAAATGAATTGCATTCTGACATCACATGTAACAAACTAGAATAAATAAATAATTTAATTAAAAAAGAAATTTTGGAAAAAAATAGGTCAGATAAACTCAAGATATTATATAATTTTAGAGTTCTACAGCCATGATCATACATTCAAAGAGATCTCTCTGGTTTGTAGTAGGGAGCAGTACTTACCTATGGGCCTGTGTTTTCCTTGGGCTGAACAATGTCATCCTGGCTGTCCTATATATTTGAGAAGTTTCCAGGCTCCCCACTAGAGGAAATGTGTTGGGTTGTAGTTTCCAAGTACATTTGCATACTCCTATAAACCCTGAGAGAGGAAGAATCACCCAAGGGTAAGTCCTCAGGAGCATCCTTTGATCCAAATATCTCTATTATCTAAAGCAAGAGATTTCAGTCTCTTGCTGACCTAAAAATTCTATCCTCAGCCTTTATAAGAGGATGACCTTCCAGTTGTAGCTCGGCAGGGAGCCCTGCTGGTGAAGACTGTCAGTGGGAAGATGCTAAACATTTGCCTGACCTTCGTTCAAAGGTCCACAGTTGTCTGTAGTGAGAATGTTATAATTTCCAACTCAAATACTGCCTCATTAACCTGTTCTTTAATTGATTTGGGTCTTATCCTCTTAACTTTCTAGTTTGCTGTATGTCAATTATATTTGTTTTCTTTCATTTTAGATTTTTATCATTACTCTAGTCATCTTTTAATTCTTAGCTGATAAGATTTTTAAAAATCATTTGTAACTTTAGCTTAGTTCATTTTGCTACTCAGTCTTTTAATTGTTTTTGTTTGCCCTTCCTTGCCCATGGTCCCGCCCCATCCACAAGCCTTTTGAACCTTACCCTGGTCACTTGCTTACATATTCATGTTTGCTTTCTAGGAATGATATTTGCATTTTGATATTTTCTCCTTTATAATTTATTTTAAAATAGCAAGGAAAAAAAACAGATTTTTTTTATTCAGCATATGTTCAGAGCAAAAAGCCTTGTGGTCTGATGGTTTTTCCAGATCCCAGGGTAACTCCTAACTCAGTGCAGGTTTGAACTCTCCAAATTTGTTTTATCTAAATCAGAATGTTTCAAAGCCAGTAGCCAGGATTCTTCTCCTCGCATCTCTTCCATATATTTGCCTTAATCAGTCAGCAGTATTTAACTTTGAAAAATTGCTGAAATGATAGTTTTATTATCCAAAATATGCATGATTCGATGGATAGACACACAACCTATTTATTTTGTGGTTTTCATTATCTGAGATATCCTATTTTATCACCAGTTATTGATCAAGATGTGAAAATAGACTGAAAAAAGCAACATGTTTTTTTAATTGCCATAGAATCTAGTTTGGGCCTTGTCCACAGAAATATTTTTTTCTTCCAGGTGAACACAATTGCAGCTCCATATGAATGACAGGAGCAAGTCCAAACAACAATGTAAACATCAAAAGCCTAACAAATTGTGTTTGCAGTTTTAACTCTTCCGGGTCCAGAAAATCTGGTGCATTGTCATATTGCTAAAATGAAACACTAACTGTCTCATGTGACATTGGTGCATAAGGAAACACATTATATAATGGCGTGACAGTCTGATCTCTCAGCATTCTCCCTGCTTCAAAACACAGCCTTATTTTTCTCTGTTCTTAGTCACCTTTGCAGATCGGCTTATAAAGCAATAGGCATTTGGAGCTTTTAAACTGAAAAAGAAAAAAATAGAAATCCAACTTCAAGTGCTTGTGATGGAAATGAAGAGAAATCAAACAGGCTATGAAAATGTTGATTGTGACCTGGCTGAATATTATGGAAGAAATTATGTTCTCAAATGCAGTGTTTACCAAATGGTGTTCCATAGGGAGTGGGAGAGATGAGGGGTTACATTTCAAATAAATTTGGAAGCACTGTTAGTTTTGAAATATGTAGCACATTGTTGCTATCTATACTCTCCCTACTGTGCAATGGCACACAAGCACTCCTTACTCCTGACTGATCCTAGAAGGGGTTGATCAACCTTTTCCCATCCCTCCTTCCCTTCTCCTCTTCCCAGTCTCCACTAACCACCCTTCTACTCTCACCTTCTACAGGATTAGCTTTTTTAGATTCCACAAATAAGATCATGTGATACTTGTCTTCCTGTGCCTGGTTTATTTTACTTAGTATATTAATCTCTATTTTCATTCATGTTGTCACAAATAACAAGATTTTGTTCTTTTGGGGGTAGAATGGTATTTCATTGTGTATATGTGCCACATATTCTTTATCCATTTATCAATTGATGGATACCTCAGTTGTTTCCGTTCCTTGACTATTATGCATAGGGCTCTAATAAACATAGGGATACTAATTTTTCCTTAACATACTGATTTTCTTTTCCTTGGACATGTACCCAGCAGTGAGATTGCTGGATCATATGGTAGTTCAATTTTAAAATTTTTGAGGAATATCCATACTGTTTTCCATGGTAGCTGTACTAATTTACATTCCCACCAAAAATGATCAACTAGTCTCATTTCTCCACACCCTTGCCAGCATTTAGTGTTTTTATTTTTGTTTTGTTTTTGCAGTGTTGACCATTGAACCCAGAGCCTTGTACATGGTAGACAAATGCTTTACTACTGAATTAATCTACCAGTCCATCTCAAATCATTTTAATAATGGACATTCATACTAAGTTGAGGTGATTTTTCATTGTGGTTTTGATTTGTGTTTTCAAGATGATCAATGATGTTGAACAATTTGTGTGTGTGTGTGTGTGTATGGACCATTTTGGCTATTTGTATGTTTTCTCTGAAGAAATGTTTACTTAGGACTATTGTCAATTTTAAAATAAGTTTTTTTTGTTGTTATTGTTTGGCTATTGAGTTTTGGGAGTTTCTTATAGAAGCTGATATTAACCTTTTGTATAGTTCTCAATTATTTTCTTCTGTTCTGTAAGTTGTCTCTTCACCCTGAAGATAATCTCCTTTGTTGTGCCAAAAGTTTTTAGTTTAATATAATCCCGTTTGTCACCTTTTGCTTTTGTTTCCCGTGCTATTGGCATCTTATTTTTAATACCCTGTCCATTTTGTTGTGCTAAAGCGTTTTCCCTGTTTTCTTCCAGTAGTTTCATCATTTCAGGTTTTGCATTTAATTTGTCGTACAAGTTGATTTTTGTGACTGGTGAGAGATAAGGGGTCTACTTTCATCCTTCTCCCTGTGGATATCCAGTTTTTGCCTCTGTCCTTTACTCTGTGCATGTGGTGTTTTGTGCTTATTGATTTGCATCTCCCAGATCAATCTCACTTGAGCCCATTAAGTAATCTTTTTAATGGGCTGTTGTTTCTATGTTCATCATTTTTGTTGTTTCCTTGTTTTGTTTTGGTTTCAGGTTTTTCTAGCTTCATAAAATGTGTTTAGAAGAATTCCTTCCTCTTCAATTCTTTGGAGAGAATTGGTAGTTATTCTCTAACTTTTAGTATAACTCAGCAATGCAGTCCAGTGTTATTTGAAGGGTATTTTTTTGTTATTGTTGTGTTCAGGTTGTCCATTCCTTTGTGACTCAACCTTGATCAGGTGTATGCATGCAGGAATTTGTCCATTTCTTCTGGGTATCAAATTTGTTGGTGTATAGTTGTTCATAGTAATTTCTAATGATCCTTTGTATTTTTGTGCTGTTATAATGTTTATTGTAATGTCTACATTTTCTTCTCTGATTTTATTACTTTGAATCTTCTTTCTCATTTTCTTTGTTTAGCCAACTGTTTATATATTCCATTTATCTTTTCAAAGAACTGGCTGTTTCATACCTCTTTTGTAATTTTTTCTGTTTCTGCTCAGATATGTATTATTTCTTTTCTTTTACTAATTTTGTATTGTGTTTGTTCTTGTTTTTCTAGTTCCTTGATACATAATAACAAGTGGTTTACTTGAGTTTGGTTTTCTTTTTTTTTCTTTCTTTTTTTTTTTGATGTAAGTATCAATTGCTATAAACTTCCCTCTTAATAATTTTTTTAACTGTTATAGCTTTTGGTATGCTTTCTTCATTTTCATTTGTTTCAAGAAATTTTTAAATTTTCTTCTTGATTTATTCCTTGATTCACTGGCTCAAGGGGAAGATGTTTAATTTCCATATATTTGTGTAATTTTCACAAGATTTCTTGTTATTGATTTCTAGCTTCATTACATTGTGGTTAGAAAAAAATACTCAATATGATTTCAATTTTTAAAGATTTGAAACCTGTTTTGTGACCTATCTATGTATGATCTGTCCTTGAGAATGTTCCACATGTTGATAAGAAAACTGGGTATTAAGCAGCTGTTGGATACAATGTTCTGTAGATATTATTTATCCTTCTTATCTAGGGTACAATTTAGCTCTCATGTTTCTTTATTGATACTCACCTGTATTATCTATACATTGCACAAAGTGGGATATAAAAGCCCCATCATTACATTGGAGTTTATCTCTTATTTTAGGTCTATAATATTTGTTTCAGTTATTTGAGTTATCTAATATTGGGTGCATTAATATTTAGAATTATTTTCCCTTGCTCAGTTGACCCCTTTATCATTATATAATGACCTTTCTTGATTCTTTTTGCTGCTTTTGACTTAAACTCTTATAGTTTATAAATATGCCTATTGCTGCCAGGTGTGGTGGTCCATGCCTGTAATCCCAGTGGCTGGGGAGGATGAAGAAGGAGGATAGCAAATTCAAAGCAAGCCTCAGAACTTCAGCAAGGTCATAAACAACTTAGTGAAATCCCATCTCAAAATAAAAATACATGAATAAATAAAAAGGACTAGGGATGTGGCTCAGTGGTTAAGCACTCCTGAGTTCAATTTCTGCTACCAAATGTGTGTGTGTGTGTGTGTGTGTGTGTGTGTATCTTTTGGATCCTATTTGCATGGAATATCTTATTGCATCTTTCAATTTCAGTCTATGCAAATGTTTAAAGACAAAGTGAATTACTTCAAATAGTGCATAACTATGTCTTTAAAATACAACATTTTTTAACAGTAGAGGCACAGTTTTAAACAATATAATAATCCCTGTATTATATCTAAAATGGCATTCCAAACAAAATATCATAAATATAGAATTTGGTTTCCAGGGCTTTATAACCCCTCAAACCACTGGTCTAATCCAGCACAATAAAAGGATCCACCCTTTATGTATTTGATTAAATAGCATTCTCAACCTGACTCCACTCTTCTATACCTTATCACCAAATATATGGCTCCAAATCCATTAACTCTCACAGATTGATCCATTTCTTTCTACACCCAATGTTGCTATCACAATTCAAGCCACCGTTAGCCCTATCTGGACTACAATGTAGTTTCTTAGTGTCTCCAAACATTCTTGCCCCTATACAATTCATTCTTGATATGACAAAAATTAAGTTTGAAAATGTAAATTTATGACTTTCCTACTAAAATCCTACCATAGCTATACTTCTTCCTTGGTCACATTGCCAGAGAACCCTGAAGATCTGGCTTCTGCACACCATCTGAGCTCATCTCCTGCCTCTTTCTCCTTGTCATGATCTCCACAGGACTCAACCTTCTTTATTTTCTGGAGCACACACAATTTTGGGGACCTTACACCTTTGTACTTGGACAGAGCTTTCCACAAGACTTTGATTCAGACCCAGCTGTGGTACTGTCTCCTCAGAGAGGACTGGCAGAGCATTTTCCTATCACAGTACCCTCCTCACATTCTCTTCCTAACACCTCTAGCCGAGGCTTTTATGTGTTGATTTATTTATTTACATGATTATCATCGGTCTCTCACATATCTACCCAGAGTATATGTTTGTGAGGGCAGAGCTTAGTGGGTCTTTGTCACCACAGTCCTCCCAGGTCCAAGAAGACACAGCCTAAACTGTCAGTAAATCTTTATTTATTAGTGCTTATGAGATTTCAGTAGGATGTGGGGAGTGTTTAACACTGACATATCAGAGAACTCTTTCTGTGACAAAATACCAAGTTGTGAATCAGTTTTCAATAAGATTACAGTTTTAGAACAATAGTTTGAGGTTTGTTTTTGTTTTCTTTCAAATTTGTAGTAGGTTTGCAATTACCCTGGAAGGCCTCTCTTACAAATATGGAAGGGTCAACTGAAAACATAGGACTGACACTGTATATGGGGGTAGGAGAAGGGGGGGGGCATTGACTGTCTCTATTAGCTACGTGCCAGACCTGTGAGTAGGGTGGAAGGAGCTGCTTCCTCACCACTTTGGCTTCCCAGTTAAACATGAGATATAAAATAAAAAGCTCTTCATTCATGTCCTAGAATATCTACATGAGGGGCAATTAAAAAAAAAGAACTATAGATATGGAACATGGTAAATGGTTTTTATTCTCAAATATTTCTATATTTATCTCTGAAAGATAATACATATTTCCTCCTTGGAAATTTTTAGATGTTCAAAACAGAACTTAATATCTACCTCCCTAAAACCTTACTACCCTCCATTTTTTTTCCTACTTAATAAAATGACCTTACTATATCCATCATCCAGGGGCTGAGGTCCTTAAAAGAAACATCCTAATTAATGAATTTTTAGAAAACTCCTAGGATATGACATGGGCAAGAACCTTAACAATAAAACCTGTCTAACGGTACTAAAAGGAATTTAATAATGTATATATAATCTCTCTCTCTTTTCTGACATCTCAATTTTCCATTTTTCCAGTAACTTGTGCTTGACACATTAAAGGAACACATATTGAACTTTTGCATTACATTTCATATTGGGTTTTCTCCTCTTGTTTTTTTTTTTCTATGTCCAAAAAGATACTTTGTCAATTCAGTTCACTCATAATAGTGCAGCTAATGTTCAATAAAGGACCTTCCAGTTCTCAGTGTAAAATAAAACCGCAAAAGAGTCCACTTGATACATCTTTGATGTCATTGTTATTTCTTTCCTGTAACTGACTTCATGAACAAAACCATTCACAACTTGGATGCATTTTTTTAAAATTGTATGATAGTGTTTAACTTCAAATGTCCCTTGAGTTTCTATATTAACTCAATTTTGAACTTAAGCCAAAATATAGAATATGTACACTGTCAGAAAGGACTGAGCAACTAATATTGTAAATACATGGACATAAAGTCTTTAAATTGCTTTTTTAATTTTTACTTTTTTACTAATGATGAGGCAAAGTCACCCTTCAGAAGAAGCCTGATGAGGACAACATTTCAAAAACAGATGTTCTCACTCTTTCTAACCTCTTTTTAGTAAGGTATTTTCTCATTCCTCAAGGAATTATAATTCCCTACCAACTTCTCTCCAATGTCTGCATTTGATTTGCTCGTTCCTGACTCCACATCTTCATAGCTAGAAAGACATATCCTCCTTTCTTTGCTTGTGTGTAACTATTCCTATTAAAAAATACTTAAAAGTCACTTCAAATCTGAATATTTAAGGACAGCACACATTTCTTTCTTATAGTAACTTAGATTAGGCTGGCATTACCAAATTCATCTCTGTTCATTTTGCCTCCTCTAAAATGTGCATACTTGTGCATTCTTTTGCCAAACAGATTGTAAGGAACAAGATATAAGTCTTATTTTTATAAACCCTTCTCAGATTGCTTAGAATAGCGAGGGTTCATAATGCAAGCTCAATAAGTGTTATCTTTGAAAAGCCAAATTCTGAAATGAAAAATGCACTCATCTTTAAAGCCAAAATAGAAGGTAAGTGGATAATTTATAATGTCGTATTGATTCACTAAAATTTTCTCTTTTGTCCTGCAAATGTACTACATAGCCAATAAGATTATATCAGATACTTTTAATAAAGTGAGATGCTAAAATTACATGAATGGGATGATCAAATTGGAGTTTTGTAATTTTTAATCTCACAAAGGATTTATTAAGTATAGCAACATGTAAAGTTTGGAATTAGGTTGAAAGTACTTACTCATATTCTGCCAGACTTTCTCATTTGCTTGGATGTTCACAACAACATTGGCTTCTCTCAAAACTTTGGATTTATGGTGAATTCTCTTTCACTTACAATCAAATTGACTAAGAACCCTGGAATGATAGGGGGAAAAGTAGTCACATGTGAGTGCATTATAACATGTAGGCTAATTAAGTTATTTTAACCTGGTAAATATTTTTTGTTGTTGACTACTTTTTCTCTTTTATTTTGTGGCATTTGCCTTTATCAGTGCTGTCTCCTTTCTCTAAATTATTCAAATCTCACTATTCTAAGCCTAATATAATTACTCCCTAAACAGATGTGATCCATCCTATGAAAGCCTAAATCCTTCATGTGCCTGTTAAGATGTTTTTGCCTTTGACCTTTTATTTGTTTATGTACATGCATAGTGTATTAAATTGCAAAATTTTTAAGGTTGGGATTTATTTGCTTTTCTTCCTCTTTCCCTCATTAACACCTATCACAGTGTCTGATAAGACTAGTCAAGTTTAACAGTCCATATTAGATCCTAAGGATCAGATACAGATATCTGGAAGTGACTTGGATGGTTTCTTTGCTTTTGCTTCCAAGGCCAGTCCTTCAGGTATTCCTCTCACCTCTCCTCCCTAGCAGCTTTCTGATTTCCTCCAAACACTCCTTCTTCACTGCCTCAGACCCTCCCTTATTTCTTGGGTAACTTTTTCTCCACGCTGCACTAGATCAATGCCATCCTTCAATGGCTTCTTATTAATCTGATTATAACAACCCAAACTCATAACACGGCTGACAAGAGCCCTGCAGAATTTGGCCTCTGCTCTTTTACCATTGTCCTCTGCCACCTCTCTTTACCTGACTCTCTGGATTCTGTTCACTATGGCCTCATTCCAGTTCCTGCAAGTGCCCATATTTCTGCTGCCTCAGATGTTTGTGTATCCTTTTGTAGAGAAACCATGTCCGAAGTATTTTCTCACTGTTCTTCAGGGCTTGCCTGAAACCTCAGTTTGTCAAGGAAAACTTCCTAGTCCTTCTCTCATAGTGCTCTAAAATCAAGCTTTGCAACAAACTATTATCAGTGATTTATTTAGCAGGCAATTAATGGTTTATTTTTAAGAGATTCCTCTCTAAAATATGAGCTCTTGATGCATTGGTTAGTATTTATTTATTTTTCACCTTTGATACTCTAAGTTCGGGCTCAAGACCTTGTATTTTTGAGTGATCAATAGTTTTGAAGAAATAAGTGAATCAAAAGAGATACTAGTGCCGGTAAATGGTTGGAGCTGGAGAATATTATGTTAAGCAAAATAAGCCAATCTCAAAAAACTCAAGGCCAAATCTTTTCTCTGATATGAAGATGCTAATTCACAATAAGGGGAGGGTGGGTGGAAAGAACAGAGTTACTTTAGGTACAGGGGAGTAAAGGGAGGGGAGGGGATATGGAGGTAAGAAGGATAGTAGAATGAATCAGACATTATTACCTTATGTGCATATATGACTGCATGACCAATGTGATTCTACAACATGTAAAATCAGAAAAATGAAAAATTATACTCCATTTATGTATGATATATCAAAGTGCATACATGTATTCTAGTGTCATGTATAATTAATCAGAGCAAATTTTTTAAAATTTTTAAAAAGAGATACTGGGGATACATAAAAGAAAATATAAGTGAAAAAGTAATAATAGTTTTGGGGGGTAATAGTAAAATCTTATGTTAGTGTGACCTTCCATTGCATTCCCTGAGAATTCACTGGTGGGGATTCATTGTTCAGGTTACTTTTACTGTGTGCTTTCTGTACAGACTTCCCAATAGGGAGATCTCCTCACAATGTCTCTCTTTCTGCTTTGATAGTTGATGGACAGTGGCAGGAGTGGAGTTCATGGAGCCAGTGCTCAGTGACATGCTCAAATGGGACCCAGCAGAGAAGCCGGCAGTGCACTGCAGCTGCTCATGGGGGCTCCGAATGCAGAGGGCCATGGGCAGAAAGCAGAGAGTGCTATAACCCTGAGTGTACAGGTAAGTAAGTCCTGCATCTAATGAATGCCTGCCATTCATAAAACCTGGCAGAACCAGGCTGGGGCTACAGCTTGGTGTTAGAATATTTGGCTAGCATGGGTGAGGCCCCAAGCGTAATCCACATCACCATGAAAAATAAAATAAATAAGTGAATAAAATAAAACCTGACAGAGCCATGCCAGACAATCATGGAATAATAAGATATTTTTATATTCCTAATAAACGAAGCCAGTATATCAGAGTTTATTCTACTAAACACCATGTTAGTAAAGTGACAAATTCAGGAGATTGAATACCAAGTAAGTTAACAAAGTTTAGCACTGAACTGACACTTTTACAAGTAAGTGTGTCTGACTCATCAGACACCAAAAGTCAGACACACTAATATAACCATTTGCTAATTACAATGAACTGTATTTGGCCAGTAAGTCAAATATTTGACTAGTTTGTTCATGGTGGAGATTAATAAAAATTCAAGGGATTGGAATGTTCTGAGATATACAGATTCCTAAATCAGTATGTGGTAGAGCACTGTCATTGACCATGACATATTTCTTTTAGCCAACGGTCAGTGGAATCAGTGGGGCCATTGGAGTGGATGTTCTAAATCATGTGATGGAGGTTGGGAAAGAAGAATAAGGACTTGTCAGGGTGCAGCAATCACAGGACAGCAATGTGAAGGAACAGGCGAAGAAGTGAGACGATGCAGTGAACAGCGATGCCCTGGTAAGAATGAACAGAAATGATCCCAATGGAAACAGTTTTCAACCTGAAATTTACAAAAGATTAAAAATAATGCCATTAGTCAAGGACAGTACTTCCTCAGTTTAAAGACTGCTAATGATAACCTGGCAATTTACATTTTCTCTGTTATATGGGAAATCCCTCCAGAGGTGTCATAGAATAATTTTATTGGTTTTAAGTGATTTGTTGCAAAATGACATTGAAAAATACGGTAATAAAAATGTACCCATATGGAAGACTATGATTTAAATTAGCTTATATCTTTCTACCATTTTATGAAATGTTCCTTTACTGAGAACACAAAGCAAGTTGCCTTATATTATATATACCAGAAATAAGAAGATATGTTAAATAGTTCAGTGAGAAGCTAAAGAGATGATGTTGAAATTCAGACATTTTATGTGCTATTGCTGATGAACCTCATTTTGATGGATGCCATTGAACATCTCTGTTCCTACCCCTTTCTCCAATTTCCACTGTACAAAGAAATTCCTATGAGAAAAATATTCTAAAATGAAAGCATAAAGTCTAAATTACCAGTGAAAGAGTTGAAGTGCTACTACATTAGAATATTTTTCCATATAAGCACAGAAAAGGATGAAGGTCAGAACTTTTCCAGATTATAAAGCATATGTTTTTAAAGATTACATAAAGAAAGATTTCTGCCAGGCATAGTGGTGCATGTCTATAATCCCAGTGGCTCAGGAGTCTAAGGCAGGAGGATTGCAAGTTCAAAGCAGCCTCAGCAGTTTAAGGAGACCCTGTCTCGAAATTAAAGATAAAAAGTGCTGGGGTTGTGGCTCAGTGGTTGAGTGCTTCTGGGTTAAATCCTCAGTGCCACCTTGCAAAAAGAGAGAGAGAGAGAGAGAGAGAGAGAGAGAGAGAGAGAGATATTTCTTCCAAATCACATGTTCATTCAATAAAATATTATTGGCATGTTGAAAACTCAGTAAATATAATTTATAGGATGATGCCATCAGCAAAATTATAAGCACACTTAAAATGTGATATGATGAAATTTTAAAATTTGACAGTGCTTCACAGTGAGGTATACAGGAGAAGGCTGAACTTAGAGAATCTGAATCTCTTATTCTATTGGTAGCCAGTCCCTGTGGGGAAGCTATCTGTCTCTCCTGCTATACAGATGCTGAAAATATAGTGAGTACAAGTAGTTGCAGATCTCTTCAGTTCAGAAACCTATGAATTTCTGTCTCTCTCGAACATGACTGCATCTGTTTATAAAAACCACAGTACTCTCAGAGATATCTAGGGGTCAAAACTTTCTTTTCTTCATAATTAGACTTCTAAACATTTCTCACAGTTCAACACCAAGAATACTAACAGGAACTAAACTTTAAGAGCAGCAATTTGTCAGTAGGTTTTCTTTGGGATTAAGATCAGTGTTGTTTTTTGTTTTTGTTTTTTTAATTCTAAAGCTTTATGAATTCAGAATGATAAGAAGTAAACAGCATGCGACATTTTGATGTGAAGGATACTTACACAGTTTAGCACTGTGAAATGACTCCTACTGGAAATAAAGAAGCATTAAACAAAAACTTTAAGTTCACCTAGGGACAAATTTCATTAGACAATAAAGCATGATTAAACAATACTCTTGTAGTATTGAAGTTATCTTAGCCAGTCTTAGCATACAGTTCTTAACAGGTCTTTTAAAACTGTCTTTCATCTGTATGTATCTAGGTAAGATGGTTCTGGTGCAATCGAATTTACCAAGATTGCCACCTGCTGTTTGGAAAACATTTTACAAATCTGTTTACAAGAAAAATACTGTACTGTATTGCCTCAGTTTATTTGTTGACTTTTGTGATTTAAGGCAAGTTGAAAAATAATCACATAAAATTAAAAATACCTTTTATATTACATCATACATTTTGGAGTATTATTAACATTTTCATTTTACTCTTTTGGATAATATATGAAAGGAACAACAAATTATTTACAAGTATGTAGTTACATAATTAAAATAAATTCTTGAATCAGGTAAATAATTAACAAATTACTGCTTCACAGGGACAAATATATATTTATATATACACATACATGAACACATATGCACACACATGCAGGTATATACATTAGGCCTTTGAATACATCCTGATCTGATACTTTTATGTAAACACAAATTACATTGTCTCTCAAAAGCTTTATATGACATCTAACTTCAAAAATGCATTTCACTATAGAGAATATAAAATTTTTTATCAAAATAGTTTGTTTATATTTATCTAACTTTTTCATGTGCAGTAATATTATTTTAGTAAGACAACAGTTTTTCTAAGTTTTCCACAGTAGACTTGATCTATAAATGAGATCCTAATCCTCCTTGATTTCTTCTATGTCACTGTATCATTTTTGTAAGTAGGACCTTAATATTCTCAATTCTAATCATTTTATAGATGCACAATTGTACATAGACAATATTAACGGAGAAAACTTTCAAATTACCAAAACATTTACTAAGGCATTTTTCGTCTTTTCATCAATAACAAAGCCTCAACAAATGTTCCTTTTAGAACAAGAAGTTTTTTCTACTATTATCATTGTGAATATTTCTTCAGATACCTGGGCAAAACTGCTATTTATTTTTATGCTTCACTTAATCTGAAAGCAAAACAAATTAATCAAGTGTGCAAGGAGACCCTCTGTAGTCAGGAAGGAGATATAATACCCTTACATCTTTGTCTAGATAAGCAGTGAAAATAATAATTAATCATCTGGACTTAATTAGAAGCTGCTGTAATGTCTACTAAAGGTAGACAATAAAAATATTTGCACATCAGTGTTAGGATTTTTCTTTAAGGGTAAATGGATAACCTAAAGATTTTTACAAACATCATAACCAAGAATAAGATTTTTCTATTGTCATCATAAGAAATTTTAGGGATGGAAACTTTATTTTTATAAACACTAGTAGTTGGGAAATAGAATAACTACAGGGAAGATAATTAAGGGTTTCAATTTTTAAATTGGTCAAATTTGCCAAATAATAATCTTTTTTACCTCACTGTCATTGTACACCTTCAGACTCTGAGGAGTAAAATGGTAGGATGGTAGTAGTTTGCTCCGGTTTTGTTGTGATATTTTTCATTTCTTTTTTCCAATAATTTCCTGGATACTATTATTTAGCAAGCAAATATTATAGCTGGTTTAGCCTCTGTTAACTTTTTGGTTTCTTGGGGACATTCTTACTCACTTTCTCAGGGCAATAGCTCACTATTTCTACAACTCGATTTCCAGGTTCCATTACTCTTTTAGTCATTAATTACTGAGTAGAAATCTACCATTTACAGGAATATATTACACTTAAATATATAAATAAAACCTCCTTCTTGGAATGACAGTTGCTTTGTCTGAAAACGTTAAGCAAAACTTGCAGGCAGAGTGTGCTCAGAAAAACTTGTGAAGCAAATTAGCCCATATCATAAGTGTACATAGAAATAGTATCTTGGGTCACAGATGCAGCAATTTGGGGGATATTTCTGAATATTCATACCAAAGGAGGACAGTAATGTTGGTAGCACAAAACCTTTCTAGAACATTGGTATTCATTTATATTAGAATTTGGCAACCTGCAATATAATGTATGTAAGCTCCCCCAACACACCCAATCCCCCACTTTGTAGAAATGTCATTCTGGGATTAACCATTCTTTATCTCTGTAAAGTTACTTTGCAACTTTAAAGTTTCTACTCCAAATACCAAAAGAAACTTCATTTAATTTCTGAAAATTTTCTTTGAACGTCAGTAGGAGGAATCACAAAACTTGCTCACTTTATACCCCCTTGTTTTTCTTTTATTGCCCACTCTCATTTTCCAAAGCTACGCTTTTTGAACCTTAGTATACTTAAACATCACCCTGAAAGGTTGTTGAAATGCAGACTCCTAAGATGGACTTCCACAGACTCTGATTCAGCAGGTCTGGGTGAATTTGAGAATTTGCATTTTTAATAAAATGTCAAATATTATTGAGGATGCTGGTCTGCTTATCATCCTTTGGGGTGCAATGATCTGTTATAGTAAAAAAGTAGTAACAGTAATAATAATAATAATGTGAAAACTAACAGAGAAATGAAATGCAATCCTCCATCTCACCTCTCTTGGTTAGAGATTGCAAAGTTCTATTTTATTCATGCTTCTTCAGAAATGATGAGGGGTTTTTTAATGTAATATGTTGATAATGAAAATACAAACAATCCATTTTAAGTTTTTTCAGCTAACTCATTTCAACCAAAATAAGATCTCTTCACAGCAGTCATAAAAAGAAAAGTAGGACAGTTAATTAGTTGTGTGGGCAAAGATGGTTTAGTCCTTATCCAACTCTCAGTTCTCCAGTCCTCATTTTTCCTGTTCCATGAAGAAGCAGGAAAAACAACTTAAGTATTATTTGAACAGGTTTGATAAAAACTGTGCAATGCCAGGACACAGATCTTCTTATCCCCAGCACCTCTCTTCCTGAGCAGGAGTATATTTTTGCTGCCTCTTATTCCCCAAGGCTATTAGCTACTGTATACACATATAAGTGAGTGTGAGCAAGGTGTCAGGGAAGAAGACAGCATCTTAGCTCACATTGACTTATTTTCTCCCCAGGTCCCACTTAGTGGGGTGGTAGATGAATTACTTCCAGTACAATTATTTTGTCTTTGGTAGAGATAAGTTTAATATGTTTGGTAAATTAGACCCTTCAAAAAGCTGGTGTAGTACTCCATTTTAAGGCTAAATGTAATCACTATTAGAAATCCAGATAATGTGAGTATAAAATTTGCATTTTCTTATTGAAAGAGAAAAAATGCTACTCTATGTTAAAATTGCATACAAGTTGACATCTGCTTTGCCTTTTCTTTTTAAACTACTATTAGTTCATCACAAACAGTGCTTTTAAAAGCTCCTATTCCATTGGAATTTCTGATTTTTTTGATGTCAGATGGTATCTGTATATTTTACAGGGAATTATGCTATTATAGGTTGAGTTCTTCATAAGGTTAAAGCAAGTATTTTCACTGAATATTTTTGGACATAACAAATAATGTCACACTTTAAAGTTCACATCAATCACCTAAAACTAAACACTAGGTTCAGTGTTTAACAGTAGGTGGCACTAGAAATTGAATTCTTTCTTCTTAAATGTTCTATTTGTTTTTACCATGTCACTTCTAAAAAGCATGTAAATTAATTAGAACTTGAAGATAACCCTATGTGAGACAGACCACCTGTTGTTTAATAAATATTTAAAATATTGTCCGATCCTCCCACAAAAGCATGAGTTTTATTATATAGTCCACTCAACAGTTCTGGAAAAAAATCAACTGAATTTTACAGGCAGAATTAAGGAAAAATCACTGAGGTCTAAAAGAATCAATATCTATATCAAATAGTAATTTATGTCCCTTTTCAAACCTGTTTCTATGGAGACTTTTATTATCATAATTTGTCTTACAGATTGCTCATCAGATGAGACTTTGACAGAAGCCCATAGCTTCTGTCATGGTAGAAACTTAAAAGGCAATTTGTTGTAATCTTATATTACCCTACTTTGTCTAATATAGAAATATTTGGCAACATGCTGAGCATTCTCAAGTCAAACAGTAGAGCAATACTTATTTTTTTTGTTTCTTTCTTCTATCTCCAGTTGCTTTGTAATAAAAATAAACACAAATTTTTAGGCACTATTTAATCATTATTTTTAAAATAAGGGAATTAAAGTTAATCTTTAAAATTACTAAAATTGATTAATACAACTTCCTTTTGGGGTCAATGCTTACTAACATTACTTTTAATAATAAACTGAAATTTATTTAAACTATTTTTTTTGCGGTTATAATTTGTAATATGATACTTCTTTCCTTAGAAATGAATGAAGGAAATGCTGGAGGTAGGAAAAATGTCAAACTTCTATAACAAGTTATTCAGTTTCCCCATATCTTAGCTCCACTAACCCTTTTAGGTCAGAGCTCCTTGAGGCAGTCTCACCCTGTAACCAGCCTTGGCCCTAGTTGTGTCCAAATAATGATCCTAAAGACCTCAGTGCAGCTGGCCTGACAGGAGGCTGTGGCCAGGTGGCTCAAGTCTCAAGTAGCCTTGCCATTCATGCCAATGTGCCTCCAAGTCATCACTTTCTACATGTGCTAAGATTAGAGAAGGCTAAAAAGGACTCTTATCCTCAGCTTTTCCTAAAATAATATAAAAAGGCAAGTAAAATTTTCCAGCAAAGTCTAGAATGCACTTCAATGTTAAAAAGCCTAATAAAAACTTGGTAAAGAATTATTCAGTTATTCTTCAAAATTGAAGTTAGCCATTGTTTAGTTAAATTAGTTAACAGCTTGAAACTAGAGTGATCTTATCTACTAAGCTTAAATGTAGGATTAAATGATAAAATACAGAATTTGCTTGCATAAAACATGATCCAGACCAGCACTCACGTAGGCAATCTGTAACACACAGTTTGCTGATAAAATTAAAGTTTGTCGTTTCTGTCTTCAAGACTTAAAAACAATTTTTTTTGTGAAATATATGAATAACTTATTTATCAAAGATCAACAACAACAAAAGTACCCCTCTGCTTAGGGACAATGTCTACTCTGAAAATGGGTCTTGTTTGTGTCTTCAAGCCATCACCTCCCAGCTGTAACCTTAGGCTACATAGTTCTCTCTACCTTGGTTTCCTCATGTTTAAAATATATTCTATTCACCGAGGGAGGTTACTATGAGAATTTGATAAATTAAAATATGAAATTCACTTAGAAGAATAATTCCTAGTGAAACATACAGATTGCTGATACAATTGTATGCTTGAGATAGCTAAAACCTTTTCTTTTGTGAGGCACAGTGTTATGAAACACTTCATAAATACTCTTTTTTTTTCTCTCAGGCCTTGACAGCAGCATGAATTCTTCACCTGAGTAGGTTCCACCTTTGAATTTAGAGCTGTAAACCATGTGAGCACAGAGACTGGATCTATCTCATTTACCTCTGCATCCCCCAACCTGAGAATTCACAAAACATAATAATTCATGATTTGCCAGCAAGTAAAAATTGAAATGTGGGGTCACGAGTAGTGCATGTTTTCCTTTTATTTTTTTTTCTGCATGCCAACTCTATACTTTTGAATCAATTTCTGTTTAATGCTGAAATTCTAGCATATGAGGTGAAAACTAATTTTCCACATCAAATTGATTTAAACCCTGGATAATTTCTGCTATTTTTAAGAGACAGAAAATCAGTTTGAATAGACAGATTAACAGCTAATCACTAGGTAATTGCTACCTTATTTTAAGGGAGCATGCTAACTACAAACTTGTGACTTCAAGTACAGTTGTATCTTACAAATGAGTTTTTTGTATCTTTTTGCTAGTGATAGCAAACAGTGGGATGTTTCAGCTGATGCACAAGAGTTGCTCTTCCATTTTTCTAAGGCATAAAAATACAGGAGTCCTTCATATTGCTGCATGATAATATGTTTTTATTTTGAGCACAGAGAGAGGCTTAAGCTAGTTATCTATTTTCTAATTTACAAAATACACATAAGTAGCATTAAGCATACACAAAAATTTAACAAAATCTCTATCTCTAACATGTTTTTTCTCTTGAGCTTTAGTTCCATATAGCAACTGAGTTTTGGATAGTATTTAAATGTGCTCAAATATTACAAATGCAAAACTATTTTCAGCATCTCTTTCCCAAGCCATCTCTGCTTCACATACTGTAGCTCAAGATGAAGCACACTGGATGTCCCTCCTGGAGTCCTCTTATTTCTCCATTTTCCTTCCCTCTTGCACCTATCAGCCATGAAGTTGAGTATAGTCTACTTCCTAAACAGATTTGGAATCCATCTACTTCCTACTGCCATTTCCTGTGATTCTTTCCCCCCTCCCTTTGTACATTATTTAGATTGTCCCAGGTCTCATGTTCCTTCAATCCACTCTCCAAACTGCAATCGTAACTTGTAAAAACATAATTTCCTTTGACCTTAAAGTACATTCAAAATTCTTGGCTACCCATCATTTATAAGCCCTCCCTCTCCTGCAACTACCCACCTTCTACTCATCCTCAACTTTGCACTCTGTCCATTCTGAAACAGCCCAATTTATTGAATGTTCCTATTCTCTTTGCCCTGGGTCTTCCCATAAATGGTTCACATGGAAGACTTTCCCATTCCTCCTTGCAGAAGTCCTATTTATCTTCTTTACCTCAACTTGGGCAACCTTTCTAGAAATCTGTTGCTCACATGCTCCTCCCTACAGTATTTTTAGAGTCACCAGACCACAGTAAACATCCTGTTGAACTTTAATTTCTCATATTATTTTCTTCCTGATCATTTCTTGGTAGTTGAGAGACCCTGACAATTCTTATTCATCCTTTATATGGAAAGTATTCTAAAGGAGGACTAGGATATAATGGAAACTAAATATTTGTAGAATGAACAAATTTGTAAGTGGCACTGAAGAACCCAGGAAGATCCCCACTACTCGAGATGTATGAACATAAGATAGAAGAAAATAAATTCTTATTTTAGTGTCTAGGCTCTTTTGCTTCTGGTATGCGCATAAACAGACTTGTTTTCTTTACTAATTTTTTTAAGATATAATCTTCAAAGAATGCCAAAATCACCTTTGATCAAATATTTAAAGCAGCTGTGGGATTTGACATCAGTACTGAAAAGTTGTAAATCCTGGACCAATTTGCAACTTTTAAATCGATGATTCCCCTTTTTTTATCATTTGTGTACTGGGTTTCTGTCTTCAAGAAGCACAGTGCAGCTGAGGCTTTGTGAATTTATAGTAGAGCAAAACATAAAGTTTGTCAGCCTCCCTAGACTTAGAAAATTATTGGTTTGGTTGGTTTTGTTTGATTATAGGTAGATCAAACAGATAGTCAATAAGTTAGTAATTGAGTAGTGTGAATGGACCCAAGAGAACTAGTGCTTATGCAGCTTCTTTCATACCTAGAGTTGGCATACTGTAGGTCACATCAGAGGGTCCTAAAAAGGGGCACATTGGCTCTTACTAAATTAGATATAGCCCTCCAAGGTCAAATTTTCCAATATCTGATACCCTAGAAATCTCTTTAACTTTTAGTGTGATTATAACAGCTAATCTCTGTCTCTTTCTACTTTTAATTGGGATGACTTGTGCCTGGCCATTTTCCATAGACACACACACACTCACACACACACACACACACACACACACACACACACCCTCAGTATTGTGCAGAATCATCTTATTTCTCTGTGATCTTTAGAATCAGCATAATTGAAAAATAGATTGTCTAGCCAGAGGAGATCAACAAATGAATAACCTATAAAAAAATGTAGATATAACAAGGTGACAGACACATGCTCCGGAGAACAACAGAGCTAAGGAAGGGACAGGAGTGTGGAAGGGTGGGTCAGCAAATCACTGAAAATGTGAGATTTGAGTTAAGATAAAAGGTGGTGAATATATGAGCCATTGAGATATTTAAGGACAAGGAGGAGGGATATGCTGGGTGGAAAGAACAGGTGGACACATTCTGAGGCACCAGCTCAACCAGAGTATTGGAGAAGGAGCCAGCCAGGAGGCCAGTGTGACTGAGGAGGTAGTGAGAGGGCAGAGGGAAGGAACACAGCCAAAGGGAACCAGATTGCAGGACCTTGTAACAGGCCAGTTTAAGCATTAAACATATTTCCTTACATGAAAAAAACAACATTTTATCTTTCCCCAAGTAGTATGCCCTTTAAAAAATCAAGCAGTGACCCATATTTCCCAGCAGATTGTTATTACTACTGCAACCTTGATTTTGAACCTCATCAGTTTGAGCTGCAGGCCCAGTAAACATTCACCCTGTTGGCCCACCACTGCCATCTAGTGGCTAACATCTACAATGACCAGATATTCTGACCACAGTGGACAGGGAGGAGGGGCACAGAGAGGGAATGAATGCCTTTTGCCAGAACATAAAGTGTGAAAGCTTTCTGACTCCACTCCAGGGAAATGAAGAAGTTCAGTGTACAGATTACTTTTTCATTGGTTTATATCAAGACTAAATCAGGAAATACTAGAAGCTGTAGCAACAGGTTTTATGGAATGTATTTCAGATTTCATCAGTAGAACTGAAGAAAATTTGAGTTTGAAAGCATTGAACACTAGAAAGACAGTGCAAATTTTGTGAAAGTAAAAAATTATAAATCAAAAGATGATGAGAAGGATAACAAAGAGAGATGCATAGAGGGAACAAACAGTAATCAAGTATAACTGTAATAATAGATAAAAACTGTCATGTCACTAAAAACAGACTAGTCATTTTATATAGAATTTGATTATTTTATAAACTATTCATGATGTATTTTGTTAACTTTAATACTTATTCTAATTTTCCATTTTAAAATATCCCATAAGAGTTTTTGAATGAATTTACAGAAATAGTTATCATCTATTATAGCAACGTCCAAAGTAGTAACCATTTAAATTTAATTTACATTAATAATTAAAGTTAAATGAAATTTTAAATTCTGTCCTCAACCCCACTGAGCGCATTTTAGCAACAGAACCATATTTGGCTAGTGGCTACTAGGTTTAACAGTGAAAATAGATTTCCATCATTTTGCAAAATCCATCATGTAGGCTGTGTATTAAAGATAAATTGGAATTATACTTTCAAAAATGGGAGGAGAAAGCATTTAAGCAGAACACACAGCATTTGCACAGATAAAGAAGAATGAATTAGTGTGAAATATTTAGGAAATAACCAATCATTCTTTGTGACAGATGTACATGTGAGTGAGCAGGAGGCATCCAAGGTTCAGGTGTACTAGAAGGGTCTTTGATTACAAAGGGCACAGTTAACTTTGCTCTGTGAGGACTGGGGACCCATGGCAATAAGGGGCAAAGTTAATCTTCATTTTAGAGATGACTGTTACAAGGCATAAAAATTGGTTTAAGGGGAAAGGTACTGGGGAATAACATCACTTGACACCGATTCCATTAGCTCAGGAAGCAGGCACCATCCTAGACCTCTCTGTTGCCTTCATTCCCCATATCATTTAGCCAACAGGCCAAACTTGTCTTGTATCCACCTATTTTTTCCATCTTTAGTCTAGCCATCCTTCCTAAAGGGATAACTGTGGTCTTGCATTAACCTCCTCAATGGGTCTAACTGTGGTCTAGCCTATCTAGTCTGCCTAAACAAGGCAAACCAATCTTCTTAAAATTAAAAATTGATCTGAGCCTGTCTCTGCAGAGCATGACATCACATTTCTCCTCATTCTTTTCCTTCCAGTCACTTCAGCCTGAATGCCTCAAGCCCTACCCTGCTGCAAGGCACTTTCATGTAATGTTCCCTATGCCAAGAGCACTGACTGCATCTCATACTGCCAGTCTCAAGTGTCACTTCTTCCAGGAAGACTCTCAGATTTTAGATGGAAACAGCACCCTATAGTTAATGTTTGAAGTATTTATAATAATTGTATTGAATTACAATTACATTGCATAGTTACAAAAAGTAATTATGTGTGTGTGTATGTGTGTGTGTGTGTGTGTGTGTGTGTGTGTGTGTGTGTGTGTGTTTTACCTCTGTTTTCTCCCTTTGCCACAGGCAGAGACTATTTTTCTAATGTATCCCTGGTTCTTTCTATAGCAGGGCCCAGCACAGGTTAGTAAATGCATGAATTTACCAATGAACTTGTTCCCTAATTCACACAGGATAGGATGGATGCCTGGGTGAATGGTGGAAGTAGAATTGTGGAAGATTAAGAGGAGAAGGATGAGTAGAAGATGCATCTGATGTTTTTAGTTTCAGGGACATGTTTGGCATATTACTGGCAGAGTTAGGAAATACAGGGAGCGAAAATAAGCAGCAGTGTGGGGGAAACTGGTGAGAATTGAAGTGTGGACAGATTGCCTTTGAGTTTTCTGTGGAATATTCAACTAAAAATGCCATTTACCAGTTGTCTCTGCCAATCTAAAACCCAAGAAAGACATTCAAACCAAAGAAACACATAGTTGTCTCCAATTCATAGCTGGAGTTAGAAGACTGACGACAGTATAACACAAGCAAAAGTTTGAGTTAAAAGTCAACGGATTTCATTCTTACTGCTGCTCTGACATTTTGCAAACTTTTCCTCTTTTCCCAGCTTTCCTCCCCTTCGGTGACATTAATATAAGCACCATCTATTTCTATGGCAGTGACTTCCCTCACCACGGCCACACCTCTGGGTTTTGCCTTTTCTTCCTGATACTGTCACCTGTCCTCTTAGGAGACACCTCCAGTTGGGAGGAGATTGGTGGGGCAGCAGAGTCCAGAATAGGAGCATATGCTCTCCATGCTGTGGGGGACAGATGGAGCAGGCAGTGAAGTGTCCCCCAGCCTGCTTGTGGGAGCGTCTGGTTATGGATGCTTGGCTGGTGATGGCTGCTATATTCCTTAATTTATTTTTCTCCTGTTTCCTGAGATAACTGTGGAAGAGAATCCTTTATGGAGGCTTCCTTTACTCTTACTTGAGCTAAATTATGTTATGTGTGTGTGTGATATATTTTGCTGCTTTTTAGTTTTGATTTGTTATGACTCTACTTCTACCCATCACCACTATCCCAGTCCAGCCTTAATGAAAATTCTTCTTGGATCCCAAGAAGGGTCCTTTAACAGTGTCAGAATAGCAGCCTTGGATGCATGGAAGAGACCAGGAAGGCATGGTTAACTCCCAAAGGGAGTGAGAACCAGGCACCCTCACCAAGCCACTCCTCCCTACTCAGTGCCCCCCAACTGCACTGATATTCTTGTCTGGATTTAATATGTAATAAAAAATAATGTTTCAAATTTGAAAAGGAAAAATGTCAATTCTCCTTCTGTGCTTCTGGTTTTTTTTCACATGGGTAAATAAGACTAATAGTCATCTCGAGATCATAGGTAGTTGGGGAAGATTGAGTCTGGGTATGAAAGACTGTAAAAGACTCAATGAATGTTAATAGGATTAATATTATTAATGATGGAAATTATCCAAGTAAAGCATTTAACTTAAGGGAAAGTGGAAGTATGAATCATTCTGCAAAGGATACAAGGACTAAGAAAGGAAAATGTACACAAGAAAATGGCCTGAGTATTTGGTGGAGGCCTAAGAGAGAATGATTTTCTAAGGACCTGAGGAAAACATTTTTGAGAAAGAAAAAGTCAAAGGTGCTCCAGGGAAGGTTCAGTGAGTAAAGATTGAGGTGAGTGTGGTAGGCCTGATGGGCATCACTAGTGAGGAGAAGACAGCTTATGAAACAAACTGGGGCTGACATAGGTTGCCTACTAACCTATCTGCCAAGCAAAGCTTCCATGTGTTGGAGTCAAGTCACCAGTGTGTTTTCATCAGAACTCAGAGTAAATCAGGGGAAGGATACTTTCTTGAACAATTCAAAGTAACAAGGAAAACACTTGGAAAGTCAGAAGGAAGGCTATTGAGGAATTGGAATTCTGGGGTTCAGCCCTGCTGATAACCTCCACCAGCTCCCTCACCTTGGGTGAGTCTCATTTTGGCTTTGGCATTCTCATCTATGAAGGAAATGAAATAGGTGACCTTTGATGATACTTTCAACTTTAATATGCTCGCTTGTTTAAATCATTCAGCCTGTCTTAGGTCATTACAAAAAAACTGCAATTTCAATACTTAATACATCCAGTTGCATTTTTTCACCTACTAATAGTTATAAGTTAAATTACAGAATTCACAAATTCTGAAGTACAATTGGATCAGTAGAATTTTTATTGTCATGGATTAAATAAGACACTATTACCAAAGGCAGACATTTCTCTCAGGAAGTCACAGGCATATATTTATTTAGGGACTTTAGTAGTAATAGTGGTAGTTGTTATTATAGTAGTTGTGGTACTGGGAATTGAACCCAGGGCATTGCACATTCTGGGCAAGCACTCTGCCACTAAGCTATGTCCCCGGTCCTACTTATTGTTTCTTAGGTCCTCATTTATCAAGGTATTTATATAAATATTATAAATCATCATTTCATGATTTGGGTTTTTTTCCATTATAATATATTTGTTATAGATCTGTTCTTAAAATTCCTTTTAACTTTCTTATTCTATAATTATTTAAAATTTCAAACATAATTAAAAAATCAAATTGATTTATTCTTATAAAAGCACAACTGGTATTTTTTGTTCTTGGATGAAGAAATAAAAACGTATTTTTGAACTTTATGTTAATTGATTCTTAACACTTATTAATAATTCTAATATGGCTTTTGGTATATTGTAAATCACTTTATTGTATAACATCCTAAAATATTATAAAAAATTGGAAAGATTTTTTTTTTCATTCTTGAATGTGTTCAATTTGGAGATAAATCCAAGTGACTTTTTCATAAAAATCTACACAGTAAGAAATTTCAAAGGAAGCATGAAGATTTTGTAGATAGTGAAATAAAACCTGGTGATTTTTTGTTTATGTCTCTAACATTTCAGAAAACAATCTACTTTAAAGAACATGAAAGAGGTGCACAGTGAGAGAGATGCATTTGAGGATTGTTTATTGCCAATATTTAAAAAAATAAACACTGCTGACATTCAAGGCCCTCTGTTTTAAATTGCAGCACCTTATGAAATATGCCCAGAGGATTATCTGATGTCGATGGTGTGGAAAAGGACTCCAGCAGGCGATTTGGCATTCAATCAATGCCCACTGAATGCCACAGGTACAGTAAGATGA
Organism: Urocitellus parryii; assembly: GCF_045843805.1. Classification (NCBI taxonomy): domain Eukaryota; kingdom Metazoa; phylum Chordata; class Mammalia; order Rodentia; family Sciuridae; genus Urocitellus; species Urocitellus parryii. The sequence goes on along the minus strand of NC_135538.1, from coordinate 87,655,858 downwards.
CCCGCCCAAATCCAAATGAAGATTGCTATCCAACAACAGCATGCTGTGCTCGCTTATGAAGTCATGCTTTTGTCCTGTATCCATAAATAAGTCTGTCCAATAAGCAATTAATGAAACAATTTTAGTAAAGTGCTTCCTGAAAGGAGCCAAAAAAGAGGCCCCCAAAATATTGCTGGTGCAATGGTTTCTCAGTGTGACTCACAGGCATTAAAAAAAATAACCCAAATAACAATTTCACATGCCTGTTTTTTAAAGCAAAAAATAGCGTAAGCCCAATTTTCAGCCAGTCTCCCAATTATGCGATGCCTTCAAGCATCCTGTTATAAAGCTTCTCTCTGTTCTTTGTGACACACAGGCACCACTAGCAGACGCTGCTCTCTCAGTCTTCATGGAGTGGCCTTCTGGGAACAGCCGAGCTTTGCAAGATGCATATCAAATGAGTACAGACACTTGCAGCATTCAGTAGGTGCAAAGCCAGCTTTAGTACTTGCTCTGTTTATTTTTTGCTAATGATCATTGTGTGAGAATTTAACCTTCTGCTGTACAATTGAATCAGTAAAGTCTCTGAAAAAGAATGCCTAATGGAAAAAGGGATGTGATAGAAAGCTAATTTTGTGTAAGTTAGGACTAAATTGTTTTATTCCTCAGGCTTGGGTTTGTATGGATCCTGCTATTAAAATGAAAGAATTCCTTGTCTAACGGGAAAAGGCCTAAGCAAAGTCTGCTTTCCAGTTTTATGTGTAAGAATTAAACTATATATAATGAGTAATTCAAGTCTGTGTTAAATTCTATATAAGATCTATTTCAAAGCATCATACCATTTTAAAATTCTTTAACTTCTCAGTAATTGGGAAATAACAAAACTGTGTCACTGAGATGTCAAATTTCTTACTGCAGTTTGAAATTAAGATGTAAAAACAAAATGACAATGTTGTTGCACCAGAGGAATTTAACTACTAGACAAAAATGTAGGGCTCAAGTTTCCAAAGTAGTGCCTGTTACCCACACATCTTTAGACTATACAGAATGTGATACATGGATATTTTGAGAACAATTAAATTTTTCTTGGTATTTCATAAGGGCAAGTCATTCTCATTTTGGACACTATTGCCATTTCATCCTGACAGTTAGGAAGACCTCTATCCATTGGAGTGGTACACATTGTGGGATACAGAATAAAATACCATTATAAGCCAAATGGAAAGTTGAACTTTGGTAGTGATGATGTTTCTTTTAAGAGCCTTTATGTTTTGCTGTGCTTGTGTGTGTGTGTGTGTGTGTGTGTGTGTGTGTGTGTTTTAATGTTCTGATTGTCAACACATATTCTTAAAAAAAAAAAAACCCTGAAGGATATCTTGCTTGTGGATGGAGAAGAAGCTTATACAAAAACCACCCTTATCAATTGATGGTATCAGCATTTATCTATTTATCAGAAAAATAAAACAAATTTTTAAAAATATAGAAATTATATGCTGAGTAATATATTTATGTATGAAAACAAAAATTGAGTTGATAACTACATAGATCCTTATATCTATCATTATAGATACATATATGTATATTAGAAAGTTATTATTTGGCTACCTAAAACCTTATTTCCACTATATGCTTACATATACTTATAAAAAACATATAATACAAATATATTTATGTATTTCCTATATTGCCCAAAACTCATCAATTTAATTACTGATATGGTATACAAAGGTATTGAACAGTATTTAAATTTCATATTTTTAAAAATTTATTTGTGTTGTATGTATATATAGATAGATAGATGAATAAAGCCTCATTTAATAATAGCTATCAATAACTCATGTTATTCTATATCAGAATTATATATGAGCAAAATATTTTTATGAGTTTAATTTTAATGAATTTTATTTTCCCCACATTTTAGACATTAGAGTTTGTTTATTTTAGTCTAATTATATCTATATTCAGTTTTTTCTTAGTCATGATGGTAGATGGAACAATTTCAAGAATTAAGTAAATATAAGCCAATTCTTAGAAATTTGCAAGAATGAGAAAAAAATCACATTTTTGCAAAAAAGTTTTATTTTCTGAATCCAATGTTCTGTACCGAAATAAGGAAATGAATTTGCATTCTGTTAATGCAGATCATGATAATAAAGAGCCTTCAGTCTGTGAAGTAGAAGAAATAAGATTTCAAGTTACATATCTTATAAAAACAATTCAGTTGATAAATAACAGCCAATGTGCATATGGCCTTGTTGGCATAGGTATAAAATCAGGTGCATGATTTTTAGAACACAAAGCATCTATGTGTTCATCTCCTACAAACCACCTGCTGGGAATTTTCATTAATTAACTCCAATCTTCTTAAGGAGCTTCAACATGTGTGGTATTATTGCCTCAACATGCATAAAAAGAAACTAAAGATATACCTAGAGGGAATCCACCTAAGAGAGGTAAAGAGTGAAAGTTGCACACCAGACACAATTGATCCAATTTCTAATCTCTTTTGTGGTGGCCATTCAACCTCCTGAGTCTTTTTTTTTTTTTTTTTTTTTTAATCATCTGCCCTTAACTCTGGGACTGGAAGCCACGTTTTCTGATTGCATGTTCTCAGAAAAAGTCAAATGGTTTCACTCAAGTCTTAGTTTGCTATTTACAGAATGGAAGTCCTTCCTTCATTTTAGTATCTCTGGAAATATAGGGGAAAAACAGATGAGATACTATACATTTATTGTTTGTTTGTAAGAGCTGAGTAACTATAAGATATTGATAACTTTATGTATAGAAAATTCATTTGCATTTAAGAATCCATTTCAATAAGAATAATATTTTAGAGTTTCACATGTTGTGGACATGGGCTATGTGTGTAGAAAAATATAGATAAATTAATATAAAAAGATAGATAAGGGGGATGAGAGAAAGTGTAGATATTATATATATTTTATACATGAATTATGTTTACCTACACATGTATGAATGCTCACACACTTATATATGCATATATTAACAAATCTAGTGTTTGCCTAAGGATGATGATCTGCTTTACATGTTCATAGGAATATAGGATCAACCTGTGACTTCAGAGATGTGTACCTCACACATTAGCCTCACCATCCATATCCTACAGAGTACACTGAAGATGGAAATGCGGTCAGCTTCCTTCCATACACTTTGTCATTGGTCACCTAGACAAAAACTCTTTCTTTTCCTCTTTCTCTCTTCCCTACACACATATGCACAGACATGCATCTGGAGAGAGAGGCTGTATAAAACTGACAAAATATGAGGGATGGGGAATTGAGAAAGGCTAAAGACATTGAACTAATAAAAACTCATCCATACAGAAATTGGAAGAGCTAAGTATAAATGTTCTCCTTTGAGATGTTTCTTAAGGTGTCTGTTTCAGTTTTTCAAATCTTCATTAAATGAGCAAACACAAAAGTCAGAGTGATAATTCATCTAGTTTTTGAAAGCTTGACTTCATGGTAAGAGATATCAAAGAGCTGGAATCTTGGTTTAAGGACTTTATTACTCCTTTTATTGGTGGTTTTTGAGAAATAATGAGATAAAGATAGAGAGGGATTGAAATACAGAGACAGGAGACCAACAAAGATACTGAGACAGAGAGACAGAGAACAGAATAGATTTGATTTATTTTTCTTTTATATTTGCTATGTCCCAGTGGAATTTTTATTCAATGAAACAAAACTCCTCACGTTATACTTTTTTAGCCACCAGCTCATTGCAAAAATGTTGAGCAAGTTGCCTGAAAGAGGGTAATATACTTTATTATTAAAACTTTCATAGGGGAATAAAAATAATAGCCTTGGCAATTTTTCTTACAACAAATATTAAGATAAAAAGTGTGTAAGTCTTATTGTTTCTTTAATGAGGACAGAGAAATGACTGCTAAGGTCCAGCTGATTTGGAGAAGTAGAATATAGTTTTAATTTTGAAGTAGTCACTAATCAATTGGAAATCGGGAGCCTGAGAAACAAGAGTTACCTGTTCTGTTTTTTTGGGGATGTGGTGTGGCTAAAACATGTATCTATGTGTACCTATTTCTACTTACACAGACCTCTTAAGAATGAATATGGAGACCCTTGTTTCAACAACTCAAGATAGACTATTCAATTCCCTTTATATTAATGTTGTCAACCCTCAAATTCTGTCTTCTAGAACTTAAATGTTTGCCAAGCTCAGAAATGCCCAGGAAAGTTGAAGAACATGACTTGTTTTATAATGATCAGAATCCTCTTAAGTTTATTCAGACCACATGTAAAAGTCTATAGCATATTTCAAAAATTCCTAATGTATTTTCTATTATAGCTGAAAAATTGTTTTAAAATTTTTTTAACTTCATATATTATTGGTTTAGGAAAGGGCTGTCAATTATTTTTCTGTAAGGATAACATAGTAAATATTGGAGATTTTTCATGATATATGGTGTTTGTCAAGACAATGAATTCTGCTTTGTAGCAGTGAGAACAGCTGTAAACAATAAATAAATAAATGGGAATGACTGCATTTTTGTAAAACTTTACATAAAAACCAGGCAATGAACTGAATTTGGCCTTTAGACTGTATTTCATTGGCTTCTGTTCTAAAATATAAATTTTTTTGTTGTTTATTTGTTTTGTTTTTCTTTAAAGATTACAGTTCCTTCGAAATTTTCCCTCAAGGCCTGGAAAAGTCTATTTTATCCCCCTTTCCATCTATTCTTCTTTAGCATTTTAACCATTTTCAGTGTTCATAATATTTCCTCTCCTGATTGCACATCTAGTAATTTTTTACTGAATGTCAGACACTGTATAAAACAAAAGTAGATCATGTTAATGGCTACCGGAAACCATCCCCTTTCCTTGGTGATTCAGATACTTGGAGGGATTGAAACTTCAGTTCATTCAGGGATTGATTTTGGACAGGACTATTTTGAAGTTTCAGGAAGAACTGTGTGTTAATAAGCTATCAGTTATTAAGACAAAATACCAGAGTTGATAAATTTAAAAACAGAAAAGATTATTTTGGCTTACAGTTTCAGTCCACGGTTGGTTGAACCATTGCTTCGGGATCTGTGATGAGGCTGTTCATCATTGTGAGAGAGCAGGGAGGAGGAACGTGCTCATCTCAACTGTGACTGGGAAGTGAAAGAGATGAAGGTATTGGGGGTCCCAATATCACCTTCCAGGCCGCATACCCAGTGACCTAACATCCTACCACTATGCCTACCACCAGCTCCTAGAACACTGTAAACTACGGAAAGAAACCTTTAAGACATGGGCCTGTGGAGGACACTTAACCAAACCATAGCAAACAATGTCTTATAGTCTCTTTCCTAAGGAAAGGGTGGAAAGCCTGAGGGTACCCACCCTGTTACCCTTGAGAAACTGAAAAACTCATCTGTATTCTTCAGAAACGCATATATCCGGATCCAGCTACCTGCCACAACAAATTCAAATCCACCAAATGTCCTCAGAGGAAGACCTGCTGGGGCTTAAATTTGCATTCTTCCCTTCAGTAGGAATTTGTTTCCAAAGACTAGCAAAGAAGGAGAAAATTATACTTCTGCATTTTAAAAGTCTTCCTCCTAACTTTGCAGCTTCCTACATAAATTAAGAGCTAGCAGGATTAAAGCCTCTCAAATTTCCAATAGATTTTTCCAGGTCAAGGGAACCAAGAACTGCAGTTTCTCTTGTTGCCCCAGAAGTTCTCTGACTGGGCCACACTTGTCCTCAGGTTTTGTTCAGCTTTAACAAAAATTCCTAAGAGGAGAAAAGAAAAATGTTTCGTTTTGTTTTTTTCTTAATTGATAGATTTATGAAAAATATGGACAAATGGTCCTGTGATTAAATGTTATTGTAGTTGGGTGCAGACTTCATAAAACATAATTGTAAGGGACTCTTCTCAGATATTCTCTGAACAAAAGTAAAAATGTAAACAGATATGATTGACAATACAGTGCCATTTTAGACATGAAATTTTTGACTTACATAAGAGAATATCTCTACTTTGTGTAAATTTAGTTCATATCATTTTCACTGTATTAGTCCTCCCGGATGCCCTTAAAAGGTTTTTTTCTTTTTTTTTTTTTTTTTTTTTTGTAATGTATGTGGGTTTTTTCTATTTGAGGAAGCAAAAGCATTGGTTTTTACATGAATTAGACAGTCTACCAAACTAGTAAATGTCAACTATATTACAAACAACAACAACAAAAAAATCTTTAGTCACATGATTGTATTTCCTAGAGAATTTAAGAAAGGCAATTATATAGATGTATAAATTAAATAACTCTACTAGTTACATGGATTTTTTTTCCTTTTCTACCTCAGAAAGTATTTCTGATTAGATTTAGAAAATCCCAAGAGATATTTAACCTATTATCAGAGTATAGAATTACTGTGCCTTGGAGAAGAAATGTTAGAGTCAGTTATAGGCATTGAAATTTATTGAATTGGAACTTAATTCATAAGATGATTTGATATAATATACTTGTGCAAAGAATTATTGTTAGGCTAATACCAAAGAAAAAATTACCAAGGAAAGTGTATTGTTATTCCATATTTTTTAATCCGTCTATTCATCTATCCATTTATTCATTCTACAAATGTTCACTGAGATTTAACTGTACCAAGCACAGTGCAAGAACTTGGAGTTACAACTTGAACTCTCAACAAATACAAAATAAAGTTGGCAGGGCAAGAGATAAAATAGTCACAAATTGTGATATACAGGAATTAATTCACAGGGTGACAAAATAGGGAAAAATGTTGGAAACCTAGATTTTAATAAAATGATGGAGTCTTTACAAGAAAATTATATTTTAAACTCTGACCTAAAATATGAGATGAACTAGACATATAAATAGTGGAGAGGCCAAGTTTATCAGTGGATGAGAATACAAACCATGTAAACAAGTACTGGCAAGGATGTGGGGAAAAGGGTACTCTTGTACATTGCTGGTGGGACTGCAAACTGGTGCGGCCAATTTGGAAAGCAGTATGGAGATTCCTGGGAAAGCTGGGAATGGAACCACCATTTGACCCTGCTATTGCCCTTCTCGGACTATTCCCTGAAGACCTTAAAAGAGCATACTACAGGGATACTGCTACATCGATGCTCATAGCAGCACAATTCACAATTGCTAGACTGTGGAACCAACCCAGATGCCCTTCAATAGATGAATGGATAAAAAAAAATGTGGCATTTATACACCATGGATTATTACGCAGCACTAAAAAATGACAAAATCATGGAATTTGCAGGGAAATGGATGGCACTAGAGCAGATCATGCTTAGTGAAGCTAGCCAATCCCTAAAAAAACAAATACCAAATGTCTTCTTTGATATAATGAGAGCAACTAAGAACAGAGCAGGGAGGAAGAGCAGGAAGAAAAGATCAACATTAAACAGATACATGAGGTGGGAGGGAAAGGGAGAGAAAAGGGAAATTGCATAGTAATGGAGGGAGACCCTCATTGTTATACAAAATTACATATAAGAGGTTGTGAGGGGAATGGGAAAATAAACAAGGAGAGAAATGAATTACAGTAGATGGGGTAGAGAGAGAAGATGGGAGGGGGGATAGTTGAGGATAGGAAAGGTAGCAGAATACAACAGTTACTAATAGGGCATTATGTAAAAATGTGGATGTGTAACTGATATGATTCTGCAATCTGTATTTGGGGTAAAATTGGGAGTTCATAACCAACTTGAATCTAATGTATGAAATATGATATGTCAAGAGCTTTGTAATGTTTTGAACAACCAATAAAAAAAAGAAATAACATTTGAAGAGACTTTGAGGTCTTTAAGGAAGTGAAAGTAGATCACTGAGCAGAGGTGGTAAGCAAGAGAATGTCCTGAGATGCAGTTAGAGAACTAAGTATGGAAAACATCATGCTGTGCCTCAAGGCTCTTCCTAGGAGTCTGGAGTTTATTCTAAGTGCAATAGGAAGCTATTGAGAGCAGAGAAGTGATGTGATGCAATCTAATTAAAGAGGGTCCTATGGCTGTTCTGTGGAGACTGGGCTGTAGGGCAGGAATAGAAGCTGTGAAATCTGCTGCAGTAATCCATGAGATGTGGTGGTTAACATTATTAAAGTTTAGTGATCACTTTTGGAGTATTGTAATGCCACTTTCTAAGGTGAAGAAGGCAGAACCACAAGGAATATTTTGGGGTAGGTATAATTGGGGCTTAAAGAAGGTTTTTATGAAGTAGGGAGAGTGTAATTGGATATGAAAGTCAGAAGCTTAGATTCTAAGCCTGGGCCAGAAACAATTTTATAAGTCATCAATATGAAGAGGAAAAGATGAGAAAGTGATGAAAGACTGCATAGCGGTTTATTTCTAGGTTTTGATGATGAATGAGAGCCAAAGAATGGATAGTAATTAAAAGAAGATGCAAGGTCCAAAGAGGTTTTTGTGTTTGTTCATGGGGTTTTATTTTTTTTGTTTGTTTTAAATGGCAAATATTAGAACAGTCTTGTATGTTAAAAGAAATGATCCAGTAAAAAAAAAAATGGTAAAAATTTAGAAGAGAAACAAGAAAATTAAAGATAATGAAAGGATGAAAAGGGAGCCATAATCTATAACAGAAGTGAAAAAATAGTCTTTGATAGGAGAAGAGATACTTGCTACATTATAACCAGAGGGGAAAAAAGGATGGGGAAAATGAATACAGAGGATCAGCTTAGCAAGGTTTGTCTGGGAAAGATTATGGGTTTTTCATCTGGCAGACTTCTTTTTTGCCATTAAGTACGAGGCAGGATCATTAGGTAAGAGTGAAGATTTAGAGGAGATAGGTGTCTTTTCAGGAAAGATGAAAAGATTTGAAATAGTAATTTGCAGGAGATTGAAAATAAGCCTATTAGAGAAATATAATAGGATTATCAAGTTGCATTGGGTACAATCTGAGATTTGAAGAGAAGAATCTAGAGTCTACCTAGTTAGTCTCATTGTAATTTTTATCCAGCAAAGTTGAACTACTTGGGCAGAGGGCAAAGAGGGCATTCTTGCTATTCAGAAAAATTAAAGAAAGAAAAATATTTTGAAGACCAAAAGTATCAGTAGTACCTACCTGAGCACTTATTAGAAAAGTATAATCTCAGTCCCTATCCCAGATCTACCTTATCAGAATCTGCATTTTGAATATTACCCTTTGTGATTCATTTGCAGATTAAGCTTTAAAATCACCAAGTATAATCTCAGTCCCTATCCCAGATCTACCTTATCAGAATCTGCATTTTGAATATTACCCTTTGTGATTCATTTGCAGATTAAGCTTTAAAATCACCATGGTGGGTTTTATCTAAGCTTGCACTTTTGGTTGATGAATGCATTGGAATTAGAGAGGACAAAGAAATGAAATGATTAGTGGTCAACTCCATACTATAATAAGACATACCATAATCATAGATGATATTTGATCTTCCTCTCCTGGGGGAATTGTACTTCTTCACTCCATTGAAGTTAGGTGTACTCATGTGGTTGATTCTGGTCATTTGGTTGTGCATGGAGGTGATCTTTGTCATGTCTAGTCTGAGGATATCATTACCAATGCATGATCATTTATCCTTCATCACCTCAAGTCCTTGAATGACTGTAATAGAGAAAGGCTTCCAGATGATGGGCTCCATATGTAACATAAGAAATAAACCTCTCCTGTTTCAGGTGTTAAGATTTTCGAGCTGTTTGTCATCACAGCATAACTTCTATTTAGATTCTTGCTGTTTAATTCTCTATCCCTAGACCCCAAAACACTCAAGTAATGGAAATCGAATTGAGAAAACTTAAAGAAAAACGGAGTCAGTGCTCTGCCTCCCATTGGGGAGATTCTTGAAATTTTGGGTTCCAGTAAGGGACAACTCTATTGCTTTGAGCTCATGGAGCATGTTCTAGTTCTATCCCACTAATGTAAATATTTATTTACTTATTTGTTGTAATCAATTATAAATGACAGTAGAAAGTTCTTCGGTTCATTGTACACAAATGGAGCAGAAATGTTCACTTCTCTGGTTGTGAATGAAGCAGCCACACCATTTGTGCAATCTTATACGTACCTAGGGTAATGCTGTCTGTCTCATTCCATTGTCTTTTCTTCCCCTTTTCCCCCTCTCCTTTGCCCCATCCAAAGTTTCGCCACTTATTCCATGCCCCACCCCCCAATATGGATTACCATCCACTCATCAAAGAAAGCATTCAGCCTTTGGTTTTTTGAGATTGGCTTATTTCCCTTAGGTTGATATTCTGCAACTCCATCCATTTACCTGCAAAGGCCATAATTTTATTCTCTTTTAATGCTGAATAATATTCCATTGTGTATATATACCACAGTTTCTTTATCCATTCATCTATTGAAGGACATTTAAGTTGCTTCCACAGTTTAGCTATTGTGAATTGGGCTGCATAAACATTTAAGTGGCTGAGTCACTATAATATGCTCTTTTTAAGTCTTTAGGGTGTAGACTGAAGAGTGGTAGAGCTGGGTCACATGGTGGTTCCATTCCAAGTTTTCTAAGTAAACTTTATACTGCTTTCCAGATTGGTTGCACCAATTTGTAGTCCCACCAGCAATGTATGATTGTGCCTTTTCCCCACATCCTCACCAAACTTATTGTTGTTTGTATTCATGAAAATTCCATGAATGGAAATATTTATGAGAACATCTGGTTTTGTTAGGTGTTCAGAAAAACAATCTTACCTACATATGTCCTTTCCTCAGGAATTGTACTTTTGTCCTATTTTAGCCCAAAACTACTAAATTAAAGCTATTCCTACATTCCACTGGTTACATGAATTTACTGTGTCTCATTTTTACTTTGGAAATTTCAGGGTTTCACAGGGAAACCTGAATAGTGTATGCCTACTCAGTTTTCTCTGTGACTAATTATTGTCATAACAGTAACTTGTGATTCTCAAATTCATGCCATTCTTCCTCTCACTTTAGAGGTTCTTGGGAGAAGAAAGTGGGATATATAAAGCCTCTTAGGACAAATCCTATTCAAACCATTAGCCTGGGCTATAACTGATACATAAATGCTTTATGCAGGACAATATAGGGGTAAATCTGCCTTATCATATTATCTACAGACAAGAATTGTCTTTTTAGGGCTGGGGATGTGGCTCAAGCGGTAGCCCGCTCGCCTGGCATGCGTGCAACCTGGGTTCCATCCTCAGCATCACATACAAATAAAGATTTTATGTCTGCCAAAAACTAAGAAATAAATATTAAAATTCTCTCTCTCTCCCTCCCTCCCTCTCTCTCTCTCTCCCTCCTTCCCTCCCTCTCCCTCTCTCTCTCTTTCTCTAAAAAAAAAAAAAAAAAAAAGAATTGTCTTTTTAAATGTAACTCCTAGCCCTAGGGCAACTCTAAGGTGAAGCAAGTTCTTTACATCAAATACAGGGAAAAATTAAGAAATATCCATACTAGATCTAAGGGTGTATCGTATTCCTCATACAGGATAATTTCTGTCTTTCCTGGAGACTCAAGTTAGATATGTAAGTAATTTAATGCCATTATCAAGTGAATGACTTTGGTCTCAGAAAATGACAGAATTGTGAACTGAATCAAAATATATATTTAGATTATTGCTTTATGAAAAGAAGCTCCATGTGTAATTATCTGTTAATTGAAGCCACTCAAACTGTGAGAACCTTTAATATACCTTACAGATGGACTGTAGGAGTTGCTGTTGAAAATAATATATAAATATATGATGTTTAAAGTGTGTCATTTGCACAAAGCAACTATGATAAACCTTTTTTTTTTTTTTTTTAGGATTTACACAATGGAGGCAAATGTGGCTGGCAGTGGGAGGCATAAAATGAAAGAATAAGGTTATTTCAGAAACACACCTACTCTTTAAGCCGTAACCCTTACCACTTATCTCTATATAAAGAGCAAGGAGGATTAATCCAGAACTATAAAAAGCATCTATTTTTAGATTTCATTTTTACCCTTTCACCTTTGATCTTGTCAACAGCATTAAATGTGAATGACAAAGAAACTTTTAAGATTGTCCTTTGGAGCAAAAATACTCAGAGAGTATTTGAATATGAGTAGGATTAATCACTGATAGTTATAATTTTTAAGGAAATATTAAAATTATAAAAGCCTTTTCAACCTAATTAGGAAATTTTTAAATTCCTAAAATTAAGAAAAAATTTTAAATATCACTCAAGAGAAATTCAATATATCCTTAGTGAATTTTATTCCTCTTGAATAAAACTGCCTACAAAGGTTTTTATACTCTTTAAATAGATATTGGTAAGTAGTTTTGGGAACATTATACATTATATTCCAAAATAATGACTGCTGCTCAGATACTTGACAATACCTCAATAATCTGGTTATTCAAGTCACTTGTTTCTTACATATTTTTTTCTTATTATGAAAAATATTTAATATCTCTTAAAATAAGTATAATTTTTAAATATTTAAGCACTTTAATAATTTCTAACAAAAAATTTTATTAAACCTGAATTAAGCATGGAATGGTGAGGCAGATGGGCTATGGAATCAGACTGCCTTAGCTCAACTGTTGATACAACCACTGTTTGTCTCTACACAGTCCTGGGGCATGGAGCTAACTTAAATAAGTCTCTTCATCTGTAGATCCTTAAATAACTGTAGTACATGTGAGGATCATGTCAAAACCCAAATCACATATCTCATGTAAAATACATGATACCATATTTGTCATATAACAGGCACTCAGTAAATGTGTATCACTTGTATTGTTATTTTTTGAAGGTAGAAATTATACAACTATAAATGTTGATGTTTAGAATTTTCAAAATGCCTACTCATAGTAATTGGATATCTTTGAAAAGTCAATTACATCACATAAAACTTTTCTAGTTATTGCATATGTCTTTATTTTGGATGATCATAAATTGTTATTTTTGCCCTGTCAACAGTTAAGTATTGCAATTGGAGAAAGAAAAAGAAAATCTTCAGTTTCAGTTCGTTTAGAAAACACTTTGAACCTGTTCATGCATGTGGTAGACAATGTACTAGAGATTACATTAAACCAAAGATGAATATGAAAAGACAGGCCCTTTAGGAGTTTATGGTTTAGTAGAATGAATAAGAACACCAGCAATATAACAATAGAAGTCATAGCAAGATTACTTCTATAAGGCTTGAAAATAGAGTTGATAAAGTGCCAGTTTTCTGAATAGAATTCATGAAGGAGAAGGAAAGATAATAGTTGAACAAGAGGATTTGGGGACAATGTTTAAAATTATAGAAGAGAATGAGTCAGGGAGCAAAGACAAGATCCATGGGGTTTCTTTGGGAAGTGGTGAATATTGTGGACTGCTAGGTTTTAGGTGCCTTTTGAAGAGAACGAGTGGGAAGACAGTAGATGAAGTAACAATATGAGAAGTTGGTATTAAAGAAGATACATAAAATCAGGCCTATTTTTTGAGAGAGAGAGAGAATGAAGAAGAGTTTGGATAGGATTAAGAAAATCATGGAGATAACCAGAGAGTTAAAATATACAGACAAACATAAAGGAGGAGAGATGGAAAGCAGAGAGAAGATGGGTTGAAATAGAGAAACGGTCTGTACCCAACTTTTTCATAATCCAGGAAAAAAAATCTAGCAGGTAAACTTGGATTTGTCATTCTAGAAAAAGGAAATAAAAGCATAGGCAGGAGGTAAGAACTTTCTGCAGTATGTTTGTATTGTGGAAGAAAGATCGAAAACTGGAAACTAACTCTTTCAACTGAATATCTTCTAGCTGGAAATTGTCATATCCAAACATTCTTTATACCCTGGATGAATGCTATGAATAGTTTGTTCTAGTGTGTAAAAATACTACAAGGAATTTTTTCCTGGGTACTTTTCACTAACAATGCCAAAAAGGATGCTGATTAGTGCCAATTGTGAGAGCTGGTATTGGGATCTGAGCACCTGTTTGCTAAGAGCTGGATTGAGAACAACTTATACCACATAAGCCTGCTATGCAGCTGTCAGTCAGCAATGACGCTGATTTATTACTGATTTGTGCTGGATTTGATGCTGACCCAGATGAAAAACTGGCTTCCTATCTCTGATGAGTTGAGCCATTCAGTGCCTTCTATAACTATTCTTACTGCAAACAGAAAACATGTCTCACTCAGTGTTTTGTTCTTCAAGCATCAAATCAATATTGTGATGCTTTTGTTAGAGGGGAGCGTACATTAAATCTGTACAAGTTAGATCTCTCACAGGCATGAGTGTAGGTTGACAAAATAATAAAGGCTGATTTGAGGCAGTCAGGCATTATTTACCTTGGCAGTCATGGGGAACAGTTTAAGTCCTCTGCTGCTCTGAGCATCACAGCTGTGATTTACACCACCATTGCAAGACTGAAGACTGAATTTATGACACTTTACAAGTTAGACCCTGTTGACTTCATTTCTCTTCTGAATTTTCTTCCAAACCACAGACTATCTACTGAACCACATACTTTTCAGTCTAGAGGCTACATTTTTTCTCTCAGTAAGGTAGTTTATTTATCTCCTGTTATTGGTACCAACGTTTGCTATGTATTATGTCCAGGAGTGAGGTAGGACAACTTCCAAGTGTACCTAACTTACTCAACTGCATAGAAGACAGCTGACTCTTCTATCCCTTCAATTCATTCATTAAACATATTGAAGAAGTCTTCTCAATGCTGGGAATGTAATAAACAAAATGGACAAAATATAGCCGGTCAGGTTGAGCACAATGAAGTAGGATAAAGTGATTGAAAGTGACAAGGATACCATTTAAGATATTTACTCAGGTAAGATTCTTTTGAGGGGGCTGAGGTATTAGCTTAGTGGTAGAGTGCTTGCCTTGCACATGTGAGGCACTGGGTTTGATCCTCAGCATCACATAAAAATAAATAAAAGCATTGTGTCCAAATCTTCAACTAAAAATATTAAAAAAAAAGATTTGTTTGAGAAATTGACAGAAAGGATGTGAATATCCATGGACGTCTATTCCACATGAAAAGGAAAAGCAAATGCAAAAGTCCTGAAACAGGCATGTACTTTTTATGATGGAGAAAAAGCAACAAAACCATAATGACTAGACTGCATGGGGATAGGTGCAAAGTGCTAGAAGTCTCCAGGGTAAATCGTGTAAGGCACTCAAACCATGGTGAGGCCAAAAGCGTTCCTGTGTGCAGCAGCTCCTACTAATCACCTTCAGTTGTGTGGGTTCATTTAAATGAAGAAAATATTAAAACATTTCATTAAATAGGTGTATTCTCCAAATCTTACAGAAAACATGGTAAACTGAGTTTCCAAGGCATTCAATTAGATAAGTAATAAGCTGTTGAGTTAAAATACAAACCCAGGAACCCTTGGTTCTAAAGCTCATTCCATTTCACCACAAAAGTACAGTTAGCACGTAAAAACTGAATTCAACCTAACTACTTCTTACTATGTTCCATGATATGTTTCTATGTTCTATGATAAGGTTGTGAATAAGACAGTGAGCCTACCCTCATAGTGTAGGAAGACTGTAGGGACTGAAAGATCTATTGTTAAATGATTATTGTTCACTGTGATAAGGGTCATACGTGTACAAGGTAAGAGATAGCAGAGAGAAGCAATTTATTAACTTTGCTAAGATAGTGACAAAAGCGAGACTAAATCTCAATGGTTTTTAAACAGGAGATAATGAAAGGGAGGAAGGTAGAACTTCTAGTGCAAACATGAAGCCATGTAATACATGACCTGAACAGAAAAGTGAAAATAGTTATCAACAGTTCAGAAGTGGAGCTGGAGTTCAGGCTACTTGTACATATCATTGTGTCACATTCTTCTGTGACAGCCAGTGTCCTGATTGATGAATGCTGGGTCTATATCATGATTAAATATGTTAATGTCATTCAACAGCTATTGGCCTTGAGTCTGAAGAGAGGGTCTAGATCACTAATGCCATGCCATTCATGGGGGCCTTTACTTGTGGTTGTTCTCTCCCACTGAAGGGAGATAGAAAAAAAAATTAAAGAAGAAAATGGGAAAATAAACTGTCTAAATACATTCTAGTTTTTAGCATATCAAGACAAATATAAAATGTGTCTGAATATATATATATATTTTTTTGTACTGGGGATTGAGGCAGTTAACCACTGAGCCACGTCCACAGCTGGTTTTATATTTTATTTTGAGACCGGAGCTTGCTAAGTTGCTTAGGTCCTTACTAAGTTGCTGAGGCTGGTTTTGAACTTTTGATCTTTCTGCCGCGGCCTCCTAAGCTTCTTGGATTACAGATGTGCACCACCATGCTGGTCTATGAAGATTTTTATTTTACTGAAATATTATTAGGGAATTTTCAAGGTTAATTAAAAAAAACCCAAAGTATCAAGATAATACTTTTTAAAAATGTAACTCTTAGGAAATTTCTACCTTTTTATTTAGTGTAGATTGATTACCATGACTTGTTGGCATGTGTCTTAATGAGAAACTGAAACAGTTATGATGACACGTATTACACTTTAACCTTTTTTTTTTAGTATTTCTCTGATGTGTTCATTCTTGCTTATTTCATGATTTTTAAGCTAATTTCATAAAAAAGTTAGCAATGTGAGATAGAGGTTAACCTTTATTTAACAAGTATAACAGATCCTTGTTATTTTTTTTCACCTTTCTTACCTTTTCATTCTTATGTGCTGCAAGATTCTTTTCTTGAGCGGTAAGATAGGCAAACATGAGAATCGACAGCCATTTTTCTAGCCATCAAAGTAATTGAAGCTTTGCATCTTAATGGTTCCTTCTACTGCTGAGAACCCAGATGAGAGTTTCTTATTCTTTTTTACCCGTTGTTGTTTTAAAATAAATAAATAAATAAATAAAACTAAAGCAATCTAACTTTCAATCATGTCATAGTAAACCTCTAAAATTTAGAGACATTTTCTTAAGCTAAAATTGTGTTGCAACAACTCTTTGCTACTACATAAAGATGTGTTTAAGGCAAAAGTTATTAAAATTGATCACAAAAACTGGTAATTTTGAAGCATTTATAATCTTCATCTCTGGTCACACCTCCCTAAACAATCTCTCATGTTTAATGCATGCAAGTATATTGTTTAACTTTTTTCTCTAATCAAAAACCTAAATTTATACATATTTTTCCCAATGGTATTAAATTGCATTTTTTAACTAGAAATGGGAAGTCTATTAGGTTTGACAAGAAGTATATACTCTTTTTTTTTTTTTCCATGCTGGATGCTTATTAGAATGTGGGATACACACAATTTAAGGTTTTTGTATCTTTCCAAGTATTGCAAAGTTATTTTAAACTTGATCAGTGAATTTTTAATATAGCTATTTAATGAAGATTTGTAGAGAAACAGTAATGAAGATTCTGATGTTGATTGTGTTCTTTTGACCATCACAGATTAAAGAGCATCTGGCTAAGGGGCAGCGAACTCTGGCAGGTGATGGAATGTCCCAGGTAACGAAGACACTGTTGGATTTAACTCAGAGGAAAAATTTTTATGCAGGAGACCTTCTGATGTCTGTGGAAATCCTCAGAAATGTTACAGACACATTTAAAAGGGCAAGTTACATCCCTGCATCTGATGGTGTCCAGGTAAGAGAAACAATCCCATGAAGGAAAGGACCAGATAAGATGCAATCAATTTTTAGCACCCAAAAGCCAGTGTAGCCACCTGGTAGTAGCCTGGACTGCAGGGAGAGAATGCTCACCCCTGCAGGGAAATATCCAGGCTGCGCTTAGTGTGAACTCTGGAAATGACCTCAATTCCTTTCCTCATTCTGCACCTCAGAGTCCTCAACCATAAAGTGCACATATTACACCTCAAGGAGATACTGAATGAGAATGAGTGTGGAGTGCTTTGAGCCCTCAGATAAAAGGCATTACAGCAAATTCAAGGTAGTATCACGGATATTTTATTCCCACATTTAATATCAACATCTTGCCATAGGAGACTATTAAAAGTACATTAAGTATAATGAAAGCACATTAACTGTAACATGCAAAGAAGACACAGTTTAAGGTTTGTTTGGGGGTTTGCTATTAGAAGAGGGAGAACCGTATTTAATTTTGTGGAATCATTGCCAGAAAATATAAGGCAGATAGAAAATTGTTCTGGATAGGAAAATAAGAAATTTACAGCATTTTTTTTTTCTTGCCATGGAAGACTTTTAGAGCAACATCATTTATTTCCATAATAGTGTTTAAGTATTCAACCAGTTTTAGTGTTGCCTTTGCCAATGAAACAAAGCTTGTTGAATGGCAAAATAATAGCATATTTAATGCAACCTCAGTTGGCATTTCAGATTAACTCTTTTTTGTGCTATAGTCTAAAATGTATTCGTGCCAAGAATGTTGAGTTGATTTCTGCATTTCCAGCTCAATATTCTTCCTATTATCTCTGTAAAAAGTTGATTAAAATAAAGGATTGGCAAAACTCCCAGATCAGGTATTGTTTTCTTCATTTGGGAGTTTTGTTTGCGATTCACTTTTTAAATACATCTTTGGTTTTTGTTTGCTCTTTTTTTTTTTTTTTTGGATTTTTTGTTTGTTTTGTTGTTGTTGTTTGTTTGTTTTGTCTGCTTGTTTTGGTTTTGGATTTAATTAAATCTTGAGTGAAAGAGAAAAAGAAGGGTTTTTTGGAATCATGGAGTTATTTACAAATAATATTGCTGCCTTGATTTATGTACTAAAATTTGATGCACATGCAACTGAGAATATCTCCTGTGAGAATTATTGGTGCTGCATTCATAGATTATATCATCAGTGTTCACTTTTTAAATTATATTCATAAAATTCTGTCAGGAAGGGTGGAATTGATTTGAGTAGAAGACTGACTTCATTTAGTCATTTTAAAGATGATGTTTTATACAAAGAATGAAATAATTTTTAATATTAACAAGTTAATAAAAGTCATATACAGCTATTCCCTGCAGTTCTGAAATAATTATATTAGCATTGACATTAAAACCTAACATTTGAAGTCCTTGACACAAGATACAACTTTTAACTTAAAACAAAACAAAACAAAACAAAAATACACAGGCTCTGAGACACTATATTCACAGTTGAAACATCCGGCAGAATATTGTACTAAATAATCTCTAACTCTCAAAATAATTGAGTTCTCAGATTTTATGTAGTAATTTGAAGAAACTAAGGTTATCAGGTTATGTTCACAATGTATTTTGAGATACTCATTGAAATACATGAGTCAACGAACAATTAGTTTAACTAATTGCTTAGTCTAAAACACTAGCTGGTTTGACTTAAATGAAACAATTTGGCTGATTATTTTGTGGCCATTTTTTTCTAGTCAGAAACAGGTTCCTTCATTTCTACCTATGCTCTCTTCAGTCCTCCACATATATACAAAGTCCAGAACTCATTGGTATCTTCCTAATTCCCTTACAAGTGAGATGTAATTTTTCTATTCTATTGATTTTGCTGGTATATTTTCAGCCACCTGGAATACCATCCTTTTATGGTATTCTTTCTTCTCTCAGCTCAACTCTGTCACATCTTTTCCATCACCAGACCACCAAATCCCTAACTCTGTCTAAAAAAACAGTGTTTCCTTTCTCTGAAATCCCAGAGAACGCTTACCTCTATTATTTTACTTTCCAGAATTCAATATAAATGGATACATGTATACTTTGTCATCTTTGCATTATTATAAACTCTGGTTTGTGGCCATCTTCAACATTCCATGTACTTTACATAAACCTCAACTTGCCATTTGTGAAGGTTCTGAACATTTCCGATTGGCAAGCACCCCAGGCTTCAAGTGATATAAATTCATCTTGAACTCCAAATTTTCTTGCATTTCTTACTTTACTTTATGGAATTTGCACTCCTAGCCTAGACTTGTAATGTCATCTTCATTTTTGCCTTTCCTTTCTTTACTGTTGGGTCTACCAGCACAATGCTTCTTCCATCTATTCTTTCCTCAGTCTTCCCACTGCTGTTATCCTAACCAGCCTCTAATGAGCTCAGCCTCCACTATATCCTCTCACATATTTACCTTGATTCCTATCCATGTTACACACTACCTTCCTGTTAGTTGTCCTGGGACAACTAAGAAACATCTAAGAAATCTTCAGGGGATTCTCAAGTACCCCTTGATGACATCCCAAAATCTTTATGTTGGCTTCTAGTACACTGTGCAGTATGTAGATTACCTATGTCTCCAGCCTCTTGCCTAGATTGCTCTTCCTCTTTACAGTTTATATACTTGAGCCAAATTAACCCTTCCTCCTTCCTGAATGCACTTCAAATTCTTGGCTCTGAGTCTTTGCTCCCTTTGTGTTTTCAGACAGGCTTCGTCTGTCTCAACCTTCCAAAGTATTCTGGGCCTCTGAATGCCAAAGACACTTTTTCTCCTGCATCTCATTATATCTTAAATTATTAGCACTTGCTACAAATTTTTTGAAAAAGGAGAAATTTTCCTGATCCACCTTTGGACCCTAGCCAAGCTCCAGTCTCCTACCCCAAATAAGATTTAGAATCAAATCTTGACTAGAGAAGGCATTAAAAAACAAATGAAGAAACAAAAAGTTGGTTAAATTAATCAACAGTAAAACTAATAAGAACAAATAATCAAATAGTTATCATTGAGCAGTTTTCATATTTTGTCCCTCAGTAGCAAATGATGAGCAAGAATAACAAATAAATTATGTAAAACTATGTAAAAAGAATACATTCTTTTAAATGTGGTTATATGCTGAGCATTTTATATAAATGGTTAATATGCTGGCTTCAAAAAATTTATTTGGTATGTTAATGAAAGAGAATCAGAACCTGCATTATACACACAAGCACACACATATCTATGTCTATGAATATATTTTTATTAGAAATCAAATAAATTAAACTGTGAAGGCCTCGGACAAAATTAAAGGCTTTAAGGTGGCTATGATAACATTATGACTTAAGAAGATGAGAACTGGCATGATTCCTCTCAACACATGAAGCTCTTCTCTTTGTTCAGATGACTTTTGTAATTACCAATATTATTTCCAAAAAGACAAGATTTGGGAGGGCTTTTGTTTTGTTCTGTCTTGGTTTGGTCTTTGAAGAAAATGTATCCATGGAAAATTTCATTTAGTAGAATTGCTAAAAATCACTAAGGCATTTTCATTTTTATGTCATCTAGACTTGCTCAATAATCATAGTCCAGGACAGAAAAAAAAAATCATTTAAAAAATATAGAACTATATGTTTACCCTTAAATTTTTAAAGTTTATAAATGATTATTGTATTTCCCCATGTAAACTCAATCTGTTTATTTTATGTTAGTAAGGTTTTCTTTTGTCTTTTCTTTTTAAAAATTTTACTTTATTAGTTGTGGCTTGACACTTCATAAACCAAAATATGTTTCAGCTTAAAGAATCCATAAAATTATGAAGTTAAATGTTCCCAATTATTCACAGTACTGAGAAACAGCATTATAATTACATGAGCCACTGAAACTTCAAGTTCTTAGAATAAGTGCCCTAAATTTTATTATTTATGAACAATAATTTGTTACCATTGACAACCAAAAACAGGAGGAAGAAAAATATATAACTCATATAATTTTATACCAGAAAAGTATACAGCTTTGCCTTATCAAATGAAGATAATTAGGACTTAAAACCATTACAGTGTAAATTCTCAGAAGTTCAAAATATAATTGCCTATCATTTTATGGAGAAACGCAAGGCTGAATCCCTTTACACTTTGCTAAATCAACACCAAATTCTATTAAAATGTGCACAATTATTTCAATAAGCAACAGGGCCTAACTACAAAGCAGGGAAGTTTGCCTTCATTTGGTACTCTGTCTTCAGGTAACCATTTAGCTCTTTGGCGGCTATTACACATTAAGGTTATGCCCAGCATCAAAACATATGCATGATACCTATTTTTTTTAATGTCAGAAACCTGAATTAGAACAATAAAAAGAGAGAATCAGCAAAGCAAAACAACAGAAATAATTTCTGACATTAATAATACCCTACACAGGCCACTCACCAGCTCTCCAAGAAAAGATTTTCATGGGATACTTAGCATCTGCACCCTTCCTGGTCAGGCACTGGGTCATAAAATGAAGCTCCACATTAAGTCTTTTTTCTTTTTACTGGAAGGTATCCATCTTTGGATATTACTGTGAAACTGTTTCATCCTGATCTGGACAATATCATCTCTAATATACACCATCATTTCACTTCTAAGTCAGAAAAGGTGCTCTATATATGTTACAATATACTAAGCTGCCTTTCATTTTAAGTCCCATTCTAATTTATAATTTATAAGATGTTGAAAAAAAAAAGCTATGTATCTAAGAATGATAAACCATAATTATACAACTTGGTATCTGGTATACCATCTTGCAAAAATCTTTTCCCTTCAGGCATATTCCTTTCCTAACCTACACTTTATCACATCTTCCAGAACTCATATGAGTTCTCTAAGTGTCGTATCCTTCCCTTTTCCAATTTTACATATGTTCTTTTAAGATTTGAATCAAATATAAATTTTTTTTCAAAAGTCTTCTCCCCAAATTTAGGCAGAACTGGATTTTCCCTACTCTTCTGGCCTTTTGAAACCTTATATACATCCCCACTAGAGCACTCACACACAGCATTGTAATGACTATTTCCAAGTCTGCCCTCAGCAGTAAATTTTAAATTTATTGAGAGATGATTACATCCCTAGGGCCTAGTCTGATACTTGAAGCAGAGCAGACCCTCAAATATTTGTTGAAATAATTCTTCAGTTAACAAAAGAAATATAATAATGTTTGGGAATATCACATGCTTACACCAAAAAAAAAAAAAAGATAAAATTTTTAAAACTGCTCTAAATGTCTAATTCAGAGAGACAGGAGAGACGGAGAGACTTGATTCTCCATAAACAAGGTTACTAAGTATTACTAAACATAAATTTATTTTTTGAAGGATACTCTGCAGAGGTTGGTAATACAGATTAGCCTGATAAGGAACAGCATGTGCATGGTAGGGAGGGGGAGTAAGCCTGTGGAGGATACAATGAAGGTGGTTTAGAGGTGTGGGAAGGAAGCAATCTCAGGGTCACGGGGGCAGGGAAGACAGATCTCCTAATGGAATGAAAGGTAGGCCCTGAGACAGTTTGCACTTGGGAGATAAAGAAAATTTGGGGAAGAACTTAAATATAGCAATATCCACAGAGACCCACAGCGTACTTATGTGAATGCAAAGACCAGTCTCCACTTAGGCATTTTTCTGTTCTTCTAGAACACTTATGTTAGTCTCACTCAGTATTGTAAAATACTGTAAAGTTTTATTTTATCTTTTTACTGTGACCCACTCTAAAACACAAAGTTTACATCAGTATATAATTGAAGAGAGTTTTACAAAAATAATATTTACCATTTTATGCGTAACACATTCTGGTACTTTCCATTCTTTTCTATTTATTAAGAAAAATTAATCATGACCTATTAATGGTCAGTACTCAACGTTGGAAGACCCTTGTTTATTTGACACATTTCCTAGATTTGAGAATTTTTTTTTTTTACAGTGGTTGAAATTAAATAGGAAGCTCTAACCTCAGTTTTCCAATTTCTTTTTAAAGTGCCAATTGTATTACAAAGAAATATGTCAGTGTTGGGTGATCAAGGAAATCAATTAAAAGCAAAATAGTGATTTTAGTGAAGTCAAGCATCTTCTATCTTAAGACATTTCATGACATAGCACATATTGCTGTCACATGGATCACATGGATCATTCCTAAAATGACCATCCGTAGCTTAGGTCACTTGGTTAGGACCATAGAGTAATATTTCTTCTGTGAGTTTAGTACCAAATGTTTTTACCTTTTGCATATGAAAGAGCGGATTGTATATGTGAAAGTAACTATTAATATGATAATATATGTTCCAGTCAGTTTTTTCACTACTGTGACTCAAATATGCAATTTTAGGAGAGGAGAAGTTTCTTTGAGGGCTCACAGTTTAAGAAGCCTTGGTCATAGACAGCTGGCTCCATTCCTCAGAGCTTGAGGTGAGGAAGAACATTATGGTAGAAGAATGTGGCAGAGGAAATTGGCTCACATGATGATCAGGAAACAAAGAAAAAATATATACCCCCAATACTCTCCAGATACAAGTATACATTAAAGGTGTGCCCCCAGGGACCCATCTCCTCCAACCATACTATATCTGCCTTCAGTTACCACCCAGTTAATCCCATCAGATTAATTCACTGATTAGTTAAGATTATCATAACTCAATCATTTCCCCTCTAATCCTTCTTGCATTGTCACACACATGAGCTTTTGGGGGACACTTCACATCAAACCAGAACAATAGAATACTGTAACATAATGATAAGTCTTAACTGTGGAGGTCTCCAATTTTCTTAACTAAATAAGATCTGTAAGGAGTTCTTCTGGTTTGTAATAATAATTCAACTGCAACATTCAAGATACAATGTGATGTCATGAGAGCCTGTGTTTAGAAAGCATTGTGCAAGCAGAAAGGTTTATTATTTTCTCAAACATGTGTCAGGTTGATAAGGAAGGTTGTAGGGTATGACAATTGAGTGCTTACTCTAAATACAGAATTTTGAACTTCAGAATGTGGCTTTGGAGTTTGTTAGCTCTGTGACCCTAGACAAGTTACTATGTGCTTCAAATTTCTCTTCCATAATTTGGGATAATAGTACTTACCTTATAGGGTTGATATAAGCGTTCAATTATCTATATGAAATACACAGTATCTGACACATAGTAGAGATCCAGAAATTTTGCTACTGCCTATCATCCAATAAGTTGAGACTGATGGAGTGAAAACTTAAAGTCTCTGGACCACAGGTAGCTACTGCCATTGCAGGTGTGTATTTGAAGCTTTCCTGGCAAGAAAGGAAGGTCAGATGTTTCTCATAACACCAGCTAAGAAATTATAGGCATTGCTTATTCTTTACTTGTTAGGGAAAAGAGCAAGGAATATGTCAAGGGAAAATGGAAAGAGAGAAGAAGCATTTAGTCTTCAGGGATGATGCTACAGGGCCATTTTAGAGTTGGAGGGCAAATTAATGAGGAGAGCGTGTAAATCAATCATTGGGTTCTTGGCTCAGTGAAAACTAAGTTGAGTCCAGAACCTTAGTTGACAAGCACCCCACATTTTAAATGTCTGCTGTTTTCAATGATTAACAGAGGAGTCTGTATATTTCTCTGTGGTAGAGTCTTGTATAATTATCATCTCCTTCTAAGTAGTATTTAAACTTTAACCTTAATCTAAACATGAAAATAAGACACTCAACACTAAACAACTTCCTTAAATGGATGAAATATTAAGCAACAAGTTTTGCTCCACAAATCAACATGATTGAATCCTGCCATAAACAAAATTTAGAAGATGGCTTCTGGCTGACTGGAGCTAATGAGCTTCATAAGAAAACACAAAATTGTGCACAGAGATCATACAGGAAGAAGGAAGGAAAGGAATTTTTAAGAACATGTATTATGTAGACCCAGGCATGGTAGTGCACACGTATAATTTCAGTGACCAGCTTCAGCAACTTAATTTTTTAAGTTGTCTTAAATTTTTTTTAAATGTAAAAAGGTAGCTCAGTGGTATAGCACATCTGAATTATTCAATTCACAAAAAATTATATAAATATATTATATATAAATATATATTTTATATATATATAAATTACATATAATTATATATATAGTGCAATCAACTAGTTATGTTATTTTGACTGCACTCAAACAAAAAAACCCAAAATTTGTATTACGTATTTTTACACTTTTAGGATCTCCCATTGCCCTCAGAATCAAGCAAATATTGAGATTTACACAAGAAAAATACACAGATGGGTTGTCATTGTGATCTCCACTTGTTATCAAAGACTTTTCTTTTATAAATTATCATTGAAAATATATTAATTTGATAGGACTGCCATAATAAAGACACAAGCTAGGTGACTTAAATGAAAGAAATTTATCTTACCCTTTGGAGGCTAGAAATCAAAGATCAGTAGTCAGCAGATTTGTTTTTTTTTTTTTCTTTTTCTTTGCCTCATTGATGACAAGCTTGTCTTTGAGTTTTTATATGTGCTTTTCCCTGCTCTGTGCACATATATTCCTGGTGTCTCTGTGTGTTCTAATCTCCTCTTCTGGACACCAGGCAGATTGAATTATATCCCTCCCTCATACCCTCTTTTTAATTTAATTTCCTCTTTAATGGCCCTAACTCCAAATAAAGTTAATGTGAAGTGCTGCATGTTAGGGCTTCAACATATAGTTATTTTGTATGGGAGTGAGGGTTGGAGGGGGAATACAATTCAGCCCATAACAAGGAATCTTGAGTAACTGAGAATTCCTTGTATTAAAGAGGTGTGTGCCTAGCATTTTCTCCTAGGACAGGCCTGCAATGCCTGCCTCCTTCAGTGTCTAAACCTGTGATGTGTGCTTGGTTCCTTCACGTGGTGACCCTCAGGTGTACCAGTCAGCCTTGCCCAAACTTGAGTTACTGGTCCTCAACTAATTCCTCTCTTAGGAAGCGTCCCTCAGGGGCAAGCTCAGTGGAATCTGCCTGGAATCCCAGCCACTGGGGAGACTGAGGCAGAAGGATTACAAGTTCAAGGCCAGCCTGGGCAACTTAGCAAGACTCTGTCTCAAAATATAATTTTAAAAGAGCTAGATATGTAGCTCAGTGTTAGAGTGCTTGTTTAGTATGTGCAAGGCCCTGGGTTTGGTTCCTCGCAGGACAAAAAAAGAAAAAAAAAAAAAAAAGCATCTTCTGTCTGGATTTGATAATTCTTTGCCACATTTAGTTGTGATGTTCTTATAACATTGGTTCCTCTGCCAGACTGCCTCTGGGGGAATAATCATACAGTATACTTAACCCTGTTAGTATCGCCTTTTACCCTTCTTTTTTGAATGAGTGCTGAACTCATTCACCAGAGGACTGGAGATTGAATGTTTTCTTCTTTCCCTTAACCTCATCCAGTCTCCCAGCTGACTCACTCTGCTACCTCTTTCTGGAGTTCTTCATCTGAAATTTAACATGGATTGGTATCATTTTATAAAACATTGCCCATCCAGCTATTCAGAAACTCTATGAGGCAAACTGTCTTACATCATGGCAGAGCAGGATTGGTTAAAGAAATACAGCCAGTGATTCCTGGAGTGGTATTCTTATGAAGTTTTCAAAACAAGTCAGGGCTTCTGCGAGATTGTGACTAAAAAAAGAAGAAAAGGAAGAAAAAGCAAAAGGTATCATTAAAGGTTGTTTCCCCCTCCCCCTTAACTATTGCATCTTGGGAGATGTTTGTTTCAACAATCTGCTCTCACATTACTCTGGGTCTAGTGGATCGCAGTCATCAAGCTAGGACAGTTCTGCCTTTCTCAGGATCCTAGGACAGTCCTTCCTTTCTCAGGATCCCTGTGACCATAGCTCTCAAGTCTGGTCATCCCATCTGCTGTGGATCCCACCACTCAGCTTAATAATCTAGTCCTTCCAAAGAGCCCTGCCTTTTTTCTGCTGACTTCCCAGTGGCTCAGTATCTTGTCTCTGAATCATATCCTCATTGGTCTTGGCCCCTGAAACCCACTAGGGAGAGCATCCTGAATGAAAATCTGCTGCCTTCCTGAATCCTTAATAGCTTCTAATTGCCAATGGTGAATGCATGTACAGCTTGGATAGATTTCTGGGTAAAAGTATTAATCCATAGTAGGTATAATCCTTTCTCCAGATCAATTGTAAGTTATTTTGCCTATTTCCTGTTACAAAAAAAAAATTAAAAACCAAACACATTGGACAAACTAAACATGATTTGTACAGTAATGTTGCTTCGACTCAATTTCATTTCTGTATACTTTCTTGAATAGGAGACTTAGAAGTAGAATCACAGTCTGATCACATGTAAGCTGCCATCCACACATTAGTCTGTAATGTGGGTGTGCTCATGGTTTTACATATTACACAGTCAATTGTTGTCTGCCAAGTGCAAGACAAAAAGGGAGACCTACTATATCTTGAACTGTGCTTGGATTTGTACCTGTTGGTCTCTAAATTAATCTCACTCCTGGAGCCTCTTCTTTCCAAACTTACTTTATTTTGTCACCTGTCACTCCTCCTCCTCTTCTTTCCTTATCCGTCTTGATTTTTACTCTTCCAATCCAGTTAGTCTCCAAGGACTTCACCCATTCAACTCTACTACGGATCATCTCAGTTTTATTTATCCCAAAAGTCTCCAGTTTTCAACTAGGATTAATGATTCACAAATTTTTGTCTTTTGAAATGTAGATGGTAGTTAAACTAGACTATTTTCTATTAGCTATATTGTAGAGTTCTCATACTCAACTTGAACAAATCTAAGCTCGCTTTCTTTTTCCAGCGCTCGCTGCCTTTTCATAGGTGGGATTCAGCATGCTTAATTGCATCATCATCCTAAATGACATAATCTAGGGACCAGAGATTGACCTTGGGGTCTGTACTTTCCCACCTGTGCAGACTGTCATCATATCATGCTGTTTCCCTAAGCCAAGCTACCATCATCTCTGGCCTCAGTAATTGAAGACTTCTCTCTAACCTCCGTGTTTTCTCTTTTACTATCTTACACTTTAGTTTTTACCCTGAAGCCAAAATTCCATTTTTAACTAAATTTGTCACATAACCAACTGTGGGATCAAGGCCTCACTTTATCTGGCTTCTATCTTTTTTTTATCCTGTGTGAATATTCTTCTCCCTTTGTCCCAATTATCTTCCTTTCAAGACCACTCCACCTGTATTTTCTTTCTTTCTTCTTCTCTTGTCTAGACTGTCCTTTATCCAGGGAATTTGTACTTCCTCTTTCCAATATTTTCAGGAATTCTCTCCCTCAGGTTTTCCAATGTCTGTCTCCCTCTCATCATTCTGGTATCAGCTCAAGGGTCACCTCAGAAAGGTCTTTCCTGATGATTATCCAAGCAAAAGTGTTTCTCTCTCCCTTCCCTTCCCACTCTCTCTCACACACGCAGCCTGCCCTGACCTAATCTCTCCATTCCTGTAACCTATTATAGTTTTAAATCATCCTATTAGTCCATTTCTAATATCATAACAGAATACCTGGTATTGGTACAGAAAACAGAACTGTTTTCCCACAGTTCTAGAGGCTAAGTCCAGGATCGAGGTACAACATCAGTCTGGTGAGGACTACTCACTAACTCTGGGAAGACACCTTGTTATTGTATCTTCTGGACGGAAGAATGTTGTGTCCTCCAATGAAAGGAGGCAGAAGGGCAAGCTAGCCAAATATTGCCAGAAAAATCTTTATAAAAATGGGTCTTTATCCCATTTACAAGGGAAAGAGGGCTGAATCGCCATCATATTGGCAGCATCTACGTTTTGGAGGGGACATATTCAAAGCATTGCAATCACTATCTGAAATCATGGGAGTGGGCAGGGAGATACTGAGGACTGAACCCAGGGTGTACATGCTAAGTGCTACCACTGAGTTACATCACCAGTCTTGATATCATCCTTTAAAATTTATTGACTTACTGCCTTTCTTCACCCACTAGAGTGTAAGTTCCATGAGACAGGAACCCTCACATATCTTGTTCACTCTTTTTTTTTTCCCTTTGGTATTTTTATTTTTTATTTTTTTTTATTTTTTTTTATTGTTGGTCATTCAAAACATTACATAGTTCTTAATACATCATATTTCACAGTTTGATTCAAGTGGGTTATGAACTCCCAATTTTACCCCGTATACAGATTGCTGTATCACATCAGTTACCCTTCCATTGATTGACATATTGCCTTTCTAGTGTCTGATGTATTCTGCTGTCTGTCCTATTCTCTACTATCCCCCCTCCCCTTCCCTCCCTTCCCCTCCCCTCCCCTTTTCTCTCTCTACCCCTTCTACAGTAAATCATTTCTTCCATTTGTATTATCTTGTCTTACCCCTCCTTTCCTCTTATATGTCATTTTGTATAACCCTGAGGATCGCCTTCCATTACCATGCGATTTCCCTTCTCACTTCCTTTCCCTCCCACCTCTCAACCCTGTTAATGTAAATCTTCGTCTCAAGCTCTTCGTCCCTACCCTGTCCTTGTTTCCTCCCCTTATATCAAAGGAGTCATTTGGTATTTGTTTTTTAAAGATTGACTGGCTTCACTTAGCATAATCTGCTCTAATGCCATCCATTTCCCTCCAAATTCTATGATTTTGTCATTTTTTAATGCAGAGTAATACTCCATTGTGTATAAATGCCACATTTTTTTTATCTATTCATCTATTGAAGGGCATCTAGACTGATTCCACAATCTTGCTATCGTGAATTGTGCTGCTATGAACATCGATGTAGCAGTGTCCCTGTAGCATGCTCTTATTAGGTCTTTGGGGAATAGACCGAGAAGGGGAATAGCTGGGTCAAATGGTGGTTCCATTCCCAGCTTTCCAAGAAATCTCCATACTGCTTTCCAAATTGGCTGCACCAATTTGCAGTCCCACCAGCAATGAACAAGAGTGCCCTTTTCCCCGCATCCTCTCCAGCACTTATTGTTGTTTGACTTCCTAATGGCTGCCAATCTTACTGGAGTGAGATGGTATCTTAGGGTGGTTTTGATTTGCATTTCTCTGACTGCTAGCGATGGTGAGCATTTTTTCATGTACTTATTGATTGATTGTATGTCCTCCTCTGAGAAGTGTCTGTTCAGGTCCTTTGCCCATTTATTGATTGGGTTATTTGTTATCTTATTGTCTAATTTTTTGAGTTCTTTATATATTCTGGTTATTAGGGCTCTATCTGAAGTGTGTGGAGTAAAGATTTGTTCCCAGGATGTAGGCTCCCTGTTTATCTCTCTTATTGTTTCTTTTGCTGAGAAAAAACTTTTTAGTTTGAGTAAGTCCCATTTGTTGATTCTAGTTGTTAACTCTTGTGCTATGGGTGTCCTATTGAGGAATTTGGAGCCTGATCCCACAGTATGTAGATCATAGCCAACTTTTTCTTCTATCAGATGCCGTGTCTCTGATTTAATATCAAGCTCCTTGATCCATTTTGAGTTAACTTTTGTGCATGGCGAGAGATAGGGATTCAGATTCATTTTGATGCAGATGGATTTCCAGTTTTCCCAGCACCATTTGTTGAAGATGCTATCCTTCCTCCATTGCATGCTTTTAGCCCCTTTATCAAATATAAGATAGTGGTAGTTTTGTGGATTGGTTACTGTGTCCTCTATTCTGTACCATTGGTCCACCCGCCTGTTTTGGTACCAGTACCATGCTGTTTTTGTTACTATTGCTCTATAGTATAGTTTGAAGTCTGGTATCGCTATACTGCCTGATTCACACTTCCTGCTTAGTATTGTTTTTGCTATTCTGGGTCTTTTATTATTCCATATGAATTTCATGATTCTTTTATCTATTTCTACAAGAAATGCTGTTGGGATTTTGATTGGCATTGCATTGAACTTATAGAGAACTTTTGGTAATATCGCCATTTTGATGATGTTAGTTCTGCCTATCCATGAGCAGGGTATATTTTTCCATCTTCTAAGGTCTTCTTCTATATCTTTCTTTAGGGTTCTGTAATTTTCATTGTATAAATCTTTCACCTCTTTTGTTAGGTTGATTCCCAAGTATTTTATTTTTTGGGGGGATATTGTGAATGGAGTAGTTGTCCTCATTTCCGTTTCAGAGGGTTTGTCCCTGATATACAGGAATGCCTTTGATTTATGCATGTTGATCTTATATCCTGCCACTTTGCTGAATTCATTTATTAGCTCTAATAGCTTCTTTGTAGACCCTTTTGGGTCTGCTAGGTATAGAATCATATCATCTGCAAATAATGATAATTTAAGTTCTTCTTTTCCTATTTTTATGCCTTTAATTTCTTTCGTCTGTCTAATTGCTCTGGCCAGTGTTTCGAGGACTATGTTGAACAGAAGTGGTGAGAGAGGGCATCCCTGTCTTGTACCAGATCTTAGAGGGAATGCCTTCAATTTTTCTCCATTCAGAATGATGCTGGCCTGTGGCTTATCATAGATTGCTTTTACAATGTTGAGGTATGATCCAGTTATCCCTAATTTTTCTAGAGTTTTGAACATAAAGGGATGCTGTACTTTGTCGAATGCTTTTTCTGCATCTATTGAGATGATCATATGGTTCTTATTTTTAAGTCTATTGATGTGGTGAATAACATTAATTGATTTCCGTATATTGAACCAGCCTTGCATCCCATGGATGAATCCTACTTGATCATGGTGTATAATTTTTTTGATATGTATTTGAATCCGATTCGCCAGAATTTTATTGAGGATTTTTGCGTCAAGGTTCATTAGAGATATTGGTCTGTAGTTTTCTTTCTTTGAAGTGTCTTTGTCTGGTTTCGGAATCAGGGTGATGTTGGCTTCGTAGAATGAATTTGGAAGTTCTCCCTCTTTTTCTATTTCCTGAAAT
The DNA here is from genome assembly GCF_045843805.1 of Urocitellus parryii. Taxonomy (NCBI): domain Eukaryota; kingdom Metazoa; phylum Chordata; class Mammalia; order Rodentia; family Sciuridae; genus Urocitellus; species Urocitellus parryii. Next base: position 87,623,483 of record NC_135538.1, on the reverse strand, counting down.
AGCTTGAAAAGTATTGGTGTTAGTTCCTCTTTAAAGGTTTTGTAAAACTCTGCTGTAAAACATCCGGTCCTGGGCTTTTCTTAGTTGGTAATCTTTTGATGGTTTCTTCTATTTCCTCTATTGTTATTGGTCTGTTTAGGTTGTCTATATCCTCCTGACTCAATCTGGGCAGATCATAAGACTTAAGGAATTTATCTATGCCTTCACTATCTTCTATTTTATTGGAGTATAAGGATTCAAAATAATTTCTGATTATCTACTGTATTTCTGAAGTGTCTGTTGTGATATTGCCTTTTTCATCCTGTATGCTAGTAATTTGGGTTCTCTCTCTTCTTCTCTTCATTAGCATGGCTAAGGTCTGTCAATTTTATTTATTTTTTCGAAGAACCAACTTTTAGTTTTGTCAATTTTTTCAATTGTTTCTTTTGTTTCAATTTCATTAATTTCAGCTCTAATTTTAATTATTTCTTGCCTTCTACTTCTTTTGCTATTGTTTTGCTCTTCTTTTTCTAGGATTTTGAGATGAAGTATGAGATCATTTATTTGGTGGTTTTTTCTTTTTTTGAGGAATGAACTCCAAGCAATGAATTTTCCTCTTAGAACTGCTTTCAATGTGTCCCATAGATTCCGATATGTTGTGTCTGTGTTTTCATTTGACTCTAGGAAGTTTTTAATTTCCTCCTTGATGTCTTCTAAAACCCATTGATCATTCAGCAACCTATTGTTCATTCTCCAAGTGATGCTTGATTTTTCCTTCCTTCTTTTATCATTGATTTTCAGTTTCATTCCATTATGATCAGATAAGATGCATGGTATTATCTCTACCCCTTTATATTGTCTAAGAGTTGCCCTGTGACATAATATATGGTCTATTTTTGAGAAGGTTCCATGTGCTGCTGAGAAAAAAGTGTAACTACTTGATGTTGGGTGGTATAGTCTATATATGTCAATTAAGTCTAGGTTGTTGATTGTGTTGTTGAGTTCTATAGTTTCCTTATTTAACTTTTGTTTGGTAGATCTGTCGAGTGGTGAGAGAGGTGAGTTGAAGTCTCCCATGATTATTGTATGGTGGTCTATTAGACTCTTGAACTTGAGAAGAGTTTGCTTGATGAACACAGCTGCACCATTATTTGGGGCATAAATATTTATGATTGTTATGTCTTGTTGGTGTATGGTTCCCTTGAGCAGTATGAAGTGTCCTTCTTTATCCCTTTTGATTAACTTTGGCTTGAAATCTATTTTATTGGATATGAGTATGGACACTCCTGCTTGTTTCCGCAGTCCATATGAGTGGTATGATTTTTCCAAACCTTTCACCTTCAGTCTATGAATATCTTTTCCTATCAGATGCGTCTCCTGTAGGCAGCATATTGTTGGGTCTTGTTTTGTGATCCATTCTACTAGCCTGTGTCTCTTAATTGGTGAGTTTAAGCCATTAACATTTAGGGTTATTATTGAGATACGGTTTGTTCTTCTATCCATATTTGTTTATTGATGTTACTAAACCTGATTTGTTATCCTCTTTAACTACTTTCCCCCCTTTACTGTCCTACCTCCCATTGTTGGTTTTCAATGTTATTTTCCATTTCCTCTTCCTGTAATGTTTTGCCAAGGATTTTTTGAAGAGATGGTTTTCTAGCTGCGAATTCTTTTAACTTTTGTTTATCATGGAAGGTTTTAATTTCATCTTCTATCCTGAAGCTTAATTTCGCCGGATACACGATTCTTGGTTGGAACCCATTTTCTTTCAGTGTTTGAAATATGTTATTCCAGGATCTTCTAGCTTTCAGAGTCTGTGTTGAGAGATCAGCTGTTATCCTGATTGGTTTACCCCTAAATGTAATCTGCTTTCTTTCTCTTGCAGCTTTTAAAATTCTCTCCTTATTCTGTGTGTTGGACATCTTCATTATAATGTGTCTAGGTGTGGATCTCTTATGATTTTGCACATTCTGCGTCCTGTAGGCTTCTAGGATTTGGGATTCTGTCTCATTCTTCAAGTCTGGGAAGTTTTCACATATTATTTCACTGAATAGACTGTTTATTCCTTTGGTATGGAGCTCTGTGCCTTCCTGTATCCCAATGACTCTTAAATTTGGTCTTTTGATATTGTCCCATAATTCTTGGATGTTCTGCTCATGGTTTCTTAGCAGACTTGCTGAGCTGTCTATGTTCTTTTCCAGTTGAAATACTTTGTCTTCATTGTCTGATGTTCTCTCTTCTAGGTGATCTACTCTGCTGGTAGTATTCTCAATTGAGTTTTTAAGTTGGTTTATTTTTTCCTGCATTTCTAGGATTTCTATTTGTTTGTTTTTTATTACCTCTATCTCCCTGTGAATTTGATCTTTTACTTCCTGGATTTGTTTGTCAATGTGGTCTTTCATTATCTGATTTTGCTGTCTCATGTCTTCCTTGAGACTCCAGATCATCTGAAGCATGTATATCCTGACCTCTCTATCTGACATTCCATCTGTTGCACCTATTACCTCTTCTAAAGTTGAGTTGACCTGCATTGCCTGTGGTCCTTTCTTTCCTTGTCTTTTCATACTGCTGGCGTTTCTTTCTGCTTGGTGAAACTGTTGTGTTTTTGAAATTTTCCCTCTATTTATTTATATTGCTCTTGTATGGTTGAAAGATCACCTTGCAGGGCAGGTAGTGGCTGTGATCCTCCTCCAATTTGTGTGATCCGTCTGTTACGCTGGCAGGCCCTAGGTCTGCTCTGCTGGTCGGTCAAAGGTCCGCCTACCCAGCAGGCACAAGGGGCACCTCTGTCGCTCCGAAGGTTGCTGGGTCTGACCTCCCAATGGGTCGAAGGTTCGCTTAGCTTGCAGGCACTGGGGGAGGGGCCGGTTCCACCCCTCAGTAGGCCGCTCGGCCCGATCTGCCACTGGTCACAGCCCCGCCTACCTTGCAGACACTGGGGGAGGGGACGGGCCTGCTCTTCAGCAAGCCACCGGCCCTGTCCTACTTGTGGGTCCTGACCGCGATCCCTGCAGGCGCGCGTAGCTGTTCTCTCACTCGGCAGGTTGCTGGACCTGACCCGCCCGTGGGTTGCAGGTTCGCCTAGCTTGCAGGCACGGGGGGAGGGGCCGGTTCCACCCCTCAGCAGGCCGCTGGGGCCATCCACTGCTGGTCAGGGTCCCGCCTACCTTGCAGACACTGGGGGAGGGGACGGGCCTGCCCTTCAGCAAGCCGCCGGCCCTGTCCTACTTGTGGGTCCTGTCCACGTTCCCTGCAGGCGCACGTAGCTGATCTGTCACTCGGTAGGTTGCTGGACCTGACCCCTCTTGTTCACTCTTATCATTCCCAGCTCTCAGAGAAATACCCAAGATCGAGAACTCATTTAAAAAGCATTCCTTGAAATGGTAAATGCACTTCTTCTTCTAGGTATTTTCCATGTCTTTCTTTACTCTTTCATTCCCACAATTACTTCTCTCCTTTAGGCCTTCATAATTACTACTGTGAGCTATGGAAAAGCATTATTTGTGATGTTTCTTTCTCCAAACTTTTTCTTTGCCAAAGACCCCTCCACTTTGCTATCAGAATTATATTCTTATAACTTTCCTTATCCATTATTTTTCTGAACAAAGCAGCACTTATAGTATAGATGCATTCTGCAAGGGGTTGGGTAGGGACAGTGATGGTGGGGAAGGATTCCCTGTGTTTGGCAAAGAAGCCGTGTTTATGAAAGAGGAGGACCTTCCTTGGGTTAAACACCCACAGCTGATGCTTTATTAATTAGGCCCTATGACTTCTCAGAAGTGTGTATCTGTGTTCAACAATGACATTGAACCTTCTTAATGCTATTTAAAACAGAGTGTTGTCCCATATTTTCTCATGATAACCTGTTCTCTTATCTGTTAAAATAAGTCTCGTATTTTATTTCCTGAATATATTGAGGAGCCTGGTGGTACTGGAGGCATTGCTATCAGAAGAAGGTGTTGAAATGGAAAGAAGACTGCAAATTAGATGTAGGAAATTTTTTGTTCTTCTAAATTACCTCAATGCATATTTGATTGCCTTGTACACCATAGGTCTGCAGCCAGTTGATTTTAAATGTTTGAGTGCTCACACTTTGCCTTATGCTGTGCACTGGAGTCTCAAGAGTGAACAAAACAGAACTAATCCCAACTAGATGATAGGCTGGTCGAGAAAAAAGCCCTAAACCAAATCTTACAAATCATGATTACAAATTGTGATATACTTCAAAAAAAGGCTATGCAGTTTGAGGTAAGAAAGAGACCTCATATATGCAGACCTTGTATACTTGGGGAGAGTAGTGATCTGATGAAGTCCTGTAGAGGAAATTCCATATAGATCTAGAATGAAAGATAAGAAAGGGTCATCCCAGTTAAGAACAAGAAGTAGAGCGGTCCAAGAAAGGGAACAGCATGTATGTTGGGCTGCAGGCAGAGATGAAAAGATAGGGGGGCAGAAAGACCTCTGAAGAGGCTGGTGCATAGAGGGTGTGGAGCAGAATATCATGTGGTAAGGTTGGAGAGGTGAAGGAGCTGGACCAGGCAAGGCCTTCATCTCTTCTCTAGATGGATGCTCTGTTCTATGCTCTCCATCCTTAATCTAATAGCTTGTTGCTGATCCCTTGTTTAGCTTATTAGGCCAATTGTAGGGTTACCCCTATATTTCTTATCAGGACCAAAACGGTTCTTTCAAACCCTCAGTTCCACATTATTTAATCTTTTCCTTTAGGGCTTATCTTTTATCTTGGCATCCAAACATTTTGGGTTGATGAAGAAAACAGTTCCTGTGGCTTAGATATCTCAAATTATAGCTTAATATGTAATTTTATTTCCATGAAGAATTCAGCAAAAGCTAAATGTTAAGAGTGCTTTAGCATAGTTATAGAAAATAATATATAATCCATAAGAAATCTGCCAAGTGGAAGCCAATCAGAAGTAAAGCAAAGAATGATTACTGCTTTCCATAAAACACATATTTTGTTTTGTTTTTTGCTTTTGTCTCTTATAGGCAAATCTAGGACCTGCACTTTGAAATTCACAGAAGCATCTGTCCTTCTCTTTATAGTATATATTTACTTCACTGATTTTCACACTTCCTGCTGAGAAAAATACAAAAAGAATCATGCCTCTTTGACCTTTGTGTCCCACAACCACTTGGCACAGTGCTTCTTAGTAGGTGTCTAATAATCCCTACACTGAAAACCCCTTCTAGCACAATGCATTCTTAGGATGGAGAGATTTCTGCAGAACAAATTACAGCTCCAGAAGTTAGTCATGAATCAGTTCTGTGCTCTGCATATTGCCAAGAGAGGAAGATAGATTAAATGGGGATAGGAGAGACTGGCGTTGGTTGTGAAAGACCATATTAACATTCTAAATGTATATTTGCCATAATGTGGCTATAAATACAAATTATGCAGTCAGTCTTATAAAAAAACAGAAAAAAAATAAAGGGAATACAATCATAAAACCTCTGTACATCAAGGACTTACCAGATGTCAGGAAATGTGTTAAGAATTACCTCCACAGGCTGGGGATATAGCTCAGTTGGTAGAGTACTTACCTCACATGTACAAGCCCCTGGGTTGAATCCCCAGCACCACACACACACACACACACACACACACACACACACACACACATTACCTCCAAGTTTCACAATAGCTTTTCCAGGTAACTATTATTATTCCTCTCTTACAGATTAAAGGAATAAGGGTTAGCTGGACAACATTTGCCCAGGATCACACAATTAATAATCAATGAACAAAATTTTAATCCAAGTCTGCTAATTTCAATCTCCAAGCAACTGTGACTCTGCCAAATGCATTCAGTTTTTGAAATCAGCCTAAATCAGAGGCATCGGGGATGATCAAAAAGGGAGAGAGAAATAATACACATCTGGTGCATTTCAGACTGAAATAAGCGACCTGATCCATAAATCATCAGCGTAACAGCACCATTAGCAGGGCTCTTCAGGAACAGCAGCAAGCAGTATATTTGCTGCCTTGGAATCAGCATTGTACTTTGTTCAGAAATTTAATCAAGTGGCCTGAAATGTTACAAGTGTCCTTTCCAAAATACTGTCTGTCCTGTTTGTTCTGTCAGTTCTGTTTTCTTTCAATCTTTGACCAAAAGTCAAAGTGAATTAATATATAATAACTAATATTAATATACCTATTTTTCCATGTTTGGAAGACAAATTAGAATGGAGACAGCTCAAAGGAATGGTGCCGAATCTTGTTAGAAAACCCAAAGCATACAGACTTTTCACCTTGTTTCCTTTAATTTAGAACTTTATTAAGTATCCATTATGGGCAAGGCATTATATATATTGAAAATATATTGATGAACCAGAAGACTCGGTTTTCCCATAAATGCTCCTACACCAACCCAGACGTTGAGGCTTAGCTCACTATGCTCCTATCTGGCCTGCACTAAGGGAACCACTACAGATTATTCTGAACTAATCAGCAGTGAGACCACAGAAGAACTGTCATCTGTATTGCTCACCCACCGTGACTTAGTCAAGTCCCATTTGTTGGCCTTGGAAAATGATAAAACATTCTGGTACTCTATGTTTGCATTTTTATGTTTGCCCTTTGGTGATTAAAAAAATCCGAACTCTGAATTTATTATTTTCATCAAGGAATTGGATGTGAGCAGTGACCTTCATGTACAGCAAAAAGTCACTGACCCACTATCAGTAAACCATGCTTTGTGAACTGTTTTTTTTTTTTTTCCAGAAATGGAAATGCATTTGCACAAATTGCTTCCCATTCTCTTAGAGTCTCTTGTTAGCAGCAGCACACATTTTGTATGAAAGGTGGCAGGGGTTAAGATGCAGGCCAAGGTCCTGGGCTTTAGTGCAGCTAACTGGCATGCACAGGGATGAGACCTGCAACATTTGCCTCATTAGTACCAAATCCCCTGCTGAGTTAACCAGCCATAGGCGATTGGAGAACTCTGAAAGTTAATTCTTTCTGCCCATAGGTAGAGTTGCAGCTCAATGGACTAAGGCCTTAAAATGTTAACACTTCAAGAGAGAAATTTTAAGTGGAAAAAAAAATGGCTGGCTGTACAAAAAGGTTAAATGAGTTGAAAACTGGTCTAAAACAGACTTGCCTTTTTTTTCAATAGTTGCATAAAATATTCTGGAACATTTATAGAGGTTATGACTCCAAACATGTTTCCACCATGTGATTGCCAGGAACTATTAAAATAAATAGCTCAAATAGGGCAATTAAATATAGATACTAACAGTTTCAAATCACAAAACTAGAGGAAATGAAGCAGCTTTGTTTTTCATCTAAAAACACCCAGGTGGATTTATTCAGAATTAAAGTAAATGCTTGTTTTGAAAAGCTAGATAGGGAGGAAGACAGATGAGACTAACAAATTATTGTTATTTCTGCCCTCAAGGGAGTCCTGTCATAAACTAAAGTGTCAGCACGAGGCAATGCTTCTGCTAAATTACCGGCAAACCAGTTACAAAAGATGGATCCTGAGGTCACAACCAAGTAACCACCATCTATGTGGTTTAAGACAAATATGTTAGCTTGACACTAGGTGTTCTATGACCCTAAATCACGGCTTTCCTTCAACAGGAACCTGGTTTCCTTGTTCTGACTCTTGTGTCTTGATGGCACAGTATAATGTCAGGGGACATCAAAAAAAGTTTCTCTCCAGTAAAAACAACAACTATAAAAAATAGCCCCTCACAAGTGAAATGAGCAATAACAGAGCTGAATGGAACACTGACAATGTGTCCATAGCAAATGGAAAAACGAGCACTCAAACATGCTTGTCCTCATGGAAAGAGAGAGTGAAAATTGGGTAATTCTAAAGGAAGATAAAACCAATAAGATTTTCCACAATTTCTTAGGGACAAGGAAAATGGCAAGGATTTGGAACTTTAATGGGAACATGTTATTTGTCTACTTATTCCTCCATGTTAGCTTTCTGATGACAGGAATAAAGAGCAATAATTCAAAATTAGCTAAGATTTACCAAGCATTTATTTGCCAGGAGCCAGGAACTTCAAAGGTTTCAATAGTATTTTCAATAGGTAATTGAAACAGTATAAGAGCTAGTAATCCAACCCTGGGAGCCTCTTGCTTCAGGTTTGCTCATAGTCCATAATCTCACCATAATTGCCCCACCTGGATGCTGAGGCTCGAACTCAAGCAAGCACTCAATCACTGATCTGCATTCCCCACCCACCATAACAGAATAATTTGTAACAGCACAAATATAGGCAATTTTCCTTATAGAAAGAATCAATCTTGTTTGTATAGAATAATTATACAATGACATTATATAATGGAATTGAGAGACTGTAATGAAACAAAGAATTTCAAGCAAGTGTCTTAATTTTTAATTGCTTCTGGGGTGCAAGTATGAAGTTACATAGACATTTTGTATGAAAGGTGTCAGGGGTTAAGATGCAGGCCATAATCTTAGGATTTTGGTGCTAAATAGATGCATTATGATTCTACCCATTATGCAAATTGTTTATATCATCACAACAGAAAATCCCAAATGGGTGTTGTTGAAAAATATATTTATTCTCTCATGTAATATTAAAACTTTTATCTAATTTAATTTACAGAACTTCTTTCAAATAGTTAGCAACCTTCTAGATGAAGAAAACAAGGAAAAATGGGAAGATGCACAGCAGGTAAGGTTGGGGTTATTTTAGAACTTCAAATAAAGTTGCCTACATATATGTAAAACACACTTGAAGAAATTAACAGTTTGCTCCTTCAAAACATAAAAAGATAATTTTAAAAGTCATTCTAGACTGCAAAATAATTTTAGAGATATCAAATGATCTTTTCTAATATCAGTCCACTGGAGGAATAATGTTTACATATGCAAAAATGGAGCGGGTTCAGGTGATTTGTAACTTGAAGGTTACATAAATTAAGGAACTCATACAAAATAGGTTTACTTCCTATATACAGACAAAGCAGGAAAATGCAAATCTAAAAAAGCATATATCTCAAATGAAATTATAGGGTATTTATTGATAAGATAATTTTCATTTATTTCAATTTTATCTAAAATCTGAATCAAATAAACAGATATGTACTTTTAGTTCAAAACCAAGAATTAATAGTTAAAAAAATGTATTCTGATTTTTTTATTATGCTTTTACCAGTGTAGCAAATAACCTTATTAGTTTAGCTACTGATCCATAATGCCTTACATTGTCATTTGTGCTATGATGACATATGGTTAGTAAGATTTTTTTTCTAAATTATAGAAAAAGAGGATTTGGGGTCAAGAAATGGAGTATAATCTTGTTTAAAAATACTGTGGAAATTTAATTTAACCAAATGTTAAACTTATTTGAACTTTCAACTTGACCCTTTCTAAATATCCTATGAAAAAGGCAATCTTGAAAAAGAGAATGAATATTTACTGAGGTTCAAATGAACCATCTACACGTTTTCCTTTCATAGACGTATTCTAGGCCTTCAAGAGTAAATCATGCCCTTTATTCACACTGTGGTAGGAGCTCTAAAAATAGTCCAGTGTGGTCCATCTCATTAGCAGTACAAGTTCTGTGCTTCTGGTCATGGCAAAGAAAAAAAAAATCCCTCCTCAGTTTAAGACTTTGATCTATCTTTCTCCACTAGTTTGAATTATGTACTTGTCCTTGGCCTTCATCTGAAGGACACCCTCGTTCACTCACTGTAAGGAAGTGGTATCTTTCCCTGGAATGCAGCTGCAGAGAAGCACATCTTTGCAGAATGCCAGGGACTATTAATTATGGATATATTTAGAACAAATATGCAATACCCTATTTAAAATAAGGCTGTGGTTCATCACATGGTGTTATTTACTGTGAGATAGCAACTTGAACACATGGAATTATGGCAGAACTCATCAATGGAAAATCATGAATTCATAAGTCATCTATTTACCTGTGATTAATGGTTATTCTAATTTTTTACATTTTTTTCCAGTGGTAATGATCCTTAATGCTGCTTAAAAAAAATGACTACTTGAAATTCAAACAAACAAAAAAACAATTTTGTAGCTTTTAATAAAAGGTGGTGTCATAATTACAGCCATATGGTAAATGGATCTCTAAATTTGTGTCATAAAATGTGGACCTCTTAGAAATAAGGGTTGTTTAAATTTTGCCAGAAAAAATCCTCATGACCCCCTTATTTTAGAGGAATAAAGTCAGAAAAAGTGAAATATTAAATAGAGCTCTCTGCACATTTGGAAAACTAGCTGAGTAAAATGGTGAATATTGATGTCAGAAGGTTTGTGCAAACAAAATTTACATTTTCGAACAATAAACATAGCCATTTCAGAGCTTTTTTTTATTACCCATCAGCTTCAGTTATGGAAGATCAAACTATGTTTAGATAAAAACAGCTTAATATAGTGGGAAAAAAATTCTGAACTTTATATAGCAATATTTTAGACATCACAACGATGGTTGGAGTTGACAAGTCCATTTTTGTCAAGACCAGTCATTTCAGTCATGTACTCTGTTCTGCATTTCACTGTTAATCTAAAAAATTCATGTGTCTCTAGCACAGGAATGGACAAACTACAGCCAGTAAGGGCAATCTAGCCTGAGACCTACTTTGTAAATAATGTTTTGGAAAACAGCCACCCCTGTTCATTTACATATTATTTAGGGCTGCTTTGGTGCAAGAAAGACAGAGTTTCCTTGTTCAAACAGAGAACCCCATGACTTGAGAAGCCTAAAATATTGTTAGTCCCTCTTTAGGAAAAAAAAAAAAAATTGCCAACCTCTTCTCTACAATACTTGACTTCTATTGGGGAAATACAATTAAAAGCAACCTGAAAAACCTTTCCACAAAGATGGAAGAGAAAGAGAAGAGTTTTATTACTGCATAAGCATTAAACTGGAGTGTGATGTGTATATCATAGACAATCAGCTAGGACAAAAAGGAACCTCACCCTTCAAGATAAACAATGACTAGTGCTGGAGCCAAGAGGCCTTAGCAGTGCAATTGTCACACATAACTTTTTCATAAAGTCCCTTAGTAATTGGGGATAACTTTGTCATTAGCTAATTATCTTGATGTGTAGCAAAATAAGTTCCTTAACTCTTTATGACAGGAGGCAATTTTGCAGTTTAAAGTCAGGCTCAGATAGCCATTGAAGTTTGGTCCCTACCCTTCTCTCAGGCAGATGTATACTCTTTCCTTGATGTTTACATTTCAAAGAGAAACATCACTGGATCTTTAAGCTGGTGGGTACTTTTTTAGCTTTTAGAAAGGATTTACATACATTTCAAAGAGAAAGAGAAAGAGCTTTACAGTTAGCTTTCTAAAGTGAATGCTCTTAAAAAAAGAAAGAGTAAAGAACAGGTGGTCTATTCCCAATCAGGAAACCATACCTATTGTCATTAGTTTGTATTTGTCTGTCCATGACACATGTTCATACACACATACACCTACAAAAGAACAGGGGAAATAGAGTAGTACCAGGAAGTGTTAAAGACAACAAAAGTTTTATGCACTTTCTTGAAGTGGGAATGATGAATGTTCAGAATTCAGATTTAATTTTTGAAAATGTAGCTAAGAAATAGGACTTATTCCCCAAATATTCTTGAAGTTAAAAAAAAAATCCAACTCTCTTTCCCATATATTTTAAAATGTAATATCTATTGTTTATGTCTTAAAGTGCATGTTAGTTAATATCCTGTGGATACATGGAGCTTGAGTTTTACATGGGCCCAGCCATAGCCCCTACAAAACTCACTCTCTGCCTGCAGCCTGCTCTTCTCAACCTGTCTTCCTCCTACTCAAGTCCCTTCCTGCTCTTACTGTATGCCTACCTGCAAACCCAAGCCTTTCTCTCTCTTCTTCACCAGACTTTACAATGCAAAGCAGGGAGAACTCTGTAATCCACTTAATTTTTCATGGCTAGAAGCTGCAGTGGTACTCAATAGCTACAAGAAATGAACCTAACTTCAAAAGACATTCTGCTCTAATGTGGTTATATAATGCAGGCTCACTTTATATGCTTTATGGGTTATGCATGCTAAAATGCATGTGACCTTTCAAACGGCCTTTGCATTTCACACCGTTTTGGAATATACCAGCATAAGGTTGTTTTTAAGAAAACACATATCTAAATGGAAGGCAATTCCCAGGGTTATACAAAATGACATATAAGAGGAAAGGAGGGGTAAGACAAGATAATACAAATGGAAGAAATGATTTACAGTAGAAGGGGTAGAGAGAGAAAAGGGGAGGGGAGGGGAGGGGAAGGGGGATAATAGAAAATAGGACAGACAGCAGAATACATCAGACACTAGAAAGGCAATATGTCAATCAATGGAAGGGTAACTGATGTGATTCAGCAATCTGTATACGGGGTAAAATTGGGAGTTCATAACCCACTTGAACCAAACCGTGTAATATGATGTATTAAGAACTATGTAATATTTTGAAAGACCAATAATAAAAAAAAAAAAAGAAAACACATATCTATTTGTACTGATGCCATGATGTTAGAAAATACACTTGGGGAAAAGGAGGCAGATAGCTCTGTTAGTATGTAGGCATCTAGGTAGGAAGGTAGGTAGCTATGCAGATAGATAAAATAGATATAGATGCAGATAGAATAGGTAGATAACCACAGCCTCAGTCACTAGCAACAATACAATGTGTCTTTAGATAGTTCCAATGCCTTGAGCTTCTGTTGTTTGTTGCCTGAAATAAATATAATAACCTCATAGTTTTTTTTTTGTGTGTATATACATGTAAATCATCTACCCTAGAGCTATTATTATAATCCTAAAATTATTGCTAATAACACTCATATAATGACAATTATAATTATTAAAAATAAATGTTTCTCCTAAGATATTTTTATGAAATAGATTTAATACTTTGTAAATATCCCCATGATAGCAATAATAATTGTTTTTTATTCCTATGTCCCCCAGATGGATACTAAGCTAAAAATATAGAGCCTAATTTCAGTGTTTGTTCTGTGTTATATTTAAGTGAGGGAAAGAGTCCATCAAAAGTAAAGTCATGCTGTTTCTGAGTAGACAATCTGGTAGGTATTTTGAGTTTCCTTAGATTTATGGAGGATTAATTAGCTCATCATATCACTTCCAAAGTTCTTGCTGTGTGGCACCTGGTGTCATTCTCAACTATTAGTTCAAAAACTACAGCTGTTTCCAGTTGCAGCCATTTCTTCAAATAAACAGAGCTCATTTGTGACATCATTATGTAGAGTTTTTTCTTTCTAGCCCTGTATTTCATTTTGTGGACTTTTTATTCCATCTAACTTTTGCTTATTTTTCTAGATTTATCCAGGCTCAATAGAATTAATGCAGGTGATTGAAGATTTTATACACATTGTTGGAATGGGGATGATGGACTTTCAGAATTCATACTTAATGACTGGAAATGTAGGTAAGAAATAGGTTTTTCCCAAAATCTTTCTGAAATTTAAAAAAAAGATTGCAAGTATATGCGCCATACATTTTCAAGTGTAATATCCTTGTCAATATCTTTAAGTATATATATGAATAAGTATATTGTGGATACTTATTGTCTGAGTTTTAGATGAATCCAGCCCTATGTGCACTACACATACACACACACACACACACACACACACACACACACACACATACATTTATTTCCATCTGCATGAATTTGTGTGAATGCTATGGGCTTGTATACATCTGCACAGGTGTATGTAAAAGATAATATGTACTTAATTTTCCTTTTACCAAATGGTCCTTGCTATCCAACCTAATACACACACACACACACACACACACACACACACACACTAATGATCCTGAACAAAAATGAATCTTCATTGATTTACATACATTATTCATAAGGACCCTGAATTGCTTGTGTACTAGATCTCCAAGCAGGTGGTGAATGTGTTGGAACACTTCAGAATACCTTTAAGGATCATAAGATAAACTGCGATCACTACAGTTCTCCTAAACACCTTCCAGGAAATAGTGGGCCTCACAGATCCCTCCAGTGGATCCTATGATGCTAAACATATAAAATAAAAGCATATTTCTTCCTTTGTTGCATTTAATATATATTTTTTTACAATGGGGCGGAATTACACATAGCAGCAAAACCTACACACACTTTTACACTGCCACAATTACACTGGGCCAACACAATTATGTTAATCAAATGGCACATTTCTCTTTGTAGTTAAAAATTGGCCAAAGCTAAGAAATGGTATTCATAATTACACCCATTAAACTGACACAAGTTTATGTTTTTTTTTCTCATTTCTTTAAAGCTTTCTCTCACAATGTTACCCTGATTCAGAAAGATTTTCTTTCATTTGGCATGCTTTAATAGTTTTCACATGAATACCATTGAACTAGAGATAATAATATTCTTATTAGAGAAAATAACATTCTTATTCTTAGATATTTAAGCTTTAGTTTCTAGATCAGGAAGAAGGCTACCTTGGTTAATCCCCTAGGATGGTTCCACTGGTATGGAATATAACTTTTTATGATTAAGGCTTTTGTTGGTTCATTTTACACTTGATTTCTTCTGAAGTCCTTAAATCCTGCAGGGACTCCTTTTGTCCTAGCCTACTTTATGCCAGGGTGGCCTCAAATTGTAATTGGTTATAGATAACAACTGATAATCTTCTTCTTTGGAGGAAAATCTATATTACAGAAATAGGAAATCAGCAATCTAAAAGCACATATCTCAGATTTGTTGTCCACATACACTCTTTATGCAGCACAAGTGTCAAGTTAGACTCGTGTCTTTTTGTCTTTTCTTGGGGGGAGGAGGGTATTGGGGATTGGATTCAGGGGCACTCAACCACTGAACCACATCCCTAGCCCTACTTTGTATTTTATTTAGAGACAGGGTCTCACTAAGTTGCTTAATACTTGCTTTTCCTGAGGCTGGCTTTGAACTCGCTATCCTCCTGCCTCTGCCTCCCAAGCCACTGGGATTACAGGCATGCACCACCTCAATGATCCTAGCCATTTTTCCAAAATAGGTGTCCAGCAGCTTGTGATAGTCCAAGAACAGAGTGAGTTGTCCCTTCCTAAGAGCAATGAGGACACAAAGGGTCAAAGACAGTGTTTTTATTAAAGGATGAATTCAGAATTCAGAGAAAATCCAAATTAAATGTCCATTCCATAAGTGATTAGACAAATGAAGGAAAGTCTGGAAGAAAGAGTTATTATGATGGGCTATAGGTTTTAGTACACATGGAAGGAAGAACCAAGACAGATTTCAGGGATGATGGATATTCAAGCCCATACCATTCTAGGACCATAAGACTTCTTTGGTGGGTGAAAAAGGTGTTATGAGGAGTGCTATGCCAGATTGAACAATTACTCAAGTAATTTTAGTGGAAAGCTGAGGTAGAAAAGCAAAGAACTATTGTTTTCTTATTCTTTGAGTATAGTGAACATTAATTATAAAAGGCATTGATAATTAAAAGTATAATCCAACCAATACCTCAAATTTGTTCAGAATGAAAATACTAGAAAATAACGAAAGCTAAACTCAGATCTAAAAATTTAAATTTGACCTTAGAGTAGGTTATTTCAGAATAAAGCCATATCAGTTTATCTAGAGTATAGTATTATTTGCTATAAAAATTCTAGCAAGTTCATAAATTAAACCTCCATAAAAAAACCTTATTCTTCTTTACTTTTCTTTTAACTTACCATAATTATATATTTAAATTTTTACATATTAATTTTGAATAAGATTATTTTATGTAAGTTTGCTTACTTCTTTCATATTACTAAACTTAAAGGGACATGTTAAGAATAACTCAAGGCAAATTAAAGCTGATAATAAAAAATAAGGTAATTTTACATTTCCTGTGATCTTGTTTAAGGACAGTGTGATTATTCAGCATTCTGATTGCTTATGTAGTACTAATAATCTATATTTTAAAAATTTATGTTCCATGGATAAAACATACTGTTGATTTTTCCAAAATGCTGGCACAGAGACTGACTTTCTATAGTTTAGTGATTAGAGCTGAAGGTTGTTCTCTACAATATCTATGTGTTTTCCAAAGTATATCCACTAGTATGGAGTAAGATAATACAAATGTAGTTGATTACTATTAATACTCTTCATTTTCTTCCATTTTAATATATATAAAACATTATTATCCTTTTGATCTGATACTTTCAATGTTTTTGAGCAAGAACAGATAATATTTTATAGTAACAAATTATGAAATGTGTGAGTTGGCAAAATTTGTTTTACATCCTAAATATTACTTTTCAATATTGAACTAATTATACTGAAAACATATACATGCAAGCATGCACACAGACTTACAGAAGATTAATGCTGAATAAAGTCTAGGTAACGGGGAATATTTGCTATTACTTGTGGCCATTTTTTTTCAGAGTGTGTTGGATTAAGACTCCTTAAAGAACTTCAGAATATCATCATGCCTTTTAGAAAAGAGGGCAAATTATTTTTTCATAAAGTCTATATGCTTCACGACCTCATTTTTCTGAACCATAGATAATTAGCTCCTGAAGAAACTTGAACAACTAAAAATAAATGCCACAAAGACCATAAGGTTTAATTAGTATCTTTGAACTTCACTAATAATCTATTTTATTTCAACATAAACATAGAATCAACACCTCTGTTTTCTGGTTCTTGGTTTAGATACAAAAAGAAGCAGAGAGTGCTGGTAGGGCATATATATATATATATATATATATATATATATATATATAGAGAGAGAGAGAGAGAGAGAGAGAGAGAGAGAAAAGATAGAATAGATGAAATGCTGGAGAAAGAAGTATTAAAAGTAGCAACAGAGTATAGAGTCCTTATTGTGGGAATACAGGACTCCTTATGCCTCAGAATTGAAAACACTAGTGTTAAGAATTAAGACAATAATGTATGTGTAGAATCATGGCTTTCTTCATCAAGATAAAAGTTTCTATAATCTGCTTTAGATGGCAGGGAAATGAGTAATGCATCTTAGAAAGATTATCTTCAAAAAATAGTTTAAATGAAAATGTTAAAGCTTTTTCTATCTGAAAAAATGCCCCCACCTGTATCTGTTTTTGATAAATGAAATGTTCCTATATGCTAAAATATCTATGAACATTTTGGTAGATATGCATGTGTGTACATTATTGTAGGGAGAATGTCCACAGCTTTATTTAGTCTCTCAGAAGATTTATGATCTCAAAAAAATTAATATGGTTTGGGAAAAGCAGCCCTACAAACTAAGACTTTTGGCAATGCATTTATAAAATATTTGAGCTTTAATAGAACACTTTTTCATATTCACATATGAATATGACATTCAAAAACATACACATGGTAATCATAATGCATGAGAGTTAATGAGCACTTTCAAATGACAAAAACTCCATTAAATATTTTACATAATTACAGAATGAATGAATGCACATGAAAAATTGATATGCTACAGAGAGATTTCAATTTACAGTGTGCCTTATTCTATCATAAAATTGCATTCTAAGGGTTCTAAATATGCATCAGAGGTAAGTGGCTACTGTTTTAAGAAAAATGTGACTTTTAAATATATCAATAATTTTTTAAAATTTATAATTATCAAACAGGTCAGAGGAAATTGTTAGTTAATATGAATTATTGAAATGATCTTTTTCTTTAATAAAAAATCAAATTATTCTCTTCAATAAAAATATTTAAAAGCTCGTTGAAGAGTTATTTAAACCTGCTTCCTCTACTTTCTCTCCATCTCTTGCAGTGAAGCATTTCTCTCATCACTCTCCTAAAACTTCTATTGGAAAATCCTTCTGGAAACTCCCAATGACCCAATTAAACTTCTTCCCATTTTTCATCCTTCATGTCCTCTGTGTCTTGCAAACCCCTCTCTCTTTCTTGAAACTGTCCATTTCATTAGCAGTTTTATTTTTATTACACTATCAAATAGAATTAAAAGATAAATATCAGTCTCATGACTCAGAAATATTTGGAATTTTGGAGGCAATAAAATAAATTAAGGAAGATTAAGCACCCATGAGGGAAAAAAAAAAAAAAACTAGGTTATTTGAGCCCTAGCACTTTGCAGTTCCAAAGACAAAACAGAATGTTTGAGATCTTATGTGATAAGAATGACAGGGCACATGCATGGATCTCTAGTGTAAGGATTTATCTAAAGTTACACTGGAATGTTTTATAATTTGAATTATGTTTTTAGTTATGTATTTTCTGCAATAACTTTTTGTAGCATATTACATTTGTTTTATTCAGTAACAATAATAGCCTAGTCTTTTTTATTTCTTTTTTTATTCGTTCTTTGCAGTTGTATGTGTCAGCAGAATGTGTTTTGACATATCATACATACATGCAGTATAACTTCCCATTTTTGTGGTTGTACATGATGTGGAGTTACACTGGTCATGTATTCATTTGTGAACACAGCAACGTTATGTCTGATTCATTCTACTGTCTTTCCCATTCCCATTCTCCCTCCCTTCTCCTCACTCTGCACCCTGTCCAATCCAGTGAACCTCCCCTTTTCCCCCACACCCTGCCTATTGTGAGTCAGCTTCCACATATCAGAGAATACTTGAACTTTGGATTTTGGGGATTGTCTTACTTCATTTAGCATAATAGTCTCCAGTTCCATCCATTTACTAGCAAACACCATAATTTCATTCTTCTTTATGGCTGAATACTATTCCATTGTGTATATGTACTACATTTTCTTTATTCATTCATCTATTGAAGGGCACCTTGGTTAGTTCCACAGTTTAGCTAAGAATAGCCTACTCTTTAGAAACTAATTGTATTAGTTTGAGACTTAGAACTAGAATTGAATTCATTGAATTGAATTTGAAGAAGATAAGTGATGTATTACATGTTGTGGTCCTACTTACCTTATGCAATTAAAAACAAAAATAATTTATCTCTTCCTATAAGCAAAGTCTTTTCTAAGTGATTCTAGTCTTTAAAATAAATGAACAATCTTTTAGTCTGTAAGCAGATTGAAGTCTAGTCTAGCTTAGATATAAAAAAATTCATAAATAAATAGCATGAACACTTTTGTATGTATCATATAAACCAAATGTTATAGGTTCATTTCAGGAAATGTACTGTGTAAGGATTAAGAAAACCTTCTTAGAAAATGAGGCATTTGATGCAGACTTTGAAGGGTGGTTGGATTGTTGACAATTCAAAATGAAGGGAAGTGAGTAGCAAATAAATTGTTACATTCCAGAACATTCCTTTAGCAAAGATAGTAAAA
Source organism: Urocitellus parryii (assembly GCF_045843805.1). Lineage (NCBI taxonomy): Eukaryota > Metazoa > Chordata > Mammalia > Rodentia > Sciuridae > Urocitellus > Urocitellus parryii. Next base: position 87,604,254 of record NC_135538.1, on the reverse strand, counting down.
TGATGTGACAGTTGAGATTATGTTTAGGGGATAATTGGTCTATTTTGATTAAAACACATATGTATGCAATTAAAGTGAAATAAAATTTGAGAGCCATGTCTGACGTCTGATACAGTAAGGAATAACTGAAACTTAACTTGTAAGAATTGTGCTTCAGTAGAACATACATTAGAACAGAAAATAGAATTTATAGATATTGGGAAAACTGTAAACCTAATTAGTCTAAATATAGGTAGAAGGCTTTTTTTTTTTTTACTGCAATCCACGCAGGAGATAATGAAAACTTGAATTAGCAGTAGTATAAATAGGAACCAAAATGTGTGTGTGGATTTGAAGTACTACCTGGAGCTAGAATTGATAGAATTCCATAACTGATGAGGGTATGGGAGAGAAGGTAGAAATGAAATTTGTATTAACTCAACAAACATTTGAGTCTCTAATATACTAACATTTAAGCAAGTGTAGCCCCCAAGTGAAAACCTAACACGAGATTGTGGATTTTGGTAGAGGAGTCAAATACTTAAATATGTAATCAGTGATCATCTGCATAAAAGTGATGGTGAAGGCACATAAGTTTTTTCAAACATCAGGACATAAGACAGAGAGAAGTAAGGTGATTCCCACACTGAAAACAAAGGCTCAAGGCGGGTCTCAGAGGGCAGGAGTGGCTGGAGGCAGTGGATGTAAGGCCTTCCATAATAAGGCAAAAAAAAAAAAAATCAGTGTCATAACTAATAAGAGGGTGAGAATATTTCAAAACCAATACTCTAGTTAATTTTAATTACTTATGAAGTTTAGAGTATTAGAGATAAAGAAAAATCTTTCATGATTGTTGATGGAAGAGCATGAAGATTATACAGAAAAAGAGCAGAAACAGTGAACAGCATCTAAAGGTTCAAGCTCCTTAGGTGGTTTCAATGGATCATACCCTAAATATTTTAATAGTTATTTCCAAGGATTTACTTTGCACAGACAAGTGCTTTACACCCATGCCCTGCTATCTCACAACTGTCTCTTAGGAATTATTCGAAGTTGACAACTATCAGATGAAATGATATTTCCAAACACAGAATGTTGTATTTATTAGTTGTAAGGAATTTGAAATGTTTCCTGTATATAAACCTTAAAAGCTGTATGTAAGACTCTAGAAAGGATATTTTCATTTCTTCTCCAGTAAGCCAATAACACAATAACACCAATGCCTTGGAAACATTGAAGTTAACACATTTATCTTTACCAAGCTAAATATCACTCTCTATTCTTGGTTTAGAAAGATGAAGTATTGGGCTTTTGAGAAGAAATATTCATACCTGATATTTTTTGAAATTGAAATCAAATTTGATCTGAATAATGGTATAATACAAAAGTCAACATCTCTTTTTTCTCTGCAGGCCTTTTTTATGAACATTAAAATCTATGTTATTTGTTAAATTTACTGATAAAGTTCATCATTTCATTGGTGCAATGTCTTGTTCAATTGAGGAATCAACTTTCAATCTGATGATGTAAAACTGGAACGGCTTCTCTTTCTTAGCTTATTTTCTTTTTCTGTCACTGCTTAGCTTTGTGGTTCACACATCTGTGTCACTTGCTTAACTTCCTTTCCTTAAAAATGACACTTGTCAGTTGACACCAAGCCCCCAAAATACAGGAATTAACATCGTTTTGCTTATTTGTAGCACCTGATGTTGGTGCAGTTAGCTAGACTTGAGTGAGACTTGACTGCTTTCTAACAGTCTACCATGCTTGCTAGACACCTGAGACAAATGAAAGTTTTTCCTTAGGTCAGAAAGAAAAATGAAGCTACCTTTTTCTTTTCTGTTTCTGTTGTTTTGTTTTGTTTTGTTTTTTGAGGAAAAAGAAAAGCAGTTCAGACAGTTTTAAACCAGGAGTTGGAATGATATGCAGCATTATGAGTTGTTTGATTATTTCTCATTTTATGGGAATTATCCCATGGCATTTATCATGATTCATTTATTCCAAACGACTGGGGACAGAAGACTTAGGAGGCTGGGACAAAAGACCATTATCAGAGCTCCAGGCAGGCAGTACAAACTCCTCAGGGTTGAGATCTCCCTACCACTCAGTTTAAGGAGCTCCCTGAAGTCACTATAGTTGGTTGGTAAGGATTCATGGATTTAATTAATTTTTTAAAATCTCAGACCTTTATTCAATAAGTATATTTCATGTTATGTTCTAGGTTAATTCCTCAGTGAACAAATTAGACAAATTGCTCTTGTGGAACTTATATTTTATATTAGAGAGACATATTTCAAAAAAATGCCATCTAACATGTCCAGTGGTCATAATTGCTGTGAAAATAAATAAAACCACTAGGATAAGAGAATAGAGAATGAAGATTGGTGAGAAAAATCCTCCTATCAGTGTACTGATATTTAAATATAGAACCAACTGCCTTTAGAGCATGAGATGTAATGATATGTGGAGACAGAGCACTTCATAGAAGAAACCATAATTCTAAATACCATGATGCATCCATGTGCTTCATATGTAAGAGCTGAAAGAATTCAGTGGTGCTGGAGAGGATGAGGGCGGGACAGTGGGAGGAGATGATTTCAAGGGAGGAGAAGTGAGACTGCAGAACGCCTTTAACTGAAGATCTAAATAAGAAGCAAAAACACTACAAGATTTGAACAGAAGAATGATGAATTCTGATTTGTATTCTAAAATGGTCATTCTGACTATGAAGTGTAGACTAATAGACAGTAGGGGGCATGAGTGGATATAGCAACAGCAGTGAGATGTTTATTGCAGCAGCCAGGAGAGAGAACGCAGATGCTTGGACCAGGTGACAATGGAGATAGTGAAAAGATATTTTAATAGCTGATATGACAGAGTTTATTAATAGTTATAACTGGGTCTGAAAGAAAGAGAAAGTTCAAAGGAATGTTTCCATAATATCTCTAAGAACTCAAAAACTACAGAAGGTAAACAGATTTATGTCAAAATTCACTGGCAAAATTTTCTGAGACCATTTTAATATCTCTAAAGTTCAGAGACCAAAGGAAGCTTGTTCTGGTTTATTTTTTATGTATTATCTTCCGAAGTGCAACACAAATCCTTGCTCTTGCAGTTTAAGCTCATTTCATTTTTACTGTTCTCAGGGAGATTGAACAATTTTATCCTTAGAAACCATCAGCATCCTGTCTTCATTCTACCATCTGAATCCTTGGGCAAAAGCCAGGATGAAATTGTTTATTGAAATGAATTTCTGAAGCTGTGGCTCAGATTGAGCTGCCAGTTAACAAATGAAATAAATGGCATTTTTCCTACCATCTTTGTTCTTCTACTACTTTTAAAAGTGATAGAACCTCAAGCGAGGAGAATTCTTGAGTCTCCACCAAGTCCAGCAATAAATTAGTTTCACTCCTCTTTTTAAAATCATTTTTCTGTTTTTATATAAAATTTTTAAAAATGTAAATATATAAACATATATTCTCAAAGTAGGAAAGGTCTTTTAAGGGTATCTCTATTTCTACAGCATGAGAAAATATTATTTGTAATAGCACTACTGTCATAGTTACAACATAGTTACAACAATTTTCAACTAGAGAATAATAGATAGAAAAATGTTTTTATTAGCTTTTCTGTTTTATTCCTCAGGATTTCCATGAAAAGTTTTGGTAAAGCATATGTTGTAATCTATAGAACTTCCCAAAATAATGCTTTCACAAATATTCATGATAGTATTTACTCCTAACAACCTTGCTGCCTGAGAGTTGAGGACACCCACATAATTTGTCCTAGATCAGTGCTTCCCATTCAGAGTGGATGCATTGTTTTTTTCCTTTGCATCTCAGTAATTGAAAGTTAAAGATTTCTTTCATTATCTTGCTCAGCCAACCACATTCTAACCTTCTAAAACTTCAGTGTAGATTTTTTGATATGACCCTACGGAAATCTTACTCATATGTTCTGTATTTCTACAAAGTAAAATAACTACTGACCATTTGTTTTCTTTTCTAGTACTAATCTTCATATATGCTTACTTTGTTAAAATGTAAAATTATTTTTCTGGCTAATTATATATTTTGAAGGATGCCTGTCTTACACTTTTTTATAAGCATTAAGTGTTTTTTCTATTACATCTTTTATTTATTTATTTATTGATCCCAAGGGTTGAACTCAGGGGCACTTGACATCCCCAGCTGTATTTTGTATTTTATTTAGAGACAGGGTCTCACTGAGTTGCTTAGCACCTCGATTCTGCTGAGGCTGGCTTTGAACTCAGGATCCTCCTGCCTCAATCTCCAGAGTAGCTGGTATTACAGAATGTGCCACCATGCCTGGTCCTTATATTACATCTTAACCAATAAAAATTTTGTGAACTTTCTACACCTGGGACTATTGCATAAAATGGGTTAAATCTCTACCCTTTTGGTAACTGTCTGGTAAAGAATGCATTGATTCAAGAACAAATTTTTGTTCCAAGACCATCATTTCTTTTGGATTTTGTATTTACTGGGGAAAAGCACATGGTCTGGAGAAACCTAAGAGAGTCACACAAAAGGCAGTTGGAAACCAGCACTGTATGGAATGCACAACAATGTGCAATAGCTTTGGGAAAAGCAGAGGAAAAGTTGACTTCTACCAAAACTATGCATATCTATGAGAAAAGAATGCAGGGTCTAAAGTAGGAAATGTGGATAACAGAGATGGTGAAGTGATATATTTTTGTGGCATATCTTGGTCTACCAGATATTAATTATGAAAGTTGTCCTCAAATAGAAATCTATAACTTTAAACATTAAAATTTCTTTTAAGAATACAAGCTGAGAATTCTTGATTTTCTCATGCATTGATACATAGAACTAGCCACAAAATGTTTTGTGTTTGTGCTTCTATTCTCTATAAAGAGCTTGAGTTTCTGCCCAGAAGTTCTTTGTGACCTCTGTGTCCTAAGAAATCTACCAATAGTAGCTTTGCATACGGAGGTTGGTACTTTGTATCAGTTCAAGAAACTTGGCAAAAGTTTTAACTATGAAAAGTCTCTAAGATGAGATGGAGAAAAAAAAAGCACTGGGAAAATAAATGGTTTTGTATTTTCCTATAGTTCTTGTATCTAAAAGGCGTTGGAGCTATAATTCTTCTCAGATTGACTCCATTGTTCTGTTTGAGATAAATTCTTTCAGCATGCAGTAGATTCACACTAGAATAACTAGAAAGATAAAATCCAAGGTCTACAGAAAACAAAATTTAAATTTTATGACATTGCTTCTGATCTCTGTGGGTTGATGTAACACAATGAATATTTGGAATTAGTAGAATGGCATACTGTGTGACTCCTTTCTGATTTTGCTGTTCAACTGAATTAGAAGGATGTCACTGCAAGCTTGTGTGAACACAAAATATAATCCCGTTTCAACTGTTTCTATGGCAATAATTGCTTATCTCTATGGTAATAGTGGTCTGCCTCTATAACAATAACCTGCAATGAGAGAAAAAAGGCACTGACTCTCTGTTAACAATTTTTCTTTTGCTTTTTTTCTATTTTCATGTTCTCCTCTTTTCAAAAGTCTTAATTTATTTGGTTACACCAAGAATTCTTTACTAAATCCTTCCTCTTCTCCCACCGCTTCCTTCTCTGAATTAAAAAAAAAAAAAAAAAAAAAAGAAGAAGAAGAAGAAGCTTTTAATTTGAAAACTGAAAAAATCTGACTAAGATTAAAAACTGGTGCTTTTATGTTCATGGAAGTAGGACATGCTATTTTGCATCTTTTAAAATATTCTGGTTTTGAAGATAGATGCATCTGGCTGAAAACCATAGATGTACCATAACTAATTGATCCTTCTGTAAGTTATTTCATATCTAAATTTATTGTTATTCTTTTCTAAAGATAATAATGTCTTCTTCACAGAGATAATAGCAATAATGAGATTAGGTACATTTAGCACCTGACATACAATAGGCCCTCTGATTGGTAATGGACAAACACAAGGCCAAATATGGGCTATGCTATTGATTGTGTGATTGTAGTGAGGTCACCCAGACCCCTGGCCATGGTCTGCTCCTCCAGGGAACTTCTAAAGTTCATACCAAGTTTCAGTATCATACTTTAAAAAAAAATCTGAATATTATGCATATTGTGTACATCAAAAAGAAGAGCAAGATTCCATATATATAGACATATAATATGACTAGTCTAGAGAATCACCTGTGTTTTTTGTCTGTTTTAGAAGTATTATGTGACTCAGTTGCCTTCTGTAGAATAGTGGCAATAAGAACCAAGAGATTCTGGGCTTTTGGCATTTTGCTACAAGAAGCTACTCTTTGCTTCCATGGATGCATTTGTCATTAGTCAAATTCCAGCTCCCTTGGATGATGCAGACCAAAAAAAAAAAAAACTTTTTCTGACTTAATTTTATAATATCTCAACTATGTTCTGTGGAATTTTAGCAATCATCTTTAGAGATGCATCAAAGAATTCTGTAAGATTACTATATGTTCTCTAAAATTTAGAAATAAATTAGTTCACTTAGTCCTTAATTAAAGTCTCTCAAATGATCAAAAATATTTTGGAGGTTTTATATCTATTTGAAATTTCCATTTGAAGAGCTTCTCCTTTTGAAGGATCTGCATCCATTATTTAGAGTGTTAATCTAAATAATTTCATTTTTTTCTATATAGTCTCTTTTTGCTTTCCCCAAACTCATTGCCCAATTATTTCTTTTTAAATTTTCCTTACTTCCTTAAAAAATTTGTCTCGTTGTCCCTAAAATGAAATTTTATTCTTAATAATAAGGCTAACCTCCACTATCTTTACAATATATTGTGAAAATCTTGAGTATTTCAAAAATCATAAAATTTTTAAATTAAATAACAATTTGTCAGCAGAAAACTAAATATGTTGTTTTTTAACATAATTGAGACTACATTGGTAAAACATAATTGTAATTGGTTAGTGTGCTCTTTTTAAATACATATTTCACTATAGTGAAATACAGTACTGAATTTGATCATTGAGTGTATGTTTGTATGTAAGTTGTGGAGTAAACCATTGTTTATTGGGAGATTTTTTCCTTTTTGTTTGAATATCTAAAGGTAAAAATTATTTTCTGAGTTTCAGTTGACTTAATTTATTTCCTGCAATGGAACAGAAATGTTGTTTACAAATATAGAGTTAACATTAATTTTGCTCAGCATACTTTATTTATAATTGTAACTATAATATCATAAGTCTCTACAATAATACCATTGGGCTCTAAAGTTTATGTTAGCTTTATAATTATCCAAAACTAATCTGATAAGATAAAATTGATTGTATGTAGTTTAGAGCATGTTGTGGAACCAGGTGCAATCATGCACTGGTGCCAACTCAAGAATGCTTAGTAAATGGTATCTTCTGTTCTTCTATCTATTCCTTCTCTTTTTCAAAAGACTTATACTTAGTGAGGCACACATGCCTAACCTCAGTACTCCCTATTTTGAAGGGGGTATGAGGTCCATGGTTTCTTTACAGTAAGGCAAAGTAGTTAAAATTCTACAAACAAACCAAAACCTGAAGGTTGAATTAGTCAGGAGAGGAACGGGTAGGAAATGAAGAGATGCAAGTGTGACTGGAGTCTAGTTGCCAGTGGAAAGGTCCTGAGCTAACACTGAAGAAGAAATCAAAGGTTAGGTCATGGAGACCTTGGAACAGACTTTGTATCTTCTACAGTATGACAGGAAACTGCCCGGAGTGACATGATTCAATTTATGCTTAAAACCTATTCTGACTGCCGTGTGAGGGGTGAGTAGAAAGGGCACAAGTGTGAAAGTGGGGTGTGTAGTGAATTGTTTTAACTTAGGTTAAGATTTAATGGATAAATGTGCAGCAGTCTTGATGGGGATTAGGAAACATCATTAGGCTGTTTTGGAGGAGATGCAGTGGTAATGATGAACTGGATTAACAAGGTAAAGATATGAATGTGTCAAAGATAACTTATTGATTCCGACTTGAGGAAAGGGTTCATGCTGTTTTCTTGAGATGATGAATGCATAGAGAAATCATATTTTGATAAAGTGAGTGGAAATCAAGGTTTAAGCTTTGGATATGTTACTTTTGAGATATCTAAAGACATCAGAGAAAGGACCAAATAATTATTTCAGTTTTAGGACTGGAGTTTGGAAGAAAATTTCTTATACACATTGTACATAACTGAAGATATTTGTGTGAAACACATCTCTCACTGGATTGCAATATGTAAAGACTTTTCCTTTTTACATTTTAAATTCTCCACAGTATTTTGTACAAGTGAGAGAATGGTTAAGGTAAAAAATAAAAGGGAATTGGCATGTATTGTATCTTACTGTGTATAAGGAGTGAGCTAATTGCCTTTGGCTTAGTCCTCATGAAAGGCTATTGATTTTTACAAATGGTCAAACGGAAGAGCAATTAAATGACTGCCAAAGTCCACAAAATAAATGGAAAACTAGGACTGATTGACTACAGGGCCCAAATTGATCATACTAAACCCCCTGCCTCCCATTAAGCTCTGAGTAAACCTCATTTATTAAAAAAATTATGGGCAGTTTGTTGTTTCAAACCCACTGTATGTTAAGATCCTACATACAGCAATAATAGGGAACGTGGGAACATGTATATTGGAATTCATAATCTACTGTGAAGGCAGAAAATGAGCCAGCCTATGTAAAAATTAAAAGAGTATATGACAGAGAGAAGTGGGGTCTTAGATCTCTTTAGATGGGGACAAAACATGCTAAAGAAAAAAATAATTTAGCAGAGACCTGAGAAAAGGAATGAGGAAATGTTTTCTAGTTACATAGGAAAAGCCCTGTGGTGGAAAAGGCCTATCCATGCAGCTTGATCTGGTGAGCAAACTGATGGCCATATACAATGTGACTGCAGACAGATGGAAGTGCACCCATGGAGAGCCTCAGAGACCCGAACGTGAGAATTCAACTTGTACCCCATAAGCATCGGTCAGACCATTCAATTGTTTCAATGAGGGGATAAATGTGACCTACTTTATATATTACAAAATATTACTGTGGTTTTTGAGAGAAGGAGGAATTCTGGATACAAAAGTTAAGAATCCCAGTCATACAGCTCCTGAATGAGTTCAGAAGAGAGATTCTGGTGCCTTCTAGAGGGCTGTGGATTGGAGACAGAGGAAATGCAGTGATTCAGGACATGTTGCAGAAATAACACCCAATTATCTGTTGATGGCTGGGTTGTAGGAGGCAAGGAAAAGGCAGAAGTAAAGAGTGGCCCTTAGTTTTTTTGTTTTGAAGTCTGAATAGATGGCAGCACCTTTAGAAACATGGGGAAGAAAGAGCTTTGGTGGTAGAAAACCAAGGGTTCTGCTCAATAAACAATTATTGAATTAAAGAACCACAGTGATGATCACATAAGAGAATTCTTGTGTTTTGGATTATTAAACACCATATATCTCTGCATGGACCATTCATTTATGAATTTTGTATGGCTGCTTTCACATCAAAATAATAGAGTTAGGTTGTTGCAGAGGAATGGTGGCTATGAAGCTGAAAATATTTTTAACTTTAATAGGAAAAATAATTCAAATATTTACTATAACACCCTAAATCTAAATTTAGAGTATTGTTCTCTTTTTTAATATAATAGTTGTTTTTTACATAATCTTTATAAAGGATTTTACTCCTTATAAAGCTGCACTCTCAATATTAAGCTATGCATGATGTCTTCCTATTCCTGAGTCCCTCTTCTCTACTCTTTCTCTCTCACATGGTTTGTTTTTGGTAGCTCTCCCTGTTTATCATTACCTTACAAAGTGGGTCTTTCCTAAGTTTCATTTCTTGACTCTTTTCTATCATCTCCTCTTTATCTTCATAGCTCCCACCTCATTTCTTTTAGGTGTCTCCTAACTGCTAGCTGACCAAAGGAGCTTTTTCTTTTTGTGGGGGTAGGTGGGGTATCAGGGATTAAACCCAGGGGCACTCAACCACTGGGCCACATCCCTAGCCCCTATTTGGTATTGTATTTAGAGACAGGGTCCACTGAGTTGCCTAGTGCCTTGCCATTGCTGAGGCTGGCTTTGAACTCCCTATCCTTCTGCCTCAGCCTCCTGAGCCGCTGGCCAAAAGAACTTTTTTCCATTCAGTATAGCTTCTCAGCCCAGCCCAGCATTCCATCTCATGACAGTTATTATTACCAACATCCTCTCTAGTTCTGTTTACTTACTACTGTCTGTCTCTCCCCAAATTCTATGCCAGTGACTTCAATTATTTTATTCATAAGTGTATTTCCAGTGCTCAGAACCATTTCTCAAACATTAAGAAGTATTCAATTAACATTTGTTAAATGGTGAATTAGTACATTGTGTTCTTTCTTTAGGAAAATTTATCCAAGTCTACATTATCTACTATTACTTCTGCTAAGAAGACATCCAGTTTATATGTTCATGTTCTAAATTTGATTATTCTCCAGATCCAGATTTCTCGGCCTAGACAATATCAGTTTTAGCCTATTACCCTACCTGAACTCCCTGCCTATTCATATGCGTTACTATTTTTCTAGGTATCTTAAGCTTTCTCATGTAATGTTATTCCTCTTATTCAGAATGCCCTTCCTTTGCCCTTCACTATTCTGATACTTCTGGAACATTACTAGCTTTTACCAGGCTCTTGGTCTACACAGGCAGTTCCCTTGACTCATCTGTTAAACCACAGCTACAACAGTATTACTGCAGAGGCCTTCCTTGGCCCAGATATCTGTGTTCCATCTTGTTTTAATCAGCTTTTTTGTCACTGCGATGAAAAGGTCTGACAAAAATTTTAGAGGAGAAAAAGTTTATTTGGCATTTATGATTTCAGAGGTCTCAGCCCACAGATGTCCTAGTCCATTATTCTGGGTGAGGGAGACCATCATGGCAGAAGGGCGTGACAGAGGAAAGCAGCTCAGAACTGTCAACAAGAAAGCAGAGAGACAGTTCCACTCACTTGGGGGAGGTGGGAATATGAACCCCAAAGGCACACAGTAACCTCTCTCCTCCAGCCGTACCCTAGCTGGCTACAGTTACAACCTAATTAACCTTATAGGTGGATTAATCCACGGATTGGGTTGTAACTGCCATCATCTGATCATTTCACCTCTGAACCTTCTTGCCCTGTCTTCCATATGAGCTTCAAGGGGACACTTCATACCTAAATCCTAACACATCTCATCAGTTATTTCCTTCAGAATGGCACCTATTACAATCTGGAATTCTCTGAATTGTTTTTCCCTTACCAAATGTGTGTATTCCTCTCTAGACATGAACTCTTTAAGGGCAAAAACTTTGTATCTCTTGTTCACTGGCAAAATTCTCAGTGGTAGGATAGTTCTTAGGACGCTCTGGGGCTCCATAGAGGTTGTTGGATGAATGCATTTACAAATAAACTCTTAAGTCTCCAATGGTATTTTTTCTTTTGTCAAAATATAGCACTTCCCATGGCTACTGCTCTTTGGGGAATGGAGGATTTGCTATCCTGGGAAGGCCCTTTATTGTTTCCTTCACTTGTTGTTTCTTGTCTGTTTTGGTGCCTAATGTCTAATAGGTTCCTGACTTATTTCTCTAATAAAATTTAAATGATCTTTAATATCAAAACAATAACACTCTGAGAGAGAGAAAGAGAGAGAAAGAGAGAGAGAGAATATTAATGCTGTATATACCAAAGCTCTTAGTGTTTTACACTTGGATAATTATTATGTAATGCTCTTTCCCATACAGGACTTCTATTCTTAATTTCACTAGCTACAGAAAGAATGTGAACTTCAGATTTATACGCAAAAATGACTTTGTATCTCATGTTTTGTTGAGCATTCATGTTAGGATTAAAATTATGAACTACTTTAGTACCAAAAATGAATATTAATAAGTGTCTATTTCCAAAAGACCACAAAAAAATATGCTTTTTGAAAACTAAAAGATGATTGGTATAAATACATAATAGAAAACAAAAGAAATGAAGACAGTAGTTGCTTTTAGGTTTTTAATTCTTTCTTTTTTTTTTTTTTAATGGCCACATTAAGAACAGCTTTTCCAAAATATAACCACACGGTTTCCCCTGCAACTACTCAACTCTGCCACCCGAAAGCAGCCATGGACCATATGTGAATTAATGGATGTGGCTGTGTCCCAATGAAATTTTATTTGTGGACACTGAAATTCAGTCTGATATAATTTTCACATGTTAAGAAATAGTAGTCTTTTAAAAAGAAAATCTCCAACTGCTTAGAAATGAGAAAAGCATTTTTAGTTTGTAAGCCATAGAAAACTAGCCAATGGGACACATTTGATCCTTGGTTGGTAGTTTGCAAATCCCTGCTCAAGACAGGTCAGTTTGAACAGGAGCCAGGTCTGTGGCTTTGGATATCCCTGTGTGTCAGCATTATTAAATGCCACAAAGTGAGACTGATCTGAAAGAAAGCTTTTTCAAGGGGTCTTCCACCAGAGCACCAAAGCCTGGCAGAAAGACCTCAAGCAGAATGCGGAAATGCATAATTCTGCCCAGATATGCCCAGGCTTTGAAACTACTAATGAATCAAAAAAAAAAAAAAAAGAAAGAAAGAAAAGAAAAAGAAAGAAAAAGAATGTAAAATTCACTCACCAATTAATTTACAAGTTTTTCTATCTTTATTCTAGGAAATAATATGTAAAATAATTAATTATTTAAGTTTTAAGATATGATATGACATTAGCAAGTAAAAAATGTAACTTTAAATTACCAGAAGGTTACTTTTTAACTGCCCATAGAGTGTGCCTACTTTTGAGTATCCGGTAATCCTGCTTTCTCTCAAAAATTAAAAATCGCTGCCTTGTCATGGAAGGACATTTCTCATTCACATCTGAGTTCAAAGCCTCTGGGGTTGGGTGATCCAAACTACATAATGGTGGTGATGGAGGGGATCTGGCAGAGTTCTCAGAGCATGGTTGTCTTGGCCAAGCTCCTGCCAGCTGCTGTCTCCAGGGAAATGAGGCTGTGTGTCACAGTCGATCAGTCCTCTTCTTTCTCTGTGGCCCTGACATTTCAATCCTGGCCTTTTCAGAAAGAAGATATGGAGTGTATGAGGGAAGTAGAGTGGAGAGAACAACTAAAAAACTACCTTTAGAAATGTCTGAATGTTCCTATATAGACCACTGTCACCACATAGTAAAACTGGTTACAACACAAAGACTATGGTAGACAAATTAATGTGCATGTGAATCTATAACCAGGGATTTGATAATCACCATTCTTCAGTGGTATCTAGATTTGAACTCCTGATGGACATGTAATTGTTTTATTGCCTCAAATTGAATTATTACATCATACTCAGTAAAAAATATTACATGAGGCCATGGTAGGGTCAGAGAAGGAATTTGGTAAATACTTGGTGAATGAATTAAGGAATGAGTGAAAAGTGCCAAGCTCCTGCTTGTGTTCAATTAATCTCAGCTGTCCTTCCCAAATGCCCTATTTTACTTGGTATCAAGGATTGCTATACAAATACGAAAAGCATGGCTTTTTAAACTGCTCAATGGCAAAAGGGTCACCACATGCAGGCTTGGCTCGGTCCCTCTGTGTTTGCTATGAACACATGAAAAAAGAAAAAAAAAAAAACCTTACAAGTACTCTATTTTTCCTTTAAGTACTTTCTAACACAGAACCAACACATCATCTTCCCACCACCCCCCATCCCGCTGCCCCTGCTTTTCAGACAGGATTTCAAAACTGTAGGTTAACAACTAGTAATCTTAGTGATGTCTTCCACAAGCAGTTCCATTTTGGCAACTGGGCAATTTTCTAATAATTATGAGTCAAGATCCAGTTTGTAAATATGAAAATTAGGAAATCAACATGAAAAATGTTGCAACCTTCCTATATATTTTAGGAAAATAGGTATAACCACCCCCCCCTAAAAAAAGGAGGGGGAAGAATAGTCTTTCAGGAAGACTTTAAGCAACTTTGATATTCTCTTACATGTTTGTTTATGGTTATAAGGGGCCCCTGCCTGGGTATTTCCTCTGATCATTTACATTGAGTGCTACAGAATTTATCTCACTGTATTAAAGAGTTAGGTGGATGTTTAAAGGTCGGGTTTTTGAAGTGCTCTTTGTAGTTCCTGGTCTCAGTTGCAATGGAAATTCTGAGTTTGTCATTCATGATGAGCAATTCTCTTATTCTATGAAGCAATATATTTTTAACCTTGTATGTCTAAGTAAACCAAGAAGGCAACCCTTTTCCATCTGGTAGAATCTATCAGAATAAAGAAGGAGAAGGAGGGAAGAAAAGAAGAAGAGAAGGATAGAAAGAAGAAGGAAAGAAGGAAGAAAGGAAGGAAGGAAGGAAGGAAGGAAAAGGAATAAAACTGAATAAAAAGGAAAACCTTATTCAACTCCTTAGGTGGTACATTTAAGTACTACAGGATGAGCTCTATTTATTCTAAATGAAGTTCCTGCCTTTGGTTATATGAATATATTCAACAGAAAGTTTTGAATATTTAATCTCTTGAGTAAGGTCTCTGAAGGACAACCAAAAAAAATAATGTTTATTTCAAAAGTCAAATACTTCATCATAATATGGAACACATCATGGCATAGTCTCCTTGAACTACATTATGATAAAATCTGCTCCAGTGATGTTAGCCATCGTCATGTTACCTAGAACCCTCATGCTCCAGACACTGCCCTGGGTATACTGCTGTAAGCTCCTGAAGGATACTCACTTGTTTATTCCTCTGCTAGCCCAGTGAGGTAGTTGTTGGTATTATTCCCACATTAAAGAAACTTTGAGGCACAGAGAGGTTAGGCAATTGTATACTGGTAAGATGAATGTGGAATTTATCTTTCAAACTGACTTGAGAGACTGATAGGGTATTCTGTGAATAATCGTATGAAATAGCAAGTATAAGCTGGAACTAGCTTGTAAAACTAGAAAAAACTCAGGAGCTGAGTCCATGGCCCAGATCCAGAGTCGGCTCATAAACCACTCCAGTAGGCTGCTGTTTTCTTGTATTGTCCTTTGTCTGTTTTGCTTATCTCTGTAACTTTCATCCATACATTTTTACTCTCTTGCTCTCTCTTGTTTCCCTTCTACATGCCCTCCATTTCTGTCCACAATTCAGGTGAAGTGTCAAATTAATTAACCCCAGTTTTTACATGGAGCACAGTACAATGAAGACAGACTCCCCATCCTCTAGGACCTCCATAAAGGAAAGAGTTAAAACTTCATGATTTCCCTAATGAATAGGTTTCAAAGCACTATCTCTCACTGATGAACCAAAGGAGTGATCTTTATTTTCCACGAAGAAATAGCTTATGTACCTTGAGGTCTGTCTGCAAAAATTCCCTTGTGCTTTCTGATGAACAGAAATCTATACTGAACCTGGGTTCTTTGAAAATAAGAACAGTTAAAGACACAATAAGTCCAAGGCCAGTCTGAGGAACTTAGTGGGACCCCATGTAAAAAACAAAAAACCAACAAGACATTGTACTTTCAAAGTATTGTATTCTGCATATCCAGAGTCAAAATGAAAGTATTAAAATTGAAAAATGGAAGTGTGGCTAGTTTTGCTACAATGTTTATCAGTTATGTGTCACCTATTTTTATTACATAAGAAATCAAATCTAGTGTTGTAATGAAAACACTATACAGTGAATTTAAGATAATTCTTGGTGCATTCAGAATGTTCCTATTTGTTCAGGGACACAGTGCCCTTGAGGTTTCTTCTAAGTACTATAATCTTCTATAAGAAAGGCATTTTTTCGATTTTTGAAGCAAGTTGCTCCGTCATTGAACACCTAAAATGATTGGATTTAATTCAGCAATTTTTACAAAAGCACAAATGTAACTGTGCACTTGGGCTTTGCCTTATGTCCCTTTATCAGCATTAGGCATGTATTTACACTAGATATCATTTAAGACATTTCTTTTTTAATCTTCCTTCTTTACTATTCACTTAACACCTTAGCTTCCCATTTCCCTAAAGGCCATGACTCTATCTAAATTTACCTAAGTATTTGAAACAGGTAATCTCCATGAAGGGAAGGGATTGTGAACTGGATTGATCCAAGTGTTTCCTAAAGGGACTGAAAGAAATAAAAGTCATCTTTTAATAATTTTTTCTGAATAAAAATTGATTGAAGTTAAAGAGGTTTAATTTTGATGCTGGGAAAGGTGGTGCAACCTGTAATCCAAGATACATTACAGGCGAATGCCTGAGGATCACAAGTTCAAGGCCAGACAACACAATTTAGTGAGAGCATGTCTGGGTATATATCTCAGTGGTAGAATAACCTTATATTCAATTCCCAATATCAAACAAATACATACACACACACACACACACACACACACACACACACACACACATATAACTTTGAATACTTCATATTTAAAAAAATGTTTACTGATAATTTGAAGGATAGCATTTGAATCCTATATGTCCATTAAATCACATTTTCTTTCCACTGTTTTTGTTTTGTTTTGTTTTATTTTTGATACTGGTGATTGAACACAGTCACTCTATCGCTGAACTACATACCCTTCCCCACTTTTGTTTAATTTTGAAATAGGGCCTATCTAAATTGCTGAGGCTGGCCTTGAACTTGCAATCTTCCTGTAGATTCTCCTCCTTTAGCCTCCCCAGTTGCTGGAAATAAAGCAAGTGCCAAAATGGCCAGCTTCATATTCCATTTTATAATGGTTTACTGAAAATATCATCTTATTTTAAGAAGAATATTGCTAAGAGAGTAGATTCCAAGTGTTTTCACCAAAAAAAGTATATGAAGTAATGCATATGATAATTAGCTCAATTTAGCTATTCACAATATATACATATCTCAAAACATGTTGTATGTGATAAATATAAACTTTGATTTTCCAATTAAAACTAAATTTAAAAAAATTACTCAAGAAACAAAACATAATTCAGTATCTCCAAAAAATCTCAAACCACTTAGAATTTACATGTTTATATATCTATTTGTGTTTATAATATCCACACACGTATACATGTATAAACTACATTCTTAGTATAATTAAGAAATAAAGATTTAGTTTTATGCACTCCCTATACTGATGAATATGCAATTTAAAGAACTTGATGTGCAAATTTGTGACCTTAACCAATTTTTATACTCCTTTAAACTGTACTGTTTTCAAAAGTATAATTTAATCCATTCATATAACTATAATTTGACAGCTTCTGTACCTCTAACTAAACAATAAATGTTTCATGAAGTGAGATACATGCCTATACCACTAAAGCACTTTGTAAATCTATAAAGATTGTATTAAACTAAAATTTACCCAAGGTAAAATGACATAAAGTTGATACATATATCCTCCATTTTAATTTTGTTGTATTATTTCATTTTAGTTTTATATTTAGTTATATTTAGTTTTATATATATATATATATATATAGAGAGAGAGAGAGAGAGAGAGAGAGAGAGAGACAGAGAGAGAGAGAAATTATTAGACCTCAGAGCCCAACCTCTTATCTCTGGTTTATTTTCCTTTAGAGCAAAAACTATTGTATATAAGAAAACATTCATTTCTTTTTATCAGCTTTTTGTCAGAGAGATGATGTTGTCTAAACCCCAAGACAACCAAAGTTAGAATCAAAGAAATTGAAGTAGATGTACTTTATTTTAGACATTAAATAAAGTGTAGACTGGGCACAGTGACACACAACTATATTCCCATTGATTCAGGAGGCAAAGGGAGGAAGATTGTAAGTTCCAGGGCAGCTTCTGCAACTCAAGAAGGCCCTGTCTCAAACTAGAAAGGACAGTGGATGTAGTTCAGTGGTAGAGTGCCCCTGGATTCCATTCCTGGTAACAAAAAATTAATAATAATAATATTTAAAATAAAGTTTAGGGGACACAAGGAAGAATGTGCTGATCTTTCCATGCACAAGAGAATTTGTACTCTTTGGGACATTTGAGCTGGATTAATTATGAACATGAAAAGTATTTTATGTTAAAAATTAAACTAAACAATTATAACTTTTATTCAAAAATAGCATTAAACATTCTTACATAGTTTATGCATTACCCAGTACCTTCTTTCCTTCAACATTTAGTTAGAAAATCCTTTTTTAAGCTTAATATGTCAAATTACACTCAAAATGAAATCCCATCCTGTGCTGATAATGGATGTGTATAATAGCCTGAAAGAGCTTTAATGAAGTATAATTTCACTAGTGTGATGCAATAATACATAACCAATTTAATTTGAAACTAAGCCAAGTGGTGCAGTAATATATTTATACAACTAATATTGTTAAATTCTTAATTTTCATCCTCTCTTGATTTAAATTACAAGTTCCCTTAAAATGAAATCCACTTAGGAATACCCTAATGATTTTTTACTTTAGCTTTCCTATTGTGACAGCTTTTACAGTTTTCCCCATCATCTTTCCACTTAAATCCTCCATGGGACACTTGAAAAATTCATGTAGAAACAGCATGAACCCATGTAAAATTTTACAAATTAAACTTCTTAATTGATGATTTTTATAAATCATCTTAAAACATAAGAATTTGTATTGCACATATTACATATAATAAAAATACTCAGACATTACCAAACATATAATTTATGATTTTTTTTCAATATCTATTAAAATGTTTATTGCTAGTAAAGACACAATCCTCCATTAACATATATTTTTCTTTCAATTTTAGGGAGAAGTCTTAAGATTATGTTATTATTAATCTATTTGATCAATGTTCTTGCACATTCTAACAGCTCAGTAGTTATGTCAGTATTGGTGCTATAATCATTTGACTGACAGTTCTGTCTCCCAGAGCAATGTGGCTTTGTTATCCATGTCTTCATGGTACCCTATCTAATCCAAAATAAACTTGTCCTGATGATAATGTTCAGATAAAAAATTATCATTTTGAAAACAAAGTAAAGATTTAAGTACAAATTTCAGTCTGTTAACAAAAATAGAGACTACAGTATAAGTAGAGACTAACTATGAACCATCAGTATGACAGCATTTGTTGGTACTTTCAGAATATTCATTCCATTATTGACCATTGTGGTATAATCTCTGCTGAAAATAACACAAATCCTATATTGATAAAAGAAGGATTCAGCACCCTTAACAAAAAAAGTACTGTCTGATAATAATATGTATCTATTTTGCTGCTCCAGTATATATTATTTGGACTTGAACTTTATTTTGAATATGCTGCAAGGTTTAATTTGATCAATTTTAATTACACTAAAAAAGTAAAGCAAGACTGTTTGACACTGTTCTTTCTTTTTTTTTAACAGTGGCTAGCATTCAGAAACTTCCAGCAGCCTCTGTTCTAACAGACATCAACTTCCCAATGAAAGGACGGAAAGGAATGGTTGACTGGGCAAGAAATTCAGAAGATAGGGTAGTTATTCCAAAAAGTATTTTCACTCCTGTGTCTTCAAAAGGTAATCACTACATAATCTGAGTTTTGAACAAAACATTTCTGATGAAGTCATTTAATGAAACCCTAGGTGTAAACATTAAACAATTTTGACACAATTTGCAACCATGATTCCAATCTAATTTTGTAAATATAGGCAACTTACACTTGGCTTACAAATCTCTGAATTTACTGAAGGAAAGGATCCATTAAAGTGAGAGGAAAACATACAAGTACAAATTATTGCATTATGCATACAAACTCATTTCTACTTCTGCCTCATGTTAAAATTTGCTTTGGTTAGAAGATATTATTTTGGCACATAGAAACAAATTTAGGGGGAAAAATTAAGATTTAAGACCATTTTAAGTAGCCTTTAAAATTAATGGCTATCATCAAAAGTGACATTGTAGTCTTAATTGTTGCTTTGGAGACTTTGATCTTAAAACTAAATGCTACAAAAGAAAAATCAGCTCTTTTTCTCCAGGTCATTGGGTATTTAAACTTTTAAATGCAACTATAGCAGATTCTTGTCTCAGCCTCTACCAAAAACATGTCTTATAGTAGTGTAATTAATATGCAGAGTGTGTGCTCAAACTGCCCCTTGCTGAGTTAGAACACTTCTCAGTACCTAGCGGCATCTTTTTAACAGCTGTACTGGAATCCCCTTGGGATTAACAGATTAAAGTTTTATAAAACAGTATTTTTCTTGCTGTTTTCCTAATATTTTTAATTTTATTCTTTCTAGAATTAGATGAATCATCCGTATTTGTTCTTGGAGCAGTCCTATACAAAAACTTAGATCTCATTTTGCCCACTTTGAGGTAAGCTACAAATTAACACACTGTTGCAAACCTTATAAATTATTCTAAAATGTGATTATAGTTCATTCTGTGAAAATAGTCAAACAAGCCTTGGTAACACAAAGGGCTTTTTTGTAAATGAAATAGAAAATATCAGCTTAGCGAACAGGTTATTAACATATTATGCATTTCAAAACAACTAGGGAAGATAATTTTGGTGTCTTATTGTAGCCCTGCAATTTTTTGTACCTAATCATGACTTGCCTAAAGACTAAAGAGTGAAAAGAAAGAACTCAAGTCTCTATAATAGAATGGGTCATTGTAAAATTAATCTGTCTTCTTGCTTTATTTGTACTTAATGATACTGTTCATCAACTTTACGTGAAATTAAAGGAGTACTGGGATGACTGGGAAAACATGGTTTTAGTCTTCATTTGCACAAGATCTCAATTAGCTTCAAAATATATTTTCAATTACAGGCACATTAAGGGAAAATGCTATTGTTCAATTAGATAACAGTTTTGGAAGAAATCCATTGATTTTTTTCTGTCAGACATTTTAAAAAGCAAGTAGTAGGGGCTGGGGATGTGGCTCAAGTGGTAGTGCGCTCGCCTGGTATGCTTGCGGCCCAGGTTCGATCCTTAGCACCACATACCAACAAAGATGCTGTGTCCGCCGAGAACTAAAAAATAAATTTTAAAAATTCTCTCTCTCCTCTCTCACTCTCTCTTTAAAAAAAAAAAAAAAAAGCAAGTAGTAATTCAACTAACATTTATGTGTTCTGTTGTCTGTCTACTTTTCCAAATCTCACAGAAAACAAAATTCAGTGGACAATTCCTTGGACAGTGATCCTATTACTGACAATGATCTGTTTCCTCCACACCACCTCATTTTGGAGGATTGATACAAAGTTGTATTTTGGTTAAACACAGCCATAGTTGTGCTGAGATATCTCCCCACACTTTCATAAATAAAGCAAAGTTTTTAGGGAGGACAGCATATGAATGATGTGTACAGTTATGCCAGTGCTACAATGCATACTCTAATAAATAAAAACAATTAGAGTTCCATCCAGCAGCAAAAGGCCACCCAAGGAAGTGACAATGACTAGGCATGACTTTTGGAAAAAATCTCTGCATGAAGCACATGATTAATGCAAAAGGTGAATCATCCCAAGTCCTTATTGATGCAAACCTTTTTCTCCTTCAGCCATAGAGACAATCATGGGAAGTTACATTTTCTATAGTGTCCTCTGGCTGGAACTGGACTTTGTGAACTTGGATATATTTTAATTTGGTTGCATTTTGTTAATACAATATTTTCAAAATTAATAAGTTTACTCTCGACTTTGCTACTGGTTTTATTAAAATACATTGGTATATATAGTCACAGATCAAAATCTTTCATAGTTATAATGCTACCTTCCTTCTAAAAGGAAAAAGAGGAGATATGTTGGAAAGAAAAAGCTAGACCCTTATTTCCATAGGGAATTAATTTATGTAAGGTTTAATTTTTAAGAGTTCTAGACTAGACATAGTCTTAAAAATCAGGACTGATTAAAAGATTTCAATGTATCATGACAAGAGTTTTATAAACTTGTCCAGTCACCACACAATTCAATTCAATGGCCTTCATTTCAACTTAAAATAGAAGCACATTTATGTGTAACACAAACTCATAAACTCTTTGTTCCTGAGGGCAAGAGTAAATGCAAAATAATTATTCAGCATGAAATGTTTTTGATTACGAGTTTCCCTCTAGATATCCAACAAAGTTGCATAATTAGCTTTGTTCTGTTTATCATAGAATTCATTCACCTACACAAATGAAGTCAAATTATCCCACATTTTATGAATCCATGCAGTCAAGGAAATTGGAAATTGGAAATTTATCTAGGGACATCAGTCTTTTCTGTAAAAAGAAAAAAGAAACATTCAATTATTGGTTGCATTTTTTTAAAAATCATGGGAGGAATAGGTGTCACTTACAGTGTATGAATATGTTAATGGATCCATTGTGTATGTTTTAATGAATAGAGCAGAATAGTCTGGAAGAATAACTATCCAAATACCACCTGAGACACACAGGGAATAGACTCTTGGGCAAGTCACTGACATTTTTTCATGTGAAAATTTAACTTAAATGTTCTTCCCAACTTCAAAAAGTTTTAGGTTTGGTCTCTAGCCCTTAGATCAAAACACACACTATATATATATATATATATATATATATATATATATATACACATACTATGTATTTATATAAATA
Organism: Urocitellus parryii; assembly: GCF_045843805.1. Lineage (NCBI taxonomy): Eukaryota > Metazoa > Chordata > Mammalia > Rodentia > Sciuridae > Urocitellus > Urocitellus parryii. The sequence continues at coordinate 87,581,800 of NC_135538.1, read as the reverse complement.
TATAAATTAGTATATATATTTGTACCAATATATAAATATATAAAAATATTCATTTATTTATTATAATTATATATTTGTATAACTATGTAAATTAATATATATGTATGTTTATCCAACATATAAATATATAGTATATATAACATATGATATAATGTATATTATATATACTATATAGTATGTATAGTATATATTATTTATGGAACATATAAATATATAGTAAATATTAATATATTTATATACTAATTTATATAGTGCATATTTATATATTAGCATATATATTATATATTAGTATATATTCTATATTACATAATATAAAATATATACTATATATATCAGATTTCTTTTTTTCATATTTCCTTTTTTTTAATTGATTTTATTTTTCAAATACATGACAGCAGAATGCATTACAAATCTCATTACACATATAGAGCACAATTTTTCATATCTCTGTTTGTATATAAAGTATTTTCACACCAATTCATGTCTTCATATATGTACTTTGGATAATTATGTCCATCACATTCCACCATCATTTCTAACTCCCTGTCCCCTCCCTTTGCCTCCCACCCCTCTGCCCTATCTAGAGTTCATCTGTCCTCCCATGCTTCCCCTCCCAAAACATTTTTTGTGGGGTGGATTGGCTAACTTCACTTAGCATTACCTTCTCCAACTCTCTCCATTTACCTCCAAATGCCATGATTTTATTCTCTTTTATTGCTGAATAATATTCCATTGTGTATATATGCCACACTTTGTTTATCCATTCATCTAGTGGAGGGTATCTAGGTTGGTTCCACACTTTAGCTATTGTGAATTGTGCTGCTATAAACATTGATGTGGCTGTGTCCATGCAGTATGATGTTTTTAAATCCTTTGGTAGACTGAGAAGATAGATAACTAGATCAAATGGTGGTTTCATTCCCAGTTTTCCAAGGAATCTCCATACTGCTTTCCATATTGGCTGCACCAATTTGCAGTCCCACCAGCAATGTATGAGTGTCTCTTTTTCTACATGTTCTTAGTTTGAAGTACTTTGTAACCTCTGTATAAGAGGATTGACTTATTTCACTTAGCATTATATTCTTCAGCTCCATTCATTTACCTACAAATGCATGATTTTATTCTCTTTTAATGCTGAATAATATTCAATTCTGTATATATACCAGGTTTTCTTTATCCATTCATCTACTGAAGGGCATCTAGGTTGGTTCCACAGTTTAGTTATTGTGAATTGTACTGCCATAAACATTGATGTAGCTGTGTCCCTGTAGTATTCTGTTTTTAAGTCCTTTGGGTATAGATCAAGGAGAGGAATAGCTGGGTCAAATGGTGGTTCCATTCCCAGTTTTCCAAGGATTCTCCATACTGTTTTTTATATTGGCTGCACCAATTTTCAGTCCCACCAGCAAAGTTTGAGTGTGCCTTTTCCCCACATCCTTGCCAACACTTATTTTTGTTTGTATTCATAATAGATACCATTCTGACTGGAGTGAGATGAAATCTTAGAGTGGTTTTGATATGCTTTTCTCTAATTGCTAAAGATGTTGAACATTTTTTCATATATTTGTTGATTGATTGTATATCTTCTTCTGAGAAGGGTCTGTTCAGTTCCTTGGCCCATTTATTGATTGGATTATTATTATTATTTTTTGGTGTTAAGATTTTTAAGTGCTTTATATATCCTAGAGATTAGTGCCCCATCTGATGTGCTTGTAATAAAGGTTTGCTCCCATTCTGTAGGCTCTCTATTCACCTCACTGATTGTTTCTTTTGCTGAGAAGAAGCTTTTTAATTTGAATCCATCCCATTTATTGATTCTTGGCTTTAATTCTTGCACTATAGGAGTCTTATTAAGGAATTTGGGGCCTAATCCAACATGATGAAGATTTGGGCCTACTTTTTCTTCCATTGGGCACAAGGTCTCTGGTTGAATTCCTAGGTCCTTAATCTACTTTGAGTTGAGTTCTGTACACAGTGAGAGGTAGGGGTTTAATTTCATTTTTTTGCTTATGGATTTCCAAAATGAATATATTTTTCTTAAAGATTTTGATGAAGTCTCCCAGTTCCCAGAATATTTGAAATCATCAATTTTATTTTTGCTTCATTTAAATTGGGGATGTCATTTAAAGCAATTATGAAAATACTTAATTTTGAAGCTATATGAATGATACATCTAAAATGGAAAAATATTGCAGAAATTTTAATAACTTTCATTAAACCATAGACATAGTTTTACATATTTTATGTGGCTACCCTTTATATGTGCCCCTAATTCTGCTGTTTCCTCCACTAAAATTTTTCCTGGAATATCACATTACACTTTTTTTATTATGGTAAAAACATAACAGAACTTACCATCTTGACTACTTTTAAGTGTGCAGTACAGTAGTTATCTATGTACACTTGTGTAACAGTTGTCTAGAACTTTTTCACCTTGCCAAATTGAAGTGCTATTCCACCAAAAGACAACTTTTATTCTCCACTCCCTCCAACCCTTGGCCACCACCATCTACTTTCTTTTTGTAAGTGTTCGACCACCCTAGATCTCATATTCGTGGAATCATGTAGCATTTGTCCTTTTTGTTTTGTAATTCATTTATTTCAACAAGCATGATGTCCTTCAGGTTTGTCCATGTGGTAGCATGTGACCAGATTTCCTTCTATCCAAGGCTGAATATTATATATATATATATATATATATATATATATATATATATATATATATATACCAACTTTTGGCAATTATGGATAATACTTGATGAACAGGCATGCAAATATTTCTTGAGGGTCTTAATTTTATTTATTTTGAATATATACCCAGAAGTGGGATTATTGAATCATATGGTAATTCTACTTTTTACTTCTTCTCAGAAACTTCCAATACTGTACTCCAAAAAGTCTGCAACATTTTACATCATCATCAACATTATACATGAATTCAAATTCTTACCAACACTTGTTATTTTGTTTTCCGTTTTTAATAGTAACTATCCTAATGGTTGTGAGATGATATATATTATGGTTTTGATTTGCATTTCTCTGACGATTAGTGATATTGAATATTTTTTCATGTGCTTGTTGCCCATCTGTATAACTTCTTTGTAGAAATAACTATTCAAATATTTTGTCCATATTTTAATCAGATTATTTGAGGGTTTGGGCTATTGTTGAGTTATAAGAGTTGTTTTTGTATTCTGGATATGACCCATTGTCAGATATGTGGCTTAAATATATTTTCTCTCATTCTCTAAGTTAGTCTTTTACGCTATTATTTTCTTTTCTGAACAAAATTTTTTTTAAGTTCAATATAATTCATTTGTCTTATCTTTTATTTCGTATATTCTTGGTGTCATTGTCAAGTAATTGTCAAATCCAATGTCATGAACCTTTTTTACCCTTTTTTATTTTATTTATTTATTTATTTTGTGTATGTGTGTGTGTGTGTAGGGGTTTTATTATTTTTAGGTTTTACATTTTGGCCTTTATCTTAGTACTGCTTTTGCTGCACCTCTTAAGCTTGGTATGTTGTAGTTTTACCTTCATTTGTAGCAAGGCATTTTTTGATATCTGTGATTTCTTTCTCAACACATAACTTGGTCAAGAGTTGTGTTAACTTTCATATATTTGCAAAATATCCTGTTTTCCTTTTGCTGTTGATTTCTAGTGTTGTTCTACTGTATTTAGAAAAGATACTCGTTATAATTTCAGTCATCTTCAGTTTAATAAGACTATTTTTATGGGTGATATACTCTGGAGAATATCCAGTGTGTCCTTGAGAAGAAACTGTGTTCTGCTGTCATTGTATGTAGGTATGTTAGGTCCTTCTACAGTGCTACTCATGGCCCATTTTCTTTTTTAATCTTCTGTTTAATTGATCTATACATTATTGGAAGAGTTGAAATCTAGGATTATTATTTATTTCTCACTTTAATTTGTCAGTGTTTTCTTCATATATTTGTGTGCTTATACACTTAGATTGGCACATCTTCCTGGCAAATTGATCATTTTATCATTACATTATTTTTTTTATCCTTTGTGACAGTTTTTGACCTAACTTCTATTATGACCAAGTATAGCCCAACCCTACTCTTTCAGTTACCATTTACATGAAATATTTTCCAATCCTTCGCTTTATGTATGTTGGTATAGCTAAAGTAAGTCTCTTATAGTCAGCTGCTTTGAAATTTTAATCATTTATTAATTCTCTTTGATATATGGTTTGTGTGCCCTAAACATCTTAAGATTGCAAAGACTATGCAGAATCAGTTGAATCTCCTTTCAATGGATGACTTTACACATTTTTAAATGTTTTAGATATCAAGTAGTACAAATCTCAAGGACAGGGAAGAATTTTATTACTTTAGTCATGAAATCCATTTGGCTATAAGATCTGCTTTCCTAGCTATGAATATAAAGGCATACGCAGCCAGGAAGCATTAGTAGATCACAAAGCCTGACATGGCATATCAGAAGCCAGATATTCACTTATGCAAATTATAATAAATTGATGGAATAATTTGAAGAAATTTTGTACAGTATACACTTTTTTTTTAGAAAAAGGGAGCCACTGCATAATATAAATTTCAATACCATGATATTGGCATTACATATTAAGCCAACATGGTAAAAATTTCTATGTTTTGTTCAGAATGTGTTTGTATTTAATAAAACATTCAAACATGTTTTGAACACTAAAATGTGCCAAGCATAAGGCAAATGAGTATACATAAATGTAGACCCTGTTCTCACCACTCTTAAGAGTTTACCCTTGTGGAAAAAGACATGTATAGAACCAATGGGTGCTGTGATAGAATTTGGTATATGTTACTGTGCTGTGGCAAAAGGTAAGGGGTACCTATACAAATCAGATAAGTACACCTGAATGCATAAATAGATTGTCATGTATAGTTTCCCTATTAAATTCTAACAACACAACTAGCAAAACCATGACATATACTAGGGACCTTCTCCAACAGGCCAGTTGTTGAGTAACTGATGAACCTGACCCCGTATAGTACTCTACATAGGGCTCCCCACTGCTCAGTGCCAAAACTCCCCATATTCCCAGAACACACAAAGAAGTTCATAAGTATCTTAACATAATTGCAAATTCTTAAATAGAATACACATGCTTACGTTTTCCAGTAATTTATCCATTTACGTAACTTGAAAAATAATACAAATACCTTTTTACTATAAAATTACCTAACATTAATTAAAATTGGCAGTCACTGGGTTTCATTTATAGCAAGGGAAAAAAAAGATTTTAAACAGAACCAGAGTAAGGGGGTAGATGGAATTTGAGTGGTGTGTCAATATTTTAGTTTTATATAACCAAACAAGAATTCAAACATACTCAGGCTAACCTGAATAAAGAATTAGCATCTGTGTGTTCAGTGCCCGATTTTTTCTTTGGGAGAAACCTGCAAAATTTTTCTGGTGGTAACACAGACATTCCCTGAACTCTTGCTATAGACATCTTGTCATTCTCCAAGAGGCCTGTCAACCCTGCTAATATGATCAATCACCCAGGATGGCCTTCCAGCTTTGTTAATTCCATTTATTTCCATCTGGTTTCCTAATTAATTTTACTCACAGACAAGATAATTTGGCAAAAGTAACTTGATATTTAGAGCTTAGTTTTATATTTTTCTCAACATAGCTTAGTGTTACATTTTTCTCAACATAGTTTACTTTACGGGACTGATTTAACATTAAATGAAACCAAGGACAGCTAACTGGCTATCTGTTTGTAACCACTTGCATCCCAAGAAAAGGAAAACATATTCATGACTTATGGATTTTTCCCTGTTTACTATTTGGTACACACCTTCTTGTGTTTGAATTTGTTATTTGACTAAATATATGAGAAACTGGGTTAAAAATGTTGTTCCACTCCAAGTATGCTTCCAGTTCCTCTACTACTAAATACAGTAAATTCCAAATTGTGGAATAGTTCAGCATAATTTTCTAGAAAGATATATTTTGTGTCAAATATGAATCCATTAGAGGAAACATCATCATAATGAATGTGAGGTTCAATATAACTTCTACTCTACCACATTAAAACTACAGTACTTTGATGATATGCCTGTTTTTAAAAACTGTGTTTTGTAAGTTTAAACATGCTTTTATCATAAGACCAAACAATTCCACTCCCAGAATTTACCCAAGACACATAAAAATAAAAGTCCTCACAGAGTGTGTATGACAATTATTTATAATAGCCATACAGGACTATTCATAAAAGTTAAAAACCAAAGTAGCCCAAAGTTCATTTAATTGATAAATATATAAATAAATTGTGGTACTTCCACAATTTGTACATTTATTTATATATGTACATTTATTTATATATGCACAATTTGTACATTTATTTATATATGTATATATATACTGATGGAATAAATTTATTCCATCAGTTTATTATAATTTGCACAATGTGGTACATTCCATGGAATATTACTTAACCATAACAAAGAACCAAAAAGTATGAATCTCAAAAATATTATGCTGAGTTGAACTAAGTAAAAAACAGTGTAGTATATGATTCTATTGAAATGAAATGCTAGAAAGGGTCAATTCATAATGACAGCCTGTCCATGGTTTCTGGGATCATGGAGAGGAGGGGACCAAGTCAAAGGAGATCAAGGAAATTATTTAGTGCAAGGAATTGGTTATCTGTTTTGATTGTTGTGGTGTTTACATGCTATTAATCTCCCCAAATAGTATCTGTCCTTTGAAAGAGCAGATGATTATTTCACATCTTCAAAGAGGGATGAATATACTTAATTTTTGTGTGTGTATGTATAAAAGTACAATCAAGTTTTTCAATCTTTAAACAATGGGTGATCTATAGCATTTTATAAATTTTAAATGAAAATTTTTAAGAACTAGGAAAATTTGGTTCAGTTATGTGATTCCATATAAAATCACTTTAATTTTTTTGTGAATGAACTGCACTTGGTATGGTATTTCAAAAAACATGTATGTTTCTTTGAGGACATTGAGATTAAGCAGCAGCCTGTAAATATTTGCTGAAATGAATGGGAGTGAGAATTTGCAACAACACTTATTTAAAGGCTGCTTCCTCTCACGTTGTTCCAAATTCCAAATTTTCATCTTAATGCATTTTGGAAGAATCCAAAAACTGCCAAGACGGCACTTTGAAAGAAGAGAATTTGGTCTCCTGAAGAATAAAACTGCTAGATCCTCCTTGAGATAATGAATTCTGTTCATTCAAAGATTGCCTGAAGGTGTGAGTTCACAGTCCATCTCTCTTCTGGGTGAATCAGGTTTAAGTAATTGGAAGCTTGTCAGTAGTGATGTTTTTTCATCTTTTCTGTATCTAAAATGGTAAAATGGTTCTTTTCCCCAAAATTTTCTAGGTTCAGATAGAGTTCGTTTATAACAGTAAATTGACTGTCTTTCCATGAATAACATCATATCTATGTTTCAACTTAGGATGTATTTAATGTCATCCCAACAGATATTGAGCTGTATGAATTATAGTTTTCACCCTTTCTTCTTTTAATCATAATTATTCTGTTTCAGAAATTATACTGTTGTTAATTCCAAAATCATCGTGGTCACAATAAGGCCTGAACCCAAAACAACTGACTCGTTTCTGGAGATAGAGCTAGCTCATTTGGCTAATGTAAGTACTATCTACTTGGCATTCAGTTGCTTTCAGAATTACCCTTTAAAGAAGATCAACAATAATTCCTTGAACCAATAGTGTCAGAACACGTTTTTTAAGCTTTTACAGTTGGAAATGTATTCATTTGTTATGATCACATATAAACAGGACACTATATTGTTCTATGTTTTTGTTTCTGATAAAGCACTCTTCAATTTATCCAAGATAAATTATTTTTCTGTGCATACATCTTTATCGAACTCTATGCTAGACCTGGGGAATAAGAATGTGAACAAAAGCTTAGTTCACTGTGTGATAGGAAACACTGGCACATAAATTCATGGATTTGAGTTACATGCAGAAACAGAACTTACAAAATTAGCACAAAGGAGATCAGTTGACTTGGGAAGGTGGAGTGAGTCAGGCAGCAGGTTTCAACATTTAAGTCCAGCATTGGGGAAGGGGCTTTATAACTTCCTGAGTGCCCCACTGGTCTAAACTTCAATCTTCCATCATCCCAGAATGACAAGCACCTTTCCTTAAGTCCATTCAACTGCAACTGAAATGCTTTAAATCATGCTCAGTTCTATATTGAAATTAATTTTTTTATCATTTATACATTCACTTTAAATACTTAAATGATTAATGGGTAAGGACAAGGAAGGTAATTCTTATCAAGATCTCCTCATAATACTTTCATACCTCCTGTATTAAAGTTATACAATCTTATCTTGTATGCATATATATTTTTATTATTTCTTGAAATGTTTTTATCAAGTTGACTTTAATATTAAAAAAAGAAGCAAAAAGTGATTAAGCCATTTCCCCAAGTTTATATAATTAGAGAATGACATAATAGAATTCATACTCACATCCTTTGGGCTACAAAACTTGTGTAATTTCTGCCATTGTATAATTTCTGATTTCCTCAAGAAATTAGCCTTAGTTTCATAGAAAATGATAATCATCTTCCCCGTGAACTGCTTTTTGCTAAGCTGCCTCAGGCTTCCTAGACTGTTTAATGAAAACTGCAAATCTTCCCTTAATAACTTTCAAATATCACAATTAATATTTGAAAAATTAGGTCTTTTGCTACTTTTGCCAAAATGTGACCATACTGGTTGTTTCTAATCTCAAGAATGTTTTTTTTCTTTAATATCTACTTCCTCATACCTTCCTATAGCTCTAATCTCATTACTCTCCTAAAAATTGGGAGATGCATTTGAACATTTGAACATGTGCTTTTGAATAGGGAGCTTATTTGTGTGTTCAAGATTGTCTATGAAAATGTCTATCACTTTGCCTGTTTTTATTGTCATGAAATGTCTCTACAGTTACAAGAATTGGTGTAAAATATTAAGAGATATTTAGTTTCCTATGAAAATTATAGAATTACAAAATTGAAGTAATACAGTGTCAGAACATAGGCCTTGTTCTTTATGCAGAAAATTTTCTGTAAGTGAATATTTGTAGGACTTTCCTAAATAAAGATGAAAACATTATTTAGAATTTGAAACCATGTTAGAGGAAAATTGTTTGAATTTTATATAACTTGAAAAATAGTAACCTCAAAAATAGTATTGATGCAATAGTTTCTACTTTAATTCAAGAAAACTATTTGTAAAGAATACATTTAAACTTGGACTCAAACTTTTATCTTTTGGTAATATATTTTGACAGCCAATTTATAAAAGAGGTAAACCATGTACTAAACATTATTTTTCAAATATGGGAAACAAATGTACAATCTGCAGATTTTATTAAGCACCAACTAGACACTGGAGTGGAGTGAAAGTCAGCATATAAGAAGGAGGAGATAATGATCATAAGGCACTTCGGATGAATTCTGTCTTAATATTTTGAGTAAGTGAATTGATCAGCCACCAAAAGAATATTCTCTCCACTCTAAAAGACCCAGATTTTTTTTAAAAATATATAGACAAATACCTTACAAAACGGAATGAGGAAACAAGAGGAAGAAAAAAAGTTTCTGCTGGAGAAAGAAAAAAAATGAAAGTGCTCTTACTTCAATTCCCCCTCACCTGCAGTGCTGCTCCACACCTGTGCTCAAAGGCCACCTGTGCTCAGAGACCACTGCAACTCCAGCCACACAAGGAGCTTTGCTGGGATCTCCTGGATTTTAAATGCACGGCACCACCTATACAGCATAGACAGCTCTTTATGCTTTACCATTTTAATTTCTAATGATAATTTCATCTGCAATTATATTCTTAACCAAATTAGATTTTCAAAAACACTGTATTGTTCACTGAAGTAAGGAATATGGGACTGACTCTTTCAGACATCTTAATATTTATTACCAGTCTTAAAAAGATATTTTCTACATACTAATATTAGTTTGATTTCATTGAAGTGGTCACTAAAAAAGCCTACACTGAAAGATAGCGATCTTAGCTAAAACATGAGGATTGAACTTGATGGAAACAAGCTCAATTTTTATCTATATTCATTGCCTTTGTAATTGGATATGATGTGTCTCTAATAATAAATATGTCTACTTTCACCTATTTTCTTATAATAAAACTATTTTCCATACTTTTCTGAGCTTAGGAAAAAATAACAGCTTACAAACTACATCTGTTTCATAGGATTTTCTATGTGAAGAAAAGGAAAAGTGGGAATTAAAAGTTATATAGTGAGTCTAGGGGAAAGCCTGTTAACATTTTCTAAATGAAATATGTTTTTTTCTAAAAAGCTTTTTATCAAATAGATTTTATAGTATGTTAAATATAATAAAGCCCTTGGGAAATGGTAGGAATAAGAAATATATAGAACCCTGCAGTTCCAAATTGCAGTTAGCAAAGCTAGCTGCAGTTTTAACCAGGTTTTAAGTCATTAATGAGTAAGACACTATTCTTACTTCAGGTTCTCAGTCTTATGTCTTCATTGTCATGACCATATAGACTCTGGATTTCTGTTGCTTCATGCTTAGTCATAGATAGCAATCATTTGCTTTTAAGAAATATTACTTTTTCCAGGAAAAGAATTTTGCATTTCATATTACTGAAGGGTTTTTCAGAGTAACACTTAAAATTATCAATTGGTAGAATCTACAACACATATGGAAAGTTAATAATTTTTTGAACATAGTTATTGAGAACTAAGTATAATAGGAAAGCTCTGTATGTACACACACACACACACACACACACACACACAGTGAGGATGCCCTGTGTCTGACAAGTCTGGACCTACTGTGTCTTTCCAGAATGGATAACATCCTTATATTTAAAGATGAGCTAAAATAATAGAAAATAAATGAATTTTAGTTATCTTCTGCTTTATCACCTTTGCAAGCCTGAAAATGCATTATTTTTTTCTAATAAGAGTTCTTCTGCATAGTTCCATTTTGAGTGGAAAGATGGAGTAGACTATGCTAGCCTGTAGTCTAAACTTGCCCCTTTTTTAAAAATTCCCCTCTGTGAAGCAACTCTAATGGTCTAAGTAGGGTGTTACTCCTGTCTTTCAGGGTTGAGGAAAAACCCATCAGATTTATTTGTATTTCTCAAACTGATCATGTGCACAAAAAAAAAATCTCATGGGAATTTTGCACTTGTGAGTTTTGTTTTCTTTGTCTTATTTGCTTACATACTAACAGGATCAAACTAACCAATTAAGAAATTTGACTTTTGTATGTGAACTAAAATTAACCATGATCCAAAGCCTGTGTAAATCATGGAGGAAAACAGAGTGGAGAGTGTATTTCTTGCTACTATTAGAGAAGCATGAGAAATGATATGAAGAAATCCCAGCATTCATCAGGAAGTGTGTTCATGAACATCAAATTCTAAAAGCTTAAAGAATTAAAAATCATTTGGCAAAACTTTAAAAGTCCAGTCTATGCATCAATAATTTTTACAAAGGGGTATTATTAGCAGTCCTTTGTTTTTTAAATTACTTTTGTGCCCTAGCTTTTGTCCATTTGGTAGAGCTTTCTGGTTTTCCTACTTAATACTCTTGGTGATTTTTATGGGAGTCTTGAAATGCTAACTAGACAAGGAGATTGATGGCTCTGCTAACAGATGAAATTGAGATGGAAATTATTTTCTAGCTACATTTTTTGTGTTTTATCATAAATTCCTAAACTGAGTAAGCATCTCCTCACCTCTCAAATTTGGTTTATTTTTATTCATTTTACATAATTGATATTCTCCAAAAAGACTTTCAAATAATTGTGCAGTCATAGGAGTAGGTGTTGACAAATTTTTCCAGTAAACAGTCAGATAGTAAATATTTTAGGCATCAGAGCCTAATAATTTGTCACATGTCCTCAACTATCTCTTGCAAGTAAAAGCAGCCAGAGACAGTATATAAACATATAGAAGTGGTTCTATCCCAGTAAAATTTTCTTTACAAATATAAGTGGCAGGTCAAAGTTAGTTCACAGGCTATAGTTAATCAGCCTCTCTATGGTATGCAGAATAATAGCCCCTTACAGATGTCCACATACTAACAACTCTCAGAACATGTGAATATATTACGTGTTCAAAAGGACTTTAGTATATTACATGTCAAAAGTGATGTTACTTGTGTATTACATGTCAAAAGGAACTCCTGTGTGATGTAAGGGTAAGCACTTTGAGATGGGGAAATTATTCCATATTATATATGTATGCCCAGTTTAAATAAACGAGCTATTAAAAGCATAGAATGTTGCCTAGTAGTGAACAAAAATGTGAAATGTAAGGATTCAACCAGCCTCAGCTGTCTTGTCCAGACAAGGAAAGGGGCCACAAACCAGGGGATACAGACATTCTTAAAAGCTGATAACAACCCCAGTTGGTCAACCAGGAAATGGGGAATGCAGTCCTTTAATCAGAAGGAACTGTAACCAAATTCATCTCCAGATTCTCAGAAAGAAATGAAGTTCTGCCAACACTTCAATTTCAACCTGGTGAAACCCTTAAGTAGAACTGAACTCTTAGTCTTTTGACCTATAGAAACTAAGAAATTTAAAAAAAAAAAGGGGGGGGAGCTGTACTGTGCTCCTATGATTGTGGTAATTTTTTTTTTAACAGCAGGAATAGAAAACTAAATACATCCTGAACTGGAGTAATACAAACAATTTTTTAGAAATTGAAAATATTATACAAATATACATTGATAGTATTGTTTTGAATCAGATGTACTATAATACTAATAATACATTATTCAATGAAAAGCAACTAGCAACTGGAAAGTATTTTGTCCTGAGTTTTATTAGTAGCACTTTAGAAACTTGATCACAATAGTGGACTATTGTAAAGGGAAATTGGAGAACATCATGCAATAGCATTGCCTAGGCAGCCAAAAGAAGGGCTGTGCAGAAGGAGGTGCTGGATGTCCTACAGAACCCTGATATCTGCACATATGTTGTGCTCCTGAAAAAACTTAGTGAAACTTCTCTTCAGTCAGCATGTAGACTATAGGAGTGAAAATCACCCTTGCCTGCCTTAGTATTTGCTATAAACTCATATGATTATTATTAGGACACATTATTAAACTTGAATATAAAGGGAAAGACCTAACTGGTATGCTACGTGGAATCTAGGGATTTGGTGTTAATTTATTAAAGCTATGCGCTACTTCGAATCATAGGAAATACTCAGACAGTTTTTTAAAAAGGCGTATTTTTTTTTTTTTTTTTGCTGAAAGATGCACTAGACCCTGTGTAATCATTGTTAGAAATGATGAAAGCATATAGGGATAATCCTTTCGAAGACATCAATGTTGAAGCAATGATTCTTTTTGAAGGATACACATTTTTAAAAGCTCCTGATTATGGTTCTACATTTTACTGCTTCTAACATGGCAAACAGTATTCTTTAGGTAATAATGAACAATCAGGCTAATGACAGGTCTCAGAAATTAGAGAAGCAGGCTGTTACCACATCCATAAAAATGGTGTCATCTGGTTAATGTGGTCTACTGAGTAACTGGATGGTAGAAGCTGAATTAACTATATGCTCTCTCCTCATGGTCCCATTAAATAGCCACCATCTTCCTAAGAAGAGTATTGTGACATGGGTATGACTCCTCCAGATAAAACAATATTCTGCATTTCTCTTTTCAGTCATTTTTAGATCATTGTCCTATAGCTAAATCAAGCTCTTTATTTTCCATAACCTTGGTTTAACTGGCTTGTAATGTGATGCTTCCTATACAATCCTCACAAGTCCATTCAAATATTCTATGCTTCCAAACTCCTAATAAGTAAGAATACATTATTACATCATCAATGAGGCCCATTTGACTTCAGATACAAGACAACTACCACCCCCAAAATAAAAAAAAATAATAATAATATATAGAAAGAGTAAGAGCTAGACTTAGCTCTTTTTAAGATTCATTGAAAATATTAAACCACCAACCTGGGAATGTGGCTCTGTGGTAGAATGCTAGCCTTCTACTTGGGTTGGATTCCTGGCACCACAAAACAAACAAACAAAAGCTATGCCAAGGACCACTATTTATCCTAACCTTGAGAATATGTTTGAAGAATATGCAACAATCACACTTTGAGCAACATCATCCCGTTGAGTGATGTATAATACTTTCAGGGACTTTGGGGCTATTTTTCTGTTAAAAGATATACTCCTGAAAGGGTTCCCTTTCTCTGATCAGCTTATAGTAGTAACATCTCATAGATTTGACTATAGAACAATTTACATTTACTAATGCCTTATTTGCATAGCAGGAATTCCTAAGATTTTTTTAAAATATGTCCTTTTTCAACTAATAGTAAAATTATAAACTGGATATGAATTCATCTTTTGTAGGTCTGGTTAATTTGTGCAATTGCATATAATACCAACAATTCAATTTTAGTGGGAATCAAAGTCAGAATAAGCTCAGCAAAATCTAGTTGGTTTGGGATTTTTGTTTGTTAGGTTGGTTGGTTGGTTGGTTGGCTGGTTGGTTGGTTTTGATTTTGGTTTTAATGCTGGGAATTAAACTTAGGTTCTTGCACATGCTAAGCACATATTGTACTGGTCATTTTTTTGTGTGTGATGCCTTGTTGTCTAAAATTTAGAAAATTAAGGAGAGATGGTATAGTGTCAGGTAAACAGTCCCTCTCTCGTCCATGCTCAAGAAATCAATGTACAATTCATTGGATGACGTGATAGAAAGAATCATCCTAGAACATCTGACTCAGAGCACTGGAAATGTTAAAATAGTTAAGATGAAATCATTGCCCTTCTTCATGTCCTGAGCCACTTTATCTATTTGCTTACTTTGTCTCTACAGGCAAGAGATTATTTTTATTTCAAGAGGACAGAAAAAACTTACAAAAAAGTTATGAACTTTCCAGATTAGTAATTTATTACAGTATTTGAGTATGACCAGTTTTAAAAGTTGAATAAAACAGAGTAAGCATGTTATTTCTTTTTTAATTTTACTTTTAATTGACAAACAAAAATTGTATTTATGGGGTACAAAGTGATGTATTGATATATGTTTATAATGTGCAATCATTAAATCAGGCTAATTAACAAAACCATCACCTCACAAAGTATAATTAAGATAGGAGTGATAAGCTTTAATAATCTATTGCACAGAATGGTGACTAAAGTAAAATATTAAAGCATTGTATATTTTAAAATTGTTAGATGTATAGATTTTAAACGTCTCTGACATGTTATTTCTTTTTCTTTTTACATCTTGAGCAATGATTCTCCTAACTTGATGTAGATAAAAAATTATTAACACACATCTCAAAATTCCTAGAACCAAGGAATCCAAGTTAAGTCAGCACCCTAGATGATTCTAGAGTAGGTCTAGGGAAAATGATTTGAACATTATGAAGAGAGCAAGTGTATGATTAAGATTAAAATAGCATGTGAATTTGAATTTATCCACATTTAAAAACACTGGGGAAAAACTTGAAGACACTTGGACCTTATTTACTTTTATTGTAATTTCTTTTTTTTCTTTAGTATAAGCAACTTCACTCAGATCTCTGCTCAAATTATTAAGGCTTAATAGTGATTCTTTCCCAGTATGCATCTGTTTCCCTGGTCTTTGCTGCTGACTGTGGTTGACTTTTTGTTATAGCACCTATTACCATCTAGCAGATTACATATTTGTCTGTTGTGTTTTTGTCACTCTCCTGCCCCTTCACTGTAATGACATCTATGAGGCAGGAACTTGGTTTTCTTCCACCGTGTATGAAAGTACCTTGAACGATACCTGGAATGTACTAGGTATTAACTAAAAAATTTTTGCATGCATGAATAAATAAATGGATGACCTTGTTTAAATCATCTTGCTAACTTTCTTCTACATTCTGTACATTGTGAGAGGTTTTTTGGTTTTTTTTGTTTGTTTGTTTTACTATAGTGAGGATAAAGTATTCCATGGGGGGGGGGGCAGTGAGAAGAAAGTTTTGAAAGAATAAAAGAAATTTAATTATG
Source organism: Urocitellus parryii (assembly GCF_045843805.1). Classification (NCBI taxonomy): domain Eukaryota; kingdom Metazoa; phylum Chordata; class Mammalia; order Rodentia; family Sciuridae; genus Urocitellus; species Urocitellus parryii. The sequence continues at coordinate 87,565,747 of NC_135538.1, read as the reverse complement.
AATATCATAGTAGAACATTTGAGAACTAGAGCTAAAAAGGATGTCCAAATCCCCTATTTTATATTAAGATAAGAAAACAAAAAGGGAAAAGAATCACCCATAGAAAGTCATTGACCAAAGCTGGGGCTACATTCTACTATTTAATAAATACAGTCCTTGATGTTGAAACATAGAAAGTAATAGAAAACAACAAAGATGCTTAAAAGTGGTGCATAGAACAACCTATGGTAACTGGATATTGTCATGGTGCATTTTCAAAATGATTATGAGGGTATGATTAAAATGTTTAACTCAAGCTAAACTGTACTATTTTGAGTAGAGCCAAGAGAGGCGGATTGTTTGATTTGCCAAAAAACGTGTTTGTCAAGAAGAGTATATCTTTCCCAAAAGTTTTCAAATACATGCAGTTTTAATACTTTCAAGTGTCAATTATATTGACAGCTTGATGAATTGATCTTCATTAGCCCATCTGTCTCATTTACCTGACAACTTCTGTTTTCTTAGTTTGACGTATTTCTTAAGTCGGCTTATAGAGGTGAAGTTCACAGCTTGCTGGATTCCCTCTAGCTCCCGTCAGTCCATTTTGTTACTGCTCTCCATGGGGCTCACCATTTCCTATTATTGATTTCCTGTAAATTCCTTATAACAGATATTGTAGAACAGTCCCTTTCAGAAAAGTATCTAAAATTTGTAACGTATTTTCCAAGTAGTTTCTTAGAAGAACCATTTAGCCAGTATATATGTATTTTCATAAGGTTAGAGTTCATTCATCATTAGTTTTTGCTTTATATTTTCCATTTCCAATTCTTATGAAGTAATTGGTCTTCCAGGAACTAAGATTTCTCTAATGTTTTGTCCTGCCTATTTGTCTAAACTTCAAATGTTTAACTTATAGACCTCATCTCATATCACAAGCCTGTGCATTGTGGTTATTCTAGGATAAATATCCACAGAGGAGTATCTGACTGTTTTATGCATCCCAGTATGTATACCCCAAGATTGAATGGTGCATTTGGAATGCATAATAACTCTCAGGTGAATGGAGTTTTTGAATTTTCATAAGAACAGGAAGAGAGAGAAGCATGCAATGGGTCAAGAAGTAAGGGGTAAAGAAGGTGAAGGAAAAAAATGAATGTTGACCAAGGTGTGGAATAAAAGAAGCATTTCTCATCTTTATGTTTTCATTTGAAATTTTTTAGGGGAATCAAAAGGAAAAGATATCCAAATTTTTAGTTTATATTATATTTATTTTCTAATGTTACTAGATTTTTGTTGTAACATGTTGTGAATAATACTTATAAAATAATAAGCATATAAGCAGTATCCAGAATTGTTTTATGTAGAGATTTATCTTAATCTCACTCTTAGATTAGCAAAATCAATGCATTAGATTCAGAGGTCTCTTATCTCAGGTTTCTCACCTACATTTGGTTTCTAAAGCCATGAAATGTGCACACCCATACCCTTCATCGTGGTATTCCAATGATATTGCTCTGGACCCTGTTGAATAAAAACCTTGATGGTTACAGCATAACATTATGATACAGTGTTTTAACTATGCTGAAAGTTTATCAAAAATTCACAAGCTATATTTAAAAATCCAGGTTAATCTAGATAATATCTCATAAAGTAGAAGAAAATACCAGTTTGAAGAACCATTCTCTCCTTCATCCCATGAACACAGGATCTGTGCCTTCTGGAAGAGCAGATAAAGACCCAAAGCATCCATGAAATACACTCAGACTAGCACAGACTCATTGTCTTTTATGCAAGAAACTATCACTACTGATGTTTCTATTTCCCTTGTGTTGTAACATAATCATTTCACGTGAGTTATCTACCTCTATAGGCCTGTGTCTTTCTTCAGGGAAGAGAATTTTTTTAATGTTCTAGGGGCATAGCATAGAAGTATGAGCATTTGACAGCCAAGAAATTTTGGATACATGGTCTTAGAAGAACCTGGAGAGTAGTTGTGGTACTACAATGTTGGAGTTAGTCAAAGGCATCAATTAAAATAGATAATAAATGAGACTGAGATGTGTTTTATAAAACTTAGATTAATAAGCTTACTTTTTATTTCTAACAAATTTTTAGAATGGATCCAGGCAATATCACTTAGAAACACACAGCAAAGATACCACCTAGATTTTTAGAGAGATTGCTTTTATCAGACACACTCCAGTAACTATCTGTTTATATGCAAAGTTGAAACCTAAGGGTTGGATGGTAGTTTGGTGGCACCAGTGGAGCAAGTCTATACCTGTAGAAGGGAGCCAGTGACCTTTTTGGAAACTGTTATTTTTAAATCGTGCTGGCCTGTTCATTACTTTTATCAACAATTTGGTTGGATGAGGACACAGATAATCATGTTTGCTTTTAATCCTGTAATGTCACAAAGCTTGGAAGCAATTATCACTGTGTGGGATGCCAAAATCAGAATTTTAAAAGCTCCCAAAAGACTGCTATGTATGAGTAATGCCTGCTAAGCTCAGGAAGCAAATACCAAATATCTTATGTGATCCTAGTTTGCATTGTTGGGAATATGGCATCTAAATTGGATAGGCAGTAGCACTGCTCTTCTCTGCATGGGTGGGCACAGAGGATGATTACCCTAAGTGAACTCTAAAAGTGTATGCTCCAGGAAATTAAGGGCATGGAAGATAAAAGAATTTGAACCAACAGAATATGTTTAATGGATAACAGAAGACTCTTCAGGGGTATGATAGAATTTGTACAAATCTGAGATTTTGCTTTAAGAAAAAATTAAGTTATTTTCAAGGTGGGGCAAAATAAAATCCAATCAATGTAAGCAAGTAGAGAGGAAAAAACACTTTTCCAAAAATCAGTATTCATCAATACACAACCCTAGACAAGTGTGGAAAACTCTCTATGTCATCCTGAAAGTGATGGTGGCTACTCAATATAAAATTATTCAACAGAATAAAAATCTAACACTTTTTTTCCTTAAAAATTCATTAAACATTATCTGATACAAATATTATCCCTTGATTAAGAGGACACTGAATGTCAACCAACTCTCTGGAAATGGAAAATTAATGCAATCACCTCTTTCTTAGAAGAAGCAATTAGAGGCTGAAAGGGAGGTGACGCTGATGAGTGCACACAGGTACAGGATGCATTCTTTAGCCTTCAGGGAAATGCAAATCAAAAGCACACTGGGGCAGGGGCAGTTGTGGCTCAGAGCACTTGCCTAGCATGTGTGAGGCACTGGGTTCTATTCTCAGTGCCACATATAAATAAATAAATAAATATCCACCAACATCTAAAAAAAATTAAGAAAACACACTGAGATTTCATCTTACTGCAGTCAAAATTGGTATCATCAAGAATAGAAGCACAATAAATGCTAATGAGGATTTACGGATAAAGAAAGCTTATACAATATTGATGGGATTGTAAATTAGTGAAGCTACCCTGGCCATCAGTATGGCAGTTCTTTAAAAACTTAAAAAATATAATTAACATATGACCCAACTATACCACTCCTCAGTATAGCCCTGAAGGAATTAAAGTCAGCATACCATAGAGATAACCTGCATTCCCATGTTTATCATAGCACAATTCACAATAGCCAAGTTATAAAATCAGCTCAGATGTCCACCAAAAGATAAATAGGAAAAGAAAATGTGGAATATAAACGTGATGGAATATTATTCAGCTACATAAAAATGAACAATATTCTGTCATTTTCAGGAAAATGTGTGGAACTAGAGATCATCATGTTAAGCAAAATAAGCCAGACTCAGAAATTCTGACAAATATCACACATTTTCTCTCATATGTGGAATATAGAAAATAAAAGATGATATGAAAGTAGAAAGGAAAGTATCATAGAAGAGAGAGGGAACAGGGGGAGGGGGAAAGTAGGGTAAAGGAAGGTAATGTGGGGTGAATATAACCAAAAATGTTATGGACCTATATTAATATGTCACAATGAAACCATTATTCCATATAATCAATATGCACTAATAAAAAATAAACTAAAAAAGGGGGATGTTTTCCTGTGATGTAAATATTATCAATACCTTGGTCTTCCTAAAGAAAATAACCCAGAAATTAATATTTTAGAGAAACAAATATGGAGTTAGAATCATCAAAATATGGTAGCTTCACTTTCAATTTTTAACAGAACTAAATACAGGTTATATTTGAAACAAATGTGTTATTTTCTTAGAATTTCACAAAGTGAGTCACCAAATCTGTGAGAAAGGAAATGCAAATTTCTCATGAAAAAAAATTGATGTAGAATCTTCAAAGTATCTTACCACAAGATAAGAAATCCACCATTCTATTTGAATTTCAACTAATCATTTCAAATAATGATATCAAATAATACTTTAATTTTTCATGTGTAATACTCACAATATATTTATTACTTCTCTGCTTATTTTTAGGGTACTTTGAATCCCTATTGTGTGTTATGGGATGACTCAAAAACGTAAGTGACAGATGTTTTCTTACATTATTTTGAACTAAATATTCAAAGCACATTAAATTATTTCAGCTGCCTGCTAGTTAACAGGAATGTGATAAGTCAGTAGGATGTGAGTTATACACAGAAAGAAAACATTCTCCTCTTTGAATCTGTAAGACAGCGTGATGAATGTGTGATGATGCCATTGGGTTACTTCTTAAGAAAGGATTGCATTACCTAATGAGTAAAGCACATTGCAATGTAAATTCATTGAGGGCTTTTTTAAAAGCTCTGAGATTTTAGAATTATAGAAGCTCAAATGGTATTTCAATATCTTGTCCTAGTAATTCAGCTTAGCACTGCAGAATAAAACAGCAATCTCTATGGTCATTTAGCTCAAACATTACTTGCATGACCTTGTGTCTATTATCAGAATAAAGCAATATTTATATGGTCCTTCCAAACTGTATTCTTATAAAAGCACTGAATGATATCATCTGATTTTTATTCATATGTTTTACAAATTCATGAAGACAAAAGAAAATAATTGTACTAAATAGAATGAGTACTTCTTTCATGATTTTTTAATTGTCAGTACAAGTAATTGCAATGTATCTGATCAAACTCATATTTATCTCGTTGATAATTCTAAGAGATTTTAATGTCTCAAAAAGCAGGAAAAAAAAAAAAACCATAGTTAAGTCTTAGACTTCAGTACCATACATATTTACTGTGGCTTCCAAATTCTTTTTGTCCTTTTCTGGGGGGAAGGTTTTGTTTATTTTGTTTTATTTTCTTTGCTTTTACAAGAAGAGGAGACAAGTATGAGTCAATCCCTAAGGTAAACACTACCATGTGTTTTATGTCAGAGAACCATGTTGTTGAGCTCTGTGTTTTCTAAGAATTTTCTCTGGAGTTCTTCCCCTGAGATTTGCTCTACATCTGAGGTTTGATGAAGTCACTTCCTCTCCCAGAGTCTAGAAGAGGAACATGCTTAGAATTTCTAGGAAAGGGGCAAACCCCCTGATACTCTTCTCAGTCCTGTCATACTGATATAATTTAAACTACAATTATCTTCATGGGGATGACAAGTCAATAATGTTAAGCAGTTTTTTTACTATAGGTTCTGGTGTCTTATGGATCCTCTTCTTCAGGAACCTAGTACCATAAAGAGATGCCCAACTTGCTCTGGTAGTAATATGAGCTGGTTGCCCTTACTGATGCCATGATTATCTTCTTTTTTGAAATCTCATAGAGAAATTTATGGTAGAAAAATGTTCCCAGGCTTTGCCATTTCTACCATTAGCTAGAGAAGACTGGTGGTATATTCTAAGATGCTTCTTGATGTGTTGTATAGCTGAGGGAAAAGTGAAATGCTACAAAAATCTAATTGAATATTTTCTGTGCAAGGAAAAACTCCTTATTATAGCTATTTTAATATCCATGAATAATAACTAACTTTGACTTAGTTTTGGTATCTTTTAGCAGGAAGAATGTGGTTGTATATTGATACAAACAGGGGAAAGTGTTAATTATTCCCAAAGTCCTTTAGGACTGTTCAAATGACACTATAAGAAGACCCAGTTGCCTGCTTCGCACCTTCTGTTAGTTTCTTTTCACAGACAGTGTAATATGTTAAATTTAATTTAAAAACTATTGGTGTTTGAGGTCAGTGTTATTCTTCAGAATCAACCACACTCATTTCCCCTCACCATGGTCTTATCCCTCTCAAAGAACATGTGTAGTTTTACAAAACTCAACTTTCCACTTGTCCTTGAAGAAAACTCACCTGGAAGAGGAGATGTATTTAGCTGTGTTTCAAAGTAGATAATTTCAAGAGATCAATGTAGTTAGTGTTTCCTTGATGTATCTGAAAACAATCAAAAAGCTCTCCTTTGTGACAAAACTTCTGTCCCATCTTGCTTTTTATCAGATTGTCTCATCATTCAAATTATTTTTCTGGGTGAGTTTTTCAACAGTGAAGGTTAAGGCAACTTTATTTCTTCTTTCACATCTGTTTTTCTGTTCCGATCATGTTTGGTATTAAACAGTATTGTAGATCCTTCAAATATAGTTAATAGTGGAGACATAATACTACTTTTTGAAAAATACAGACAAGAGTTGACTTAAATGATATCTTAAAGATCTCAATAATAAAGTTGAGATTCGAAATTGTGCTTTGATTTTAGTTTATTAAGTTTTCATCCTGTTTAATTTTTTAAATTAATTTTTAATAACAAAAGCAATTCATTCAAATATTTTACTTATAAAAGTTTAAAACCCACTGTTAAGGTAAAAAGATTAATTAATCATCACCACCTTGGATCTCTACACCCACCCATATCCCCAAAGTCACTCTTTCTTACATTTTATCATGAATAATTTCTGACATACATTAACACACTGAAATATATATGTAGTTATAGATATCAGCCAAATTTTTACATATATGTTATGTTACTTATAATATGCCTCAATTTTAAATTCAATATATGTTTTGGAAATTTTTATATTATATTATATATTTGCCTTTCCTTATTCCTGCTTCATCATATAGACATATCATAATTGATCTAGTATTCCCTAAACCAAGAGCTATTGAAGTGGTTTCTAATTCTTTTTTTTTCTGTAAACTGTGTTTCTGTGTTTCTCCTTGTACATTTCTCCTAAAGGATGTCTCTGGCCACTTAATCCATAGTTTTACTCTCTTGTTCTCTTCATATCACCCTGTTTTATTTTTCTTACAGCAGGTCTCCCTACTTTCTTATTTGTTTAGTTTCTGTCTCTGCCACTAGAAAACAAGCACCATAAGAGATATGCTTTAAGCTGGGAGTAGTGGCACACACCTGTAATCTTAGTGACTTGACAGGCTGAAGCAGAGGATCATGAGTTCAACACCAGCCTCAGCAACTTAGAAAGGCCACAAGCAACTTAGCAAGACTTCATCTCAAAATAAAATATAAAAACAGGGCTAGGGATGTGGCTCAGTGGTTAAGCACCCTGGGTTCAATCCCTGGTACAAAAAAAAAAAAAAAAAGAAGAAGAAGAAGAAGAAAGAGAAATGCTTTATGTTTCTTATCCACCATTGCACTTTTAATGCCTTTTAGAGTAGGATATTTTACACATCACATCTAACAAATACTTGTTAGCTAATTTTATGTACAAATGAAGGTTTACCAATTTCTCAAGTATTCGTCTTATTGAAGAATTAATACTCCCATTTCTGTTTTGTTTTATCAGTTGATAAATATTTCTAGAAATTATTACCCTAATATTTGAAGGGAGGATGCTATAACTTGTTACAGTACTGTTCCATTACAAATAATTTTATTTCTAACTGTAATCTTTTGCCACAATAATATCAAACAAAGGCATTTTATTTGAGTATCATAAAGCACAAGAATTTTAGACAATTTAAAAACATTTTGATTTGCTTTGGCTCACTAATTAACAGAACGACAAAAATACTTCATCACATGTGACCCATGAAACAAGTTGATAATAATTTCTTGTTTCAAAAAGAGTCTTATTTTAGTAGGAGGAATATTTCTTTTTAAAATTTATTTATTTATTCTAATTTGTTATATATGACAGCAGAATGCACTATAATTCATGATACACATATACAGCACCATTTTTCAGCTCTCTGGTTGTGCATGAAGTAGAGTCACACCATTCATATCTTCATACATATACTTAGGGTAATGATGTCCATCTCATTCCACCATCTTTCCTACCCTGCTGCCCTCTCCCTTCTTCCCTGCCCTTTGCCCTATCTAAAGTCCCTCCATTCCTCCCATGCCCCCCATCCTCATTATGGATCAGCATCCTCATATCAAAGAAAACATTTGGCATTTGTTTTGGGGGGATTGGCTTACTTCACTTAGAATTATATTTTTCAACTCCATCCATTTACCTGCAAATGCCATAATTGTATTCTCTTTCAAAGTTGAGTAATAGTCCGTTGTGTATATATAATCACAGTTTCTTTATCCATTCATCTACTGAAGGGCATCTGGGTTGGTTCCACAAGTTAGCTATTGTGAATAATGCTGCTATGTAAATCACATTGATGTGGCTGCGTCACTGTACTATGCTGTTTTTAAGTCCTTTGGCTATAAACTGAGGAGTGGGATAGCTGGGCTAAATGGTGGTTCCATTCCAAGTTTTCCAAGCCTTTTAAATTTTTTTTTTCTAAAATGGGTTACAGAGTTATTGCTTGACTGATTTATAATCGGCATGTTTTTTGAGTTGATCTGAATTTGAATTTAGAGTATTGGATTATATATCATGATTGCATTCCATTAAAAACCTATAATCCTTTCTTTAAATTATCCTGTAGTTTTTCTCTATGGAACCTCAATGTCATATATTTGATACTCTCAGGTCTGTGAAGGATCACATTTTTTTTTTCAAAAAATATTTTAGAGTTTTAATTGCTGGTGTTTTCATTGTGGTCATTGCTTAACTATTACAACACAGTTTTATCAATCTATTTGTTATTTGTCTACCAGAAGCTTTTAGGAACTGAACTTTCCCATTTTTCTACATTTCAAATTGATTTATTGCTGTTAAGAGTAATGATATTCATTATCTCAACCAATGCTAACATTGGCTTATTTTATCTCAAAAGTTAAATCACTAGATTGAAGTGATACATCTCCTTTCCTTCTGTTATCCTGATTTCTCCATACCCAGAACATCTTCCTCTACTTTTATCATTCACATTGGAAGACTGTATTTCATTTACCTCAAAATATAATACCTGGTAAATATAAAGCTAACACCCCACCCGAATCCCATCATCCTAGGAATATTGCTGTTTGCTTTGCTTTCTGGCTGATTGACATGCCTATGCATTAGATACACACACACACACACACACACACACACACGGAGAGATCTATTACCTCTTAGAAATTCTAAGCCATTATACCCAACTTCTCTATTAGATAGCCAACCTCTATCCTACAGGGAATAACCAAGTAAAGCATTTCTTTCATAAGACTGTTTAAACTAGGAAAAAGCAAATATGGATAGAAAGTAAAAAGCATAAGAAAGTGGTTTTGTTGGACACATTATACAATAGTTAATAAAGAAAATAGACTTATAACAACCAACCACCTAAAACAATAATGTAATGGTCTTATTGATTGAGAGGGTGGGTATGAAAGACTCTTATAGAGTTGCAGTTACCTATGGAGCCATTTTTGGTTTTTGTTTTGCATGGTTTTTTTTTGGGGGGGGGGAGACGGGGGATGAAGAAAGTCTATAGTCAAAATATTCAGCATATTTATATCATTATTCCAGTAAGTCACTATTTCTAGAATTTCCTGGTGATTCAATTAGCCAAAGACAGAATTTTAAAGCTATTTAACTTCAAGGAGGTTTATTATTTTTCCTGCACATATTGGTCTGCTAAAATATGTAAAAGTATAATTTAGGACATCATGATAGTTCACACTTTGGAAGTAAATCATATTTAAGGTATTCAGTTTCCAAATGAACTCATTGTGTAATTTCATCCAATATATGCCCTAGGTATCAACATGTTCAAATTTACTGGACAGTTCTTAAGACCATGTTGGCTTCTCTGTAGTTAGAATAGTAAGAAAAATAGTATTTTGGCTGGGCATGGTGGTACCTGCCAGTAATCCCAGCTGCTCTGCAGGGTGAGACAGGAGGATTTTGAGTTCAAAGCCAACCTCAGCAAAAGCAAGGCATTAAGCAACTTAGTGAGACCCTATATCTAAATAAAATTCAAAAATAGGACTGGGGATGTGGCTCTGTGGTTGAGTGCCTCTAAATTTAATCCTTAATATTCCCCCAAAATAATAACAATGCCCAATATTAGAAGATTTATTGGTTACTATTGATGTTTGCTATTGATAACACTTTTGTTTTTGCAAAACAACCATGCTTTTTTTCAGAAAATGCTGTAAAAAACAAAAATCTTAATTTTCCTTAAATATAACAGTAAAATGAAAGATTCCTTGGTAGAAAACTGAATAAAGTTTTATTTACTTTTTCCTTTTCTGCCATAGTATACTATGCCTTAGTTTTTGAAGTTTCATGATATTCGTTATTGCATGTTTTCTCATGAAGACATTATAATCCAAAATGACCTTTTTTTCTTTTTATCCCTTATGATATTTCATAAAATTTTAAAATGTTTTATGTTACATTGCAAATTTTGTGACATTGAATGTTAAGTGCCCAGTCTCCTAAAGGAGCATTTCTAAATTTGTTAGTGTACAAATAACCACTTTTAAATGATAAAGTTTACCTAAGTGCTTGTAATATTATTTACAACCCATTATGTCCATTAGGGCAAGCTATAAAATTCAAGAAACACTGCATAATTCCGTCAACATGAATATGGAGGGCAAACATTGGGAGTAAAATGGTGACATGTGCTCTTTATTGTAACCCTTGCCTCAACCCCCTAATGTAGGGATTGGCAAGCTATAGCCTGAGGCACAAGTTCAGACTACTGGCTGTTTTGTAAATAAAGTTCTATCAGACATAGTCATGCCTGGTTATGTGTTGTCTGTGTCTACTTTTGTGCAAGAACTGCAGAAGTGACTCACAACAGAAATGACAATACTCACAAATCCTAAAATATTTACTATCAAGTCTTTTATAGAAAAAATAATTGTCAACCCCTGCCCAAACAGTGCTTTCCAGCAGTTTTCCAGTCTTGGCACAAAGAAAATATTGATTAGCTATCACATTGGGGTAAATGAAGGAAGATGTTTGCAAGCAGGGTCAGGATAGGGTGGAGAAAATTGATCCATTCATTCTGAAAAAAATCTCAACCACCATTTTTTTTTCCCAAATATAGTTTCATCCATAATCTGTCTCCTCTTCATCTGGAGCTCTGACAAAGAACTTTTTCCTGTATTCCTTCATCTCATAAACTCTCTTCCATATTTTTTCTTTTGCTGCTATGGTTTGGAAATGGTTTGAGTATGTCCTGCAAAGATTCATGTGTTGAAATTTAATCCCTATTGTAAAGTATAAAGAGAGTAGAAACCAATCTCACTATGGTGATTAAAAGTAGAAACTTTGGGATGTAATTAGGATTAAATAAGGTCATCAGGGTTGAGCCCCCATGATTGAATGCTCTTAGCTTTGTAAGAAGAAAGCAGCCAAACAGAGGACAGAAAAACAAACACACACTTACACTGTCTCTTGTCTTATGATGCCCTGTGCCACCTTAGGGACTCTGTTAGCCATAAGACCATTACCAGATTCAGTTCCATAACCCTGTACCTCCAGAACTGTGAGCCACAATAAATTTAATTTATTTATAAAGTAACCCAGGCTCAGATGTTTTGTTATAGTAATGCATAAGAAACTAATAGACCCCCTCAAATATGCATTTCAGTGTATCATCCAGTTCACTAATTCTCTCATCAGTGTTGTCTAATCTGTTATTTGATTATGCATAGTTTTAAATTTGTAGCTGTCATTTTTTTCATTTGTAAAATTTGCATTTGATATAATTTTTATCTGCTCCATTATTTTTCAGAGTGTTCTAGTCCATGAAGTTATTTTTAAGTTTTTGTTTTATTTCTTCTATCTAGTAAACACAACTGTTTTATAATCTATGACTGATAATTCTTACAGTTGAACTATTCATGGGTTCATCTCTACTCTCTTCTGTTTCCTCTAATCCTTACTCAGATTACTTTATTTCCTAGTATGCTAGGTTATGCCATATTAAACACCCCTAAAAATTATTGGAAAGACTATTTTGAAGTCAAGAATAAAAGCACATTTATCCGAAGATAATTTGCATTTTTCTCTACTTAATGCTTGGTAATATTTTTGTAACTGAGGATCACTTAAATTGAATTGAGTCCAGAGGCTCCTTGGACCACTTGGGTGTTGTGAACACAGACTGCAAATTCACATGAGGGATGGATAATTTTAATTTTTTCCCCAAATATATTTCAAAACTTCTAATAGTATTTAAATGAGAAGATTAATATAAAAATATCTTATTGCTGGAAATAGGAAATCTAAATCAGTATCTCCTCTCACATATAATTCTTAAATGATAGACAAATGTCCCACAGCATGCATATAAGGAAATGCAACCCTAAAGAGCTCTAAGTGTACACCTTCCACAAAACTAATATCTTCTTCCTTATGGTACAATTTTATATTTTCCTATAAACTTCAGTATTTGAAGAGTGTAAGTATGTCACATTCATGTTTGTAAATTCTACTGAAGAATTCAGAATACTATTCTATAGATTCATTAATTAATCTTACAAGTCTTTCTTGAAAATTTGTGATTTGTTTTGCTGTTCAAGGGCTTGACATATGTATCAGAGAACAGATAAAAAAAAAAAACACCTGCCTTATTAGTTTTATATGGGGGAAGGGTTTTGGGAAGCAATGACAACGTAAGATATATGAAAACCTAGTGTATTAAAAGATAAAATTTTTATGAGTGGATGAATCAAGATAAGAAGAATAAGGGATGCCACTTATATCAATTGATTTATTTCCATTCCTTAGATGGACTTATTCCAAGATGCCATCATTCATTTATAAAATTAATGTTCATCTAGCAGTTCTGCAAATGGGCAGGATATCACTTCAGGAACCCATCTGGCTTTCATGAGTCCACTGAGAGCTACATTTTATTTTAGAGTTCTCTTGTGTTCCATGACCTTCCCTCAGGTGGCCTTCTATCTTCTGTCTGCAGTCTGAATGTCTTTACCCCAACCCTACAGTGGTCATTATCCCAACTGTTTAGTTACATTATATAATGCCGGAGAGGTGTAGACATAAATTATGAAATGAAAGGTACATATTTTATGAAGTAAGTCAAAACAGTCAAGAATTCTGGTCAATATGCTTATTTGTATGAAAGAATTTTTTAAAATCAGGAATCCATGTGTGTTAGTTAAAACTAAACAAAATAGTAAAGGAGATGTGTCTACTCTTTAATATCAGTTTTTAAGCAGGTTATTAAAATTCATGAACAAAAACTCTTTGCCTTATTCATAGTTATTTCTAAATTCAAAAATATAACCAATGACATCTAGATAATATTTTTCTATAGTCAATTATTTACCATATGAATAATGATCTGGAAAAGCCACAGTATTTTAAATGAATAATATTGTTCAATATTCCTTTCTATTGTTTAGTGAAAATTGTATAGGAAATCGAGGTTCCCAATTTTCCAGTTAAGTTTGTCTATGTATTTGAGGTTATGTAACTGAAAATTAGTTACATTTTTGAATCAATATTATGCAAAACTATAACTAAAATAGCTAGAATACGTCTAATTCCATTAAGTTCTATATTACTTTAAAAATCAAAGAGATCATAACATTGCCTATTACATAGGTGGCTGTGAGGATCACCTGAAAAAAAGTCTTCTAACAACGTTGACCCACTAACTAAAATATGTCAGGTGCTCAATAAAGGTCTAGGGTATGCTCAAGTTGTCTGGTTCATTGGCTGGTTAGTGGGATGATCTAACAAAGAGAATAGCTGTTTATATTATTTGAACAATGGGTTTCGTGTTTCTGAAAAAGTTATATTTTAAAGGTGCCATATATTTTTGGAAGAATTTCAAGAATAGGAAGGGGAAAACCATAACCCAGGGAACGTAAAGATAAGAAATGCAGCCAGGTGCCACAAAAACTCTCATCAGAGTCTGCACTGTGTGAAACAGATTTTGTGCATATTGCCCCAAATACCTGCTTACTTCCTCTTATCCTCAGAAAGTCACTGAGGTCAGTTCCAAAGTATTTACTTAAACAAAATGTTTTAGAAATCAATAATAGCAAAACTGGGAACTCCTCCAATATTTGTCACCAATTTATACTGCTCTTAGGGTCCCTGGGATGATTCCAAGAGGCTCTTTTGACAAGATTTTTTAAATTATGTTGTTAAAAATTAATGGAGGTAGTATTAATAGGAGCAACCTAGAGATGACTGGTAAAGGATAGGCCCCTGGTGTACCTTTCTTAATTTACTAATGTCTGTGGTTCTATTTCAAAAAGACACAGGCTTTAATGTGTTGATACTTCATGTTAGATAATTTTAGAATTATATGTTTTTAATCTTTGAATGACTCAAGCTAAAATTTCCCCTACTTATATATTTTATAAATAACAGACTGGACATTTTCCTTAATATTTAATTTGCTATTTTCCTTTCTTAATTTAAGCCTCAGAATTGCCTACCTGTACTATAGTTAATAACTTTTTTATAAGTTTCATATAACATAAACACTCAGTAATTAATACTACCTAATATTTCTCCTTAGATATTATTAACCAACTGTGGTTCATTTTCTGTTACTATAATGAAAGACTTCAGTCTAGGAACTTATAAAGAAAGGAGGTTTATTTAGCTCAAAGTTTTGGTGTCTGAACATCTAAATAACATAGAGTTGATGATACCGCCAGTTAAAGATGAGTTCTGCTTCCTCGCATGTTCAAGTTTGAACATTAGAGAAGCACACTAAGGCAAGCATTATTAAAGCAGGGTTTATTTAAAAGGGGGTAACATAGAATTCTCCCAGGAGGGAGAAGGGGGCCATCGCTGGTATCCTGGTATCCCCAGAAGCGAGGTGTTCTGCCCTTTTTAAATATCCTAGGCTTCCTTTGCTCTCCTGCCTCTTCCCCTTATCTTTCTCCTTCCTCCTGACATGACTAGTCCCAGGAATGCTCTGTGGGATGGCCAAAAGGTAGGAAACAGGTGGGCTGAAGAGGAAAGGGCAGGATGGAGCAGCCCTGGACACATTAATTAACAACTTTATAGCTCCCTGTAGGGAGGGGCAATTCCTGGGACAGGTTACCTTAGCAACAGGTTGGAGCAGGGGCGGGTTCTTGATAAGGGTGGAGGAAGGGCTCTGAAGGAATTAACATTTCAGTCCCTCAGGGGACAGTCTCCAACTTCCCTGGATTCACTCAAAATTAGCCTGACTCAATCTGACCTGACTCGATTTACCTATCTATACTGACTGCCTGTCTAATTCTGGTTTCATTGGTTCTGGCAAGTGCTTCATAGCAAATGCCCTTATATGTAATGTAGCGGAAAAGAAGAAATCATATGGTAAGAGACAAAGCCAAAGAAAACTGAGGTCCCATAAGGAAATCTACATTAGTCTCTTCCATGGGCAGACTTCCAATGACCTAATGACCTTCCACTAGGCCACACTTTTTAAAGATCTAACACATGTTAACATCACCACACTGGGGGAAAAAGCTTCCCACACATTAACCTTGGAGAAAACGTTAAAATCATATCCACAACATAGCACTACTTAATCCATTATGTATTTGTAAATAGCTCCTAAAATCACTACTAAAATTCTTCTCTAAATTGTTCAAAATATAGAGTTGAACGAACATTAGTAAATAATAGGTCAACACAAAGAAAATTATTTTAGTGTTTGGTTAAAAATTACATATGTTCTAGGTTCAACTTTGGAGGCTACTGAGGAGAAGTAATATGATAAGAATGCACATATGATAATGATTTTGGTTGAAAATTAAAGTCTTCTGTTTAATCATTTTCATTTGTTTGAAAAAGCAGACATAAGTAATTATACCTGATGGTTATAAATCAGTAACAATATTTTGCAGATTATATTTGGAATCAAACTGACTTCTTATTGCAAATGACATTTTGCAAAATTTGAAAATAAAAGAAGGTATTAAAATATATGCAGTCATGGTCTAAATAGGAAGGTAATTTGGAAATATACACTTAAAAATATATTAATATCCCCAATATAATAGTGAAAAACTATATTGCCAATGCACAACATATAAAAGGCTGTGCATCCAATGCTTTTACAAACAGCTGGTGGTGTTGTGATACTGCTTTTGGATGCAATTAGTAGAATTGTATTTTTGACGAGAACTGGGCAAATTCCTTTTCTCTGAATTTTCACCCAAATCAACACTATACTAAGATGGTATACTTGATAGGCTAACTCGAAGTGGATGCTACTATTTCCTGTCACTTGCAGATTGTAGTTATGATCTTTTAAAGTGAGGTTGTGTTTTCTAGGTTTTATGAAACTGTACTTGAGATTATAGCTAAGGACTTGAAATTGGCTACAGGGTTATTTGGTTGTTATTGTTGCTTGGTTGGTTGTTCATTCAATTTTCTTGGAGAGTGAGAAGAGAGGAAAAAAAAGACTCATTAAAGAAAGTTTTCTACACATGTGTATTTTTATCTATTTCAACTATCACAGTGGCAATAGCCCAGAAAATGCTAAATGTAGATACCTGTGTACTTGAAATATACATTCAATTAAGCTGACTCTGAAATTTAATCAGTCCACAAGATTTAAAAAAAAAATGTAGTCTAGTCTGCAAAGGATTCCTTTGCACATAGCTTAAGCTATGTTATTAGACACATAATTGAAACTATATAATATGAAGTCTCAGAATTCAGTGCAGTAAAATACTACTTAATCAAAGACTACAACTAGTCAGCTTCCCACCTGGAAGCACAAACATGTTGAATCCTATACTGTATGTAACTTGAGTCTAAACTACAACTAGATTTCCAAAAAGGACCATCCATATCCACTACCTACAAAGGGAATTTTATGTATTTTCTTTCATTTGTGTTAACTTCAAGTCTCCTGACAAGATAGGTGAAACTTAGAGAGTTTAACATTATTGTTCTAAAGTCATTACTGTCCATATCATGTAATCTAGAAATGTGTGGAAAACAGAAAAATAACTGGTTATCCAGGTGTGAATTCTAAACTGATTTGGTACTATGGTTTGAATGTTTGTGTACCCCTAAACTGATTTGGTACTATGATTTGAATGTTTGTGGGGCATCCGGGTATTGATTGGGTCAAGGTATTAGTGTTCTCATAAGAAAAGTGCCAAGAGGGGCTTTCTTGCCTCTTATACCATATAAGGACACATAGAAAGGAACTCTCACCAGTCCCTGAATCTGCTGGCAGCTTGATTTTGAACTTTCCAACCTCCAGAATGATAAGCAATAAATTTCTATTGTTCATAAATTACCCAGAGTAAGGCATCTTGTGAGAGCAGCCCAAATGAGCTAAGGCAGTTGGAAAGTCAGAAGAAGTTCTTTATGCAAAAGTTATAAGTAGACGAAAATGGAAAAATAGTCCATAGAGAGCTAGCCAGTACTGCAGCTAACCGAAACATAATACCTTTGTTTGAAAAGATCTCAGGCTACTCATGCACCTGTGTTACAGATGAGCAACTATCCTTTTAATAATCATTTTAATTAAAAGAAAATTTATGCCTCAGCTCAATATAATTTCTATGTTGCTAAGAGCTTTCAGCCTGACCTAAGTACAAATCACAAGCCGTGGCAATGTATGCTCTCTTTCAAAAGCTAAGCACACAAAAAATTCACCTTCTATAGATTCAGGCACACAAAACTTAGTAGATGGTCTTGAGTGATATTGGCTCTCCCAGGGAAGCCTCTTCTCATCTTTGGATCCCTTACTATGTGACCCCATTTTATTTTTTCTAACACCTACACATAATACTTAGAGCAGATTATGTATTTAATAAATACTTGCTAAATTAAAATTTAATGAATTGTTCAATTTTATAACAAATTTGCACAGTGACTTCCTTGTCTATATGAACATACTTGTTTCACTAAAAAAGTGGTAAGTTTTGTGGATAGATAAAAAAAAAAAAGAATACAATACTATTTCAAAGTTGATAGGTCATCTAGTTCAATATATGTGTGTGGTATAGCCATCTTATGTTTTCCTGAAAGTTGAAATGTTCATGTTCTACCTTTTCTTTCCTTTCAAAAGCGAAATAAGTTCTTTTTGCCACAGAAAATACAGTGATTCAGTGTTCATGGGAGGAATTCATAATTCAGGCTCTTATTTTCAC
This sequence comes from Urocitellus parryii, assembly GCF_045843805.1. Taxonomy (NCBI): domain Eukaryota; kingdom Metazoa; phylum Chordata; class Mammalia; order Rodentia; family Sciuridae; genus Urocitellus; species Urocitellus parryii. The sequence continues at coordinate 87,547,420 of NC_135538.1, read as the reverse complement.
ACTGCCTTTCAACAACACCTACGCCACCCAGAATAATAATGTGCTAAACTGCAGAGCCGCAAAGCATTTCAATAAAAGAAAGAAATTATTTTCATAATTACTGATAAGTTCTTAATTTGTTCTGCTAAATGGTAAATCAACCACAATTGGTGAAAGAAACTATTCTTATGCAAAGAGATTGCAGGTTTATAAAAGGAGGCTTATGTTTGTCTTGAAATACTAGGGAGTGATAATTTAATTTTTAAGAAGACAAAGGGTTAATTAGTGGAAGTTCTTTGAAGCTCTAAAGAGAAGTATCATGTTTCTTTCTGATATTTAAAATGCTCAGTAAAGTCACTTACAGATTTCTACTATTATTAAAAGTAGATAATAGTATTTTCTATGAATAGTGTTAAAAGATGTCAGGAGTACATGAATCAGTTCAAACTCTCATTAAATTTGTCAAAAAATATTAGCATATTTATTGAGACATACTCTGAACATAGGCATAATCATTAATTTTATAAAGTATATCATTTCAGATTTTTTTGTATATATCAATTAGATGCTTAATAATTATAGATTAAAGGGAATATTTGGTGAATGAGTGAATGGATTGATGAAGGAACACTTACATCAATCTTTTTTCCTGATCTACTACTGTCTTCCTTTCAGGATACGTAGAAATATCATACACTCTTCTGAGTTTCTGCTATTAGGAATAAGTAAATTAATAGTACACTGAAACCTCATTATTCGGCATCACTGGAGAATAAAATATCTGACAAAGAAAATTCCAGCTTCTCTTTCATAACCACTTACAATCCTTTTAAAAGTCTTTCTAGGATTTACTTGATCTCCTCATATCTGTATTAAGAACATACTCCATTTAAGAGAGGGAGCATGGGAGGAATAGACGAACTCTAGATAGGGCAGAGGGGTTGGAGAGGAAGGAAGGGGGCATAGGGTTATAAATAATGGTGGAATGTGATGAACATTATTATCCAAAGTACATGTATAAAGACACAAATTGGTGTGAATATACTTTGTATACAACCAGAGATATGATAAATTGTACTCTATATGTGTAATAAGAATTGTAATGCATCCCGCTGTCGTATACAAATAATTTTTTTTAAAAGAGCATTGCAAAAAAAAAAAAGAAAAAAGAAAGAATGAAAGAAAGAAAGAAAGAACATACTCCAGGCTGACTCTTATGTTTTTGCCTTAGAATGTTCTCTCTCTGTCTCTCTACCAAGTAGCACATCTTTCAACCTTGGTATTTTTGGGAATTTAGAAACATTCCTGGTTCTACCTACTAGATGTCAGCAAGATATCAGTAGCACTCTCCACCTCATGGTTCTGATAACTAAAACTATCTCCAGATATCACCAAATGTCCCTGCAGTTGGGGCTGGGCAAGTTCATCCCTGGTTGAGAATGATTGGTAGAGGAGAACTATTGAAAATTGTAGACTTCTGCCCCCAAATTAGATCTACTCTGAAGAGTATATAAATATTCTGTGGGTTTTTTTGTTTGTTTGTTTTGTTTTGTTTTTGCAACTTAAATTTCCAAATGGGTCTAACATATATTAAGTTTCAGAATTATTATTTAAAATAGCCCTTTTAGCCTTTTATTTTTAAACTTCTCTTACATAGGTGAAAAATCAAATAGTCAAAGAGAGTATGTAAACTTAACATTACACATCTTTCTAAGCCCTTACTGTCCTATGGGTTATTCAATTCCTTTTTTCCAAGGAAGTGCATGGGCCTCAGTACTTCTGTGCCTTCAGCTCTTGTTGGGCCTCTTGGGAAACCTGGCCATGCTGCAATTTGACTGTAATGATGTCCTGTACATAGCAAAGTAAGGAGTGAGGTCACTGGACAGACCATCCTTTCACTGGAAGTACACTATGGTCTTGCTTTGCAAGGCAAGTCATGAGTATTTCCAAATTAATGAGATAAATAGGAACCATAGTGGGTGGGTACCCAATGGCCATTCATTCACACACTCAGTGATATAGTCACTTACTATTCCATGCATTCTTGCATTCATTTTATTCAAGAACTCTTCACTGGGAGTCTACAGTCTATTAGGCATTGCTGAGTAGTAAGGAAACAGATAGTGGATGAGGTACAAAGCTTGGAATCTATGCTAAATGTTAAAAATGTGGTCATAAAGTCAAGTAAAAACCATGCTTTCCATTAGCAAGAGGCTATAACTGACCTAACCAGTTATGCAAGGTTAATTAGCAACTTACCTGTTCAGCAAAGAAAATAATTCCCTGACTGTCTACAAAAGATAATTTAGCACTTAATGTTTGCCCTGGTCACAGCTAATGCCATAGGGGGAAATTAATTTAACAGTGCTATAAACATATTTCCTGTACTTTTACTATTGGGGGGAAGAATTTTTCTGAAATTTAATTAAATTAATATAACAGTTTAATTTTAGGCATAAAGGCTATTAAAATGTAACTCTTCATATCTTCTATTAATTTTAAATAAAAATCATTATGGTGAAAATTGAGTATTTTTGGACAAAATGTAAAATTACGGAGTTGGAAAATAATTGAATGAGCCATTTATTTAAGCTCTTGTCTGGAGCCTCTTTCCCTATAAGCCCCATTTCCTGGACCCTAAATTAATTTTTCTTCAGCTTTATCAGTTACTTGGCAGTTACTGCCTCCCTCTCTTGTTTTTTCAGTCTTTCACTCCCACAGGCATTGTCCCTTTTACTAGCAAAACCCTTTAAGAATCTCTTAATAAAAAACTAACAAATCCTTTTAACCTATTTAGATTTGGTTGCCATTTTCACAGACTTGAGTCTCTGTCCTACCTATCTCTACCCCTCTTCAAGGTCAATGGTTTATCTTAAGAGGCATGAGAAACTACTAGTACCTTTATGTCACTTCCATTTTCTACCCTCGAGGATAGAGTACACTGAGCCCCATAGCCTATATGTTTATTGAATGGTTTAGTTGAAGTAACATTGTTAATTAACTTTTCATGAGTTTACTTTTTTCACCAACTGGATTGGATAGAAAGCCTCAATTTAATTTATCTCCACATCCACCTTTTATCCCACTACAAAACTTTGCCTACCTTTGCACATAGTAGGTGGTCCAAAAAGATCCTGGAGATACAATTTGTTGATGATGTTTGTAACTAACATGCATGAAAATTGTTGTTTTGTGCAAGTCACTGTACAGGACACCGAGAACACACAAGTAAACACTAATCATTCCTCTAAGAAATTATCATTAATAATGAAAATGGAAAAGTGAAGATATGGTTACACTTGATGAGCTGCACTCATCAATGCAGAAATTTTGTCTCTTCTGGAAGGAAATGTGTTGCATGTAGATAGCAAAGCCATCGGACTTGCAGGTCCAACGAAGATTGCTCAGAAGAGACTGTGCCTGAATTGATTCCTGAAGGTGCTATTAGCCTATTAAATGTTGGGGTGGACAGAGGGAGGAAGTTTTCAAAACAGAACAAGCAGTATGCGTAATGGTACAGAGGGTGATATTAGAGTATCTAGCTTGTTGAGAATACTTGGAATCTTGGTTCAGTGGGTGGAGGTGGTGGGCAGATCTAAGATGGGCAGCTCTAAGACTACAGACAAAAAAAAAGCTTCAGAGTGCTACAAGAATTCAGGCTGTCAGACAGTAGAGGGATTGGACCATGGTGGTGTGATGTAGAGGTGTGAACAGGCTAGAAAGTGTCTTTGACCTAAAGCCAACAGAACTTGGTGACCTATAATATATGAGAAAGAAAGAGAAAGAAAAACTGAGGCTGTCTCTCAGAGTGGTCCAGAGAATCTATGGAACACTTCATCAATGTAGACTCTATTCTCTTCTGGAAGGAATTTACTTAATGTCTTTTGATTAGACATCAAAATTGATGACTTTCATGCTGTTATCTGTGGTCATTTAAATGGTTAAAGATGCCGTTTCTTCTTTCTGAAACAATTCATTTATTAGTTGCTACTGTGTTTATTTGCAAATGTGCTAGTAGTGATTTTTTTTAGGTCAAACTACTTTCTGACTTGGCAAAAACAGTGTTCTAACCTACAAATGCTAAATTAATATTTAGCATTTAGATACACATATCCAAATTAAATTGGCATTCAAAAGATGAAAGATTAGATTATTCAACTGAAGAAAAATATCATTCTGTATTAATAATTGTATGTATTAGAACCTTGCTGCCATTACTTTCTTGAATGCATTTTTCTCATGATTAGCACTCTGTATGCAACATAGGATTAAATATTTTTTAAAAAAAAACTTTACAACTTTTATAAAATTTAAAAATCCAAATCTCTAGTCATATGATGTAGGCTAAACAACACATTTGGATGCCTTTGTTTGTGAAAAAAAGTGCCAATGCCCAGATCAATCATCTATAAGGCTAAATATTTATTTAGAGCATTTTGAAGTACATGTGTCAATACACTTTCAAGAGGGCTTAAAATAATATAAATCACAGGTTAGTATGACTTAAACTTCACGAAGAGAACAAAAGCTATGTTCCTATTTGAAGGCATCAGTGTGGTCTTTCTGTTTTAGGACTTTGTTTAGCACAGAAAAACAGCTTTTCCTTGGGTGTACTTTTCTTTATTCTAATTATCTCAAATCAGAATTAATGAACCCACAGTCTTATAATTTCCTTAGGCTGCTTTTCACCATAGTGCCTACTATGTCTACAAGTTGTACTACTGAAGAGGAAACTGGACTGAATGGCAAGAATACAGATTATTTTTGAAAATTCTACTTGGTTTAAATAGTAGTCAGAATGGGAAAGTTTTAGCATGGGAGGCTTTTAACATAGAAGGGTTCTGAAGTGGATTTTGTGAGGATAGAATCCTGTGCATCCTCATAGTTGGAGGTGGAGGAGATGAACTGGGACACACAGCTGACAGGTGTACATTGAGGAGAGGGAAATAAATTTGTACGAAGATACACTCAACATATTAAGTTAGTGAAAATATTATAATTAGCCTGGTAAGGCATGGAATACCAGTCAGTGAATAATATTAAATTCTAAGGAGATTGGGTTTAGAAATAATAATATTAAAGTCTAAGGAGATTGGGTTTAGAAATAAGATTTACCAGTTTACCTAGATGTTTTGATAGTTTCGTCTGTCTGAAAGAAAGTTTAGTGCTTTTGTTTACTTTTTACTTTTTCTTTTTAGTTCATGAGTTCCTTCCAGAGTAATCATGAAGTGGTTTTTGAAAAAAGGCAAACAGAGATGCTTATTAAAATTAATTGCTTCTATGTCATGGTATAGTAGAATGTGCACACATATGCACATGCAGGAACTCTCACACACCTTGCTTGTTTGTAATTGCTATACTGCCTATGTATTTTCTTCCTGTATATCCTAGTTTTATCATGCTAATCTTGACAATTTCTTTGTTAATATCATATAGGTACAGAGCAGATATAAATAGTCAACAAAATTTAATGTGAAAGAACCAGAATACCTTTAAAGACATTTGAAAATCACCATTTGTATGCACAGTTCCATCTCAGATTGTTTTAATGCTTAACATTAACTGTTTTTTGTTTTGTTTTATTTTGTTGTTTTTGTTTTTATTTTGCAGTACTAGGGATTGAGCCCACAGGCACTCCACCACTTAGCAACATCTCCCAGTCCTTTATTTATTTATGTATGTATGTATTTATTTATTCATGGTATTGGGCATTGAGTTTCTCTACCACAGAGACACTCTCCCAACCCTTCTAATTTTGAGAAAGTATCTCATTAAGTTGCTGAGGCTGGTGTCGAACTTGCAATTCTCTTGTTTCATTCTCCCAACTAGCTTGGGTTACAGGTGTGCTCTGCCTGGCATGCTCCACTATTCAATTTCTTTTTTTTAGTGGAAATTTTCATTTCTTTCTGAAACTTTTCAAATACTTTAATTAGAGTGCTTCTAATATGAAAGTCTAGAAGTCCCTTTAGGTCATAAATGAATATACATTTTTTTTATATTTCTTTTTTTAAAATTTCGTATTTGTTCTTTTTAGTTATACATGATAGTGGAATGAATTTTGATATATCATGCAAACACGGAGTATAACTTCCCATTTTTGTGGTTGTACATGATGTGGAGTTACATTGGTTGTGTATTCATAAATTAATATAGGAAAGTTATGTCTGATTCATTACTGTATTTCCATTCCTATCTCTCCTCCCTTTCCCCCTCTCCCCCTGCCCCACATCTATTGTGAGTTAGCATCCATATATCAGAGAGAATATTTGGCCTTTGTTTTGGGGGGGATTGGTTTATTTCACTTAGCATGATAGTCTCCAGTTCCATCCATGTACCAGCAAATGCCATAATTTCATTCTTCTCTATGGTTGAGTAATATTCCATTGTGTATATATACCACATTTTCTTTATCCATTCATCTGTTGAATGGCACCTAGGTTGGTTCCATAGCTTAGCTATTGTGAATTGAGCTGCTATAACTATTGCTCACATCACTATAGTATACTGATTTTAAGTCCTTTGGATATATGCCAAGGAGTGGTATAACTGGGTCAAATGGTGGTTCCATTTGAAGTTTTCTGAGAAATCTCCATACTGCTTTCCAGAGTGGTTGCACCAGCAAAGTAGAAGTGTACCTTTTCTCCCCATCCTCACCAGCATTTATTGTTACTTATATTCTTGATAATTGTCATTCTGACTGGAGTGAGATGAAGTCTCAGTGTAGTTTTACTTTGTATTTCTCTAATTACTAGTGGTGTTGAACACTTTTTTATATATTTGTTGACCATTCGTATGTCTTCTGTGAATGTCTGCTCAGGTCTTTTGCCTATTTATTGATTAACTTGGGGGTTTTTTGTGGTTGTTGTTTTTTGGGTTTTTTTTTTTTTTGTGTGTGTGTGTATGTGTGTGTGTATATGTTAAGTTTTTTGAGTTCTTTTTATAACCTGGAGATTAATGCTCTATCTGAAGTGCAGGTGGCAAAGATTTTCTCCCATTCTGTAGGCTCTCATTTCACGTTCTTGATTGTTTCCTGTGAAGAAGCTTTGAAGTTTGACACCATCCCATTTATTGATTCTTGATTTTACTTCTACAAGACACATAGGTGAATATTTTAACTTTTCCAATTTTTCACTATAAACTATTGTGGTCAACAGTTTAAAATTTAATTTACTATTACTATATGGTGATGCCTAATATCAGCATTTAATTTCAACCCAAGTCTCCAAGCTATGTGAGTTTGCTTTAACTAAAGACAGCTGTATTCTCTCTATAAAAGATTTCTTCCATTCCCTTGCTTATCCTTAATAAGTGCATTATCAATTATATGCACCCATTATGTACATCCAGATTTTTCCTGAGAGTTAAGGAAAACATTTTCAATTATATTAACTATTCAATGCCACTAAAATATTAAAAAAAAAAATCCTACTGTTCACTCTCCTGCTCCCAGCTGTGAAAAGTTAGCCCTTAGCTTGTTAATTTAAAAGCAGATATATTCCTGAGCTCAAGTCACTATAATTTTGCTTATAGTATGTGATGATCATTCTTTTTTATTGAAATCTTTGCCTCTGGTTGTTTCTATTCATATGACCCTGCTTTCATAGCTGCTGGTCAATTTTAAAATTCACTGATACACTCCGTCCAGATACATTAAGCTGCAGCTTCATGGTAGATGTTGGCAATACCTTTCTGACCTCTGTTAAGTGCCTCATTTAATCTTAGGGAATGGTTCAGCCACCCAGAGGTTTTGTTCTCCTGTGTTTTATCCACACTACACACTGCATTTCAAGTGAAATGTGAAGTGAATCTCAAAGTCTCTCAGGAATCCAAATGGAATTTGCATTGAGTCTTTGAAAGAAAGTGAAATCACATTTTCTCTGTGAGTTAGCTATTTGAATTCCTGGCTTATATAAATATTAGAAGCTAACCCTTGTGTCCTCTAACATTAAAGTTAAAAGAGGAGACTAAGAAAGCAAATTCATGTTAAAAGCTATAGCTGGTAATGAGAGCTAAAGATTACATTCTGTTTCGTTTTATCTTTGTGACTCTTCAGTAATGTTTAAGGATAATTCCATGTTGATGTCACTTACCACTTCACAAGATTAGAATATCTGTGATTCAGATTAAGCTCTGCACAATGGCCGACTTAATAAGAATAAGATAAATGTATCTTTGGATTTAAACATTTCAAGTGAATAGCAATATTACTAGATGAACAGCTTTAAGCCAAATGATTTTACTAGAAGCAAGTTGTTTTTTTTTTTTTTTCTTAAGTAACTGCTAGATTATGAGTGAAATTCTTAACCTTTGACTTGAAGTACATTGCGTTTTTGGTGATCTTTAAGGGTTATAACATTTCAGGTTTTGTTAGATAAAAAGCATTTCCTGCATATAAATGGAATACATCTAAGCAATCATGTCTGAATGCTTAAGAAAAATTACCTTCATAGATTCCACTCTACTATGCAGTGGCAAAAATAATTCTACATTCCAAAGTCATCTGCAATATCAGCATCACCAGATATTGTTCTTAAGGCTACATTTTAGAGCTACTGAGAGAGACACACACACACACACATTAGTGCACTATAGATGTTGGAAAATTTTGGACATTTTAAGTACTTTGGAAGTGTTTTCTATAATTATTTTAATACACAAACACATTCACCATAGTTAAAAAATTATAATCTTCTCTCCAAAAAAGCCAAGAAAATACATATAGATCTTTAAACATTTATGAGTTATTTTAATTTAAACTGTTATAATAATCCATATGAAAAGAAAAATAAAAGCATAGTTATGCTAGAATTAAACCAGATATTTTGTGGTTTCATTTACATAGCTGACTTTAGTTAATTTAAGTAAAAATAGGTTGTTTTCTTTAATTACTCGGTGAATGATTTATGATTGGAATGTGAAACTTCAGTTTTATCAGTTATTTTTCATTCTGTGTTTTACTCAGCAATACCCCCCACACACACATACACACACACACACACACACACTCACAAATTAGAAATTCGTAATGAAGCTCCTCTGAATTTTACTGCTTTGAGTACCAGATCATTATGAAAATAAGCACGTGGCTCACGTATTCTTAATTTAGGACTCTATGAAGACAGCAGAAGAAATTTTTTGAGAACGAATGAAACCACATTATGACATTCAATTTGATGCTTTTCATATATATTAATTTTGGATGTCAATGACTCCCAGCAAATGACTATCAATTTCTTATTTTACTCAAAATAAGAAAATCCAAAATAATACTAGTTATTACTGTCAAGTCATTAAAGTAAGGACATGCTCCACATGAAGCAACTTAAATATTCAAATGAAAAAATTATAAATTATATTTAGCTATAATAAAAGGTCATAACATTCATTTTACTTTTCTTATTTTATTCCATTTCATTGAAAATTTCCTCAGTGCCAATTTTCTCTCTGAGAACTAATATTTGAGAATCTCTTAGTTAAATAGCCACATCTATAAAAATATCATGTGTGCAGTTTTCCTATCAACATGAAGGGTTTTCCCAGTGGTTCACAACTGTGGTACTTTTATTGTCTAAGGGACATCTGCAATGTCTGAAGGCAGTTTTTCTTGTCATGGCTGGGTGGAGGAGCCACTGGCCTCTAGTGGACAGAAGCCAGTGATGCAGCTACACAACCTACCATGCACAGCACAGTTCCCACCACAAAAATGTCAGTTGTGGAAAAAAAAAAAATAATAAATTTAAAAAAAAAACAAAACTGGTAAGACCAGATAGTGAAATTGTCCAAGAAAATAGCAGTTTATCTCACTAAGCCTAAATTTGTTTCTCTGTGTTCAAGTTCTATAAAACTTATCTACATCTGGTGTGGTTTTCTCATATGTATGATAATTATGTGTTTCGGACACCCCTACTATGTAACAGTTAGCAAAAAATCTTCTTTTGCTTATTCACTAGTGCAAAGTTCTCTTAACTACAATCTCTATGCATGGTATCATAGGGAGGTTTTTTTTCCCCCTTCAAAATGTTCTATAAAACAGTGAATTCCTTACTCCTAATTATACTGTACTTGCTACTACTATTCATTAATTCTCCCAAAACATAAGCATTCTGAACACATTTGTGTTTAATAATTGGGAGTCTGAGGTTTAAAGAATTTTCTTTATTCTCAGGGACAGAAATGTATTCTTCATCAACCCTGTGTAATGTCACACATAAGGTTGAGGTAGTCTAAGGACTGATCTCCTTAACCATTCCTTACCCAGTATCATGCAAGCCAGGTAAATGTCATCACTCACAGAGATTTACATGTGGAAGATGACTTTTTCAATCCTTTGTTTCTCTCTTTGAATACTTGTCATTCTTGCCTAAATATCCATGTACAAAAAGGTAAGAAAAAGTGGAATAATTCCAAGTGTTGAAAATAGTTTTTAAAGTCTATTTTGTAATTGATGTTATTAGATTTAGGTACAGTAGTCAGTGGCACTTAACAAATTAAGTAGCAATATTTCCTATGGAAAACTCTCCTATTGGCCTCTCTCTAGATATTGTATTAATTTTTTAGGGGTTCTCATCTGCAAAGGAATTTATGTGAATGTGTTTCCATTATAGTGACAAATTCTCTGTAAATAATAATACATACATCTATATTTTTTAAATATATGTCATATGTTAACTTACAACTTTTTCTATTAATCTGCCTTCCTTTTTAGTTTTGGTTGTTTTTTTTTTCTTTACATCTGTGAAACACACATATTATTCATTATTTACCTGGAGGGTTGTAACTGGATATAGAATAACTAAAAACTAAAAAACTGGAAAGCATTTGTTCCTATCCATAAAAATAATCTCAAAAAGTTATTTATACTCTGAGGCACAAATAACCTCCAACAAATATCAAATATTTTATGTTTCTGTTTATTCTGTTGTATAACTGAGAAGTACATTCAATTTGGTATGGCGTATATCAGTTTCATTATACTCAGAATGGTAACCAAAGAGACAACAATGTTCACAACCTATGAATTTCAGCATCCAGCATAAAAGATGAAAAATGTACACTCCACAGACTCAAGTTGTTTTTCCCTGTCATTTTTCATCTAAGAAAAAGTTGCTTTTGGCTTGGGGGAGGGACCTGTGGTAATGAGAGAGCAAGTGAGAAGGAGTGAAGCAAAAACTAACTTCTCCCATTTTGTACCTAGTAACTGGGGAGTTTCTGCTCCAGTGAAAAAAAGCTGACTTTTTCCTGATGAAGTACCTTTTAGACATATGCATCAATGGGAACATAAACAGTCACACATTGACTTCTTATTTCAAAGACAGTACATCCTGATAATATTCCAATTGCTAGAATTTTTTCAAAACAGACCTTAAAGTTTTGTATAATAATTCCAGAAAAATAATTACTCTTAAAGTTTTTCCTAAAGGCTTTTAAATTGAATGTTCTTATTAGAAAAGAAAAAGAGTAGATTTGGTAGCAAAGAAGGAAGAGAGGAAGGGAGGGAAGGGAGGAGGGAGAAAGAAGAGGCCTAACAAGCATCCTCAGGTACTCAGAGATCATTGATATGCTCCTATAATCCTGCAAGCCAGAGAGAAAGCATTTTTTAAATATTAAAGTGGATTCCATTTCCTTCCTACATTGTTTCCCAGGTTAGGGGATACTTAATCTGATGATGTTTTAGTAGTTTCTTTGAATCTGACAACTTCTTTCCCCTTAGCCCAAGTAACCTAAAATGCTTCCACAGTAAAAATCTGCTTATGTAAGTCAAGTATCAGGCTGAGTAAGCGGTACTGTATTTTTATGTGGGTTCAGATTACTGGTCTTTAAAGCACTATAGTAAAATAAAATGAATTTTTTTTTCTAAATTTTTTCTTAAAACAATTGTGTCTTTGTTTTTATTCGTAAGGTTATATTGAAAATTGGAATACCCATAGGGCTACAAATGCAAATATTAGAAACATCATCAGTTTGTACTACAGAACAGTGGACAAGAAGAAAATAGAACAGTTTGAGTTAGACTGGCAGAGAACTGATAAACCCTGAATCAGTTAGTTTTTGTTGGAATTTTTATTTGCTGATTATCTTTCTTATAAAATTTGAACTTCTCTTTGCTTTTTATCATTCTATACAAGGAACATTTATATGATACTTTCTATGTGCAGGGAACTGTTCTAAGGGTTCTATATAATAGGAAATGAAGCACAGAGATGTAAAATGTGCCTAGACTCATTAAATGAGAATAGGATGGAATCTGAACCCAGCAGTCCATTCCACCATGAATGCTATATTTCCTCTTAATATGTTAAGAATCTCCACTGCAAAAACATTTGAATACAAAATTTTCATAGTTTGTGGAAAAGCTTCACACTGAAATTATTTTCATTTGCAATAATAAACTTAGAAAACTGATCCCAAGTATCCAGAGACACTTTTTCTGAAATCCTTGTAAACAGGATTAAATGAGTTAGTATGGTGAGTACCCTAGAATAAGACTGCAAAAATGTGTGTATTTTGGGACACTTTCAATGTTTTTAATGTAATCTAAAACTCCTTTCAAAAAAAAAAAAAAAAAAACCAGCTTATGTCTGTCTCATGCTCCAGCTTTTAAGAAGCAGCTACTTAAATACATGGTGTTAGGGATCGGAGGTCTCTGGCACTGTGATTGAGGCCACATTCCCTGGGCCCTCAGAGCAGAGGAATTCATGTCACAGGAGTATGAGGTGATGTTAAGGCACGGATCAGTGAGCAGCAGAGTTACAAAGGTAAGACCGGTGGAGCCCAAATGGAAAATAGAGCCTCAGTAATTTTAGACTGATTACTTCTAGAAGAGAGCCTACCTGGTGCCACATCTGATTTATGGAACAGATTGGACTTGTAATGAGAGTCCAGATATAACTGACCTCTTTCAAAGAAAGTCACAACCTTTTTTGTGATACACTTCATGTGTGGACTCATGAATAAATTATCACTATGCAGCTTTTCATTTTATTCTGAAACTCATTCTTACATTTAGATTTATTCAAATTTCTCCCTAAGAATAGACAGGCTTGGAATCAAAGGTGTAATTTATTTAATTCTTTTACTGCTCCTTCCCCTGCTGCTTTTCTTTTCTTTTTTTTTTTTCTTTTCACTTTAAAAAAAAAAAAGTCCTTGTGTTATATTGTTTACTTGTTCTCATGACAACAGTTGCAAGAGGAAAAGTATGCTTGGAATGAACTCATTTCCATGGTATTCTCAAAATGAAAATGTGAACGTGCTCAGATGTTCTCCTCGAAACAACCATGAAAAATTCTGCTGACCTCAGTAAGGAGGATGGCATAACCCTTGCTGTAGCACCTACATATGACATTCAGCTATGCTAAACCACAGAGAGAGTCCAAATGTTTCTGGCATACTAAAATGTGTCTGTTCCATTAAAAAAAAAATTAAAAGTGGTTTCTAACTATGCAACTGTTATAGTATTTGCTGAAATAAAATTTAGACCATGCCAATATATAAAGAGAAAGCACTTTTCATCAGACAGAGTAGAGATATAAAATCTATTTTATATAACTCTACTGAGATGACTACATTAAACAGGTTATTTTTATAGATTTAATTATACATGTCATAACTAAAGTATGCCAATCTTCTGTCCCAATAATCACATTCTCTTAATATATTAGTTAAGAAAGGTTTTATTTGGCAATGAACCTTCAGATATTCATTAATTATGATAAATCCATGGCTTTTATCCAACTCCTACAAATCTTTTATCATATCTTGAAATGATTTAAGGATTTCAAACAGTCTTTCCTATATCTTTGATGCTTTGCTCCATCTTGTAATGAATTATGAAATCAATGAATAAGGGCAATTGGATGACTCTCCTTGCATCAGCATCAGAAGAGCTTTCTTAGTCATCTATATGTCCAACTGAGTGTGTGAAAAACTTGTGTGTAACTATAAAGTAGCATGTATTAAGACAGAAGCAATTGTAGCCAGGCACAGTGGTGCACACCTGTATAATCCCAGTGGCTCAGGAGGCTGAGAGAGGAGGATCTCTAATTCAAAGCCAGCCTCAGCAACAGTGAGGCGCTAAAGAAATTGGTGAGACAATAAAATACTAAATAGTCTGGAGATGTTGCTCAGTGGTCAAATGCCCCTGTGTTCAATCCCCAGTACCTTAAAAAAAAAAAAAAAAAAAAAAAAAAAAAAGAACCATTTGTGTTCGAGAGTTATCAGGTAGTGACAACGGGAGAACTTGTTGACCGACTAATAAGCAATTAGGTCCTGTATGTCAAGGCTTTCATAGGTGCTACCATTAATATTTAAATTTTACATTGATATGAAAGGCACTGCATAATAGCATGTTATTAAGTTGGGATTCTTGTATCCTAGATTTCCTCACATTTTAATTTGTTAAAAGTCTAGGAGAGAACTTAAATTCTTCTTGTTATTAAATGTCACTTTGGAATTTTTATTAGATTTTTTTGCAGTCTTCTGATAAAAATGTATAAACATCATGAAATGATTGTGTGAAGATATTCTGCCGTTTTCTTTATAATAAAGGAGACAGAAAATCCTAGCCACCTATTTTGTGGGGAACCAAAGAAAAACACTGAAAGCAATATTTGTTTCAGTAGAAACTCCCCTGGTTGTCTAATAGTTCAATAACACATTTTTTATCTTCCTAGTTTTGAGTAATACTTTCCTGTACATTTTTAGAAATAATTTATGTTTAAACAATTTACTGTCATTTGCCTCAAAGAAATTTAAGCAAACATGTTTATTTTATTTTACAGTTTCATTTTCTATCCATCTCATTCCAAAAATATTTCTCTTGTTAGGGGAAAGACATCAAATAGCATAAGCAACATATGATATTTTTAAATGACATTTGGAAAGTGAACATACTTTAACATTATAGTTTGTATCAAATGAACAAAGAATTGACCTTCAAATAAGTGAAGTAGAAGGTTAGTCAAAACCAATAATAGCAATAAATCATATGGGAACTTATAGTGGACATATAGCTTTTAGTCTATAATTCCGGATTGGAAGTCATGTCATTTATTTTTCTCAAAATAAATTTTAATACTCAAACTAACCCTATAATGGAGATACTGTCTTTTTTCTTCCTTTTATGGCTGAGAAAACTTAGGGCTAGATAGGTTGAGTAGCATGCCCCAAGCTATGTCAGCTAACAAGTGGCAGAACTCGGATTTGAACAAAGTTGAGCACCAGAGAGATCTGGTTACTTGTTGAATGGAAAGAAACAAATACTAGAAGAACAATAAACTTAGAAGGAAAGAGTCATTTTTTTTTTACTTTATTTTGCATTTGTTACTGGGTTTGACCACAGCATTCCTGTCCAGCTGTACCTTTTCAGGCATATACTTGTAGAGAGTTATAAATTGGATTTAACTAAATGTGGTGTGAGTATCCTCACTTAGGTTGAAGCTGTCCTCCTGTCACCTACCACTTTATTGGGCCTTATTTTTGTCCCTACTAGTACTGGAAACATGAGAAAATACATTTGTGTGTCCTTCTCCCTTCCAATAGAGAGTAAATCACCTTTTGAAGAGTGTCTAAGTAAGTAAAAGCTTTTGCTCCTCCGCCAACTCATTTCAATTACCATCACTGGTCAGAGCTATTTGTTTGCCAGGAGAATTCAATGGATTCAGCAGTTTTCTGGAGGTTTTAATCGCCTTCTGTATCGTAAAGGTAGAAAAGGCACTTTCCTCAAGGGACTTCTGTTGTGAAGGACTGTGCTGCTGGGAAAACGTTCATCATGAATTATTTGTTCACACTTGCAGTCTGGCAATGCAGAAATGACCATGTGCTATTGGCCGTGTAGAAGACAGACATAATGTCTAAATAGCTGAAAGCAAACCACATCAAGATTCAATTATGCTTCCCTAATTATGTCCTACACTAGGGGAGCAGCATAGCATGACTCTGGTCCCTATACATAATCATATCCTAAAAAGAAAAAATGGGGGCTTTGCTTGTAGCTCAGTGGTATAGTGCTAGCATGTATGAGGCATTGGGTTCGATTCTCAGCACCACATAAAAAATAAATAAAATAAAGATATTTTGTCCATACACAGCTAAAAATATTTTTTAAATAAATAAATAAAAATGGAAGAAATTTTGGTTGGTTCACATTGCTAACTTGAATATCAATCCGGCCAAATTCTTAAGTCTCTGAAAATTTGTACTTCATTGAGCATCTCCATGCCATGGTACATATAAATCTATTAAATAATTATCTTCCCTAAAGAACATCTAAATAAATCTGTGGTATTCTTTTTAGCTAGCAAAACAATAGACCTTGACTAATTTTTGTTAAGTTTCTATAAGAAAATTATATGGTATGTTTAAATGTATTTTCTTATTAGCCCTTTTTAATAGGAAAAAAAACATGAATATATTTCTTTTTAGGTATATGAACAAGGAATTTGAAAATGCAGCTTCTTTTCTTAGCTCACTGAATTATTATAAAAAGGATCACTTTCACATGCATGTCATTTTAATGCAACATGTTAAATATACATTACAAAACAAAAAAAAAAGTCATTCATTTGATAAATATGCATTGACTACATAATATTTGCAAACCTTATTCAGGGTGTTAAGAATAAGAGATTTGCTTTTTATATCTTGTCTTTAGTTGTGGCCTTCTCATGGTGAGAAATGAAGTCAGAGTGTAGATTACTAGCAGTCACAAAATACACTGCTAGTTATTTATATATTTTTAAAATATCACTAAGCTAAAATATGGCAGCAAAAGAAGATAGGACTGTCTGGATTGGCTGGATGATGGAGTAAGTCAGCAGCAAGAATTGGAAATCTTACTTTTGGGTCAGAGATTTTCCTTCTTAAAGAGGAACTAAAAATGCAAAATTTGCCCAAGAGTCCTTTTCTTTTTTCTTCTTCTTTTTTTTTTTTTTTGTTTGTTTGTTTGTTTGGTACCAGGGGCATTGAACTCAGGGCACTCGACCACTGAGCCACATCCCTAGTCCTATTTTGTATTTTATTTAGACACAGGTTCTCTGAGTTGCTTAAAGGCCTCGCTAAATTGTTGAGGCTGGCTTTAAACTTTCGATATTCCTGTCTCAGCCTCTCAAACTGCTGGGATCACAGGCATGTGCCTCTGCACTCCGCTGAGACCTTTTCTTAATACCACATTTCTTCTACCTCTTGAGAATGAGTACAGTGAAATAGCTGAAAAAAATTGGTCTTCTAGAGGTGAGGTGACTCTAACTTTCCATAACCAGTAAATGAAATCTATCCGAGGATATCTGATGACAGAGCCCCTGCTTAAATCCTCTTAAACCATGGAGAGCAGGCCAATGCACAATGGGAGGAGAAAAGGGAAAAATAGACAAATACTATTTGATGAGCTTAGTGTAGCATGTCCAGTGTCTGTGTCTGTCTGTCTCTGTCTTCTTTCTTCTCTTTCAACAACTGCATTGGCATGAAATCATAATTAACAAAACATTATTGCATCTCTATAATGTGAGTAGGTGGAACTGGTCTTACAATTAAAACATAAGATACTTAAAGCCTTTTATATTTTTTAAGTCATGTTATTAAAACCAAGATGTGAATCTGAGAAGATTTCAAAAAAGTTTCAGAGGGAGTAATGTTTGGGCAAGTAAGACCAATTCCAT
Source organism: Urocitellus parryii (assembly GCF_045843805.1). Taxonomy (NCBI): domain Eukaryota; kingdom Metazoa; phylum Chordata; class Mammalia; order Rodentia; family Sciuridae; genus Urocitellus; species Urocitellus parryii. The sequence continues at coordinate 87,529,790 of NC_135538.1, read as the reverse complement.
GTGCAAACAATATTATGAGAGATTTTTATGGTTTGGGGGTATCATTGTCATTGTTATTTTTAACTAATGGCTAGGATACTTTAAAAATGAAAATGGTGCCTTGATACTGTTATTGTTGCCTTCTTTTTTTTTTTTAATGAGATGAACTATTGCTATATTTTGAGACTTTGTGGTATTGACTTTGGAATAGTGCCTGTGTTTAATATAATGAGATAAAAACATTCCATGTGCTAAATTAAAAATTAAATAGGACCATATTTGAATATAATGCCCTTAACAATATGAGAAATTTATGATTACCTAATCACTTTTTTCTTGAAAAAGGAAAAATATCATAAGTTAGTAAAGCAATGGCTATTACTATAAGAATTTACTATAAGAAAGTTTAAAATTTTCTGTGTAGAGGTAATATCTCATTTTTAGCTGTAAAATTTATTTTAGTAAAGAGCAAGTAATTAACTCGTTAACATTTCTCTTGCATTATGTTTCACTCTTTTCTCTTTGTTATGAAAGTAATAGAAAATAAGAATTTGCTTTAAAAATTAACAATATAAAGCCCTCTGTTTTCATCCATTCTGTGCTACTGTAATAGAATACCACAGACTGCATAATTTATAATGAAAAAATCACTTATTTACCTCGTAGTTCTGGAAGCTGGGCAGCCCAGGATTGAGGGAACACATCTGATGAAGGCCTTTTGAATGTCATCTCACAGTGGGAGACAGAAGGAAATACATGCAAGAGAGGGGAAGAGAGGGCCAGACTCCCTTTTATAACAACTCACCCTTGCAGTAACAAACTCACTCCCATGACAAAAACAATTTCCATCCATTCAAGAGGACAGTATCATTATCTAATCACCTTTAAAAGACCTACCTCTTAACACTGTTGCACTGGGGATGAAGTTTTTTGGATTCCATCTGATTATTTAGTCTTTAATGGAATAACATTGTCGTAAAATAATTTTTTTTAACCAACAAATAGGATGTCTCTCAAAGAAACATTAAAATCAGATCCCATATAATCCACATTAAAATCCTTTAGGTACCTTCCAAATAAATAGGGACTGAAATATATTGTTACAGGGCAGAGGTCTGGTGCAAAACTGAGACTGCTGCAAAGGTTTCCTTTCAAACTCATACTTGTGATCATGCCACAAAGACTTCAGATATGTCCCTCCGAAAAACAGGCATGAGTTTATTAGAAGGATTAAGAAAAGGAAAAGGGGGACACTCTCTGAGAGAAGAATGATATGCCCCTCTTGCACTCCAGTTTTATTGGGAGTCCCAGGGAAGTTTCCAGAGAGTTTGGCACAGGTCTAACTTTTGTCTTTTGACTAACAGTATGGGTACTGCACAGAACACTGAAGAAATTTTATGGTGCTCATAGAATTGGAAACTTTGAGGAAATTAAATCCCCCTCTTTTTGCCTCAATTTCTTGCCCCCTTAATTGGTTCATTTCTTTTTTAATAGCCCTTAGCAAGCTATCTTTGTGAAGGTCTTGTTATTTGGGTTGGGTGATTGGGAGTTATGACATAGTTTCTGTGATAAGGGAGTGTCCAGGATCATGTGGCATGATTTTAAAACAATAGATTTTCTTAAGGGGATGTAATTATGTCTGGAGGAGTTTTTGACATACCAAACTCCATCTTCTAGGTGCATGTCTGTCAGATAAGACTCCCTGTAGTTTTCAGTATCCTTCATTATCCTTTCCCCACTCACTCATTCATGGATGACAAGCTACCTAAAGGAATTAACTATTGTTTTGCTACACAGTATGTATTCAATTCCTTCTGGAAAGAATAGCACCAATCTCCTTAGGAAAACTACAAACCCCTCAATCAAAGCTATTTGTTCATGCAGATTTGACCCCCCCAAAAAACATGGAGCGTGGTGACTAGTTTAGCTTCTGGACACCTAATTATTTTGGTGTAGGCATGCGACTTCAGTCTGTTTAATCAAACCACACCCCATGAGTTTCTGAAACAACTAATCTCCCTTTGTAGTAACTGAGAATAACACAGTGTTTAACCCTGTTTGGAGTCTACAACCACCTTGTGATCCTGGAAAGATAGTATTAAGATGAAACTGTTGAGCATGGGAGCCATGTGAAGAAACAGAACTAAAGCATGTCATTCATGACATTATGAAACATCCGACTAGAGTCATATCTGAACTTACAGCTGTCCTTGACTCTTTGGCTGAGTTTTTTAGCTATTTTGATTCTGTTTTCTGGAACATGAAAGCAAAGTAATTGTAATTGATGCAGTGAACTATTTTTGGTGAAATGCTGTTTCACCTCAGACTTCTGAAAAGCAGAAGAAACAGAACAATTGAGCATGCATGAGCCATCAGCTTTAAGAACCTTCCTATGATAACTCGGATAATAAAAAATGAAAGAATGGTTTTCTCCAGTTTGGTGGCATATTTGCTATGTGTTGAGATATGAATCATTTTCAATGGATGTGGAATAATTGTTTGTAGTTGCACTAATTTAGAATCCTTTCCTAAGAAGAAACTATTATTTGGAGGGAGGAAAATGGGCTCTGTTATTTTTAGGGACAGGCTTAAGATATTGTAGTAAATAGATCTAAGATTGCAGGGGCTCAAACAAAGAAGCACTTTTCTGTTTTCTTCCCATTCCCTGGGTAGATAAGCAATCCAGAGGCAGTGGGTAACTATTATCCTGGAGATCACTTGAATCCCTCTCCCCTCTGACAGGCAGGTTTCCTTTGTCTTCCATCTCTGGATTCAAGGATAGTCAGCAGAAAAAAGAAAAAGAAAAATATAGAGAGTTAACAGTTTCTTGTATACAATAGGATTTGATAGCTGATTTTGTTGGCATTAATATCCTATTGACCAAAACTTAGTCACTTAACTGCAATAATGACTGAAGAAAGTATTCTCTGGATAAAAATCTAGGCTCCTAATATTATAGATATGAGATATTGAGGACAATTGAAGTTTGTGTAACAAGCATATATCTCCATGTTTCCATGATATTAATACAAGAAAATATTCTTACAGACATACGTATCTATACGTCCATATCTATGTGTACACATACACACACACCTCCTTTTAGCATCTCCCTATAGAAATTATTTTTCAAGTTCTAAGGTAACATAAAAAATTAATAGAAACTCAAGTTCTAAAAAAGAAACAAAATAAAATGAACTTATAATTAGTAACTATGATAGAATATATGAATTGTAGTTCCTACATAATTCCTAGTAAATTCAGAAGGAAAAGGAAATTTTCATTTCAATATATTGTAAATGTTTATACAAAATTTCTAAACATATTAAAATATTTCCTAACTTCAGAAATCTATAGTATTTGTTACAACATTTCCTGGCATCAGAATGCGAAAAGGATGAACTTATGTGATTGAAGCTGTTAATTATTTTGCTTCTGAGAAGGTATTTATTCACAGTCTTTAGTTGAGCAGCCCTGGGGACAACTTTAATCTTTATGACTTTTCCTAATAAGGTTTTGTAACATCAAATAATTGAATGAATATTACTTAGGTGTGATTTGAGTAGACCTTGATCATGTCACTTGAGTCAGACTGAGTGGCTGAATTTAGACAGCATAGGAGCTCCCTTTTAACTGGACATTAAAAGAGATTTACATTGCTAATGTCTTGTGATCTCAGGGTTTTGCTTGGTTATAAGACCTGCAGAGCTTCTGGTGCCCAGAGCAAGGAAAGTCCCAGGTAGCAAGATTCTAAGAGGAGAAAATGAACATTCCCAGAGCATCTTTACGGTTTTCCTGATGTTTATAGGGCACTGCTCCTTTCACACCTTGCCTATCCCAGGTGCTGCCCTAAGCATTTCTCTTTTTTTTTTTTTTGAATATTCATTTTTTTGTTGTAGTTGGACACAATACCTATTTATTTTTATGTGGTGCTGAGGGTCAAACCCAGGGCCTCGAATGTGCTAGGCAAGTGCTTACCACTGTACCAGCATTACTCTTTTGATGGACCTTAGGTAAATGCTAGTATTAACATCTTGCAGATAGAAAATATGGGGCTTGGGAAGTGATGGGATTATTCAAGATAAGCTAAAGTTTTCCTTTCTTTTCTTTGGCTCCAAACTCTTGAAAATTGCATAAATTTTGATAGAAAGACAGGCAGTAAGTAGAGAGGCAGAAAAAGAAAGATATTTTTTAAGGAATTAGCTTTCATGATTATGGGGACAAGTAAGGCTGGGGTTTGTGATGCAAGCACCAGGTTGGGAATTCAACTAATAGTAAACGGTGATCTTGAACCTGAAGTCTGTAGGGCAGGCCAGCAGACTGGTGACTGGCAGAATTTCTATGTTGCAGTCTTGAGGTAAAATTTCTTCTTCACCAGGAAGCTTCAGTTTTTGCTCTTAAGACCTTTAACTACTTAGGTGAAGCCCAACCATGTTATGGAGGACAATCTGTTTTACTTAGAGTCAACAGGTTATGTTTTCACATCTATAATACACCTTCACTGCAACATCAAGCCTAATCTATCCTACCAAACAGCTAAACCTAACCTTGTCAAGATGACACCTAGAATGAACCATCATAATGGGCAGGGAAGGTCCCAAGTATAATTAACCTCATATCTACCAGCTTTCACCCCTAAGCCTTCATTTATACAATGACACAGAACCAGAGAGAAACTAAAAGAACTGTATTTAGACTTCTCACAATATGAAAGGGCTATGAACAGATTGGCCTTGAAAGTCATCTTCCAAGAAAAGGAGTTTAAAATTGTGCAAAAATAACATTTTCTTTGATGGAACCTGTGGCATTTATATGAGAGATCAGAAAAAAGAATGAATCTAGGTACTTATGTCCACTGACTGCAGCAAAAACCAAGGGCGATTTCTCCTCTCAGGTGGTACTAAGAAGATGAAGTTGCTGAAAGATCCATTATTAAATAACCTCTTGCAATTTCCCTTTTCTCTCCCTTTCCCTCCCATCTCATGTCTCTGTTTAAAGTTAATCTTTTCTTCCTGTTCTTCCTCCCTACTCTGTTCATAGTTGCTCTCATTATATCAAAGAAGACATTTGGTATTTTGTTTTTTAGGGATTGGCTAGCTTCACTAAGCATAATCTGCTCTAGTGCCATCCATTTCCCTGCAAATTCCATGATGAATACAACAATTACTAATAGGGCATTATGTAAAATTGTGGATGTGTAACCGATGTGATTCTGCAATCTGCATTTGGGTAAAATTGGGAGTTCATAACCCACTTCAATCTAATGTATGAAATATGATATGTCAAGAGCTTTGTAATGTTGTGAACAACCAATAAAAAAAATAACCTCTTAAGGGTTAATACTGCTAGTGTGAGATGAAGGTGTATGGTTTTCAGAAGGAAACTTTCATTAACAAACGGATTGTCCTTGGGCAGGTGGTTCATTGCCTGGGGCAAAGCTTTGTGAAAGTACATTACCACAGTGGGCATGATGGGCTTACTAATGTGCCGGCTGATGTGCACGCTTCATTAGTGCTGCCAATGGGGACTCTGCACTGCAAGGCTGGCCTTTGGCTGGTGGGCTTCTGTGAGCCTGCTGCCCAGTGCCCCTTCCTTCCAATGCTGCCGTGCTGATTTCAGAAGTTCCAGCCCTGGGAACATTTCCTCTTCTATTATTTTTTTTTCATATTGTATAAGTAACATATATTCCCTGAATACAAATTGGAAAAAAAGAAAGAGAAAATGTATTTGTAATTCTACTCTTGGTGTTGGTGCATACTGTCAAATCCTTTTTTAATTGAGTGTGGATAGAAATGTGAATTTGGTTATGGATTTAGGCAAAATATAATTACAAAAAAAATGGGTTAAGTCTGTATAGAGTCCTTTCACTCTTACTTTTCATTTATTATTGCATCCATGTACTTCCCCATCAATAGAAATTCTACAAGTGTTTTAAGGGCTGTATAAAAGTTCCATTGTATTGACATTCTCAATAGTAGTTGTAGAAGTAAAGTATATAACCCAATGATAAAATATAAAATATATTATGTCACTAGAACACATATTCCTGGGATTTTTGTGGCTCTCAGATTACAAGCATGCATCTAAAATTTCTGCCTTTTAATAGGAGTAGAAAAAGATACCCTGAATCATCAACCTCTAGTAAGTTATATCAGAGCCATATTAGAGTAAGCCAAATTATTACAGGCAATAGGTAATACTTCAGGAGTAAACACTAGTTTAAAATTTAATTATCTCAACAAGTTAAGAAATATGAGTGATGAATCAAGGACAGCTCATTTTTAAATTTTTCATTATCTTGAGCTTTAAGGCTGCATTTCCAAACTCAAGACAAATTTTCAGTGCCCTCTAACTATTGTCTTGTCTTCTTTCGTCTGCGTATGATGTCTTTTATTGAATTAGATTAAAATTAAGTTTGGAAGCTTATTATGTGGTAGTCTCTAAAGAACACACTTTTTTTCATTACTGCCTATTTTATGAATTGCTAATATCCACAGTGTAAAGCTGGATCATTCATTTCTAGAATGACCGTCTTGAAACATGTGAAGATAACAGCATTATCTAATTGTAACAACCAAATTTTCCTTCACTGTTTTTCTGACTCTTCTATTGATATATGCATTTTCCAAAGTCATAAAGATAACAGCATAATTTAACATTTTTAGGTCCAAATCTATATGATATAGTAATAACTAGTCTGTACAGATAATCAGGTGCTTCTGGAGTCTTAGTGTGACTGTATTGTCAATCATATTGCAAAAGCAGCTGGTGCCCAGTTTCACCACCTGAAAAATGAAATAATTGAACAAAATGAGCATTGAAATTCTAGTATGCCTTTTTGGAGACCAGAAGCAGCTTCTTCTACTCATGCACTAATGAGTGACTGTCAGTCCTGGGATCCTGTAGTGGTCAGAGTCAGAATACCAAGAAACAATCTACTCCAGTCAATTTAATATATGGTATTAAATCCCTCTTTGAATTAACTGGGCTGAACTTAGAGAAGCCACCCAAAGCCTAAGCACAGAGTTTAGTCAGCTACCTGGGCAACTCATCCTCCTCTTATATCCAAAAATTGCCTCCCAAAGATGAAGCCTCGCACTGCCTCAGGAGAGGTCTCTCCAAAGTTTGCACCAATGCTCTGGCTCTGAAGTAGAGAGCATCACAACAGACAAAATGTTGAATTAGACATTAAAGGAGTCTAGATGGCAGCCCTAGAAGTTCTCAGACTCAGCATTGGAAACCCATAAAGAGTCCATTGCCTTATGAAAATAATCCCTCCATATCTTAGTACACAGATTTATTTTAAATAGAAACATATTACTGTATAAAGTTTTGAAAGTTATTGTTTAATAATTAACAACCAAATTTATATTTGTCCTATTGATAATAAAGTTGCTTTCTGTAACAGTATTTTAATTTTTTCCCCTTGAAATCAAGAGTATATGATGAATATGCCCTAACAGAATATAGTATGAGTTAAGCTGTAATTCTGTTCATATTTTATTACACTCAAAAAGACAAATACTTGTGTTTCACATTACAACTTGTGAAGCTGATATTTATTATTAATACTATTTTGAGTCCACATGCCACCACATAAATACCTGTCTGCCAGTTAATAACTATCATAGAAAATTTCTGATTTGCATAAAAGTCAGAAATTATTGATACTTGTATTTCATGTGTCTAGCTGAACTAAAAAGTTATTTCACAGAGAGTATTGGTGAGTGACTGATTCTAAGAGTAGGTTATTACCATAGAACTTATCCACATGTGATGAAATGTTAGATGAATGTAAAAAATCATTCATTCAGTAAATGTGTATATGCCTACTATATGCTAGGGGAATAGTAAGGGTCTGAAATACTTCAGTGAGCAAAATAGACAATAATTTCTGTTCTATCCTATCCTGGATAGAAAGACAATTAATTTAAAACATAACAAATAAGGAAATTATATTATTGAAGGTAATAAGAGCTTTAAAAAAATAAAAATTAAGTGATATGGTGGTAATTGTACAGTATGATCAGTACAATCCTCACTGAGAAGGGAGATTTGAGCAAAGATTTGAAGGAAATGGTGATCACCTGGGGGAAGAGAAATGCAGGCAGAAGGAACAGCTGGAGTAAAAAGCATTAAGTTACAGAGTCCCAGCTTACACAGCAACGGGCTGCTATGGTTGGAGTGCAGTGAGCAAGGAGAAGACTTAAGAGAAAGTGAGCTTGGAGAACTCAAGAGGCCACATCACATGGGCTTATTGGCTATGTAAAGGCTTTTGATCTGAGACAATAAGGAGCTACTTCAAGAATGATATAAACTTACATTTTATAAGCTTACAGTTCACATAGGAGTCTATTGTAGGAAGAAGGTGAGAAATGGCAGCATCTCCATTTAGATGATAACAGTTGGGATAGGGCAAAGTGGTCATATTTTGGATGTAGTTTGAAAGATTAGATTTAGAATGTGTGGGAATTAGGGGTTCCAAGAATAACTTGAAAGAGTTTGGCATGAGCAACTAAAATAATGAAGTTGTCATTATTGGCAAAAAAAAAAAAATAATAAGCAGATCAGATTTATAGGGTGAAATGGGAGCTATGTGTGGTTTTATGAAAGCCTGGAAGATATCTATTTGTATGTTTGTATATTTCAGTGTTTCTCAAAGTATGGTCCCTAGAACAACAGCATAAGCACCACTAGGGAACTTGTTAGAAATGCATGCTCTTGGGCCTCATCCTAAATCTATTCAGTCAGAAACTCTGGGATGGGGTCCAGCAATTTGTGCTTTAGCCAGCCATCCAGGTGATACTGGTGTATATTCAAGTTTGAGAAATACTGTGTATCATTTTCAAGATATGAAGACAGTGACCACTGTGTCTAAACAGAAGACCTGATTCAAATCCTTATTGGTTTGGGACAAGATGGTCTCTCTATCTGAGTCTTAATTTGTATGTGTTTGAAGAGTGAACAGTTGATATGAGAATCAAAATCGACATAAGGAATCAGATAGCAATTATGTAACAATCCTGTCAAATCAAGTACCTTATAAGTTTTGGGGACAGGAGCAGCAGGTAAGGAAAAGGGATAGTACTAAAAATTTGCTTTTATTTTTCTCTAACATCCTCTAGATTTCTAGGATAAAAATAATAACTGCATGTAGAACCAGAGATTTTCTTGATGTTTTGCTAGGCCTTAAAAACATAGGTAATAAAGATGACTACCTATCAAATGGCAGATTGATGATGTTCTTTGTATGATTCAGTAGAAACAGGGGCTATTTGAATTTAATGATTCTCTTCACTTGCAACAGGAAGAATAATGTGCATTTTTTATTACAAAATAGAAAAAAACTGTCTCAAAACAAATTTGTTTCTTCAAGTTTATGCAGTTATCATTTTACTGTTTAAATTTATCTGTTTAAATTTGGTTTGCAATCTCTAGATTTGTTTTTCTTACTTCACAAAGTACAGCATGATATCTATGAATTTCATAGAAGCCCACAGATAAGTTAAAAATAATGGGAGATGTAGTCTTGGAACCATTTTTCTAGGAAACCTCATTATTCTTTCATTTTGCGACAAGAAAAGATATTCAAGCTATTTAAGACCAAGCCCATGTAGTGGCAAAGCAACATTTTAAGTTTTAGAGAACTCTTTATATGACATGAAATTTTATAATTTGAGGTCACCATAAAATCTCTTGTTGGGGCTGGGGTTGTAAGTCAGTGGTAGAGCGCTTGCCTAGCAAGTGTGAGACCCTGGGTTGGATCCCCAGCACCACATAGAAATAAACAAATAAAATAAAGGTATTGTGTCCATCTACAATTAAACAAATATTTTAAACAAACAAACAAAAAAAACACTTCTTGTTGGCAACATTTTAGAAAAAAAAAATGTGTATAAAGTCAGCTTGGTCCTGCCATACACACACAAAAGTATCAGTTAGTATATTGTCATACTGAACTTCATTATTCTAGGTTTCTGATTAAGGACCTATTATGTTCTACATAGACATGAATAAATTTCCAGATGATGGGCTAACATCATTGGGCTGATAATTTATACATTAACTATTATTTATATTTCTATACCTTCAGTAGAGAATGAAGGTCATATATACATATTGTATATATGTATATATGTAATATATATTATGAATATGAAGAAATAATAAACTAGAATTAGAAAGAAATAGAGTTTGCTTTCATAGAAATACAAGTCAATCTTCAACTGCTTGCTTTGGAAAATGTTACTTCCTACCTCTGAAATTTTCTAGAAATATTCTTACACATTGTTCAATAGTCATTCAGCAAGGGTATATATTCAGTACCTACTATGTGCATTCTAGATGCTGGCATCATAACAGGGAACGAAGTAGACCTATATCCCTACTCTTCCCTAAGTTATTTCTAGTGAACAGAGGCAGACAATAAATGAGATCAATAGATTTACATATATATATATATATATATATATATATATATATATATATATATATATATTTAGGGAAGAGTGTTCTTTGAAGGCTTTAAAGGCCTGGAGTTGAGCACACCTGATCTTTTCTAGGAAGGTGACCCCTGTCCCCAGAGAGTATTAATAAAGGGAGATTTAAGAAATGAGGACAATAAGATGCACAGTGTTCAAAATCCTGCAGGACTTGTAAAAACTTAATTACTCAGAGTGTAACAGGAACCAGTAGAAGACCTTACATAGAAGACTTGCATGATCTGAGTTCATTCCAAAGAGCTCTTCCTTTTACATTTTGGCTTGAGTGAAAGCTGATGGGAAAATAAACTTATAAAATTAAATCTTACACATAACCTTTGGTGGCCTCTTCAACTCAAACCATGGAGCATTGGGACTTTAAATATTGTTCTTTTGTTGGTGACATTTTTCATTTTCTGTAATGTTTGACATTTCTCATTATATTTACATTTTATACATTGTTCAGGTGAATGTCACTCTTTTTTCCAAAAGTTGCTCTCATGTAGCCAAAAATTCTAGTTCTTCTTCATCCCAATGAAAATTTCTTCTCTTGTTTCATTTTAATTTTTTATTAATTATAATTTCATTATATTCTAGAAAATGAACTGATAGACTTCCATATCATTTAATACTTTCTTTTACAGTCTCTCCACATTTATCCTTTTCTATGCTATAGAGAGCCAAAGGTAGGGTTCTGTATCTGCTAACTGATTTGGTCTATAACCTTCAGCTAGTTATTTAATCTCTGTGTATCTGTGATTCTTCATCTATAAAATAAAGATAATAATAATGATAACATTATAGGAATATTGTGAGATTTAGATAACTTCATAGGGAGGGACAAATTAATGTATGTCATTTACCTTTCATATCACTAACTCAGTGTTCAGTCATCATTCTACTATTGAGACTTTTTATTAAAAGAAAGAGAGAGAGAGAGAGAGAGAGAGAGAGAGAGAGAATTTTAATATTTATTTTTTTTAGTTTTCGGCAGACACAACATCTTTGTATGTGGTGCTGAGGATCGAACCCGGGCCGCATGCATGCCAGGCAAGCGAGCTACTGCTTGAGCCACATCCCCAGCCCAAGACTTTTTATTGTTTAGAAAGTCAAGACAATTATTTTAATTTTCAAAGATATTTTCTCACTTTTTGTGATTTATTCTTTCTACATAACAGCCTATCCTTTCTTTCCTCATATATGTAATATGCTATCAAATCTCCTGAGGAAAACAGTTTCTCCTGTCCCTCAAATTAAATTATTTCTATTTCCACTAGAGTCTGCCATTCCTTTTCTCTTTCTTAGCCTTTATTATTATTGTTGCCATTGGTTTTCTTTAGATGCCTTGAGATGCTCAACTGACAGATCATATTAGTGGGAAAGTGACATGAATTTTGGCATATTGATAGCAGGCACTGGGGAATTCTCTGTATACAGTAAGCCGTTTTTCCCTCCCAATTATCCTGTAGGTTGGGAATCCTCTCTGTAAGGTTGACATCATTAAGAAGAGGTATTGACGGGAAGACTTCCTTTTAGGATATAAGGACAGGGAAGAAACAGGCAGACCAGATAATTGCCAACTTAATGTCCCTCTTGGACAATATTACCTTTCCCTGTTTGTGTCTTTCTTTCATATCACTTGTGGAAGTCCAGATTTCCCTGAGCCTCCTCTCTGATATTTTCCTTCAGCATTCAAACACATACATGGAGTCCTCTCCAGAAAAACTCAGGCACTTGGGGACTTCTGAAGCTTTAACTCAGGTACTTTGTAAATATCTGTTCTGGTCTGAATGTTCATATGTTGAAATCCTAACCCCCAAGCTGATGCTATTATAAGATGCAACCTTTGTGAGGAGAATACTGCCTTTGGGATTAGTGCCCTTATAAAAAAAAAAAAAAAAAAAAAAAAAAAAAAAAAAAAAAAGACCTCAGAAACATCTCTTGCCCTTCCTGACCATGTGAAGACATACCTTAGAAGAGGGCATTGGTGAACAAGGCACTTAATCTATAGCACCTAGATCTTGGAATTCTCAGCCTCTGAAACTCAAATTTCTGGGTTTTTTTTACAAGTCACATAGGCCATTGTATTTCTTTATAGCAGTCCCAAGAGACTAAGATAATATCTAAAGAAGAAGAAGGACATGACTAACCCAACAGGCCTTCATTTCCTTAATGACCCTGAAAGTTCTCTAGTGCTTCTTTAAAAAGAATAATGCTTACCTCCTGCTTTGAAGGCAGTTTGTTCTGCTCTGGTTTCTCTTTCGGTCTGTTTCCATCAGTATCCATGTTCTCACAATTTCTACTTGGCCTTTGTACCTGTTCTTAAGAGTATGTCATTCAGTGAATTGGGGAAGCAGAAAAGTGATAAAGAAGCTTTTGCTGCACCTACCATTTTGGCCAGAGTTGAGTCCACATCTCTCAATTTGTACTTCCTGAGCTTTGTGCCTCAGTTCTTGTTTCTGACTATGGAGTAGGTATGTCTAAGTCTAAGGTAATAGTTTATAACACAGGGGTGCATAACAAGAAATTCCCATCCTCCTGTATTAATTAGGGTTCTCTAAACAAATAGAGAATGATTTTATATATAGAAAAATAGACAGATCCACAGATACATAGATATGACAGGGGATTTAATAGGGAAGTTGACTCAGAATGACGGTGGCTTAATAGTCCTATGACAGTCTTTCTGCTAGCTGGAGAACCATGAAAGCTGATAGAGTGGTTCAGCCTAAATCTGAAGGCTTCAGAACTGGTAAAGCCGATTGATGTGTAAGTCTCAATCTGAGGTCACAAGCCTGAGAACATAGGAGAACATGGCTACAAGTTGCAGATTGCAAAGGTTGGTTTACTGATGTTCAAGGGCAGGAAAAGATTGGTGTTCCCACCCCAGACTAGAGGGAGAATTAATGTTTTTTCTATCTTTGGGTTCTTTGGCCCCCACATAGGTGCATGAAACACACCTAACTTGAATGAGGATAGATCTTACTTATCCTCCTTCTTGAAATGCCATTATTTTCCAGGAAAACTCTCAAAGACGTATCCAGAAATAATGCTTACCATCTATCTGAGTATCCCTTAATAGTCATATTGACACCTGAAATTAACTATCACATGCCTCTTTCTTTAGAGTTTTGCCCCTCTAATTCTAAGCTGAATTCCCTTAAAGGGGTCTTCAAGCTAAAAATAATTAGGGTTAACACTTCAGAAGTTAAATTTTAATAATTGAAGAACTATTTCCCCTTTAGTCCAAACTCTCTCCTTTTCCTCAGTTGATCATGAGACAGAATTAGTCAGCTGGAGTTTGCTGTCAGGAAGATTTAAAGGTATAGGGAAGTGGGAATGATTTGGAGGCTAAAGGGAGAAGAAGATCTTCTGAGACTAGCATGTGGGGAGTAAAAAGGAGATAAATTGGTGTTTCCTGTCTTCACCCATGAGGATGTGTTTGATATATCACTCTACCACATTACAGAATTTCAACTGACAAAAGGGATTGGCATCCAATTCCCTGACTAGAGTTGACTTGACTGTAGGTTCTCTTCATTTATTCCCATGATACCACAAATGAACTATAGAGAGATTAGGGGTGATAAAAATAATTTGGAAAAGATTAAAAATCACTCTTCCCTATGTTTTCAGCAAAGCCAAATGAAGATGATAGAAATTCTTAAATTTTTTATGGGCCTAAAGATAACCCAGAAGATGGGGTGGGGAACAACGTGCTCCTGAGTAGACAAAGACACCATACATAAAAGGAGACAGGCTGCCCACGGGAGTGACTATTCTAAAGAAGGGTGCTTAAAGTCAGAAATGTCAGAGGAGCACCTAGCTGGATGTCCCCAAACCATCAAACAGGCTACAAAGTAAATCCAGAAACTGTAATACTAAATATTGTTTCTTTGACCAGATAGGGTAAGAGGTGGCCAATAGAGAATTGAACAAAACTCAATGCAGAGTCTTCATGTTGTTGTCACCAATTTGTTGATTCAACCAGGCTCCTTTTATGTGATTACTTTTTGGAGTGTTTTGAAAGAGATTAATCAGGTAGGAAGGAATGAATGTAGAAGGAAAGAAAATTTGAAAAGAGTACTGAATGGAAGAGAGATAATGAAAGTGTTTGGATATATGTGTATATTTACCCAAGGGACACTAATCTTTAACCTGGAAGTAACTGAAAAAAAAAATGTAGAACAGAAGCACATTTATAAGGTAGAACTGAATTTCATTTTCCCACTGCAGATCACTAGTAATTCAGTTTGAAGCTATGTCAAAGAAGAACATTTCTAAAATAAATATATAAAGGATTTTCACATTCAACCCACAGCTCAATGTTGACAATTTCAAGCTCTTAATACCCAGATTAATGTGTATTATAGTAGAGTGCTTTACAAATGTCTTCTAATAAAAATATTTAATTTATAATTAATTAAATAGTAATTGTGTTTTAGTACTAAGAGATAAAATATTCAAATGTATCTCTCTCTTGATTTGAGTTTAGGGACTATCATAATAGGTCACAAATGTTCTAGCAACATCTAAGGCCTGAATACAGTTATCACAGAGACTAGTCAAAAGTCACTCACAATATGTCCCAATCAATCTCATACATTTAAAAACTGAAAAGGAGGGGCTGAAGGTGCAGCTCAGTGATAGAGCATGTGCTTAATATGTACGAGGTCCTGAGTTCAGTCCCCAGCACCACAGGGGAAAAAAAACAAAACTGTAAAAGAGCTTAGAAGGGCATCTTCATTTTAGTATTCTCAACAATAAAAATTGAAGCTCTGAAGTGGCATTGAAATATTCATAAAGGGCCCCACCAAGACATATTTTCCTTATTGTTCCTATTATTTAGACTTCCAAGCCAGTATTTGATTTGTAGTGTATTTTAGTTAATCGATAAATATTAATTCTGTACTGGAGGGAAAAGGATAGCACAGTGCTTATGGAATCATTTCCTGCTTGACATCTTCAAATTAATTAGTATTTGCACATAGATTTACTAATGTGAATTCGAAACAAATTAAACTTTATATTTATTGCCTTTGTATTTGTCATTGAAGACAGTATATCTATTGTAATTTCCAAATTGTATTTTTTTTTTTTTTTGGCCATCTGTTGTATAAAGAAAGAAGTACAGAGCACTCCATGTAGTTCCTTTTGGGTTCAAAACTACTTGTTTCTCTCTATTATAAAATTTTCTAAGCTATGTTCTGTCTCTTTGTAAGTCTATTTTTGATCTCTGCCTCTTGATAAAATTGATCCTGGGTAGGTCAGTCTGACCCATAAACTATACAAAATTGTTTTTGAGATATGAAGCCCTAATATCAGATAATGTCTAAATCAGCCATGAAAAATTTTCTTGTGCTTTCTGTTCCACAGATAATAATTACCTTTTTTTATAATCACATTCAAGCCTTAATAGCCATTTTTCTTTAAAAATACTAAGAAAAAAAATGTTTTTTTATCCACACAGTGCTTTTCTTTTTGGAGATTAAACACTAATACCAAAGATAAATGGAAGCTTTCTCATATAATTTTTGTTTTCTTCTTCATTCTAAAGAAAGTGACTACAGTTGTAAATTCAGGCCACTTATGTGTGGATCCTTGGTATCACATGAACATGAGTACAGTCTGCCATATTGGGAAATTTCTCTAATGTCTTAAACACATTCAGTCTGTAAAATTGACCCTTTCTTTAACTTCCAAATGAGGATATGGTGGTTTTGTTATTGCTCTAAGTTTATAACATAAATTTGATTTGTAATCCAGTTTCTATAAAATATTGAGTGAAATGGGAGATCTTTCTGTGTCTTATTTTTCTCTGTCAAAAAGATAAGTATTAAATAACAACCACTCAAGGTGTATTCAATTCAATCAACCACAACACAAACACACACACATAAACACACAAAAACCTCCTGAGTCATGGTTAGTATTTAAAAACTTAGCTTTTCTTCTATTCTTTTTTTCCCTAAAAGCAATATATATATTGCTTTTATAATATATAATATATATTTTTATAATATATACTTTTATTACAGAACAGATCATTATCATCATATTTAGGTATAATTTCTTTCTTCAAAAATTATTGATACTAAGAATACCAACAGCAAGTCAGGAATCATCTTTTCACTAATGTAAGTGTTTAATCCTTGCTACATGTTTCAGTGGCCTGGGGATTTGTAAAAGGCAAGGTCCACAGAGCAATGATATAACCAAAGTAATAAGTGCTCCTTCTGTAGCAGTATTTGGACAAAGATGCCTTTAAAACTCTCCTCTTCCCCTTCCTGCAAAGAAATACTAGAGCAAGAGAGAAAAGAAATGAAATGCCCGGAGTCAGCAAAGCATACTCACATGTAAACAGATTCTTTGTTTTCAAAAAACCTGGTTACTCTCTTATGAATGAGAAATTATAGGTGGACTTCTCATTCTGAAAGGTGAAAGCTGACTACAGGCTGTCAGTTCTCCTTATCAGTATTTAGGACATATCCTTTATGTTCACTGTCACCTGTCTATTCAGAAGGAGAGGATCTAAGAACTATCCCTTTATTCGAAAGTCAAATGTACTTCTGTATCTTTGGCACATCCATTTTATTTAAAGACTTAATTCCCCCAAGCAAAAATGACAAAATCCAGCTTAGAGTCATTTATTAAAACTTAAAGCCTCAGTTTAAGTGAAGAGAGCCGTGAGAGAATCCTGGGGTTTATGATTCAGAGAAGTTGTTTATTCTTCAGGAACAACACTGATAAATTAAAATGCCCCTCCTCTGTCTTTAATGTACAGTAACTATAATCATAGAATTTCTTTTGAGGTCTCTTTCTGCTATTTGGTGAATTACATAGTAGATAAGAATGCATCCATTTCCAAAGGAAAAAAGAAAGAAAGAGAAAAAGAAAACTCCAGGAATCATTGATCCAGGCTTAAAGCCAAGCAATCAATTTTTAGTACTTTCTCAACAAGCCTCACAATAAAAATGTAAATGGAGTGGTGCTACTTTCTCTGCAGATCATCTTTTCAAAGTGTAAATTTGGCACTGTTTAAATTTATTTTCAGACCTTTCTTCTTCAAAGAAATTGGTTACTTCATTTCCAGGGCCTTCATATTGGAAGTGCACATTAATTATCATTTTTATTTTACTTATAGCTTTACCACACCTGACCTTCGTAAAAATCAAAGGATCAAGTTGATATGTCTTCTCACTCTGGATTGCTGAATTAGTACTTAGTCACTGGGAATCTTCTAAATGTTCTTGCACTTGATAAGCCAGTTCTTAAAGTTATGAATCCTTTCTCCCTGTGGTGCTCATTTCAGACAGCCTTTTCTTATCGTAGTTGATTTACCTTTCTAGAACACCACTATACTACATATTCCTTATGAACAAGGAAGCATGTTTAAGCCTCTGTGTTAACTTTCATCAC
Source organism: Urocitellus parryii (assembly GCF_045843805.1). NCBI lineage: Eukaryota > Metazoa > Chordata > Mammalia > Rodentia > Sciuridae > Urocitellus > Urocitellus parryii. Next base: position 87,511,911 of record NC_135538.1, on the reverse strand, counting down.
TTTATAAGGTTGGTAGTACTATTGTCTTCATTTTACTGATGACTGGTCTTGAATGCAGAAGGCAAGTAGCTTGACCAAAACCACATGGCTAGTATGTACAGTAGCAAAAATTGGAGCCCAGGCAAACTCTTAAATCTTACCCTTGGCTGTCTACTTACTATGGGAAGGAAGGAATTCAGGGCATGTGTGTGGAATTTAACCAGCTTTTGTGGAACCTAGTGGGAATTGTTAAAATTGTGAGCAATGCACATGATATGAAAACAGGAGAAAGTGATAGAATAAGAAAGTTGAAGAGAAGCATCAAAGAAAGAATAAGCTTAAAAAAAGGAAAAGAGGAAGGAAGGAAGGAGGGAAGGAAGGGGAGAATGAACACTGTATACATTGGATGCAGAGATTAAAGAGAAAAGTTTTGAGAAACATTATTGATGGGTTGGAAAGAGTAACACAGGTTGAAAATATAAAGATAAAACGTTTTATTCTTCAAAGCTATGTACTTGCTATTTATTGCTTTCCAAGCCATACTCACTGTAATTTCTCAGCCTCTCATTGTGGTTTGGTCCCAGGCGAGTCAACATCAAATACCAGTTTAGATCAGATGCTAGGGGAGATATTTCACTGGACTATAGTTGTTGATAGACTTTTACTGTTTACTGAGTCTTTACAGAAAAATAAAGGTACTCTAAGGATTCTCTGGTTCAGAAATATACTATCATTACTCCCCTGGAGTACCTTTCCTATTTTTTTTTTTTGAGAGAGAGAGAGTGAATTTTTTAATATTTATAGTTTAGTTTTTGGCGGACACAACATCTTTATTTTATTTGTATATGGTGCTGAGGATCGAACCCAGCCCCCCATGCATGCCAGGCAAGCATGCTACCGCTTGGCTTGAGCCACATTCCCAGCCCCACCTTTCCTATTCTTTATCTCATTACCAGGCTTCCCTTTTGGTAAGTAATCTACTCTATTTATTTAAAACTAGTTTTTATAGAGTCTGGATGGTTACACAGATGATGGAAAATCCCCTTAGTCCCTTCAGCAGTGTAGCTTCTAAACAACAGAAATTTATTTTTTGTAATTCTGGAGACTAGAATGTGAAACATCAAGGCACTGACAGATTCTTTGTCTGATGAGAACCTGCTTCCTCCTTCAAGGATGATGCCTTCCTGCTCTGTCCTCTCATAAGGAAAGGAAGAAGGAGCTCACTTGGGCCTCTTTTTAAAGGCACTGATCCCAATTTTGAGGTTCCACCCTCATGATTTAATCATCTCCTAAAGGCCCCACCTCCTAGAAGCAATCCCATTGGGTGCTGGGATTTCAATAGATGAGTTTTGAGGAGAAGATAAATATTCAGACCATAATATCTCTACTTCATTCTTATTATGCATTATCTTGGCTACCTTTGTGCCAAATTCCAAAGTAATTTTCATCTGAATCCTAGTTGTTTGCTCACATACCTCATTGATGCCATTATTCTTACAAGAGAGAAGAGGAGGGTATTCTGAATTGAGTAGACTTTTTTTTTTTTATTCCTTCCCTGGTCATCTCCTTTCTTTCTTTATATTTCTTTTTTGTTTTACTTTTTTTGACTACATGGAATGATAGAACACAAAGTCTTGTGCATTCAAGGCAAACACTCTACCACTGAGCTACATCTCAGGCCAGTCGTTGTTATTTTTTACTTTATTTTGCAATTCTTCCATGTCAATAGCTTATTGCTTTTTAATGCTTGTTTTTTTTTTTTTGTGGTGCTGGGGATTGAACCTAGAGTCTTGTGTGTTTGAGGGAAGCACTCTACCAACTGAGCCATATCCCCAGCCCCTTGTTACTTTTTACTTTAAATCTATATTTTTAAAGTTTTGCCTGTACATTATTAGCACATTCTTCACTCATCATTTATTTCTACATTTCATTCCTTCTTATTGGTTTGATTTCTTTTTGCTTGAAATGTATCCATTAGTAGTTATTTTACCTAGCAAATCCTACTAGAGTCCTCAATTAGTCTGCCTGAATATATTTTTATTTGAAGTTCATTATTAAATGATGCAGGACATAAGTTTTGTGGTAATATTTTCCAAATTTCAATAATATTTTTGTAAATGTGAAATCTCCTGATAAGAATTAATTACCATTAAAACAGAATGTTTTAAAAGAAGTCATGAATTTCAAGTGATGGAAAATAACTGATAATTATTTCAAATTTCAGATCTAATATAAATTCACTTGAAATTGGAGAAAAAAAATGCTTAACTAATAACTTTTCAGTATAAGCTAAATTAATTAGGAATCATGAAATTATCATGAAGGGCAAATAATAGAATTCTGAAAACTAATATTGCAAATTATTTTTAACTAAAATGGAATGAAGAATTACACTGAAATTTCTCATTATGCCTAGGACCAAACAGCGTAAAGGAAAGTAGTGTGTTGGGCTGTGTATGCGGCTCAAGCGGTAGCGTGCTCGCCTGGCATGCGCAGGGCACTGGGTTCAATCCTCAGCGCCACATAAAAATAAAATAAAGATTTTGTGTTCACCGAAAAATAAAAAATAAATATTAAAAAAGTTCTCTCTCTCTCTCTCTTTCTCTCTCTCTCTCTCTCTCTCTCTCTCTCTCTCTCTCAAAGAAAAAGAAAGAAAGGAAAAAAAAGAAAGTAGTGTGAATACAAGTCTCAGTCTGTTTTCTGTTGCTATAAGGAATACTTGATGGTAGGAGTGTTTTTTGTTTTGTTTTGTTTTATAAAAAGAAGCATCTTTTAGCTTCAATTTTAGCTCCAATTTTGGAGGCTGAAAGTCCAAGATTGGGCATCCTCTTCTGTTTAACCTCTGGTAAAAACCTGATTGTGGAAGGTATCACAATGGGGACAGTGTGTATTGAAGAGATCATTTGACAAGACAGGAACCCAGAGATAAATTCAAGAGCTAGGTTTGCTGTTTTGAGAACCAACTCTCACAGGAGCTAACTGAGGATCATATATAATCCTGTCTGAGGGTAGCACTCCCGATGAACTACCTTCCTCCAGGCCCCCATCCCTTAAAAGTTCCACCACCTCAAAAACCACACTGAGGACCAAGCTTCCAGCACATAAACCTTTTTAGGACACACTCAGACCATAAGCAAACCATAGCAAAGTCCATGGCATGTAATCACAATAAGTACAATTTCTATGGGTATATTCACAGTTGAAGCATAAGGAGACTATTTGAAAATTGTCACTCATGGACATGCATTAAATAAACACTCTTTATATAAACCATTCTCTCCACTCTTCCTCCAATTTCTATCACCATTTATACTGTCTATGTTCTTCAGCTCTTACCTTCATTCAAGAGTCAGGTGAAGTCTCATTTTCTCCTGAAAGCTTTTCCTCATCACTATAACTTCCTGTATCTTTTACAACACTGATCACTTATAGTGACCATTACACACTCGCTGTTGAATCTACTAACTTTCCGTGTATTATTTTGCAAGTTGAACTGAGAACACACTTGAGATTAGAATTATATACCTTTTGCTTCTCCTTAACTCCTATGGCCCATTGAACAAATAACTCTTCTTGTTTTTCTTATTCTACTAGTAAAACCTAAGCGCTTTGGAAGAAGGACAGAAAGATACAAGTATATCACAGGACAATTTCTGTCCTCATGAACTTATTGAAATTAGTTCTCTAATTGAGGTGTGTGTGTTGTGTGTTGTGTGGGTGTGTGTTAATAATTGGAGGTCAAGTTAAGACCATACATGATTGTGTGAACAAAAGAGGATACAAGTTAGACACCTATGTTTCAAAAGAATTCAGAGAAATGTCTCCATAGAATACAGTTAAATCAGAAAAGGTTGACTACATTAGTTTTAATGTGCACTTTTTTCCTAAATTTAAATGTCATCTTTGGCATCCAAACAATCCCTGTTTATAGTGTTATGGTTTTTTTGTTTGTTTGTTTGTTTCCATGAAAGATTATATTTTTTACAGTATTTTCAGAAGAGTGTAAATTTCAATACATTTAAAATTCCATTTAAGAGGAACCTGGACATAACAGCTAAAGTTATGAATGACCAACTACCTACATAAATGTTAAAATAATGAGGAAGCTTTTAAAATTTCAAATAAGTAATGGAGATGACTATTTTAAGTAGTGACCTTTGTTGTCCATTATACACTCTCTGTCTTCAGTTTGTTTCTGGAAGTAGCCTTATGGATGCAAGTACTATTCAGCAAAAATCATGACTACTTTTTACATGGTAAGAATTTTGATACATTACATCAAGACTCTTTAAGTATTTTCAGATTTTCACCTGGTGACATTGACTTCAATATGGTCCATAAAAAGTCCCATATAAGGTAATTTAATACTGAGAAAAATGTAGTTATCTTTTTGAATAAAAAGAAAATTTTCTTAATTCAACAGAATTAATATACTGTCCTGTTCAGCAAAGGAAAAGTCTATACATGAATTAATTTCTACATATAAATTTTGTAAGTACAGACAACATGGCATTTATACCCCTTATGTCCTTAATAAAAATAAATCTTGTCTCAACTCAAAAAAATCCAGCAAGTTAAAGCACATTAATTATCAGGATTTTGCAGGCTCTTGTATCTAACTGATACCAAAGGACCAATTTCAACTCTAACTTGGAAAATTCAGTGACTTTGTGTTTTTTGACTATGGTTATCAAAAGCCTGCCTAAGGATAAAAGGTCCATAATATCTAGAAAAAGAGACCATAGGGACAACTAGGAAAACAAGAAAAAATGCCAAGTGTTGAATTTGGAAAATACATAGCAGGTTAGTCAGTGGCAATAAACAAAACATAAAACAGAAATCTTTCCCTCTATGAAAGATTCCTGCATATTTGAAATGAAATACAAGGAAATGAGCCAAGACATAACTTTGATTTAGTCTTCACAGAGGAAAGCAGAAAATCAGAGACTGAACTTAAATAACATGTGATATCTCTTTTCTAACATACTCTTTAATAAAAAGAAATAGTTTCAGAAACAAAATCTTAGAGTTATACACACATATTGATGTGTTTGTGAAGTTGTTTGTGGGTGCCAGTGTATGTTTCGTTGGATACAGAACAGATTTCAATTCCTCACTGTTCAGTGTCTTCTTTTAAAACATGATGCCTTTTCCAATAGGAAATATTTTTCTCCTCCCCATGCCCCAAATGTAGTTTCTTTGTTTGAAGATCTTTTTAAGCCTCACATATGAGTTAAAAGAGAATACTGATGCAGACCCTTATACCTCCTGCATGCCCTATTTCATGTGGAATCTTTGACTTTTCCCCCTGGTGTCTATACAGACTGGCTTTTCTCTCAAATGATGTTACCTTATGCCCAATGGGTCATATTTGAATATATATTTTAGTGATTTGTTTCCTTTGCTAAATGCTCCATCAATTCACCAACGGATAAAGTGAACTGATGAAAACGCATTTCCTGTGGTTATCTGGATAAACTAGGTGGACTAGTTTATGTGGTAGCAAATTAAAAACACACAGCAGATAAATCTTGGTGGCTTCAAAGAGTCATTTCTGAAACCATAGTATTTGTCCTATCAGTTATAATATGCTAACTGCTGTAAGAAATAGTACTTCACTCTGTAGGGACTCAGCATAATACAAATCTTTCTTTTCTTCCTTTTACTTGACAGAACAAGTAGATAAAAGATTGGCAGGGTGTTCTTCCTCAAATTTCATTCAGCAGTCCAGCTGATGAACATGATGACATGTTTAACCTGTCTTCAGAGTTTGCTCTGAGGTCTTTTTCAACCCAAGCAACAGAAAGTAGAACACAGCATGGAAGAGTAATAATGGGAGGTCTTAATGACTCGGACCCAGAAGTGGTACCCATCACTTTACGTGATGCATTACATGAACATCTCAACATTCAGGGAATAAGGCTGGAATGTATGACTGACTATGTTCTCAGAAGAAGAAAAAACATATTTTTTTTTGGAAATTAGTTGGCAGTCTCTGCCATATCTACCTTACTAAGAAATATTGTCCCAGAATCAAGAAAAGTATAGTAGGAGTATATGCAGCTACCAATTTCCAGAGTTGTTTGGAGGCTCAAGCAAAGCTGTGTAATGGTTCTGACATGGTACCACCTTTTAATCATCACAGGTTCCTTGTAAACTTATTCAGTGGCAGCCAGAGTTCAAGTATTCACCTTATAAATATGCCAAAATCAGAGTGAAATTTACAACAAACCTTAATAACCATGACCCGTTGACAAGTTATTTGATTTTTTCATAATTTTTTTCTTGGAGAAGGAAATTGGCTTGGCGTCAGGTTTTTTGGTGGTTAAAATGAGTTATCAGATACAATGAGTGCTTTTTTTATTAAAGGTGTTATTTTTTTCTTTCCTGAATTCCAAATTAATGAGATTTATAATATTAAGTTTGTAAAATGCTAAGTTAACGAATTATAATGAGGAATAAGAATATTTCATCATAAAGCTGCCATTAATAATAAAAGGGAGAGCTATATGAAGAAATTCACATCATAATTCAAGTGACTAAGGAAAGCAAAGGTTATAAGAGGAAAAATGTTAATGTGAGAAAAATTGCTTCACACCCGTCAGAAGACTCTAGAGGAAAATATGATTTAACTTTAAAATTAACCAGTGTGTGGCTCTGTTGAGAGTAAGCAGAACTTGGTTTCTAGGTTTACTGTCAAGAATTTCTATTTGAAAACTGACCAATACTGATAAAAATTATTCAGTATGAGATAACAACTACTCTGCCTGTGTGGTCATGAGCAGGTGCCTCACCAAGTCCTGCCAATCACCATACAGTGAACCTGGGATGTTTGACACTTTTTGTACCTCCTCTTCTTACCCTTTTCCCATACCAGATGCCTATTCACACCTGCCAGGCCAGTGCGTCCCCAGGTCGGTCTTGCCCTTCTTGCCTGAGTCCTGAGCTGCTCTCCTCTCCTCTCCCCACCCATTCACCTCTCCCACCATCAGCACTCATCTGACCTGGCAACTGTCCCACAAGGACTCATCTGCAGGCACTCAAATGACAATAAATAAGTGGCTATGAAACTCCCTGATATCAGGACCAGTTCTTCAGAGCCCTATTAGTACAAAAAGCAACTGCTAATGCAGGTTATTTCAGGCCATCTGTTCTCAGGGAGAGATTTTTATTATGGATGTATCTTCATTGTCCCTCAAATCAGGTTGTATATCTGTTTCTTAAGGCTCCATTTTATGTGAAGAATTGGTTTTGTTTATTTTGACATTATTAATTATATTATTTATATGCATTAACTAATGAAAAGGAGATAGTAAGAGCTACCATTTTGACTGTTATGTGCCAGTCATCTCTCTAAGTACTTTGTTACTGAATTGACCGTACAAAAACTGTTTATGGATTTTTTTCAACCTTATTTTACAAATAAGAATTAAATTTTTAACATTATGTATATGGCATAGATGGATCTAACTAGTAAATGGTGGTAAGCTTAGACATAGATCTGTCTGAGGCCAATATCCATTGTCTTAACCACAACTAGTTTATTCTATCTTCAAATATATATTTTCACTTTGACTCTCAATATAAAATGAATGGATTCAAATTTTTTTTATATTTTGAAAATTCTGAGATCAACTTATGTAAAGCAGTTACAAGTTATATTTGCAGTTATATAGAAATGAAGTGCCCCTATTTCAAGGTAAACTAATTGCTTAGTAGCCTAGCACAGAGCAGAGTATGATCAGTACTCTTGCCCCTGCAACATGCTGTCTCCTGTAATATAGACTAAGTGATTCCAGAAACTAATCTCCTTTAGCCCTTGCCCTTTTAGCATCTTGTCCTCTGAGATGCAAGTAGCGCATGCTGGAAAACTCAGAAAGACACTAAGCTTAATAACATACTAATCAGCAATACTATATCCATAAGTGCATCTGCTGAATTCAAGAGTCTCTAATGCCTCAGAAGAGCACAAATAAGGCAATTCACGAGAATTGCAGTGGACTCAACCTTTTGAGAAGGGCACAGAATAAAACAAAACAATGCTATCTTATTTGATTACATCCTAGATTAGAATGTATACATTCTCCTGAACAGAGACCCGCTGAGAGAAGAACTCTCAGCAGAGAACCCCCCACCCCCCACAGACATGAGGAGACAGTCACACCAAGAAACAAAATTTTTGTTCATCTGCCTTTGTTGTCATGAGCCAGGGAAGTGACCAAGTTTACTCCAACTCCAGGCCAATTTGTGTGTTGCCTGTGAGTATTAAGAAGATGCTGTTCACCCACTATCAGTATGTTATGGGCTGTGTGCAATCTCTTTTCCACTAGCCATGATTGTCTTTTGTGATGCTGTTCTTCTTTTGACCAAGGGCATGCATTTTCAGGACAGTTGGTTGGGGTTTGCAATGTATTCTTCAGTTGTGTTGGGACCAAGGTACGAGTCCACACGGGGAAAAACTCATGCTCTCAAACTTAATTAGCTTCAGGCCTTAACTAACTAAGCTAAATGACCATAGGGTCTCATCCCAGGGAGCCCTGCCTGGGCATATATACACCTATACATCTATTCACAAAAGACAGATGCACTTAGATTATGCCAATCCCAGAGGAATATTGTAGGCCCATAAAACAGTGTTTTAGACCATTCTAAATTAACCTCCAAAGAGAAAATGTAATGACAGATCAATTTAAACACTTTAAACCTTTCTCATGGAACATTCTTTAATTAGTGACATTCAATAAGTGGAATACTTACCAAATCAAGATCGAAAGTAATATTAGAAAATTGCATTTCTCCCCAACATTTTATTAGTGAAAATTCATCTTAGCATCAGTGACTCTTAATTCATCAATGCCAGCCTTTGTTTTCCTTGGGACTAAGGAAAAGGCCTTCCTGAGGTGCATCTAAGAACATTTAAGACAGCATGAGATGGAATGACTAAGACACTCTGATTTCTAAATTTATCACTGTCTAAAATTTTGTAAACTGTTTTTTTTTTTCCTTTCCCATTCCATCAGTTAGCAAAGATCCTCCTAGAATGTAATCCAAAGTAAAATCCTACATCCTTATTTTGACCTTCGATGTTCTGCATGCCCTGTCCCACCTGGGCTCCCTTTCCCACATGGCTTCCTTCTGCTCTCCTCCAGACACCCTCAGAAGTAGCCTTTGTTCCTATAGAAATTCTATCTAGGTGACTGTGTGGCTGATTTCTCATTTCTTTTAACTGTCTACTACTGTGATACTGCTACCCCCTTCTCAGGCATTCTCTGGCCACCCTTATGAAATATCTCTGGCCCCTCAATGATTTCTCCTTTCTTCTCACATTTTATTTATTCTCCCTAGCATTTACTGTCCAAATACTATATATTTCACTTATTTATCCTGCATATTACTTTTCTCTGAAATTATGCAAACCAACTATGCCTGTCTTGTTCACTCTGCATCTAAAACAGTGCCTGGCATAAAGTAGGTGCTCATTGAGTGAGTTAGTGAAATTATTCAGTGGCTAAATAGCTCTGTCTAGGGACTCTTGTCCATATATTTTTTGTACCATGAATGATATGACTATTTGATTATGTCACTCAAAAAAGCTTAACAAAACTCACTAGTGCATTTTATTTTTGTTTTGAAACAAAAAAAAAAAAAACAGGGGATAAGGAAAAACTCATTTTTTTCACAATCTAAATCTAATTTTTATATTTCAAAACTTCATACATTATTCCATAATTATTTTCTCAAAATAGATTGCTCTTGTGAAGCTCTTGCATCTTATAGCTTCCACAGCATCCAGAGAGAAATTTTGAAAAGATAGTGTTTAAATTCAGGTCCCCAAATGTGACTCTTCTTAATGCAAATCAAGTATGAATTTATTAGAAACCATTAGTCGGATAAATGTTTTCCTATTATGTAAATCTGTGCCTTTAATCTGAAATGTGGAAAGTGAATTGCTTTCTAGAATATCTAATCTGTGATGCTGTAATTAGAAGAGCAGGTGGTTAATTACAGGTGCTGTTAGTGACTTGCCCCTCATCCCAAGAACACAGACAACTAATTCTATGCGTCCCAGGTTGATCAGAGGGACAGTTGTATTGGCTACACAATTTATAAATCTACAAGTGTGTTAAGTATCTGAATATGTAACTAGAACTGGGTACGTGTTTGTTTGTTTGTTTTAACCTAAGTATCAAAGTTGACCTTTGCAACTAGTATACATTCTAGAGCTTTTTTGGTTACACAGTTATATTGACTTTATATACTATTTGATAGTACCTAAAATACAATGCAGAATTTGTTAGATTGAATGTCTTATTAGTTGGCATAGGAAGTAGAAATATTGTGTTAATCTATAGCTTTCAATACCATAATGATAGTACATAGAAATATAAATAACCTTTTTTATTATAAGTATTGCAATTTAATACTATTTTAGTTAGCTTTTTAATTGCTGCAACCAAACAACTGACAAGAACAATTTTAGAGGAGGAAAGTTTATTTAGGGTTCATGGTTTCAGAACCTAGATAGTTCTCAGTACATAGATAGCTACTCCATTTCTCAGGGCCTGAGGCTAGGCTGAACATCATGGTGGAAGAGTGTGGCAGGGGAAAGCTGGTTAGGAAATGATCAGGAAGTTAATGCCTATGAAGGGATTAATTCACTGCTTGGGTTCAGACTTTTATAATCTAATCATTTCACCTTTAATCTTTCTTATATTGTCTCACACATGAGCTTTGGGGGGACATCTCATATCTAGACCATAAGAAATACTAAATTGTTAATAATATTATACAGAGATGCTAATGACATTTTTTTTAAAAAGTATCATTTACATCTCAAAGTCCTGGAACTGCATTGTGGTACTTAGTTTATGATCTCACTTATTTTTCAGTAACTATTTAAGTCATAACAGTAAGGAAAAGATATAAAACCAGTACAGAGGTTGATCTTGAATTTAAAAAACCAAAAACATATAACCAACCATAGAAGTGAATTATGCATGTGTGTCCTCTCGGATATCAGAAGGAGAGTATTTCAAAATACAAATATGTTACTCAACATAAAACATGGATTCTCAATTCTAAACTCTGTTTAGAAGTAGGAAATATTTATAAAAGACAGAGAGGTTATATTGTGGAGGCAGAGATTGACCTACTACAGAAGACAAGAGAATAGAACTACAAAATTGTCCTTTAGGACTTAGCAATTTCCCTGCCCTTCTTCTGCTTCTGAACACATATTTTGAGGTCCAAAGACTTGTATTACAATCTTTTTTAAAACTCTGTAACTCTTGAGATTTTTAAAACCACATAAACAGATAGAATAACACAGAAAATGAAAAATTGGAAAAAAAAACCCAAGAAGCATATTAGAATATTAGCTCAAAGTAAATGAAGAATAACAAGAGGTTGACATTCTGACTTCCAAAACAATGTCACTGCCTTTTAATAGGAAACTTGTTTTCAACAAGGTAAGCCACTAGAACCCTGTCCCAAGGACGAGTTAGTTAAGTTTAATGTTATGGTCATAGAGGACATTTCAAATATGATCCATCAGTAAAGATCAATTGACTTATCCCTGAAATCCCTCTCTTCCCAAAAAGGTCCAATATTAGAATTTGGTAAGAGTAAATTGAATTACATTAGAAGCATAATAATAGAAGTGGGCCTTGCATAATTTTAATAAAACAAAATGAACTGCACTGATGCAATATTGAACCTGACTCCTGGAGCCACACATCAAAATTGGTCTCTTACAATCTTAGAGTCAGTTTTTATAAATGCACCTCTTTGGCCAACAGTTCTTTGCTTATTCATTCACCATAATAGATCACTGTCAGGACTTAAGGATGGCTCCTACTTTTCATGTGATGATGAGAAACCTGCATTGATAATCAATAATTGCTCTAGAAGACATGCTTTGTCATTGAATCTCAAATCTTTCATTTTTCTCTCAGAATATTTTATCTTTTGATGATTCCCTACTGCTTCATTAGATTAAGTGTAGGCTTCTTAGCATGATTTATGAGGGTCCCCATGATCCAGCCCCCCTCCTTCATTTTCCTTTTGCCCTCTGTGCCTCTGTCTTGTCATTCCAGTAGGTGGCCATTTGCAGCTTCCCAACACAGCACACTGAGTCATTACCTTTCTTCATGATGTTCTACTTGCCTAGAATAGCTTTCTCCAGACACTTTTTCTCTTGGTCTGGCAAATTCAGATCACAACTATAGTTCCTAGCTTCTGTGTTCCCAAAGCACCCTTCATCTACCACCTATATGGCACATGGCAATTAGCTTCTGTGTTATTGGCAGTCTCCCCCCAGAGTGCAGGCAATGACTTAAGCCTTCCACTCAGTTTCCCCACTCTCCAGCCCAGTACCTGGCTCACTGTACACACCCATTATCTGTTGAGCTGAACTGTTCAGTATACTTGAATCTGTGCAATGTATCTATCCTTTCATTTAAATAGGTATTAGATTTCACATTGTTCACTATGGTCCTTGCTATTTGTTAGGTAGCAGAGTTTTATAAGTAAAGAATGGTTAGCTTAAAAGTTGTTTTTTTTTTAATTGCAGTAGCTTTTATGATTTATAAGTAATAAACTGAATAGAGAACATGGAACATGCATTTTGCCCACATCTGCTTATTTAAGTAGCAGTGAAATGCTTAATAGACTTTATAAGTATTCTGAAATCTAAGACCTGATTTATTAAGTTGGATTTGATAGCTAATTCTCATACAGCTAATAACCTAATGTGACAAATTGCCTCATATGAAAGAGGATGTCCAATATATCTAATGAGAGAGAAATGAATAAACTGAATACTTCGTACCTTGGCAATGTCCTTCCCAGCCATATCCCCCAAGGTACTACTGCCATTAACTGTAAGACAAGATAAACATCCACATTTTGATATAGGTCACCAAGCAGGTTTTGTGTGTTTGCTTTTAATCTTTAAAAATATAAATAATAAACCATAATGTTTTGTTTGCTTCCAGGAAACCAAAGAAAAGAAATTCCAAGAAGTATAAAACTTAACATTATGCCTTCATACACTTCAGTGAATATCTTTTATTCTTCATCAAGATACATTAGAAACTTTGATTATTATGAACTTAAGCCAATAATATTTTTAAAGATTGTTAGTATAGCAATACATTGAATTCTTGCAGAGTAAGTAATTAAGAACAGCAGTTACCACCATCAACCCCAATCACCTAATCCACTGCCATCATTTAACATTGGAGCTATTTATAAGGCAGATTTTAAGTAAAAATAATCTCTATCACTTGAAACATGTTCAGAGGCCAACTATTTCAACCAAAGACATAAATTTCAAATGTTTCTTAGAAAACAAAGATAAAAGTTCAGTAAAATGAAGAAATACTTTATTTTTCTTTACTTGGAAACTTTAAATGAACCATATCATGTAAGCAACTGTTTGGGTAACAATATTTCAGTAAAACCTTCTGTGGTATATTAGTCTTTCTCACTGAGATGGCAATATGGCAGTACCTATGGATATTCTTACGTTTCTTGTAGGTGTTTGATGAATGTCCAAAGATCAACATGAATTTAATTATATTTAGAATTAATTAAATTTGTTTTATATATGCTTCTTTATTTCATTTTAAAATAGTTAATTGAAGGACTGGGGATACTTCTCAGTAGTAGAATGCTTAACTAGCATGCATAAGGCCTGCAGATTGAAAAATGAATACCAAACTACTCCCTGATAAATGAATAAAAAATAAAGATAAAAATTTCAAACCTATTAACAATTAATTAAGCTTCAAAATATCATGATTTTCTTTTATGGAAATAGAAAACTCTTTTTCAAAAAGGTATCACTGTTCCAGTTGCAGGCAATGTTATGGTTGAAATATGGACAATGGTTCTCCCTTCAAATTAATGAACAAGATAATTTCAGAAAATAGAAAATAATATAAAGGAAACAAAGCAGGACAGTGTGATAAAGAATACTTTTGTCAGCAGAAATGCTGAGAGGACCCTGTGTTGTACAGCAAAGCCAGGAAAGGCACTATGAGGAAGTACTCAGGGTTGGGTCTGAATGATGAGAAGGAACTCTGTGATAGGCAGGGACAGAGTCCTCACTGCACAGGACAAAGCATGACAATGGTCTCCTCCAGGCAGGAAATAGAGCTCCTTGTGGCACAGAATGGGAGAAAGACTGTGTGGCCAGGGCATATTAGTTGAGAGAAATCTCAGGTATGTGGGACATTTAGGCCACTAGAAAATGTTTAGTTTCAAAGGCAATGAGAAGTCATATGGGGAATAAAGAAACATGATGGCTTATTGGTCTAACTTTTTAAAAGATCCCACAGGTTGATCTGTGAACAATGAATGGTAGAGACAGAAGAAAAAAAAAATAGGAAGACCAGGTTTCCTAAGAAAATAAGAGGCTTACTTTCAACTTTAGTTACATCTGTTCTACTGACTTATCAATTCTGTCACTGAGATTTAAGATGAAAATGATCTTAGAGGTCATGTTTTTCCTCATTTTAGAGATGAAGAAGCCTGGGGAAGTTAGGTAACAGAGTTTACAACTTAATCAAGCTGTGTCATTGCATTGTCCCTTAGTACTCCCAAGATAACCAGCCTTCCAGGACCTTGCAAGTCAGAGCAGATACCAGGTTTCCTTCTGCCATTGAAGTGGTGGCACAGCACAGTGGCAAAGGCACTAACTCTGAATCCCAATGGCTTGTGTTTGTTACCCTTCTTCACTTCACTGGCTGTGTGACTGTGCATAAGATACTTAACATCCTAGAGCCTCAGTTTCCTCATCTATAAGCAGAAATGATAATATCTCATGAGAATTACATGAGTAAGTCTTTAGAAGAAATAAGAACAGTACCTAATGAGTACTATAAAATGGTTATTAAAAAGATGAGGGCTGGGGATGTGGCTCAAGCGGTAGAGCGCTTGCCTGGCATGCGTGTGGCCCGGGTTCGATCCTCAGCACCACATACAAACAAAGATGTTGTGTCCACCGAAAACTAAAAAAATAAATATTAAAATTCTCTCTCTCTCTCTCTCTCTCTCTTAAAAATTTTTTTTAAAAAAAGATGAAAGAGTAAGACACTGATGCACAGATGTGGCAAACATTGTGGGCATCATGTGTCAAGGACTTAGGGAGCAAAGATGTGTGGAGAGGTTTGTACCTAGTGGGGAGGCAATTACAATAATGGGAAAGGCAAAAGATGTACATTGTTTAAAGAATTACTTGGTGATGTTCTTGGGAGAATCCATTAGTGCCTTCCTACCCAGCTGCCATTTTTTTCATTTTCTTTAATTTTGTAGAGCTCGTGTCTCACAAAAACAAACAAACAAACAAAAACATGTATATTGTTTCCCAGAGCATTTCTGGGCTTGGCCGTCTGGTTTGGGTAAAGGGCCATATGGAAAAAATGTATATGTGACAGATAAGCTACTGATCAATTACTTCTCTGACTAAATAAAATGGGAAATATTCCTGATATTTCCTTTCCTCTTCCTGATTTTGGGTATTTCTATAGGAAAAAATTGATGATTGGAATAGTGACAGCCAAACTGTGACCATAAGGAAGAGTCTGAGAATCCTGTAGAATGATGAGAGCTCATAGTCATTGAGTGGTTGATTTATCCCTCCATCATTAGAACGAATTATTTCAAAGTGTGATTTTTAAAATAAGTTCTTATCTCTTTGGCCTGGTATTTTGTTACTTACAGAAGAATCATCCTGTCACATTGACTGTCCTCAATCATTCATTTTTTTCAATGAACATTAATTAGATCTATTCAATTCCAGGGTTCCTGCTTAAGAAGTAAAAGATATAAACTCTAGTAGCGTTAATGGTGATTTTCTTATTCAGTGTTTACTTCTATGATTCCTCTCTACCATGTTGTAAATAATTTGAAGAATTGTTTTTTGTTTCCCTCCTCACACCTACGCAACACCTGCTGAAGGTTCCTTAAGTACCGAATGAACTAGATTAATGTTTATTGAATTGTATATTGAATAGCTTTGGATAATTGCATCTTCCTTCCCCCCAACTCTTACAGCTATAACTCCACATAACCTCAGACGATTAAACTTAGATTGAAAAACACATATTACATTAAGTATTAATTTTCTTACCCTTCACTAAAGTTCAGTTTAAAAAAAAAAGAAGTAATGCAAAATGAGGCTTGAGCAGATCAGAATCAATGTAAAGAGATGTATTGCTCTAATTGAAAAGCATTCCTGCTGAGAATTATGCTTTGTTCAAATTAAATATGGTCTCATAAAAACAAAAAAAGGAAGAATATTTATTTTGAATTTATATTATTGATAACCCTTCGTTATTAACATTACCCATTAGAAGAAACTGGGGGTGTTCCTATCTCATAAGTCTTTGAGCAACACTAAGGTACTGGGACATCTTCCTCTGAAAACTGCTTGAAGATATATATATATTTTTTCATTTGCTTCTACCCAGCTTTTTCTCATATACTTCAAAGTGAACATAAGAGCACTTTCCAGAGTGAGCTGGTCTTTTCCTAACTCCAAAGTGAAAAAATACAGTAATGCAGACTATAATATCATTTGATTATAACAATTTTTCAATCTTTTTGAAGATCTGAATAAGGCAGAATTGAACTCCTAATTCTATGGTTTTCTTATAGCATTATTCATCTTCTTTTATTTCTTCTAGATTCCAAATCCCCTCCTGCCACGTCTTATAAAATTATTCTCAGGTTTCATCGGGTGCAGAGCACTGAGAAAGTGTAGCTTCAGTCTAATGCTGAAGTTTCAAAATGTCTTTAGTATTCCTACATGGAATCTGAAATGTAACATCATAAGGTCTCAGATTCCTCTAATGCCTTTCTTCTCATTTTCCTTGAAAATTTTTTCCATGTACTTCCTACTTTAATTTGCACCTTCCCATAAGTCTTGCATGATTAAGTAGAATTTAAACAGTCTAAGCTCAACTGAATGTTCTTCCCTTACATTCCTTCAGCATTTTAACTGTGACTATCCAGTTATGTATACTATTATTAATTTTGTATATTTTCTTACCTCAACTATTAGTTAAGTTGATTATAGTTAACGAATTTTTTAAAATATGTAAAAACCTATATATGCAAGATACCTGGAATGCAAAACTGAACATAAATGATTCCTAGCCCAGTGATTCTTCTAGATGGAGGAAAAAATGACCTAGTGGACAAACCAAAACCAATTGATGGCGAAGCATAAACCTTTTATTTAATAAATATTTAAGAAAGGAAAGGAAGAGTGACAAAAAGCTACAACTGAATATATACATTGGTTCATAGATTCCCAAGGATTCTGATATATATCCATTTCCTTAATGATCTCATACAATATCATAGTTTTAAATATCCTGTATAAACTGATGACTCCTGGACTTGCTTCAACTGCTCCTCTGATTTGTGTATATGATATCCACATAGACATCCACTTAGATATCCACTTAGGTATATATTATGCCTCACAAAACCGAAATTCCTGAACTTACCCCAAAACCTACAACTCACACATTCTTCTCTATCTCAGTAAAATATAACTACATTCTTCCATTTGATCAGGCCCCAAAAGTTGATTTCTTTCACACCACATCCTTCAGTAAATCATGCCAACTCTGCCTTCAAAATCTGAACTGGATTTAATCACTTGTTGCTGTTTCCACTGCTATCATCATGGCCCAAGCTTCCATGGTCAGTGGTCTATTGAAGTAGATGTTTAAGTGTTCTACCTTGTCTTCCTGCATCCACCCTTGCCATACATTCTATGCTCAAGATATCAACCAGAATGGTCCCTTGACATAGAAATTAAGCCATGTCATTCCCTCTGTTCAGCAATCTTTCATGGCTTCCCATTTCATGCAGAGAAAATGCAACTCTTTATAATAGATTAGAAGGACCTTCTTTGTATCTCCCCTTTCCCCTTGTCTCTTTGATGTCATCTGCCAGCTGCCCCTTAACTCATTCCACTCTAGCCATACAGGTCTTCTTGATATTCTTTTAACATCACTCTGGGACCTCAGGATCTTCACACTTGCTCACGTTAACCATGGCATTCTATCCAAGTCACAAATTGCCTTTTGCAACTACATTAGGACTTTGTTCAGATGTTATCTTCCAGTGTGTGCCTCCTTAACCACTGCTTTTAATACCAGAATTCCCTCTCCATGACCATCAGATTCTTTCTCTTTTATTTTATGTTATTATTATCTGGAATAGTTATTTGTGATTTTCAAGTATTTCATTCTGGCCTGTATCTTAACTTAGTTCTTTGTGTGCTGCTATAGCAGAATTCCTGAGACTGAATAATTTATAAGGAACAGATTTATTTCTTATAGTCTGGAGGCCGAGAAAACCAAGGTCTAGTGAAAAGTTCCCCAAAAAATCTTCCCACAGCCTTCCTGTTGGTCATTCATGGTGGAAGTGGAAGGGAGAGAACATACATGAATGAAAGAAAGGGCCAAACTCGTGTATATAGCAAATCCATTCTCAGGGTATCATACCCACTATAACAATATTAATCCATTCATGAATCAGAGCTCTCATAATCTAAGTATCCCTGAAAGTTTCTACCTCTCAGCATTGTTGCATTGGAAATTAATTTTCTAACATATAACTTTGGGGGTCACATTCAAACCACTACAGGCTCCACATCAATAATTTTTGTCTCTTGCTTCTTTAATTCTTCTAGTTCTAAATTTTGCAATATTTGGAAAGTTCCCAAATAGATCACAAGCTTTCAATGAATGTTTGTTGGATAAATGAAAGAATATGTATGTATTTCTTCCAGAGAGATTCTGGAATAGTTGCATGAAGACAGTTACCTCTGAACTTGTTAGGTGAAACAAGACTCAAGACTGGAGAGATCAAAGGACATTTAAAGAACTGTTTGTTCTGGGAGGCAGTGTGACTCATTTAGCTTAATATGCCAATTCTATAGTCAGACTCATGTCATATCTTGGCTTTACCAGTGACTAGCCATGTGGTCTCAGGCAAGCTAAGTCTCTGAAACTTACTTTCATCAGTTGTAAATGGGGATATTAATAGAAGCTGTCTTATAAGGCTTGATTAGAATATTCTTATAACAGCCTATAGAAAATGGTTATAATAATACTTCATATGTAGTCTTCACTCAACAAGTGGTATCTATCATTACTTCCATAATAATTATTATTAGTAAATGAAATAATATGTATAATTTGCCTAGCATAGTTTTTGGCAGCTAATGAGACCGTCAGTGGCTGCTAAAGCTTCTTCGCTGTAACTACAGCTGCTAAAATTGCTAGGGATTATAAATTCTTAGGGGTGAATAACACAAGATGAAGAAAGGTTTTTGGTTTGGTTTGGTTTTAGATAGGGCCCTAGAAAGGACCTCTTAAGCTTAAGGAATGATTTTAGGGTCCATTCTTTAAAGTAATGGTTCTCAAACTTGGGATGCATCAGAATATTTTATAAGAGATTTGAGAACTATAAAACTCTAATGACTGGATCCCACTTTCATAGTTTCAAATTAAGTGAGTGAGGAATAGATCCTTAGAATTTGTACATCTGAAAAGTTTCAGGTATATTCATTACCTGTGGCTATAAAACAAATTATTCCAAAACTTACTGACTTAAAGAATCATTATTTCACAGTTTTTGTGGGTCAGGAATTGAGGTACACATTGCAGTCATGGTGGCAGCTGGGGCTATGCTCTCATTTGAAGGCTTGAGTAGAAAAAGATCTGCTTCTAGGATTACTGGTGAGATAGTTGGCCACATTCGGTAATTCTCCAGCAGTTGAATCGAGAACCTCATCTTTACTGAAGCCCTCGCTCGGGCCTTCACCAAGTGGCATTTCCACAGGGGAGCTCAAAAGGCTACAGTAGCTGGCTTCCTTCACTTGGAGCAAGTAAGGAGAGAGACAGAGGAGATCTTCAAGGTAAAAGCCTCAGACTTTGTAACTTATCTTGCATTGTAAGTATTCTGTTTGGCACTTAACCTAGCCCAAATTCAATGGGAATGGATTAGACTAGGATGTAAGTACAAGGAGGCACTAATCATTAATGTCCAAAGTATTAGATTAGATGCTGCTTTGTGGATCATAATCTGAAAATTATTGCTAAAAGTAAGTAATGACATGACATAGAGAATCTATCATGGAAAGATACTGACCATGGAGATAAGACAAGTTAGGAAGCTACTGCAGTCATCTACATGATAACTTTCCTGTTAAGATAATTAACATTATGCTATATTTAGAAATTAATTTTCTTCAATATACTTTTCTAACAATGAAATTTCCAAATTTTGTTATAAACCTCAACTAAACATGAATTATTTGAAAATAACTTTAAAATTGTATAAAAATAACAGTGGAACTAAATTCTATTACAGGTTTCAGTAGGATCTTGTCCCTTTATTAACCATTGAGTACATATTTAAGTAGAGAAAGTCTGCAGCCTGGAATATCAGAAAAGCTATTTTGGACTTGGCACTAACCATATTCCAAACTGTAGGCATCTGATGGCTATAAATACATAAATACAGACATTCAAAGACACTTCTAAGCTGGACACGGTGGCACATTCCTGTAATCCCAGTGGCTGGGGAGGCTGAGGCAGGAGGATTGTGAGTTCAAAGCCAGCCTCAGAAATTTGGCAAGGTGCTAAGCAACTCAGTGAGAAACTGTCTCTAATAAAAATACAAAATAGGACTAAGGATGTGCTCAGTGGTTGAGGGACCCAATCCCCTATCCCCCCAAACCCCAAAAAAGACACTTCTAAAAGCTTAGACCACACAGCAAGTTTATAGTAAAATCAAGAACACAATAAGTTTTAAAGTTGCGGGGGGCGGGGGGACAACATTAAAAATGGAGCAGCATTTCATATAAGGGGGGAATGGTTTTAATTTGTAGGTGAAAATAAAAGATTCTGGTTTTTAAAAATAAATTTTAAAAGTGTAGGAAATTGTGCAGAATAAGTTGATTTGGGCTTTACTTTAAGCAGTTACTTTTTGCATGGGGTTAAATGACTCAATAACTGTATTTTTCAGAGCTTGTCAAGACTAGTTGAGATTCTACACCAAGAAGCTATCCTCTTAGCCAAGAGGGACAAGCAGTCTGCTTGACCTCCATCACCCTTCCCACCCAGACTCTGGGAGTTGGTGACATCTAATTCCAATAGCAGGTTTCATATTCTTTGCCACAGCAAGAGAATCCAGGTGGGGATTTTGTTCCCTTGGCCTGCTTGTTTGTCTGAAGTCAATTCACTTGCCTCAGCCTGTTCTTACTTCCCGGTTATTGATTTTGGCTGACATTTAGTTCAACATGTTATCAATTCTCTTAATCATCTCAAAGGAGAGAAGGGAGCAAAGATGCCCTAACCATTACCCATCACATCAGCCCAAGGCAGCTTCAGGTCATCTGTTCCCCAGACAGCCACTCAAATCGAAATAAGTATTTTCCTTACCCCTACTTCAGTCACAGCAATGGCAATGAAAAAAGTTAGCTCATGCATCCAAAACGATACCAGATACTTGGTTCTTTAGTCGAGAAATTTTTCTCCACCTGAATTGCAAGCAGGTATCATGCCCCTCCCCTAGTCCCATGGAATCAATGATTAATGCTCAATGGATATGATTTTTAAAAGGTTAAATACTGTTCATAAGACCTGTAAGTGAAACCATGCAAACCAAGTGAAAAAAATTAAAGACAGAGGAAAGCAATGTTTTCAGTTTGGCCTTATAAATGCTAATCAGTTTGGTTAAGGAATCATAGATAGAGCAAACTGCTTTGAAATGACCCAAAGCCCAGGTGAAATAAAAATCAGTGGGTTGGTGCCAGCCACTAAGATTGCCTAAGGATAGATTAAGGAGTTGGTTGATTTATAAATATTGTGCAGCTCTTTTAGGGAAGAAATGCTAGTTTCTACAGTTCTAAATTAAAATAATTAAGCAACCAATATTTCATACAGAATTATTTTTCATTAATTCTGTGGGGAAAGTTCACTGATAATTTGAAATTTTAATTGCCTTCTTAAGATGTGCACATTGTATTCAGAATAATGTCCTTCAGATACTGCCTTTTTTGAACCATTTCTAGTTTCAACCATGACTTTCTCCTGAATTTCAAATGAGTATTGCTAAGTATCTAATGAAACATCCTTCAGGTATGAGCCTGCTCCTCCTTCATTAATTTCTTGTCTCTCTTAAAGGCAAAGCCATGTATCTTGTGAGATCTTTGAAGGTGAGGTCTTGTTTAATGCAGATTTTGCATCCCCAGAATTGTCCCCAAGGTAGAAAGGACTTACCCTCTGCTCTCATAACTCCTTTGATGCTAATTATTTTTCCAATGTGTATTATCATCACTAACTAAGCTAAAGGCTGCTGGTGGAAGGATTTGGGTCCCACATATCTTTCTTCTTCCTGAACCTCACACAGGACGTGGCATAGGCAGGTACTGAGTATGTTTGCTGAATGAAAGGAGGAAAGAAGACCACGGAAATGCCAACCAAATCAAGTAAACACTGCCATTTTTTTTTTCGTGTCAAGGAAAGGACAAGAAAAACTGCACAAAAAGAATGATTTGATGAGTAAAAATATATACAATCAGTTACAAATGCCCCAGGAATGGATACTGCTCCCTGTAGATTGAGACCTCTGAAACTGGGAGCTCCCAAATACATTTTTCTTCCTCTGCAGTTGTTCTGATCAGATCCTTTCATTATAGTGATGAAAAAACTTCTAAAACACACTTAAAATGAACTGAGAGCATAAGATTTTGTACTAAATTTCTAGGTGTTCCTATTCTTTCTGAATCTACTTCCTAAGCCCACTAAAGGTCTAAGTATTGTAAATTAAGAATTTCAAAGACTGGGCGCAGTGGCTCTGGAGGTAGAGGCAGGTGGATTGAGAGTTCAAAGCCAGCCTCAGCAATTCAGTGAGGCACTAAGCAACTCAGTGAAACCTGTCTCTATTAAAATACAAAATAGGGCTGGGGATGTGGCTTAGTGATCGAGTGTCCCTGAGTTCAATCCCTGGTACCAAAAAAAAAAAAAAATTAAGGAAAAAATCTAAACTAAGGTACAAAGTACCTGTCATTTTTGTGTTACCTTCTTGTACTTTCTGTCACCCAGAAGCCACACCCCAAGCTCACTCTACACAGCAGCAATATTCAGTACACTCTCCCAAGTATACCACACTCTTCTGGATTCCATCTATCTTCTTGGAGCTGATTTTCTCATTTGACAACTCCAAACCTATTTGGTGAGTCTTAATCAAAATCAAGCTCACATTTCACATCTTTTAGGAAGCCCTCTCCAGCAGACCCTAATGAAAGTCACCCCTTATTTCCTTGGGTTATTTCTGGATCTTTTGCATATCTCTGGGGTTGCTTTTTATAATATTACAATTATCTTTACTCACATCTCTCTGCTAAACTCCAGTAATATTGCCAATAATAATAGCTAGTATTCATTGAAAGCCTACAGATGCATGAAACACTGTTCAAATCATTTATGTATAATTTTAATCTCACAAATGTTCTTTAGGTTAGATTTTATTATCTTTATTTTATAGATGAAGAAATCAAGGTATAAGAGATTAAATTTTCATTCCCTTGAGTTAAGTACTTTAACAGAAAACACATGTTAAAGTGAATTGAATTGAATTGAAATGCACTATTAGAAAACATCAGACAATTGATGAAGCAATGCTTGTGATAGCTATTATTTCTGAGCATCACTACTCTTACTGAGCACTTGAAGTTTTCTGCTGCATTATCACTAGTCACCACACTTCGACTGGGCAGATGTTGCTTTCCATGATTAACAATAGAGGAAACAGAAAGTTTTTTGTGCGATGTGAACACAGGAGAGGGGAGCCTTGGGAAGACTTCTTAGAGGGGCTGGACTTTGGGAGAAAATGATGAAAGTAAGAGTTTCAGCAGGTTTGTAGCTTGAAGAAAAGATACAAAGTGATAGAGTTATGTTATCTAGGGAAGGCTATTTGGCCTTTCAGAAAGATTCAGTGCAATGAGTAAGATCTTGATATTCAACCACAGAGTCTCACCCTAAACTTTGTAGATTTACAAATTTGAATGTCAGTGCTTCTGGGGTTCATCAGTTTCAGAAAGACTGATTCAATTTGAATAAATTCATAAGAAACTAATATATTATAACCTGAGTGATACTTTATTGATTCATAATCCATTTACTGGTAAATACATTCACTCCTTATTATCAAATCTGTATGAAAAGTTACATCATAATTAAAAGATTTCTAGGAGCACACAGAATCAAAGCTGTGGGTGGAAAACTTATTCTACAAATATTGAGTACCTCTATATGTACGCCACTCATTGTTATAGGCACTGAAGAATACAACTGAGGATGAAAAAAAACAAAGACCTTACTGTCATAGATATTAAATACTAACATTGCATTTTCTTCCATCATGATTATAGAAAAAAAAACAATTATTATGCTAATACTGACTGCAGAACTGTCTTTTCAGTAGTACAATGGACTCTCAGCTACTTTGCTCCTTAGCTTTTCCTTCTTTATCAATGCTCTTATCATTTTAAAATCTGCTTTATATTTAGTATTTTTGTCTTTATGTGCATTTTAAGAATTTGATTTGTTGCATATCTCTCTGTGTGTGCTTTTTACTTTTATATTAAAATAATTAAAAATTGCAAAAATAGTCTGAAGAGCTCTCAACTCTCAACCTTTTGAGAAAGTTGTTGATAGGAATCTCAGTAATTTTAAATTCTTTAAGTGAATATGTTTCACACAGAGTAAAGTTTTCTGCACAACTACAGCAACATTATTGAAGACAGAAGATTAACAATTATGCATTACTTCTACCTAAATTATAGGTATCCTTCAAGCTTTTGGCAAGTGTCCCAATAATGTACCTTACAAAATAATCTACTCCAAGATCACATATTAAGATCAGTTTTCATGTCTCTGCTGTCTCCTTTAATCAGAAACAATTGTTTTTTTGTTTTCAGGACCTTGACAATTTTGTCAAGCTAGTTTATAAATGTCCCTAAATTCAGTTTATTTAAAGTTTCTTTATGATTATTTTCAAAGTTGTGTTTCTTCCAGGGCTGCAGTATCCCAGTAACAGTTTTGTGTTCTCATTCCACCCAATTAGATGGTACATGCTTTCAATTTGTCCCATTAATGTGTTGTTAACCTTCTTCAGTTCCTTTAACTGATGTGTAAAGTGATAAAAATTGCACATATTAATGGAGTGCCCTGTGGTGTTTCAATGTATGTGCACATTGTATAATGTTAAAATCAGGTTAAACAAATCTCCTCAAACGTGTATCATTTCTTCAGAGTAAAAACATTCAACTCCATTCTTCTAGCTTTAGGAGACCTGTAGTACAAATTGCTCTCTAGTCACTCTGTTGTGCAATAGCACACCAGAATCTTGCTTCTGTTTGTCACTTAGTAACCATTGACAACCTTTCTCTCTTTCCCTCAACCTCTGATAGCCCCCATTCCACTCTCAATTTCTATGAGATCAACTTTTTTAGATTCCACATGTAAATAAGATCACACAGTACCATCTTTTGTGTCTGATTTATTTTACTTAACATAATGATCTGCAGTTCTACCTATGTTATAGCAAATGACAGGACTTCATTCTTTTTATGGCTATATAGTATTTCATCAGTTATATGTACCACATTGTCTCTATTTATTCTGTGGCTCTACAGTATTCCATTGGGTAGATGGACCATTTTCTCTATCCATTTATCATGAACACTGTTGTGAACAGTGCCATAATAAACATGGAAGTAAGATATCTCTTCAAAGTGACTGTTCCCATTTTCTTTGGATATGTAACCAGTAGGGGAATTGCTGGGTCATATGGTAGTTGTGTTCTTAATGTTTTGACTAAATTGCATATTATTTTCCCTGATTACTAAACAAATTTATATTCCCACCAACAGTGTGCAAGAGTTTCCTTTTCTCTGCATCCTTGTCAGCACTTAATGATCTTTAGCCCTTTTGACAACAAAAATTCTTAGTGGAATAAGGTGATATCTCATTATGGTTTTCATTTGCAGTACCCTCATGGTTAGTGACATCAAGCATTTTTTTCATATACCTATTAACCATTTGTATTTCTACTTTGGGTAAATGTCTGTGTAAATCTATTATCTGTTTTTAATTGGGCCATTTATTATTTTGCTTTTGAGTTTTTAAGTTCCTTACATTTTCTGGGTATTAACCCTTTGTCAGATATATTAGATTAGGTTCAAATCGTAACCTGATAACATTTTGTCCATTTAAGATTTTGCATATCTTCTTTGCCTATTGAAATTTATTTAGATTTTAATTTAGCACTTCATTGCTGGTCCAGAGCATCATTTAAAGAGACTAACTTGAATGGAAGCATGCTTTGTACATATTTACTTATTGGCCAATGGATCACCATGTCTGTAGCTTATAGTACAGAGAGAGAATGAGCTTAGGGTCCAATAAAGAGAATCTTGAGGACCAATATTAGGAGTATAAACTTTATTCTGTATTTAGTGAGAAGATTGAAGATTTTAGAACAAGAGTTATATAATTTGGTTTGTATTTTTAGAAGGTATAAATTTCAGAACAAAACCTCTGGTACATAAGAAATAAACTATCTTTTCCTAAATCTGATCATAATTTCTTTTGCAACTGAAGTCCTCTAATTTATACATTGTCCTAGGCTTACAATCCTGTATGTTTTTTGTTTGTTTGTTTGTTTTGTTTTGTTTTGCCAAACACCTGAATTCAGGAATTTGAGTTTTTCTGATTTATTTATTTTTCCTAATATCACTTCTAAATAATTTCTTCCTGGATAGGATGATAATAACACTTCTTCAGATATATTTGAAAGCATAGAAGAATAGAAGAGACATGTGCCCCATTCCTGAAGAGAGCCAAGAGAAATACCAGACCCTGGGGGTTCTTCCCTCCATAGTGTATAGATGCTACACCCTAGAAGTGGCTGGGCAGCCTACATTGCAGCTGGGCAGAGGACTTAAGCTAATCTCACAGAGTTCTTAGTTGCCAGATCAAAGGGCAGAGGGACTAGTTTTGAGATGGTTAATATTCTTAGGCAGCCTCAAAGAGTTTCCCTCAGCCACAGGATATTTTCCATGTGCCTAAGAAAACAGAAATAGCTAAAGAGGGTGTTGGATTCACAATGTCTATAGAGTCCAGTGTGAGGTAGAGCAACCAGCTACTCACACTAGATTATTTATGTTCCTGGAAGTTGGATGGAGAATTGACACTTATATTAGACATTGTATTTTAGAAAATTACAGAAGCATACACATTATCTACATCTCACTATATAGCTTGAAATTCTTACCTGTTTCAGAGGTTAGCATCCAATAAATTATGTCAGTGCCATCAGAAAAAGGAGTCTAATTAATAGAAAGTTACTGTATGTCACCAAGTAGATGAGAACAAATACTAGGTTCAATTTCATCAGTTAAAAAGCAGTTTGAGGCTTATAGAACTGTAATTGCCTGATAAATGTAGAATTTGGGAAAACAAAATCTATGAAAAAACAACAAATATAGTTGACTAATTAATGTAAGGGCTTACTGATTACCCAGATATCCAACATATGAGCATCCAAGCCATGATTGTGATGCAGAACCAAAAGTTGCTTTAAAAGAGAATTATTCTCTGATAGACCTTTATAAAACAAGTCTACATTAAACAGCCCCACATAATTCAGTAGTTTTTTATTCTATTAATCTAGTCAATTTCTCTCATTGATTATAGCCTATATTCAGTAGCCAAGTTAAAATCAAATTTTAATGGAAATCAACTACAAACTGAAATTTCAAATTTTGCAAGACTGATTTCATGAAATTTCTTTAAGTAGTATTATTTTACTACTCATATCATACTAAGTTATTGACAGTGTCACTTCATCCTATCTTAATTTTTTTTTTTTTTTTTGGAAAAAATAAGCATTTAGTTCAGTCTGCAGGTATTCTAAGAATGGATGCAAGGACAAATTGTAAAACAAAATTTATAAAAACAAAATAAATATAACATAACTTAATTTTTTTACTTTAAAGTTATATCCCAATTTGTTTTTTGTTTTTTGTTTTTTTTTTGTTATTGTTGTATAATATTTACCAAGATAACCTAATGTGTTTTAAAGGGATTCACTCTCACTTTCAGCAACTTTCCCCAATAATGTAATGAATATAGGCTAAACTAAGTAATACACATACAAAAAAAAAAAAAAAAAAAACAAGGATAGTTCCTCTATAGCTATTCTGCCTAAAGGATGAATATGTCTCTAAAAAGAGTGAATGAAAATGAAACTATATCATATTGATGGAAGAATTTTGAAAAACAGATGCCAAATTATTAGAAACCCTCATAAAATTTTGTCACTGATTATTATGAAATTCATAGCGTACATCTAGCAAGCATACAGGTTTTCATGGTGTGTGTGTTCTGCTCAATGCAGCTTCATACTAGGTTTTATTTGTCTATTCTCTATGTATTTCTCTTACTTACTTTACATTTATTTTGCATCAGTGCACTGTACCTTTACAAATGTGGAATGAATTGACCATAATAATAAAGAAAAAAAAAGTATAGTTGTATTTATTGAAGATATCAGTTTTGACCTTAAAGATAAATAAGAACTTTTGAGATAAAACTAAAAAAAAAAAAAATACTATTTCATGATAGTTAGTTTCCAATTTAAGTGTTTAGAAAGATTCAAATCTTACAAATTCAGCGGTTTACAAACATTTTTCTGGCAATGGTGGTCTGGTAGATGACAGTTTGTAGCTTGACCTTGAGTTAGATTCTTCGTGCACTGCCTCCACTGGGTCTTAATGTGGCCAGCTAAGTACAGAAAAACTTAGAATTGAGTAGAAGGCTCTCTAGTGCACTCTTGGAACTTAATAATTCTACCAGGAAGTCAGCTCAAGAAGATCATTCAGGGCTTTAGGAAGCCCTATTAGTTCTGAGAACCATTAATGAAGGGAAGTTGACCCCAAGGAGAAACTTTGGATGGATTTTCTTTACTCCTGCTCTCAAGAGACCCCAGAATGCTGAAATGTCATGAACATTTTACTGGTATTTTAGACTGAATTGCTTTGAGACACTCAGAAGTAATTTTCCAAATTATTATAATAAGGCCAGGTACGAAAATTTTTTTTTCCTTGAACCATTTTAGTTCAAGTATATGTTGAAAATAAAGTGTTTCTTTAAAAGCTCCTAGATCTACATCTTTGAATGATGTGGATTCTCAACAGCACACTTTTAGCATATATTGGAAGTGTTCTTTTTCCTTATGCCACGCGATAAGTATTTCATCACTTTCAAAAGTCCTCTGGGCCACTGCCCTTTCTCCAGCACTCAGTCTCTAATTTCTCAGCCTTTCGGACTGAATTTTTACTGAATGAACCTGTCTCTATTGTTTCTCACACTAGCACTATGTATCCTTTTATTCACAGTTACTTTGTTAAACTTCTACTATAGCCAAGCCATTAAGGGAAGATACAATGATTCAGAAGCATAATCTCCACCCAGGAAAAAAAAAAAAAAAAAAAAAAAAAACATGAGGTTTAGTGGTGTTAAAAACATGAAAACATTCTCTGTAATTTAAAGCAAAGTGTGTTCTCTGTCATAGAACGGCACAGGTAAAGCTGTATGATATTAGAGAAAGGCACAATATGACTTCCAATTGGGAAGGAATCATGTTAAGGCATTGGAGCAAACACTTGAAAAAAATAAGAAGAGACAGGGGATTCAGGCATGGAATGAGAGCAAGGTTGCTGGCAGTTCAATTTTACTTGAAAGCAAAGAAAGTCAAAGTGGAGAGCTCATGTAAGGTAGTATGTTAGAAGGCAATCAAAAACCTTTTTGATCAGTGCCTCCAATTGAAATATAATGCAAGTGTGTTAGTCAGCTTTTCATCCCTGTGATGAAAATTTTCTGACAAGATCAACTTAGAGGAAGAAAAGTTTATTTTGGCTTGAGGTTTCAGGGAATTCAATCCATGGTTCATCAACTCCATTGCTCTGGTACTGAAACAGACAGAACATCATGGCGGAAGGGCATGGCAGGGGAAAGCTGCTCAGCTCACAGCAGCTGGGAAGCACAGACAGATAGACAGGCACTTGGAGGAAGGGGACCAAACAAAACAGATATATTTCAAAC
This sequence comes from Urocitellus parryii, assembly GCF_045843805.1. Lineage (NCBI taxonomy): Eukaryota > Metazoa > Chordata > Mammalia > Rodentia > Sciuridae > Urocitellus > Urocitellus parryii. Next base: position 87,481,729 of record NC_135538.1, on the reverse strand, counting down.
CCTCCCCCACCCCACCACCCCCACACACACACCAGCTACTTTATCCAGCTTTTTCACCACCCTCTCACTAATCCATTCAAATGTTAATCCATTAAATGGATTAAACCACTGATAAGGTCAGAGGCCTCATGATTCAATCTGTTCATCTCTGAACATTGCTGCATTGCTTAAGGCATAGCTTCTCAGGACATTCTAGATTCAGACCATAGCAGCAAGTCACACATATGATTTGTCATCTTCTAGGAGCCATATTAAAAAGGGAAAAGAAAAAATAAATTTAGTTCTAATGATTATTTTATTTAACTTGACATATTAATATTAAAACATGTAGTCAATAGTCAATAGGAAATTTATAAAGGAGCTATTTATACCTTTACTTATATATTTACTTTTTATTCATGACAAATATCCTTCATATTTACTTTCCCTTATAATACCCTCAGTTTTAAAAAATGATACTGCATTCTTCTATTCACACATATTGTACTCATAACTCATTTTCATTTAAATAGACTTTTTAAAAAAACCTATAAAACCACTATATATGTATCATACAGATATCTAACATTAAATTATAGAGTTGGAAACATTTATAATTCTATCACTTAGTGATTAAATTCCCTTTGAGGTTTTTGAAATATTTTTATACAGTTCCAATCACATCATTTTTTAAAATTTTGGTTTTTTGCTTCATTTTATATATGTATATTATCAAATAAACTATGGTTTTAAAATATTTTCATTAATTTTAATAAAATATATTTCCTTAAATTCTAATTTTAAAACATTCAATAATAGTTTGATAGGATGATTATTGAATAGGTTTATCATTTCCTAATAATTGAGGGTTTATGTCCTTCTCATTATAATAAATAATACCAAGGTAACCATCTTTGTGTATAAATCTTTGTTTTCCTCTCAAAATTATCTCTGGAGTTTTATTTCCAAAAGCAGAATTATCTAGTCAAATATGTAAGCAATGTCAAGCCTCCTTTGGAATCCATCCTTGACTGTTTTTTGTTTTTGTTTTTTCTCATCTCTGAAGATGAGCTAGTCTTGAAATTCCATTTCTTCCTGGGTCTCAAATCAGGCCCATCTCTTTTCTTCCCATGACATTATTCTAGTCAAGACCTGAATTAAATACGCAGCATAATTTCTGCAGTAGTCTCATCTCTAATCTTCCTAATTCTCCCCTTTTCACTCACATCAGTCTTATACCTATGCTACCATCAGATGAACCTTTCTTAAGTGTGTCTGTAACACTACTTCTTTGCTCAGCAACCTTCTTAATAGCTCAGCACTAACTACTCAACTAAATACAAACACCTCTTTCTGACAATCAAAGACTAAATGGCTCCTGATAGATTTCCCAGTAGTTCTTATAGATCACCTGCATTCCTTTATAAGGAACATGATCTGTTACATTTTACTTCTATAAAGGTTTATAAAGAATACGAGATTTCTTCCTATTTGCTTGCAGTCTGTTAACTTAGCACTCTATAGTTCCATGAATAGAATACTGTGTTTGTTGTAAGAGATTGAAATAAGAGAAAAAGAAAAGTTTAGAACTTTCTTCAAAAATAGGAGCTAGAATATTAGCACTTTTTGAGCCAACTCTTTAAGCTCTATTTCACATAGTTTGACACGAAAGGGGGCCAGATAATACTTGTTTTCAAACTGCAATGTGTTATAGGAGAAGAATTCTAAGCTTAGGGAATCTGAATCTTTTATAATGAACAGAATAATTCCTGTTCTTTGCTCCAGAAGAGAGTAGTTATGACCTCTGTCTTGGAAATATACACCAGAAAGTATGACAATCTGTGACTTGCTCTGAAGACATGCAAAAATATGACATACTCATGGAAAACATCTTCCTCTTACTTCTGCCTAGAATGTCATTTACGTAAGCTTTGATATGTCAATAACTATCTATCCATCCATGAAGGTCATTTAAAACTATTTGACCAGAAACTGTCTTCATGTAGCCTGAAATATATGATCTCTTCATTGAATGTCCCTAGTACTATCTTTGTACTTCATCTATTTTACTTATTTCATTTTTCACTATGGTCCTTTAGTCAGCTAGATATTTTAGAGTCAACTAGATAGGTAATTGTTTTGGAGGACGATCTCACTGACCACTGTTTCCAGTAATTCCTGGAAAGGATACTCAGTGAAACACTCCCTTAGGGTCAGTAGTTTCAACAAGAGGGATTTTTAACAGATGTTCATCATGGAAAGTGGCTCACCAGATTTCCCAACCTCAATTGTTTTGACTTGAAACTTTGAAAGAAATTATTTCACACCACAGAATGAAAATGATACATATGTGCAGATGCTCACATGGGACAGGAGGGGAGTTTAATGAGGAAACGACACAAAAAAGTTGTGAGTGACTAAAAACCAAGAGTAAGCATAAATGATAACATAGAGAAAAGAAAAGTGCAGTATGAAAAAACCTGGTAGTAATGGAAAGATAAGCACAGAGTTGCATAGAGTCAGAAATCTAAGGATGACTAAGCTGAAATTCTGCTAAAGAATCTTGAATGGTTCAGAACCACTGATTTTGGTTGTCATTTCAGTGATGCTTTTGATTCTTCACCACTTAGTTCTGCTTTTCCTTCTTTTTTTTTTTTTTTAAAGAGAGAGTGAGAGAGACTGCTTTTCTTTCTTGACCTAAGACTCTTCCCTTGCCTGAGAATTAAGAAACATTTAACAACTGACTTTGAAAAAGAAAGGGGCTGTAACTCATAGCATTTATCAATCCCCATGGTGTAAATATTTCTACCATGGCTGATTTCAAGCTACCAACTTAATGTTACAGTACAATGCAAAATTGGAAAGATGTGTGAAACTGACTTTTGTAAGGCTGCACAAATTTCCTCCAGCATACTTTGGATGAAATGTTAAACTTCAGCATATAGATCTTGTTTTCTTAAATTCTTTCTTATAAAATTCCAAATACTTTCTGAACTATGCTTTGAAATCTGCTATTACTGTCATATGGATATTAGCATCCTACCCTACCCCACTATTTCAGCCAACTAAACAATTTATAGGACAATTTAACTTCCTTTTGTGCTTTGGAGGATACACATTATTATACATTTTTATATTTTCCTCTAACCATAGCCCCTTCATTTTTTTGCCGTATTTTTGGTTAACTTTAAAATTACTTAGTGTGTTTTGAATTGCTATATTATAAAAGCTGCATGACTTACTTTCAATTTGAAAGCCTTCAAATGAAACAGGAAAAACCTGCAAGTACTTTTAGTGCCTTAAAATTGTCCTACAACCATACACAGTGATTTGAAATTATCATGGTACTTTCCTTTTTGTTATAAGTGCCTCTCTTTATAAGTAGTGAGGACTCTGAACTTACAAAGTAGAAAATAATTTAAAATTATTGGAGTGCTTCAGGTTTTTAGGAGACCTTCATTCTTTCAAATTGTAATTCCAATTTGTGAAGTGCTTCAGTAACTTTAAATTGTGAATGTTATAGACTCGAAGATTCTGGTACTGAGTGAACTCCTTACCAAAGTACTTATAAAACATTAAAAATCCTTCAACTAATTCTCAGAGGACATGGTCAGATTATTGATTTCATTTTTCCTGAATCTGCAATTAAGAATGACCATAAATGATATATGTGAAGAATAAAGTAGATCCATAGTTTAATCTTCAATATTAAATCATATCTTTAAATTTTAATTTCTTTAAGATATATACGTTTACATCAGACTTTCTTAAACAGTGCAGACTTAAAAAGATAAAAATGGAAGTATATTTCACAAGAGTAAACAAACTTATTTTCATGGAAGATAATGCCCTAAAAACAATGCCTTGTACCCCATAGGTATGATAGTGTAAATGCATCAAGTGTGCCTTTAATCTTCCTTGATTATAAGGAATTACTATAAAAAACTAATTAACACATTAGTTTTATACAAGTTGAAATAATTTCACAAAAGCTCTAAAGCTCAAACATAATAACTCTAGAACATGTTATGATATGAAGGCAAATGACAGAGTAAAACTTTTTTAATCTTTATAACTCAAATAACAATTGAGGCTGCTGACCTTTTTTATGTTTGTCTATCTAGCAAAGAAATAGATTCCTCAATCTCATGGTGCAACATTTCCTCATGGCTCTAGCAAATCATGATTAAAATCAGTGCTTCTTTGAAGGTCCATCCATTATAAAGAATTGTGTCCCCATCTGCTGACTTCTAATGCCATTTCCATCATGTAGCACACAGGTGCTGTAGGAATCAGACAGATGGGTGTGACAGTTCACCTTTTCTCACATGACTTGAAAAAAAATGTGAAGTATAGTTTTCCTTCCCTCTAAACTCAAGTTCAAAAATGAACTACCACCATCATGGCTACCACTACTACCTCCAAAACAGAAAGAAAGAAAAAGAAAACAAAACAAGTTTTGAATAATTAAAAGGAAAAAAATCAAAAGGACATCATTAATTTCTTTAGGTACCTTAGTTATACATGGAATTTTTATATTTTCTATCACACAAAATTTACCAACCCCAACATGTATAACATGTATAAGCATGTATAAGCAGCATTATTTTTATTTTTAAAATTATAAACTGGCTTGACATTATTGTCTTACTAAAGAAATTTGACTTTTTAAAGACATTTTATCTTATAGATTTCTTAAAACGTAGATAGACAGATATGGATCTATAGACAAGATAAAAGATGTTTCCATATGAATCTAGAAGAAAGAGTTCTAATAGGAGGAAAAATCATATAAATAAAAATCTTCTGAAAAAAAATATCTTTGTATCCCTAAACTCAATTTTCATGGGAAATGTTTGTTGTAGTAAAGAATAATATTCCCTAAAACCTACCTGCATATTTCTTTAGAATTCGTTTTTAGAATATCTGATTTTGAAATTTTAAATTATTTAAATGCAAAGGAGGAAAAGGATATTCTTGTATGACAGTGATTTTTAAAAAACTAAATAAGCCTATGAAGCCATCTATGCCTTGAACATGTGGAAGTAGACTTGTCAAAGATGTCCCATCCTTAGTTTTTTAAATGTCTAAATAATACATAAATTCTTTTAGATTTTCTAAACTGGAATTAGCCTTCAAATAATTTCCTTAAAAGAAAATAGTAGAGAAAACCAAGGGAAATAAGCATACCTCCACTTGTAGGGATATTATGGGGGATAAGTTTAATGAAAATTCAAACAATAGTTTTAGTTTATACATAAATGGCATCATCTGACTCTAATATTGATAAAATATAGGTAACCTGGCTGGAAAGGGAACCATATAGCATGGAAACTCTTCTTGCAGATTTATACATGCTTATACACTGATTTCCTGTTTATAAATTCTGACTATACCTCCCCTTAACCAAGGGGCTGGGCTACTAGGAGAACATATAAACCCCCACATCTTTCATAAAAGGAAAAGTACTGTGTAACTAAAGCACCAGATTAGACCACATCCAAGAACATTTTCTCACAGAACAGAACATGGCATATTGGTACAAGGACTAGCGTTCTTTTTCTTAGAATCAACTACTTTCATTTTATCTGTCGTTATTCACACTGTATGCCTTCTGAATGGCGAAGTACTTTCTGAACTTTTAAAAAAACCACATTCATTCTTATCACTTCTTTTACAAGGAACATACGTTGATTTTATTTCAGAATGCTCTATTTAGGTCTCAATTCAAATAATTGAAGGAAATAAAGTATGTGTATGCACCTTATCTTTCAAAGGCAGGACCTACTTGTCATTGACTTTTAAGTTGCTAAGAATACAAGATGACTTCTGTAGGCTCTGGGAAGCAATTTGCATATTGTGAATTCCCCAAATTTTAAATGACAGCCTTACACAAGAATCTGACATCTAGTGCATTTTGAATTTATATTTCCAATAAAATATCTGTGCGTTAAGTCACTTTTTTAGTTGCACACACATCAAGTCAGAATAAGGCAAAGGACCAAAATGATCCAATTGACTAAAAGAAAGGAAATTCTAGATTTTAAAACATGGTGTGTGTGCACATACAGGTGTGTTGGTGAGGGGTGGAAGTTAGTGGGTAAAGCCTGGTATTCAGTTAGCCTTGATGAAGATTTCAGCAGACATAGGAGTCAAGGAAAGCCCACTCAGAGGAGTAAAAATGGCTGAGTAGTCTCCACTGGGCAACAAAATAGCTCTTCAAATATACAACCAAGTCAAACATCAAAAACAATTGTCAAGTGGCATGCAACCCTTTATTGACCAAACAGAACTTTAAATTTTATCTTCGTCCTTGGCCACAACTAGAAAAATAGGCACTGTACTTTAAGAATAATTGATCCAAACACAATTTATTCATTTTTTTAAATAAAAGTAACACTAGAAGGCAGCATTGACTTCGTTGCCAATCAGAAATTTGTAATCTGTTGTGAAGATACTATATGAGTTTACTTCATGAAAGCTCATCTCCTCCAATCACCCCCAATCCAACTTGTTCCCTGTCAGGCACAGAACAAGAATATAAGTACCACTGCAGCTGCAAATCTCTCTTTTGATCATTATATCCCCAGCACCTACAAAAAAATATGACACATATTAAAACTCAGTCATTAAATATAGGTATAAATATATGAATTTTTAGAACACAATAGGCTAGAAAATCCAAATTATTTTATCAACTTTCAACCAAAATTCTCTTTCCTCAAATCTGTCTTTTAGACCTAATGCCAAAACCAAACTGAATTTTAGTCAATAAAAATAGAAAAGCCAGAACCTATGCCTAGCATGTATCTGAATGTATCTGTGTATGTATGCATGTTTGTGTACACATTTTAAAAAACATCAGTCTGTATCAATCACTTGAGCCTTTAATTCCATATTTACTTATAGCAAGGTCTTCTTTTAAAGAAAGTATGTAGCTGAATTAATTCTTTAATATCTGAGTGACATTATGAAACAAAAATAATTAGGATGGTGAGTGTAATATTTGAAATGTGATTATTTCTTATTAAATTCCTCATTATTTTCTGAAACCATTAGGAGTGCAAAAGCAATACAATATTTATATTATTACTGTGTGTTTTACAAAGCGTATGTGTATATATATATATATATATATATATATATATATATATATATATATATCGTAGTGAGGTAGTGAGACTGAGAGAATGTAATTAACTTTGCTTTTTGAAAATATTCTAAGTAACTAAATAAGAATTTTAAAAAGATGTTTAGCTATAATGTTAGATCTGATGTCATAGGACCAGAGACAACAATTTTACTAGATATAAGACTTAAGGTAATAACAACTATTTTTGTTTGAGGTTGTTGATCTACTAAAATTACAATTAAACATCTATATAATGATAGTATCTGTCAGGACAAAGAGTATGCCATATTTGATTAGGTCTTTATTGAATGATGTTTTCATCTTTAAAATGAAGTTGTGTGACTCATATAATATTCAAATTCAGGCAGTGACGTACCATTAGTAATGATTCCATGCACTGCTATTCATGTTGTGGCTTATCATCACCTTTGAAGTTGTTACCTATGAGTTTTGTTTCCTGACGTTTAGCCAACTTAAAAGCAGAATGAAAATAATTTACTTTAGATTCAGCACAAACCAAAGAATGTTTTTAGGTAGATGTTCTACATATAAGGAATTTCAAGTTCCCACCTTTCTATGATGTTTCCCTACCTCCTACCAGAAAAACCGGAAAAGAGATTGGTTGCAAAGAATTGGATTGGAAAGAGATTTAAGGCACCTGTGAGAGGGAAAAGCAGATGGCAGATGGAGATGCCATCCAAACCAGGCATTGTTTGGTCACCAAGTTCTGCTTGCCTAAATAGTCCTGAAGTTAACCAAGGAGGAGGACCTGTAGGACCTGTAGGCTTTCAAGTCCCATTAAGTTGAAGTCATTCAGAAAATAAATTACTCTGTGACTTCTGCAAGTGATGATTAGACTGTCAATAGTCTAAAGATATTTGTTCTTTGCAGAAGTCAAGTTGAGATTAGATGTCTTCTTTAAAAGACACCTTTTCTCAAATTCTATCCTCAATTAGCTCTTACGTGATTAATATTGCCTTGTTGTGTGTATGACTATAGAATGGAGTGAGGTATAGATTCAAAAAATAATCATTTTTGGTAAAACTAAAAAGCATTTTTTTGCTTTTACCCTAACTGATACAAAAAAGAATAATGCCATAAAAATGCCTTTTTTTTTTCTGTGAGTTGTTATTTAAGAAATATTTTAAGGTAATTTTCACTAGGTCTCACTCCTAGACTTCCTTATTACTAGGTTTACGTTTCATGACTTTTCACAATAGACACATTATTTTGTACCACTGCACAAGCAAAGCCGTGAAAGGTAAGACCATACAACACACATTCAAGTCTTTCTCTGTCTTAACAATTTTTTTAAATTCTTTGAATTATAACTGGCAAGTCTGTTTGAAATGTGCATATCTTGAGAAAACATTTGTCTCCATGTATTTTATTGTCTTCCACAATTATTATTTCCACATAATTATTTATGCCTCTGCATATATAGTAAAATTCAGTTTTACTACCTATCTGCAATAAGATAAAATAAAAAAACAATATTACAATGTTCTTTGGTATTGTATAGTAAGAGATACATTTTTAAACTTAATTGAAAAGGAAGTATCTCTATGTTCTTTCTCCACTTAGTCACTCTGTGAAATGGTATCCATTGCATTTCTTCTGGAACACTTTGTGTATTTTCAAAATACTTCTAAATGAAAGCAAAACTACAATTGCACAATTCAGAGGTAGAACATGAACATCAGAAATTGTATTAAAAACATCTTTTACATGGTGGAATCAGAATAGGAACCTCACTATTTGTTCTGGTGCTTCTGAGTCAGTTGCTTTGGGAACTATTCACCCAATATTGCCAGTTCAACTCTATTTTGATGTTCACATTTATACCAGCACTTTCCATGCTGAGAATTCTTATTACTTATTTGTCCCCAGTGGTGCTACTTCATATTAAAGATTTTGTGTTAGCAGTGAAAGGCTTTAGGATTTACTATTGACACAGCACAAGAAGAGGCATAAACATCTTTTGTTATTACTTTGTTAGGAATGCTATGGAATTATTAATGTGACTATAATCAGAGTCTACTCACATTAACATTCACATTCATTTCTGTGGAAAACAATTCTGTCTGGTAAAAATGCCATCTAGTTCAATATGATTCTCCTTAGGGAATCTCTCAGAATTATAAATAGGCACATCTATTATGATTTAGGCCAATATCCTCTAAAATGAGTCAGCAGTTGCCCTTAGATTGCTCATCAATAATATCTTACTTTGTAAGATACATGCAGCATAATGAATTTTATTTACTAATATCATCTCACTTTATTTTAGTACAGAAGAGTCCTTTGCAGCATGAAACAGTAATATTGTCCTGTATTTCGATATTGCTGTTGAGCTTACAAAATGCTTTCATATATATAATCCCATATTATCCTCTCAACAAGTATTACTATCATTGGAAGTGAATAGCAGCCTCCAAATATTGTGAGTCTTATTGGAGATTACACAGTGAGTAGTGATGAACCTAAAACTGGAGCCCCTGGCTTCTCACTTTTACTTCAATGGTTTTTCCATACAACCTTGTTGCTTATGTTTGAAGTCAGTGTCAACAATTCAAAATGCAAATACTTTGAGCTATTTTAAATACAAAGGGATTTATCTCTGAATTAATGGTTTAAGAAGTTGTAGCTGTGGGCCAGAGTGGCTCAGTGGTAGAATACTTGCCTACCTCCTAAAAGTCACTAGATTAATTCCATCCCCAACACTGGAGGAAAAAAAGTGGTAGCTTTATCTGAAATCCATGAAAATACTGGAAATTTAAAAACCGATATATCTTTTTGGCAAGTACTAGTACAGTCATTACAGTGGTTTTTTAATTAGCATTAGTATTGAAAAATAAATTATTTAATTCTAGTGTAGTTAAATAAAGAAATGACTCAAATATGTTACTTTAGTTTGATTCATAATAATAGTAATATTTGTAGCTTGTGGTTATACAGCAAATATGCTTTAACATGTTATCTGAAATAATTATTTTGTGTTTCTCTTAGTTTGTCATAGAATATAGATCTCATGGAGGGCACTTTGGGCATTCCAAAAGAAGAAAAGTGCACTTGAAATGTATTTTCGTTTACTTAACAGATATTTGTTGACAGCCTACTGTGTGTGTGGGAAATATAGTTACGTTCCCAAATTGAACAAAGAAATTTAGATTAAGTGGAAAGAGATGGGAAGACAGTTATACAAGTAAAGAAGTCATTACAATACACTGAGTTACAGTTGGATAGTATAAGATTAGAAGGTTGGAGAGAAGGATCCATGCCCTTCTGGGACAACTGTCAGCTGAATGTTTCTCAAAATCCAGAGTCAAGAATTAAAAACTAGGGACTGGGGTTATGGCTCACCGGTAGAGTGCTCACCTGGCACGTGCAGGCACTGGGTTCAATCCTCAGCACCACATAAAAATAAAAAATAAAGATATTGTGTCCAATTACAACTAAGACAATTTAAAAAAAAAAAAAAGAATTAAAACTATTTTGAGGAAAGCAAGGGAAGTACAATATGGAAGTGTGATCCTGGTGATGTAATAATAGTTAACCTTAACCCTTACCCCTGTGAATTTTAGCCTATGAATTTTTCTTTTATTTGTGGTATAAAATGACTTTGAGTCTTTAAGGGTTTGTTTTTCTTATTTCAAAGTAGGAAGAGCTGGGTTATCAATTTCTTTGTGCACACTTATAAAATCTTGTTTACATCTTAAGCATTATAAAACTTTTATTCATTAAATAGACATTTGGAGGGTCATTATATCGTGCATTAAAATAAGTAGAAGAGCTGTAACAATGAACAAAATAAACACATTCCCAAACCACTTAGAGCTTTTATCGACATATATTTATCATAATTTCACTGCTGACTGCAACTTTTTTCTTACGAATTACCTTAGCATGGCTGGGGGTGGTGGATAAAATAGCCTGTTATTTTTCTGAAACTTAACACATGTACAAGGCACATGAAGTTGATGGAAATTCGTTTTCTTACTTTTCAATATCACAAGTCCCAAACCATTGAAGTAATTTCCCTTAAACTCTATTTCTTTTTGCTTCTAAGTCTGGAGTTGCGCTCTGAGATTTTCATGTGGAGGATTCTTTGCCAGGTTTTCGTTAGACTGACTGCTCTGATCTTCCACATCTGCTCCAGCCTATCCATTCCACAGCCAATTTCGCCCTCCAGATCTTGTCTTCCTCTGCCTCAGCATCCCATCTCCTACCAGCTGCCCTTCCTTGAAGACAATAGGCAGGTGTGATAAGAGAAAATGTGAAGGCTAGAATGTAGGTACTTTCCAGCAAGGAAAAATAACCAAAAAATGTGTAGCACAAATTAAGAGAACATTATTTCAGGAGTTGGGCCATGAGGTCCCTGCATAGTAGGGAAATGAAAATGAAGTCAAGATAAAGAGGTGAAGCTCTAATTTATTCTGCTCTTTGACACAGGTGTTCATTTCCCTTTCCCACCTACCATATTATCCCTCATTTGCCATTCTATTCACATATTCATTTTCATTAAGTTTCCTTCTCCCTGTCTTTCTTACCCTTCTCACCTCTTTTTATAAATCTTGAAACTAATAATGTTCAGCTCAGCTCAACATTTTTCTCTTATTTATCCATTAGCCTCTGGGATTGCCATAAAATTCTTTAAAAAAATGAATTTATTTAAAAATTTTAAGGGACAGATGGTGATGGAAATGCAAAGGACTCTTACCCCTAATCAAAGACCATATAATATAGCATCAGCAGATAGACCTAAATCAAGAATGTTTTAGGGCTGTGCTTAACTGTGCCTCCTATGGTAGGTAGAACAGTGTTACACTCCCCACAGAGGACTCATACATTTTGGGTAACAGTGATGCTTGCCAGTTACACCAAATGTTGAAGACACCTTTATTGTTGGAGCTGAATTCTTTGACTATGGGCTTCCCAGATTTTCCAGAAGATCAGAGAAATTTCTTAATGCCTCTTTTAGTTCTTCCTGATAAGGGCATAGTTTGACAGCTTAAGGCAAAGAAATGAATTAGTTGTGAGTTCTAGTTTGTTACTATAAAGATTCTTATTGTTTGAGAATGAAACTGGAAGAGAGTTGCATTGATTTCTAAACCAGATTTCACCATTTATGTCAAAAAAGTGATGGTAATCAGATCATTTAACTCTGACAAAACCTCTTAGTCCTACTTATGTAATTTTAGTGAAAAAAAATAAGAAACATTATTGTTATTAGAGCCTACAGAATTTAATGTTTAAGAGTGGGACTTCTGGTGCTACACTGTCTGGGGTTGAGACTAACTATACGCTTATGATATTCAGCACTTGGTATCTCTCACCTCAGTACAGCAAACTACAATAATAGAAGATGATGAAGTTTTTTGTTTGTTTGTTTTTTTGTTTTGGGGGGTTTTTGTTTTGTTTTGTTTTGTTTTAAGAGAGAGAGAGAGAGAATTTTTCAATATTTATTTTTCAATTTTCGGTGGGCACAACATCTTTATTTTATGTGGTGTTGAGGATTGAACCCAGCGCCCAGTGCATGCCAGGCAGGTTACTGCTTGAGCGACATCCCCAGCCCAAAATGATGAAGTTTTAATGTGTTACTATATATATGGTGCTGAGAACACTGACCAGCACAGAACACATACTCAAGTAAATGTTAGCTGCTAATATTTTTTATTCATTTTATGGACAAATGACTAGAGATGGGTGCATCAGCAGACAGACCTACTGCTCTTGAGCAGTAGTGGAAGATGGAGAAAAACTTCCCAAATGTGCTAAGGATTAAGAGTCAAGCCTTCTCACTTTTCACAGGACCTTTGTTGGAAGCATTGGACTTGAATCATTCAATATTCCAAGTTTTATTAGTAGAAATATTTCTGAGCTGCACAAGTTGCAGATCCAAAATCTGCAACTCTTTTACTGTCCAAAAATCTAATGCTGACAGATGCTCCACAGAGTATGAAGCAATTGGAAACCCTGGTTTCACCCTTATTCTCTCACTCTTTACACACCTTTTCTGGGCTCCTCCTTAGGAGATTCGTTTTTTTGTTTTTTGTTTTTTTCTCATTATTATTATTGGTTTTACATTTGGATAAATCAATACACAGATATTTTATATATACAGTACCAAAACAAACAGAACCCTAACAGTACCCATAGCCCACCCACCACCACCTCCTTTCCGGCCTACACCACCTTTCTAAACAATTTAAATTAACTCCTATTCTCTTTATTCCTCATAAAACATAACTATGTCATAGCAAGGCCTTATTTATCTTTTGAAGTTTGGGTTTAGGAGACAATTATTGATTTCAAAGAAAATATGAGTATTCTGATAACATTCATTTGAACATTGCCTAGAGAATCTCAAATTACTTCTGAATAGAAGTTTCCATTCATCTTGTGATATTCATCTTATGATATAATGCACAGGTGCATACAATCATAAACTTTTACATAAAATTTTTCTCCCTTCCCAATTTCATGTGAATTAGAGTTCTAATGAGTGTTCCAGGTAATAATAAATCCATCATGTTGATCTTCATAAAATGCCAAAATTGGTTAGACTTAGTTATTAGTTGGCTTGGGCTGCCCTCACCAAGTACCAGAGCTCAAATAACAAAATTTATTTTCTCATACTTCTGAAGGCTTGAAGTCTAAGATCAAGGTGTTGGCAGCTTTGGCTTTTCCCAAGTCCTCTTTCCTTTGTTTGCAGATGATTGCCTTCTCACTGTGTCCTCCTGTGGCCTTTTCTATGCATCCCAATGAGTCTATTCTTCTTTTTTTTAAGGAGGCCAGTCCATATTGGATTAGGGCCCCAAACTAAGGGCCTCATCTTAACTGAATTACCTCCTTAATATCTTTATCTCTGAATGTGGTTACATTCTGAGTTTCTGAACATTGTGACTTCGATGTATGAAATTTAGGGGAACATGATTCAGTCTATAACACTTACATAAATAAAAACAAGAACAAATAGGTCTCTGCTAATAATTTGTTCTATGTAAAAAGATAAGACTGAAACCAAAGTTTTAAGATGAAACTGAATTCCTTGCTTCTGCCGGCAAGTTGGGTCTGCACACGCTGCAGGCCTCTGTAGCAGAGAAGCATTGCAGCTCTTAATGGCAAGCCATGCCACCAGTGTTACAACAAACCCCAGAAGCTCAGCTTCAATTGCTTCTTTTAGTGTTCTTGTCTCACAAATTCAAAGAATGAAATCCACAGACCAGGATAAGTGAAAGAGTAGGGTTTATTGAAGAGTAAAAGTAGGAACATAACTCTTGCAGTGCACGAGGGGACTTGATAGCAGCTTTACTCCATTTGAATGTGCTACTCTCTAGCCCTTGGGTCACTGCTTTTAATCCAAACTTGTGCTAATTAGGATTTGGAATTGTACTAATGCTATTGGCTCAAATTTATGCTAATTAGGGCTTGGAACCATACTAAGCTATTGGGACAATTTTGTATTCCCAGCTTTCATTCAAGTCTGCCTTACTTCCATTTTCTCATGGCAGGTTAGGAAGCTAGAAGGTGAGGTCATTGAGTTATGCATGCTCAGTGGGTGTCTGGAACTGCAGAGCTGGCCCACCATGGTTCAGAAATGGTAGGCTCCACCTGGTACTTGGCAGTGCTTGACACCTGTACTGCAGCCCACCTGGGCTGCCACAGCCACTGCAGGGTTCTGGTGCTGCTTATCAGGAGGGACCAGGAGAGGGGCATGGTTCAGCAACCTGGGAGCCATGTCAGTTTCTTGGTTTATCACAGAGGATAACTGATTGCCTAATGAAAGAAAGTGTGGCAGAGTGGAAGGAGTGTAGGATTTAGGGGCAGATGGATTTGAATGGAATAATTTGGTAGATGCAAGTTATTTTACCTCTAAGAGCCTAATATTTCAACTGAAATATAAAGATGTTAGTATCTACTGTTTTGAGTTATAAAAAACTACACTTAGTACCCTGTCAACTATATCAATATGTGGGTGTTGAAGAGCTAGTATTATTATATTGTTAATATTATATACACTTGGCATCCCTTTATTTCAAGAAAAAAATACGAAAGTTCTGCTTTTTATCTTTTAGTCTAAATTTAATTTTCACTGGCCAACTTAATATTCTCTATTTTTATAATTAATAGTGTTATTGTTCAGCTAGTTTGACATTTTCTCAAAAACAAAAAAGTTTTAATATTTTATTTTTACAAACGTGTGCATTTTACTTATGTAGTAAGTGCATATAATGTTACATATACATATAATATTTTGTAATAAGATTTAGATTTTTTCTAAAACATAAATTTTAAATCATCTTTTATGATAAACATGGAATTACCTCTGTATACAGAAGAGGTCTAAAAGTTTAAAGTAAAGTGCTTTATGATCATTATTTTAAAGGCTATTTTTTACACTGTTTGACTTTTTTTAGCTACCTACCCACTTGCCTTAAATGGAAAATTATACTAAAACAAGAACTTATTCTAGGACTTCAGAATAAAAATTCTATTCAAATGGATATATCCTTGAGCATGCAAATTCATGGAGAAGTTGTAATTATAGTACATCAGAGGTTCAATGTACATTTCCACTGATTTTTCTTTTATTTTTAACATTTTGTTTCCACTAACCTGTTATAAATGAGGGACTCTAGAATCCCTCTGTCCTTTAATCCATGTTCCACAACTGAAGCTGAGAAAAAAAAAAGTGAGTCAAATGTAAATTAAAATATCCATATTACAAGTATTATAAAGTGAAGTGTTTTATTGATGTGAGTATAATGTCAACCAAATGTAAGAGTCTAAATAACATAAAGACTATCAGGAAATAAGAAAATCCAAAATAAAAAAACATTCATAAGGTCTTTAAAAATATTTAATTTCATATGCATGGAAATCTTTTTCCCTTTGTACCCAGTCATCCATTCAATCATCCCTTAATTCAAAACTTACCTCCTCTGAGTCCCTAATACCCTCACTTTTTCCTGATCATTCCTTTGTCTTTCCATATCATTTGGTTCATTTGTATTTTTTAAGAATAATTGTGATTTCAGTAGGATAGAAAGAGTATTTTCTACATCTTGTGTTTCCGAATTTATTAACAGTGCTAGGTACTATATTTAGTTTGTCAATTCATTACTATCTGATGTAATGCTTATTTGTTTTGTTTTGTTTTTTAATCAGTCTTTCCCACTAGAATATAAGTTCTCTAAGAGAAGGGCTCTGTTAGTCTTATTCGTAATTTTATCCCAGAATCTAGAGTAATGCTTGGGTATACCCAAGATAATCAGATGCAGTAATGTGGTCATGGAGAGATGAATGAGAAAGATGAAGTCCTTGTTCACCTGAGTTTTATATTGTAGTGTTAAAAAAAAAAAAAAAAACAACTATGAACTGACTTCTCTCTCTCTCTCTCTCTCTCTCATACACACACAATCACACACACACACACAATGTCATCAGGATAAGCTATATCAAGAAAAAACAGAGAGAAGGGATGATGCTGGGTGGCATTTTGGATAAGTGGTAAGGAAGATGAGGAAGGTCTCTGGGGAGAAGTGACATTTGAGCAGACATATGAATGAAGAAAGCATCTGAGAACTTGGGAGGTCAAGTCACTATGAAAAAGATAGCAGCAACTTTAATGTGCTAAGGCAGGAATTAATTCAGTATACTTAACAGGAGGAAAGCAAATAAGGGAGCCCAAGGGAAAGCTGTAAGAGACAAGACTGAGTAATTAACAGGAACCAAATCATGTAGAAACTCAAGAGTTATCTGGAAGGAGTGGGATTTTATTTTAAGTGCACTGGGAATCCAGCAAATGAATATGGTGAATATGAGAGAAGTGAATAAAATAGTTGATGATCCCCATATATATGAAGTGATCCAAGGATATTTATTTTGGAGAAATTAGCTGATTTATTGCTATAATATTGTTTTCTTCATCCTAATCACCCCATATATCAAAACATTAAAGAAATCTGACCATTTAATATGAATCAAGCTTAAGGGCAGGGATCATTGGAGCAAATGATGAGAAATACACACACAAAAAATGAGCAAGTGACTAAATGCAGGTTCATTTCCTGGTCCTGCCACAGGCAAGGGGACTGGTGGAGGTCAAGCAGAAATGTGCCAAGAGACTATGTGCTTCAGAACAGCTTGGGTGTGGCAGTAAATCTCTCTGGAGTGGATAGACTTACTCTGAAAACTTTATTTCCCTCACTTTTCTTTTTCATTGCTCAGCACATCTCTGCTAACACTTCTTGGGTGCTACATTACTATTCTGGAGAAAAAGCTTTCTCGGTAGACCAACTGCATTCCAAGTACCTTATCAGAGAGGGAGTGTGTCCGAAGGTTACCCACCAGGCTTTAGAGTCTGACTGCTTTTGAAGACAGCTGGGTGACCTTGGACAAATTAGATTATCACTGCCACAATTTTCACGTTGCCAAATTTTCACGAAGATAATAATAATCTTCATGATTATTATTGTGAAAGTTAAAAAGATAATTTATGTGGAGCACTTAATAGAGTTCTGGTATGTGAAAATTTTTCAAAAAACATAATTTTTTTTTCTCTTTATAATGAGGAAAAGATAGAACTGTCCTGGCAGTGAGTCTTACCATGATTAGTTCTACAAGTTTCTAAAACCTAAGTTTGGGTTAGTTTCTTCTGAGAGAGGCAAGGCTCATCTTATTCTTTCATTAGTAGCTCAGTCCAAGGCATTCCTGGAATAGAAGATGGAACATTCTCAGAAACAATAATACATTTCTTGGAGGGAATATAGAATCAGAAAATCTCTTGGGTTTGAACCCAGGAGATGGATACTTGAGCTGTCACTCAGCTGCCTGCTTTATAGATGATTTTTGGAGGCTATGTGAGCTCCCTGTTCTTTATGGACTTGTCTCCAAACGGAGAGTAATAATAATATTCCTTTTGCAAGGGTATTAAGTGAATTAAAAATGATCTTTTATATAAATATCTTTTGCATCCTGTATAGCCCAATTGATATTTTGACTATTTGTTATTAATATTTTTGAGTCCTTCAATGTTGACTGAAAAAAAGCTTTTGGGAACAAAATGGAACATAGTCAGTTCTGGCATTTAAAATGTTACTTTGTTAAGATTGCTAGAACTAGATGTCATTGTTTTCCTACTGTATGTACATTTCTTTTCTTTTTTTTTTAAGCCATAAATTAATTTTAACTTAAAAAGACAGAGAAAATTCTATTGGATCTGGTATATTCAAGTATAAGCTCCTGGTTTACAATATGAAGTTTAAAGAAACTGAAGGAGAAACCAAAAGATTAGAACAGTGCCTGCATTTCATAAAAAGTGCTATTTTGGTAGTGGTAACTTGAAGAAAATCTCTAGATACCCTATCTTTGACATTAGTTTGGCAAGCATATAGCACAGATGTGGCAGAGAGAACATTAAGGCTAATTTTATAACATCAATCTGTTGTCATCAGTATACAAATGAAATTAAACCCACATTGACAGATGAAATTACTAAAGGATTAGAAAGGAGCAGAGTCTGGAGGACAGAATCCCTGCACACATCTGAGACAAAAATGGTCGGTGTCATAGTCACAGCCAGAACAGGGCATTCTCCGTGTGCAATTTTCTATTTGACTAAAGGTTCTGACCAAAGATACAACACTTCTGTTCAAATTGGGAGTCTGAGCATCCATAAGAGAGCAATGGCCATTATGACCCTATGGAGCACCTGTGAGGTCCCTGATGGCCTCTGAGAGGCTCCTCCACTACTCTTCTTTGAAGTCTCACATAGTTTTAACAAACGACACCAGAACTGTCTATGGACGAAGACACACCAGAAGTCTGCAAACAGGTAACTTGGAAAACAAGAAGATACTTAGTAATACTTAGTAATCAATGATAAGATAACAAGTATTCATCATAACTTGACAGCTTTAGCAATAAAACCACTATTCTTATTCTATTCTCTTTTCCCCTGGCAACCATATCCCACAAATCACCCCTTACTTTCCTTAGTTCTTCAGAAACTTTCATCCAGATTCTTTGTTTCTAAAGAAACAAATAAGAAACCCAAGAACAATGAAATGAAATCATACCATGATGATTTCATTTCCCCTTATCTTGCAATATTTCCCATTCTTCTTGAACCAGCATTCCACTTCTTGAAGTGTGTGATTGAAAAATCTTCACAGAATTCTTTGCATTTACTGCTTCCTCACTCTGCCTCCCCTGGCTGGATCTGATTTTCTCCTCCAGTTCCTTAAACTTTCTGGTGCCCTGGACCCTGTCTCAGTAGTCTCTTCCTGGACTTCTCTGTGAGATATTTGACTCTCCTAACTACCTAACTCTAACTTTGAATTCTCTTCCCTTTTTCCCCCAGCATTTTAATTTTGTATGTCACCTCATTCTTGTTAGGTTCTCTGACCCGTCTATCCTTTTCATTTTCTCTGCCTCCTCCAACTTTTTTATTTCCTTATTCCTGAAATTTTAGGCTAAAGTTCTGGGTTTTGGCTCTGTTTTCTTCTCTACATTTATTCTTTATTGACTTAAAATATCAAAAGTTGATACCTTTAGTGGAGAAGGGGCATGGGGGCAGGAAAGATGGTGGAATGAGATGGACATCATTACCCTAGGTACATGTATGACTGCACATATGGTGTGACGCTACATCATGTACAACCAGAGAAATGTAAAGTTGTGCTGCAATTGTGTACAATGAATCAAAATGCATTCTGCTGTCACATATATCTGATTAAAATAAATATATTAATTTTTAAAAAGCAGACACCTTTATTTTTCTTGTATGCCTGTGTTCTTAACTTCATCACTGTCAGCATTACCACTCTTGTCCATTACAGAATTGTAACCATATAGGTATCATTGACATTAGATTTGTTCTAAATGGTGTTGCTCCTTTCATAAGACTCCTACTTTTTCCCTAAATGGACCACTTCAGCTACTTCCAGAATATTCCTCAAATTCTCCAGTTTAACTTATCAATTCATCAAATGCCTGAGTAATTTATGATTGTCCAAATGAGGTATTCAGAAAGGTGGGATTATCATCACTTGTCAAATATTTTATCCAGGAAACCAACTGAGCTCTGCTTTGCAGCTCTTTGTACTTTGAACTTTGTTCAAACTGCAGCAGTAGAACACAATTTCTACATGCAACTTGATCTGCCAGCGTGATTTTTCAGTCCTTCATGAATGTTCTGCTGCACTAGAAGTTGAATTTAGGCTATCTTGAAGATATATTGGTCTGTTAATATTTAATCTAGTAAGGCTATGTTTTAGTTACAAATATTGAAATGATGATAGGCAAGTTGTCTCATGGAACTGACTTTTCATTTTTCCATTTTGCTTTTCAATACTAAAAATAATTCTGAGATCAAACTAACATCTAACTGAAAGGCAACTTAAGGTATCTATGAAAGATTCTTAAAACCTCCACACTTTTCTGTACACTAAGGTGATCCCGACTATCTTTTCTCATTTATCTAGACATGTAATCAATTACATTAGCCCATTTCTCATGAATTCTACAACATTCCAATTTTTACTCCCACTCCATGTATTATATAATGAGATCTGTAATGTTATTATATATTAAACAAATTTTTGTCTCAAAAATTATTCCACAATTCACACCTGCCATATTAATAGAGCTTTTTATAGGTAGAATTGAACATATTATTCTCTACTCCTAAAATAAATCAGTGAAGTGTCCTAGTTGAGAATGCTAGTAATGTTTAGAACTAATGCTATTTGAAGGTTGAGTGTTTGGTAGTTGAATTTTTATGAACATCACTTCTTACAATTACTGAATTAAGAAAAGTTGGAGATGAGAACAGAGTGCATTTGAGAAATCAGATACTTTATTGGCAGCTACCAGAAATAAGTACCTACTGGCTTTAACTTCACTGGTTGAAAAAGTGATAAATTCCACAGAAGCTTGCAGAGTTGCCAGAAGAAAGTCTCCAACAGAGCATGCAGGATGTGATCAAATGATTTAACAGGACGTTGGAGTTACATGACCTTCAAGAATAATAGCCAAGACATAAATTAGTCTTCCCAGCTGCTCGTGCATAATCATAACAGCAAATATTACGTGAAAATTAACACCATGACAGATAGAATTATGGCAATATAACACAGTGACAACAATCACTAAAGGATAGTATACTGAGTTCTGAGAGGACCTTACTTAAGTATGCAGATATTTGATTAAAAGATAGTTATGAAATTAGCATAGTCAGTATAATGTATGGAGATTTTAAAACCAGTATCAAGTCCCACCCTAATTTTGGATAGTACAAGGGCATGCTGGTGTATCAGATCATCATTGCATAATTTTATTATCATTGTTACTGAGTTAGTTTTTAGCAACTACACCTTGCTATAAACCATTTATCAGCAACACAGGCATTGTTGGAACTGACTGAGGATCTTGGTTTTAAGGATAAAAAATAGTAGTAGAACCCAATCTCTTGTTCTTTCTTCATTTATTCCTTCATTAGCAGTTTCTCCATTCTTCCTTTACTTTTACCTATATCTAATTATACTAAGATTTAAGACATTAGGAGCTATTGAAACTTGTAAAAGTGTTGTTATAGTCTCTCAAAATTTGTCAGTGTTGTACCATAATCTCCAAGGTGAATACCAGTCTTGTAAGTGTGACCCCAAACGTTCCTTCAATAACTAGCACCTGCTCTTTTCTCCAGCCACAATACTTTCTACTTCCTGACTCACACATTATTCTGTACAGCACCTACTCAACTATTATTGCATTTTTCTTCCAACTTAACAAACATATTGATATTGTCATTCAAAACCCACACATACTGGGCATCATATCCCATTCCAAAGACCTGAAAATCCCTTTTAACAGACTACATTGTTTGCAATCTCATGTTTAATTTCCTTTATTCATCATCAGAATTTTGCTACAAATAAAATCCCAATGAACACTCTGTTCTTATGTATAGAAACTAGTCTTTCATATATTTGTGTTTTATTTCACTGCAAGTTTTTCATGTGAGAATGTTCTGTCAACCTTTAGATAATTAACAGTTCTGATAAGAGAAACAGAGCAACCATTTATTTGTTAGCATTCCCATAGCTCTGTCCTAAATGCATTCAGTTTTTAATAAATGGTATTTACCAACTGACTGGCTGACCAGTAGTGCACTAAGAATAAGCACTAACCTTTAGCTGGACACATTAACTTAAACTTTCAGAGTCTCTCTGAGACTTGGCATGGCTTTCAAGCCTAAATGTTCTGTGTAAAATTTAAAAGCCCAGAGCCCTCAAAATAATATTTCCTTTTCCATGAGGCAAAATTGTCTCCATTGAACATCATATTCTTAGTTAATACTAAAATTATATTTTTCTTATAACAATTATGAAGGTGATTGTATTCTTAATTACAAATGATCCATATAAAATTGAGCCATATATGCACCAATAAGAAAACTGGATGTTTTGTATTCTCTTTGCTTTTGAATTTTGATGGTGATGAGAGCTGGGTTCATAAAATCCAACTATTGAGTTATGGTTCTTTTTTTCTGATTCATATGTTTGTTTTCTACAGAGCAATTCATCTTGAAATCAGAATACTCACCTCCTAGTTGCTATCATTAGTTCTTCTTCCCAGAGAAACTCCTGTAACCTCATTGCCCTTCAGTTTTCAAGGCTATAAAATTATGGAACTGTTGTAAATTATTGCCAGTTTCTTTTAAGCTCCACTACAAATGGACAAAGTTAAAGGATACCTAAAACTAGATAGTAGATGGGCAATAATACCGGTCTTGGTCTTGGTCTTTGGAAATCAGGAAGTGGGTAATCATTGCTGCTAGTGTTGGAGATAAACACCAGAGAAACTGCCCTGGCAAGTGTAGAAAGCAAATTGTATTTAAGAAAGAGACAAAACAGAGATAGCTGATGTCTCCAGAGAGAAGCAAGAGCCCAAAGCTGGTTGCCAGAGGGACCAGGTGTGTCTTGCTTTTTTATAGACCCTCCATGGTCTCTTTCCTGCATATGGCAAAGGCAGGAAAAAAAGTCGCCCTGGGGGGAAATCGCTAGTGTTGGAAAGTGCAGTCCTTCCCCACACTGGAGGTGTTAGCAAGCAGTTGAGAGGGGAAGTGCTCTGGAGGTTTTAGCATCCCATTTCATTTTCTTTAATAATTAGCCCTCATCTTTTTCACCCCATCATTTACAATCTAAGCTGACTACACTGTCTCAGTAGTTAATATACTTGATAGAATTTTCAATTTCTAAAACTTGTGATGTGCTTGTTAACATGTTCCTAATGTAATATTCAATACAACCAAATAAAGCCAAATAAACTTGGATTCATTTTAATTTAAAATTTTTTATATAATATGCTCATATATTTCCTTCATTTAAAATATTACTCAGTTAAACAAATAATTTGGAAAGTTTTTTTGTTTTTGTTTTTGTTTTTTTTACCTTAGAAAACCTAACCAGGAATTACAGAATTGTACACATGGAATATTGCCTGGCTCTCCTCCCACCCAAATATTGACTAAAATAGGTAATGTCCAGTCAACATGAGAAAGCTGTATTTACCTAAGGTCATCTGGGACCCTCATTGCTACAGCATTTGGCTATACTCTAAGAAGACATTAGGAGAGTTTCAAAGTTACTCTAGAGGAAGAGATGCTCTGTGCTTGGAGTTCTTATGTAAAATAAACCTTAATTATGTTGGTTTTGTATATTAGAGACTGAATGCCCTCAATATTCTACCTTTTTTATATAGTGAAAGACATTTGATTTCTAACTGAAAATATAGCCTCAGTTAAAAAAAATCAAAAACCATAACTAAAACTAAAACCAAAAAGCCGCACAACATTACCCTGTAAAGGTCGGGCGAATGTCAGAGGAAAAGACCACCAAGAGACTGTCTCATGCAACAGCAAAGGGTTTATTGGGGGTCCAGCATGCTGGGGCTCAGAGCTCACTTCAGAGGAGCAGAGAACAAAGAGCCCCGAGAACAACTTAAGCAGAGCTTATACACATTCTTTGGAAAGGGCAGGGACTTTACATACATCATAGCATCCCTTAGCAAATCATCACATACCACGGGAAAATCAAATAACAACTCTAAAACATGATTAGCACATTCACTGGCAGGATCAGGTCGGGTGGGGGTAATTGGTCAGTACTAAGAAGGGGTATACATTCAAACTGATTGGTTTAAGCCTTGAGGTGTATACGTGCTGGACTGCACGGTTTCTGGGAGGGGGTTGTTGAGCAACAAGGTGGTCAGGGGAGATTTCAACATACCTCTAATGGGCAGTTCCGGGAATTGTCTCAACTGCCACATGAATTTCAGGTTCTGAATGCAACTTAAGAACTAAACCTTATCTTTTACATTTCAATTTCTTTATCCTTTCAACCCTACCACACTTTTCTCTAAACCTAGCTGCTTACTAAGATGTAAGCAGTAATGCTACATGTTACTTTCAGGACGTATCTTTAAGGAAAAGGAGAAAATTCTTCTTCCATTTATTATTTTTATGCTGACTGGAATGAAGAGGGGCTTTCTGGAACTGGCTCATTCCTCTTGGGGCTTGACCTGGAGGGCATACATGACAAAGCAATAAAGGAGAAAGAGCCTGTGCCCCTGACACAGCAGAATATTCATACCAGCCCTGGGCCACCTCTCTTCAGACTTTATGTGGAAAAGAATATTATTTGGGGTTTTCTGCCAACCCTAATCCTATAAAACCTTAATATTTTTTGAGTGCATCCAAGTGCCAAGCATTGCCTAAGCATTTTACCTGCATTGTGTCATTTAATCTGTTACAACTCAATAATGGAATCAGAATCATAAAAATGCAAAAAAAAAAAAAAAATGAGTTTAAGGAGGTCATTTTGCCTAAGCAAAAGCCCTGGACCCACTCTGTCACTGACTGCTCCTTACCTTGCTGTAGATGAATGAGAATAGGTAATTATCAGTTTATCACTCCCTTCTCTCAGGAACATATGGACAGTAACTTTCACTGCCATATCACCCAAACTTAAAACTGGTCCTGGAACAGTATTTGTTGAATACCTGGGTAGTTGCTTCCAAACCCATCTATTCAGCACTAAATCATAGGACCATTCTCTCTTATGACTCATTCTGTACAGATTATAAATAGGTTACATGTCTTTTACATATTATAGTATATTTTATTATAGGATAAAATGTTTAGATATGCAAGGAATTTATCGAGAGACAAACTCAAGGAAATGTCTTATTATCCTATATAGTGGGCTTATTTTTATTCTTAAATATAAAAGACGTTTTAACATTTTCTGGCCTTTATAAATTCTGATGTAAGAATAAAGTTTCCAGTATTAGCATAATGAATTTGCAGGAAATAAATAAAGTTACTGTAACCTCACTTTGAACTGCACAGCATTTGAAAAAGCATCAAAACTCATTCTCATTGCTGATTTGCCCATGAAATGTGCTTTATGAAGGCCTTTTCCAATATTGTCCTCTAATTAGTTTTGCCTAATTAGTGAAAACATAAATCAGCTACATTTAAAAAATTAAAGTGCATACACAAGTTTGTTCCATCTAAAATGGGAGAAACACAAGATTTTTTTACTTAAGAGTAATTGAGGCCACACTATTTTGACTCCCATTTTATGTGGAGCACTGAATTTTTCAAAAGACAACCTAATAGAAGAGCTAATTTACAATATTTTCAAAATGATTTGTAGACTAAAGATGATTATCTGTTGTGGTTTTTCCAAAACAAAGATTTTTTTTTTTTTTTTAAGAAAAGGAACATCACAAGTAGAATCTGAAATATGCCCTTCTCTTTGATTTCCTCCAGACTAATGAATGTTCAGAAAATCACACTCCATGATTGTCCTGCTCCTACCTTGATTTGGTAGGCAGAATATTTGAGATATTTAATTGGCCAGTTATTCCTATTTTAAATCCCATTGCAGACAATGAAACTACTGGTTTGGTAAGAAAACTTAATGTGATAGAAAAGAAGAATGGTAGTGTTTGATTAAGGGTTTTTGCATGTAACCTTTATCAGAAAGTCAGAACCAGCTTTTTATCTTTCTTATTTTAGAGCTTTCTCATTGATCTGTGGGCCTGAGATGCCTCTTTGCAGTAGAGAGATAGTGAGAGGCAGCAGACATTATTTTAGTTTTAAATTTGTAATGGAGTGAAGGGGGGGGGATTATATTATCTTGTGTAACAAAGCAGATATATAGCTTGACAAAAATGTTCCTGTAATATGATAAAATAATGTTTCACTTTAACCCACTAATCTAATGCAATATGTGAGTAGGTATAAGGTATAGATAAAGAAGTCACTTTATTTTGTGATGACTGTGAATATTTCACAAAATTAAAGTACATGTCTATGAACAAATGCAGATATTTGTTCATATCTTACTCTCTCTACCCAATGCATCTCAAAAAGCTTTCAAATGAACATCATTTAAATATACATATGTAAGAAAATCCAACCAATGGAAGACTTAATTTTTCCTTAACTCTCACTTTTTATTTATCTTATGGGAATACATTTATTGCCCCAATTCCCAGGTACTTTTTTCCCAAAATCTCAAATATGAATAGGAAAGAGGTATGTGCACTGCTTTAGCAAACCTTGACTAATCATCATCAAATAATTTTGCATGACTAAGAACTACTGCTGTGCTTTGACTTCAAAATTAATATTTGCCATCTACTAGCTTTAGGGTAGAGAAATCATACAGAACATTTTGTGACTATACTGTACAGTCGTGTGGTTTTCATGACATTTTAGAGAGCTTTTTTTTTTTTTCTCTTTATCACAAAGCTTAATTTAGACCCCATCTCTAGAAAAAATGCAGGACACTATAACATGCCTTTTGCTTGATACGTTCCTGGTTCCTTCCTTCCTCCCCTTTTAAAAAAAATATCTATTTTTGTTTATTATTATTATTTTATCGTTTATTATGTGTGGTTAAATGTCACCTTAAATCTTTCTGTAACCAGGAGGGTAGAGCTAGATTAGATAGATGGATCAATAACTAAATCAATAGAGAGAATGTGATACAGCATTTACTGTATTAATGTTTTTGAAGTTTGTAGCTCATTTGCTCTATGAACATTCATTTACCACTCAATATATTCAAGTTATATATATTTTGGTTCCGAGTAGATTGATATCATCTCTGATGTTAAGAACCTGAAAATTGAGTAGGGGAGGATGGACATCCTTAAATAAGCACCATACAGTGTGCTATTTTGCTATAAATAATGTATAAAGAATACAAGAAGAGGGCTGGGGATGTGGCTCAAGCGGTAGGGCGCTCGCCTGGCATGCATGCGGCCCAGGTTCCATCCTCATCACCACATACAAATAAAGATGTGTGTCCACCAAAAACTAAACAATAAATATTAAAATTCTCTCTCTCTCTCTCTCTCTCTCTCTCTCTCTCTCTCTCTCTTAAAAAAAAGTATATTTAAAAAAAAAAGAATAAATACAATAAGAACACAAAAAGTCCTGGGAAGCTCCAAATATGAGATATTATCGGAAATTTTACAGAGAGGGTATTTGACCTGAGCTGGAGAGGAACATCCCTTGCCAGTGTAGGGGAGGAAGAGTAAGGACAGTATTAATGAAGGCACATAGACGTGAAAGTGTAGGATGGATGTATTTCCTTTTTGTTCAGTTGTCAGGAGCAATAGTGCCCAGACACAGGGCACCTTAGGAACCCCATCCAGATTCCCAGCAGCTCTTGAGTATTGCAGCCAGTGCTGCTCTACTAGATACAGCGTTAAAGCTTCCTCTATCCCTGCTGATTCAGATCCCTTTCATTTTTCTGCTAGGCAAAGGAGATTGACTTTATATTATTGAAGCAAGCATTTCATTCAAGAACTATACCATATTAATGGAAGGAAATTTTGGCAAAGACCAACTAAACAATGACTCATACAACAGTCAGGCTGGCAACATTAGCTACACAGTTTTGATTCCCCAAATCTGCTTAGGTTTAAAACTTTTATACTTTGCAGTGGGGATATGGGGAGATGACCAAAGTATGCTGGGTGTCAGAAAGGAATAAGAAGCTTCCTATCCCTTTAAGAGGTTCCCCAGAATCACCCACATGTCCATTTCTGAAAGAGCTCATGTTCTCAAAAGAAAATACATGTCTGCAAAAGATACTTATTAATTACAAATGGAAAAAAAGTGGGAAAACCTGGCAGGTCTAACTTTAACAAAGTAGTTAGAGTAGACAAAGAGGAGGGTCACAAAATTTCTTTTTTTATCTTGTGAAATGTCCTTTGCTTTCAGAAATTAGGTATTTTCTTCTAAGGAAAATAGGAACTAAACTCAAAAGTTGTTTTTGGTTTTTTTTTTTTTGTTTGTTTGTTTGTTTGTTTGTTTTTTAATAAAGAGATGTAAAACCTACAAGAGATCTGTAGCCTGTCCCAACAATCCTCATTAGAGACATTTCAAAGATTTCAAGATTTTGAGAAAAACATTCCAGACTCTATTAGTTGTGCCTTTGTCCATTCCCTCTAATAATATTCTTATGGCTGATTCAAACGCCTTTTCCCATAACTAAAACGACATCTTTCTGGGTTCTTGTTGGAGAGAAGTGTGTCTGTCTTTCACACTGAAGCCAGATTTAAAATTAGGTAGTCAGTGTAGTTAGGTAAATCGGGTCTAACACCGGGTAAAATCTAAAATGGAGGCCATGCTGATAATGATTCTGGGAAATGCAGGACAACTCATGGAATGTTAATGAAGTCCGGGAAAGGCCCTAGGCCAAGTCCACCCCAAAGAAATGTTAATGGAACCCAGGAAACAGCCCCCAACAGATTTGGAGATAGCCCATCCCAGAGAAGTGATAAACCCATCCCAAAAAGTGATAATTAAGTCCTTCCTGCCCAGATTACCAGTGTCCCAACCCTTCCCCCCTACATTCCATCACCAAAACTATAAAAAGGGGAGACAACCACGCTTCCATGGATTCCACCTCTTGGGTCCCCTTCTTCCTCCGGGAGAAGTCTTTTCTGCTGTCCTTTAATAAACTTCTAATTTCTACTCTGACCTTGCCTCGGCGTGCTTCTTTGGTGTTATTCTTCAACATTGGGGAAGCAAGGACTTGTCACCGGTCAACAGCGGTAACAACACAATGAAATAAATGACTTAGTTCTTGATAATCCTCAAGCAGGATTGCTAACCCCTTTAATTCTTTTTCATAGTTGACCTAGATAGTGTTACCGCTGTTGACCGGTGACGAGTTCTTGCTTCCCCGATGTTGAAGAATAACACCAAAGAAGCACGCCAAGGCAAGGCCAGAGTAGAAATTAGAAATTTATTAAAGGACAGAAGAAAAGACTTCTCCCTCAGGAAGAAGGGGACCCAGAAGGTGGAATCCGTGGAAGTGCAGTTGTCTCCTCTTTTTATAGTTCTTTCAGTGATGGAATGTAGGTTGGAAGGCCCGAGGGGTAGACACAGGTGGGCCAAAGAAGTAGTCTGAGCAGGAAGGACTTCATTATCACTTCTTGGTGATGGGCTATCTCCAAATCTGCTGGGGGCTATTCATTAATACTTCTTCCAGGTGGACTTTGGCCTAGGGCCTCTTCAGGACTTCATTAACATTCCATGAGTTGTCCTGTTTTCCCTGAGTCATTCCCAGCATGGCCTCCATTTTAGCACTCGGTATTAGACCCGATTTACCTAACTACACTGACTACCTAACTTTAAATCTGGCTTCAATAGTTAAAATGAAGTAAAATCTCCTGAACCGATTCTCTACTTTGACTACTTTCTTTAATGTAAAGATTATCTTCAAAATCTTCTACTGGGCTAAGGAATTACAATCTAAATAAATGTGTTTCACCTAACATTTTTTTTTTTTTTTGATACCAGGGATTGAAACCAAGGGCACTTAACCACTGAGCCACATCCCCAGCCCCCCCCCCCTTTTTTTTTTAAAGAAAGAGTGAGAGAGAGGGACAGAGAGAATTTTAACATTTATTTATTTTTTCTTAGTTCTCGGCGGACACAACATCTTCGCCTGTATGTGAGGATCGAACCCGGGCCGCACGCACGCTAGGCGAGCGCGCTACCGCTTGAGCCACATCCCCAGCCCCACCTAACATATTTTTATGCTGCTACTAAATACTGAATTGTTTAAAATATTATAATGGTCTCAGTGGCAGAATATTTTTTTTTATCTCCCCAAATGTCTAGTACATGCCTGACAATAGTAGACACCTTATTTATTAAGTGGATGGATGGATGGAAGGCCCTAGGCTTGAGAGTTTACTTGATTAAGAGACCCTAATGGGTCTAAAGAGAACTACTTTCCATCTCCAAAGACTACTGCCTGGGGTCATTTGCATTTGAATACTCAAGAGTTAGTGAGAAAATTTACTTAAGACTAATTCAGGATGTGGTTGGTTCCTATTGAGAAAGTGAGTAATTAGAAGGGTTTAACACTTTTTAAGGAAAGAGTCACCCAAGTTGGGGCTATCAGAGAGCCCTCCTCATGCTGTCCTCTCAGGCAAAGGAAACAGCAACTGTAAATGAGGCTGAGCTAGACACCTTGGGCAATACCTATAAAAGGTACTGCAAAAAGTCCAGGACCATGGAGACCAAGGAAGGGGAAGAACATTGGGATACAGAGTCCCTGGATCAAAGTCTTCCCACAAACACATAAAATGATACCCTGTGAGTTCAGTTTGGTAGAAACAGAAAAATAGCCCAGAGAGCCCTACAAAAAGTTCTATTGACTGCAAGGCAGAAAGAATCTGCTTAGATGGAATAACTGGGAAGTGTCTACCTTTTGGTCATAGAATATAGAACGATAGTGATCAACTTTCATGTACAAGGGGTCCCAGTGGCACTGATGTTCATTTTAAATGTTGGCATTCAGTGGGATGATGAAAGCAGCTGGGTAACCAGAGGAGCTATGTGCCTTGGGGTTCGGAGATGAAGAGGGCCCAGAGCTGCCCACTCCACTCCCATTCCTTTCATCACTTTCCATGCAACCTGTCTTATCCAGAAACTCTAAAGGAGCTTATTGAGGAAGAAAGAAAGACATAGCCGGATGTGGTGGCACACACCTGTAATCTCAGCAGCTTGGGAGGCTAAGGCAGGAGGACTGCAAGCTCAAAGCCAGCCTCAGCAACTTAGTGAGGCCCTAAGCAACTCAGGGAGATGCTGTCTCTAAATAAATTCTTTTTTTAAAAATGGCTGGGGTGGGGGATGTGGCTCAGTGGTTAAGTGCCCCTAGTTTCAATCCACAGTAACAAAGAGAGAGAGAGAGAGAGAGACAGACAGACAGACATAAGGGGGCATGATTCTTATATTCTTATCCCTGGAACAGTGGAGATATATAAAGCAGCATGAGCTTTTTGACCACCCTGGATCCAGTCCCACTGAATGGCTGTGAGAAGAGGGAACCCTCTACTTCTCTGAGTCATGAATGAGTGGAGGATGCCTCATCCAAAGGGAGCCTCACTTAAAGGTGGCTCCAGAGACTGGCCTTAGTCCTCCTTAGCACTCCTTAGCAATCCTGTTCTCTGGGGACCAAAGGGGTCTTACCAGTTGTTGTACTGAAGGTGAGGTCTGAGACACTCACTGCCCTTTTTAATTCCAACACTAGAAGTTATATCTGCACAATATGAGGGGGAATTTTTATGAAGAGATGGGCAGCATGCAGAATAAAACTGGCAAAACTCAGGTTTGAGAATCTGCTTTTCTGATCCTTACTCCTGAGTGTTGCAGTCATAAATTATCTATAGCTCAGTAACGTGGCTAGTGAGGAAGGCTGCATGATACAGCAGGACTGCAGTGTTCTGTTCAAGGTGTCCTGACTGCAGGAAAAAGAAGCAGGGTATTGCCCAGTGTCCCATGGGCTGCAGCATGTCACCTCTGGCCCAGCAGGGGCTTGATTTGCCTGAAAGGTACAGTGGGAGATGAAAGATTTGATCTGAACATGTCTTTCCTTTGTGCTGTTAGATGATTTAAAAAAAAAAAAAAAAAAGCCTGATTTGCTTCTCTTAGCAGACCCTTTGGCTGTCTGTTGGAAGAGTTTACAGCCCTTGCATCCTTCCTAATGCATATTTGACAGCAAGACTTGAAATAAGCAGAATAAAGAGCAATGTGTGTACCATTTTCTCCCTCTACATCTTTACTTAGGCATTTAGTTTTAGGAAAATGAAATTGGTATGATATAGGAAATGTGGAGATTGGATCAGATTAGTTCACTTTTGTATGTGTGTATGTGTGTGTATGTGTGTGTATCAGGGATTGAACTCAGGGGCAATCAACCACTGAGCCATATCCCCCAAAACTATTTTGTATTTTATTTAGAGACTGAGTTACTTTGAGTCTTGCTATTGGGAGGCTGGCTTTGAACTCTCAATTCTAATGCCTCCGCCTCCTGAACCACTGGGATTACAGGTCTACATCATAGCACGGGCAAGTTCACTCTTAGATATACCAGAGATGGTTTTGAGTCAACACTTCTTTTTGCACATAACATTAAAATCTTTGGGTGAACATGTAAAAAAACCTTACTTCCATCTGAAAAAAAAAAAAAAAAGACTTCTCAGCTCTTACATTGAAAAAAAGAATCATTGTGAGATTAATATGAAACCTTTCATCTAAAAGGTTTATAAATACATATATAGTTGAATATGCAGAATCCATTAATGTCAGAACTGACTCTGGTACCAAAAGAAGCTAGTCACCTTTTAAATAACAGTTCATTCTTAGAATCCATTAGATTACTCTTTCCATCTATAATGTCCTATTCACATCAGAATCAGCCCCTGGCAGATTGTGTCCTGGTGAAGATATAGAAACAAAAATCACTATAGTCTGACTTTTTCTCTCTGGAAAGAGGTAGGAGAAGAGAGTCACTATGAGTAAGAATCTTGTCTATCTTAGTATGTAAAATATGAAAGAAAACTTAATTTACAGGAATATGAATAAATAAATTACTTTACTGACATTTGCACTTAGAAGCTCTAAGAAATCATGTGAAACTACTGGGATATAGCCAGGAACTCAAAAAACTAGTTCTTCCTTTTTTGTGCTTGATTTTCTATGAAGAATCTGTCTATTTTATAGGAGACTTTGTTCTGGAAGTCTAGTAGCAAAAGGAGCCAACTTAGGTATTGGTATCTAGAAAGGAAGGGAAGTTATGGACATTAGATAAAGTTGGAACCAAGGAGCAGTTGAAGGGTCACACATAATGGATTTTCTGTGTATCTGAGTTATTATGTATCTTGTCAAAGCTGCATTTAATTCATAGGATAAGAACATTGACATGTGGAGGTGCATGGATTTCCATCAGCATTTCTTTCACATGTTAAAAGACATGGAAATCACTTTAGTAGTATAAAACTACTGCTCTGGGATGTAGTCACTGTACTTCTCAGGGCTGTTTTTCAGTCTGAGTCTGTCCCTGGGAATGGTCAAAGTTAAACTCTTAAGACATCAAAAATACATTAAATGGTCTAATTTGGAGATGTTTGAACAAAGCTAATTTGTTTCTTTGTCTTGAAATTGCAAAGTTGGAAATTCTCTATTAGCAAAGTAAATTTTATGTGCCACTCTGAGAATAAACAATCATTATACCAGTCTTCCCAAATGTATCCTCAGTAGAAAAATCTCTGATTTTATGGAGTTTTCTATGTATCATAGATAGCTACAATTTTTTTTTTTTAATTGTAGAACATTATGTTGTTGTCTGATTCTCTTTGGGAACTTGGTGCTCTCCACATGAAGTTTGCATTGGTGACTGTAAGGGTCCGGCGGAGCGTTGGAGGAAGAGACCACACAAGAGACCAGCTTCATGCAATAGGCAGGAGGGAGTTTATTGAACCAGCATGCTGGGGCTCAAGGCTCACTCAGGAAAGGAGAGCAGCCCAGAGCCCAGAGCAGAGGTCAAGCAGAGCTTAAGTACACTTTTTGGAGAGGGTAAGGGGCTTTGCATACATCAGAACAAATCATCTTGAGGCGCAGGAAAATTGAACAACAACCCTGAGCCCTGATTAGTACATTTATTGGCGGGAACAGTCTGGGCAGGGGCGATTGGTCACTACTAAGCGGGGTACACATTTAAACTGATAGGTTTGGTGGCCTGGATGTTTTCCTACCGAGCTATTTGGAGCCCT
The DNA here is from genome assembly GCF_045843805.1 of Urocitellus parryii. NCBI lineage: Eukaryota > Metazoa > Chordata > Mammalia > Rodentia > Sciuridae > Urocitellus > Urocitellus parryii. The sequence continues at coordinate 87,447,459 of NC_135538.1, read as the reverse complement.
TAGCTAATAAACAACCAGGGATTCAATGGAAATATTACTGAGCAGTTCAGGTATTGTCCTAACAGCTACAGAGATTACAGGTTCCGGGAGTTGCAGAGGAATTTTAACAATACCTGGTCTATTATTTTCTTTTTTTAGCCCAAGCCTTTCAATTTAGAAACTTTACAATGCCCATTCTTTTACACTTTAACTCAAACTCTTGCAGCTTAGAGTCAGCTTGGAAATTTTACCTTTACAGTGACAGATACCATGTGACAACTGTTTTTCATAAAATCAATCAATTAAATATGGCAAACATTCTAGGTATTAACTTTTTAAAACAATAATCCTTGACTGATTAAGAGAACCAGAAGAACTGAAGAACACTATGTATACAATTGAAGTTTGCAGATTTATAAATGATTATGTAACTCATAGGTAAATGTGCCTGTTGTTCTTGATTTTATAACTGAATCAGTAAGCAAAATTGAAAGCAGTATAGGTTATTAATGTTCATATCTTTAGAGAAAACTTTGAGCTGTACTTTCTTGTCACCAAAAAATGTGTCAAAATTGTTTTGAGTTTCTGTACTCTTTACATTATAATAATAGAACAAATAGCTGTATGATGTACATTATAGTAATGGGTCTGTAGCCATCAGAAAAGAAATAAGACAGAAGCAGTCCAGGATTTATATTAGCGATAGTACATTAATTATGACAGAGAAGGCTTTTTCATTATAAGCCTCAATTTTAAGATGCTTGAAACTTTCCCCCAGGAGTTTTTCTCATGACAGTTTTTTTTTTTTTTTTTTTTTTTTTTTTTTTTGCCTAGTAATGGAAAGAAAAAGATTGGGTTTTAATGTTTTTGAGAGTTTTTTTTTTTTTTAAATCTAGGAATAAAAGTGGTTTTCTATCCATTAAAACATTTTTTAGGCACTTTACTTTCTAAAACCTCAAAACAAATAGCTTTTTAATGACCTTCAAACTTGTCTCCAAAGAAGAAATTTAGTACCTTTGGGGTATTAGGCAAAGTTTGATTTGCAAATAATTAAATTACAGGCATTATCCAATGCTTCCTCTGCAAATTGTTGTGTCCCCAAATGGCAGTTAGCCCACTGCACCTTGCAAATGAGGAGAACTTGCAATTACTTGGTCACTTACTGAAAATTAGCCATTCCTGGATTGTGAGTGTTATGGGTACAGTTTTTGCACGTGCTAAAAAAGACACAGCACTTTCAAGCATAAGGAACTTCCTTAACAAAAGAGAGGGCAGTAAGAAGTTGAACCTGTGGACTGTGTGATCTCCTGTTGTTTAAAATCTCGCTAAGAAAGAATCACCTCATTTTCTGAGCTCAACAGATTGTGATCCACTCTGGAGACACACAGGGTTAAGAGCCAAAACAGGAAAGGCCTTGACTGCTCATTAAAATGTTAATTACGCTATTGCTATTGAGGGTTCAGCACTGTCCTTCAACCAAGAATTTTCCCTGCTTTCCATGGAGCAGCAGCAGCATGATAGGAAGATTAAGTGTACCTTTACATACTTGGTGATGTATATTTTTTGAAGCTTTTTGAGATATGGACTTAGGAATTTCCCTTTATCATAAGAGCACTGGCCAAACTGCTATGATTTCTAATTGGATTATAGCTCTTGGAATTTTCTTAACAGCTATATGTTTTTCTCCATGCTATACTTGACTGCAGGGACTAGGTTTATTTTTTAATCTTTGAAATTGCAATGCTTGATAATGCGCCTAGTACACAAAAAAGACACTAAAATGTTTTATAGAAATTTGAAATTTTTTGAAGTTAAAATAAAGTCTCATTTTCCTTAAATTATTTTAGGGTATAAACTAATTTCATCTACCCATAAATTCATAAAAGAATAATGTACCTTCTAATTTTTTATCATAATATACAAATCAAATTGCATTGAACTTATGCTACATAATTCATTTAAAGGCTCTCAGATCTCTATATCCTTTGTGCACTATCAATGAGAACTTAAGAATGGGCTTCCATTGCTTCTCCAAGTCAGTTGTTTTCTGGTCAAGTTGCCATGCAGCCAAAAGTTTATAGCTTGGCAAATGACTGGTTGGCCATTCAGATGGTAGGGATTGTTCTGGAGTCTTAGAACAATGTTTTTCTATAACTTCTTGTCAGTGGAAGCAGCTACTCTACTCTTACTTACTTATCATCTTATTGTTTTACAGGGACTGGGGTAATTTAGGGCGTCTCAGTAGAAGAGCTATATATCTACAAGTTTCTCCCCATGCTATAAATTTACAGAAATCACTACTTTTGTGAATTTTAGGAATTCTCTTTTTGAGAATACTTCTCAGGTCATTATTTTAAATACATACAATTTCCAGTTTTTGAGCTAAAGTTTTCAATTGATGATTTACTGGTAATGAGAGTGTTAAGAAGATAGAAATATTCCCTCCTTTGCATTTCACACTAGGATACAACATGGGTTCTTTCTCTTAGTAGTTTATGATTTTTCTGCGAATTTTTGTGATCTATCTATGACTTGGAAACAATCTGTAGTTTAACTGTTGGCTGTGCAGCTCTGGGATCCCAAAGAAATTTGTTAATCCATCTTTATAGAAATTTTTAAAATTCACAGTTAAAATCGATTCATGTCATCTTTTTTTTTTCCTTCATGAAGAGCACTGATTGCTTTGTTTCTTTTAAATTTGGTTGTTTGAAACCTGGACTCTGGTATTCTCCACTCAAATCAGAAAATAATATGATACTACCATAAGATAGAGAAATTTGATACATAATTTTAATAAGTCACTTGGCACCTCTGGCATGATTTTCTAATTAATAAAGTGTACATGTGATTATCATGATAATATATTGCATTTATGTAAAATACTTAACTTGTAGAAAAATATTTTCATTCTCAATAATGCCTAGTTCAAAGAGCTAACAAGTAAATGATTAACACAGATATTCATTATCTTGAATTTTGTGAACACAATATCTCTGTGAAGTGGGTAGAATATGCCAGTGTCTGATTTTATAACTGGGGACACTGACTCCCAATTTAAGATGATGATGTCCCCCAGATGACAGAACTCTGCCAGGAACAGAAGCCAAGTTTCTTATTGTCACACCTATGATTTTAAAAATAATGAAATAAAAAGCTATATATAGGACCAAGGTATTTGTTTTCCTATAGATTCTATAGATAACATTGAAGGGACAAAATTTGAGCTCTTTTAAAAGTGATCACAATAAAATCCAAGGTATAATTTCAATGAGGAAAAAAAATGAGAATGTTCTCTTAACTTTTACTGAAGCCATTATTACAATTTTGATTTGGGTATTCAACTTATCTCTACCATCCAGTACAGTAGGTAAAAAACATTTGCAGCCTGGCTTTTATTGAGTGAGCTTTTTTACTTTGAACACTGCAATGCTGTGATATTGATTTGTTTTTAAAGAATTCAATAGTTGCAAATGTGTGACACTGGGCTTGATGCAAAATTAATGTATTAGTTTAATAAGCATATGATTATGAAGCACTTGATTTGAGGTGACAAATCAGTTTATTGGTTTATATTTTAATTGAATCCGATTTTTCACTCAGAGACCACTTTATATTTATGTGTTTGTACATGTTCAGACTTTATTTAACTGCTTCAATCATCTCCATTTCCTCTCTACCAATATTCAGGTTCCCCAAATAAACATAATATACTGAGTGCAGACATATTCCTCTAATACTAAGAACTTCCTTTTTCGGAGTCCTAAGAATATCATTTCATCCAAATAGTCATTTAGACTATATAAATTTCCAATGAACCTTCATTTTTGCATTTTCTATGTAAGTAAAGATGAATCATGTTTTTGAAGTCTGATTAACTCAATTTAAACTTTCTGTTTCTCAAAACTAACTCTGATATCAAAACCACATATTCATGGTCCTGTAGGAAATAATATATCAGAATTTTGAATGAGTTAAGCTTAAATCCTTAATTGATGTTTCAGTTTATTGTCTCAACAGAAAATTATTGAGAATTGTTTTTTCCAGTTTGGGGTGGCAATACAGGTATATGCCCAAATTTTTAACTTAGAGAATAGCTAACCCATGACCCAGTGCCAGAAGCATGACTAGTTCAGTGTATAGCCCTCCAATATGGTATTTGCATCAAAGACAATGAGTGGGGTATGGGGGGAGGTGTAAAATGTAAATACCTACCCAAGATGCTTATTCAGTGATTTTGCTGTTGGGGTTTTTTGTTGTTATTGTTGTTGTTATTTCATTTTGGGATTAAATAAATAAATAAATACAAAACAAAATTTGTCCTTTTATAATAAAAAAAAATACAAAACAAATTTTGTCCCTTTAATATTATCTATAGAATCTATAGATACTATTTGTTTTTCTAAGGTTTTAGCCTACAGAAGACTGCTGTGTATCATAAATTCTCCTTTAACAACCTTGTTTGAATGTTTTTGAAACATTCATGTAGGTAATTCTCAATAGTATAATGATTTGACTTAGACATGTTAGGAGTAGTGGAAGAATCCACAACTCTCATAATCTCTTCCTAAGATACATAAGATCCATTTTCAGGAAAAACAGTGGTCTTTCACTTGTATGCTGAGGACTATATACTGCTTTACAAGTTTACTTTTTGCTAGGTTTTCTACAACATACTGGTTATATCTTAAAAATGTCTATTATAGGTCAGTGGTTAAATATTATCTTGGAAAATCTACCTCATCACTATAAATCAGGATTACAGAAGATTATCTCTCCTCAGTAAATAGTGGAAGATAATAAAAAATGGACATCAATCTGTGGTTCAAACCATTGTTAATTCAATTCAGGGCATGACAATGTGACCGGAGTATGAGACAAAATATTCATATGCTTCAATATGACTTAATAACTAAGAGCAAAAGACTTAGAGTTCACTTAAAATTGAAACTCTCTTGTGTTTCTATATCACATATAAAGACATGTACATTTTGAAACAGATTTTAAAATATAAGTTAGTTTTCTGGTAAGGGGACAATTTGGTTCAAGTTATAAAAATACTTAAGAAGAAATATAATTTCCACATATACAGACTATGAAAGAATTAATATTCTGATAATCATACACTAGTTTGACTTTATTTATTTAATCCCCAAATGATTTTTTTTTTGATTACAGGGGTAATATAGTTATTTGGGATAAATGCAAAAATATGAAAAGTATAAAGAAGCAATTCTTAATGTCCATAATTCAACACCCTAAGACAAACACTGTTAATTATTTTTTCAAATATGCTTCCAGTCTTTTTTCTATCTGTATCACACTTGGGATTAATCCTTTTACAAAAGGTTTGTGATGCAATAGTCATTAGAATCAGGTAATTAACAAGTTGATAATAAATTAGTGAGATCTTGAATTTACTATGTAATAGATTTTATGGTCTATTCATGTACTGACACTGGCTATGTGTCCAGATTACTGAAAAGTAGTGTGGAAAGTAACATATGTTTAAATTTGCTCTATTTTATTTAAATAATTCTATTTTTTTCAGATTTGTGCAATCAGCTATTACAAATTATATCAAGCTAAAAACTGATTACTTGCCCAAATAAACAGGATAAACAGGTTTTTTCTTTTTTGAGGGAAAAAATATCCAAATAGAATTATTATTTTGTGATTTTGAGATTTGCAAACACTCAGTGTCCAAGACAAAGTCTCTTGAACATATTGATACGAAAAAAAGTGAATTATTTAATACCTGCCCCTATTTATTTTCAAGAACAACTTGAAAATCTTTCTCAATCTAGTTATATACAGATCTAAAATGTATTTTGTTGTTCTATTAGACCTATCATACATAATTCATCAGTTAACTGAAGTATATAGTAGCTGTCATCTTCAATTCCATTCAAAAATTCTATTTCCATATTCCCCAAATTGTCTCTTTAAATTTTGCTATTTTTAATGTTCAATTTTTTTTTTTTAAATTTCTGAGGGACAAAAGGCTTAGAGTGATAAAAATGGAACTTTACTCTTAAATTTTCTTCCATGTTATTGAAAGCAGTAGTGCTTTTTTCCCTTGTAGTTTTATGGAGATATTTTTTTTCTTTCTCCTTTTTAATATTATGACCCTCAACAATACTCTAACTCAAATTCTGGGAACTTCTCTCTCATCATTGCTTATCCTATCATGATCTCCTTTTCTTCTCAGTCTCTCTCTGACTGTTTGGGTCTGCATCATAAGATGTTAAGAGGTTGACTCCCACCTAAAAGTAAAAGCATACTTGATAAAAATTTAATTCCTTGTGCTACCTACCTTGTGTGCACTCTTTTCCCTTTGTTGCTGAACTCTGTGGTATCATAAGATTTTTTTGTCAACTTCTAGCAATCTAATTCCTACCTGACCCTTCTACTAAAATCATTAGCTCATAGGCTCTCATGCCCATGATGACCATTCTCAACCTACATCTTTTGATTCTAATAATTGTTTGACCTGAGGTCAATCACTTGTTCATGAAATCTTCCCCATATATTTTCTGTAAGATTTAGTTCTCAATACTCTTTCACCCTTTCGGAATGTTTTCCTTGTGTGGTCCTACCTTTATGCTCTCTTACTGTGCCTAGTCCATACTGAGAGAACAGAGGACAGAGAATCAGCTTTGTATCATACAGTCTTGGGTTCAATTCCTGGCACAACCCTTTATCAGCAGGATATCCTTAGGAAGTCAGAATCTCTTGGCTCTTTTTATTTCTTTTAACACAAAATAATTACACCAAAGATAGGCAGTGCCGTGCTTCTATAGGCATTGGCATAGGTTGAGATATCTAGGCAACTTTCAACTCTAGGCTCTTTCCTTTCTGGGGAGTTCATGATCCTGCACGGAGGCAGAGCTCCATTTGTCGGTTTTCTTTTTTAAAAAAAAATATTTATTTTTTTATTTATAGATGGACACATATCTTTATTTTTATTTTTATGTGGTGCTGAGGATCGAACTCAGTGCCTCATGTGTGCTAGGCGGGCGCTCTACCTATTGAGCCACAATCCCAGCCCCATTTATTGGTTTTCCAGTAGGAAAAATAATATCTATGTTGGCATTGTATTTAAGTATTATTATTATTATTATTATTATTATTATTATTATCTTGAGATGGGATCTATGTTGCCCAAGTTGTTTTTGAACTTGTGGGCTTATGTGATCTTCTCATCTCAGCCTCCTAAGTAGCTGGGACTACAGGCAAGAATCCCCATGCCCCACACCTGGATTGAGTTTAAGATTTTTTAAAAAACATGTTTAAAGTGTCTACTACAACACCTAACATTGAGTAGACACTAAATAAATGTTAGCTGTTATTTTCATTAGGGTGATTATTATTATTTGCCTATAGAGTAATTAATGATGGCAGCTAGCATATTTTAACCTTTAATTATTAATAAATCATGTTGAAGATACTTGTACATATTTATAACCTGGTAGACTGGCTTTCTTAATGTTATTCCTTCCCATACTCCTTTCTACTCTCATTATTTCTAATTTAAAACAACAACAAAAAAAGATGTTACTGGCAATAAAACTGGTGCTACCTTTCTTGTAAATGATGTTCAATGACCTCAAGAGTGACATATTCTTAATTTTAATGTGTATTTTATGACAAAGAGGCAGTGATAATACACCTCCAAGATAATTTCCATTGAAGCTTTCAAGCTCCAAAAGGCACAGAGGAAATCTAAAATGCCCACAAAATAACTCAGCACAGTGCCTGCATCAGCCAAAGGGGAAATAACTATTTGGTAAATAAATGAATGAATGAATGATTTTGGAAAGTCCAGTGTATCACATTAAAATTTTATCAAAATCTATACTCACTCAACAAATATTTATTAAGCACCTATTATATGTTTCAAGGATTGTCTTAGAATCAGGAAGTACTGAAGTGATCATAATATTTCCTGCCATCACCAGATACTTACATTCTAGTAACCAAAGAAAGGCAAAAAATAAACTCAAAAAATATACTTACAAGCATACCTTGGAGATAGTGCAAGTATGGTTCTAAATCACTGTATTAAAGTAATATAATAAAGTGAGTTACACAATGTTTTTGGTTCCCAGTGTATATAAAAGTTATGTCCACACTATACCTCTGTTAAGTGTTCAATAGCATTATCTTTAAAAAGTATGTGCTTACTTTAATTTAAAACCACTGCTAAAAATTTTTAATAATTGTCTGAGCTGTTGAAAAAATGATGCTGATAGACTTGCTCAATGTGGGATTCAACTTGCAATAAAACAAAATGTGTATAAGGCACAATAAAATGTGGTATATGTGTATGCTGTATCAGATGTGGTAAGTGCTATGGGTAACAACAGTACAAATTAAGGGCAAAGGGAACACAGGAAGTGCTTAGATAGTGTATTGATTATATAACAAGCCACCTCTAATGTCAGCGGTTTAAAACAATGATTTTTATTTGCTCACAATTCTGTGGTTCAGCTGTTAGGTTGAGCTTTGCTCATCTGTTGTCATTTATGAGGCTGCCATCTGGCAATTCATCCTGGGGCTGGATGATCTAGTATGGTTTTATTTACATGCCTGGTGATTGGTGCCACTCTCTTATCCTCAGTGAGGTTATCCTGGGCTACCTCACATTACAGCAGCATTTCAAAAATAAGAGTGGAAACTGTAAGACCTATTAAGGTCCAGGCTCAGAAGTTACTCGTCACCTCCACGGCACTCTACTGGTCTAGTCACAAGGTGTATCCATATTTAAAAGAAGAGGAAACAGACTGCACCTATTGATGGAAAGGATTGTTTGGAGTTTTTAGCCATTTTTAACCTACTACAGATGGGGAAGTTACTAACTTATCTGGATAGTCAGTGACAGCAACTTTGATAGGATGACATAAAGACAGAGATTTCCATGATGTGAGGGAACCAGCAATATGAATATCTTCAAAGAGTACATTATTGGCCAAAAGAACAACCAGCATGAAATACCAAGGTGGCCCAACAAGGTTGATGAGATTGAGCAAAACAAGTGTCTAAGAGGTAGAGGAAATGAGGATGCAGACAGAATAGGTGCTTTTAGACCAATATAAGAGTTTTGTCTTTGCTCTGTTAGTCCAGAAGAATCATTAACAGAATTTTTAACAGAGTGACAAGGTTGGATGAATTTGTCAATGAAATCTCTCTGGCTTCTCTACTGAAATTGGACTTGAGAAGAGGTAGCAAAATGGGATTTGTAAAGAAGCCCAGTGAAGAATCCAGGCAAGGATGATGTGGCTTTTAATAGAAAGGTATATCTGACAGCATTTTCTGGAATAATTTGCAGAATTAATAAAACAGAAAACATACTGTATATTATCATCCCAGACAGATTTTCAGTTTCTCTAAATTGCAAATTATATGTTTATTTAATTATGTGTCTTCTACCTCATCTAATGTTTAAAAACCCTTCACTAAATATGTATTGACTGGTTGGTTAGTAAAGGCTCAGGCTTCCCTGCTGTATTGAACATAATTACCAAAGGATGTTGAAACTTTCAGTTTATCATCAAATGATATTTGAAGACCAAAAGCAAATAGATGTGCTTATTAAAATCCATTGATACTCTTCAGATTGTGTGTCTACTTTATACTGAAGGATAGCAAGTGAATTAGAGCTAAAACAATCTATCTGGATTAGAAATCATACCTTGAAATTCAGAAAAGGAAAGCATCATTAACTTACCTGAACATTTATCATTAAATCTCTACTAAGTGAAAAGCAGTGTGTCAAGGATTCAAAGTCAATAAGATACAGTTCTCAAAGCACTAAGATTCTAATGTGGCATGGAGAATATCGATTTTATAAATGAAGAATATGTGTTAAGATTACCCATTAATACTGTAGTGTTGAATGGAAAGCATTAATAGAGGAGTGTGAAGAAGATCTAAGGGAAGAGTATTCATGTAACTGAATAACTTCTAGAAAACAAATTAGAAACCTGAAGCTATGGTATGAAGGGGCCACTGAAGTGATGACAAGAATCCTACCTGCTCATGAGAAAATACCTCCCTCTAATTCTTACCTTAATAAAGGAAGTATATATGTTTTAAGTTGGTGTTGCTCTTTTTGTAGTAAAAAGACTACTTGTCCCCAAATTACAGTAAAATGAAAATACATTATAATACAAAAACTGTTTTGAATCAAAATTGGGAACATTTTCTCATCTGTACTCCCCAAACCTCTATATTATAAGTGTCATATATAAGTGTCTATATTCCAAGTGACTTCTTGAAATAATTTTGAAATGGGTTTCTATATCTGTCTTTACATCATTATTTGGGTGTAATATATACTTTAAAAGAATAGATTCATTTGATTATATTGTACTATATTATATCTTTAGATCTGATAATCTTATAACTTCACAGGACATGTTCATTATATGCTATTTTAAAATACATTTTGATAAAAAATTAGCATAAAAAATTCTTTTGTCTCTAAATGAGAAGCCCAACTTTACTTCTCACTCTGACTTAAAACAAGTTTCCTAAATTCACTGTACTTCCCTTTCTTTATCTATAAAGCTAAGTGGTTAGGACAGATCAGTGGTTCTGAACCCTGGCTATACACTAGAAGCATCTGGAGAGCATTAAAACATAAAGTAATAATGCTCAGGACCCACCTCAGGGTTTCATCTTTAAATCTCTCCAGGTAATTTTAATGTACAGCAAATGTTGAAAACCAATGCACTAGATGATCACTAAGGTTACTTCCAGCAAAACTTTCTAATTTTATGATTCATTGTGTTTTTTTTTAAGAGAGAGAGAGAGAGAGAGAGAGAGAGAGAGAGAGAATTGAGAGAGTTTTTTAATATTTTTTAGTTTTCAGTGGACACAACATCTTTGTTTGTATGTGGTGCTGAGGATCCAACTCAGGCCGCCCGCATGCCAGAGAGCTTGCTACCGCTTGAGCCACATCCCCAGCCCGATTCATTGTGTTTTGACATACTAACATTTGTTAGAGATAACAGTGTTCTCAGTATTTGCATTATCCTATAGAGATGGCTCTCAAGACTGTTTCTACTCAAAATCAGGAACATATTTTTCATGTACTACGGAAATTTCTGTATTACAATTTTTACTAAGAACCAAGTATGCATTATTATTGGGGTGTAATATGTGCTTTAAGAATAATATAGATTTACTCAATTCCCAGAATTAATTATTGCTATGATTATAAGGCAATTTCTTTTAGTACACATGCAATGTGAAGACAGTGTAGTTAGAAATTGCATATGAAAATCTTTTAAAATTGCTGTTGTAGCTATTTTGATTTTGAATAAATGAATTTTAAATATATCAAGAGTTAATGAACTTCCTAAAGTATATAACTTGTTCAGAATAAATAACTTGCATACTTATTTATTATTAAGCAGAATGGACAGCTTTATAAAAGAATGGTTGAGGTGGAATATCTACTTGAGTTGATATTTCAAAAGATTATAGTTGTGACTTCTTGAAATAGTTTTGAAATGGGTTACTGTATCTTTTTGCTATCAGTTTTTTTTACTAAACAGCTTTTATTGGAGTAAGCAGATAATTTTCCCTTTAATTTTTTTCTTTTTATTTTAAGAACTAGGGAATATGAGTAAATGTATATTATTTAAAACTACATAAAATAAAAAACTCAAACAAATATTCAGATCCAGAAAGAAACACTTAGACTCCTACAAAATTAGGAAGAGGCCTCAAATAAATCATAAGCTATAAAGTGAGAGATGTTTTGTCCTGTATTTTAATAGAATATTGTGTTTGTGATATATACTTTTAGAAGCTTGGGACAAGAAGACTCCTTCCTCCTTTTAGCCAGCCTAATAATAGGAAGAAGGAGAAAATGTACAGATGACAGCTAACAGCTAACATTGGTGAATGTAGGTGTTGCCAACAAAGACAGTGCTGGTTGTATGAAATTTCTGCAACATAACTATGTTTCAAACTATTTGAAAAAAATTACATAAAACATAAAAAAAAGAAACTATGGAAAGGATCTATGTGATTTTACGTGTGTGTGTGTGTGTGTGATCATTCTGTGTGTTACATCAGTGTGTTACTATCATTATATCTTTAATTTTCATACATACTTCACTGTATCTGTTTGCCTTCCTGATGACAAGCTAGACTTGATAACTAAGAATAGTTCACGTATATATTATTTATTATACCATGCAAAACTCCAACATTGGAAGAATAATGTGACCACTTTAATAATCCACGTTTAAAAACCTTTCTCTGTGCAGAATAAGGAAGTTGCTTTGTCTCATATTAGCTCTACCACATTTGAGTTTGCTTCATAATATCTCCCTGAAATCAATCAGCCATGCTCACCATGCTCTCAAAGAATTTTGTACAGTAGGAATAAGCTATGAAAAGTTTGAAAATATAGGCAATGCATACAATAGGGTTTGTAATAACAGTTACATGTATACTAGTAATTAAAAACTAATTTATAAGTGTTATGTGATCTAAACATATCAAGAGATTTTATGAAACAATATAAATATTACCATAGAATGGTATCACACTTCTTAGTACCCAAATCTTAAGAGTAACCCAGTGCAGAGTTTAGTAGTTATCCCTCTCACCTTTTGAGAACTTCTCTCCTACTACCTTGTTTCAAATTCTGGTGTTATCCTATCAGACATATTATTTTGTGTTACATATCTTCTTTTAAACTAAGAGAAATATGTTAAGCTGTACGTAGTATCTCAAACCTTATTATACATTAGTTTAATCAGATAAAGTCAGTAAAAGGATAATAGTTTTGAAGAAAGGTAAGGACAGAGATGATATAGCCTTGGGAAGGTACATATGAAAAGGGGCCCTATCAGATTAGAAGCATTTCATATTGAGGTAGGGACTGCTGGGAACAGTGAAGGACTAAAGCATAGAGAGCAGAATTATTTACTTCCCAATTTTGCCTGGGGCTGGGCCAGGTCAGCAATGCAATCACTGTACTGAGTAAAGCAAATTGACCCAGTTTTCTAAAGATGTCATGTAAAATTTGCATTATCTTCAGAGTCTAGTAACATTATATTGAATATAGACTTTATATCTGACAGCCAAAGTGTAGTGATGCTAATATCATCTTGAGTAATGAACTCTCATTAAATGAATGTAAATTTGTAAGGTTGTCTCATATGAAGTCTTATTTACAGTAAAGTTCTTCCTTGTTAAGATATTCAATTAGTTTATTGGGCATAACCACATAATGTGAAAAACTTTAGTACTGGACTCCATCTTGAAAGCAGAGATACTGCATTAAAGTAAAACTGCCATCCAGAATGAATAATGCAGATGCTGTGTTTTAAAACATGTCAGATTCTCTTAAGTATATCTTCCTTCTTTAAACTTTGATCAGCTGAGATAGATGTTTTTCATTTGGCCTTAACTGTTTGTTACTAGAAGATAAGAGACAGACTACTAATGAAATAAATTGATATTCTGCTATGATAAGATAGAATGTAAATTTAATACTATTTTTGCAGTTGAAAGTATAACTGATTTTGTTTTGAAAATTTGGCAGCATTGTATGATATCATAAAAAAAAAAGAGAGACAACATTTCAAATTGACTAATACTCTGAGGTATTTGGGTGAAGTTGGATATAATTTTCATCTAACTTCCCCAAATACAATGTATTCTTTCTTAAAAGGAGTTATAATTAAGAGTGTATTGAGTCATAAATTTTAATGATAGCAAATCATGAATATTAAAAAGAATTGCTTATAGATACCAAAAATGGATAAGTGTGAATTATATTCTGTAACTCAAGTTGGAAGTCCAACTGTCACAGAGAAACTTCTCATTGAGTCTCTCTGAAATAGACTGCATGCATATTTAACCCAGTAGCTTTAGGCATTCAAAGATATAGAAGGCAAAATCAAAAGTATCACCTCAAAATTAACACCAAGCCGTGTGTTTTTCTATCCAAGTTTTACAGTCATTTTTTACAGTCATTTTAAACACAGATAGTAACTTGGATTAAAATTTAAACACACTCATGCATACAGGTTTGTTAGCTGGAGAGTTTCCTTGCCTGGGGGAGGGGAGGTGACAATTGGTGCATTCAACATAGAACACGTGTAATGATAATAAAGTTGATTGGTTGAGCTCTATAGCTTTTTTTTTTTTTTCCCCTTCCTCTTTTTTTCTCTCTTCCTATAGAGTAGTTCAGGTGGGGGTGGAAGGGTTCCCTCCCATCCCCCCAGCCCCTGCTAAGAAGAGTAGGTTGATACCATTTTTATTGTTCTGCTGGGGTGGGAAATAAACCATATGCTTTAGCACTTTGAATGGCTACACCAAAGAGAAAAGTGAGCCAGGCCTTCTTTTCCCCTCCTACTGGACTTTGGGGTGGGTTTGTTCTTCTAAATGTTTTAGCAGACTTGGGGTTAGCTTAATCCTTCTGCCCCAGGGCAAAGAGGCAGTTGGGGGGGGGGGAATGTCAAGGGCTTCAGAGGAGCGCTGAGCTGAGTGAAGTGTGTAGTGGAAGCTTATATCTGAAACCCACCCCTCCCCTGGAAACCCGGCAAAGGCAATGAGAGTTGGAACCAGCTGATGCCGCTGCTGCTGCTTCCCGTTTCCAGGGTGAAATTTTCACAGCAGCTAATTCTAAAGGGAGGAAAAATCCCTAACCAGCAGCGAAGAAGATCCTATCACCCAACCCAAGCAATGTAACCTTTTAGGCAGGCTTTCAGAGAAATCCGCATTTTAAAAGCCAGCATTCATGGTCCAAACTATGGGCCGGGAATCAGAGCTGGTATGAAAATATGAAAAGCCTCTTTACACCCTGAGTGTTTGAAACGATCCGATGAGCATAGGAAGTGGCTGCCAACGCTCTGGCGGCTGCTCTAGCTGCCGCCGCCGCCGCCGCCGTTCCTCGCAGAGGGCTGGACAGAGCTAGTCCCGGTTTCAGCACCTCCGGCGCTGGACAGCTCTCTGCACACCGCACCGCTGCCTGCCTGCTTTTTCCCACTCTTGCTTTGCATAACTGGAGATGCATCTAAATTACGTCCTGTTCAACAACAAGTAGATTTTTTTTTCCTGTACGAGAATTACAGTAGACGACTCTCTCAATTAAACTGCATTTTCTTCTTTACGGATTTGGCTGTCAGGCGTATTTATCCCGATCTCCCCCCACCCCCTTTGCAGGAACGAGTCTTTGGGAACGTGGTCCACCCAGGGATGTAAAACTGTGCTTACCGATGCATCCCATACGAAATGCTTATGTGATCGTCTCTCTACCTTCGCCATTTTGGCTCAGCAACCTAGAGAAATAGTAAGTAACAAAGGGAAAACACGGCTTTAATGCAAAGGCAGGGACATTGTGGCTAGTGTTTCTCCAGGGAACTGCATTTTAAATGGGGAAATGGAAAAGGTTGCAGGGTGGCAAAATTGGGTTCTTCTCCTCCTTAGCTACAGAAGCTTGGTGTAATGAATTCTAGTTGGTGTGCTATAACTAAATTCTACTCATTTTTATGTCTTCTAACTTGAAATTTCTGCAGTATAGTTTTAAGGATATGCTCCTATGGTATTACTAATATGTTGCAAACTTTCAAATAAAAATGATTGCCAATATAACATGTATTTTAAAACTGGAAAGCTATTCTGGGGAATTTGTGAGAATACTGTTAGTAGTAGAATGAAGACCCCAGACACTATAGCCAAACACATTGCATATCTGCATTGGATATTTTCAGTACAGGTTTCTGAGGGTGTCCTTGGAGATATATATATATATATATATATATCCATTTTAATCAAATGAAGTTTTCATGAAAGCATGGCTGTGTGGAACTGGAAGATCATTCCTTATAAGTATATGGATTTTGCAAAAATAGTTTCTGAAAGAGGCAGCTGTATAGAACTATCTAAAAACTAGTATTCTCACCAAATGTATTTTGAAAAAAAAAATCACAAGAAATGAAATACTGAAAAATAGTTATTCAGATAAAAGTGACTTTCTGCCTAAATTTGGCCTAAATAAGCATCATTCTTATTACTTATTTTGATGACAAAAATACCTAATATAATATGATATGCATATCTAAGGTTTATGAATACACTTAATCTTAAAGTGTATTCCTACAAACTTCCTGTATAAAATTTGAAAAACAACAGATTTCACTAGTTATTGTCACATTAGTGTGTCAGGAAAGATACCTCTCAGATGAGTGAATGCTTATAATCTGTATATTTGTTTTAAAAGATATAGGTTCATTTTTTCAAGGTCATGTTTTTAGGGGCTGGTACTGGCATTGTGGAAATTATCTCCACTTACTCTGTTCATAGAAAAAAATGCAAAATAAATATGAAGGTCTTAAATTTGATATTTTATTTTCTTCTATATTCTCAGAGTCTAAGGAAGTGAAATATAATGTGAGAATACTTGACTTAGAACAAAGTTGTCAAAAGTCAGAAAGTTTGAAATTTTTTCACTGTTTAGTACCAGTTTGGGATAACATAATGAGTTGTAAATGGGAGTATATAGATAAATTTTACTAAGAATGTTGTGAAATGACTGAAATGTAGTTAGTTGAAGAAAAATGATTTCAGCTACAGAACATTTAACATCTGAATGTTGACCAAGTTGTACTTTCAGGTAGTTATTTTAAGAAAGCTATAATGTGCCATAATCAGCATTTAAAACTCCAAAGACTTTATTGTTTCACAGTGTGAGAGAAGGGGGAGCTAGAATTAGTCATTTTAGAGGCTAAAATATGTGAACTGAGTGGGTTTATATCTAATTATCTGGTAATTATAGGAACTATTTGGGCTATTTTTGAGGGGTAGCTTAGTTTGCTGAGACTTAAAGTAATCTTAACTCAGTTATAAATTTTCTCTTCCTTTTTTTTTTTTTTTTTTGTGTGTGTGTTTTAATTTACAGATCATGGAATCCTCTGGTACACCTTCGGTTACTTTAATAGTAGGCAGTGGCCTGTCTTGCCTGGCCTTGATCACCCTAGCAGTTGTCTATGCAGCGTTATGGAGGTATGTGATCAACTGATAGATTTGAAATGGAATGCTCAGTTGTTCAGTTAAATCAGAGAGTGTGATAACCATGATATGTCTCCTGCCTTCTTAATTAACTGAAAGCAGTATTTTAAAAACAGAGTTATAATTGAGTTGTAATAAATGACACATATTTACAGACATACTTTACTTCCAGTTCAAATGATGGTAGTCTTCAACAAGTTGTTTACACTTAAATATGGCATTCTTATATCATTCAGTCTCTGTGTGGTTTTTATTTATCCCAATTGCTATTGATCCAGAGTGTTTAATTGATACTATCAAATTAATTTTTATAGAAATATGATTTCAAGTTTCAAACACATACTTTCAGCATGTCCAGTAAAGCCCTTCTTTAATATTAAAGCATTAATATAATATCACACTACTCTAGAAAAGATTTTTTGGTTGAGTAAAATAAATTGACTTTGACAAATTGATTATAAGAAATCAGACAAATTCATAAATAAAGATAAGTGTTTGAAGTTTTCTCTTATAAGATATTTGAAATTGAATTTATTGGATATTACATGGAAATTTGGTATTTCTCTAAGTTCTGTAACATGTTTTATTCTACTAGCAAGAATTAGACCTGTGAGGTTGATTATATCTACTCACACACAGAGAGTGAGTATCTAACCACAAAGTTGAACTTTCTAATGGATTTTATACTTCCAAATGTTAAGTAACTTTCTTTTGTCTATGTATATTATTTTAAATTATCTACAATGAAGTAACAATAATGGTAGATAATTACCTATTGCTTTCTGAATATTTTCAATACTAAAATTACAAAAGTTTATGTTTCTACCTCAAAGAGCTCTAAGTTTTTATCTGTAAATTTTAAATAATCAGTTAAAAATTAAAATTAATTATAATTTAAGAGGGAAGGCCACTAGAATTATCATCCTTTAAATACAATCATTGTTCTCCATTATAATTTTTACTTTTTTGAGAACAAATAATAGTCAAAGTTATTTAATTATCAAAAATATTAAGAATTTTCATGCCCCATACAAAAATAAAATATGCACATAATTTGACCTATTGGGACAGGCACATAACAGAAGTTCTACATCTATGAGAAAAAGTTATCTGGTAGTACAAACACAGGTGAAGTCAGACAATCTGATAAAATATGGCCAATTTCAGGAAATAGAAGAAAAGCTTAGTCTAGGTATGACATTGTAGGCAAGGCAATCCTAGGTTTGGGACTCAGTCAGTCATCTTGTCCTGGAATATACAAATGGACAAAGGCTGGGGAGATGATTTCTCTCCTACAATTGTATGAATGACATTTCCTTTTGAAAATTAGAGAGTATTTAAGGCCCAAAGTACTAAGTAATCATGCTAGCATTATAAATCATGCTCCCTGGAGAATTTAGAGCTAAATTCCATTTCTCAGCATTTAGGGTTCAGGTACCAATTCCACCTTCACCCTTCAATACATATCATTAACACCAGTATAAACAATGTCAGTTAAATTATATGTAAAATTAATCATAGAAATACAGGATTAATTGGTTCCTAAAGAAGTTTTCTTTAAGCCAGAAAATCATTTCCTATAATAGTAAAATTAAACATGAAATTCAGAATTATAGAAGGAAAGTTCAAAGAAACAAATCTGTATCCCTAAGAATTAAGAGGTCATCAAATGACTATTCACCTATAGAAGAAATGAGCTAATAGTCACATTTTGAAAGTGTCAAGACCCATGAACTACTAAGTGCAAATTGTAGCATGATGAATCCAAGCATTTTATAAACATCTTATTTACTCTATAACATTACTGGAAGGTAATAAGGATGTGAAGTTTCCTTTAACTTTTTTTTTTAAATAATAAAAATTTTTAGGATTTTTGGCTTTATAATGATTTAAAAAATGTATAAGCATATTATTCTATAAGGAAATTATTTTATATGTAATGTTATTTTGGAATTTATTGGTATTCTATGTAGTTTATCAGAAATGTTCCTCAAAATTTTAATACAAGGCTAAATGTGTAGCTAAGTGGTAGAGCTATTGCTTATAGCACATTTAATCCCCAGAACTGAAAAAGAAAAAAATTAATACAAGGGTGCTCTCTCCATTTATAGATATATTCTGTAGAATTATATTGTTACATCAAAGAGCAATTAAATATGTTGTTTTAAATGGGATGTTGACATGAAACATTTATAAATTTAGTTTAAAATATCAAACATGGTAGATAAAAAGTACTGAAAGGTGAGACATTTGAAAGCATTTGCAAGGTATCAATATTGCTCAATATTGATGAAAATGGAAATATCTTCAGAGTCTTAGGGTTGGTCAGTTCTGGATCTTTTATTACTCTAATTTTTAATATTTACAATGCAAAAATATCATTGAAATACTCTTTTAATAACATCATCTGGAAACCACTAACATCATGTAAAGGGTTAATATGATAAAGTCCTTAAACTTATATTAATTGCTCCAACCATAAAAAGAAGGGCAACTTAATATCTGATGATGTCTTTAGCATCCCAGTGTGTGGTTTATTACATGTGTATCTTCAGGACAAAGGGAAAAGGTTCCCCATCTCTTGAAGCCATTTTGTGTTTAGAATTGACCTAGGTTAGTCCTGTTTGGGTTTTTTTATTTGTTTCATTTTGTTTGAAATTTTGTTTTTGCAAAAAAAGATGAATTTATTTCATATTATAAAATCTCCTTTTTGTATTTTAGTGTCAATCCTGTTTTTCTTTCACTTTTATTTCTAAAATATGTGATGGGATGTGGGGCCTCTTTCTGCCTAAATCCTTTTCAAAGGCAGGGGTGGGTGGAGGGATGAACTTTGGTAGATTTTATCTTACAAAGGTGCCAGATCTTTGACACTCCCTCCTAACATTGCACAGGTAATCCCATGCCTGCTGTGGGATGTGATTCCCTTTTCTAATACAAATTAAACAGGCTGAAACACACAGCCAAGTACAAGGTTGTCTTTTAGTTACTGTCACTTAGTGATTTACCACAAGGTACAGTGAAACAAAATAGCTGTTACCCTTTCAGGGTAAATAGCTGGCAGAACATTTGATTCTGAGCAGATTTTGCTATGGTTTATAATATTGATGTACTTATAAACCATGTAACATATTATTTATAAATATTTCATCTTAAGGATTAAAAAAAATGGTTGATAATAACTAATGTTTTGGCCCAATAGTGAATTAACATTTGTGAATGTGACTCTTTTTTTTTTTTTTTTTTGTACTGGGGATTGATCCCAGGAGTGCTCTACCACTGAGCTACACCTGCAGCCCTTTTTATTTTTATTATTATTTTTTATTTTGAGTCAGGGTCCCAGTAAGTTGATTAGAGCCTGGATAAGTTGCTGAGACTGGCCTCAAATTTGTGATCCTCCTGCCTCAGCCCGCCAAACAGCTGGAATTATAGGCATGTGCCGCTATGCCCAGCTAATTGGAGCCATTTTTAAAGATAAAGATTTCTTTTTTTGTTTGTTTGTTTAGAATAGTTATTCAGGAACATAACTAACAACCTAAATGCATAAAAATGCTTGAGTGGATGAAAGTTTTCATGAAAGTAACAACATCCTTGTAGTAAACAGGATTGATAATTGAGAATCTATATAGGGTTTATATTTTGGTTCTAGAGTTCTATTGGTTGAGGTACTACCAAACATTTAAATGTACAGATATCCACATATTTACAAAAGTAATAACACTAATGGATATATTTCCAAGAAATGTTTTATGTCTAATAAGAATTTATCATGATCACAGATATGAAAGTTAGACTCTTTCAGAAATGCCATATTGTCCACACTGATATCTATGGAAGAAAATAAGTCTGAAAGGCACTTGAATATGACATGTAATATAAAATTAGGTCTCTAAGAAAAAAAAATTATGAAAAACTTTTCATGTTTTTATTTGTGTGAAGGTTGTATGTTAGTGCTTCTTTTTTCCAAATGAATTCCACCAATTGCACAATACAGAATTCTTCATCTGTTGAATATTAAAGTTGGACACTCTTTCTCTCTCTGGCTAGGTACATACGCTCTGAGAGGTCCATAATTTTAATTAACTTCTGCCTGTCTATCATCTCATCCAACATCCTCATACTGGTTGGACAAACTCAAACACATAATAAGGTATGACTGGTAATTACTCTGATTCTCTTTGTATGTTTATATTTTGGTGTATAGTTGATTATGGAAAATGTAATTGTTTATTCTGGAGACTATATAATAGTAAAAATGTTTGTTAAACATACTATCAAAGCTCTATGAGTTCAAAGGCTTGAGACTTCAAAAGCAAATATTTGATTTATTTTCCAGTTGTAATCAGATCCACTCATAACCAGATACAGTGCCTGTGTTTGGGTCTAATTTATTAACATCTGGAATGTTGCTTTTAAAAATTCACTTTCAAAAATGTCCATAGTTAATAATCAAAGAGAGTGTTAGGTGGAAGTGAGTGTAGGTCTAGGTTTTATACTTTTTACTAACCAGAGATTATTTTTTTGATACGTAACCAACATTGCAATTATTTAACTATATAGTTACTTTTTTTTTTTTTAGCAGAATGTAAAGTATACATCTTATTTATGTAAATTGACCAATTTATATGAGTTGAATGGCCATGTTTTTTTCCAGAAAAGACTGGTCTTTACTGAACAACTCTGAAATACATTCTAAAAAACCCATAATAGCAATCTTAAATTAACTTACCCTAGCCTCAAAGGGATTCTGTTTACTACCACTTTGAAAATTTAGTTGTCATGTTTTTAGGCTTCTTCTTTTTTCATCTTTTTTAAAAAAATTTTTAAATACTAAAGCCAATAGTTGAACTTATCCCCCATAATATGACACTTAAAAAAAAAGCAACCCAATAAAGAGCACCCTAGAAATAAAAAGTACTTTCATATATATGAATGCCCACCTCCTGTACCATTTCCCTTATGTGTATTTTCTTCTTAAAAAAAAAAAAAAAGATGTGAAAGCATATCAGGTCTATTAAAATATAGTTCAAGTTAATGTTGTTAACATTTAATACAAATTTAAAAACAAATAGTAATAGATGGAAAAAAGGATAATGGAGAAAAAAAAGGACTGAAGGTGGGGGAGAGGAGACAGAAACCATAAAATATCCAGCAGATGAAAAATGAAGATAAACAGGAGTTTCAGCTGAGGAGAAAGAAAATAAGGAGGGACAGAGGGGGAGGAAGTACAGAAAAAGGAGAGGCAATGAGACCTAAGCCTTAATGAATTATGAATTATTCATGCCACCTTTCCCTTTTTGGTCCTCTATTTGGACTGTGCTTCAGATCTTTACAAATGCTCCTTTACCTATTCTTATTTCTTTGACTGATTGTCCTTGAACTTCCACCCAGAGATCTTCAGTAGGAAATATGGTTTAAAAACTTTTCTGTACTATGTGGCTTAGTTTTGCAAGTTCTGAGCCAAGTATTAGAGTATAAATTTTCTGTAAGGTTTACTACACATTATAATTGTCTAAAGCACACATCATATGGTCCAAATCACTGCTAAGTGCATAAAAATGTTTGAGTAGATGAAAGTTTTCATGAACGTAACAACATCCTTTTAGTAAACAGGACTGATAGTTGAGAATCTGTGTAAGGTTTTTGTAAATGATCCAATAAAAATACAATGCAAGACACAAATACAAACCATATATGTAGTTTAAAGTTTTTAAGAAGCTACATGTAAAAAACTAAAAAGAAATATGTGAAATTCATTTTAATATACTTAACTCAATAAAACTATAATATTCTTACTTTAATATATAGTTAATATACAATTATTAATATAATATTTTACCTTCTTGTTAAAGTCTTCAGAATCTGGCCCATATTTTATACTTATAATACTACTCATTTGAACAAGCTGCATTACAGGTGCTTAAGTGATTACATATATTCAATGACTACCATATTGTATTGGTCCAAATGGTAATAATATTCAGAAACTAAAATTGTCTCAAAAAATTACATTCTGCCTGCTTATTTTGGCCTTTGCAGATTTTCAAATGTCCTACTTTTTAAAAAATGTAGTTCTGATTCTTCAAATATTATGAATATCAAAGGCAAAATAAGACTTTTACTTTACATTTCTGATTGTGAGAAATGGGTACTATGTGCTTATTTAAGAAAAAAAAAATGTTTGGTTTCTTCCCAGGTTACTAACTTCAGAATAGATTTCATGTGGCTTAAGGACCATAATGAATCTGTTCTAGATTGACTGCTGTTAGATATTGATGCTTATTGGGAGGAGTGGACAGTGGTTCTGTTATTATGTGGTTTTCTCTTATTCTATGTTAATTTTGCATCATCAGTTCTGCAAGTTTAGGACAATTTACATTAAAGTGAACAAAAGACAAAAATAGAAAAATAAAAGCTGGAAGTTTATTCTAGGTCATTCTAGATAATACTAAGTGTTACAATGGGCACAATTGTGTATTTTATTATGTATATATTTGGAATTGAACTAAGTTGTTCCTGTTGAGTTTATATGTGAAATTTTGGTTTGTCAAAGGTATTTTTGTTTAACTGTATTTGGGATTAATACCCCACACACACACCAAAAAGAAGATGAATGAGAAAAAGGAATGTTATCTATATAAATGATAAATTTAAAAAAAATAAAAAGTATTAATTAATGGCTACAGTATTATATTTAGGTTGTATGTTGGAGTCTTTCATGTTGTGGGTGTAATTGCTATTGTAGTTGATCTGATTTCCATTTTTTACTTCCCTGATGTTTTGATTGATGTGATAGTATTTCCTACTTGGAAAATGGAAACATCCAAGATTCTTGATGACCAAAATATTTGATATTGCCTCTGAGAGTTGTCATGTCTAGTTTGTAGGAGAACTGGTATTTGATGCTAATGTCTAGAATAATTTTGAAGTGTCAAACTGGAGTCTTTCTCTGAACTACTTGTTGAAATTTAATTGACCTGATTATCTTACTACAAAGTCTCTTTGCTTCCTTTTGAATTAAGATAGAAACTAGGCAAAATAATCTATGTTTAAAATGTGAACATATTCAGATTTTTAAAATGTAGATTCAAATTTCTGGCAGCAAAGTAAGGCTTCAAATACAATTTCATACATCTCTTCTTAAAATGCACTTGTAAAATTTAATTATAATTCACTTCATTATATTTTCAGCTTTCTTATAAAGCAACTTTGCCCTTTGATCTCTTTATTCATTTAAAATTTCAACCAGGATGTTCATGTATCATTTATTTATAAAGAATTTTTTTTACACATTGTGTGTGTGTGTGTGTGTGTGTGTGTGTGTATTAAGCATTTGTTACTATTGTTTTGCAGAAAGCAAGGATCATTTCAGGAACATATATTCACAAAATAGTTTTGTTAATCACAAAAAGATATTTTAATGATTCCATAACACTCACATTAACTGATGGAAGCCAAATTTGGCAAAATTTTGGTGTTTTTTTTTTTTTTTTTTTTTGTGTGTGTGTGTGTGTGTGTGTTAGATAGTGGTGAATAACCAAGAAGTTCAAAGTGCCGAAAGTTAGTTTTCTGTCCTACAACCTCACTACCAGATTATGATAAAAAGCAAATCTAAGTCAAAGTTTTATCCTACATTCAGATATTTATTAGATACTTATTACCAAACCAGGAACAACTTTGTTTGTATAAATTCAGTGAAACCCTAGGTTTTTATCCTTTGGAAGTTTTGACTCCCTGTGGATATTTTAACTAGAGGTGGGCATTGCAACACTCCAGAAAAAAGGATTCTGTGACCTTTGGCAAGCAATCTTCAATCAGAAATCTTTCTAATCCAATGCCTGGACACAGAATTATTGGGGCTAAAACAGTGCGTCCTACCTCTAAGAAGTCCAGGATATAAACCTAAATGAAATCTATATACAGTTTGTTCAAGAATAAAACTGCTTAACAGTGTTAGCCAATCCATATACCCTGAATGCCTTTATTTTCACTGAAGGGAATCCAATAATACAACCATTATAGTTGATTAACTAGAGTTATCAATAAGGACATATCTTTTACTTTCAGTTTAATTATGAGTGAAGGGTTGATTGTGGATGGATACACTTAGATCATGTTGTCCTTGTTTCCTATGAAGTAAGGACTTTACAAAAATAATGTCAGTTAACCATGGTTGGTGTATTCCTCTACTACTCTTTCAATTAAGGGTTAAAAGCTGGCATATATATGGTATCATGTTGGCATATGTGTATGTATATACATACATACACATTTGTGTATATGATGTCATGTTGAAAATTCCAGATTATTACAATAAAATTACAGACATTCTAACAAGCATGAAAAATAATATTTTGAAAATAATCAAAAGTGTAAGAGGATAAAATAGATACCATCTTCAGTCTCAAGAGACCTAGGAATCAAAACAAAATTCCTCACTGACAGATGAAGAGAATTTTCCAAATTATTTGGAATAAGCAGACATTTTCTTTAAAAAATTGGTAACTTTATCTCATAGTTGCATTGAATTACAGAATGAGCTATGTCTTCTAATTCAGCGTTGCAAAAGATACAGAAATTCTCTGTTTAGGAGCACTTTTTAAAAGTCACATATTCTACAAAGTTGTTTTACTTAATTTTGTACTTATTTACTTTTGTGTATGTATGTGTGTGGTGCTGGGGATTGAACCCATGGCCTTGTGCATGCAAAGCAAGCACTCTACTGACTAAGCTATATCCCCAGCCCTTATTAATTCTTTTATAAAAGTGCTATTTATTCAGTAATTTGTCAAGAGATAATGAGTAAAGGTGACCAAATTAGAAGACTATGACTGTTCTAATGGAAGAGGCTTTTGTTTTATCAGAATCATGCTGTTTAAAAGTAAAATCTTGAATTTGAATATTTTTTAACTGAAATAAGCATCTAACTCTCCCATGACTTTCTTTTGCCATAGATCAGACTTCTTTACACATTTACTGATATGCTTGCCCTCTAACTGACTACCTGTTTTCAGATTTTGAGAAGGAATATTGAATATGTGCTTCCTAGTTACCCATTCTGTCCCCTGCATATCCTCTAAAGCACATGCCCTGTCCTTGAGATTTTAAGCGTTCTATATGCTTCCTTGAGAGGTATCAGTCTGAGGATGGTTAAGAGCATCCTAAGACATATCTAAGCATCTTAAATTTGCCACTTCTCCTACTATGTGATCTGCAGCATGACACACAACATGTCTAGATCTCAGCTTCTTGTTAAAGTTATACAAGACAGTACCCATGAAGCATGTATTCCAGAGCCTAGTACCTGTAAGTATTCCTTAAACATTAGCTGTGATTATGGCGATGATGATCACGACTCTGAGATGCACATCTGATGCTGTCCTTTTCTTCCAGAGCTTTGGATTTCTTATCCAATTATCTATTCACCACTTTTGTCCTCACACCACCCCAACACATTTTGTAAATGTTGCATGACTTCTCTGTCGCTAAAGTAATTATAGACACTAGAACTTTGAGTTATCCTCCCTATCTCCTTCTCCCTCAAATTTAATAAATCATTTACCTGTGCCAGTTGAATCTTTAAAGCCCAACTTCTTGTTTCTCTCAGGTACTGATCACCTTCACAATTACTACTTCCAACATCATCAGGCCCATTCTCTATCCTAGAAGCTAGAAGCCAAGGGATAGAATCAAATTTTAAATGGGACCACTCCATTCCCCTCTGTAACATTTACTGTTGTGTCATCTCCTAAAGAGATGATTTTCAAATTATGCTCACAAGGAGTGGGGCAAATTTTAATATTGGATGATTTTTATTCACAGCTTATCTTTGTAATAATATAACTCATAAATAAATTTTACTTGAGAAAGAATCCTATAGTTTATAAAATTTGAGGAAAAGTTGATATTAAACATGACAGTAAGGATCTCTTCATCCCCATTCTATTTTATTGACTTTTGTTTCATTATACCCACTACACCAAACTGCATGTAATTCATCAAGATTGATTGATGGCTTCCTGTTCCATGGCATACTTTATCCTAGATCAGTTTCCTTCCACCACAGCACCATCTGACCTCTCAAAGTTCTCCCTCTGGCTTGTGTGCATTCTCTGACTCTCTACTCAGTCCTTTCAACCTCAAGGATATCCTCTTCTGTCTTCCCTGCTTACGTGTTTCTACTCTTGGATTCATGATTTCCAATACATACCATTATCTTATTTTACATTACCTGTTTCTTAACTTACTATCCATTTCTTAGGTCAGGACAAAGTTTTATATATATATATAAATATATATATATATATAAATATATATATATATTTTAGTTATTGGCAGACACAACATCTTTGTTTTGTATGTGGTGCTGAGGATCAAACCTGGGCCGCACGCATGCCAGGCGAGCGCGCTAAGGCTTGAGCCACATCCCCAGCCTGATATATTTATTTTTAAATTAATTGCCAGCATGTAATCTAGGTACAAGAAGCATATAACTGAATATACAAGTAAATGAATTTATTCAAATTCAAAATCTGAGTCTATGAAACTAGTAGCTTATAGTTTTACAAGGAATAAAACTCCCATTGTAGACAAAATTTCAGGTTATATGGCCATAAACAAAATTTTCCCTGGATCCCATTTTAAACTCTAAGTGGTTGATGTCATGATGTAATAGTGATTGGTTTTCTGTATTTCATTTAAGGAGACCCTGCAACCTAACAAATGTGAATCATTTTACTTGATATGCTATATGAAATAATGTTCTTAACCTTAAAAAAGAAATGTGCTTAGTTATAATTCTTTTTCTACAAGGCCTATCCTGCCAATAATGTCCCAAGTGTGCTCATCAGCTCTCAAATGTGTATGATCCTATTGGCTGAAGCTAAAGTCTTATTTAGATATATTAAAATCTAATTTGATGAGTGGCTGTGACTTTTGTAAAAGGATGAAAATGGCATAGTTTGTGTACAATGCATTTGAGTCCATTTTGGAATATCTTACTAACTATGCTAGTTTCTTCTGGATTCCTGACAGTTTATTCTGTTCCTATGGAACAGAATGAACAAAGTGGTTGGTTAGTTTCTCAATTTCTCTAGGCTACTGGCAGTGGAGAATTATTTTGTTGGTAGGGAGTTAATGAAGTGAGAGGCAGTGGGATTTCAGAGATGCTCCTGCTCCTCTATAACCTTCTATTCTCTTGGTTATATATTTCCAGTTTTGTGTGGTAGGAACCAGAAACCATTAATTAAAGTCAGCTTTAAATAGGAGAAAATATGAATATGAAAGATGACAAAGGAGATGAAAATTGCAACTATTTGACAGTAGGAGTTACTGAAATGTTGACATTGAGATGAGATGTCAGGAGTCCAAAAACCTTGAGGGACAAGAGGACCAGTGTGGACATTCAGTGAGTGTTCTTAACTCCAACTTCAAAGCCAGGCAAAAGTTCCAAAGAGTAAACCCTCATCCAAAAGGGAAGAAGTAGAATCCAATCTTGGCCAAGGAACAGGCAAATAATTTGAAGAATACCATGCCCACTCTCAATGCCTTATGTCATTCTGTCCTCAGGGAATTATCCCAAATTATCTTTCAGGCAATGTGAAGAGACCCTATTTTCCATCCCTTTCACCCCTGCTTTAAGCCTGGCCTTCAGGACTTTTCTCAGTTGGATTAACATTACTTTCTTCCCACTTAGTTCTTCCTCCTGAACCTCTGTTTGCATTAGCCCATCCTCCATATTGCTGTGAGAAAGATATTAAATTTAGAGACAAAGGCAATTATCTGATTTTATCATCACCTGCTTAAAACTCTACAATGGGTCTACAGGGCTTGTGAGATCAACTCCATATTCTGAACATCACCCACATTCAGGGGCTGCCTATGGGAAATGAAAAAGACACTCCTTCTGAGTAGATGAGGTACAAAAATAACCTCTGCCCTCCAGGCTGATATACCTGAAGTAGAATTTCTGGCTTAGCAGTGAGAGCTGACTTTCAGTCTCCCCTTTTTGCCCCTGCTGGGGGACCTATCTCTGCTTTCTAGGGTATCCTATACACATAGGAACTGCTTTTCCTATGTCCTACTCCACATGTTGGCTCATGCAAATTGTCTTCAGTGAACCCTATCTACACTCCTTTCAGCTTCTGTAGCACACAATAAATTTCTACTTCTAGCACCTATCACACTCTTTTATACCATTCATTTACTGATTGACCTTGTCCACTGTGATTCTCAAGAGTGATGTTTTTCTATTTCTAGACTTTAAAACCACTATTACTAGTTTTTGTTTTATACATGGTAGGAAATAAATGTGGTCGAAATGAATGAAGTGTGTTTCTGTCTATTAAATGAGGGATAAAATAACAGATGTGTAGCTACTTGGCATTGGGAGCCTCATTTTGGAATAATTGCAACCCAGGTCATTTTTTGGTTGTTATTCTTGTTGTTGTTTTATGATGAGATAAGGGAATTGAGGAAAACGCTGAAGATTTACTGAATACTTTTAAAACCCTACTTTGATCAAAGATGGATGAGTTAAATCAGACTTCATCTTGATGTAGAATATCTGAAAGTACACTTGAGAATTTCAGTGGCATACCAGGAGTATTACAGAAAGGGTAAAGAATATTTCTGCTCCCCCTGCTTCAAGTCAAACCAGCACAGAAATTATACATATCCCAATATATGATTTTTCACCTTTTCCTTCTAAATAGACACAATGACCTGATCAGAAGTTTAACTAATGTCGATAAGGAAACCATGTTGAAATATAGCTGATAATGTTTGTGGTAATTCTTAATACAGTGTAAAATTTTAAAGTGATAAATAAAACCTCAGAAAGTGAATTTTATTACCAAAAAATGAAAGGTCCTTGAGTTAGGAAACTATGGAGTCATTAATGGTTCTTTTTATAGCTATGAGACTAGGATTCTCTGGAGTAAACTGGAGGAGAAAAGGGTAGAGTTTAGGTTATCACTGAAGATCTTATGGCCAAGGCAAACTTTGTCTCAGTAGGAGATTGAAACCCTGTGGAAAGTATGGGAAAGGAATCTTTATAACCATAGCTGGGTAGAATCAACAGAGACTGTATGGCCTTCAAAGCCTAGAAAGTTCAATTTACTTTTTATCCCCAAAGCTTGCAAACCTCTTGGGGTAAAAAGTCATAGAACTTTCTAGGCTTCGAAGGCCATACAGTCTGTGTTGATTCTACCCCGCTATGGTTGTAATGCTAGAGTGGCCTTAGACAAAAAGGTAAAGGTGTGGTTGAATTTGACTGTCATTTGCCAACTCTGGGTGATTTTGAGTTTTCTAGAAGTATCGGTGTACATAAGAACAGTAGAATTACAGTGTAAAGTTGAGGACAGTTTATTTTTAGGCTGATGCTTTTATGTAAAAATAACCTTCAATTCTAAAATGTCTACTCAAGGTTTAGCCCGTGTAGCCTGAAGAACTGGAACAGGGGACCTTTGGCAGTCTATGAAAAGGCTTCTACAGAGATAAAAGGGGTACAAATTGCTTTGAATTCCTTCTTTAGAGCAAGAACTAAACACAGAATTTCTTTACTTGAGGTGACTATTGGTTGTCAGTGTATAAAAATGTGAAATTAAAGCATGAATCACATCACTCACAACCAAACTGGGCATTTTATAAATTGAAGAAGCTAAAAATAGCTAACAAATGCCCAATACATGAAACAACAAAGCTGAATCTCTTTGTAGAAGAAAACATCTTAAAGGATAGCAATAAATGTTAAAGCCTTTATTAGAGAAAATCTTTCATTTGACAATTTTTGGCAGAGAAGTAACCTCTGAAACAGAAAATAGGGAGGGCAGAGTCCAGCTAATTCTTACTAAATTCACCCAGAGGCAGTCCTTTTTTTTTTTTTTACCTAAACCTCCCTCTAGCCTAAAAGTTGTATATTATTATGTAGATCAGAGCCTAAGCCTTGCTATAGCAAAATTTAGAACTAAAGACCAAACAATAATCCCTATAATTAGAAAAAAAGTAAGAATAACTGAAGATTAAAGTCTGTTTCTTACTTCTTTTGTGATGACTAGTCAGTTAATTTTAAGTCTTATGCCTTAAAGAAAGAAGTAAGCCTATGATTGAGTTGAGTTTAGGTCTTAATCATGAAATTTTAGGTATATGAAATTCAAAATTAGTAAATTATAATATTTATAGTTATTCTAGTGAATTGGGTCAAAGCTTAAAGTTTAAATTATACTGTAAAGAAGAAATAGTTAGCTCTAAGAGTAGAAATATAAAAAGAATTTTATTAATATTCATAATGAGGGCCTCTATAAGTGTTCTGTTAAGCTACAATGTACATTGTTTTTACATATCTCTATATATGTGCCTGGTAGATAGTACATTGACATACATACATACAACAGAGTGTCTTGAAACAATCCGATTTGTATCTACTTAACATGCCTATTGCCAACTAAATTCTATTTGTATTTTTAAAGTGATTTTTTCCTAATGTGTAAGAATGATGTTTACTGCTTTTTCGAAATACAAATTAGTTCTGCTCTTTTTTTTCATATGGATGAACATCTATGTCTGTTTAAAAAGTTTTGTTGTATATTTTTCTAACCTCCAGAATAAAGCTGAAAAGGAGATAGAAAAGGAAGAGCTTGCTCTGTTGCAATGAAAAAGATAATCTATACAAGTTGTCTGTTGCTGACCTTACAGTTAGTGGTTTAAAAAAAACAATAAATATTTACATTCCTCACATTTCTCATGAGTCAGGCAGGAATTTAGGAGTGATCTAGTTGGTCTTTCATAAAGCCACCATGATGCATCAAAGTCACAGTAGTCTGAAGGCTTAATGGGGCTGAAATGTGTATTTTGTACTTAATACTACTACAGAGAGACTCATGCTTCCAGACCTAATGAAACCTTCACTTGCTCTAAGGGAAGGGCCTGAAGCTCTTCATTCACTGGCCATGTGCCATTTGTCAAGTTTCTTAAACATTCTCCACAAACACTCTGGTGATCTTTTAAAATTGATCATGACACTTGCCTACCTAAAATCCTTCAGAATCCCTTTTATGCTGGCTTTCTACTAGAAATACTATATGGAAAGTGAGAATTCAACAGCAAGGTTCCTGGATTGTGCCTCTTATTCTGGTGCAGTTATCAACAAAACCACTTTCAAAAGTGTCCCATCCACTGTGTGCATTGCCTAGCATACAGCCTGTCCCTCCATCTTTCAGCTTTCTCACATTCTTGTTCATCTGCCACAGCTAGTCTTCTTCCACTCTTAGGCTAGCCTACTTAACTTACCTATGTACTGCAGAGAAAATAAATTTAAAGTATAATGTAGATTATTATTCTTTTATTAATTAATTAATTTATTTTAATTAGGTATATATGACAGCAGAATGCATTTTGATTCATTGTACACAACAATTGCAGCACAGCTTTTCATTTCTCTGGTTGTATATGATGTAGCATCGCACCATCTGTGCAATTACAATAGGTTATTATTAGCTAGAGTTATCATATTGTATATTAGCTCTCTAGAATTTAATCATCTTTCAATTGAAGGTTTGTGCCCTTTAATTTTCATTTTATTTTATTTTGGGGGGGTTACCAGGGATTGAATTCCGGGGCTCCCAGCTGTGCCCTTTAAGTTGAGGCAAAATTTCGTGTAGTGAAATGCAGTGAGACATGAGATGAGTCTTGACTACTACCTACCTATATAACCAAGACTTCAATCAAGATGAGAAATATTATCTTCACCCTAGAAAATTCGTCTTGACTTCCTTCTAGTCAATTCCCATCCTCCACAGGCAGTCATTGTTCTGATTTCTGTCTTCATCCTTTTCAGGATTTTATATAAATGGAATCATGCAATATGAGTTCTCTTGTTCTGACTTTTTAAACTCAATAAATTGTTTTTGAAAAGTATCTGTATCAGTGGGTGTATTAGTAGTTAATTCTTTTATATTGCTAATATTACTCCTTTGTATGACTATATCACAATTTGTTTATCCATTCTTCAATAGATTGACAGACTATTTTCAGATTTTTTATTATTACGCATAAAGCTGGGCCTTATGCATGCAAGGCAAGCACTTTACAGAGCTATATCCCCAGCCCTAATTCTTATAAAAAGTCTAAGTAAGGACATGCATTTTCTTTTCTCTTGGGAAAATAACCAGAAGTAGAGCTCTTGGGTTTAAAGGTAGATTCGAGTGTTTTTTACTGAAACAAAGAAACAAACTGCTGAAGAGTTTTTCCATGTGGTCATACCATTTTGTACTCTTAGCAACATTGTATAATACTCCCAGTGTTCCACCTCCTTGCCAATATTTTAATTCATAGTTCCTTATTAACTAGTAATAACTGGTGAGGCTTAGTACCTTCATATGCTTATTGGCCATTTTACATAATCTGCTGTGAATTGTCTCTCCAAGTCTTTACTTCTTTTTTACTTGGCTTGTTTGAACACAAATTGTGTGCGTGTGCGTGTGTGTGTGTGTGTGTGTGTGTGTGTGTGTCTGAGAAATGGAGAGAGAGAGAGGGAGGAAATATTTTCTCTGTGGCTTATTGTTGCATTTTATTAATGTCATCTTTGGCTGAAAAGTTTTAAATTTTATGAAAACTGGTATATTATATTTTTCTTTTATATTTTGTATGTTGTGTTTCTCTTTAGATCTTTTTTTTTTTTTTTTTTTGGACCAGGGATTGAACTCAGGGGCACTCAACCACTGAGCCACATCCCCATCCCTATTTTGTATTTTATTTAGAGACTGGGTCTCACTGAGTTGCTTATCGCCTCACTTTTGCTGAGGCTGACATTGAACTCTTGATTCTCCTATCTAAGCTTCCTGAGCCACTGGGATTGCAGGTGTGCGCCACACCTGGTTCTCTAATCTTTTATGATCATTTCTGCTCTTCCAGGTCAAAAAAATATTCTTATATATTGTCTTCTGTAAACCTTCCCTTATAGTCTTGCTTTATATAGATCTATGATTCATCTAAAATTAATTTTTAGCATGATATGGGATAGCGGTTTGGGTTCATTTTATTCCATGTGGGTATTCAATTTTTTTGGAACTGTATGTTGAAGAGATTTTTCCTTCTCACTGTATTGCTTTGGTTCCTTTAAAAAATCAAAGGCTGTATGAGTGGGTCTCTTTCTGGTATTTCTATTTTGTTTTGTTTATTTGTGTATGTACTCTTATGTTAACACCATGATCTTTATTACTTACTATATCTTTGTAGTTAATTGTGGAAGTCAGAATTTTAGTCTTTAAACTTTATTAATCTTTCTCAAGATTATTTTGTCTAATCTAGATCTTTTGTGTAGATTTGTCTAATCTAGGTCCTTTGTGTTAACAAAGTTTAGAATAAATTTCTTCCCAGGACTGGGGATTGAACCCCAGGCTTTGTACACGGTAGGCAAACACTGTACCACTGAGTTACATCCACAGCCTAAATCCTTCAATTTCTACAAAAGAAAGCTGTTGCTACCTTTTGGTTGTGTTGAATCTTGAGGTTAATTTAGAAAACTGATATCTGTTTTCAATAGCTATTATTATTCATTTAGTGACAATGGGTTGAACTTTATAAAGTAAAATCATTAACATGTTAATGATTTTAGTGTGCTCACTATTAAATTGAAAAAGAATTGAAAAGAAATGAGGAGTCCTGCTCTAGGGAAAGTCTTCTACTCTAAGAGATTGTTTCCTTGATCTTGTCTTTCAAACCTTTGATCCTTTTGGACATTAAATGTGTTTATTTCTTAAATATGGTCTCTTATAAAAGCAGAACATTTTCCTCCACAAACATATTAATATAACAAAAATATGGCACAATTAGACTGATTTTTTGTTTTCTTAAAAATTTCTCAAGCTTAATCAGTAGCAACTGTGGGAAAGCACATTTCCAAGATCAAGGGCATGTGAGCTACTTTTCTCATTAGGCATGTGGGAAGGTATGCCTCTGATGCCTAGGCACAGAAGGAGCATTTGTAGAGTTAAGAAATTAGCATCTATATTCCCTTCTATGCAGTCAGCGGCACATTCTGGCATGGGAGCAAGATAGTGCTCAAACTAAGAAAAATTTAAAAAGAGATTAAGGACTAGAACTCATGCTAAACAAGCACTCTTTAACTTAGTTCCAATGAATGGGAACAGGTTTTAAAGTCCAGCAGTGAAAATTCAGTGTAGAAGTCCATGATGCTTAGATTTCATTGGCTAGATTAAACATAAGTATGGGCAATGTTCTGTATCTGGCCACTTTTAAACTGCTCAACACAAAAATATATCTAAAATGAGATGCTCATTTGCCTATTAATGCAAAGGTAATGAATGCTATCATTCAAAAAGTAAAATAAATCATTTACCTATGTTTTATTAATAAAGCCTATTACTTTTATGAGCAGATTAATAGCATAAGTCTTCCATTTATTTATTTATTTGTTTATTCCAATACTAGGAAGAATCCTGTTCTAAGTTATTTTTTTTACTCTTAGAGAGGTTTTCCCCGTGAGGCTGTTCAGTGATTTGGAGTATGTAGTACAACTATTTCTCTATTATCTTTTTTTTTCTTTTACTTCCTATACTGTCAAGAGAAGGTGATATATTTTCTTTGATCATTAAATCCCAATGTTATAAATCTTGTAATTATGTCTCAGATTTATGTTATTGAATGTGTTTCCTTGCTCAATTAAAAATGATTTGTTTTCTGAGATGTCTGTATTCCTAGACCCAGGGTATTATTCTTGCATGGTTTCATGAGCTATTGATTGTAAATTTTTTTAAACGTCATCCAAAGTAAACAAAATACTGTTTACCTATTTCCACAGCTAGAAGTGGTGATAAACTCAATGACAAAAATACATTATACATATGGGGGGAAAGTTAATTATTTTCCGTTTTGCCAGCTGATCATGTTAGAGATTTACTTGACCTGGTCTGCATTAATGTCTCAAAGGGGGATAGTACAAATTCTGTAAGAGAAGTATATTTTCAGGGTACAATCTTTCCCGGCTACCTACTTATAATGTCTTTTGGTGGTAATAGAGCTTAGCTATGCACATCAAGGGAAAACTCAATTCTTCAGGGTATCATGCAGGGTAGCTCATTGCAGAATCCTTAATGCTTGCTGGCAGACCTATCTATTTGTAGAACGTGGTTGTTATTCTGTACTGGAGATTGCTGGAGTGTATTTATGCAGTTTCCCCAGTCTTGTGTCCAGCTATGAAGAGGATCCTTGTTAAGCCTCCAGAGCCCATTTGTTGGGAAAGAGGGAATTTGAATAAATTCTCTGCAGCTAGCAATAGAAAGAAGATGCTTAAGCTCCGTTTTCAGAAATGGAATTGTATTCACAAAGAAGGATTTATAAAAGACAACTATTTCTACTAGTAGGGAGATTTCTATGAAATGCAAAGGAATTCTTGGGGATTAAAGGAAAACTAGCATGTTACAGAATTGAAAATAATGTTGATGGACAGGAGCTGATTTTTATACTTTCAAAATTCCAATTCCACCCTGCCATGTTTATTACTTTTGCTTGAAACTTGGAGGGGATATGATTAATGTGTAATGTTGACATTCTTTTTCATAGAATACTGACAAAGAATTGGCAATATAAATATTTCTGCATATTGAATATACATGTATATAGAAGTAAACACTTGGGAATTATTCTGATTATAAAAACATTAAATAAAGTTAATGCATTTAGCAAAGTAAAAAAATTGCAAAATAAAAAAATTTAAAGAAATGAATTACCTTTATGTATCAAAAAATTGTAGGGTTCAGAACCATTTTTTAAACATTAAATGATGGTTAGCCCAAGGTCTCAAGGCAGGAATTATTCAGTTATTATAGTGAGACAAGCATTTTAACAAGGAAAATTGTTAAAGGAAAATATGTTTAGGAATTAAAGTGTATAAATTGTGGAACTATGCTCAGATAATAGAGGTTATCAGCTAAGGTCAAAGATACTGGATATTTGGAACCACCTAGAGTTTTCCTTACAATCTCTCCAAATTCTTCTATGCCTTCAGGAATTGTGAGCACAGATTGAAAATGCTTCATGGGAGATTTTTATAGGAATCCCAGTTAAGGACCATTGCTACTAAAACTTGCAACAAAAATGGAAAGATGGGTAAAAAAATAGAAGACTAAAGCTTGCCTGTCAATGATTCTCCTGAGTTGGTCTATCTCATGTAATCTACTTACATCACTTTTATTGTATGTCAAGTAAGGATAAGAGTACACCACAGAAACGTTATAAGGATTCATATTAAACTCTTTGACCTTCCTGCAGGAAAACACAGGATATTAAGAGAAAGGAATCCAGTAAAGCCAAAATATCACATTATTTCCAATTTTCTTGATAAGAAAAGAAGTCAGTAGAATGTGAATTAATGAAGCTTCTCAGTTTCATGCAGATTAGATTCAACAAAAGCTGAGCCTACTAGGGGAATG
The DNA here is from genome assembly GCF_045843805.1 of Urocitellus parryii. Classification (NCBI taxonomy): domain Eukaryota; kingdom Metazoa; phylum Chordata; class Mammalia; order Rodentia; family Sciuridae; genus Urocitellus; species Urocitellus parryii. The sequence continues at coordinate 87,409,996 of NC_135538.1, read as the reverse complement.
ATTTAAGGTAATGTATAGTTTATGCTCTTCAATTGAGCCAATTTTGTCAGCTCACCCACTACATTTCTTTAATGTTTTCTTCTGTGCCTAAGTTCAAGAACATATAGTTAGTTTTAACCTTAAAAATTTTAAAAAGAATATACTTACAATTTCCCCCTGTATTCTCTACTTGGAATGACAAAATAAGATCCAGCAAACATAATGTATGTGCAATACTAATGGACTCATATATAAAAACATTGTCTATCTCACTGAATAAAAATAAGGGGAAACAATAATGGAATACATTAAGCTGAGTAGATTTTCATTGTAGGTTTTAACAAGCCATATTTTATTGACTACAAAATTGTGATTAACAATAGGAGAAAAGTTAATCTGAAGTTTAAACATAGTCATGATTAACTTGACACAATTAAGAGCCATATTTTACATAGAGATGTTGTATATCTTTTTGTTGTACAAAATTGTGTGTGTTTGTATGTGTGCACATGCACACATGTAATGTGAAAATCTGTTACAATTTTTTCTTTTTTTGTCTCAGTAATTCTTAGTTTATGGTGGGAGAGAGGATGTGGGGAGGGACATATTAAAAATCAGAGTAATTTTTTAAGTATATTTTGTCCATTAATACATAGTAAACCAGACTGGATGATCATAACATTTGGGTAAAATAAGTTCTGTCTATGTTTTTATATGGTAAAGCTAGATATTTTCATGCATCTCACCAGAATTTAGGGGCCTACAATCCTGAAGTCAATAATTCAAACATACATAAATAATGAGTCTTCTATTATAAGTGCAATTACCTTTCTTTGAACAGTGCAGGAGAAATAGAGTGGCATTCCTGACTAGGAGCAGAAACAAATGTATTTATTTTCTTTTAGTAGCGGAGCTTCTTTTTTTTTTTTTTTTTTTTTAAAGAGAGAGTGAGAGAGGAGAGAGAGAGAGAGAGAGAATTTTTTGATATTTATTTTTAAGTTCTCGGCGGACACAACATCTTTGTTGGTATGTGGTGCTGAGGATCGAACCCGGGCCGCACGCATGCCAGGCGAGCGCGCTACCGCTTGAGCCACATCCCCAGCCCCAGCGGAGCTTCTTTCTAGACCTGACTAGTCAAAAGGTTCCTTGTCTCAAATCCTAACCTGTCACCAATTATAAGATGACTTGTGTTTTCTATCCTGTCTCAACACTGCTTTTCTAAACAGTAAAATGGAAATATGTGTGTATACACTTGCTACAGAAATGGTAGCTGAGGTACAGGAAGAGGAGGCTTATACTCTGCTAGAAGAGATTAAATGGAAACCATCTTTAATTTTATTACAGTTCTAAGATTCTTATCTGAGGGATGATAGAGTTTTCTTTCTTTCCCAGTATTTTTATTATGATTTCTATAAACATTCTATACTGTATCATGTTTTTCTTCATATATTTTCATTTCCTTGTGTGCTGTATTAGAAAGAAGACATTCCCAAGTGCTACTCTATTTTTTTGCAAAAACTAAAGTGATGATACATTGATATACTAAAGATGGGACTTATTTTGTTTCTTGTACATCTGCACTAGTCTAATATGTATTTAAGAACATTATCTCCCTGGAAATGGACCAAATCTGCCCTCAATCTTTGTACACAAAGATCCTTCCTAATGGCAATTGTGAGTAAATACAGTGAAAACCCAAATTGTGTCTAAAAGCCATAGCAATTCATTTTTTAAATGATTTTTGCAATTAATTTTAATAGAACATTTTGAATTAAAATCCATGCATGTATCTAAAGCAAACTCTCCAGTAAGTATTTATAAATGCCTGAACCCATCTCACCCATACCCTTGCCTCTTAAAAGTGAGAGATATTTTGGAAACAGGGGAACTTTCTGGGTTTTGGATATTTTTGCAATCATTTCCACATTTTTTTACAATAAGTTTTTGTATTTGAATAATTATATGCAGTTGAAGAACTACTGAATAGAAAAATTGTGACCAAAAAAAAAAAAAAAAAAAAAAAACTTTAGAAGGAAAATGGTAGCAGCAAGGCTAATCTATAGCTGTGGCCTTTCTTAATGAGTGTTGCTGGGAAACTTTTCAGAACCCTGCAGGGAAATGCATGTTTTTGTAAGAGAAAGGTCTCCAGCTGTTAGAACTGATAGAATTTCAGAAATGCCATGAGTTCAGCTTGCAATAGATTTGTAGGTTTTTTTAAAAGCAGAATGAAAAAACTTCTTTAATATATTCTTTTGGAATCAAAGTTCATCTAGATTCAAGAGCTATCAGTTGTAGAGACCTAAAAATAGATTTGATCCCCAAGTGCACATTCAGAAGTTGCAGAAAAAATAGGACTTATTATATAAATATGCTAATTTATATATATTTAATTTCATCTATTTGAAAATTATAGATCCACAGAAAATTATTCAAATGTTTTACTCAAGAATCCTTTCTTGATATCTTTTTAGGAGTTTGTAAAAAAGAAAGCTCTAAATGAATAGGTATGTGCAAGCATATGAATCTATGTCTTAGGGTATAATTATTTCTAACTTATTCTGGAAAATAATCTCTAATATTTGGAGGTTCATGGTAAATCTTCAGTTTATGATATATAAGTATTTATTTTAAACATCCACATTGAAAATGAAGGCCAGAGTATATAGTTCTTTTTTAAATTAATTTTTAAATTAGGTGTATAAGACAACAAAATGCATTTTGATTCATTATACACAATTGCAGCACAACTTTTCATTTCTCTGGTTGTACATGATGTAGTGTGTCACCATATGTGCAGTCATACATGTACTTAGGATAATGATGTCCATCTCATTCCACCATTTTTCCTACCCTCATACCGCCTCCACATCCCTCCCTCCCCTTTGCTCAATCAAAGTTCCTCCATTTTTCCCATGCCTCCCCAGCCCTTATAAATAAGCATCCACTTATCAGAGAGAACATTTGGCCTTTGGTTTTTTGGGATTGGCTTACTTCACATAGGATGATATTCTCCAACTCCATTCATTTACGTGCAAATGTCATAATTTTATTCTCTTTTAATGTTGAGTAACTAAAAAAACTTAACACCATAAAAACCAAACAACCCAATCAATAAATGGACTAAGGAGGTGAACAGGCACTTCTCAGAAGACATACATTTGATCAACAAATATATTAAAAAAAAAAAAACCTGTAACATCTCTAGTAATTAGAGAAATGCAAATCAAAAGTACTCTAAGATTTCATCTCATGCCAGTCAGAATGGCAGCTATCAAGAATACAAACAATAGTTGTTGGCGAGGATGTGGGGGGAAAGGCTCACTCATACATTGCTGGTGGGTCTGCAAATTGGTGCAAACACTATGGAAAGCAGTATGGAGATTCTTTAGAAAACTTAGAATGGACCCACCATTTGACCTAGCTATCCCACTTCTTGGTTTATACCCAAAGAATGTAAAGTCATCATACTATAGTGATGCAGCCACCTCAATATTTAGCAGTTCAATTCACAATAGCTAAACTGTGGAAGCAACCTAGATGCCCTTCAGTAGATGAATGGATAAAGAAACTGTGGCATATATGCACAATAGAATATTACTCAGCATTAAATGACAACAAAATTATTGTTTTTGCTCATTTGAGACAAGGAAAATTCTGTAGGATAAATTCCAAATATGATCAGAATTAGAAGCACTAAAAGATGTAGTTGAGAATTGCATGTGTAAATTGGTATTTATTTTTAAACACTAGAATAACTGCAAAATTATATAGTGTTTTAAGTGCTTAAGGTACAATTTATAACTAGAAAGCTTGTGCTTATTAACAAGTTATAGGCATCTAGGATCAATGTCAGCATGTCTTGCCTCTAATGCATTTTGTATGTCCTGTAAATGCATATATGTTCCACATAAAAAATAATGTGTCATTATAGGACAAAAATTAACCACCCCTCTTTTATTTTTAAGTCAACACATCTTAGAGTCCAAGACACACAAGCCTTATATCATGTTTTGGTTTGGCTATAGGAAACAGAATATAGAGTATCACTGTGATCCTGTCTTAAAGAAATAAGAAAAATCATACTGCCTGCTTATTCTTAACTCTTCATTTTATTCTAGCCATATTTAATTTTGGTACCTTGGACTGAAAGTCCTTCAGTATAAAAGATAGGCAGACTTGAAAGAATGCGAAAGGCAAAACTTTTGAGGAGAAGTTTTTATTTGCTCTCCATCCTTGTTCTCTTTGGTCTTATTAATATCAGTTCTGTACTTAGACAAATGGTTTTCTCTATGGGTTATTAGGACCATGGCCATGAATATGTTATTTTTAAGTTGCTCTGTGTTTCAAGAAGAATCTATCATTTGCTGGCAATTTCTCAGTTTTTCTTACCACTACATATGAAAATCCTAATAATTGAGTTTTAAATAGTATGTGTGAGGCTTTACACATAGAATTTCCTAAATGTAGATGTTAAGTTTCGCCAAAAGGGAGCAATTTTGGACTTAGTAATTAGAAAAGTTTCAGAAAGTATTTATTTGAACACTCTATTGATAAATAAAAGTTAAAGTTGAGTTTAATTGTAGGTATAATTTGTCTTTATTTAAAAAAAAAGCTCACAAGAGATATAGTAAAGGAAGCCACAAACATTACTTTGCTATGACTTTTTTTTTTTTTTTAAATACTGGGGATTGATCCCACGGTTACTTTTATCCCTCTGAGCTATATCTCCAACTGTTTTATTCAGCTCTTTTGATACTATGACTAAAGCACCCAACCAGCACAAGTGTAGAGAAGGAAAGGTTTATTTGAGGGCTCATAGTTTCAGAGGTCTTAGTCCATAGAAGACTGGCTCTATTCCTAGTGAGGCAGGACATCATGGTGGAGTGAAACAGCTCATATATTGATCAGAAAGCAGAGAAATAAATAATTGAGTTGTGTTTTAACCCAATGTGTGATTTAATCACCTGATAGTGATTAACTGAGTGATAACTGAAATAGTAGAGTATGGCTGGGAAGGTGGGAATTGGGCTATGGCTTTGGGTATATATTTGTATCTGGCAAGTGGTCTCGCTGTTGTCTGATCATGATGTGAACCACTTTTCTCTGCCACTTCTTCTGTGGAGATGTTCAGCCTTACCTTGAGCCCTGAAGGTATGGAGCCTATTTTCATGGATTGAGACCTCTGAAACCATGAGCCCTCAAATAAACTTTTCTTCTTTTACAATTATTCTAGTTAGATCTTTTAGTCACAGCAGTGAAAAAACTGACTAAAACATCAGCTTTTTTTTTTTTTTTTTTTTTTTTAATTTTAAGACAGGGCTCACTAAGTTGCTTAGGGCCTCACTAAGATACTGAGGCTGGCCTTGAACTTGCAGTCCTTCTGACTCAGTCTCCTGAGTTGCTAGGATGACTAGTCGTACTGACTTTACTATGACTTTCTTCAGTTCACTGTCTAAAAGGCAAAGGAGTGGAGTCCAGTCTTCATATACTAAGTCATTTAGAACTGTTACTTACATCAGTGAATGCTTTCTATGTTAGTATTGATGCCCATAGGAAATGCCTCATTCTCATTTATCTCCTGGATTTCAGATATCTAATGACTAAGGTACAGAAGAAATGCTATCAGGTTTTCCTCCCAAAATTCATGTTGATGAAAAGAGGTTTTTGCTTGATAGTACCTAAATGACTTCAGCATTTTAACATAGGGAAGTTGATGACTTAATAGTGGAGTTGTTTCTCTGATTCAGTAGTAACATTCCGTAACAGCACAGGGATGGACAGTACCCTCTGGGAGCCCCCCAATTCAGAAAAAATTACACGTCATATTTGCCTCACATGTAAGAGTTGTATATGTTAACTTTATGCTTAGAAATTAGGCTAAATTTAGGAATATTCTGGCCTTGAATTTCTTTTTTCTTTTTTAAAGAGAGAGTGAGAGAGAGAGAGAGAGAGAGAGAGAGAGAGAGAGAGAGAGAGAGAATTTTTAATATTCATTTTTTAGTTCTCGGCGGACACAACATCTTTGTTGGTATGTGGTGCTGAGGATCGAACCCGGGCCGCACGCATGCCAGGCGAGTGCGCTACCGCTTGAGCCACATCCCCAGCCCGAAAGGGTAATTTTTATGTCAAAAAATTTTATTGTTATTTTTTTTCTGCCTGACATTTTCAAAAAAGAAGGAAAAAGAAATGGAAAATATGGTTCAGAGTTACTTCCATGTAATAATGAATGATTTAAAGGTAATAATCAGATAATTGTGTATCTTCAAAGGACTGTGCAGGGTGTTGTTAATTATCTTTTGTTGAAAGTAGTAGGTTAAAGACAAAATGAGTGTGTTTGTATATTGGTTTTTTAGTTCAGAGGACCTTATGTTAGTCTTTAGTGTTCATGTGTGTTTTGCAGCATGCAAGAGGAACAGCCCAAGGTCTCTGGAAACTTCATAGTTAAAACGAGATAGAAAATTCCCCCTGGAGGCCCAATGCACATTACTGTCTCTGGAGATCTTAGCACAAAAGGCTAATCCCATCTATGAAAGATTTATTATGACAGATAGAACATAAGTGTTCCCACTTCCGTTCACCAGTTTCAGTGTTACCCAATAATCTTTTAGTATTTAATATACCCAAATATCTTTTCCTATTAGCCACTTTTAAAGCCACATTATAGCACACATGTGTGTGCATATGCATAGATCTATATATAAGCAATGTCATTTGATACATCAAATAAAACATTTTACGTAGAAGTCACTGGAAGATCAAAAATATTGCTACATTGAGGTAAATTTTGTTTTTTAATGCTGAATAGAAAATTGAGTTAAGTTCCATTTAATTTTCAATGAAATTTTAATTAAACCATTTTTAACGAGGTCTGGGACTCACACCATCCTAGCATAAGTGTCTGATATTTTTTGTCTGGCTAGTGGGCAATAAATTCATTGTTATTGTTGCCACCAGTCACTTTGACAACTACAAAATCTTAAGAGATACTATGAAAAACATGGCATGAAAATGATAGTGTAAAATCATGGCATGAAGATAATAGTGTTACTTCTTTATAATGCTAGATTCATCAATAAATTCTAGTTAACTGCAGTTATATGTTGCTGTTACATATCAAAATATTCATGACTATAAAACATAATTTATCTACAAAAGACATTCAATTCAAAATTATTTTTATTTTTAGAGATTATAAAACATAGAGATTTAAAGCTTCCTAACCTTTGAAAGCATTTAGAATATTTTTAGAGCTCATATTATATATGGTTGTATTCATTTTTAAATTTATGAATCTTATTACAATAGTAATCTGACAGGATTTGAACAGTATAATGATAGTATTTGGAGATTTGGCATGTAATTTTTTTTCAATATGTTTGCATAATGTGCAATTATAATTTTAAAATCCACATTTATGAGAGAATTATTTGAAAGCTGAGGAATGGCTACAGCTTATTTTTTTGAACATTATTATTGCCCTAAGTTCTCTCAAAGAATCTACTTCTTTTCAGATGGGTAGAAGGTCAGGTCAATCTGCTGCATTAAATGGTCGTGACATTATATCCAGTCAAATTTATTGCTAGTCCTATTAGACTTCTCTCTAATAATCACTGTTTTGACAAGATGACCCGCTAACATTTTAAGGCAGCCAGAGGGATGATTTGATTTCAGGTTCCTAAGGCATTTTGGTATTCACACAAATATTGACACATCCAGTCCTGAGGACCTAAGCCCTTTATTCTTCAGGCTGGGAAACCTCTTTTTCTCAGCATGGAATTCATTCTTTGAATAGAAACTGCATATTGATTTTCCTTGAAATAAATAAAATGATTTAACTTTGTTCTTCTGTCATGCATGATTACTCTCTATTCATTAAAGAAAAGTTTCCTTTCCCTTGACTTTATCAGTACTTTCTCTGTATTACCTATTCCTAAAATGAACTGTCAGGGACTAGGGTCAGGGTTGATTACAGGCAACCTTCACAGAAAGGAAACATTCCAGGGTTGTCACCGGAGCTCTGTGGTCCTTGATATTTTCCTCCATAAAATGAGGTTAGCTGATGATCATGGAGGGTCTTCTTAGTTCAGATATTTCACACGTGCAGGTTGGATGGCTAGCCCTGTTACTCCTAGTATTTGAAATCCTCAAGATTGTTTTCTCATACACAACACTTTCTGAGCATTTACTTTCTGCAAGACACTATACTAAACATTTTGTATTAATCATCACATTTACTCCTCAAAATAACTCATTAAAAATAGGTCCTTTCATTTCATCTTAATTTAGAAATGAGAAAGCTGAAACAAACAAATGTTAAATATCTTGCCCTAGGTCACACAGCTAATACAAGACAGAACCAAGTGTTAAATTTAGGTTTGTACTTCTAGAACCAATATTCTTAGCTACAACAGTAAATGAACTGTTGTTCAGGTTCATAGAGGTGTTTACGCAGAATGAACTCTGAATACATATTTTATTGAATGCAGGTTTTTCTTGAGATTTCATTTGAACAGAATAAAATAATAAAAATCTTAATCATTTAAAAATGTTTTCAGTGTAAAAAATTCATCTTAAAGTGAAAAGTTTCTCATGTGGTTTGAACTAAGCTGATATGTGCATTTCGATGAAGTAGTTTACACTTATAATTGTGCATTCAAGATTAGTTTTATTTCAAGTGGTTCTCCTTAATCAAAATTTGAATTGCATAAATGTATAATACATCAAATAATTTTTGCATTTATTTAGAGTTAAATCCTTGATATTTCTAAGAGTCAATGCTAGCACTAAATCATTTACCTTTCAAATCAAGAAATATCATGACTGCTGTGCATACAGAAATAATCACTTGATAGTATCATATAATTTTAAAGTTAAGGACTAGGAAGTGGACCCAGAAGTAAAATATGTATTACTATAAGATTTCATTTATTTTGTGTATCATATTTTGGGTTTTTTTTAAGGTTTATTGGACAGAATTTTCTGTATAATAATTCCTTTGGAATTAAAAAAGTAAAATATAGAAGCTGCTTTATATTTCATGATACTCCAGGATCTTTCACAAAATATTATAAACATTCGTAGTACCAACCCATTTGTAAAGACTGTAAAATTAAAGATTTGAAAATGATTTTTATATAAGGGACAGTTTTTTTTGTATCACAGAGATATAAAGTGCAGTGTTTCTTATCTTTATACCTTGACTTGTTGGAGTGGCATGCATGGCTGTGGCAGCTTTTGGAGTGTTTGATGGACTTATTACACTTAATGAGTACGGTTGCTCCACGATGGCTGACATTTTGATATTAGACTTCCAGCAGTGAATGCTTGTCAAAGATGGGTTTTAGATCACCAGGCTTTCCATGATTAGAGCTTTTGGAACATTCATCAGTTAAATGAATTAATTGTAAATAAGCATGCTGTCGATAACACAGCAATAAGAGGAAAAATCTGTCACAGAGAAAAAAACCTAGCTTTCGGAGCACTTTCCGTTCTCCTTTTAAACATTGTCTCTTATTTGGCCAATGTTTCTCATGTGAACTTAGAGGGCTGTTTAAAGAGTAGACTCATAGGCATGATTTAAATAAATTATTAGTATGTTAACAATAAGACATATCAGTCTTCGAGACAGAGACAGAAAATAAGCCTGTATATTATTTTGAAAGAGTCTATAATGGTAATCAAAGTGGTCTTTTAATGAAAATAGAGTTTATTATGTATATTTATGAAAAGGAATTTAAAGCATGGGAATACTGAGAAAACCCCAAATCCATTAATACAAACACTAGGTTCTTTTTTAATTAAAATTTGAACCTTAGGCCAAAAATCCTATTGCAAATCACAGTAAGAAAAGGAGCTAGAAGCTCAGATTCTACTTGCTGCTCCATTATTTGGTTAAGACTGGTATTTCCCTCCAGTTCATTTAATATGATACACAAATTAAGTCAAGGATATGTAAATTTTGTTTGTTTTCCAATTTCTTATATTCCTTTAATGGTTTTTGTGGCCAACAATATTTTAAAGGAAAAAAATTTACATGAAAAAAATTTACATTTTTTTCCAGGCAGTACAGTAGATTGGCCACTTGACGATATTCTCTTCATTGGTTTTAGATCAGTTGACAATGCCAGGCATTAAATGATCAGTTACCATAAAGGTATGCATAATTTTCACTAAATTGGGAAAGATAAACCTTGTGTCAGACAGAAATGGGAGAATTCTCCAGAATTGTTCTATTAAAAACTAGAAAAGCACCTTTTAAACATAGGTGGGAATAACTGTGATGATATGTAAATGGGAAATAAAACTCAGTAATAAGAAAAGCAGGGAGTAGTCAGCATGGTATTTAAGATGGTGGTTGTACAGGTTGGAAGAGGTAGGAGGGTTGTTTGGCAGAGGACCAGATGGCCGTGTGTAAGGTGTTTCCAAGGTTCTCTCTTTTGCATTGGGTGTCTGGGGCAGGAGTGCATGGGGCAATATTAACGCCTTCTATGAATGAGTGGTTCAAGTAATTAAAAAGGAGCAATGCAAAGATCAGTGACAAGCCTGTTTCATAAACTAAGGATTAAGATAAATCCAAGATTGATGCACCTGATATCAAAATTAGATAAAATTAAGTTTAAAAAGGCATTTGTTCATTTTTTCCCCTGTTTACAAATAATATTTCAGGTAATGTGTTTATAAATCAACAGGAAAGCACCAAAGGTTCCCTAATTTCTTTTCATTTTTCTTTCTATTGTTTTTCAGTATTGGGGATTGAACCCTAGTTCAATAGTGCATCAAATCATTATTCATATTGCCATGTAAACCATACCTCTCTACTTACCTGGTAGATTGAATTCTACTACTCACTAAAACAACACTCACAATCTTTTTTTATTTTTTATTGCGAGACAGGGTTTCGCTAAGTTACTGAGGATCACCTCAAATTTGCATTCTTCCTGCCTCAGCCTCATGAATAGCCAGGAGTAATTGGAATTACAGGCATGTGCCATCATGCCTGGCAATTTATCTTGTGGCATTTTATTTGGAATATATGTTTTTCATTTAAAGCCAAAGAATGCTGTAAAACATATTGCCTGACTTTTTTCAAATTAGAAACATATACATTTAGGCTAGCTCAGTGGCAAAGCCCTTGTGTGGCATACACAAGGCCCTGGCTTAGATCCCCAGCACCACATACATGAGAAACCCACAAGTAGCTCTCTCACACTCCCCCCTCTCACGGCATGTGGGTGTCTCTCTTGCTCTGTATCTCACTTGCACTTGAAAGTTTCACACAAACACATATACACAAACACACATCCTTCCAAAATCAGGATTAAACATTATAATTAAGTTTTGCCAATGAAGCCAGGTGCAGTGGTGCACACCAGTAATCTCAGCTACTTGGACCTGGGATGGCTGAAGCTGGAGGATCATGAGTTTTAGCCCAGATTGGGCGACATAGGAGACACTGTCTCAAAAAAGGATTTCTGATTAATGAGAATTCTCTTGATTTAGGCTTGTTGTTTGTTTTTTAAAATATGAGACATTCCTGCCTTGTATACTATAAACACCTGAGTCTTTCCTTGTTTATTAACAAAATTATAGTGCATCAAATCATTATTCATATTGCCATGTAAACCATACCTCTCTACTTACGTGAAAGTAGTGAAGTAGCTAAAAAAAATTCCAAATTCCAAACACATTGAGAAAAAAATAATTAAAAATAGCAAAGGGGGGAAAACATTGTAAAATAGAAAAGCAAACACAGGTGTGCATGAATGCATGTAACACACACACACAGAGACACACACACACATCTTGACCAATAGACAGGTGTTGGAAAATTCAGTTCAAACAGTTGTAAGAATTTTCATCAGAGTTTGGAATATGTCCTGAGATTTATTTTTGTATCTCCTCTTTCTTCTATCCCCTGCCCCCTGCCAGGTACTAGGGGTGCAGAGATGAATGGTTTTCTTTCCTTGCACTGGAGGAGATAACCAGGTTGGCAGATAATTAGGACACACTGTGGGCATTGTCCAGCTTAAGAAAGATGGTAGGAAATAATTCTGCACAATGAAAGTAAGGATATAAGGAAAAGTTAGGGAAAGCTCCATGGGGGACATAGAATTGGAAAAGGAATTAACATGTAATTAGGAATTTGCCCAAGCAAGAAGGATATAATGGGGTAGACAATAACTAGATAGGAAAGGGAAAATCTGGAGTTGCATTGAGATGGATCCTAAGTGTCCTGATAAAGATATCAAATGGAAGTGTACTCTGGATAAATAAGGTTGGCTACTGTGTGAAAGATGGATTAGAACAGGAAAGAGATGGGGAAGCAAAGAGCAAGTCCATTACAATAGATTACTCAGAGTTGGCATGCCCTCAGGCAGAGCAGCCTTAAAGGATTAGTGGTTCCAGGGCAGAGGAAGAGAAGAGATTGGACCCTGGATCAGCATTCTTGCTTATTCTCCATCTAGTATGAGCCAAACCCACAATAAGTAAGTTTTGAATTATTCCATAATACCAAAGTTTCACCCTCTATTTTATGTTCCTGGTAATTTTTTGTTTTATTGCTATTTTAAAACTAAATTCTTCACCAGCTGCAGTGGTGCATGCCTGTAATCCCAGCAGCTCAAGAGGCTGAGGCAGGAGAATAGGAGTTCAAAGCCAGCTTCAGGAAAAGCTAGGAACTAAGCAACTCAGTGAGACCCTGTCTCTCAATCAAATACAAAATAGGGCTGGAGATGTGGCTCAGTGGTCAAGTACCTCTGATTTCAATCCCTGATACCAAAAACAAAAAAAAAAAAAAGAAAAGAAAAGAAAACTGAATTATTTATTTTCCATGAAAACCCAATTATATGAGTGTTAGATCTTATTGAGTTCTGCTAATCAAAGTTTACTGTTTGTGTATGGATGGATATGTAAATTCTATCTCTCATATTGAATTCTCTCTAAAAGAAAATGAGGACACAGAATAGCAATTTTATTGACCACACACAGAGTGGTAAAAAGACAAATTCATGCAATTTGCATGACTGGAAAGTTAGACTCCGTGTAGACTGTCTTTAGATCTGGAAATCCTTTTCATTGGCTCTTCCTAATACTCAAGAATTTTGAAGCCCATGTGGATAGTGCTGTGTAAGAGATAGAATAAATGGTGAATTAGGATCACATACTATAAGAATTAAAAAACTGTTCTCCCTTGGTATTGATCATTTTTTGGTAGGTCAATTTTGGGAATATTTATATAGCAAACACTAAAAAATAATGTGGCAGCTTTCATGTTTCTTTGTGTAACTCCATTAAAGGAAGTTATTAAAATGAAATAAGACAACCTCTTGTCTTTGTAGAAGGTTTACAGACTTCAAGTGTGATGTTGCTCTGCTGCTGAGCCTTATTTCTGTGTTTTCACCATACAGACCATGAGTGTAGACAACAATGTGTCATGGAGAGGGTGGGGTAAATTCTCATAGTCATCAGCCCCCTAAATTGTAGATGATGCATTGAAGGGGAATAAAAAAGGAGAATTCTGGAAGCTGAGCTGTCTAGATGGAAATGGGCATGGGAGTTTGGTGGGTGTGGATGTTTTCAGGAGGTGGAGTAGAAATGTGAGTAGCAACATCCAGGGTCAACAAATCTCTATTTGCTCAAAATGGACATTTTGAGCAAAACAAGGTTAAGGAGATGAAAAGATTACCTGTACACTGAAATGTTCACAGTTCCAAGTTGTACTTTAAAATGTCCAAGAAAGAAAAAAACAAAATCAATGTTTGTTTTGCTGGTACACAAACCTTTCACCTCTGGGAAAACTCTTTGGATTCAAAGCCAAACCAATTTTGTGAGTTTTACCCTTCAATCCCTAGGTCACAAATAGCTGAACATTTTTACCTGACTTTTTAGTGTTCATGCCAAGAAGCAAAGAATGTTAGAGTTCATTCCAAAACCAGTGGCAGTAAAGTGGAAGAAAACATATACTGAGAGAAAGAAAGGTTTTCTTTCAAGTTGATTCATGTTCTCTCTCTCACCCCCCATCCCTCCCTTCCTCCCTCCCTCCCCCCCTTCTCTTCTTTTCTCCCTCCCTTCCTCTCTTCCTTCTTTCATTTCTTGCAAAAAAAAAAAAAAAGTTAAATTTGTTTAAAAATAAAAGATAAGACTGTATTCTGAAACAACCAGTCAGGCATCAGTAGGGTGGCCTTACATCTTCCTTCCCATCAGCTTCTTCCTGAAGGAGGGTCTAGGCAGAGTCGCAATAAAACATTGATGGGACCCTTTGCCAAGAATTAAACTATGTCTTCTTTGAAATACACAGTTGTACATCTTGAGTACCACTTCCCACCTCTTGTTCTTTAGCATTTTTTTCATTTGATGAACTCTATTATTAACTGTTATCCAGTCTGCAAAGGTTTAGAGAAGTCCTCCCCCTTCCCACTCCTCCAAGGAAAAGATAGAGGAAAAATATTAAAGGGAGCATGCTGGGATATCATGGATTTACTGAGAGTGAGCATCTCATGCCTCTAGTGTGTTTTCCAGATCTGTATGTAGGATTAAAATGCAAAGAGCATTGTGATCTGACGACGATTGGCTCTTTCCTGTACACTAAATAGGTTGGATTCCTTCTACAAAATCTCAAAAGTGCTTTAGAGCTTGAATTGTCATTATTTTATAGTAATGACACTTTCATATTTACTTAAACTGAAATTCTTCAGGAAAAAAATGTTTGCAAGTCTAAGACTTACATTTTTTAAAAAGTTAAAAGAAAAATTGAAAGGGAGAAGGTATATTACATTAGCAATTTTAATTCCTGATTGGCCTGGAGATCCCAACCGTAGCCTCTTTGCAAGGCATTATTTTCTTCATTGTGGGAAGTAGTAACTGAGATTAATTATATATAATATATTATTATTTCTCCTTTCAACAAGGTATAAAAATATATATTATGTAATTATAATTTTTGATCCAGATGAGACTGTAATGTATATTCAGAAAACCTTTTCCTATAAAATACATACAACAATCTGTTCCTGCATTATATATACATATATAATTTTTGCATATATATCATATATGTATAAATCATATATCATATATCATATACAATATATAAAATATGTTATGTATATAACTTGGAGCTGCTAAAGAAGACCCCTAAAAGAAAATCAAAATTTTATGTTAAATAATGCCCAAGATTGGATGTGATCACGGAAATTTCAGTAGACCTGCAGATATCTTTCAGCATATAAAATGATATGAATATACTTATTTTTGGTTTCCTCTGAGTATTTTGAAATTAGTGAAATGATTTCTCTTGAGTTTCAAGGGCCAGTTCTTTCTGGAGGAAAGAAAAAAGTTCATTAAAATAAGAAACACATTATATTCAAACATACTTGTGCTAGGTGTGTTAGCACATGCTGGTAATTCAAGCAACTCAGATGAGACAGGAGGATTGCAAGTTCAAGGGCAGCCTCAGCAACAAAGTGATACCCTAAGCAACTTAGTGAGCTCCTGACTCAAAAAAAAAAAAAAAAACAAAAAACTTATTTTTAAGGCTGTGTCATTTGTCTTTTCACCGGAGTCAAATGAAGCCTAGCCATTTCCCTTCTTTTCCTTTAATTGCTGCATCCCCATGGTAATTAAGCATTAACCATAGTCTTTGCATGATATTAAATAATAAAATGTCCATTTCATTTAAAGTTTTCATAAACATTAGGCTTCCCATAAGGTAAAAAAAAAAATACAGCAAGACTGTAGACAGAAATAATAGTGAATCACTTTGAGATTCAGTGAAGAGGATTGTCCTGAAATTCTGCAGCATCTGGTATTTAGCTTATTTCTGTGAAACATCTTCATGTTTACTTAGGAAGGGGAATGAATACCATCAGGAAGAGGAAAAAAATGGATCCATTTAAAACACATTCACAAGTGATACTAAATATCTAGATATCAAAAAGGGTTGAGTAGAAAAGAAGAAATTAAAATAAGAAATCTTATGAATTCAAGCTTTGGTCAAGGGAGATACCAATGGGTTTGGAAAAGAAGCAAATAAACAACCTCTCAAGTTTGAGTCACTTCAAATCTGAATCAATATAAAGTAAAAAATGCCTCAGAGTAGGGGGAAGAAGGAAGTCTCTGCAACAGCAAAGTGCTCAGACAAATTTCTGTTGAAGTTTTTTTTTTTTTTTAATGAGTATGTATAATAGTATGTGAAGAATCTCTAGTTTTAACCCTTCTCCTTGTGGAACCCAGGAGAAGACTTCCCCAAGGCTTTTCCTCAGCACTATTGGAGGATCTTGGGGTTTTATGAGATTAGATCAATGGGCAGGGTGTAGATTATGTGAAATTAGCTCACTGCACTGTTTTCCCCCTGTAGATTTTCAGCCTGAAGACCTCTGGCCTTAGGAAGCATACTTGTTTATAGTAAAGGGTGCTTTACAAACATGAGATCACTACTGCAGTCCTAAAATGCTATTTCATTCATGTGCTTTAACAATGATTTTTGGAACACTTCTATATTCATCACTGTCATTCCTCTCATAAATATACTGGTCTATCATTCTACATTTCATATATATCTAGCATCAACACACACTTGAGACACTGGTAAATAAGATACCAGATTGTGTAAAGTCTTCATGGGGTCAGCACCACTCGAAGATGCACCAAGAATCTGTAGCATAAGCATTTTCAAAGGACCGCACGGGGTTTTGCAGCTGTCATAAATTGCCACAATGCCAGCTTTCAGTTAGCATCATTAGCCACATTTTAGAATTGGGATCTGCAACTAAGGATTTTTATAGAGCCAATGCTCTCCCACCTATCATTATTATTAAACAGAACAAATGATAGTAGTGAAGGACACCAGCCTGGCAGTGTGACTCCACCATTTGTTCTAAGACTGTGAGCAAGTTTCTTAGTAATTCTTTCTAGAGTTTTAGAATGTGTAAAATGCAGATAATGACAATAGTAGTCACCTCATAGTTTTACTGTAAGTATTAAATAATATAACACAAGTGAGTTGCTTAGAAAACTATTGGGCATGTAGAAATAGTCATGGATATTGGGCATGGATGTTTACTACTCGTTACCACTATCTCATTATTGTGTCACATACTAAGAATGTCATTCTATCTTGGAGGCATTTGTGTGGGTTCATGTTAATCCTCCTGTGTACCTAAGGTATCTTTCTTTTTTCCCCTCTATTAGTGCTTTATGAACATATTTTTGAGGGAAAGCAAGGTGTTTCTTCAAATAATAGAGTTTTCAGGATTCATAATTGCACTTACATAATTCCAATGTCTCTGTGCCATAGATACACACTATCTTTAACATTTTCTATACAAAGCATCCTAGAAAACAGTTTTAATCTATTCATACAATAAAAGTATTCATAGATTCTGATCAGTTGTTCTTATGAGAAGGCAAAGAAACACTTTGCTGTAACTTATTCCTCCTTTCATCAAAACATGAAGGAGGTTAATCATCAGAGATTTTAATTTAGGAGCTCTGACAAATTCCTGTGATGCATACCAGTATTATATTAGTGGTGAATTAATTCAATATAACAATTGAGATATTAGAATTCCCCTCTTATCTCATAAATTACTTTCTCCCATTGTTTTTGAGACATTGTGCTTCTCCTCACCTCCTCCAATCTGTTGTTGTTTGATGAATAACATTGATAGTTAATCATAAGCATAATTTCAACAAATTTTTATAGTGACCTTTTTACATCTGTCACTCTTTGAGACTTAAGTCATGACAATCAAGTTTTCTAAAAAATTAGTGACATTTATTCATTGTCTGCCATAAGAACCCCAAACAGCTTTCTAGTGGACAATCTGGGTTCCAGGCTCAAATCTTGTGTCTTTGCTTTCCCCCCTAACTTCCCTCAGTTTCTTCTTCTGTAAGGTAAGAGTAATAATATTGTCTGTCCTAGAATGTTATGCTGAAGATTAGAGATAATTAAAAAATGTATATGAAATAACTAGAAGTTCCTGGCATAGAGGAAAAGTGCACATCATATTTAAACTTATCATTAGTATCACATTTAGATATAATCTAAAAATGAGGAAATTCATAGAATACTTGAAAATGAAAGTATTTTTTAAGAATGATTTGCTCTTTGCATTCCTATTGCAATCAACAGAATTCCATTTCGAATATTTACTTCCCATTTTCTTCTTTCTGTTACACTTCACCTATTTTTTTAATATTTATTTTCTCATAAATGGACATAATATCTTCATTTATTTATTTTTATGTGGTTCTGAGGATTGAACCCAGTGCCTCACACGTGTGAGGCAGGGGCTCTACCACTGAGCTACACCCCTAGCCCTCACCTGGCTAAATAGTGTCTAAATAGTAGTATGCTGCATAATAATGTTTCTATCAGTGGTGGAACACATATACAATGGTGGTCCCATAAGATTATATCACCTAGTGACATCATAACCTTCTTAGTTTGTGTAAATACATTTTATAATACTTTTGAATATTCATAATACTTTTGCTATTCAACAAAATTGAATAGCAGTACATTTCTCAGAACTATCCTGGTCATTAACTGAAGCATGAGAGAAAGAGAAGGAGGTGGGGGGTGTGGCGGAAAAAAAGAGAAAGAGAGGGAAATTGCTTAAAAAACTGTCTGACCTGTAGTTAAAAACTTAACAGTTTTAGTCAGCTTTCTTTTTCACTACTATAACCAAATACCTGATGAGAACAATTAGTGGAGGAAAAGTTTACTTGAGGACTCACAGTTTCAGAGGTCTTAGGATGTATGTAGCTAGCTCCATTCCTCAGGACTCCAAGTGATGCAGGTCACCATGGTGGAAGGGTGTGGCTCCTGACATGGTCACAAAGGAGCAGAGAGAGAACTCTGCTCAACAAGGACAAATTATAAAACCCAAAGGCACCCCCCCCCCCAGGGATCTACTTTCTCTAGCCACATCCTGCCTGCCTACAGTTATTAAATTAATCTCCATCAGGAGATTAATGCACTGATTTGGTTAAGCCTCTTATAACCCAATCAATTCATCTCTAAACTTCTATGCATTGTCTCATACATGAACTTTTGGAGAACACCTAATATCTAAACCTTAACATATATATTATTGTTATTATTTTTTTAAAGAGAGAGAGAGAGAGAGAGAGAGAGAAAGAGAGAATTTCAATATTTATTTTTCAGTTTTCGGCAGACACAAGATCTTTGTTGGTATGTGGTGCTGAGGATCGAACCCAGGCTGCACGCATGCCAGGCCATCTCGCTACCTCTTGAGCCACATCTCCAGCCCCTATTATTGTTATTATTATTTTATTATCTCATCCCATACCCAAAACAATATTCTATCCTTAGATTCATTTGTTCTAGTCCCTTCCAATCTTTCTTTACATATAGGTCACTTTTTACACATTGGTGCTTTATATAAACTTATTTCTCAAATAATGATGTTTTCTAGACTCTGTTTCTTTTTCTGTAGGTGAGACTAATAATTTAAAAGTTAATTGTAGCTGATTTATATCAATCAGATAGTAATTATGTGTATGTGTATATATGTATATATATATATATATGTGTGTGTGTGTGTGTGTGTATATACACATATGTGTGTGTGTGCTTGAATGACTATTTTTGAAATTTTAGAGGAATATGCTTCATTCCAACATTACCAATTTCAAGGTTAATACCTAACCAATTCAGTTAAAATATAGATCCCTTTTGGCCTGACAGGCCTGATCTCTGTGTCTATGGAATCTAGCCCTCCTAAGGAAAGATGCTAACTTTCTCCTCGGTCTAGAAATTAAGTAGGGAGTTACTGAGAGGGCTGAGGAAAAACCTGTTCACTTGCATTGCACTGACACTACCCTTACTTTTCATCCTTTTGCACTAGGCAGCCAATACTCATTCTTTGTATCTTGTCTCTCCAACAAAAACCTCCAAGGAAGGAAAAAATATATTAGAGAAAGCCTCCTACTGTTTTTAGTTGCTGTAGTCATTGGCCTCCCACGGGTGTGAGGTGTCTGTGCTCCTAGTTCCTAACCCAACTCCCTAGTGACCACAGGAGATGAATTCCTCAAAAGGAGAGCTGACAGCCAGAGCAAAGAGGGAGAGAAAGACAGGCTGTTAAAAATTCATGTTCCTGAATTTCACATTTGCTCTCTATCCTGCTCTATGTAGAAAAATAATCTTCATTACAACAGAAGTCCAAGGCTAGATGGTCCATGGATCTTATTGAACAAAGCTGCAAAACACACAATGTTGGTGATTATTGAATCTCAGAGTTTTCCCTGATCTCACCAGGTAGAATTGACATGCCTCCAATATGTATAGCTATTGTGGAATCTATGCACTGCTGTTTGTTCTAGTCTGGTTTTGGAGACATGGTGGTGTATTATGAAAAAAAATCAAGGACTCTGGGCTAATACTGCATAGTTGTGAATCTTGCATTCATCATCTCCTATCTGTTGACCTTAGACAAGTCTTTTTTGGGGGGAGAGTGGACTCAGGGGCATTCAACTACTGAGCCACATCCACAGCCCTAATTTATATTTTATTTAGAGACAGGGTCACCCTGAGTTGCTTAGTGCCTTGCTGTTGCTGAGGCTGGCTTTGAACTCTCAGTCCTCCTGCCTCAGCCTCCCTTGTCACCGGGATTATAGATGTGTGCCACTGTGCCTGGCTTGGACAAGTTTTTTAACCTCTCTGTGCCCTAGTTTACCTTTCTTTGTATAATGGGAATACTATTACTACTAATAATAAATCTACCTCATGTTAGTGTTGTAAATATTAAATAAGTTAATATGTGTAAAGCATGTAGAAATGTACCTAGTGAATAGCAAGTGCCATCTAAGGGTTTGCTTTTATTTCTTAGGAGTACGGAACAGGTTTAATCAATCTCTCTAATCCCTAAACCCCAACACGATGCCTGGCACATAATATGGGCATCTAACCTAGTCCTCAAAAACAAAGATATCCAGTGGCTCTAAATAGCACATACCCTAGGCAAGCTTCAACAGCAAAAGAAAATTTCATGTTTCTGTATCAACAAAAATTCAAGATGTATAAGAAACAATGAAAGAAAAAAAAAAAAGAAAAAAACTAGTTCTCTGTAACAGGAAACAGAATCTCAGTGGGATCTCCTTTCTATCAAACTAAAATGTCCTAGTAACCAATTTTTTGCAATCCCCTCCTGAAATACAGCAGCAGGCCAATTAATTAGTATGAAAGCTTAGTCAAAAGGACAATGCTACCTGGAGAACAAAGCCATTCAGTGAGCTTCACAGTATTTAATTAAGTCACAGACCATGGAACTACTTTGTTTGGTAATTTGGAGCATACATTTCCACCAGAGTGTATTTTCTGATTCAGGTCTTCTGCCTAGGTTCTTTTGAGATGGACGAATGTGTTCTGAAAGAGAGAGAAGCAGCATGATCTGCTTGTACACAGTGGGTACAACAGGTATTGACTACCAGGATCTTGCCCACATTTAATTAAGGATTCTTAGTGCTGATTCATAGAGCATGAATGCTTTTACTACCTTTCCAGGAAACTTTGAATAGAACAAGTGGAAAACTATAGGGGAGGGAACCTGTGGTTGTTTGAGATGTCAAACAATTTAGTACCAATATGGATCTTCTGCTGACCCTGGGAACCTAGTAGAAGAGATGCAGTTTGGTGCAGAGCAGTGGCCCCTGTCTTTGCAAACTCGAGATGCCTGGTTAAGGAGGATTGGGAAGGTGTAAAGTCTCAGTCCATCTGCACCTGTAGCACCTCAGCCTGCATTGCCCTAGGTGCTGCCAACTACCAATTCCCCATGGCACTGGGAAAAAACGTTCTGGTTTCAAGCATAGCTCATCCCACCAAGATCCAGGATCAGATGAATCAGGCCATGGAATGTGATTTGTTTGGGGAGAATCCACTCTTTTAGATACATACAAAAGCTTTACTCTGTGTTGGGTGCCAATTGAAACTACATAATGGATAACTCCAACAAGGAACAAAATAAAATTTATTAAATCTTGAGTGGTATACACTATTATCAGAGGAAAAAGTAAACTCCCTGGTGACCAGGCTTAGCTATCATCTTAAGAAGTCACCATCATTCTGATTTGGACATGGTAATGGGAAGGGCAAAAACCAAAGCATCAGGAGAGGCATCTCCTATGATGTGTGAATTAGCTTGCAAGACTCACATAGAGAAAAGTCTGGCTCACACTGTGATCTCACCAAAGGGCTCTTCTATGTCCTGGGAGCTTAGGATGAGAAACTGCTCCCCTCCTGGTCCTTCAGGGGGTCTTTTTTCTACCTCCCATCCAGTTTTCTCAAGAGAAATGGCTCCAAATGAGACTCCTTTGGCAAAGCGGATGAATATCAGGATTTGAGCATATGATTTTAAAAGCTACTTAGATAGAAACCCACCCACTGTTTTGAAAGACACAAGATGCTTGAGGCTTATTCCCAGAACTAAATGATGAGATGGGTTTTGTTCAACTAATGAGATAATGGACACCAAAATAAAAGAGCAATAAAAATGTCCCAACAATGTGTAACCAAAAGCTTATAAAAATAAATCTGAAATAAAAAAGAGACAAATTTAATAAAGGCACTGAGAAGTCTAAATTACTTTTGTAAAATGAGAATTGAAATGCACTTAGGCCATTCCATCTAACTAAGCCAATTCTTCAGAATTTGATTTTTTTTTAATCGCACTTTTTTTTTTTTTTTTTTTGGTGTTAGCAATCTCCAGGACCTCACACATGTTAGGCAAGTGCTCTACTACTGAGCTATATCCCCACAGTACAAATCTCAATTTGAAAAATGTATTTATGTAGCTTATAGCAATATTAAAATAATTCATTCATTTATTTTTTATAGAGGACAGGTGAGGGATGGTGGAAAATAAAAGGATTAATTATTAGTCATATATGGTGGCATATGCCTGTAATTCCAGCAACTTGGGAGGCTGACGCAAGAGGAGTACAAGTTGGAGACCAGCCTGAGCAACTTAGTGAGACTTTGTTCCACAAAATAAAAAGGGCTGGGCATGTTAGCTCAGTGGTAGAGAACCCTGGGTTCAATCCCAAGTACTGAAAAAAAGAAGGAAGGTGTAGGGGTCTATTGAAAATTAAAGTGACCAACATTTATTGGGTGACCAAGCTGCATAGAACCAACTGTGACTCCATAGCATAGAAGCATAGCATGTAAGATCATTATATAAATGCTTATCTTTCACTATTTTCAGTACCATCTAAGAAATATAAAAATGAACATAGAATAATTTCTGCTCTTAATTAGCTTAAAATATAAAAAGGTATTTATCTAGTAATTCAAAGCATCCAAGATCCAGGGCTGGAGGCATAGATCAGTGGTGACTGCTTACCCAGCATGCCTGAGGCCCTGGGTTTGATCCCCACTACCACAAACTCCTGTGAAGGATGATGAGATATATAGAAGTAGTAAGGTTCAGATCAAATTCTATGAGAGCACATGGAGGACTGTGAGAGTAAATCAGGGATGTTCCTCTTGGCATCAAGAGGATGGGTGAAAAATAATAGAAGTGGACTAATGAGGGACAAACGTGCAAAGGGAAAAAAAGAAGGTCAGCACTGAGTGATCATGAGCAGTTTAGTTGGCCCCTTGAGCTCTGGATGTGGGGAGTAGAATAAAGGAAGAGGAGCCTGGGAAAATAATTGGAAATTTATTCTTAAGGAAATTGCCAGGAGGACTAGGAGACATATTAAAAGATATTTGTTTTTTGCTTCTGTTTTGTAACAGGGTGGTGACACAATTAGAAAATGCTTTGGGGGAAGAGATTAGATTGTAAGGAAAATCAAGTAAGACTGATAGTATATTGAAGATGCCCTAGAGAGCAGTTGGGTCCTGGAGCCTGCAAACAATTTCATGCTTCACCCTTTTACTCAAGGGCTGGAGAGGGAGCACCCAGCCACCCAGCTGATTGTGTAACGGTTGTGTCACAGTTCACCTCTTGGATAGAGGAAGCCTGATCTTCTTCACTCCACCACCCAACGCCTCCCAGACAAGGTGGACATTATTCTGGTTCTCTATGGTGGGGCCTGTGTTCAAATTGTAGGTGCATGAGCAAGTTTTCTAACCTCTTCATGTTTCAGGTTTTTTTTTTTTTCCTCTAGTGAAGAAAACAGCCCATTTGTTGGCATATCAGGGAAAAAACAGTAAAGAGTAGCTATGATTATGAGTAGTTGCAAACAGTAGGTTCACTTTGTGAATATTCTCTTCAGTAGACCAGTGAATACCCTACTTCTTTTGAGATCCAATCAAACAGATTCACATATAATCTAAGAGAAGTCTGACATAAGTGAGAAAGGAATTAGCATTTTGAACTGTGACATTACTAGACCAAGCATGTTTCGGCAGAGTGGAGTGGTGTCAAGTGAAAGCCTGAGCCTTGTACACATTTTCCCCCATTAAAATGCAGCAGCATGAGACAGTTACTACACCCTGCAAGCTCTTCCCTGAAAAGAGAAAAAAGCAACCATGAGTCATAGGCTGCTAGCTTTTTCCACAAAAGGGGCCCTGGAATGAGGCCTCTTTGCTTTACTGAAAATTATTTTTGCAGCTGTTCTATGTAGGTGATGAAGAAGCTCTAATTCCCACTGTTCTTAAGATTTACATTCCGAGGCTTGTTAGAAGCAGAGGAGAACTGATCGTGGATCACCTTTCACCTTACCTAGTAGTGCAGCCCTGTAGCAGAATCCTAAGATTTCCCCCAACTTGCTCCTCCTCTCCCTGCCTACCTTTCATCTCTTTTCTCTGGCACACTGCCCATGAGCGTATATTTTGCACATAGTCATCCTATTTTTTTCCACTACATTTGTAGTTCAGCTTTCCTCTGGACTCCATCGGGCAATGAAAATAATTGATCCCTGTTGTGTTCTTGGTAAAGGTCAGAAAATAGACTCATAGCAGCTGACTTGATCTGCTTGACTACCAGCATTGTGATTTCTATACTGGCAACTTGAAAGGGGTGCAAACTGTCAAAATTAAGACTGTAAGCTAGACCAGGCACTCAGTGAAGACCCTGTGGGCATTGCACGAAATTGGGCACAGAGCCCTGGTTCCTACTTTTCAACATCTGGTCCTTTATCTGAATTTTTCTAAAAGGAATGGAGATGCAAATTGAAGCAGGACTTTATTTTTCTTGACATTGTAGATCTTGCCCTTAAAAATAACCCGAGTTTGTGTTGGTTTATGTGAACTTTGTCACTTACCCAGACAATTGGCTAAAGACTCTCAAAATGTATAGTCACTAGTATGTAACTGCTTTTTTCCTCCAATTTATTCCCATTGTGAAAACAGAGGGAGAGAAAAAAAATCATTATGATGAGCTTTATAGAGAAGTAGAATACCAGCAGGGAGGATTGAGAAGAGTAAGATAGACACTTAGGAAATAAAATATAGATTGAACATATGAAATTGATAAGAAATTGCAGAGAAAAGGCATTAAAAATATTGCTATTCATGGAAAATGAAAAATGATTAAAGTTGACAATACAAAAACACACAATACCTTTGTGGAATAATAAGATGCTCAAAGAAAGCCTTAGAATTTATAGATTCTTTCTTTGAGTTTGTTTGCCCAAGGGGCATAAATATTTAAATAACCTACAGGGATTGTAAGAGTGGTACTAGCTCCCATTATCAAGAAGGAAGAAATTCTGTAAAAGGAAGGAGATGCCATTCACCGAACAGTTAGGAAAGAAAACATAAACTACTTTGAGAGTCTGCCTGTTGTTAAATTCACCTGAAGCTTAGTCTCTCTTACCTGTCCCAAAACCTGGCTCACTATAAAAGCCTTGCAGTTACCTCTACTTCCAAACCATCTAAGAATTGTTTCCCATAGTAACAGTATTAAAAGAATATTTTATTGTGACAGTCACCCCCTGTCCAAAACCACTTCTCCACCCATATTTTCCAATTTTGCATAATATCTGCACATCCTAACCCTCTCCAGCCCAGACTCTTCTAACAGACCTTTTGCTTACAGCTGGTCTCATATTCTAACCTCTAGGCAGATGCCAGCCCAGTTGCCCTACACAGGTCTACAAGTTTAAGCAAAACAAGGGCTTTACCCTAATTAAATGTTTCTCTGATTAAAGGAGGCAAAGGATTAATGCCTCTGCTTCCCTGTGTGGCTTCTGCCCACATATCATTACTCATTTTGAAACTTAGAACTTCCAGTTACCTTGGGCCGCTCTCCTTTGCTATAGCGTCTAAAAAAAGGGGCCTGCTGAATAAATGAGAATAGTTAAATAGAATATTTAACTATAAAGAATGGTTACTTAGTTAATAGTTAAAAAAAAAAAAAGAATTTGCCTTGCCTAGGGAGTCTTGCATTGGCTAAGTTTTCCTCATTCTTAGTTTTTTTTTTGTTTTGTTTTGTTTTTCTGGGTCCAGATACCTATCAGAAAAATATCCTTTATTTCTAAATTTTGTTTAGGAATCATCTCTCTTGAGCATTTACTGAATGGATCTCTTGCTTACCTGATTTGTTCACCTCTTCCCTTGTCTTATTTCTTTCTTTTGTATTCTCCTTTTCCAACTTTTGCATCCTACTTCCTCCCACATTAATTTTGGCAGTTCTTGCTTTCACTTTTAAGTGCTGATTCCTGACAACTGTGTGGGAACCCAAATGTACAGAGGAGGTACCATTTACCTGTCCCTTCTTAATTGTCATATCACCAAGGCTATGTGTGCCAGACATCCCAGGTGCAGTGAGACCACACTGGCAAGTGAGGCTAGAATGAGCAGCCTGTCCTCGATCCAGAGGAAGACCTGCCAAAATTCGACTCTTGATCCAAGTAGAGAATGCAGCTGTTGCCACCATGAATATTAGACCAACCAGGGGGGAAATGTGCTGCAGTCTTTTCAAAACTGGAAACTTGTATACACATCACACATACACGCACATTTTTTAGAAAGGTCACCATGTTTGAATCTACCCTAGAACTCAGGTAACTCTTGTTTTGGGAGCAGCCTACTATAAGAAAACAGAATAAAAATTTGAACTAAAAAAAATTAAATTAAATTAAAAATACTGAAAATTAAATCCTCATAAAATTTTCATATCCTGTTGAGAATGAATGAGTACATAATACCAGTGCTATTAAATATGTAATATTAGTGACCAACTATGTTAATAACCTCTCTGATGAGCTTAATGTTAGTATGACTAACATATTGTTGAATTTCTCTGATAGTGATTAAATCCCCATAGTGCATGAAAATTTTGGAGTCTTTTGTACCATATCATATGAACAGTCATTTCTAAGTCTACAGGTCTAAGCCTACTGTTTTCACACCATATTATATTTTCTGTTATGTGAACATTATAAGTTGATCTTAAGAAAGAATAAAAACGGTTTTAAATTTTCGGAGTTTTTGCATGTCTGTGCAAGGTATGTGGATGTGGGCATGTTATACCTCTCCCCTCAGGGTAGGCTGCTTGTTTTCAATTTCAGGCCACTATGTGCCATTTTTATAAGACTTATATACATAGTAGAGAAGGACTGCTAAGTGAGAAGGGGTCTAAAACTCCCCAAAAGAATTAAGACTTGTTCTGGAGTGAGGGGCATGAAAACTCTTTACGTGTAAGTTTTATTTAAAAAAGCAAATTATGTTGATGAAGCCAGATGCTTTCACAATTGTTGATTTATTGAAATTTCACAACAGTCCATAGACAGTATAATTGTTCCCATTTTTTTTCATACCTAAGCGAACTGAGGCTCAAGAAGGCCAATGTCACAAAGATAATAAATGATAGAACTAAGATTTCAACCCAGATGCCCTGGCTTTCAAACCCCATATCTTTCCCATCATATACACTTAATGAATATGAATTTTCTTCAATTTCTTCTGTCATAACATCAGACTGAATTGATCTGGTAGATGAAAGAGATTTATAGGATCAGCTGGATCTTCTGTAACTGAAAAATTCCAGTCAATATATGATAGCTCCAGGAGTCTCAATAATAGTTATTCTTGTTTTCTATTGATCAGGAAAGCTTACTCTAAAATATTTAGGGACTATTAGAAGCCTACCTTTAAAAACCAGACTTGAATTCTCATTGTGTCCTGTTATTTGGGTGCCTGAAACTTGTAGTAACAATGCAACTTGGTTTCTTACAGTACCTTTTATATTGCAATTGAAGCAGCTTTCTTTGCTTCAACTTCATTGATTATCATTCTCTAGCAACTGAACTGAAATTTCAGCCTGATCTTTATACATTGTTACATCTTGATAGACTGGTTTAAGCTCAACAATCTAATGACAGTTCTTGCAGGTATGTCTCCCCAAGGGAGTCTTTAGCTTAGACCCTGGTGTACTTTATGGGTAGATGTTTGGTTTTAGCTTTCCCATTATAGTTGTTATTAATTTATTTTAAATTGAAGATGTTACCTTCTGCTGCGAAATTTCTGTTGATAACAATGGAATCTCTATTCAAGAAATGATAGGCAAGGATAATTTCTATCAAATTTCTATCGTTATAGTGGTATTTTTTCATACAAAGCTGACTGACATTCAAAGGAACATGGTCCTCCACTGTACCCCATACTTCCTTTTTCTAAGACTTTCATCTGCATGTGCATCCCCTGGTTCACAAAGGTGAAATATCCCTGTCTTATATTGACCCTTCTTTGTGGTATATTTTCATTTAAGATTAGATAGCGAATAACATAATAACATATTTGGAGAGAAGGCCCAGTTCTGAGACTGACTAACCACAAGGACATTTCAGATTTGACTTCCTGAGACACAATCCAGTTTTCTACCCAATAGAGTGACACTAATGGTGTGAATTTTAAATCATCTGCAAAGGAGGGAGGTGGCACAGCATGGGATAAAGAGATCATTTTGGTATTAGAGTTCTGAACTTCCTTGCACACTGCACCTTCAGTTACTTGAATAATACCTCCACATTTGGGAGGTGCTTGCACAACCTTTTCTTATTCTTTTTTTTTTTGAATGAAAAAGAAGATATGCACCTCTATAAAGGTCTGATTTGTCAAAACAACCCGAATTTAGCCTCTTTTTTGTTTGGAGATATTGGAGATTGAACCAGGGCCTTGGGCATGCAAAGCAAGTGCTCAGCCACTGAGCTATATCCCTAGCCATTTCTTTTTAAAAGTGAGATTTTCATTGCCTCTACTCCTTGACAATTAAACAAGCAAAGATTTCATTTCAGGGCTTATGGTTCTACTGCAGACTTTTGTTTGCTCCAGACTTATTTCACCTCCAGACCCATTTCACCTCCAGACCCTATCTTATGCCTGTTTTGTGCCTCATCCACACCTGCAAGTCCCAGCCACAAAGAGCTTTAGCTGGATGTGCCTGGAGATGTCAAATCAGAGCCCAGGCCTTTGATCTTTGACAAATAATGTGTGTCTCTCTATCCCCACAAACATCCTTCACCCTGCAGTTTTACCTCTGCTGTAAATAGTGTCTGAATAGCCTGAGCTGGGAGGTTGTCCCCTGGTTCTCTGTTGTGATTTTTTGATGGTGGCCATCACTGACTAATCACACTGTTATCTTGCTGCATCTTCTTTGCTAATATATCTATCACACAATCTGCCTGATGCAGTGTTGTGAGTCAATGTGTGGCATGGTCATTGGGGAATCACCTCTTCTCAGCAGTGCACACAGCCTCTCAGGCATGAGGGCAGGGTCTATTCAAGATACATAGACACTGGATTTTCATAGTGGAAGCTTGTTTGCATTTTCACTGGTCACTGATACTCACACACCTCAAGAGCAGCATTATCACAGGTTGGACTGTGAGTAAACTATTTTAGTGGAAGATGCTAAGCTCACATGATTAATTCTACCAAACATTATCAGAATGAAAGGGGAGTGGTGGGAAAGGATTGAGTCATCCTTCATTAATATAACTGAGTGATTATAGACCTGTCCCAAGAGAAAATGAGACAGTAACTGTCCATTGAAATATAAAATAGAGTCCTGGAAAAGCCTGCAACAAGATGCGTGCTTTGTGGCTAAGAATAGCAAGGTTAATTACAGAAGGGAGTGACAGGAACAGGAAAGCCGCAATCGCACCAAGCAGAAGTTGCTGCAGTGGTAGTTCAAAAATAATTAGTTACAGGGACTGATCACAGGGTTGTCAAAACATTAACCCTTGAGGGATGGAAGTTGGAAAGGATGAGAGAGGGAAGGGGGAGGGGACAGAGGGAAAGAGGGGGGAGGAAGAGAGAGAGAGACAGAGACAGAGACAGAGACAGAGAGACAGATGGAGAGAGGGGACAGAAAGCCAGAGCATATAGGTCATTTGTGCTTTCTATTCATGTTCTTCTGGGGCTGGTGTAAGGAAGGATAATGTCTGTCACCTTAAGTCAGATTCCAAGTCTTTGTCAAAGACTTCACATAAAGCATAACACAAAGCCTCCTTCAGAATGTATAATATTCAAACATATGCATACAAATCTATATCACTATTATTCTCTGACACACACTAAATTCTAAATAAAAACAAAGTGATTAAATCAAACAAATACATAAATGCATTTCACAGTAAATGTCTAAATAAGCCCCAGTTAATCAATTTTCTAACCACTTAAGTCTACTAAATATAACAGTCCCATAGGCAAAATCTTGTGAACTATTAAGAAAACAATAAGTTCATGGATACCACAAAAACATCTAAAACAAGTGAATAACAGGGACCTTAACAAAAACTAGATTCTGAATTTCTAGTATTTTTCTTCTATATTATAATTCTAGGCCAATGTTTACCTCCTTGGCCAGAATGAGAGTTGCCATTCCATGTAAGTCTTACTCTTACTTTTAGACAAATCTGATAGTGTAGACAAAAGAAAAATTTTGCTGGGGCATGAAGATTAACAATGAGGAATATGATGTTTAAAACTGGAAATGGGTTTCTGAGGAAGGGTTGTCATCCTTTTTATGTCTCTTGGATTAATTGTTGTGAGATAGCCTTCATTGCTTGGCTGGAAAGTGGAAATGAGGGTTACTTTAGTTCTATGAGTGTGTGTCCTCCTTTATGTGAAGTCTCAGAGCTCCATCAAAGGCTTACATTATTATTATTACTGATTATCACCACCATTATCTTCATTAAATATTGCTTGAGCATGTACTACATGACAGGCATGTGCTAGAGACTATGTTTGAATGATGGCTGATAACTAAATAGATCAAAATTATTATCTCTATCTGAAAGATTAGAGGACCAAGACTAATGAGGAGATTGGCATTTCACTAAAAGATACACAGCAATCATGAATAGTCACAGAATTAGGACTCAAATGTAGAAATCTGTATTTTTTCCAAAATACCCTGCTAATTCTTATATCATTTTATCTTCATTATTATTGTAAATTCTGAGTTTCTTAATACCATTAGTGTTAACTGCATTTATTTTTCATGTTCAGAAATAATTTATTCATAATATTTTCTATATTCATTAACTTAAAGCCCCATTTTTCCTTTTTTATTGGCACATTATAATAATACCAAACAGCTGGATTTGTTATAATATATTTGTATGTGCACACAATAAAATAGTATAATTTGATCCATTTCCTTCCCCAGTACCTCTCCTTTCCCTGCCCTCCCTCTCCTGATGCCCTTCCTCTATTATCTTTGTTTCCCTTCTTTTTTAAAAAAAAAATTGTTCTAATTAGTTATAGATGATAGTAGAATGCATTTTGACACATTGTATATAAATGGAGCACACTTCTCATACTTCTGGCTGTACATGTTTCAGAGTCACACCAGTAGTGTAATCATACATATATATAGAAAGAGTAATGATGTCTGTCTCATTCTACCATCCTTCTCATCCCCAGAGCCCCACCCCTCCCCTCACTACTCTCTGCACAATCCACAGTTCCTTCATTCTCTGGATCAGCATCCACTTCTCAGAGAACACATTCATCCCTTGGGTTTTGGGTTCTGGCTTCTTTCACTTAGCACGATATTCTCTAGTTCCATCCATTTACCTGCAAAGCCATAATTTCTTTTTTCTTTAAGGCTGAATAATATTCCATTGTGTACATGTATGACATTTTTTAATACATTCATTTGCTGAAGGGAATTTATGCTGGTTCCATAGTTTAGCTATTGTGAACTGAGCTGCTATAAACATTGATATGGTTGTGTCACTGTAATATGCTGATTTTAAGTCCCTTGAGTATAAAACGAGGAGTGAGATAGCTGGGTCCAATGGTGGTTCCATTCCAAGTTTTTTGAGAAACTGCCCAATCTTTCAAATATTTTGGTTTCTTCAATAAGGAAAGTCTGTCAAACCCCTAAACACATGGCAAATGATAAGGTTCAGAAGACATTACCCCCCAAATATAGTACTTTGGCATATTAAATATCAAAACCAAAAGAATTTAAGAAGTGACATGTTCAGGGAGTTTTCTCTGAACCTCCCTGGAAAGAAGGAAATCCTGTCATTTGTAACAACATGGATGAACCTGGAGAATATCATGTTAAGTGGAATAAGCCAGTCACAGAAAGACATACACGGAACAATGTCTCTCTGCCTCTCTTCCTCTGCCTTTCTCTTCTGAAGCAGGTCATAAAACAGATTCTCTGACTTTTCCCTGAAGCAGGTCATATGACTCATGTGGGAAGGACCCTCTTTGTACCCAGAAGAAAGAATCTCCTGTCTTTGCAGATGAAGAGTCAGAGGAGTCGCAGCAAACAGGCCTTGCCCTGTTCCTCCCGTTCATTACCATTAGATCACCCTCCTTACCCTATCTTTCTCCACAATGTCCAGTCTTCCTCAAACCTAGAAGGAAATACAGATGTTTAACTGTTCCTTATGAGGGCTCCTATGTCATATAAAACCTATATTAAAGAAGTTTGTTTATTTTTAATCTGTCTTTTGCTATGGGGGCCTCAACCTTGAAACTACAAAAAAAAAAAAAGATATTTTCCTCCCCTCCACAAACATTTTCTAGAAGTAATGAGATGAATAAGTATTATTGAGAAGTACAGTGAGGGGTTGTGAGTGGCCTACCAGTTCACACTGACTTGCCTTCTTTCATTTAGAAAAAAATTGATATATAAGACAAAGAAAGGCATACTATATGTTCTTCCTTCTCAGTGAGTTTGTTTTTTAATCAACAAAATTGTACATATTTATTCTGTTAAACATGATGTTTTAAAATATCATTTTTAATTTCTATATGACAGCAGAATGCATTACGATTCTTATTACACATATAGAGCACAAGTTTTCATATCTCTGGTTGTATACAAAGTATAATTACACCAATTCGTGTTTTCACACATGTGCTTTGGATAATAATTATCATCATATTCCACCATCATTTCTAACCCCATGCCCCCCCCTTCCCCTCCAACCCTCTGCCCTATATGTTTGTCTATTCCTCCCGTGCTCCTCTCCCTACCCCACTATGAACCAGTAAAATATTATGTTTAACATGATGGTATGGCTCAGTAGGGTTAACACGATTTACTTTATATACTATCTTTCTTGTGGTGAAAGCACTTAAAATCTACTCTCATAGCAATTTTCAAAATATAGTATTCTATTGTCAACTGTAGGCGCTATGTTCTATAACAGATATCTTGAACTTACTTTTTCTATCTAACTCAGAATGTGTGTCTTTTATCTAAGATCTCCCCAAACCTCCATTCTGCCAGTTTCTAGTAACTAGCATTCTACTATCTGTTTCTGAGTTCAAATTTTTAGAGTCTACTTATCAGTGAGATCAGCCAGTGTTTATCTTTCTGTGACTGGCTTATTTCACTCAACTTGAGTTCTCCCAGTTTCATCCATGTTGTTGTAAATGACAGGATTTTATTCTTTTTAAAAGGCTGAATAATATTCCATTGTATATATTTATTATATATTTGTGTGCATCTCATGTTCTTTATCCATTAATCCACTGGTGAACGCCATCTTAGTCCATTTTGTGCTATTACAACAGAACGTGAGACTGGGTAGTTTATAATGGACAGAAATTTATTGATAGTACTGGAAGTCCAAGATCAAAAGACTAGAACCTGCTGATGATCTTCTTACTGTGTCATCTGTGATGGAAGGCAGTAGGGCAAGAGATGGAGAGAGAGTGAGTGAGCAAAGTGGGACCAATCTCTCCCTTGAATAACATCTACTGCCATGATTAAGGCAGTAATCCATTCACTTTGCCCTCAAGGCCTAATCACCACCTATTAAGCCCACCTCCTGACATTGTGAGAATGGGGATCAGATTTCAAACACATACTATTCGGAGGACACAATGAAACCATAGCAGACACTAAAGTTGATGCCATATTTTGGCTACTGTGAACAGGCTGCGATGAACACGGAGTGCAGATGTCTGTTTGACATACTTTTCATTTCCTTTGGATATATACCCAGTAGTGAAATTCTGGCTCATACGGCAGTTCTATTTTTAATTTCTTGAGGAATCTCCACACTGATTTCCATAATAGTTGTATTAGTTTTCATTCTCACCAACAGTGTGCAAGGGTTCCCTTTTCTCCACATCTGCTCCAACATTTGTTATCCTTTGTCTTTTTAATTTGCATTTCCCTGGTGATCAGTGATGTTGAGCATCATTTCATAGACCTATTGTCAATTTGTATGCTTTCTTTTGAAAACTGTCTATTGGAGTCTTTTGCCTATTTTATATTTGGATTATTTGTTTCTTTTTTTTCCTTTCCTTTTCAATTTTTTTTTTTGAGGTACTGGGGATTAAACCTGTGGGTGCTCTACCACTGAACTATATCCCCAGCTCTTTTTGATATTATTTTGAGACAGGGTCTTTCTAAGTTGCCCTAGTGGCTTTGACCTTGCAATGCTCCTGCCTCACTCTCATGAGTTGCTGGGATTGCAGGTATGGACCTCTGCATTCAGCTAGATTATTTGCATTCTTGCTACTGAGTTTTTAGGCTTACTTAGTTTCTGAGCCAGATCTGAGCCATTCTGTTAAGTGGCTGCAAGAGAATAAATTAGTTCATTCGTTTTATATAACATCCTTTGTGTGCTCTCACTTCCTATTCCCTACCTCCAGATCATAGGAAACCACAAGTGTCAAACTCTAGCTTTCTTGTTGCAGAGCAGCCTCTATCAATGCCATGCACTGGAGAAAGACTGAGGGAGAAATGGTGAGAAGTCAGGCTATTTCTATCAACTTTTGTCTGTGCTCAGTGTGAGTGCATCCCTTCTATGATTCTGGTTCTTTTTGGCCTGCCCCTCCTGTGCTGTTGTATTTCCCACCTGGAAACTCCCCATCATGAGTCTAATTCCAGCTGGATGTCCCCAGCTTCTGGGCTGTGGCCAGTCTGTTCCAAAATTTGCAAGCTTCACTGCAAAGGCACAAAATGAAGCCTAGATATCTAATCCAATATTTAAAAGTTATAAATTAAATACAGACATAAATGTATTTTCCATTTTCTTTTCTGTTTTAACAAATATACATCTTCATAATGACATTTAGAAAATCACTTGCTTGGGAATCCACAGAATAAATATCTGCTTTATCTTACTCCTTTGATAAGTGGGGTAAACTGGAGGGCTCTTATGTCCCATATCTAAGGCTCAGATACTTGTCCAACTATCCATCCTTTCAGAATTTCACAGTCTGTGGAACTGTAAAAATACTAAGAATAGAGAAACTAAAACATTGTTCCTTACCCCAGCTAGTCCAAGCTAATCTTCCAATTTGGCACCAGTCTGCATCTATTTGGGGAGAAAAGGAAAAGTATCTGTGTGTAGGAGCACAGTCCAGAAAGGAGATAAAGACATGAGATATGAGTGTTTATACCCTCCTGTCCCAAAAGTTCTTCTGAAGGAAAGAACATGACTGGGAATGAACTCAGTGGGGTCTTCTAGAGTATGGATTCCATATCAGAGTTCCACCTTGCCCAGGTTTAAGAGCAAACTCAGGGTTGAGAACTCCTAAGGATACTGGTGGAGGCATCTTCTAACTATTGCTAATCTCTTGGTTACATCACTATATTATCCCATTTATGTCCTCAGCTCCTCTCTCACCTGTTCAACCAATCCCCTGTATTAAATTCTTCCTCCCTGAAATACCAAGAGACATTTCTATTTTCCTACTCTACCCTGATTGATGTGACTTGTTTAAACCCTCTTAAAATGCATTAGATTGTAGTGATATTTTCTGTGCATTGTTGGTTGAATCCATCTAAACTAAAGAGAATAAGCTCCCTTACAAAGATAGATTCAGTGGAATAAAATGTTTTCTGACAATCTAAATCTTTTTTCTAACACATGCACATTTCATAAGTCATTTTTCAAAAGGCTTCATATATTTAGCTGTACCTAAATTTGCATGTGGAGTTACAAGGTAAATAGGACAGATGGAGAAAAATAGAAGTGGAATATTTCAACATGCCAGGCAGAGGGACAAGAAAGTGATAGTGATTCAACTAAGTGCTGTGTCTTACTTAATATAGAGCCTTGGGTGGCAAGCTGCAGCCTTTGGGTTCCCTACAGCCTGCTCTGACACTTCCCACATTGCATCTTTCTCACGTGTCATTCTGCTAGGGCCGTGCCCTGCTAGCTCTTAAAATAAGACGTACACATATGGTTCTTACATAAGGAAGACAAAACCTGTGCAGTGGAGCTGGATTTATTCACATTTGGTCTCTTGATAATGCTTGAGAAGAGATACTGCCTGGATTATGTAACAATTCAATTCCTAGGTTGGTAAGTTTTTTCCTGGAAGGCTCAAGAATTTGACATACATTGGACATCTGATCTTCATTCCTTTCTGCTTTGAGATGATTTTGTGCTTTTTATGTTTTATTAGTGCATTATAGTTTTACACAATTTGGGGGTTCATTTTGACATATTCATAAATGCATATAACATAAATTGCTCCATTTTAATCCCTGGTACTAGCCCCATTTCTCTCCTCCTTCCTCTCTCACTGATTTTCTTCCTCTACTCTATTTGTCTTACTTCTGTCAATTAATTTTTTCATTAGTTCATTATAGTTAATCAAAAAGTAGAATTTATTGTTATATAAATAGTCATACATGTACATACCATAATTTGGTTAATTTCATTTTCTCTGTTCCTCTCTTTTCTCATCCCTGCTCCCTCTCCCTCTATCCCTTTTCTCTACTTCACTGTTTTTTTTTTAATACCAATTTCAGTGATACAACTTACATTCTGTATATTTATATTCTATATCACCTTGCCTAATACATCACTGATAACACTAATGCTGAAAAAAATCAAGGAAGTATCCAGTGATATTCTGTCTTTCCTGTCTCTTTGCCTTTGTGTGAAACCCTCTCACTGCAGCAAGCCTGCTCTGACCGACCTAGCAGACACTGCCAAGATTATGCAATGGAGGGAAAGGGAAAGTAATCAACTTTACTGCCTGATGTTACTAAAAACTGCAGCCAATTTCCAATTATCCATGTCAGTAGATGCAGGGATCATTGAAATCCAGATCTAATCTATAAATAAAAAGTCAACAAGAAAAAAAAAAAAGCAATGGAACTTCATTTGATCAACAGTTGCAGTGTTTTCCTGCATTTTTTAGTTGGAATTTATAAGATAGTCATCCCATGGCCTTCCAGTTGAAAAAG
Organism: Urocitellus parryii; assembly: GCF_045843805.1. Classification (NCBI taxonomy): domain Eukaryota; kingdom Metazoa; phylum Chordata; class Mammalia; order Rodentia; family Sciuridae; genus Urocitellus; species Urocitellus parryii. Next base: position 87,372,419 of record NC_135538.1, on the reverse strand, counting down.
AAGTTAAATCTTAGGGCCAGAACTATGTTTTTACATTTTTTTTATTGGTTGTTCACAACATTACAAAGCTCTTGACATATCATATTTCATACATTAGATTGAAGTGGGTTATGAACTCCCAATTTTACCCCAAATGCAGATTGCAGAATCACGTCAGTTACACATCCACAATTTTACATAATGCCCAATTAGTAATTGTTGTATTCTGCTACCTTTCCTATCCCCTACTATCCCCCCTCCCCTCCCCTCCCATCTTCTCTCTCTCTACCCCATCTACTGTAATTCATTTCTCTCCTTGTTTATTTTCCCATTCCCCTCACAACCTCTTATATGTAATTTTGTATAGCAATGAAGGTCTCCCTTCATTTCCATGTAATTTCCCTTTTCTCTCCCTTTCCCTCCCATCTCATGTCTCTGTTTAATGTTAATCTTTTCTTCCTGCTCTTCCTCCCTGCTCTGTTCATAGTTGCTCTCCTTATATCAAAGAAGACATTTGGTATTTGTTTTTTAGGGATTGGCTAGCTTCACTAAGCATAATCTGCTCTAGTGCCATCCATTTCCCTGCAAATTCTATGATTTTGTCATTTTTTATTGCTGCATAGTACTCCATTGTGTATAGATGCCACATTTTTTTTATCCATTCATCTATTGAAGGGCATTTGGGTTGGTTCCACAGTCTAGCTATTGTGAATTGTGCTGCTATGAACATCGATGTGGCAGCATCCCTGTAGCATGCTCTTTAAGGTCTTCAGGGAATATTCCAAGAAGGGCAATAGCAGGGTCAAATGGTGGTTCCATTCCCAGCTTTCCCAGGAATCTCCAAACTGCTTTCCAAATTGGCCGCACCAATTTGCAGTCCCACCAGCAATGTACAAGAGTACTTAGGGCCAGAACTATGGCTGGTAGAGTGGATTGAGGGACTTGGCCTTCAATTTTAGATAAAAGGACATCTTGCTGCCCCCAAATTTCCATATTGAACTTCCTCTCCTGGACATGAAGAGTAGGTGGAGAACATGAAGCTTCTCATCAGAGAGCCAACTGCCTGGGGAATCAAGTGGGGAGCAGATAGGCTGCTCCAAAGGCTTTGCCAAAGCTCAGACTACTGGAGAACAATGAGTAACACCTGAAAACCTAATAGAGGGAGGAAAGAGGGACAGTGACTGCAGATGCCACTCCTAGTATTCCTGTATCCTGAGAACAACACAACCTCCTTCAAACACCAGGCAGGGGATGCAGTTCCCCCAACACTCATTCCTGAGCAACATGTAATGGGTTTGATTTTTACTTTGCTCAGTAGTTTTACCATTCTTAATGGGGACAGAAAAGGAAAGTCAATAACCTGCAAAATATATAAAAAACCAAATGCAATAAAAGAGTCGCTAACCTTTATTGTCTCCAATTGTTTGGTTTCCACATGTTGATACAGCTCCAATTTTTACATGTGGGGCCAGACTAGCATATTTCAATGAATTGGGAAAACTTGTTGACAGCTTGGAGTGGGGATATCTGAGGATATATATCCTATTTGATGGACTAGTAACATCACGTTTGCATACATAGAATGGTTCATTATGCCTTTTAGCTGGTCTATGTGGTAATATCATCCTCATTGCTTCTGTCGGATTTAAGCCAAACAATAAGCTGTGCCATGTCAGTGACTCCCATCAAACATGGAACCTTTTGTCATAACATTCATATTAGCTAAGTTGATGAATATCCAAAGTGAGATAGGATTATTATTGTTAATAGCTGCAGTGAGTACAGCAGACAGAATTGCAGTGCAAATTTCAAGGGATGAAGCAGACTCAGGAAGGTTAATCATGGTGGATAATGAGCATAGATGGTTATTTCCTGGCCATGCTGCATTCCAAACGAGATTTGGCGGTGTTTCCATTCCATCATTTTTACTGACTTATTTTATCTTTGCATATTCATCCCACTTCTCTCCATCTCCCAAATATACATTTTGGGACATGGCAGCATTTTTTCAAGTGTTAATATGAATCTATGCCTTCCTTAGAAATAATAAGAACCCTACACGTGTCTGAAGATCATGAGACAGAGCGTCTTTCAGCTCGCATCATGTTCCAGCACAGGAGGCGATGAAAACACATTATGTGAAAATTACTCCATGAAAAGTGAATATTCGTGTTCTCACTTGAGTTCTTTGGAAACAGATGGCCACTCTCTTAGTAATAAAAATAATTCTCTTTAGTTACAAAGCTTTTATTTTAAAATATAGTCACTTGAATTGTGTCGCATTATCTTCTTACCACTCCTATAAGGGAGGTGGAGACCCAGACATGGGACTTACTGTGCTGGGGTACAGTGTCCCCAGCACATGAGTGCAAACCTGACCTCTGAACCTGTTGCCACCTTCAGAGCATTTTGTGGCTCCAGAGATCTCATACCAGGATCAAGATCATAGACACTGTTCTTCTATATGGCAACTTGCTGCTGCTTTAGAAAAAGATGCTGAAGTGAATGTCAACAGGGTAAAAATCAAAATTCGCTTATGTTATAGGCTTATGTTATTTCTCATCACATTTGTCCAGACTCCTATCTTTCTCAGACTTTGACTCAGGGACAGTTGCAACTGATTGATGTACAGCTGCATCATCAAGGGGAAACGCAGAGCTTGGTCAACAACAGTTGGTTGTTGCTTTGGGTTTTGCCATTGCGCTGATAGTGGAGGTCATGGTTGCTTTAAACGGAGGTAGATTATTAATGTGTGAAGTCAAGAGAGTCAATATATATCAGCCCAATAATTGCTAAGGAGATTCCACTCTGCAAATGACTCCCTGCTTTCCATTTATTCCATACCACAACCCACTTAGAAAAGCTTAAAGAAATTTCCACCTAAAGAAAACATATTTTGAGGAAGCTTTTTGGTGTAAAATTACAAAAAAAAAATGTATTATCTACATTTCCTATCATCAACAGATGAGGGAGGCAAAGATAATAAGCTCTGAACCTTTCTCCCTCAGCAATCAGATTCCTAAGCTAGAGGGCCAACATCCAGGGATGTTGGTTTCCAGAGGAGAACAAATCATTTCCAAAAGGTAGTTACAATCAAGATGAACTCAGAAAGAACAGCCTAGGTTGGTAATTAGGCATTCTTTGAAATGGAAGAAGTAGCCAAGCAAATTAATACTTTAAAGACTTACTGAACTCAAAATAGAATATTGTTTGTTTTTGATGCATGTTTTCAAATAAGACATAAACATTCAAACTAGATTTCCCTCATGTATCATTCCTGCCATCTGTTTTTTCCCAACTAGCATTACAATACAAAGAACTAAAGAATTGCATAAGATCATATAAGTAGCCAGGCAGTGGTTCTAGATTCCTTCCCCTTTTAAAAGAAAAATTGCACTGGCATTATTTTTTCAAATAACAGGCATTATTTGAAAATAGCACATAAAACAAACCTTTAATCTACAGTCTGCAGTCTCTGTCATATACAGAATAGTATGTTACCTTTTGTCATCTATGGATTCACTCTGTTGAGAACCATGTGGTAGGCACAGTCACATTGAGAAATGACTTGGAAATAGAGCTCCTCCAAAAAGCTTACATGAAGGATCAGATGACTGTAGATGTGTGGATTTCTCAAAAGACTAAACATGGATTGACCATATGACCCAGCTATACAACTCCTCAATATTTTTCCTAAAGAATTAAAGTCATTGTACTATAGGGATCCATGCATACCCAAGTTCATAACAGCACAATTCACAATAGCTGAACTATGGAACCAGGTTAGGTGTCCATCGGTGGATGAATGGATAAAGAAATGTAGCATGTATACACAATGGAGTCTCATTCAGCCTTGAAGAAAAATTGAAAATGAAATTACGTCATTTGCAGGACATTGGATGGGAGTAGCGAAATAAGCCAAACTCAGAAAGTCAGGGGTCATACATTTTCTCTCGCTCATATGTGGAAACTGGAAAGGAAAAAGGAAAAGAAAAGTGGGGAGGGGGTGGGATTTCATGAAAGTCAAAGGGAGATCATTAGAGGAAAGAGACCAGCAAGTGGGAGGTGGGGAAGTACAGGGGAGGGAGCGCTAGGGAGTAATACTGGCCAAATTATATTGTTATATTGTATGCATGTACAAATATGTAATAACAAATCTGATCATTATGTACAACTATAATGCACCAATAAAAATGTGGAGGAAGAAAAAGGTTATATAAAGGGAGATAAGCCAGGCACATCAGTAACACTAAATATTGCAATGTGAGAATAGAAAGTACTCATTGAGCCAGCAATGTACCTGCTCATTTACTCATTCACACAGCAGAATTTTATTTCTGAACACACCTCAGATTTAAAGCCTGATTCTGGGATTACAACAGTGAACAGCAATAGCAATATTTTTAAAGGAAAGATTTGGCTTTGTTACTTACATCCTAATGTGTGTATGGTGGGGAGTGGAGGTTGGCGTGGACAGATGACTACCAAGCTGTGCTAATACAGTGTGAAATGTGCTAATGATGCTCCTGGGAAAGGTCCCAGTGGAACATTGGAGGACATATTGCAGAATGTGGAGATTAAGCAAGATTTTCTGGAGTATTTCATCACATGTTTTTCTACTTACCTTAGACTACAGCTTCTTATTTAGTACTATCACCTGGAACTGCAAATCACTATACCTCCTGATTTACATGCCTGCTGCTTTTCACCTTCTCTCTTTTAAGCTCAGGCCATAGTAGTAGCTACATTTGCAAAAGTAACGATGTTTTTTTTTTTTTTTTTTTTTTTTTAACCTTCAACAATTTTCTTGCTTTCTCAATTACGCTCACTTCCTGGTTTCAACCTAGAGTATCAAGTACAGCTTCATGACCTTCTCAGTGACTGCTCCTTTGTTTTTCATTGACTGTTATATTTGAGTCTAAATATCTTTCCACATATCAGTGTTTTCTATAAAGTCATAATATTAAAGAATGAGTCCCATTTCAACTGCCTGAAAAGTGAATCGTAGTTAAATGTCATATGGGTTTCAGAATGACATGTATGCCAAGAGCTACATTTTAAAGAATGGTAACAGGTGTTTTCATCCTGAGAAATCCACAGTAAGTATAAGTTCAAGCTCTATGTAATTTGAATACCGACCCATTTTGAGTTTCTGTAACACCTTATGTGAAATAACAGTCAAGCAGAGGTTGTGTTGTAAGTATATCTCCTAGCTCTTTTTTACTTTTCTCTGGTTCTTTTGGAATTTCTTTGCTTGAGCAAGGTTTATCTTGATTTCTTCTCTCTCTCTCTCTCTCTCTCTCTCTCTCTCTCTCTCTCTCTCTCATATATCCTCTTCTTTGCATTTTTTCTGTTTTATTATCTTACACAGAGGAGGATCTTCTCATAAATTCTCCCTGGTCCTAGATTTCCAATCTGTAGTAAAGAGACCATTCTGGTCACTGTCTAGTTGTTTCAATTTATTGCAATAGCCCAGGCCGACCATGCATCCCAAAGAGTTAGTAGAAGTGGTCAAAGGTGTGGCCGGTATAGATATTGCTTCTTCTTAGCCATAGACTCCCCAATCTCAAACTTAAGTGGAGGAGATGTGCCGCAGTCTGGCTGAGCACAAAATAACCGAGCCACCAAAAAAACCTTGTATATTCAGACAGCAACTCTTTATTCCTGAACTCTCACCGACACTCTACACACACTACTTGGGAATACACTCCCTCAACGGGAACTCCAAGGGAGCAGGCGCTGAGCCAGCAAGATACGCCCTAATCCCAGCAGGATCCACCCTAAACCCTGAGCCACCCTAATCCCTGAGCAGGGTCACATTTCAACCCAAAATGCCATGCGTCATTCCTACTTGGCTATAGCTTTCAGCAGAGATGTTTGATACCAAGTTATGAATTAAATATGAAAGAGTAGCATATAACACATGGAATAATAGGAAACCCAGGAACCTTGACATGAATGTGCTAGAATGTCAGGGAGGAACAAGGTGAGAATTTTGTTCATCATGAAGTTGTAAATGTCTAGGCTCTGTGCCAGTCTAATAATTTTTGATAATAGTCCATTCCTAATGGGTACATCCATTAAAACCATTTGGTGAAAAGGAATGCAAAAGAGACCTGGAATAAAATGAAAAGGCATGATTGTGAATCCTGGCTTTGCCCCTGTGGTGTAACTTTGGGAAAGTCTCACTGAGCATGTGCTATTCATCCATAAAGCCAAAATAATACTAATCATATCTACTTTTTTATTGAACAATGGGATCAACTGAGTTATTAAGTAGTAAACTACTATATAAAACCCACCACACCTTACATATTAATCATTAATTACTAAGTAAAGGGGGATTTTGTGCAATTGAGGAAGATATGGTTTAGATTTTTAAATGAAATATAAATATTTGGATTAATTTCAGAGCTGGCAAATGAATATAATTTATTCCAGTTGGTTCACAGATTGTATTTACTAAAGTATCATATATAATATTTTATCAATTAACATAAAGTATGTCTGTTTTGTAGGTACTGATACCAAATGTATCATTTAGGGTTAATTTTGATTCTGAGTTATAGGAAAAAAATCAAAGCAGGAATGAGACATAAAAAAACATAAATTTGTTCTATTTTCACATAAAGTGTAGGTACCTCCATGATCATTAAGGATGCATTGCTTTCTTTTTTTTCATACTAAACTTGTAATTTACACTCCAAAGTCCAATATGCCTGTTCCAGCTCCAGCCATCATATAAACATTCCAGCTGTCAATAAAGATGAAAATGGATGAGTTCAGTTGGTAGAATAGTTGCCTCCCATGCACAAGGTCCTGGGTTTAATCTCCAGCACCACCCACACACACACACACACACAAAAAAAAAAAAAAAAAGTGGAAAGAGAAGGATACTCTCCCAAATTTCACATACTATTCTTGTTACTTTACATTGAAAAGAATCTATTCATATGACCTTCACTAAAACAAAAGATGGGAAATATAGTTTTTATTACAGGACCCAAGTGCTCTCAAATTCTGTTATGGGAAAAAGGAAAGAACAAATAATGGGAGAAACTAATTACTCCACAAAAATAAATGAAGACCTCTTCTAACTTCATCCTGTGAGCAACAACATTTATATTCAGACCATATCCTCTTTGAAATTATTAATAACAGAATTATTTTCTTTTCATACAACGAAATTTCCAAGATAAAACCTATAGTGCTAGGTATTCCATTGCACATAAAAAAGGCAAACAAATTCCTTACATCTTAGAAGCTATAACATATGAAATATCGATAAAGATATGAATTTCCAAGAGATGATGTGACAATACAAGGGAAAGTAATTTTGAATTCATAGAAAGAAAAAAATAGGTGTTGCATTATTCTGAGATGTGATCATTAGTTGCTGTAGTGATGCATTAAGTGGCAACCTGGAAACCTGGAAGAATGCATGTTCCTCTCAAAGTGCTTCATTTAATACAAGGAAATATTTCACGCATTTAGAGACTATAATTGAGATCTAAATGTGAATCGTAATCTGATTCCTCTTAGAAATTCACACCTTGTATATTCAAGCTGAACTGAATAAGCTAGATAAATAAGTACTCTGACAAAGGCAGATACTATTTATTATAAAATGATCTTGATTTGAAAGGATTTGCTTATTGGTACAGTGTTTGGTTGGTCTGAATTGAGCAGACTCTACAGCCAGGCAGCTTTGATTGGAAGCCTGGCTTTGAGGCACAATGGTCACAGTAGGAGGACAGGTGGCTGAATGCAATTGCATGCTCTTTTTTCTCTTTCCTGATCCAATACCAACAGACTATGGCCACACCTCTCAGAAGGCAGCAATGTGTAGAAAAGAATAGCAGGAGATAGGGTGGGAGGTTGGGTGAGAGGAACAGTTTTCACCCACTTAAAACCAAGAATGAAATTATAGCTCTCCAGAGAAGACCAGGAGCACATTTCTCCTCCTTCTCCACCCCTCTCCACCCTCTGCCCCTCAACCTGGGCTCAGATCTCTCTTTCTTTCTCTACACTACTTTTATACTTGTGAGTAAAAATGGAGGGAGTTTCTCAGCTTATCCACATTGCTTTCAACTGTATAATTTAAAGTCAGGATATAAGAATAAAAGACTATATTTAAAATATTTTGTAAGATCTATTTTTGACTTAGTGATCTTTTGGATTTTGCTTCTCTTGTCTTGTTGACACTTTCTCCTGTTCTGGTTTCAAATAAAAATTTGTAACATGATAAGAGGAAATGGTATAATGCATAAAATGTCACACTGAAACCAAAAGAGCTTAATAATACAGCTTTGGTTCAAATCGGAAACATTGTGATCCAGCCATTACCATTTCTAAACAAAGTTAGAGGTAATTATGGAGGATCCTGCTGTTCTTTCATGTTCTGAAAATAAAGTAAAATGATATTTGATTCTCTTTCTCTTTTCAGTCAACATTTGCTAGTCCCCTTTAGACTTCAGATTTAGAAGTGAGTTGCTATAATAAAATTTTGCTATATTCTATATTGATAAAAGAAGTTAATGTTAAGAATCTATACAATAAACAATAAAACCCAAGCAATGTAGATTTAGAATTGGAAGTGTCCTTACCCTCTTAACCTTGTTCTTTCCAGTAAATCATTCTAAACATACCCACACAGCATGATTATTTGCAAATGTTTTATACTTAATATGATTTTCCTATTCTGGTATTATTATATAAAACATTTATAATTTGCCTAACTCAGTATTTTCTTACTGTGAATGCTCAATAAATATTTTGACCTTAAATTCCTCAATGACAAGACTTGTTAGGATATATTGAGGAAAAAAGACCTAAGGTTTTTTATGGATGAGCTATTTTTTTCTGAATAAGTGAATGTCTCCTCAAAAGGTGTTTATAGTCATTACTTATAAAAGTAATGGCACTAGAAATAGTTTGTTTTGCCATCTTATTTTGGTCCAACCTTGACTATAGTACCCTGACCAGAGTCATTTTCCCCACATGCTGGGAAACTGAGAACCTAGCCTAGTAGGGGTTCCAAACTTTCAAAGGTAATTGTTTACTAAAAAGATAACGATCAGCTTGGGACACTTTTGTCTTGCTTTAGAGTAAGGGATTTGCTGCAATGTGATGTCAACATTTCCCAACCAACAGATTAAAATTTTGTTTCTGGCAGTTTTCTCTCTTCTCATGGTATGGTAGCAAAAAAAAAAATGTGTCATAAGTCAAAGTGAGAGAGATGTTGGACTGTGCTCTGGGAAAGTCCACTGAAAGGGGAAGTGAGAGAAAATCCCAAGCAGGAAAACAGCAGAACCAGTGTTTGTCTACCTTTGCAGATGACTGGAATCTATGGTTTCAGAATTGGAAGTGACTCTAGCTGTATGTCTTTTGTTTTTCTAGTGGTAATAAGTTGATCAAAATATACAATCACTCAGCTCAACAGAAACATCAAAGTTTTCTGGCAATTTCATGTTATCTGGCTCTCTGGTTCTTAAAGAGAATTTTCAATCTGTTCACATGTACTCAAACCTCTAATCTTTTTCCTACTTCTTTAGCTTTAACATCTGACCCAACTCCTACTCCAAAAATATTTGAAGCTATCACAGATTGAGATTATCTTGCCTTCTCACCAGGAAGTATGCTATTTTTTTCTACATCCATCCATACCCAGTCTTTCTTCTTATTAACTGTCTCAAATCAAGAGGGAACTCTCCTTTAACCAAAGGACAGTGCTTCTCATGTGCTTCGGATTTATTTCCATCAGACTTCTGCACAACTTGATTCAGTCAGTTCTGTCTCCTGATTTATCAGCTTCTTTATCTGTTTGATTCTTTACATTTAAACGTGCTTTAGTATTTTATTGTAAAAATAAAAACTATACACACATTCCCTTCTAATAATTATAAAAATACTGATAACAGCTCATACTTTTTAAGCATTTAGTATGTGCCAGATATATTTTAAGATCTTTCTTTCAATAGGAGGGAACAGAAACATATCACTAAGGCTTGCCTAGCTCTGGAATTTCCACTTCATTCCTGATTATGGCGGTGGATTCATCAGACAGGTGGTCTCTGTGTAAGAATCTGATTTTTTCACTAGTAGTTTCAGAGAGAGTGAATGATGCCTCATCTAGAGTCATGGAAATGTGAGGTCCATGAAATCCCTATCACTGTTAGATATAATCAATTAGGAGTTGGCAATTGATTGGGTGTGGGAGAATTACAAAGATAGTATTATGTTTTGGTTGGCTATGGTAATGTTACTTGCATAGTAGCAATCACAGATAGAGGAACTGGTTGAAGGGAAAGGTGAAAATTCAGATAGGGATAGGAAAGTTGGGGGAAAATGGAATTAAGCAATCTGGGGCCTGAAATTATTTATTTGAAGTAGAAGTCTTTTGAGTTCTCTAGAAATTCTCACATCCAAAGTTCCATAGCAAGACCAATATTGGCATTCAGAATAATTCAACTGTGTGGTTTACAACAGCAGGCATTTCCTCCCAGGGGTCTGGAGAGGCCAGAGTATGGGATCAGCTGATAGCCTGCCTTTTCCCTGCACATCACCAAAGGAAAGATGACCATGTTTTGGCTTTTTAAATGTATGATTTTCATCATTCTGAAGTTCTTTCTAATATTAATCATTTGATTATGTCTATCCATTCTAATAGATTCTACATAAAAAATACAATGCACAGCACTATATTTCAAATTTATTATTCTTTCTAGACCTTTAAAAATTGACCAAGTCCAGATAAGTTACTAAAATGTGTTGAGAAAATGCACAAGTAGTCATTATTGTTAATATTTTTGAGAATCCACCAACAGCTGAGAAGTTTGTTGTAATTTTTATAGTAAACCTACATAGTTAGAGGTGAAAGACTGAAGCGGGGAGAAGTTGGATACTTTGTGCACCATCAACCATTTGGCAGCTTCTGTTGCCAAGAGTCACCCCATGATGAAGCTGCTGATTCTGAGCCCTGGGTACACATTGGAATCACCAGGGGAGCTTTAGCAATTCCAGCACTTGGGCTGCACCCCACGCAGATTATATCAGAACCTGGGAATCAGGGAAAAGCACTAACAGATCCAGAATTTTAATAATTCCCCAGGTGATAGCAGTACACAGCCAAGGTTGAGCAATACTAGCTTGCCACTGAAACCTAGGATCTCTTCCTACCATGCTGCCTCTAAATAAAAAATTGATTTCATCCCACTTGGAAATTTTCTTATAACACCAATAGGACAATTGATCAAACATGACAAACAGAATAAATAAATGTCTTCTTGATAAAAAAGAATGATCTTCTTCTGCCTTCCAAGTCATCAAAGAAACATTTTCAAAGCCCAAAATCCCAGCTACAGTGCTTTGGTGGGTTTGCTTGTTGACAGCAACTTTATATTTATGTCACTATTCTTCCTGGTTTTCAGTGACCACATGCAGTGCTGGCAAGCAGGGAAAGTATATCTGAACATACCCGATATATAATGATTTCTTTTTACAGATAAGAATACAGTGTAAATCAATTCCTAGAGGTATCTCAAGATTTTATAACACATTTTGAAGCTTCTAAATTATTAGTAAAGCTATAGTTGAACTCTCGGCCTTATTTAGCAAGTGACTATTTTTATTTCATTTTGAGCAAAATTCTTATTTTCCTAAGCTTGAAGATAACAGAGTATAATGAAGCATCTGCTGTGTATGATGCACAAATGTTTAGATTCCCAAAGGACATATTGAAAAAAAATCAATTTTTCCTGTTATTCATGATAAACTTTACAAGGTCTTCAAATTATAAGCATGTCTTATGCATGCATATTTTTGACATCTGGGGAACAGATTTTTATCTCTATGACATCTATCTTCCATTTATTTTCTTGTTAATAACACCGCCTTATTTTAATGTGAAATCATAAAAACTAGCAAATAAAATTTGTTATTGTTTGAGATACTCAATTTAACAACTACTTTTATTAGTTCACTCAATTATTATGGATAATATATGATTTTATATTTGAAGTTTCTTCTATTTGTAGTCAGTCTTATAGTAGAGATTTGGATATGCAGAAAATAACCTCCTTCAAATTTTTTCAAAAAAGATGGCTTGGAGAGACCTTTCCTCCTCTTAGCTTTGTGTACTGGCTCTTTAAGCAAGCATCTTAACCTGTGCTTAATGGTTAGCAAGGAGTTTTCACAAGAATTAAAGCCTATTGCATCTCTTTTATGGATATTCCCCATCATATTCAAAAGGAAGAATTCAGGAGCTAAGTATTTGAGTGTATGAGAGATATTTGTCAACTGCCTGCAAATAATATTACTTTCAGTGTGTAATATGTCACAGCAGCTATTGGATAAGGGAAGGTGGTAAAATGACATTAACAAAAAGCTTCTGATTGGATTCTTCATGCCATGGTAGTTTTTACTTAGTTTTATGAAATAATGAATCTTGTGTTCACAATGTCCATTGTGTTTTGGTTCATTTTATTAGATTGGAAATATCCAGGCCACTTCAAAGCATTTGCACACATGTTAATGATGTCTATAGAATCAAAATATGCTTGGAAATGGTGCGTTCTATTTTAGTTGATAATGATTTGGACAATAAGGACTCATCATTTACATAATTTTTGTTTTTTATTGAAACATTTAATTACCATCTACATATAGTTTGTTTCAAAATAATTTGAAGTGACATAAAAGGAATGATAGAAGTATATAAAAAGTAATATTTGCAAAGTCAGAGTTCTTTAGAGCACAGGTAATGTGTTATAAAGGAAATAGTACATGCTTATCCGTTTGCTACCTGTGAAACTGTAAATGGTTATTTAGCCTCTCTGAGTTTTATTGCCTCCTTTGTAAAATATTTCCATTGAAGCATTGCTGCAGTTAATGTTTAAGGCTGAGTAGGTAATTAAAAGTGAGTTTTCTCATCATCCTTTAAGAGATAGTCAAATATCTTTAAAATGTGCATATTTTACCAAACAAAATCTCAAATTTATATATTTGACTAAGCTACTAATGTGATCTTATTATTAACTATCATTAATTGAACACTTACTATGTGTGAAGTTATAGATTACCTTTGTCCAAAGCTTTTTTGTATCCATTATTTTATTTCATCCTTAATAACAAGTCATTTTGGTTCTTCTGTAAGAATAGCTATCTTCTGATTAATGTAAATATACGCTTACTAGAGTATTCTGTGAAGAACCACTTTTGAACTTATTATGTGATGAGCTAGGATTACTTCCCATAACATCATTTATAAACCAGAAGTTGCTGGTGTGTTCAAAATTATATTGCACATGTCTCATTCATGTTTTGTTTTATGTGAATAGCAAGATATGTCTTTCTTATTATTTGTGCTATATAAATCAATGTGTGAATCAAAATTATCTAAGTAATTCAAATAATAATTGCTTCACATGGAGAAATTATTTTAATTTGTCAAATATTGTTGAAATTTTGCTATAATTATAAATAATTATTCATTTCTCCACATATACTGCAATTATATAGATATTGGTATTCTTTGAGAATTTCCAGGTATTCTATTGAAGATTTTTATTTCAATATTCTTTCATTTTTTTCTAGCAGAAATGAACTTATCTACATTCTATATTCTGTGGAAGTTTTTTTTTCTTTAATATTATGTGTTTTTCACTTAAAACATCGTATCTCTTGGTTTTTGAAATTATTACAAAATAGCCATTTAAGATTCTTATTTTTTAATACACTAACACCTTTCATTTATTTGAATAAGCAACATAGTTAGATCTTGTCTCAAAATAAAAAATTAAAAGGGCTGAGAACGTGGCTCAGTGGTTAAGCACCCCTGGGTTCAATCCCCAGTAGGATTGCAGGAAAGGAAGAGGAAGGGAAGGAAGGGAGAAAGAAAAGAAAAGCCATTAAAGACCAAATCATCAAAATCTCATGATTTCTAAGAATGTCGGAGTCCAAAGTTTTTATGGCTAATGAAAAACACCAATCTGTTTGTTTTAGAAATTAGGGGGTCATGGGAGGGAAATTCAGGGGAGATGCTAGATGGCAGGAAGAAAAGACATGAGCTGCTAGAAAAGAAGTTGATGTTTAGTTTACCTTTTTGAGAAATGTGACCACAATTGGAGAAAGTACAAACCAGTTAAAAAGGAGGGTGATTGGTTTAAGGAGAGACTTCAACAACACATTTGTAGGCTAAGAGATTATGCATATAAGTTAATTAAACGAGGGACATTACAAATTGACCAAGTCAAAAGTAGTTACTACTTTTGGTGATAGAAGTCAGGAGAGTTGTTACCTTTGAGCACACAAAACAGATTGGGTTGCTGGTTATATTCTCTATTTTCATGTGAGTTATAATTACATGGAGGTATTCATTTAAAAAATATATCAAGATTTATTATAATATCTATTTCAAAATGCATATTTATTTGTAAAAAAAACTGTATTAAGGTTTACTGTATTTCATGATATATCAATTAATATTTTATCCTCCAAACAAGAGTAGTTAGTGTGTATCAAATTCTTCACATGCATGATGTCACTCAATCCTCACAGCAATTCTATGGGGCAAGTCTCTTAATGTCCTTGACTCACAGATGTAGAAAGAGAAGCATAGAGATTTTAAGTAACAACATGTAAATGAAGCAGTCAGTGTGTTACTCCAGTGTGACAGCAGGGCTCAGATCTCCTGGTCACTATTATACGGTCTCCTGTTAGAGAAAAGGCCTGCATTGGAAAGGAAGGATCAGGGATTGGGAGAAATTCCAAGATGGGAAGCATAGGGAATATAAGGATATTAAAACTATGGATAGTCTTTCCCTCATCAATGATATAGGAGGCAAGGCCATTTAAGAGGATATGGAGGGATGTTGAGATTTGGGAAAGGTGAAAAAAAGAAAGATTATGAGAACAGAATTATGAAATGAGAAAAACACATTGTGAAAAGGCAGCCTATGGAACTGTTCAAGCTGTGGGGTCAGATGCCCTGTTGTAACCCCTGCAACCCATTCATGAACCATGTGATACTGATCAAGCTACTTGATTTCTTCAAACCCTCATGCAAATGGGCGTGGTTATCATCTGACCACATTTCATTCTGTTTTATATTGTTAGGAATATCCTCTATCCTGTGTTCCAGGGTTTAATCCTCTCTCTGACTTAGAGTCTAGGGAGACCCCATTGAATATTTTTTATCAATTTAAGGATGATTGACATTAATATAGTTTTGATATTTTTAGACATATACATATTAGTATTTTTTCCATTATTTCATGTCTTTTGTGTTTTTCGATTAAATTTTATAATTTATTACACGAAACTCCTGCCCATTTTTGTTAACTGTAATTGAAAGTACTTTATACTGCTTGGTTTTATTATGCATAGGATCTTTGCTTTTATCAAATAGTTTGCCCCTAGCAATTTTGATTTATATTTTTAGTTTCTTTTCTTAGCTTCTGATCCCTAATATTTTCAAAAATGAAACCCTTCATAAGAGAATTCCCCAGTCCCATCTTAATTAGTACTTCCATTACCACCCCAACACCCTTCAATCACCTAGGCTATAACTTTTTTTCCATCCTAAGTCAGTTAAAATTAGTTAAACCTTCCCTCCGCATCTTCTGAATTTGGCCACACAGTGAATTCACTATCAATCACCTATTCTCTTTTTCCTTATGACTTGGTCACTTTAGTGTAGGTGGGAGGGAGCAAAGAGATTAATGTGGCATGCTTAATTATAAATTTCATATTGCATTTTCTAGATCATTGCTGATATTTAAGAAAATCAAGTTTTTAAATTGATTTTGTAGTTTAGGAGATAAAAGGTTTGCATTTTGATCTTGAATCTAGCCACCTTGTTAGTTTTTTTTTTTAATTTCTAATAGTTTAAAAATGTATTCTTTGGATTTTCTAATAAGAAGGTATATTATGACAATATTGTCTTTTCCTTTCCTATTGATCTTTCTTGTTTTCTTGTCTATTTTAGAATGTTAGACATAATGGTGAAGATCCTCTTTTTCATATTGGGATGGGAATTCTAATATTTCACCATTAAATATTACTTTCATTGTTTTGGAGAGAAAGTCTTTATTAAGTAGGAATATTCACTTCTACTCGTAATTTGCAAAGAACATTTCTTAATGAAAAGTTAAGTTTTGAATTTTATAAAATGTTTTCACATTTGTTGATGTGATCACATGTTTTTCTCTTCCTTAATCATTAATGTAATAAATTTTATAGAGGTCATTTTAAATGTTGAATCATAGTACATTAATGGAAACACTCTGATTTGATACTAATTTATTATCCTTTTACTGTGTTTCTGGGTTCCATTTTTTTAATTTGGCTCTTTCACATTTAGTTGATAAATGAAATTGGCTTATAAATTTTTTTGCTCATTTTGGCATCAATGTCATGGTAACATCCTTAAAAATGACTTGGATAGGTCTATTCTTTTTCTTTGTCTGGAAATGTTTTATAAAATGGGAATTTTATATGTTGATTTAGTTTGTCTACATTTTTTTTCTTCTGAATTTTTGTCCTTTTTAAAGAATTGCTTCTTTCTTTTTCATTCAGTTTTAACTAAGGTTATTAGTTTTATCACTGGGACAACTTTAATAATCTGTAGTTTTTTAGAAGAATGTCTATTTTATGTAACTTTTCAAGTTTGCATATAGATAGAATACATGCTAATCTTTTATCACAATGTTTACCTTTTTGCCCACCTTTAAAAATTTAAAAAAAAAATGCTATAACTTGGTACCCATTGATCAACTTATTTTCATTCCTCCCTATCTCTCCCCACTCTCCCAGCCTCTAGTAACCAGCTTTCTACTCTGTTTCTGTTAGATGAACTTTTTATTCATGTATTTATTTATTTTTGGCACTGTAAGTTAAAACCAGAAGGGTTTTTACCACTGAATCATATCACAGTCCTTTTCATTTTTATTTTGAGACAGTGTCTCACTAAGTTGCTTAAGGGCTCACTTAGTTGCTGAGGCTGACCTGGAATTTGTGATCCTCCTGCCTCAGCCTCCCAAGCCACTGGGATTACAGGCATGCTCCACCACACCTGGCTAGAAGAGATGAACTTCTTAGAATCCCGATATGAATGACATCATGAAGTATTGGTCTTTCTGTGCCTACTTTAACATAACATAATATCTCCGAGTTCCATCCATGTTATTATAAATGCTATGATTTCATCTCTTTATGAGCGAATATTATTATACTATGTAGATGTACCACATTTTCTTTATATATTAATTGGTTGCACATTTAGGTTGATTCCATTTCTTGGCAATTATGAATAGTGCTGCAGTGAACCAGGAGTGCAGCTGTCTCTTTGACAAACTTATTTCATTTCCTTTGGATCTATAGCCAAAAGTGGGATTGCTGGATCCTATGACATGTCTATTTTTAAGCTTTTGAGGAATTTTATTACTGTTTTAATAACTATTGAGCCATTACAGTGAAATAGCATAAATATGTTCTGGTGTTCTACTGCATGGTGGGGGTGACTATAGATATTGATAATGTCCTGTATGTTTCTAAAATGCTAAAAAGAAATTTTAAATAGTTCCACTGCAAAGGAATAATAAATGTTTGAGTAAAAAGCTATGTTTATTTTAATTTGAGCATTAAACAAAATATGTGTGTGTATGTGTATATATATAAACATATATATGTACATATATATAAACATCACATGGTGGCCCATAAGTATGTACAATTTTGATGTGTCAATTAAGAAAAGTAAAACAGAAAGAAATCACAGTTGCCAAGGCTTAACTACTTTATTGACGTTTTAGATTCAGTATGGGTTTTATAGATAAATTTTATGGTACTTTTACTTCTCCATTTTTTAAGTTTCTGATTTTGTCTTTTATAAATCCCTTCTTCTGATTTTTAAGCTAACCAAATGTCTTCATGTTCTCTTGTTTTCTATATATTCAAAGGTATAAAAATTCTGAATTCATATAAATTTCCCTGTTATTCAAAATTATAATTCATATTTTGTCATTTAAAAATCGTTAATAGTTTAAAAGCTTTTTCTACCCCAAGAGCTGAGAATTATAACTTTTATTTTTAATTTCATTGTATTATGAAAATATTCTATATGTTATAAACTTTCTTGGACTTATTTAATCACTTTCTGTTATAGGACTAGTTAGCTTCTGAAAATGCTCCGTTTGTATTTTGAAGAAATGTGCATACACTTATGTATGTTACAAAAAATATTAATCTCTTTTTCTGGTTGTGTTATCTTAATTGTTCATTTGTTATATTTGCCTCTGCTTTTCTGTGGCTAAGAGCTATATCTTAAGTCCCTGATTATAATTTTAGTTTGATAGTTCATTCTTCTAGTTTCCTCAGTTTTTGTTTCATTTTCTGTGAAAAATGGTTACTGATTTCATAGAGATGTGTTTCTCCTGAATCTTCTTCATGGTCTGCTCCTTTTATCACCATGAAAAGGCCCTCTTCATCTTTTTTAATGGGTTTTCCAGTATTAACATTGTAGCATTGCAATTTTTCATATTAACATTTGCTTAATTAATTTCTTTTCATTCCTTCATTCTGTCTTCCTGTGTCATTGGGATTGAGGGATGTCTCATAAGTACATTTCTGAAACTGGATTTTTAAATCCAATATGAAAGTCTTTTCAACCTTTTGCAGTGAATTTAAGCATCCCTTAATTTGTAATTTATGATGTACTTGGAATTATTTTTGCTCTTTTATTTTTTTGTATTCATGATTCTTCCTAGTTTGTTGTTCCTTTACCCACCTTTAACTGGAGGAATAGAAGACTGCTTTTAGTTCTATTTTTCCTCTGCTATTTTACAAATACATAATTTGTTTTTACTTGTTGTGTTTTCCTTAACATTGTTAGCATGTATGTTCAGACATATTTATTCTATCATCTGGAGTTAATCAATATCTCTAATATGCCTGAGTAAAAGGAAAATTAACATAATTTTGTCTTCCTCTGCATCTTGTAACTCTCACCTCTCACATCTTTGAACTCTCACTGATATTATTGTGAATTTAATATCCAGGTGCCTACATTTATAAAATTATATATGTATATATATTTAAATGAAGGTTTACTTAGTTGCACATATTTTATTTCTTTCTTTGCTATCTATTACATCTATCACATCTTTTATCTCATTTCCTCCTCCTGGAGTTCTTCTGAGTGGTTTATATTGTTCAGCAATTCTTGCAGAGAAAATCTTAAAAGAACTAAACTTCACAGTTCCTTTTGGTTCTAAAAATATCGTTATTTCTGCCTCTCACTTGAATAATAGTTTGGCTGGGTGTAGAATTCTAACTTCAAAGTTATTTTCCTTAGAATGTCGAGGCTATTATCCCTTTGCCTCATTGTATCCTGGGTGGCTTACAAGGAATCTGATGTCAATCTGATTCTTATTTCTTTGTAAGTAATCTTTCTTTTCGTTCTGACAGCTTTAAAGATATTTCTCTGTATTCTTGATGCTCACAAATTTCATCACAATATATTTAGGTACACTTGTGTATATGTGTGTTTCATCATCTATTCCAGAGCCAAGAGAAGTTTTAAAGTTCTGAGAAATTTTTCCATAATATTTCTTTAGATTCTGACCTTCCCTATATTTCTCTATTTCTTTCTTCTGGAAGTATTTAAAATATATTTTAGGACTTTGGTGTCATTCATATAATATAACTCTTTCCAACTTTCTGCATCTTCATCTCTATTCCCAACACCTCGTTTTGGACTTCAGTGTCCATCTTCAGTCTGTTCTCATCTGCTTTTGGTTTCTATCAGATTTCTCACAGTCTTTGGTTCAGCACCACTTATACTTCCTTTCTTGTCAGTTATTTTTTAAAGAATCTCTTCTATTATCTCTAAGGATCTGGGATAAAGGATGTAGACCAGCATGCTATGTATGAACAATGCTCAGTTTAACAACCTAAATAAGCTTTCGTCAAGTTTATAATATTTGTCAGTAACACTTATCAGCAGTAATACTGACGAGACCAGACTAGGGTTTAGCAAGACAGGAAAAGCAAAGAATTAATGACAGACTTGAGGTTCCATTGAGTTTCATGTTCAGAACTATGAGCTGTCAAGACCCTTCTAAGGTAAGATCCAGGAGTACACACACAGGAGCTGCAGAAGGAAAAACTGTAAGAGCCAATTTCATCATGGTGGGTTCATTCATGGTAATAATGAACAGGTGTCAAGACATGAACCTGTTTTAGAAAAGGAGGATGGAAGTTTTTAAGTGCAAAAGTTGGAAGTTTTTAAGTGCAAAAGCCCCAGTACTGAGGAACTTATGGAATGTTTAATCTTTGGGGGTTGCTGATGTGGAATTTAGGTTATATGGGGGAAAAGGACAAAGAATTCTGAGCCCAGAACACTGGAATGACAACTTCTGTGGAAGCAGATGTGACATTTGTGGAGAATTGCAGAAGTCATTGGAAAATTGCTAATTATAATAATTATTTGAAACATATTATTGACATTATTACAACTTAGCAAATATAGCTATCAGAAGAAAATCAATGTGTGTTTCCATCTGTCAAGTATTTGCTTTTATACTGTTTCTTCAAGTGATTATGAAGCAAAATGTAATCCCTTTTTCTGTTTCTCAGGAACATAGATTTTGCTGTCCTCTTCTGAGGTTAGTTTTGTGATTTTAGACCCCTCTAGTCCATATGTACAATCCTTTAAATTAAGACAGCTGATCTACAATTTAGAGCATATTCAAGACATCTGAAGAGTCATCTGGCCATACTACATTGCCACTGATTGCAGGCAGAAACAGGCCATACTTTAGTTACCATTCATTCTCTGTGGCTTATATTATTTCCAGAGAGACATGAATTTTTGAAATAAATGCCACTAGCCCCAAATTAAATCTACTCCAATTTCTATTAGGATTAAAGTGATGGACTTCCAAGTAATAAACACAATAGAAACAAAGAAGATTAAAAATCTCTGTATTCAGGTATTGAGTACTTAATCTTTTTTGATAAAATTTTAGTGCATTCAACACTTAGGGTCTACCATTCAACATTTTTACATTGTTTGATATAATCCTTTATTGATGGTGTTTAAATGGACAAGGAATGCATTGCTAGCACTTAAAATTGAGATAATACAAATTGGGGGAAGAAAATGAAATGTAAATTATAAAGCATAACTAGCCCTAGATATTGACTGGAAAAACTATTTTGAGTTTCAAATTGGGATCAGAGACTATAGATCAGAGTCAGAATAGTCAGCCTGTAGATTTTTAAACCTTAACTTGGGGGGAAAGTCCCAATGTCTCAAGTATAGAAGAAGTCATAATTGGTTAAACCTTCTACATTATACTTGAGACAGGAGCAAAGGAGTGGGGAAGAGCATATGGAAATCCATGGCTTTATCGTACTGATACTTGACATCTTTAGGAGCATAAACATAAGGACTAAGCAGATATAAGTACTGCCTGAAATAAGGTATCACATGCTGAAAATGGTACCACCTTTTAAAGTGCTATTTATCATAATAATGCTAATAGTATCATTGGTTGAGTATTTGCTGTATGCCTAGCACAGTGTAGATTATCTCTTATCACTGGAACAGCCTGGTGAGATAAGCATGAGAAAGTTCTTCATATGGGATTAAAAGAATTGGGAAGCTAAATTAATACCTGGTAAATTGCAAAAGAATAAGTAACTAAGATGAATAATGTTGGCCCCAAAATAAAAATTCTTATAAGGTTCTCCTTTAGCATTAGGTTGAATTGGAGGTAGGAGGATGAGGATCTTATTTGTATTTACTTGCTTGCAGTTTTTTATAATTTTTTTATTTTTATTTTTTATTTTTTTTTTTTAGTTTAGTTTCTTTGGTTGATTTCATTTTCTGGAAACAGCAAGACTGAGACTGACAAAGGAAGAAGTTAGTTCTGTTGCTTGTTCTTGTCTGTGACAACTGGCATTTCAACAAGATTTTACACAAGGAAATTGTAACAATAGTGAAATATTTAGCAAGGTTTACCAAAATGAAGCTGCTTGTCTTTTGTAAATAAGTCACAACTAATGGTTCGCATATTTAGAATGATTAAGTTGTATGAAGAAAAATATCTATGAAATCATGCCTGTGTATTACGAGTGACCCAATTAGCTTTTCAAAATGACTGGATTAAGACACATGTTGCAATGTAATAATACTGAAGCAGAGTATTAAGTAATTTAAAATACATATGTTATTTTTGTTCTAGGCTATTAGCCAAACCTCATTTTGTACTTTGCTGTTGTATCATGAATATCACGCATATATAAAAGCAAAGAAAATTTTCCTTTTGAAAGACTGTTACTCTTGCAAATGTAATCTTAACATCAACCCAGACAAAACAACAAAGAAGAATTCTTGGATAAAAAGGAAAGATAAAGACTGTAGCCAAAATAATTATGCAAGATGTCTGTAACTTAAATTAAACCAAAGAAAAGGACCATTCCTGTAATTATATTTCAAGAAAAATTTTAAAGTAAAGCAGTAATTTTAATCTCCCTTGAGTTCAAATTTACTTTGCTAGTTCTCATAAAAGAAATCTAACACACAAACGAATTAGGACACATATTTTGTTCTGTCAAAGGGACCTATAGGCAGCATAGACTGCCCAACTTCTAATTTCTGTAAATAATTACATGGCACTAAGAAAAAGTGAAGGCTGAGCCAGAGATTTAGAACCCTCTGCAGGACACCTGAGTCTCCACCACAGCCCAGTGTGAGTCTGTTCTTTGTTTCCACAGAGCATCTGTACAACTACCACAGCATTTTTGCACTTTTTCTTCCTGGCTTCCTTCTGTTGGGTTCTGACTGAGGCGTGGCAGTCATATATGGCTGTAACTGGAAAAATTAGGACACGGCTTATAAGGAAACGATTTTTGTGCCTTGGATGGGGTAAGCATATTACATACCCTTTCGAGCTCTTGTTAAATGCCTTCAAGCTTCTGTACCCTGAAGCAGTACAGTGATTATCCACAGGCTGCCTTGTGTCTGATTTGATATATGACGTAGAAATATATGAGGGCGGTCACATTTGAACATTCATTGGTCATCTGGAATTTAAGAAGGCAACAGTGTCTGCACAGTGTGAAATGAGACCAGAGATGGAAAGTTCTCTGCTAATACTTTCTGAAAATGTAAAATGCCTTAAATTTTCAGGATGTGATTTTTCACTAGCATATTCTCCCCTCCCCAAACTAAGAGTTCTATCCCAAGAAATCTCAAAACAGTTAAAGAATACACCTATTCATGTCATAGACAGAAAGCCATTAAAACAATCAGTGAAATCTCATGTGTAACCAGTGGGGTCCTCAAAAGTATAAATAGAATTGCAAACAGATAGATTTCATTATTTATTTGCCTGTTTTTATTGGGAAAATTTTCTTTTAAGTCGCTTTATGACAGACATCTTGAAGGTTTACACATTTCAGAGGGCCATTTGTAATGAGAGCCTAATTTTAAAAGCTGGTTTTAGAAAAAGCCCAGGAATTTTCTTGTTTGTCTTTGATTAAAAAACCTACACTAAAATAACTGAGGAATCTTAGACCAATAAATAAATAGTGTATAAGAAGTTGAGAATAGGTTAGTGAGATCCTGGGAAATTACCTATTAGTGGGCTTATTAAAATATGAGAATAATTCATACTGAAAAAAGGATTAAAAACAATTAAAGATTATCCCTGGTTTCAGTATGAGTCTATACATGTTTAACAAATGTATCAATACTTGGGACAGGAAGGCAGCTAAGAAAAGCTGAAGGATGTTTTCTACTTAAAATTTCATAAAATTTGTCTAGACTCCATGACAAAGATCATCCAAAGTGAACTTACTATTGATTAAGGGAACATTTTTGTCATTAGTTAGACAAATTGTCATTATTAGAAATGAAGAATGCAAGTAAAAGACCAAAATTCTTAATAAAGAGTGGTGATTTATTTAACATGGTTACTCAAGATCTTGAGGAGAGGGTTGGCAGCAGTTCTCCACATATACAGCTAATATATATGGGTAGCAAAAGTTTACACTGATGGGCAGAATAGTGGCATGTGTGTTTTAGTCTGGACAATGTGACATAATGAATTTTGAAAAGATATATATACAAATTCAAATCATATAAAACAAAGACTATTCATCATTTAGTTATTACTCAAGGGAGATTGTTTTCTAATGAACTTGGTCCAATCAGTCAAAAAGTCAACAAATTACATGCAGAATAAAGGATGTGGAGGGTGGAGATGAGGAGGATACTACATACACAATTTATATTATATATGGAGTCATCAGTATTTGGTCAAAAATGTGATAGGTCCCTCTGAGAGGCTCTCCATAGTTCTTGTCATTATACCTCACAAATGAATGTGATGGCACTAGAGAAGGCTCCCAGAAGAAAGAGAATAGTAAGAAATATGGGAAATGATAGGAAGAAAGAAAACATGAAGAGGAACACAAAAGGATGATTTGGTGATAGGTTTTTAAATCTGAAAGGCAAACATGATGTTCCTGAAAAGAAGGCACAACTGAAACTTAAAAACAAACAAACAAACAAAAACTTTAAATAACATAGATTAGATTGACCTTTATTCATCAAAATAAAGGGGAATTCCTTCATTAAACTTGAATGAGATCATAAGTGATTCACATAAACAACATAAACTAAAATAAATTGTAAAGTCAGAAATGGTGCAGATATGCAGGTAATTAAACTTCTTGTTCCCACATTTTTGTTATTATAAGTAAATTATAAAGAAAATGTTAATTGATAAGGTTTACTTTTTCTATCTTAAGTACAATTTGACATGGATCAATAATATGTGGCCAGATGAATGTTCCACTTCTGTAAAATTCCATCACACCAGATCGTCTAGTTTTTGCCTGTCAGATTTTATAACTATAAATTTCCTTTATAACTGTGTAACCCCCTAGGGAAAAAATAACTTAAAAGATACCCTAAATCTCTGTTATTACTTCCCTTTAAACTTGTGTCAAATGTGGTGGTAACCTAGCAACATCAAGGAAGTGCACCAAGTTGAAATACCAGCTGTCGCTCTCATATTTGGCACTTGAAAGAAAGTTTGTAATGGAAACATACTTTGTGAGGTGATTCATCCAAAGGTAGTTGCTCTAATTTGAATATCTAGAGTTTGACCTGGCTTTACTAGGGCCAGTATGCACAATGGCTATTGCTGAATATGAAGTGTGACATTGCTCTTCTTGCAGGTTTGCCAGCATTAGTAGTGGCCACATCAGTGGGCTTCACCAGGACGAAAGGATATGGCACAGATCACTAGTAAGTCCATCCACAGTGATAAATCATGTTAAAACTAAGTCATCAAATAGGCGCCAGTCGTCTTGAGTGACACTGCTGTGGCTTGTGTTTTGTCATTGAGTTATTAATGAGGAACAATGTGAGCAACAAAAGTTAAGGAAAAAGTACCATGGTACTGTTCAGAATCCTCCTTTAATTTTCTTATTTCTTATAAGACTGGTGTAATTGGCTTTGAAATATTTCAGTATTTACTGTTTATGTTGAAATGCAAATACTTTTTTTTTCAGAAATGGATAAAAGTCATATTTACCTTTTAGAATGTGATTCTGCACTGAACTTCTATCATTTTGATAATGTATATTGTTATTAACCAAGTTTTTTGTGTATTAGTTCAAGTTTTGCTATTGTTTAGGGTCATACATGCTTGATATTATAAATCAGGGAAAGTAAGAGACTCCATGTGAGAAAATACCTGGGCTAAAAGAAGTTAGAAGGGAGAAAAGCAGGTAATAGCCCATCTTATACTTTGAGAGCTAAAATATTCTTTGAGAGAATTTAAAGTTTATATTTGATATTTCAGATTTAAAACAATGCATTTTCATACATTACTGCATCT
Source organism: Urocitellus parryii (assembly GCF_045843805.1). Classification (NCBI taxonomy): domain Eukaryota; kingdom Metazoa; phylum Chordata; class Mammalia; order Rodentia; family Sciuridae; genus Urocitellus; species Urocitellus parryii. The sequence continues at coordinate 87,346,524 of NC_135538.1, read as the reverse complement.
ACTCTCATTTTGAGGAGACAATTGAGAGATGTGGAAATAGTGTGCATCTTATTAAAGGCTTACGTTTTAAAATGTAATGTTCTATTTAACTGCTTTCAGGTTTGAGGTAGGATTCACTGCTAGTTAGGCCAGCTGGTGGGTTTATCTATATTGGGAGGATACCAAGGGACTTCAGTCCACCTGCCAATCCAAAAGAAACTTTCTAAGAGTTTAAATAGCTTATGTAATCAGAGCATTTATTTTTCTTATGCAGTCTATATTGTTGAAAAAATTCTGATAGCATCTATAATACAGCATTGTTTACTATAGCACTATTACTTTTAAATCATTACTTTTTACAATAACATGACTATTTTGGTACTGATGAATTTCTATATTATGAATATGAAAACAAGTGTGATTATAAATGTTATGGTTCCTACTTTCAAGGAGTTATCAATTAAAGCCAAATATAAAATAACAAGTCATGTATTAATTTTAGGACTACAAATTTTCTTCATAGTGATGTAAACCCTAGGAGAAAAAAATAACTTGAAAGGTACAACAGCACTTTAAAAGACAAACTAGGGCTGGGGATGTGGCTCAAGCGGTAGCACGCTCGCCTGGCATGCGTGCAGCCCGGGTTCGATCCTCAGCACCACATACAAAGATGTTGTGTCCACAGAAAACTAAAAAATAAATATTAAAAAAATTCTCTCTCTCTCTCTCTCTCTCTCTCTCTCTCTCTCTCTCTCTCTCCCCTCTTTTTAGAAAAATAAAAATAAAAGACAAACTAAATCTCAGTTTGGAGATTTGCTTACACAAAAATATAGTAGAAATTTGGTGGTAGCCTCAGAGACACCAAATTAAAGTGTTTTTTCAATCTTTTTCTCCAAGTATTTTTTAATATAAAAAAACGGGTATTAGTTGTCTACCTCAAAGTAAGAAGATAAAATTTTATCTTTTTGCTGTTAATGGCAAGGAGCAATAACTAAATTCAGACTTTTAATAAATACACACAAATGGTGAACATATATATTGGTATATGAATTTGTACGTGTATATATGTAACTATTAGATTTAAATTTAAGGTATAAATTATAAATTAAGGTATAAATTATATACAGGTATAAATTGAACAAGGTATAAATTAAGATTTAATTTATATAGAGTAACATTTATCCTATTAAGTGTATAGTTATATATGTTTTAACAAATGCATTTCATGTTACTATCACCACAATCAATATAGTTTTTTATTAGAACAGATGTAGAACAGTTGCTGTATAATGCTACTTTTTGTTATTGTTGCTCTGCTGTGTTGGAAATTGAACCAGGGCCTCATGCATGCAAGGAAGCTTTACCACTGAGCCATATCCCCTGTCCTAATTTCATTTTTGAAGGCAGCTCACCAATTTGTGGATGGAGAAAAAGTAGTGTAAAGGTCAAATGTCAAAAACCAGGTGTGTGAAATTGTGGGCATGGCTCTACATCAGCAGTGTAAAAATAGTCCCTCACACTTTCCTCATGTCTATTTTCCTGGAAAGTGAATGTGCAGATATGTCACCTGCAGAGCCTCCAGGTTTGAGCCCCATGGCCTCTTCATTGCCTTCTGCTGCAAGAGACTGAACATTCAGTCTCTGAGTTCACCCATGTGGGTCCTATCTCTCTCAATGCAAATTGACATCTCTTCATGAATTTAGTCCTTGAAACAAATATAGTTGTACTTATTTTTGTTCAAAAAAAATTATCAATAGTGAGTTTTCTTAGTAGTCTTGGAAACAGTAAAATTAAAAGAATATAGCATACAAATATAGATTATCTATTTCCTGTAATAATGTCTTTTAAACCAGTTTCTCCTGATATCTCAATGGACTCAAGGAAAAAACAGGTAAATAGCACATCTAAGACTCTACAAACATACTGTTCTTGCTTTAAATTATATTTAAAATTTTTTCCATAAGGGAAATAAAATAGCATTTTGTAATTTTTAAGTAATAATCACCTTTATAATGAAAGTAAATGCAGAAATCTCATAAGAGTAATTTGTCTAAAATGTGTAAACTGTTTGAAAGTAAGGCCTTATAACAGAAATTTCTCTTCAGTGAGAGGTCCATATATATATCTCACTTGCAAAAGCTCCAATTGTAGCTTTTTCTTCATCTTCTATGTGTTTTTTTTTTTCTTAATTACAAATCTTTGAAAGGTGTCAGCATAAGTTACTTGTATCATGCTTTTGTGGTCTAATACTTATCACTAATTTCTGTTAGTTTTTCTCTAATGTTATTTCAGCTGCTGGCTTTCTCTTGAAGGAGGGCTGCTGTATGCTTTTGTTGGACCTGCAGCCGCTGTTGTCCTGGTAAACATTGAAAACTACTTATTTACTTTCTTAGCCAGAAGAATTTGGTTCAATTAGAGTGGCAATTTTGATAAAGTATTTGCTGTGTACAAATTTTAATGTTCAATGAACTGTTACTGTGCTTTGAATATCAATTGCTTTCAGTTCTTTAATACTCTAAATATTCATATTTTAAATACTGAAGAATATTAAATTTGGGAGTATGATATTTCTCTTACAGTGATTTTAGACTTGTAAAGAATTTTGAGTTTTAATAAATTCTCACTCTTCAAAATATAGAGCCTCATCATTTATTATCATTTACCTTTTTACTATTCTGTACAGTACATATAGTTATTAATAGGGAGATTGCTTCAAGGCTGTTACTACCAAATATCAAATATATTTCTTAAACTCAATGATACTAATATTTTGGACTGGATATTTCTTTGATGTAGGGTCTGTCTTATGTAATTTAGGATATTTAGCAACATTCCTCTCCTCTACCTTGCACATACCTGTAGCATCCTCTAGTTATGGCAATCAAAACATCTCCAGATATTTCTGATGTTCCCTGGCTCTTAAACATAGAGAAAACTCATTTAGCCAATTGATTCTTTTTGGAATCACAAAATACTTCCTTAATTCATTAATTAATTAATTTTTAATTTTTTATTTTTTGGTACCAGGGATTGAACCTGGTGTGCTCAACCACTGAACCATATACCCAACCTTTTCTATTATTTTTATTGAGATAAAGTCACTTAGGGTCTCACTAAGTTGCTGAGGCTGACTTTGAACTTGCAATCCTCCTGCCCTGGTCTCCTGAGTCACTAGGATTATAGGCATGTACCACTATGCCTAGCCTTAAATCTTTTAATTATGGTAATGTGAAATTCCCTACCAATTTCTCTCTCTCTGAGGTTATTAATTATAAATATTACTTGCCTAGACAATATCTGGATATAAGAAGAGGAAAGAAATTGTCTTCATTAAATACAAAGATTCATATCACAGTACAATTAGAATTCTAGTTGGAAAATTACTGTTTGGCTTGAAAAATTAATTCAAAAAATTGGAAGCTCATGACATTTTTCTTAATAGCTCTGATATTTGAGTTTTTCTTCCTTTCAAGTTTGTTCTCCCTCCTCTAAGCTGTAAGAAGGAGAGGAAATTGTTCGTTCGTGTTTTCCAAGGTGGGGGGGGGCGGGGAGGGAGGGATAAAAACACTCTAGGCATGGTGTTAGAGAAGACCATAGGGAAATCAAAACCATTAGACACATTTTTGTCTGCTGCATTGAATTTTTATTTAATCAATAGAAACATTTCCCTAAGCTACTAGGTTAATATACATATAACCCTAAAATGAAGAAATAAAGAGTATAATTGAAACACCAAAGTAAGGCCTTTGGAGTAGTCATAAATTCCCTCCTGAGTAAGTTGTAAATTAATAGAATCCATGGAATGTACATTTTCTCTTAGTGCAAATAATGAGAAGTACAAAGATGAATAAGTGTTCTCTTGATTAACTGCTAACTTGTCAGTGAAGAGTGACACCTCCTAAGTCCCTACTTAACAGATGTGCTTTGACTCTTCTTTACAACAACAATCTGACAGATTTCAGCTTTATATTCACCATTTGCAATGGCAGAGAGGCCAGGGTTACACTGATATTCTGTTGCTCAGGGATCATGGAGGGTGAGAGGCAAGGAAAACAAAAGGAAAAAAAAATGTATTTTTCCTTGATTACTTTGGTTTCCCCATTGGACAGGTTTCCTTTATCAAGAGGTGTTGATAGGTTAGAAAACCACGGGTGCCTATCATGATATGCTGATGCTACAAACAGATGTTTGTCTGTGCGGCTTTTTACAACCTAACTTGAGAAAGAAAAATTTCTTTTCATTTCAGCTGTCTTAATGCAAAAGGACTTTTAAGTGAGAGTAAGACAGTCTTGGAAAGGAATTGATGAGCAATGCTCACTAGACAGTATTTTAAGAATTGATGCTCTCTGTCCCCTAAAGGTTCTAGAGAGCTGAATAGGCTTTCTCTTGCCTGGAAAAATAGTGCAACAACACTTTTCCCATCCCACAAGAGGGAACAGCTACCTAGTGTGAGGAATGTGGTCATTCTGTATTCCCTGCTTAGCACTCTTGGTTTCCCACAGCTCACCCTAGCCTCATGCCCTGAGATACAAAATCTTTTGGCTCTTAAGTGTAGGGTAAAACTCATTAAGCCAATTGATTTTATATAAGGTTTTTTTTTTCCAAAAATAATGCCAAATTGATACAGTATGGTACCATTTAAAAGTAAGGCAATTGAAGGTTAATTTCCCCAGTGTTAACTGCAAATCATGGGAATTAAAGTACTTAGTGTACTTTAAAATTTACAGTAACACACCACTGTTAAATTGTTCTATATGCCTTTATGCACTTAATAAAAAGGTTTGAGAAGAGCTTAATATCACTACTTTTGTGACTATAGAACTCTACAGTGGTTTTAAATTGATAAAACAAGAGACCGAATTCCCTTCAAAAATTATTGAAAGGTCAACTTTGTTTCTGTTTGACAGGTCAACATGGTGATTGGCATTTTGGTATTTAATAAACTTGTTTCCAGAGATGGGATCCTAGATAAAAAGCTCAAACACAGAGCCGGGTAAGCTGCAATTGGTGGATTTTGAAGGTTCTTTGCCAGTGAATACCATAATCCAATTCCAAATCCTTGTTGACTGCTTTTGATTGTGCCTCAAATTCTGTTCTTGATGTCCCAGTGTGTCTGGTGGATTGTTCCTAACGTTTCTAATGTTCTCTTCTTAAGTAATATGACCAAAAATCTCAAAATGATTTAACAGATTATTAAGAAAGTCTAGGTTTATTTGACTGTGTTGCCAGCTTGTCAGTTAAGAAGATTAATGTTCAGGAAGGCTGGACTTAAAATAGTTTTCCTTAAGTAAGGATTTTCAAAGCCCTTCTACTTTTGCTCACAAAGTACAGGAGGTAAATGGAACACAGTGTCACTATGTGACATGACTGAGCTAGGACAAGCAAACCCAAATAGTACAATAATACTGCATTTTCTTTGATTAATTGTAGATATCAGAAAAAAAGTCTTCACTTAAGAGAATTACCTAGTCAAATGTTATTCTTGTCTTATATTTTCATTCTTTATGACATGATTTTGACCCTAATTTGCTAGCAAGAGCTATTCATAATTTTTCACTTGCACATTTTAACCACTTATAAAATTTAGAAAAGCATCTACCTTAATTTTGCTGTTATTACAGTATCTCCCTATCAAATGACTTAACATTCATATGCAGATTGACAGCACCTTTTCAAGGTTACATCATCACCTCATCATAAACATTTATAGAAACTTGAATGAAATACTAATGCCTTTAATTTTCCCCTTGTGTCTATAAAGTTTATAGTTTTCACCCTTCTGTTAAATGGCATCATCATTGAAAACTTGTCTATGTAATAGTTTGTTTTTTAAATAATTTAGGGTACTATTTAATAGTGACAGTATTTGATGGGCTCCTGATGAGAGCTTTAAATCCTTTGGGTTTTACAATCTATGCAATGATTTATAAGGTAAGATAGACCAAGTATCTAAACTAGTAAACAGCCAACTCTAATGGCTTTCAATATAAAATTTTAATGTTATTCATATGGAACATTGGAACTGCAGTGGAATAATAAAAACATCATTGGAGTTCCTTCTCGAGGGAGGGTCACTTCTCAGAGATAATTGCACTACAGATTAGTCCCATGGCATCCTTAAATAGAAAGGTTTCTACTTAGTATAGATACTTGGACATGAACCTTTCACAAGATTATTGTTGTTAATCTGTCACATATGGTTGAAATTTAAGTCCAGTTTAATCATATAAGAATAAATTGATCATACCAACTACTGGGTATAGAAACTCAGCTCTGCTATGATGGTATAAACTTAAATAATTTAAACAAAATAGTTGGGGTTGGTTTAAGTGCTTAGAATAAGGCTTCGAATCAAAACCATATTCAATATTCAGTTCTGCAATTTGCTAGCTCTGTGTGTGTCTGTCTTTGGGCATGTTACTTCATCTTTTTGCATGTAGCTCGGTCTCCTCATCTGTTCAATGGGAACAATAGCTTTTGCCTCATAAAGCATATGGAATATAATGTGTATAAACTATTCATTAGAGGATTTGACAAATAAGAAAAATTACTCAACAGTGGCTATTTCTCCTTTCACAATGAAATGAGGAAGTGAAAGTGGATGTATGTTTTCAAAACTCCCTGACTATCAACCAGAGGTCTATGATTTCATCATTCATATAGTGAGGTCAGAAAAAGATGAGATAAAATGAGTACAATGCTGAGGATTTATTAGATTATTAGTCAGTATTTATGTTCTCATTTAATTACCACAGTATTTATGTTCTCATTTAATGTAATGCCTAGTTTGTTTCACTTAGCTCTTTGTAAGAGATAATATAAGTTTAGAAGGAATGACAACCTTGTTGTATTATGCATTCAGAAAAAATCCATATCAATCTACAAATTAACTATGACCATTATAATCTTAAAGCCTCTAATTCTAAAAATTTTCTTGGACGTCACGTATGTCTTATGGGCAAAACTGAGTGAGGATCTTCTGGTTCAAAGGACGCTGCTAGAGACAAAGAAGCGTTGGTAACATACATGACCAGAGTAGAATGCTGATTAATGTCCAAAGTCAGAAAGAGCTATCAAATTAATGACTAAGTTTTAAAAAAAATTCTTAAATATAAAATGCTATTTTGGCATAAGTAAATATGGATTAAAATTTGTTCTATATTCCAAAGTATGATTAAAGGTAAACTTAACAAGAAATGGGTGTAAAAGCAGTTAGGACAATAATAAAGACTTGAGTGAAAAACAAATAATTACAACTAACTTAAAGAAATGTTGACTAGAACCTAACTGACTTAATAATTGACTTCCATAATTGTAAAAATTGTCTTTTTCAGGTTGTTTGAATATACAAAAATATCAAACATATCTTTTGAAACTGTGTTGTTATTTAAAATTGAAGATAGGACCCAGACATTCCTTCTTCCATGTTTTTCTAATACTTTTTCTCTTTTCTTATTTTTTATAATCACTTCTTATTAAACAACAAAGTATATAGTTTGTACTCAATAAGTATTTATAAAAGGATGTGTGAGAAAATGTTTAATAAATAATACAATAGCTTGACAAGTTTTATAATACCCCAAACATATTAAATATTTCTAATGCCTAAAATATATTTACCAAGGTAGGGATTATTATGAATTTACAATATACTTCATATATAAAATGATAATTGGAAAGAACGAGAGTAAGAAAAAGTCCTGCGTGTCTTTTTATAATATCTTAAACAGAAAGTGTACTTTTCTGTATTTTTCTACAGTAGAACTTTCTGTGTCATCTACCTAAACTTAGGAAGTTAATTAGCAGAATACTTAAGAAATTTCATGAGATTTTTCCAAATGGAGATGGAGGGGAAATTTTCTTTTTAGGTAACCTGTTAGAGTATTAAAATAAACAAATCAAATTAAAAAATTTCCTAAATAAAATATTAAATAAAATTAGGAAGGGAATTAGAACCTGTACATTTCAAGACCCATAGTAATAATAGGAACTGGCAGACTCTTTGGAAGAGGAGTAGTAAAGCAACTGTATTCCTGCCCTGGTGCCCTGGTTACACTGGAATGTATGGGCAGTTCAACTCCTTTTTTTTATATTACTAATTGAATGTTTTATTTTATAAATGCATAATTTCCATTGTAACAAAGAAAAAAGATTCTATTTTTCATTGAAGCTACTTGATCTACCATATAGACTATGTGTTCTTCATATTACATCAGTTCTGTAAAGTAATGTAAACTAGGAAAAAATCATTACATTTCCTAAGGTAATTTACCATTCATCTATTCCATTCACATCTAATAAGATAATATCAAAGCTGTCCAAAAAATTAGCATCCAGCACAGTTTTTAACAGTTTGCTACAAGTCAGCCTCAAATAAAGACAAATAAGCATACTGAATACTAGTTTCAATTTGTAATCAGGAAAGCCAGTGCTTAGGTTAAATCACAGTTTTTCAGGGCTAAAATACTTGCTGTATTGGGTACTTGAGATTATTTTTTAAAAAATCACTTTTGACTTTTTAGTCTTGGTTTAGAACCCAGAGCAAAATGTCTTTAAATTGAGAAATAGCCACATCCATGTTAGAAGCACAAACATCAAATAACTCATCCTCTGTAATAACAAAAACAATAAGGGTGTAATCCATGCCTTTGAAATATCAATATCATCAAATTTAAGATGATTAAAGAAGCTCAATGTATATCTAGAGCAGTGGTGCTCATTTTTGCTCATTCACTGGTATAATATATGGACTTTCAAGAAAAACAGGTGCATGAGTTTCCTCAAATTAGTCTTTGGGGATGGGGCCAAAGACTAATTTGAGGGAACTGCTGTATGCAACCACTGGGTTAACACCAATCTAGGTGCTCCTTTGGGTGCAGTTTCAAGCTCACTGAACCATTTGTAAACTAAACTAGACAGATTATCTCTTATATATTATTTGAGAAGTTTAGGTACATGTGACTGATTTGGGTACATATGCCTTGGGTTGACTCAGTGAAGCAAGAGATGAGTGATTTAGATGTGTAATTTAGTATCATATTCCCTTACCCCAACTCTGAGGTTTTTTTTTTTTAATTTCCTCATGAGATCTGCTGATCAAGCTATATTTTTCATATTTATTATCTAATCTAAGGGCTATCCACAAATGAGTATACTTATTTAAAAGAAATTTGACATTCCAAACTATAAGTATCTTAACATTTTCTCTCTTCTGCCCCTTGAGATGCTTACAATTTGGAATTTCTGGTTTCTTTTAAATAATTATATATTTAAATAATTATATATATATATATATATATATATATATATATATATATGCAACTCTACTATAAATTATTTAAAAACCCACAGGGCAGGCATATTTTAGACATAGGCACCACATTGGAATAGACTTAAAGAAGTACACCACACAAAAAAAATTCAAGGTGTTTTGGATTTCTATTCAAGGAATTTTTATTTGTTTTTTTTAAGAAATTTATGTTCTAATAAACATTATTTTTCAAGGGATGCTTTTCTTAAGCAAAATGCATGTCAAATTTTCTATGTAGTATAATTTTGTTTCTGTGATGTAGTAAATGGAATCTGAATTTACATATGAAGTCTCCTAGACCAGAATAGACCATTTAAATGCTATGATATTGGAACCTATAATAAATGTTCAGAAAGAAAATTTTGAACTTCAGATATATTAAATGTATTTTATTAAAAAAGAAAACTACCATTCTTTTTATTATCAACTAATGTTTCATCAAGTTTCATCAGCCCCTATATTCAGATCATCCTAAAATATGGATAGTACATTGATGCTACAGGAAATCTCAAAGAACAAAGTTGTTGAGACAAAAACTTTCTTCTACAATTGAAGACTCCTAACATACATATTATGTGCTATATATATGTATTATTTCTATATGTAATGCATGCTCCTATGTGGGCTTCTGAGGTTAATGTCTCAGGGGGCTTTAATTGATAAGTGTGCCTTTTGCAAACAACAATGAAAGTCCTTGAAGCTAGGAGTCCTCACATGTTTGAGTACCAGAGGTCTGAATAAAGGGTTTTGCTATATGTCTACACAAGCACATGCTTATGTTTATCTCAGTGTTGGCCAATTTTGATCTGTTTATCTCAGTGTTGGGCAATTTTGATAGGGCTATTTATGGTGTAAATGATGAAAATATGCTTTGCATGCAAGAAAGGCCCAAATTGTTAAGAGGTAAATGTTACAAAGATAAATTGTAGTAAAAATGCGTCTTTAAAACAATATAGAGCTTTCATCTTCGATAAGTATACTTTTCTGTATGAAATCATATTTAAAGCTTACTTGCAGCAGCAACTTTTTTTGGTGACAATTCAATATTTTGTTCTTTTTGTGGGTGTTCTGTTTGTTTGCAGTCAGATGAGTGAGCCTCATAGCGGTTTGACGCTCAAATGTGCCAAGTGTGGAGTAGTTTCAACAACAGCTTTGTCAGCCACCACCGCCAGTAACGCCATGTTAGTCCCAATCATTTACATCTTCTTGTTACAAATCTTTACAGTGCATGTGAGAAAATGCTATGATGAAAAATAAAATAGTGTTTGCTAATACTTAAATATTTGTAATTGGCAACTACCTTTATAACTATGTGGGATAGTGTATAAAAGAATAAATAAAACTCTCAAATGTTATCTGCTTTGTGGTTTCCAAATTAATAGTCTTGGTGCCACATATAAGAATGCCATGTTGAACGGGGGTTTGGTTATGGCCTGGGGCATGACATGCAGCTACGTAATGTTGCTTTCTTTGTCTCCCAACAGGGCCTCTCTTTGGAGCTCTTGTGTGGTGTTGCCCCTTCTAGCTCTGACATGGATGTCTGCAGTTCTGGCCATGACAGATAAACGCTCCATATTGTTTCAAATACTTTTTGCTGTGTTTGATTCATTGCAAGGCTTTGTTATAGTCATGGTCCACTGCATTCTTCGGCGAGAGGTGAGAAATGTGATTCTTGTGCAAGAGATGAGTGATAATTGAAAGATATATGCTAAAAAGTATAATCTTTTATTATAATATATTGATTTTCAGATTGAAGCTGGTCTTACCACATTATCTTAAGCAATGGGGATTTCTTAAGAGTCAAAGCTGGAGAGAAGCTTTAAGGAATAGTTCAGGAGGGCCCCTGGCACTCTAAAATGTGTGGGTCTGTGCTAAAGAACTCACAGCCAGAGGTACCAAGAACCAGGGAGAGAAGATTCAAGAGATGCTATGTGGAATGAGATAGATCTGTTAGAGAAACTGGTACATGAGAGGGAAGGTGGCTTATGGTTGATTGGCAGTGTTCATAAATAAATAATACACTGATATCTCATGCTTCTACATACAACACATTCTCATTTCTCATATTAACTAAATTTATTTTTACTATAAAATGTTGAAGATTACTGGGTAGTTCTTTTGTCTCTAAATTGTGGTTAAAGTTAATAAAGATTAATGATTTTGATATGGATGTTTATGTTCAGAAAATACAAAAGAATGTACCTAGTGGGGCATGATAGGCAATAATTATTTGTTCCTAGAATTGTAGACCTACAATCATAGCATTTCTCTGCATCATGGCTGAAGTTTCTTGTCAGCAGTGAGGGAAGAAGTTATTCTTCATGAGTAGAGACACTGACACCAAATCCACCCAGGACAGTGAAAGATTGCAGACTTGAGTTGATTAGGAATAAAATGTTGTTTTCCAACCAGGGTGAAAATTATTCTGAATGCTTTCAAGCACTGACACAGTATTTACAAGGTTTATGAGTCATTTTAGCATTTTACTCTGGAGATGAGTGGTGACTGAAGAACACATTGACACGGTGCCATGCTAGTGATTCTGAGAAAATGGTCTACTCTGTCATTTTGCATTATTTGGCTTGTTTGAGAAGTTTATTATGATGTGCACCTTGCAAAGAGATAACTGTGCATGTGAGTACACACCACATAGTTTGTACAATGAGGTGTGAAGGCAACCAAAGGCTTTAACCTGATTTACCAGGTGGGGAGAACAATATTTCTGTACTATTTCAGGAAGATACAGATGTCAGCAATATACCCACAGGTGTATTCTAAAGCCATTTTGTGAGAAAAAAAAACAAAGAAAACAGATGAAGTATGAGTTTATCCTGCAAGGGGAGAGGCTCTTTCATCATTTGGAAATTCTGAAATAATTTACAGACCTTACTTACAGACCTGAGTACTCTCATCACAAATTTAGAATGTCAGCATTAAAATCTTCCAAATATTGAGCTACGTGCCAAAGGAGTAAAAACTAAAATAAAGTTCAATGATAATTTAGGTCGTGGTCTTTTCTAATTACAACTTCTGTATTAATATTATCTCTATTTAAGTAACAGACTTATGCTAAATAAATAGACACATAATTCATTTTTAATGGACAATTAAGGATGAACTGTTACAGGCTTTAAGTGAGGAGCATGACATGCCTATATGCAATTTTCAGATGGCATTAATACCTTAGGTATTAAGGAGGAGGAATGTACCCCATCTTTAAATAAGCTTCCTTTTGCTTCATAAATACGATTTCTAGATAGTCTTAGGAGATAATCAAAATATGCAGATTTTAAGTGACAGACATTATGATGGCTTATTATCAAGTTTTTGCTGCTTACATGAAGAAAAATATTTGGCACAAAACTCCTTCATTTCCATCAGAACTTTTCCATACTTCCTAATTATACTATTAACTGTCAAAAACATGATTTAAGGGCAATTAAATCAAATCATAAAATTAATGTCTCTGCTGAAGTAGATATCTGTAAATACATGTTTTATTCATTAATGGGGAATAAAAATATAGATATCATCTCTGTTATTGTTGCATTTTTAAAGATTAGTTCAAATTGAATAATTTTTGTAGCTGATAAATTAGTAGCATAATGTCATAACACTCTTTAATTCCAACATTGAAATGACACATCTTTTTTTCTTTTATTGAACTTGAAAGATACCTTGTAACACTGCTATACATGAACAGATTTCAGTTGTAGGGAAAGTGTCCTTCAGAATTCTTAAGAGGAATTTCATTACTGAAAATGAAAAGATTTTTGTTTAAAAGAATTTCACATACCCATGGAACTTATCACAGGAGGCCTCTTTGCATCCCAGAGGTACCTTTTGACCCACTACATGTGTACTGCCTGGCACTAGCAATAAGTCTATCTGGTAATATTTCTGGTTACTAGCGTTGACCATAGCCTAAGAAACAGAAGCCTCTTCCATGTCCCCTGTGTCTCCAGTGACATGTTATGAAATAGTAAGTCCATTAAAATACACCAAAGCAATTGGAATAGGTAGATGCCTATAAAATATGGGTCAAAATTAACTATTCTCAATCATCTTGATAATCTACAGGAGACCCTAAGAATACCATTTCATCTCTAGTGCTTTTTCACTTTAAGAGATTTTCTTCACAATATCACAATTAATTCATATGGATTTTTCTTTCTTAAAATATATAAGCAATGTAAGAAAATACTACTTTCTGATTTAGGCACTAGAGTCATATAGACATATTTCTACGTATTTCGGACACACTCTAACATAATTTGGTCCTTTTTAGTCTTTAATGGTTGTTTCAATATGAATTCAAGAGGCTGTACCTATATTTGCTTGTGGACTCTTTCTGAGGAGGAGGTTGGAAGAAAGCCTTGTAGTTAAAGAAGAAACACTGAAATCATAACATTTTTAATGTGCTGTGTATGGAGCCAAATTTATTTGAAATGTTCCCTTGCTTTTAGTGGGTCCAATTTTAAAACTAAAATAATTTCTAATCAGGAAAGAAGAGAGAAAGGATCACACTGGCACTGCCAACTCAATTATATTCCACTTATTCTTTTTAAAAGCAATTTGAATATTTGCATAGCTGTTTGTTCTGATCTCCAGACATGACATCTTAACACTTAAATTCCATGAAATTTTTCTCCTTAAAATGCAGTTTCTTATTCTGGAATACCTTTTGAATTGCTTTAGTAAATCCCTCTGAAAAACAAGAGAAAGCCAAAAAAGGAAAAAGGAATTTAAAATTTTTGAGCCATCTGATTTATCACAACATACTACTTTTAGCAACAAAACTAGATCTTAAGGCTAATATGTATAGTTAATAAGATGTATTGCATGTATCATTATTTGTTGATTAGAATTCATTTGGATTAAGCAAATAATCGCATATACTATTTACTATTCTCCACATTGCTATGGAAATTGAGACTACACAAGAGTTATGAAACCTTTGAAATAGTTACTGTTGCTAGGAAACCACTTTCTTGGTGCCTGCACGTTCTTCTCATCTCTGTCTCTGGCTGTGCCTGGCTCTAAGACAATCTTACAGCTTGATGTCAGAGGGGGAAAATAACAAGATTGTGATACAAAATAAGCTACAATAAAACCCTTTCACTAAATGGAAAGAAAAAAGCAAAGTGCTTAAATGGATAATTTTTTTGTGTCAGGGTGTGAGGATCCTGTGGCTGTTCTGTAGCATCAGTAATAGGGCCAAGCTTCTCTTTTCTTTTTCCCAAGCACTGGCAGGAGGTCTAAGCTGCACCAGATGAGGTCCCAAAACCTTCATCCAAACCTGTGAAGCGATTTTGTAGCAAAATTCTTAAAATAAACATGAACTGTTCTCTCTTGACTCTCTTTCTGCCTCTCTTTTTCTTCTTCCTTAACCCTTCCACCCACCTTTTGATTTTTTAATTGTTTACCAATTTCCCATTCACTCTTATTATTTCCAAAAGAGTACAGATGAAATTATTTATAAGCACATGATAGTGAATGTATAAAATGCAAGCATACTTGCTTATCAAATCTAAAATCAACATTCTCCCAAAGTAGCACAGTGGTAGAGTACTTGTCTAGGATGTGCAAGGCCCTGAGTTCAATCCCTAATATCGAAAGGAAGGAAGGAAGGAAGGAAGGAAGGAAGGAAGGAAGGAAGGAAGGAAGGAAGGAAGGAAGGAAGGAAGGAAGGAAAGGGAAGGGAAGGAGGGAGGAAGGGAGGAAGGATGAACGAACAGATGGACGAACACAGTGATGAAGTAAATAGTAATTTGGAAAGAATCCATGTTGCATGTAATATACTTCAGATGGAGGGTTATGTGGCCCTCAGAGCCTGACCACTCACAGGGAGATTAGGTGTGATTCAGTGTAAAAAGGCGGTTTTGTGCCCTTCCTTAATGAGGAGTGGGGCAGTGATTTCAGTTGGTCTTTGAAGACAAAGGAGTGGGTAATAGAGACTTCAGAATTTAATTGGGCCCTGAGGGGAAAAAAAATGAGGTTGGAGAATTAAGGAGGAGGTTTCCATTAGAAGAAAATGGACAGAGGTTACTAGGCTTATAGTTTTTGTGAAATGGAGCCTATGGTAAATGATAGGGCATCTGAGTCTTCTCTGGGACCACATGAAGCACATGGAAGTATAAAGCAAATGATGTAATTTGGACACTGGAGTCATTTTTTCCCCCAAAATAGCTATGCCTGAACACCAGATAATACTGATGACTTGAAGACAGAATTTTTAAGTCATTTTTTAGAGCTTCCTAGTTAGTAGCATTCAGTGGCCTTGATAAGAGGTTACTCCAAGTGGTGTCATGAAGAGAGTTAAATAGACTTTGGAGAGTTAATAAGTGGCCTAGAGGGCAGAAGGTCAGGGTACTGATCTTAACATTTTTAACCTGCTCAGAAGAGAATTGTGTGTGTCCAAGAACTTAAGAAAGCTTAGAGTGGGTTAGTAAGAGCTTTTTCTTTGTCAGGTTGATTTGAAAGTAAAAAAAAAAAAAAAAATTTAAAGTTTTTTGTAGTTTTGTTTTCAATAAAATAGGATGCATGCTTTAAAGTGGGAGAATGATTAGAGGTATCAAAGTAAACCTGGATATTGTCAGAATAGGGAGTGGGAGCACAAAGATGGCCTTTCAACAGTAACATGAATATGACATAAAGTGGGACAATATACTATTAATCTACTAAACCATTTCCCAGAAATCTCTACCTTCACCCACTAGTCAGCCTATTTCATTGGCAGGAGAAGATAAGTCCTACCTTCCCCCAGATTAGGCTTTCATGATTTATCATAATTGTAATTACATCATGAATATTGGCATCAGTCTTAATCTTCTAGTGTGGTTCTCCAAGTTCACTCAGAGGCTTACGAGGTTAACAAGAGCATGAAATCAGATGAGCAAGATGGCATCAGTGAACAAGCCCAGACATGGAGAGGTCATACCAGAGATGGAAAACCCTGGCATGCCTGCCTGTAGTGTCCACCCATGGCTTGGTTTAAGCCTGAATCTTTCTCCCAGAGCCTCCCATTACCCTCTCAGCTGTTTCCACTCTGGGCAGCAGCACGGTGTTTCTCTCTGTGGTGGGAAGTGGCACCTGAGTACAGGCATGCAGATGGGCAAATCCTGCCACCCTCTCCTTTAAGATCCAGATCCTACTTGGCAAGATTTTTACTCCAGTAACAGGAAATTCAATGTTTTGAATAAAGGAATAAAATGAAAACTTATCACATTACCTCTTATTTTTTTAATGTTTTATCTAACTCCTAAAAGGTAGAAGATTACAGAACAGCAGCTTAATTTCTGTTCATTTGGAAACAATTGTTCTGGTTCTTTCTTTCTTTTAATCTATCCTGTTCTTTGTTCAGTGAGTCATAACAGTGGAGGCAAAGTGGTGCCTTGGAATGAAGTCCAACTTTCAAGTCAAGTGACCTGGTTTCATTGTCATCTCTGCCACTTATTGTTATGATCTTGAGCACGTTAGTTAAGCTTCCTAAGTTTGAGGGCCTTTGGCTATACACTGGGATAACACCTGCCTCAAAGAGGGTGGCACAAGGCTCAAAGGAAGTGCAACCTGTGAAGGCACAAGGTCCTGGAGTCTAGAGTCTCATTTCCCTTTTCTTCCTTTCATGTTTGCAGGCCAAGGAAAGGCTACTGTAATTTCCCAGATCATCTGTTTGAAATATTCAAAGTTTTCAACCCAATAAACTGATAACAAAAAGTACTTTGAAACTAAAAAGTTGCAACAAGTTTAAATGCTAAGTGATATATCCTTTAGGATTCCAATAAATAATCATTAGGACTGAAACTTGAGACTGCAGTTCATATTTATCCTTTATTATACAGCAAATGGCATCTTCTTCTTTTTTTCTCTTTTGTTATGAGAAAAGTCCAGTAATATTTTAATGATGCAAAGTCATTCATGCTCTTTATGTTAACTGACATCATGCATATGAAATGGAGGACAATTTATTCATGTAATGATTGAATTATGTGAAAAGCAATACAATTAGAAAGAATTGAGCCATTTATTTAAGTATGAACATTAGAAACAATAGTAGACATGAGATTCAGAAAAAATATACTACATTAAAAATGTTCCTCACCCCCAGGGAAACAATCTTAAAAACAATATCAAATAATTATAAGAATAAAACCAGTTTAAATTATTTTCTGGAATAAGAAGTCAAGAAGAGTAGCTTGAGGTAAAACTGCCTTTTAAAAAGGTGAAGCTTTTGAGTCTGAGCAGCTCGGTAGCTAAATACAGAGCCCATTTCAAGCTGTGCATTCTTTCCTGCGAGGTTTCTCTAAATTGCAACGCTGCCAAACAGTGTTTGGTGCTCTTCCCCAGCAATCTCTAAATCTGGCACCGACTTTCACAGTGACACTCTGCCAGCTGCCTTTCGGAGTGAGCACCAATGGAGAAGCTCCCAGCTTGCTTCTGCTGAGAAAAACTGAATCTCTCTCCCACAGGGAGAGAGACGGGGCTACACCCCTGCAAACCCCTTTGAACTGGTGTCTCATCCAGGAATCCATCCCCAACAAGAAAGGTTTACAGCTTTCATCGTTTTTTTTTAGAGTAGACCCCCAGCTGGAGCCAGTCAGAACAACTTTGGTGGGGAACAGTTGGATGTGTTCAACAGACGACCTTGATAACTTACTGTTTTCACCTCATCTGATTTTTGAAGATGTCTCTTGACATTCTTTTCTTCATTTCACAGCATGCCATCAGATTTCCTTAAAAGTGTCCTACATTTTCAAAGGTAGTTAGATATCTGTTTCTTACTATACTCCTAGATATTTAACCCTCTGCCTGATCACCAATTAAGGTCAAAGACCTATTGCAGAATATTATAAGAAGAAATCTTAAAATCTAAATATTAACTCTGCCATAATTTATGTTAAATATTTAATTGTTCCAAACAGGCTTATTTAAAAGTTGTATTTACTGGTCTCAAGTAAGCTTTTAAAAGTGTTCATTGCACAAGAATTCAGAGTTACAATGATATTCTCTAATAACACACTTTTAATTAAATTGTTACCTAAAATAAATGACTCCTTCTCCATAAATAGTAAATCAAAAACTATTACTATCCAGTGTTATGAACATGACTACGGGCACAGAAGTTTTTAATTTCAGCATGGCACAGCCTGATCTAGATTCCACCTTGTTTGATTTATTTTTAATTTTCTTATGCTTCTATTTGCCTGAAATCTTCAAGATTCTTGTGGACTTGCTTTGTTAAAAATTCTGTTCTCCGGCTGGGGATGTGGCTCAAGCGGTAGTGCGCTCACCTGGTATTGCAGGGCGCTGGGTTCGATCCTCAGCATCACATAAAAATAAAATAAAGATATTGTGTCCACCGAAAACTAAAAAATAAATATTAAAAAATTCTCTCTCTTTCTATCTTTAAAAAAAATTCTGTTCTCCATCAGCATAATTCATCCTGATTCACCAAAGATAAAACTCTTTGTTTACCTGATAGATAATTCAATTAATCATCAAAATGTTTCCAAATAACTGTGGATGCTTTTTCCAGGTTCTGTCCTGTTTGAAGTACATTTTGCTGTGATAAGGAAATATGCACTATGAAATCTAGTCTAATCATTTTCCTGACAGTGCTGAACAGATTTTTAAGATCAATCCATGTAGATTATCCCAATGCATTTTTAAGATTTAAAAAAATGAAACAGAGGATTTGGAATCAAATGATTGCCTATTTGTGAAGATTTCTATCAATTTCTTCAAATCTTTCTAGATTTAAGATATCAACAGCACTAAAAGCATCATACAACTTAACCCTTAAATTATGCCATTTGTAAGGTCCTTAAAATGACCTTGAATTTACTAGAGAACATTTGTGCTTTTCTGTTTTGTGTTTCTCTGGACAGCATTGACTGGTTCCTAAAGCTGACATCATTCTCCAGTGTAGAAATGCCCTTAATCCATTGTCAGATTTTGGAGTTTGGAATTTGAAAGTATTGATTGTGTGTGTGTGTGTGAGTCCTGAAAAAGAGATATTTTTTTTTGTTTACATTTCCTTCAAGCAAGTAGATAGAAATTTTGAAGAGAAACTTCTATAGAAGTTGATTTTACATATTTCATTGTCAGCCGAAAGTACTTTTGGACAAATATGCTGTGAAGGTCCAAAAATGGAGAATGGTTAGTTAAGACCAGTCAACATTTGACATTACTACAATGTTTCATATTTTATATATGCTAACACTAAGAAATAGATTTGAAGGAAATCTTCGTGTGCTAAATACTCGGGAGACTCTTCTAACATATTATTTATCTTCTTTTATAAATTGTGCTTCTTTAACAATTTACTTGGGGCACAAACAGAAAATTAACATATACCTATCTTTCTGACATTGATTCTTAAGATTTTTTTTTTCTAAAAACAAACAAATATGCTTTCCCCAATTCAAATCTCTGCATAACAGAAAGAGTGATGATCTGGCAAATACAAGACTGATTTTCTATTTTTCACATGTTACTTTATAACATACAGCCATGACATCTTAATTTAGAAAGGAGAAACCTGAAAGCATTTGCACTGAAAGAACCTAACTTTGTCCTGACCTTGTGTCTTTTATTAGAAGAAGCTGGATGATTTAGTCCTAAATAAATAAATCCAGATAGTCAAGAAAAAGTGATCAGACTAGATTTCACTACATCTACAATTTTTACCAACATGTTTGAAAAAAGAAAGAAGAAATTATCTTGTTGAGTTTTATCAGGCAACTCCTCATTCATTTTGGAGGAAATTCCAGATTTAGAAATGTTAGAATCATAGATTGGAGAGTGCTCAGAGAGCACTGAATTCATCCCTGAGCCCCTTCTTTTACAGCTATTATGGCATTAGAAATCGGGGTGGGGGAGTACAAGTGGATGAAAGCTTCATTGCACTGGTTGGCACAGTCTGGTGTGGTTACCACAGTCAGTGTCTCTTTTCAAATCCTGCAATTTTGGAGAGATGCTACTAGTGACTTTGAAATGAGTCAGAGGACAAGGAGGAAGCTGAATACAACCTAATAAGCTATTCCCCCGACCCCCAGACAATACACAAGTTATACACATGCCACATCAAAACAGTGACATACTATTATATACCAGTGCTTTTTAAAAGTAATGATCATGTGTCATCTTGGTAGTCTCTACAAGGATGCTCCAGTAAAATAGGGGAAACACAACATTCCTATGTTTTGTTTTATTTTTTTTAATCCAGTGAAACAGATTACATAAATGAGAAGGGGAATATCAATAACATGAAGTCAGAAAAACAAAGCATTAGTAAAATGGCCACTTGGAATGAGTGTCTATTTGTGAAGATTTCTATCGATAGCTTATGAGGGGCCTAATGAACCACAGGAAGAAAAGGAGAGGCTGATGCAGAGGCTTTGTACAGTGGAAAAATCATCTCTTGCATTTGCTATTCTATCACTGTGTTTACTATTCAGCTATTTATATTTACTGAATTTAAAAAATAACTGTCGCATTATAAACATATGTAATAATGAAATTTGTTTTTACTTCCTTGTACATACACACAACATAACAATATAATTGTATTTTTTTAAATGAAGGAATTAATGTAATATTCTTAGAACTTCCTTATGATCTGCTTGTTCTTCATTCAGAATCTCATTATAAATGGATGTTAAGGATGTTTGGCTGTGCCGACAACCATCCAATTTTGTTTCCCTTTTTGTTTCATTGTGTTCTTTTTTCATCAGGGCACATAGTACTTGAAAGGAGATAAGAAATAGTCTCCCCAGAGGTTCCTTATGTGAGACATAAAAGGAAAAATCCTAAATCAATTCTAGTCAAAAGATCATTGAGTAATCTCATTTTTCACAATGTTTAAAGCTGTTCTAAAGATTTTGCCATGCCAAATAGTAAATCCCCTTTGAAAGACACACATATTGTTTGTAACAGTGGAAATAAATCTGCTTTCTGGCAAGAATTATTAAGACGGAGCCAGATATGGCCATTTTGATAGCTCAGGAGTTCCCAACACTTCCCAGTGTAGATGATGGCAAGTGATAAATTTCCTTGGCATGGAGTAAAGTCGAAGTATACCAGCATTTGTATCAAGCAAACAAAATGGGTATTAGATCATAAGAGCAAAGATAGCTACTTTCTCATGGTTGATTGCCAATATAGACATTGTCTAGTTATTATTAAGAGAGAAGAAAATTAATGTTTCTTTCTCCCGCAGGTTCAGGATGCATTTAGATGCCGATTGAGAAACTGCCAGGATCCAATCAATGCTGATTCTTCAAGTTCTTTTCCTAATGGGCATGCTCAAATCATGGTGAGCTTTTGTTTTCCTGTTGATTGCTAATTAAGTCATGATTTCTCAAGAGAATTTAAAAAAATTCTTATTGATAAAATAACATCAAATCCCATTTTTAATGACTTCAGCTTTAGTTCATTAACAGGCTAAATTTGACACCAGGTAAATATTCTGTCTGGATTGTCTGGGAATCCAGGATCTGCTGCTGCCTGCCATGGGTGTCCTGTGCAACACTGAAGAGTATTTTCATTCTTGCCCAGCATTAGGGATGATGATGTGCACTTAAGATCATGGTTTTGTTTTGTTTTGTTTTCAGTTCAGAACACTATGCACTTGCTCACCTAGTCTCAAAGCAGTGGTTCTCAGGCTTAATTGCATAATAAAAACATCACAGGAGCTGCACCCTAGGCCAATGATATCAGAATTGTAGGAGGCAAGACCCAAGCACTGGAAGTTCTAGCATGCAGCCCAAGATGAGAAACATTCTTCTAGAGCGTGAGGAGTAGCACCTTTCCAGTGAAAGGTCCATATTGTACACAAGTCCTGACTATTGTTGCAATTAAGGGGTACTATAAGCACAAAAAGTTTGGTGTGTTGTAGAAATGAGATAAATTTAAACTCATGAAAAACAGATATTAAAAAATAAAAACCTTCTTTTAAACCACATATTTGATTTATTATTAACATTTTGGGGCTAGATAATATAAAAATAGGCTAAATGATGGGTTAGTAACTAAGACTTAGGACAATAATCAATACCTTACCAAAAACAAATAGATAACCACAAAAAATCTCCAATTTAAAATATTTCTAGGGAAATGCATATGATTGGAAGACCTTGATCCTGAGAAGCTTAATTTAATTTTACCGTTTTTAAAAAGAAAAATGAAGTTATTTAAAATAAGAATCTGGAGAAAATATGAAGTAGAAATAAACTCTAGCAGGTTCTGAACCAGATGAGTATTCTTAATCTTAAATTTTAATTCCTAAACCTAGTAGGGTTTTTTTTTTTTTTTCACATTTTAGCAAAAGTGAATCATTCAAGAGCCTGGCTTCACTAGTAAAAGGTTTTAAGCTGTATTATGAGCTATTATATTAAAAGCGACTTATTCAAATTACAAAGCACAAATGTCAAAGGCATTTATATAAGTATATGCATAGCTATGCACATTTTGGTCACTTTATTTTGGTTAGAAAATTGCTGTAAAATTCTATTCTTTTCTATACAATGGTCAGCTTCAGACTGAAGATGACAGCAGGTATTGTGCTGCCTTATTAACACTGATGATTTTACTCAATGATTTTACTCAACATTTGGTCTCTAAAATATATTCTGGAAACAATCAGATTATTCTTTGAGAAGTTGCCTTTGCACAAAATAATAAATGGGCACTGCCTAGTCAGAGATCCATAAACTTCAGTTAATTTGATTAGTAAAAGGTACTTGATGTCTTCATCAAATGATGATTCTATTCCTTATTGTTTCTTGTTACAGACAGACTTTGAAAAGGATGTAGACATTGCTTGTAGATCAGGTAAGACTATTTGGGTCTTGAAAATAAAATCATTAGGGATGTTAAATCATTCCTGTGGATTTTGGTTTTAAAGAAGATACTGTGGTTTATGCTTTACTTATTCATGTGTATGAATAAAAGGAATCTTCAAATGGAAGAATTATAATAGTACAGATGTGTGTGTCCGGAGGGAAAGAATAAAGAGAGAAAGAGGAAGATATTAAGAAAGGTTTATTGGGGCCGGGTTTGGTGGTACATGCCTGTAATCCCAGCAGCTCTGATGGCTGAGGCAGTTCAAAGCCAGTCTTAGCAACAGTGAGGCACTAAGCAACTCAGTGAAACCCTGTCTCTATATGAAATACAAATTAGGGCTGGGGACATGGCTCAGTGGTTGAATACTGGACTTTACATAGAGTATTTTGATTGAATTCAGGAATAAGAATATAAAATTAGTTGCTCATATCCTGTGGGAAAAGACCCAACAGAACATTGCTAAGTTCCTGGTGTATGGTTTCCAGGATCTACTATTTCCCTCTTTGGATAATAGATAAAATATTCTTCCTTTGCTTCATCCACCTTCTCCAGTTTCTTAAAAATTACTATGATGCTAGTTTCCACATCTATATTTTAAAATTGGAAGTGATTTGTTTGAATCTGAAAGCTTGAATTTATTTAACAGAATTAGGTATCTAATTATTTCTCCCCTGTATCTCCTGCCCTGCAAAAAATGAATGGTTTATTGGGAGCATAATGATAGCAGAAAAGCATTGATGTGAAGACAAATGACTTCTGTCCCACTGAGTAATGGTTGTTGAGAGTGAAGCCACGTAGCATAGCCGTTCTGCCCTCCATTTCATCATGTATGGAATATGGACAGATGTAAGGTTGAAATGCCATTTTGTTTGTGTGTGTGCGTGTGTGTGCGCACGTGCAACAGCCACAATTACTACGTTTTTAGAAGGGAAAGGAAGAAACCAGGCAGCACATCCCACCTCAGAGAACTAGGATTCCATTGACCTCAGAGTTGCCTTTCAGACTTTGGCTAAATTCTCACCAGAATAGATGACTTGAAAGTTTTAAAGAAGACTGTATGTTTCATATTTTGTGTAGTTTCAGTTGTTGGAAAATGTGCCTTGAAACTAGGACAAAAAAGGCCTTATTTTATCTTTTCTTCAGTGGTCTTTGTGCTGCCTTCTAGAATAAGAAGGGATATTTCATTTAAATATACAAATATTTGAAATCATTTAGTCCAATAAAAGTATTTTTTATCAGAGATAAGCAAGCCATGTTTCATCATTCACTCCTCATAGCATCCTCCCAGGTATAGAGCCCAAACTAGCCTCTAATTTGTCAATCATGTTAAATCATAGTGCCTACATGTATACACATTTATCCAGCATTTATCACAGTTGGATCTTTACTTATATTAATAGTTCCTATGTTCACATCTGATTTCTATTTCAGTACTAGTGTCAACTTGTCATCTAAAACCCCTAAGACTGTTCATAGGAACCATCAAGGCTTCCTCAGCCTAAGAAATCTAAAATTTCTGATTTTAGTAAAGTTTTCCACAAGGGGGGAAAAAAGCTGGCCTTTATATATAGCTCTATTTGTTATAACCTTACTTCCTTCAGATTAGCACACCATCCATGTGAGATTGACCATTGAAAGTTTAATAAAATATCTTCTAAATCTTCATTCAAACTGTTGATAAAAGAGTTAAATGGCTTGGGATTTTCCTTATCTGCCAGAAGATGCATGGTTTTTGATTCAATTCATAGCCATTAAAATATACGTAGTGCATCCCTGTAGCCCCAGCTATCCTGGAGGCTGCAATGGGAGGTCCACTTGAGCAGAGGAATTAGAAACCATCCTGGATACCATATTAAGGCCCTGTCTCAAATAAAGAAAAAAAGAATGAAAGAAAAAAAAATCTATGAAGAATCTCAGAGGGCTGGGGATGTGGCTCAAGCGGTAGCTCGCTTGCCTGGCATGCGTGCGGCCCGGGTTCAATTCTCAGCACCACATACCAACAAAGATGTTGTGTCTGCCGAGAACTAAAAAATAAATATTAAAAATTCTCTCTCTCCTCTCTCACTCTCTCTTTAAAAAAAAAAGAATCTCAGATCACAATATTTGTCATAATCACAAGCATATGAGCAACTAATTTTATGTTCTTATTCCTGAACTCAATCAAAATACTCTATGTAAAGTCCAGTCTTCATAGAGCAGTAAAATAACTGCTAAGATATGGCAACCCCTGGTGGACCTCCTCAGGTTACTAAGAATCTCCTTTCCTGTTGGAAAAGACCCAACAGAACATTGCTAAGATCCTGGTGTGTGGTTTCCAGGATCTACTATTTCCCTCTTTGGATAATAGATAAAATATTCTTCCTTTGCTCCATCTACCTTCTCCAGTTTCTTAAAAATTACTATGATGCTAGTTTCCACATCTATATTTTAAAATTGGAAGTGATTTGTTTGAATCTGAAAGCTTGAATTTATTTAACAGAATTAGGTATCTAATTATTTAAATAATTAGGTAATTAGGAAGTTTAATTCCTAATTTTCCACCTTTAATTTAGGTTCCTTTCAGCCTCTTTTAGTACACTCCTCACAGTTCTCCTTGACAGAGAAGCAATATAAGAGTGGACTATTTTGTCTTTTCTTCAATAGCTATTCATATAAAACCAGTGGTTGTCAAGTATGGTTTTCAGACTCACAGGATTAGCATCACCTGAGAAATTATTAGCAATGCAGATTTTAGAGCCCTGCCCCAAACCTTGTGGGACAGAAACTATGAAGATGGGGTACAGTAGCCAGTGTTTTCACCCATCATTCATGTAATTCATTCATGTAATTCATGCTCAAGTTTAAGAACCACTAAATTGGATGATTTTCCCCAAGCTGTGGTCTCACCCCTTCAGTACACATCCTTCTCTCTTTTGTTAAATTATCCATTTTCCCCAGGCTTCAATGGATTCTAGGATGTCGAATTCCTAATGTAGGACAATAATCATGGTATTATTAGAAAATAAGTTTTCCCAAAATTTATTTTCTGTTTTCACTTCAATCAATGCCCTTTGTGACTGAGCTCAAGAGATATCTGTCCATATTAAAATATATTCAGTTTTAAAATCTCAATTTAATGTCTCCTGAATTCTCTAAATGTAGAAATTCATTTCCCCAAAGGCTGGATTATGCATCTGACTATGCTAAATATACAGGTGGTTTTTCATTCCGTTTGTTTTTTGTTTCTGTGTTGCTTTTCACAACTTAATTAATTTCTCAAAAGTCCTACTTCAACATTGTTTTCTTGTATAGGAAGTATGTTTGAATATATTTTAAGCAAGTCTAAGAGGCAGGCATATCTCTCATATAGACACTACTTCCTAAGAAAAATTATTTCTCCCTAAATATTTAATATATACAAATTTTCAGTAAAGCATGGCTATATCATTAATTTTAAAATGGTGACTATAACTATAGATCATATTACATTTGTATAAAACTAAATGGGTTTTATATAAATTCATCTTTATAAAGTCAATACTCACTATGAAGACTTCCTTTATAGTTTACAAGATAGTAATAAAAATATGAAGTTAATAATACATCCTTAATACAGTATGATATATTTCTATAACTTTCCTCTAAGTTCTGCTGCTATAAGTTTGGAATTCTTTTTTATAAAAAACTAAATGTATTCTTCCCTGACTTTGGAAATGTTTTAAATGTATTTTTAAGTAATTTTTTTAGTGGTAGTTGGACGCAATAACTTTATTTAATTTATTTATTTTTATGTGGTTCTGAAGAATGAACCCAGCACCTTGCACGTGCTAGGCAAGCATTCTACTCCTGAGTCACAACCCCAGCACCCTAAATGTATTTTACTGTTGATTTAACATACTTTGCCACTTAATGTTTTCATTTATAATCACTTCTGAAAAATCACAATTCATTACTGATATATTATTATTTTAAGAGGCTTAGAAATAACTTCTTAAAATGTAGTCATTATACATCTTTCACATACAAGACCAATGGTAAAGTACAAAAATCCACAACCATATTGTGGATTAGTAAAAAGTACAGAAGTGTAGATGTATCATGGTTTCTTCATGTGTAAAGTAAAGAGATAATAATAAAATAACTAGATGTAAAATCTCTACAGCTAAGATACCACACAAGTGGTATATGTTTTGAAATTATCTTGAAAGTGTCTTTTCTTTGTAAATAATTTCCTACTTTTGCACCTCTGTGTTAATGCAGTAGTTACCATTCTACTTGAAAACTGGATGATAATAAGTAAAATTCAATATATATAAAATTATTCATGGTTTTATAAACCAATTCTATATTACTGTTTATTCAGTAGTTATCTATACGTAGTGAAATTTTAAATGAGGTTGCTCTACATTGTAGACAAGACCATTTACCTTGTGCCAACTCTTGCTGAGGTCAATTCTGTTTTTAAAGAGAGAAAGAGAAGAGAGAGAGTGAGAGAGAATTTTTAATGTTTATTTTTCAGTTTTTGGTGGACACAACATCTTTTTTTAATTTTATTTTATGTGGTGCTAAGGATCAAACCCAGTGCAGTGCCCCGCGCATGCCAGGGACGCTTGAGCCACATCCTCAGCCCTGAGGTCAATTCTTTGTTCACCCTTCGACCCCTGGGATCCAAGCCAGGGGTGCTCTACCACTGAACTAAATCTCCAGTCCTTTTTATTATTATTTTTTATTATTTTTAATCAGGGCCTCTCTAAGTTGCTGAGGCTTGCCTGAGATTTGTGATCCTCCTGTCTCAGCCTCCTGAGTGACTGGGATTACAGGCATGTGCCACAGTGCCTGGCAAATCTTGGCACTTCAATACCAAATTTACCAAGAATATATTTTTAGCATTTTTTTCTTTATACTTAAAACAGGTAATTGTACATAGTTAAGCATGCTTTAAGATATTCTACCTCTATTATCCACATTTTTTTCTTTTTATACAGAGGCAAAAAAAAAGTGGGGAAAAAGTAAAATAAATTTCAATAAATAATTCTGAACCCTTTTTGGTTTGTTTGCTTTAGTTTGGGTTGGTTTGTTTTTCATTCTGTTCCCTTTTATATCATAGGTGATCATATCCCACCCCACCCCCATTTTTTTTCCCTAAATAACTTATTTTTTTTCATGTTTCAAATAGAATGGCTTATATAGTTTTTTGTTTTTTTTTTCTGCTTGAACTCAATTTTAACACCTGGCCTCCTTTTCAAGGGCATTTTCACCTATAGATTGATCTTATAAAAAAGAAGACAATGATGATAACGACAATCCTTTTATCGCCTCTTATATGTAGCTTAATGGGACAGATTCTTTTCAATCCTGTATCTACCTTTACCACAGACACTTCAGTGGATAAATGCTGATTAATTTTCAATGTGCATAATTTTTGGAGGATTTCTAACCCAGTAGGATAAAGTTCCCACTGGTTATCTCTTTCAAGAACTATTTTAATAAAAACTTCTCCAGCAGTTTAGGGGGAAAGCCTTTAAAAGAAATCAAATTTATGTGAATATATCCATAATTTCATAAACTCTTTTGGAGTAGATTGATGGAGTAAACTTCTCTGGTAATTTACCTGTCCCTTGAAAAGTCATATGTAGCTGTTGAAGGACAGAGAGCTGAGGTGTTTGAAAGCTAGTTACTCAGCTTTCAGACATGCTTTGACTATGGGCTCCCAGTGAGCTATGAGAGCTTGACAGAATCAGTAAGGACTGAGTAATCAGGACCATGAGCAAACAAGTAGATTTATAACTTCTTAAATGATTGTTTTTAAATTTATTAAAGCAATTTAGTGGGAAGAGAGATAATAGCATAAATAATAAACACTAACTTTTCTTTTATGAAATATCATGCCCTAATTCACAGTTCTTCATAAGGATATTGGCCCTTGCAGAGCAGCAACAATAACAGGAACACTCTCCAGGATTTCTCTAAATGACGATGAGGAAGAAAAGGGAACAAACCCTGAAGGGCTGAGCTATTCAACATTGCCAGGAAATGTAATTTCCAAAGTCATCATCCAGCAACCCACAGGCCTGCATATGCCCATGAGTATGAATGAGCTGGGTAATCAATGTTTGAAAAAAGAGAACAGTGAATTGCGGAGAACTGTGTACTTATGTACAGATGACAACTTAAGAGGGGCCGATATGGACATCGTCCATCCTCAAGAAAGAATGATGGAAAGTGACTATATTGTGATGCCCAGAAGTTCTGTAAATACCCAGCCATCAATGAAAGAGGAAAGCAAAATGAATATTGGCATGGAAACCTTGCCGCATGAAAGGTTATTGCACTACAAAGTGAATCCTGAATTCAATATGAATCCCCCTGTAATGGACCAGTTCAATATGAACTTAGAGCAACATCTTGCACCCCAGGAACATATGCAGAATTTGCCCTTTGAGCCTCGCACAGCTGTGAAGAATTTCATGGCCTCTGAGTTGGATGATAATGCAGGACTATCACGAAGTGAAACTGGATCAACGATATCCATGAGTTCTCTAGAGGTGAGCAATAAGAAGTTAAATCTTTCTTTGATATATGACATACATGTATGTGACATATATAATCAAGGGACACTGGTGTTGGAGAAGGACTTAGCTGTTCGGGATATGTGTTATATTAAGAATTTTTGGCATAGAATATTTAGATTCCAGATTCTGGACATAGGGTTTTTCTAGTAGTTCATCAGAATACTTATTCAAGATGATCTAAAAAAGTAAAGATTCCACTATATTCAAAATGATACCTGTCAGTCATAATTCTTTTGTAATTCGAATCAAGTCAAACACTCATAAAGAAAAAAAATAGAAAATCCTCCTGTTATTTTTTAGGTACCAGAGGTCTTTTTTGGTGGGTAAAGTTGTATCTGGATGGCATTACAAAGTTAAACCAAGATCTGGGTTATTTTTGTATAAGGGCACCTGTTAAAAATAATGAAACTAGAATGTTTCTCTAAGTCCCACCATCACACTGATTTTTTAAATAAATTATTATTACATTACATAATTTTTCAGAGTAAATGTTTTGCTTCTAACTCTTACAGATGATGACAACTGAAATTTTTGGCCTTAAATTATGAATTAACAAAAAAGATATAATGTAAACATCTAAGAATCAGGATTCTGAGGCCCAACCACATGGTCTTTGTGCTTCATAAGTCCAATAGAAGTAAAAAAGTAAACTTCTCTCAGCTTTTCTCTGCTCAACATAGACGGTAGCCAATAATTCAAATTGTATTTGAATCAATTAAGATCCAAGACGTATAAGGTCTTAATTTTCTACTGACATATATTCTCTTATTGATTTGTATGTGGCTTTTATATCCTTTACCTTGAAGTTTTACTGTAAGCCTGTTATGGGAATATATGTTAAGTATACAATGTAATTTATGCATTCTTCTTGACTTATTGCCAGTTGTTTTAATTAGTAGATTATTGTATAAGACAATATTTAGAGAAAGACACTATCTTCGGTTGCCTGCTCTTCAGTGTCCAAAAGAGCTCAGAGATAATTGCTTCTTAATTTTCCCCAAAACCCATGCCTTCTAGTCCATCATAATAAAGAGACATCTTGAGAGGATAAAGAAACATGCTGAATAATTTAAGTTTTTTCTCAACTAGATTGAGAAAATTCTAGACCAAAATGGGACTATGAATAGAGTTTAAGAGAAAGCCCTAAATTCTGGATCATCTTCAAACAGAATAGGGTTTCTGAGGCTAACCACATAGGAGTCATTTCCCAGAACCAAAGGCATGGACAGGGGCACTGAGGTCAATCAAGTTCAACTCCAGAGTGGTCAGAACTTTTCTTTGGACAAAAGCATTCTATTCTTCTGAATTCACCAAGTCACTACTGTTTCCCTAATCACAAACTACAAAATGTTCATGTAAAGTCACAAAAGTATTTAAGAGGAATTTCAGTGACTGTGCATATAATAACATAATATCAAAAGCAATCATAATGACCATATGGAAGTTTTACATTTAGAATGTCTTTTTTTTAAAGGCACTAAAGAGATTTGAATGGAATTTCATTAAAGTATTTTGGTTATTGTAAAAATGTTTAGCATTTAAAAGTCCCCAAACCTCCCTGGACTTGATATTATACAGACTATGTGTGCTGGGACAACAGACTGTATTTTCCAGGTACTACTTTTTTCAGTTTGTAATTTTTCCAAATCTCTGTGTGCTTATAATGAAGTATAAGCATCATATGTAACGATGACTCACCAAAAGATCTGCATTTAAATGACTTACAGATTACAGACTTACATCTTGAAAAGAAAGGAAACTCAGGATTCAGAATGAAAATTTAGTTCTTCATTTCCATTCTTTAAAAACCATAATAGTTAATAATTGCTTAGGGTGACCATTTTAGAAGACAACTGAAAAAGAATGTATATATGTGAGGATGAATAATAAAAATTAGCATTTATATAGCATCTTTCATTAGCGGATCCTCAAACCACCTGAAAAATATGAATTAATTAATCTTCACAAGCCCTCTGTGCAATGGATAAATTGTTTTAATCTTCAATGGAAAGTCATTTGTTCAAGGTTACAGAGACAGTACGTAGCAAATCTAGGAGTAGAATCTTTCTGTCCTGATCAAATCTATGCTGTCCAGAAGAGACAGTAATGAGCCTGAACATTAGCATGAAGATAACTTTAATGTTCTTTTTAACCCCTGATAGACACTTAGACTTATGATGAGTATAACACAAAATGGATAAAGTCCTTTTCTGTCCTGTAAATACGTACAGCTCACAGATTTCAGAGATGAGACTGTGATCCATGGAGATAAAATATCAGTGGCATGATTTTCTTTTTGACCCGAGCAATGCATTATCTGGTAGAGTCTTCAGCTTTGTTAGGTGGCATCTGCAGGCCCAACAGTGAGGAAGATAATATTTTGACAATGATAGAGGAAAAGCAAAAGGATGACTGGAGCATCTTCATGCAGTGTGGGGATCAACAGTAGTCATGAAGTTTCTTGGGTCTTGGAAGATAATAGGAAGACAAAAGTAAGTGAACATGTGGATTAGATGAAGCCTACAGAAATAAAACAGTTTGGGTCTTTAATACCTCTTAGTGAGAAGGGAGAATTAAACCCACAGGAATATCTACCCTGGGGAGCTGGCACAGCAGAAGATGGCCAGGTACCTCACGATCTTTTCCAGGATATATTATAAAGATAGGTATATTGATTTAGGAATTGGACTCCAAAAGAGTGAGTTTTCACAAATTGCCAACATCAAAAGAAGAGAAAAAGAAGAGGGTAAAATCCTCCAGCAATAGCACTGAATTCAGTATCCATGAGAAAAGTGCAAGGGAGAAAAAACAGGAGTGGAGGTAGAAAATAAAAAGAAAGCCAGAGAGACTGGAGGGGGCGAGTGGGTGGAAGTGTTTATTCAAGTTAGCAGGAGGCAACAAGGAAAGGAGGAGGCTCTCAGGAAAGGCAGTGCCAGCAGGAGAGCCTCCAGCCCCAGGGGAGTTTATTCACTTCACCCCCACGTATTGGATGTAAAACAATGAACAGATTCCTGAAGTTTCTGAGTATAAAAGTGTATCCAGGTTATCCCCATGCCCACTATTACCTTGTTTCTTTATTTCTTGAAATTTTTTGTCTTCCTCACTCTGGTCATTCCCAGAATGGACTTGTTAAGCAATTCTGAAATTTTCAGGTTTCAAGTTCCTCTAAGTATGGAATAATTGCAGTATTAATATGACAGATTTTTTTTTCACAATGGTTCAAGTCCTAGAAGTCCTCTAGCCACTTTGAGTGAGGTTAAGAATGAAATTATAATCAGCACTTTAAGTCATTCACCTTCAATTAGTTAATGAAGTGTGGCAAGTCCATGGTATGTGTAAGCAGGAAAGAAAAAAAAAAAAACACTTTTTTTTTTTTTAACGTGGAATAAGGGAACAAAAGAGGGATGGTGGTTCTCAAGTATATGACAACTTTTAAATCTTGGATTATAATTCTACTGCTTTATTTTCTGAAAAATTAAGAGTGTATTATTGTAAGACAGCAGGTTTGTACTTTTCCTTTGAATCACTGAAAAATATTTATTCAATAGCCTGTAACTGTGCATGTCCTAGGCCTGTTTGGCATATGATCCACTCTTCACCTCTTTTCCCTGTATAGCTCTGGGTTAATACAGGGCTATGTCACAGACTTCTGGTTAGATTCAGTCAAACAGGAAGCACTGGGAAGAGGATGGGGGTTGGGGAAAAGACAGAAACTAGTTTAATCCTGCTCTTTCTGCTTTGAGGCTGCACCTTGTGTCTCTCTAGCAGCAGCTCCCAGGGCACTTCCTGCTTCTGCCAGGTATTCCAATCCCTGGGCTCAAATTACATTGCTATCTCCCTTTGTCTGTCCATCTTAGGGGGCACACTGGCTACTTCTGCTAATGCCTTGCTTACCCCATAGTTCAGTATGCGTCTTCTTAGCTCCTCTATCATTTGAATTCTTGTGGAACATTTTGCTCAAATATAAATACATTCAATGTTTTCTGTTGTTCTGACAAATCTTGCCTTAATTTTTCTTATTAATGAAGATATTTGAATAACCAATAAGGGTTAGATAGTACGTTACAAAATTATTTTATCAAAACCAGTGCGTTTTGCTATTCGATTTATATATAAAATTACCTGTATCACTGAAAACATTCTCAGATCAGTCACCCTCAATTTTTAAATGGGTGGAATGAGATACATTCTAGGCTAAATTTTTATACACTGCTTTTCCCCGGACATGAATTATAGAGCTCTCAGCATAATGGTTTTTAAAGGTAAAATATTTTAGCAATAAAGTCACTTCATAGGTGCCTCCCTTATGGCTGTTGTGAGAATCAAATTATGTAATGTACATGAAAACCTTTGAAAATTGTAAGGAGAACTTGAGATGTAAGGTTGTGTTATTATTATGTCATTACCATTATGCCCTGAATTTCTGCAAAGAAGCTTGAATGCTGTATTAAATCGATTCAGGATATTAGACAAAATGTTATGGCCTCACTTGGGAACCAGGAGTCTCTGTCACTAACAGAAACCATTATAAAACTGACCATGGACAGAAACAAGTTTTTCTTTTTTATATTTTTCTCATGTAGGTCTGATGAAAGCAAGGCTTTCCCTTTTTCACTTCTTTGTTTGTGTTCCTGAATTAGGGAATTTTATCTTTTATATAGGCATACAAACAAAATTACCCTGAATAAAAATCATTTTAGAAAACTAATTACTTTCAGACATCATTACCACAGCTATTTTTAATGAATTTGCTATCAAAGCTTTCTCCTTGTGAGTGAGTTCTTTGCTCACCCATAATAGAAACTTTTAATAGTGGTCATATTGCCATTCATTAGTCAGTGGAATTTATTACTTGCTGTGAATCTTCTAGTGTCTTGTCCAGCTTAATTTGCATTGACACAAACAATGAAGCATTTCCTCTGAGAAATTATTCATCATTTTACAAGGGTTAGAAGTGCTGAGTTGCTTCTCTGCATGTGCTCCCTAAGTATTACTCTGAGTATCCTGACACTATGGTGTATTTTCTGACTTTTAAATAATCCTAAAGAATTTCTCCCTTCTACCAGTGATAAGCTTGCCTTCCTGTAAACTGTCTTGATTCTCTTGACTGTCCGTCAATCTATTTGAATGCTTTCCTTTGTGTATATAGTCCATTTGCTTACCTGAATTATATGAGAACATTTCTGAGAAAAGCAACTACAACAAAACAAGAGCAAAAAGTCACATTCTTTTGAACTTTTCTGGCTGCCATATTTCAACTCCTTAAATCATTGGTCTATTATAATTTCATGAATGTGCCATACCATCTGCTAGATGCTGAAGATACATAAATGGTTAAGATAGACATGGATCCAGCCCTGAGAGAGAATAAACTACAGAGAGACAGCCAACAAACCATTTTTAAAAAAGAGTAATTTAAAACATTATGCTGTATCCGTTAATGATCATGCAACATGAAGGAAAGACTTCATTAGACATGGTGGTGGGTAAAGTCTTTGGAAGTATAAAGCCAGTAACAAATCTTATTTGAGAAAAAGCATGACTTATGAGGAACTGGAGGGTAAGGTAATGTTTTAGGCTAAAGAAACTGCAAGTGTAGAGTTCCTGGGGATGAATTGTGTTATCCAGGAAGAATATTAGATAAAAAAGAACTCAGAAATTTGTCATTTAGAAAGCCAAAAAATGAGGAAGAGCCAACAAAGAAACTTGAAAATGAGCTGCAGTAAATGAGAGAAGGGAAGAAAGAAAAAGCAAAAGCTGAGAGATGATGAGTATTTTAATGAGGAAGTGATTAACTTTCAAAAGCTTCTGAGAGTCTAATAAGTTGAAGATGGAAAATTGACCTTGGTATTTGACCAAATGGAGCTCATTAGTGACCTTTGACAAGAAAAGTTTGAATGGAGTCTTAAGAATAGAATACAAACTGGGGTGAGTTTTAAGTGGGAAATTAGGAAGAGGAAACAGCACAGAAGAAACATCATCTACTAAGACAAAGAGGATTACTTATTTCAAATTATTTGGGAAATCAAGAATATGTATTATATCTTCATAAAATATTTTAATATTACACTGGCTTATTTGAAATTTACATGTAACATTTTTTTTTCAATTATCAACATCAGAAAAATTGTTATGACTTGATCACTGTTTTAGTCACCTTTTTTGCTGTTGTGACTGACCAGAACAATTGGAGAGGAGGAAAAGTTTATTTGGGGGCTTGCAGTTTCAGAGGTCCCAGTCTAGAAGGCCAGCTCCATTCCTCAGAGCTCAAGGTGAGGAGGAACACGGCAGAAGAGTATGACAGAGGCAAGCAGCTCACATGATGATCAGAAAGCAGAGAGAGATCTCTACTCAACAAACACAAACTATATACCCCATAGCCACACACCCAAAGAACCACACCCACAAGCCTCCAGTCACCACTCATTTAATCCCATCAGGGATTAATTTGCTGATTAGGTTCAGGCTATAACCCTATCATTTCTCCTCCAAACCTTCTTGCTTTGTCTCACACATGAACTATTGGGGTACACCCCATATAAAACAATAACAAACACTTTTCATAGTTGATTCTCGTTTTTAAATTGTATAAACATTATTTCTAACCACTTTCCGTACCTTATGATGTCATTCCACAGAGCTCAGAATATTTGAATAGCAATGTAAGGTTATTCACAGTTTCAACAAACCTAAGTGCTTTGAAAGACTTTCAAAAATGCTTCATTGTATACCAAATGTGGAAATAGACCAACACTAAACAAAAGTGGACATTCTGGTTTCTCCTTACACCAACAATTTCCCAGGGTCTGATACTTCTTTAAGATAAGCTAGATTTTGCAATGGGAGAGTCAATTCCAATCTGAGAGTGGAAACGCCTGCTACTCTTCACCATTGTAGCATTTCTCATAACCCATATCATATTAAAATGATTTTTTAAGTTATTTTACTCAACACCGATTTCCTGTGAAATGAACATCATATGGATGTTTTTATTCTTCAAAATGCAATATACATGCAAAAGCTGATCTGTTTGTCCTTGCCTTCAGGTGAGAAAACATCTCAGCCCTACTACTATCATTCCTTACTGCCTGGGTTCTCAAATGCCATTATTATTGAGTTCTAGGAACAATGAGCACAAGTCATCTGGCAGTAAAATATTATCTAGTGTCTCTGAGAAAGTAAGAGATAATGAGGGGAGAGCTGAACTTGCAGCTGGAAGATCTCCCTTAGAATCCCAGCTCATTTTCTTACCACCCAGATGAAGTGGGAAAATTATTTTAACTCTACTAGCCTCAGTTTTACACATGCATAACATGGCTAACATGTTCAAGTGGGAAAGCACTTTATAAACTACAAAAGATTGAAACATTCAGTCAGTATTGTAGGGACTTGAATAAAATGACTCAAATATTTATCTCCTTTGGACTTTAAATATCAGACACATTTTCCCCCACTCTAATTTCTAAGTCCATTTTGCTTTATTTCACATCCACTACCATCCTGCCACCTTTAAGCTCTTTTGATTAAAATCTTTTTGCTCCATTTGTTCATCCCTTGGCCTAATCCTTCAAAACTGCCAGTTCTGCTATACCTTCATATTAGAATTTAATTTTAATAAAATTAAATAGGAGAGAGAGAGAGAGATCGAGAGAGAGCGCGAGTGCTATTTGTAGGAGAGTATCCATTTTCGTTTCCATATTTCACATTGACATAGGTGACATCTATACTCAGAATCTTTCTCTGGTGTTCTCCCAGGTTGCTGTCTTTTGTTACTGCTCCTATAACATGAAGCCTTTAGCAACATGTATGCCTCAGCATTTTCAGTTCTTAGGCAACAGGGCCTTGCATTCAGAAACTAACAGGGCAACATATGGCTGTTATCACCTTGGCAAGTGAGAAACCCTCAATGCATGCAGCAGAAGGCCCTCTTATTCTTCTAGCTAATGAACCCTTCTTTAAAAAAATATATATTTCACTATTTAATTTTCAAATGGAATAAAAAGCTATGACTAATGTTTTATAATAATTGCTTGAAACTGAGTGTTTTCATGATTGAATTTTGCTTAATGCACACTTACAAAAATGTCCTGCTGAGTCACAGTGCCAAGAAGGCAAAGCATCCAAGATAGGCATGGAAACACTGACATTTAGTCTAGCATATCGCAGCAAAGTGTGGTGCAGGATGTTGGAGCCTGATTTTTACAGCACAGTTAGATAACAATAGAGGCAGGGAGATGGCAAAGAAGGCGGGGTTAAATGCCTACCCACACATTTTCTTCTTCCAGGATGTCACCAGTCAAGGGTAGGGTGCTATTGGAGGCAAGGAGCAAGTGAGATCAACATGCTGGGTTTCCATTTAATAAAGCAATTTTTGTTCAGTTTTTTTTCCCTTTGGTAACATTCTGAAGGCTGGATTATAATCTTCAACAGTTTTACCTAAATAAAATTATTTCAGGTCTTTTTTAAAACAAAACCTCTTGGTACATCACCTTCTTTCTGTTGATATATACATTGAATGAGTAGGTTACACAGGAAGGTTCTGGTTTTATAATGACAATTTTATAAAAATTGTCATTATAAAACTAGCAGCAGAAAATCAGTCAAAGTTTTCAATACAAGACACTAGTATTTTCCTGTCTCTCCTAACGCTCAACAGTTGGAACAGAGAATAGGGTCTCCCACCTGTCTTGAGTATAATTCCCTGTTAGTGAAATTAAGATTATAGGTGTTGAGATGGGAACAGGGAGAAAAATAAAGCATAATTTTGCTAAAAGATTTACATGTTTTTCCACAGTTTGATTATTATTTGTTTTAAATATTTATTAAATTTTCCCATGTTTATCCCACTCCTCCATGAAATAAAAAGCCAACTTAAAAAAAAAAAAGAATGAATGTTAGAAATTCATTATATTCTCTAAAAATTTGGAGGCTTTTTTTTTTTTTTTCACATGGAACAGACATCTCCCTGTATATCAATCTTTCTAGGAACACTAGGGCTTCCTAGAGTAGATGCTTCAAATACCTTCCTTTTACTCACATCGTGAAAATCATATGGTCACATGAGATTATATTAATTTCATTTTAATCATATTTCCTGATTTTATCAGACTTATTTCTTGATTAATTTATTTCATTAATCCATGTCTATATATAACTAGATTCAGAGACTATTTAACAGATTTGGGGCCATAAAGGAACACTGGGATATTTTGCTGGGATATAGAATATTTGTTTGTTTCAATGAATTAAAATAAATACTTTAATTCCTAAGGACTAGCAATTAGAAGGACTTTCTGCTTGTGAAAGACTATTAGATTCTGAGAAATGTGTTAATGAAATTTACACAGAACTCAGGGCTTAGAGAGCCAGATAGAATTTGGTGAATGGAGTCTGGATATTGGTTGGTGAGGGGGTCTTGAGGTACCTAGATGATTTTTCTGATACAACTTTGAATCCCTCTCTGTAGTTTTTCTGTAGTAGAAATAAAGTTCTCTTTAAAGATTGAATGATTGTGTGAATTTTCATGGGAAACATCTCTCCTTAGTGAAAATTAGGAATAAAAAGTCAAGATGAAATATATTCTATTACACTCATCACTTTAAAGGAAGTTTGAGGTAAAAATGGAATGATATAGATGGAATATTTTGAAATCATAAAAATCTAAAAATTTTTCTTATGTGAAGAAAATTTGTACAGCAAAAAAACCAGGATTATCTTTATGAAAAATAACGACTTTAATTTTATTCAATGATTAAGCATAACTTTACTGGTGTTCTCTCTCTTTTTTTTTTAAATCCCTAACTAACAGAGAAGAAAATCACGATATTCAGACCTTGACTTTGAGGTAAGTTTCTACAAGTTATTTTAAAATATTAATTGTTTAATTAAATATTGATGTGTAATTATTTAAACATACTAATCTATGCAGGTATGTAGATGTATTGCTAAATTTAATAAAATAAGTCAAGGTTTTTAACTATAATCCATACTAGAGAGATAGTTATAGACAAAAACCTTTATGTTCTTTTTATTATAAGTATATTAAATTGAATTTCATTTTTCTAAATAAGCAAGTTATCTATTTTGTAAATGGTAGGTGGTCAGTTTATTATAGAATTTGAACGTGATCAATTCATTTTTTGGGGGGTTAGGAATGTTGGTTTCCTGATTTTTATATTTGAGACAATTTCTTTGGTTTTAGCTTGGCAACTAACTGGAGGATCCTGTGAGCTTAGGTTGGTTAGCTTAGGTTTCTCTGAAACTCATTTGCTTTGTGTTCTGATTACTACTATTTAGGTTCTCTGTGGTGCATTCAGATTCATTTTTCCAACAGCAAGCATCAGTTCAATGTGCTCCTGTGTTTAGTAAATGTCTTTTCACAGATATAAACAAGATGAAGATTTTCATTTTCCAATTTACATTGAATTTATATTGATGCTGCAATATTGATGCTAGAAGTTACTAAAATCATACCATTTAAGCAGCTTATGCTAAGCACAAAATTAATGATGTTTAAGCATCACATAAAATGCACTTATGCATCTTGATAATTGGATATGATTCATAGCCTGCTGACATAATTGGATATAATATAAATTTCTCCAGCATATTTGTACCCTTGTGATGCATATGTAGAACTCAATTCTCTTAACTGATATTTGTAAAATTACATAAGCTTTCTAGAACATGAAAGCTCCTAATTTAATCATTTTGTTTAGATAGATGAATGTTGTAGCTCTACAATGTAGAAAGTACAAATTGTATGACATATAATGTATAAACACTTAACCTTTTATTATTTACTAGAGGGTGACAATGGTTTTACCCTAATTCAGACTATGTATTTCATTGTATTCTAAATTATTAGCATAAAATACTAGT
The DNA here is from genome assembly GCF_045843805.1 of Urocitellus parryii. NCBI lineage: Eukaryota > Metazoa > Chordata > Mammalia > Rodentia > Sciuridae > Urocitellus > Urocitellus parryii. Next base: position 87,305,958 of record NC_135538.1, on the reverse strand, counting down.
CTACAAATTTAAATAAAAATTATTCAACAATCCTTACCTTTAGAGTCTTTAGTGCCTTTTAATGAACAGATATTTTTGGTCTTTTTTGTATTAATTATTTGGAATTTTAGAAGGCCAAAAATAGAGGACTTGTATATATACATACATTTATATATGATCATATATAAATATATAAAATACATGTAGAGTGTTTATATTATATATACATATATATTTATGAAAGCAATAAATTGTTATTAATTCAAAGGAAAAGAGGTGCAAATTAACCCACTAATCATTAATGACAAAATACAGTAAATCTAGATCTAAAATTAAGCTTCAGAGCAACCAACCAAAGTTACATAATCACAAAAACTGAAAAGAAATCTAATCATACTGTGTCCCTGGGAGCATCAAAAAAAAAAAAAAACAATTCTTTTTTTGTCTATTCTCTATGGCAACTGTTAGCAGCTTCCTTAAGCTGATACTTCTTTCTATGGCTAAATTCTACACATAAAACCACAGTATTAACAAAATATTTGCAAATAATAGAGAAAACATGAAACACAAAACCCCTGACATTTTCTATAGCTCTTCAATTCCTAGTTATTGCATGAAAACTTGGGGGGAAAATTCCGAAGTACTTCTCTTTCTGTGCCAACTACTTAGTGCTACACCTATTAATATGAATTGAAATTGCAGGGATGTGGCAGATCTCTCATAGATTGTGTTCAGAAAAATTATTGCCATATTTAAATCCTGGTGACATTTTTATTAGAGCCTCATGGTTATACATATTACTTGGGTTTATCTCGACACTCATATATGCATATTAATCTATTTCAGTTTTAATACAATCTGAGTTTTGTTGATAGCCTTGAGAAAGTACCTAAGACCCCCTCCAAATTTATTAGTCAAATAGATGTCAAGATTCTTGACACCCCATCCCTCAGCAGGCTTTACCATAGTTAACAACTTAGACATTTTGCCACTGACAGACTCCTGGGTTCTGGGAAGCATCTTCCCTTCAGGCTTTAAGCCTAACACACTCCACAGAATGTATACATAATAATAATCTTGTTATACCTCATATAACAATTAAACTTGTTTAACTTGTGTTAAACCTAGGAAAAAAAAAGCCATTTTGTCTCTCCAATCTCCAGGACAACACAGCACTTCTGGAGGAAACGGAACAAAAGGGGAACTAGTATGTAAAATGGAGAAACATAGATTCTTTCTTGGAAGTATTCAGAAAATGTTGTAGTGATATTCCTATGTTCTGTGACCAAATGTTCTGCTCCAAGCAGAGAATAACAAAAAAATAAAACTGAATTGATGAAAAGCAATTATTTTGCAATCTAGTTTACTTTAGCAAAAAGCTGTTGAATACTATACCAATTATAGAAAATGGTTAATCATAAATGTGGCATGCCAAAGATAGCCATAACTCAATGAGACAGAAGTAGCAAATAGAAATCCAGGGGAGGAAAAGACACAGAACAGAGGTTGGCCATTATGTGACATAATCAAGAAACAAGAAACAAGTCAAAATTCACTGATATGGGGTCTATGGAAGGAAAGAATCCATGTCTTATGGTTTGGAAGGAGGATTTTTTTTTTTTTTTACCTAATCTGCTGCCCAAAGCTGTTAAGCCTTTTATTACGTTTTGTTTTGCTTGGGTTTTGTTGTTGTCATTTGCTTTTTGTTTTTAATTTTGCTTTTCAGTTAGGAATGCTTTCCTATAATCTGGGCTTTAGTAATATGAATGTTAGTAATAGGGAGGTCAGATTGTGGTAGAGGAAAAAGAAGAAATTGAAATACCAATGAGGGATGTTAAATCTAAGGAAGCAGCAATGAAGATCCATTTCCTGGAGGTGGCAGGAAAATAAAGTGATGAAGGGATACTATAGGAGTAGAATCTACAGAACTTAGTCCTTAATTGAATATAGGGTAAAAGACCAGGAAACACATTCCATTGAATTCCACTGAATGGAAGGGAGAGAAAAAAGAATTAGGAGCACTACAAATACAGATAAACTATAGCATTAAAGGTGTATATATAAGATTTCAAAAAACTACTTGACGGCAAAAGGTCCCTTCCTGTTGTGCCTGACCCCCAGCAGTAAGTGCATTCCATTAAGCAATCAGGCACTGTCAGAAGACACTTTTGGAGACCAAAATTTTTGAATAGTTTAGGCCTAGAATATATTCAGTTTTTCTATATCACTAAATTTAAACAGCTACAAAATTATGTACTTACAACCAAGTAGACTCCTGATCAACTATAACAAAATATGAAACATACAACTCATTTTTTATAGCTGCTTTGTCTAGTTAGGGCCTAGGTACAGATTTATTCATATATGAATATATTTGAAATATAGACCCTGTAGTGTCGGGCATTGCTCATGGGGTACAGATTCCATCTTACAGACACATTTGGACTCTGGCCAAGGAAAGTTACATGAATCATCCCCCTCTTATAATACAGCTTTAAGAATTAGGCTTAACTCCTTCAATGTGTTTCTTCCTTACATGTGAGTTGTAACATTCATCTAAGACCAGTATTCAAAAGCTCACTTGGAAAGTTTATATGTAAAACAATAAAGAAGAAAAATAATCACAGATTTATCCTAATGGATATGGACAATGGCAGTAGATGTATAAAATTCTAAAGCTGGAAAAGGTAATCCAGCCAAACTGGCTTCTAATTCCTATAAGCATGATTTCTGGCCTCAAACTCTAAAGTTTACACCTAACAGATTCTCTACCATTCTCTTAATGATTTCCCTGGGTTTTCTAAAACTTCATATACAGTAATAACTCTTTTAAGTCGGACTTAAATCCAACTCTATGACTTATACTTCTGAATTTAAATGTGAAACCTCTAACCACTTTGTTCTAAGACTACCTACAGATCTTTTATGAAGCACTTGTATGGAAAATTCTGGACTCAGAATGAGGATAAAGGGCTCCTATCTGGAGTCATTAAAATGAACCTTCCTTCCAATGGGGAGACCTCTTTGATAGAAACAGAGAAGACAAAATTTATAATAACCTAACATGTTGCAGGCAATTTCTTCCCTGTATACTTTTGCTGTCCCATTTATTTAATTTGTTCAGTGTATATTGATTAAGCATTTGCTGAATACCAGATACTGTGCTAGGAATCAGGGATACAAAGATGAATAAGTCATTGCCCATGATGTGTTCAGAGACAGGATATTGCAATACTCTGAGATAATTGTAGTGTATTCAACATCTGTAGGAAATATGGCCTCACTACAGAGGGCACCTAAACCACCCTAGATCATTTTCCTTCTGAACAGGGCATAATCACAAACCTGAATAGCCTAAGAGAAGATACTTTCTGAATCTATGAGATACATATAAGATAGCAGCATGCAAAGGGAATTGAGTTGGGTTTAGGAAAGAATTTCAGCTCTCTCACCCCTTGTCTGGGAACCATAGCCTCCTTGAGGTTCAGTCTCCCAATCACTAAAGTGAAGATAATGGTTCCCACCTCCCAGGGTTATTGTGAGAATTAAGAAAGATAATCATGGCTGCCACTTCTTAAGTGGCTCTTATTTGTATGGTTCAGTTGTAAGTGCTTTATAACCTTGTTTAAGTCTTCAAAATAACTCTGAAATGTAAGTCTGATTACTTTAACTGCTGCTAAATAAGTTTGGATTCCATACTGCAGGACACACAACTTAAAAGTGATAGAACTTAGATCTCAACATAAATTTGCTCGCATCCAGAGCCATCAGACTTAGCATGTTTCAGGTACTTAAAGGGTTTAGGAGAGTTCTTAGGAACTTAGGGCATACACTATATCCTAAATATGAATGTGCTTCATAACTTCCCACTTTTTCTCTAATATCAACAATTAAAGGGTTATAAACACTACCTCTTTTGATTTACAAAAATAAATTGAAAGAACAAAGTCCTATAAAATAAGCTGCTCAGAGAGCACATTTCTTTGCAATAAGATTGATGGCTCATTGGGATAGGGGTTCACACATAGCTTCAAACAAAATGTTGAATGATGTTAATCTGAATGCAAAGGAACATTACTACACACATATCTTTTACAAAAGATTTATCACAGAAGTATTTCATGGGCATTAAAACAAAAGAAACCTGAATAGGTTTTATTTATTTAAATAGAATAGATTTATTGAGTTTTAACATTATTACATGATTTTAGAAAACAAGTCTAAATTGTTTTTTCATAGAAGTCAATTTCTTTGGGGAACAGGATGTTTAAGTCACACAAACAAAAAGAAAATCAGTAAACTGACAAACCCTACAGTCAGTAAAGATGAAAAAATAGTCATGGAAATATACCAATATATTTACAAGCATGAAAACTTCTAATTAGGTAAAGACCATCAAAGGCATGAGTACTACAAGTAAAAATTCATAGGAGTGAATAAATAAGAAGTAAACTTCAATATTTGTGAAAACTAAAAACCACAGCTGAACTTTAATCCCAGAATGTTGCTGAGTTAGAAACCCTCCAATGTTCACTGTGAAGGTAGTGTTTTTATCAATGCCATCTTCCACATTGTAAAGTCGGGAAGAACAAGTAGGAATTGTGCATGGAAAATCAAACTGAGCCCATGTCAGAGATGTGAGCTGTCAATGGCTGTACTAACATGATACTTCTGCCAGCATGCCAGACCATCATTGCTATGGTGATTTCCGGCAGTATCAAAATTGCACTTTCAAATTAGAATGATTATCTGACATGAGAATATATTTGCAATTAATTTTTGTAAGTAGGAATAGCCCTATATTTCAGCATACCAATTTTTCATTTGCTTACATAATCATTTCAGGGTTCTTGAGCTTTATTATCAGAATAGTTTTCATGAAACTAAGTGAAATATTTTAAAATGTATTTTGGTTATATAATATTAGTAACTACCATAACTTTATATTTTCCTTGTATATTTTTAATATGTACTATTAATCCAATGCCTCAAAATAAAATCCATCCAATTCAGAATAAAATCCTGCTCATTCAATCAGAATATGACCACAAAATCTCCAATTAGTTAATGTACTTCTTTTATGATGGGACATATTTGACCTTTGTTTTGCTTCTTAAACATACTTTACATAATAGAGGCATTTGATTATAAGAAACATGAAGAGATATTTGTCTAACAGAGAACTCTATTGGAAAGATATGTAATAATTCAACTCTTGCTCAGGGGAAAAGTAGGGAATTTGATTGACATTTCCAGGAACATGGGAAGGGAGAGTTCCCAAAAAAAAGACAGGATGCTCTCATATGTTGACAGATAAATGGAGACTGCACAGAAGAAAATCATCAGATGCCTATCTCAAAATAAAGGTGCTGTGCCTTTGGTATCAGAGCTCAGAAGAAAATGAATGTTTTGTCTTTGAAAAGTAAAGATCTCAGTGAGGAGAGTAAATTCAGGCATAGGATTGAAAATTGAATTAGAAATCCTCTGAATTCAAGAAAATGGAAGAGAAAATAGGCAAATAACATCATGGGAATAACTAATTTGAGGATTTTCAATTTAAATGTGCTTTATTTACATTCATCTTAACAAATTCATCTATAACTTACTCTCAATGTGTCACCATAATTTCTTTAACATAGTTATAAATTTCTATTTTTCGAATTATTATGCAATTAATGCCTATTCCTTCCATTTCAGCTACTACTACTAGCTACTAGAGGACAGTAACTCAAATCAAATGTTTTTCATTATTATTAACCTAGAATCTAGCATGATATGTGGTATTTGTAAATATATATATATATATATATATATATATATATATATATATATATATATATAACAACAGAATGAAATATGCCTAGAGAAATATCAGTGGTATGATGTCACTCATACTGCACTGTAGAAGAAAATAATTGTGTTGTAATACTCATTACTATGAAAATGAGATTTTTTAGAGGCAGAGCCAGTATTCTAACAGCATTTTTTATTTTGTTTTGTTTTGTTTTTCTTTGTAAAGTATTCCTTGTGAAACAAATCCACATTGTAATAAGTGTCTTAGGACCTGGTACTACATGGAAGTACTTGTCTCCCCAAGGACAGAATGTACTGAATTACATTTGCCAGATACACAGTCCTCAAAATCCCTCCATTGAGTTGCTTATGTAAATCCTCCCTCTCATAAATCTCCATCAGTCATCACTAGTCAAATTATGTTTGCCTGGTGTTTTTCTCTGTAAATCCTGCAAATCTGTTTCATGTATTCTCTTTAAAACTGATGGGAAGTTAATCACTCTGCAATTGCTTTCTATGTTTCATGTTCTCATCATGAGTAATGTTGCCATGTTCTCATCCTCAACCAACTGATTCAACAGCCAATTCAGAGCCCTAAGAGGAGCAAAGATGGAAACTGGTTATTGTAGGACACAAAATGGCAGAATTCTCTCCCATAAAAATAGGCTAGTAAAAATAGAAGAAATTAGCCTAACAGTGAATGACCTAGATACATATTCATTAAATATAGAAAATTAAAGTTTGCATTGGAGAGAATAGGCTTTTGTAATATATTAAAGATTGAATTTGCCTTTCTCTATGCCTTTTTTTCCCCTCAAGGAAGTAAAGTGTCTTTTTGGAAGAAAATTAAGCATTACAGATCTTTCCCCAAAGATATATTTCTTTTTCAAAACAAATTCCTACTTTGAAAATATTTGCTAATTAAAACAATGGACCAAATGTTCAAATCATAGTTTATTCATGGATATAATATACCTGTGCAAACCACATGAGAAAATAGTGAGTTGTGATACATATGCTTTAAGAATCTGTAAAATCTTATACAAACATGAAGGCATAATCTTAGAGACTCACCAAGTTTGATTTATAACTTAAAAATCAAAATTGAGGAAGTTATTTTCTTTTTTTAAATAACACTTGTGATTAGAGGGAATTTATTATCTAAGTCTTCCTTGTTAGTACTCTTTTAAATGCTCCATAATAGAAAAAGATTCAGCCTATGATACTTACCCCACGATAATTTTTATTTATGACTCCATTTTCTAGTTATAATGAACTTGAGAGAACCAGAGGTTGAGGGTATCAATATATTAGTGATTTTAGAAGTTCATCAAGCATATAATTTATGTTCTGAACCTTAATTATTAAGATTCTGTGCCATCTCATATACAAATATATGAAACCTATGGGTCAGATTTTCTTTCTGCAAAGCTCAATCATTATTCACATGGAAAGTGCAAGGTTTTAGATCCTACATATATTTCAGACACTTCAGTGCTTTGAGTCAGCCTTAATGGCAGGGCCTGGGATTTTGCTCCCCCTTTAGTACAGCCAGCTAGGATTTTAGTGTTTATAAAAATAAAACATAAAAAAGTAATATTTCCCATGACAAACATCAGAGACTCAGGTGCTTTACAAGTCCAAATTTTAAACATCTTTTAAATATTGTAGCAATTTTTGTGAAACAGATTTAACTTTTGAGTGATGAAAAATCTCACACAGGAATGACTGTTACATTTTTAATGCACCCACAAGAAAAAACTATTTTGGGTAATCTTGTAAATGGAAGAAAAAAAACATTTCTTCCTTTTCAAGAAATGCTGGATATAAGGATTTGGTGCAAGTTATTTGCATTTGTGGCATTCATTGGGATTCCTGGTTCCTACTGAACTTGCTTTCCCTATTATTCAATCAAAAAATATTAGATAGTTTTTTAAAAAATATATAAATCAAATTGGGAATGAGAGCCATTCTGTTTTCTTTTGCAGAAGGTCATGCATACAAGGAAGAGGCACATGGAACTGTTTCAGGAGCTGAATCAGAAATTTCAAACTTTGGACAGATTTCGGGATATACCAAATACAAGCAGTCTGGTGAGTCTACTCTGCTTGGTGGGAGCCTGGTGCATGCTGGTGGACATAGGCTGCTGGTAGGCTCGTTGGCCTCCAGGCTTGCCTAATCCTGCTGGGCACACAAGAGTTGTGCATTAGAACAATGATAAGGTCCCCAAATGTACTTTGAAAATGTCACTATGATTCAAATTAGGAATGGCAGAATATTAGTTATATATCCACAATGCATTGTCTTCCTCAGAGTTCAGGTAATTCATTTTATAAAAATTTAGCCAAACAACCAAATTTTCCATTTTCATTTTAATGTCTGCCATTTTAAGGGCCTAAAATGTGATAATCTCATAAATATGAGTTGTTACCTCAAACCAGGATGGTAGGTTTTTGTCTTCAGGAGATTCACTTGTTCTGTGGTAGGAATTTTGGACCCACATCAACATCAGGGATTCTCTTCTCACTTATTACAATCTCAACATAGGAGTTCATTAAATAAAATAACACTGTGCAATTACTATGTGCATGGCTTTATAGGAGATTTCATAATTATTTTTAAGCACACTGGACCAGTTCTCTAGAAATCAGAAAACAAGTTGAAAGTGCAACCACTATCTGAGAAAGTTACAGAACTCAAGTTTCTAAACCTCAATTTCCTCTTCCTAAATAGAGGATGGAAAACAGTAGTAATATATAGTCTTTCAATCCTCATAAAGCTTTCAAGAGCAAGCTACACCTTACAGGTGAGGAAGCTGAGGCTCAGCTCTAAGAGGAGACTTGGACAGCCATTGCACACCAACTCTTCTTCACTTCAGATGTGGTGCTCTGTGTCCACTCTTTGCAGTTCTAAACTTGGGCAATCCTTCTCTTTGAGACCTCTGGTCACCTTTCTCTCTCCTTCTCCCTCTCCCATGTATCTGTCTGAGACAATATAGATAATATACTATCTATAGTATAGCTGTAATACATATAGTTCTAAAGTACGTGGTGTTTGATTACACTCTCAGTCTAGTGATCCTTCCATTCATATTTTATGAGTCATAATTTTAGAATCTTGATTATTGAAGTTAGCTTGGGAAAAGATGGATAGAAAAAAAGCCATGTATGTTTGTTTTGTTTTTATTTCTCTCAGTACTGGTATGATGCTGGTTACGGTATGTTATCAGTAAATGGTTGCTGTAGATTTATTGCATAGCTATGATAGCTCAATCTGTGCTTGTTAAATGAAGGTTATAAAAATACCATACACTTTAACTCTTAATTGGTCTCTAAATAGTCCATGTATATACCAATCTATTTTCTTCCCTAAAGCAGAAAATGCGTTGTTGCATTATTTGTTATCACCAACACAATGCTAGGCATATAGAAGATACTTCCTGTGTAATGAGGGGTTCTTTCTCATCTACTCATTCTAATATTAAGCCATCAGTTTTTAGCTAGCAGGCAAATGAGAATCACACCATTGATATTAGACCTCAACACATTAGCTACTCATTTTCAAATACTGAAAGCTAACATTGAAATAAATTGAAGAAACTTCATTTGTTTTGTTGGGAAAAAAAGGGGAGGGTTATGTTTACAAATCTGAAAGGCTTATGCAACAGATACAGCTGGCTGACTGCTATAATATGATTGTAATTTCCCCTTGTTGTACGGTCTGGTTATTAAATCATTAATGGCACAAATATCTGTATCTCAGTTTCCTGACAACCAAAATAGTCTACTAATTACACCACATCTCTGCAGCAGCATGCCTTTTTCTAAAAGAGATTTATAAATATTTACCATTTGGGAGGTTGGGAGCAAGGAAGGATGGAGTTGTCTTTGCTGCTTGAATACTGTCCCAAATATCTGAGAACACAAAACGAGTTCCTTATTCAGTTTTGATTAATAATGAACATGTGAGTTCATTATCTTTACCTCAGTCACATAATTTGTAGTGCCACACTGCTAATGAAAAATTGCGTCATTGAGTGGAGAAAAACATTTTTTAAAATCTCAAAGTGTTTTTCCTTTTTTGGGGAGGAGAAAGCTGCTGATTCACAACACCTGCCTACCACTACAAATGATGCTAATTATGTAAAACAATAGAATTTTGGGAATCAAAGGGAAACCAAAATACCATTTAGTCATTTTCTTGTTTCTAGGCAGGAAAACATTTAAAGAACACTACAAAAGAAGAGGTACTGTTCAAACTCTTTTACCTTGAGTGCATCTTACAAACCATTCACTGTCAAAAATCTCTTCTCTCCAAATTGCTCCTCCTAACTTTTCTTCTTACAAAATGTTCATACTTTCTTTAACTTTGTCCTCAAATATTGGTGGATTGAAAGAAGGAAGGAAGGAAATAAGGAGAAAAGGAAGGAATGAAGGAAAAAAGGAAGGAAGAAGGAAAAAGGAGTAAAATTGAAAAGGATGGGTGAAGGGAAGGAGGGACTTACCCCAAGTGAACAGCTCACATGCTTCTATACCAATGAATCATGGGGAATGCTGGGAAGCCTTATGATATTTGGGGTGGCTTTGAATTCTCATATGCATTTAATACTCTATTTCTCTGGATGCATCCTAAGAGAATTAGCATTTTTGAAAGCTTCTTGCATGCTGGTTTATAGTGAATTTATAATTATTACCCTTTTAACACACATACCAGTTTAACTACATCTCCTCCATTCTGTATCTGAGCTCAAAACAAACAAACAGCTGCATGAATTCAGGAACTTAGACTAACTGCTTGGATTTTCCATCATTGAATTCCAGCGTCCATTGAGGCCTTTCCTGGCCTTGGCAACCCTCCCTGCCAAATGCAATGATCCCTTCAGGCTACTGCACAGTTTGTCGTTAAGTGGGACCCATTGGGAGTATTGCCCTTCTTTTTATGAAAGTCTTCAGGCTGCCTTGTATCACACCCAACATGTAGGAAGATGAGTAGCTTGTGGGCATCATCCTCTGACCATCAGCTCCTTACCACTCCCAGTGGGTCCTGTCCCTACCATGGCTGCTGGGTATGGTAGCTCTTCACCTTTAAAGGATAGGGTCTTCTGGCCTAAAGGGCATCCAAAAGTTAGAAAAGATGATGAAAACCATAGATAAGTTGGGAGTGCCTTGGTAGGCCAAAGGAGATGTTCAAGAAAATCAACCTTAAATATTAATTTCTAACATGCTGATAGACCTCTCAAGAATGTATTAGGTCACATACTGACAATAACACTCTTTGAAATAGAATGTAGATATTCTGACAGAGCTTAAAATTAGCCACCTTAGTCCATGTATCCCTGGAGCTTGATCTTTAAAATATAAAAAAGGAAACAACATTGGTTCAGAACAGAATGGAGCCCATGTTTTCCAAGCAAACAAACTCGCACTTTATATACCTCAAATGCTTTCTGGGTTGAACTAATTGGACTTTCTGTCAAACTAAACTTAAAACAGCTCTTATCTAAGGTAGCTAGGTTCACTCTGTGAACTTGATTCAGCAGAATTCATCTCTGTGAATCTTTCAGTTGATGATTGATGATTCAGGTCACATATTGCTCTCAAACCTTCAATGATTTCCTATTGCTTACAAAATAAATTCCAAATTGAATAGCCTGACAGTCAAAATCTCTTATGAACTGGTTTCCAGTTTACCTAATGTCTTTTTTTTCTTCTTCTATTTTTTCTCATTCCAACTAAAATAAATAGGACACTCTTTTCATATCTCCACCTGCTCTGAATTTTTATTTCCTAGTACACCTGTTCAACCACAAGACCTCCAACCACACACATGTCTTCATGGTGAACCCCTTTGGTGCCAGCCCAAAGGTCACTCTCCTCAGGAAGGATTATGCACTTCCCATAAAAGGAAGCCTCTCTATACCTGCCTTTGGAAGCCCAGAACACTTTTTCTGAAAAAAAAAAAATATATACATATATATATATATATATATATATGTATATATTTTTTAAAAAATATATATTGTACACTTTCATTTAACTATGGATACCTTTCATTGTAAGTATGATTACGAAGTAGTGAAGATTTGAGTTCTCCAGGCATTGTTCTATGCTCTATCATTGCTTAACAAATTCTTGCATACCCACAAAGTAGGTGTTGATCCACACATTTTGCCAGCTCCTTTGGTCCACAATACAAAGCATATCTCTGTTTGTAGATATTCAAGCCAAGGTTCAGAAAAGTTGAATCAATTGTTCAGTTAATTCTTTTGAAGTGTAAGAACTGGAACTTGGACAGGTATATATCAGGCTCTAAATCTTAAATTCCCTGTGAACCATGATGCTTTTACATACTTGATTTATCACTTTATCCTTTCTAGTGCTACATATGATATCCTATGCAGAGCAACAGATAAGTAAATTTTAGGTGAAGGGAAGCAAACAAGGAGAGAAAGAAGAAAGGAAAGATAGGAAGAGAGAGCTACAAATTCATGAGTCTTTAGGATACTAGACTAAAGCAGAATTAATCTCTTGCATAGATCCTAAAAGTTAACTTTTTATTAGATCTTTACTATTAACTATCTCTTCTTCTATGTCCTCATAAATAAGAATAAGTCTTGAAAACATCTAAGTTATTAAGGAATTTAGTGATTTAATATCTACTTATGATAACTATTTCTATAAACCATCTCTCTTATGCATAGCTTGAGATACATAATATGCCAAGTAGAACCCTGATAGCAATTCAATAACTTATTTTATGTTTCATTTGGTAAGTGACTATAATAAGCTAAAGATCAGATTTTGTGAGAGTGGGATGGACTCATGCAAGAACTGATATTTTCATTAGGCATAATGTTTTGTAGTGAAAAATGAGAATACAATTAGAATGGTAGACTTTTAAAACCATTTTAATAATCTTGAAGAATAGAAATAAAGGGATAATAGAAGTTAAAGGGTAATGTTTTTTAAGAGAGAAATTCTTTTAGAGCTTGATAGATTTTGTTGGGATAAAATTAAAAGTAGAAAAATTATTTAGTGAAGTACAGTTAAATTGTCATGAAAAATGATTAATTTCAGTAAATCTCTGTGTTGAATTAAAACCTGGACTCATGTAAAAGTGACAACTTTTGTTTGGCATGTTCTCTTACAACAATAAATAAATTCAACTTTAATCAATATTCTGCATAATTGAGTATCCATCAGGTTACCCACTCTTGTTTTCATGTTTTAGTTGTTTTTTTTCTAAAAAGCTTTTAATCATGATTTTTTTCTTGTTCTCTGATGATTCTCAGCTTATTCAGATTCTCCTGCTTTGCAGAAATCTTTAAGCAACACCTACTTAAAGCAAAGTCATTGTTAATCTTAGCAGAATATTGGTCAAAAGAACCTAAAAGGAGTCTATTTGTTTATGTATTGAACATCTATAGGATAGAACTGAGTGGAGTCATAATTGGGAAAATCTTGAGTCTTAGAAAACAGAAGGCATATACTATAAGAAATAATAAGGAATAATGGTTTATAGGCATTTTGAAAGGCCCCTTATGTTGCTGGATACATTTTTCATGAAATGGTACTCTTAAAAGGGAAGAATCCTGTGTTTCCTTCTCAAACATGTAGTCATACTGACATTTCTTTCACCTGATACTCAAATTGAAATATCATCTACTTTGCCTTCTGTAGTATTATTCATTTCCTCTAACTCCTGACATGTTGTAGGATAACTTAAAGAAGATGAAAACTTATATCAAAACTATCTCCTGCCGTTGGATAATTTCAAATCATCTCTGAATAATATAAACTAAATTAAGATTACAAACATGTTCTCTTCCTGAAAATTTCAGTAAGTTGCAGTGTTAATTATTAAATAAATGGCTCTCCTTTCTCAACAGGAAAACCCAGCACCAAACAAGAATCCATGGGAAACTTTCAAAAACCCCAGTGAATACCAACATTACACCACAATCAATGTCTTAGACACAGAAGCCAAGGATGCTTTGGAACTGAGGCCAGCAGAGTGGGAGAAGTGTCTGAATTTGCCTCTGGATGTGCAAGAAGGTGACTTTCAAACAGAAGTTTAACAAAATCAAAATGAACTGAGGCAAAGACACAATAACCTAATGCACTGACCCTTTAGACTTGGGAAGCCTGACATTTCTATCTGGACAATGTGACTATCCTGTGTCAGGACCTTCATGTGCCAAACGTCAGTGGTGTTTTCCTATGGTAATTCCTCACTAGTCAGGCTAGTGGAGAGACACCAGGTGTACAGTTCTGACCATCCTGTGTTGTAAGTACCTGTGGAATGGATTTGTAAGGTAATCTTTATAGATAAACCTCAAGCAACGATTCATGTTGTAACCGCTTCATATGGTTTAGTTTTCAAAAAACTTCACCATGAAGCACAATGTATATATTTATGCAGTTTTTAAAGTTTATAACAGTCTGTTTGGCCATTACTACACTTTTTACTTTATAATATAAAAGCAAAGTTTTTGTCATTAAATGAATGTTTGTTGAGCTACATTCTTCATTGCTTTAAATGCAATAAAGTAATAATCTCACTTTTATATGAATAATATATTTCACATCTTTATTATTGCAGTTTTCTCTAGAAAGCTCTGAGTAGCTTTCTCTGCTGCAGCTGTGTATAAAATATTTAAAATGTTGTATGGTGTAAATAAACTTTTGTCTACATATCAGTTTTTTAGTGCATTTTATTTTGGATTTGTTGAACAAAAATTTACATATTTATAAAGTTTTTTTTTCAATACAGATACTGAAAATGTATTCACAGTTTTAATAGCATACCGTTATTACTCCTTTGAGGCTAATGATTTCTCAAATGTAATAATAGGTTTGTATAGTGTTTCTGTATTTTCTACTTAAACACCCTTTGGAACAATGTACCATGTAAATGGGACTTGTCAGAAATCTGCTGCCATCATACTCTTACATAAATATGGGTTTTTTTTCCTATCTTGTGGGGAAAAAAAAGACAACTAGTAAAAAACAGGAAGTTACAATACAGAAAATAATACAGGGAAAAAATGTTTTAAGTAATTAAGTTTGCTGCATGTTTCATGGAAGAAGCTACTCATACTACAATTCTTCATAGCATAGAATTGAACTTATTCAGGATTTTAAAACAATCTTATCTGTATATTCTCTAGCAGAATCAGAAAGGGCGCCGGTGAATCTGATGAAACAATTTACCTCTAGTTTGAAAGTGGGAAGCCTGAGGTGAGCCAACTGCACAGTCCCCAGTATCCTCTCTCATATAAGAGCTGTGCTGCTGATGTTTCTTGCTCCCTCTGAGAAACATTAAACAAGATGTAGTGGGAAGGGCTTGGGCAATTTCCTGGTCCTTTCAATGGCTGGAGATTGTGCTCTTCAGTCTGGAGCAAGAAAGGGTGGAAGGGAGACTGGAATGTGTATTTGGATTAGCTTTCAGTTAAGCCTGAGCTGTGTGGTCTGTGGTGTATGAACTCCTGTTGGTCAGTTCCTGCTCCTGGTGACCTTGGGGACCCACACTCAGGTTGTAAGGCAGATGATGGTGCTTCAACACTCAAGTGCGCCTCTGAGCTGGAGCCTTAAAATCCACACAGCTCAGGCTGAGCTGTCAGATCCTTACCATGTTCTCAGTGTCAAGATGTTAAAAGTATATTTTTAATCAGATTTTAAAAATAAAGTGACATCATTATGCAAAAAATAGTATAACTAAAGACTGATTTTTCAATAAAATAAAGTTCATGCTAATTATAATTGTATAGCCTATTGAATTTCTAAGATGACTTTTTGATGATAGAAATAATATTTAATAAATCTTCTCTGTCCATATATAATATATATATATATATACACAAACATACACACATATATATTATCTGTGTGTATGCGTGTGTATATATGTATGTATATTTAAATTCATACTGCTCATTTTCATGTCAGTAACCTATAGCTGTGAATGCATACTATACAGGGAGTCATTCATTACAAATTATAAAATCCTGATTCATTACAAATTATAAAATCCTGATGGGAAAAAAACACACTGAGCACATTTGCAAACATAAATCCAGTATGTTTAAAAAATTCAATGTATGAGGCTAATATTTCTTCTAAATATTCACAGCTATAAATGTTTCCACTTTTTTTTCACTTTGACTTTTCTTTAGTTCTAGTAACTCAATATTATATAAGCATATGAAAAATAACCAGAAGTTGCCAATACCTAAGATGTTAGGGTAGATGGATGTTTGGGTTACTCTAAGAAGGATGTTGTGACAGTGGTGGTGGGGTTTTTTGTTTGTTTGTTTGTTTTTGCATTTTAATCTATAAGGATAAAAGTACAGGTTGACAAGTATCAAGAAATCATAATGCAAGGGAGCCTCTTCTAGTCCACCCCTTTTAAGATTCCAGTGCACTTTCTTTCTCTCTCATACACATGGGCACACACACACAAACATTCCGTCACGTTGAGCTTCAGGTGACCCCTACACAGGGTTCAGTACTCCAGTCCTAGACAGTTCATTTAGGATTGCAGTCACAACTTGTCTGGTCTTTGTGCCCTTGGACTAGAAGTTCTTCCTCTTCTCCCATGTCTAAATTTTACCTCTGTTTCAAAGTACATCTCAAATTTCATCTTCATGAAGTTCTTCAGAAATATATATATATATATATATATATATATATATATATATATATATATAATCAGATGTTAATAGACCTTTATTTTATTCATTTATTTATATGCAGTGCTGAGAATTGAACCCAGTGTCTCACACATGCTAGGCAAGCACTCTACCACTGAGCCACAACCCCAGCCCATTCTTCAGAATTTTTCTAGCTCAAAATAATTTCTCCTGGAACTCTTATGGCACTGCATCTGTACCTCGGTTAGGGCTTTCAAAATCTATTATCATATATAAATTTCTGATATCCTCTAATGGACTGTAAGTGCTTAGAGGGCAAAATTCATGTCTGGTCCATTGTGTTTCTTAAGGGAGCTAGCACAATTATGTTCACACAATAAATATTTGTTGAATTATTTGTGGAATTTATTTAATGTTGTTTACAGTCATACATACCAAGTCACATACTTGAAAGCACTTATTAAGCAACTGTCATTTATTTATTCCTATGTTAAATATTTAGGGTACTATAGGAACTCTGTTTTAGGTGGCTTATAACCTATTAGATATTTAAGACACCTGTGAAACAAGCAATGATATTTAAGAATTTATAAATGCTTATTACCATATATTATCTCTTTGTGTCCTTAGGATTAATATGTGAGGTAGAAATTAATTATCCTAAAGAATGGAGCCTCAAAAGAGGTTAAGTGACTTACTGAAGATGACCATAAATAGATAACAGAACCAATACAAGAGCCTCATTCCTGATGTATGATTATTTCCAATACATCCTGGTATTTCCACTCGTTCCTTCTGGATTATTAGGTCCCTAACACAAATTTATAAAATTCCATGGAGATTTTTTCAGGCAAGAAGTGGAGGCCTAAAACTGGAAACACACACCAGTTGTCATAGGGGTGGTGAGGCCAGTAACTATAGCAGAAAAGTGTGGCCTATACAAAATAACAGGTGAGCCTAAGTAGACCTATTTCTATAGTCCATTGTGTGGTTTTATTTGCACTTGCAAAAAAGGAACAGGAAACAGGAGACCTAGGCCAACTTGCATTTTTAGATTGTTTTTAAACTCTCTGTAAAAACATATAACTACAAATTTAAAACTTCACAACTAATAAGACTCTTCTTCAAAATGCTTAGTTCAAAAGTTCCGAATCATCCTCAGTTTTTTAGAATAACTTTGTCAGGTTTTAGTTTACCAAAATTATCCATGTCAACATCAATTAATCAACTCCAATAAATTTTTTCATATGTTAATGAAAAACATGAAACTAATATTAACCTGTATATAAAGTTTTCCGTGGTGACAAAATCATCTTGCCCTGAGGTGATTCTATAGTCAGGTTTGCAACTGGGATGGGAGAAGAGAGATTTCAGAATCAAGAACCAAAGAAGGGAGAAAACCTGGGAACCAATGAAAATGACAATAATTTTCATGTGTCAAATAAAATAAAATCCAGACTTAAGGAGGAAGAGACTTTATTTGAAAAGATTATTGCAATGGAAGAAAGGTTATTATTTGAAAGGAGAATATGCTCCAATTACAGGATCTATAAGTATCTCAGAGGTTAGGCAGAAATAACTTTTCTTTGATATGGAGTAGTAAAGAAGACTAGAAAGAGCGAGGGGTGTACACATGGGGCAAAGAAGTGGTGCGATCAGGGCATTGAAGGGGAATGTCTTTCTTTGTGGTCAGTCCTTTCTGAGAGGTGGGTCAGGAGATGTTGCTCTACCTCCTCGTTCTTGGTTAAGCTCCCAGTACTTTTTTAAACTCAAGGACGGTACGAAGTTCAGAGTGCTGGGGAAAGCAAGGAGCCCAGCTAACGTGCTGTCAAGTTATCAAGTATTTTGTTCAGATTTGTGAGTGTGGACATATGGTTCAGCTAATAATTTCTGGGACAAAGGATAGAAAGTTTTAGGGTCTCCATCTGACCTTGTCATAGTGTTTGTAAACAAGTTCATCCATGAGGCTTATCTAATAAATATTAAAGGGTGATTCTTTGCAGTAATTAAGTCTCTAGCATTCAAAAGGGCGAGAGGATTTCTTGACATTTGCTGTTTCCCAAAAGTGTAGTGCTTTCAGAATTATGCAATTCTAGTGCATGAAAACTGGCCCCAAGAAACAAAAAAATAAATACAGATACAGGACTGCAATTGCACAGCATGCGATTTTTTTTGGCAGACTTTCAGACACTTTTGGTGCCAAGTGACAGCAACACCAAGTGGATCCCCGCAATTTGGGTCAGAAGGAGTGACATATATTTTGGTCAGGACAAGAGTGATTTCATGCTAGACAGAATGCTTTGTCTTAAGCTAATATCAAAGAGTCAGCACATCTCTGGTGCCAGGGTCCACATACCACTCTAATGGTTTTGTGTTCTTAAGCATTTTCTGGTAAACTACGCAGGAAAAACTGCCAAGGGTTAAACTGGGGCAGTCATGGTGGTTATGTTTCAAGATGACTGCAGTCATAATAGGATGAAACCACACATAGGCTCAGCCTTATCACAAGTAAAGAAATTAAGACTGCTAAGATGAGAGTTATTTTTAAACAACTGTCAATTTTCAGCCAGTGGTGATTAAGGGAAAGGATTTCCCATGATTCCTTAGCAGAAATGATTCCGAAGTGAAGGTGATACAAGGCAGGTGGGGACACCTAATTTTAAATCATTGAGAAAACCATTATTTGTTAAAGGGATTGAGTACATTCCCTTGTTACCAAAACCACTAACCTCTGAGCTGGTCAATCATCTCTTGACCCAGACCTGTATACCATTACAACCTACAGGTATTAAGAAGCTGGGTCAGAAATATTTTTTTTTCATATAATATAAATATATGGAACTTTAAAACACCTGGAACTTTTGTTTGCAAGACAATTCTTTAAAAATGTCAATAACATTAGCCCACAGACCTGGTGTGCAAAAATCACACTGGACTAAATTACCCAGGCAAAGAAGACTTTCTTCAAGAATATTACAACAGGAGAAAGAGGAAAGAAGTCGGTCAAAACTGAAACAAAGGACTAGAGAATGCTCAAGAGCTGGGATGAAGAATGGAGAATGAGGTAGGGGTGTGTTCATAGGTATGTTCACTAATTGGCCAAGAAACACAAATCTGCTCTGTTTTTATGGAGGCCATAGCTAAAGAGTCAGTAAGGCCCCTGAAGAAGTTGGGCTCTTATCCTCCCATGAAATTGGAAGATTCAGGCACTATCTTTCTGTATGATTATGTTTCAAAAAAATAGATACAAGGTCTTTGAGAAGGAGACCCTGGGCTTTAACATTGGCAAGAACCTTTAAGTTTGTTCTGCATCTCAAAGAGGCAGATGAATTTATAAGTTTGCTAACATAAGCACTCTAAGAGAAGAGAGGTCAGAGGCTAGATAACATTAAGTCATTCTTGGTAACAAGTAAACTGATGAGACCTATTCATGACCTTCATCCACTAGACTTCAGTCACTTCAAAATGCTCACCCAGAAAGATCTGCAACCCTCACCCTTCCTTAAAGACAAGTCATTGGGAAAACCGTTATTTGTTAAAGGGATTGAGTACATTTCCCTCGTTACCAAAACCACTAACCTCAGTAAGAAAGACCAGGTCACCATCAATAAATGATTTATTAATAAAAGAGCCACAAAGCTTAAAATTGAAGGCCAATGTTTCAGTCTCCATTCTTTTGTTTTGCCAATTCAGATTTTGTTTCAATTTTTCAGACAAATGCCTGAACTAGCATTATTTAGTATCTCCCTCTCTTTCCCACTCTCAAATCTAGAATTACACTTCTAAATTTAAAAAGCATGTTATATATAGTTGCGATAAACTTTTATGGAAAAATTATGTTGTCCTTTATTCTGAAGTGGATTGACCTGGCTTATAAAGGTATATGTTAATTTAATTATTCAATAACAATATATTTAGAACCAGTTGCAGTCTAGATACTACTTTAGGAACTGGAAATTCAACAGGGAACAAGACATGTACACTGTTTCCAAGGGACTTAGCATTTTTGAGGGTACACAGATCAACAAATGGAATTATAATAAATTGATGGCTTTATGAGGGGAAAAAGAGGATACACTATGAGAATACTTGTAAAAGGTATAGGAAAAGTATGAAGAAGGATGATCAAGGTGATATATAGGCTAACTTTGTACCTAAAATGTATGCTTCCTGATTCTAGACTCTCTCCTGGAGCTGTGCCACATGATGACTCTGAGCTTCCTAGCAACCAATGCAAATATAGCAACTGCAATTAGTTATGTAGTTCACAATGTCTCTAAGACAAAAGCCAACATTTTCCACTAAAGAAACAGAAAACCAAGAAGTACCTCTTATGAACCTTCATGCTTCATTACATGAAAAATTCTTCATCAATATCATCCTTATAAATTTCCTGAGTTTTTTAGAGATAATCCTTATGTCCTTTCTTTCAGGGTATTGTGATTTTTAATTTATGAGCCAATTTGACTAAGGCACTGTATCTGATATTTGGTTAGACAGCAGTCTAGACATCATTGTGAAAGTATTTTTAGATGAGATTAACCTTTTAATAATGAACTTTGAGTAAATCATAATGTGGGCGGGCCTCATCAAATCAGTTTAAAGCCTTAAGAGAAAAAGACTAAGGTCCTGTAAGAGGAAATTTTGTCTCCTGAATAGTTTACAGACTCGGCTTACAACAACTACTCTTTTTTGGGTCTCTTGCTGCTTATCTACCCTATATATTTGGTCTTGCCAATTTCTTAAAATAAATCTCTCTTTCTATGTACATACACATAACCTATTGGTCCTATTCCTCTAGAGAACCCTGACTAATACAAGTAAACACCCAACATTCCAGTGCAAGCACAAGAAACAGTTTTTCAGAGTCATATCAATGTGCTATAAGTAATACAATTTTTCAGTAATCTGGCTAAATTTTTTAAAAAGTAGACTATCAATTCTACTTCAAGAAATGACACATGAATACGATTTATCATAATGGAGCATTGGGCACTAATTAAGGTTTATGTATGCCTTAAGATTATGAATAATTTATGTGTAAAGTTCATTTAATCATCAAAACTAACCTAAAGGCATAATCTATCACTATTCATTTTATAAATAAGAAAAATAAGGTTTATACCTTCCCTGATTTCACACAGGTATAAGTGATACAGCCAAGATTTGTTCCTCACAGTTTAGAACAGAGTCTAATTATTCTGATGAAAATTGAGAATTTTTAGGCAGCAGAAAGTTCAAGTTTAAACTCATTGGCAAGTATTTTGTATGAATTTAGTGCAGGTCTCCACCTGCACTGACTCTAGAACAAAAACATGGGCATCCAGAGGATTCCACACTGAAGTCTGTTGAAGAATAACTCCCAAGAACTTCCTCAGGATACAAGCTTGGGTTTGGTATAACACAGGGCATATGAGTGTCTGATCCCAAAGTTCTACATCACAAAACACCAGAATGAAACCTTTGCTTAGAGGTTATTTTCACCAGTTACTAAAGCTGAAATGTTCATAAAATAGTTTTTTAAAAGTTTAATATTCATGAGACATCTTAACATTTACGTGAAATAATTTTTATGTAAACTGTAAAGAATAAAGTGATTGCAAAATACAATCCAAGTTAGCCAATTAGAATATTAGATGTTTATTTAATGTCTATTAGATATTTACTAAAAAATATAACTAGAACTTTGAAATTACGAGCTTAAAGTCATTCTTGCAAGTAGTGATTTGATGAGAGGATGAGACTCTCTTATGGCCATCTTACTTTATGTTATATAGTCCTGCTACAGATTACCTATATGTCTCTTATTTTTAAGTTGGGAGGAGGAGGGTAACATATCCAGTATATCAAGAAGTAGTAGCAAGTCATTAATGTGAAGAGGAACTAGGGCACAGTTTGGGTTTGGCCCACTGTGAATTCTCTGGAGTGAATTCCTTGGAGGGGCCAATAGAACAAACTTTAAATTTCAAGGTAAAATTAATGTGAGGTTATATATAATTATTAGTATTTAGAAATCACCAATAAAAGCTATAAATATATAATTTCAAGTTTTTTAAAAAAGTTTTTCTCATAGAAATACCATCCATCAAAGTGAAAAAGAGTATAATAGCAAACAAAAATTAGCTATGCCCTAGAGCTCACTAGCATTCCTATCAATTTTTGGCCCATGAAACCCAGACTTGTGAGATACACACACACACACACACACACACACACACACACACACATTTTGTCCTTGTTAAAAAACTCCCGGTGTTTTGGATGCAATGTCCTGCCACTGCTAATTCTAGTACTTAAAACAAAAAATATTTTTCTTAAAAGTAAAATTTATACCAGTAACTTTCCTTAACATTGCCTCAGGGAAGGATTAATAATAATTCTGAGGATACAAATGTCAAATTTCCCAGGTAGATTTATAGATAAAGTTTTGTATCATGTAGATTTATAATGCATGATTGTCATTTAAGTCCTGTAACCAGAACAATGGGAATGGTTTCTATATAAGTTCTGACCATCTTATGGCTTTGGTAAGAACAGCTAAGTCTACGTACAGTGACTCATAAGCTCAGCCTGCAGGGTGCCCCTTGGTTTTCCCTTTCATGAGAGCAGAGGGAAACTGAGCAATGGAAGAAACCCACAGGACCCTTCTTTAGCTGTCCAACCTTCTTAGTGACCCAAAGATCAGAAAGTAGAGAATGAAGCCAATTAAAGCAGGGCCTCCTCTCCCCTGGAGTCCTATCATGCTCTCACCACTGCAAACAGATTCTGCTGCCATGCTTTCATGGCAAGAGGGAGGCTCTCACAGATCATGGTCAGCAAATAGCCTCCACCAGAAGCTTTCTGCCGGGGACTTTCCTTTTTTCTTGTTTTGGGATTTTGGGGAACCATTTCCTTCCATTTACAGAGTTCTGTAGACCAGTCCTACAGGCAGATGTCAAATCTGATAAACTTTGGCCAGAGCAGTTTATGTGCACATTCTTGAACATTCATCAGAAAGGAGAGAACTGAGGAAAAGGGAGACGTACAAGTATAAGGCTTCCCACTTCTCATGCTTTGAATTGAGGTTTTTCAAACACGGTCCCTGGTTCTCAATTTACACACCTGTGTTCTCATTTGCCAGGAAGCTTCTTTGCTTGTGAGGTTATGTTAGAAGAGAAGGAACTGATGGTGTATATGAAACTCTGCTAGGACTGGTTGAGTGGGATGGAGTGGTGCTTGCGTTGGAGCAAAAGTCTCAGTGTGAGTTGAGTGCTTTTCTCTTGCAGCAAAAAGGCATGGAGGAGGCCAAAACCCACTTCCATCCCTGCCAAGTTTGGCAGTGAGAGGATACTCCAAATAAATCCATTATGTAGCCTCAACAGGACTAGAGATTTGTTCTTGTCAGCATTGTTTCTTTTAACTTAAGCAGCTCTTAAAAATACATAATTATAAATAGGGTATGGCCTTTAAAAGCATTTTAATGAAGGTATCCCAAAGTATCAAATTCTAGAAATCACTTTGTGTGTGTGTATGTGTGTGTGCATGTGTGTGTGTGTGTGTGTGTGTGTGTGTGTGCGTGCGTGTGTGTATTAAAAAGGTAATTCAATAAGATATATGCAATTATGGAACAGTTGAGAAGATGTGAATAACCAAACTACCCACAGATTTCTCAGGAACTCAAGCAGAGACCCTTGGTTTTCTGGGACATCATAAAGCTGAGGTTGCACATCTTTCTGTTGACATTGAGATTATGACAACCATGTGTTCAGAAGCAGGCTGCTAGCCCTTGTCCACAATTTCAAATGCTTCACTTCACCACAGCTGTGCAGAGACATTCCTGACCCTATTTTAATTAGTATAATTAACTTCCCATTTTATAACTTTAGAATGGTAGACTTTTCAGAATTTATCATTTGACACTCAAAGAGAAAAATATGAATATTATGTTGTCATCTGAAGAAATTATCCTGCTTTCTTTATGTATACAGGGAAAGTTAGTAGGCATTCACTGGAACCTGTCTAACTGTATATAATATTCCCACACAATTGAGAAGAAACCCACAGGACCCTTCTCTAGCTGTTTATAGACCCTCTGATCAAGCCATGGATACCTTAGAAATATTTGATATGTAAAGGGTGAAGAAGGTTAAACAATCCACATCTGGCTCATAGCCACATATGAAAATAAAGGTCATTTAGAAAGAGTTCCTTCTAAGTTTTAAGTGAAGCCTAAGAATTTTAAGATTCTACATACTACAATGTTTTATGCTAAAAAAATGTAAAGGGGTACAAGTAGAAGAGAAGGGCTTCAAAATATAAATTTGGGAATGAAAATTAACTTGCCACTCTGCTTTGGTGATCAACATTTTTCTCTTTCAGCAACATATGGAATAAATCATGATCATTATTTGGGGGAACTGATGGATGAGGAAAGGGAGAAAGAAAGAGAGGCCAAGAGAGAGTAATCCAGGGAAGGTTGGAGAATAAGAGGAAGAAATAACAGCTGAATCAAGAGAAACACAAAAGGCATATGAAGGAAGCAATTTGGAGACAAGAAAACAAATGTATACTTCTCTACTAGCCAAAAGTGTGTAAGACTCCTGGGGATTGCAAAGCATCAAGATTTCTCTGAAAACAATATGTGAAAAAAAGACCCAGAGGCATTATGAGTATAGGTGAATGGTAGGGTGTATTGGACATTGGAAGGGGAAGAAAAGCAGCCAGGTGACAGAGATGCAGATGATATGCTGACAAGGACATTCACAACTAAGTCTAGTTTCCAGGGTTTTCCAGCTGTGTGTCAGTTGTTCCTCTGAAAAATGAATAAAGCTTCTTTATTTCTTTTCCAGTACAGGATTTTTACCTATGTGTCTAGATAAAATTGGTTCTCCAGTGGATGGTGTAAAATCACTATGGAGATATATTTATGGTACCATGGAAATATTGTATCTGGAGATAATAATGCTATTTTCAATTTGACTGAAAGTTCATTTTTATATATTGTCAAAGTACCAATCACAATTAAAAACATGATCATTCAGTCTCAATTCTTGACTCCTTATAAAAATAAGTACTTATTCCCAATGACCAAAAGGAACAATGATTCTGATTGCTTATTAATAAGAATTGAAAAGAATCTATTGGATAACAAAATACTTGGCAAAGAAGAGGAGGAATAAGATAGGGAGAAAACAGAAGAGGGCATTTGCTCACGACAACATCGCTTTCTAGTTGTGTGGGAAGTGGGGCAGCAAAGTAGGACTAATAGCTTTACCATCTGAAGAGTACTGTCAAATCTGTTGGTCTCTTGAGGTCCACTCTAACTTAGAGATTATAACTTTCATGATTTTTAAAAAATTCCTAACAATTAAACATACTGTAATTAGTCATGTTAACAAAATAAATTAAGACATTATTGGGGAAATTTATGTCAATGGAGAAACGATGTGATTCTGTACTCCCATGGCAGAAGTTTCTGGATCATAAATCTTCATAGAATTCTGTGCTATCACCAGCACTGGTTTGTAAGTGGTATGAAAGTGTCCCATGCTTCTGTCCTAAATGGAGAAGTTCATAATACATACCCCATTAATTACTATTTGGCAAGGTCTTTGAAAATTTATAGCATTCTTTTCTGTCTTCATAATTTTTATTTTTAAGAATGTGAAACCATGCATGTTTTCAAACTGTATTGAATGAATAGTAGAAAGTTAGTACTTTATGTCAAACATTGCATACCATCCCATTACTGGAGATGCCATGACATAACTTGGCTACATAATCTGAGAAAAGATGTCATAGGAAATGCTTGCTTTCTCTCAGGGAGAGTAAGAGGATATTGAAATAAAAATTGACCTAGCCGGGTACAAATTCCCCCTGGCAGCAACTATTTCTTCATTTTTCTCAGAGCAAAGAAATATTCCTCTTTCCTGAATATAATAATTAGGAACCAAGTTACTAAAAAGTACATTATTGACCAGCAGAGAGATTACCTGAAGCAATCAGAAAAATTAAGAGGGAAGTTTGGGATGTCAATGAGGAATAATTTGAAGAGAAGAAAGCCACATGTTGCTAACATTGGTTGGTAACAGGGTGCACAAACCCTAATGAGGTATGGTCATTTATTGAGCCTTGCCATAAGATTTCCCACCCTTGGATTCCAAGCCAAATACATTTTTTTTTGTGTCAAGTGATATGTTCAGCATAAATTATTTATTGATTCTTATTTGTTTATTGTTGCCTGGAGTCAGCTCCTGATGAGTTAAGCCCTGCTTTACCTGACTTTCTCCTGAGCTGGGAGGCTCAGCATAGAAAAGGCAGCAATCTTCAGACTCTGGCTGACCCTCAGCCTCAACTTGTCTACCTTACCAACTTTGGGAACATTGTAGAAAAAAGTTTCTCCAGTGCAATGACTAGCCCTAGGTTCCTCTCACTTAACAGAACACTTGCAAACCTTCATCAAGCATGTCTGTTTTGTTGTCCTCGAAGTTTGAGCTATTATTTTAAAAAGAAACATAAGGATCTCTATTCTTTAGAAAAACAGCATTATTCAAAATGAAAAATTTGTAAAGGCTTGTTTGAAAATACACCTGTAGGTAGGCTTATTGGACCTTGACCTACTAAATTAATGGAGAAAATTTCTTCCAGTCATTATTGTTTCACAATAGAAACTGATGCTGACTTTTAAAAATGTTATCTAACCACATCATAATAAAGTTCTTGAAACAGCTTCAACATCTCTCCTTCAATGTTAAAAAAAAAAAAAAAAACAACTTTACTTTTAATTACTTTGCCAGTGAACGAGAACCTCTTGGAACACTTTGAAAGATTTTCTGATAATATTTTCTTTTTCACTTTAGGATATGTTTATACCACAGACAGGCCTTTGAACTATTTAAATTGTTAAAACAGAGCAGGGCACTCTGCCAGTAATGTCAACAACATTGGGTATGTGAGTAGATAGACATTGTCACAGAGCAATTTAATTCTCTAGCCAAGCATTAAGGGACTCCAGTTCATCTCAAAACTGGTCTTCATTTGTCAAGTTGCTTTTCGTCAAATGGTTGAAATTAGAGCTCCACAGAGATTTTTTCCCCCCACAATTTTATGATCAGTGTAGTCTCAAATTTAATTCTCCAAATTTCTAAAGAAAATAAATATTTTCATTAAAAGTTTGAAACGATAGCTGCACAACTTATTCTAGAACAAAGCTTTCCATAGCACGCACACCACCTCCCCTCTTTATCACTCAAGTCTTTGAAAAATTAAAATAAAGCAAGAAAGAAAACATGCTGACAAGAAAATTGCTTCTGAATTATCATGTAGTACAGGAGGAAAGATATTTAAGAAAACAGTTAAAGGATAATTAAAGATAAAAAAAAAAAAAGAAAGAAAGTTCCTGGCAAAACTGATTAAAATTTCTTTCCTGCTTCAGCTGTGGAGCCAACACATGCTGGTGTTCTGGTCCTTGATTCACAGGAAACACAGCCAAACAGGACACCCTGAGCTCTGCTTGTCAGTGCCCAAGTGAACTAATGCTATGATTCTTTCCGATACATAAAAAGTTTGGCTTTTTTCAAAACAATAAACTAAAAGGTCTTATTCTTGGAGGATCATAAAATAGCCTTGAGACCACCATAATATTTCAAATAGGCAGGGAAAGAGTGCTCCTTTTTCCAATGCACACAACAGCAATAGGACATGTTCTCAAAGGTTGAAATTTTATACACTTAATCATTTATACGGATTCACTAAACCATTCATATGTGAAAGTGGCTTTATGCTGCACTTTGCTTTTATTTTTATTTATTTGTGTGTGTGTGTGTGTTTCTACTGAGAATGCCCTGAAATAAAGTACAACAAAATGGATTTTTTAATAAGGGTTGGTGCTACTGCTTTTATTTGTACCAGAAAGTATCAAATGTTTAACCGCTGTTGCTTTTATGCCATTAATGTGTAAATAGCAACTCAGAAGGAAAAGAGGAACACAGTCTTGGTATTATTGCAAAGTAGTTTTAACTTTAGGATCCCCTGCAAAGATCTGGAGAATCCCCAAGGTCCTGGCACCACACATTGAGAACTCTTGCAGGTAGTAAAACCTTCAGGGAATCAAATGCTAAAGAAAAAGCACATGACAAAAATCAGCTGTGATTAGCATTTGCATGGTTGTAAGAGTGGAAAAATTGATAATAACAAATAAATAAAATTACAATATAACAATATTTAGAGGGGAACAGGGTAAAATGTGTGTTGTTCATGGGGAATTAAAGAATTAAACTCTGAATCTAAAATGAAAAGTAAAGAAATAAATCACCCATAATTCCAAAATCAAAAAGAAATGTTATAAGTTCACCATATATAGCGACGAACAAAAGAAACTGCTAAAAGAGTTACAAACTGTCCTGACCTTCATGAGTTAATTACAACCACCTTACTATCTGCTCTTAATTCTTACACAATCCTTTGCTGTGTCTGCTCCAGCTGCACTGGTTACCTGGGTTTCCTGGTGCACACCAGGCGTTCCTGCCTGCGGAACTCCCCAGTGCTGTCAGGTCTGCCTGGACCACCTCTGCCTTGATGAGTATGCAGCTCATCTCAAACGTCACAGGCCCTTCTCATTCACTCCATCTGCAGCTTCTGCCCCTACTTATGCTTCCCTTCATCTTACACTGTTTCTCTCCCACAGCTTCTATCACAATCAAACATTCCATATATTTATTTCTTGGCTATGTTTATTGCATTTTGTCTGTGTCTCCCCACTCTAAGAGTATAGAAATCCCACGCAGGCAGGGATTTTTTTTTTTTTTTAATTAATCCTCTGTACTAGCAACTGAACCCAGGGTTCCATGCTAGCTACATCTCCAACTAGATACAGGGATTTTTAAAAATCCAATTTTTCACCTATGTACCCCAAGAACCTAGAGCAATGTGTGATATATAAAAAGATGCTTAATGAATACTCCTTGGATATATGTTTGAACGAGGAACAGGAAATGGTGAGATGTAACAGTTAAGAGTCTGTGTTATATAAGAGGCCTTATAGAATTTTTTGACTTTTCAGCTAGTTCATGCTTCTCTTTAGTAAAACCAACAGACAAATTTATAGAGAGAAAAATATACAAGTTTCAGAGTTGGTAAGAAATATACAATGTAAGTTTGGGAGTTGGGAAAGAAAGAATGAGAGGAAGGCAGATGGAACAGGAACTGATTGAAAAACCAGAAGAAGTTCCAGAAGCTAGAGAAGGTCAGGGTGAGAGACAGACGTTATTAGAAGCCCCTCAGGAGAACAGCACAGAACCACAGCACTGCTCTGACTCCTACAGTGGCTGTGTTAAAAGGGCTTCATTGTATAATACAAAAATCTACACATATATAACATGTACAATTTGATGAGTTAGGGCATGTATATACACTGGCGAAAACATCACCACAAAGTACAGGCGTAACCACGGCCTCCAAGAGTTCTCTTATACCCCTTTTGATGTTGTTGTTGTGAGACCATTTAACTTGAAATCTACCTTCTTAAATGTATAGGTGAATATCACACTATTGTTTCATATAATACTACCTTGTTCAGAAAATGTTTATCTTGGATAAATAAAACTTTATACCCATTAGTGACTTTGCATAAACTAGAAAAATAAGCCTTCTCTGGTTGGAGGAGTGCCCACACAGTGCACATGGCTTGGCAAACAGCATGCATTTGATTTCAGCTGCCTCCTATCTACTCAGCCAATGTTCTGGTCCTTGTGTCCTGGGGGACTCACTGATGACTGGAGCAACCCTTGTCTCCCTCCAGAGGGCCTGAGGACGAGTCTCCAGCAGCTCGAGTCTAGGTGTAGCCCTTCCTAGAACAGAGTTCAGAAAAGTGAAAGGCAAGGAAATGTGAAAGTGACCACTATGAGAAATGTACCTGTTTAACAGGAGATAGACACTGAGAATGAGAAGACTTGAGGGTGAGAAGGTAAAGGATCAACACTGAGAGGAGGAAATGGCAGGGAAAGTGGAGACTGGTGATAAACATAATTATAAATATTTGCTATCAGCTGTCCTGTTTTAGTGAAAGGAAAGAGTTTGAGAAAAGGCGTCTGAAACAGAGGCATCAAAAGGACATAGAAAGGGCACCAAAAAACTTAACAATTTGGCTTAGAGACAACTCTATTTACCATCAACCGCCTGTGGACAAATCGAAGCCAAAACAGAGGTACCATTATTCACGGATTCACACAAAGTCCAGCCCAAACCCATACTGCCAATATTGCTTTACCAGGTTTACAACATTTGCTTTAACATCATTCACATCACTATAAATGAATATCAGTCCTAACGGACTCATTATAGTCATTAAACCATTCATCCATTCAACAATGGTTATTGAATGCCTCATATGCCAGGAGCTGTTCTGTGAACCAGAGTACATGGTAGGTGAGAACAAATATGGTTCCAAGACTTGTGGAGTTGGTAGTCTAATGAATATTGCTCTAATCAGGACTTCATGAAATAAATCGGTGCTATTGAAGAGAGAAGTGCTAGGACACAGTGCCATGAAAACACATAAAAAGTGGGTTTGACCTTGTTGCAAACTCAGGCATCATGTCCATGAAGAAGAGCAGCAATCTGAAAATGACAAAAAGATACAATAGTAAAAAAGCAGAGGAGAGAGATAACAGCGTGTGCAGAGGCCTTGTGATAGGAGAGGCAAACAGAGCATAAAGTGTCCAAGAAGGGGCCATGTACTGAAGAACACACAGGAGCTTGGGAGGAGATTGAGGCTTGGCAGCAGCCATACCAAATGGAGCACTGTAGGTCACGTTATGGAATTGTGTTTTAATCCCAAGACAAATGGAAAAAGTTCTGAAATATTTTAAACAAGGAAGTGATGTGTTCTGATCTACGTTTTGAAATCATTACATTTTGGGTATAACTTAGAGAAGGAACTGGGTGAGAAAAGTAAGAAAAGACAAGTTAGAAGGCCACAGAGAAGGTGAAAACTGAAAGTCACCAGATATAATGTGTAGTTGTAAAAATTTACAGAGAAATGATTGGGTTTAAGTTTAAGTAATCAACTCATCAGAGCTTAGGATGGGTTGGATACTGAAGGGAAGAAAGACAAGGTGTCAAAGATAACTACATTCGGTCTAGATTCAGCAACCAGCTGGATGGTGGTGGGACTCATTGAATAGACAACACCTGAAGAAGAGTATAAATTTGGAGGAAGACTAAGGGACTTGTGAGCAAGAGTTTAATTTGGAATTTGGTAAATTTGAGATGTTCTTGGGACATTCAATAGAAGGCATTAGGCAGGGAGATGAGTAAGTCTACAACTCTGAGGGAAGATTTACATTGGAGAAACACATGTGTGCTTCATTGGCTCATGGATGAACCTGAACAGTAGATGTCCTATCCTGGGGAGTACTATCAGGAGACAAGAGAACTTAGGAACTATGGCTTCTAAAATACAATGAGGATGTTGAGAAACGAGACCCCCCATTGATTCAGAGATAAAGCAGGCAACGAGAGAAGATGAAAGCAATAGAATGCTGGGAAGCACCATTCCATATGGCAATTTTATTTGGAAAGGGAAGAAAACACCCAGCACATATTTTCCATGCAGGAGCAGTCTGGATTTCTTGGAGGATGCAGCAGAATCTACGTGTAATATTTTAAAAGTTGCTCTTCTCCAATGGCTTGTTTTTTAGGATATAACAAATTTGAATGGGAATTTCTTACTGCACAGAAACTAAACCAGGAATAACTTAAAGACCAAGTAACTCTCGGCCACCTCCCATGTTGCCAACTCTGATGATGAAAGACTGATAAGCTGTGCTGAAAAAAGTTGGGACTGACATATCGAAAAACATTATGTGATGAGCTAAAAAAGCAATTATGAGGCTGAGCATCTTATGTAAAGAAGCTTAAGACTGTTAGGAAATTACATTTAAGTTCAAGAGAGCAAGGCTGTTTAAAATCTATTTTAAATAAATGGTATCTCTGATAAGGATAACATAGATTCCAGAATGACAGTATGGCAAGAATAGCTGGCTGGCTGCCAGAAATCCATTTCTCTTTTCTTTCTCAAACAAAATTCAGATACTTAATTGTTCCCAAAGTCATCCAGTCAAGAGCAGGATGTTCTAAACTCTCTCAGAGCTATACATAACCATGTGACTTGAGCAGAAGCATTGCCTTGCACGGGGAATTCTAGGAAGTCTCCTGAAAGAAAAAGGCTGAACTTCTTTGTTCTCATTCTTATTGACTGAAATGTAAATATGAAGGTTGTCACTGAAGCAGCCTTCATGGGCTGTGCAACCCAACTCTGATCCTAAAGCAGCAGCTAAAAGTAAGGTGCCTTGGTCCCTGGTACTCTTGAGATATCACAAGAGTCCTCGCCTGCCAATGGGTTCCTTTCACTTTTGAGAAGTATAAATAGTAGCAAGTTTAAACCATTGTTTTGAAGTGTTTCTTATGTATGCAACTGGACCTAGTATTAAGCATTTTAAGGTTGTAACCCAAGAAGAATAACAATACAGATAAACGACAGGGTGAGGAGGGATTATGGAAATGGATAGTTTCAAGAATAATGTTCTACAAAAACATTAAAATAAAATACATTCACAAATGAATACATTTCCTGTAAGATTAATCCATTTTTGAGTGTTAAATTTAATATAGCTATATCAAATAAATTTTGTGTTATATATCCCTTTTTGTCTTCCATAAAGTTTCAGAACTTTTTATTTCCCCTAATATTTCCTGTTCATAGCACAGAATTAAGACAGCATCCAAGATTAGTAAGAAAATGTAATATTTAGATTTTAGGAGAAGAAAGGTAAAGATGATGCTGACCGAGCACCCAGCCCTGTAAGTGAGCCCAGGCTTCAGGAAACAGATGAATGGTGCTTAGAAATACTAAGGAGTATGCAAAAGGGAACCCAGAACTCCTGTGTAGTCACTGAGGGACGGTGGAGACTGGACATAGGCCAGGGGTGAGATGAGCAAATGTCCCAGAATTTATAGAAACTATATATCAATGAGTTTAACATCCACCTCAAGGAAATTTCTAGGATAGAGTACTATTACTGGATAGTTTTTGAGTTCTTGGGGAACAAAAAAAAAGGGTGGGGGGAGGTGGGGAGTAGAGTTAACAATCCACAAGGACCAGAGTAGAATGCTATAATTCCTTCTTACTCTTGTCTACTAGTTCTCCTCTTCTTGATATTCTTTTATTTATCAGGATTTTATCATCAAGCTTCTCTCTGCTGATTGTACATTTTCCTCAATAGGATACCTCTTATGCATTTACGGCCTTAACTACAACTATTCTAAGGTCTCCAGCAGGACAAGTCAGTGAAATCCCAGGAATACAAGAGATAGTGAAATATTTAAAGACAATCATGCAAGTATCAGGCCCCCGGGAGTGTAATTGTTCCCAATTTGGACACAATTGGAAAGTTAATCTGTCTGTGCAAAGGGGAGGGAACATATTTCCAATTCTCTACTCAACATTCCTTGGTTCTGCTATCTTTCTGTCTCCCCTTGAAACTGAATAAGGAAAAACAAAGCAAAACCAAGAGACAATAGTTAATTTATAGGGGAGAGAAAGGACAGTCAAATGGGAAAAGAAGCAAATCTGGAATTAAGCGTTATGAGCATATGCATTCAGAATAAAGCATTTGGAATGAAGAATCTCTGAATGCCATACTCATGGTTCTATTCTAAAACTGAGATTTGAGCAATTACAGATGAATCAACAAGGAACGTGATGGGTGGGTTCTTTGTCTTTTGAATTCAAGGAATGAAATCCACAGACACAAGGGTGAGAGTAAAGTAACAAGATTTATTAAAATAATGAAAGAAAGAAAGAAAGAAAGAAAGAAAGAAAGAAAGAAAGAAAGAAAGAAAGAAAGAAAGAAAGAAAGAAAGAAAGAAGAGCTTTGGTAGGAGGAGGGGTCCCTAGAGAGGATTGCCAATTAAGGTCTGTTATCTAAGGATTTTTTTTTCAATTTTAGTATTTTTTTTTTAATTTTTAAAATCGTTCTAATTAGGAATGACACATCATTCCTAAATGGACTATAATTTCTTATTCTTCTGGTTGTACATGATGTGGAATTATACTGGTTCTGGTCGTGTAGTCATATATACACATAGAGTAATAATGACCAATTAATTCTACTATCATTCCTATCTCCACTCCCCTCTGCCTAATCAAGAGTAACTCTATTCTTCCCTAACCTGCCCCCACTTATTGTGAATTAGCATCCACATATCAGAGAAAACATTTGGCCTTTGTTTTGGTGGGATTGGCTTATGTTGCTTAGCATGATATTCTCCAGTTCCATTCACTTACCTGCAAATGCCATAATTTCATTCTTATTTAAGGCTGAGTAATATTCCATTGTGTATGTATACCACATTTTCTTTATCCATTCATCTGTTGAAGAGCATTTAGATTGGTTCCATGGTTTAGCTCTTGTGAATTGAGCTGCTATAAACATTGATGTGGCTGTGTACTATATTATGCTGATTTTCTGTCCTTTGGGTATTAACTGAGGAGTGGGATAACTATGACAAATAGTGGTTCCCTTGCAAGTTTTCTGAAGAATCTCCATTCTGCTTTGCATAGTGGTTGCACCAATTTGCAGTCCCACCAGCAATGTATGAGTGTGCTTTTTCCCCCACATCCTTGTCAATATTTATTGTTGCTTGTATGGTTGATATTTGCCATTCTGACTAGAGTGAGATAAAATCTCAGTGTAATTTTAATTTGCATTTCTTTAAATGCTAGATATGTTGAACATTTTTCTCATATATTTGTTGACCATTTGTAGTTATTCTGCGGAGTGTCTGTTCGATTCCTTAGCCCATTTATTGATTAGGCATGTCTGATGGTCCAGCTCAGGTGATTGGTAAGATGAAGGATGCTAGCATGGACCAATCAAATTATTCAAGCTCCCACTTAATGAGTCGATCAGAAGTGAATAAGTTTAATCCCTTATTTACATAATTAAGAAAGCAAGTCCAACCTTATGGTTTGGCATGTCTGTTGAGGAGAGGAAACACTTCAAGTAAAGTCATATTTTGTGGTTGGCTGTTGCTATGGTATGGATAGAGTTAGCCAAGAAGCGGCTGATGTGGTTGAAGCTGTTAGGAACAGTAACAGGTGTTCTAGCTAAGAAGGAGCCATGTGGTTGAAGCTGTCAGGGGCAGCCCTTTGATGTTGTCCAGGCCCAGTGTCTCCTTCCAGGATGGCATGATGTTCTCCTTCCTTCCTCCCTTCTCTGAGGCCCTCATGCTGTCTGCCTATGGGAAGTCTACCTTCTTGCCGCATTACCTCAGTAACTTCTGGAATGGGTCAAAAACAGCATGGGATATCAAAGAGGACTCGCAGAAGCAGGAGAAAAAGAAATAATGATCTTTATCACGTGTGACTGAAGATTTTCCTAGTTTCATAATAAGAAAGATCTGCATGGATATGGGTGCGCATCACTGATCATTTTATAGAAATTCACTATGATGGGGTCGAATTTAACTATATTTAGTACTTATTTCCTGGTATGGGCACAGTTTTTTTCAACTCATTCTTCTATTATCCTCTTAAAATGCTGAGAAAAGACCCCTTACTGCTGTTTTTACAGGTGGAAACATCTGGATGGAGTAAACCCCTCCTGATAACTACAGTTAAGATGTTTCTGCCAAGGGTGAGCAAGCCAAGTAAGCAGAAAGACTTCCAGAATGCTGCCTTACAAGGCTTCTTCTATTCCAGGCTGGGAACTGTGAAATCCACTAATAGATGCATCCCTTCCCCCTTCTCCATTCCCAACTGTGTTTCTATCTGCCTACTACACATTGCTATCACAAACTCACAGGGAACAGGATGGAAGACCTTGTATTTTCTGGCACCATTCTCTACCTTAGTCAGTGGTATCATCTTCATCCCTCCTGTCTAAACTAGCTAGAGGCTGGACAGTTACCCAGCATTCCTCTCTGCCTGCTTCCCTCCTACCATTTCCATCAGTCTCCAAGTACTAATAAGTCAGTCAATTCCATTATCTCTTCCCCTTTGCTATTCTCCTAGTTCCATTTCCTCTCCATTCTTGTCTGTAGTTATCTTTCTAAAATAAAAATCCAATTATTTCACAGGGAAACTTTAGAAAACCTCTATGGTTCCACTCTGCCTAGTGGACAAAGGGCAGCTCTTTAATAAAGCTTTCAAAACCCTTAAGAATTTAGTTCTACTTGTCAATGCTTGTCTCCTGCCTGCCTGCTTCTCTCTCTCTCTCTCTCTCTCTCTCTCTCTCTCTCTCTCTCCCTTCCTCCCTCCCTCTCTCTTCTTCTCTTACTCCTTTATTTCACAGAAAGACACACACTCATTCACTCACATACTCCCTGTACTCTAATCATCAAAGACTCAATTTTCTAAATAGAAACAATAAATATTTACACTTTTTAGAGGCTTAGCACAAAGCTTTCCCTCTGGGTCTGGAACTACTGTCTGTGAATCAACTCCAGTCATAATGCTACTGGCTTTTAGTCCCAGCTTAAATACCACCTCTGAGAAGTCTTCTCTGATTCCTAAAGGCCAGATCAATAACTGTTGCTTTTGTGTTTTCGTAGCAATTTGTTTGTAATGCTGGTGTAGTTCTTTTTTGAGTGCCTGCAATGTACCAGGACTGTTCAGAGCCCAGAGGATTCATAGCAGGAATGAATAATGCAGGTTTGAGGCCTGGACATGTATTTAGGGCATTGTTGCTTGGACAGAACACTCCAGAGAACTACAGGAGTATCACCCAGAGGGTGAGGAGTAGCATGGAGGGGAGAAGGAGGGAAGGATTCCCCATGGCTTGGCTCTTTGGCCTGTGTTCCATCATATTCAACATTGAATCAGTAACTATGATACAGTAGAGATGACATATCAAATAACTCAGAAGATGACACAAAGCAGGAAAAATGCCTAAGACAGTAGAACACAGAATAAGAATAAAATGCATATCAGTGGGTATGATTTCCAAGCTAACACAATGGAATATACAGAAATAATGTGAAGGTATACATTACATGCTCATAACCCCGGCTACCTAAAGACAGCTGTGGGAAGAAAGGATCCTGATTCAATAGCAATTTGTGTGAACTGGATTTAGTTGTATAAAATAGCTAATACAGACTGCCAACAGGGCTAAATGCAATGCCATTTTTCATGCTCACAACAATACTATTATCATTCTTATTTTATAGATTAGGAAACTGAGGCACAATATTTAGTCTAAGGTTACATAGGTAGAAATGATGAAGCTAAGATTTGAAAACAAGCCATTTGTTTCTGAGGCCATCTAGTTACTAGGCAAGTCTATCTAGCCTGAGAAATGCTGAGCCAGTTGAAGGATATGACTAATTTAAACAGGAAATGGAATATTTGACTATATTAATAGAAACACACTGGTCAAAAGAGGTAATGTGAAGAGTTGAGTTCAGTTCTGGAACTACACTGTAAAAAGAACATAGACTAACCAGAAAGTATCCAAAGGAAGGCAGTAAGGAGCATTTAGGACTTGAAATTCAGGTATTTGATTGATAGTTAGAAGCTCTGAAGAAAGCCTAAAGAAAATAAAATTCACAGAAAATATCTTAGCTTTTTTCCCCACCATTTAAATAAATTCAATTATATAAGGAAGGGGATTAGATTTATTCTCCCTTACCATAATAAGCAAACCTAGGACCAAAGATTGAAATAAAGAAGCTGCTTTCAACTCAAAAAAATCACAGCATTTAGATTTTTGAACAAATAATAGTTTTCCTCACAAAAAGTAAGCTCCCTGTGGCAGCTAGTCAGGGACAATCTGGTTGAATGCAGGCAGGGTAATGTAGACAAGGTCTCTGCATTAGGGAGACGATGGCTGATAATAAAGGAGGCTATACTTGGGAAGGAAATGGACATGAACAAAAGCATACAGGAGGAGGAGGTGGCATGTGATTAGAGGATGTCAGGAGGCTTGCCTGATGGGAGACCAAGGCAAGAAACACACAGCAGTGGGAACCAAACTTGGCTATTTAGAGAACTAGTCATAGGGAGCCAACTTCACTGCCAATTATAAACACTGTAAAAGAATCAACATTGGTATTAACAAATAATCCAAGACAGCAGCTGGGGATACGATGCAGTGCTAGAGCACATGCCTGGCATGTGCAACGCTTGGGGTTCAATAGCAAACACCACACACACATACACACACACACACACACATGCACACACACACACATGCACACACACACACATGCACACACACACACACATGCACACACACACATGCTCACATACACACACACACACAAAAACAAGATAATACAAAATACCTTTACTTACTTTACTTTTCTTCCTTTAGATTAAAAAATAAGTATTTTTTTCCTCAAAGGAAGAAGATAGTTCCCTAATATTTACCAATTACTGTGCTGAGACACATTAATAAGTATTAGCACTTTAAATTCCAAATACATCTAACAATATTGTTGTTTTTATTATCTCTATATTATTGTGTGGAATCTGAGGAAATTAAGGTTTAAGCAAATCTATCTTCCTTCAAAACATGTATTTTCAGAAATAAGTGAAGGCTGAGAACAGAGGAGACAGTAGAACCCAGCCTACGTGATTTAGTCAAATCTAAACCCAAATGCCTAAGATTGTTAATATTTTAAACTTCTATTTCTTTAATATGGCATTCAAAAAATGATACAAACAGCGATCTTAGTCCATTCCTGCTTCTATAACAAAATACTTTAGAATGCATAATTTGTAAACAACAGAAATTTATTTCTCATAGTTCTGGAGGCTAGGAAGTCAAAGTTCATGGTGCCAATAGATTTGGGTCTAGTGAGCTCTGCTCTTTGCTACCAAGATGGCACCTTCTTGCTGTGTCTTCAAATGGTGAAAGGAATAGAAGGAGTGAATGCTGTGATCCCACATGATTGGGCAGCTCTTAAGTTTATTCCATGATATTAATCCCTCTCATAAGGGTGGATACCTTATGACTTAATTACTTCTCCAAAGGCCCCACCTCTCAATACGATCACCTTTGAGTTTAACTCCCAACATATGAAAGTTGGAAAAACGTATACATTCAAACCATGGCATCCAAGCTCAAACATTATATCTTCTTCCATCTCTTAGTGATGTTACTGAGGTGAGGTGCATTAGTCAGCCGCATTGTAAGGGAAGAGAAGAAAGAACAAGGCCCAAGATGAATAAGGACTTTTTGAGTTAAGCCTTATGCTTAATAAGCTTCCTGACATTAGACTCCCTACCCAGTGCTAATTTGTTAATTTGCATAGGAAATGTGACAAGAGGTTTGCCTTAGATTGGGGACATCTGAGGCAAAGGGAAAAAGAGAGAAAGAGAGACAGAAAGATAGAGACATATCATTTGAATAGGAAACTAGAAGGCTGAGTTGAGTCCAGTTCTCAAAGGTGACATGCCTGCTCAGCATTGGTAATCCGGACTTCATAAAAAACATACGTTTCTTCCTCAACCTTCCACAGATTCTCCAGTAGATCTATAGTAGGGGCCTCCATATCTTAATCTTCCTTTTGGAAAACAACTGGTAACTGGAAATCAGCTCCTCTTGCTGGAATTAAAAATCCAAACTGATTTTTTTGAACTATCTCATTTGGGGCCAGGGTTAGCAAACCACATACAGTTGATCCAGTCTCTTAAACTACCATGACTTTTCTCTAATAAACATGTAAGCTCTGTTTCCATGGGGAAAAGTGGATCAGATGGAAGACATTCACTGGAGGAGACATGACTTTTTTTTTTTTTTTTTTTTTTTTTTAAAGAGAGAGTGAGAGGGGGAGAGAGAGAGAGAATTTTAATATTTATTTTTTAGTTATCGGCGGGCACAACATCTTTGTTTGTATGTGGTGCTGAGGATTGAACCCGGGCCACACGCATGCCAGGCGAGCGCGCTACCACTTGAGCCACATCCCCAGCCAGAATATTTATTTTGCGTTAGGTATTCTTTGCATAAGAGATGATACAAGGCCAATAGCTCTACATCATTAACACTTGCTTCATTATTTTACTGGAGGATGAAATAGACTTAATGTAAGGTAATTATATTATTGGCTTTGGGGCTTCAGAAAAGAAAGAAAAAAAGAGTTCAGTATTACATTTGCTTGTTCTTAATCCCCTGATCTTCTCAGGATTTTTCCAAAGATAATTGCCTGTAATTCAGAAAGTTCAAGAGTTAATTTACTTAAGACCCTAGAAACACACATAAGACCAGAGGAAGACCTAGGGACAACTATCTATAATCTTTTTTCCTAACAGGATTACTGCGGATACAATGATTAAAAAGGTAATTTACCAAAATTATATAAACACTTTTTTTTCAGTTTATGTATATCTACAGAAAACATAAATGAAATAATGTATTTTCTAGCATTATTACTAAACAATTTCTTATTATAAGAGTATTTTTATTATAAAAGTAATACATGCTTGGTATTTTTTTTAAAGGCAATAGGATTTATGGTAAATATCAGTGCCTCCCTCCCTGTCCCACCTACCCATATACCTAAACAGTGATTGTTATAAAAGCATGTGTTCACATGTAAACATGTATGTATTCTGTATTTTTGATACAAATGTTTTTTTTTTTTACATTGCCTTATTTAAATTTTGCCTATATAAGATATCTTGGGTATATTTTACAAAATAAACAAACATATCATTATTTATAATGGACGCCTAATAATTCCATTTTATGGCCATAGAATGATTTATGGCACTAAGACCCTATTAATAGACATTTAGGTTACCAGGTTTCTGCTCTTATAATCAATACTGCATTGTGTATTCTCCAACCTCTGTGTTTCCATATGTTGAAAGCCTATTCTAAGATATAGTCCTATTAGTAGAATTTCTGGGTCAGAAAGTACATGTATTTTTAAATTTTTCTAGTTGAGTTATGTGCTTTATAGCTACAAAGATGAAAATACTTATTTCTAGATGAAATTATAGTAAAATATGAATTTAGTTGTATTTGAAATAGAACAGAGGTAACAATTAATGATTTGACTCCAAATATGGGGAATCTTAAAATGAATTCTTTCATTTCCCCAAAGACAAAACAAGTTACAGTTCCTTACTTGGATATTTCACAAAAGAATTGTCATGCATAATGGGATCTTGACTGTATTTTAAAGAAATACATTTTTTGTAGTGCTTTATGCTTTATATTTTGGAGATTCTATAAAATAAATGCTATCTGTAGAACAGATTTATTTTTTTATTTTTTAATTAAAGAAATCTCATTTCCAGTAAGTAAAAACCTGCACTTCTAAATCAGAGTGCTAGTAATGTTTCACAATTTAAGTATACCACATTGGTATGACTGCATGTAAAATAGTGTGCAAAAACATGTAGCTCCACCTGTTCAGATATTCTCAAGTCATTTCATGGTTGTTATATTCAAAGATAAATTTTCTTGGACATGCCCAGTCATGCATGCATTAGACAGGATTCTCAGCCAAAATAAACTGTATCTCAATATAAAGTATAAAGCTACAGCCCATAGTAGGGCCATTTTCTCTTTTGCTGTTTTTCAAATACTAATTTTTCTAATTTCTATATTCTCTAGTTTCATTTTCTTTCTCTCAATTAATACAGGCATTTCTCTAAGTAAAGTTTCTAACTCTATATTTAAAAGCAGAAGAAATAGAGATGATATATTGAGAGAGAAATAGACATATACTCTTTTAAATTTTATATTTAATCACACGTCCTCCTTTTGGGGGCTTTGGTCTTTCTGTCAGAATTGCTAACTAAGAAGGTACAGGAAACCAGTTATGGCTTCCTTGTCAATCTCAGTGGGCATGAGCAGTCACTGGAGCTTGCAGTATCAGTTGCTAGGCAACCTGTTCATCTGCTGAGCCTGATATTTCAATTCTGCAGCAGTAAACGTCTGTTATGTTACGGCCTTCGGAACTACCTTCATTACATAATATCTGCCATTATAATAAAGGAGCTTCAAATGTTTTGGGGTGTGAGAGTAGCAAGGAAAATCAGTGCAGCTGTGCTAGTGAGATAATGCCAAATTAGACTTTCTGCATATAAAAAAGTATAAAATGATGACATATTTAACACTCACTCCTTCCTGACAGAGCATGGAAAAGGCATCCTGACAGGCTATTTACTTGATGATATCAAATCAAGTCTTGTTAGCATTCTAGAAAAGTCTCTAAATGCCACTATAATGAAGGCAAAACAGAGATGGCCTAGACAAATAAGAAGAATATTAGTGTTCTGAATATAATAAATAAGGCTAGTATATCTAGCCAAGTATTTGTCCAGAGGACAATTCTTGAGATCTGACTTTTATAGAACTACATTTAAGTCTAAAAAGCAGCAGCTATGTTAGTATTCCAGGTTGTCAATCTTGCTGAAACATTTTCCTAAATAAATGCTGGAGGTTCTATGACATTCATTGGAAGTGATTTAAAATAGTCTCTTCTTTATCCTTGAATTTATTTTAGAAGAAGTAAATAATCATTGTAATAAGATGGCTCAAAGCACAATTTTGTTAACTATTCACTCTGTCCTAGTTTTCCCTATTTATAAAATAGAAGTTTTCTAAGTCCATTCAGACTGCTAAAATAAAAATATCATAAACTTGGTGGCTTACGAAACACAGATATTTATTTCTTACAGTTCTAGAATCTCAAAATCCAAGAAAAGGGTACCAGCAGATTTGGTGTCTGGTGACAGCTCATTCTCTTTGTTTTGCAAATGGTGACTTCTATAAGGCCCTTCATTTGGTGGAAGGGGTGAGCATTTACCCCACTCATGAGGGATCCACTTTCCAAAGATCCATCTCCTTAATACTTCCACGCTGGGAATTAGGTTTCAATGTTTTAATTTTGGAATGGAAACAAACATTCAGCCCATAGCGAAAGTGTACTAATTAGAATATAGTGTGGGTTCAATAATGAAAAAAAGTGGTTCAGTCCAGTAATAACAGTAGTTTTAACAATATAGATAAGTTTTATTTTCCCACATAACAGTTTTAAAAGTTCAGGGGTAAAACAGCTTTTTCTGTTAATTACATTGCTATCTTCAACTCACATTTTCTGTTTTGCTCTAAAATGGCCATTACAACTTCATTCAAGCCAGCTGAAAGCCTAAAGTAAAGTGCTTCTACCCACCTCTCTTTCATTTGCAGAGAATGACAGACAGGTCAGGTCA
The DNA here is from genome assembly GCF_045843805.1 of Urocitellus parryii. Lineage (NCBI taxonomy): Eukaryota > Metazoa > Chordata > Mammalia > Rodentia > Sciuridae > Urocitellus > Urocitellus parryii. The sequence goes on along the minus strand of NC_135538.1, from coordinate 87,262,324 downwards.
TTGCACACACCACTTCCACTTGAATTCCACTAGATAGAACTGGATCACATCTACCTGCAAGGGAAACTGGGTGGGAAATGAAACTGTCAGATAGGAAAGTGTATTTTGGTCCAGCTATAACTCAGGGTTACTATAACTACGAGAAAAGTGAAACTGTGGATATTGGAGGGCAAATAGTTGTGTCTGCCATAAGAAGCAACAAAAGCAGTTCTCAACAGTGTTACATAGACGAGGTGATAAAATTATCTTAACCTGAAAAATTAAAATTTGTCTTGCAATAATACCCCAGGAATTAAATAGGAAAGAGAGGATAACTAATAGACATTGTTATTACTGTGTATATATATATGTGAATGCATGACCAATGTGATTCTGCAACTCAGAAAAATGAGATATCCCACGTGATTCAAATGTATGATATGTCAAGGTCATTGTACTGTCATGTGTAACTAATTAAACAAATTTTAAAAATAAATTAAGAGGCTGGGGATGTGGCTCAAGCTCTCGCCTGGCATGCATGCGACCCGGGTTTGATCCTCAGCACCACATACAAACAAGATGTTGTGTCCGACGAAAACTAAAAAAAAAAATAAATGAATAAATATTAAAATTCATTCTGTCCCCCCCCCCACTCTCTCATTAAAAAAAAAAAAAAAATAAGTTCTATCCGTTACCTCACCTCTTCAGAAATGGTCCAGGACCTTAAAGAAAATGGGCATGAAGATCTAAAACCAATTTGAGATAATGAATATGTATGTTCACTTGATTATGGTGTTGGTCTTTTCAATGTGTACATATATAAAAATGTGACCAGTTAATTATACATTTAAAAAAATATTTTTGTGTAGTGGGGACTGAATTCAGGAGTCTGATTCCACTGAACTATATCCCCAATCCTTTGAATTTTATTTTGAGACAAGTTTTCACTATATTGCTTAGGTCCTTGCAAAGTTTCTGAGATGGGCCTCAAACATATCACCCTCCTGCCTGAGCTTCCAGAGTCCCTGGGATTACAAGCATGCCCAATTGTACATTTTAAACACATGCATGTGTTATTTATCTCATAATGATCTCACTTTAAAAGAAGAGGATATGGAATGTGAACAAAAATTTGCATTTAGGTAAATGCCATGGTTTCCCTAGGGAAGTAATCTAGTTACCAGGAGGGTAAACTGCATGAATTCCAGGTAAACTCTCATCAATAAAGTTCTCCAAGAAAGCAAAAAACAAAAAGTGTGAGCCTTGCTAGAACTACAGTACAAATTATTATGGGAGAAAACAGGAGGGGAAATTTACCTGAGATGGATCACTGAGAATGCTTGAGAAAAACTAGATTTAGTAAAGTTTTGTTCATGATCTCTCCTTTGTTGTCAATATGAGAACCTACTGCATTCAAATCAGAGTGAAGGTGATTATAAAGAAATATAGCAAGAATGGACCCTTTGAAAAATGATGGAAACATGAGAACAAGCTTTCTTTTAGAGCAGGAGTCTGAACAGTAGAAAAATTAGCAAAAAAGGAGGGAGTCAAATGTTCTTTGTCTATGAAGATTAATAGTAGAAGAAAGAAAAGCATGCATAGGATCCCAAATTTTCCTGTTTACAGTGTCTTTCATTGAGAAGTATGTTTGTAAATAGTTGCAAATTTAGTGATTTCTTTGCCTGTTATCTATACTTTTCCTAATCTCAGTCACTCATTTATTCTCATCTCAGCAAATTTTGTATTCATTCAATTATTCAGGGTTTTTTTGGTTCCTACTTTTTATGTGCCACTTTGCTAAGTGATGAGGAAAGAAAAGAAATTCAACTCAAATGAAACTCACAGTACAGAGAAAAGAGAGCAGCAGAAATTAAATCTCTCCATTTCTTTTACCCATTTATTTCTGAAGTTTTACTATTGCATTGTACAAACATATTTGCTATATATTTTAAGTAAGCTCAGAAGAGACCAGTGGTAGAAAAGTAAAAGAAGACTGTCTTCTGTCTTAGAGTGCAGAATTTATTTTTCTTTTCTTTTTTTCTTTTTTTTTCTTGTTGCACATCATTGGGTGTTATATTTTATCTGTATTATAGAATACCAAATTAGGTGGGCTTGGCCTCTGCATATCCTTGGCATCCTTTCTCTCCATGATATGGTAATATAAATAGAATAAGACAGATTGAAGTGTAGTGAGGCATGCATAAATTTCAAAAGTAAAATAAAATAAAGCTAGAATTTTTATGTTAGGGCCAGGAGGTTAGTGAGATTTTATGTTAATAAGTGGTCTATAAACTAAAACAAAAAAATACTTTGTTTTACATTTCATGTCATCATTTTTCACGTTGCCTTATCTTTCATCTTGAATGAGTAAACAGCTCTGAAATACTATTTATTATGTTAGGTGACTTTCCCATAGCAACACCACATCTTTTCAAATACAAACCTACCTTTTTCTCAGAGGGTCTAACAAAGCAGTCAGCACAGAAGGGGTTGAGCTTAGGGTTCACATTCTTTGATTCTTAGCAGGATGTCAAATTTTACATCCATTTGGACACAAGATGAACAAGTGGGTTTATAAAATGCAGTAGAAGGCAAAAGAAAGCTGAATACAAAACAGAATGTCTAAATGGCAACAATGACAATTCTTTGTAATGCCTTCATAACCTTTTGATTGAACATTTCATTTCCATTTAAAAGCCCCTGTTGAGTCAACAATACATGTTAGAATAGTTTGGTTTTGCACAGTCCAGTCACCACTGGAATGGAAGACTCACACTCCAATAACTCTTTACTAAATAAGGACTTTAACTTATAAACTAGTAACTATGCTTCTGCAAGCAGACAGGAAAATCTGATATTCATAATATGCTACCTCTGTCCCTCACTCACATTACTGAAAACCTAACTGGAATGCTCCCAATTTTCTCCAAATTATCAATGCCTTAATGAGAAGTTTGAGTGCTCAAGGAGCAAACACATTTTTCAATGGCAAAAGCAACTCTTCATCCCATCTATCAAAACCTTATCTCTTCACTTCCTAAAATTTTCAAGAATGTTAACTATAAAAAGAAACTAATAGCACAAAAGTCCAATGCAGCACTGATATTGCCATTCATAATTTTTCAAAAAATTGATGAAGATCATCTTAATTTGAAAGATGCTAAATTCTCTCCCTCCCCCTGATTGATGGTTGTTATCCTCCCAAAACAGCTGTGGATTCATAAAAGAAAAAATAATGCCTCCGGTTGCTATTTTGCTAATTCTGTAATTTTAAATGTGTTTTTTATTGATTAATGTGGAGTTCCTCACAAAGCTATAGGTTTTCAAGTATTTTGGAGACTATGTGAAAACATTATTGTGGGAGCTGCTGGGAAAACCAGAGGCAAAGGGTGAAGGTGAACATCTTCACTCCCCTATCTCAAACTCCCTTGGGAGTAAATCTCAGCCATCAGGGATTAGTAACAGTCAAGGTTAGTTTTCATTTTAATAGGAGACTCTTGAAGAAAGCCCTTCCATTTCAAATAAACAAGCTAAAATTATAGATGAGGGTTGACGTTTGGGGAATAGTTTCTAGATGTGCCTCAATTAAATCAGAGATGTTCAATCGAATGCACAGAAAAAAATATGTGCTAACTGAAATTGCATATGCCTATAGGCAAGCAGTATATTCAAATATCTCCCAAGATGATAGATCATATTTTGCCAACTACTTCAAGTATGAGTGCTAACATCCTACACATATCAACTGACCTGAATTACTAAAATATTTTGCTTTTTCAATAGATAACCACTGAATCATGACCTAGGCAAGACATCAGGGCTTCATTAGAGAACAAAACAAATATGATCTTTAAGCCATTCTTGGAACCGTGTGAAGCTCAGTAGGGAAGAAGCATAGATGTCCTGGGGAAAAGTGGCCAGGAAAAAACAAAAACAAAAACAAAACCTGGTCAAGGAGTGCCAGAGGAAATGTATGTTAATTCATCATATTAAATAAATTTGGTGATCATTGAATGGTTATATAACGCCAGTTTATCTCTAAATCTCCCTTACCTTCTCACTTCCCCCAATTTTTACATATGTATATAAGAGTATTAAATCTCAAAATGGATGTTTCTTAAGGCACACAGAATTTCTCTTATTCAATAGCAATGCTATTGGAGCTCAATCAAGGTTAAATAGAGATAAATAATAACAACTCATTCAGAACCATTAATCTATTGCACCAACATTTGTCAAGCAAAATGATTATATTTTATTACCCAGACATGAAAAGTGTCACTTAAGAAGCATTACATATTATATTATAAAGATTAGAAATTGAAAGGTCTTTATAAGTCATATCATCTTGTCCCACACATCTGTGTTGCAGCCTTGGGAATTTCCCAGTGTTGCTCAGTTACCCAGCTGGGGCACTATGGGGAGTTCTCACACAATTCACTCTTAACTCACAGGCCTGCAAGGACAAGAAATTCAAATACGTCCTTTAATATTCTTTGAAGCTGTTAAAGCAAGAAAGACTGGTCATTTTTGAGAGAAAAGATATTTTTCCTTGTAGAATTTGGGACAAGGATGCTGTCAAAATATCAAGGAATCCCTGCTGACAGTTTTTGTCTATCTCTATGAAATGGAGAAGTTAAAATTGGAGTTTCTTTTGTAACCCCTGAGTCAACTAGCTTTTTCTGAAGCTCAAGGGTCTTGCTAGGTGGCACAGGATGGCTGTTTAAAGACTCAGAAATTGCCAGCAGAGTACCTGCAAATCAGTGAGTGAACAGACTAGGAAATAGGATGTGGAGAGAAAGGCTGGCAAGATGGTCAGGCGCAGGGACTGACTTTGGGTTTGTCGTGCTAGCATAACTTGTTCTCCTATAAATAGAAGAAAGAAGGCTATTGACCTCATTCCACTGAAGGCTGTTGGTTGGCCTCAATACATCTGCAAAACAGGTATTCAGTGCAAGAGCATGGTCAAGGATCTTCCTTCAGTAGAACATGTTACATGGTTCAGGAGAACCATGTTCATTTACGTGGTTGTTGCTCTTTCATTAACACCTAAATGACGGTGTTGACATTTAAACTTCAGGAAATCAAGAATTCTTTCCTCTGATCCTCTTCTCTTTCTCTCTGTTAAGTCCTATTTTGAAACCATGAGACTTACAAATAGCTAATTTACTGCAACAATAACATCAGACTGCAGCAGAAAGAGAAGTTGTGTAGAATTAAATATGAAGACTGGCTTGTCCCCTTCTGTGGGTTCATTGAATTGTTAGAATTAGCACCACAGATCTTTTCCCAGATAGGAGAGAATGCTGGTAACAAAATAAAATGTATTAGTGATGTTATTTATTTTTACTAAGACTCAGGTTTATTATCTCTGCAAATTATAAAGTTGTGACCTTAAATAATAAATGCAAATGTGTTTATTTAGAAAAAAAATAGAAATTCAAATCTGAACATAATTTAATTAGCTAGTTAGTGGTTTATTCTTTTCCTTTTCAAAAGGAAAAAAAAAAGTGTAGTATAGTGAATGTATCATTCAATTTCCCATTATGTTCATCCTATGCATTGCCTCTGAGGATGGTGCTACTTAACAAAAGAAATTCCCATTTAGAATATTTTTCCAGAAGTTAAAAAATGCCTAGAATATCTGCCATAGGTCTTAATAACATGTAAGAATGAATATTGACTGAAACTATAGTCCATGGTCAAGGTCAGGAGAGTATCTGTGTATTTTCCCTTCTCTATAATCCATCCAGGAACACTGCCTATGAATAAATGTATCAGTCTGGAATATTTAGTCTTCATGTGACATAAACCCAGCTGCAGCTAAAGAATAAGATAAACTAACAAATTCTGAGCATCTGAGGAACTGCTGAACAGCCAGACTCCGAAAAGACAGAAATTCATGAAGCCTCAGAAACAACACTTGAGATCTGGGAATCCCAATGGAGGTCTTAGGACACTCACTCCATTTCTAGCGGTGCTTTCCTGCCAATTGGCTGTATTCTTCTTTCCTACTAGCAAGGATTTTCCTCCACGCAGCAACATGATGGCTAATAGGCCCAGCTGAGGAGAAAGGCAGAGAGAGAAAGCACATCTTTCCTTTTTTGTGGCCTAGATGTGAATCTAAGAGAGTGATTTTGAGATCCCCAAGTCACACATTGACCCATTGGGTAAATCATTATTGTCAGGGAAGTAGGTTACTCTGCATAATCAGGTCCAGAGTGACCTTGTCATATGTTGATGCTTTCTAAGATGTTGTATGTCCAACAAGAAAGCAACATGACTTATTGTATGAGACCAGCTTCTATGACACAGCTGTATCAGAACAGCTTGTAATGAGTGAACATCAGAGAAGTTTTTGGATGTCAAGGGCAATATTTTCATTTTTCTTTCCCAAAGCTTTGATAACCAGGCAATCTGTAGAGATTTGTAGCACTTAATAGTAGGCAAATAGCCACAGTTTTGAGGAACTAGTAAGCAACTGGGTATATATAGTTTAATTTTTTTTTTGCCCTGATTAAAAAAAAAATTGACCTTTAAGGAAAGGATGAGAAAACTAAAAGATTAAAAATATCCATTGATAGAAAGCTAGAGGGATGAGATGAATAAATGCACAAATTGCCTGAGAAAGTAGGAGAGAATGAAATAAAGAACTTGTATACATATCTCCAAACTCAAGATGCATACACCAAGTATGAACCTCTTTTTCTGTGTTAGTCATATCTCAATGCAATATATGTGCTTTTTAAGAAAGTATACTTCTTATTCTGGGGTAAAGATAAAATATATCATAAATAAAAACAGAAAATTTAAGATAAAAAGGAGAATGTTTCAAAATAATTTTTGACTAGAACTCAATTTCAACATGCAGTCATTGTCCAGGAATAAAGGAGATAAGAATGGGATTGGATTTGGAGAAGGACAGAAAGGTATTAGGACAACTCAAAGGATGTGTTCATGGTCATTTAAAGGTTAAGAAGAAAGGCTGGCTGAATGTGGCTAAGATCAGTTCACATGAATTGGTGATGAACAAGCAGTATCCTAAATATAAGGGTTAATGATGTAGATGTTATGATGCCATGATGGATGCTGGTAGCTTGTCCATAGGCTTAAGACTAAAGATAATATTGATTTTAAAATTCTAATTGAAATATATAGACTGGGTTAATTCCTTTCACTGCTTCTTATGAAATATACTGCTTCTTATAAAATTTTAGGAACAAATTCTGGTCTTCCTTTCTCATCCTAGGGTGTCAAAAAAAAAAAAAAAAGCTACTATGCTACTATTTAGATTTTTTTAATCCTCAAGATTCTCACCTGGGGGCTGGGGATGTGGCTCAAGCGGTAGCGCGCTCACCTGGCATGCATGCGGCCTGGGTTCGATCCTCAGCACCACATATAAAAAAAACAAAGATGTTGTGTCCGCTGATAACTAAAAAATAAATATTAAAATTCTCTCTCTCTCTCTCTCTCTCTCTCTCTCTCTCTCTCTCCCTCTCTCTCTCTCTCCCTCTCTCACTCTCTTAAAAAAAAAAAAAAGATTCTCACCTGACTTTACAAATTTAATGAGATTCAGAAAGTTATAGAAATGTTCAAATATGTAAGCATCCAAATTCCAAAATTTTAATGATTAACTCCATTATATCAGTTTATGGGATTAAATATTGCTTAAAGTCTTCAAATGCGGACTCTGTGCTAGGAAATAAAGAAATAAATTAAGACTATCATCATGTGACTTGACATGGATCCATTTAAGCATCATTAAATCAGACTTCCTATATTACGTTCCTTTATCAAATTACCAATGAGCATATGTTAACATGAGATGGACAGCATATTGAGTCAAGCAGATTTTCTGCTTTACTAGTGATTAGAGAAGTATATGGGGTCTTAATTCAGACAAACATTAAGTTGATTTGTTTTTGTATTTTTTTCCACCTATAAGCCAGAATCTTGATGCAAAATATTTATTGACATAATTCAAATTCAGAGTTTAATACTGAGAATTCAGTCCAACAGGGATTTGAAAACTGTCAATCTATAAATATTAAGTTTTGAGTCCTATTTTGCTTTTTAAATCTCATCCTCAAAAGTGGACATTCCGGGATAAAACCAGTTTTAAAAATCTGAACAAATGTTTAGACTTTAAAAGGTAAGATCTAAATGTCTTCAATAATAATTTTATCATTCAGGTTTTGAAAACTCCAACCCAGCTAACATCACAAGTAAATTAATCCTCCAGTAATTTTGACTTTGGCATCTTTTATGTATGCATGTCTTATAGTAGACCTATAAAGTCTACTATAAGTTGTTACACTGTTTAACAGTGTAACAACTAGTTGTAACAGTGTAACAACTACAAAGCCAAGAACTATTACTTATGGAGGAAAGAGAAAATGTTTTGGTTCATGAAGAGAGAGAGAGAGAGGGAGAGAGAGAGAGAGAAGGAAAACCACCACAGCAATTATTTCAAATCTGTCCACATCAGAAATCTAAAAAATCCCAAGTGAAGTCAGAGTGTGACTAGTATCTCCTAAGGAAGCCTATAAGACCTCATTTAAAGATTTTGGATTTGAGTTTTGCTTTATTCGTCTGAATCCCAGGGTACAACCAAAGCAAAGGATTAAGGATTTTTCATCTTGAACTAGCCTCTAAATAAAAATAGTTTTATTCCACTGCCAACTCCTATGACCATATGGTAAATTTAAAACTCTTGCAACCTTTCCTTGCAGTTTTCTTCCTTAAAATATTCACTTACTTTGGTAAAGCATGTGCTTAGCATATGTGAGGCCCTGGGTTCAATCCCCAGCACCAAAAAACAAAACAACATCCAAAAAAAAAAAAAAAAGGAAAATTCTAACTTATTTTAATTTTAGTTCATGTTAATTTCAGTTAACCAGATTAAATTCATTGTAGGTTGAGAGGGGTGATCTTAATTAGCTGTTCCAAAGAAAGGAACTATGGCTGTGCAGAGATTTCTGTATGACTCACTTAAGTCATTGTCTCAGTGCCCAGTAGCTGGAGATGTAAGAATAATTGTCCTGCCTTCAGAAAAATGGTTTTAAAAATTAGTCACATTAGTTGAATAGAATACAGCCTTAAAGGACACAGATATGTCAAATAAAAAAAACGAATCTGGACTTGGTAAGGAGAGACCTTTTACTTGAAAGGATTATTGCAAAGGACTATTGCAACAGGGAGGGAGGACTATTTTTCTAACAGTAAGACCTGAAATATCTCAGAGTTAGAAAGAAAGGAACTTTTTTTTTTTTTTTTTTTTTTTTTTTTTTTTTTTGTAGAAGAAATAAGCAAGACTGGAGCTAACCAGGTATAAGAGATGGAAGGAACAAAGAAAGGGTGGAAGTAGCAGTGACAGGACAGTTGATTAAAGCATGTTTTATAGTGCCAAGTAAGGTGGTGCACTCCTATAATCCTAGCAACTCAGCAGGCTGAGATAGAAAGACTGTAAGTTCAAGGCCAGGTTCAGCTACTTAGAGAGACCCTGTCTCAAAATAAAATAAAAAATAAAAACGTTGGGGGCTGTAGTTTAGTTGTAGAGAGCCTCGTGGATTCAAATTCTACTACCAAAACCAACCAAACAAACAAAAAACAAAGAAAAAAGAACTTCTTTAAGGATGTTTTACTCTGAGGTTAGAAGAGGCTATTAAGGAGGTAGTTTATGTTAATGCATGCTGAGGGTGGGCCAAATTTAGGAGATCTGGGTAAGGAGAAGAGAAGAGATTAATTAAAATTTGATCAAATCATATTAATCAATGTTTTCTTTCAACTGAGTAGAAACAAAGCAATTTAATTTAATCATTTCTGAAGCAAAGAATGGGAACTCTGGAGGGTATTTGGCCTTGTCATATGTACACAAAGTAGGTATGCTTGAGTCTTATGTAAGTCACATAAGGAGACAGTGGTTTCCTGCAAGAACCTGTTTCACAGAACTTAGGAAGATAGGAAGGATTTTAACCATAGCTGTTTTCTAGGATCACAGGACCAGTAAAGTTTAATGTAGACAATGTTGAGATATAGCAATCAGGTTGTTCCCCGCTAATATATGTGAGGCAAGAAATATTTTATAGACACTTCTTCTGCAGTAGGCAGAAATCTAAAATGGCCTTAAGATTTCCATCTCATATTCACACACTCTGAATATTCTCTCCCTTTGAGTATTAGCAGGACTGTGCATAAGATGGAATATGATACACATGAATATGTTCTTTTATATGGGAAAAGATTTTGCAGATGTGATTAAGGTTCATAATCAGTTGACTTCTCTCCAGCAGAAGGAATGCAGTAAAACTTTTTATTAGTCATATTTTAACATAATTTTGCACACTACATAGATCCATTTGTCTACAAAGTTTAGACAGCACCAAGGAAATAAAATTTCCAGTGATGTGGGAAATAAAATTTCAGCTAGAAAGATGGAAATCAAAGAAACTCTCTGCTTCAGTCAGCATGAATAGTCCTACTCTGAAATTCCAGGGGACCTTTTGTGTCATTGAACCTTTTAAAACATGAATGAGATATGTTGTTTGTCAGATTTCCATCAGTATGACAAAAAAAAAATAATGTTGCCTAAAAAAAAAAAAAAAGGAAATGTGTATTTTAAGAGGTTTAAAAGTGAGATAGTGAATGCTGTATAACAGCATTAAGACACTCCAGGGTGTATTTCATTGGTCCATTTACCTACAGCCTGTCCCTTACATTGTACCCAAGGCATGTATTAATGAACTAATAAAACATACCATGTCAAAGAGAGAGAGAGAGAGAGAGAGAGAGAGAGAGAGAGAGAGAGAGAGAAGGGAAATTGCATGGTAAAGGAAGGAGACCCTCATTGTTATACAAAATTACATATAAGAGAAAGTGAGGGGAAAGGGGAAAAACAAGAGAGAGAAATGAATTACAGTAGATGGGATAGAGAGAGAAGATGGGAGAGGAGGGGAGGGGGAAAGTAGAGGATAGGAAGGGCAGCAGAATACAACAGACACTTAGTATGGCAGTATGTAAAAAAGTGGATGTGTAACCGATGTGAATCTGCAATATGTATACGGGGTAAAAATGGGAGTTCATAATCTGCTTGAATCAAATGTATGAAATATGATATGTCAAGAGCTTTGTAATGTTTTGAACAACTAATAATAAAAAAAAAAGAAATCAAAGGAGGAAAGATTTATTTTGTCTCACTGTTTCAGAAGTTTCAGTCCATGGTCACCAGGCTCTGTTTTCTCTGGGCCATAGTGAAGAAAAACATCATGGCAGGAGTGTAGAGTAGAACAAATCTGTTCAACTTGCAGCAGCCAGGAAGGAGAGAGAGAAGGATGGGGGTGGGGTAAGAAAGGATCAGAGAAAATATAAACCATTTAAAGACACACATCCAGAGAACTAGACCCCAGCAACTAAACATACCACCACCTCCCTATAATAGCACAGTAGCTGGGGATCAAGCCTTCAACAAATGAATCTTTGGAAGGTGTTCTATCAGTAAGACTTGAAATATGTCAGAGTTAGATTCACACTCTAATATTCCTTCCCTAGCTCCTCAAAGGTTCACGTCTCTTTCACAATATAAATGTATTCAGTGAATCTCTAAGAGTCCCCATAGTTTTAGTTCCAGCACTGCTCAAAAATGCAAGTTCAAAACCTCCTGAGACTGAAGGCGAACTCAGCCCCTATAAAAATCAAATAACAAGTTACATATTTCCAACATAAAATGCACAGGGTAAACATTCCTATTCCAAAAGGGAAGAATAGGATAATACCAAAAAAAAAAAAAAAAAAAAAGGATCAGGCCAAAGAAAGACTAATACTTAACAGAGCAAAAATTTAAAAATCCTGTAGCTTCATAGCTGGTATCCAAGGGCACAAGGTAGCATGATGTGAACTACAAAGGGATTGGACAACCCTGTTCCTATAACCTCGCTACTGCAACCCACATGGCCTTCAGACTGGCTCCACTCTTGGCATGTGATTTTTCTCAGAATATGTTCCATGCTCCTGATCTCTAACTTCTTGTAGTCTCTATTGCAGCATTGGCTTCACTCTCATAGCTTCATATGTTTTCCTCTCAGAGGTTTCTCATAGAGATTCCAATACTGCCACATCCTGGCTAACCTCCCAGAACTTTGAAAACTAAGCATAAACCTCCAGGACCCCACAACTCCTAGATTCTGTAGGCCTGTGACATCAGCCCCACATTGGTGACACCAAGGTCTCCAATAAATAGAAGCAGTGCCTGAGCCACTTTGGATCACAAGTGTAGCAATTTCTGAATGCCTAAATGATTAAATGTGCTGAAATAAATCCTTGTAAAACAATTTTCTAGGTGTCTTTATGAGAGCAGGATACTCAAGGACTCTTATTTCAAATGAAAGTCTTTTTACATCTTCAAGCCTGTGAGATGGGATCTTGCTGATTCCTGTTATGTTCTCAAGGCATCTTTCCTATTGTCCTGGTGCAAAATGCTTAACTTCTTTTTAACAGCACTTATGTCTTCAGCAACCATACTTTCCTTCCCCCCAACTTTATACATACTTTTCTGTTCAAACCATAAGTTTTGAAAATCTCTCTGCTCAGACTTTTGCTCCTGATTATCACTGTAATGCTCATACCACTGCTTGAATTAGGTGCTGCCTTGACATTTCCTCAACCAAATTAATTAGTCCATCACCTTTAAATTCAGCCTCAAACTTAAGGTATGGAGAAAATGTAGATAAATTATTTGCCAGAGTGTAACATGAATGGACTCTAATCCAACTTCCAATAGAGTTCTCATTTCCAACTGAAATCTCATGAGCACAGCCTTTATTGTCCATATTTCTATCAATGCTCTCATCTTTAAGCACTCAACAGAATTGTTAAGCTCCATCTACGGCATTTTAAGGCTTCTGTAGCCTTTATCTCCAAAGCTTTCCAAACTCCTCTAAAAAACCAAAGGCTTCTGAATCACAGCAGCAGGTATAGCCACACAACAGCCTCACTTCTTGGTACCAGTTTTCTGTATTAGTCAGCTGTCCATTGCTGTGACAGAAATCCACTTAAAGGAGGGAAAATTCATTTTGACTCACAGTTTCAGACATTTCAGTCCACGGTCATTTGGCTCAGTTGTTTCTGGGGAATAGTGAGGCAGAACATCATGGCAGGAAGCCTGGGGATAGAAAAAAGCTACTCACCTGATGGCATCCAGGAAGTAGAGGAAGAGAGGGTGAGAGAGAAGAAGGAGAGGGAGGAGGAGAAAGAGGAAGGGAGGAATAGGAGAATCAAGAGGAAGATAAAGAGAAGGGGAGAAGGAGGAAGAAGAGAAAGGATGAAGATGGATGAAGAAGACCAGGGCCAAAATAAACCCTTTGGAGGTATTCCCCCAGTGATCTACTTCCTCCAGCTAGGCCTCACCCTCTAAAGTTTCCATTGCCTCCCTTTAACAACATGATCTGGGAACCAAACCTTCAACAAATGAGTTGACATTCCAAATTCAAAATTCTTGAGCATGTAGTTACTAAAATATGGGAAATTATAGGAACTGGTTGAGTGGGACACAATTGGCTGAGTAATGAATTCTTCAAAACCTTCTTCTCAAACTAAGTATCTCCATGCAAAGTCTGAACTACTCTCTACCTCCTACTGTCATCTATAAACAAGAACAACTTACTTTCCTCTTACTTATAAGAAATAGAAGAGGTAGTCTATTTCTGTGTATAATATTTATAGTGTGTTATCAACTTCAATAACTGCTAGTTGTTATCAAAAAATGCTATGAAAAAGAATAGAGTGTTTTAGTTTATTTTTATAGTTTAATTTTTGTCCCTTGATTTGAATGTGCCTTTAGTGAAAATATTTGATGTTTTGTTGTTGTTGTGAGGGGTGGTATTGGTTGTTTTCACTGGTTAGTTTTAGATGTTTTGTTTTCCTTTTGTGATTTGCTTTCATTTATTATTATTATTTTTAAAATCCTAGTAGAGGTATAAAGCAAAATACCTTAAAATAGAGATTTACTTCTTCAACCATTTAACTAATAAAATGAAAAAAAATATACCCTTTTTTTTGAGGAAAGAAGAGCATGCCCTTTGTTTAGAGGCAATAATAAAACAACAAAAGAATTTTCCAGATTCCCAAAGGGACATGTTATGAGGTGAAAAATAGAACAAGACTTACAATAATATAGAATGGATTTAAATGCCTTGTGTATGAGGATGAAGTAGACATAATTGCTCTTATAACTGAAATTTTGAATGACATAAAAGTATAAAAGATAAAATAATAAAATTTGAAGGAGATATTTTTCCCCATAAAGACCAAGGAAGAAAAATATTCTTACTTTCTATTTAGTTTGCTAACAATGCTCTTTTCCTTCCTAGGGATCAATAACCTAGGAAAGCCTGCTTGAGTGAATTTGTAAGTTCCAATTTATTTTTCATTGGGTTATTAGCTTTGCTGTTTAATTAAAAATTAGCTGTCCATTCAATTTTCTGAATGAACACAGGAGTTATTGTACAAATATTAAGTTCTAGAAAATTCTTTGGATTTTGCACTTCAGTAATAACAGCTATTACCATCTGTTTCTTGCTTGCTCACCTAGTACAAGAAAATTTCTCTAATGGAAAACCATTTTTACTGAAGAATTCTCTTAATTACTCAGAGAAATTTTTTAAAAGGCAAATGAGAGTTTGTAGCTTAAAAGTAATCAGCATCAAATGAGTAATTTTGTTTTCCAGATGTATGGGGAAAAACAACAGAGAAACAGAGAAGGAGGAAGGGAAAAAAAAAAGCAAGAAGCTATTTCTCAAAAATTTTTCTTTCTTAGCTACACAACCCCTTACTCCTAATGGTAAAACCTCTTTCAGGACTTAATGTAAAACCCATAGCATCATACCCTACATTTGCCCTTAGGATGAACCTACAACAATGTTACCTTTGAGATTGGAAAAAGGGAATACAAGGGCTGGGGTTGTGGTTCAGTGGTAGAGCCTTTGCCTAGCATGTGTGAGGCACTGGGTTCAATCCTCAGCACCACATAAAAATAAATAAATAAAGCAAAGGTATCCATCTATAACTAAAATAAATAAATAAATAAAAATTTACCAAAAGAAAAAGGGAGTACAATGTTCCTTCCTAATTGATGGAAGTTTTTATTGGCTTTATAGTCATATTTTGGTACGTGTATGTGACAATATGTAAGAGACTCAAGACATACAGACTCCAATCCAGGCATTCCATTTCAGTAATTTGTTGCTACAGATGAGAGACGGGTATAGGCAGGCAGAATAATTTATTGTGTGACACAAAACCCCAACCACAATTTACAATGCTCAAGTTTATTGTCTATGCAGGCACCTTTAGCTATTATTATGCAATTTCAAAGTACTATATAATTGAGTTTCAGATTAAAATCCTCTCATGGAAATGATTCATCATCCTCCTGAACTGACTCCTCCCCCACACCCTTTTCTTTTCTTCAACTTTCTCTTCTTTTCTTCAAAACAATTCCTCAGTTTCTCTCTACCTGAATTATATTACATTTCCTACTGATATAAAGTAACACTCTTATTTCATTTTTTAGCAGTTCCATTAATTTGATGTTTACTTCTTATTCAGACTCCCTAATAAAAATGCTAATTATGATCATATCTAATAGCAACTGCTGAGGCACCCTACCAGCTCTTTTCTCATTCCAACTGAACCTACTCACATTTATCATCAGGGCTTGGTTTGTCAGCCAGATTGCAGTATTCCCAAGCCTGCTCTTCCTCGTCGGCTAAACCCACCTTGGGAAATAAATCCAATTCACAAGATATTGTATCAACTATCCTAGCAAACTTCAGATACAGAGACACATTCTGTTTACTTGCTAATCTAATACTATTGGGAAAAAATAGAGGTTGAAGATAAAACCTAATTTATTCTTATCCATTCTCATAATATAATCACTTTCCTTATTGATTCTATGTATATACATTTTTCCATAGTTATATCTCCTAATATTAAATTCACATGGTTACCTATATTTCATGACTCTGTGAATAATAATTTTATGCTGTAAGTTCTTCCTTTTGTAATTATAAAAATTGATTCATAGAATGTATTAAAACAGATCTGATCTCTCGGCCCTGTTTTAGTGTTCTTGAGCATTCTTATTATTTTCCTAAAAGCTATTTTGACAATTTCTTTCATACTCTAAAATAATTTAAAAAATATTTCTGCTAATTGACTTAATGAGCAAAACCCACTTATTTTTCGAAGTTGTAGAGTGCACTACAATATCTTCACCTATTTATTTAAAAAAAACTTCTTCCTTCAATTTTAATATTTACTTAATTTTACTATATTTTATTGTTATACAGGGTTAGTCAGTTTTCTATTACTGTAGCAAATATTTGAGATAATAAGCTTTAAAAAGGAAAGGCTTATTTTAGCTTACCATTTCATAGGTTTTAGTCTGTGGTTGGTTGCCCTTGACTATGAACCTGTGGACAGGCAGCACATCCGGCAGAGTGTGTGGTAGAGCAAGTTGCTCACCTTAGGGGTTCCATGAAGTAAAAGCGAGCAAAGGGAGAAATTGTGTTCCCATATACCCTTTGAGATATATGGGAACACATCCTCAATAACCTAGAACCTCCCACTAGGCCCTACCTCTTAAAGTATTCACTGTCTCCCAATTGTGCCATGTGTTGCAGTTCAAGCCTTTAACACATGGATCTTTGGGGGACACTTATTCAAACCATAGCAGGCATGACATAAAGACCAAGAAAAAAGAATTCACTATGCCATAAAGAAAACATAAGCTATGGAAGAAATATTTAATGTACTCAGCCTTAAAATAAAATTATTGGTTTATTTATTTATTTATTATTTTTTTGAGGGATACTAGGGATTTAACTCAGGGGCATTTGACCACTAAGCCCATCCTCGGTCCTATTTTTTTGTATTTTATTTTATTTTATTTAGAACCAGGATCTCACTGAGTTGCTTAACACCTTGCTTTTGTTGAGGCTGGCTTTGAATTAGCAATCTTCCTGCCTTAGCATCCTGAGCTGCTGGGATTACAGGCATGCGCCATGATGCCTCACACTCTTGGTTCATTGAAATCAGAATCTCTCTACTTTTCTTAATGATATCACTCCCATGTTTTCCCCGGCTATTTTCCTTTGGGTACTCTGATTAATCTGCCAACAAAGTCCACTGAGCGTCAGCTGTGGTCCATACTGGCTTGTAGCCCACATGCTCATCAACTCTATATACAGACATATACAAACAAGGATAACTGAAAGAGGAATCAGTAAATCAAAGTCAATGTGAAGCAAAGAAACCAAGAGTAATCACAGCAGGAAAGAAATTGGAATTGAAGATGAGCAGTGAGAGCTGACTATGGGAATGTTCACACTGTCCCGATTGAGGATGCTCTAGATGTACAGAGAACAGAGTGAAGGTGAACCTATGAACACACATAAGGAACATGTACGTTCCTTTTATATACATGATGAAAAAGAAAATGATGTCCCAGGACAGTGACGCTTTCAAACATTCTTATTAAAGGATTTCTTGATAACATTTCACAACATTGAAAGAGTGAAGGATGAAGTATTGATGGATGATTGCTTAACCTCGCAAACATTGGCTCAAAAGACATTAAAATAGAGGGTGCTGACCATAACTCCCTGTTTAGTTGAAACCAGAATAAACAACATGCAAAATACAATAAAAAATCAGCAGCTCTTCCAAACAACAATGCCAAATGTCCAGCCCACCCTGATTGGAATGCTAAAATTTCCACCCCAGGCAGAACATGGGACACATGTTCTAAAAAACATGCAAATGTAATATATGTTCTGCTACAAAACCAGCTCCTTACCCTTCCTTTGGGGATTCTCCCTCCCTTGAGTACCCCTAAGACTCCACACAAACCAAAAACTCTTTGTCTTCAGGGAGCTTGGGAACTACTGGTCACGAGACTGTCTGGGTTCCTGACTGGTACCACACAATGAAGTTCCTTTCTCTAACTCAAACCAACCCCTGTCCTGGCATATATCAGAGACAAGGAACCAAAAGCCACTGGGCTAACACAAGCATTGTTTGAACTATCCCTGATATATCTTTTTACAAAGAAATAAAACCATTGAATTATTAAGGTTTCTACTATATAACAGTCTACTAATTAAATGTTTCACTACTTAAAATTTTTCTCTATATTTTTAAAATCAATAGTAAAATTTTTATGTTTTGACAATTTCTAATAACCACAGAATAATTACAAACGTTCACATCTATTATTAAGGCTGCTTTGCATGATTTCAGCTTGTACGGTCACTTAATGTTCCTGCACTACTGTGCAAAGCAAGGACTACCTATAATAGCAATTAAAAAATTATTTAAACATCAATAGCTAAAAGTGACCTGTGGTTATCTACAAGAGGTTTGTTTCCAAACTGAAGAGGGAGAAAAGAGATTTATTCATGCATTGGGCTTTGATATTATTCTCTCTATGGACCTTCAATTTTAATATTGCAGCACAAAAATGTTACCCCCAAATCTTAATCTAAATGCTGTGCAGGTTCTGATTTTCTTCCTTCCTGTACAGAACTCAAGTAGCTTACCCTTCTGGTAACAAAGTTGTGTATTGTTCTCCCATGAGTGCAGATGTCTACATCACCCAGGAAACCAGAGGCGCGAGACTAAAAGGAGCTCTCGAGGGCTTACAATTGACTGAGTTCCATTGGATGCTGGTACTGAATTGAACCAACAGAGCTCTATGTACACACTTTTGAGCCCGACTACGGCTGTGGAAAGACTGGAAGAGCTTTGGCCAATTTGAGGCGAAAAAAGGAGCTCTGAGGGAGTTGATGGAATCTTTTTCTCAAATTTGCAGATTGTCTAAATTAAACTTGCCACTCAAAGTATGAACACAGATTGTCTCTTGTTTATTCAGAGACTTAGAATGGCCCCAAAGAGCAAGTGATTGCCAAAGGGACAGAGTGAGTAGAACAGAACAAGAAGTCCCCATCCTACAATACTCTTTATTCCATGGAATGTTATTTTGAAACTCCAAGTACATTTTCTTCTACATTCAGTGTTATATATTTTGGACAGGCCAGCCCCAGAAACTTATGTAACACAAATGCAGCTCAACTGTAGTGATAATCATTACAAGGCAATGACCCCTTATTTTCCTAAAGAATATCTATTCAAAAAGCTCACAATAGTGAATATAGCCAGAACAATGAAGGGTTTAAAATATTTATAGTAACTGTCTTTAACTTGTTTATTTTCATTAGAAAACCCAGACATATAATAAAAATATCACTTGTTATTTTAAAACCCAGAAATAAACAGGCTTGATATTTTGCTGCATATTATCTGAGACTAGTTTTAATAATTTAATAACCTTACTAGTGTATAATGTTATTTTATAGCAAAAATATTTATCATATATTTTCTTTTGAAACCTGCTTTTTCACTTAACATAGTAACAGATCTCATAACAGGAAATATATATCTACATTATAATTGTAAATGACTTTACACATTACATAAGTAAATTATAACTTGTAGACCAGCCTTTATTTTGAGTCTTTTTATGGTACAATATAATTAAATCTAGTTTCACCTGACACAGCATGCTTATTTGGGTTTGTTTCTAAACTAGTCCATCCTATTGATCTATTTTTTCTAGTTAGCTTCCAGTAAAAATCTCCATCTTTCTCTGAAAGAGTATTGAGTTGTGTTCTAGTAGCAATTAAACGGAAGATCACCTTGACAGCATGAAGCTATGGTTTCAGACTTTGTTTAAACAGATCTATTTCAATTGCAGCCTTAATCCTGAGATGGTTCTTACTTCTAAGCTATAACCCATCAGTTTCTATAGAAAGTCTGAGGTGCTTTCCAAATACCACAATGTTGATGGAAATCTAACTCCTAACAACATTCCCACCATCTATGCAACTGCTAATATCTTTGTGCGGTTTTGTTAACCTTCTAGCTTCTTTTTTTCCGTGGATAGCTTGAAATCTTGCTCCTCACATGTGTAGCCCTGAAATCAGCCACGCTGTTAATTATGTACACAGAATTTGGAGCTCCCCCTTGTGTCTCTCCTTTTTGGGATTCTCCCATCTTTTTTCAAACAACAGGGTCACACAGAGCTGCAAGGAAGCATGGTATATGTAGTCTTTCATCTAGGTGTCATATATTCGGCTAACTAGTGGTCACATTTATGTTTCAATTATATCTTAACATTTATTTTCCTAACAAGGTAAAAAATAAACAATGTGTGTTAATATACATGTACAGAGTGAAAACTTTATATACATTTTTTTCTTCTCATTCCCAAGTTTTTGTTGTAATAAACTTTTTAAAAATCTAGATTAATACTATTTTAATTTCATTTTCTGAAATTATGTATATCCTAATTCATTAAATTATATTTTAAAATAAAAATCAAGCAATGTTAACAATATTAGGCCATGCTTCCCCCCGTGTCTACTTTTTGTGTGTGGTGCTGGGGATTGAACCCAGGGCCTTGTGCGTGCAAGGTAAGTGCTCTACAAACTGAGCTATATCCTCAGCCCTTATGTCTCCCTTTTAATTAGCATTTCATGTGTATTAATTTCAGGATGTACAATCAAATAAAATACTTTCTGAGTTGTTATTTGCATGCAAATGTCCCTCTGTCGCTCTTGCAGTGGACAAGGGTTTGTCAGGGAATATAGATTTTTCTGACATATTGTTGACCTTTTTTATTTGACATCTATTATTTACTCTTATAGAAAATTGCAAGTGATTTTTTTCTTTTATAATTATTTTTTTCTGAATGTATACTTGAAGGATATCTCTTTTTTATCTGAAATTAAATGTATGAAAATATATCACTTTTCATTATTTTTTCTTAGTATTTCATAGATTCTTACATTATGGAACTCCTGAATATGATCCTTTATAAATTTTAAAAAATATTTTTATGCATCTATAGTTGCTTTTTCATTTATGGCAGTGTTTCCCAAATATTCCACAGCATTGAAGTCATTTAATGTACTTATTTTGAAAAATAGATACACCTAAGTTCATTTCTAGGTATACTAAAATAGCATCTCTGGGAGGGGACAAGGAAAGCATGCATTGGATGACCATTACATACATTCGGGAACACTTTTTAGGTATTCCTCATTATGCCTAAGTTTGATTTTCTGGCTCCATCATCCATGTGGATTATGCTGTATTGCTTGTAGTAACCCTTTAATTTGCTTCCTCTCTGTTCTCTGGTAATTGCTTGAGCTGGTTTTTCAATTCACTGATTCAGTTTCCTGTAGCATGTAACCTGATATTCAGTGATTATATCATTTGTATTAAATTCAGTAATCATAAATCAACTGAAAAAAACTCTCCTAATTTTTAATTCTTCTGTTTATATAAGTGCAAGGTGACTTTGAATCTTTTTGGGATAGAAATGTTTTGTCTGTTTGTTTGTTTGTTTTTTGTGGTTTTTTTTTTTTGGTCATTTTCCTTCAGGAAGTCAGTTTCACATGCATCACTATCTCTGACTTGTCCTCTCTCTTTGAACTAGTGCATCTTTTCACATAAAAAGTAGTTTTATTGCATTTAGAGAGGTGGACATTTCCACTATTGGAGGTATGTCTTTACTTACACAAAATGAAGGCGGGTAAACGTTGACATTCTCTAATCTTTTTTGCCTGGACAGTATTAAAGTAATCCAACTAATAGCAAGAGGTAACCATAGAGAAACCTGTTTTCATTTTCCTGGTAATATTTGTTTATCATCTCTAAGCTGTCTGGGGCTTCAGTCCTCCCTAGAAAAGAATCCATTCCAGTGAAACCAAGTGGTATGTATGACCTTGCTAGTTGTTCCTTGAATATTTACTTATTTATTTTTATATCAATATTGATAAACTTGATCCACATAAAGTGCATACTGTATAACAGGATACTGGGAATATAGTAATGAAATAAAACAAATCCATTTCTATGGCCTTATGAAACTTACAATTTTGAGAGGAAAAATAGCCATTCATATTGGTTGATTGCATTTACATAAAGAAACAATGGAAGGAAAACACAAGAAAAAGAATGAAACGATTATTTTCAGGGCATGGAAGGACAATTTTTTGTAATATTTTATTTTGTTAAGTATATGAAAATATTATCATTTAGAACAATGACTAAAATTATTATAAAATCAGTATAAAAATTAAAGGAATTAAGTAGGATAATGGGGAAGTTTTGGGAGAAGTACTTTTTTTTTGAGGTCTGATAAAACATACGGAGTGCTTCAAAATTTGCATGTCATCCTTGTACAGGAGCCATGCTAATCTTTGCCATATTGTTCCAATTTTAGTATGTGTGATGCTGAAGAGAGTACACTTTTTAAGCAATCAAAATTATCTTCTTTAGCAATGGGATGAATGAGCCATTCAATTTTAGTTTGTTTAGGTTTTTGAACTGAAGTTTGGCTTTTAAGTAAGGGTTTCTAAAACTTCCTTTGAGATTTTCTCTGTGTAATGCCTTATTAAAGAAATTATGCCCATTGGTACTAGCATCACTCTATTAAGAAGCCACACAGGTTTCAGAAAAGCAACAAGGTTAAGCAAAGAAAAATCAGAGAATTCAATCAATAGAATACAACATGTATAACAGTTCCTGACCCCATATTTCATAACAAAGGCCTTTAATATATGTGTTTTATTATCACCTATGCCAAGTTTCACATATCATGATGGAATTTCTAAATAGTCACATTTTGTTCTTTTAAAACAATCTTTTCCAGATAGCAGAGTGAAATACTGAGATATAAAGTCCTATCTGGGCTCCAAACTGTATATATTAAAGGAATATTGATCCTAAAATCCTAGTACAGTAAATAATTGAAGATTTTTGTCCATACTGCCATTGGCGTTGTTAGAAGTTCTGTCTTCATAATGGTCTCCAAGCAAGCACTTAAACAGTCAAGCCCATTAGATCTTTATAGAGACCAACTTTGTCAACTTATCGACAAATTTCTTTAAGCACATATCTTTTTTCTGGAGCCTGATTACTTGCTCTGGCATAGCAAAGAAAAAGTGCACCATATTATCCAAACACTCATTTAAAGCAGCTATAAACACCTGTCTACAAGATGAATGCAGGTGCAAAAGAGGCACAATTTTCTTACCACCTCTTATTTTTCTGTTATGCACACTAGTCTGTACTCAAAAATAGAGTATTCATTGGAGAAATGACAGGACATGAATTCACAGTATGAAAATCCTTACTACCAATAACATCAACACTTTTCTTCATTGACAATCAAGTCGAAAATAGGTTTCAATGTACACAAGACTCTTTCAAAAGGTGATATTTTAAACAAAATATGGCATTAGAAATCTGAAGAGAAGTAGTTATATCCTATCCTTGTGAAAATATTTTTAGATTTTAGTTAAATAACTTATCAGTAAAATTAGTGGGAATATATCACTGAATATAAAATGTAGCTATTATTTTGCATTGTTTAGTCAAATAAAAAATAGCTCTTTTACAAATAAAAACTTTCTCAGGATAGTAATTGTAATGAACTGAATGTATGTGTCCCTTCAACCCAAATTCATATGCTAAAATCCGAATCCCTAAGGTAATGGTATTAGGAGGTGGAAATTTGGGGAAGTAATTAGGTCATGAGGGAAGAATTCTCATGTGGTATTAGTGTCCTTATAAAAGAGACACCAAAGAGTTCTCCAGCTCTTTTCCCACCATGAAAATACATAAGAAATCTGCATTGTACAACCTGGAAGGGGACCTGCACCAGACCCTCACTAGATCCCAGACCTCCAGGCTCCAAAATTGTGAAAAATAATTTTTGTTGATTGAATGCAATCCTGTCTATGGTATTTTGTTATAGCAGCCAGAATTAACTAAGATAATGTTTTGTTGTTGTTTAAAGACAACAGTGCTGGAATTAAGAATACTAAAACAAAACATGCTGTAGGTTGTGTGACACAGAGCAACCAAATAAATTCATTGAATCAAAATCAAAATTGGGTTCTGAATCTGGCACTTGTCCCTTTGTGATCTCAGATATTTTGCATCACTCTCATACAGCATTCTCATCTAATATAATGCTATCTGCCTCGTGGAATAGCATGTTATGATGTATACAAACATTTGAATTAGTTGAAAAGAATACATTATCACATTATAACGTTTCACTATCTACTTTACTTAGAAATTACAGTCTTATGTTGAGATGTCAGAAACCATGTTGGAACAAGCCCAATATTCAGCTATTTGCAAAAATTTGCTTGCTTGTATAGAGAAGATATTAACATAATTGATAGAATTCCACAATTTGGCATTATGTAAATAGAACTAAAATAAGCTGAATTCTCTAATTTTCTGTTTATCCCAACAATCTCAAGCCCATGCAACAAAAGGTTTCTATGCATCAGTTCATCCCTTCTATCCTTCTCATCCCCACTTGAGCAGAATATAGAAGTAAAATCAAAACTTGTGTTTCTGATGGGACCTAGTTATACTTGAAATGGGCTCACTGCACCTCATACAAAAAAAGTGAAGTCTTCTCTCTTTGTTCAGTTCTTGCTCATGGCCTTGCCTTGATTTTCTGATGTTTTCTGGGTTGTATTCAAAATTGTAATCAATGTTTAACCTGAGCCCAACTTTTGTAATAGAGCCCTGATGCCTAGTATCTTCCTGGCAAAATGTAGACTCAATTATCTCTACCCGTGTCCCTACTACACTCTATCCAGTCATGCCCAGGCACTGGTAGAAGCCCTGATGCAGCCTGAACTAACCCTTGGAGAGCAGTAGTATTACCACCTTTCTTATTGTTCATTAAATAATCCATTAGTCATCCCAAAGTCACTTTCAGTTGTTAGTCTTAAGTCCTATTTTACTAATAAAATTAAAGCAATTAGAAGAAAATGTCCAGATCCCTGCCTCCTTCTACACCCACATGTTCTGCCTTCTTGCTTGCTATTAGAGATGAATAATCTCTGTATCCACCTAAACCAAACCATTCACATGAACATTGCATTCCATTTTTTCTTATTCAAGGACATAATTCTAGCAAGTCTCTTATGTCTCTCCTACATTATCAAGTGGTTTCTCTACTAGTATATATACACTAGTATATAATAATGCTGTTATTTCTTGCATATTAAAAAATCATTTCTTTATTTTCCTATCTGACATCAGGTAGTTTTCTTTTGCACTGTTTTCTGTATTAAAATAAAAGCAAAATCAAACAAGCAAACAAACAAAACCCTTCTACTACACTCTCAACCATCTGTACACCTCACCTCTGACATCTGATGTGTGGGTTTTTGTTTTTGTTTTTTTTACACATCAATTCAATTCACCTGCCAACATTGACTGATTGTCCTACTATTTAACTCAATTCTGACACTGTCTAATTGGAGATTATGTCAGATCACATAGATTAGAGTTAACTTGCACAAGACTACTACTCAGACACAAATGCAAGCAGTAGGTCCCATTGCTTAGAGTTTACTTACTAGATAATCAGTCCATTACAAAGGATATATCTTAGGAACAATTAGTTGGAAAATATGCATAGCATAAGGCATGGGAGAAGGAGTTTGATGCTTCCATGCTCTTTCCTAGGGTACCACCCTCCACGAACTAATTTTTGTGAGTTCAGCAGTCTGGACACTCTTGGAACTACAATTCAGGGATTTAATTTTTTTTAATTATTCAATATTTATTTTATGTAAAGCATCACAGAGCTTCCACATTGAAAAAAATTTTTTAAAAGGTATATAGGACTGGGGTTGTAGGTCATCAGTAGAGCACTCACTTAGCATGAGCAAAGCCCTGGGTTCAATCCTCAGTACCATATAAAAATAAATAAATAAAATGAAGTATTTTGTCCAACTACAACTAAAAGAAAGAAAAATATTTCCTGGGGCTGTAGCTCAGCGGCAGCATGCTTGCCTAGCATGCGTGAAGCACTGAGTTTGATCCTCAGCACCACACAAAAATAAGCAAATAAAATAAAGAAATGCTGTCCATCTACAACTACAAGAAATTTTTGGCTGGGTTTGTGGTTCAGTGGTAGAGTGCTTGCCTGGTATGTGTGAGGCCCTGGGCTCGATCCTCAGCACTGCATATAAATAAATAAATAAAATAAAAGATCCATTGACAATTAAAAAAATTATTCTAATTTGTTATATATGACAGCAGAATGTTATTTAATTCATATTACACAGCACAATTTTTAATATCTCTGGTTGTACACAATGTAGAGTCACACCATTCGTGTCTTCATTTGTATATTTAGAGTAATGATGTTCATTTCATTCCCCAG
Organism: Urocitellus parryii; assembly: GCF_045843805.1. NCBI lineage: Eukaryota > Metazoa > Chordata > Mammalia > Rodentia > Sciuridae > Urocitellus > Urocitellus parryii. The sequence continues at coordinate 87,236,019 of NC_135538.1, read as the reverse complement.
CCTTTTCTACCCTCATTCTGCCTCCCTTCCTCTCCCTTCCCTTTGCCCTATCTAGAGTTTGTCTATTCCTCCTATGCTCCCGCCATTCCCAATATAAATCAGCACTCTTATATCAGAGAAAACATTAGGCATTTAGTTTTGGGGGGATTGGCTTATTTCACTTAGCATTATATTCTCTAACTCCATCCATTTACCTGCAAATATCATGATTTTATTCTCTAAATGCTGGGTGATATTCCATTTTGTATTTATACCACATTTTCTTTATCCATTTATTTACTGAAAGGCATCTGGGTTGGTTCTGCCTTTTCAACAAATGATGCTGGGAAAACTGGAAATCCATATGCAACAAAATGAAATTAAACCCCTATCTCTCACCATGCACAAAACTCAACTCAAAGTGACTCAAGGACCTAGGAATTAAACCAGAGACCCTACATCTAATAGAAAAAAAAGTAGGCTCAAATCTCCATCATGTTGAATTAGTCCCTGACTTCCTTAATTAGACTCCTATAGCGCAATAATTAAAATCAAGGATCAATTAATGGGTGGATTCAAACTAAAAAGCTTCTCAGCAAAAGAAACAATCAATGAGGTGAATAGAGAGCATACATAATGGGACAAAATTTTTACCACATGTACATCAGATAGAGCACTAATCTCTAGGATACATAAGAACTCAAAAATCTTAACACCAAAAAAACCCAAATAACTCAATCAATAAATGGACCAAGGAACTGAGCAGACACTTCTCAGAATATATCAATCAACAAATATATGAAAAAATGTTCAACATCTCTAGCAATTAGATAAATGCAAATCAAACTACTCTAAAGATTACAATTCAGGGATTTTTATGGAAGCTTCATTATGTAGGCATGATCAATTATTAACTCAGTCTCCAGCTTCTCTTCCATTCCTTGAAGGCGATGTGGTCAGGCTGAAAGTTCCAATCTTCTAATCATGGTGAGGCCTTTACAGTAACCAGCCCCCAACCAGAATCCCAACAGAAGTCATTTCACTAGAACCAGAAGATTTTCCTACTACTCAAGAAATTCCAAGATATTAGGACTTCTGTGCCAGAAACCAAAATTGAAAAATAAAATATATATTTCTTATTTTAAACCACAATATCACATTTTTCTAGAACAAAATAACTTGAAAGCATTATCTACACTATCTACAGTTGTTCTCCTAATCATCCTCTCTTCAACTCATTCTGATATGTCTTTTCTGTTCAACAACAACAAAAAACTATTCTTCGTTAGGTAATCTATGCCATCCATATTGTCAATCATCATTTCTCTGTTCTCATGCTTCTTGACTGCAGTAGCATTTGACATGGGTGAGCACTTCTCCCCCTTGATATAGTAGAAATTCAGCTCTCATCTGCAACATACAATCCAGAAAAACAGCAGTGCACTGTCTTTAAAATACATCCTGGATCTGATCATGCTCACCATCTCCACTGCAAACACCCAATAAAAGTCACCACAACTCCTGTTTGAATTATTGCAATGATATCCTAAGTTTCTGTTTCTCCCCCTGCCAATTATAGTCTCTTTTCAACATATCAACCAAAGCATTCCCTTTAAAATTTAAGTCAGATGATGTGCCTCTGTTTAAAATCACCCAATGACTTCCCACTTAAAAGGACCAATAGGGTGTGCATGCTTATTCTCTTCTTTGAGACACTCCCCTCATTTGTTCAACTCCAGCATATGAGCTTTGTTACTTTTCTCAAACTTGCTGCCAGGAGCATCCCCCACCCTTTCTCCTTGTGAAGTTTACTTCCTCTCACTGCTCACATCTGCCTCCAAATTTCCTGTGATAATATTGGCTAAGAGGAATCTAAATACATATAAGATTTCAGCTGCAAGGCAGCATTAATCCATAATTTTTAATTGGCCAACTTCTGTAATAGAAGAAGGCCACAAGGAAGAGGAATATAAAGAAGCTGAGTCAGCCAATGTGGTTGATACGCATAAGAATGGAATAATAACTAGAGTTTAGTGAGAAGACAAGGATGTGGAAAATAACTAAAATGAATGTGAGAACATTGACAGGCTTCCTTTTATTTATAGGAAAAAATCAATAAAATAGCATACATAGATTGCAAGCAATAAATCATAATCTTTATTGTTTTTAATGGATACCTGTTAAAGGAAAGAGATTTTAGATTTCAGACAACTGTGACACTGATAAAAAACAATTTAATAAAGTAAAATTTTGGTTTGCTTTCAGTTAACAAATTAAATCATCTCATATACATTAACTATTTATTAGCTACACATGATAATTTGAGTACTATAACAGACATGTGAGATACACAAGCAAAATGCTAGACTTTCAAGTTCATTTGTAAACATAAACATATATACTAGTTTAGTTGTTACCATTCACAAAAGTGGTATATAAAATTTTCATTTCAAAAATCTCACACATTTTTAAGAACTTTCTCCAGCACAGAACATTTGTGCTGACATCAGGGTGCATAACAAAGAAATTAATAATGACTCATTTGCTCAGTGCTACATGCACAGTCATTGATATATTATAAGAACTTGCTATCTGTATTCATAAGATAATTCTGATTCTGCTTTAACACAAAGTTTGTGAATGTTCAAAAACAAGGTAAAAGAAGAGCAGATCAAATGAAAGTGAGCAACCCATTTTGTATTTTATCCATTTCCTCATGGCAGGTTTTATAGTTCAATAATTTCAGGATCCAACAGTAACTTCAAAATACTGACTCAATATTGCTTTCTGCTACAGCTGCGTTTCTTCCACACCACCACACCAGTCCTCTCAGATCCCATTCAATCACCAAGGGAACTGCCAACACAGCTCAAAAATGTTTTACCACTAGATCATTTCCAGGGTTTTGTAGTGCTTTCTGTGGAAATAGGTTTGCTGTTCTGTCCAATATTTCCCACACACTCTAGACTATCATCACTCACAACACTCTAACTCAAAATTATTTCAAACATGTTTTTTTTTTTTCCCTGGGACCAACGAAAATAACAAAATTAATTTCTCCATTGCTATTTCCAAGGTAGAATGGGGATCTTTTTGCTGTACTTTCTTCCTAAATGTTATTTTATTTTATGATTTTTATAGCTTCCTAAAAATGGTTAATAGAATGATGTATATTGGTATTTATGATGGGGGAACTGAAGAAGATTGCTTAGATGGCCTCATTAAAGAAGAGGTCCTCCAAATAGAATGGTAAGAACTCAAGATTGACTTCAACCTAACAAGAAATGCTTCAAGGAGCTGTTTTCTACCTTTCCATTTTTTGTCAATAAGATTGTTAAAGAAAGCAATTGACAAGTACTTATTGTGCATGTTCTAAGCAAGAAGAATATTTTGGATAGTAAGACACACACACAATGGTAATGATTTTGTTGTAAATTATAAACATACAAAATATAACATTATGTCCTAATATCTTAGAATTAATTAGAAGTACAGGATACCAAGCATCCTTCCAGCTGGAGCAGTGATTTGGCATATAGGAAACACTTCTGGCTTTTGAAGGATCTGGAGAATGCAAATATGGGAGAATAAGTTTCTAGGTGTTAGAAATGTGATGATCAGAGACTTAGGTGCCTACAAGTAAGACAAAAATCATCAGCTATTCAGTAGATTCAGCAGATAAATGATTTTTTACTAAAATTCTGATTGGTATGGCAGTTTTACAAGTAGAACAGGAAACTCAAGTTGAATACACATCTACAAGTGGGCTGAGTACAAGACTAGGGATTTATATATCATGTGTAAAGATATTTTAAATCAAGGTCACAAACTGCTGGTTTGTGGGCATTAACTGCAGCAAATGTCCCCAATTTTCACCTCATCTGAGGGCATTTGAGTTTGTAAAACATGCTCTGCATGGTGGAACACCATTTAAAACCTTTAGATATGAGAATATGGTAGTTTCAGAAGAAACTGAAAGAAACTGCTGTGAAGTTCAAAAGGAACTAGATCAGAACATAAACTATTATAAAGGAAATCTACTAGGAGATGATATCAGCAATCTAAGGAAGAAATGATGAAAACCAGAGCCAAAATGGTGATGATGACAGAGAGGAAAGGGAATTACTGCGGTTGTTCAACAATTATTTGCAAGGTACTTATGGAACATATAATAGGTGTTAAAAAATAATAACTGTCTTTGTTCTCATGCAGCCTATAATTTAATGTGACAGACTGGTTGCAATCAAATCATAATACAAATGAATACAAAATTGCAAATAGTGTAAGTATAACTGCTTCAAAGGGTAAAACACACAATAATAGGAGGCTTTGACTTAGGTTAGTGAGAGAAACTTCAAGTAACAATTGAATTTGGATCTGAATTAATTACATGCAGAGGGGAGATAAGAGGGTACAGGCAGATTATGTAGAAAAAAATGAGATCCCATTGTGGGAAGATCATGATAAATAGGAGACACTGAAAGACCACTGTGGCTTGTGCAGAGGAGGAGAAGAGGGAAACATGAAGGGATAAGACCCTGTAAGTTCTTATTACGGGGACTGAGATTTATCCTAAGAAAAACAGAAAGATTATATTAAGGTCATATGTCACTGAGTGATAGGATCAGATTTGGAAAATATATATATATATATATATATATATATATATATATATATATACACACACACACACACACACACACTCAATGGGAAATATGTCCCAGGAAATCACAGGGTCACAGTTAAGTACCACTGGAAGAACTAAAATTTATACAGAGAGAAGATGTAAGTGAAATAAAATATTAAGCACTTTCTAAAAGATATGTGATAACTCACCAATGCAAAATGTCATGAGGACACAGTTATTGTTCCATAATTAATAATTTCAGAAAATGCGGCATAATTTAACCCTCTTTGGGTATCTTAAGTAAATATAGTTTATAAAAGGCTAATGCTGTGAGAGTATATAGCAAAGAAAATACAACAACAATAAAGCATGTTTAACTTTGTTAACCCAGAATACCACAACCATATTTGACCTTGAAACATTGCATGCAGAATTCCCTGAGAAATACTGGATTACAGAGACAGAACTGGATTTCAGAAGAAGATTCAGATCAGTTTTTCATATTGCCTTCACACAGAAGTGTTTTGTTACTTACATTTTAAAAATCTAATATCAAAGACAGAAATACAAAAATAAATTCAACCAGTTAGGCAATTGCAACTGCATGAAGAGGAAATAATTTTAGAATTTATGAAACAGTGAATAATGAGGTAGATTTACTTCTAAGGAACTAGTATGAGAAGAAATTATATTTTAAAAAATGATATATATTATTACACACCACCAAAAATAAGAAATGGATCTTTGAGTGATAGCCAGCCTCTAGGTGGCTTGATGATCTGTTTCCTGGTGGTTATGCCCCTGCTTAGAATTCTCCCGTGTTGAATCAGGCCTGAACTATTGCCCAGTAGAATGTAGTTGGAGTGGACAGTGTTAAAAGTCAAGGCTATGGGCTGGGGATGTGGCTCAAGCGGTAGCGCGCTCGCCTAGCATGCGTGGGGCCCGGGTTCGATCCTCAGCACCACATACCAACAAAGATGTTGTGTCCGCCGAGAACTAAAAAATAAATATTAAAAATTCTCTCTCTCTCTCTCTCCTCTCTCACTCTCTCTTTAAAAAAAAAAAATTCAAGGCTAGGTTATAGAGGACACTGCAAATTACACCTGGGCTCTTATGGTTTCTTGGTTATTTACTCTAAGGGAGTCCAGAAGATATTCCATGAGGACATTTAAGCTACCCAATGGAAATATTTGGGTGGAAGAAGCTGAGATCCCTGACCAACAACCAGCATCCAATTGCCAGCCAGCCATATGACTGAGCCCCTTACAGAAGATCCTCCTGCCTCAGGCAAGCTTTGAGATGACTGCAGTCTCTGCTAACATATGATTGCAGCTGCACAAGAAATTCAGAGAGAACTGTGTGACTGAAACCTTCCAAAATCCCTGAATTACAAGAAAGCATGAATGATAATAAAAGATTTTCTTATATTTTATTTTGTAGTATTTTTTAAGCAACAATAGATAGCTAACATAAAGAAATTGTTATGAAAAAAATAATTGTTCTGAACATTTTCTTGTCAATTTAAGCCACACAGGTATGCTTTGCCAAGTGAGCATTAATGTTTGTGGAAGCATTTTATTTGCTTTCCAAATTAGCTTATACCATACTATTCAGAAAAAAAGTATGCTCCAAGGATATCATCACCTGGTAATTTGCAGAAAAAGGGAATTTTAAGAACCAGATGATATATCTCATAGAAACTGACAATTGACATTCTGGATACGAATGTATAACCCTTCTCCTTTAGCTGAAGCAAACTGTCACAGAAGTGGGTCTTTACAAGACTGTCAAATCTTGAATAGGATAAGCCTTCTCTGATGATGAATATGACATAAAGGCTTTGAAAGCTCCACAGATTGAAGAGAAATTTTCACAAGGTGAATAGAATGAATCTCACACTTTGCAGGGTCCTTTTCTTAATGATATCCACCATACTCACTCTACTCTGATTTTCTACAGAGCCTACTCAATTAAGCATAATAATGGAGATCTTTGATGGAACAGGATAACTCATTTCCACAATCTCAGCACTTCATTTTATCCATTAACTTCATCCTCATTCCTTACATCTTACCTAAGGGTGCTGCTAATGGAAAAAATCTTAGATATTTTTCTTCCTCTTTTCCCCCATTCTCAACCACTTTGACTCCATAAGATTGCTTCAAATAAGAGATATTTGGAGGGATAAGTGAGAAGGCATAGCTACAAAGGATATATAAGTCAAATTAGTCCTTGGATAATTAATATTTGGCTGTTTAAATTTTAAACATGTCCAGTTTTAGTTATCTTAAAATCTTCTTGACTCAGAAACTCTGAAAATTTTTATACTGATCATAACATAAAATGAAATTCAAAGTTTCATATATTTTATTTATTAAAAAAAAAGTTATTGATCTTCCAGGTTTAGCTCCCACATGTAAAGAAGTTGAGTGGAAGAAGCCACCCTGCCCTTACAACAAGAAAAAATGCTGAGCAAATTGAAAGTAAATGTAAATGACTTGTTTTGATCTATCAGAGAACTGAGGTCACCAGGTAAAGTACCACCCTGAAATCTGCAGACAGGTGACAATCAGATGACATCAGCTTACTGGTGTGGGAGCTGCTGGAGATATAACTGGTGAAAAACACTGACATGGCATTTAGATGAACTGCTAGTAGCCAGGGTAGACTAGCTTGAGAGTGAGAATTTCCAGGTGCTCACTTTCAGGAGGGGCTCACATTTTCATGAGTCTTGCTTCCAGGAACCCCATCAAGTTCTCATGAATGAGGATTTGAAAAATTCCGTCATGTTTCTGACAGAGGGAAGAAAAAAGTGACAATTTTGAAACATGGCCAGAGCTTCTTCCATACTAAAGGGCTATTCTCCAAAGGACAAGACTTTAACAAATCCTTATCATATGCAGAGGAAGGGCAATTATTCAACTCAGCCACTTTTGTCTTACTGTCACACCAAAGGGGAGGGAAAAGGACAAAGAAACAGTTATGAGGGTCACAGTCCAGGTACACTGGGTTGCTGAAAGATAATGTAAACAAAGCATTGTAGAACCTATTTCCTACACTATAGCATGGAGTGCCATTATAATAACAGTGGATTACAACCAAAGGAGCTACAAGAAATGCTCTACTTAAGAGAATTCTTAGGAACATGAGAAAAAAAAAAAAACAGGGACAAACCAAGGGCATTAGAAAAAACTGAAGCCTCTGGCAGCTATATAGCTACATCACTCTTTTAACAGAGCTCAACTCCTAACCAGATAAACATAAAACATAACAGTGAAAGCTTATATACTTCAGTTTCTATTACCTGATATATCATGTTAGGCTTTCAACAAAAAAAAATATAGAACATGCTAAAAATTTACAGAACATGTGGCAAACTAAACCTCACATCCAGAAAGCCCAGTGAATATCAAGCTAAGTGAAACACACCTTGGGCATATCAGATCTAAACTGCAGAAAATTAAGGAGAAAAATCTTAAAAGAAAAGGAGATAAAAGAAATCTAAAATGAAAGAAATAGAAGATATAAAGAAAGTATTTGAACCAGACTCAGATATAAAACAGGGCTGGGAATTATCACAAAAAGAGTTGAAAATCACTGTGATTAATATTTTAAGTGTACACTAGAAAAGTGGCTAACATGCAAGAACAGATAATTGGAATATCAGAGAGATGCTGAGTCTAAGAAAGAATCAGAAGGAAATACTAAATATCAAAACCACTCTAACAGCAATGAAGTATACTTTTGATGAGCTCATCAATAGATTAAACACAGCAATAGAAAGAATCAGTGAACTGGAAGATATCTCACTAGAAATGTCAAGAACTGAAATGCAAAGATATAAAAAGGAAAAATGTATAAACTTGAACATTCAAGTCCAGCAGGACAATTTCAAAAAGGGTAACATATGTTTAATTAGCACACCAGAAGAAAAAGAGAGAAGGAAGTGCAAGATAATTTTGAGGTCAGAATGACAGAGAATTTCCCCAAATTAATAACAAACATCAAAACACAGATCCAGAAGTACATAGAATACCAAGCAGAGTGAAACAAACTCTATGTATATCACCTTCAAATTGCAGAAAACCAAAGAGAATCTTGAAAAAAAGCTGGAGGATAGGGTGGGATATGGAGGAAATGAATAATTTACTTTATGAATTATACTGAACTTCTGGTAAGAATGTATGCAAATGAAAAAAGTAGAATGGAATATTTACTTAAAGTGTTAAAGGAAAAAAATCCACCAACCTAGAATTCTATATCCAATGAATTTTTCTCTCAGAGGTATGAAAATAAATAAAGCCCTTCTCAGACAAAAACTTCCTATAAGGAGTGTTAAAAGAAATTCTTCAGGGAAAAGAAAAATAGTGTAGGTCAGAAAATTAGATTTACCTAAATAAAGCAATTAGGAGCATCAGAGAGCTGAAAATATTTTAGGTTTTAAAAATATTTTTCTTCTTATTCATTGATCTAATAGATATTCAAACTTATACTAGTACATTTTATTGGTGATGATAGTATATGGATAAATGAATTGAAAAATAGATGCTAGAAAGGTTAGAAAGGAGAAATCAAGAACACTCTGTAAAATATCTGCACTAACTGAATTGGGATAGTTTTATTTGAAAACAGACTTAGATTAGTTGTAAATGTATACTGCAAACTCTAAGGCAAACTTTGAAAGTATTATAGAAAGAAATATAATTGATCTGATAAAAGGGGAAGCAAAATAACATTGTAAAAAAAATCCTCAAACCAAACCAGAGAAGTCAGAGAAAGGGGGGGAAGAGTTAAAACAAAATAATGAGTATAATAAATAAAAACCAAAATATGATAGATATCAATGCAACTGTATCAACAATCACTTGAAATGTGAGTAGTCTAAAGACATTAATTACAAGACAGAAATTGTTAGACTAGATTTTTTAGAAAATGACCCTACACTATGTTGTTTATAAAAAAAAAAACTCACTTTAAATATATAAAACAAGACAGGTTGAAGGTAAATTAATGGTAAAAGTAGATGAATTTAAGCTGGAATATCTATATTAATTTCAGACAAAAAAGATATCCGAAAAAGAAAAATCATTAGGATAAAGGACATTACATTATTCTAAAGAGATTTATTTACAAAGAAGACATAATAATCCTAAAACTTCATACATGTCACAGCAGTATCAAAATACATGAGACAAAGCTGACACAACTACAAACAAAAATATACAAACTCACTTTTGCAGTTGTAGTCTTCAATATGCCTCTTTCAGTAATTGGTAGATCCAGAAGGGAGAATATTAGTAATAATATAACTGATCAATAAATTGATCTAATTGTCATTTATAGAATGCTTCATCTAGACACAAGTCTGACTATTCTTCAGCTAATATTTGGAACTGTTGTATTCACAGCTGTGCTCCTTTTAATGGCTGAAAACGTCAAGTGCCCATGAAGAATAGCCAGACTGTTGTGGGTTCACACAACATATACAACATTTCATATCATTATCATATCTTAACAAATTTTAAAAATAGAAATCACCCAAAGTATGTTCATATACCTCAATGGAATTAAACTAGAGACCAATAATAGAAAGACAGCTAGAAAATTTCAAAATATTTGGAAATTAAATAATACTTATTAATAACACATGGGCCAAAGAAGAAATTACAAAAGAAATTTTAAAATATTAACTACATGATATTAAAAATAAGCATAAAAATTCTGATATTCAGCAACAGTAGTATCTAGAAGGGAATTTATACCATTAAAATATAAGAAAAACAATAAGTATATGAAAATTGATCATCTAAATATCACCCTTTGCTCTACCACATGCTCCCACCATGATATCCTGCCTCACTGCAGGCGCAAAGCAAGGGGGCCAATCTATCACAGACTGGAATTTCTAAAACTGAGTCAAAGTAAATCTTTTCACCTTGTAAGTTAGTGATCTTAGATATTTCATGATATTGGTGGGAATCTAACACAATGCTTCTGACTTCTCTCTGCTTTATCTAAAATTCTGATTATTTTCAAACAGAGATTATTAAGTAAAGTTTGCTAAAGTGTAAGATCTCTGATTCAGGTGAGTGTCCTTTGATAATGCCATACTCTGTTTTAGTTATAGGTATTCAATAAGACAAAACAATTCCACTTCCTGGTTAATCCCAGAGATCATTCATGTGCTCAGCTAAGATTTGGAATTGTTGTATTCATAGCTGCTCCTTTTAATGGCCCCAAACTGAAATGTCAAGTGCCCATGAAGAATAGCCAGACTGTGGTGTGTTCACACACTAAAATGCTATTGAAGAATTAATAACCTCAACTACATGTATCAGTATGGTTGTTCTTCACAAACATAGTGTTTACTCATTTAAGCCAGAATCTAAGAGTAGTATTTGTTTCTATTTATATAGAACACAAAACAGACAAAATTAACCAAAGCTATTAAAAGCTAATGCTACCTTTATTGGGAGCAGGCAGTCCTGAAGGAGCACATGGGAGGGCTTCAGGGCAAGGTTCTATTTCTTGATCTAGGTACTGGTCAGTTCAGCACATTAAAAGGATTTGAATTACCTATGGTTGGGCATGAACTAGTGTTTAGAGGAAGAAAGGACTCATGGTGGGTGTCCAAAAATTGGTTTTTGAGGGTTAGATGAGTAAGAAAACTACAGAAAGTTTTACTTGATATTGAGTCACAGAATTCTCCCATTGCTGCCTCTTCAAGAAACTTCCAAGGAGATTTATGTAACTTTCAATGATTTTTAAAGCTGAATTGTCTCAATGTGACAAAATGTGCAGACAAGCAATGAGATGAGAGCAAAACCATACTAGAATTGCGAATGAAAAGAAAAACCTTGTCAAACAGATAAAAACTTTGAAAATTGCAAGCCATCTAATTATTAATAGTTCTAATCTCTCATATTTTTAACAAAATATCCTTGCATAAAATTTTAATGGAAAATCAATACTGTCTTATTTTAATAAGTGTATTTGTTCTTAAAAATATCAATTATAAAACTGATTTGCATTGCTTTTCCATCACCTGACAACAGCCAGAATTATATGCACAGTAGTCAGCATACCCCCTCAACAAGTACTGAGACCACCACCACACTGAGGACCTGTGTCTAAGTAAGTCTGTATTATTTGGGACAGCCAAATATTGAAATAATATGGTGTTATATGAATTATTCATAAAATGTCATCACCATCATTAGTTCATAGCCATTAGTTTTTACTGAAGTTTTTGAAAGGTAATAATCAGAGGTAGTATTGCTTATTAAGAATATTGTTAGCAAATACTCAGCTTCCTAAACTTTCTTAGGCTCTCCTAAGAATCTTAAAGCATTATTGCTAAAATTAATAATTACTAGTACATATTCCTGTCTTGTGAAATGAAGAAAATGGCAATGATGATTCTAAAAACTATAATAACAAAATAATTATAAAAATAACTAAAAGTCTACCTCATCTAGAATTTTGCCTTCAACCTCTGTTCTGTAAAAAGTTGAGCTAAACTCTAATTCAGGATTCTTAATTCAGAGTCCAACTGTTTTTAGTTAGGGTTTGTTGCTACTATTACTAAAAGACACAACCAGAATATCTGTATAGAAGGAAAAGGTTACTTGAGGACTCAAGATATCAGAGGTCTCAGTCTATAAAGTTCAGCTCCATTCCTCAGGGATCCAGTAAGGTAGAAATCATGGTGGAAGAATGTGGCAGAGAGAAGCAGCTCACATAATGATCAGTAGGCAGGGAAAGAGACTCTACTCTCCAGATACAAAATATATACCCCCAGGCTGGGGTGTGGTTCAGCCATAGAGCACTCGCCTAGCATGTGCAAGGTGCTGGGTTTAATGTTCAGCATCACATTAAAATAAATAAATAAAATAAAGGTATTGTGTCCAACTATAATTAAAAAATTATATATGTATAAATCCCATAGCCATGTTCCCAATGAACCACTTCCCCCAGCCACAACCCACCTGCCTTTAGTTACCATTCAGTTAATCCCATCAGGGATCAATGCATTGATTAGGTTAAGGCTATAACTAAATCATCTCTCCTCCAAACCTTTTTGCATTGTTTCACATGTAAGCTTTGGGGGAACACTTCACATCCAAACCATAACACCAGCAAAAGCCAAAAGTCCAGAAATTTGAATAGAAAAGTTTATATATTTTTATCGAACTTTAACTGAAATTTAGCTTTTCTTCCTGAGGTCTGAACACAGGGCCTCCTGCACGCTGAGCAAGTGCTCTACCACTGAGATAAATCCCTAGCCCAGCATTTCTTTCAACAGAAGTTCAATATCCTGTTGAATATTAAATTATTTTTTATTGTGTAATAAGATAACTACTTTATAAAACCTGGTTGTCCTCATTATTACCTAATAAATTATGAGTTGTTAGACAACATGAGATCTTTTTAGGTAATGTGCAAAGAACCATATATATTACTATGTCCCATGACATTTAGGATTTTGATAGCTATATTTCAATATGGTTGGTTCTCTTTGTAACTCTATGTATGTTGTTTTTCAATGGCACCAAAGGATTCTGTGGTACACAAAAGATTAAGAACCCCTTGATTGTTAGCTTATGACACTAATATCATCATCCTCATTTCAGAACCAAGGTAAAATGAAACATGGAAAGTAGAAGGACTGGCCCAACTTTAGAAGAACAAGAAACCCCAGGGCTAGGATAAGAACCTATGTCCACCTATCATCAGAGCTTGTTCCTTTGACCACTGGTTTGCAGAATGTTAGGAATTTAAATTCTAAGACAGTGGCTTCCAAACTGTCCTCCACAGAGCCCTGAGGTTCTTTGAATGCCTCAGTGGGTGTCAAGAGAAGCAGGAGGAACCACAGGCAGAGCAGCCCCTTCTTCATAACTTGGAGTTTCATTTAAATTTTTGCCTTCTAGATTTCTGTCCTCTATCTAAGAAAAACAAATTCTAAAACTCTTGCCCTACAATAACATACAAATATCAGTCACAAAACATACAAATCATAAAAAATCAAACATTATTTGGATATTTTCATTTATTAGCCAATTCAGTCAGTCCAAGTCCCAAATAAATAATTTCATCACTGTGTAAGTCAATCCTTCACTGTTACTCTTAGATTAAAAAAAAAAAATTGTGCACCCTCCTAAAAAGAGAGAGAGAGAGAGAGAGAGAGAGAGAGAGAGAGAGAGAGATCAGAGGATAGCCCCAGCCCTCACTCCCCAAGCTCAACTATAGGACATGGAAGAATCATATCTCACTACTTGTAAAGGTTGCACCTAACCCAATACCTCAATCTGGAGACCCTCTGTTAATTCTGTAATTTTTTTTTAACAAGTCTGGAATAGACTGGTACATATGCTGAAAATATCTGATGCTGGGCAGCATGCTAGACTTGGCTGTAGTATATGTTTAATATATAGTCACTCGACCTCATTTCTATCTTATTTTTGTTTTAAGTTAAACTGCTCAGCTTGATTACTTCCTGTGGGACTTCTGAATATTCTATGGCAGAGTTTCAAAATTCTAGATGAGGTAGACTTTTAGCTGTATGAGGATATGTTGTATGTTTGGAAGTTCTATTAAGAACTATTAAATTGAGGTAAGATAAGCTTTTTTTTTTTCTTTAAAGCATTAGGTTTTTGCCTTTAGGGATGATATTCAGGTTTAAAAGCAGTACAGATAATTAGAAAAGAAAGAAAAAAATTTAAAGCTTTATCACTTTGGTGATGGATCATAAAGAAGTGCAGGAGCTGACTAGGTCAGAATTAGAAGTGGAAACTAATCCAGGCTTTGTTTTTATCATTAAATGCACCATAGTGACCAATAGGGATGTCATTCATTACTTCCAAGAAAATATTAAATAGGCATTTGAATGTCAAATCCCAGTGCCCCAGAATACAAAGAAATGAATAAAAAATAACTTGGGAAACAGATACTTTTTGATGACAATAGGACCACAATTGTGGAATATATCTGCCTCAAAATCTTGTGAATAAAATAGAGCATCCCTGTGCAGGCTTGTCACGGATCCTGGATTTCTTAAGACTGCCACAAGCAGTAAAGCCTTCTTTAATCCCTGACTTGCCAGTAGCTTAGGTACCTGCTCTCAGATGAAGATCTCATTATCTTGTAATCTGTCTCTCCAGCCCTATTCCTACAAAACAACATCCAGAGAATATAAATGATCTATCTGTAGTCCTGCAAATATTATTTGGCACTTTAAGCATAGATTAGTCTTCATAAACTGTATGTTCAGATGGTTATTACATAAATAAAAATAGTATAAGCAGTGCATTTGATTACCTTAGCCTCCCTTTTCTTTTACAGATTACCTCTGATTGATAGTCATCAATTCTAAGAATGGCTAAGTTCTCTCTCCTCCCCTCTTCTTTTCTCACGTGAAAAAAAATGAGAGAACTACCAAAGGAGATACATAATTTAAGCAAATATCAGTCTCAGTAAGATGTCCAATAAGTGCCATAGGCAGAAGTGATGAACAAAGGAGACTGGCAGGGCCAGGGGCAGAATTACAGCAAGGAGACACAAAACCTAGGCTGCTAAAGGAACACAGCATAGCCCTTCTTGACTGGAAAGAACAATACCCTAGGCCTGCCTGCAACATAATTAACATCACTACCTCCTACATGATCTGTCTCACCAACTCCACACAAAAATTTTTCCATTTCCATCTTTCTACTTCGATATTTCCCCAGCATGTTCTCAACCCCAAACTGCCACAGAATGAAACACATAAAACCTCCCCCTTCAGAATGGAACTTCCTTGTTTGCTACATTGCTCCAGACCCTAAAACAGTGCTTGATGCATGGTGGGTTTTTAGTGTGTGTATTAAATAAATGACCGTTTGACCATGCACTCAACATTACTTGTTGATCTCCCTAAACATATGTATTTACATAGTGTCTGAACTCATAATAAAACATATGCAAATATATGGTAAATGGAGATGTGTGTAAGGCAGTTTTTGTTGGTGGCAATGGTAACATGAATACTTTTATCCAGGGGCTTATATTCTAGATGAAAGGAAGAACATGTACACAGGAGTGGAGACTTGCAGCTCTGCATGTGCTATCTGCTGAAATAGGAGATATACCCTCTCCCTATTTACAGGGGAAAAAAATTCCCAAATAGGTGGATCCAGGAAGGAAAAATTCATGCCAAGAAAAAATTTTGCAGTTTTTAACAAGTATGTCTAACCCTTTTCCCACCATCTCATAAAGTATGTATTGTGGTTACCTCCATTGTGCAGATGAGGAAGCTAAGCATCTGGCAGATGGAGGCACTTTCCTCAGGTCAATCCCCTAGTTAGTGTGACCTGGCCCTGGGGCCCATCTCCTAACTATTATATCAAATATAATGGAGTTTAAGCATTTACTGATTACTACCAACATTGGAGACAGCTTTTAATATTGTTTGCAATGTGCCTTACATTGCATTAAATTCTTTATATATTATTTTATTTAATTTGCATGAGAATTTTATGAGGTCAGTTCACTCATGATTCCCACCTTACGCTGGAACAAACTTAAGACTTAGGTTAAAAAATCTGTCCAAGTTTCACAGTAAAGATGGAGTGAGAGTCCAAGGTTAGCCAGCCTTGCTGGAGAGCCTGCATCCTCACCTGTTGCACAACAGAGATGACTTATATATATTAGGTAACTTTTTTAGATTAACTATACAATGGCAAAGAGTACAAAACTTTAACCCCAACTGTATTGTGCTTTTGAAGCAACAAGAGCTCTCCGAGACTTCTGTTTGATTGGAGACTATCCCCTGCAATTGAAAGACAGTGGAAATTCGTTGTTAGAGATTTATTCAATTCAGAATTCCTTGTTGTAAAGAAGTCATTGCTGTAGAGTTCTGAAATCTGAATGGGTAGGGATGGTCACCAGAAGTCCCTTCATAGCACAACATGAGTGACCTTTGAAGCAGGTATATGACAAGTGTCCGTGTGGGCTTCTTTAAAATAAATACTACAATGAGGTGTCCAAATGACTGTCTAGTCAGCTTAAAAAGCTCTTATTACTACTGTGTACAGTATGTATTTAACAGAGTTTCAATAAACTTCTATGTGCCTCATTATCCTGTAATAGGGATAATAATACCTATTCTTCAGGGTTGATGTAAAGTTTTAAATGAGAAAACATATCTTGGGTACCTTGTACAATTCTTGGCATAGAATTGCACCAGTAAATAGTACAATTAATATTTCTATGTTACAGTAATTAGTAACAATAATCAATGCACTTTCACACCCCAAGAACAAGAGATCCTATCAATTAAGATCATCTGCCAATTGAAGGTCTGTAGATAAGTACTTCACCTGCTAATGAGGACTTCATTGATCACATGGTCAGTGGTCATGTGCACCCCAAAAACAAGAGGTACTGAGGGAAGGAAAGCAAGGAAGGACATGATTCTGAAGGGCTGGAGGAATCATGGCAATGTAAAGAAGAAAATAAAAGAATACAATTCAGATAAAAAAAATCCACAACAAGTTTAAGGCTTAAAATAGATAGTCTCATTGCCATGGAGCAAGAGCTAAATCATGGTGGTTAGAAACTCTCTGTTGAAAAATAATTATGACATGTGCCATCTTCCTGGTCATTGTCTTGTGAGAAGCAAAGTGATCCCTCTGTTGCATGGAGCAGTACCTTGTCATTGCCTAGAGTGTTATAGATACTGATATTCAGAAAACAAGAGGCCAATTGCAAAGAAACCACAGATGTTTCCTTTTTACCCTCTCAAACCACCCCTTGATGCCTGATAACCCATAACCTGTAGAGATAAAACCCCTATAGCTTACAGTCTGCTTTACCTTATAGGGAAGATTCATATGAACAACTGATGACTGCAGAGTTCAACAGAAAACTTATCTAGCAGAAAACAGATAGTGTCAGTGAGAAAGCTACCTCAGACAGTCCATAAAGAATCCTTCTGCCTACTGGGAACTGTTGTCTTACTATTGTTAGAGAGCAGCATTTTGTTATATTAAAAAAGTGGGAATAGCATATGTGGGAGCAAGGGTATATGAGAACCTTCTGTACTTTTAGCTCAATTTTTCTGTGAACATAAAATTGCTCTAAAAATGGAAGTTAAAATGATTTTTAAAAACCAGGTGAGTGGAAACATTAATAAAGAGGTCTCAGTATTCAGAAGTCAGTCAAACCTTTTTGGAGGATACACACACATAAATTATTTTTTATTTAATCAAGATGTTCAAGAGTTTCCATAACATTCAGGGTGGAGGAACAAATGAACTAAAAATTGTCCTATTGTGCCTTCTTCTGTGAACTTCATACTCTAAAATTTTTGATTTTGATTTGTGTAGCTTATTAGCACACACACACAATGATGTGTCCTCTTGTTTATTGAAGCAAAAAGTCACAGATAACATTTGCCACAGCATTATCCATCAAGTGGCTTGCAGTAAGAACTCCAATACCACATTCATCTGAAGGCACTGCCACCAAAGGCAACTAACCTTGTCCTTCTCTCCCACCTCTTGATATTTCAGGGAAGCAAACTTAACTTTCTCTTACACTTATTCTTTGGAGAGTAGTATAGAACTACTTCTTCCTTTTTTTGGGCCCCACCACAAATCCTCCACACAAGACAAAGAGTGGAATTCTTTTGAATGTTACGGTCAGACAATGTATGTCCATTTTCCAGTTGCTTATCAGCAAATGTCAGTCTTTTCTGATCAGGAAAAATTCATTCCTTATTCTGGATTTTGGCTTTTATAATTTCTTTGTATTTATGGATTTGATTTCAAGAGCAATAGTCTTCAGTAAAGAGTTTCTATGAAAATCTGCATGTTGGTAGTAGTTCTAGCACAGATGGTGTATCCTAAAAGAAGAGCAACCTGCCAGTTCCCAGCCCCACACGCCTACAATTTGTGATCTGTAGCTGTGTATTGAGATAGCATTATGTGACTCTCAGGTTTTTCAAGTATTCTTTTGAAGTCTATTCTTATAGGCAGTCCCACTCACCTTGGTGAACTTCTACAAAAACATTGATAAAGGATTATATGTTTTGTAGCAGTAATCTCAGGTCTCAGGGTTTTTTTCTTTTTCTTTTTCTTTTCTTTCTTTCTTTTTTTTTTTTTTTTTTTTTGTTAACTAATGTGGTCTTAATGGTCTAAACTTCCAGAAAAAAAAAAAAAAGATTCACTGAAATACCCTCTTCCTGCATTATCAGAATCACATGGGTACTTAAACTGTCCCAGGAAGTTTGAAAAACTCATAAAATTCATATCTTAATTCATTAACCTCATCTCCTTTCATATTTCTGTACCAAAAAAAAAAAAAAGAATAAAATTGTGTCTTAACTCTGAATCTGCAGAAACAGGTCAAGATGTGGGCTTCATGAATGTTAAAATTTTTGCAACATTTCCATGATGATGAGTCTGAGGAAACCTTGGAATGAATGTGGAATATGACCCTCAAGACTTCAAAGTTCCAAGTAGCAAAAAAGGCTTGAGGGAACATCTTTTGAGTCTTCTTGGAGTTCATCTTCATGGCTATAAAATGTAATGGTTAATTTCATATATTTACTAGATTGGGCCGAAGTGCCTAGGTTCGGTCAAACATTATTCTGGATATTTCTGAGACGGTGTTTTCTGATATGACTAACACTTAAATTGGTGGATTTTGAGTGTAGTGAATTGTTCTGAATAATGCGGGTGGCCCTCATCCAATTATCTGAAGAACCTAATAGAACAAAAATTGACCATCTGAGCAGAAAGGAATTCTAGCAGTCAGCCTTCAGACCTGAACTAAAACATGAGTTCTTCCCTGGGTCTCCAACCTACCACTCTTTCTGCAGAACTGGACTTGCCAAACTCCATAATCATTTTTTTTTTTTGAGAGAGAGAGAGAGAGAGAGAGAGAGAGAGAGAGAGAGAATTTTAATATTTATTTTTCAGTTTTCGGCGGACACAACTTCTTTGTTTGTATGTGGTGCTGAGGATGGAACCCGGGTGAGCGCGCTACCGCTTGAGCCACATCCCCAGCCAAACTCCATAATCATAATAGCTAATTTCTTAAATCTCAATCTCTCTCTTTCTCCCCTTCCCTACATAGGTAGGGGTGTGTGTGTGTGTGTGTGCGTGTGTGCATTCTATTAGTTCTGGTACATATGCATCATTGATTTTGTTTTTCTGAAAAGGTCTGAATAATATAGGAAATTTAAATTTACATTATAATGGCATAAAAATACAATATCTGTGTTTTTGTTAAAAATGTATGATATGAAGAAGATGTGAAGAAACAGGAACACTTTCACACTGTTGGTAGAATTGTAAGTTAGTACAACCACTATGGAAATCAGACTATGAATGGAACCACCATATGAACCAGATATCCCACTCCTCAGTATTTATCCTAGAGAATTAAAATCAGCATGCTATAGCGATACATGCATAACTATTTTTATAGCAGCACAATTCACAATAGTCAAATTATGAAACCAGCCTAGGTGTCGATCAATGCATGCATAGATAAAGAAAATGTGGTGCATATACACAATGGAGTTTTATGCAGCTGTAAAGAAAAATGAAATTATGTCATTTGCAGGAAAATGGATACAAATTGAGAACATTATGCTAAGCAAAATAAGTAGAACTCAAAAGTCAAGGGTAACTTGTTTTTTTTTATATGTAAAATTGAGAGGAAAAACAGTCAAAGAAAGGTAGGGGGACCACATGAAAATCAAAGGGAGATCAGTAAAGTAAAAGAAAAGGACTAGGGAAAAGGAGAAAGGAAGGAGAAAGGGAAATAATGGGAATGATACTGGCTAAATTATATTGTTATATTGTGTGCAAGTACAATCATATGACAAGAAATTCTACCATTATGTACAAACTATAAGGCCCTAACAAAAAATGGGAAAATATATGGTATTAGAATGATGAATTTTTGGCAAGGGATGGATTATGTTGCATAATGTATAATTAACATGTGCTTGACAAGAAATTTGCTGGCCAAAATAAGGGAATTCTAAACAAATTTTTAAAAAAAGAAAGAGGAAAATATATCAATCACATATTCCTGAAGACTAAATTCTCTAATGGCTCTGTGTGGTTTAAGAGTTTTATTCATAATCTGGAAAATAAAGGAAGGACAGAGTATTAATCCTGCATTAACTGCTCAGTTGACTCAGTCTCCTTATTTTAGCTTATAGTTAATATTTTTTATCCTCTCTACCCTTAATCTTCTTCTTCCTGACTCCCATAATTAGTGATACTTTTTTAAAAATTGTGTAATGACACAGTCCTGTGTGACACTTCGATTTCTCATATATCCTATCCCAAGTTCAAACTCTTAATTGTTAGGAAGCTAATAATGCTTAACTTTCAGGGATTCTCACTCCCTTGTATCATATTAAAGGGAAGAATTCTAACAATAATCTTGTGAAATTTGAAAAAAAATAGAATTTGTTTTCTTAAAGAGAATCCCCAGGATTATATTACACACCAGGCCCTCAAATACAGAAAGTGCTCCTTTGCCCAATGTATGTTTACATAATATATCAATTGAAACTGGAGGACATTTAATTTATAACCTAATGGAATCAGGAATTTAAAAATCTTTAGTTTCCAAAATAATGAGTCAACATCACAATATAACTTTGTAAGAATTATTATAAATTCAAATAATCAGTACCTTTGATATACAATGAAAAATAAATGGTTTGACAGCAGCTAATATTAAAAGGTCTACGAATGGGCAAATGATATAGTGCAGTTCTAGAGCATTTTTCTAGCATGCACAAGGCTTTGGATTCAATCTCTAGTACTGCAGCAAACACATGCACACACATACACACACACACACACACACACATATATAAAAATAAAAAGGTGAGGAGCCTGCAGTATGACATAACAGCTATAACCCAAATGCAAACTCTGATTAGAGAAGTATTATATTCTGATCAAGAAAGATTAAAAGTACTATTATTTTCTATGCTGGGCAGATACTAAAAGTCATACTTAATTCTAGTTTCTCCAACCTGAGCAGCTTGGCTAAAAAGCAGGTATAACAGGACAGCAGACTGCATAACCCAAGGAAAATGCTAAATAGTGTTTTTGGATGATACTTGGGTGAGTGAAGAATGTAGGCAGTGTATTTAATTCATTGAATAGAAAGTATATAGAATATGAAGTATATGCGTTCTTCACTGCAGTGGAGATAGGTAGAATAGATGGTTAAAACTAGATTAGCAGATATAGCCCACAGTTGAAATGACCTGCCTCAAGAAATATGAGCAGAAACTTTAACAAATATAGATCGTATTACTTTCTTTTGCTTTTTTGTTCCCTTATTGGAAAAGAATTATAAATGTGTGCTCATTAACATGTGACTTGCAATATCTGTCTGTGGGTGTATAATTTCCTGATTCATATTAGGTTTGGCCAATGTGCTTTGGTCAATGATTATGAGAGAGTGTAATGTATACTAGCATTTCTCAAGCATGCTTACAAATTACTTGAAGATTCTGTTAAAACGGTGTCTTTCATTCAATAGTTCTAGGTTGGAATCTCAAATACTATATTTCTAAAATGTTCGCAAGTAATGCTAAAGTTGTTCTGCCTCAAATCAAACTTTGAGTAGCAAGGATTTATACTTTGGCTAAGCTTTGCTTTTTATTATTTGTCACAAAATCAACCCCAGTTCCAAACCTGAACTACATCTTTAGCCTGAGTCTCTAAATAAGGAGAAATGTAGGACAGAATCATAGCCAATGAATAAAAAAATAATTAAACATGTTTTGAAATTATTTATTACTGCAACAAGTCTGACTAATGCAAGAGCCTTTTATAAACAATTTAATAGAGAACATTCCCCAAATGAGAATTAGTTTAGACTTAATTAATTTCATGAGCCTTTAGAAATCTATATTTGTGAATTCTTGCTCACACTATTCTTGCTCATCACAAAGATGGTCATATTTATGCCAATCATCCACAGAATAGAGTTTGAACGGTTCATGTACACCAATAATCAGCAACAAGTAAAATGTTGGGGTTGACATTTCTCTTTCAATCCTATATTCAGATAATGGATTTGTAGATTTTAAGAACTCTTAGCAGTTCAGACTGAAAATGTGTTTGAGTGAATAGTAAGCAAAAGTCTTAACTTGCAAACACTGAAGACAGTGTCTTAGGAATAGGAGGTTGGCATTTGGTTCTCTTCCTCTCACTATGAAATGATCTTTTCTGCCAGTTACTGTAGGATTAGGTTGATATTAAGAAAGTAACTCAAGGAAGAAGAAGATAAAAACAGAGACTTCATATGAGATCAGGTTCATTCAGTATAGTAAAAGGGTAGATATTAGCTGCTTCTGCCATATACATGCACAAAATAGGGTAACTGATATGGTAATTTGATTGAGTATACTAACCATTTCACTGTGATATATGGTGTGTGTGTGTGTGTGTGTGTGTGTGTGTGTGTGTGTGTAAATAATCTAACATGCTGTATGTATATAACATTGTACAACTAAAAAAATAGAGACTTTGGGTTAGAAATGAGTTGTTTTCCATCCTATAGCAAAATAAAATACAATGCTTATTGTCATGAGTCTAAGAATATGATTGAGCAGGTGAATATGAGACTTTACAGGTTTCAAGAGGCTTAGGAGAAATTGCTCTGAGTAATCAGGAAGATTACACGAACAAAAGAAAGGTATAGCTCCCTCAAGGAAGGCTGGGAGAAAAATTCTCCAGTTCAACTCTTCTAAACTAGCCGACAAACCTACTTATGAAATTATGATTTTGGCAGTGTGGAGAAAGAGGTGTTGCCAACTTCACAGTCAAACCATTGAATTAATGTTGTTTTATCTTAATTAAACTTATTATCATAACAATTCACTAAATGTACCTATCCTGTCTTTGCAATATTCTCAGGAGTACTAGAAGAAGAAAAATGCCAGTCCAGCAATATTCCATGAAATTGATTTCCTAGGGAAATTTGTTAAACTGTACTCCAACACAGATATTTTTCTTAGAGTTATTCTTTGGATTTTAGGGTTAGTTTTTAAATTAGATATAACAGCAGTAAAACAATTTTAGGAAAACAAATCCCTGTAGGAATCCCTTATACAAAATATACTGATTTAAAATTTAATACATTAACAGTCAACTCATCTGGTCCATGAAATTTAGCAGGTGATCACCATTTATCAGAGCCATGTGAAATCTTCCATTGTTGACAAAAATGTCTCATTAATATTTCCCTTGTTCTATATTGCAAACTCTGTAATTTTTCAACAGATTAATTACATATCTTGCTGAGTTACAATATTGCTGAATGATTATTGACCATATATCATAGAACCTGAAAAAATTACCCTTCCATTCTGAAATACGGTGGTTTGCATTTAAAAATTATCTAGAAGACCATATTTTTCAAGCATTTATGTAAATTGCTATACCTCCTCATCAAGAATGGTTTCTACTTTACCATGAATATAACCATACACATGCTTTTAATGAGCAATTCATTTACTTTGGTAGATGTATTATCCACTTAGTCATCTGAAATGAACTTTATATTTCTAGAACAAGTTTTTCCCCAAAGCTATTTTATGCATTATGTCATAAAGAATGCCTGTAAGATACTTAGTAATAATCATCATCATCAAACTATGCTCAAGGAAATCAAAGTCAAGGATTTAATAGGACTCTGTTGGTTAAACTCAATAAACACTCTTAACATTAAATAAATGCTTTAGTTCAAAGATCAGTGTCATAGACCTAGACTTCATTTGTTTTCTTTCTTTCCTATTTGTTTGTTTTGATTTTTTTCTTACAAGCACTTAGAAGTTTAGGTGTGCAAGTAAGAGAACATGAAGGAGAATTCTAAGGCTTCTATGCATTCTAGATAATGACTTACCATTTGACTCTGAGCTAAGGTTCACACCAACACTATCTTTTACTGGCCAAGATTACTCTACCATAAGAGAAATAGTATTTATTTACTTCTCTATAAAGCTACAAATTTCAATTAATTCTTTTAAAGAGCTTTTGACCTCCTTGAATGTGTACTAGCCTTTGCATAATGATCTCTATTTTTGGTTTGGCCATATATTTTAAAATAGCATTTAAAATGATTTCTGTGGCAGATATTGCAATAAAATGTTAGGTAAATTAAATTAAAAGACTACTCATTTTTAATGTTTGACTACATTACATTGTCTATAAGGAGAGGATGTTCTGTGACCTTCAATGAAGGCAAAACAGAGTCCTAAGGATTCCATCCATTTGAATAGCGGCTATGACTATCTCCTTGGCATTTCTGTAGAGAGCGCTGGTCTCTGTGACCTGAATTTTTTCATTACCAAACCAATAACAGAAACAACTGCGTCCCAAGGTATTTTTAAATGCAAACTGCTGCATCTGATTAGATAAAATCTGTCATGAATTTTACTCTGTAATTCAAAGATTGCCACTTCTCCATAAGAATTTAAGAATTGCAGCAAATTTCTTATCCCACAAATTCATAAAATGGGTACTGTTTTTGAAGCTCACGTCATAAAAATTAAATCAGTCATTTTGAAAGATTGCTTTCTCTAATATTATGCCTTCTTCATCTTTTTTCATCACCAAGGTAATATCTGCCTCAAATAATTTTCTATTTTTTCTCTGAACTTTGCAAAATTACCTACTTCACTATTTTGCTTCCTTAAATAGCTTTCCCCACCCTTCCTAATATTATGAAAGACAACTACAAACTAATGTAACACCTGAAAATACTGCATTGATTCTAAATATAGATATTTATAAAAATAATACTAAAAATTAATAGAAAAATAATTCTCTGTTCATTTTTTCTACATCAAACCTGAGGTTGATGCATCTAAATATACAAACTGTGTTTGCCTATGAAATTTTCATTATATTTTTCAAGTTATGTTGATTATGAAATATATTAAATATACAGGAAAACTAAAATGATTGTATGGGAGATATGTTTGTATTCTCTTCCCGAGGCCAGAAAATATGACCATTCTACCTTAACTCCCAGTCTGATGTTATCCCTCCCCTCTGAGATGTAGCCTCCACTGTGGATCTGTATATAATCTTCACAGCCACATTCCCATATGTATGTTTTTCTACAAACAATTCAGAATAGAGGGTGGTGAATTGTAACTTGTGTGTCATGTCCAGCCATGGCCTGCTTCCTATTACCCATGAGTTAGAATATTTTTTCCCCCAAGGGTTGAAATAGAAAATATGTAACAGAAACTGTATGTGGCCTACAAAGCCTAAATATTCAATATTTGGCCCTTTAAAGAAAAGTTCAGCAATCTGTGACACAAAGCAGTTTTGTGTCTTTAAAAAAAAAACTATCTAAATGGTATAATATTAAAAAGAATTTCTGCAACTTTTCTTTTTTCATTGAACATTGTTGTTGAAAATTATCAATATTGATATCTCTAGCTCTAATCAATCCATCCTTTTAAACTACTGCATACTTAAAATACCACTGGAAAATGCCATGAATTATTGCATACTACCCCTACTGATAGCCTTTTTGGGTGATATTCAGTTTTTGTCATTAAAAATAAAGCTGCAATAGATAGCCTCATACATAGCTTACATAGCTCCTTATACTCTTGTGCCAGATCACCTCCATTGTACCTAGGAGCAGCAGTGCAGGCTATATGGCATTGGCATCTTCAGCTTTGCCTAAGATTGCCAGATTGTTATTTGAGATAGCTTTGTTGATTACATTTTACCAGAAATATATCATTCTTCTCATTTTCTTGCCGCAGTCCAGCTGCAGCAAAATAAAGGGGGGGGGGTGACGAACAACTTATGTACACTGATACAGCAGGAGTGGGAGCCGTTTATTGTAGGACAGGAGGGGTATATATACATTACACACAGCTTATCTTAATTAACATAAACTAGATACAGCAGTCAACCAATAAGGAATCTCCACACTTAATGGCTTGCTGGCATTACTTCACAAACCATTCCCTCTGGCAAAATGCCAGGCGCCATCTTGACTTGTTTACAGACCCTAACATTTTCTCACATCCTTGACAATATTTGGTAATTATCATACCTTTTAATTTTATTATTCTATCTGCATTTTCCTGATTAACAGTTGGTCAGTTTCCAATTTACTGACTCTGAGGTCTAAACCCACTGCCTTTTGTCCTTCTCTGTGATACAGGAGCAGGCCTTGTAAGCATTTGCCCTTTTACATTAGGTTTTCAATAGAGACCTTTGGGGGAACTCAACATGCAAAACTGTAGTGAGGAAGGACATCCTTTTTCAATTCATTCTTTTTCTTATTCAGCACAGTATCAAACAAAATTGATGTGCATAAGCCCTGAAAGAATATATGCCTCTGTGACCTGAATAATTTTACTCCAACCTACCCAGGCCATCTGGCAAATTTCTCAATCACCTGGCTAGCCGCTCCTATGGACCCGCTCAGGTTGGACTTTCTGAGGAGTTTCTTCTCTCTGGCAGCTTTAGGATAGGGGAGCGACCAAGTATGCTAAGTTCTTAATTCCCTCCTGTTCATTCACCTTGGACCAAGAGGTAATAGCCACCTCAGTATTTTCTATTCCTGTATCTTCAGAGTCCTTTTGGTATTTAACTTCTCTTAGTATTTAGCCAAAAACTCCTTAGATTCCATTTTTCCTGTTCAGATTATTGGTATGATTAATGTCTCCTGAGTGGACCTTAACTGGTACAACAGTGAGGTTGAACATATCTTCATATCTGTTGACCATTGAGCTTTCTTCCCTGAAATCATAAGTAAATAGGGGGTGAATGGATGGATGGATGGATGCAAGATAGTTACGCTATTTTCCTAGAGAGTGTTAATATTGTTTATGTGCTGTGGATACTAAACCTTTATCTGATACACATTTTGCAAATATCTTCTCTAAATCTGTGACTTATTTTCACACTCACTAGTGTTTTTAATCACAGAAAAACTGATCAATATTTTCATTTCTGGTTTGTTAATTTTGTGTTCTACTTGAGAAACCCTTCACCAGCCTGGAATCATAAAGATCATCTCCTACCTCTTTCATGAAAGTTTTAGAAGTTTGCTTTTTTAAAATTTAAATCTGGAATTTTTGAGTAAATAAAATATTACCTGGGAATATTAATTTACTTTTTAACCATACAAATATATAGTGCACCATATATTAAATAGTCAACATTTCTCCATTAACTTATAATGCAAACTTTTTCATTAAAAAGTTTTTATAAACATTGGTCTATTTCTGAATTTTAAAATTCTGTTCAATTTAGCCTTTTCATCTAATCTAGTACCTACATCCACTGGTTTATTCAAGATACTTTTTTTTTATTCAAGATAGTTTTATAAGTCTTGAAATTTGGTGGGGTAAATAGTGCTTCATCTCCTCTTTATTCATTTCTTTCAAATTATCTTGACTATTCTTTATTTTTAACTCTTTCATTAGAATTCAGGATAGCCTCAAGTTCCAAGAAAAGTACTTTGGGATTTATTGGAAGAGTATTGAATTTATTCATAAATATGGGAAAAACAGAAATAATTACTATATTAAATCTTTTCACACACATGATATTTATCTCCATTTATTTAGCTCTATCTTCAGTAAAAATTTAATATTACCTGTAAAAATCTTGAATGACTTTTGTTATACTTTTTCTAATATTATATAGACTTTTTGTTATAATGAATGAGTTTTTTTAAAAAAATTATTTTTTAGTTGTAGTTGGACACAACACCTTTATATCACTTGTTTATTTTTGTATGTGGTGCCGAGGATCGAACCCAGGGTCTCCCACGTGCGAGATGAGCGCTTTACTGCTAAGCCACAACCCCAGCCCCCTGAATGAGTTTTTAAAAGAATATATTCTAATTGGTTTCTATGATATATAGAAATGCTATTGATTTTTGTGTAATGGTTTGTATTTAGCCAGATTGCTTATCTCATTTCCAAGTTCAAGCAGTTTGTAGATGCACTTAGGTTTTCTGTGCAGTCACATCTTCTGTGACATTTTGCTTTTCATTGTCTTTAACATGGCATAGTGGAACTTTACTAAAGACAAAGTCAATTATAGAAATTCAAGTCACTATTAGAAAAATATTCATGTTTGCAACTACGCTAAAAAAAAAGTTGTAGAAATAAAACTTAGCAGCATTAGGAGCCCTCATGTGGAAGCAAATTAAGTAAAACTTCCACTTGCATTTTGCTTTTTAAACCAAATCAACTCAGACTCCAAGTGATTTGATCACCCCTGTCAGCTTTTAGTTAATCTGAAAACTTTGGAAATTTAATTTAACTGTGTTTTAACAGAGTAGCAGGTTGCTATGTGTCCTTAGTCAAAGGTCTAAAAAGAAAATGCCTTCTTTTTCTTTTCCTACTTATTAGTCTCTCTGAATTTATATCCAAAAGTAAATATTTTGTAAGATGACCACCTAGACCAAAATAAGTAATAGAAATAAATCAATAAGCAAATAAAAATTGACTTTACTAGTAATTAAAAAATATAAATTACAATAATTTTTACTCATATAAAATTATTAGAGGATTATTAGAAGCAAAAACAAAAAGAGTATCTTTTGTATTCTTTTAACTCAACATACAGTTACTTGCACAGATTTCTTATGGGACATAAAATGTGGTGAGCAATTTGTTAACATTTACAATAAAGTTATTACATTGTCAGTGCAATTTGATCCAAGAATTTCCCCAATATATCTTCATTCTGAAAGAAGTAGTCAGATCAGTAGTAAAGATGGAGATAAAAGGGGGTCAATCATAGAATTATTTATAATAAGTAAAACTATGCATCCAAAAAAGGGCAATTTGATAAGTTGTGATACACTCAAATGACAAAATACCATCTAATCATTTAAAATTATACCATAGAATACAATTCTGGGAACTATAAATAATTTTCCTAAGATACTGCTAAAGTTTTTAAAAAGTGTATTATGTAATCTCATTTTGAAGCAAACTTTTTGTATATAATATAAAAACCACTAGCTTTTACTTCTTATGTGCTAGGCTTAAATATACATAATTTAAAAAATCTTCAAGGTAATGCATTAAAATGTTATTTTTCCCCACGATTTTAAAGATCAAGAAACCAAGGCACAGGGAAATTCAGTAACTTGCTTAAACGGAGACAGTAAGTGGCAAAACTAGACACACACACATACGCAAGTGTACGCACGTGCACATACACACACACTCACAAACACACAGATTTAGCCCGAAAATAACATAATAGTTATCTCTGAGCAGTGAGATTATGAGTGATTTTTGTTTTCATATCTGTACATGTCTTAAAAACCTCCAAAGTTCCCAAATTGAGCATTTAATAACAAACCTAATTAATTATATATCCACAAAGATGAATTTTAATATTTCCTGTGACAGCTAAAGGAAAAATACTTAGATTATGACAGGTAATGCCAAAGAAAATTAATCTTTTTCATATGTATATTTTTGTAGGAAATTCTGAACATTTAGCCTAAACTCCATATTGAATTCTATTGTGTTGTTCATATTAGTTCTGTGATATGTTTTTATTTTCCTAAAAACAAAAACACTAAGCCATTCCAATGTAGCAGCTTTATCTGCATGGTCCATCATGTTTGATGTTGGGAAGAAATTTCCCACCTTTTGTGCAAGGAAAATAACTGATATGAAGCTACATTTTTGCCTGTGTATACTCATTCCCCTTAGTCAGAAAGCAGTGGATTCTGTAAGGAAAAATATTGCCCCATTAAGCAAAGTGTCATCACTGAAGAGCAATCATTCTTTTTTATTTTTCCTGGGAGGTTATCTTAATAACTCACTCATAACAGTTATCTCCTAGGAAACATTCAGTTCATAGAGTAAGACCATTAAACAATATGAATCTGGTACAAATAGCACAGGATGGATGTTTTCAACCATGAAGTTCTATATTTATTAAAAATCTATATAAGCAAAGACCACTACAAGCTGCTTCCTATAGTAGAAAATTAAACGATTCTTGCTTTTTCTAGACTTTCACTCCTCCATATGCAGCTTGTCACATGAGAAGCTATCATCATACCAAAGTAAAACCTAATTGGCAAACCCAAATTTTGATTTGTGAGACTCAAGATTTGTGAGGAAATGAGTCATTAGCATTTCAGACAATAATCATTTTAATATCACTGGACTGTAATTTTCTAATGAAAGTGAGGGATCCATTTCCTTTTCTTCAAATAGAGATTAGACGAAGAATCGTTGAAGTCAATTTCAATGAAATCTTCATGAAATATAGATTTTTATTGCCAAGGTGACTACACACACACACACACACACACATCATCATCATCATCATCACCATCACTTGCTCAAATGACTTAGCCCCAAAACCATTTACATTTTTGTTCTTATGCTTATTATTTTTATTCATCTGTCATTTCTCCATAATATAGACTTGACACACTAAAATGATAGAATACACAATTATCATGAAAGTCAAACATAAATATGTATCATTCAGTGTACAGAGAAAAAAATACTGGAAACATTTACCAAAATTTGATACCTGAAATACTCTGATCATGGGGGTCAGTCCATAAAACTTGAAATAATTCATACCAGAAACCAGTAATTAAAAACTCATAACATTTTATTTTTTCAATATAGATGAACCCTTTATCCCCAAGAAAAGAACAAAGTATCATGCAAAGGAAGACAAAATCTAAGTTGTTTATCAGTCTCCTGTTTTGGGGTAAATCTGCTATTTTCCAAACTGGGTTGTATTTTAATTTTTATAGGTTATAAGGGTTTTTTCTAGTTATCATCATGTATTAGTTATATATTATTGTATAACAAGTTAATTCAAAAATTCAATGGCTTAAGTTAATAAAATGTATTATTTCCATGGGTCAGAAAACTGATGAATTTTAGCTGTATCCACAGGCTGAAATTGAAGCGTTGGCAGTCTTCAGGGTCCATTTGGGGAAGAATTTACTTCAGAGTTAATGTATGTGGATAAGGTGTATTAATCCGTGTAGGTTGTTGAACTGAGGGCCTTGGTTCCTTACTGGTCATTGGACAGAGGCCTTCTCCCAGCTCTCCAGCTTCTGTCAGTGACTATGTGTCTAGACACATAGCCTTTTCCTGATAATGTGAGGAAACCAGTAAAGCAAGAGAAAGAGTCTTCTAGCAAAAGAGAGCATCCTGAAAAGATGGAAGTCAAGGTCTTTGGTAAATTAATCACAGATGTGACATCCCATCACTTTTGAAGTATTCTCTATTTGAAGAATAAATTACTAGGGGCTGGGGTGGTGGCTCAGTGGCAGAGTGCTTGCCTACTATTTGTGAGGCACTGAGTTTGATTCTCAGCACCACATATAAATAAATAAAATAAAGGTCCATTGGCAACTAAAAAATATTTTTTAAAAATAATAAATATCTCTCGCCGTGCACAAAAGTTAACTCAAAATGGATCAAGGAGCTTGATATTAAATCAGAGACACGGCATCTGATAGAAGAAAAAGTTGGTTATGATCTACACGCTGTGGGATCGGGCTCCAAATTCCTCAATAGGACACCCATAGCGCTAGAGTTAACAAATAGAATCAACAAATGGGACTTACTCAAACTAAAAAGTTTTTTCTCAGCAAAAGAAACAATAAGAGAGATAAATAGGGAGCCTACATCCTGGGAACAAATCTTTACTCCACACACTTCAGATAGAGCCCTAATAACCAGAATATACAAAGAACTCAAAAAATTAGACAATAAGATAACAAATAACCCAATCAATAAATGGGCCAAGGACCTGAACAGACACTTCTCAGAGGAGGACATACAATCAATCAACAAGTACATGAAAAAATGCTCACCATCGCTAGCAGTCAGAGAAATGCAAATCAAAACTACCCTAAGATACCATCTCACTCCAGTAAGACTGGCAGCCATTAGTAAGTCAAACAACAATAAGTGCTGGAGAGGATGCGGGGAAAAGGGCACTCTTGTTCATTGCTGGTGGGACTGCAAATTGGTGCAGCCAATTTGGAAAGCAGTATGGAGATTTCTCGGAAAGCTGGGAATGGAACCACCATTTGACCCAGCTATTCCCCTTCTCGGTCTATTCCCTAAAGCCCTAACAAGAGCATGCTACAGGGACACTGCTACATCGATGTTCATAGCAGCTCAATTCACGATAGCAAGACTGTGGAACCAGCCTAGATGCCCTTCAATAGATGAATGGATAAAAAAAATGTGGCATTTATACACTATGGAGTATTACTCTGCATTAAAAAATGACAAAATTATAGAATTTGGAGGGAAATGGATGGCATTAGAGCAGATTATGCTAAGTGAAGCTAGTCAATCTTTAAAAAACAAATACCAAATGACTCCTTTGATATAAGGGGTGTAAACAAGGACAGGGTAGGGACGAAGAGCTTGAGAAGAATATTTACAGTAAACAGGGATGAGAGGTGGGAGGGAAAGGGAGTGAGAAGGGAAATTGCATGGAAATGGAAGGCGATCCTCAGGGTTATACAAAATGTCATATAAGAGGTAAGGAGGGGTAAGTCAAGAGAATACAAATGGAAGACATGATTTACAGTAGAAGGGGTAGAGAGAGAAAAGGGGAGGGGAGGGGAGGGGAGGGGAGGGGGGATAGTAGACAATAGGACAGACAGCAGAATACATCAGACACTAGAAAGGCAATATGTCAATCAATGGAAGGGTAACTGATGTGATACAGCAATTTGTATATGGGGTAAAAGCGGGAGTTCATAATCCACTTGAATCAAACCGTGTAATATGATGTATTAAGAACTATGTAATGTTATGAACGACCAATAAAAAAAAAACAAACAAACAAAAAAAAATAATAAATAAATAAATAGATAAATAAATTACTAGGTCTGGCCCATGTGCAGGAGGAGGGAATTACACAAAAGCATGAACAACACCTTAGGCATATTCTTGCTATGTATAGTAATAGACTGTGAATTAAAATCATGCTCAGATTGAGAATTACTATAAACCAAGTATTTGGTTTATTTCCATTTCCAAAGTAATTTTTATCAAAAAGTCCTTCCAGAAGAGGCAAAATGTGGGCTACTGGCTGTAGAAAGGGGACAAAGTTCAGTGTATATTGAGTAAGAGAAATACTATGCATGTACAGACACCATAGTAGGACACAGGCCCAGAGCCTTTTCGGGATCACCTTACCTTACAGAGAAAATAGACATTAAGAGTGAATGAAAAGGTGATGCCCACAAGTCTAAAATATAAAATCCTCTAGTACTGGTCTTAAGATTGCATGGCAATTTCCAGTAATTGCTGTCAATTTGCCTATTATATTAATATGCATGAATTAGGAATCCAGATACACCTCTTTTTCATGGATTCTTTCTCTCTGCTTCTGAGACATACAACACCTTTTATTAAAAGAAAGTTAACCCTCTTTTTCTCAAATAGAAACTCAGAAGTTAATTTTTAGAAAACTCTATTCATTACATTTCTTGTTTCTAAAGTAAATTCAATATTTCTTAATAGGAAGAGTCTTATGGTATAAATTTTGTTCTCACTTGTCTCAGTCTTGGTTATTAATCCAAATAATCTGACTAAAAACCATTGATACCTGTATTCATCAGATGGTAGACAGTTTTGAACTGCAGGGTAGCCCCTGTTTTGGTGCTTTTGGCCTATCTCTGTCTCACATTCCCATGTAAGAATCCTACTCCCGTAGCAAGTTAGATTTCCCCATGGTTTAGTCTACTCATTTATTTATTCACCCACAAACTAATATGCCTCAGGCACTCTTCCAGTCACTAATGTCTCTGTAGCCAAGTATCTGAGACAATGATTTGTTGGTCTCTAGGAACAGATATAAATCCTTAACATTTTTGAAGTAACCTGATAAATAGTTCTCCTCTTACTGTCCAAATTCTGAACTAAATAAGATAAATATTTCATGCCCCAAACATCACTCAGATAAATTTGGGTTGAAGGATGCACCTCATATCTGTGGGCAAGTAAATCTCCTAATACTGAATCCCAGAAATCAACAGATGCACCCTATAATAGTCCAAGAAGGCTTTCCATTCCTGATTCTTAAATTGGCAGTGACTCTCTATGGAGTAAAAGAATGGAGTGTTCTCTTACCTTCTAAGAGAAAGGAGGTAGAAAGAGTAGAGCTACCATGCCCAGTTCATTTCTCCAGATGCCCAAGCAGAGCAAAATTGTCAAGAGAGGCTTTAGATATTATTGCTAGAGAATTCCCTGCACATAGAACAAGGGTAGGCAAATCATGGTCCATGGTACTAAGTCCAGCCTGTCACATGTTTTTGTAGAGCCCACAGGTTAAGAATAGTTTTTACATTTTTAATGGTTGAAACAACCAAAAGAAGAATAGGTTGTGAGATATAAACATTATATGAAATTTAAATTCTACTGTTCATAAATAATGTTTGATTGAAACACAACCATGCTCCTTTATTTGTATTTCACACTATGACAAAGTCTGCATTTTGTGATTTTACTTAACCTCTTATTTAACTAATCACAATTTCTTTTCTCTCATTTCCCTTTTGAAACATCTTTGAAATTATCTTTCCATTATTCTTAGCTATTGTTCCAGATTCACAATTTTACACGAGGATCTTCAATAATTTTCCAATTATGCTTCTTATTTTCAGTACCTCTAAAATCTTTCAAAGTGAAAATAACTTTAGAGAGTCTCTGCTCAATCTCCTCATTAACAAAAGGAGCAAACTGTTACTCTATGAGGCAAAACGACTTTTACAAATTTACATATCTAATTTGTGACAGACGAAGACTGAACTTCCTCCCAGACAATAGTTCAGTGATCCTTCTTCCATGACATACTCTATCCTCACATTGCCCTTATATGAATTTTTAAAGGCTCCTACTTATAAAGTTAAATTTACAATCTAGGCAGTGGATCAGAAGACTATAGCCTATGAGTCAAATTTTGTTCGCTACCTGCTTTTGCAAATAAAGTTTTATTAGAACATAGCCATGACTATTTGCTTCTATTTTTGTCTGTGACTGCTTTTGCACTACAACAACAGAATAGAGTGATTGCTTCAGAGACTGTATAGCTCACAAAATCTAAAATATATACTACCAAGTGTTTTACAGAAGAAGTTTGCTTGCTCCTGATATGGACCCCCTCAAAGTACTCTACCTTATTCCTTATCACTTTCAGTGGCACTGATGGCTAGTTGCTTCCTATATCCATTCTTATCATCTACTGTAATAAAGCCTCTGAGTTTTTTTTAAGCTGAGCACATGGCAGTCTGATATGAAGAATTCATTTCTCATTTTCCTTTGTCTCTTAATGTGGCCAGTATGATCAGTGAGTGAATTTGTGTATGCAACTTGCAGGAAGTGTCCTTAAAGGAAGGAAGTCTGACCTCCTCCTATTGTCTATTTCTGGCTAGAATGATGCCAAGATACCTGGAAAAGCCATCTTGTGCATAGATGACCTCAGACATGGAAGTATTATATGGCAGAACAACAGGATGGAAAGATTTTCGGTCCCTGATAATAAAGTGCTTCTATTGTCCTCAGCTAAGATGCTTCTGGGTTTTTCCATGAGTGAGAATAAAATTTTATGTTAAACAAGCCTCTATTAATTATAATTGTTTTTGTCTCTTGCACTTAATCCTAAATGATACACTTCCCAGTAAAAAATTTTTCTTCCATTTCTTCCTGCTTGCTGAATTGTCTATGCTCATTCCCACTTCTCCATTCTTTTACTCATGCTGCTAGTTCATGCTGGACTACCCACTCTTTCCTCTTCCACTAGGCTATGTTTTACAAATTCTTCAAAGCAGTTTAATTTCTACTTCCATTTGGAAGCATTTTACATTTCTTTTCCTATGTAGAATTAAGTGTAATATATTTGGGAACACTGATAATCACCATAATGTATTTATTCTTTGAGATAGGAGTTTTGGTATTTTTTACCCAATGAAAATGTAGACTTTTAAAGGATTGGGATCATCATGTTATTCTTTTATTTCCAGTTTACTCATACTATAGCTAACCTCAAAAAAATTAACAAATTTATCTGAATAAATTTGGATAAAAGTGAGCCTTATATCTCCATGAGGTAACAGTTTTACATATTCTAAGCTTAGAGATCTCTTCCAACCCTCAAATCATACTATGCAAAACTTTCACAGGAAGATCCGTCTCAGGTGAAATAATTTTAAAAACTCCATGTGACGGACATTTTGGCAACCAATCATGTGCTGCCTAGTGAAACCCTCATGAGACAATGCATATTACCATTAAGTATGATAAATTAAACAAATATGCCCTGCTGTCTGTTTTAGTCCATTCTTGCTGTTATAACAAAACACCATAGATTGGGAAAACAATGGAAATTTGGTTTTCACAGTTTTGGAGACTATGAAGTCCAAGGTCAATGTGACAGGAGATTTGGTTTCTGGTGAAGGTTGCTATTCTAAGATGGCATGTTGTGGCTATGACCTCTGAAGGGTAAGAAGGCTGTGTTCTCAAATGGCAGAAATAATGGAAGTCAAAAAGCTCTAGGATGCTCTCATTAACCCTTTTTCATAAGAGTACTAATTCATTCATATAAGGGTGAACCCTCATGACATAATCATTTCTCCAAAAGCCCCACATCTTAATACTATCCCACTGGTATTGTTTCAAGATATGAATTTTGGAGTGATGTATACATTAAAACTATAGCATTTTAATTGTAGTAAGTGGATCTAATATGACATTCAAGTTTTTGCTTTGGTATATATTAGGTCCTTTGTGGCCTGGGAAGTATGGAGCCATAGCTTGTGCCTACCAAATGACATTAGAACTTATATATTTAAACTAAGGAACAAAAAACCTAAAAAGTATACTGTTTATACTTGCCCCAGTTCATGAAGCAACCATAAATGTACTGGCTTGTCAAGAATGTCATAGTTCAAACATGTCCTGTACCAACAACCAGGCGGTCTACCGGCTATGGAACTGTACACCTTATTTTTCTATAAGATGTAAGGCCATTTATATATGTACAGCCTGCAGTTCTTAAATGGTTTTGTGAATCTCTCTACTCACATTAGCTATGGCAGAGCTCTTATAACAGTCTTACAAATGAATCGATTCCAGTGTCAGCCAAAAGCCTACCTAGAGAAAAATGCCAAGCACTGCTAAATAGAATACTGAGTTAGAGCCATATGGGCATTGATTTTATTTTTATTTTTATTTTTTAGAGTGTTAAGGTTGCTTGTTACCAATTCCTTGTACTTATATATTTACATAGTGCTGTGGCCAATCTGGCCTGTTGAGACAGACATTTGCCTATCTACAGAGGAAAGAGAGATCATGGAAGAAGGAAAAAACTTGTCAGATGGCACAGGAACAGAGTAGCTGTCAAATCTTTTGTTTATTTTAGTTAAATGGTTTCTGTCCATATTTCCCAAAGGGTATTTTTCCAGTTTTATGAAACATTTTGTTCAAGTATTCTTGATATTTTTGAAAGTTGCTGTTACTTTTTTGAAGTCCTTATCAGAAATCTCTCTCTTAAAGAGCATATGTCATTAAGTAATGCCTGTTTGTATCATTTTCACCAACTGTGGATTGAGAAAAATCTAACTCCTTCCTCCTGTCTCATGCCTTCTGCCCAGTCCTGCCTAACATTAGAAGAGCCATAGCCTATTTCTCTCAAACAAAGAGTAACTATAAAAATAGTAATAAAAATCACTGGCTTTTATTTTAAACTAGTTTTTCTTAGGTGTTGTGGTTCACCTTTAAATGTCTACTCTATTTGCCCAAGGTATTCTAGCCTAGTCTGCCCAGCCTATTTCTCCTATCTTCTTTAGAACCTCTCCAATCAGCTGAATTTCTCTTATTTACAGAAAATTCTGTTCCCTCCTTCATGAATCTTATCTTCACTGATTATGTTGGGAAAATACAATTAAAAACAAAATTTTCTCATAACCTGGAAATACTCTCCACAAAGGTAGTAGAGAAAGAAGACAATAAAATTGTTGAAAAAGCATTAAGCCAGAATGTGATGCATATCATCATCAATCTGATAAAAGATTGCAGACAGAAAGAAATCTTACCTTTTATGTAGTCAAGTAGATACAATCTCTTACAGACATGTCTTCAAAATAAAAATAAACAAGAATGAGTCTTTAATAAGAGGACTTGACAGAACCATTTGTCCCACATAGCTCAGCCTCTTTAAATGATAATGGAATAACAATCTCTGTTAGTATTTTCATCACTATGACAAAAATACCTGACACAAACAACTTGAAGGAGGAAAGATTGATCTTGGTTCCCAGTTTCAGAGGTTTCAGTCCAAGCTCATCTGGCTCATTGCTTTGGGCCTGAGGTGAGGCAGAACATCATGGTGGAAAGAGCATGGAGAAAGAAAGCTGCTCAGCTCATGGCAGCCAGAGGGAACCGAAGGAGGGAGAGAGAAAAAGAGAGATGTGTATGTGTGTGTGTGTGAAAGACAGAGGGGGCAGGGAGAGAGGAAAGGGGAAGAAGTTGGGGACATGATATAGCCTCCAAGAACATGCTCCCAAGATCCTTTCCCTTCCATTGCAATCCACCTCTTATGATTTTCACCACCTCTCAATAGGCCATTCATATTGAGTCCCTCAATGATTTAATACATGAATAAGATCAGAGCCCTCATGATCCAGTCACGACTCAAGGTCTCTACCTCTGAACACTGATGCATTCAGGGACCAAGCCCGTAACACACAAGACTTTGGGGGACATTCCAGATCCAAACTATAATACCATCTGTGTTAGTTAATTGACTTTATTTTGAGGAAAAGTAAAGTCATATCTTTATACCAAGATATGTTTTTCAAACTTGGAGCAAATCACCCACAAAAGCTAGGCTCTTAACTGCCTATAGAAAATGGCAGAGATGGGTGTTGTCTCCCTTGATGCTTACATTTCGTAGTAGTACTTGAATCTCCATGAAAAAGGCCTTTCTCAGTCATAAAGCTGACAAATTCTCATCTTGCTTTCAAAAGTATTCAGATACATTTCTCAGAGGGGAGAAAGAACTTAAAATCTCATGTTTTCTAAAGTGAATTCTTTATTTTCTACAGGGAAAGTTAAGCCTTTTATTTCTTGTTTGTCTATGTTCTTACAATTATACCTTAACTTGAGGATACTTGTCCTACTGAGCATGAGGTAGGAGAGGTCAGTTATCAAAAAATCTTCACAGAGAGGACAGTGGGGAGAAAAGAGGCATGGACCTTGCTCTGAGATAGGAGAAAAAATTGTTTTTGATGCAGTTCAGGAACATATATTGACTGTAGATAACCAGTAGAAAGTTAGGGGGAGTTCCTGTGCCCCACCTTGGACATTCTAATGCAGTAAGTTTTGGAAATCTAAGTTTCGGTTCCAGGAGAAATTATTAAAAAAAAAAAAAAAAAAAAAAACTTTCCCAAGTGATTTTGCAGTCAACCTTAGAGCACACTTATTTTGGTTATAAAAATGGTAACATCTAATTTTTCTTCAACTATTCCTACAGAAGTTATACTAAGATCTTAATAAAGAGGATATAAAAATAGATAAAATATGCAACAGTAGCAGTTTATAAACAAATATATAAAGGAGCAAAGGACATTCCATTTGGAATACTTTTTAATGGAATTTTAAAAATCTCTCACCATAGAAAGACCTGCTGCTGATTCTTTCCTCCCTCCCACTTGTATCATGGGGTTTGAGAACTGGGCATCAGAAAAGGTCCCAGGGATTCAGAGAAAGCAGAGAGAGAAGGAAAGAGCAGCCACAGACAAATTTAAGAGTCTCAAGGAGAGGATGCTTCCAGGAGATGGGCGAGGCTCAAGTGGAAAGGGGACATCCAGGGATTTCCAGAAGGGACTCAGATATGCCCAGAGTACCCTCATCCTCTTCATTGTCTTTATTTATTTAGACCTATAGGTTTACAGATGAGAAGCCAAAGGTGAGTTTGCCACTTCTGCTGACAGTTGATTGACAGCAATAATTAAGTGCAAAACTTGACTGAAGCTGGGTTTTCTGAATAGCATGTAGATCCTTGGGGCTGAGGAAAATATGAATTTCTTAGCACCTGCAGGTAAACTGGAAAGCCTACAAAAGATGTTTTCAAGATTTCCTGGTAGGTGGGCAGCACTGTTTAGCAGCAGGGCTCTGTCCAAAAAACAGATGGTCTAAAAGTAGCATCTTAAGCACAATGGTGATGGGTGGAGAGATAGGAGGGCAAGATAAAAGTGTGTGGGAATATTTTATAAAGCAATATAATTTAATAAAAAGCAAAAGGGAGAATAAAAGGGATATGATGTCTAATAAAAGGATTTAAGATGCAAGATGGACTGGGATAAGAGATAAAATTAAACATAAATGATTTGGAGCATTCCACAGATAATATGAATCCTTTATAACTCTATCTACTGAACAAAAATATATCCATCTCAAATCACAAAATCAGAATATATGCCAGCTCACATCACCATGGTAATGAATATAAAACAAAAGAAATGGAAGCGATTCCTATACACAGAAGAAAGTCATAATCAAATGCCACTTAGGAAGTTTAGATTCTCAAACAATGATATTGAGTAAATGCCATAATAAAAACTGTTATTTGTTTAACACCTACTGTGTGCCAGGCAGAAGGCTAAGTATCCCATATGTATAATCTCAGAAATACTCAAGTGTAATCATGAGAATCGCATATTATTTACATTTTAGGTACATGGATCTTGAACTTCTGAGAAATAATTTGTCTAGGTTATACAACTAGGTAATGATGGAGACAGAATTGAAACTGAATACCACAGGAAACACAGATTTTTGCATTTTCACACTGTTTTCTAGTATTCTATATCTTACATTTCCCAGAGGCTTTTACTTTATAACCTGATTCCAAGTAGTAATGAGACAGAGGAGCACTCTTAACAATCTTCTCATTCAGTATGAAATTCCAGGTAGTGATAACCATTACTCATCTGTAATAGGGTAATCTTTCATCTAATATCAGTTTCTACTGAATCAAAAGTCTCCAACTTTTCTCTATAATGTCCCCGTCAATATAATATTTTTGGTCACATCACACCAGTATATATGAATACTTATTTATGATATATATGGGTATATTAATATATTGCTTATGTTATAACACTTATTCAAAGATAGGATAATTTTAAAATGAGATGATAATATAATATTTTAGGTATTAAGTTTAATTTATTAACATGGTACACACACACACACACACACACACTGTGCTATGTGATTATATGTGACCTTATTTTTCTAAACTTAACATTATTTTTTTCACAACAGTGAGATTCGAGGTGAGATTCCAAGTTCATTTTATTTTGTTATCTATGTGAGATATCTTCATTTGGCTATGG
This sequence comes from Urocitellus parryii, assembly GCF_045843805.1. Classification (NCBI taxonomy): domain Eukaryota; kingdom Metazoa; phylum Chordata; class Mammalia; order Rodentia; family Sciuridae; genus Urocitellus; species Urocitellus parryii. Next base: position 87,193,973 of record NC_135538.1, on the reverse strand, counting down.
CAGTAACTAATAGCAAATATTCAGTTAGTAAATATTCATTTTCTCTAATTTAAATCAGTTGTCTTTGAAAGCTTATGAGAGAATGCTGCTTATTTATATATTTTAACATGGGTTCAAATAATTGCTAAAATATAAATTATTTAAAAATGCTTTGGAAATTCTGTTCCAAGTTTCTTAAATATACATGTGTGTGCATGACACATTTATCAATGGTACACTCATTCAAACAATGAAATGATTTCTGACTATCCGTTTTCAATATAGTGTTTCTATAGCATAAAAAGAAGTTATCTTTTTTATATTGTGCTAGCAATACAAAATTTACACTTTGTATTGTGAATGTATTTGGCAGACCCTGTCATATCTGAGTAGATGATCACTGTTTTTCATTCTACAGGGTGTCCAACAAAGAGCACCTAATAGACGTGTCAGCTCTAACACATTATTGGGATGCAACAGCACTTGCACTGTTAGTATTTCAAAATACGATCTTCATATTAATACTTTTGAGTCCTCTTGTCCATTTCATGAGGTACATATAGTTAAAACTCAGTAATAAGTTATATAAATCATTTATAAAATTTCCAAGAGACACTATTCCACTTTCCAAAACCAAAGCCAAAGAGTAATAAAGGGAGAGAAATGTATGAAGGATCAAAAATCTCAACATGCCATGCACTCCTCCTTACCTTTTTTCATGATTCCCAGGGTTAAAGAGAATCCTAGAAACAAAGTTGATATTGGAAATTAGAATCTGATCTACCTGTTTCTTTCTCTGATATAAAGAAGGCTAGAATCCCCTTAATGTATAATATGCATATCTCAGGGCTATCTGTTCTCCTACTCAAAGAGATTAATATTTCTATTCAACACGTGAATACATTTCTCGCTGTCTGTATGGATTTGCTATATAAATACGAGTAATAATTAAGCATAAGTTTTTAAAATCTATGGATATTATGTACCACAACCATAATGACCCATTCTTCACAATAACCAAGGGTTTATTATGAAATTATAAAGACAAAAGGATTTTCATTTTATTTGAAAGCAAAATTTAAACTATATCAGGCATACAGTTCTAGATAAGCTGAAGCATAGAGGATAACAGGAAGCATCAAAACTAGGTAAACACAAAGGATTATCCCAGTTTACCCAATAAGAAATCTGAATTAGAAACAAAAAATATGAGCTTTTTATGTAAATTATAGATTACCTAAAAGTCCAGCATTTCTAAGTAAGCAGGATGACCAAAACACTGAAGAGAATTTGAAGCCTGAGTTTAAAATGGAACTATGATACTATTAGAAGATGCTGAAAATTACAGCATGGAGAGCTTTTCTTCTGGAGAGCTGAGTTGGATATGTTGTCATGACATTCCCTTCATGTCATCCCAATGATTTGGGTTGTTTCTTCTTCTTTTTATTTGAGAAGCATAAAACAGTGTATATATTTTCAGAGAGTCTATTTTGCAAAGAAAACATAGGAATACAATTATCTGAATAGCTGCTGATAACTTTGCATGTTCCATAGAAGGTCTCCACACTGCCCCACTAAAAGGGAGAGCCCGTTCATGTTGTCATCAGCAATTCCTTCCTTCCAAACACAGAGCCATCCCTTTGATGCTAAGCAACAAGATGCTGAAAATCACAGGAATTTAATATCTCTACTTAATGCCAGTAGTAAATTTATTTAAGGCAAGACAACACCAGTATCAAAAAGTTGTTAGCAGATCATTGAACGTCTAAGAAATTATGCTATGGAATCTTTGAATTTATTACTGCTTTACTGACTCATTATGAGCATAAAGTTCCTAATTTCTGATTTCTTCCTACTTTATCATTCAGAATCACACAATCAAAAAGCATTTATCAGAAGACTGGAGGCAAATTGCACAATGTTGGGAATGTTCACAAGACACTTCTTTATAAATTTAGTCCTTGGCCTCTGGAATCATTCTTTGTGAAAATAAGACCTTGCTAAATTTCAAGAAAAAGAAGGATCTTACCAGCTGCCTCTTGTTGGATAGTGCTCCTTGTCATCAATTGTACTGTGTCACAATAACCCAACAAAGTAGGAACAATTATTATCTCATTCTGCAAATGAAGAATGTAATCTTTGGTGAGGTAAAGTGATAGGTTAAGGATTACAAAACTAATAATAAATGACAACAATTTCAAACATAACTTAAGTAACAACATTGCCCTGGGTCTGCTTAGAACATGAAGGTCCAAGTTACCTAAATCGTGCATCAATATAGCACGACCACTGTAAGTTTGTTTTAAAATATGAAGTTTATATGGACTTGTCACACAAATATTAATATATTTTATACTTCTGTGTAAAACAAAACTAAAACTAAAACTAAACAAAAATACTCTTAACCTAAAATAAATCCATGTTGGTTAACTTCATTTGATCAACGAGATTAAGTTAAGGTTTTCCTATCAGAGTTCAATAGATAATAGATGTTGTTATTATAGCAAAGTAGTGCTTGCACTTCAAGAGATATTTGTATAATTTGGGTTGTGGGAACAAAGGGTTCTCTGACTGGGACTGCTCTCTCGGTTTGAAAAACAAATCTTAGATCCATGGTGCATATATTTTTATTCCCTTCAAACAGGTGAAACTAGGTGTCTAGAAGTTACTCAATCCTTATTGTCCCCCTGCCCCCGAAACTGTGTGAAAATTAAAATTAACCTTATCTTTACTATAAAACAGGTGACTATGACAATGTCAGCTGTTAAAGTGAGAACATCCTTGCTTTCTTCACTCCTAATCCTAGATGGATTTCCCCAAATTTGGGAATGAAATTTCATAAGATCATATCCCCTGTCTAGGTACCTTCGCCTTCTGGGTCTTCATGGATGAATACCAGCTGTCTCTTCCCTGGTGTACCATAGTCATCTTGCAGAGTAGTTAAGGCTAATCATATACCAAGTGTCAAAGATACATCACAACACACATGTCAGCTCTCATGGGGTTAATTACAGTCTCCTGGATCCAAGAGCATTTTTACCAACAATCTTCAAGACACAAAATTAAATAATTAAATTGATACCCAACATTTTCAAATCATAACATCCATCATTAATATAAAAAATTCATCTAGCTTAAATGTTCTCTATCAATCAGCCTCAGTGACAATTTCCAAAACAAAAACAAAAGGCATAATATAGCCTCTAGTCTGAATTTATGGTTTTTCAGTGTCATAAGACAAAAACATCCTGACAAGTTCTTTGACTTTTCAGTTTATTAGGCTGCTGAGCCTTTCCAGTGATTTATCTTTTGGGCTTAAGGCCAATATTTGCATCTTGACTCATTTTTATAGCTGTATTACTAGATTCTTATGATCCAGAACCCAGCATACTGGCATAAAAACAATAAAGTCTTTTGGAATCCTGTAAACATTTTTTTTTAATATACCTTCAGAAAGACTAACAGGTGCTAACTCTACAACCTTGTTTTGTACAGCCAGGTCACACACATTACATTAGGATACTAAAATGAATGGAATATTTTGGAGTGTATGTATCAAAAACAGCAAAATAATGAATTGACCACATTTATGCATTTTTCTACTACATTATTATTATTATATTTTCCTGGGAAAAGATTAATATTTATGTCTAAACAGATACAACTAAAGTCAACTTATAATTTTTAACTTACATGAAAAGATTATTATTTAAGACAAAATAGGTCAATTTCCTGATGTTTATATTTAATTATTTCTATCATGAAATATGTCACAGCTATTGTTTCTTTCATTTGTTTGTATCTTCGCCTAGATTCAATACCTAGATTCTTTTAGAGAAAATATTTGCAAGAATATTTGCATTTTATAGCTACTTTTGATTTTGTAAGCACTGTATTTTGTAATAATTAAGATACAAAAATGTTTCAAATAGGAATTTAAAGAAAATTCACTTAAAGAAAATTCACTTTTCTTAGATTTAATAATGATAAATGTTCAACTTCTTAAGCTGTACTTATTCTTTCACTAAAATCTAACTTTAAGTACTTAAATATCAAGTACATAAAATTGAAATAGTTTCTCTAATCTGTTTAATGGTCTATGCAGGCAATTTAGTGAGACAAATGAACAGGTCACAGATTTCTGATTTAAAAAGATCTGGAGGGAGGAATGCAGGGAGGAAAGGAGAGAGAGAGAGAGACGGAGAGAGAGACAGAGAGAGAGAGAGAGACAGAAAAAAAATATTTCATAATTGTTTTGTGGATTTTATTCCCTTACTTTTCTTTGATGACTCTTCAGTTTATCCTTTTGATTTCAAACATAGCTGTATTCACATTATTTTTATATTACTTATAATATATTACTGTCTAAACATAGTAAACTATTGTATTACTCTCTATACATAGTAAAAACCACAAATTTTAAGTCTTCAGCTTGATTAGTTTTACATATGTACACACACCCAGGAAACCACTGAAGGAAGATATTACAATATTTTCAGCACCTTTATGCCCCTTCCTAGACAATATACTTTGAAAGTCTTTTTAGGGGGTAGGGTGTACTAAGTGGTACAGATGCACTTTACCAGTGAACCATATATCCAGCATTATTTTCTATTTTGAGACAGGGTCTCACTAAATTGCTTAAAGCCTCACTAAGTTGGTGAGACTGACCTCAAATTTGAGATCCTCCTGTCTCCTTCTTCCAAGTCCCTGGGATTACAGGTATGTGCACACAATTTATAAGTCTTGATATTTGACTGTGTTTTCAGTTTTATTTTTTCTTAGAAAATATTGATTTTTCCTATTCCAGGTCCTTTGGATTTTCACTCAGTTTTTAGACTCAACGGATAAATTTCCACTAAAACCAACCAAAATGTGTTAGGATTTTGATTGTGATTTAATTTAAATGGCAGGTCAGTTTGGGTAAAATTGACACAAATATTAACATTTCTAATCTATGAATATGGTATATTGTTTCTTTTATTTTGGTGTTACCTAAGTACTCTCAGTAACATTTTGTTAGTGCCTGGTGCATTTTCTTTTTCTTTTTTAGTGGTGCTGAGGATTGAACCCAGGGCCTTATGCATCCAAGGCAAGCACCCTACCAACTGAGCTGTATCCCCAGCCCCTTCTGGTGCATTTTTACTAGATTTATTTTCAGCTAAATGAATTTTTGGTGATATTGTGAATGTATTTTTAATTTAATTTTAACTTTGTTTTTTTCTAAATAGAAATGCAATTATTTTTTATAAATTGACCTTGTATTTAGCTATCCCACTAACCTCATTTATTTGTCTAGTATCTTATTTCTAGTGTGCTACTTTAGATTTTTTTCATAAATGTAATAATCTTGCTGTTTTCCTTCCTTTCTAATTATTGTGTCTTTTTCTTTATTTCATTTGTGATATAAATGATAAACAGAAATTGTAAGTTAACATCTTTGTCTTATTTCCAACCTCAGAGTAACGCACTTAACATTTCACCAATGTTTTCTGTGGTTTTTAAATAGAAACATTTACAAAGTGTTTTCATTTTTTTCCTCCATATTTTTTTTTTTGAGAATGTTATCATGGACATGGGTTGTACTCAAATATTTATCTACATCTACTAAGATTATCATATTACTTTTTGTCTTAGTCTGTTAATGTGGTTTGTTCTATTTATTGATTTTAAAACACCTTAATTCAAACTCGCATTCCTGAAGTAAAATTATGGCAAAATTATGTACAAGCTGTATCTGTGGTCCTATGGAGTCGACTATCTCCAGACAGTTTTTTTTTTTTTTACACTGCTGTCTAGTTTGGGGTTGTCCACCATATAGTTCAGGTGTGAATATAGATGTAATAATCTAGAATACTTCTGTAGGTAGATAAACAAGTAATATTTTTCTTATTATAATTCCTCTAAACAGAGCTAAGGGACTTAGTTTTTTTAAAAAGCCAACCAAAATAGAATTACATGTACTTAAAATTTGGAAGTTTTACCCACTAAAGTTTCTTAGGCATTGACTTAGTCTTAGAAGACTGATGAATAAGCAAATGAAAAAGTTACAAGTTGTAGGTATAAAAAGCAAAGACAAGAGTACTACCCTCTGGTGTCCCTCTTGTGGAGACTCAGAAGACAAGCTTTATATAGCTTCTGAAAGGTAGGCTTAAATGTTGCTGCACAGTATTAGAGTAAAAGTTTATAAGATGAAAGTTTATAAATCATCTAAAAAAAGGTTATATTCCATTTTTTGATGAAGAAATAAGATTTCCTTAATATGTTTTGTACAAAGTTGCTCACAGAGCATTTTTGATAAAAGATGCAAACTTTAGTCATTATATATACATAGAGAAAGATATAGAGATTTATATGGAGAGAGCAAGAATTAAATGTATGATTATATACTAGCATAATTGTATAGTTGTACAGTTATATAGACTACAGGTCAGATTTCTAGGATTCAGTCTATTAGCTTTTAGGATAACTAAACAACTTTCCTATGATCATGAATTTATTCTTTGCCACTCTTGTTATTTTAAAAAAGAAAATGTAATGCACTCACCAGCTAAGAAATTTCACCTAGCAAATAATTTCTGTGATGCTTTGAATAAACAACAGCTGTCACAATGGCATTGATATACCTGTTTTTCCTTTCTTGTTTCAATAAATTTTTTTTTACACAAGAGTGTACTGAGGAATAATTAGATAGTGTTTTTAAAAACAATTTGAAGGCATAAAAGATTATTCCAAAATACTAATTGTAATTATTACTATAATAGTCAAGAGGCAAGAAGAATAACAGAGTGATCCTAATTGGTGATTTAATAATAGAGATGTCCTTAGTCATTTGTAAAAGGGGTCAACAAAAAAAAATAAAGAAAACATTCTTGGGGTCCATCAGCAGAACTGAGGAAGGCTAAATCTTTGTATGGAATAATATTAATTGGATTCTCTCACCTTTTGCAAGACACAATATAATCTTCCAAACACATTAAGCCCTCTATCTTCAGTATCCATGTCAGAATCTTAAGCATCCTGATATCTCTACAAAATTCTATTTACATGAAAGTTAGCAAGGTACTAATACCTGTTCTAGAATTCAATCTAAAACTTACATGACCTAAGCCATCAAAGATAGCAAATTTAGCTTTATGGTAAAGTATATTTGTTTTTCTGTCCTAGATATTTCACATTCGTGGAACAGATGAATGTCATATTATATATGTCCACATGAATGCTTCATATGCTATCTATCTGTGGATAGTTTACAAATTTATATTTGTAATTCAGACATCCCTTTTGAATTCCAGACACATATTAAGCAGCTTCTCAATTAGATATTTTACAAGTATATTAAATTTCATGTATCTAAAATGTAATGCCTATAATTATTAATGTCCCCCAACTTTTCCCTATGTGTCTTCCACATTCTCATGAATATTTACTCACTCAAACCTGAGAATTGCTTTTGATTCCTCCTTCATCATCATTCATATCTAATCTACACCCAAATTTTGTCAAGTTCACTATAAACCATATCTTGATTCCATTAATTTCTCTTTATTTCAACTGCCACTTTCATAATGAAATCCATTACTGTCTCTTTCCCAGAAATTTATATTTAGGTTCTTATAATTTTGCCTTCTTTGATCCATTTTTAATAAATAGCCAAAACAGTCTTGTAAAAATGTAAACTTATCACGCCAGGCTCTTGCTATGAACCTGCCAATGATTTTTCAGTTTACATGGAATCAAATCAAAAATTAAAACATCATCTACAAGGCTCTGATGATTTGGCCCAGTCTCACTACTTTTCTCCTTGAACCCCATGTTCCAGTCATGCTAATCTTCTTTACCTTCAAAATGAGTTGATGTATTTTTTTCCTTCAAATCATCACAAACCCTCCTCCTTTGAATGGAAACACTCGTTTTCTGACCAACAACTTCTCTAATTTTATGTTTAATCCCAAGTGTTAGCTCCTCAGAGAAGCTTCTGTTATTTATTCTGTGTGATGTAGTTTCATCACCACCCCTGTATTTCATACAGTCTCTTGTACTACACGTTGCTATTTCCCCACCATAGTCTCTAGCTCAACTTGTAATGAATTTCCTTGTTTGAATATTGTTTTTAAAAAATTTTCCTCAAGTAAATTAGAAGGGCTGGGACCATTGCTATTTTGTTCACTGTTAAAAATATAGTACCATATAGTTGTAGAAGGCATGTGTTGGAATGCTGCTGGTTATGTGTTGTTAGAAGCAGAGACTCTTCTGTCATAATCGTTTCTCACTGCATTTAATTCAGAAAACTACTCTTGGGTAGGGAAATTAATGGGAACTTAAAGAGAATTGATGGCATGCTTTTTTATTGGGTTGAGTGTTCATCATATGTTAAGTCTCCTCTTCTTTTTACATTCTGCTTCCTGTTTCTTCTCACTTAGAAAATAATTGGTTATTCTTCCTTTTCTGCTGCAAAAATATCTTCTTCATCAAAGGTTTAGTGATGTCCCATCCTGCATCACTAATCTGTCTGTGTGTCCATGTCACTTTCCCCAGCCTGCCTACCAATATCACCTCAATCATTATCCCACCTGCTTCCAACACACTAATCAAGAAATACCATTTATTTCCCCTTCTGTCTCTCTCCATCTATAGATGCTTTACAGGACAGTTTATGCTATTTCAAAAACCCAGAACAAGCTCCCATCTGCCATCTGTTAAGCCATCATTTCTCCTTCATTAAAAATCTTTCTTAAATTCAAGCTCATTTCAGAAAAAGTATGAGTTTGGGAAGGAATGAGACATCTCAAATTTAATTCATGTGTCTGATAATGTTCCATATGTCTACATAGGTTTGCTTGATAACAAAAACAGGAAAATTAAGGTCCAAATAGAAAAGCAAAATCATAGCATTTATATATTTTAAATACACATGACCAAATCTGTATAGATACATATGCATATTCTCTTTGCAATATTACAAAGTGATAGGAGCCCAGAGGAATATACTTCCCTTCTATACAATACCTATCTTATTGAGGATGCACAACACACACACACACATATACATAAATATAATTAATTAATGAACTAATATAAAATTATATAGCACAAATATACCCTTTCTTTATAATTTGATAAGAGTATTAGATTAGAATTTTTTCTTAAAATAACACTGGCTAACTTATTGAGAAGATATCTCTACATAGTACTGTTAAATGGGCAATAGCTATCTTTTTTCTGAAATAGTTAAACAATTTCTTTTCTTAAAGCAATTCATATTCTTAATGAGGTAATGAGGTCATTTTCACCGAAATACAGTAAAACAAAACTTGACTGTTACCAATTAGGGGACAATATATCATTCATGACAAAATTGAAAATCAGAACTATTTTAACAGGTATCATTCAAGTCCTAAATTTAACACAACCCTAGCTGCAGAAATCACTGGCTGGACATCAGGAGCACTTTGTAAAAAATAAGAAATGAAGACAAACAACCAGTTTTTTATGAGTTAACACTGGGTTCTTTTAAAACTCTTACTTAGAGAAAGTGGCCAAATGAGAATAAGCAACGATTCCTCTATCCTTATATAGGGCTAATGTTGATCTCTATATTCTAAGAGCAACCTGGAATATTTTAAAGAGACCCCCTGTAAAAAGCAGACCCAAATGATGCATTTGATGATTTTTAAAAAGCCGATTAAAAAAGAATGAAGAAACCAGAATCATTTAATCTTTAGAAATGAAGGTAATGGAGTGATAACTACTTTTAACAAATAGAATTTTTTTTTTAAAAGGTGCTTTTTGGTTTCTTCCATACTATGTGAACTATCCAAGGTGGGAAGATGGGTTTAAATTGTAATTGAAAAGAGATTTGCACTACAGACAAGAGAGGTTTGTTGGTAAATATTATAACATTTTTAAAGAAGCTTCTGCAGAAATTAATCCAGTCTCCATTCTCAGAGATACTTAGAATAGGAAGCAAGATAATCTATCTGAAGTTGCTCTGAATTCAAAGAAAATTGCCTAAGCAGTTTGCACTTAAGGGTCCCTTAAGAATTAGGATCCTTTGATTATACTTTCAGCAATTCTGAAAAACTTTTTCCTAATAACAACATCTTTGTATTATATTGACTATTTTAGGAAGTTAATGTTTATTATCAGAATTCTCTGATGTAAAGAAAGAGAAAGATGTGAAACCAAGACAATGACAAAGGTAAGTAACATTTCTATGATTATAGATAATTTGAAAAAAAACACATCTCTTTCTTTCTTCTTTCCTTCATAATTCTGAAGGTCATTTCTGATACAATGTTGAGTCCCAAAAGTTAGAAGCAGCTATCACCAAATTTTAAATTCTGAAAAAAATTTTAAGACTGAGAACTTCAGAAACTAAATGTCACAAATATTATATGCTGAGTAGTTACATTCATTACACATACAAGTGTCCTCATTATAAACTGCAGTATTGTTCAAGAATGATGGGGTCACTCCTAGATCATGGATAAAAATTCCATTATACTCTGTGTGGTTCTGACAATTTTTTCTATAATATCATATTTTAAATAATATCTATAATGGCAACAAGAAGTTTCTGAGTTTGTCCTTCACTTCTCCCAGAAAAGAGTATTGTTATCTTAATAGTACTTTGTGAAAATATTGTACTTGTAAATTGATAAGCCTCTATTCACAAAGAAAATGTTGTTTCAGGCTAAGTCATTATGTTAGCTTTCCAGTGTATGACAAAATATCTAAGAAATGTATGGAGGAAAGGTTAATTTTGGCTCTCTGTTTTAGAGGTTTCAGTCATGGTCTCTTGGCCTTATTGCTGTGGGCCTGTGGTGGCACAGTACATCATGGAGGGAGGAGGCCTGTTTACCTCATGGTGGCTGGGAGGCAAAAAGAGAGAAAGAGAAGAAGAGGTCCCAATATCCTCTTCAAGGGCACACCCCCAATGACCTAACTTTCTCCAAGGAAGCTCCACCTCTTAAAGGATTCACAACCTCACCACATGTGGGTGATCAAGCTTTTAAGACATGGGGTTTTAGATATTTTGGATCCAAACTATATCACCCATTATAGACTTATAAAGAGTTCACAAAATCCAACTAAAAGTTCTATTAATGTATAAAAAAACTATGGCAAATTGCCAAAAATTTCACCCACCCTACTCATAAGATATTTTACAATTAGGATAGGTAAAATAAGCAAAAATGCATTTGTCTAAGTTTTTCAACTCGGCGGATCTTCAGTTTTCCTGAGTGGGAATTATATTAGAGCTGATTTCTGAAGAACTTTCCAATTAAAAAAAATTTTAAAAACTCATCAGTGATTTCCTTTTGATAAGTATGATCCCAGAGTCCACAGAGTAGCTCCTATGCTAATGTTCCTTTAAGTGTTCCTTTCCTTGCTTTTTGCCAGAAAAGATAATCATAGTGCAAACATTTCAGTAATCCCAAGAACACATTCTACACACATTCTCCATCACCATCATTTCCCCTCAAAATCAAGATACTCTTCCTGGGAAAAGAGGAGAGGGAGGAAAAACAATGTAAAACAATGAAAAAAAAATTCTAGTGCCTTAAAATTTCTAGCAATGATGGAAGAAGGGAATGTTAGAGAAGGGAAATGCTTAAAAATATAGCATATATGATAAATATCTGAATTTAAAAAGAAAAAAAATCACTTATTTGATTACTGTTTAAAAATTTTTAGACATCTGATTATTTTTCTAAAACTAGAAATAATCAGCTAATTTTAAATTGCCTTTAAATGTAACCATGAAGTCAATGGTTTAAAGGTGACCTGAAATTTTGATAATCTATTTTTACTTTTTTTGCAAGACTTAAACATACTCCTGCCTGTTTTATAAATAATTTAAAAATTTTGCAATTTACAAGAAAAAACTTGATGAGTGCTCATCTGCATTGTCAATTAAAATATGCTCAGGGAAATAAAAATAAGCACAAACGAACACTTTACTATTCACCTTCTATTTCACGCCATAGCAACATTCAAATACTTCAGATAACATATTAATTTACTTTCAAAATCAATTTAACACATTTTTTTGAACATTCGGTTTTCATAAAAGAGAACTATGAGTGCTTAAACATGTATTGCAAACAAGTCAGGGACAAATAGGAAAGGGATAGGAAAATGAAGATAAGGTTCTGAGCTACTCAGGATTCTTTGTGGCAGATGACAGGAGCCCCTCAAATGAGCCAAAGCACAGGAGAGATTTATTGACAAAGATCACCAAGAAATCCTTGATCCATTTCAGGCATGGCTGAATCCAGACACAATATTGTTACATATTTTGTCTATTTTTACCAACTGATTTCCTCTGTGTTTGCTTTATTATAGGAAGACTCCGTCACATGGTAGCATAGATGGCCCCCAGAAGTTCCAGGGTTGGAGCTAAGAAACCCAGAGAGAAGAACGAGACATATTCTTTCCCCAGGATCCACATCTATTCACATCAATAGGGTGTTCATTACTGAGCCATTCACTGTCCAGAATCTTGGGATACTCTGTTTAGCTTAGGCATGTGTGCTTCCTCTGATCAATGAGAGTGGGATTAGGTGTTGAACTCCCTCACCATAATCACAAGGATTTAGGAAGTAAGAAAAGAAGAAGATAAGCCACCTCTTCCTTACCATTCCAAGTATTCACAATGCACACACAAATAGTTGATGACTCTCACAGGTCTAAGAGTATATTGCAATTATTTGCCTGAAGCTGCCCTGCTTCTTTCTTCTCTTCCCTGCCTCCCCACCTCCCTGGCTTACCCCTTCCTTCTTGCTTTTTTCCTTCCTTCCTCTGTCCTTCCCTCCTTCCTCCTTCCTTCCTCACTCCCTTCTTTGTTTCTTTTAAAAATCAAATACTAATCTAAGGCCTATAATTTAAAAAAAAAAAAAACAAACAACACCTGGGCTGGGATGTGGCTCAGGCCGTAGTGTGCTCACCTGGCATGCGCAGGGTGCTGGGTTCGATCCTCAGCACCACATAAAAATTAAAAATATAAAGATGTTGTGTCCACTGAAAACTAAAAAATAAATATTAAAAATTTCTCTCTCTCTCTCAAAAAAAAAAAAACACCAGTGTTAAAATTAAGTTAGAAGGGATCATCAGACACAATGCTTATTAGACCTGAAGAGTAAAGCATTAAAGAGTTTTTGGAATATCTTAGAATGATCAGCCATGAAATTCATATAGAAGAATCAGAAGGAAACCTAACTATTTCATTGGGAAATTTCCAACTGTAAGAAAATATAGATATTTTTCTCTTGGTATGAATACATTCCAAAGAGAGTCCTACAATCTCTTCCTAGAAGGAAATGGATACATACTTTCAGGTATTCTTGGAGATGAGGAAGGTAAGAATTTGGGTGGAGATGGAGATGTCTCACCATTCAACACATACACTTTCACTTACTCTTCAGACCACTCAGTTCAGTGCCTCATCTTTGCCCTCAGTGTGGTTTTGCCCCAGTCCAGAGGTTCTTTGGGTCAAGTGCCTAGATAACAAAGCTCTGTCTTTAGTTGGGAGAACTGCTTACTGGTGTGAGGTGGTGTAGGTGACCTGGGTTGGGGGGTGGGGGTTAGTGGCTCTTTACACAAATTTTCAAATAAACTTCTACTCCACCTTTCACCCTCACCTTCAAATGTACACAGTGTTATCAACTGACAAGAACTGTGAAAGGTCAGGGACAATAATCAGGAATGCTGGGAGTGGATAGGAATAGGAAAGATAGTAGAATAAATTGGACATAATTTTCCTATGTTCGTATGTGAATACATGACTAGTGTAACTCCACATCATGTTCAATCACAAGAATAGGATCCTAATTAGAATAAGTTATACTCCATGAATATATAATGTCAAAATACATTCTACTATCATGTCTATCTAAAAAGAACAAATAAAAAATGCAGCTCTAGCAATTAGAGAAATGTAAATCAAAACTACTCTAAGAGTCCATCTCACTTCAGTCAGAATGGCAATTATCAAGAATACAAGAAACAATGAATGTTACAAGGATGTGAGGAAAAAGATACACTCATACATTGCTGATGGAACTGCAAATTGGTGCAACCACTCTGGAAAACAGTATGGGGATTCCTCAGAAAACTTGGAATGGAACCACCATTTGACCCAGCTATCCTACTCTTGGTTTATACCCAAAGACTTAAAATCAGCATACTACAGTGACACAGCCACATCAACATTTATAGCAGCTCAATTCACAAAAGTTAAACTGTGGAACCAACATAGGTGTCCTTCAACAGAAGAATGGATAAAGATAATGTGTTATATATACACAATGGAATATTACTCAACCTTAAAGAAGAATGAAATTATCATACTTGTCAGTAAATAGATGCAACTGGAGAATATCATGCTAAGTAAAATAAGTCAATCCCCAAAAACCAAAGGTCAAATGTTTTCTATGATATGTGAATGCTAATTTACAATAAGAGGGGAGGGCTAGGGAAAAGTAGAATTACTTTGGGTTGGGTAGAGGGGAGTGAGGAGGGGAGGGGCACGGGGTAGGAAGGATAGTAGAATGAGTCAGACATTATTACCCTATGTGCATATATCATTACATGATTCTACATCATGTACATCCAGAAAAATGAGAAATTATACTTCATTTATGTATGGTATGTCAAAGTGCATTCACAATTAGAACAAAATTTTTAAGTTGAAAAACGCCCAGAAAACCATACTAGAAACCATGTGTCTGCATAAAGTTGGACATTTAACTGTGAACTTTACCAAGTCTTTTGAACTCTTTGATTTTCTATTACCTTGTTTTACAATGAAGTTTAACATAACTTATTTTCAGTTCATTGCAATTATTACAGATCTGATAAATAAAAGATATATCATGTGCTGTGAAAAAAATGCAAAAAAAAACCCACCAAACAAACAAAATATAGTTAGGAATGCATTTGTTATATGTTGTTAATCCTTTAGAGAAAAATTTCTTTCCCCAGTGCTAGGGCTGCCATCAAAGAGTACCAAGAAATGAATGATTGGACAACAGAAATGTATTACGGTTGTGGAATCTAGAAGTCTGAGATCAATGTATTGGCAGGGCTGGTTCCTTCTGAGGGTTGTGAGGGACAATCTCTTTCCTGTCTTTTTCCTGGCTCCTAGTGGTTTGCTGGCAATCTCTGGCATTCCTTGGTTCATACAAGAATAATCCTGTAATCTACTTACATCTTCACATTGGATTCTTCCTGTATCTCTGTTCTTATGTCCAAATGTCCCCTACATGTGAAGACAAAGTTATATCATATTAGGACATACTCTATCAACTTCATCTTGATTATCTCCAAAGAGCTTTTTACAAATAAGGTCACATTCTAGGATATTTAAAGTTATGACTTCAACCCATAAGTTCAGGAGAGGCACAGGGAAACCCATAATACCCAGTATAACATCATGATGAGAAAGGAGAAAGCCTAACAATATGATAAGAAAAAGAGAGCAAACTGTGTCTGAAAGTCTCTTGTGAAAGGCAGGTGTAAGGCACTAGATTATAACCAGATCACCTTGGACCACAGAGGGAGCACACTTCACCAGAAATGAGGAGGTCTATAACCAGGAGGTGGGAAAGACTGATGTTTAATTCCAGGTATGTGGGATCTTTTACAGGATGGACTTTGCTTTCTTATATGTAATTTATCTGTTATTTCAGGCTTGACTGTGATGTTAATTTTTTTATTCCATAGTTGGCTAAATCACTTTGCTTTACCCCAAACAGAAGCAATTGCAGTCAGTCTGTCTCTGCACCCACCCCCACCCCTCCTCTCAGTAAAAATCTAGGAACTCCAATGTTACCTGATCTCTTTAAATATGTCCTGATTCCCAGGCTAATAAGTAGTGTTCTACAGTAAAGAAGCTGTCACACCCACTAAATTCCAAGTCCCAGACCTGCATCAGAATAGAAGCATCAATTTCACCTAAGAATTGCCATCCTATTCTTCCCTGAAGCAGTCATTAGACTTAACAATTACCTTCCTTGGAAGGACAGGTAATATAGTTTATTATCATCCTGGTCCCAGCACAGAATTGATGCTAACAGTGAAAATCTACCTTGAACCTTAGATTCTTTGTCATGTTCAACTGCTGATTCCTTTCCAATGCATTAAAGGGGTTGGCACTATCTATATTCTATATTTGAAATTTCATTTAATCAGAAGTCTAGTGGCCATATAGGTAGCTCAATTCTGTATTCTTCTGCCAATCTTGTAGGTTAATAATACATATGTACAAATAAAATCAACATAATAGCAATTGTTCAAGACCAAAGTTAAAATATTAGTTTGAGATTTGCAGAACAGTACCAATGATGATTAATAATTATAGCTATTTATATGGAAGAAGAGCCATTAAAAAAGCAACTGTGCATAATAGTGAAAGCTGAAAATGGCTATAAATCATATTATTCAAATTCATTTTCTTCATGATACCTTTCATTGCTCCTACAGATATTTTTCCCCCTTTCTTCAAGCTCACAAATCTTAGCCTATAAGCCAACGTCTACTTCCCTAAGAAAAATGAAGCCAGTGATGTGACTTCTTCTTTTTTCATTCCTTTTGACCACTAGATAAGAGTGACAGCATGGCAATCTGGCTGGAAGGGAGGAAGTAGCCAGATCTTAAAACTGCATTTGCAAGTCTGTTGGTTCTAATGATATCATATTGTTTTGAATCAATTTACACAGCATTTTCTAAAGGTTTGTTTGCTTAAATTTTGTATAATATTTGTAAAAATCATTTGAAAGATTTATTATTAATATTATCACCATTTGCAGTAGTTTTGATAATACTTTTGGAGGTTGTAGGGTATCTTTAGAACTTTTTCTTCTCATATTTGTTTCTCTCTCCCAAAGAGCTACATGTGGAGCCCCCTTTTGAAAGTTGATTCTTAATAGCCTAGCTTATCTCTATGAAGAATTTGACATATGAAGCACCTCCTTTTTCATATTTTAAATGTGTGCCTTTAAACATTGTCCACCAAGGTCTACTGATAAATCTATAAATAATAGTCTTTGTAATAGTCAGTGGAGGTGTCAGGAGGAGACTGAAAGGCTAGGGTTCCATCTGAGCCCCATCCATCACCACGATCCGCCACAGCAGATAGGATTTTATACATCCTGGATTTGGAATACTTTTTATTTTTCTAGGAAGAAATTCTCTCTGCTTGGTGGATATTTAAAGATGCCCCTGCAAACAAACATTTATAGCTTCCATATACTTTTTTCTGCTTAAGTTTTCTTCATCAGGTACCATTCTTGACCTTGCTTTTACTGCCAAGTGATCTACAATCCTTCATCACTCTCTACCACTACTGTGCATGCTTCTCTTCCCTCTCCTTCTTCTCCCTTCCTCATCCATTTTCCTCTTCTTTTTTTTTCTTCTTTAATTTTTTGGGGGGGGTTTGTCTCCACACACTGTCCATGAGGAGAGAGAGTTTTCTCTGTTTTGTTCACTGCATAATATCTAATGCCTAGAACCATAACTGTAATTATTACGAAGTCAACACATACTTGCTGAAAAAATAAAATATTTTTAAAACTAGAAAATTTAAATAAACAGAAATAAAATATATTTCTTTAAAAGGATCACAAATCATTTTTCTTTCCCCAAACAGATTGTTGCTAACATTTTTGAGGGACATTTTTCTGTATAGATATGTGACACATATTCTTCAAGAAACTCACATTCTCTTTGAAGAGACAGAAATATAAATTACAATACCAATGCTATGACTGAATAAAATGCTGTGGAACAGAAGAGATAAGTAATTAATTCTGCCTGGCAGAGTTAGAGAATGTAATAAAAGCTGGGCTTAAGATATGAGTAGAATTTTCCAGGTTGTTGTGTGAAATTTTAAAGAAAATAACAAATCTCCTATCATCCAGCTGTATAATCTTTTTATTATTAGAATAAACAATATTATAAACATAAGACCATCATTCCAAATCACAGCATGTCAAAGATTACAATATACTTTTTTTTTTTTCTGTGAGATGTTTGCATGCTTACACTAAGGGAGGAAGATTCAGACATGCAAATTTTCCTTATGGTGTTTCCATTTTCCGTACCCTAGATGGCCAGTCCCCTTTCAGTAGTTCAAGGACTCACTCGAACCCTGTCTCATAATAAGAACTAATGAGATTAACTCTCAAGGAAGAGACAAATAATTTCATCAGTAGCCACAGCGTCTATCCTGTAAGCTTCTAAAAAATAGAGGCAACCAAGCATGACATCTCCAGTGGCTGAGCTGAGGATCTGTAATTCTCTGTTTCACTGTATACACTGTATTCCATGCCCCACATTCACTATCCCAAACACAAGTAACACCAGATCTTGACCTTAGATTGTTCAGCTCTAGGGCAGAAGACCAAGAACATGAGGGTATTATCTAAGTAACATTTGGGTATTTATCTGATGAAACTAAATGGATATTAAAACCCTTTAACAAGTGTCTGATCTCAAAGTCCTAAAATTTTTGTAGTGCTTAAAATAAATGAATTGAATAATTCATGAGCTGGGTCATAGAGTTAAGTCACCTCAAATTTGGAACAGATTCAAATTAGAAATTAATAATGGTGCTCAGGGAGATCCAGGCGGAGCAAATAGATGGAGATTAGGCAAGGCTTATTAGCGAAAAGTTAGAGGGTTTGCTGTAGCAGAAGTGAAGGACATATAAACAGGAAAAATATTGAAAGACGATATGAGAAGGGTAGGTTGGGGCAAGACTGTTGGAGGCATTGTGTACTAATTTAAGGAATACTTTACATCACCCAAAATACTGCTTATTGCTAAAACAGAAAAAGTTGGAATTTCAATTGGTTTATATCAGGTGGTAATGCAATCTAAGAATAGATACCTCAACAGCTTCCTTTCTACTTCACCATCAACTCTTTTCCTTTTCTCTTAAAGTATTTTTGAAATAAATATAAGACAAATATAAATGGAAAGTTTGAAAATGCAGAAAACATAATTTTTTGTTACATATCTGATTTCTTTGTAGTGTATAAGAGTCAAAGGGATCTTTTATGAAAAATGAGGCAGACAATCTCTTTTAAGAATTTGACCTTTACTTATTTAGTTTGTTTATTTATTTTGTTGTTGTTGTTTATTTGTTTCTAATATGGTGTTGAGGATTGAACCCCAGGCCTCACGTATCCTAGGCAAGCACCACTGAGCCATAACCCCAATCCCAGGCAGTCTTTTTTAATATAAAAAACAGATCCTGATCTGGTTTAGAAAAATATAACATAGCATCAACTGTCTCTTTAAAGGTATTTTATATATGTGTATATATATGTATGTATGTATAACCTCTCTCTCTCTCTCTCTCTCTCTCTCTCTCTATATATATATATATATATATATATATATATATATATATATATATTCCTAGTAGTGGTTTAGGTTTTATTCCCTGTCATTATGTAGCTGTTATCACAGAAGCACTCAAACACCAGACAAATGGGGTCGGCTGAATATATTCTATTTTAGTTCAGCAGGAGGAGGCAGAGTTGTCCCAGTTTAGTCAATCCCATTTTTGGTTTTGCAGGTCACACACCAGCCCTTCAGTTCATGAAGTTTCTCTATTTCTGGAATAAAAGCTTCCCTTGCTGTAGAGCACTTCAACCATGTCAACTCTGTGAGGACAGAGCTGATGGGACCGATGTGATGTCTCTGCTGGATGTTGTGAGCAAGACAGCGTAAAACTGACAAGCTTAAGGATTCAAATGAAATATCCCAATTAAAATGCAGTTGAAATAAAGACCAGTACCACTAGCAATGTATATGCCAAGAAGAAAGAAAAGAGCATCAATGTGACTGATGTCACACAAGAAAGAGCATAGAGAAAGAAGTTCAAATGAGGAGTTTTCAAGCTATAAAAAGAGGTTACAGACAACAGGATGACAAGAGAGATAACAAAAGCCTGCAATTGACAAAATGCACCCCACTAATGAAATAGAGCATTGTGGTATTTAGGCCAAGAGAATTTATAAAGAGGATAAGAAGTCGGGAATAGCTTCTTTATTAAATTGCATGATTCTTATCAAAACAATATTTTCATTTCCCAAACTCATCTCCCAGAAGCCTGTCCATTGTTGTGTACTTCAATTTCACACAGATTATCTCTCCTTCTCTCTCTCCTGCTACTTCACATGTGTTTATTTGTGCTGTTTAATTGCAAAAATGTAAGAAGAAACTAGTGAACAAAACCAAATCAATAATGTAGAGATCAGAATATGGCAAATGCCTCACAGAAAGATCCAGAACAGAGACAGCAGTGGTGAGCAAAGCCAGGAGGACTGGAAGAATGTAAATGAATAAGGGATCTGTGAGTCCAAAGCCACATGGTAGCCATGGGCTGCATTCAGTGTGCAGCTATTTTGTCTTTGACTTGCATTTTGTTGGCTCACACAATATTTAAAATTTCATTTAGCTACCAACATTAATGAGTAGGGAAACTTAACATAAAAACAATTTTTTGATTCATATGGGGCTCTGCAGGTCTAATCTTGACCCTTTTAACTGAACAAACTTGGGAAAGTTGCCTTATTTGGGCTTAAATTATTTGCCTTTAAAAAAGGGGTAATAATATTACTTAACTTATGAAGTCTTGTAAGGATTAAATGACCATATACAGAAAGAACTTGTACCTGATATAGTGTCACTGTGCAATATATCAAGTATTAGTATCCATAATACTCGCTATTGCATTTGACAAACTAACTCTGGAAATCATGAGGCAAGCATCACAACTAACTCAGGAAAATGACCTAAAGTTGATCAACAGGCATTTTTATGTAATATATCAATGAGTTAAATAAATTTCAATAGGATGATTTTTTAAGAGAGCATTGCACATGTACAATGACAAGAAGTCTAATTTAAAGCATCTTTGAGTTTCAGATTTGTATATAAATCAAAGTAACTGTGTATAAGGCAGCAGAATTTCCATTTTGAAAATAACTAAGGAAGCATACTTCAAAAACCAGCTGTATTATTTAAGTGAGTTATTAAGAAAAGAAAGCGTCTGAAGCAACATTGTGGAAGCAAAATGTCCTTAACCATTGACAAGTTTAGGAGAATAAAATTTCTAAAACTTACATACAAAATTTAACAAAGAAACTTATAATGATGTTATTTTAAAAATACATATTTCAAAAAATAGCACAAGAAGTTAATGTCCTCTTTAATGTGTTCTTGTAGTTACTATCTAAAAACAAAATGAAGCAAAGTATAAGAAAGCAAAATTGTGTGTATACATATATAAGAATCAACTATAAGTGTGATATATATATATAAATTCATATATATGTGTATATATATACATATATATATCATATTTAGTAGTTGAAAATCTAAGACCACTTCTGGATTGCTGATTAGTATTCAGTGTACCACATGGCAGTTAAAGAATTAACACTCAATATATAATGAGCACTTATAAATAACTAATAGTCTAATACCACAAAACCAAAAATTATTTAAATGAATATAATTTCCTAAAAGAACAAATACAAAAAGCAAAAAACTGCCTTATTAGTAGCCAATAAATGCAAATTATACCATGAACGGGATTATTTATTTCATCTAAAAATTTGTAGAGATTTTAAAATGTAATACCAAGTATTAATAAGGGATATAAGAGAGGGGACTCTCATCCATTGTTGCTATCAATTTCTATAAATTATGGAAGGCACTGTATAAATAGATATCAAAGTCTTCAGTATATACCTATTCTTCAATTCAATATTTCACCTTTAGTAATTTGTCCAATGTAACAAGCCATCAAGTGGAAAGAAAAGAGTATGTACAATTAGTGTTATCCCTAATACTTATTATAAAACTGAAGTCCCAGAAACAATGTAAACACTTAAATAAATTTGTCAATTAGTTTATAAAAGAGCATATTAAGAAATGCAATATAATTTTTATGGTATAACCAAGAAAAATGAGTTAATCACATATTATCTTCTTAGAGCTTTTTCTGATTTTCTAATTTTCTAAGATTAGTTTTAAATAAATTTAACTTTTATTATGTTGGATTTTTTAAAAAAAAAATCACAGTAAAAGCAAGCAAGTTTGGGACACAAACATGCAGAAATTTGAACAAGAATAAAAGCTCAATAAAACAGTTCCAAGAACAGAGTTTCCATGGATTAAAAAAAAAAAAAAAAAAAAAGCTTAACATCCCTCTCTATTAGGTCTGCTGGGACAGAAAAGAGAAATGAGGCTTGTATTCTTATATTCCTGTATAAAAAAATAGAAATCTATCTTCCTTGATATACTTGCTCAATATTGCAGAAAAACCATCCAAGTACTCTATATTTTATTTTCCAATATTCTCTTCAGTAAGGTGAGCAATAAACATCACAAACAGTTTTAAGAACACTGTTGGTACCATGCACTAAAAAGATTATTTCTCTAATGAGTAAAGAGAGAGACATCATCTTTTTCTCCCCCTATGTATAATGGTAATATAAATTATATATGTAAATATTTTTTATATACACACAAATGCTTAAAAAATAGATTTTCATTTTTTACTAAAGAATCTGATATAAAATGGCAAACTCAAGAAAAAAAATGTAGCAACGGAGACAGAACAAGAAGGTATGTCTCATGACCTGTGGTTTGGGCAGTTCACTAGCAAGTAGTTCTCTTCTAAAGAGGAAGATGCAAGTTCACGCCCATGATACACATGACCATGACTCCATAACTTTAATCTGCAGGTGACTTGCCTTGAGACCTATTAAACTGGGTTAGGTCACCATCAGAACTTGCACATATCATTTCCAACTCTTGATTCCTTTAAACTCATTCCTCAACATCAGAAAGAAGATCCAGAGAAGAGTAGATGGGACTTACTCCCAAACCCATGATTCAAAAGAAAAGTTAGAGGCTAGTAGCAAAGTCCAAAAGATATTTGACTACATAGCAACTTTAAGCCTCTATGTCACTCAAACAAAATATATCAACTATGTAAGACACAAATGAAGAAGCTGGAAAATATATTTGCCATATATACATAAAAGACCAAATACTGTTAATATCCAAAAAGCTCTTACAGACCAACATAAAAAAGACCAAACCCCAATAAAAAAAATGACCAAAAAAATGGCTATTCAAACAAAAAGAAATACAAATTTTCAAATTAATTAATTAATTAATTTGTACTGGGGATTAATTTGATACCCAGGGGTGTCTACCACTGAGCTACATCCAAAACACATTTAATATTTTTGTATTTTGATACAAGGTCTAGTTAAGTTACTTGGGGCCTTTCATTAAGTTGCTGAGGCTGCCCTTGAACTTCTAATCTTCCCGCCTCAGCTTCCTGAGTCACTGGAATTATAGGCATGCACCACAGCACCCAGCAGTAAATTAAAGCATATAAACACACACACACACACACACACACACACACACACACACACTTACTCTTAGTTAATCAAATTCAAAATAAACCCACAAGAAATCATATTTCACCTGTCAAACTTGCGAAAATGACATTTAATACTCTTTTCACCAATAATAGTGTGTTGCTACAGAATCTGTCGCATGCCATTCATGGTTATTCAAGTTGATACAAAATCTGGTAGACAAAGTAAAAAATGCTTCCATCTAGCAATTCCACTTCTATGAACTGATCAACTACTACTATACTAATACAGATACATAATGAAAAAGTATTCATTTCAACATTGATTTTAATAGCAAAAGAATGGAAATAATCTAAATACTTATGAACAATAGACAATTTAAATTATATAATTTATATACACATGATATATCATAGGGTACTTAAAAAGACTAAGGTAGGTCTATGTACTGATAATCATCTTCATGGTGTTATTATCTTTTTTGAAAACCAGAGGTACAAAAGAATTACATACTTAGCTTTCAGTTGTTCACAAAGAATGCATGTGCTTTTGTCTAAATATACTATCTCTAAAAGGATTCACGAGACACTTGTTAGAAATATCAACTAACTTTTAAAGACACTTATAATAGGCCAGGCATAATTCTAGATGGTTTAATTTATCATTAAAACAATTATTTGGATTAGGTAAAATTATTATCTTCAGGATGAGGAAACTGAGGCATAGAGAGTTTAAGTTACCTAAGGCCATACAGCATTTACAAGCTGTGATTTAACACAGTGGGGCTGACTCCTAAACCAGTATTTTTAACCACTAAGGGGCACAAGAAATGGAGATAAGAATTAAAAGGAGTATTTATTTTCCACTTTATATTTTAACATTGTGCCATGTACTATTTTTTCAAAACATGAAAAAATATATTCAAACTATCACACACATTCTAAACATATCTGAGAAAATGGGAGTAAAAAGAAAAGCTCCAAATTCTGATAATGTCTAATGAAGAAGGCCTGGCCCCACCAGATGGTAAAGACGGATATAAACAGAAAAATTCAAGTAGTGAAGAACTGACAAAAAAATTAACAGAGTGATTATTGCAATGGGAAAAATAACTTCCAAGCCAACCTAGCAAAATAAGAACTGAATATATGATATTAAAAACTTTTTTAAAAGTGGTATTATTATTCAATTAATATCATTGGACAAATTGACTGGAAGAGCATTCATTTAAGGTGTCATCTGATATTATATGCTAAAGATATTACAAATAAATTGAAGAAATAAATGTAGACTGAAGCATAAAAACCAAGAAATATTTGGGAGGACCTGCTCACTAGATAAGGTAATACTTTCTTAACATAAATCACACTGGAGGAAATAATCTGGGGTAGACTGAGCAATTTTGCAAACATTCCACATTTAAAATATTATAAACAATATCAGCAATATACAAAACACAATTACAAATCAATAAGTAAAACATAATGACATTAAATGAAAAGCTAGCAAAGAAATTGAATTGATACATAAGAAAAGCACAAACTATGCATAACTCATTTAATTCTCTTTGATGTAGATATAATTGTTTTCCTTGTTTACAGGTGAAAATTGGCACAAGTAGATTGTCCAAGATCACAGAGCAAATAAATTGTGAGCTAAGATCTGAACTAAAAATTTAATTTATTTCAAAGTCCCTGTTATTTTAACCATTATTTCAATCTCTAGGCACCAAAATGTATCTCTATACTGATGCCCCTCAATTTATGATGAGGTTGCATCCAGTTAAACTCATCATAAATTGAAAACATAGCATGTTAAAAATGAATTTAGGGCTGGGGTTGTAACTCAGTGGCAGAGCGCTTGCCTAGCTTATATGAGGCACTGGGTTCAATTCTTATCACCACATAAAAATAAATAAATAAAATATAAAATGAATTTAATACACATATACTCCCAAGCATCATTGATTAGTAATACAAGACACTGTGCTTATCCAGTGTTTACCATAGTGATTGAGTGTTGAGCCATCATGTCAGGCACAATCTGTACAGATATATAGCATAGCAAAAAGAGTGTCACTGTCAAAAGAAAAATTGAAGACACCTCTATTTCATGACTATAAGTGATGAATTGCTGAAGCACTTCTCTGTGTCTTCTCTCAACAAGAGGTCACTGTCTGTATTTACCTATTTCCGAAAATATCTTATCACTTTTGTTAGAGAAATAGTCCATTGTTAGCCATGTGAATGTTTAGAGTTTGGATTTAAATGAAAAAACAAATAAATACCTCAATGGGAAAACACTAAATTCATCTCTGGTTAAATATTTCTCTATCCTACATAGCAGTTTATCAGGAAGCCAGAGGCCAAGTAACAATAACCATACAAAGAATTCTGAACCCACAAAAACACCACTAGGCATATACTATTTTCAAGAAGAAATTAAAATTAAAATAACATTAGTATTAGTGTTGAATAACTTGAATTTTGTATTTGTTTGCACTACTTAAAATAATTTTATAACTAGATAAAACCTAAGAGCATTTATGTTTGAAAGTTAGTGTCTATACTCTGAATTAAATCAACATCCTTACAAAATTGTTGGCCTGAAATGTTATTATTACTGAAGGTAAACTGAAGTTGACCCATTGCTACTAAGGGAAAGATAGCATCAACTTTGGTAGGAGAGGATATCTCCAAAGCTTTTAAAAATTCTTGCCAAATCCACAATGTATTTCAGTCTTAAGACATCTGTTACTCTAAAAAGGGGCTCTCTCCTTCCCCTTTCTTCCCTCCTTTTACAGAGAGTTGACAGTTTCCTTCAGCTTAGAATTTTCATCAATCCTGACATCAGTGCTTTATGCCTGGAACCTGGAACCTCACCCCATGGTAATACATTTTCTATTCCAGAACTTAATAGACAGTATTGGGAGAGGTAATCATTTTCACTTGAGTCTACCATGATGACTATTATGAGAAGTTGGTCCAGGGACCATGGGCAGAAGGGAACTCTCAATGGTCAAACTGTTTAAACCTATCCATGTAGCTCAGGAACATTTACTATGAATCAATGTCTAAGAAAAGGAGAATGTCAAGGGCCAAATATCAGCTTCGATAATAACCTCTACTTTCAATTGGCATGACTTCAAATATCCTTTCACCAAACAGATGGTGTGCAAGTTGATCAGTGGAAAATATGATACTTCTTTAAGTATTGAAATAGATATTATAGGGTTGAACCTCAAAGTTCAAACTGATTTCATCCTAAAATTATACCTCTATTAACAAAATTCTACAGAATTATAGATTGACTTATTTCACTTTCTGGTGTTAAGTATTTTGAGTTATTTATATATCCTAGATATTAATCTTCTATCAGAAGAGTATTGTCAAAACCTTCCTCCCATTCTATAGGCTGCCTGTTATGCTCTTAATTGTTTCCTTTGCTATGCAAAAGCTTTTTAATTTGGTGCAATCCCACTTAATGATCTTGGTTTTACTTCTTATCCTTTATGGGTATTATTAAGGAAGTCTGTGCCTGTGTCTATTTGTTGGAGTTTTGACTGTATGTTTTCTTCTAACATTTGTGCAATTTCTAGTCTAATTCCTAGGTCTTTCATCCACTTTGAGTTGACTTAATGTCTCAATCAGTACATGGGTAAATGGACTAAACAGGAATTTCTTAAAAGAAGAAATACAAATGGCCAATAAATGAAAAAAAATGTTCAACATTATTAGCAATCAGGGAGTTGCAAATCAAAACTATACTAAGATTTTTTTTAATTTAATTTTTTTATTAGCTACACATGACATTACAATGATCTTGGCGATTCATACACTTGAATCATTGGGGTATAATTTCTCATTTTTCTAATTGTACAGATTGCAGAATCACACTGGTTATAGAGTCACCTATATACATACAGCAATCATAAAGTCTATTCTATTCTGCTGCCCTTCCTATCCCCCCTACTCCTCCCCTCCCCTCCCATCATTTCTCTCTATCCGATCTAATGTGACACACTTTTTTTTTCTTTTTCTCATCACAACATCATATATGTATTCTGTATAACAATGAGAGTCTCCTTCCATCTTCCGTGCAACTCCCCTTCTCCCTCTTTTTCCCTCCCACCTCTCTTCCCTATTTAGTGGTAGTCTTCTTCTCATGCTCTTCCTCCCTATCCCATTTTGAGTCACCCCCCTTATATCAGAGAAGACATTCAGCATTTTTTTTTTAGGGATTGGCTAACTTCACTTAGCATAATCTGCTCTAATGCCATCCATTTCCCTGCAAATGCCATGATCTTGTTATTTTTTTACACTAAGATTTAATCTCATCCCAGTTAGAATGGCAATCATTAAGAATATAAATAATAATAAATGCTAGTGAAAGTGTGGGAAGAACATTTATACATCATGGGTAGGAATGCAAATTAGTATAAACACTGTGGAAATCAATATAGAGATTCCTCAAAGGCCTAGGAATAGAAAAAGCATATGACCCAGCTATTCTACCCCTTGATATTTATCCAAAATAACTGAAATCAGCATACTATAGTGATACATGCATTCCAATGTTTATAGGAGCACAATTAACAATATCCAAGTTATGGAAGAAGCCTAGATGTCAACAGACGAATATATAAAGAAAATGTGGTACAAGTACATGATGGAGTTCTGCTCAACAATAGGGATTAAAACCATATTCTTTGAGAATAAAATGAATTGAACTGAAGAACATTATGTGAAGTGAAATAAACCAGACTCTGAAAGTCAAGGTTTAAAAATTTCCCTTATATTTGGAAACTAGAGAGAAAAAAAATAAATTTAAAAGTGTGTGTGTGTGGGGGGGGGCATTCCTCACAAAATAGAAAGGAAGTCTTAAGAGGAGAGATAGGGGATAATGAGGGAGGGAGGAAGTGAAAGAGGAAGAACTGGGGAATAAAATTGACCAATTATACTACATGCATGCACAATTATCCCACAATTAAATGCTCCGATATAATGCACCAGTGAAAAACATGCATACATGTACATAAATAAAAGGAAGACCAGAAGATAGAGGCCAGGAAGGAGGGGATGGGAGGTGAGGAGAGAAAGGGGAAATACTGGGGAATAAATTCAAGTAAATTATGTTATGTGAATAGATGAATATGTTACAATGAACCCCACTGTTAGATATTATTATAATGCACTTAAAAGAATAAAAGTATTCTACAGAATATTAAATATTATTAATCTACTACTTATCTCTCTGTAGCTCATTTTTAAAAAAATTATGCTATGAATAAATATGGCAGTATTTACATAGAACTCATGCTAATCTCATTTACGGAAGAACTTAAGCTCAAAAAGAAAATAAAGACCTATGTTGGATTTGTCTTTATTCTCTATACTGGAAAAGTTCAAAGAAAATGGAAGTTATGGAAAGAATGGGCATTTTAATTATTAAACTAACACACAGGTATTCTTTTTAATAAGTCACATAACTATTTTCTTTCATGTTCTTTACAAATTATGGCCTAAGTACTATTCATAGTGCTGTAGGTTATGGTGTATTTTTTAAAATCAGTATATTGCATTAGACTCTTTCATCTTTTCATAAATATAAAATATAACTTTTGTTCATCATGCATATTCATAGCAATGTCTGTGGTAAGAAGTGGACAGTATCAAGGGTTAAATCTTGCTGATATATTAGGTGTCATAAAACAGTCAATTTTAGAAGCACCCATGAGTTATGACAGCAACTGAGGTCCCATCACTGGGGATATTTTTTACTGTGCACACTGCATAATGCTTTAAATACCCACCATTTGTAGAAATACAAGTAGTCATACTCTAGCAAATTAATAAGACAGATGTTGCTGTTCATTCACAATATGCCAAAATACATTTGGTCCAAGTAAAAAGGGCCAAATTTCACCCTGGAAAGACAGAAGCCGAAGGTCTCCAGTATTTCTATAATCACCAAGACTCATCACTCTACCTCAACTCCACATTCTCAAAAGGGAGAGATTTTAGAGATTATAATTTCCATTATGTTGAAGCTTGGGTAAAGAAGAGTAAAAGACTACAAATAAAGTAGGAGGTTAATGATTGTCACATAAAATGTGACTTCTCATGCTAAATTACTGATTTTGTTTATGTTTATGTGTATGTGTGGTGCTAAGAATCCAACCCAGGTTCTCATGCATGCTAGGCAAGTGCTTTAAACTGAACTATATTCCAAGCTCCTGATTTTTTTAAACACAAAATTCAAATAATCCAAAAGTAATAAGAGAAATTATTCTCCCTAGGCCCACCCAGGCAGTTTCCTTTGCCAAAGGCATCCATTTCTTATACTTCCCTCCAGAAATATGTGGAGAGATATCTCTATGTAAAAACAAGAAAATATGTATTTTTTATTTCTTTTTTAATCCAATGGGGCTAATAAATTCACGATTCTATACGTTGCTTTTTTCAATTCATCTCAGAGATTATTTCATGACAGGATATAAGGATAATTATTTTTCATTGAACAGATATGCAATTAATTATTAAAATTTCCTATTGATGAATATTTAGATTGCTTCCCATTTCATATTATTATAAAGAAATAAAGCAATACATAGGACTGTGCTTAGATCCCAAACTCTGTAATTACTTAATATATTGATTGAAACAGCACAGAGGCACATTGTCATATTGAAACCATCTCATCTG
The DNA here is from genome assembly GCF_045843805.1 of Urocitellus parryii. Taxonomy (NCBI): domain Eukaryota; kingdom Metazoa; phylum Chordata; class Mammalia; order Rodentia; family Sciuridae; genus Urocitellus; species Urocitellus parryii. Next base: position 87,163,870 of record NC_135538.1, on the reverse strand, counting down.
GTAATTTTACCCTTTACAATCCTTTCCAACTCTAATTGCCAAGTGTAACAGTCGGCTCTTAGTGAACATTAATTAAGGGTGATGTGGCATATTGAATTTCATTAAAATTCTAAATGACATTACCAATAATCAGAGTATGGCCTTCATTTGAGGAGCTGTTTGACCCTAATTAGTGAACTCAACTTGGCTTTCTTTGTATTTTCTAGGGGGAAAAGGAGGAGAATAAACCCATTAATTTTGGATTTATGACACCAGTTATGACTGACCTTCCCCATTTCAGAACTGGTAGCATCAGTCTCCGGTGGATTAACACTTAAATCTTCTACATTAGAAGCATAATTCAGAGACCTTTGCAAATTACTGTGATTCAATGATGGTCCACTTAGGCAGCAAAAGAATTTACTGGAAGAAAATTGGGAGTCTATAAAATTGTCAAAAATACAAGGCTTAGAAAAGAGAATCAGGAAGTAGAAGAGCATCTGAGTAAGACACTACCTCGGCTAATCCAAACAGCATGTCTTGTGGCCACTACCCCTCTGAAGACTCCCACAGTGACCAGCATCCAATCCCCACCATCTCTTGGCAAAGCTTTTCAATCTTTCTTTCCTGTGTTAAGAAATATATCTATGTAATATTCCAGTATACATATAAACATTTAACTAAAATAATTTCATTAAATCAGGAATTATTCCAATGTGCAATGCATTCTAATATATATTTTCTTCTTTATTTAAAAAAAAATCCACTAAATTGATTTTAAGACTTGTTAATACGTCAGGTTCTACAGTTTAAAACACTGCTCTGGAGAGATTAATTTAGACTGCTGTATCATTACTGATACGTGAGCAAATTTGTGGAGGATATAAATAATTTTTAAAAAATAGAAGACTTCTGCATTTAGAATGGAAAAGGGTAGAAAGAATGGAACATGAAGCTTTTGTATACATCCCCTATTATCATCATGAAACCAGCATGACCCAGATTCAATACTACAGTAAAGATCAACCTACACATATCACCACATAGCACCAAATCAGCATAAATTGTGGCTTTTCTGACAGCAAAGGATGGCAGGCAAGCAGACGGGCAACATTTTAATTTCTATTTTAGCATTTAATCCAGCAGCCCAGATTCACCATAACTGCTCTGAAAAATTCCCATTTATTTTAGAAGCAATACTTGCTTTCTCACGCCCGTTTCAACTTTACCGCACTTGCTCCTTTCCCCCACCATTGCTTAGGCTAGAGTCTGGTTATCTGACATGAGCTGTCAACCTGCAAGAGTCAAAAAAGAGAGTAATCTTGCAGAATTAAGCCCCCTCCATACACATTTACCTAGGCCGTAGACTAAATTCTTGTCACATTGCATGCCCTGAGATAAATCTAAACTCAATGCTGAAGTTGCACATTGAGGCCCACAGCATTCCTAACCCTGTGCTCAATTTCACGATCTGTCTGTGATTAGATGACATTCTCCTCAGCCTCTCTCTTGTTCTCATCACGTGGCAACTACTTCTCTTCTTGGAACATTAAGCCTTCCTGCAAGGTTTCAGCCTTGGCATTTATCCCCTCTACAGTTCTAAAGTTAGTAGAGAAGTAGAAATATTTCATTTCCTTGATTATGCCTCCACTCTTTCAAATTACTCCCAGGAAATGTCAAATCCAGAAGAAATATCTCCGAGACTGACTGAATAAAATTGTGCAGAAGACTAGCCTGTATTAATGAAATTATCCAGGACAGCCAAGTTGACTGGAGAGTCTCTTAGTTAAGGGAAAACCTTTCCTAGCTGGTTTTCCTGCTCAAGGGCCTCGTTGTCTGTCTGGATGGCCTCACTAGTACAGGAAGGGCCAGCTGGGGTTTCCAAGCTAATTAACCATGCCCGGTGTGGCAGATGCTCCTCACTGTGATTTCTTTAGCTGCAGAGTAAAACCCCAGAGTTCTATTTCTATTTTTAGTCATGTGTGTAATAATGGAATAAAAAATAAGTGACTCCTTGAACTCTTGTTGCATGTCATTCAGGGAGAGCAAATATAGCTCACTCTGACAGTTACTAAGTTAGAGCTAAAGAATTTCTCAGCAGTTCAGTGGTGTGAATTTGCACATTCTTAAAGCTGGTTGTTTCCTGGATGCACAGTCTCTGCAGATAAAATGTGAAACATGGTGTGGAAGCATATTTGGCATTCACAGGTGACAATCAGATTCCTGTAAGTCTAATTTTAGCATAAAGGATTATCAGGGAAGAGCTGCATTCCTAAATGTGGTAGGTGGTGAGTTCTTACCCATATCAGATCTTTAATCTTACTTCCCCTCAGCCCTAACCCTGTAAACTTGGACAGGACAAAGGACAAAGATACAGTATGATATGACACAAAAAAATCAGCCTCTGTGGTCACAAAGAAAACAGAAGATGGATGAGGAGTATTTATTTAATTTTTCAAAAGCAAAAGAAAGAAATATCAATTGCTTTTAAATGTTGCTTCTGGAACTGGGGATATAGCTCAGCAGTAGAGCACTTACCTGGTAGGCATGAGACTTTGGGTTAGATCCCAGCACTGAAAAATAAATAAATAAATAAATAAATAAATATTCTTTCTGATTCTTCTTTAAATCCACAAATGTTAAACCTTTGTTTCTTTTCTTTTTTTTATTTATTTTTTTATTGGTCGTTCATAACATTACATAGTTCTTAATACATCATATTACATGGTTGATTCACGTGGATTATGAACTCCCAATTTTACCCCGTATACAAATTGCTGTATCACATCAGTTTCCCTTCCATTGATTGACATATTGCCTTTCTAGTGTCTGATGTATTCTGCTGTCTGTCCTATTCTCTACTATCCCCCCTCCCCTCCCCTCCCCTCCCCTCCCCTCCCCTTTTCTCTCTCTACCCCTTCTACTGTAAATCATTTCTTCCATTTGTATTATCTTGTCTTACCCCTCCTTTCCTCTTATATGACATTTTGTATAACCCTGAGGATCGCCTTCCATTTCCATGCAATTTCCCTTCTCACTCCCTTTCCCTCCCACCTCTCATCCCTGTTTAATGTAAATCTTCTTCTCAAGCTCTTCGTCCCTACCCTGTCCTTGTTTACTCTCCTTATATCAAAGGAGTCATTTGGAATTTGTTTTTTAAAGATTGACTAGCTTCACTTAGCATAATCTGCTCTAATGCCATCCATTTCCCTCCAAATTCTATGATTTTGTCATTTTTTAATGCAGAGTAATACTCCATAGTATATAAATGCCACATTTTTTTTATCCATTCATCTATTGAAGGGCATCTAGGCTGGTTCCACAGTCTTGCTATCGTGAATTGAGCTGCTATGAACATCGATGTAGCAGTGTCCCTGTAGCATGCTCTTGTTAGGGCTTTAGGGAATAGACCGAGAAGGGGAATAGCTGGGTCGAATGGTGGTTCCATTCCCAGCTTTCCAAGAAATCTCCATACTGCTTTCCAAATTGGCTGCACCAATTTGCAGTCCCACCAGCAATGAACAAGAGTGCCCTTTTCCCCGCATCCTCTCCAGCACTTATTGTTGTTTGACTTCCTAATGGCTGCCAGTCTTACTGGAGTGAGATGGTATCTTAGGGTAGTTTTGATTTGCATTTCTCTGACTGCTAGCGATGGTGAGCATTTTTTCATGTACTTGTTGATTGATTGTATGTCCTCCTCTGAGAAGTGTCTGTTCAGGTCCTTGGCCCATTTATTGATTGGGTTATTTGTTATCTTATTGTCTAATTTTTTGAGTTCTTTGTATATTCTGGTTATTAGGGCTCTATCTGAAGTGTGTGGAGTAAAGATTTGTTCCCAGGATGTAGGCTCCCTGTTTATCTCTCTTATTGTTTCTTTTGCTGAGAAAAAACTTTTTAGTTTGAGTAAGTCCCATTTGTTGATTCTATTTGTTAACTCTAGCGCTATGGGTGTCCTATTGAGGAATTTGGAGCCCGATCCCACAGCGTGTAGATCATAACCAACTTTTTCTTCTATCAGATGCCATGTCTCTGATTTAATATCAAGCTCCTTGATCCATTTTGAGTTAACTTTTGTGCACGGCGAGAGAGAGATAGGGATTCAGATTCATTTTGGTGCAAATGGATTTCCAGTTTTCCCAGCACCATTTGTTGAAGATGCTATCCTTCCTCCATTGCATGCTTTTAGCCCCTTTATCAAAAATAAGATAGTTGTAGTTTTGTGGATTGGTTACTGTGTCCTCTATTCTGTACCATTGGTCCACCCGCCTGTTTTGGTACCAGTACCATGCTGTTTTTGTTACTATTGCTCTGTAGTATAGTTTGAAGTCTGGTATCGCTATACCGCCTGATTCACACTTCCTGCTTAGTATTGTTTTTGCTATTCTGGGTCTTTTATTGTTCCATATGAATTTCATGATTCTTTTATCGATTTCTACAAGATATGCTGTTGGGATTTTGATTGGCATTGCATTGAACTTATATAGGACTTTTGGTAATATCGCCATTTTGATGATGTTAGTTCTGCCTATCCATGAGCAGGGTATATTTTTCCATCTTCTAAGGTCTTCTTCTATGTCTTTCTTTAGGGTTCTGTAATTTTCATTGTATAAATCTTTCACCTCTTTTGTTAGGTTGATTCCCAAGTATTTTATTTTTTGGGGGGATATTGTGAATGGAGTAGTTGTCCTCATTTCCGTTTCAGAGGATTTGTCGCTGATATACAGGAATGCCTTTGATTTATGCGTGTTGATCTTATATCCTGCCACTTTGCTGAATTCATTTATTAGCTCTAATAGCTTCTTTGTAGACCCTTTTGGGTCTGCTAGGTATAGAATCATATCATCTGCAAATAGTGATAATTTAAGTTCTTCTTTTCCTATTTTTATGCCTTTAATTTCTTTCGTCTGCCTAATTGCTCTAGCCAGTATTTCGAGGACTATGTTGAACAGAAGTGGTGAGAGAGGGCATCCCTGTCTTGTACCAGATCTTAGAGGGAATGCCTTCAATTTTTCTCCATTCAGAATGATGCTGGCCTGTGGCTTATCATAGATTGCTTTTACAATGTTGAGGTATGATCCAGTTATCCCTAATTTTTCTAGAGTTTTGAACATAAAGGGATGCTGTACTTTGTTGAAAGCTTTTTCTGCATCTATCGAGATGATCATATGGTTCTTATTTTTAAGTCTATTGATGTGGTGGATAACATTTATTGATTTCCGTATATTGAACCAACCTTGCATACCAGGGATGAATCCTACTTGATCATGGTGTATAATTTTTTTGATATGTATTTGAATCCGATTCACCAGAATTTTATTGAGGATTTTTGCATCAAGGTTCATTAGAGATATTGGTCTGTAGTTTTCTTTCTTTGAAGTGTCTTTGTCTGGTTTCGGAATCAGGGTGATGTTGGCCTCGTAGAACGAATTTGGAAGTTCTCCCTCTTTTTCTATTTCCTGAAATAGCTTGAAAAGTATTGGTGTTAGTTCCTCTTTAAAGGTTTTGTAAAACTCTGCTGTATACCCATCCGGTCCTGGGCTTTTCTTAGTTGGTAGTCTTTTGATGGTTTCTTCTATTTCCTCTATTGTTATTGGTCTGTTTAGGTTGTCTATATCCTCCTGGCTCAATCTGGGCAGATCATAAGACTCAAGGAATTTATCTATGCCTTCACTATCTTCTATTTTATTGGAGTATAAGGATTCAAAGTAATTTCTGATTATCTTCTGTATTTCTGAAGTGTCTGTTGTGATATTGCCTTTTTCATCCCGTATGCTAGTAATTTGGGTTCTCTCTCTTCTTCTCTTCGTTAGCATGGCTAAGGGTCTGTCAATTTTATTTATTTTTTCAAAGAACCAGCTTTTAGTTTTGTCAATTTTTTCAATTGTTTCTTTTGTTTCAATTTCATTAATTTCAGCTCTGATTTTAATTATTTCTTGCCTTCTACTTCTTTTGCTGTTGTTTTGCTCTTCTTTTTCTAGGATTTTGAGATGAAGTATGAGATCATTTATTTGTTGGTTTTTTCTTTTTTTGAGGAATGAACTCCAAGCAATGAATTTTCCTCTTAGAACTGCTTTCAATGTGTCCCATAGATTCCGATATGTTGTGTCTGTGTTTTCATTTAACTCTAGGAATTTTTTAATTTCCTCCTTGATGTCTTCTAAAACCCATTGATCACTCAGCAACCTATTGTTCATTCTCCAGGTGATGTTTGATTTTTCCTTTCTTCTTTTATCATTGATTTTCAGTTTCATTCCATTATGATCAGACAAGATGCATGGTATTATCTCTACCTCTTTGTATTGTCTAAGAGTTGCCTTGTGACATAGTATATGGTCTATTTTTGAGAAGGTTCCATGTGCTGCTGAGAAAAAAGTGTAGCTACTTGATGTTGGGTGGTATAGTCTATATATGTCAATTAAGTCTAGGTTGTTAATTGTGTTATTGAGTTCTATAGTTTCCTTATTTAACTTTTGTTTGGAAGATCTGTCCAGTGGTGAGAGAGGTGTGTTGAAGTCTCCCATGATTACTGTATGGTGGTCTATTAGACTCTTGAACTTGAGAAGAGTTTGCTTGATGACCATGGCTGCTCCATTATTTGGGGCATATATATTTATGATTGTTATGTCTTGTTGGTGTATGGTTCCCTTGAGCAGTATGAAGTGTCCTTCTTTATCCCTTTTGATTAGCTTTGGCTTGAAATCTATTTTATTAGATATGAGTATGGACACTCCTGCTTGTTTCCGTGGTCCATATGAGTGATATGATTTTTCCCAACCTTTCACCTTCAGTCTATGTACATCTTTTCCTACCAAATGCGTCTCCTGTAGACAGCATATTGTTGGGTCTTGTTTTGTGATCCATTCTACTAGCCTGTGTCTCTTAATTGGTGAGTTTAAGCCATTAACATTTAGGGTTATTATTGAGATATGGTTTGTTCTTCTATCCATATTTGTTTATTGATGTTACTAAACCTGATTTGTTATCCTCTTTGACTACTTTCCCCCCTTTACTGTCCTACCTCCCATTGTTGGTTATCAATGTTATTTTCCATTTCCTCTTCCTGTAATGTTTTGCCAAGGATTTTTTGAAGAGATGGTTTTCTAGCTGCGAATTCTTTTAACTTTTGTTTATCGTGGAAGGTTTTAATTTCATCTTCTAACCTGAAGCTTAATTTCGCCGGATACAAGATTCTTGGTTGGAATCCATTTTCTTTAAGCGTTTTAAATATGTTATTCCAGGATCTTCTAGCTTTTAGAGTCTGTGTTGAGAGATCAGCTGTTATCCTGATTGGTTTACCCCTAAATGTAATCTGCTTCCTTTCCCTCGTAGCTTTTAAAATTCTCTCCTTGTTCTGTATGTTGGACATCTTCATTATAATGTGTCTAGGTGTGGATCTCTTATGATTTTGCACATTCGGCGTCCTGTAGGCTTCTAGGATTTGGGATTCTGTCTCATTCTTCAAGTCTGGGAAGTTTTCTTGTATTATTTCACTGAATAGTTTGCTTAATCCTTTGGTTTGGAGCTCTGTGCCTTCCTGTATCCCAATGACTCTTAAGTTAGGTCTTTTGATATTATCCCATAGCTCTTGAATGTTCTGCTCATGGTTTCTTAGTAGACTTGCTGAGCTATCTATGTTCTTTTCAAGTTGAAATACTCTGTCTTCATTGTCTGATGTTCTATCTTCTAAGTGATCCACTCTGCTGGTAGTATTCTCAATTGAGTTTTTAAGTTGGTTTATTGTTTCCTGCATTCCTAGTATTTCTAATTGTTTGTTTTTTATTACCTCTATCTCCCTGTGAAATTGATCTTTAACTTCCTGGATTTGTTTGTCAATGTGATCTTTCATTGTCTGATTTTGCTGTCTCATGTCTTCCTTGAGACTCCAGATCATCTGAAGCATGTATGTCCTGAGCTCTCTATCTGACATTCCATCTGTTGCAGCTATTACCTCTTCTAAAGTTGAGTTGACCTGCATTGCCTGTGGTCCTTTCTTTCCTTGTCGTTTCATACTGCTGGCGTTTCTTTCTGCTTGGTGAAATTGTTGTGTCTTTGATATTTTCCCCCTCTATTTATTTATATTGCTCTTGTATAGTTGAAAAATCACCCTTGCAGGGCAGGTAGTGGCTGTGATCCTCCTCCAATTAGTGTGATCCGTCTACCATGCTGGCAGGCCCTAAGTCTGCTTTGCTGGTCGGTCAAAGGTCCACCTACCCAGCAGGCGCCAGGGGCACCTGTGTCACTCCATAGGTTGCTGGGCCTAACCTCCCGATGGGTTGCAGGTTCGCCTCGCTTGCAGGCACTGGGTGTGGGGCCGGTTCCGCCCCTCAGCAGGCTTTGGGCCTGCTCTGCTGGTGTTCACAGTCCCGCCTACCTGCAGACACTGGGGGAGGGGACGGGCCTAGCCCTCAGCCGTCCGCCGCCGGACCTGTCCTAGTGGGTCCGGTCCGCGTTCCCCGCCGGCGCGTGTAGCTGCAGTCCCTTGGCTGGTTGCTGGGCCTGACCCGCCTGCCCGTGGCTTGCCGGTTCGCCTCGCTTGCAGGCACTGGGGGAGGGGCCGGTTCCGCCCCTCAGCAGGCTTTGGGCCAGCTCTGCTCCTGTTCACAGTCCCGCCTACTTGCAGACACTGGGGGAGGGGACGGGCCTAGCCCTCAGCCATCCGCCGGACCTGTCCTAGTGGGTCCGGTCCGCGTTCCCCGCCGGCGCGTGTAGCTGCAGTCCCTTGGCTGGTTGCTGGGCCTGACCCGCCCGCCCGTGGCTTGCCGATTCGCCTCCCTTGCAGGCACTTAAACCTTTGTTTCTTGATTTGATTTTGCCTACTGTTCTTTCATGTTGCCAGCACAATCTGATTTCACTAAATACCAGTTTCCATATTCACTGCAGCAAATTATTTTCAATGAAATAATCCAATAGATAGCATTTGAAAAAAAAAATAATTAGTGGCTCATAATAAAGGCTTCCATTTCATGCCAGGTAATATCTACTTAGTAAGGCCTTTCAAGTTATGACCATTGTGCTGACCTAATGGTCAATGTTCTGAAACACATGAGATCCTGCTTGCATCTTATCTCATTATTCCATGTACCTCTGAAGATAAAACTAAAAGAATGGCCTCAGTTCCCTTCCCTAATTTAAGCCTGCCAAATGGTTTCTTTCTCATTCAACAGAATACTAGAGATTTCCCCCTGGAGTGGGTAGAGCAGAAGGTGTCTGGGTGGTAGATGCCAAGGACTGTTGAGTCGTGGAAGACAGTCCTGAAAACAAGATTAAGTAAATGTTAACATGGATACAAGTCCTCTTTTCTGCAAATTGCTCATCCAGAACAGTTCATCAGATTCTCATTGGGTATAATTTAAAAATTCATCCAAAACTCAAGAGAAAAATATTTGTAAGAATCCACTAACCAGACAAAAAACTATTCAAAACATTATTGGTAACAAAAAAACAAAACACTATGAAATTATGGAACTACTAGAAGAAAATATAGGTAGAAAAATTGAGGACATTGGTACAGAAAATAACTTATTGAATAAGATTCCAAAAGTATAGAAAACTAAAGCAAAAATAGATGAACAGTATTATATCAAACTAAAAAGCTTCTGAATGGCAAAGGAAACAATAATCACAATTAAAAGATTCCTAGAGAATGGGAGACAGTATCGACAAACTATGCATCTGTGGAGGGGTTAATGACCAGAATGTATAAGGAATTCCAAAATCTCAATCAAGAGCAAACAAACAAAAAAATAATGTAATTTTAAAATGAGCGAGACATTTTTCAAAAGAAGACATATACATGGCCGACAATTATATGAAAAATGCTCAACATCACTGATCATAAAAAAATACAAATTAAAACCACAGTGAGCTACCATCTCACTCTAGTTAGAAAGGTTGTTATTTTTTTAAAAAATTTATTTGTTTTAATTAGTTATACATGATAGTAGAATGCACTTATGCACTTTGATATATCATACATAAATGAGATATAATTTCTCATTTTTCTGAGTGTAAATGTTGCAGAATCATATTGGTCATGTAGTCACATTTATACATACAATAATAACGTCTGTTTCATTCTATTATTTTTCCTATTCCCACATCCTCTTCCCTCCCCTCCCATCACTTCCCTCTACCTAATCTAAGCTAATGGTATTCTTCTGTAGCGCCCCCTGCCTTATTGTGTATTAGCATCCTCATATGAGAGAAAACATTTGGCCTTTGGTTTTGTGGGATTGGCCTATTTCACTTAGCATGATATTCTCCAACTCCAACCATTTACTGGTAAATTCCATAATTTTACTCTTCTTTAGAACTGAGTAAAATTCCATTGGGTATATATACCATATTTTCTTTTTTTTTTTTTTTTATTGGTCGTTCATAACATTACATAGTTCTTAATACATCATATTACACGGTTTGATTCAAGTGGATTATGAACTCCCGCTGGGAGGGAAAGGGAGTGAGAAGGGAAATTGCATGGAAATGGAAGGCGATCCTCAGGGTTATACAAAATGTCATATAAGAGGTAAGGAGGGGTAAGTCAAGAGAATACAAATGGAAGACATGATTTACAGTAGAAGGGGTAGAGAGGAAAAGGGGAGGGGAGGGGAGGGGAGGGGGGATAGTAGACAATAGGACAGACAGCAGAATACATCAGACACTAGAAAGGCAATATGTCAATCAATGGAAGGGTAACTGATGTGATACAGCAATTTGTATACGGGGTAAAAGCGGGAGTTCATATTTTCTTTATCCATTCATCTATTGAGGAACATGTAGGTTGGTTCCATAGTCTAGTTATTGTGAATTGAGCTGCTATAAACATTAATGTGGTTGCATCACTTTAGTGTGCTGATTTTAAGTCCTTTGGGTATAAACCAAGGAGTGGAATAGCCGGGTCAAACAGTGGTTCCATTCCAAATTTTCTGAGGAATCTCCATACTGCTTTCCATAGTGGTTGCACCAATTTGCAGTCCCACCAGCAATGTATGAATGTACCTTTTTCACCACACCCTTGCCAATAATTATTGTTACCTGTATCCTTGATGATTGACATTCTGACAGGAGTGAGATGAAATCTTAGAGTAGTTTTGATTTGTATTTATCTAATTGCTAGAGATGTTGAACATTTTTTTCATATATTTGTTGATCAACTGTATTTCTTCTTCTGTGAAATGCCTGTTTAGTTCCTTAGCTCATTTATTCATTGGGTTATTTGCTTTTTGGTGTTAAGTTTTTTAGTTCTTTATATATCCTAGAGATTAATGCTTTATTGGAGCTGGATGTGGTAAAGATTTTCTCCCAATATGTAGGCTCTCTCCTCACTTTGTTAATTGTTTCCTTTGTTGAGAAAAAGCTTTGTAAATTGAATCCATCCCATATACTGATTCTTGATTTTATTTCTTGAACTTTAGGAGTCTTGTTAAGGAAGTCAGATCCTATACTGATGTGGTGCAGATTTGGGTCTACTTTTTCTTCTATTAGGTGCAGGGTCTTTATTCTGGTGCCTAAGTCTTTGATCCACTTTGAGTTGATTTTTGTGCAGGGTGAGAGATAGAGGCTTAATTTTATTTTGCTACATATGGATTTCCAGTTTTGCCAGCACCATTTATTGAATAAACTATATTTTCTCCAGAGTTCATATTATCAAAATGGCCATACTACCAAAAGCATTCTACAGACTTAATGCGATTCTTATTAAAATCCCAGTGGCATTCTTCATAAAATTAGAAAAAACAATCATGAAATTTATTTGGAAAAATAAGAGACCCAGAATTGCTAAAGCAATGCTTAGCAAGAAAAGTGAAGCAGGAAGCATCACAATACCAGACCTTAAACTATACTACAGAGCTATAGTAATAAAAATACCATGGTATTGGCATCAAAATAGACTTGTAGACCAATGGTAGAGAATAATGGACACAGAGACAAACCCGCATAAATATGGTTATGTCATACTAGACAAAGGTGCCAAAAACATTCACTGGAGAAAGGCTGTTATTCAAAAGACAAAAGCAAACAAGTGCAGGGGAGGATATGGAGAAAAGGAAACCCTTGCACACTGTTGAGTACAGCCATTAGGGGAAACATGATAGATGTTCTTTAAAAAATAAACTACCCCTGTCTCTCACCCCGTACAAAAATCAACTCAAAGTGGATCAAGCACTTAGACACTAGAACAGAGGTCCTGCACCTAATAGAAGAAAACAGTAGGCCCAAATCTCCACCATGTCAGCTTAGGAACTGACTACCTTAACAAGATCCTTAAAGAACAAGAAGTAAAATTGAGTATCAATAAATGGGATAAAATCAAAGTAAAAAGCTTTTTCTTCACAGCAAAGGAAACAATAACATAAAGAGAGACTCCATAGAAGAGAATTTTTACCACATGCACCTCAGATAGAGTATTTATCTCCACGACATATAAAGAACTCAAAAAACTTAACATTAAAAAAAATGACCCAACCCATAAATGGGCTAAGAAACTGAACAGACACATCCCAGAAGAAGAAATACAACTGATCAACAATATATGAAAAAAATGTTCAACATTTCTAGCAATTATAGAAATGCAAATCAAAACTACACTGAGATTTCATCTTACTTCAGTAAGAATGGCAATTATCAATAATACAAGCAACAATAAATGTTGGTAAGGATTTGGGGGGAAAAGGTACACACTCATACACTTCTGGTGGGACTGCAAATTAGTGCAACCACTCTAGAAAGCCGAATGAAGGTTCCTCAGAAAACTTGGAATGGAACCACCATTTGATCCAGTTATCCTACTCCTAGGTTTATACCCAAAGAACTTAAAATCAGCATATAATAGTAACAAAGCCACATCAATGTTTATAACAGCTAAATTCATAATAGCTAAACTATGGAACCAACCTAGGTGCCCTTTGAATGGATAAAGAAAATGTGAGAGATATACACACACACACACACACACACACACACACACACACACACATACACACACAGTGGAATATTACTCAGCCTTAAAGAAGAATGAAATTATGGCATTTTCTGGTAAATGGATGGATCTGGAGAATATTATGCTGAGCAATAAGTCAATCTCAAAAACCAAAGACCAAATGTTTTCTCTGATATTCGTATGCTAATTCACAATAATGGGAGTGGATAAAAGTACTTTGGATTAGGCAAAGGGGAGTGAAAAGAAGGGAGCGGGTATGGGAGTAGGAATGATCATAGAATTAATTGGATATTATTACCCATGTGCATATATGATTACATTGACTGTGTGATTCTACCAGATATAACCAGAATGAGAAGTTAGAGTCCATTTATGTATGATGTATCAAAATGCATTCTATTGTTATGTATAACTAATTAGAACCAATAAATTTTTAAATAAAAAAATACCATATGATACAGACATCCTACCTCTGAATATATAGCTAAAGAAACTGAAATTAGCTTGTCAAAGAGACATATGCACTGCTACACTGACAGCAGCACAATTCACAATAGTCAAGAAATGGAAACAACTGAAGTGCCCATCAGCTAATGAATGGATAAGGAGAATAAGGAACACATACACAATAAGATATTATTCAGCCATAAAAAAGAATTAAATCCTGTTATTTGTCAATCAAAATGAAGATCATTAAATTAAGTGAAACAATCCAGATGTAGGAAGATAAGTCCCATGTGATCTTCTTTGGGGAATAGTATAACATTGGTCTCATAAAAGTTGAAAGTAGAATGGTGATTAGGATGGGTGGAATAGTAGTAGCATGGGGAGAGGCTGATCAGAGAGTACTAAATTATAGTTATACAGGAGTAAGAAGTTCTGCTCTACAGTATTGCACAGAAGGATGACTATAATAACAATTATGTTCCGTATTTTTAGAAAAGCTGGAAGAAAGGATTTTAAATGTTCTCACTATAAATAAATTATAAATGAGAAGATACATCTGTTTAACCTGGTTTAACATTACACAGTGTTACATGTATGGAACTAGCACATGGTACCCCATGAATGTGAATAATTTTTATGTATCAATTGAAAAATGTAAATTAAAAAAGAAGACATTAATTGAGAGTGGTGGTGCACACCTGTAATCCCAGAAGCTTGGGAGGCTGAGACAAGAGGATCTCAAGTTCAAAGCCAGCCTCACCACACTTAGTGAGAGAGAACCTAAGCAACTTAGTGAGACCCTGTCTCTAAATAAAATATTAAAAAGGGCTGGGGGGCTGGGGTTGTGGTTTAGCGGTAGAATACTCGCCTAGCATGTGCAGGCCCTGGGTTCTACTCTCAGCACCGCATAAAAATAAAAAAATAAAGGCATTGTGTTCAATTACAACTAAAAAGTAATTTTTTTTTTTAAAAGGGGAGGGGCTGGGGATGTGGCTCAGTGGTTAAGTGTCCCTGAATTCAATCCCTGGCACCAAAAATAAAAGAGGACACTAGATCCACAGAGTTTTCTTAAACTTTAAGATCACTCTTACACAATATAAGCTGTTCAAACTAGTTTTAACTCAACTATATCATTTTCTGAGCTTATTTTATGAAGCTGGTATAAAACAAATATTACCACCATAAAATATAAAGCAAAAATAAAACTACAGTCCATTATTACCATAGATATATACACAAATAATAATTAAAATTGTATTAAATCAAATTCAAAACCATATTGAAAGAATGACACCTCATGACAAGTAGAATTTATTTCATGAAAGCAAAGATGGTTTAACAGAGCTGGGCATCGTTGCGTATGCCTGCAATCCCAGGAGCTAGGGAGGCTGAGGCAAGAAAATAACTAGTTCAAAGCCAGCCTCAGCAACGGCAAGGCACTAAACAAGTCAGTGGGACCCTGTCTCTAAATAAAATACAAAATGGGGCTGGGGATGTTGCTCAGTGGTCAAGTGCCCCTGAATTCAATCCCCAGTACCACTCCCCCCCAAAATAAATGGCTTAACATTAGGGTATTCTTAATATAATACACCATGTTAGTAAAATAAATAAATGAGTAAATATTCATATTCACAAATTTGGTATGCAGATTCTTAAGTCATTTGCTAATTTTCAATAAATATTTCTGATTTTTTAGCCCCCCCCCCCAAACTCCTAATAACTTAGGGCTTAACAAAGTAGCAGAATACTTTCTTAACATAATATAGAAAACTTACTTTAACCCAGAATCCAATCTGGTCTGTAGCTGAAGAACACTAAAGGAATTGGTTTAAAGTAAAAAGCAATGAACACATAAAATGCAGGTAAGTACTATTATTGCTTGATAGAATTTCTGACAAATGAAATGGAAAAAAATTAAGTCAGACATACAATAATACGAAAGATTGTCCACCAAGGAAACCCAAATATATCAACTGAGGAATAAATATAAAGTATTCAGAGAATACACAAATGTGATCTGTTATAAAAATAGTAGCTAGCTTATAAATACCCAAAATACCCATTTACAAAATGTAATTGGATAAAGGATTATTGGAATGAGGAAATTCAATATGTAGGTATAAACATTTAAAAACATGTACAGGATCTATATTATAAGTATATAGAACCATAAAAAGAATCCAACTGAATGGGAAGACTCTGTGTGGTAAGTATACCAATCATTATTGTCATGAGTATCAGTTTAAATCTTGATTAATTTTTAAACTACAAATGTGCTTCTAAGGTTAATTCAACTAGGTTAATAAATAGGATGGAAGAGGTAAAAAAAATATATATAAAAGTAATGGGAATTTTTCATCAATGAAAACTCAGGAACTTGAGTAACCAAGAATAAGACAAATAAATGATCATAGAAAAAGAGACTAGTAAATCAAAATTATCATATGATAGCAGTAGAATTACACATCAGTAGAAAGATTGTCCTATTAACAATGCCAGAATAATTTCTTAAGTGTCAAGAAATTTTAAATTACTTTATTAATGTACACTTTCATCCAAAATATAATCCAGATGGATTAAAAAGTCAATGGCAATAAATGAATCATCAAATAAATAACTATCCAAAAAGTCAGGTGAAAACACATGTGAATATGCACAAAGCACAAAGTAAGTTAGATTTTCTCAGTGAAACTTAATTGAGAAAATAAATAAATAAAAAGATTTATAGACTTCATCACAAAATAATTAAAACCTATGTATCAAGAGTCATTATAAATAACATAAAGGACAAATGACTAGAAGGGAAATATATATCAAACAATGTATAAATATCTTTAATTTATGAAGTACTCAACAAAATAATGGCAAAAAAAATGGAGAGTAGCACATTTTAAAATGGTATAAAGGACACAAAAGCAAAACTGCAAATGGCCAAGAAACAAATTCTTCTCAAAATTGAAGTGTTAATTTTAGTCTAGCAGATTTGTGACTTTCTATATATATCTACTTACTCATCTATCAATTAATCTATCCATTTATCTATTTATTTCCATGACTGGAGGAATGCAGGGAAATTTACACTTTTATAATGTATTATTCAGAATGAGGATTATAAATCCTTTAGGTAAGAGGACAGATAGTAAATATATCCAGCTTAGTGGGATGTACAGTCTCTGTCACAACTATTAAATTCTTCTGTTATAGGACAAAAGCTGCCATACACAAATGAACATGGTTTTGTTCCAATAAAACTTTATTTACAGATGCAAGCAGAAGGCCAGATTTGACCCATGGACTTTGGTTCATAGACTCCTGATTTAGAGGAAAATTAGTAAAAATTCTGTAGAACAACTTGTCCAATATATCTCACCTTAAAAACATGCTTATCATTGGACCAAGCAATTTCCTCCTATGAATGTATTCCACAGAAGTCATTGAGCTTACGATATTGATTTTGATATTGACCAAAGGATTTCTTAAATGTTTAACCATACAGTTTTAGATAAACAAACTATGATTGACTACATCATATCCCAAAATTACACCATAAAAAACCTGAGTGACATCAAGAAATATTTAAAACCAACTGAAAAAAAAAAAGCAGGTTTGCTTGAAGAGAATCTATACTGTATGACACTAAATGTCTTCATATACACATGTATGCATGCATACACACAGATGGTGAAGTGAACAGCACAGAATCACAAATCAGACTGCCTGAGTTCAAGGTCAAGCTGAACTATTGTCTATATGAATTGGTTGTCATTTAACCTCTCTAAACCTCATTGTCTGCATCCATTAAATGGAAAAGGTAATTGTACTCATCTCATTGACATGTCATGAGTTGTAAATAGGTAATATATTTGAATAATGTCATAGTTCACTCTTGTTGCTATAAAAAATACCATAAGCTAGAGAGCTTATAAACAACAGGAAGTTATATCTCACAGTTATGGAGACTAGAAAGTCCAAGACTAAAGTGCTTACAGATTCAGTGCCTGGTGAGAGCCCATTTTTTGGTTGTCTTCTCACTGTGTCCTTACATAGCAGAAGGAAGTTCTCTGGGGTCTGGGGACAAGCCCTTGCACTAATCTGATTCATGAGAGGTCTGCCTTGTGATCTAACTAACTCCTCAAACCCCACTTCCAAATACCAGATAACTGGGTATTAGGATTCAACATACTAGTCTTAGTGAGACACAGTCAGTCTCTAGCAAATACTTAGAATGACTCAATAAATGCCATACACACCATATAAAAATATTCTGCATATTTATAAGTGATTTTAATAATATTATTTGTATTTTTGTGTATTTTTATACTATATATTTTTATTATATGAAAATATTAAAATTTTGCATATTGGACTTCAATAAGCTACATTCTATCGCAAAGTAAAGTAAAATTGTCTTTTAGTAACAGCATTTTCAAGAATTCAGTAAATTCTGGAGAATATTAAGCTGGTCCAGAAAGCAAAATCTGTATCTGACTTTAAAGAAGCAATTTCACAGCTTGCTGATGCTTTTCTCCCTCAGAGGAAGAAATTTAGAGACATTTTTATCTCAGTCAAGATAGATGTGGATCTTAGCCTGGTAGAATATAGGCTCATGGGTAACTAGCAGTTAGAGTGACCTGGCCTAAGCTAGGAACATAAAATGTTCACCCGGTTTCAAGAGCTCATGCCTTGTCAGGAAATGCATCTGAGAGCAAATCTATGTGACCCATACTTTTTATCTGGATAAATCAATAGATACAAGTTGTGATTTCTGTAATATTTGAGTCTAGAAATCTCCCAATGTGGTTCTTTTCCTTCCCCCAACTATGCTCTCATTTAAAATCAAATACTCGATCTCCTACCTTTAAGAGATATTTAAGGAATAATCCATAGGAATTCATGCAATATCCAGGAGCTACCTGAAGTTCTAGTAAGTATTTCCAAATCCCTTCAAAAAACAGTCTTTCCTCCTTTCCTTCCTCCCTCCTTTCTGTTTTCCTGCTTTTTGTCTGTTCAGGTTACTATAACAAAATGCCATAAATTGTGTGGCTTATAAACAATAGAAATACCTATTTCATACTTCTGGAACCTGGGAGGTCCAAGATCAAGGTATCAGCAGATGCAGAATCTGGTGAGGGCCTGCTTTCTGGTTCATAGATAATGATTTCTAATTGTGTGCCTATAGGCAGTAGGGGCAAGGAACTTCTTTGATGTCCCTTTGATGAATCGTGAGGGCTCTACCTTCAGCACCTAATAACCTCCCAAAGTCCCAACACCTTGGGGGTTCGTCTTCAAAATATGAATTTGGGGAGAAAATAAACATCCAGTCTATTACTCTTTCTTTCTTTTTTTAAAACTTTTTTTTATTGGTTGTTCACAACATTACAAAGCTCTTGACATATCATATACTCTTTCTTTCTTGATGGCTCTTTTTCTATTCATCCCAATATGTTTCATATAGATCAGCAAAATTCCTAGATGTAAACCAATACTTCTGCATTTCATGGCTGACTTACTCTCTCATTCTCTCTTTCCAAGCTCACTGGCTTTCATTCAAGTTTTATGAGCACCTCAAACTTCCTTCTCAAAGTCGAATCCAAAAATCTAAATCTGAATTTACTGTAATGATGCAGGCTATACGTCAGATTCTGTTTTTTCAGTCAACATACCTCCATGAAGCTTTGTTGAGAGTTAGTCAAATAAAAATATTAGAGAATGCAGGGCATTTTTTTTTTTTTTTGTAGGTAGAAGGAAAAGCAGTATGGCAGGGGCAGTGACTGTGATGGTATATGGCTCCACAGTCAGTAACAATGGTGACTTCTTGATCCAGCAGGATCAGTAACCTTCTTCCCAAGCCACTTCTGCAGTTTGATTATGAAGGTGTTTCCTGAAACTTCAGTCCATAATCTGTTTTTCCAGCCCTTTCAATGAATGATTCAATCACCCAAGACTTTTTAAAATAATTGGAGTAGGTGCTGTATGGTCTGCAACAAAGATTATTTGTATGATTCTCATTACAAAGCTTTGTTTACATTTCTAGGGCATTATTCACATGAGGTCTGGGAGAACACTAAGGAGTTTTACAATGAAGCAGAAGGGACTATGAATTGGCAAGAAAGACTTATAAAATTCCATGTACCTATGATGATCTTCCAATTAATACACTACTAAATTGTCCACTGCCATATCAGAATGCATTGGGCTAGGTTCATAAACATGAATGTAAGTGGTCCCCATAATTAAAAATTTAGAAATAGTAAAATAATAATAATAATAGCTAGTATCATCTTGTTTTGTCTTCAAATAGCCACATAAGTAGATACTATTAGCTCCATACTATAGATGGAGCTTAAACGTACTGAGAAACCTACCTGCAATCATGAAGCAAATAAGTAATCAGAATAGATGTAACCTACATTCAAAGTACTATGCAAAAGTAAAATTTGTACATGTTCATTCATTCACTCACCAAATAGTTATTGACGTTTAATCTGGCTGAGCGTTATGCTAGGTATTTAGTCAGCTTTTCTTTTCTGTAATCAAAAAAACCTGACAGGAATAGCTGCTTAGAGGGAGAAAAGTTTATTTTGGGTTTCAAAGACTCAGTCCACAGTTGAGCAACTCCATTGCTCTGGACCCAGGATGAGGCAGAACATCATGGTGGAAGGGCATGGTTGAGGGAAAGTGCTTATCTCATAGCAACCTGGAAGCAAGTAAGGCATCAGGGACAAAATATAAACTTTAAAGGCATGTCCTCCAGTGACCTACTTTCTCCAGCCACATCTGCCAACCTATAGTTACCACCCAGTACAGTAGAGCTTTCAAAATATTAATCCATCAGATGGATCAATCCACCGCTTAGGTTACAGCTCTCAAAATCTAATCTTTTCATCTTGGTACATCCCTGCATTGTCTAACATGAACTTTTGGGAGACACCACATATCCGAACCATAACACTAGAAATCCTGATAATAGTTCAACTCATAAATACAGGAAGTCAGAGATATAGAAGGATGGCAAGTGACCAGAGAAAGATGGGATGCATGATACGAAGATAAACACAAGTCAACATTTCACATAGACTCAAGGGAGTCAGTGGAATCAAATATGTTTGTTGAGTGAATCTAAGCTCCAGACACTACTTAGAGCTGAGGAAAGAGGAAAATCCAGTCATTGCTAGTGTCTGTTGTATTCACTCATTTTTGTGGCCTCAACACCAAACCTCAAAAGTATTTGTGCAAGAAAGAAAGAAATCAATATGATAAGCTTTATTGTAGTGGAATGAATAAACCCTGTGCAGAGAGAATCAGAAAGGGGAAGAGGAAGGTTAGAAACACTTCAAAGAAAAAAATAACTGAGCCTTGAAGAATGAGTAAGATTTTTTTTTATAATGAGTTTTACAGATGAATGTGCCCCCATTGTCCTATTTGAATTTCCTGTCACAGCCCCATATTTTAGGGGTTTCTTAAGGTTCTGTATCTATGAATACCATTTAGTAAATGTAAGGGTGAATATTGCTAGATAAATCTTTCAAAACTGGAAAATCTTATGTATATCTTTCTGTACTGCTCTAGTCTTTTATATATATATAAATTATTTGTTATATATAGTCTCAGTTCATGAAGCTTCAAAGTATTTGTTTGCATAGGTACATACATATAAACTATATAAAGTATATATGCACATACATATATTTATTTATGTATACATATATTAGTTCACCTAGCCTCAACATTTTGTAAAATACCACATGATATTAATAATATCAATATTAAAACTAAATATAGACCTTCATAATGGCCAAATCATTCCTATTTCCATCCAGCATTTTTTCCTCAATGCAAGCCCTGCCCGTTACTGTTCTAAGTCTGCCTAGACCATGTACCCTTTCCACTATTTCTCTTCAACCAAATCCTGGTAGCAAATGATTTCAATAAGTTAGTGACTCAGAAGTCAGAGCTTTAGATGAGTTTTAGTTTTACACACAAATACACTAAATAGTTTCACATTTACTTGGGAAAATATTTATTGAACATATTTTTCAAAGAGCTTCTATAGCTTTCATAACATAACATTCTTAGGAAAGGATGTAGAGGTACTTATCCACTCCAACTTTACTGATGAAGACCTCAGGCAGAAGAGGCTTACGAAGTGGGCTCAAAATCATACATAATGTCCAGAAACTGAGCATAAAACCCATGTTCCTAAAATATTGTATTTCTATTTTTTTCTTTATTTCCCCTTTTGGTTAAACACTGACTCTTAAAGTTGGTAAATATGTTAATAAGAAAAATAACATTTTGTTAAAATAATGTTCTGTTTGACAAACAATATGTTAAATATATTTAAACCTTTTTTTTTTGCTTTTTACACACAAAAGTATTTATTTGAATTAGTAAAAACTTATTCCTGTGTATTTTCCCTATTAACTTTTATATGGATGTAAAAGTGAGTTGATTTTATTAACTTCAGAAAACCTATTGTCATGCTTATTCATAAAACTATGGCGATTCTTTGAAAATATTTCTTGTGGTCTCAATTAATTTCTTTTATGACAGCAATAAAATGTTCCTCAGATATTTGGCCCATCTCATATTAATGAGTCATGTTCTTATGCTAGAATCTGGCACTTGACATTTCTCCATTATGAGCCCTCTGAGTATATGATGAATAAATGATTCTGTAGGTAGACTTGATCTGGATGAGATCCAAAGATGACACCAGATTTTATAAGAACTTGGCTATGTCAAAAGATTTTTGCCCCAAAGGTCAACATTACAAGGCTGACATCAGGCCAGGTGTGGTGGCAGGAGGATCACAAGTTCAAGGCCAGTCCAAAGGAATTTGCAAAACCCTGTTTCAAAATTAAAAAAATAAAAAGGTCTATGGATGTAGCTCAGTGGTAAAGTGTTTCTAGCTTTGATCCAAAGAGAGAGAGAGAGAGAGAGAGAGAGAGAGAGAGAGAGAGAGAGAGAGAGAGAGATTGATAGGAGGATGTGAGCAGGTTATCTCTGCACTCTTCAGCTGGAACAAGGGACAAGGGATAGCCTGACAGCCTGAGAATGGTTCCCATATCACCTACTATATTAATGTACTAGAACCTTGGTAACAAACTACCACAAAATAGGTGGCTTAAATAATAGTTTTCTCACAGTTCTGGAGCCTAAAAGTCTGAGGTCAAGACCTCAGAAGAGTTGGCTCCCTCTGAGGGCAGTGAGAAAAGGATCTTTTGCCAGGCCTCTCTCCTAGTTACTGGTGGTTCTCTGCCAGTCTTTGATGGTCCCTTGATTCTGCACCGTCCCCCAGTTTCTCCCTTCATCACTTTACATTCTATCCATGTATGTGCCTAAATTTGGCCCTTCTTTAAAGGCACAAGTCAGATTGAATTTGGGGCCTAACCTTCTCATTTTTAACCAATTATATCTGAAAAGACCCTATTACAAATATCGTCACATTCTGCAGTAACAGGTTAGGACCCCAACAAAAACATTTCTGGGGGACATAATTCAAGTCAAAATTATCTAGGAACAAAACTGCTGATCTAAACAAAATGCCCAATGCCAAGGGCTTAGATGTTGACTATTTTTTCCTAATCATATGAAGGAAGAAGGATCTTTGGTCCAACATTAGGTAGTTAGTTATAGTCACACAAAGGGGAAAGACCTGCATTCTGAAGACATGTGAGAAATGTGTGGCCTTTGTCAAAGTTTAGGCAGATGAAATACCATGTAGACAGTATAGTAGATACCATCATTATTATTGGAACTACCCAAATACCCAACCTCCCAAAGTGATTCAAACTCTGTTCATTTTACAAATAGGGCAGTGCTATTATTGCTCAGTTAATTAAAATTACTTGCTTAGTCAATTCTAATGAAATGATGTAAAGGAATCATTTAGAATTCTCTGAAGCCAAATACTTTTTAACCCTGATGAATAGTGATTACTGCCACTTTCTCATCTCTGCATTCAGGAAAAAGATCTCATGAATTAAGACAAGACTGTGGTAAAGAAAAAGATCCCCTCTTTGAATTTCAGACTTGAAAAGTCCAGATCTATACCCATTGCATAAAAAATTATCACGAACTTAGAAGCTCACATTTTTATCTCACAGTTTTGGTTGGCTAAAAGTCCAGCACAGCCTGGCTGGATTCTCTTCTCAGAATCTCACCACACTAAATCCAAGGTATCAGCCAGGTTGATGCTTCCTTTCTGTAATTCTGGACCCCTTTCCCAGGGTCTTACCTTTTTAAGAAGCGTTCTACCTAATCCCCATCACAAGGACTACATCTGGAGCTCAGGCCTATTTGGTTACTGGCAAAATTTCTTATCCTTTGCACATGGCTTTCTCCATCTTCAAGCCAGTGATAGTCATTGAGTCATTAACTTTGATTTCCTCCAGCTTCCTTTTCTACTTCCTCTTTGGCTTGTAAGGACTCATGTGATTCTACCTTAAAGAAAATTCTCCCTATTTTTAAGGCAACTGATTAGTAAACTTGATTATGTTTGCACTGTCCATTCTCAGCAATACCTGATTAATATAGATTAAATAAGTAACCAGGGAATGAGAATTTGGGGAATATCTTTAGAATTCTGTCAATCATAAGATTCAGGAAACTCAGGCTAAAGGCATTCCTATGTAATAATATTCAAACTTGTTATTTTAAGCAATTTTAGAAAGAGGATAAAACATTATTTTTTAAAGAGTAAAAAATATCAGTAATCATCTTTAATTTTGTCTTGATCCTGGTTTAAAACTTAAACCTGACTGATTAGAATGCAATAAATAGAGAAGAGAGTTTACGTCTGGAAACCCTTAACTCCACAATTAGTGTTGATGATGGGGTAAGTAATTTGGTCTCTGAGATTCAATTTTCTTTCTTACCTGTAACCACCTCGGATTTTAAAAAAAAAAAAAGTAAATATTATTAATGAATTTTGAGGTTGTTATGAGAAGAAAATGAGATCATTTCTAGAAAGTACTCCATGGGATGCTAGCCTAGAATGTACAAGGCCCTGGGTTTGATCCCCAGCATTGCGATAAACAAACAAACAAACAAACAATATAAAATATTACCTTTTTAAATTTAAGCCTATTTTAGAAATACTCAAAGTATTTCATTTAATGAAACAATCACCCTGGAAGATAAATAAATTTTGACAACCAAGAAATCCAAACTTGAGTAAAATATCCTACATTCATGCTAGGGTACATGTATATGCATGTGTGACTGTATAAGTGTTAGTGTATGTTTCAGGGTGATGGGTCAGGTTAAAATTATACTGTAATAATTCAGTAAGCAGGGCTGGGGATGTGGCTCAAGCGGTAGCGCGCTTGCCTGGCATGCGTGCGGCCCGGGTTCGATCCTCAGCACCACATACCAACAAAGATGTTGTGTCCGCCGAGAACTAAAAAATAAATATTAAAAATTCTCTCTCTCTCTCTCCTCTCTCACTCTCTCTTTAAAAATAATAATAATAATAATTCAGTAAGCAACATAAGAAAGCTAGAGCATATTCTGATGAAAGGAATATCTAGAACAATTTCCCAGAGTCAAACAATTAGAGGTAAAACCAGAAGAAAGGAAATAAGAATAAAGTATTTTCAACAGTCAGGAAAATGACCTGGTGTCACATTCTGCCTAGAAGACCTTGTCAGAATTGTTAGCATGATTTGAGTCAGCAAATATAAATAATTGTACAAATAAGTATTCAGGTACCTGCTACATTCCTATTATACCTCTGGTCACCTATCTTAATCTTGGAACATTTATCACTAACATTTATTTCTACCTTAAATTACTGCATCCCAAGAATTATTATATTTATGTACTTAGCAAGCACTTATATAACATGAATTATGTGCAAGGCACTGTTCTGAATTCTTTATTAATGTTAACTCAAAATGATAAGTCATCTTCATAACAACCCTATAAAGTAGGAACTACCATTATCTCTATTTATAGAAAAATGTAACTATAGTAATTTTTCTCAAAATCTTTTTAAAGGAAGGGAACATTTTTTCCAAGTGGTTTCCTCTCTTCGTTTCATCATTTTTACAATTTACATCAAGAAAGGATTTGAAATGCAGTTGCTAAAGGCTTTTTCCTAGTAAAAATGACAAAACATAGTCAGACTGATTTCAGTGAAATCTTTGAAGTGAACAGATTAGCCTCACATAAAATGCACTGTGATTAAGGGTGACATTGTGATTTTCTAAATAGTGTCAGTTTTAATGAAGTGAACTTCTTTCCCCACAAAACAAAAGGCGCCAAGTTGTCTGGTTTTTATTCACTGCGTCTCTTGAACAGTGTAGTTCTCTTCTGTATTTTAAAAGTGCACTCAGTTCAAAATGCTTTGAACCTACTTTCTCATAAACACGATGAAAATCTACCATTCTCTACTCTTACCAGGAGAGGCATGCTCTTGAAGCATTTCTCACATTTTATTTATCCAGCAAAATTTTCTAAAACTTTTCCCCATTTGTTTTTCTATTTCAAGGTTAGGCTTAAGAAAATAAGTAAAAATATTCCACAATGATAGATTGGTCTGCCTTACATTGATCTCAAAAGGTACACAATTAGCCAAATGGTGAGCCTGTCTAGCAACCTCTTCCTAGGTTTATTCTAAAGCTCATGGGTGCAAGTGACAGAGGCAGCAAATGGCCAGGAGAGGACTAATTCTCTGCAAACACAAAGGCATGTCCAAGTAAAGGCTCTGTAAATTTAAATTTCATTGTTCGTGTTTTTATATTTCAATTTCCATCTACATACCCAAAGCTTGAATGGTCATCAACATTAACCACTCTGTAAGAGTTTATTATAGTCCAGGGCATGTTAAATTTGAGACCAGAACCCTGAGAAGTTAATCTACCTGGTACTAAAATGAAATACATTTTCCTTAAGACTTATGGGAAAATAGTTAAGCTGTCAAACACTATGAACACGGTATTAATTTACTTCTCACACTAATGTATTTGAGGTTGTTCTTATGACAATATTTAATAGCAAACACCACTATGGTCCTAAGGCAATGAGCTACAAGTACTGCAGCCTCAAGATCAGGCCAGGAGTTGTGTGAACCAAGGACCCGGATAAAGACAGCCCTTAATGCTTGCTTTGGGAATTCACTAATTGTGCCCCTTAAACACCAGGCTCCATGCTCCCTAACATATGCAGGATATTGTATAAACTTAAATCACCATCTGCATGTAAGGTTCTGTAACTACAGAAATAGTAATGATAACTAATGTTTATTTCATGATTACTGTGTTCCAGACACTCTAATAAATACTTTATAGCTATCAATTATCTTTATTTTTAAAATGAGGAGACATAAGCCTGAAAGGTTGAACAATTTGTATGGATCAAAAAGCTAGTAAGAGAATCGGGTTTGGAGCCCTGGTAATAGATAGTTAAGAGCCCATATCTTAACCACATAATTCTGAATACAAATTCTATCTCTTATGAACCTCTCCTTAAAATGTCCAGCCAACCTCATGTACACTATCTATAACAGCCATTAATAAGCAAGTTACTCCCATATATTTGTGTTAGTTATACGTTGCTATTTAATGATTATCTCAAAACTTACCAACTTTAAAAACTAATTATCACTTCGTCTCTGAGGATAAGAAATTCACTGGTATCTTTTCTGGGTGGTCCTGGCTCAGGGCTCACAAGTTACTGTCAGGCAGAAATCTGAAGGCTTGATTAGGGCTGAGGATCTGTTCTCAAAGGGAGTTTGTTCATATAGTTACTGGCAGTAGGCCTTAGCTCATTACCATATCTCCTCTTTGTGAAGCTACTTAGATGCCATGGCAGCGAACTCTCTCCCCTGTGAGTGATCCAAAACAGACAGGAAGACAGGAATCACAGGATCCTCCTTCTACCTTCCCTGGCCCACAGATCCCCACTCAGCTGTGCCCAGTGGTCCACTTCCTTTTCCTCTAGGACTACCTCCTGAGAACCTCACTATTACCTGGAACTAATGGGACTGATTGATTAAATCTTAGTCTTGGCACTATTGACATTTGGTTTGAGATGATTCGTTGTTGTGCAGGACCATCTTGCGCACTATGATATTTAGCAGCATCCCTGTCTTTTATCAATGATATGCCGGTAGAACTTCCCAGTTAAACAAAACTGTCTCCAGTCATTGCCAAATAATTGCTGATGGGAAAAGTTGTCTTTGGATGAGAACCACTGATCTAAACTATTATGACTGAAATTGGCTGAGTAAAATATGTGGTCCTTATCAATAAACATATACAGAGATGAGCCATGCTTTATCTAAAAGAGGTAATCAATGATATTTGGAGATAAGCAAAAAGATTGCAGTATGATTACTGAATTTAGGGGCAGCCTTTTCAGCCATCTCTTGGGGAACAGAGGCTTCTGCACTGTGTGCAGACCATGGTGTCTTTCTCAGGGTTAAAAATACCTGAAGGAGGTAGAATAAGAGAGAGAGGAAAGAGAAGAGAGGGAAGTAGGATGGAGAAGAGAGAGTAGAAAGAGTAAATGTCTTTTTCACATCAGAATATCTATTAGATGCTAGTCTTTATTTTTTAAGTTCACCTTAACTGCATGGTAACCATATACTAGTCCCTTCATTAATCATAAACATCAGAATATAAAAACTCATTTAATTTTTCTAACAACCCCATGAAGTCAATACTATTATTCTCCTTCTGACACATGAAGTAGTTGAGGCTAAATATGTAGGATTTTTTGGTTTGGGGTTGGTTTTGTTTTATTTTAATGCTTTCAAAGACCTCTTCTACCCCATGCTCTCTCTGGGCTTTGTTTTCATTCCACAAGCATTTTTCACTTTTCTCTACAGTGATTTACACTGAGTATAGAACATTTAAAAAGGATCACAGAATTTCACAGGTACTTCTAGCTTTGCATTATCTGGAAGGAAACAATAGAATCTAGAATAAGGAATAAAGGAAAAATGACCTGAGCCGAGTTGCCAGCACTGCAGTGACCAGGAATGGAGCCCTGTGTTTAAGAGGGCTGGCAGGAGACCAGAATGGAGGGTACCAAAGAGAAAGATGGGGTAACAAGAGGTTTGCAAAGAAGAGAACAGATATATTTAAAACACAACTTGGATTTTACCAGAAACTTGACTCATGACCTTGAATCAAAATAGGAGCTGAACTACAGAAACTGCCATCAACATTAAAATGTAGCTATGAAAATATAATTCTTTCATTAGTCCATGAATAATGGCCAAGTGCCAACATTCTTTGTGGAATCATGTCCTCAGTATCACCTCCTCATATCACCCCTTATCCCTTCTTAAAAGCCTCTAGCAGTTCAGTGCTGCTAGGAGTTTCCTAGGAATTTAAGCAAATAATTAGCGGACCCCATCCCACCTTCTCAGCTCAATCTTTGCCCTTGATGCACAAAATCGAGTTGCTTATTTGTTCTCTAAACTGTCTTTCCCACCTTGCAACTCAGTTTCCTCTTTTTAAAATACCTTTTCCCCAACATATGTTCTATCAAAATCTCACTGACCTCCAAAGCCCAGATTAAATATTCTGTCCTTCATGACTCAATCTTTGACTGCAGTTATCTACTCATGGAAGTAGGTACTCAGGGAGATGTCCCACAGAAGCCAGTTTGGACCTCTTTGAGGAACTTTTGGATTTCTCTGAATTACAATTAGCTGTGTATCTACGTAGCAACTAAACAGTTAACCCCTTAAGGGGAAAGAACAAGATTTATTCATTTTTGTCCTACAAACACTAAAAACTACATGTGCTCAATAAACAAATATTTGTTGAACTAAATTGAACTTTGAATTTTCAACATTGTTTTTAAAGATTAAGTAAAACCTAAGCCAGCTTAAAAATTTCCCCTTTTTGATAAATGTTGCCAAATATCTTAATAACTTTGGCATTTGCGGAACTTTTTGGTTTCATTTCCAAAGTGTTTTATATTCTCTAATTAACCCTCTAATGGACTTGGACTCTCTGTCTCAGGTAATTGATTTTATGTACCAGATAATGATGATTTGGTGTACCTTGGAATATATAGCAGAGCATTGTTATAAGGGTCCAAAGCTGGGTGATTTTCAGACCACAGGGAAAGTGGGAAGCCAGCAGGTTCCAGATGAAATGCCCTGCCAGTCACCAGAGGGGCTGAGGTTGAGGTGATAAACAGTACGCAAAGCCAAGACTTTCTTTTCTGTAGTTCTTTTCCTTGTTCCTATCAATGGCATTATATTCCTGCTTGTAATTGCTATTTTTTATGAATTCTAGAAAATAATTCAAGTCCTCTGTAGTCTAATAATCTATTTTTTGTATGAATTAAATGTTCAAAATCCAAATATATACATTAGTATTAGTAGTTGTATTAGAGGGAAAGGACAAACAATTTTATTCAATGCACTAAAGAGCAAAATATTTCATATGAAACTAACAGTACCTAGATTCGTGGGATAAACATGTTAAAAAATAGTTATTCTTTTTAACACAAGGAAACACCAAACTTATTCTCTCTTCATTACCTATAATATTTAAATTAGGTTCCACATCATTTTTTCCAGAAGTATATCATATACTAAGTAGATTAGGACACACCTGAACACAGGTTTGAAAAATTTCCCTGCCTGAACAGATTCCTTCAAGTGTTCACTACATTTTTCAGGACTTGTATTTGGGCCTGATCCACAGCGGCTGCAGATCGTCTTTCTCAGGAGCCTCCATCCTGCCCCTTCAGTTCTGCTGTTGTCTGCCCAGGCATAGAAGAGCTTCAAAGACAGCTTTTGTGGGATACCTCTGGTGTTCTTCCCATCAAAATCCAAAATCAGTCATTCTCTCTTCTGGGATATCATAGGACTGAGTTTGACTTATTTTATTTCAATATTAGTTGAACACTTACAATGTGTTAAGCACCATGCCTCTATTAAATACCTGTGACACTCTACCTCATGTTGTGGTTAAATGTGTACAACAGTGTATCTAAGAAACTATAGGCATCTTGACCACAGAGATGATATTCTCAATACATCTCTTGAGGAGTTTCTTGTATACTAAAACATTCAATGTTTAAATTGGATAACACTTGAACACATTTTCTTGCTTAAGCAACGTTATATAGAAGATATGCTCCCACATCAGGGTGCAGAAGTATGCAGTAGTGCCCTCTTTGCTCTGGGGAATTTATCCCAAGACTCCCAGGGGATGCCGGAAGCTATGGATAATACTGAACCATGTGTCCATAGTACAGTGTGGATACACTGGACAAAGGGATGGTTCATTTCCCTGTAGGACAAAATGGGACAGCTTGAGAGTGCAACGTGCTACTCAGAAGAGTGCACAATATAAAACTTGTGAATTATTTCTGGAATGTTCTTTTAAATATTTTAAGACTACAGTTGAACATGAGTAACAGAAATCAAGAAAAGTGAAAGGGCAGAAAAGAGGGACTACTATATTAAGTTGGCTAAGTAAGAGAATTAAACTCTCCCTTTGAAGTTGCTTGTGGGTTTCTAAGTTAGCCTTTAGTAAATATCTGAAGGATAATAGTAAAATGGTGGTTACCAGAGACCAGGTGTTGGGGGAAAAGGAGAGATGTCAGCCAAAGTCTCCTTTAAACATGAAAAAGAGAGTTGTTTTTTTCTTAGAGATATATTGTACAGCATGGTGAATATAAGTAATGATATTCTCATACATTTCAAAATCCCTGAGAGTAAATTTCATATGTTCTCATCACAAAAAAAGAAATATTTGAAATAATGGGTATAATAATTAATTTAATTACTCTACATTCTATTCATAACTTATAATATTACTTTGCACCAAAAGTATATATACTTTGTCAATTTATAATTTGGACCTCTACTTGTAAATATCAAGGCTTATTAAAAAGCTGCCCAAAATAAACACAATATTGACACAAGAATACACAAATTAATCAAACAAAATAAAGAGTTTAGGAATAATCCAAATATATCATCACCTAATTTTCAACAAAGGCACCATTGCAATGCAGTTAGGATAAGGCAGGACTTTTCAATAAATTATAGTGAACCAACTGAAAATCACATGGAAAAAATAATGAATTCTAACCCTGACACACACATACACACACACACACACACACACACACACACACACATACACACACACACACACACAATTTTAATCTTAAATAGACCATCTACCAAAATGTGAAATGTAAAACAGTAAAGTTGCTAGATTGAATATAGAAAAATGCTATTGAATCCACAGGTTATCAGTCATGAGTTCTGCTTCCTCAAACATTGAAGTTTGAATATTAGAGAAACAGTCAAGGAAAGCATAGAAAGCCAGTCTTATTTTAAAAAGTAGTGACACAGACTACTTCCTGGAGGGAGGAAGGAGCCAAGGCTGGTGTCATGGTATCCCAAGAAGTAAGAGCATCCTGCCCCTTTTATACATTTTAGATGTTTTTTGTTTTCCTGCCCTCTTCCCCTTCATCTCTCTCCTTCCTGAATAGGCCTCTAGGCCCAGGATGGTGGAATGGCCAAAAAATGAGAAGCAGATGGTCAAAGGGAAGAGCCAAATGGAGTGATCCAGGCAGGTATCAGCCCAGGAGGCATTGATTAATAAGTCTCTGCTGCAACTCTTTGGGAGGGGTAGTATAGGCAGGTAATCTTGGTAATCAAAGGGCTCTGGAGACATTAACATTCCAGTCTCCAGGGTTGTCTCCAACTTCCTGAACCCAAAATGGCCTCCATTTTCATAATCTGACTGGATTACCTATCTACACTGATTGCCTGTCTTTAATTCTTGCTTCTCTATTACACTTGATTGGTTTATAAGTAATAACCATAAAGGGAAAAAAGGAAAATTGAGACTTCATTAGAATTCATGTCGATTTATCAAAAGATATCATTCATCAAAATTCAAACCAAAGCTCAAACATATAAATAAATTAATGATCATCGTCTCCATCCTTAAATAAGAAAAGGGGGAACAAACTGGATATCAACAAATTTGTTAGAACCCATCAGAGAAATGGGACAGCAAGATAAACCACACTTCAAAATATGAAGAAATAGGCAGTGGAGAGAGAAACTTACCTAGAGTAGAAATCATAAGAAAAGTCACAGAATCCCAATGGTGATTTTGACAAACAGATGAAAAGCAGTGTGACAAAAGCAATCTAACTGTATTTATGAAACAACTTCATTAAAGAAAGCAAGTTCTGAACCAAGGAGCTTTGGAAATGAAGTCTTTAAGACCAAAGGCAAAAGAAACTGTACTCTGATTTAAAAAAAAAAAAGAACCCACAGTAGTGGGTTAACAATTCTGATACCACTCTACATTTATACCTGAACTGAACAACAAACTGGATGATGGATGGTGGAAGCCAGCAGCTTTCTCATACTAGAATAGGAGGTTACAGATAAGCAAGTGGAACAGTCTGGAAAATCAAATCCAGATGGTGATGCACTGGATTCTAAGTATGTCCTCACTTAATGCTGAGTATGAACTTAGCATGAACTCTTTTAATGAAGAACTATTTATAAATAGTTGTATATACACATGTTAATATGCACATACATCTCCTTGCTCTTTCAGCTGAGAGGGCACAGAAGTAATAACACCCAATAGCAATGTGTACAAGTAGTGTCCAGACCTTCATCTCTAATACTATTCTCTAATACAAGAGATCGAGGCTTCCTCGAAAAAAACTGCTGATTCTAGGATTTGAATAGGAAACATGTAAGACTGAATTATCTTGGTAGTATCAAAAAGTAAGGAATTTCTCCCCCAAAACAACCAAGAAAATAAAGGAAGAAAGGAAAGAAGGAGAAAGAGAGGGAAGGATGAAGAAAGGAAGGGAGGAAATGAATCAGAGAAAGACCACGACAGTAGGTGTACATCAAAAGTGCATAGGAACCAACTGAAAGAGACCTTGAGGGCCATAACTGTGACAATTTGAACAATAAAATAAAACACTATTGGATTACAACCCAAAGTATAAAATAAACATCTAAGTTCATATTGATATAAGTTGAAGGAATTAACAAATGAAGGAGAAGAGACAATTCTTCCATGCAGATAAATGCCAGATAGGCTATGTAGATTCTGCACCTCCATGATGAACAGCATTATTCTGTACTCCTTAAGTGTGGGCTGCATGTAGTGACTTCCTTCCAGAGGGTACAGTATAGCAAGCAGGAGGATTTTACAGTGGAGAAAACTGACAAATACTACTTCATGTGACTAAGGTAAACATCAATAGCAATAAAGCATGTTAACAATATGTATTCTTGATACAATGTGATGAAAATGTCACTTTGCCTTCTGAAAACATAGCCCCAGTCTAATCATGAGAAAAATATCAAATCCCAGTAGAAAAGCACCCTACTAAATATACGTGACTAGTATTCTTTAAAACTCTCAAGGTCATCAAAGTAAGGACTGTCACAAGCAAGAGGAACCTAAGGAGACATGATAACTAAATGTAATATCCTAGATGGGATCCTGGAGCAGAAAAAAAAAAAACTTTAGATAACAACAAAGGAAAATGAATAAAATACGGACTTTAGTTAATACTAACATGTAAATATTGGTTCATTGATTAATACTAATGCACCATACTAATGCAGGATATTAATAATAAAGGGGATTTAGTGTGGGATATATGATAACTCTTTGCACTACCCTCACATTATTTTTGTAAACCTAAAACAGTTCCAAAATAAAATTTAATTTAAAAAATAATTTGCAGTATAGAATAGAGGAAAATTAAAACTATAATAAAAAATCACCTCATATCCACCTAAATAGGTATTTTTAAAATGAACAGTGCTAAGAGGTGGTGGGGTGTGTATCCACAAAGTCCTCACCATTGTTATTGGGAAGGTATTCTAATATGATTACCTTGGAAAGTTAATTGTTAGCTATTAAAGCTAAACACAATCATAGCTCAAACTCAGCATTATTCATAATAACCTAAATCACATCAACAAATAAAATGGATAATAATAGTTTGTATATTTATGTAATGGGATATTTAAAGAATGATTTTATTGCTACATAAATAAATGGATAAATCTCACAGAAATGAACAAATTGAGCCAGATATACAGGAATCCCTACCTTATGATGTTATTTATAAAGTTCAAAAAATAGTAACAAAGTTTCCATGGTGATAGAAGTCAAATGAGCATCCTGTCTTGATTTGGGTAGTGAATAAATATGTATGTTCACTTTGGAAAACTAATTGAGCTTTATACATTAGATTTGTGCACTTTCCTGCATGTTTATCATAATTCAATAAAATAATTTACAGAAATAACTACACTGAAATAGCATTTCTCGACTATTGGTATGTTAAAACTTCATAAGTTTGTCAGTAGTCTATTGGTAAGGCTGTGGAGAAAGGACCCCTCTTAAGCTGTGCTCATGGGAATGCTACATGTCACAACCTCTTAGGAGGAAAATGTGACACACTTTGTTATGAGCTGAATTGTTGTGCCCACCACAAGTTCATATGTGAGATTTCTAAACCTCAGTACATCAGAATGTGACTTGGAGATAGGTCCTTCAGAGGTGAATAAATTAAAATGAAGTCATTACAGTGGACCCAAATCCAGTATGACTGTTGTCCTTATTAGAAGAAGAAAGATGGGGTGAGGATTGAGAAGCCAGCAGTCTCAAGAGAAACAAAACCTGCCACCCTCTTGATGCTGGGCTTTTATCCTCCAGAAGTATGAGACAACAAATGTCTGTTGTTCAGGCCACACAGTTGTGAGATTTTGTTATGGCAGTCATAGCAAACCAATACACTAACAAAATGACAACAGTGTCCCAGAAGGTTGAGAGTAGTTTGAAGTGTTATTAACTTCAGAACTACAAACGCAACAAGCTTGCAAAAACAATTTGAATGTCTGTTTGCTTCTTATATACCTATTGTTGTAAAATTTAAATCATTTTTATTTATTCTGATGCATTTTATTTACTCTGATTTTTATTGACTCTGAACCTCTGATGCAAACATTGATTTAAAAATTAAAGTCAAAAAATAATTATTCCCAACTCGCAAAATTAAATGAGTATACAAAATGTAAATAACCAAGCTAGCAAATTATATGTTTTTTTAAAGTTTTTAACATTATATTTTTAACTTTTTAAAGTTTAAAATGGACTCTTTTGTGGGACAAGTTATATATGCATTTACCCTTTGATCCAACAATTCCATTTCAAGACACCAACCAAAGTTATACTGGCAAAAATCCAAAAAGACAAATTGGCAGGGCTTTTTATTTCAGTAATATTTGTTATGAAGGAAAGAGCAATAAGGGCTAAACATCTTTCAATCTACTTTGTTTTGTATATTTTACTTTGAGGCTATGTGAGGATTTTACATAGTTAAAAGTCAAAATTTAATTTCAAAAGTATAATCCCTAAAAATGAAGAACTTAAAAAAATATTTCATGTATCTAGTTCATGTAATACTCAAAGGGAAACTAATCCAAGCAACTTTAAAACATAGCAATTTGGTTGTATATTTACCATATGAAATACCCTTTACATGCAAAATATTTTAATGATCACAGTAATCATATTTAGTAATATGTCTGTGGTGATGTTGGTGTTTTTATTCTGAGACTTTTGTATTAAGGAAAATGGACAATTACATTGGTGTCAATGAGAACTTGGAAATGGAGCACAAGAAAAAGAAATGGAAATGCCATAATCAGTTTATTAGGTAATATCCATTTGAAAACACCTTTGGAACACAATAATCCATAGGTCTCTTAAGCTTCTGCATGAGGAACTGATTGTCCTTTGTTCCCAATACTCATTTCAAGAATGTTTATTAATCTTGGAAGATTGTGTCCCCATCCAGATCCAAGGGCATACATGCTTAGTTACCATGAGAAAAATATTCAGGTTCCCTAAACCCAAGTTTCCTCTCCTGTGACACATTCGCCTCATCTGCAGTTATCACCTGGCTCTCTTCTTACCCTCTGTGGGAAATGGGACTTGGGATATTAGTGCAAAATGGTGATACTCTGGCAGCTTCCAAAGTGGGTAAAGAAACTTGTTTAAGTCAGCCTTTTCACTATTGTGACCCAAAGATCTGATAAGAAAAAACACAGAGGAGGAAAAGTTTATTTGGAACTCACAGTTTCAGGGGTTTCGTCTATAGATGAAATGAGAATTAGGAACAAAGGACAACCCCCGCCCAAGGTGGGGGAACCAACCCACAAAAGACTACTAGAATCCTTTCAAAAGGAAACAGGAGTCAGTTGAAATATACTCCCTCTGGGACCAATAGAACATTTATGATTATACTAACTGTAATGGATTAAAACAAATGAAAAAGGTTTAAATCTGTGGATATACAAAGATTTTTTTTTTTTTTGTAAAGCTCATTGAGTTACCTTTGGAGAAAAATAAGAAATCAAAACAATTTTGAAAATTGGTAAATAAAAACAATCTAGTATTTTCCTGCTTTCATCTATATGTACCATACACTATGTTCACCTTGGCATAAGCAAATGGTTCACAAAAGGAACTTTCTCTTTATAGAATGATTCCAGCTATTAAGTGAATTTTCTTACCATTAATTTATACCCTTATTTTACAGCTACAAACATGAACAATCAGACTTCGGGTAACTCCTGATGGAAGTACATACCACAACTTAAGAAGTAATTTTTACAAAATAAATATATAAATAAACCTAACTTTAATGAAGCCTCCAGGTCTGGCTACCAATTATAGGAAATAGATAACAAAAGAACATAGTGTATGATGTTACAAGGATGCAAGCAGCAAATTTTGTTTGATAAATACTCAGTTTATTAACAACAAAATGGTACATTCAATATAAAGGAAAATAAGGATGATACTTATAAATTATATGAGACCTTCTTTTGATACCAATTCAAAACACTGCAAAAACAAAATTAGCATTTATAAATAAATAAAAACAGGAAATATGACCCCTATTTGTCATTAAAGAGTTATTGTTTGTGATGATAATGTAATGGTATCACACAGGGGCTCAGACCCAGGAAACATTTGGAGTTCAGCAGATGGAAGAAGATGCAAGATGCAGTTAGGATAGTAGAGATGCTTTATTCAGAGGTGGCAACAGTCAATTAGCCCACTGTTAGCCCACACTTCTTTTCTATAGGCTCTTTTTATATGCAGGCCAAACAAAAAAGGCACACTGCCAACAGGCTGCATCAGTGGGTGCATGCTCACAAGTTCATGTTTATGGCCTTGAGTATATGAGCTGAATCAGAGTGTTTCTGACCTTGACTAACCATAAGAGCTGGTTCCCAGCCCTGGCTACAAACTAAAAACTAAACCAGAAGTCTGCGAGGGAGCCTAACTACAGCCATTTGGGGTCTGCCCCAAAAAGTGGCATATGTTTTCATAGGAAAATTCTTGTCTTTCAGACATTATGAAATTAAATGGAAGTAAAATGCGATATCTGAGACTATTTCAAAATAATCCTACATGGGGAGAGGAAATTAAAACATAGAGCAAACAGTATGAAAATGGGCTATATCTACATGTGAATTTATTATCTGAATCTCTGTCTCTGTGATTGCTTGATATTTTCCATATTAAAGGGTTTATAAAAACAAAAGCAATCACAAAAGTGAATATTTTTCAATGAAAATAATTACGTTGAAATAACCAAAGGAAATAATTCTTAAAGGGAAATATATAGAGAAGTATGAATTTCTCAATTGAGTATTCAATTCTGCCATATAGTACAACAAAACTTTCCCATATTTAGATGATGCAAAATGTAGTATACTGAAATGAATTAGTCTCTTTAACAGTTTGCTTGTAGCATTTAATTTTATATATGAAAAAAATCTGCTGATGTGAAACACTGCTCTGGCATAATTCACTTTACAATTACCCAGGAGCTCTTCATAGCCCAAGCTAGTCTAAGGAATAAGTTACCCAAGGAATTAATTACCATCCAGTTTATTACTTTTCATATCATCTAAGCTGCTCAAGAAACTGGTTACCTGGAAAATTATGTATTTTTGGAATACTTGTCAAATTTAATTTGGTTGATTTGTAAGGCAGAATTAACAACCATTTTCCTATTTCTTGTGCCTAAAGAGTCACAGGTGTATCTTCTACAGGACAGTTGATTGTAATATGTTGGAGTAATCCTACTCTCTACAGCTGTGCAGTCAAGGCTACTAGAATTTAACATCTCAAAGGGTATAGCTGCAAAATTCTCTACTGAATTTAGCAGCTGTCAACAGCTAATTGCCTGGTAGCATACCTGGTTTTCCAACATGAGTGCAATTGACTTGAGATTTGAACTGCTATTGGATGTATTACAGCAAGGGTACACTCATTTTAAAAGCAAGGCTCATATTAATTCAAAATCAAAGTCTCTTCCATTTGCTTTATTCATCAATTTGGTAGGACGGTATTTAGCTGTCCCCCCACCAACAAAGTGATCTCAGGAATTTCAATTATGTTTTATGTATATCAATGTACAGGATGGTTTAGTAGTAGTACACTTGTCTAGCATTCATTAAGCCCTGGGTTCAAATCAGTGCAAAAAAAAAATTCAAAACCAGAAAGTACTGATATCCAAATTCATTTTGGGGTTTTTCATTAATTAGATTTACTTAAGCAAATAGCGAATAAAAATATAGGTTGCCCAACAAATGTAAACTTTATATAAACAATGAATTATATTTATGAATGAATAAACATTGTCAGTAAATATTTAATATACATATGTCTGCAGCAATATTCAGGACACAACTTATACTGTTTATCTGATATCCAAATTAAATTGGATGTCTTGTATTTTGTCTGACAATCAACTCTAGAGATAAAGCTTCTGAAGCTTACAAAGGGGAGGAGCCTTTGTACATTATTTCAGTTACTTCTATTCTTTCTGAACAGAAAACCGCAGAATTCTGGTGCAATATTTCAAGGGGATAGTTGTTAAGAGAGAGCAGGGTATATACGTTGCTCCAAAGTCAATCCCAAGAACGAATTTTTACCTAAAAAGCTAACTCATCAGAGAATCTTAGTTAATTTTACAAATAGATTCACTTGGAAAGACAATTAAATTCAGAGTTGGGGAACTTGGCACCTTGTACAAAGTGTGTCACTAACTTTTCTCTGTGACTTGGGGCAACCTCAATCTTGCTGAAGAAATCAGAGTAATCTTTACTAAAGAATCACTTCTCAAACTTTAAAAGCATACAGACCACCTTGGGATCTTGTTAAAATGCAGATTCTGGCTTAGTAGGAATGAATTCTGAATTTCAAACAAACTCCCAGGTGATTCTAATGCTGCTGGTCCATAAACCACTCTCTGAGAAGCAAGGGACTAGTGTAAAACAATCTACATAAGAGATTCTGTGCAAGGTTTAATACTAAGAAAATCTGCAGGATGTCAAGGACTCAGTCTCAGAAGAGCTTTCAGAATCAAGGTAAGTGAATTATACTTAAAGCTGGAAATACAGCCAAAACTTGATTAAATAGAGATTGAGATGTACAGGAGCCATCCCTAATTGTATCTGGTCCTCACCTGAGATAAATAAAACAAAAATAATGGACAATTGGATCTGAAAATTGATGTTTATGGAAAATGACTTGAAAGAAAAGAAGTCCACTCACCTCAGACTCTGAATTTCAGGCTCTTAGCTTGAGGCCCCCGTGCTTTATTGGTCCAGGAAACTATTTGGCAGGAGATCAAGAACTTCTTGACACATTATACAAAACTAGGTGCCAATAACACAGAACTGTTATTTAAAATATTTCAATTCAATGGAAATATGTGCCTGACCAGTCTAATCAGCTGCCAGCTGGTATGCGATCATGATGCGTCCCAGCTGAATACTGGGAGCCTGCTGTTTCCTGATCTTCTTTGACTTTCATCAGACTTTCAAAGGAGTCCCAATACACCCAAGTCCGAAACTACAGCTGTCAATAGATCATATCAGACAATGGAAAGCAATGCACTTCCATAACTGCACATATTATGGAATGGATGATTGTAACTTTACATGCTTGTTAGTATTTTTTTTTTTCAAAATCGCTTTCACTCAGTTAAATTATGGGGTTTTTAACAGAGGATTGACAAAAAGAGTCTCATGAAATCCATTGTTACGTTTGCCTAAAAACTATACCTCCTGTATCTCATTGTCTGGCCTTCCTCAATTCATGAATTCACTATAGATCAATTAACTAAAAGTCAATTCAAAGACTATCTAATTTGCAAGTTTACTTGTCTTTATTTTAACTCTTTAATTCCATTTGAACACTTTCATAAATTTTATTATTAATATTGATATTAGGTATGGGGGATTGAACCCAGGGGTACTCTAACACTTAGTTACCTTCCCAGTTATTTTTATTATTATTATTTTGAATTTTGAGACAGGGTGTTGCTAAGTGGCTGAGGCTGGCCTTAAACTTGTGATCCTCCTGCCTCAGCCTACCAAATCACTGTGATTACAGGCATGCACCACTCTACACAGCTTATAAGATTATTTTAAAGATGGGTTTGGATGTCTCCAACTTAGCTTTCACTCTTGTGGAAGGCTTGAGTATCATAAAGAAGGAATACTCAAGCTCAGCGAGTCAAAGACTGAGACTCAAGGAGATGGAAGAATATAGAGTGTAAAAAGAACACTAAATGAAAGCATATGGGGAAAGTTTCATGACATTGGTTTGGGCAATGAGTTTTTGGACATGACCCCAAAATACAGGCAACAAAAGTAAAGTCAGACAAATGAGAGTGCATCATTTAAAATAGTTCTTCTGCAAGGCAGAGGTCAGGAGGTTGAACTAGAGGAAGACCATGGAGCCAGGCGTGGACAGTGGACACAGTTCCACCGAGAGCCAAAGATGGCCGTGAATGGACACCCAATGTCAGTCACCAGTGATAACCTAAGTTGACCTGACACCTTGGCCTGGATCAATGAGTCTCTGCAGTTGAATCTGACAAAGATTGAACTGTTGTGCTAAGAAGCTGCTTATTGTCAGTTTATGTATATGCTATTCCTGGGCTCTGTTGCCTTGAAGAAAGTGAAATTCCAAGCTAAGCTAGAACATGAATATATCGAGAACTTCAAAATACTATATGCAGGTTTTAAGAGGATGGGACCTGACAAAATAATTCCTGTGGATAAACTAGTAAAAGGAAAATTTCAAGATGATTTTGAGTTTGTGCAGTGTTTCAAGAAGTTTTTTGAGGTAGACTATGATGGAAAAGACTATGACCCTGTAGCTGCCAGACAAGGTCAAGGAACTGCA
The DNA here is from genome assembly GCF_045843805.1 of Urocitellus parryii. Lineage (NCBI taxonomy): Eukaryota > Metazoa > Chordata > Mammalia > Rodentia > Sciuridae > Urocitellus > Urocitellus parryii. The sequence goes on along the minus strand of NC_135538.1, from coordinate 87,122,233 downwards.
GTTGCTCCCGTCCTTGTTGCTCCAGCTCTGAATAAACTGGAGAAACCTCTCAGCTTAAGCAGTGCAGCTCCACAGAGACCCATTTTAATACAAACAACTACTGTGACTCCTATGGCTGGCCCAGGGGTGGTTTGAAAGAATCCTAGTGTGGGCATTGGGCATGATGAAGCAGCAGAATGGATATAGCAGGTCAACGTATTGAAACTTACTGTTGAAGTCTTGGAGAAGGAGAGAGATTTCTACTTGGAAAGCTAAGTAATATTGAATTGATTTTCCAGGAGAATGAGGGGGAGAATGACACTGTATTGCAGAGGATTGTAGACATTGTCTAAAGCTTTGTGATACCTGATGAAGGGGGTCCACAGGAGGAACAAGAAGACAATTAACAGCCTGGACCAGCAGAGCAACATCCGAATTCTTCACTCTAAATCATGTGCTTAACTGTAAAATACAGTTATTTTTAGAGGATTCATTGATTTCTTTTCATATGCAAAAAGTACCTCTTTTTTTATTGTTGGTCATTCAAAACGTTACATAGTTCTTAATACATCATATTTCACAGTTTGATTCAAGTGGGTTATGAACTCCCAATTTTACCCCGTATACAGATTGCTGAATCACATCAGTTACCCTTCCATTGATTGACATATTGCCTTTCTAGTGTCTGATGTATTCTGCTGTCTGTCCTATTCTCTACTATCCCCCCTCCCCTCCCCTCCCCTCCCCTCCCCTTTTCTCTCTCTACCCCTTCTACTGTAAATCATTTCTTCCATTTGTATTGTCTTGTCTTACCCCTCCTTTCCTCTTTTTTTTTTTATTTATTTATTTATTTTTTTTTATTGTTGGTCGTTCAAAACATTACATAGTTCCTCATACATCATATTTCACAGTTTGATTCAAATGAGTTATGAACTCCCAATTTTATCCCGTATACAGATTGCTGCATCACATCAGTTACCCTTCCATTGATTGACATATTGCCTTTCTAGTGTCTGATGTATTCTGCTGTCTATATTATTCTCTACTATCCCCCCTCCCCTCCCCTCCCCTCCCCTTTTCTCTCTCTACCCCTTCTACTGTAAATCACTTCTTCCATTTGAATTATCTTGTCTTACCCCTCCTTTCCTCTTATATGTCATTTTGTATAACCCTGAGGATCGCCTTCCATTTCCATTCGATTATATGTCATTTTGTATAACCCTGAGGATCGCCTTCCATTTCCATGCGATTTCCCTTCTCACTTCCTTTCCCTCCCACCTCTCAACCCTGTTAATGTAAATCTTCTTCTCAAGCTCTTCGTCCCTACCCTGTCCTTGTTTCCTCCCCTTATATCAAAGGAGTCATTTGGTATTTGTTTTTTAAAGATTGACTAGCTTCACTTAGCATAATCTGCTCAAATGCCATCCATTTCCCTCCAAATTCTATGATTTTGTCATTTTTTAGTGCAGAGTAATACTCCATTGTGTATAAATGCCACATTTTTTTTATCCATTCATCTATTGAAGGGCATCTAGGCTGATTCCACAATCTTGCTATCGTGAATTGTGCTGCTATGAACATCGATGTAGCAGTGTCCCTGTAGCATGCTCTTATTAGGTCTTTAGGGAATAGACCGAGAAGGGGAATAGCTGGGTCAAATGGTGGTTCCATTCCCAGCTTTCCGAGAAATCTCCATACTGCTTTCCAAATTGGCTGCACCAGTTTGCAGTCCCACCAGCAATGAACAAGAGTGCCCTTTTCCCCGCATCCTCTCCAGCACTTATTGTTGTTTGACTTCCTAATGGCTGCCAGTCTTACTGGAGTGAGATGGTATCTTAGGGTAGTTTTGATTTGCATTTCTCTGACTGCTAGCGATGGTGAGCATTTTTTCATGTACTTATTGATTGATTGTATGTCCTCCTCTGAGAAGTGTCTGTTCAGGTCCTTTGCCCATTTATTGATTGGGTTATTTGTTATCTTATTGTCTAATTTTTTGAGTTCTTTATATATTCTGGTTATTAGGGCTCTATCTGAAGTGTGTGGAGTAAAGATTTGTTCCCAGGATATAGGCTCCCTGTTTATCTCTCTTATTGTTTCTTTTGCTGAGAAAAAACTTTTTAGTTTGAGTAAGTCCCATTTGTTGATTCTAGTTGTTAACTCTTGTGCTATGGGTGTCCTATTGAGGAATTTGGAGCCTGATCCCACAGTATGTAGATCATAACCAACTTTTTCTTCTATCAGATGCCATGTCTCTGATTTAATATCAAGCTCCTTGATCCATTTTGAGTTAACTTTTGTGCACGGCGAGAGAGAGATAGGGATTCAGATTCATTTTGATGCAAATGGATTTCCAGTTTTCCCAGCACCATTTGTTGAAGATGCTATCCTTCCTCCATTGCATGCTTTTAGCCCCTTTATCAAAAATAAGATAGTTGTAGTTTTGTGGATTGGTTACTGTGTCCTCTATTCTGTACCATTGGTCCACCCGCCTGTTTTGGTACCAGTACCATGCTGTTTTTGTTACTATTGCTCTGTAGTATAGTTTGAAGTCTGGTATCGCTATACCGCCCTGATTCACACTTCCTGCTTAGCATTGTTTTTGCTATTCTGGGTCTTTTATTATTCCATATGAATTTCATGATTCTTTTATCTATTTCTACAAGATATGCTGTTGGGATTTTGATTGGCATTGCATTGAACTTATAGAGAACTTTTGGTAATATCACCATTTTGATGATGTTAGATCTGCCTATCCATGAGCAGGGTATATTTTTCCATCTTCTAAGGTCTTCTTCTGTATCTTTCTTTAGGGTTCTGTAATTTTCATTGTATAAATCTTTCACCTCTTTTGTTAGGTTGATTCCCAAGTATTTTATTTTTTGGGGGGATATTGTGAATGGAGTAGTTGTCCTCATTTCCGTTTCAGAGGGTTTGTCGCTGATATACAGGAATGCCTTTGATTTATGCCTGTTGATCTTATATCCTGCCACTTTGCTGAATTCATTTATTAGCTCTAATAGCTTCTTTGTAGACCCTTTTGGGTCTGCTAGGTATAGAATCATATCATCTGCAAATAGTGATAATTTAAGTTCTTCTTTTCCTATTTTTATGCCTTTAATTTCTTTTGTCTGTCTAATTGCTCTGGCCAGTGTTTCGAGGACTATGTTGAACAGAAGTGGTGAGAGAGGGCATCCCTGTCTTGTACCAGATCTTAGAGGGAATGCCTTCAATTTTTCTCCATTCAGAATGATACTGGCCTGTGGCTTATCATAGATTGCTTTTACAATGTTGAGGTATGATCCAGTTATCCCTAATATTTCTAGAGTTTTGAACATAAAGTGATGCTGTACTTTGTCAAATGCTTTTTCTGCATCTATCGAGATGATCATATGGTTCTTATTTTTAAGTCTATTGATGTGGTGAATAACATTTATTGATTTCCGTATATTGAACCAGCCTTGCATCCCATGGATGAATCCTACTTGATCATGGTGTATAATTTTTTTGATATGTATTTGAATCCGATTCGCCAGAATTTTATTGAGGATTTTTGTGTCAAGTTTCATTAGAGATATTGGTCTGTAGTTTTCTTTCTTTGAAGTGTCTTTGTCTGGTTTCGGGATCAGGGTGATGTTGGCCTCGTAGAATGAATTTGGAAGTTCTCCCTCTTTTTCTATTTCCTGAAATAGCTTGAAAAGTATTGGTGTTAGTTCCTCTTTAAAGGTTTTGTAAAACTCTGCTGTATACCCATCCGGTCCTGGGCTTTTCTTAGTTGGTAATCTTTTGATGGTTTCTTCTATTTCCTCTCTTGTTATTGGTCTGTTTAGGTTGTCTATATCCTCCTGACTCAATCTGGGAAGATCATAAGACTTAAGGAGTTTATCTATGCCTTCACTATCTTCTATTTTATTGGAGTATAAGGATTTAAAATAATTTCTGATTATCTTCTGTATTTCTGAAGTGTCTGTTGTGATATTGCCTTTTTCATCTCGTATGCTAGTAATTTGGGTTCTCTCTCTTCTTCTCTTCATTAGCATGACTAAGGGTCTGTCAATTTTATTTATTTTTTCAAAGAACCAACTTTTAGTTTTGTCAATTTTTTCAATTGTTTCTTTTGTTTCAATTTCATTAATTTCAGCTCTGATTTTAATTATTTCTTGCCTTCTACTTCTTTTGCTGTTGTTTTGCTCTTCTTTTTCTAGGAATTTGAGATGAAGTATGAGATCATTTATTTGTTGGTTTTTTCTTTTTTTGAGGAATGAACTCCAAGCAATGAATTTTCCTCTTAGAACTGCTTTCAATGTGTCCCATAGATTCCGATATGTTGTGTCTGTGTTTTCATTTAACTCTAGGAATTTTTTAATTTCCTCCTTGATGTCTTCTAAAACCCATTGATCATTCAGCAACCTATTGTTCATTCTCCAAGTGATGCTTGATTTTTCCTTCCTTCTTTTATCATTGATTTTCAGTTTCATTCCATTATGATCAGATAAGATGCATGGTATTATCTCTACCCCTTTATATTGTTTAAGAGTTGCCCTGTGACATAATATATGGTCTATTTTTGAGAAGGTTCCATGTGCTGCTGAGAAAAAAGTGTAACTACTTGATGTTGGGTGATATAGTCTATATATGTCAATTAAGTCTAGGTTGTTAATTGTGTTATTGAGTTCTATAGTTTCCTTATTTAACTTTTGTTTGGAAGATCTGTCCAGTGGTGAGAGAGGTGTGTTGAAGTCTCCCATGATTATTGTATGGTGGTCTATTAGACTCTTGAACTTGAGAAGAGTTTGCTTGATGAACACAGCTGCACCATTATTTGGGGCATATATATTTATGATTGTTATGTCTTGTTGGTGTATGCTTCCCTTGAGTAGTATGAAATGTCCTTCTTTATCCCTTTTGATTAACTTTGGCTTGAAATCTATTTTATTAGATATGAGTATGGACACTCCTGCTTGTTTCCGCAGATATGAGTGGTATGATTTTTCTCAACCTTTCACCTTCAGTCTATGAATATCTTTTCCTATCAGATGTGTCTCCTGTAGGCAGCATATTGTTGGGTCTTGTTTTGTGATCCATTCTACTAGCCTGTGTCTCTTAATTGGTGAGTTTAAGCCATTAACATTTAGGGTTATTATTGAGATATGGTTTGTTCTTCTAGCCATATTTGTTTATTGATGTTACTAAACCTGATTTGTTATCTTCTTTGACTACTTTCCCCCCTTTACTGTCCTACCTCCCATTGTTGGTTTTCAATGTTATTTTCCATTTCCTCTTCCTGTAATGTTTTGCCAAGGATTTTTTGAAGAGATGGTTTTCTAGCTGCGAATTCTTTTAACTTTTGTTTATCATGGAAGGTTTTAATTTCATCTTCTATCCTGAAGATTAATTTCGCCGGATACACGATTCTTGGTTGGAACCCATTTTCTTTCAGTGTTTGAAATATGTTATTCCAGGATCTTCTGGCTTTCAGAGTCTGTGTTGAGAGATCAGCTGTTATCCTGATTGGTTTACCCCTAAATGTAATCTGCTTTCTTTCTCTTGCAGCTTTTAAAATTCTCTCCTTATTCTGTATGTTGGACATCTTCATTATAATGTGTCTAGGTGTGGATCTCTTATGATTTTGCACATTCGGCGTCCTGTAGGCTTCTAGGATTTGGGATTCTGTCTCATTCTTCAAGTCTGGGAAGTTTTCTCGTATTATTTCACTGAATAGACTGTTTATTCCTTTGGTATGGAGCTCTGTGCCTTCCTGTATCCCAATGACTCTTAAATTTGGTCTTTTGATGTTGTCCCATAATTCTTGGATGTTCTGCTCATGGTTTCTTAGCAGACTTGCTGAGCTGTCTATGTTCTTTTCCAGTTGAAATACTTTGTCTTCATTGTCTGATGTTCTCTCTTCTAAGTGATCTACTCTGCTGGTAGTATTCTCAATTGAGTTTTTAAGTTGATTTATTGTTTCCTGCATTTCTAGGATTTCTATTTGTTTGTTTTTTATTACCTCTATCTCCCTGTGAAATTGATCTTTTACTTCCTGGATTTGTTTGTCAATGTGATCTTTTATTGTCTGATTTTGCTGTCTCATGTCTTCCTTGAGACTCCAGATCATCTGAAGCATATATATCCTGACCTCTATCTGACATTCCATCTGTTGCACCTATTACCTCTTCTAAAGTTGAGTTGACCTGCATTGCCTGTGGTCCTTTCTTTCCTTGTCTTTTCATACTGCTGGCGTTTCTTTCTGCTTGGTGAAACTGTTGTGTTTTTGAAATTTTCCCTCTATTTATTTATATTGCTCTTGTATAGTTGAAAAATCACCCTTGCACGGCAGGTAGTGGCTGTGATCCTCCTCCAATTGGTGTGATCCGTCTACCACGTTGGCAGGCCCTAGGTCTGCTCTGCTGGTCGGTCAAAGGTCCGCCTACCCAGCAGGCGCGAGGGGCACCTCTGTCACTCCGCAGGTTGCTGGGCCTAACCTCCCGATGGGTCACAGGTTCGCCTAGCTTGCAGGCACTGGGGGAGGGGCCGGTTCCGCCCCTCAGCAGGCCGCTCGGCCCGATCTGCCGGTGGCCACAGTCCCGCCTACCTTGCAGACACTGGGGGAGGGGATGGGCCTGCCCCTCAGCAGGCCGCCGGCCCTGTCCTACTGGTGGGTCCTGTCCGCGTTCCCTGCAGGCACCTGTAGCTGTTCTGTGACTCCGCTGGTTCCTGGACCTGACCCGCCCGTGGGTTGCAGGTTCGCCTAGCTTGCAGGCACTCAAAAGTACCTCTTTTTAAAACTGTACTTTGCAAATGTTTTGCTCCTTTCCCAATAAGTTCGAGTTAGGAGCTTTTACCTTGTAGCAGAGCAGTATTATTTCTACTTCCTTCACCTGGGGAACAAAGAGGGTCACCATGGGGCTTATCCTGTGGATGCTGATCACATGGATTGCTAAAGAAGGTATTTTTATGTAATACACTGAAGTGGTGACTTCAGTAAAGACTGAATTGAGTTTTAAGCTAATGTGAAGTTTTGGCAGAGAACATTTTAATAAATAAATGCCTTAAGAGTATTTAAAATATGTTTCCATATTTCAAAATATAAAATGTAACATGACTGTAGATTTTATGTGTCTGGCATTGTATCTGGAAAGGAAGGTCCAGACCTCAGAACCTTTGGAACCTGCTGTCACAGGCCTTACAGGGTTGCCTAAATCCCTACAGGCCTAGGCTTTAATCCCCAAAGGAAAGTTTAAGAAATTGCTCTGTAAAGCCATTTGGTATCATTGACCAATTGCATCCCTGCTAAAAGCAAACAGCTTGATGCCTGGATGAATAGAAGTTAGTTCAGCCCTGAGATGTTTGAGGTGAAGAGTGTTTCACTGAGTGTTTCTCTGGTGGTTTTTCCATTTATTCCTGAAATTTTTATGTATTGAGGAAAATAAGGTGTGTCCAGTTTTTTAAACTAATAACTACTTTTGGAGAATTGCCCACATCTCTGGGATTTGGATGAGGGTTCTGTCCTGTTTTACTTCTTAAGTTCACATTTAACACATTTCTCTTCTCTGTTACCCTTGCCCCGTTGGGGATTCCTCTTTGGCTCCTTAAGTTTGCTGCGCAGCATTGGAAGCAGATGATCATGCTGCAAGCTCTTGGTGGACCTCTAGCAAAGGAAGTGATCAGTGAAGGCCACAGTTATCTTGGGATCTACAAGGCAGGGATGTTTTCCATATCTGCTGTCCCTGGCTCTCCACTGTTATCAGTATACTTTGCCAGTGCACTAAGCTCTTTGGAGATAAAATTCAGTAGTGTGTTACTAAATGTTAATTTCTTTTGCAGAAAATGCAGTACCATATCTGAATTAATATTTAAAATATTTCATTCCTCAACTCCTTTATTTTCATTGCCTATGGCCTATTCAGTCTCTTGTTTGGCAGAATTTTTCAAAATGTATGTTACCCACAACTGAGATTGTTCAACCCCTGGTGTGTTCCTATTGATTTGTTTATGGTGGTAGCTTATCCTAATGCGTGTAGAAAACAGGTATTTTATGATAAAATTGCTATGTTGTGCATGCTATGTGTGGAATTCAGGGGAAAACCCAGACTCATTGATTAACAATGCCAAAAAATGCAAATAACTAGCCATTGTTCAAATGACAGTGGTGCTATTTCTCTTTTGTGGCCTTTTAGGCTTTTGTTGCCCGAAAATTCCATTTTATCTGAAACCCATTTTCCAACTGGTCTTTCTTGACAGGGTTTTTTCCTACTTTTAAACAGTTTCTAAATAAAATTCTATATTTTTAAAAAAAGTTCTTCTGCTCAGCAAATGAGACAAATAACAAAATGAAGAGACAACCTATCAATCAGGAGAAAATATTTGCAAACCATACATTTGATAAGAGATTAATATGAAAAACAATAAGGAATGCAAAAAAATCCAATAGCAAGAAAATAATTGATGATTGAAAATTGGCAAATAATTTGAATAGACATTTCTCTTGAGACATGCAAATGGCCAGTGATTTTTTTTAAATAGTCAATACCACTAATCATGAAGAAAATGAAAATTAAAACCACAAGTCACCTCACACCTGTTGGAATGGCTATTAAATAAAAACATGGACAACAATAGGTTTGGAATAGATGTGGAGAAGAGGGAATTCTTGTACACTGTTGGTGGGAATATAAATTAGTATAGCCATTATGGAAAACAGAATGGGTTTTCCTTAAAAAATTAAAAATAGGACTACCCTATGATAACAGCAATTCTGCTACTGGGTATAAATCCAAAGGAAATGAAATCAATATGTTGGAGAGATACCTTCAATTCCACGTTCTTTTCAGCATTATTCACGATAGCCATGATTTGGAATCAACCTAAGTATACATTGAAAGATGAATAAAGAAAATGTGTGTGTGTGTGTGTGTGTGTGTGTAACTCAGCCTCTTAGAAAAAAGGAAATCCTGTTGTTTGTGATGAGATGGATAAAACTAGAGAACAAAATACTAAATGAAATAAACCAGACACAGAAAGACAAATACTACATTATCTCATGTAGAATCTAAAGAAGTTGAAAAAGAAACAAAATGGTAAGGAGAGACTGGGGACCTGTTATTCAAAAGAATGCAGAACTTCATTTAGATAGTTCAAATTAGTTCAAGGAGATCTCCTGTACAGCATGATAACTTTAGCTGAAAACAATGCATTATATTCCTGAAAGCTGCGGTAAGAGGATATTTTAAGTATTCTCACCACAAATAAATATATGAGGTGATACATATGATAAAGGTGGAAAGAAGAAAGCCAAAATGGTCAGGTGCCTTGATTTTAGAAATGATATGGCAGTAAGCTCTTTGGATTTTATTTTTACTCATATAGTTAGACATGGTACTAAGGAATCTGGTAACCTAGAAATGTCAAAAGGCATAGATCCCCTATCTGCAAAAGAAGCCTGCTTTCTTTAGTTCAAGAATAAGAAAAGGGGGAGCTTAAGAGAAGAGAAATCCTTCAGACAAATCTACTCTATTCCAGAAAGTTATCACAGAAAAAGAACATGATACTACCTCTACCTGACCTGAAAAAAACTAAATGAGAACCTGCATTTCTACCCTCTCAACACTCTCACTAAGGTTTTTTTAGAGAAGGAAAAGTAGGCAGCCAAGACTGTCATACACACACATCATCTGAATACTATGCATCCATGATGTCTGTGGAGCTCCCATGGCAGCCTGGACTTCTGCTCCCACCCAGCCCTCCCTGCTGGGGTGGTGTCATAGGATGCCTGCTGGGGGATCAGGATTTACAACATTGTTCACTACTAACAGCACAACCAATCCCAACACAGTGTCAGTGGAACACACAGGAAACTGGACTGATCATCCTGTCCAACAGTAATGAGCAAGTCCTCTTCAAGTGGCAATGAAGACTGAGTGGGATATTTGGTCTTGTAATTCCATTTACTGATACTCCCCACTATCCTACTTTCTTCCTCTTAAAAATTCCCTACTTACACTTCCAGAGTAGTCTCAGAGAAAGATTGGGAGTCTCATAACTTAATATGAAAATGCCCAGATTTCAATTAAAGATTCTCATCACAATAACCAGGAAAATCTCAAGCTGAATGAAAAATGACATTCAATTGATGCCAACACCAAGATGACAGAGATGTAGAATTACCTGATAAAAGATTTTAAACAGCCATGCTAAAAAAAAATGCTTCAGCAGGCAATTATGAATATTCTTGAAACAAATAAAAATAGAAACCTTAGCAAAGAAATAGAAGGCAAAAAGAATAATCAAAGTGGAAATTTAGAACTGGAAAATATAACAACCAAGAAAAAAGTTCAGAGGATGGGCTTAACTTCAAAATGGAAGAGAGGAAAGAATCTGTGAGCCAGAAAAAAAAGGCCAATAAAAATTACTGAATGACAGCAGAAAAAGGACAATCTAAAATAGAAATTTACCCAATCTGAAATACAGAAAGAAGATAAATTGGAGGAAGGAAAAGAAAAAACAACAACAACCTGATCATCGAGCCCTATACAAACTAGAAAGAGGGTAGGACTAAAAAGCAACTCAAAGAAATTATGGCTAAAACCCTCCCCAAATTGTTGAAACATTAACCTACAAATTCAAAAAGCTGAGAAAAGCCTAAACAAAATAAGACTACTAAAATCCATACCAAGACACATTAAAATTAAGCTTCTGAAAAATAAAGACAAAAAAGATGTTGAAAGCAACCACAGAAAAAAACTGATATAGAGGAAGTTAAAACAGGGGACAGTTTGAAGTGCTGATAGAAAATACATTTTAACAGAACTCTGTACCTAGCAGATGTTGAGTTAGACTCTCAAGTTTTTCTCTAGATATGCAAACTTAATGAAACAGGAGCATATCTTTATTAGCATGGCTCCTGGAACATAAGAAAGCACGAATCTGATTGTGAGTAAACTTTCTTAGGGCATCATAACTTTCTGCATTTTACCTTTAAAGTGACTTTCATGCATTTCATATGCACATTCATGCATTAGTACATATGTATATCCTGATAGAGGAAGCGTGGCATATATGGGTTACAATCTTGTAGAAGGAGACATGGTGGTTGTTCATCTTGAAAGTGAGATATCTACAAAGTCATTGCTGCTCATACTTAAACTGAGTGTTTGCCCTATTAGTAAAGGGCACAGGAAAGTGTCAGTGTAATAGGTTCAGGTCCTTGATTCTGCAATATTTTGGTGAACAGAAGTTGAAGCTAAAATATCTTGGCACAGCCATTAAGATGGTCCAAAGATACAGTTGGCAATATATATACTCCAAGCATTCTCCAGATTTTATTTAGTTTTTGAGAAGTCTTTTTATTTCAGGAAAATGACAACTCCAACCTATATATTTTTGAACTATATTTAGGATTTCTCTTGTGCAAAAATTAAATAATAGATGTTAAAGTGGTTAGGCGCTCAACAAATCCTTTTGTTTTTTCTTCTTAGGCACTCAATTAGAATACATTTCTCAGCCTCTCTAGCCATTAGGCATGCCTTGTGACTGAGCTCTAGCAATAGAAGATAAAAATAAATGGGAGGTGGGGTATGTAACATTCCTAGGCCTGGATCATAAAAGTCCTCATACTTGATCATTATGGTTCTTGCCTCCTCTTCTGGCTTGATATGTAGAAATCATATGTTAAAGATGAGAGAGCCTGAAATTAAATCTTAGAAAAGTTTTGATTTGCATTTCTCTAATTACTAGAGATGTTGAACATTTTTTCATATATTTGTTGATTGGATGTATATCTTCTTCTGAGAAATGTCTGTTCAGTTCCTTAGTCCATTTATTGATTGGGTTATTATTATTATTTTTGTTGTTGTTAAGTTTTTTGATTTCTTTACATATCCTGGAGATTAGTGCTCTATCTGGCATGCACATGGCAAAAATTTGCTCCCCAAATGTAGGCTCTCGCTTTACCTCATTTCTTTTGCTGAGAAGAAACTTTTCATTGATTTTATTTCTTGCACTTTAGGAGTCTTGTTATGGAAATTGGGGCCTAATCCAACATGATGAAGATTTGGGCCTATAGTCAGAATGGCAGTTATCAAGAATATAGACAACAATAAATGTTGGTGAGAATGTGGGTTGGGGGGAAGGCACACTCATTCATTGCTGGTGGGACTACAAATTGGAGCAACCAATTTCCAGAAAGCAGTATGGAGATACTTAGAAAAGTTGGAATGGAACCACCATTTGACCCAGCTATCCAACTCCTTGATCTGTACCCAAAGGACTTAAAATCAGCATACTATAGTAACACAGCCACGTCAATTTTTATTGCAGCTCGATTCACAATAGCTAAACTGTGGAAGTAACCTATATGCCCTTCAATAGAGGAATGGATAAAGAAACTGTGGTATATATACACAATGGGATATTACTCAGCATTAAAAGAGAATAAAATTATGGCATTTACAGGTAAATGGATGGAGCTGGAGAATATCATGCTAAGTGAAGTAAGCCAATCCCCAAAAAACAAAGGGCAAATGTTCTCTCTGATAAGTGGATGCTAATCTATAATGGGGGCATGGGGTATGGGGAAAATGGAGGAACTTTGATGGGGAAAGGGGAGGGAAAGGATGGGGAGGGTGCAATGGAATAAGAAAGATGGTGGAATGAGATGGACCTCATTACCCTAGGTACATGTATGACTGCACATATGGTGCAATGCTACATCATGTACAACCATAGAAATGTAACATTGTGCTGCAATTGTGTACAATGATCAGAATGCATTCTGTTGTCATATATACCTAATTAAGAAAAAAAAAAAGATGAGAGAGCCTGAAAGGAAAATAGTCTGGGAAAACAGATGCTTACTAATCAGAAACACCTGTTTTGGAGTTCATGCAAGCAAGAAATAAATTTCCCTTATATTATGCAACAGAAAGTTGGGGGTTTATCTGTTATAGCAACTAGACATATGTTAATTCATGCAGTAAGCTTTGTTTTCCATACATTATCTCCGCCCAAGTCTCTACTCATTCACCACTTTGTTTCTAATTTCCCCTATTTGGGGCCCTCCTTCCTCCCTTCATTCCCACATATGTCTTATCATAGGCTCCTGAGCCTAGGGCAGACTTCAGGATAATGACCCTTCTATCCCTACGGAGAGCTCTCCTTTGACAACTTTGAGGCACCATTTAGAAGGAAGCCTTGCTGAGGGAGAATATAAGGCCTCTCCAAGCTCCTTGGAAGCAGGAAGTGAAGCAGAAATGGGAAGGGTGTTGATCCAAGTTTTCTGGACTCACTGAGAGTTAAAAGGCAATCTGAAAACTTCTGGAACTGCAGAACAAGCATTGCAAGGAGAGGCTTGCCCAGTCAGCCACGAAGGGAAAATCCAACTCCCTGGCTCAATTGATTCTGCTGCTCAAGGGGTAGTTTTGTTTTATCTGTGGCCAGTGTCTATGATTGCTGTGACTTCTTTGTTCTTTCTTTCCAGGAGCTTCCTGGCCCCTCCTTTTTTGTAAACCTATGAAAAGAAACACATAAAACAAACAACAAACAAAAAGCTCACTTCTCTGCTGCAGGGCAACCTAGTCAACCTTTAAATTAAAAACCTTGAGTTTCCAATCCTCTGCCTCTGACTGTTCTGCATGCAGCCTGCCTTCCTGCTGATAGGAGTGATTCAGGAACTTTATCTCAAGAAAGAAGGGTCTGGAACAAAAAGCAGCAAGGGATACAGACAAAACACAGTAGACCATGAAAGGAGGCTGTGATGAAGAGAGATGCAGACTTACTTGTGTCACCTATGAGAACACAGGAAAAGAAACCAGCTTTGAACTGACATGGCTCCTTTTGGTTGTTTGTCAGTGGATAATAGATGTCAGCCCGAATACAGTTTTCCAGTAATAGTTTTGAGGAAAATATGAAAATTGTGGACTTATCTGAAATGTGTGGGCTTATGTATTATAGCAACTAGATATATGCTAATTCATGCAGTAGCCAAAACCCAGTCCCCACTTATCATTCACCACTTTGTTTCTTAAGAAAGACTGTTTTCTTTAAAGAATAGCTAATACACAGTAGGTGCTTAATAAATTATAAGTTATGGAATATTCAGACAAGAAACCAGGATGATTTTTTTTCATTAAAAATAAAATGGAAGATGGCTACTGATCATAGGACTTCAGGATATTTTTTTCAGCCCTGTAAGAGTAAGGCCAATAATAGCCAATAATATCTTTTTATATAAAAAAATCTCATTAAGCCATATTTAATAGAGGAAAATTTATTTTAGTACAATTTAGCTCATAAATCAAAGGCAGGGCTGGCATAAAGGTGATTCAAAATTTCTAATTAAAGCAGATCTGGCCAGTTACAAGTAGACTGAAACATCTTCCTTTCCTCATATAGCTAAAATAAAACCCTTTTTGTCTAACTTAACTAATTTCTTTCTGATGCTGTGATCAGTACCTCTTATTATTTCTTTAATGGTTCTCTTGTTATAGCTTCTTACCTGATCTCAACTCTATAGAATATAGACGAATTTCAAGCTAACAAAAATACTGTTTTGCCTAGTAAAGGGACAAGAGACTCAGTTGTAAAGAAACAGAAAAGCATTCCTGTCTATGTTCAACGTGCCATTTCAGATGACACATCAGCACTGGAATTGACACTGCAAACAAAAGGGAGGCCTGAGAAAATTCAAAGATATTGGCTTCTGCCAAGTTCACCTATTAAGAAGATTGCTGAAATATGAATAATTAGCCCTGATACTAGTGCCAAATCTCATAACAATGGAATAGTTATCTGGCCTGGATTAATTAGGTCTGTGGGCCTCAGTTTCTCATCTGTGAAGAAAGTAAGTTTCTAGGTGTAAATTCCCTCCAGTGAAGAGAACTGATTCAACCCAATTTGAAGGTTCGGAATCTTTGTCTAAATAGAAATACTTATTTAAGCATTGGCACATGGAGCACTTTATGTCCTTGCTAAAGAAGCCTACAATCAGATTTGGAGCTTCCAAGGCAAAAGGAGTCATTAAAGAGAAATCTTTTGCAAAAAACATGAAGGAGTCAAACACGTACATTTTCTCTACATTGTAGTTGTCTAAATTGACAGCCTTGGAAAATTCATGTTACATATTTTATGTTAGTTCTTTTAGTTGATTCAAATGGCGCTCTATTTTGCTTTCTCCCTAGCCTGTCCATTCTCCCTTATATAATCATATGGAGCGCTATATTAGGCATCATGGAGAACACCGAAGATCACTCAACAAGGGCTTAATCTTAAAATTCTTATATTTGATAAGATTTGTGTGTGTGTGTATGTGTGTGCATACATACATTTATATATGTAAATATTTTCACTTGTAAACATAAATATATTTACTTTCTCTTGTCTCTCCCTCTTTCTCTCTCTCCCTCCCTCCCTCTGCACACAGACACACTCACACACACACTCACAAAGCCTTTATACATTTGTGTGGTATATGTATATATGTGGGGTGTGTTCAGGTAAAGATAAAGTGCTGTGGCAGAAGAGAATCAGAGTACTTTTCATGAAAGAATTGGCTTTTAATGAAATACCACGTGATCTTTTTCAATCTGTGGAGACATAGGAGAAACAATATTTATGATGAATTAATAGGGGGATTTACATTGACATCATAAGGTTTAATTTTGTAGTTTTAAGAAGCCACATATGATTTTAGGAAAAGCAAGTAACAAACTCAGTGTCATATTTTCAGGACTTAATCTGGCAGCACTATAAAAACTAAGAGTAGCAAGAGGTTAGAGGCAAGAAAAGCAGAAAGGAAGTTGCCAGGTAAGGAGTAAAAGGGATCTTAAATGCAATGCAGATGGGAGGGCAGATGGAAGGACAGACCAACAGCATTTGACCATGATTTAATCCTAGGGAGAAAAGTGAGTAAGAAATATAGAGAACAAAGAACTAGTACTTGAGCCCCCAGGGGAATCCTAACAGCCCTGAGGAAGGAGGGTTAGGCTTACAAGGCAACTTGGTGATTTCAGGTCAGGATGTAGCACACTTGAAGTGCCCACATGACCAATGGAAAACAGAGGGTCAGAGGTGAAAAGATGGAGCACTACCACTCTTCCCTCTCCATCCTCTAGTGTAATGCAAAATGGAAAACTATCAAAATAGAATAGATTTATGAGTCTTATATATGACAAATTAATGTCTTTAGTACACACACACACACACACACACACACACAAAATCTCATCTTGGAAATAATGTCAAAAAAGTCTAAATTTGGGCTGGGGTTGTGGCTCAGTGGCAGAGTGCTTGCCTTGCACATGTGAGGCACTGGATTCAATCCTCAGCACTAAATAAATAAATAAATAAACAAACAAACAAAGATATTTTAAAAAAGTCTAAATTTGCAGAACTTTTTCCTTTTTTTCCTTTTTTTATTGTTTTTAAATTTGCAGGACTTTTTGAAGAAGTCCTTAGCCAATTCTGAAAGTAGTTAAGTATGAAAATCATCATGTAATAGAGATTAGGGCTGTGAGGAGCAAGAAGAAATCAAAGAAAAAGGAATGCTGTTTCATGACTAGGAAAAAATTCATGTATTATCTAAGTAGTTCAGCTGTAAGTATTCAAAACAATTGGGAATAGGCTTAAGAGAAATTGAACTTTTTGTCAAACTGTTTACATTTATTATTTTTATTTATGTGAAACTACTTTTAATACATATTTATAATGTTGTGTACAAAAGGTTCGTGAAAAGTATCTGTTGAAGATTTTTCCACTAAATAATAATCCTATAGATGCAAGATGAAAAATAAGAAATGCCATCATCAAATACAGTAGATAAATACTGCAAATGTCAACCTATCAAAGGCTCAGAGTTCACTTGGAATACAAAGAATTCTGAACAGTCTACTATTTATCAGGCTTACACTGTATGAGGCTCATAGTGAACCCCTCAGATTATTTCACCTGATCCCCACAACAATCCATTTCCATAGGCTATATGACTATCTCCATTTTTTCAGATCAGGAAATTGAGGGTTAGAGAAGTTAAGCAAATTGCCCAGATCCCAACATGATTAAATTGATGTGAAATTATTATTTTTTTTTTTCTGAACACCAGTTAACTGAAGAAGCAAACACACTTTGGAAATGCTTCCAAGGGTAAATCGGTGTTCTTAATCCAAAGCCACTCACTTCCATTTCTCTGTACTTGACCCCTCATCCCAAACAGGTTGTAGCCTAAAAAGAGTATAAAATGCAAGGAAGACTAGTACTTCAAATCCTTAAAACCTAAATTCTCAAAGGTTGGTATAAATGTCAACTTGAACTCCCCTTCTCTGTTATCCTATTGTAGGTTTAGACTATTTCTGAATAATTTTGTAGAGGCTTACCACTTTGAATGCACCCCAGTTTAGCAATTAGAATAGTAAGATATATTTAAGTGGGCCCATATTTGCATTTTCCTAGCAAACAGAGCACATAAAAATAATTACCCCTGCTGAAAACAACTAGATCCAACTTTCAAAGAGGAAATCAATGAATTCTCTCTTTGTAGACAAAATATAGGAAGTGCAAGCAAGATACCCAAATCCACACTTTAATTTGCAGCCAAGTGATTAGATAACAATAAAATGTGCCCTAAGTCACCACTCTAGAACCCAGCCACAACTTCCAGCTAGCAAATGACTCTATAATTATTCTAGAGGAAAGAGTGGATGTTTGTGTATATGCTAATAGCACAATAGAAAATAGATCCCTTGTCAAAAAGAGATTTCTAACTCAGAAAAGTATATGGGATCCCCATGATGAAAAGAGATACAAAGAAAATGTATTTTTTTCAAAATTGTCAGTTTCTTAGTACAGCTGTTCAGCACACGGTAACACCTGGGAATACAGACTATTCAGCTTTTAATCTCTATCTGCTTATTTTCTCTGAATCTATCAAAATAATACTTTGTTTTATTTTGTAGAAGAGTAGCTTCTTGAGGTTTAAGAATATTAAAACCTTCATGTCAAACATCTCATTAAACTGGAAAGTTTTTCTTGTTTCCACACAACAGAATAACTTTCAAAATTGGAACCTGATATTTTATTAAGAAGCTGTTGTGTTATATTTTAAAAACAAAGTAATAAATGTGTGTGTATTTTATGGGTGGTATATAATAAAAATGAATTTCATATTTTTCTGAAAGTTTTTTGCACTATAATTATACACAGAATTACATGTACTTACTGTTTGCATAATAGTGAATTTTAAAAATAAAATTGAGTCAAATTACAGGCTGACATTTTAAAATATGTATTTTATACAAATTTCAAATAGAGTAACATATACTTTTGTATTTATTGAGCTATGGTCCTTTGTATTTGGCACAGAAAATGTATTCATATGTCATTATAAAAAATCTCATGAACATTGTTAGTTCTGTAGATATAATAATACTGACTACACTTACATTAAAGTTTAATACATATTTCATATGTTTTTGTTTCCTAAGATTTTTCCATTCTATTCACATTAAATTGTGTTTAATTCCTTGACTAGATTAACATTTGAGCTTACATTTTGGAATTCAGGGGTTTTAAATTCAAATTATTCTCTTTGTGGATCATAGTTATCTTGGATTTTCTTCTCATTCTTTGACTCCAAGACTTGCTTGATTCTCCTTCCTCTATCCTACCTCCTGCTCTTATTTCATGTGATCCCACATCTTAGAGAACATGTGATTCCTGGCTTCTGGTAGTTATTGTCCTCATTTACCCTTTAATCTATACCCATTAATTATGAAAGGTAGTTTCTTGAGTTTATATTGAAACCACAGTAGCCTGAGTCCCTGCAGAGATTCCTAAAAAACCTTAAATTAGAAGATTGCAGTTTAAGGTATTGCTTTCAGGACACTAATGTTGGAAATGAATTCAAGAAAGCCGTATAAATATGTATATTACCTCCAAAGACAAAACAGATCCTTTACACATTTTTTAAGAGAGAGAGAGAGACAGAGACACAGAGAGAGAGAGAGAACTTTTAATATTTATTTTTTAGTTTTTCGGTGGATACAACATCTTTGTATGTGGTGCTGAGGATCGAACCTGGGCCACACGCATGCCAGGCGAGCACGCTACCGCTTGAGCCACACCCCCAGCCCATCCTTTACACATTTTAACAGTAGTTTTATACAACTTATATCCAATTTACCATCCATTTTTAGATTTTAATCTTCTGTTATTTTAATAAAACATGAAGTATAAAGATATTTTTGCCTGTCTGCGGCAATATAGACTTACACACATCCATACCATATCAGAATCTATTGGTGGTGGTGGTGGTGGTAGTGGTGTTTTGTCATTTTTGTGCACATGGACCTTTCTTTTATAATTGAAGCAGAATTTGATATATGCATCAGTGATCTCTGGAATGAAATTCTACAGTGTCCCCTACATCACTAGAAAGTTAGTGGATTTAGTGCTAGACCCAATGAGTGAGCATTAGCAAATGCCTGGAATAGAAGATGCAAAGAAGAGACATCTTTCATCTCCCTGTGGAGAATATGAAAGAATACTTCAAAGGGTATTTGAGGACCCTGCTACTTTACAGCTGTTGATGGAAAAGGAGACCTTAAACCTAAATTTCATAGGAATACTGATTAATTTAGGTGCAGTGGGATTTCTGGGATTTGTCTTTTGACGAATATCCATTTTGCTAGGCCTCAAATAAAACCTATATAGTATTAAGAAGTTACAACAAAAAATGAGCTTTAATTCTGAAAAGATGGAGTCTGACACATTAATTATAGATAATTAAAGGTAGGCCCAGGTCCAGTGTTTCATAGCAAGTTTGTAAAAAAAAAAAAAAAAATTCCCCAAAATGTCAATCACAGTCACCCTTGTGATCCAACCTGAGGTTATCCAGTATAACACAGGGGCATTAATCAGAAAAAAAGAAACCCTAAACCAGGATCCATAAGCAATGACTTAAATGTTTAATTTAAAGCTCTATAATAAGCTTCTGACTCAACAAAACAATTTATTATTCAAGTTGATGTTGGCTTTGAGAACTTAGAGACTAGGCCATGCAATATAGTAAAGTCAAGAAGAAGCCTGTAATAATAACTAACACTTATGGGGAACTATTTGCCATATACTCATTAAAGCATTTTACATATTATTTCAGTTGTTTAATCCTACTTTACCTGTGAATCATAGATCTATTGAGCAATGCAACTTGTATGTAAAGGAACCAGTAATGATTATTTGCCACTTTCTCATCTCCAATGCCTAGGCTTTTGATCAATACACTGTGCTCCTTTAGCTTCTTCCAGAAGAAAATTATATATATATATACACACACACACACACACACACACACACACACACACTTACATACACATAAGTTGATTATCTAATGTGGTCTGTCATCACATCACAGTTCCTGGCTTTCACTGACAATGTGAGTATGGGGTGCTGTGCTGGATCTTTCCTTATCTCTCCTAGATTCACTTTACTCTGCTTTGTGCCTTAATGGGATCCCCAGTCTTCCTGAAAAACAAGGAGGCAGCAAGAAAAGAAGGGTAAGTCATTCTCTCTCCTACTTCCTCCCTACTTGTTAGCAGTTAGCGCCTTCTGTCTCCTGAAGGCCTCAAGTGTTCAGATTCCAGTGACCACCATTTTTCCTGTCCTTTATTCCTGGGGCAGTAATACCTCATGTGGTTATCAATCCCCAAGGCACCATACCACCCATGTTTCTTCGCTTACACAATGCCCCCACTTTTGTGAGAAGTCCCTTCATGAAAGCATCCTCATCGGGCTCCTGCAGGAATACTAGCAGATACAGGTGCCTGATTTGATGGAGGGATAGCCAGAACCCTCTTCTCTTTCTGCTTTCCATTTGTGGGACAGCTGTATAGAGACATGATACCAACAGATTTTAATCCTTCTTCATTAAGGATCATGTTGATGCTCTCTCTTCACTGTATCTCCAGGATGTCAAGGTCATTTGAGTTTCCCCAACTGGGCATGGTGATGCATACCTGTAATCTCAGTGACATGAGAGGCTAAAGCAGGAAGATAGAAAGTTTGAGACCATTCTCTGCAACTTAGCAAGAACCTGTCTCGAAATAAAAAATAGAAAGGCTTGAGGATACAGCTTAGTGGTATAGCACCCCTTGGTTCAATCCCCAGTGCCACACAGAAACACACACACACACACTCACACACACACAAACAGAAAGGTTGGGGCTACCCCCATTTGTTTATTTATTTATTTAAAAATAGTTTCTGAGCATTTAGTGTGTGTTAGGTATTGTGCTATGTGCTGAGGATACAGTCAAAGCAGGATAGATTAGAGCCTTGATCAATGCACCTTAAATTCAGTGGGCAGAGATGGAAAATATATAGATCTAATAATTTGGTAACGGCTCTGAAGAAAATAAATTATGATAGTGGTATAGAAGCACATGATGGGTGAAGGAATGCTATTTTTGGTATGTGGGTCAGTGAAGGCCTCTTTGAAGAAGTAACCTTTGTATTCTACATTATGAGAAGAACTAGTCATATGAACAGCTGGAGACAGCATTCCTAGCAAAACTGACAGTAAGTACAGAGACCATGAGGAAATGTGACATTTTCAAGGAATGGAAAGAAGGCTATTATGGCCTGAGCAATATAAGGGATAAGGTAAGAGAAACAGGAGCAAAATCATGTAGGGCTTTTTAATTCTTTATCTCTAAATAAAATTCAAGATTCTCAAATGGAAAGATAGTGAAGTAGAGGAAGCCTGTGATTTCTAGTTACTCCATGGCTAGGGATTCAAGCAACTGGAACACAGTTTCACAGTGAGATGGGTGACAGAGAAGACACCAAAAATCCAATATCATAATCATAGAGGCACAGAATTTCAGGAACTTTGAACATAGCACAGGAAAGAATATCTCCAGAATCTAACTATTAATGCCAAGGTGCTGGTTCATCATTGAGGGGAGGGATGACCCAGCCAGAAAGAAATGTTGAATCTACAAAGAAAATTTGGCACAGGGAACCCGTGGAACACAGGGCAATCTGAACTTGAGTGACTCAGAGGCAGCATAGTGTATGAGGGGTGCTCTATGCTTCTTGGCTGGAGAGAGGATAACTGAGAAGAAATGCCATCTCGAAGAAGCTGTGCAGTGGCTGTCTGCAACAGGAGCCCAGGAGCTCACAATGAGCATTACGGGCTGGCTGTCCCTACATTCACCTGCCATGAGATCTTGAGTCTGCCTAGCACAGTGCAACTGAGGTGGGCACAAAAGGGATTGCACCCAGGGGAATTCAGGTCAGGTATACAGAACAGAGTGCGGCTCCCTTCCCTCTGGGTTTGGCAGCTTGTGGAATTAGCTGGAGAGAATAAAACTGGGCAGGCAGGCACATTTGCTCTCAGGTTCTGCTCCTGTGAAGACCACATTTGTGAGAATAAGTGAACACTATCATGAAGCTGGCCACTTTGCCTTAAGAGTGGATTTCTTAGGAGGCCCCCAATATCCAGATACCCAGCAGAGACAGGCATCTGCCTGACAATAGGGTGGGTGAAGCTAGTCTCTTTAGAGCAGATACCTCACAATAAAATTTAAAAGATTGATCAGAAATAAACAGCAGTCACTGAAGCTCAGCGAACTCTGAATCAGCCCTGCTCTGGGAGTGTAACTACCTAGTTTGCACCGACAAAATTCCAGCTGTCATCACTTCTCATTCTGCTCTAAGTTAAACTAGAGGAAGAGAAGCTGAGAGCTGTTACATCCAGGTTCAGTTTCAGGTCACTCCAGCTGGCAATGTAATGAACAACTCAAAGAAGGGTCTAACAACCCCCAGCCCTGACTCCCTCTAAGGGGTACACAGCCTAAGAAACAGAAGGACTGTATAGCATAGGCACTGAATATCCATTCTTTTTTAAAAAAATTTCTTTTTTGTTTTAATTAGTTATACATGAGAATAGAATGCATTTATGCATTTTGATATACATAAATGGGATATAATTTCTCATTTTTCTGATTGTACATGTGGTAGAATGACATTGGTCAAAATTCAGTCATACATGTACATAAGGTAATCATGTCTGCATCATTCTACTATCCTTCCTATCTCCATATCCCTTCCCCTAGCTTCACTCTCCTCTCCCTGATCTAAAGTAACTCTATTCTTTCCTAGGGACACCCCTCCCCCAACTTATTGAGAATTAGCATCTCCATATCAGAGAAAACATTTGGCCTTTAGTTTTGGGGGGGAATTGGCTTATTTTGCTTAACATGATATTCTCCAACTCCATTGAACCACATTCTTGTCAACAGTTTTGACCACATCAGCAGAGGTAATCCCTTCATTTCCCCTGAAGATTTTTTTTTTCTTCTTTTCTCTCTTTTTTTTCCATTCAACATGATTTTGAATGTGTGCTTGTGTGTGCTTGTGTGTGTTCTGTGTCAATTGGTATATATACTTATATAGATACATAGATACATGTGTGTGTGTGTGTATCCTTTTCTTTTATGTTGTTTTGACTTAAGATCTTGTTTTGACTTTAGAGTAGTAGGGTTTTAAAAATTTATTTTGTTTTAACTTTTTGTTTGGTTTGACATTTATTTTTGTTTCTTTTATTACCCTTATCCTCTCTTACCCCTTCAATAGCCAAATTTGTTCATATTCTCTTTCTCTCATTATTTCTTTTAATTATTTTTTTACTTCTTTTTCTCTATAGCCTCCTTCTTTATACTTTAATTCTGCTTTGCATCAGTTTGTCTTTTGAATATTTTAAACTTTGCCTTCCTATTCCATTTTCTTTTTATTATGGTTTAGACATGAAGTGCCTCCCAAAAGCTCTGTTAATTCAGGAATATTCAGAGATGAAATTATTGCATCATGGGAGTTGTAACCTAATCAGTTCTTAGTTTGTATGGGCTGGGTGATAGCTGTAGGCAGATAAAGTATGACTGGTGAGTGGGGGTGTAACTGGGGAAGTTCCCTGGAAGGGTACATCATCCCTGGGGCTCCTTAATCCCCACCCCTGCCACTTCCTGACCCAACCATGTTCTGAGAAGCTTTCCTTTGCCGAGCTTTTCCCCCATGATATGCTGCCCACCTTGGGCCAAGAAGAATGGAATCAGCTGTCTGTGAACTGAGACTTCCAAATTATGATTCTCAAATAAACTTTTTATCCTCTAAGTTTTCTTATCTGGTATTATGGTCACAGCAATGATGAAAAGGCTAACTAAAACAGAAACCAGTACCAGGAGTGAAGACATTACTGTGACAAACCTAACCATGTAGTTGAGAAGCCTCTGGTGCTGGTTTGTGGAAGAAAATTTGAAAAGTTTAGAGATTCAGACTGGAAAATCTTTAGAATGTTGCAAGCATAGCTTAACATGTGATTCTGTTGAGAACTAAGAAAACCAGAATGCTGATAGAAAAGTGAATCATGTTCATGAGGTTTCAGAGGGAAATAAGGACTTTATTGGGAATTGGACTATAGGCACTTGTGTTATATTCTGGTAAAGTACTTGGTTATATTTTATCCGTGTCATGAGACTTTGTGTGAGGCTGAATTTTAAAGTAATGGACTGGTGGACGCTGCTGCACCTGGAGGTCTTTCCTCTAGGCAAGGCGGCCACTATCTCCAGCGCTACCACTGCGATCGCTGCCACTGACACCTGGAGGTTTGGTGGCCGCCGCCTACAATGCTACCGCCAATGCCACTGCCTCTGATACCACTGCTGACACCCCAAGATCGCCTGGAGGTCTTCTTTCTGGGTTCTACTGCCCATGCAACTGCAGCTAACCACTGCTGCCATCAAAGACACTGCTGCCACCAAAGACACCACTGCTCCTGATATCGACACCGCTGCTGCCCCCTGGAGATCACCTGGTGACATTGCCCTCACAGTCACAGTTGCAGCCACCACTGCAGCTATTGCTGTAGCTGCTGCTGACACTGTTACACTACCCCTACTACTGACCCACTACCTGTTTCTACCAACCACCACCACTACTGCTGCTACCCTCGTCTAGAGATCTGCTGTGGGGGAGACTCCAGGTTTGGTTGCACAAGGTCGCACCCATTTGGGGACACTATCCAGGGCTGGGGCCAAGATGCCAGCAGGTTTACCACCACAAGAGCCTCTGTCTAGGGAATGAGGCTGGGACCTTCAGGTCCACTGTGGGGGTTCCTGAGGGTTTGGAGGTACCTGAGGTCTTCCTGCTGGAAGTGCTGGTGGCTCTTGTCTTGCTGCTTCATCTCAAAGTTACTCCTTTGCATAAGTGTATCCCTGGTGGTCTCTCTGCCAATAGGAGCAGCAATGAGATCTTGGGACTGCAGTGTGGCTGAGCCTGAGGTATCTGAAGCCCACATCAGTGGGATTGTGACTGGCACTGCCAGGACTGATCTGGGCCTGGTGATACTAAGAGACATCAGAGACAGGGCTGAGAAACTTAAATGCTGATGGAGACAGTTTGAATTTCCATGGAGATTTATTTTATTTTATTTTATTTCTCAATTCACTAATATCTCTACCATATTTGGAACAGGGTGTTTTTTATTCATCAGTGTGTGGAGGACAATGCTATATGAATGGTGTTTTGCATTTTTGATTCTTATGTCTTTACTTTTTTCTCTTTGTTCATATTCTTACTCTCACTTGTCTGATTCCTTGGATTTTCTTTTCAACTTTTTTCCAACCAACAGCCAATCTCTGTCGACTCATCTTCCACTCTTCCTGTGAATTTTTGCTTCTAGCTTCTCTCTTCCTCCCTCATGAACATCGTGTACTACACTACTATTCTCTCATCCACCATTTGAAATTGCAAACCATTTTAGCAAATTTTCTGTTTATACTATAGATCATTATTGAACTCATCATTTTGTTTTCATGTGAGAAAGCAGTAGATGCCTTATTGGGAGCTATTAGGTTTAAGGTCATACATTGTTTGTACTGGGTGCTGTTGATATTGGTCTCACCATTAAAGGCGAGGAACTGGAAACCTTCAGGGACAGTGTAAGTCCATAGGGTAGAATTTATGCTGCCTTAGATCCATAGTTCTAGATGGAAAAACACATGAATAACATGAAAAAACAAGGGAATAAAGTACCCCAAAAAACCAAGATGCTTCAATAACAGAAGCCACTGATAACATAGTAGAAGAAATGTTCAAGAAGGAGTTCAGAATGTAAATATTTCAATTGATCTGTGAAGTAAAGGATAGTATAAGGAATGAAATCAAAGAAAAAATAGAGAAAATGAAAGATCACTTCAATTAAGAGTTAGAGATTGTCGGGGTGGGGGGGGAGCAGAAATCCTTGAAATGAAGGAATCAGTAAACCAAATTATAAATTCAATACAAAGCATCACCAACAGACTAGACCACTTGGAAGACAGACCTCAGGCAATGAAGACAAAATATATAATCTTGAAAGTAAAATTGACCATGCAGGAAAGATGGTAAAAAAACCATGAACAAAACATCCAAGAATTATGGGATAACATAAAAAGCCCAAATTTAATAGTTATCAGAATAAATGAAGGAGCAGAGATATAAACCAAAGGAATACACAATCTTTTCAATGATATAATAGCAGAAAATTTCTCAAACCTAAATAATAAAATGAAAAAAACAAATACAAGATGCTTAAAGGACCCCAAATGTACAAAATTACAGCAGACCCACACTAAGACACATTATAATGAAATTGACTCATATAAAGAATAAAGATTAAAATCTTAAAGGCTGTGAGAGAAAAAATCAAATTACTTATGGGGGAAACCAATTCAGATCTCAACTGATTTCTCAACCCAGACTCTCAAAGCTAGGAGGTCTTGGAATAATATATTTAAAGCTCTGAAACAGAACAGATGCCAATCAAGAGTTTTATATCCAGCAAAATTAAGTTTCAGATTTGATAAACAAAAATTAAAAGAATTCACAACTAGAAAGCCTACACTACAGAATATTCTAATAAAATATTCCATGAGGATGAAGTAGAAAAAGAAAGTAAAAACCAGCAAAGGGAAGATCTACATTAAAGGAATATTCAACCAAAGGAAAAACAAAGTCAAATTAAAAATCAGAAATAAATCAAAATGGCAAGGAATACAAATCATATCTCGATAATAACCTTGAATGTTAACAGCCTAAACACATCAATCATAAGACACAGATCAGAAGATTGGACTAAAAAGCAAGACCCAACAATATGCTGTCTTCAAGAGACTCATCTCGTGGACAAAGACATCCACAGATTGAAGGTGAAAAGATGGGAAAAAAACTTATCACTCATATGGATTGTGTAAACAAACAGGGGTTTTTATCCTCATCTCAGACACAGTAGTCTACAAACCAAGGTTAACCAGAAGAGAGGAAAAAAAAGGATATTTCATACTTTTTAAGGGAAGTATATATCGCAGGACATAAAAATTACAAGATATCTTCTCTATGGCTACCTTCCTCTCCACCACCCTTCTCGACCCTGCAATGAGCTGAGCAGCTTTCCTCTGCTAGGTACCTCCCCCATGCTGTTCTGCCTCACCTTGTGCACAGGGAATAGTCCATCTACGGACAGAGATTCTGGAACCATGATCTCTAAATAAACGTTCCCTCCTCTAAGTTGTTCTTTTTGGCATTTTGATCACAGTTACAACAACAACAACAACAAAAACTAAACTCCTTTCTCTTAACAAATTGTCATTTTACTATCTTTAGGAACAAGTTAGTGTATACAATTTCTGTCTCCACCTTTTAAGTTATTATAATTATTAACACTGGGGAGGGCAGAGTTGATACTCACTGTATACTTTAATGCTAGATCTAGTTCACAGTTGTTTATTATGTTGCTTTTGTTAAATGCTGGCCCAACATGCCTCTCTTTGTGGTAATTAAAAATATACATGCCATAGTAGGCACAAGATATTTTTTCTAATGCTATATATTGATCACTATTTTTGTTGCTGTTGCTTGTTTTCCATTTCCTGAGAAGTGCCAGGAAGCAACTGGTATACTACATGTTCACAGAGTAGAGACACCATGGCTAAAGGACACATGACAATGTGCCTTCCTCCACACACAAACTAAGCTCACTTAAGCTTCAATACTACTTTAACACATAGAATAGGAGAGGCAAAACCCCCAAACCAATGACTAGGTCCCAAATAAAAACAACTAGAGGGGAGCATCAGGTTCCACTATTGGACATCTACTCCTACAGCACAATCAGAAAGATTACAAAAAACATGGCTCAAAAAAACCCACAGCAAGAGCAGAGCCGCCGCCCACAACTGCAAGGTAGGCAGACCTGCGACCCACCGGCAGAACAGGCCCAGTGGCCCACCGGCGTGGTAGACACATCACCCCAATTGGAGGAAGGGCCCAGCTGACGCCCACAAGGTAGGCAGACAGCGTGTCCCGGAGAAGGGGCCCAGCGGCCCGCTGGCCTAGTTGAAAGATCACCCCAATTGGAGGAGAGGCACAGCCGCCGCCCACGCCTGCAAGGTAGGAAGAACTGCAACCTGGAGAACAGGCCCAGTGGCCCACCAGTGTGGTAGTCAGATCACCCCTATTGGAGGAGGGGCCCAGCCTTTACCCTCAAGGTAGGCAGACCACGTGACCTGGAGAAGGGGTCCAGCGGCCCGCGGGTGTGATAGACAGATCACCCCAATTGGAGGAGGAGCACAGCAGCCGCCCACCCCTGCAAGGAAGACTTTACAACTATACAAGAGCAATATAAATATATAGGGGGAAAATTCAATAACACAACAGTTTCACCAAGCAGAAAGAAACGCAAGCAGTATGAAAAGACAAGGAAAGAAAGGACCACAAGCAATGCAGTTCAACACAACTTTAGAAGAGGTAATAGCTGCAGCAGATGGAATGTCAGATAAAGAATTCAGGATTTACATGCTTCAGATGATCTGGAGTCTCAAGGAAGACATTAGACAGCAAAATCAGACAATGAAAGATCACTTCCACAATGACATAAACAAACCCAAGAAGCAAAAGATCAACTATACAGGGAGAAAAGGTTTTAAGAAACAAACAAACAGAAATCCTAGAAATGCAGGAAGCAATAAACCAACTTAAAAACTCAAATGAGAATACTACCAGCAGAGTAGAACACTTAGAAGACAGAACATCAGACAATGAAGACAAAGTATTTCAACTGGAAAAGAACATAGACAGCTCAGCAAGACTCTTAAGAAACCATGAGCAGAACATCCAAGAAATATGGGATAATATAAAGAGACCAAACTTAAGAGTCATTGGGATACAGGAAGGTATAGAGATCCAAACCAAAGGAATGAGCAATCTGTTCGACGAAATAATACGAGAAAACTTCCCAGACTTGAAGAATGAGACAGAATCCCAAATCCTAGAAGCCTACAGGATGCCGAATGTGCAAAATCATAAGAGATCCACACCTAGACACATTATAATGAAGATGCCCAACATACAGAATAAGGAGAGAATTTTAAAAGCTTCAAGAGAAAGGAAGCAGATTACATTTAGGGGTAAACCAATCAGCATAACAGCTAATCTTTCAACACAGACTCTGAAAGCTAGAAGATCCTGGAACAACATATTTCGAACGCTGAAAGAAAATGGGTTCCAACAAAGAATTGTGTATCCAGCGAAATTAAGCTTCAGGATGGAAGATGAAATTAAAACCTTCCACGATAAACAAAAGCTAAAAGAATTTGCAGCTAAAAAACCATCTCTTCAAAACATCATCGGCAAAACATTACAGGAAGAGGAAATGGAAAATAACATGAAAACCAACAGTGGGAGGTAGTACAGTAAAGGGAAAAAATAATCAAAGAGGAAAAACAAACCATGTTAAGTAACATAAATAAACAAATATGGCTGGGAGAACAATCCATATCTCAATAATAACCCTAAATGTTAATGGCTTAAACTCACCAATTATGAGACACAGGTTAGTAGAATGGATCAAAAAAAAAATCCAACAATATGCTGCCTACAGGAGATGCATTTGAAGGATAAGACATACATAGACTGAAGGTGAAAGGTTGGGAAAAATCATATCACTCATATGGACTTCGGAAACAAGCAGGAGTGTCCATACTCATATCAAATAAAATAGATTTCAAGCCAAAGTTAATCAAAAGGGATAAAGAGGACACTACATACTGCTCAAGGGAACCATGCACCAACAAGACATAACAATCTTAAATATATATGTTCCAGACAATGGTGCAGCTATGTTCATCAAACAGACTCTTCTCAAGTTCAAGAGTCTAATAGACCACCATAACAATAATTATGGGAGACTTCAAGGCACCTCTCTCACCACTGGACAGATCTTCCAAACAAAAGTTGAATAAAGAAACTATAGAACTCAATAATACAATTAATAACCTAGACTTAATTGGCATATATAGAATATACAACCCAACATCAAGCAGTTACACTTTTTTCTCAGCAGCACATGGATCCTTCTCAAAAATAGATCATATATTATGCCACAGGGCAACTCTTAGACATTATAAAGGAGTAGAGAAAATACCATGCATCTTATCTGATCATAATGGAATGAAACTGGAAATAAACCATAAAAGAAGGAAGGAAAAATCATGCATCACTTAGAGAATGAACAATAGGTTACTGAATGATCAACACAAGTGCTGGCGAGGATGTGGGGAAAAGGGTACACTTGTACATTGCTGGTGGGACTGCAAATTGGTGCAGCCAATTTGGAAAGCAGTATGGAGATTCCTGGGAAAGCTGGGAATGGAACCATCATTTGACCCAGCTATTCCCCTTCTCGGACTATTCCCTAAAGACCTAAAAAAAGCATACTACAGGGACACTGCTACATCAATGTTCATAGCAGCACAATTCACAATAGCAAGACTGTGGAACCAACCTAGATGCCCTTCAATAGATGAATGGATAAAAAAAATGTGGCAGTTATGCACAATGGATTATTACTCTGCATTAAAAAATGACAAAATCATAGAATTTGCAGGGAAATGGATGGTATTAGAGCAGATTATGCTAAGTGAAGCTAGTTAATCCCTTAAAAACAAATGCCAAATGTCTTCTTTGATATAAGGAGAGTAACTAAGATCAGAGTAGGGAGGAAGAGCATGAGAAGAATATTAACATTAAACAGGGATGAGAGGTGGGAGGGAAAGGGAGAGAGAAGGGAAATTGCATGGAAAAGAAAGGAGACCCTCAGGGTTATACAAAATTACATACAAGAGGAAGTGAGGGGAAAGGGAAAAAAACAAGGGGGGAAAATGAATTACAGTAGATGGGGTAGAGAGAGAAGAGGGTAGAGGAGGGGAGGGGAATGGAGATAGTAGAGGATAGGAAAGGCAGCAGAATACAACAGACACTAGTATGGCAATATGTAAATCAGTGGATGTCTAACCGATGTGATTCTGCAATCTGTATACGGGGTAAAAATGGGAGTTCATAACCCACTTGAATCAAAGTGTGAAATATGATATATCAAGAACTATGTAATGTTTTGAACAACCAACAATAAAAATTAAAAAAAAAAAGAGATAACAAGTGAAATTTAGAAGAAGATGAGAGGGCAAAACTGATTACTATGCTCAGAAACGCTTGGTGATCCAGGACAAAAGTAAGTACAACACACCCAAATACAGGAGGATAGTTCATGTAACTGACAGAGATATCATTTGCCAGATTGCTTATGCCCGTATAGAAGGGGATATGATAGTCTGTGAAGCATATGCACATGAACTACCAAAATATGGTGTGAACGTTGGCCTAACAAATTATGCTGCAGCATATTGTACTGGCATACTGCTGGCCTACAGGCTTCTCAATAGGTTTGGTATGGACAAGATTTATGAAGGCCAAGTGAAGGTAACTGGAGATGAATACAATGTGGAAAGCGCTGATGGTCAACCTGATTCCTTCACCTGCTATTTGGATGCAGGCCTTGCTAGAACTACAACTGGCAATAAAGTTTTGGGGGCCCTGAAGGGAGCTGTGGATGGAAGCTTGTCTATCCCCCATAGTACCAAACAATTCCCTGGTTATGATTCTGAAAGCAAGGAGTTCAATGAAGAAATACACAGGAAACACATTATGGGTCAGAATGTTGTAGATTATATGCATTATCTAATGGAAGAAGATGAAGATGCTTACAAGAAACAATTTTCTCAGTATATAAAGATCAACATTACCCCTGACATGGAGGAGATGTACAAGAAAGCTCATTCTGCTATATGAGAGAATTCAGTCTGTGAGAAAGCCCCAAAGAGAAGTTAAAAAGACGAGGTGGGACCTAAAATGTCCCTTGCTCACAAGACAGATCGGGTAGCTAAAAAGAAGGCAAGCTTCCTCAGAGCTCAGGAACTGGATGCTGAGAGCTAAACCAAATAGCAGTTTTTCTATGATTTTTTTTCAGATAAAAATAATAAACTTATTGAACAAGCAGATTAAAAAAAAAAAAAAAGATTAGTTGAGGGTATCTATGTGGGCCCCCTCTGGGTTCTCCATTCGGTTCCATCAATCTATCCGACTGTTCTATTATTGCCACCACACTTTTTTTGTTACTGTAGCCTTACAATAAGTCTTGAAGTGGGTAGAGCCAATCCTTCAACTTTGTTCTTCTCCCTCAATATTGTGTTGGCTATTTGGGTCTCGTTGCCTGTCTGTTAGGATCAGCACATTGATATCCACAAATAATTTGCTGGGATTTTGACTGTGATTGCATTGAATCTATAGATCAAATTTGGAAACACTGCTTGACAATATTGCATCTTCCTATCTGTAAATATCTCTTCATTTAGTTAATACCTCTTCTGAGAAATGTTCTTTGAAGGTAGAAGCCACTTCTTATGTGATATGAATCAGACATCTCCAGCTTGTTCCCATTCATTTCTACTGTGAACTTGTTATAGAGAAGTGACTATCCTGTTATGGCTGTGTGGGTCAATAGTTTGTATCCAGGTGTGGCTGTGCAACTTGTTCTTAACTGTAGAATGCACATGGAAGTAGTGGATGTCACTTTTGGGCTGGGCGTTTTAAGAAGTGGTCATGTCTTTCACTTTCTTAGCTTGAAACAGAAGAATCTCATACGGTGCAGGATAGAAGAACTCCAGATAGGAACTGGGATCACTGCTTTACCATGTGGAAGAAATTTGCTTTCTGACATAGAACAGCAACCCTGTGCTGTTAAGTGAATGAAATAAAAGTTTATTGGGTTAAAAAATATATATACAAAAAAAAAAGAAAAACCCACAGCATTTCAGTACCTATGCAGTACTAAATGAAATCAGAATTTCTGCTGCAGCAAACTGAGAGGTATTATTGGTAGAAACTTGGATTACACTAAACCTACATGTTCAAGTGAAGAGATACCAACAACACATGACTTATTATAAATAAGATAACTACATATCAAAGACACACAAAAGAACATGAATCCATTTCAACAGATGTGCAAGTCTAAGACCCCTGAAAACATGAGAAAATAAGCAAACAACCCCGCCCCCCGAAAAGTTACAATCCCCCAACAAAGAAACCCACAGATATGAAATGGGATGAAATTCCAGAGAAGATTTTTTAACTTGATTATTAAAGTAATTAATGAGGTAAAAGAAGATCTAAGGAATGAATTAAGAGAGCAATTATGGGAGGTGAAAGACCACTTCAGTAAATAGAGATTCTACAAAGAAACCAATCAGAACTCTTGGAAATGAAAAGACACAAGTCAAGTAATAAATTTACTTGAAAGTATCAGTGGCAGACTAGATTGCATTGAAAGCAGAGCCTCAGTCCTTGAAGACAGGCTATTTGAATGGAAACACTTAGCAGACAGTTAAAAAAAATAAAAAGACCATGATGAGAATATGATCAGTTGGAGATCAAACTTAAGAGTCATAAGGATAGATGAGGGCATGGAAATAAAAATTAATGGCATTAAGAACCTTTTCAGGGAAATAATAAAAGAAAATCTTCCAAACCTTAGGAATGAGATAAATATTCATATACAGGATGAATATAAAACCCCAAATATAAAAGATCTAAAAAGAACCTCTCCAAGAAATATCATATTCAAAATGCCTAACATAGAGAATAAAGATAGACCATTTAAAGTTACAAGAGAAAAACACCAGATTATATTTACAGATAGAACAATACAACTCACTTTAGACTTCTTAAGTCAGATGCTAAAATGCAGGAGAGTTAGGAATGTGATAATCTAAGCTCTTAAAGAAATGAATTGCCAGTCAAGGTTGCTATATCCAGGAAAGTCATCACTCAGAAACAAAGAGGAAACAAAAGGTTTTAATAATAAACTAACAGAATTCATGATCATTAAATCTGTATTACAGAACATACTTAAAGAAATGTAGATAAAGAAGAACTTTTAAAAGGAAGGGGAGGAAAAACAGAGCTCTCAAATGGATAAGGCTGTCCACAGGAGCAATTAAGCAAAAGAAAATTGATCCAAATTAAATCTATGAAACAAACCAAAATGACTGAAAATAATAAATACGTCTTCATAATAACTCTGAATGTAAATGGTCTCAACCTTCCAATTAAACCATAAAAAATGGCAAAATGGATTGAAAACAAGACCAAATCATAGTCTGTTTGGAAAAGATTCATCTTACATGCAAAGATATCCATAGACTGAAAGTTAAATGATGAAAAAATTGTACTCCATGAAAATAGAGTCCTAAAACAAGCAGAAGTGGCAATTTGTTAAGGTCTGTAAACAAGTCAGTATGGCACCTGGCAAATGTTAGAGTCTGTAAATAAGTCTGGATGGCGCCTGGCATTCTGCCAGAGGGAGTGGTTTGTGACGTAACTCCAGCGAGCCATTAAGTGTGGAAATTCCTTATTGGTTGACTGCTGTATCAAGTTTATGCTAATTAAGATAAGCTGTGTGGAATGTATAGATACCTCTGTTTTCCTACAATAAATGGCTTCTACTCCTGCTGTATCAATCTACACAAGTTGTTCATCACCCCCCCAGTTATTTTGCTGCAGCCGGACTGCGGCAGCAATTTTCATATCTGACAAAGCAGATTTCAAGCAAAAATGAATCAATAGAGACAAGGATGGCCATAATATACTGTTAAAAGAAACAATCCTACAAGACATAATAGTAAATATTTATATCCCAAATGTCAGTGCACCTAATTACATAAGACAAACACTTTTTGACTTTAAGTTCCAAATAGATTCCAGTACAACAATATTTAGTGATTTCAACACAGCTCTCTCAACAAGAGACAGATGGGATGTCAATAGATACTTTTGACCTAAATGAGACTACAAATCAAATGAACCTAACAGCTATTTATAGAATATTTGACTCAATGACAGCTGAATATACTTTCTTCCCAGAAACTCAAGGAACTTTTTCTGAAATAGACCATAAGTTAGGATTCAAAACATGTTTTTTAGCAAATCAAAAATTAAAAAGAAAGAAAAGGAAAAGTTATATTATCCCATGTGTCTGATCATATTACAATGGATTGAAATTAGGAATCAACTGCAAGAAAATTTATAGACATCCCATAGAATCAAACAAGAAGTGTGATACAACATACCAAAACCTTTGGGACACTAGGACAGTGACACTGAAAATCATATTATCCCTTGTATCTTTTGTAGATAGAACATTTGTAGAAGTAAGTGCCCACATTAATAAAAAAAGAAAAAAAGACCCCAAATAAACAATCTAATGTTACATCTCAAGGACCTAGAAAAGAATAAATAAATCAATTCCAAAATCAGAAGACATGAAATAATTAAGATCAGAGCTGAAATTGGTGAAATAGAAAATTTTTTCAAAATACAAAAGATCAATGCAACAAAAAGTTAGTTCTTTGAAAAGGCAAACAAGATAAACTGTGAGCTAAACTAAGCAAAATAATGAGAGGTAATATCCAAATCCATAGAAAAAAGAGATATGAAAAAGGAGATTAAAAAGGAGATATCACCACAGATTTTTCTGAAATCCAGAGGATAATGCGAACTATTTTGAAAACATATTCCAATAAATTGAAAAATCTAAAAGATACTAAGAAATTTCTAAGTACATTTTATCCACTAAAACGGAACCAAGAGAATATAGAAGACCTTAACAGGCAAATATCAAGCAATGAGATTAAAGAAGTAATAAAAATTTTTCAACAAACAAAGGACAAGATGATTCTACCAAACCTTTCAAGAATAACTAATGCCAAACCTCCTCAAATTATTTCATGATAGAAAGGTGGGGAACACTCCAAAACTTATTCTATGAAGCCAGTATCACCCTGACACCAAAACTAGATAAGACATATCAAGGAAAGGAAATTAAAGCCCAGTAACCCTGATGAACATAGATGCA
Organism: Urocitellus parryii; assembly: GCF_045843805.1. NCBI lineage: Eukaryota > Metazoa > Chordata > Mammalia > Rodentia > Sciuridae > Urocitellus > Urocitellus parryii. Next base: position 87,085,929 of record NC_135538.1, on the reverse strand, counting down.
AAAATCCTTAATGAAATATTAGCAAGCCATGTTAAAAAACACATTAAATGTGTACCATGATGAAGTTGGATTCACCCCAGGGATGCATGTTTGATTCAATATATTTAAATCAATAAATATAAATCATCACATAAATGGAATTAAGAACAAAAATCACATTATCATATCAATAAAGTAAAAAAGAGAAAAATCTTTGACAAAATTCAGCATCCACCCATGCTAAAAATACTCAAAAAAACAAAAAAGAAACAGAAGAAACCTCAACATCATAAGAGCTACATATGAAAAAAAAAGTAAAAATCATACTGAATGGAGAAAAATGGAAAGCATATCCTCTAAAATCAGGAACAAAGCAAGTAACTCTTTTTTTCACTACTCTTGTTTGTATATGTATATACATATACATATATACAAAGACATGTATATATACACATATACATATATATACACACATATACATATATATACACACATATACATATATATATATACACACACATACATTAAGGAGGTAAAAGACCTCTACAATTGAAATTAGAAAAAATTGAAAAAATAAATTAAAGAAGAGCTTAGAAAATGGAAAGACCTTCTATGTTTATGAATAGATAAAATTAATACTGTCAAAATAATCATGTTACCAAAAGTGATCTACAAATTTAGTGCAATACCCATCAAAATACCAAGTATGTTCTTCACAGAAATAGGAAAAAAATGATCCTAAATTTCATGTGGAAGAATAAAAAAACTAGAATAACCATAGCAATACTGAACTGCAAATTGAGATGGTATATATCATACTACGATCTCAAATTGTACTACAGAGCTATAGTAATAATAAGAGCACGGTGTGGGCATAAAAACGGATATGAAGACCAAAGGAATAAACTAGAGGGCACAAAGACAAATCCAGATAAATAAAGTCATCTGAACCTTGACATAGTGCCAAAAGCACATGTTGGAGAAAACAGTCTTTTTATCAAATGATGCTGGGAAAACTGGATATCCATATGTAGAAGAATGAAACTAGATCCCTATCTCTTATTCTTCATCTAAATCAGCTCAAAGTTTATCAAAGACCTAGGAATTAGACTAGAAAAACTGAAACTGCTAGAGTGAAACATAAGGGTAATACTCCAACACACTGGTGCAGGCACTAACTTTTTAATAAACCTCGTAGAGCTCAAAAATTGAAACAAAGAATCAATAAGTAGGTTCTTATAAAATTATGCATATCAAAGGAAACAAGAGTATGAAAAGAGAGTGTACAGAACAGAAGAAAATCTTTGCCAGCTGCTTTTCCAACAGAGTATTAATAATCAGAATAACGTTAAAAACAGGAAAAAAACTTAATATTGAAAATACTAACACACTCAACAAATGGGTCAAGATCTAAAGAGATATTTCTCAAAAGAAGAAATACAAATGACCAACAAATATATGGAAAAGTGTTCAACATCCTTAGTAATCAAGGGAAATGCAAATGAAAACTGCAGTGAGATTTTATCTCACCCCAGTTACAATGCAATCATCAAGAATATAAATAATGATAATTGCTGATAAGGATATCAGGAAAAGTGTACACTGTTGGTGGGACTGCAAATTAGTACAACCACTTTGGAGAGAAGTATGGACATTCCTCAAAAGTCTAGGAATTGAACCACAATGACCCAGCTATCCCATTCTGTGGAATTTATCCAAAAGAACTTAAAATCAGAATATTATAGTGATATGTGAATACCAATGTTTATAGCAGCACAATCCACAATAGCCAGATGGAATCAGTCTAGGTGCTCATCGACAGATGATTGAATGAAGAAAATGTGTATAAAATACAATGGTATTCTACTCAGTCATAAGGAACAATGAAATTAGGTCATTTGTTGGTAATTGGATGGAACATCCATCATGCTAGGTGAAATTAGCCAGGCTTAGAAAGTCAAATGCCAAATATTTTCTCTCATGTACAAAAGCTAGAGAAGAAAAAGGAATTTAAAAAGAGGAATTCTGTGAAAGTACAAGGGACATCAGTAGAATAGAAGTGGAGTACCAAGGGGAGGGAGGAAGTCAGGGATAGGGGAAGAACTGGGGAATAAAGTTGACAAATTTATGCTATGTGCACATATGAATATATCACAATTCATTCTAACTTTGTTGTCGCGACCCCTCGCTGGCAAGGGAAACATGACACAGGATTCTTCTTTCAACAGTTTACTCAGGACCTTTGAATCATGATGAGAAAACAGGAACAAGAGAAGAAAGCGCGCGCGCGAGCAGTCAGTCTGCCCTAGCTTAAGTACCCAGCCTTGCCAATGAACCAGCACTACGTGGAGGAGTCTAATAGGTACAGCGCAGCGGAAGCAGGCCAGAGCCCAGCCCACAGCCTTACAAGGAGTTGTTTACTTCTAACTCCAACCGCTAAGTCATCAGAAGCAGGAAGCCAGCGCCATTTTCAGGGTGCGGTCGCCGGCTCCCAACAGTTCCCCCTTTCTGTTTTACAAGCAACAGGTAAAAGTAGAGGTCCTATCTCCATTATGCAAAAGTGGCCGTAAATAATGGCACACTCCTGAGGGGCGCCTCCCCAGGCGAGTCACCATTCCGACCGATGCCTTTTTCATGAAGGTGGGGCGTCGACATCAAATCCACATGCAATAGGACATGCTTTTCTTGGGACTCAAACCTAGAGCTCCCAAGTGCAGTGCCTTGCCTCACACCCTGTGCTGTGTCGATCACTTGAGCATGGTGAGCCATGCTTGAGGGGACTGTCCTGCCTCTAAAGCGGCAAAGGCTTGTATAAGCATAAGATTCTGCACCCACTGCCGCTTGCGCATACGAACCAGACACCACAGGCACAATCCAATGGCAAGTACCAGGACCACAGCCAGTGCACCCATGCCTGCCCATTGCTTCAAGAAACTAAAAGACTTAAACAACCATGATATTACATCTTTTACGGGAGCAATATGGACTCGCGTCTTATTTACTCTAACAATTTCTTGTTGTCCATCCATGGGCAATAAACACCCATGAGTGAGTACTTGACTCAAAATGTCCACTTGGTCTTGTAGTAGATCTACCCGCTGGTTTAGAAGCACAATGCCATGATGTAGATGTTGATTCACCATAGTCTGAGTCTCCATGGCTGTTGCAGCAGCACCCGCAAGCTTGTTCACAGCATCACTAGTAAGCACAGCAGTAGCGAGAGCCGCGGCAGCAGTGGCCACCGCAACAGCAGAAGCTGCAACAGCTGCCACAATGGCTGCAGTTATACCAAAGTCTCTTTTGTTTCTTTGCAATAATACAGGCAAATTATGGAATCAGAGTAATCAACATGTACAGAGAAACACAATGTGTCAAACAATGAAACAGTAGAAAAATTATCAATAGCTGCTACAGTATCCATAGGCAAGGTCGACCAATCCATGGTAGCAGAGCCATTAGTAGTGAAGAAAAATGGAAGTACACCAGCCTGAGAAGTAACGGGTAATGGACATAGCCACATCTCCACCACCGCCCAGAGGAGTCGTTCTGCAGTCCAGATGACCTCATGTCCGATCACCATCAGGAGAAGCATCAAGCACCTCATCTTGTTCATCTTCATTCTTCCTTCCTGACGGAGCCTGAGGGACTTTCCGCACGAGGCGCTCTGGCACCCACAACGGTTCCGTTTGGTCCTATGGGAAAACACAGACAGAACCTCGTGCCCATGCCAGCACGGGATCAGGCCCATACCATTGTCCAGAAAGTACATCTTTCCACTTAACGTGCCCAAAGTTAGGGGCAGAGGGCAAACAGTGCCTAGTCGCAGCAGAGCACCCTTGGATGTCCAGATTCAAAAAATTAATAGTGAATAGAGCCAAGGAGAGGCGCTCTTTCGGGGTGTGGCCTAAGCCAATTCCCCCTTTTTGTTTTAGTAACATCTCTTTTAGAGTCTTATGAGCATGCTCTACGATACCCTGACCTTGTGGATTGTAGGGTAAACCATGGACAAGCTGGATACCCATCTGGCTGCAAAAGGAAGAAAATTGTCGTCCAGTATACGCTAGACCATTGTCCGTCTTAATGGTCTGTGGTAATCCCCAGGCTGCCCAGGCTTCCAAGCAATGTGTGATAACATTTCCAGCCTTTTCACCAGGCAAGGCAGAAGCATGGATAATGCCAGAACAAGTATCTACAGACACATGAACATATTTAAGTTTGCCAAAGTCGGGAACATGAGTGACATCCATTTGCCATATAGTTAAAGGCCGCAAACCACGAGGATTTATGCCTACAGAAAAGGGATGATGCAAAATGATACAATTAGGACAATCCAATGCATCAGCACGGGAGATAGCAAAGCGCTTCTGAAGTGCTCGTGTATTAACATGAAATTTACTATGAAAGTTTCTAGCTTGATCTAAGGAGGAAATAGGGAACACCCAAGAAGGACGAGTAGCAAGATCAGCTTGGGCATTGCCAGCAGAAAGAGCACCCGGTAAACCTGTGTGGGCTCGAATATGCAAGGGGTAAAAACAGGCGGAGCGATTCCAAATCAATGTTTGAAGATGGAGAAAAAGGGAAGACATTACTCCTGATGTGTGTATAGGACCCACTGCTTCCAACACCTTTAAGGCTTGAACTACATAAACAGAATCTGAGATTAAATTAAAAGGAAACGGACATTGTTCAAATACTTTTATGACAATTTGCAGCTCCACCCATTGTGGATTGCCAGGAACAAACTGATGTTGGATAGGAGGTTGATCATTTACCACATAGGCTCCAATACCAGTTTTAGATCCATCTGTAAAGATATTTGCAGCTCCTGGGATAGGCGCAGAAGAAGTGATCTTAGGGAAAATGATAGGATGTTCCTTAACAAATGTAATAAGATGATGTGAAGGATAGTGATTATCTATCTCTCCTGGAAAAGAGCATCATAATATAGCCCAATTATCCAGGTTAGCACACAAAACTTGAATTTGTTGATACGTATAAGGAACAATTACAGACGTTGGAGAAAAACCAAAAAATTGTATACTTTGTTGTATCCCTAACATAGCTAAGGAAGCAACTGCATCAGGATAATACTCAAGGGATTTTCCAGGGGATATACGTGGATGTATCCACAACAAAGGACCATCTTGCCACAAAACTCCAGTAGGTTGCTGTACAGTGGCAAGCACACATAATTGAAGAGGCTTATCCTCTTGAAGCCTGCAAAGGCTAGCATGTTGTATAGCCTTTTCCACTTTAAGCAACACTGACCTGGCTTCCTCAGTAAGATGTCGAGGGGAAGTAAGATCTGAATCACCTTTAAGAATTTCATACAAGGGTTTAAATTCAACATTGGGAATATGTAAGTAACCCCTAATCCAATTTATGTCACCCAATAATTTCTGAAAATCATTTAATGTATACAAATTATCAGTCCTGAGAGTTACCTTTTGGGGTGAAATAGCTTCACAAGAGATACTAGCACCAAGATAATCAATAGAGTCTCCTGTCTGCACTCCACCAGGTGAAATAAGCAAACCCTTCAATTGTAGCAAATGTACCAAATCAGTGTAAGCCGCTCCACCTGAGTAAGAGTGAAAGCAGCATCTACACCATAAGTGCAAACGAATTCTGCCAAAGTTTCAATCACCCTAAAATCTAAAGGCTCATGGTATCCTCCCCCACCAGCATCCCGAAAAACTGGGTACGCCAGTCCCATATCTGCACCAACTGTTCTCCAAACCTGTGCATGAAAAGCTCTCCCGGAGCCCCGGACTCCCCCCACACATGAGGGCGGGCGATGCAACAGGCACTGCATCTTCTTCTAAACTCTCAACCTCTTCTTCAGAATTAGATTTATCAAAATTAGATTTATCCCCCTTCACACGGTAGGCTTTCATACTTTGTGTCTTCCTTTTTTTCCTTTTCATTTTTATTTTACGTAGTTGTTGTAACAATATATCAAGGTCCTCAGAACTCTCTGAGCCGCTTGTGTCCTCAGGTGTTTTTAGTTTGGTCAAGTCTGGATAGAGCCTTCTCCTATTTTTATTTTCAGGCTCTTTTGCCCTTTCACCACTCCCACTCTTAATACTGTCCGCCACCTCGCCACGTAACCCCTCAGATTCTTCCTCATGTAATCGCTCAAGAACGGCCTGACCCTCACCCACAGCTTCCTGGCATCTACCATCTGCTACACATTCTCCAACCAACTTCCAAAGTGGTACAATGCCATTCTCCAAAGTACCTTGCTCATAAGCGAAATCCAGATCTCTCCCCAATTTGTCCCAGCTGGGAACCGCAAGACTCCCTGAAAAAACAAACCAAGGAGCCGCCACATCAGCTTCTCCTAAAAACATCTGCAAAGTGCTTTGCTCCACCTTAAGTCCTTTTGAACGCAGCAGCCCATCCAGGGCCAAAAAAATTGGGCTTGAAGAGGTAACACCCATAATATTTTCAAAACTATGAAGAAAGTGAAAGTACAAAAACCCCGATCTCTCTTTATCTACAGAGGAGCGTCCTATTTTATTATTTTTATTATTTTCCCCGCTCTCTCTTTATTTACAGAGGAGTGTCCCGCTATTTGCTTTCGGATTCCCACTTTACCTGGGAACTTACCGGTGCACCACCCTGACTGCTGAAAGTTCTGGATCCTGGGTTCGAGGAATATTCCTCCCCGTTCTGGCCACCAATTGTCGCGACCCCTCGCCAGCAAGGGAAACACGACACAGGATTCTTCTTTCAGCAGTTTACTCAGGACCTTTGAATCATGATGAGAAAACAGGAACAAGAGAAGAAAGCGCACGCGCACGCGAGCGGTCAGTCTGCCCTAGCTTAAGTACCCAGCCTTGCCAATGAACCAGCACTACGTGGAGGAGTCTAATAGGTACAGCACAGCGGAAGCAGGCCAGAGCCCAGCCCACAGCCTTACAAGGAGTTGTTTACTTCTAACTCCAACCGCTAAGTCATCAGAAGCAGGAAGCCAGCGCCATTTTTAGGGTGCGGTCGCCGGCTCCCAACACTTTGTATATAAGTATACTGCACCAATTAAATAATTAACTAAGTAAATAAATAGAACAAAAATCAATATAAGAAGGGTATCAGGAGGAGAGAAGAGGGGAGAGAAAGAAGAAATATTAAGGATTGAAAAGGAGGAAGATATATACATATATATGTGTGTGCATATATATGTATATAATTTTATATGCATTTATGCATATGTCAATGTGAACCCAACTATTATGTAGAACTATAATGCACTAATAAATTTTTAAAAGGAAAATCTTTAGAGAAATTTTTATAAAAAGAAGAAGAAAATTTTTCCACCATCAATTTTAGGTAGGGCACATATGAAGAAATCCCCCTGGAAAGAGTTAAGCCAAGGAGAAAGCAAGAGGATTAAGATGAAATAATTGATAGTAATTTCAAAGGCAGCAAAGATTTTGTTTTCATCCTCCTATAGTTCCAAACCATTGATGATATTTAGGAGGTTAAGAACAATGGTTTTCTCCAAGAGTATGACTGCACTGTCCTGAGAGTTATGTATGGAACTGGCCATGTAGAAGACAGAGAGAAGGTGACAATCTGACAACTCATGTGTTTCCCAAAGTTTTTTTTCTCCCTCCCTCCCTCCTTCCTTCCCATCCTTCTTCCCTCTTTCCTTCCTTCCTTCTGTTTTAGTCAGATTTTTCACCTCTGTGACTAAAGAATCTGACCAGAACAACTGTAACAAAGAAAAGTTTCTTCAAGGGCTCATGGTTTCAGAGGTCTTGATCCATAGAAGGCAGGCTCCCAACCCAATCATTTTTCCCCTGAACCATCTTGCCTTGTCTCACATATGAGCTTTTTGGAGACACCTCATATCCAAACCATAACACCTTCCTCCCTTCCTTCCTTCCTTTCTTCCTTCCATCTCTCTCTTTCTCTTACATTATGAATCTAAGATAGGTGGACCTCCAAATTTAACATAAAATGCATCAGGGGAGATTTTCTTCTGTGTCTAATCCTACATACAAATTTGCAACTGCTTTCTTATTTGATACCTCACTGGTGAGCTTACTTTTCCTGTACTCAAACTTAACATCTAAAAATGCAGAAAAACAGAATCAATGACAAATGACCAGAAATAGGGAGACTTTCTGGGTGAAGCTCAGATGCAAAAACTAAAAATGGCTGACACAAATCCTAACAAGCTACGAAGGAAAATTGAAAAGGAAAATGACCCTGGGCTGAAGAAGCCTAAGGGAATTCTGCTACCTGAACTTATTCATTTACTAGCATCTTTCAGGGTAGGGAGGATTTGTCCCAATTGGCAAATGTCATACTGCTAAGGAATAAACCGTGGAATAATTAGAGTACATTTTAGAAATTGGGGATATTTTAAGAGTCATTTCTCAAGGGTTCTTTCCAAACCACATACATATGCAGCTCACTTGTGCCTATGCAAATACCCTAATTGTATAGTTAAATCTTAGTTCAATTTGAGGACTTCAGTGTCCTTCATCTTGCCAAAACTTCATCATAAGAATTTTTTTTCTTTTTTACCATTTGCTTTACTTCCATTTCCTATTCACAATTTAATTCCTCTATGTATATTTATCTCCAAAGAGTGATGAACAATAGTCAATGCTATGTAAGAAAGGGCATAATTAAGTGTAGCTTCACATACTAGAATTTCGCATTAGGAAACTCATGGCTAAGAGGTAGATGGTTCTAGTTCCTTACAAATGATAATTCAAACTTACCGAAACAATTCTTCTTCCTAATTAATTCCATGTTTAAGAATTCCTCAATTCCATATAATCTTCTCATTTCATCTAAGCTGCTCTCATTAATATGGGTGAGTATCATAGGTTTCCTAATAACCCATTGAAACTTGATATCTTTGATGCTGTGCACATTAATGGCTACCAGGCACACTGGGTCTGATGCCGTGATCCATAAGGCAAGCTCAGGTGAGGTTGACATAGGCATCCTCATTAATGAGTACATTATCACTTCATTCTCATTCTGAGGTTTGTCACTCTTTATCTCTTAGTACTTGATACTTTTTTTCCTTTTCTGCCTTTACTTCCCATTACATCTTTAAATCGATCTATTCAAGATTTCTGTCATACCTGACCATTTTGGTTTGACATTTTTAGGTGAGCTGCTTTGTGCATTTATCAGTGAAAGTAGCTCAGTAGATTTAGTGAACCCATATATCACTGCTTATATATGTCCCTGGAGGAAGTAGGGAAGAATCTAAACACCAAAACTGGACCTTAGTTAAAAACATATTTAATTTAATTTTTAAATTAATTATTGGAATGTTGTTTGAAGGCACAATCACAATTTAGAAAAGTCTTCATAAGTACCATTATTTGGTTGAGAATCATTCACCCTTAAGATTTAATCCCTTTATTCATCAGTGAAGTAAACCTAACATATTAAATTCAGAATAGTAAAGATATCAGTTTGAATTATTCTGAATTGGTTTTAGTCAGAAGAGTTTAATGGTGGAAGTAAGATGGGACCAAAGATACCATAAAAACCAAATGGGGTTTGCAAACAATAGACAAATGTTCCTTATTTATTTAATTACAGTAAGATAAGAACCTTTATTTATTTAGTTACCCTGAATTTTCCTATGTAGAATTTATTTCCATGGCAAGAATCACCTGTGTATCTCAAGATTAGACCATCAATTTCTTTTCACATAAGTCTTTGGACAGGAACATGCAACCTTGATAAATTTAGTTTATCTATGTCTTTTTGCTTCAAGCTAAACATTTCAAAAACAAAGTGGTTTAAATGGAATATTGGTATCAAAGAAGCAGACTGGCTTATCAGACAAGCAGGGAATTTAATAAAATAAACCTACATCCATTTTGAAGAGATTTCAAATAAGTGAATATTCTGCACGTACTGAGCAATCTTTTATTCACGGTAACTTGAAAACATCTATTGAGAATCATTTAGTTTCCAAAATAAGTCAAATTCCATTATTTAAGAGGATCTTTTAGAATGTAGAATTTGAAAAATTATAATACTAGAAATAACTTGTTAGAAAACACAGAAAGCTAATTGTCTGGTGGGAAGGTGTCCCTATCTCATATGGAGCTGAGTAATTTAAGAGATAGTCAACAATAGACTATTATTTGTTCAAGGGTCAATTATCTCTTTCAAAAAGATTAGAATATTAATATAAACTTAGAAAACTGACATGTTATGCAGATGTGGATTTCTCAAAAGTAAACTAACAAGCAGACAAGCAAAATTTGTGGATAGCTAGATCCCAGTCCCTTTCTTAAATGAACTTATATGACTAGGAAATAGCTGACACAAAGATCATTTTCAACAGAAACAGCTCCACACATTAAATTCAAGGTAATGAGAATAAGCAGAAAAAAATCTGGATGATTTAAAAACTTTTTTTCATCAGTTTTTGACTGCACTGAAGGAGAACAAAACTGTGGGAGCTTAGAGATAAACATTATCCTGAAATAGATTTGTTGCAAAAAGATTTTAGAAAGGGGATAAAATCTATTTTCAACGAGATAAGAAGGGACAGGATATCTATTAAAGGAGAGCAATACAGGATAAAACAAAACCAAATAAAATTTACAGTAGACCAAACAAAACCACTTTTGGAAGAAGCTAAGAGCTAGTTATCACAAGAAGCTATTTTAGGAGCAAGTGAAGAGTGCTTGTGAAAGTTGGTGCTTGAAATACCTAGATTAAAACTGGTTTGGTTACTTATGCACTATGTGATCCTGACAGAAATAACTCAACCTCTCTGGTGCTTAATACATAAAATAAGCTGATCAGAAATATTTCATTGTACAACCTTGGGGAATATAAAGTAGACGGTGCCTTGGAATTAGATAGTGCAGTAGGTTAAAAGTTGTAGTGTAAAAAATACCTGTTATGCCACCTATTACTAGCATAGGCAGAGACTTTAAACATGTTAATTTTACCTGAAACCATAATAATGCAGGTCTTGCAACAAAATGCTGAATCAGCAAAACAGAGAGGAAAGTGACTATCGTATCATAGCCACTGAAAAACAAACAAAAATACTAAGTTTTTAAAAGATGATAACCAAGAAGTGTAAAGCATAGAAATACAGAAGTAACGGCATCTCCCAAAGCACACAAAATGAATGGATGTTAACATTACTGTTAAAAATGGGAAATTTTTTAAAAGTTTCAAACATAAGTAAAATAGCAACTAAGATTAGAAATAGTTATCAAGAGAGAAGGTGGGGGGCATTACCATGAATCATGTTTTAAAAATTATTAGCTATAAGTAAAAATGATTTTTGTAAAAACAATCTATAAAGAGTATTATATATAAAAGGATAGAAAATGAAATATCATAGAGATATTTCTCTCCTCTGGACAAATCAAAGCCAGAACAAAGGTTCTACACCTGAAGCAACTTCATGTATATATAGTCAAAAATAACAATTAAGGTTTTGCTTGTGTGGAAAGTCACCAGAATGAAATTCCCACATCTTCATATCATCCAAAAATGTACTAATCCACTCTGAGGACTCAAATAAAGTGATCTCAGGATCTTATAAAGATTAATTTTTAAACAAGATGGCACCTGCAAAAACACTTATTACTAGTGCTTATGTAAGTTAAATTTAATAGGAAAAATAAGGCATCAGAAAAACAATATTCAAAAGAATAAAAATAAAATCCTGGATCCTGGGATTCCAGGAAGACAATGACATAAAAACAGCATCCTTCTCCTGTATTAATTCCAATATTCTATCCCACTTGAGTCAAATGGTTACCAAGAAGCACCAAGACCAAATGAAGCCTGTTTCTAGCGGTCATTCTAGGCAAAGGTAGGTTAATACCTGCAGAGAGACCAGCAGCCAAAAGCCCCAGGGAGAACCCTAACCAGAGCTGTCTGAACCCCAGCAGTCTCTAATTGTCCACAAAATCAACAGCAGCCTTTTTTTTTTTTTTTTTTTTTTTTTACAATTAGAAGCTCTTTCTAATCCTGAAAAGACCAAGCAAGAGATGAACTTGCAGGCTGAGTTCTCCTTGCCCTGTTTTCAGGAGTATAAAAAGAGACAAGAAAGCAGGGAAGCTTCCTCCAGGTACCTTGGCTAGCAGCCTGACAATCTGCTTGTTTCTGCACAGTTGGAATAGGGATAGAGACAGCTGTACTTCCCACATCCTATGGAATTCCCAGTGGGATGACAAAGAAAAATAGTACCACATCACACACAGCCCAGCAACTAGAAAGGGAAATAGCAGACAGGACAGAATACATAACAGTAAACTTACAGAAAGAACAACATGAATAAAATGATCATAGGTACACTTAGACACAAGAGTACACAGAAGAGACTTCTTGGAGTTCTAAAAAAATTTTTTTTCAATGAAATATTTTAGTAAAAGCAAAGGAATAGTTAACATTTGACCCTTGAGTTAAAGGCATGGGCAATCAGTAAAATAAATATACCAAACCACAAATTTAAAATATAAAATGATGATATATTAATTTCTTACTCTTACTATAATGAATTACCAAAAATTCAGTGGCTTAAACCCAGGAACTTTGTTATCTTACAGTTCTTACAGTTTTGAAGATCAAAGTCTACAAGTCTTTAGAGCTGCATATCTTCTGAAGGCTCTAAGAGGGAATGTATTTCTTTGGCACTTCCAGCTTCTAAAAACCACCTGCACTCTTTGGCTCAACACCCCTTCCTTCACCTTCAAAGCCAGCAGCAGAGCATCTTCTCTCCTTTCTGATACTCTGCATATATATAAAATATCCAGAAAAAGGACACTTGTGATTATCTCAGCCCATCTAGATAATATAGGATAATCTCCCCTTCTCAAAACCCTTAATTATATTCACAAGGTAACACAGTCACAGTTTCCACAGATTGGGACAGGAACATCTTTGGTGGAGAGTATTATTCAACCCACCACAGATACAATGATGGAAAAGTTCAGAAAGTTGGATGATAGTCAGGAGATACAACATAAAAATCATAGATGTTTCCAGTATGAGAAGAAGAAACACACGGAGGACAAGAAATTGTTTAAACATGTAAAAGGAAAACAATTACCTAAATTGAAGAAATCCTTAATCTGCAAATTTAAGCAACTTGAGCTCTGACAAGAAGGTAGGAGAAAGACATACCTAGATATATTCTGGCATAATTTATAGGATGACAAATAAAAATAAAAACTTGAACAAAATAGAGGAAAAATGCCGAATGTTAGCATCAGACTTCTCCTACACATGACTGACATTGGGAGAAGACAATATAATAAATCTAGACACAGATTATCCACATCTTTGTCATCACTGTTGCTTATGAGAAACCAGGTTAAACTGAATTCTAAATAGATTGTGGGAGACTAGTGGCAAAAAGTATTATGGCCCCAAATTCTATACCTAGTCAAAAAAATGATTTGCCAGAAAGCCTAAGATATTTGCACACATGCAAGAATTTGGAAGGAGATCCTCATTGTTATACAAAATACATGTATGACAATGTGAGAAAAAAAAGAGAAAGAATTGTGTCACATTAGATTGGGTAGAGGAGAGGGGAGAAGGGGGGAAAGGAAGGACAGCAGAATAAAATAAACATTATTATTGCTGTGTGTATATACATGACTGAATGACCAATGTGATTCTGCAACCTGTACACTCAGAAAAATGAGAAATTATATCCCATCTGATTCAAATGTATGATATGTCAAGGTCATTGTACTGTCATGTGTAACTAATTAAAACAAATAAAAAAATTAAAAAAAAAAGAAAAAGAAAATGTTTTTCCAGCCAATTTTGGTGGCACATACCTTTAATCCCAGCAGCTTGGGAAGCTGAGGCAGGAGGATCAAAAGTTCAAAGCCAGCCTCAAAAACTTAGCAAGGTTCTAAGCAACTCGGCAAGACCCTGTTGCTTAATAAAATACAAAAAAGGACTGGGGATGTGACTCAGTGGTTGAGCGCCCCGGTTTCAATCCCCAGTACCAAATATATATATATACCCATATTTTATACTTTGTGTTCATTTAAGTTCTAATTGGGTCAAAAAAGAAAAAGAATGAAAGTATACATAATTCTTTAATGGTCTCAAAATGGAATTGCTGCTGGGTGCAGTGGCATATGCCTGTAATCCCAGAGGTTAGGGAGGCTGATGCAAGAGGATCACAAGTTCAAAGCCAGCCTCAGCAAAAGCAAGACTAAGCATCTCAGTGAGACCATGTCTTTCAATAAAATACAAAATAGGGCTGGGGATGTGGCTCAGTGATTGAGTGCCCCTGAGTTCAATCCCCAGTTACCCACCCCCCATAGAATTACTTTTCTTCCTTCCTTTTTTTTTTTTTTTTTTTTTTTTTGCAGGGCTTTCAGATCGCTAGGCAAGTGTTCTACCACTGAGCTATATCTTTAGATGGGTCTTTTTCTTATGTCTTCAAATCAGGAGCCATTTTCATCTTAATTTTAATTAGCCTTTTAATTTCATGGAAATATACCATGAGTAAAGTCAAAATACAAACCAAAAAAATTGATTAAAAAAAAACATTTACAATTTATATCAAAAGCCACTTTTTTCAAGACTGGGGATATAGTTTAGTGGTAAGAATGCTTGTCCAGCATGTAAGAGGCCCTGGGTTTGTGCTGCCAAAAAAAAAAAAAAAAAAAAGAACCCCAACTGAAAAGTATTCAAGTATCTATCAGTAGATGAATGATGATGAAGAATGAATGCGCTTCTATCCATACAAGGGGATATTGCTTAACAATAACAAAGACCCAGCTTCAGACACACATGGTAACATGTATGATTCTCAAAACCATTACAGTGACAGAAAGAAGCTAGACACAAAGAGTACATACTATATGGTTTCATTTATGACATTCTAGAAAGGCAAAAGGTAATCAATAGTTACAGAAAGCAGATCAGTGATCACCTGGGGCTGGGACTATCCAGGCCCCCAGGGGCAAGAAGGAACTTTAGTGGATGGGAATGTTCTGTTTCATTGTAGTGGCTGGCAGTTATAATGACACATTTTATTACATGTAAATTTTACCTTCTTTAAAAAAAGTAAATATATGCTACATTTTTCTGGGACTGGAAAGCCAACTCTTTTTTTTTTTTTGAAGTGAGGATTGAACCCCGAAGCTACTGAGCTATATCCCTATCCCTTTTTTATTTTGCAACAGGGACTTACTAAGTTCAACAGCCAGCCTCAAACTTGGGATCCTCCTGCCTCAGGCTCTGCCAGCCCCCAATTGTTAAAAATGCAACAAACAATTAAACAATAAACAAAAAACTACACACACACACACACACACACACACACACACAAAGAATTTGGAGAGCAAAGCACATACCAAAAACTGGGAAAAAAAGATTTGCTCAAACTAAAAATTGATACAAAACAGAGACTTCAAGGTAGACATATATCAAGAAGAAACAGTGGAGAAGATGAGTGGGTCTATGGATTTCTCTCTTAGACTTCCTGATAAACTACTGTTTAAATGTAAGAAATTTTATTACATTATATATATTATAATAAATAATGACATCTTGATTAATTTTGTGTTATTTAAATGTAAAACATGTTCCTAGAATAGAATAGTTTTCACAAAGGAAATTCAATAGAAATTCTAATAATATTTTACAATTTAAAAATACTAAACTACTTTAGTAAAATTTAAGAATTGATACAGTGGAAAGCAGAGGAGGAAAGTTTCACTTTTCCAAATGTCTCATGGAGTTAGGAGTAGACACTGTGTCAACAGAATGAGGTAGATAAAAATTAATTTCTTTCCACTATTGTCATGTATATAAGAACCGCGCCCCCCCAAAAATTAATTTCTTAATTTAGAAGTTAAAATATTCTAAAGATTTCGTCTAATAAGAGTAGGATACAGATAAGAATACATAGGGAGAGAAAATAACACCTTAATGAACAATATAATTGGCAGTGTACTGCCACAGATAACATATTATGAATACAGAGGAAAACGAGATAACAATTAATGGAATAGGAAAGTACAGTTGATCTTGCAAATTATCAAATGGAAAAAAATGAAATGAATGCCAAATTGATTCAAATTGAAAAAATAAAAGGAAAAATGAGAGAAGTGCAAGATAAAACAAATCATAAAGTAAAAGGAAACAAATCATCAAATAAAATATATGATACTTAAAGCAAAAAAGGAATCAAATGAATTCTGCCTTTAAAAGCAAAGTGGTTGTCAGATTTGTTTATAAAATAAGCCCAGGCAAAGTACTCTTTATAAAAAACACATTAAAAACGAGGTGACAAAGAAGTAAAGAGATGCCAGATACAAACAACAAAAGAAGTTGCACTATTAACTTCAGACTAAGTAGTACTAAAGTTGGAATAACCACACAAAATTAAAGAATACTACATAAAAATAAAAAATATAATTTATAAAGATGGTCACAAAACTAAACATGTTAATTTATGGTGGTGCACACCTGTAATCCCAATGACTCAGGAGGCTGAGGCAGGAATATCATAAGTTCCAGACCAGCCTCAGCTATTTTGAGAGGCCCTAAGCAATTTAGCAAGGTCTTTTCTCAAAGTGAATGAATGAAGGAATGATGAAATGAATGAATAAAGCTGATGATATGGCTCAGTGATTAAGCACCCCGGATCTAATCCTCAGTACCAAAAAAGAGAGAGAGAGAGAGAGAGAGAGAGAGAGAGAGAGAGAGAGAGAGAGAGAGAGAGAGAAAAGAAAAAGAAATTTTCAAACACAAAACATCCTTACATGATCAGGGTCCTGCATTCCTTCTCGCCCTCATCAGAAATGACTTCTCTTATTCACGAGCTGCATAGATATTAGAACACATTTCCCATTAGTAGAATATGTCAAGCTCCTGTCCATCTCAACTTTCCCCATTTACTATACTCTTTAATATGCTTACATTTGCTGTTAAGGGCAGGTCACATGTCATCTTTGAGGTCATTTCTGCTTCTATTTAAGTTATAGTCAGATGGACTAGGTTTAGTTTCCTATCAACACAAATGAAAAACAAAGCAGATAAAATATTAACGATGCTTTATAAAGACATTGGACATGAGACAATGAAGATCAGTGCTCCCTGAGAACCAGAAAACAAATGAGGATAGTCTCACCTCATTGTCTTAAGAAGGTTTCTAGGCAGTGAAACAAAAATTGTAAAATAAAATAGAACTCCCTGGGCAGGTTAAACAACAAATTAAACCCAGGTGAAGAAAAATTTAAAAGGCAATAATGAATCCAAAAAAAATATCCAGAGGGAAGCTCAGAAAGAAAGAACATGATGGAAAATATGAATAAATAGATTTAAAAACACAGAGAACAGTTGGAAATTTCTGAAACACCTTTTATTGGAGTTAAAGAAAGAAAATTAAAAGTGACTCCCTCCCATACTTGCTGGACTCCATACTCACTGCTCTCTCTGTTATTCCTCCAGCTGAACAAGGATATGTGGCCTGTGCTTTAGTTTAGTTCTTTCCTTTACCTAGAATGCCTTTCCCCCTTTGTGTTCACTCAGCCCCTCTTCATTAGTGTTTTCCCTCATCAACCCTTGCCTTCCAGGTGAAGCACCCCTGACTACCTTATTTTCTACTTCAGCCTGACTTGTCCTCTCAGTAGGACTGATCTCCTTTACTATGATCAACCTTTTCCTTCCAGAGTATTTAGCTAACACACTATTCAGAATTCTTATATTTTGTTTCCTTCTAACAGCACAGAATGGAAGTCCTTGAAAGTCTTTGTATTTTTCCTTTCTGATTTATCCCAAATTTCAAAGAGAATTCCCAACAGAGTGAGTACTCAGTACATATTTGTTAAATAAATAGATGAAAGCCACATCAAGATTCATTGCCTGAAACTGCCAAAGACACATTAAGTGCCCAGTGAGAAAAGGCACCAAAAGACAACTGAGTTCTCCACAGTAACAACAGAAAAATTTTAACCTTTGACCTACAATTTCATACTCTGTGAAACTATTTTCCAAGAAAGTTCAAAATAAAATGATTTTCAGGTAAAATGAGTTTTCATCAAAACATTAAGACAAAATCAAAAGCATGTAATTCATGGTAAGGAAATCAACCCACAATAAGTTCTGGTAAATAAAAAAGAATTGTGAATAAATAAAATAGTAAATGTGGACAAATTTAAATAATTATCAATAAAAACAATAAATAATAAGGAATAAACGGTAAAAGTATGTTCAATTTGTAGAATGTTTTAAAAAGATGTAAATAGATTGCCTGGTGTCTTAGTTAACTTTTGCATCATTGTGACCAAAATACTCAACAATAACAACTTAGAAGATGAAAAGTTCATTTAGGACTCACAGTTTCAGAGGTCTCAGTTCATAGATGGCTAAGTCTATTGCTCTGAGCCCAGGGTGAGACAGGATATCCTGGGAAGGGCCCAGCAGAGGAAAGCTACTCAGCTCAGCTCATGGTAGGATCAGAAAGTGGGGGTGGAGAAGTAGGGGAAGAGGAAGGCTGTAAGGAACATGAACCCCTCCAAGGCACTCCCTCACCCATCACTATGACCCACCTCCTCCAGGCAAGTCCTACCACCCTATAGTTATCACCCACTCAGTCCATTCACACTAGGAGGAACTGATTAAGTTTCAGCTCTCATAATCATTTCACCTCTGAATATTCCTGCATTAACAGAGCTTTTGGGGGACACCTCATATGCAAACCATAACATCTGACTACATTTTAATGTAAGCTAAAAACAGATGGTATGAATAGAGTTGAAGTATTCTTAGATTCTTAATGTTTAAGACAGAGGTTGGCAAACTATCAGCCTTAGAACAAACTTTACCACCAGTTTTGGACCTGATGGGCCAGGAAGTCAGCGGAATGCTTCCACCACTCTCCCTGAGTCCAGGCAGCACAGAGCAAAGCAGGACACTACCCACAGGAAGTAGACAGAAAAGGAAGGACTTTGCCTTCGAGCTCAGTGTTGTAAGACCACTATGATGAAGCCTAGTACCAGACGAAGCCAAAGATTCCTGCATCTAGTTCAGAATTCATGGATGGATCCTCTGGATCTGCCCTGGTATCAGACAGAGATCTGCTTCTCAGTGGGATGGGCTCATCATTTGGCCTGCATCACCACCAGCCATGGTGCAAGCCTAGGCTGCACCCTACAGGCTGTGTGGGTCTTTGCAGCAGCAGTGAGATTAGATGTGACCCAGTTTGATATCATCCTTGGCAGTCAAAGGACTATTCCTATCACCCCTCTCCAAACCTCAAGCAGTGTGATGTGGAGCACAATCTATCAACTCTGTGGGATGAGGATAGGACAGAGAAATGAGCTCAGGATGTTGCCTTGTAACTCAGTGTCCAGCCAGTCAAACCCAGCATATCTCAACAGTGCCTTTCCCCAGGTCAATGTCTATGGAAAGAACTTCTAGATCCACCCAAGTATTAGGTAGAGGAGACCCAAAGACCAAGTTAACAGATGGATGGACTTTTTTTCCAGTCAACATCACTTGCAATTAGTTGCACTGGTCTTAGGTAAAATGTCATAACATCTGATCATAGGCTAGTGAAAGTGGAGGAGGATCTGGGCCCACCTCAACTCCAGAGGTTTGTGAGGATGTGAAACCCTTTTAAGGAACTCTCCCGGTTCATTATGAAAAACATACCAACTGCAGATTTGAGAAAAACTTGGGATTGGGAAACCCTTTGCTGTTAATATAGTACATACGATCTGTGGACCAATAGCACACCTGGACTTAGGGTGTGATCTATAGCAGAAGTGACCACAAGATCAGAAAAAATAAGCAGTCTGATTAAGAATTTCTGTCAGTACAGGCACAGACAAAGCCGGATTATGAAGACTGAAGTAATAATGATAAAAACAACAGAAATCTTTAGCTGAGAAATACCTAAGCCAAATTAAAAATGTGTTAGAAGGTATCAATGGCAGAATAGACACTATGGAAGAAAAAAAATCAGTGAGCTCAAAAGCATTCTATTTGAAAAGACACTTTTGAAGGGGAAAAAAAGAATTTGGAGGAATTGATAAAATTTGCAGAAACTTTGATAAAACATTAACTAGAGCAAATGTTCACATTATTCGGATTCAACAGGAACTTGACAATCCCAAAGGGTAGAAAGCTTATTCAAAGAAACATGAAAAATTCCAAAACCTAGAAAAAGATGCAAATATCCAGGTATAGAAATGTCGAAGGTTATCAATCAGATTAAACTCAATTTGGTCTACTCCAAGATGCATTATAGTCAAGCCTTCAAAAATTAAAGACAGAAATGATTTGCAAAGTAGCAAGAGAAAAGAAAAAAAAATTGCAAATGAGGTTATTCCAATTCACCTGACAGTAGTCCTTCTCAGTAGAAATTTTATAGTAAAAGAAGGAGCTGGATGAGATCTTTATGATATTGAAGAAAAACAAAACAAACAAACAAACAAAATCTGCTAACCAAGAATACTGTACCTTAGAAATAAAGGAAAGATATAGCAATTCCTAGACAAACAAAAGGTGAATGACATTCATCACCAGGAGACTTGTCCTACAAGAAAGGCTAATGGAAGTTCTTCAAACTCAAAGAAAGAGGTTCTAATGAGTAGGAAGAAATTATAGGAAGAGATAAAACTCACTGGGTGAGAGGAATTATACAGACAAATTCAGAAAGCTCTAATATTGTAAACATGGTGAATAAATCATTTATTACTTCATTATAAAGATTAAAAAACACACATTTAAAAATAATATCTTCATTAATATATTAAGAGATGGACAGCAAAGAAGGGTATAAGATAGGGCATCAAAGATTCAAACTTTGAGTAGGAATGTAATGCAAGTATAGATGATCAGGAGAAAGAAGATAACAATGACCAGGATGATTTTGTAGGCCTGAAACTGAGTCGAGGGCCTTGCACATTCTAAGTAAGCACTCTATGGCTGAGTCATAAGTTCCTGACTTTTATTACTATTTTCTTCAATGATACGTTTCTATTTTTTTTTCAAAATAGATTCTTATAATCAAAAGATGTTTTTGTAAACCTCATGGTAACCACAAAACAAAAATCTAAAATAGTCACACTAAAAGTAATGTGCAAGGAATTAAAACACATTACAAAATGACAGAAAAATGTCAGTAGTAAAATTTTATCAATAAGTAATATTAATGTATTAAATTATTTAATCAAAGGACATAAAGTGACTAAATGGATTAATAAAACAAGACCTAATCATATGTTGCTTATAAGAAAATCACTTTACCTCTAAGGACACACATAGACTGAAGGTGAAGGAATGAAATAAAATAATACATACAAATGGCATTAAAAAGGAAGCAGGAGATCTCATATCAAATAAAATAGACTTAAAAAGCAGTGAAAATAGACAAGAAATGTTATTATATATTGACAAAGGGGTCAATTCAACAAGAGAAAATAACAATTCTAATAATATTGGTATCAGAGATTCCAAATATACAAAGCAAATATTAATAGACCTAGAGGAAGAGATCGATTCCAATATAGTTACAGTAAAAGACTTTAATACCACACTTTCAGCAATGGACTTTAATAGAAAGTCAACAAAAAAAAAGAGCAGAGTTAAATCCCATCCTAGACCAAATGGACCTAACAGACATCTGCAAAACATTCCATTCAACAGATGCTGAATAAATATTTTTCTCATCAGTACTAATAATATTCTGGACAGATCCTAGGATAGGCCACCAGACTTGTACTGCATTTAAATTTTTAAGAATTAAAATCATATTGAGTAACTTTTCTGACCTCAGTTAAATAAAAATAGAAATAAATAACAAGAAAATCTTTTCCACAAGTACATGGACTTATTTTGAACAACCAATGGATAAAGGGAAAAAATAAAGAAGAAAATTAAAAATTTTCTTAAAACAATTGAAAATGAAGACAGAACATACCTAAATGTATGGGATATAGAAAGATCAGTGCCAAGAAGAAAATTTATAGCCTACATCCAAAATGTAGAATGATCTCAAATAAAGATCCAATTGCTTCATCACAAGGAAAAAGATAATTAAGAACAAACTAACCCCTAAATTTGCAGAAGAAAAGAAACAGTAAAGAATAGAGCAGAGTGAGTATGGTGGTGCATGCCTATAATCCCAGTGGCTCAGGAGGCTGAGGCAAGAGGACCACAAGTTCAAAGCCAGCTTCAGCAACTTACTGAGGTCCAAAGCAACTGAGTGAGATCCTGGCTTTAAACAAAAAGTGCTGGAGATATAGCTCAGTGGAAAAGTGTCCCTTGATTCAAACCCAGATACCCAAAAGAGATGCTAGTGAGTAGGAAGAAAATGTGGGAAGATATAAAACTCACCAGGAAAGAGGAATTATACAGACAAATTCAGAAAGCTTTAATATTATAAACATGGTGCCCAAATCATTCATTACTTCAGTATGACAAGTTTAAAAAAAGAGTGGAGAAAAAAATAAATAAAAAATAAAAAATAATATAAAAATGATGGAAAAAAAGAGCTGGTTCTTTAAAAAGATGAACAAAAGAAACAAACCTTACCTTAGTTCTATAAACTAGGACAGAGACAACATTCAAATAAATAAAATCAGAGATGAAAAGGGAAATATTACAACTAACACCAAACACAAAGGATCATTAGAGAGTACTATGAACACAATGAACGCAGAAAGCAAATTTGATAATCTAGAAGAAATGAACAGATTCCTAGACACATGCACCAAGATTACCAAGATTAAATCATGGAGAAACAGAAAACCTGGACAGACCAATAACAAGTAACCAGTTTGAATCAGTAATAAAAAGTTTCCCATCGAAGAAAAGACCAGGTGGCTTCACGGCTGAGTTCTATTAACTTTAAAAGTGTTAATACCAATTTTCTTTAAATAATTAAAGAAAAACACAACAGGAAAGACTTCTTTCAAAAGTGTTCAATGAGGCCAGCATTACCTAATTCCAAAACCAGAAAAGGACACAACAAAAAAGAAAACTCCAGTCAAATATCCTTGAGGAACATATGCAGAAAATCACCAATAAATATTGGCAAATCAAATCCAACAGCATATTAAAAGGAATTTTCACCATGATCTAGTGCAATTTATACCAGGGATTCAAGGACTGTTCAACCCCCACACACACACACACAAAAAAAAAAAAACAATGAATAATGAATATTAAATGGTGCGATATATCACATCAACAAAATGAAGACCCAAAACCACATAGTCATTTCAATAAATACAGAAAGGGCATTTCATATAATTCAATATCCCTCATGACAAGAATGCTGAAAAAAATTAGGTACAATAAAGCCAAAGTTAGCATTACCATAAATAAAGAAAAGCTGAATATTTTTTTCTCTAAGATCTGGAACAAGACAGGATGCCTGCCTTCACCACTTTTATTGAACATAGTGTTAGTAGTCCTGGTCAGAAAATCAGTCAAGAAAAATAAATAAAGTACATGCAGAATTAGAAGGACATCAAATTGTCACTGTTTGCAGATAATATATTATTATATAAAAAAGACCCTAAATTTTACCAAAAACGTGTAGAACTAATGAATTCAGTAAAGTTACAGGATACAAAGTCAACTAGCAAAATAGCTAGCATTGTTATATCCCAATAGTAATTTTCTAACATAGAAATGAAAAAAGTAATTTCATTTATAATGGTTACAAAAATAATAAAATCCCTAGGAATAAATTTAAGTACAGAGGTGATAATTCTCTGTAATGAAAATTATAGAACATTGATAAAGGAAATTGAAGATGACACACAAAAGATGAAAATACATCCTGTGTTCATAGACTGGAAGAATCAATATTGTTAAGAGTTCAACTAGCAATCTACAGATTCAATGTAATTCTTATTTTAAAAAAAATAACATTCATCACAGAATTAGAAAAGCAATCCTAAAATTATATGGAACTACAAAAATCCACGAATAGCCAAACCATCTTGAGCAAAAGGAATAAAGCAAGAGACATTACACTGCCTTGATTCAAAACATACTCCAAACCTTTACTAATCAAAATGGCATGAGGTTGGCATACACACACACACACAAAAAAAAAAAAAAAGACACGTACACTGAAAAAAACTGAATTAATAACTTCAAATGATTTTTTAACAAAGGTGCTAAAACATGCATCAGAGAAAGGATGATTTTTTAGATAAATGTGGTAGGGAAATTGGATATTCACACACAGGAGAGTGAAGATAAACTCCTATCTCTCACCAGTTACAAAGATCAACTCAAAATGGATTAAAGATTTAACTGTAAGATCTGAAACAAAGGAACTAGAAAAAAAATAGGATAAATGCTTCAGGACATTGGAATGGGCAAGGATTTTTTGGATAATACCCCAAATATACAGAAACAAAAGCAAAAATAAATAAATGAATTAAATCAAAGTTTCCGCACAGCAAAGGAAACAACAGAGAGTTAATCTACAGAACTGGATAAAATATTTGCAGACTTTACATCTGACAAGGGGTTAATATTAATAATATAAAAAGAACTACCAAAACTTGAAGACAATAAAACATGTAACTCAATTACAAAATGGGCAAAAGACCTAAATAGACATTTCCCCAAATAAGACAAACAAATGGCCAACAGGCATATGAAAAATGCCAACACCATTAATCATCAGAAAAATTCAAATCAAAACCACAATGAGATATCCCTTCTTTCTAGTTAGAACAGCTATTATCAAAAAGACTGAAGATAACAACTATAGTCTTGCATGTGGAGAAAAGGGAACACTTGCACACTATTGGTGGGACTGTAAATTAGTGTAATCGCTATTAAAAACTACATAGAGGATCCTCAAAAAATTAAAAAAGAATTACCATGTAATCCAACAATCCAATAATGGGTATATATCCAAAGAAATTAAAACAGTATGTCAAAGAAACATCTGTATTTCCACATCAACACTACTCACAGAAGATATGGAATCAACTTAGATGTTCATCAATGGATGAATAAAGGAAGGAAATGAGATGGTACATATACATAATGGAATATTATTCATCTATAATAAAAATGAAAACCTGTCATTTAAGACATCAGTATAACTGGAGGTCATTGGGTTAAGCTTTAAAAGCAAGTATCAAATGCTGTCACTCAAATGTGCAATCTAAAACTTTGGTTATACAAAATCTGAGAGAATAGCGGTTACCAGAGAGAGGCTGGGGAGAGTAGAGTTGTGGGAAGAAATGAGGAAGATTGATCAAGGAGTAATGTGATAGGTAGGAGAAATAAGTTCTGGTGTTCTATTGTACAATGAAGTAACTATAAATAATAATGTACTTTTATATTTCAAAAAAGCTAAAAGAAAAAATTTGAACGCTTTACCAGAAGGAATGATAAATGTTTGAGAAGATAGACATGTTTGCCATCATTTGAACATTATACAACATATACATAAATCAATACATCACATGGTTGGTACTCCATAAATATATATAATTTTCATGTCACAATTTTAAAAATGTCTGTCACCTATAATTGATATGTATAGGGAGCTATATGTGTTTGTTTTCATGGAATGAAACTTAAAAAAAAAAACATTGATTTAGGTTTCTGATATATATCAGTGTACATGACACTTAACATATAACTCCACAGAAAAGGATGAATTAGTTAATAAATGGTTGCTATCCCAACTGAGTATTAATATAGAATAATATTAAAATTTATTTTTTCTTTTATCTGGGAATCATGGTTTCCCAACTAAATTTCAGCTATATTAAAGACTTTAGTATACAGGAAATTAAGTACTACCAGAAAATATAAGGGAAACTATACGCAAACTAGTGTTTAGGAAACCTGTTTTAAAAATCCAGGGCTAGAAGTTTTAAAAACTGTGTAGTAGTGTTCAGTTAGGAAAGTAAGAAATACACTAATTATTTCAAAAAATAAAATTTAATATACAAAATTGGGTACACACGTATTGAAGGGTTCAGTGAGTGAATTGGGTACACAAGTGTTGAAGGGTTCAGTGAGTGTGGAGACACTGAGGTTTCCTAGAGAAAGCAGCTGTTCTACCAACCCACCACCTCTATTTCTATCACCTCCTCAACCAGGGCTGGGAGAACTAAAAGAAAAAGTCATGGTTCTCAAAAACTAGGAACCTAGGGGTCTTCCAAGCTGCCTTTTTCTTTCCAACAAAAATGGGAGAAAAAATTGGGAGGAATTCAAGCTTTGAGAGGCTTGAAAAAGTGTCCAAATTGGAAGAGAGAGAGAGAAAAAAAAAAAAAAAAAGGAAACAAAGTTAGCCTGCCAACATTTCATGGAGGCGGTTGCAAAGGAGACAACTAGTATACAAAGTCTGAGTGCTGGTATTTAGAATGACTTAGGATTTTAGAACTGAAAAAAATAATATGATGGTATGTAGACATACTTTATTCGAGCATTCTATTTTATTACTTTCTTTCTCTCTCTCTCTCCTTGCCTCTACAAATAATATAGAAATCAATATATCCTTGTTAAAAAATCCATTCTATTCTGGTGTGTGTGTGGGGTGGGAGTGGTCCAAACTGTATAGATTTCCAGGAATATGAAACTTTGCTATTTTTCTAATTCTTATGTTTTTCTGTTGACTCTCTTCATTTCTCCCTTTTGCCATAAAATCCTTTTAAGGTTTATGTCGTCCATTAAATCTATCTGATTAATGAGTTTATTTTTTTAAAAAAGGAGGCTAAAACTTGTATAAAGTAAAATATCTTGCTTCAAAACATCATAGTCAGTATAATGGCACGAAGACAGAAGAGATGATTCAATGAATAAGAACAACACAGAAATACATCCAAGCATATGTGAGAAAATGACTTTCTGCAAAGATGCAAAGGCAATTCAGTGACTAAAGGACAATCCTTTCAATAGATGTTGCTGGAACAATTGAGTATGCATATGCACAATAATGAACCTCAATCCCTACCTTGTACCATATAAAAAAAATCAACTTGAAATGGATCATATACTTCAATGTAAAACCTATACTTACAAAACTTTTAGAAGAAAATTTGGGGGAAATCTTGGTGAAAAACATTTAGGCAAAGGTTGTGTTTAGATATGACATTTAAAACATTACAGAACGTTCACAAACGAGATTTTATCAAAATTGAGAAGTATTACTGTTCAAAGATACAAATAAGAAAATGAAGTCTCATGGCATATTCTGGGGAAAAATATTTGCCAATCACATAAAGGACCTGTATCTAGAATATATAAGAACTCTCAAATGGCAGATAGACATATAAATTTTTTTTTATCATCACTAGTTATTAAAGAAGCACTTGGACAGCTCATTCACCACTGACCACCAGAACAGATCCTGCTGATGGGGATTAAGGATCCAAAAAAATCTGGATGCTAAAAAAAAAAAAACATAATTGCTTTAACAAGAAAAGCAAAAAAGAATATACTTAAGAACAAGAAAAAATCCTATTCAAAAAAGGTAAGGTCAAATTCATCATATAGACTAAGGAGTTCCCAAGGGTTTGCCTGTGTTTGATCTCCAGCAGCAAAAAACTGAAAAGAGGTGGGAGAGAAGAAGGGGGAATTAAATACCTTTGATAAAGAAGTGAAGACACAAAGAAATTAAAAATAATTCTCAAAGAGGTGAAATTACAGCATAAAATAGATTTTTCTGGAAAAATCATGTATAAAAATTTAATTAATTGGTTTTAATATATTTAGCATATAATCATTCAATTAAAACTAATTTATAATCACCTAATTAAAGTTTAATTACACATATAATTGTACAGTTTATGTGTAATAAGTAATTAAAATTTTCAATAAACTAAGAGAAGATGGTCACAGCAGTCTGAAAAATTAAAAAAAAAATTTTTTTAAATAGCCCCAAATCGCAGAGTAAAACCGAAAAGACGTGAAAAATAAAGAAAAGTCTGCTCTGAAAACCTGGGACATGTGGAGCTTTTCAGAGAGCCATCTGGATAATCAAACCCATTATTTTCTTCCTTTTGTCACTTTTCTCATGCTGCTGGTCTACAGCCTAAACTTTGAGAACCATGAGACTAGCCTACAAAAGTCCAAACCATCCTAAAAGTTACTACAAAGGTTGCTCCTTTTGCTTTGCAAATTCAACATAGTTTTTCATAACAAAAACTTCACGAAACAGCTCCATACATATAAGGTAAAAATTTGAAAATATTTAAAGTGAGAAAGATCATAGAAATGTCAAATTTTATCATATCAACTTTTACTTTTTCCCCAAATTGAAGATAAGACAGTGTTATCCAAGGAGTTTGACAGGAGAGTATTATCCAAGTTGACATGACTCTATTACTTTTTTAAGTCAAAAGCATAAACCTGATGCTAATGTGTGCCTCAGATGTGTCTCCTGAGCAGCTTAAAATAAATTTTCTAAGTCATTTTCATACTGAATTTCTATTCTTTCCTCCACTAAACGTTTGGCTGGAGATGTTTTCCTCTTAAAAATATTAATTCAAAATATTAATAACAATGAAAATATAAGATTTAACATTTATGTATTAAGTTGGTGAAAATTATATTCATTTTTTAAACATTGCTTACAATAAAGCAAGAACTACACTGTCAAATTGCAAAAACTTAGGGTTTGAGAAACATGAAAGAGTAGGGATTCCAGAGTTAGAGCCCTGCTTATAATTTCTGCAGGTAAGCTAACAGAGCAGTGTGCTTCTCTTTGGTATGAAAGATTCTACTTATTGCCTGTAAATATTTATTTTTCAAATCCTAACATCGTAAATCAAATCCCAGTGTTAATATTCCCTAATCCTTTACTTTTAACAGTGTTTACATAAAGCTTTTTGTACTTAAAAGGATCTTTCCTTTAATTTATTTATAAAAATCCTGACTTCTTTCATGCATATCAGTGAGGTGGAATAAACAGTCTGAATTGGCATTCTGATCAGAAGAAAATAATCAGGAATATGATTACTAGCTTATTAGGTATAGCTGAGTTTAAATCAAGATGTCACATACAGGCATCACAAGGTGGTTCTAGGATGCCTGCTGATACCTGGGAATCACCACTGCATTTTGAGGGGCTTGAATTAGACAAAGAACTTCAGAGCAAAGGTCATAAATTATTTGTAGCAAAGATGATGAAGGATTTCAGAGACAAGGACTATAACCACAACCAAAGGAGGCTTGGCAGTGAGAGCTATTGAGATGATCCTTCTTGCACTCTTATTCAAAATCATCAAGTCTGTGCTTTTGAGAGAGCTCGAAAGTGAGTCAATTTATGAAATGTGACATTTATGAAATGTGACTATCTTGTATTTCTTGTTAGTTTTGGTAATCCCAACAGCATCTAAAAATCTGCCACACAATGAAAGTTGACCACGCATTTCTGACTTATTGGGTAAGAAACTGACTCAGAATAATTACTGCCCTCAGGCAAATAGATCATAGGAACATTGCTGTAACATAGAGGTTTATCTTGAAATGGATCTATAACCAAAATTGGGTTACCCTCTCAGTATCTGTTACTTGAAGCCTGTGCAAGAGATTAGCTAAGTAAGGTCTCTACACTTTTGAAAATTACTTCAGAAACTTCTTTTTACAGAAAACGTCTGCCGTGCCTAAATACCTAAACATTTCCAACAGGGACAACTTTCATCCAAGGATAAAGGTATAGAGTGGTGGAGGAAATCCATGAACAAGCCATTATTCCAACTATTAAGACATAGATGATCGGGACAAATTAGTTCTATTTGCAGGATGCCAGTGTGTCAAATAATGGCAACCAACCTTTTATTGGATGCCTATTAAAGCCAAGGCATGACACTAGCTAGGTGTTTTGGTTATAAGTACTGCTAATTCTCATAATTAGCTGCTCTAGATCACAGTTAATTAGCAGCTGAGCTGAATGCAATCCCAGCAGATTCAACAATCACCCGGTCAGGGGACTTCTCTAGCATATTGCACTAAAGCTAAGGTGAGGAGGGGGATCATGCTGAGCAGCAGTTAACAAAAGAGGGCTTGAATTTTATGTGGAAAATAAGAAAGATGAGACTGAGATGGAGGGCTAAGTAAAAAACAGGTATGAGAATGACAAAGGCAAGGTTGCTAGAGTCAGTTGCTTAAAATCAGTAAATTCCTGGCATAGTTGTATAAATGGCTACAGCAGAATAGGAAAACACTTTGATGGGCCCTCTGAAGCTACAGTCATGGCACTCCTGGCACAGTTTTAGGGAAACTTCTGGAAATTTCTATGGATTCTTTTTTTTATCTCTACAAATGCTTAATCTTATAAAGGTTACACATTTATAATGCTATTTCAAAAGGACAGACTGCACAGAATGTAGAACTTTGAAGTTGCAGTGATTTTTGTGTAGTAAAAACAAACATTTTTATTTGTTTTTTTTTTCATTAAAACATTTATGGTGAAGGAGCAGATTCATACATTGGATTAAATGTGTTGAACCAGATGCATTTCTCAATATTATTTGGATATATAGTAGGAAGAATGTAAGGCTCTTTTATATAGCAGCAGCCCTGATCAAGGCAAAAATTTTCAACAGTCATCCAGAAGTCCAGAAGAGTTGACCATGGCTTAGAAAAGGTGAGAAATTGCTTTTACCAAATAGAAAAATAGAGTCTTGCAGGGAAATATGGGGCCTCCATAGTTAAAATTTCTTCTTTTTTTCTTCAAACCAAAGGGAAGAGAAAGACACTTTTGAAAGAGAGGCAAAAAAATCCCCCAGGGAAATTACTATAAGTACTACATAAGGAGACGCTGAGATAACAGACAGCCACCCTGTTGGCAAAACTACTGGGGGTTGTTCATCTTTGATACACATGAAACCACAGTACTTTTACACAGAAAATTGATACCTGAAGTAGCACAGATGCAAAATTAGAGGTTCAGCTTTTAAAGCAAGAAAAAGATGAAAAGGACCATGTCCGAAAGGAGTTAAAGGTAAGACAGAAAGTAAAGCTGGGTGTAGCTGCACACATCTGTAGGCCTAACTACTCAGGAGGCTGAGGCAGGAGCACCACTTGAGCCTAGGCATATGGGACCGCTTGAGCAAAATAGCAAGACCCATCTCAAAAAATAATAATAATAAATTAAAATTTAAAGAAGACAAAACCAATTCATTATATTTTGGTATTTACATGTCTTTATAGTTTGCTGCATTTATTTGCACTGGCCATAATATGTAATTTTTTCCAGCTTTATTGAGGTATAATCGACAAAAAATTATTTATGATTATACATATGATTAAGGTGTGCAATGTGATGTTTATATACATTGTGAAATGATTAGTCAATCTAATAATAGTCAATCTAAATAACTTATATTACAAAGTTTTGTTTTGTACGTGTTTAAGAATACTTAATGTCCTACTCTCTTGGCAAATTTCAAGTATACAATACATTATTTCTAACTTTAGTCAGTAGGTTCCCAGGATTATTCATATTATAACTGAAAGTTTTAACCTTTGAAACATATTTCCCTATTTTCTCTTTCCCTCAACCCCTGGTAACAACCCTTCTATTCTTTGTCTTTATGAGTTTTATATTATGAATTGTATATTATAAATTTTAAGCTTCAGGGAAAAACAATCATTGAATGTAAAGGTCCTATTTGGTCAGGGGACATGAGTTAATCTTTGTAGCTCTCCTCTTTTGTTCAGTAAACCTATAGGAAATGATATTAAATAAATGAGGGTGGGGAGAATCAATGTTTTGGCTTTTTATTTTGAGCTCTCAGAGCCTGTTTTTGGATTTTTGGTTTAACAATCTGTGGACAGCTATACCCTGAACAATAATTTTCAGGCTGTGCGTAACCCTGAGTTACTTCATTTTGTAAGTTAGAAGTTTGTCACAAATCAATCTTGAGTCTAATTGACAATGTAGAATGAGTCTATACTTTGTTTGTACAAGTAAACAACCACCATCTTCCCAGCAGAATCATAAGATACAGAATAATAAATAACTTATTTGAGCCACCTTATCAAACTAAATCTGGAGCACCTGGACAAATGGACAGCCCAGATCATTTAAGGGGTTTATCAACCTCACCAGATGTAACTCTATTACTTAAGACTCGTAAGAGGACACACCCCCTCCTTCCTGCAAAGACTGAAAACATGTCACATTGACCCCATCACCTGGTCACTCATCAAGAGCCCAGGAAAATTGCCACAGTGACCAATCTCCTAGTCTCTGTCCTGAGTTTTAGCTCAGCAGGTTTCTCCTGCCCATGACAATTGATGCAGGGTTCACTCCAAGCTGACATTCTGAAACTGACTTTGGTTGGATCCTTGACAACTCTGCTGAACTGGTTTGTTAAAACCATCTGACCACATACAGTGATTGTTTGCATTCTTATCTTCTCTCTGCCTTGCTCTTCTTAAAGAATCCTGAAACACTGCTGCTGCCTTAACCCTTTCTTAGTCTTTCTGTGACAGATTGATCTATACATATGTGTAGTGTGAAGTACATATAACTTGAGTGTTAATAGATACTAGAAATTAAGATTGAAATGAAATTAAAGAAATTGTCATTGCCTAGTTTAAATTAAGTGACCCATGACTATTTGGTAAATTGCAACCATTGAAAGTGTTATAGATTGTGAATTTATTGTTATTTAATACATTCTTACAGAAGAATGTTTGGTCTGTCAGTAGCTTGCTCAACATTCTTTTGAGAAAAGCTCTATTTGTACTCTGGGAACAGACCCTGGAACCTAGAACTCAACTCAAAAGCCTTCTTGAAGCATGAACTTCAAACTTGTGATGGTACTAGGTGGAAAGTGTGGTCAAATGGAGTACACATGCCCTACCCAAAAGCATTCTAATTCATTTTAGGTTTAAAACTTTGGGCTTTCCTCAGGCTGTCCGTATATAGAATGGTTCTAGGTGACATTGGCTGAGTGCTTAGTATGTTGTAGGTCCTGTGAATCCATTTGACAATTTACAGGGTAAGTAATGCAAGTTTGTTTCACAAAATAAACAGGATTATAAGAAGTAAAATAACTTTTCTAAAATCACCCAGTTCCTAGCTGACAGGTTCGGTTTTGACCCAGGCATGTCTTTATTTTTGGCTTTACTCCACTGCTTATGTCAGGAAGCTTGTTGAAAGTGGATGAGGAAACAGAAGCTTATATACTAAATCATAAATTTTAGCCTGTACAGTGACAGAAAATGTTTAATTCTATTTTACTTTTAAAATCTGCAATGATGGTACAATTTTATTCATTTCTAAAAATAAACAAACAAACAAAAAAAACTTTACAAATGTTACTTTTTTGTTGTTGTTGTTTAAATTCACAGTGTTCCAATGAGGAAATGAAGAGAAATCTTCTCACTGTACATTAAGGTGAGCAGAAGAACAAAACCTGGGAAACAAAGACTATATATACTGTAGTCCTTTCAAAGTGACCCAGCAAAAGAGCAATGTAGAAAAGGTAGGACACAATGGCTTGTGCTTCTTAAATAAGAGCTCTGACTGACTGCTTCTATACATGAAATGACTGTGATTATTCTCGAATTTCATTACTTGGAGTTCATAAACACAGTTTGAAGGAAAGAAGATCACTACACAGAACAAAAGAAAGATGCTCTCAGTGATGATTTTTGTTACAAAGTTGGTTGATTGTTTGTTAGTTTGCTTACTTGTTTTAATCTCAAAAATACTAAGATTTCATATACTCTGAGCTCTGATTATACATTCAAATGCTCATTTTTTACTCAGTAGATATTTAACATAGAGATTAAGACACAGGATATTTCTTAAAATATAAGGTATTTGAAACCCTGATAATTATGAAGTGTTATGAAATAAAGATAAACATCTTAGAAATAACCATAATGTTTAATACTGAAAATTTACCATTCCAAAGGCACTGTACTAAGCACTTTATACTAACTTAGTGCCGTAATAATCCCATGAAGGGGGTAGAATTATCATCCCAATTTTATAAAAGAGCAAACAGGCACAAGGGAAAAAAATCACTGGTATTCAAACTTTCTAACCTTGGAATCTCACTTGAAAATATATTTAACCATCCCACACAGAGAAGAAGAGCAGCCACACCCATGGAGAAGGCCCACCTTCCAACACTTGGCTCCCAAGCCCATTTCCATCTTGGGACACTACAGCCACCACCATAGCCATCCCTGCATATGGTAGCTTCCACCTAGGGACAATGGACAGGGCCTGGAGGCAGCAGCCTGCCACAGTGCGTCATCTCCAAACAGGCCCAACACCACCACACAGGCTGCTGTCTCAGTGCCATCTCTGAGAGCGATTGCCTCCATCTTGGGACAACTCCACCACCATCATGGGTTACCTCCTCCACTGCCACTACCATCTTTAGTTGGGGCATCTTCCATCTTAGGACACAAGCTAGGGTGGATGCCAACATCAAGGTAGCTACAGATTTGATGCTGCCACCACCACCAACTAGGGAGTGATTGCCTCCATCTAGGGACAATAGCCAGCACCTGGGAGACTATCACCAAAGTCCCTGCAGGCTTGATTACACCAGAGGTATCCCTGCTAGTGAACTTCTTTTGATTTCTCTTTCATTTTCCCTATGATCTAATGCCTCTATAGTCTCACCTCCTACCTCATACACACCACATCCTACACCACCCCCTGCCCTGTTCTTTGTCTACCATTAGAAACTGTAGACCCTTTGGAAAACCTACTGTTTATATTACAGTTATTAATTTAACACATCATTTCTTTTGATTGTGACAAAACTGTAATCATCTAAATAGGAGCTATCTGGTTTAATGCTACATATTGTTTGCAGTGGGTATTGTTAATATTGATCTCCCCCTTAAAGGAGAGGTATTGGAAACCTGCAGGGACTCTTATAAGTTTATAGGGTAGAAACTGTAATAACTTAGATCCACACTGCTAGAGGAGAAGACACATGAATAACATGATAAAACAAGGGAGGAAAGTGCCCCCAAACAAACCAACAGGCTACAATAATAGAATCCATTGAGAGCACAGTAGAAGATATGTCAGAGAAGGAGTTCAGAATGTACATAATTAAAATGGTCTATTAAGTAAAGAATGATATAAGAGAGCAAATACAGGCAATAAATAATCATTCCAGTAAAGAAATAAGAGAGCAAATACAGGTAGCAAAAGATTACTTCAACAAAGAGGTAGAGATTCTGAAGAAAAACTAAACAGAAATACTTGAAATGAAGAAAATGACAATCAAATTAAAATTCAATAGACTTGATCACTTGGAAGACAGAACCTTAGGCAATGAAGACAAAATATATAATCTTGAAAATAAAGTTGATCACACAGTGAGGATGGTAAGAAACCAGAAACACACTCTCTAAAAATTATGGGATAACATGAAAAGACCAAATTTAAGTCTTATCAGGATAGAGCAAGGCACAGAAATACAAACCAGAGGAATGCACAATCTTTTCCATAAAATAATATCAGAAAATTTCCCAAACCTGAAAAATGAATTGGAAAATCAAATATAAGAGGCTTACAGGAAACCAAATATACAAAATTACAACAGATCCACACCAAGGCACATCATAATGAAAATGCCTAACATACAGAATAAAGATAGAATTTTAAAAGCTGCAAGATAAAAGTTCAGATTATATATAGGGAGAAACCAATTTGGATCTCAGCAGATTTTTCAACCCAGACCCTCCAAGCTAGGAGGTCTGGAATAAGATATACCAAGCGCTGAAAGAAAATAGATGCCAACCAAGAATCTTATATCCAGCAAAATTAAGCTTCGGATTTGATGATGAAATAAAACCCTTCCATTATAAACAAAAGTTAAAAGAATATACAAGAAAGCCTGCACTACAAAACATTCTCATCAAAATATTTCACAAGGAGGAAATGGAAAAACAACAATGAAAATCAACAAAGGGAGGAACTACACTAAGTAAAAGCCAATCAAAGAAGAAATCAAATCAAGTAAAAAACCCCAAACAAACCAAAATGACTGAAAATGTGAACCATACTTTAATAATAATTCTGAATGTTAAAAGCCTAAATTCATCTACTAAAAGACATAGACTAGCAGACTGGATTTAAACAAAAAGACCCAACAATATGCTGCCTTTAAGAGACTCAACTGATAGAAAAAGACATCCACAGAGTGAAGGTGAAAGGATGGGGCAAAACATAACACTCACATGGACCATGTAAACAAGCAAGTGTATCCATCCTCTTAACAGATAAAGTGGACTTCAAACCAAAATTAGTCAGAAGGGACAAAGAAGGACATTTCATACTGCTTAAGAAATCATACATCGGGCTGGGGATGTGGCTCTAGCAGTAGCGCGCTCACCTGGCATGCGTGTGGCCCGGGTTCGATCCTCAGCACCACATACCAACAAAGATGTTGTGTCTGCTGAAAACTAAAAAATAAATATCAAAATTCTCTCTCTCTCTCTCTCTTAAAAAAATAAAAAATTAAAAAAATTTAAAAAGTATGGTGTCAACCTTTAAAAAAAAAGAAATCATACATCAACAAGATCTAATAATTGTGAATATTTATGCCCCAAACAATAGAACATCTATGTATATCAAACAAACCCTTCTTAATTTCTTTTTTTTAGTTACAACATGATAATACAATGATCTTGACATATCATACATTTAAATCAAATGGGGTATTCTTTCTTATTTTTATGAGTATACAGGTTGCAGAATCACATTGGTTATACAGACACGTATAGTATATACATACAGCAATACTAGTGTCTCTTTTATTCTGCTGCCCTTCCTATCCCCCCTTCCTCTCCCCTCCCCTCCCATCACTTCTCTCTACCCAATCTAATGTGACACATTTCTTTCTTTTTTTCCCTCACATCGTCATACATGTATTTTTTCAAATAAATCAAAACACAATAACATTTGAGTGACTTTAACATACCTCTCTCACAACTATATAGATCTTCTGAAAAAAGACTAAACAAAGAAACTATAGAACTCAATAATACAATCAATAATTTAGAGTTAGCAGACATATATAGAATATTTCATCCATGAATGGGAAAATACACTTTTTTTCTCAGCAGCACATGGATCCTTCTCTAAAATATACCATATGTTATGCCACAAAGCAAGTCTTAGCAAACACAAAAAGAATATATATATATATATATATATATATATATACACATACATACACACATACACATACATACACACACATACACACACACACACCTCTGCATTCTAATGGAATGAAATTAGAAATCATGGATAAAATAAAAAATAGAATGTCTGGAGACTAAATAATATGCTATTGAATGCTGAATGGATAGCAGAAGACATAGGGAGGACATAAAAAAATCTTAGAAGTAAATGAGAACTCTAATATAACATATCAAAATCTCTGGGACATTATGAAAAAAAGTTCATTGCATTGAGCTGATTCATTAAAAGAATAAAATGTTAACTAGTAAATGACCTACCACATCATCTCAAAGCCCTAGAAAAAAAACAACAAATCAACACCAAAAGTAGCAAATGACAGGTAATGATTAAAATAAGGAATGAAATTGAAATAAAAGAAACAATTCAAAAAATTGACAAAACAAAAAGCTGGTTCTTTGAAAAAATAAATAAAATTAATAAACCCTTACCACACTAATGAAGAGAAAACTCAAATTACTAAAATTCATGATGAAAACAGAAATATTATGAGAGACACTATTGAAATATAGAAGATAATTAGAAACTATTTTGAAAACATATACTCCAATAAAATGGCACATCCCAAAGGCATTCACAAATTTCTAGAGACATATGATCTGTTCAAACTGAATAAGGAGATCATACACAATTAAACAGATCAATTTCAAGCAATGAAATAGAAGACATCATCAAAAGCCTACCAAACAAGAAAAGCCCAGAACCAGATGGATTCTCAGCCAAGTTTTACAAGACCCTCAAAGAAGAATTAATATCAGTACTTCTCAAATTATTTCATGAAATAGAAAATGAGGGAACCCTTCCAAAATCATTCTATGAGGGTAGAATCACCCTGACACCAAAACCAGGCAAAGAAACATCAAGGAAAGAAAACTTCAGACCAATATCTCTGATGAACATAGATGCAAAGATTCTCAATAAAATTCTGGATCACATACAATACCATATTTAAAAGATAGTGTACCATGATCTATCTAGTGGAGTTTATCCCTGGGATGCAAGGCTGGTTCAACATACAGAAATCAATAAATGTAATTCATCACATCAATAGACTTAAAAATAAGAATCATATGATCATAATAATAGATGCAGAAAAAGCATTTGACAAAATACACCACCCTTTCATGTTCAAAACACTAGAAAAACTAGGGATAGTAGGAACATACCTCAACATTGTAAAAGCTATCTATGGTAAACCCACGGCCAACATCATTCTAAATGGAGAAAAACTGGAATCATTCCCTCTAAAAATTAACAAGACAGGATTGTACTCTTTCACCACTTCTTTTCAACATAGTCCATGAAACTTTATCCAGAGCAATTAGACAAACAAAAGAAATTAAAGGGATATGCATAGAAAAAGAAGAACTCAAACTATCACTATTTACTGATAACATGATTCTAAATTTAGAGGATCCAGAAATTCCACCAGAAAAATTCTAGAATTAATAAATGAATTCAGCAAAGTAGCAGGCTATAAAATCAATACTCATAAATCAAATGCATTTCTAACATCAATGATAAACCCTCTGAAAGAGAAATTAGGAAAATTACCCCATTCATGATAGCTTCAAAGACAAAACAAAACTTGGGAATCAATCTACAAAACAAAACTTGGGAATCAATCTAACAAAAGAAGTGCAATGAAAACTAGAGTACACTAAAGAAAAAAATTGAAGAAGACCTTAGAAGATGGAAAGATCTCCCATGTTCTTAAATAGGAAGAATAAATATTGTCAAAATGCCACATTACCAAAAGCATTATACAGATTTATTGTAATTCCTAGTAAAATCCCAACAACATTCCTCATGGAAATAGAAAAAGCAACCATGAAATTCATTTGGAAAAATAAGAGACTCAGAATAGCCAAAACAATCCTTAGCAAGAAGAGTGAAGTGGGACCTTAAACTATTCTACAGAGCTTTAGTAACAAAAATGGCATGCTTTTGGCACTGAAACAGACATATAGACCAATGATACAGAATAGAAGACACAGAGTCAAACCCACATAAATACGGTTACACTAAACAGAGGCACTGAAAACATACGTTGGAGAAAAGATAGCCTATTCAATAAATAGTGCTGGGAAAACGGTAAATACATATGCAATAAAATGAAAATAACCCCTATGTACAAAACTCAACTGAAAGTGGATGAAGGATCTAGCAATTAGACCAGAGACCCTGTACCTAATAGAAGAAAATGTAGGCACAAATTTTCATCATGTCAGATTAGGTCCTGACTTCCTTAACAAGACTCCTAAAGCACAAGAAATAAAATCAAGAATTAATAAATGGGATGGATTCAAACTAAAAAGGTTCTTCTCAGCAAAAGAAACAATAATGTGAAGAGAGAGCCTGCAGAGTGGGAGAAAATCTTTATCACACACACATCAGAGAGAGCACTAATCTCCAGGAAAGATAAAGAACTCAAAATTACCAAAACAACAAACAACCCAATCAACAAATGGGCTAAGGAGCTGAACAGACACTTCTCAGAAGAAGATATACATTCGATCGACAAATATATGAAAAAATGTTCAACATCTATAGAAATTTGAGAAATGCAAATCGAAACTACTCTAACAGTTCATCTCACTCCAGTGAGAATGGCAGTTATCAAGAATACAAGCAACAATAAGTATTGGTGAGGATGTGGGGGAAAAGGCACACTCATACATTGCTGGTAGAACTGCAAATTGGTGCAACCATTCTGGAAAGCAGTATGAAGATTCCTCAGAAAAGTTGGAATGTAACCACTATTTTACCCAGCTATCCCACTTGTTGGTCTATACCAAAAGGACCTAAAATCAGCATACTATAGTGATGGAGCCACATGAATGTTTATTGCAGCTCAATTCATCATAGCTAAATGGTGAAACCAATCTAGATGCCCTTCAATAAATGAATGGATAAAGAAACTGTGGTACATATACACAATGAAATTTTACTGAGCATTAAGAGTGAATAAAATTATGGCATTTGTGGGTAAATAAATTGAGTTGGAGAATATCATGCTAAGCAAAGTAAGCCAATCCCCAAAACCCAAAGTCCAAATATTTTCTTTGATCAGTGTTGGGGAGAGGGGTTGGTCAGGGGGGTGGCATGGGAAGAATGGAGGAATTTTGGATTGGGCAAAGGGGAGTGAGGGGAGGGAAGGAGGCATGGGATAGGAAAGATGGTGGAATGAGACAGACATCATTATCCTAGGTACATTTATGATGGCAAAAATGATGTGATAATGAATTGTGTTATATTAGAGAAATGAAAAGCTGTGCACCATTTGTGTACAATGTATTGAAATGATTCTGTTGTTATGTATAATTAGAACAAACAGAAGAAAAAGAAACTAAAAAAAAAGGTCTTTAACAAAATAGTAAATGTAGAAGACAACTTAGGGATCATCTTCTTCATCATTTCTCCAAATTTAGAGGTCACTGACTCTCTTGGTTAGTCACAATTCCTGAATTGTTTAAATTCTTTTACAAGTTTCTATCACCTCTAAACTTAAAGATTTAGTAATTTTAAAAACTATGCAATATGCTCAACAGCATTTTTTTAAAAAATGCTTTCAAATTAATAGTTCCCCTTAAATTTTATGTCTTTAGCCAACTTTTGTTTGTTCAAACTACCTTAAGCAAAGTTATGAATGGAATAATTCAAGGGTCAGCATACCGTAGCTACTAGACAAAACCAAATTAATAAAAGTTTTCTTTTTTGTGTGTGTGTGTATATGAAATGGTTGTAAAAAGGAGATGAGAGATGTGTGTGTGTGTGTGTGAGAGAGAGAGAGAGAGAGAGAGAGAGAGAGAGAGAGAGAGAGAGAGAGAGAGAAAGAAAGAAAGAAAGAAAGAAAGAAAGAAAGAAAGAAAGAAAGAAAGAAAGAAACACCCAGCAAAGCCCTGGAGTGATCCTGAAAAACCACAAAATATTTACTCAACTGGCTGGCCCTTTATATAAAAAAATTTACTAACTCTTGGAATAATGAGCCACTTTGAAATAACAGGTACAATTTAAGGAGGTTTTTACTTTCACAGTGTAAATGTAAAATTGTTTTCTCTGTTCCAATAGAGAACAATTAAGTGGCAAGTCAAATCAAATGTTTATTGGTGCAGTTATGTGTACTTAGCTTTGGCAGGTACAAACATTATCTTCCAAATTTAGGCATGTAAGAAATAGGACTTATTTCTCTAATGGCTTCTGTTTCTCATTCCACTAAAGAAGCTGAAAATTAATGTCCATCAATTTGAGGTCTCCCTTTTCCTAGGGTTGAGCCTAATTTTGAGAGGACTCTGCTGATTATTAAGTACCAGCTCTTTACACTGGAAGACAGGCCCTCCTCCTGCTCCTGGATCACCTATTTGCCTCACTTTCCATCACAGCCCCTTCAGGTCTTTTCTCACCATTAGTTCCTTGCCTCTGTTTAAGGCCATTACAGGCTCACTAAACAGAAGCCAGTTTCTGTCTGCTTGGATGATTTATTGCCTGTAAGTGGCTTAGCATTTGCTTGTCTTAAGAGCCTGAGTTTTCCTTAAGCTCAGGAAGGTATCACTTCTCGGCCTCATTACATTCTATATAATACCTTTTATAGTATTTGTTACATTAGGATTTTCTATTTCTGAATTTACTTGTCCTTTAGAAACACCTTGAAAATCGGCATTGTTTTGCTTTTCATTTCTATGTCTCCAATTTATAGCATACTAGATATTCAAACATTGGTTCACATGAATGTGCAACTAAATCCATTACAGGCTTTCAGACTTGATTATAGTTTTGTTAGCATTTGAGCTATAGATACATCTGAAATAAACTTAAATTTTCCTTAAATTACTCTTTTAGACTATTCTTCCCTTATATCAACAGAAATTGTGTGCATGAATATCTCTGTATATTTACTTACTCTCTCTCTCTCTCTCTTTCTTTCTCCAGGTTTTCAAAAGACTTCAGATAAATACAAAGTGGGACCAGACCAGTGAGGAGAGTGGATGTAATAAAGTTTGATTGCTTTTCATTAAATATTAGAACAAAGTACACAACAGAATCTGGCACATCAAAGATACAATTTGGATAGTCATTGAAGAACTTTAAGGAAAAAAAATCATTTGCCCACAAATTTTGTCTGAGTCCTAGATACACCAACTTGATGTGCAAAAAAGAGGCAGCTCTGGGTACCTCCTAGACTGCTCATCTGCTGCAAAATATCTTCTATGAGTAATAGAAGACATTGCTTTACACATATGTGAGAATCCCACTTTTACTTAGCTGAAGCAGATGAGAGTCTAGGGGACTACATAGAGAAAACACTGAATCATATTAGCTTAAGTCTCCAGAAAAATGTCATCCCTAAGTTGTGGTTTAATATTTGTTTAATGACTTTATTCTAGAAGAAAGTTTTTACATCCTCTGTGCAATCCTAGTTGAAGATTAGGGGTTGCTTCCTGACAACTTGCTAATGAGGGAAATAAGGCAACCTCCAAAATTCATTAAGGCAATGTGTGGGGGCAGGGAGGGAGAGAGAGACCTTCCTAGCAACAGGGTGTAGCTTAATCCATATGTGCAAATCTAATGAAATGTGTCAGTTGAGATTTAGTTAAATGCTGCTGGTATGCTTCTAGGTCTGTCCAGGGAAACAACTCAATATCAGGAACTTGGGCAATTTGGTAAACTTGGAGTTGATTCTTCTGATAATGGTGGATATTTATGAAGCATCACTCTAAAAAGCCAGAAATGTCCCTCCCAAGGACCTATCTTGCATCACTCTAACTCCAAACTAATTAAGAAACCTTCTGATACAGTGCGAGGAGAGGATGTGTTGTGCTTTGGAGAAGACAGCATTCCAACACTAGAAAAATTTTTATTATAACTCAAAATATGATAATTTGTTTCATGTATATTTATTCACATCAGACATACAAATCTTGGTGATATTGATAAAAGTCCAGTTACTGCCATGGGGCCACTTGCCTACACATTCTGACAGGGGCTATTTTCTTCCATCCTAGAAATTCAGTAGTCATCATCCAGTGCCTGGAATTTGCAGGAACTTGGGTATTAGTTGACTGGAATAAACGAATGATGTACATAAAAGCTAATCCATCTGGAGAGTTCTTGAGAGCCAACCAGATTTCCTCTGGAGATCCCAAATTCTCTTTGCACATGACTTTCTAGTTAAACTTTAACATAAATACATTTGCTCATTAACTTTCTTTACATAAGGAGTCAAAATGTAACTTCCAACTAAATTTCAGTGCCCAAAACATTATCTTCACACAAACTCAGTGTTTTCCTCTATCAAGTGTAAAAATGTCATCATCCATCGTCTTCCTTTTGTCTTGGCTGCCAGGATTCAAAGATATATTTACATATAATTGCAAACTATTTTATCTTCTGATGAAATTCCTCATTTTAACAATGTTTAACAACATTGCTAAACTACCATTTCAGATGGTCCACCAGTTACATTTATTTTTACAACTTTAATGAACTGTAGTGAAATAATCTTTTCTTGATCCATTTTAGGAGTCCAGCTGGGGCTCTGTAACAAAAAAAAACAGATTAATAGGAGAAATACGTGCAAAATTTAAGTTTTACATGACACAGGAGCCCTCATGAGAAAAGGAAGACTCAAAGAAGTAGAGTTGAATGCTTACATGCTGAATTAGATAAAGAGAAGTAAATTATGGAAATGGAACAAGACAAAGAATCTTGGGCTAGGAACAGTTAATGGTAGAAAAGTTACTAGGAAGACAAAAGTTAGTTTCACAAGATTTGTTGATAAAGGTATTGTGGTCCCAGTGATAAGAATGGTGCTTTACTTTTGATATAGAAAGGATATCTTCTAGCATGGTTTTATCTTCTGCTTTTAGGAAGAAAAGGGGAAGGTTAGATGTTCTTGCACCTGCTGTTTTTAAAGTAGCTTGTAAAGGAACACCTGTATGGGGAGACTTGTAGAA
Source organism: Urocitellus parryii (assembly GCF_045843805.1). Classification (NCBI taxonomy): domain Eukaryota; kingdom Metazoa; phylum Chordata; class Mammalia; order Rodentia; family Sciuridae; genus Urocitellus; species Urocitellus parryii. Next base: position 87,041,805 of record NC_135538.1, on the reverse strand, counting down.
GAGGCACACAAAGGACAGACACAGACACACAGGGAAGGTGCAGACAGACAGAAGGATGGCAGAAAAAAGGGGGTACCTACCCCTCTGCCATCATCTTTAATAACCCAAAGTTACATATTACCCACCACCAATGACTACACTTTAGCCAGTATTTCTTTTAATCCTGAGTGCTAGCCAACTGAGATAAGGTCCAGGTTAATGCAACAAAGCCTCTCTCCTTTAAAGGATGTCATTATGTAAACCAGGGAGTGCATCTGCATAGTTAACTTCATAGCCTCAGCAGGGAATTGTTGGGGATTCCAATCCTGGGAATCAGGGCGCCAGTTACCCCCAGGAGTTTGCTCACCAGGGGAATGCTTCCCTGTCTATTTCCACGGCCAGAATATCTACAGTAGATTTATGCCAAAATGTCTACTTTGTGGCAGCAAATTCTGCCACCCTTCAATACTCCCTCTAACAGAGATAGTATCTTTTCATTTTTCTTCTCCTTACTCACTGTATAATGCGGGTATTAACACCCATTTCCCCTTAGGTCTCTTTGTACCTCTCTTGTTCAACCTTCCAATCTTCATCAACAATCTTTTTATATTGTTAGGGTTTGGATCTTAAATATCTGTTAAGCTCACATGCTATACTAGGTTGGTCTCCAGCCAATGACACTATTGGATAGTGCTGGAAACTTTTAGGAGGTGGGGTCTAATGGAAGGAAGTTAGGTCACTGGGGGGGCCTGCCCTTGGCAGAGAAGTTAAGACACCAGTCCCTTCCTCCTCCTTCTCTCCTTCCTAGCCACCATAAAGTGAGCAGCTTTGTTCTGCTACACAATCCCTGCCATGATGCTCTGCCCAAAACCTGGAGCCAGCTGACCATAGACTGAAACCTCTGAAACCAGAAGCCAAAATAAATCTTTCCTCATTTTAAATTGATTTTCTCAGGTATTTTTTTCACAGTGACAAAACTCATAAACAGTGATCAAAGTTGATACTTAAATTCAGTGCTATAATCAATGTCTACTACTGTGTTTGTCTATGGATTGATTCTAAAACAGCATATCACTGCTCAGTAGTATACTTTGAAAACATTTTTTCTTATATCTTTTGTATTGTTTTGCTTTGTTTTCCTGGAGTTCCTAATTTCTTTTCTTCACTCACACACACACACACACACACACACACACAAACAAACATATATTTTCCCACCCTCCTCACCATATCCTGGTATAGTAGCTCTGAATTGGAAGTCAGTTCCAGGTTCCTCATATTGCCAGTACCTTCTACACAACTGAAATACTCACTTTGAGATTTGCATGGAACATGAGGGTCTCAGTATTTTGGAAAGTTATTACTCTAGAAGACCTCTAATTTAGGCATTTTCAGAAGAATTTCAAAGGACATATGTTGTTCATTAGTGGTAATTCTAACACTTAAATTAGTTTCAAGAAATCATAAAGTTAAAGGCATTCCATATCACTAGGAGGGGGGAAAACACCTTAGTGTTAGAATCAAAGTAGACTTCTAAATATGTATGCAACAAAATTTGAGAAACTAATAAGAAAAATCACATTGTAAAAATATAACAAAATAAAAAGCTAAGATGTTGGTCTGACAAAAAGAAATTATTCCTTGAAATAATGATGTGTGAGTGTATGGGTTATTTAAGACATGCATGATACAATCTCTAAACTTTAAACTTCTAGGTAGCAAAATAAATCTCAAGTCTCTAAATAAAATATAAAATAGGACTGGGGATGTGGCTCCGTGGTCAAGTGCCCTTGAGTTCAATCTCTGGTACAAAAAACAAAAAACAAAAACAGACTGACTATACATTTCCACTCTAATCAAAATACAGTTTATAGGCTTAAAACTTCTAATTAGCAAATTTACATGTCAACTGAATATGTTCCAAGTACAAGGAGCTACTGCAGGCACCAGGACAAAGTTACAAAACCAGATGTTGTGTTCCAAAATCTGCAGTCAGGAGGAGGCAGACATAAAGGCAATTAGTTACAATGACACTGCAAAGGGTGCCACTGAGTACTAGAATCAGCAAGGAACCAAGCCTGAGGGACTTAAGGAAGGGGGAACCTAAAGTGCTAAGACTGACACTTGAAGAATAAGGATTTTCTTGGAAGGTTAAAAAAAAAAGGGGGGCATTACATATAGAAGGAATAGTTCACAGAGTGCAGATGTGAGGTACCCTAGCCAAGTAGATAGTTTGTCAGTCTGGCTCATATAAATGGTGTGGGGATGGCAGAGAAAGATGAAGTCAGAAAAGCCTTAAATATCACATAAGGGCCTATGGATTTTATTCTAAAATAACTGAAAGCTTTTCACAGCAAAGAAATGAAAGAAACTGATTTGTATTTTAAATGCCATGGAAAGACTGAAAAGAGTCAGGACTTGGCAGAAAACCCATTGAGGAAGTTCAAGAACCATTATGTGCATTAGTCTGCCATAACGAAATGTCACAGACTTGGGTGGCTTATGTAATAGATTCCTGCTTCCCCCAATCCCCCACAGATATGGAGTCAGGAAGTCCAAGTATAGGGTACTGGCAGGGTTAGATTCTCTTGAAATCTCTTTCTTTAGCTTGCAGACCATTGCCTTCAAAATTGTGTCCTCACATGGCCTCTTCTTTATGCACATACATTCCAGATGTCTCTTACAAGGACACCAGTCATATTGCCTTAGTGCTCTTTTTATCTTAATTATCTTTTTAAAAGACCTATCTCTAAATATAGTCATATTATAAGGTATAGGAGTTCAGGGCTTCAACATAGGAAGTTTGGAGAAACACTCACTATTCAGTCCTTAACAGAATGGCAGTAAAAGTGGAAAGGAGATAAGCTGAAGGACAGATATAAAGTAGAAATCAATATGACTTACTGTTTGATGAGTCAGTTATACCTGAGACATAAAGTCTGCCTGATATTTGGTTTAGACAATCAGGTGGGCCTAATTTGAAAAATTAGGCCATTTGTCAAAAAAAAAAATACTGAGAGAGGCTTAGTTATATTTTCAACATGATACAATTGAAACAGTAATTTCTAGTTGACAGTGAAGTAAAACTTCAGAACGTAAGAAAAAATAATATGTATGGAAACTAAGGATACAGTAAGATTATCCACAGAGAAAATGTAAAACAAGAACAGAAGAGAATGAAATCCTGATGAATAACACTAAAGATTAGATAAAGAATCTTAAGTCAAACATGAAGTCTTTAAACGTATGTCAAGAGAATTAAAGAATGAAAACAGAAAAAAGTGGTACAAAAATTAAGTGACAGAAGAATTCAGTTGAACAATTATTCAGATTTAAGAATAATTCTTAATTCTTAAATCTTTCAGAAACTAAAATTTTACTTCAAGGATCATATTGTATACTTTTTATGAATTGTAATTTGTTTGTGTTAGTAAGTTAGAATAACCGTTTGTGGTTATTTTTAACTATTCAGAATGTGTTCAAAATACTGATATGTATATATAACTTTCACTATATTCTTGTGCAAATTTCAAATCCTTAAAATGAAAACATGTTTTTAAATATGATGTCAAGATCAGTAAATTGATCTTTTTTCAGAATTATTCTAGTCAATTCCATTTATGTTGGAAGACAAATTCTAAGGTCATCTATAAAACACATGCCACCCATAGGGATAGATAGATGGATAGATTGATTGATCCATATATATCTGTATATATATATATATATATATATATATATATATATGCATAAATGTCTTAAATACTCTTGTAGAAGTGGTAACATACTTAATGGTTAATATTTGAATAATATAACAAACATCTTAGAATGCCATTGTCTTACGCAGTTAGAATTTTTTTCATGAAATCTACCTGAGTGGCCCTAATGATTTTAAGTAGAAAATTACAAACAAATTCCATATGGGAGTAATGTTTATTATGTTACACTATGAGTATTATTTTTAGACAATCAGAGACAGATATACTATTCTGGAGACTCTAAGGCACAGATATCAGTGATTTATTATTGTTTTTAAAAAGCAGCAAAAGGGAATATTAATTCTGGAAGATTTTTAATCAATTTAACACTATTATACATTAAAGATTTTTTTCCACAAACATTCCCTCACAAAGCTGGTAGTTTCATATTTACACAGTATTAATTTTAGCAATTTTAAGTGTTAATCTATGATACAATAATGTTACTTCAGAAACATAAAAAATATAGTCCTTTTTAACAGCCATGCTCCCATTTTTGATGAAAGCTAGTTAGTTTATCCTAATGTATAACTTTAAAACTTTAAAAATGCATAACAGATATTCAGTCAGCTTTATAAAACCTTTAAGACAGAAGGCTGTCAAACAGAATAGACAGAGGGCTCGTCATCACTTATGTCTGAATCTTCATCTACTCCTTCAATGACTGATTTTTTCCCTTTACAACAGGATACAATTAATCCAATCAAGAATACCTGTAAATTTAAAAAAGCTGGGTGTTATTTTTCAAACATAAAATCACTTAAAAGTAATGCATTTAAAATTCAATGGCAGTACTGTGATACAAAAGGACTACTGATATATAAACAAGGAGTTTATACACTGAACTTTATAAAGGAAAATCATGCCTGGGATATCTGTACTTACCCCAAGAAAAGCCCAGTTACCAAAATAGTATGCGGCACTAAAGAACCAGAATTTGTGAAGAAATAGGTATGTCCGGGTAACGGTACACTGATCTATAAAATAGAAAAAAAAAAAAAAAAAAAAAAAAGAACTACGGTGAGATAGTTTTTTCTTAAAATGGATTCATTCTATATCTAAAATGTGATTAGCCAAAGCTAATGGCCAAGATCATACAATCAGTAAATGTTTAGAGATAGACAGAACTGAAATCTAAGTTTCTCTCCCAAGCCCACTCTTAACCACCTTAATACAGTGTTAAACTGCCAACTATTATGACATATTTAAAAAAAAATTAATGCCACCACTGTAATCTGGATTTTAAGTGTAAAAACATTATCTTGACTAATTTATTTGAAACAAAAATACTTTTAAGCTAGAGTGTCAGACATCCTAAAATAAAAGGATAAACTTTTCCAATGAAAAGCAGGAAAAAATGAGCAAAGGAATCAGATATAATTGGAATTAACTTGCACTTTTCTAAGAAATGAATTCTCAGAACAGATCAAACATAGGAAGGTTCTTTTGAATCTTTTTCTTTTTAATAATGCTGTTGAAAAAATACAAAAATCATTATTCATTGCTATTCTTCCTGTTTAAACTTTAGAGATCATTTATAGCTACAATTAAAAATAAATCATATTTTTCTTCTACAAATAAAATGTAACTCATAAGGTAGTAGACTGGGTTTTTGAAATTTGTGTCAGATTCTATTAGTATTATCTAAATATATTACTGCCATTAGGTTACAAATACATGTATACATATTCACATATATCTAGTAAATGATGTTTAAGGAAATACTTGCTCACCCCAGCTATTCAGAATGGCCAGGCTTGAACAATATTGCATAACTGTGTGAAAAATTTTATTTGCTACAGCTAATAGAGGAAAACAACCTCATATATTTTAAATGGCCTTTATTCTTTACAAAATAAAATTTTCATCTTACAAGGCAACTTCTTTCAGTCTATTAATTACAAGAGATTTTGATTTCTGAATTACTTTTATCCAAAATGGACAATAGCAAAACATCCTGCATTCAATTAGAAGACCAATATAACATCTTTCTGGTGATTAAGGAAATACACCTTTTATTTTTATGAACTGTCTTCTCAGCTTCAATAAGTGAGTGCTATTTTTTCATAAAACAAAATTGAGCTGGGAACTTTGCAGCCCAGCTTTTATATAAAGGATCTAATATACTGTAAAAATTTTTTTGGTTGATACATGATTGTTTGAAAAGTAGAAATCAGGTTATATTTTACCAAAGTACAAGAACTATCATATAGATATGTAAAGTTTTGAGCCTGTGAATCTTACATACCTTCCACTTCGACATTGTACTCCAATATTTACTTCTGAATTGCTCAATATGAAACTGGACAAACCTGTCTCTTTTTCTTGCAAAACATGCAGTTTAATAGAGAAGCAACCTGTTCCTTCCACAGTGACCAATCTAATTCCTCTCTATTGATCCCTAAAGGGCTACTTCCATATCCCTTCTACTCTATCAACAGAAGAGCCTAGAAGGAATATTCACAGTTCTCTAAGAAACCCAAAAAGCCTTCAAGCAGTAGTGACTGAACAAATGTTTACCTGCCTTCCTGTAATAAGGAGGCAAGATTACAGTTTTACACCAAGTGCTGGGAGTTCAGTATACCAGAGGAGACTCCTAGATAAGAATCCTATTGTCACTTACTCTCTGCTCCTACCACATTTTATTCTCACTTCAATTACAGAATTTACTCCATAGTAATATATTTAATTTGCCATTTTTCCTATTCAATAAGCCTGAGTATTCTCAAGTACCCATCAGAGCATACCTGTTCATTCATATTCAACATGACTGGTGAAGCAAAATTAAATTTAAGAGAGGGAATATCTTATTTAAACTATATATTGTTGCCGGGCGTGGTGGCATATTCCTGTAATCCCAGCAGCTTGGGAGGCTGAAACAGGAGGATTGAGAGTTCAAAGCTAGCTTCAACAAGGACAAGGTGCTAAGCAACTCAGTGAGACCCTGTTTCTAAATAAAATACATAACAGGGCTGGGGATGTGTCTCAGTGGTTGAGTGCCTCTGAGCTCAATTCCTGGTACCCGCCAAAAAATAAAAATAAAAAATAAAATAAAATGTATATTGTTAAATAGTATACTTTCTAGTCATTAAAAACTGATATGATTCCAAGGCTATTAAAACAAGACACTTGAATTTCATATCTTAAAAATGGAAGTATAAATGAAATGTCCAGCATGATGAAAGAAAAGCCATGGCTCTATGCTCCAACCCACTGGAGGTGGCTACCACTTGGTCTCTTTGCCATGTGAATGGGCAAATTAGAAGTGTGGTGCCTGTGTACTTGTAAGATGAGAATCTCATCATTTTTGTGTAAAGACCAAATAAGTTATTATCAAAAACCCTGTGCAAAGTGCCATTTAATATCAGCTCAACTGAACAAGTATAAGCTTGGTTGTAAAAAGTCAGTCTTCTCAATACTGATAATACTCCAAACTTAAATCATACCCTATTTGAGTCAAATATATGATATGTCAAGATCATTGTACTGTCTTGAGCAACTAATAAAAAAATATAAAAATTCTATTACATATTTTCATACTTAAAGATGTTCTGAGAATAAGAATTTGAATTAAAAACTTCAGATCTACAACAGGAATTTTAAGTCAGAGATTGAGCTGGCAGAAGCAAGTAAAATCGTTATTCTTTAGTAGTCTAATAATTCATCCAGTGACATTTTAAATTGGCATATACTCAGATTCTTTGGATTACCATCAAAATCATACCTTAAATATTTTTCCTATCATATTATTTACATGCTCACTATTTTTAAAGGTTGTGATTGATCTTTGACACAGCTTTCCAACATTGTTAGTAGTCTTTTTTGTTGAAATACAACACGACTAAAAGTACATACATAAGAATATGTAGCAGCTTTTATAGTTATCTTTATACGTCTATTATATTGAGTTCTATTTATAGTAAATGGCATACACCCACAGAATTATTTGTTAATAAGTTCAATGCACATATTTCAAATTTAAGGGATGATTCCACACTGAGTAAATGGAGGGGAGCTTCTTCTGTACAATCTGTCAACTTGTTGCTGCTCACCTGAATCACAAATATCTAGATTTATGAATTTCATTTGACATTATCTGATAAAGTTAGAAAAAACATTCTGAACTTGGTTTTACCTCAAAGGAAATTTTCAAGTTGGTGAATGTTCCAGTTAGGGATTGTGTTTTAAAATCAGAGGTGTTCAAAGGACTTCTGACTGTTGTAGTTCAAAAAAACATAGAAGTTCCAATTAAACTGACAACTAAATGTTGACAATAAAATCTAAAATGCAATATTTTTCTTTCTGATGACAGTGGCCACACAAAAAGAAAAAAATCAAAATTTATAAAGTCAAGAAAGTCATGTGAAGCATATGAATACAATCAAAAATGTTTAACTCTTGTTACTTCTACCCTTCTTCCATCTCTTCTCTTCTATCATCACAGAAATAATAGAAAAATGTAATGAAACCACTGTTTGGCATATAATTAGAAACTTTTCCTGATACCTTATATATATATAATTCCTGTTTCCTCTTAGAGTACTTACTATGTCCTTTTTTAAAAATGTGTGTTGACTGCTACTAAGGTAACTATAGCTGTTGATTATAATAAATAGCACCTTTTCCTTTAAATGTATTTTAAAAAATTACTGTTGATTTAAGTCACAATTAAGTTAAACCTTCACTAGAAATCATTTATAAATAATTATTGTACTTACTAATCAAATCCTTATGTGATTAGAAATAGAAAACATTTAAGAAAACTCATGTCTCATGGTTGCCCATGACTATAATAACTTTGGTTTCTGATTAGGGTCTTACTACTATTGAAGTATAAGGGACATATAAATATTAACTATACACAGGACAAGAAACTTTGGACTTTATTTTGATATGATTAGGAGTTACTCATCAAGTGGTGTTAAGAGGGGATATAACATGAAATACAGATTGGAGGAGGGAACTCACAGTAGAGAGAGGTTCACTAAGAAGACAATTCAAGTGAAAAAATTAGCTGTAGGGATGGAAAAGGTTGAATCTGAAAAGATTTTTAGGACGTAAAGTCCCAGTTTATCAGTTTTATAGTCAAATAAATTTACAGCATATGAAATACATACACATAAAGCATTTGAGAGAGTAGCAATATGCAACCAAATAAGTGGGAAGACAGAAAAAAATGAAAATATATAATAAAAGCTAAAGTTATATATTTAGCTTAAAATTAACAAAATTGTTGGTATGGCTTAGTGGTTTGATCCCCAGTGCCAGAGAAAAAATTTAGCAAACTGCATAGCTACATAAGTGTTTTGTTAAATCTCACTGGGATTGCTCCATAAAGGGGTAAAAGAACTGATGAACATCAATAATCAAAGAAATTCTAAGGAAAATAAATATTTTTATTATATCTTAAAAACAAACTGCATTGGGCTAATAAAGATAGAATTTGTCAGCCGGGCATGGTGGCGCACACCTGTAATCCCAGCAGCTTGGGAAGCTGAGGCAGGAGGATCGAAAGCTAAAAGCCAGCCTCAGCAAAAGCAAGGTGCTAAGCAACTTAGTGAGACCCTGTCTCAAAATATACAAAATAGAGCTAGGGATATGGCTCTGTGGTTTTGTGCCCCTGAGTTCAATCCTTGGCACCTCCTCCCAAAAAAGATAGGATTTGTTACATATTTTGCAGTAACAAATGAATTAGTTTTACAGTAATCTTTTTTTTTTTTTTTTTTTTGAGACAGAATATTGCTTTGTCACCCAGGCTGGGCTCACTGAGGATCCTTCAGTTTCATTCTCCCCTCCAAGCAATTGGTAATTGTTTTTTATTACTTTATCTTTCTCATAAAACAAAAGCATTTTAAGGGGTATACTTGAAAAAATTAGAGGCAGAAAATTGAAATTTAGTTCTTGAATCAACCACTAATATACTGTGAGATTCTGGGATGAGCCATTTAACTTCTGAGTATCAATTTCTTTATAAGTGACATAAAGTTAATGTCTCTTATATTATGTGGTGATTGGCTAGATCGACCTTTTGAGAATTAAATTTAGAGATCTATATTTGATTAAAAAAAAGGAAAAGTGATGTTTTCTGAGCTAGCAATCTTAAGCAATAATCTGTAAGTAGCTGAGAAGCTTCACAAAATTAGTTAAGCTGGCTCTATTATGGACTCTGAAGAATTTAGAAAGTTTATAACTAATTAACTTCATTATATTGTCTTAGTTGAACTTTATCAGGACAATCAAAATGTCACCTAGAAAAAGAACCTCCACATTAGGAAACTTTCTCAATCTCCAGCAAAATCCAGGAAAAATGATGTCATGATCAATACTCAATTTTCTGGTCTACATGGCAACCTTGCCTGAAAATGGACATAATATATCAGGCTATCTCAGCTAGATGATCCCAGCCAATAAGATCAATGAGGCCTTCTTTGTGCCTTCATGCTTACCTAAACTGTATGACTATAAATTTGGTTTTCCATGTAGACTCTTTTTCCCTGGTTGGAATTCACTAATCCTGAGCCTTTAGTTTCTTTGATACTTAACATTTACTATAGTAAATTGATAAACAGTCATCTGACGAATATATTAGTCTCCTCTCGGGTTATATGTAGCTAAATATAGATGTTAGAGACAAAGATAGGGTAGTTTGTAATCCTTAGATCTCCATCTTATTATTCTAATATTGTACTACCCATTTTACGGGTTTACTAGATTTCAATCAAATGAGGTTATCCATCCAAATGTATTATGTGCCAAATGAAAGATTATATGTAAATATAAAGTACATAACTATGAAGATCTTTTTTAATCTGTTGAAAACAAAGCTTTCTGGTTTTAAAATGACAGTCATTTGTTTCTTATCTTTCCCAAGACCTTATTAAAGTTACAGTACAGGAATAAAGCCAGAAGCAATCCTTTAACTGTGAAGAGAATAGAAGTTGGACCATCAGCTGATGAGAGGCTTCAACAATAATTTGGAAGATGAAAAGCCACATTTAAGGTCTCCAGTAAAACAGATGATTTTCCTCCCATTTATTTTAAAATATAATTTGAAGATCAAGAAGTCTCAACCATATCCACAGAGTTCCCAGCAGTGAGAAATCATAGTTTCTGACACTTAATATGAATTGACATGAATATGAATAGATCGTCAGATATATAGAAATCTATCAGCATGAGGGGAAAAGAACAGGATAAACAGAATTGTTCCAAGATAAACAGAACTGTAATTTTATTTAAAGAAAACCATTTAGGAAAATGTTTAGTGTCTTCAGATACTGAAGATGATGTTACATCCATTAAGACTAAGGATGACTGGAAAAGAACATCAGAAGAATAAAGTATCGGTAAGAATGCATTACATGAAATAAAAATTCAAAATATAGTTCATAAAGATGAATACATATTTAAGAATTTAGAACAAAGTGGTAGGCAGAATACATGAAGTATGAGATGAGACAGATGATCAACTGAAGGTGCCCTGCAACTAAAGAACAGGAACTCCCAAAAAGGAAAGCAGGAAATAGAAACCATGATGTTAGCTTAAAAAAAAAAAAATGACTGGTATTAGCTATCTCCTCAGTTAAAATCAAAGACAAAGATGATGCCTTGCCCTTAAGATATAAGAGAAAAATTATTTCTCATGTAGAATTCTAAGCCCAAAGTACCCATCAAGCGTGACATAAAAATACTTTTCAGATACACAAAATACTTTTCAAATATGAATTTCACACACACACTTTTTTTTTTTACTATAGCAAAACTAGGGACATAGAAGAGAAAATCAAGAAGAGATTGTTTCCAATACATCAAAAGTTTAATGATCAGAAATTATAGCATTATAAGTTTGTAATTAAAATTTGTAAGATAGAATCAGAGCAATTAAACCAAATAAGAGAGAAAGTCAGTAGGTTCCAAGATGAAAGCCTTTAAGTCTATACAATGAATTTCATCTAACATAAAGAAGCTAGAAGATATTAGGCATATTAATGTCTTAGGCTATTTTAATTACACTATTCAAAGAGTGGAAAAAGAAAAAATAAAAAGGGTGGTTTACAAATGTTGTTTGAACGAGACAAAGCAACAGAGAGAGCAAGAGAGGGAGATGGCTGAATGTGTGTATTTCATTGTCAAGGGGCTTACTTACATTCATATAAGAGACTGGGACAGGTATCAATTAAGAGAAAGTTGATGTTTTAAAAAATATAAATGTTTTAGGAAATCAAAGAAAAAAGGAGAATGCACACATTTTGAGATTTAATAAAGGTCTCCTTTGAAATAAACCTTATAAGATGATTAGAACTCTGACTAATGAAAATGGGAAGGATAGAGTAAAGAACAGTTGTGACATTCTAAGAATGTAATTGAAAAGCAATGATGGTAAAGATGTCCATGTCCAGAAAGTATATTCTAAAAAGCTAGAAACTTGTATGACAGGGTAAATAGTGACAGTCCTTAAAACCCAGAGAATTTATTAGATAAGGAGACGGGGAAGGTCTTATGTTTATTATTGATGAAATGACATTATCAGAACACTTTGGAACAGTGGTTTCTATGATGGGTCCTCAAACTAGAACCATGAGAAAATTAGGAGGTAGGGTTCTAGTTCAGAACCACTAAATCAAAAACTTTGCAATCTGTGTCTAAAAAGCCTTACAAGTGATTCAGATGTATACAAAAGTTTGATAACTAGTTTTCCAGAACAATTAAGCCAATATCAGTATGTAGTGCAAATCAGAGTTTAATAATACAATTATTATTACAATATAGCAATTATTATTACAATATAGCAATTAATATGTTTTATCCCTCATACAGAATTGTTTTCTAGTTAAGGTTATTAAAATTATCTCTATTACTAGAGTTAACTTGTCTTCATATTATAGATCATCCCAACTTTTGGACTTGCATCCCCAAATTTGTTGACTATAAAACAAAAGGACAAATATAGATTTTTTGTTTTGTTTTGTTTTGTAACAAGGATTGAACCTAGGGGCGTGTAAGCACTGAACTACATCCCCAGCCCATTTTTATATTTTTATTTAGAAATAGGGTTTTGCCAAGTTCCTTACGGCCTCCCTATGTTGCTGAGGCTGATCCTCCTATCTCAGCCTCCTGAGCTACTCAGATTATAGGAATGAGCCACCACACACAATCCAAATATAGCTTTTTGAAAGGTCACTATCCCATGTTCTTGATTCTGAGGGACTTAGTGACTTTTATTCTCCTAAAGAAAGTCATCTTGTTAATTATAAAATTTCAGAAAGCTTCACTTAATATGGACTAGGAAGTGTTAAGTCGATAGTTCACATTCAAACCTGCCTTTTGAATAAAGACAGTAACAGTCTTCCATTGCTTTCATTTCAAATTGTATTTATGAACCACCACTGGGCAGAGCACCACATCCCAAACACCATCATCCCAAAGCACTAGCATCATTTTTCTACTGAATCACTTAAGGCTTAGTTTCTAGAGAAATCTCTCAACCAGCTTCATTCTCAGCCTATTAAAACTAGTCTTTGTTAAAATGAACATTTTATCTGTAACTGTAAATATCAAATGCCAAGCATCATCTACTATAGTAACTCTTTTAGTAACATTGGTTTTAAACACAAGTAAAATGCATAAAACATATTTTTCTTTTCTTCCAGGCCAAAGTTTGGGGAGGGAGGTTAAAAAAAAAATCACCTGAATCCATTATAAGTGACAATGTAAATGTAAACAGTATGGCTTAGATACAAACTTGAAAATAAAATTTCAAAGGACCACAAAAGTTCAAGGAGAAAAAAATATTCCATGTTCTGAGAAAAGATGGTATAAAGAATGAACTAATCTTTGAAAAGTAACTATCTTCCACACTCCCATTTTTAACAAACTGGAAAGAACAAACATCTTCCTAAAATCAATATTTACTTGGCAAATGCATATCACTATATTGTCTCTCACTGATTTTGCCTTTAAAGATGTTTAATTGTGCTTTTTTCCATTAGAGAATATAAAGTATTTATTTTAAAGAACAGAGTAAATATCTACTTCTTGCCTGCCTTAGGCAAAACCAGAATTTTAGTCTTCATTTATGCATAAAAGCATCAAAAAATGAGATTATATATATATATATATATATATATATATTCTTCCACTTACCATTGATGTTTACTTTTCTATTAAAACATATAAAGTTGTACCAATATATTTTATTTATTGTTATTTAAAGTAGTATCATTAATGGGTAAATACACAGTTGTATCTTTTGATTTTGCTATTTCTTTTCTAACCTTGGTAGGGCTTGGAAACTGGTTAGCTATTGGAAGAGAGAATATACATATATAACTTCAAGACTTCCATCTGAATAAATAGTTTAGGAGACAGAAAAGGAATAGGATCACTCCTCACTACCCCATGACCAGGGAAGGTGGTAAGAAAGTGGAAAAGAAAAGGAAAGGAGCTCAATATTGGACTTTATGTTTCAGGGGTTGACAGGACATGCTTGTCCCTACAGATGAACTAGAAGATAGTTAGAAAATAAGAGCACAAATTTAATATTCTGAATTCTTGATTTCACCCCTTTGAATTACTAAGCATGAATAACCTCTATATGTCAACTGCCAATTCTCCAAACATCACTAATAAACATCATTGACCTAGCAAAGCTAAATTTATTAGAGGAACTGCAATGGGAGAGAATATGAAGAAGAAATACTGAGAAGAATATTTATAAGGTTTTAGGGGATGGAGTTGGCTGGACCACTTAACATCTTGCAGGGTGGGGAACTAGCTAGAACTAGACAAAGTTTATGATGAAATAGTTTTGGATTAGTAGGTACAGTGAAAGGGAAAATCTTGAAGCAAGCCTTACTGAGCAATTAATCTTGCTAAATGAGCTATTTTAGTGGTTTCAATCAGGAGTATTTCCTAGAGCAAGTAACTAAACCAATTAAAAAAAAATATTACTGAACATAAGGACAGGGAAACACGCCTACATTCAGCATGGCTTAGTGTAGTGACACTATGTTGGTGTCACCAGCTACACACATTTCAGAGGTTAAAGCTTTCAAAATTTATTAATTGGCACTTGGGAATGGCTTGGATTTTATTATAAATTGTTGAAATTAAATATGATACTCTGTGATGGACAATATGCTGGAGCTGACCAAGTATATTTGGAAAATAACCAGTAAGAAGGCTAAATTCCTGATACAATTTATGAAACTATTCTGACTAGAAAATCTGCTTGCTTATGTTCATAGCTTTCAAAGCAAAATCTTCACATAAGAAAATGTTAAAAATAGCTCCATTATTTCATGTATTTGTTGATTGATTGTACATCATATTCTGAGAAGTATCTCTTCAGGTCCTTGGACCATTTATTGATTGGTTTATTTGTTTGTTTGTTTGTTTGTTTGTTTGTTTTTTGGTGTTTAGCTTTTTGAGTTCTTTATATACCCTAGAGATTAGTGCTTTATCTGATATGTGAGGGGTAAAAATTTGCTCCCAAAATGTAAGCTCTCTATTCACCTCACAGATTGTTTCTTTTGCTGAGAAGAAACATTTTAGTTTGAGTCTATCTCATTTATTGATTCTTGATTTTAATTCTTGTGCCACAGGAGTTTTACTAAGGAAGTTGGGGCGTAATCCCACATGATAGAGATTAGGGCCTACTTTTTCTTCTATTAGACACAGGGTCTTTGGTTTTATTCCTAAGTCCTGATCCATTCTGAGTTTGGTTTTGTGCATGGTGAGAGATAGGGGTTTAATTTCATTTTGTTGCATATGGATTTCCAGTTTTCCCAACATCATTTGTTGAAGAGGCTATCTTTTCTCCAATACATGTTTTTGGCACCTTTGTCTAATATAAGCAATTAGAGAAATGCAAATCAAAATCACTGTAAGATCTCACCTCACTCCAGTGAGAATGGCAGCTATTATGCATACAAACAACAATAAGTGTTGGTGAGGATGTGGGGAAAAAAGGTACACTCATACACTGCTGGTGGGACTGAAAATTGGTACAGACAATATGGAACACAGTATGGAGATTTCTTGGAAAAATAGGAATGGAACCACCATTTGACTCAGCTATCCTTCTCCTAGGTCTATACCCAAAGGACTTAAAAACAGCATACTACAAAGATATAGGCACATCAATGTTTATAATAGCACAATTCACAATAGGTAAACTGTGGAGCCAACCTAGATGCCCTTTAATAGATGAATGGATAAAAAAAATGTAGCATATATACACAATGGAATATTACTCAAGCAATAAAAGAGAATAAAATCATGTCATCTGCAGGCAAATGGATGGAGTTAGAGAAGATAATCCAAATGTCCAATGTTTTCTTTGATATAAGGAGGTTGATTCATAATGGGATAGGGATAGGCAGCATGGGATGAAAAGACGAACTCTAGATAGGGCAAAGTTGTTGGAAAGGAAGGGGGGCCATGGGTTTATAAATGATGGTGGAATGTGATGAACATTATTATCCAAAGTACATGTATAAAGACATGAATTGGTGTGAATATACTTTGTATACAACTAGAGATATGAAAAATTTTGCACTATATGTATAATAACAATTATAATGCATTCTGCTGTCATATGTAAATTAAAAAATAGTTCTATTATTAAAAAATAGAAAGGAAATTCATAGAAAAATCCTAAATTGTTTAAGGAAGCTGGGTTACATAATCAAATATAGAACACCAACTTTCCATTTTAATTGGTAAATTATTTAAAACTAAATGAAAAAAAATCTTCAATAGGTTTTAAAGTACTATGTGCCTTTAGAGAAGATTTTAATTTCTGAAGAGTTTTAAATATGTTTTTTTGTGGATTTAAATTGCCCTTTTCCATTCAGTCTCAAAAGAAATATATCATGTAAACTTAGTCAATGACTCACTTTACATGATTGGTTATGTCTATAATTAAGTCAAAATTTATTTGATACTAAAAATATATACCAGAAATGATAGAAAGATATAAGGAATGAATTATTTTGTAGCAAATTCAAAATTAAAAGTAAACATGAAAGATTAGCTTACTTTCATAAGTTTTACTTTTCATCTAAATTGCTTAGGGAATCAGCAAATAGCATTATACTAACTTTTACAATCAAAATAAATCCTGTCATTTTGTGGGACAAAATACATCACGTTAAATCACTGGAGATTCAAACTTAAACTTACAGAAATAAGAAAAATAATGCATATAATGTAAATATTTGTAATACACATAATACATAATTATGCAAATGACATTGTATAATATCTCTAAAATGGTATTCATAAATGTTTTCTTCAACAGTTTCACATTTTGGTCTATATTTGATTATTGTAATTTTTTTTTAAAGAACAGCTATTCAGATGGTATACAGTGATTCTCATTGTAGGTTTTTTCCTCCTAAAATCATTCTCTAAACATATGCACAACATTTTTTGAACGATGTTTCATGGTCCTTGACCTCTTAATGTTTCCGCATTTTTTAATCAGAAGGATACTTTCTGACATGTAACTACAGTACAGGTATTAAGTTCAGGACATTTAATATTGGTATTATATTTTTATTTATCCTGCCATTCATTTTCCAACACCATCATGTATCTTTTTAATTTCTATTTTTATTTTTAATTTTTTCTCTGTTTGTTTTGGTATTGGGTATTGAACTTACAGGCTCTTTACCACTGAGCTAAATCCCTAGCCCATTTTTTTTTTTTTAAAGATAAAGTGAGAGAGAGAGAGAAAGAGAGAGGGAGAGAGAGAGAATTTTAATATTTTTTTTTTTTTAGTTTTTGGTGGACACAACATCTTTGTTTGTATGTGGTGCTGAGGGTCGAACCCGGGCCGCACGCATGCCAGGCGAGTGCACTACTGCTTGAGCCACATCCCCAGCCCCCATTTTTTATATTTTATTTTGAGACAGGGTCTCTCTAATTTGCTGAGGTTGGCCTCAAATTACAATCCTCCCACCTCAGCCTACAAAGTTGCTGGGATTACAGGTATATACCCTTGCTAATATTCTTTATAGTACTTTTATCCTCAAGTACAAAATCCAATCCAGATTTATGTATTATATTTTATCACGTCTCCTTAATATTCTTTCATCTGTAGCGAAGTTCCTCAGCCTCTTTGTCTTTTATGACATTGACATTATTGAAGCACACAGGACAATTACTTTATGGCATGTTCCCCAATTTGGGTTTGTCTGCTCTTTCGTTTTTAAATCATTAAACATGATTTAATTCATGTTATCCATTCTTCTCAGGGTGTCATTTAATGAAACACAAAAAGCAAATTTATTCCTCAGTGATTCTAATTTTGATCACCTGATGCAGATATTGTCCAATTTCTCTAATATATAGCTACTATTTTCCCTCTTTATACAAATAAATAATCCATGGACAGATCTCTTTGTGATTTTAATCCATAGTTCCCTACATTGAATTTACTTTCAATAACTAGTATTACATCTATCTGTAAATGTTTTGTTTGGGCCATTTATAAGTCAGGATTTCATTGGTACATTCATTCATTTTAAAACAGTTTTTTGTTACTGGCCAATATTTTGAGTTGTCCTTACTCAAAATCTTTTCTTTGGTTAACTATTCTATAATCTGTGTCAGTAATCACACAGATTATAGAATAGTTGCAAGTCTCCATTTATACTCTTTCTCTTAGTGATCCTTCACAGTCTCTTCCCATCCATTCCTGACTAGCCCAGCATAAACTTTTTCCTCCAAAATTCTAGATCCGATTCAACTGCCAACTCAATATGTCTACTTGAATGTTTAATGAATAATTCAAACAAAAAAATGTTCAAAACTAAATGATGTTCTCTTTCAATGCATGAAGTAGGAAAACTGACATACAGAATACATAAAAGCATTCATTTGGGGAAAAAATCAAGAGGAATTACCCAAATAGTAAGCTCTTGAATGCTTTGGTATGATTCTGTATTAAAAATCAGTTGTTGGGGCTGGAGCTGGGGCTATGGCTCAGCGGTAGAGTGCTTGCCTCACACATGTGAGGCCACTGGGTTTGATCCTTAGCACCACATAAGAATAAATAAAGATATTGTGTCCATCTACAACTAAAAAATAAATTTTAAAAAACTATATTAAAAAATCAGTTGTATATACTATTTGTAATATTTACATGCTTTTAGTTCATATAACATCCAATATGTGGGATTTTAAAATACTATTTAATCAATACTATTTAATCAATACTATTTCAATCTCAAATTGAAAACACATTAAGGAATTTTCTCATTGAAAAATGTACTCACTTTACTTTTTTAATGTTAATTATTTTTGAGTTGCAGAATAATTCTCTATTACTTCAGCCCATTCAAACCATTCTCAATGGTTTAAAGATTTGCCATTAACTAAATCTCTTTGTACAGCATCAACACTATTGACCACTAGACATGGCATTTTCTTGGGTATTAATATGCTGTAGTTTCTGGTTCATCTCTTATTTTCCAAAATTGTATGTCTTTTCCAACATCTAGATTTAGCCTTTTGATTTCTGGCTTTCTGTATACTGTCTGTGCCTTTCATTCTCTTGTGGCTTCAAATAACCACTTCCATTTTATTTAAAAAGCAACAACAACTTATTTTTAAACTTAAAGCGCAAATGATGAAATAGTTTTACATTTTATTTTTCTCAAACAAAACACAAAATATGTTACATGTAGGAAAAAGAGACTTGGAATGAGACTTGGAAAAAGACACTTGGCATTAAAGTCTCAGTCTGATACTATTTGTGCAACTTTTAACTCTTAACTCTTGGAGCTCTAGTTTCTTCATCTGCAAAATTAAATTATTTAGATAATCTTTCTAGGATTTTTTAGTTCACCAGAAATGATGGATTTTTAAAACTGGTCATTTGGGAACGTATTGTTTGATCACTCTCCATATTCTTCAAATGAATCTATGCTCCTGCCACAATTTTAACATGCCAAATATATTTATGTCGTTATGCCTTGTTAATGCACATTTTTTTCCTTTTCTTGGAATATCTTCAGGTTGTTTTGTTTGTTCATTCAGATTTAACTATTCTTTTGAGTCCAACTAAAACGTTATACTGCCCCCTGGGCAGAATAAATCATTATTCCTTCCACCTTTACATACTTTCATTATAGTTTGCCATTTATTTTCTTCCCGTTACAATTATTACAATTATTTATTTTTAGATTCAGTTCTATTAGCCTATATGCTTTTTGAAGGGAAGAATTCTATATGTGTTTCCTCTGACATTTTCCCTTTCTCCAAAATCTAATCCAGTACTTATACTGCCTATTGTATTTGTCCTTTAGAGCACCCTAATCTTTCATTTTCCTATATTCACTCAAATATTCATAATTATGAATATATGTTCCTTTCAATAACTGTTGGCTTTAAAGTATTTTCCTCAGATCTACATATAAATCAATTATTGTTATTATTATTATTATTAATCCTTATTATTATTATTAATCCTTATTAAATTAAGTAGCAATCAAAGAATATAAAAATAGAAACCTAAAAGTCCCCTTGCATAAGAAATATAAAACTTATCTTCGAATCTGCTCAACTGGCTCACTTTGAACATAAAAACTATGCAGAATACCTGTCAGGATAAATTAAGTATTCCTGTCGCCTTAAGAGAACTTTATAAACATAGTAAAACAGATTACTGCTAAATCACTCTATTTAATAGATTATTTTAAACACAGTGTAAATTATTCTTTGATAAATGACTTTGTCATTCTAAACATAATGCTCAAAATTTTAGTAGTATTTTCTATATGTTTAATAAATGTCAGACCAACTCACACATGAATAAAATATTACTGTAAAAAGTCTCTAAAATGTGGTTGATATGAAGAAGAAATAAATGTGCATATTTTTAGAATTTGTTGCCAAAAATTTTTTCAGGGAAACTAGCAATCTTGGAAATAACCTATATTATCATGCTGTTATTTCATTTCCAAATCTAAAAATCATTCTCTAAGATTGTTACTTGCTGGGGCAAGGGGTGGGGTGGCAGCTCAGTGGTAGAGCACTTGCCTGGCACGTACAAGGTCCTGATTTTGATCCCCAGCACCACAGAACAAAAACAACAAAAATTCTATTACTTACAAAAGATCACATTAAATATCTTATGCATTATATATACTACTCTAGTCAAATGTTCTCACCAAAATGTCATAAATAACAGTACTGAATTTTTTCCCTACCTGTTAAATTTCTTAGTTTCCATTTAAATGGATACAAATGTACCAGTCTCTCACCATATATGCCACTTCCAGACTATTCTTATATATCTAATATCATGTCCTTTTCATCTTACCCTATCAATATTTAAACTACAGCCTCTTGGGAGAAAAAAAAACTACCCTGCTACCCCAAATTCAATTACCTTATTTCTACCATCTTCTTTCAAGCATGCACAAGCAAGTTAAATGTTTAGATATGTGATATAGAAAAAAAAAAGGATTAGGAAAAGTAAATGTAATCCATAAACCTAAAGGGTAAATTTTTGTACTGTAAAGTAACATTTCAAAAGATGAGACAACTGAAATGTTTAAGAAAAATGGTAGTTCAAAGAGTCATTTTAACCACAGTAAATTAGATCAGACTAAAGAACAAAAATACTGAATGTGATTCATAAAAAAGTTATAGACAAATGTCTCATTTGACAAAAGGTCTATAATATACTAATTAATGCAGTTCAGCAACACAGGGACATTTTAAAATCCCCTTTATCAGTAAAATATATTCTTGAAACCTCACTATGTTTTTATTTGTTTTTCTAAGGTTTCAAGACCACTATAACAATTTGGGAAATAGATCTTCAAGGTAACTACCCCCTTAGTTTAAAAAAAAAAAAAACTAAACCAACACTAATTTTTCCTTCTATGTTCATTTAGCTAAAGATGATAACCAGAAGCACTTTAACTACTGACCCTCATTTGTGATGTATATATCATTTTATAATAAAACATCTAGGAATAAAGTCACCAATAAAGTAGATTCAAACATTAAGTAGCATTTATTCATACTAGTAAGATTTAAACTATTATTTCTTCATACAAGGTAAAATAATCTCTATTTTTCTATCTCATCTCTTGACTTTGCTCCTTTCTCTAGTTTTGATCTCATTCCTTATTTCCTATGCCTCTGGACTCTGGTTGGTCAGCTGATGCTCTAACCCTCAGTGTGTACTTTGCTTCCCATACTTATATCCCCAATCCCACTTCAATTCCTCAAGTCATGCCTTCTCCAAACTGGTATGAATAACAATCATAATAGTTGTTCAGATTTGTTCAACAAAAATAGAAGTTGATAATTTCATCTCTGTCCCTTCACATATTTACCTATCATTACCTTATCTTCAGTCAGAACCCATACATTTTCCTTCACAGACTATCAAAAATTTTTGCCACTTTCTTCAATAGTCTATTCTCAGTAGATGATATGAACTTATATTTCATAGCTAATCAAGAAATACCACTTCCTGCCACCCTCAGAGTGTAAAAACTTACTATCCAAGACTTATTATCCTGTTTCCTTCTTAGTGATCTAGAGAAAGAGGTGTGCCTCATTCTTTCTAGCATATTATGCCTTTTTAATCATATTCTCCCGAATTGGATAATATTGGTCTATCAATCAGCCTTGCTCTCATTTTTCTTTAACCTCTTCTGCTCCGCTACCTCCAATCTATCATCAACCCTAAAGTCTTTCCTAATTTTAAAAAACAAAACAATAATTCAACTTGGCATGCATACCTTCTCTAAGTATCTATTAATAATTTCAACAAAGTAATATAAATTGTGACTACTATTCTTTCTATTCAATGAAATTAGTTTTACCTCCATTAGTTTTTTTCTTCTTTTCTGTCTTCCCTGTACCTTCTCTATCTGCTTGCCCTTAGAAAATGATTTCCTGAGTTTTAGTCTCCATTCTCTTCTTACTCTCTGTCCTCTGAATCCCTTACATTTATATCTGGTTGCCTGTGAAATCTCCAACAGAATGTCCCCATGACATTTCAAGTCAATTGAACATGTCTTACATCTCTCTCTAATCTTAGTAACTTTTAACTTGTGTAGTAATATCAAAATTTATAAAACTAATTAGAAACTGGAGGGTCATTCTAGAATCTGTTTTCTTCATCACTACTTTGGATCTAAGCAATCAGAAATTCTTTAAATTTATTTCACAAATTTCTTTCATCATTTTCTATCATCATGAATTATATTTAATTCAAGTTTTTACAATCTTATTGGATTACTATAGATAGGTCCCCTACCCTTAACTTATTTCCATGCTCTGGTCTCAATTTCTTAAATCCCTTCTTTATATAACTATTATAAATAACCTACTGAAAATAAATCAGATGATAACTTCTATTTTCTTACTTAAAAAACTCTTTATTAGCTCTTCAGTCATTTTCTAAGATCTTTTATGATCTGGTTTCTAATTCTGTAATTTCATTCCTCCATCACATACTTACTCCCATAACTGAAAAATGATATGATAGTATATATAACGCATTAAAAAATAATGTTTTGTGTCCTTCTTGAACATAAATCTGTATAATTTAATTTTGTTCATGCAATTTTCTTCTTGGCATAGAACAGCCTTACCTTGACACAAGCCAGATAAATTCTTCTTTCATCTTGAAATACAGCTCTAGTATCTGTTGAAAACTTTATTCTTAACTATTACTCTACAATAATCTCCAACAGGTAAAGCTACTCACTTCTTCCTTTAGGCTATCCCTGTTCTCTATAATTGCTCCTATTACTCTCTATCACATTATATAGTTTACCCATCTAAAATAAAACCTCAGAAGTTATGTTTTTGATAATGGTAATGCATGAATGAGAAATATACTATATTTGACACATGGAGTAATAAATATACCATATTTGACACCAGTAAATAAAAGCATTTTGAAGACAAACAGAAAAAGTTTTTATAAATTTTGAAAAAAATCAATTGGTATTCTTTAATCAGAATTGAATACTATAATATTCAAAGAAAAAAAATCACTTTTACAACTCATGGAAAATAGAAAAAAAATCATTCTCTAAAATATACAGTAGTTAAGAGCAAAGTCAGAGATTTTGTCAAAACAGTGAAATACTGTGTTCAAACACAACTGTATGTGCTTACAAGTTAACTGCTATTATAACTAATACTATTACTATAAACTAGAGTGATAAGGATGGATTAAAAATTGTTCCATATCATAGGTACTTTTGGTCTCAGAATTTACAGATTCCAAAAAACTTTCTTGGAATTTTCTAAAAAAAAAAAAAACAAAAAAACCCATTTAATAGTAATTGCTTATTATATTAGTAAATGTAAAAAATAATAACTACCTTTTGTTACTTCCTAAGTAACTAATTGATAATGGTTGATTCCTTAATGGAAATCCTTCCATCACCAAGAAATTCTGTTAAAGACACTTACCATCTTCTACTAGCTGAAAGTTCCTTTGTTACCACACATTAAAATAGATGCATCAAATGTTTAACACAGCAAAACACAAGATATGTCTTCTCTAAAAAAATGATAAAGTACAAGATTGTTAAAAAAAAAATCTGCTTTACCTTCAGGGGCATCTGCATCACATCTCTTTGGCACAGAAATGGTTGTATTGCCTTTAGTATCATTAGAAGTTACATTACTCTGAAAGATGAATATATAGTTAAAGTGAAAATATTATATTATTAACTATACCTGGATTTTAAAAAGTAATCGTAGTTTGAACTTTATACTCTTTTCCATTAATTACATCTATTTGATATTCTAAATGGCAAATTTAATGCAAATTTCAATTGGAAGAAAGAGAATTATGGTAAATTTAATATCTGATCTTTTTGCAGTAATTTTTTTAGGTCCTGTATTAAACAACAGAGCTGCTTCCCAGAACAAACATAAAGTCATTAATAAACTTCTAGTTTAAATAGGGCATCTAAAAAGAAACAGAGTACTTAATTTTAGACTTATGAAGCAGGCAAAGAATGTCTTGTGTCCTCACAAAACATAACTTTCCTTCCTTCTTTCCTAGAGAAATGCTTACTAAGCATGACTTAGTAGACTACATACAGGGGAAAAGGCAGAAAGAGAATAAAATGTGAAGTAAAAAAAAAAAATGGTTCAGTGATCTAACACAGTGGATGTCAAACAAAGGTGGTTCATGTACTTCCATTATGATCTAAGCCTTTTCTGATTCACCTAGATTATTACTTAAAAATTTTCAATGAACTAACTAGCTTTTTATTATTTAGCAATATTATAGATGGTATCAACTGAGGGTTTGATGTGCTATGATTTTTTTCATTTCTAATTACATGTTAAACTAAAGAAAGAATGTAGGAAGTACAGTATAAAAAAAGGAGTAATCTGGGCAATACAGGTTAGCAATGCAAGATTCCATTAAAGCAATGCTTGAAATAGGCTCTGAAAACAAATATGATTTGAACTGTTAGGAAATAGAGCAAGAAAGTAATTTAGGACAAAGAAACAAACTAAACAAAGGTTGAATCAGTTATTGTAAAAATATTTAAATGTCAAAAAATCTAAACTTGCTGTCTAATTAAAACAAAAAACACAACTGGCTTTTAGGAGATCAACATCATCAAGAAGTCAGATATCACGATACCCATCATTTTGAAAGAAAGTCAAGTAATTTACAAATAAAATATTCAGACAGCCTTTCCTGTGGGATTCATAGAATCAATAAACAGAAATCCTGTGCTCACCAAACTTTTGAGGGGAAGTGATATAATTAAAATTACTTAAAAGTGCTAAGATAATGCTCAGGAACTTAGTACCTAACAAGATCCATTTAAGAAAGAATGAAAATGAAATTCTGTGGGTTATTAAAAAGAAAGTATAAAACAAATCAAAATTGACTGAAAAACCAGCTTTAGCAATATTAAATTTAATCTGGTGAGTTAATATGCTAGCCCTCAAAACTAAAATTTGCCTTAAAGATCACTGTCTATAAAATATAAAAATAATCAAGTTCACTTACCTCTATTAAGTAATTTTGGCTTCCATACATAACATACTGGGGAGCAAGACTATAAATCATGTAGCTAGTATGAAGAACAATTAGCAGAAGTATCATACACAGAAATAAAAGTGCTTGAGGCCTGGTTCTACCTCTTCTGATTTTATATAACTGGAAAGAAAAAAAGACAGTGACAAAATTTCAGCTATATATTTTACTTGTAAAGCATTAAGTACTGCTCTTACATTATGGAGAATAATTTACACAGTTCAGTCAACCATTTCTTTGTTCCAAAATAAATACTGAAAAGTCTTAGCCATTGCAAATAATTAGAAGAATGAAAAAGATAATTCAATAACTGCAGAGCATTTATATCCAAAGGATCCTATAAATAATCCATTAAAAACTAAAGACCTACAGAATTTATCAGTGTTCATGTGACTAGCTTGCAGACAAACCTTCTTCACTTACCATACAATAGCATCTGTTAGAAGTACATAAACCTAAGAATTGTGAACTACCTCCCTTTCTATCTAAAGATCAAAAGTATGAATTAAAATTCTAGGTATTAGTAAATTTTTATGGTTTTATATATGTATTATTTTACATACTACTGTAGAAAAACATGTCTCATTTCTAAGTATTCATTTCTATGAAATACTCATGACATCCTCATATCATATTCTGCTACAAAATGTAGTCTATGATAATTTATGACAATCTGATTACATTTTCACATGTATCCAAACTAAAGGGAAATTAAATATATGATAACCTTCATAATAAGAAGTCTTGCATTAGTTAAAATCACTAATGAACTGGGTTTTCTTTTACTCACAGCTGCAAGTATTATCTACCTGAATCAGCTTCATTTTAAAATTCTCAAATTATTTCAAAATGAGTGTAAGAAGAAATAACAAATCACGTACAGTTGTCCCTATGGGGGACTGGTTCTAAGACAAACTATGATATCAAAATCTACAGATGCTCAAAAATATTTGCACATAACTTCTGTATATCTTCCCATATACTTTAAATCACTTCTAGATTACTTATAATAACTAATATAATGCACACATTGCAAAAATAGTTGTTATGCTATATTATTTAGGGAAAAATAACATTAAAAAGCCTGCAAATATTGTATAGATGCAATTTTTTTAAATTTTTTTTAACATTTTCTGCCCATAGTTGATTAAATCCACAAGGGCTTTTATACAGAGGGCTGACAGTAATAATCTATAACTCCTAACAGGAAAGGCAATCTTTTGAGCATCCGTATGTTTCAATGCAACAAAACACCAAGGAAAACAATGTATCTTCTAGACAAAGTTTTCTTAACCTTGGCACTGTTAACATTTGGGCAGGATTAGTCTGTGCGCTATTTACTACAAGATGTTTAGCAGCATGTCTGGGCCATATCCAAAGATGACGGTAAAACTCCCTAGCTTCTAACAACTAAAAACATTTCTAGATATTGTCAAATATCTCCAGGAGAAGGGGGACAAAATGGCTTGTGTTTAAGAAGTACTGCTCTAGACACAAAAACACTTATATGTTAACATGAAGTGAGAAAGTTTAATATTACCATTACTCTTAGTATCAAGATACAACTCATATATTTTAAATGTAATTTGTAAAAATGGAGACCATGTATAAAATAATGAGAAAAACATCAAAATAATAATACAATATATACTTACTCTAATCCAAAAGAACCATATGCCAATATTTCTAATTCCTGCCATTGAAGTAAAAATAAAGTACATAATGATAATTGTTATAAGAATATAATCAAGAGGGAAAACCTAGAAAAAGATAAAATCAAATTTAATATACAAACTATGAAATCTCTAGAAGTCATAACATTAAGTAAAAACTTAATTATTTTATTTGAGAAATATTTAAAATGTCAACTCTTGATTTAGATTAGGTTACTACAATACCATTAAAGCATAAAAATTCTCAAAGATACAAAGTATTACTAAGTTATTTAGTATGATTATCCTAAGAAAAGTACTAAAAAAATTAAGCATCAAATTACATTTATATACTTAAAAGAATTATTAAAAATTAAAAACAAAAATTATTTGGAAAAGTTCACCTTACATAATGTACCCCAAATCAAATTATGTTCAACTAAAACTTTAGCAATATATTGATAAATAGTCTTTAAAACAACACTCTAATGTTGAAATTATATGCAAATAAAAAGTCAAGTTAGCAGAGAACATAAGTATGTTAAAGTATTAACAAATTTTCAGAATACTAACTTTAAATTTAACAGTATCAGAATGTTTGCTGGAACATAAAATGACTTGATGCTATACTTACTGTTTGTAGTAAAGGCAAAAGCATATTCAGTGGATTACTCAGGTTAGCTCCAAAGATTATGAAACCAGAATCTATTCCAGCTGAATGAAGAGCTTTATCTAAACTAAAACAAAGAAAAAAAATCATAAAGAAGATAATTGTGTTTTACTATCACATTTTTAACTGATCTAGAAAGAATATCTTATAATTTAAACATGAAAATTCAGCTGAGTCAAAGAAAAACATGGAAAACAAATTAAGCTTCACTTAAATATCTCACAGATATTGTTCAACTGATACAGAATAAAGAAATAATGTCTATTATTGAAACTTTCAGTTATTCTTTGAGTTATTACTGTAGAATATTTCATGTCAAAATAGCTATTTTAGATGAACAGGCTACACTAATGGAGTTTAATACCAAAAATCTAAATCACAGAATTTGTATAAGTGCTTTAAAAAATGTGTGTACCTGATGAAATATTACTCAGCCATAAAAGAAGAATCAAATGATGGCATTTCCAGGTAAATGAATGGAACTGGAGACTACCATGCTCAGTAAAAAAAATAAATAAATAAATAAAAAGACAGTCCCCCAAAACTAAAGGCTGAATATTCTTTCTGATATGCAGATGATAACATACAATTAGTGGGGGGAAGGAAGAACAAAAGTTCACTGGATTAGACAAAGGAGAATAAAGGGAAGGGAGGGGTGAGAGAATAAGGAAGACAGTAGAATGAATTGAATATAACTTTCCTATGTTCATAAATGAATAAATGATAAGTGTAACTACACATCATGTTCAACCAAAAGAATGGGATCCTTATTAGAATAAGTTATACTCCATGTATATATGTCAAAATACATTCTACTGTCATGTATATCTAAAAAGAACAAATAAAAAAATGTGTGTATTGTACTTACTTTGACAGGAAAAGAGAAATTACAAACAGCAATGCAACTAAGATGAAAAATATTCCCCACATGATCTAAAAGCAAAAATATATTCATTACAATATAGTTTACTAGTTACACATTTTTTTTCTATCAGATTCCAGCTCCTATATTTGACACCTAGGTGAAAACTAAAGATCAATATATAAAATGTTACTTCCTAATTTTCTGTTAATAAGAAATAGCTAGTGACACAAGGCAGTATATCTGCCAGACTCTGTAGTAAAGAAACATGACATAGAAGTATATCAAGTTAAAATTCCCTTCCCTTGATTTCCATTTTGGCAAAAAAGTAAAAAATACAATATATCCTTAGCTATCTTCCCAATCTTATAGGAACCAGAGTTAAATTGTTTAATTGGTTACTTAAAAGAACACAGAATAAATGTTAAAAAAAATGTGATCCTGCAATCTGTACACGAGGAAAAATAAGAATTCATACCCCATTAGAATCAAATGTATGATATGTCAAGATCATTGTAATGTTTTGAGCAACTAATAAAAAAAGTTAAAAAAAGATAAATACTTTATAAAGACCAAGGAAACTATGTATAATTAAATATAAGAACTCAAGTTAGTACTTATGGAATCATTTCAGAGATGATCATGTTGGGTTAACCTTGAACACATATTAATGTATATTCTAGCAATCTTGTCAATTTTGAAATAAAAACTAAGTTACAAAGATGACACAGTAAAAACAGAAGAGTAAGAACCTCTGAAAATTTCCTCCTCCATAAAAGCACTAAGAAAACTGGCATAAATAATCAGAATCAACATTTTCAACATTCTGGAAATTAACCAAAGGTTTGCAGCAATATAGGAACATTTATTCAAGAAAAATGGCTGAATCTCAGAATCTAGAGCATTATGACATTCTAACTTGCTCTAGTCCCAATTCTGTTACTCTATCGCCACGGCAGCCTTGAAAAATAGCCATAAAATTCAGCATCCTAGAAATCAAATAAGGAAGCAAAAAGGGCTGACACTTTTTACCGTCTCACTCCCAAAGAACTGTCATTATTTGGCCTGTCTGTGTTTCTCTAGAAGCCCCCACTTGCAAGACTGTTTGTATTTGACCTAAACTGGTGTTCACATGAGGCTAAAAGCCTTTTCAAAGGAGTGTTGGCCAAAAAAATTTGCAAGCAATCTATGAACTTCATGACCTCAAAGCCAGTGGACAATGGAAAAATTAAATTAACCAAAAAGATTAAAACAAAAGCCTAGGAAATGAGATATCAATAAGGGTTTTAAAAAGTTCTGATGTATCTCTAAGAATCTAGAAGGTCTTGTGTATGCTCAGGGCTCTGTGCATGACCAGGAAAGATCTGAGGACTAAAATCTACCTCTGACAAGCACTGAGTACAAGGAGGAAGTGAAGGCTAAGGTTGAGTTGGAAAGTGTCTCCCTGGGTGTTGAAGTAGTGTACTAACACACATGAAAATCTCTGTTAAAGACTGAGAGACTTATTGATTGCAGGTGTTTACGAAATTCTATATCTAATCATTAACAAACCAACTGAGGAGGGACTATAGTGGTCACATAAAAAAAATAGAGACTGTACACAGTCCAGAGAAGTCACTAAACAAATAATGATAGAAAGGATAGTAACAATAAACCCTTGGGAACAAGGAGAAATCTGATTTCTAGAGTTATCATATTATTTAACACTTTCTAAGTGTTAACAACAAAAACAATGAAGTATTGGTAACCAAAAGTGCATGGATTCGGGGACAACTGACAGACATTTTTTAGGAAACCCAGACATTAGATTTACGAGGCAAAAACTTTAAGTATGCTTTAAAATAATATATTCAGAAAACTCTAAAAAGCCGTCTTAAAATGAAGTGTCAGCAATAAAGAATACCAATAAAGATATTTTTAAAAACACTAACAAAGAGAGTGAACTGAAATTTTGGAAATGAAAAATGATAACTGAATAAAAAGTTCTTTAGAAGAACTGACCAGCTGATTTGAGCATCAGAAGAGTTAGCAATTTGAAGAGAAATCAACTGAGAGTACATATGGAAGGAACAATGAAGTGAACAGAGTCTTGGAGAGATGTTGAACATCATCAGCAAACCAACACAAACATGGGATTCAAAGAAAGAGGAAAGGAAACAAATGGAAAAAAACTTTGAATATTGTAGACAACCAAAATATCCACTAACAGATTAATGGATAAACAAATTGTGATACAGACACATATCAGAATACCACTCTGCAACACAATGGAATGACCACCAAAAGAAAAGAAGTACTGTGAATGAATCTAAAAACTACTGTGCTGTGCCAAAGATACTAGACAAAAAGTTTTATATCCCATGATTCCATTTATATGAAATTCTAAAATGCATAAAACTAAACTCTAATGACAGAAAGGGCATCAGTGATTACCTGGAGTCTGAGCTCAAGAAGCAAGAGAAGGTAGAATTTGGGGGTGATGTGAATGTTCTACATATCTATACATTTATATTTGGCAAAATCAATCTGTATACTTAATAAAGTTGATTTTAAAATCCTTCTAAACATATGCTCAGTGAAATGAAACAGAAGTTTAAAAGAAGGCAGCTGATGACAGAGATCAGGATATGAATATTTATAAGACATTATAAAGAATCTAGAATTAAAATAAGGGTTGGGGAGGCTTTTGTACACCTTTGTTGCTATGAAGACAAATTATCTTAGGAAAAAGGATTGGAGTGAGTCCTTAAACAATTTATTTTGGATTGGAGGTATAGCTCAGTAGTAGAGCACTTGCCTAGCATGCATTAGGTCCTGGGTTAGATTCTCAGCAAAACACACACACACACACACACACACACACACACACACATACACTTCTAACAAAAGGTTTAAAAAGAGGTTACATAGAATTACATGATTATAGTATATTTTTGAAAAACTCTTTCAAAAAAGGAGGTTTTAAAAAGGGTAAGCAGTTAATGCATTTTTTTAAAGTTTTTAAAGAGTGAACAGTAGCAACAAAGTTAAACAAGACTCACTTGTCTTTGATAGAAATACTCTGAAACATTTCTTTCAAATTTTAACCAAAATGGACCTTCTAGCTTCATCTTGCATTCTTCATCTGAGTCTTTTCATTGTACTTTCTGAATTACAACTTACATACTATGGTATAAAATTCTGGTCTCTGAAATGCCCCCATATATATATAACATGCAAATTTGGAAGTCGGTGGACAGCAGTTTTAGTTTCTTTATAGTCCAAGTCATATTATAATGTTTTAATTCAATCTAGGTACTTAAATTTAGGCACTAACATCCCAAGAATTCAAGGCTGGCAAACAATGGCTCCCCCCGCCCCTGAAAAACAAAAAAGGAAAATAAAAAGGTTTTCTATCTCAATAACATCTTTTTGCATACTTTCAGAAATATCATCTAAAATCTAATAATGAGGCAAATTCTATTATTTTTCAGTTAGGGTTCTTCTGTTCTAATGTGGTTCTCAGGTCTCCTACTGATAGATAACTACAAACTTGAAAATATGCTAACAGCTTATTTCTTATTTACCTTTATTTTTATTTAAATTTCCTAATAACTCGATTATAATACTTATATTACACATGAAATAAATGAAGCTCTGAGAGGTTCATATCTTGTCTGACCTAAGCAAGGAACCTGTGATTAAAAACCAGATTATCTGAACACCAAAATCCACACTCTGAAATATCATGCTATAGTGCCTCAATAGAAGAACTCAATCTCTAAGAGGCACTACAAAAACTTGAGAGAAGAGTGACAGCATCATTTTTTTAAAAACTCCATTTACCTTCAGGGGACGCAGAGCACCACAAAATTTTGTCCACCAGCTGTTTTCAATGAATTCTAAGTGCCTCTCTCTTTTCCTAAGTGTTCGTAACCTTTCTTCAAATTGCTTTAAGGCACGTTTATCCCTTGCTGGCAAAGGTCGACCATCTTTACTCTGCAAATAACAGAACAAAATTAAAGGTTTGGGGGTGGGTTTTTTCTCCCCACCATTAAGGTCTTAATAAAGCATCCACCAGATCTAGCAAATCAGGCAATAAAATACTTTTAGCTTGGACACTACTTAGGCAAATTGACAAAAATAATAAAATTGACAAATGCAATGTAACAATAAATGTCTCTGAACCAAGATTAGCATGAAAATGGAGATGTGTGTACATTTAATACTGACCTTTTCCTTGTTCCTTTATTCCAAATGTATTTGTAAAAACAAAAGATATGTATTTGTAAAAATACCCTATTAAAAAGGTGTTTGTTTAAAAGAACTGTTAACCACTATGTACTGTAATTATTCTTCCTCACCTCCAAACTCCTCCATCCCTTATTTTAATATATTTGGTCCTGCCCCTTCCCATCCTTTAGTTTAGCGGTTGTGTTCCCTGAACTGATGATTCTCAGCCCAACTCAAATATCAGTAGAGTGATGCAATATCAAGCATAGGTCACATGCAGGAGTTTTTATAACAACTGCTAAGAGTTGGCACTTCCTTGTTGTCCAAGTACACTTGCAAATGAGTAACGCTTTCTTTGGTCAATCTATCTGACAGATAATTTCCATCTGTTTTTACATGATGCTTTGGGTAACCATGAGTAGTGCCTTTTCCATGATGTCTCACAGATATACTTTCCCACTTTAAC
The DNA here is from genome assembly GCF_045843805.1 of Urocitellus parryii. Taxonomy (NCBI): domain Eukaryota; kingdom Metazoa; phylum Chordata; class Mammalia; order Rodentia; family Sciuridae; genus Urocitellus; species Urocitellus parryii. The sequence goes on along the minus strand of NC_135538.1, from coordinate 87,008,149 downwards.
TCTCCTACCCCGAAATGTCTTAAATTGACCACAATAATAAACCAGAATAATAACTGCTAAATGAAAAAAGGATGAAATGCAGATTTGTTTGCTTTTATTAGAAGGAACAAGAAAAAGAAAGGACTACATTTTAAGAATGCAAAGTCTAAATTAGAGAATATAATGTCTTTAATATACCTATTAAGGTTTAAAAGGGTTCGAGCAGACAAAAACATTTCTCTCCAGTATAGCTTCAATTTGAAATCGTATAATGAAGATAATGCCCAAACCTTTAATAAAAGATTCTCACAGTTATAAAAAGCTCTTTACATATTTGCATTACCAGGCTCTTTTGAAGCTAACTATCCTCTTCCATACCTTATCTTAATGCTTCTCAAACTTTAGCATGCATAAGACATACCTAAAAAGTTCAATAAAATCAGAATTCTAGGCCCAATGCCCCAAAGAATATAATTTAGATCGAGTGGGCCTAGAATTTATATTTCTCCCAATAAATATGGTGCAAAGACCATATTTTATATTTATAAGGTTATATTTTACTATCTTCATTCCTTTAAGTCAACTTTTAAGTTGAGTACAATGGTATTATCAAATTGGATCCTCAAAAAGGGAATTTACAGAAAGATATTTTCTGAAGGTCAGAGGAATAAAATGAACACTCCCTTCTTAAAGAAATACCCAGATAATAATACTTCAAGTATGTGATTTGAGAAGGGATCAGTACTTTTACATTACCCATAATAAATTTTCTAAAAAACTTCCATCATGATGTCAAAATGATACAAACAATGAGGTATTTTTTTAACTGATGGATTTAACCATTTCAGGAAAAAATTAGTAAATCAATTTGAGGGTCAACTTAAAACAGTTATGTGTCTATTTGGTGAATGAACGTATCAGTACAGTGAGGGATGAATATCCACTCTGCATTACTCACTAAATTAATGTAAGAATAATTTTGGTAAGAGAAAAAATGCTAGGACAGAAATTCTGCAGCAATCCATCTCATTTGAAAAATAACATGGCTATAATGTACATAAATACGTATACCATCTTTAAAAAAAAAAAAGTAAAAGCTTTCCTTCACACTGTGACCAATTACCATATTATCGCTCCCTTTCCTGTGGTTATCATTGTTAAGCAAATCAAACAGACACATATACACATGTACCAATGTATTTATATATTTTTTGTATGTACTCGCTAACATAACTTGAGCACCTTTCTTATGCCTAAAACTGGTCTTTTCGTTATGTATTTATTCTAATTAAATTTTCAGAATAATAGAAATATGTTCATTTACTACCTAAAAAAATAAGACTGCAGATGTAGTGTGCATAATCGAAAAAGTCAGAATTTGAACTGAGATAGTCTGGTTTTATAAGACATATTTTTCAAGCTATATAAATCTCCCTCATTCCTTTCTATCACTACATAGCACTTTACACCATGGTGTCTTAATTTAATAAGTACCTTATTTTTTAATACTAAGGTTGTTTCCTATATATCTACATACCAATGTGTACATATAGCACACATAGATTCCTATAGATAAACTGTTAGGTTAAATTTTTAAAAGTTGTATGTTTGATTACACAGGTAGGCATCACAACATTTCATTTTCTTTAAAAAGCTGTATGTCTCATATTCCCACAAACAGTATTATTACCTCCCCAAATATCATCAATTCCTGACACAGGTAACCATTTAAAAGACTTTCGAATGATTAAAAAATACATATTAAGTCATTCTAATGTCTATACTTTTGATTACTAGGGTTACCAACTCTCCTGGTTTTAGCACTGAGAGTCCCATATTTTGGAAAAGTCCTCGGGTCCCAGGTAACTGGGACACCTGATCAACCTCCTATTTACTATTTACCTAAAACATCATTTTATAATTTTACTAAACAGTTTAATTTCTCCTTCAGTGAACTACCTTTGGGTCTTTCATTATTTCTGTATAGTGCTTGTCCTTTTATTTACTATCGTTATCATCTGTGTTGAGAGTTTCTCCCCTACAATTGTTGGTCTTTAACGTCCATTTAGGTGCCCTTTTCAGGTTCATAACAAAAATTGAAGACTCACCAATTTTCTCTTAATTAGCAACTTGGATTTGTGTCTTTTTTAGAAAGGATTTCTCCACACCAAGATAAATTCATACTTTCTAAAGTGTTTTATAAGTTTTATACTTGATTTAGATTTAGAATACAGTTTTAGATGGTATGAAATTTTATGAAAATTTAATTTTTGTATTATATGGATTATTGAATTTATACCAAAATTACTGAAAAACAATTTTCAGGTAATATATCTATAATATTGAATTAACCAATTACAAACCGATGAAGTTCTCTATTTATTTGAATCTCCTATTATGTACTTCAGGAAATTTTATGATTTCCATCAGGTAGGTGTTGACATTTCTTAATATTTTATAGTTTGTGCTATTATGGATAATTCTCTATAACAACATTTAACTGGTTAATGATTTTTTATGTTTGTATCTAGACAATTTGAAGAATTCTTATTAGTTCTAGTAGTTTGTAGTTAATTCTTTCACTTGTCTTGGTAAACGATATCTGCAAACAACACAGATTGAATTCCCTTTTTTCCTCTCCTTCTTTCAATGTTCTTATCTAAATTTCCTTTAATTTGACTAGAATCTCCAGGAATATGCTAAAGAGTGGCAATCATACTGACATTACTGCCCTGTATATAACTTTATTGGGAATGTTTCTTTCACTTTAAAGTATGAGGCTCATAAGAGGATTCCTTGATTTAGTATTTTCTTCTCTTAATTTGGTAAGATATTTTTTTTGCTTTCTAAAAATCATAACTACAAATTGACTGTTATGAATTTATTCTTTGAAATCTGTTAAGATGTTTATTTCTTATTTTTAATCTCAATATATTAAACTACTTTAATGTATTTTCTAATGTATCATCTTTGTATTTCTAAGATAAATATAGCCTGATCATTATGATAAGCTTTTATTACAGCACAGGTTTTGCATTGCTTATATTTATATTTCTATTAAAATACTTGCCTCTACCTTCATATGAAAGAGAGTACGTGGTTTTCCTTTTTGGGTGCTATTACTGTCTGCTTTTTTTTTTTTTTTTTTTAAAAGCAGGATCATGCTAGGTTAGTAGACCAATTCAGAAAGCTCAACATGTTTCCTAAACTCTTTAAAATTAATGTGTTATTTGATGGTAAAAAAGGAAGAAAAATTTATTATATTTTTAGAAGTCCATTTGGTTGGCAAGTGATTACATGTACTCTTTAGCTTGTTCAACTAAGTACACAAAACTTGAACATAAGTAACACAGTAAAATATGATGTTACATATGGAATAAGGGTAACTGAGAACTGGAAAGGTCTTGATCATAAATATGTAGTTTTGTTTCTTCATTGTTAGAGTATTGATAGAAATTCTAAAACTGCCAGTGTCCCACCTTACACAGGATGTCAATTTTCAAAATAGAGGCATAGTTCTTGAAGAATGTTACAAAGCTATCAAACAATATAAAAATATATGTGTTTCCCAATATTAAAGTCACATCAGAAAGCAGCTCAAAGGTAAAGTAAGTTTATGCTTCCCAGTAACAACAAAACACTAACTCACTTTTGATTTAATCGTCTGAATATGTTGCTCCACTTCTTCAATGTCTTCAGTGTTTTCTAAACGTTCATAAGCAGCACTTCTAGTGCCTTTTATTAGATTTAAAGGTAATGCTGACATACCATAGGCCTAAAATAAACAAAAATTCAAATGCTTTAATAAATTCATTTCAATCAGATTAACACAATTTTCAAGTAAAAACATGTCCTTTAATAACTTGAAAGTGAGCAGTAGTAGCAGTGTACAGTCACTGAAGAATATGCTTTAAGGAAGTGAATCATGATCATATTATAATTCTCTTGTTTATTTTACACTTACATTTATGCAGTTATGATAACATGTTACTCCTTCCTCAAAGGACAAGTTGCACATTTAATGTCAATATAATACTTTATCAAAGTAATAAGTTATAACTTTAGGCTAATCAAATTATGATAGGATGAATTAATGAGAACAATTTATAAAATTATTTTCTATGAAAACAAGAGTAATTTTCTCCAAGCACATACAATGTATCTTTAGAAAAACATATGTATAGTAATATATACACAGTACTTCATTAGTATACCAATTATCTATATGGACAATTTGTTTAAAAGTTTTACCTATTTATAACCAATCTTTTTACTAAGTATTTTAAATATTTTCCAACAAGTAATCTTTAACTTTTAGTCACGCATTAAAAATAAACATATTATTGTATATACTACTCAATTCCAAAAAGTCTCAATAACTTTTTATTATAATCATTAACTTAACAGTCAATGTCATCTGCCATATAGCCATGGTTCAGAATCTATTGACTATAAATTCTTAGAAGAAACACTGAGAAACACCTGCTGGTTGCAACGACAGGCTCTAAAGCAGATACATGAATGTAATTTTAAATTTGTTCCATTTTTTTCTGCTGAGCACACAAACTCAGGATAAATGCTACTTCTTAGGCTTAACCCAACTCTATGCTGAATGGATTTGAATCCTATATGTACTAACTTCAGTACTCAATACTGTTTCTGTAGAATCTTTTGGTCTACTAATATTAACAACACGGCCCTTATTTATAATCTACTGTCAAATAAAAGGTCATCTAAATACAAGGTCATCTACTATTTTCTCTGCTGCTCTTACTCTCTACATATACATCTTCTATACTGTTTCCAAATGATCTTACTCTGAACACCCAATTCAGAATATGTCATTCTTCTAATTAGTATCCTTTAAGATTTTCCAGGAAAAGGAAGGGTATTTTTCAAAGTGCTCTAGTAGAAGCACCTTTTGGGAAGGTGACCCCATGGCCAGTATGAAAGACAAGAAAGTGGTGAGCCACAGAGTGATCCACTGCTACTTTGTCAGAGAAATTTTTACCTTATGCCTCACAATTGTCCATAGTTCTTAAAACACTCTAATTTTAAAATACTTCAGGCCTTCATACTTTAATACATGCAGCACCCTCTTCTATGCCTACCTTCTTAACTTACTTCATTAGTAAATCTGAATGCACTCAGGTTTCAGCTTACTTATACTCTGTCTGAGAAAAGTTCCTCAATTTGTAAATGTCACTTGCTTACAATACATAACACATATTTAACAATTATCAGTCTGCTTACTTGGTTTTTCACTAGATCTGCCAAACTTGACTAATCAAATTTCTGACCCAAAATAGTTAGCAACCAGAGAATGAATATTGGGTTTGTTAAGACTAGGTAGGTCCCAATTCTTTGTCCTTCTACTGTTATTCAAAGAACAAATGTTTATTAATAAAATAATTATTGTAAGAAGATAATATCTGACTAAAACTATTTTAAGAAGAGAGAACTGTTAATTCTTCATGAAGTTATTTCCTTGCATGAAACTGATATATTTACTAAAAGAGCTGAACTAAATTCCTAAATGGCTTAATGTAAAAGATTAGAAAACGAAAATACATCCTTGGTAACAACTTGTAGTAACATGAGACCAGACTATACCATAATTCTTTGAATATAGCAAATAAAAGTAAATAATCTTTTGGTTTTTCATCAAGTGTTTAGTTTGTTTTTAGATTGCATGTTTAAGTTTCAATGATTATCAGGAAATTTATACTATTTAGATTTTAATAAGCTTGAAATAAACATAGAAAAAAATTAACATATTTAAATAACAACCATTCGAATGTAACCTCAAACTTCTGTGGGGAAAAAAATGTACTTAAAACACTTTTTCAAAAACCAAATTTTTATTACTTACTACTGCCCTCTAGTGAATTTCTGGAAAATCAACGAAGGCTAAAAAGATTGTACAGTTTAAAAGGTTAGGTTGGCCATTATTGCTTCCTATCTTGTTTTGACTTCCAAAAATAAACTGCCAACAGAAATATTTTAAAATAACATATACAAACTACAAACATTTCTTATACCTTCTTGCACTGTTCAGTTAAGAAGAACATCATAACCAATTCAAAAAATGATTCACAATTTCTTAGAAAATGTGCAGTTTTAGAAATACCTTTCCAATTTCCTTCACTCGTATTTTCCTTGTTATATTGCAAAGACTGATGTGATTTTTATAAAAAGTATCTACACAAGACAAAGAAGCTTCTCTTACTGAACATAGAAAAATATTAATAATGAAATTATTTTCAAGGATTTTTCCTTTAATGGTAAAAATGCACTTAAAACAATGGTGCATCTTGCAATAAGTATCACAGACTAAAAGACATACGATGTCACATGAAAGGTGACAAATTTGATTTTTAAAGGGGATTTCTATCTCCAGATTACTGAGAACCACTGCACCAGTTCATAGGGTGCTAGGGACTGAATGTTTGTTCCCTACCCTCACCCCTACCCCCACGCCCAAATTCATGTTGAAGCTAATTTCTAATGTGATGGTATTTGAAGCCTTTTGGAGGTAATTAAATCATGATGTTGGATCCCTTATGAATGAGATTAGTGACACAAAACAGATACAAGAGAGCTTGCGATATTTCTCTCTGCTCTCTACTATACGGGGAATAATGAGAAGACAGCCAACTGCAAGCTAGGAAGTGAACCCTCACCAGATAACCAATTTGTTGGTTTCTTGATGATAGGCTTCCCAGCTCCCAGAACTGTCAGAAATAAATGTTTATTGTTTAAGCCACCCAGTCTATAGTACATTTACAGCAGACCAAACTAAGACAAATTTTCATGAGCATAAGAAGAAAACATTTTATTTCTATATTTGAGTCTTTAATTATCACTTCAATTAGTTTGTTTTACATTAAATATACATTGATTAGGATAATAATATTTACTTGTAATTCACAAACATCTTGGAGAGTATATTAAAAGCTTTACTAACATGAATATATAATAAAAAGTTTAGCTGTCTCTGCTAAACTCTCATAGGGGCCTTTCTCTGGACCATGTAATTCATTTTGCATGAAAACATCATTATTCAACATTTCCCCACTTGGTGGCACCAAAAAAAAAAAATTAAAATACCTCCAAAGATATTTGTTCCTAGAGGTGTCTTTTTTTTTTTTTTTTTTTTAAGTTTAGGCAGTATCAGGTTTCTTTTTGGTTTAAGCTTAAAATAATAAGCAAGCTAATATATTGTTGGATATTCTTATCCTAAAACTGAATGCCCAATTACCTGACTATCCTTTAGGACACTATACAGAGGTTAGAAACTAAATATAATTTAAATAATCAAGTAGCTTCCAAACTAAACAATAATATAGATCTCTGAGAAATCCATACTTGACTAACATAACGTAAAAAATCTCTCTAGTCCCAATGCAAAAAAATAACAAATTCCATCACACACATGATTTTAGGTTTAAGTAAGTCTTTGTATATAGGGCCAAAATATTCTATGTATTAACTTCCCACTTTGGGTACATTAGTTAAAATGTACCTCATGAACATATACTATATACCCTCCTTCTTGCCATATGAAATGCCAAATTCTCAAGCTTTTCCATAACAAATTAGGAGATAACTTTGCATCTGAACTTCAGATAAATATAAAAATTAGTAATACTAATGAGTTATTCATAATAAAACCACCTATTTATAAATTATTGATTTTTAATTAATTTATAAAAGTTTGTATGAGTTTTTAAAAAATATTTTTAGTTGTAGTTGGACACAATACCTTTATTTATTTATTTATTTATGTGGTGCTGAGGATCAGACCCAGTGCCTTGCATGTGCTTGGTGACCACTCTACTGCTGAGCCACAACCCCAGCCCCTGTATAAGTTTTTCAATTAAGTATAACTAAAGTTTAAGTAGCAAAACATTCTCTTACTGAGCTTTAAGCATCCTTGAAGTGCTATTTAAATGAAATTCATCTGTCTATCCACACCTTACCAATTCCAACTATCATTCAATTATGGATGCCTCTTTGACTTACTCATCTTTGAATAATTCACAATTTTCACTAATCATGATATAATTGTTTTTAGCATCTGGTTGACTTTCACTGAGAGAGAAAAGAAGTAGAAACTATAGTTTGATCCAAATAAAACCAAATATTTAGATTCTAATCCTTGATGGGTTGTTTAATAAATCCCAATAATATTATTACTTAAATATTAGTTCTATTTTAAAGACAACAAAAATTGGTAGGTAAAATAGGTCAAGGAACCCATGAACTTGAGATCCACATTTAAGTCTCTCCACTAAGTACATGATTCTGTTGCTACGCCACATACAACAAAACATAATTTCTAGGTTGTCTGATCTTGTTCTATTCCATTGCAATCTCTTCCTTAACATCAGGCTTTAAGCAGTCTTTTCTACTTAGTCAGCAACTCTTCCTTATCTTGCAGGTTCTTAGCCTCAGTACCATCATAATGTCCTCTGATCATTTTATCAATGTCCTTAAGCTCAGCCCTCTATATTATAGAAAAGCCAAAACTTTTAGACAGATAACTAATTCAGCATGATTATTATATGTGGTTTACTTGATTAAATGATAATTTTTAAAGTTTTAATTTTAACAATACAAAACATTATGTTAGTTTAAAATATTTATCTCTACAGTAATATTGTTCCTACAGGAAAAGTTCTCTCTCAAATAGTTTTGATAATTTCAATCATTTTTTCCACTTCTACTCCCCATTAAGATAGCTTCTTTAATTCAAAGCCAGCAGATTAATACCTTTAAAATGTTTGAGAAGGGCTGTGGCTGTGGCTCAGTGACACAGTGCTCACTTAGCAAGTGCGAGGTGCTGGGTTCAATCCTCAGCACCACATAAAAATAAATAAAATAAAGATATTATCTAACTACAAAAAAAATTAAAACAAAAAGTTTGACAAATCCCCTTATTTTGCATTAAAAGTTTTCAAATGGCTTTCTAATCTCAATCCGGATAAAATTTGAAATCCTAACCACAGTCTATACTACGACTACTCAACTTCTCACAACATCTAATCTACACCTTTTCCTCTTTCCTTTGTTAATTGAGCTCCAGCCACAAGGGCTTTGCCTCCTTGCTACTCTAACAGCACACATGTACAAACCTCAGGATCTTTGCACTTATTCTTCTGTCATGGCTTGCTTTCATTTTATTTAGCTCTTTTGTTCAAATGTTAGAAAAGGCACTCCTGACCTTTACAGTAACATTAGCCTCTATTATTATCTAATCCCTTAGGCTGCTTATTATTCTTCGTAGCATCTATTCCTTGACCCTTGGGAGAATTCTCAATGGGTCTTTAATTGTTGCACATTTTGCAACCAGGTATTGTACTACCTTTTCAATAATGTCTGTATAGGACATAATATCCTCCTCTGGGAAAAAAAGGGATGGGGGCAGGCATGGTTACTGTCCATACAAAAGCTTTAGTTTCCCTAAGCTCAGAGCTCCTCTTTTGTAATGCACCCCACTATATATAGGTTTCCTATGGTTCTACTCACAATTCTCATGGGAATTGGGACTCAGGAAAACAGAATAAGAAAATTCCAATTCTAAAGCTAGTGTTATTACTGTGAATAAGAAAAGTCTTTGTTTCTGACTCAGAAAGAAGTCTTGCATCTTTGATCACAATCCATAAAACTTTGGCAGGCTACAAATAAAATAAAATTCTAGATCCTTAATAGTTTTTTTTACCTCTTTGGTTGGGGTACTGGGAATAGAACCCAGGGTGCTTTACCACTGATCCACATCCCCAGCCCATTTTTATATTTTATTTAGAAACAAGGTCTCACTAAGTTGCTTAAGGCCTTGCTACGGCTGGCTGTGAACTTGCAAATACTCCTGCCTCAGTCTCCTAAGTCTCTAGATTATAGGCTTATGAGATCATACTTGGTTCCTTATAGTTACTGACAGTATAATTACATGTTGTTTTTCTCCTTTTCCATTTGGTTTTCCTGGCTAATCTTCCATAACTGCTATCAAATTTCCCTATTGACATCAAAGTGCTTTATAAACAGTATTTATCATTTGACCTTCAAAAAATCCCTTTGAAATATTTCCTATTCCAATAGAATAGATAAAACACTGACCAAGGAAAGGTAAAAGACAAACCAAGATCAGCATAACAAACCAGAGAATAGCAATTTGTGTTCCAGGTCTAACCTCTAACTTGTGCCTGCTTCTTAAATGACAACTAACATCCTCTACATACATTTGTGAGATGGGAGGATAATCATCCACTAAAAGAAATGGCAAATTCCTGTGTACCAACAAATAAAAACAGAAAAGTGCTAATAAATAATAAAACTTAATACCTATATAAGCACTGGGAAGATATTAAAATGCATGTCTTTTAGACTTCTTTTATTATACAAAATGACATATGAATGGGCATGTAACCAAATTAGATTGTTATTATACTAATAGCCTATTTCTTTTATGTCTAAAGGAAGACATATTGGAAAAATATCCAAAAGTATTTATAAACAGTATTTTCCATCTTTGTAGGAACCAAAAATGCTCTAAACAAAAAGTTCATTAATCTAAAAAGGTCCAAGATAATTTTAATGCTGCTTCTACAACTTTGGAAGGTAAGAAAGGAGCACTTCTTATTAAATTTTCCTCTATAATTTGAGCAAAAGACTCAAAGAGCAGTCCATATATAAATTTAGAAATCGTTTATAATTCACACCTTGTCACTTCTAGAAATACAAAAAATAAAGTGTTGGATAATATTAGATTTTCTATACTAGAAAAGTATCATTCTGTAAAATAGCCTACTTTAAAAGCTCTGCATCCCTAAATAAGACAGTTTATCAGTAATAGATCTTGATCTATAGGTCAGAGTTATAGTATTGTAAAATATATAACCATCTTCAAGGTTCACAATAATAAAATTTGTTTCTGAATATTAAAGTTTATAAATACAGATAAAATTATTGTGACCAAGTGGTTCAAACTTTATCATCCTCTCAAGAAAACTGAAGAAAAAATGAAGAACTAAAACATTAAAGAAAAAAAATTAAGTTAAATAGATTACTAAGTTGAAAAAAAGCTGTTTTATAGGGTGAATCTTTAATTTTAACTCAATTAACACCATTACACTTACTGTATAAGTTATAGCTGCCAACATTCCGATCAAGGTCAGAGAACTAATGGAAAATGACAATGCAGCTAAGCCATCTGTGGAGAGAAAAAGACTGTTGAAACACACATATGTACTACTCACACATTTATATTCAGCAAATCAATGTAAATATATGAAATTAGACTTCTTATACATTCAGATGTAATAAAACAAATATATATTACCATGTCTTTGCAGTGCTAATTTCAAATGGGAAAAAGGGGTTTTTTTTAAAGGCCTCTTCACAAACTGATTTTAAAAAGATCTTTCAGACTAATTAAAATTTTTTTCCTTCATCTCTTAAAATTAAGAGAAAAATTACTGTTTAATTATAGGTCTATTGGGTCTAAAAAAGAGATTGAAAAAATGGTTAGATGTTCAAAAGGTAATGAAAAGACTGCCTGGCCTTTCTCAATGGCAGACACTAATAAATAAAATACATAAGAAAGCCACTGACCTTGACTCTCCCTTCTCTCCTCAATCTTGATACTTCCAGGTTTTTTTTTTTTAAATTAAGTTTTTAATATATAGCCTAAACCCAAAATCTTTTATTTCCCCCTATACAGAGGATTGAGCCCAGAGGTATTATACTGAACTACATTCCCAACCATTTCACACTTTATTTTTGGGACAGGGTCTCCCTCAGTTACCTAGACTGGCCTTGAACTTATAGTCCTTCTGCTTTAGTCTTCTGAGTAGTTGGGATTTCAGGTGTGTGCCACCACACCCAGATTAAAAGTAAGATCTTAAAAAGAGTTTACTTCACTTTTTAACTTGAAAAGATTACTTGCCCACTTGGCAGAAAAACAAAAAAAGAAAATAGATTCAAATTTAACAACAAAAAGAGTAATACTGTTAACAAGTTGGACTTAAAACTTTATTTTTAAAAAAGACCATGAGTGAGAAGCTGGGGTAGCACATAAATATATCTAATACATAAGGAAATACTATGAAAATTTGATTATTGTTAAAGGATGTAACAATTTTTCTAGCTTTAATACAGGTTCTAATGGGCTTGTACTAATCTACTTTAAATACAGATCCAGTAAAGTCAAATATAATATTTCAATTTAACATATTCCTAATATTTCCATATCTATAAATAAGATGATAAAATCTTCTTAAAAGTCAAATATCAGTTTTTTTAAAAATAAAAAGAAAACATTAACAAATTCACAAATTATGCAAGGCAAATTTTTTCAGTCTTTTTTTTAAACTACTTATTATCAAATCAAAGTCATTTTGATGTTGTTACTTTCTTATAACAGAAGTATCAATACAAGGTGTTCATACCACTAAGGTCTACCACCTGGCTGATAGTAATTTTAAGGCACTATAACTTATATTTACGAACACCAGAGATATAAAAATGTTAAAACAAAATATGTCTTAGAATTGATAGAGTATTATGTTCACTTATTAGAGAATCAATTGAGCCAAGGAGTTCAAAATTAATCATTTAGAAGGATTCCCATTTCGGTAAAAGATAATAAACTTGTCAAAGACACTAAACATAGATTCTCTTGATAAGATAAGGTCTATGATCTGAGTATATACATAAGGAGATCCTACCAATAAAGAAGTTATAGTATACTCATAAAATGCATTAACTGCTCTGATACAAAGAACCAACTACTTACACAAATTTAAATCATTACTATGTGAAATAAGTCAGACATACAAAAGAAGAATCATAATGTATAATTCCACTTATAGTATTAAAAAAAGAAAAAAGAAAAACTAATACATAGTAGCTGAAATTATAACAGTGGTATTTCTTATCAGAGATGATACTAAATAGGCACACTGAAGAAACTTCTGTAATGATGGACATGTTCTATATCTTGATTGCAATCAGTTACACTGATTATATACATGTATGTATAAGCCATATGCATTTCTCTACAGGTAAAGTACAGTTTTTAAAAAGTTAAAATGCCTAAAGAAAGAGGTCTAAAGTTTATGTCATAAAGTTTTAAGCATAAAGTTGATGCCTAAAAAAATAAGGAGGTGTGGTGAGGGACAACAAAACTAAAAATTAAGAATAGCTGGGTGACTATTTTGAACCTAAAAAGATGGCAGACCTAAAATTAAATATTAAATTTGAGGAAAAAAATTGAGACTAAAGAGAATGAGATTACAAAAATCAGAACAATATTGTATGTCTAATCATTAATTCAAGTTATATCAATACTCAAGTACTAGTATAATTTATGAAATAATATTTAGGCAGAAGGAGTAAAAAACCTGAAGGAGTTAACTGCAAGAAAAGAAGCTATTTATTTCTGAGAAAAAGGATCAAGGTGCATAAATCCTTAACAATTCATTATTAGTAGATGCCAGTCCTGCTATCCTTATTCTTGCTGGTTTTAGAATTACATTAATGGACTACAATTTACAAGAAAAAATCTTTAAGTGGAAAGCAAGACATTTAAGAAGTTATAGTGTAGCTAACAAGTCACAATTTAATCATTATTTTAATATTGTATCTGGAAAAAAACAAGAAATACTAACCAAAGAATATATGGTACCCAATAGAAAGAATACTCACAAAAGTAAACAAATTTTTCAGTATAGTATCTATAAAAATAAGTATTCTACATTTCATAGAAAATAAAAATATTGTTCACCATCTCTAGTAATTAGAGAAATGCAAATCAAAACTACTCTAAGATATCATCTCACTCCAGTCAGAATGGCAGCTATTATGAAGACAAACAACAATAAGTGTTGGCGAGGATGTGGGGAAAAAGGTACACTGATATATTACTATTGGGATTGCAAATTGGTGCAGCCAATATGGAAAGCAGTATGGAGATTCCTTGGAAAACTTGGAATGGAACCACCATTTGACCCAGCTATCCCCCACTCCTAGGACTTAAAATCAACACACTATAGTGATGCAGCCACTTCAATGTTTATAGCAGCTCAATTCATAATAGCTAATCTGTGGAAGCAACCTTCAATGGATGAATGGATAAAGAAACTATGGTATATATACACAATAGAATATTAATCAGCATTAAAAGAAAATAAAATTATGGCATTTTCAGGTAAATGGATGGAACTGGAGAATATCATGAAGTAAATCAATCTCCCCAAACCAAAGTCCGAATGTTTTCTCTGATAAGTGGATGCTGATCCACAGCGGGGGGGCGCGGGGGGCATGAGAAAAATGGAGGAACTTTGGGTAAAGGGGAGGATGGGGTGGGGTGTGGGGTATGGTGCAAGAAAGATGGTGTAATGAGATGGACATTATTACCCTAGATACATGAATGACTGCACATATGAGAAATGACTGCACATGTATAGAGAAATGAAAAGTTGTGCTACATTTGTGTACAATGAATCAAAATGCATTCTGCTGTCCAAGATACCTAATTATAATTAATTAATTAATTGCCATTCTATCTGAAGTGACATGAAATCTCAGTGCACTTTTAATTTGCATTGCTAAGACTTTTGGAACTTTTTTCATATATTTGTTGGCTATTTGTATTTCTTTGTTCTTTAAATATTTATTTTTCAGTTTTAGGTGGACACAATACCTTTATTTTACATTTATGTGGTGCTGAAGATCGAACCCAGTGCCTCATGCATGCTAGGTGAGCACTCTACCACTGAGCTACAATCCCAGCCCTGTATTTCTTCTTTTTTAAGAAATATCTATTTAGTTCATATGCACATCTTCTATTTAATTTTTTGGTTACTTTTTGACTTCTTAATATTTTCTGGATATTAATTCCCTATTGGAATAATAGCCTATCAAAGATTTTCTTCCTTTCTGTAAGCTTGCTCTTCATTTTTTTGTTTTCTTTGCTGTGCAGAAGCTTTTTAATTTGATGTCATTAATTAATTAATTAATTAAAGAAAATAAAGTAGCTATGTCCAAAAGCACATGAAATATTGAGTAATATTATACATATTTTTATCTATATGACTTTGTAATGGCAAAGCTATTTTTAACTACTAAGCAACTTCCTTAACCTAACCACTTGAACTTATTTTTTTCCTTTAAAAAACTAAGTTTCAGGGCTGGGGATGTGGCTCAGTGGTAGCGCGCTCGCCTCGCATGCGTGCGGCCCGGGTTCGATCCTCAGCACCACATACCAACAAAGATGTTGTGTCCGCCGAGAACTAAAAAATAAATATTAAAAAAAATTAAAAAAAAAAAAAAACTAAGTTTCATGGATTAATTTTAGAACTTCTGAAAAAGTAATGCCAAAATGTTTTATATACAAGATATGAAAAATTGTGCTCTATATGTGTAATAAGAATTGTAATGCATTCTGCTGTCATGTATTTTAAAAAAATAAAATCAATAAAAAAGAAAAAAAAATTGTTGAGATAAATTTATGATAAAACATTGCTTAAAGTATATGAAGTCTCAGTAATTTATAACCTACATAAAAGATTACTTCATTTCAAATAATAATTTAGTGCTCTTTAAAAATTATTCTATATTATTTTAAGTGAGTCGAAGATTATATAGAAAGCTGAGCACGGTGGCACACACCTGTAACCCAGCATCTGAGGCAGGAGGATCATGAATTCAAAGCCAGCCTCAGCAAAAGTAAGGTGCTTAGCAACTCAGTGAGACCCTGTCTCTATATAAATGACAAAGTAGGGCTGGGGATGTGGCTCAGTGGTATAGTGCTGCCCCTGATTTCAATCCCTGTTAACCTTCCACCTCCAAAAAAAAAGATCACATAGAAACTTTCAGGAATTTTACTGCTAAAATATTGCTATGAATTGCTTGTACACTATTAGTATGATTTCAGTTCTTCTAGATAAACAAAAAAGAGTAGGATAGCTGGGTCATATGGTGGTTCCATACCTAATCCTTGGAAGAATCACCACAATGCTTTCCAAAGTTGGATTAATTTATAGTCTTACTAACAGTGTATGAGTGTATCTTTTTCACCACATCCTCACCAGAACTTACTGTTAATTCTTTTCCTGATTATTGCCATTTTATCTGGAGTGAGATGAAATCTCAGTGCACTTTTAATTTGCATTGCTAATACTGTTGGAACATTTTTTCATATATTTGTTGGCCATTTGCATTTCTTTTTTTAAGAAATTTCTGTTTAGTTTATATGCACATTTTTATTTGATTTTTTGGTGTTACTTTTTGACTTCTTAATATTTTCTGAATATTAATTCCTTGTTGGAATAGTAACCTATCAAAGATTTTTTTTCCTTTCTGTAAGCACTCTCTTCATTTTCTTATTTGAATCCTTTGCTGTACAGAAGCTTTTTAATTTGATATCATCCCGCATACTGATTCTTGATTTTATTTCTTGACCTTTAGCAGTCTTATTAAGGAAATTGGTACCTGCTGATATGTTGGAGTATGACCCTATATATTCTTTTATCAGTTTCAGTGTTTCTGATCTAATTCTTAGGTCTTTAATCCACTTTGAGTTGATTTTTGTGCAGGGTGAGAGACAGCAATCTAGTTTCTTTCTCCTACATTTGAATACCCAGTTTTCCCAGCACCATTTGTTAAAAACACTATCTTTTCTACAACATATGTTTTTGGTATCTTTGTTAAGTATCAAATGTCTCTGGGTCTTCCAATCTATATTCCACTGGTCCTCTTGTCTGTTTTGGTGCCCTTACCATGATGTTTTTGTTACTATACCACTGTAGTATAAATTGAGATGAGGTCACTCTTATTGCTTAGTACTACTTTTGCTATTCTGGATCTTTTATTCTTCCATATGAATTTTAAGACTTTTTTTTTTCTTTTTTTAGTTCTCTGTTCTGTTTTCTTTTTCTTTTCTTTTTTTTAAGTGAGAGAGAGAGAAAAGAGAGAGAGAGAGAATTTTTTAATATTTATTTTTCAGTTTTCGGGGGACACAACATCTTTTTATTTTATGTGGTGCTGAGGATCGAACCCAGCGCCCCATGCATGCCAGGCGAGTGTGTTACCGCTTGAGCCACATCCCCAGCCCCTCTGTTCTGTTTTCTATCATCAGTATTTGATAGGGATTGAATACTTTTGGTAGCATGGCCATTTTGACAATATTAAGTCTGCCTATCCAAGACCATGGGAGATCTTTCCACCTTCTAAAGTCTTCTTAATTTTTCTTTTTTTTTTTGTTTTTGTTCTTGGTATTAGAGATTGAACTCATGGGTATTCAGCCCCTGAGCCATATCTCCAGCCCTATTTTGTATTTTATTTAGAGACAGGGTCTCAATGAGTTGCTTAGTGCCTCACTTTTTCTGAGGCTGGCTTTGAATTCATGATCCTATGGCCTTAGCCTTCCAAGCAGGTGGGATAACAGGCTTACATCATAGACTTCATTTTCTTTCTTAATTGTTCAATTATTTTCACTGCACAGGTCTTTACCTCTTTAGCTAGATTTACCCCCAGGATTGTTTGTTTGTTTGTTTGTTGAGGCTAGAGAGAATGCAATTGTTTTCTTGATTTCTTAAAAATGCGATTGTTTTCCTGATTTCTTTCTCAGCAGCTTCACTGTGAGAGAATAGAAAATGTAAGAATGGGCTACTTGTCAAAGAAAAGTCCTAAGGATCAGGATATATAAATTACAATGGGTAGATTTTAAAAAGTAGAAGAAAAAAAAGAAAATAAAAAGAATACTTACGACTACTTCCAAGTTCTTCAAATAGGAACTTCACTTTTTCCCACTCTGTAGAATTTTTATTATGGGGAACATTCAATGGAACAAAAGCACTAAAACAGAAAATAACTCTATTAAATAGCTTTAAAAATAAAAATGTTGAATAAAAGAAATGGTCTGAAACTCAATTTTAGTAATTTTTTGAAACAAATATCAACTTTTCCTCTGAATAACTAATAAATCTGCACCATTTATACAGAGGTATGAAAATTTTCTTATCTATGTATATATTTTACCATAATTTGTTTTAATAACTTTATTACAGTATTCAGTAAAATTACCTTCCTTTGTAACACCATATATTTTATTTTTATACTTAAAACTATTTTGGCTTATTTTTCAATTATACTTTCATAAAGGTGAGTAAAATAAAACAATAATAAATAAAATTTTTTAAAAATATTTTTTAGTGTTGATGGATCTTTATTTTATTCATTTATTTATATGCAGTACTGAGAATTGAACCCAGTGACTCACACAAGCAAGCACTCTACCACTGAGCCACAACTCCAGCCCCATGAAATATTTTTTAAAATCCTATAAATTTAAGATGGACAAAATAGTGCATCGCACAAAAAAAGTTGAAGATCTTCTGCATTAAATTAGTAGAACAAACTATAGGCATGCAATTAATTCAGTATATTTATATGCATTGAAAATAATAGACAAGAAATACATCATAATAAATAGTAAATTTAACACTGTAGGATTGGGGGGTTTCATTTTGTTCTCTTTATATCTTTCAATATTGTGATTAATAAAAATAACAAAATCAGTTTCTGTTTATTTTTCGGTCCACAGGTAAGGGGGAACCATTGAAATAACAGAGAGAGCTAGTGTCCTAGGAATTGTTCTAAGAGCTTAGACTGAGAAAATGGAAAATAAAATAAATAAATGGTCACTTTATTATAGAGCTCAGATCATGAACCAAAAGGTAATCAAGAGATTAAAGGGCTGGGTATCCCTTAGATAGTATATGTTGAAATTCAAACAGAAAGGTAAAAAGTGACTCTAATTCTTCCTTCTTCTTAGCCCAGTTTTAATTATAAGCAAGATGTAAATTCTATCCACTTTTACAAAAAAGAAAATACTGGATGAGTTTACGAATATATAAAGGTATCTTGTTCTGATTAAAATTTCAAGTAGAACAATGTCATTATTCTAAAATTTTACTTTTAATTTTAAAAACCTTTATTCTTTGGAACTACTAACAATTCTATAAAAAGATGAATAGGAAGAACATATTAGGATGTTAGTTAAATTTCTAACTATTCATGTTGACTGTAGTTTATTACACTTGTCTTAATCTTAGAGACTTAAACCTCACCACTTTAAGGGGGAAAAAAGTGACCACTCAAATATATAGAGCAAAAAATAAATGTAAAAGCAGTTCATTATTTGTTGCCCAGTTATAAAATCAAATAAAGAGAGGAATAATTGTACTGAGATAGAACAAACTTTTAAATAACTTTTACATTTTATATGTCTATAATGTTTACTTATTTGGTATTAATATTTCATTAACAGAAATACAAACTAAGCAAGAAAAACTACTTATATTCTTCTATATAGACAGTTTTTTCTAAATATCCCGGAAAGTATGTTTGAAATTTGTTGGTTGGAAATAACCAATGTGTGAATGTGGGGAAAAAAATTACATTGTATAAAACATCATCTAAAATATTATTAAAATAAAAATCTCGCAAATATCTAAAACTAGCATTCATAATCAGAAAGTTCAGTCTGAATATGCAATTTTAGGTAATCAAAGGTATTGTACAGTGGTGGGAAAAAAATAAAGTAATCCTACTAGCAAACACACTTTCGTGTTCACACTCCTGAGCAAGGCTATTCAGCAGTTCAAGTCTTTAATGAAGAGTAGAAGAATCCTCATATGATCAAGCAATCTTTTAAAAAAAATTATATGGTCCAAAAAATTTTCAGAATGACTTCAGGAAAATACTTACTTAAAAAAATCCTTCAGAGAATTAACATTTGAGCACCAGTTATTATTTTAGGCAGAAACCAAAGCACAAATTTGAAACAGATTTTTCAATTACCTTAACACTAGATTTTATAACCTAAGAAACAAACCAAAACTATTCTCATTGTACATTAAGAGAAACATCCATAAGGAGAATTCAAAATGATTACAACTAAATAGATGTAAATTCTGAGCAATAATATTCATAGCATTTAACAACTGATAGGCAAAGACACTATGCAATGAGCACATATGCTGGCCTTAATTCTACAGGACCTTCACAAATCAAGCTTTATCCTTTAAGTGGGGTTAGAGTGAAGTAACGAGACTCAGGAATATAGGACAGCAGCTAACTGGTAGGGAAGCGTTTCAACATTTTAACCATCAGGAAGAACAAACCACTGCTCATTAGCCAAATATCAGCCCTGCATACAAGATCTATAAAGAAAAAGGAATATTTACTAATGGATAAAAAGGCAATTGAGGGCTGGGGATATATCTCAGTTGGTAGAGTGCTTGCCTCGCATGCACAAGGCCCTGGGTTCAATCCCCAACATGACAAAAAAAAAAAAAAAAAAAAAAAAAAAAGGCAACTGAAGTCAAATGAAGATGTAATACAGACACACCTGTTTTAAGGAGGGAAGAAGCAGTTAATAAGATTATCATGTATTTACTAAGTGGTGTTGACACCACAGTAATCAAGAGTTATAGTAGGATTTTATGCAGGGAAAGCAAAGATAATTTCTTAATCTCAATTCTTCTCAAAAAGTAAATAAAAAGCATATCAGTTTCTGAAGACACAAAACTAGATCAAAATAAGAACTTGGAACCTAGTAAGATTATAATTTCTCCTTATGTCATTGAAAATAATAAAAATGAAAAATTGCTTACTAAAAATATTTTACACCCAATCTGACTCACTGAATTAGCTTAATACAGATTATTTCTTCAGGAAAAAAAAACAAAGAAAAGGCTAATGGATTTCAGTAGATATGAAACTGAAATGATGAATTTCAGCAGAATTGAAAATGAGAATTTTACCTCCTACATTCAATCACCAAGTCAAGTCATATTTATCTTCCAAATGGCTTATCTGTTTCTGCTTTCTTTGTAACTATACTAGCTCTGATCCTCATCTCTCACCAGAATTATTACAATGGCCAGGTAGTTAATCTGCCTACCTACCATTTAATGTATCATTTCTCCAGTCCGACCTCCAAATAACCCCTTTACAGTATCTTAAATTTTAAAGCAAGGTCACACATATTTACTTTCTTACAGTCACATAAACAAACATGTACATCTTCATTGTCTTTCAACTGATTAGGCAGGATAAAAATCAAAATTTCTTAAACATTACATATTAGATTCATAGCCTACCTACCTGGCTAATGTCATGTCCTGCCACTGGTTCACAGGAATACTTGGAACATCACATCATACTTTATGTTTTGTTTGGGGAGGTGTGTGTTTTTTTTCTTAGAAGGATTAAATTCACATCATATTTTTAAAAAACTTTTTTACATGTTTTTATTTGTGCACTATAATTATACAAAATAGTGGGATTCATTGTTATAGTCATACATGCACATATATAATCTGTTCAATATCATTCCCCAGTATTTCCCTTCATATCATACTTTTTATGCCATTCTTCAAACACTCCCACCAATTTACACTCCTTCAAATCTCAATTGAAGTATTACTTCCTCTCTTAGGTCTTCCGAGTCTACAAGGTAGAGTAAGAACTTGTTCCTCCATCATCATACCTGATATATATATTATCGGAGTACTTAAACAGTATAATTTAAATAATTTATTTGCATGTTTTCCCAGGGTAAACCTTGAGAATAGAGACCAGGACTTTTGTTTTTGGCCCTACTACTTAGCACAGCGTCTATTACACAAGTGCTCCAAAAGTGTATGAGCTATAGGAATAGTATATCTAGGCTATATCTTTGTAATAAAATTATCTCAAATTTTACCAGCTAAAATAAACAAATAAACACCAATTCAAAGAAACAATAGCATGTCCCCTTCAAGGAAATTTCAAGAAATTTAATCAGTCACTTTACCTAAATGTATGTTCATTCAAATATGGTAATGAAAAGAATACTACACTGGGTAACCAAAACACTACTAGTCTTTATTTTACTACTCTTTTACTCTGGCTGCTATAAAGATGTGTATTTTTATTGATGGCTCTCAGTCACGTTCTAAGTCAGGAATTTCCAAACTACTGGCTGCCTGTGTTTATATAAATAGAGTTTTATTGGAATACCTTGTGTTTATGTATTGTCTATGATTACTTCAGAGTTACGAGAGCACAGTTAAGCCACACTGATCAAACAGACTGCAAACCCAAAATGCTTATCATCTGTACCTCATGAAGAGTTTGCTGATCCCTGTTCTAGATAATTTAAGTTTACAGACAAGGGACTTCCACATTATCAAAGCGAACTAACTTAAGTAGAGCTGGCTTTCTTTAAAAGCCAAAAAAGATTTTAAAAGGAATATTTGGTAGCTAAAATAAATAGCAAAACCGCTAAAAAAATCCATTCAATAAGTTCTCTTTTTCATGACACATAAAGGCAGGCACAGGGAATTGGAAACATGACTAGACTATAAAACACTTGCATTCTAACAACTCCTGGAGCTATAAAAAGTTACAGACCAATTTCATTCTCAGCACAAATTACCTTTAATAAATGAAATTTTTTTATTTATTGAAAGTTATTTATTGAAATTTGTAACACCAAATTATAAAATTTTAAAGGCTTATTAGCACCTAATGTATCTCTAACATTAAAAAAAGAACCTAGACCTATTTTAACAAAGATAAATGTGTGCCATTAACAAGAACAAATTTTAAATGTCTAAACAAACATGTAAAATATATTGATATTAGTATGAAGCTTAAGGAAGAACAACGAAAGAATGAACTTATTGACAAAGATTTGACTGTTGGGTCAAATCTATAAAGATGTAGAGACAAGGATTTTTACCACAGTGTTGTTTATAATAAAAAGAAACTGCAAACATCATAAATGTCTACATAGTCATACCTTAGAAGATCATTCAAATAAACTGCTTTACTAAGAAAGGACTGCAATATAGACAAAATTGATGGACCCACACTTACTTTCCTAAATAGGTACCCACTATAGTGTAACAAATAGATTATCAAGAAATGAATAAAATATAATCACATTTTTGGAAAACTGAAATATGGAGGGTACATGCAAGGTGGGGACAGGCACCCTGCAATCATCTAAGCATTAAATATGTGTATGTGGGACAATATAGAGAAAAATGTTGATTTTGGCTATGTTGTTCAGTGGTGATTTGTTCTTTCTTCACATTTTGTTTTGCTTTCCTAGATTTCTCTGAATGAACATTTTGTTATTATTATTCAACTAATTATATTTCCATTGTCAGGATAAAAAAATTAAGACTTACCCAACTAACAGAAGAAGTGCACAAATCACAGCAAATCCCAAAGTGTACTTGAGTGCTGTTTTAATTTGCTAGATGCCGGGGGGGAAAATATATCATTTAGTAAGCTGTTATATAAAAATTTTTTGCAACAGTATAATTATACTTTCAAGTCAAATATGCATTTAGAATCAACAATATAAAATTTTGCCAGTTGGGTAAAAGACTTAACATTTAAAGAAAAATGATCATTATATCTTTACAAAATATACAAGATTTTAAAATCATTTCAATGGTTAGGCCCTTGTAAAAGCAAAATACTGAAAGCAGTTTATTATCTAGTGAGCATCTTCAGTAAAATTATCAGAATATTTAATAAAATATTCCCCCAAACAAGCAGCAATCAGAACCTACAATGCCCCTTCCCAAATCATCAAAATGGATTAAAATAATAAAAAATAATGTACACATATGCGCACAGGCATATGTACACATAAAATGTAAATATTATATATAGTTATATATTTATATTCTTTAAATATATATGTAACATATATCCTGCCAAGCACTATTATAAGAACTTTACATATGTTAACTCATTTAATTCTAAGGTACTCTCATTCCTACTTTAGAGAAATGAAAGCCGAGGCACAGAGAAGTTAAATAATCTACCCTAAGCAATATAGGTCATATAGGATTAAACAAGAACATAAAATCAGAAGTGGAAATTTAAAGGTTTTAATTTGCCTGCTATCCAAAACATAATCCAGACATTAAACAACTGAACAAGAACAAAAAATACCCCAGAAAGCCAGACATTATGAACATGAATAGAAAAGTTAATTTTCTCAAAGTTAAATCACTGAGAATGAACATTATTTTTCATGTCAGACTAATGAAGTCTCTAAAAATCACCTTTAAAAAATTAAATTCATGTTTCATATGGTAAGTTCTCATTGCTATTTCTAAGATAGTCCTGAGGGGAGAGGGAATTAAGGAAAAAACTAAGGAGAATCCTCAGATCAAACAAAGGTTGGGGAAAATGACAACATTTATCTCACTGAGATTTATTTAATTTGTAATTAGCCACCTTACCTTACACACATTTTAAATATGAAGTTATATAGTATCTGCAAATAATCATTTGACCCTCTTTAAATAAACATCTAATATGCCACATTCTTTGTAACTCTAGAAGTCATTTAAAATGTTGATTTATAGGCTGGGGTTTGGCTCAGTGGTAGAATGCTCACGTAGCATGTGCAACCATGAGTTTAATCCCCAGTCCATGCAAAATATAAATAACATGTTGATTTACTTGCTCCCAATCTTAACACTAAATGCTATTAAGGTTTTAAGCATGATTAAGCATGATGCTGGTTTTTGAGTTAATATATTTTTGTGTTTAAAGAAAACAAAGTACAAAACAAATTTCTGTAACTCGATATTTATTCCTATTATACTGTTTTCCCTGCCTTAAATTTTAA
Organism: Urocitellus parryii; assembly: GCF_045843805.1. Taxonomy (NCBI): domain Eukaryota; kingdom Metazoa; phylum Chordata; class Mammalia; order Rodentia; family Sciuridae; genus Urocitellus; species Urocitellus parryii. The sequence continues at coordinate 86,983,458 of NC_135538.1, read as the reverse complement.
AAAAGTGTTTTATTTTGATAAATTCCTTTCAAAATACAATTTCTTCCTTGACCTATTAACTAATACATAATAGTAGATTTTTTATTCTAAACCATCCATGCAATCTAGAGATGGAACTAAGTTGGTTATACAACATCAATGTGTGTGTGGGGGGGTGGTGGGGGCGGTACCAGGGATTGAACTCAGAAGCACTCAACCTCTGAGCCATATCTTCTCCAGCCTTATTTTGTATTTTTATTTAGAGACAGCGGCCAAGTTGCTTAGTACCTTGTTTTTGCTGAGGCTGGCTTTGAACTTGCAATCCTCCTGCCTCAGCCTCCTGAGCTACTGGGATTACAGGCATGCACTAACGCACCCAGCATCATCAATATATTTCTAAGGCATCTCGCAATTATATTTATAGCTAGGGATTTTTATGCTAATACTTAAGTGATACTAGTCTGCTCTTTTAGAAACGTCTGGGTGCTATATTTATCAGGTTTCTGTTTTCAGTGTCATTTAGTCTGAACTACCTGCAAGTGTTCCTTCCTTATAACCCAGAACAAGGGTCAGCAAACCATGTCCTGACTCCTTTTTTAATGCATCACAAAATGTTCATTAAGTATCGTCTCTGGATACTTAACACTATAATGACAGAGTTGAATAGTGGAGACACAAAGCCTAAAATATTTACTACACAGTTTTCACAGGAAAGTTTACTTTCGAATTTCTCTGTCTAAAACAACAGACACAAGCCATTATGTGGCTACTGAACAATGTGGCTTGTTAAATTGCTGTAATCTAAATTTCAAAGACTTGGTGTGAAAAAAAAATTAGTATCTTATTAATAATATAATTTGACTATTTTGAAATTATAATAAGGGAAACATTAACTACCATGTTTAATTAAAATTAATTTTCTTTTTATTTATTTTAATGTTGCTACTAGAAAATTTCAAATTTCACATGGGATTAATATTATATTTCTACTAGACAACACTGATCTAGATAGAATAAACTAAAATGGAGTCATATCATCTTTGTAAAACAAGAAAATATTTTTAACTAAAATTAGACCTCTAAAGTAGAGATAACTTACAGTACATTTACTAGTATCATCATCATCCTTTTCTTCATAGTAGAAGTAGACAAAAGGAATCCAGAAGAACACACAGAACAATATAACAGAATATAAAGCTGTGGAAACAAATAATAAACTGAGTTCTACTTAATACATACACATTCAGTTATCTAACTATATGTCTGCATGTATATATATCAACTTACCAAAATTTACTTCCCTATCTGATTTCCTGTATTCATAACTTTGTACATGTGATTTTCAAGTAGCCTTTGCTGTCCTCCATCTCAAGAAATCAATACCACTATTAGAATAATATATTATAATTCAAGTTAACTATGGGACAATTTATAACAAAAAATTAAAATAATTGTACCAACAACAAATATGGTAGGTAACCACTGAGCTCTTGCTATGTGCTAACCACAGTGCTATGAACTTCCTGTAAACTATCTCATTTAAACTAATTTTTGCATTCATTCCAACTTAAAATTGATCACAGGGACCCAACATTTGCCACTCTGGCAAGTTAAAAAACAACAGCTATAAATATTGCTGTCTTTTTGATATAAATAATTTCTCCATGCTAAGTTTAAAATATGCAGTATTATAAAATTGATCTTACACAAAGCAAGAAGAAAAGCAGTACAACAGTAAAATTAGATTCAAAGTTAACTGACAAGAATTATTGTTTTTCCACCTTAAAATGTTAGATTTGAGATACTTTTATAGACACTAATCAAATTAATTCAATAGTGATCTAAATTAAAACTGGAATAATGAAAGATATATTGTTTAATATTAAAACCAGCATAAATGTCAGGTGTGGTGGCACAACACTGTAATTCCAGTGACTAGAATTTGAGGTAGAAGGATTGTGAATTTGAGGCCAGCATGGGCAACTTAGCAAGACCCTGTTTCAAATTTTCAAACAATAAAAAAATGGGTCGGGGATGTAAGCCCAGTGGTAAAGCAACCCTGGGTTCAATCCTCAATACCACACATAAAGACAAGAAATACAACCAAAACAACTTTTTTGGGATATAATAAGTGTAAAAAAGTTGTTTTTCAGAAGTCTAGGTATTAACATTTCCTTGCATATAAAGTTCATGAAAAACAATAGTACCAGTATAATTATATTAACCAATTACAGAATGGTAAATATTGTATTCCTTTGTTAAAAAAAAAACATTTGTCATCATTTCACATCTATTAGGATGGCTACTATTAAAAATATAAAATAACAAATGTTGGCAACGGTGCAGAGAAACTGGAACACTGTGTAGTATTGGTGGGAACATAAAATGGCAAACAGTATAATGTTTTCTTTAAAAAAAAAAAAGGCAGGGGGGGAGGGGTTACTGCATGATCCAGCAATTCCACTTCTGAGTATAAAGCCAAAAGAACAAAAAACAGGGTTTCAGATTTTCCTATATAACCATGTTCATAGCTGCATTATTCACAATACCTTTGGAAAATTAAGCATCCTTTTATGGATAAACAGAGAAGCAAAATGTAGCATACACATAAAAGGAATATTATTCAGCCTTAAAAAGCAACGAAATTGTAACACAAACTACAGCACAGATGAACTTTGAAAACTTTATGATCAGTAAAATAATCCAATCACAAAAGACAAATACTATATGGTTACACTTATATGAGATACTTAGGTCAAAATTATAAAGCCAGAAAGCAGAATGGTACTTGTCAGAAATTGAGGGGAAGAAAAGAATGGAGAGTTACTGTTTTTATGGGTATAGAGTTTCAGTTCTACAAGATAAAAATATTTATAAAAATGTGGTGTTGATGGCTGAACAACATTATAAATGTATTTAACACCACTGAAGTATATACATAAAATGGTTGACGACACATTTTTGTTGTGCTTAATTTGTCACAATAAAAAGAAAAAATAGAAAGCATTTGTTACTAATACATGATAAAATCTCAAGTTACTTATTCCATTGGAAGGAAGAACTGCAGGAGTTATAGAAGTTTTAAATATGATCTCAATAATTGCTCACACTATCTCATTTATCTGGAGGCCATTTATAAAACACAATTATCTTCTAATTGCATAAGTTACCATCATATTCAATTAACATGACAGGGATAAAACAAATTCTTATAGTTATAAAGCAACTCTTTTTGTCATATAGTAGCTGCTGTCCTGAAATATGATTCTTTGGCTTAAGACTATGTTATGAAGCACCTTGCATACCAATAAATATGCACCTTCATCCAAAAACAAAACAAAACAAAAAAAAAGAAAATCCATTTTTAAAAGTAAAGACTTAAAACGATGCTTCACAATAGAAGATACATACAATGGCCAATAACCACTTAAGATGATGTTCATTACCATTAATTATCAGAAAAGCATAAAAACCTATAATTAGATAATACAGACTTACTAAAATGGTTAAAATTAACTGACAGTACCAAGAATTAACAAGAAACAAAACAGCCAACATTCTCATACTTTCCTGTGGAAATGTAAAAAGTTACAACACGGAAGAAAACTGTTTAGTGGTTTCTTATCAAGATCAATAAACACCTACTCTATGACCCAATAATTCTATTACTCTAGTGATAAGTGCAATAATATATGCAAAGTGTTTCCACTCAGGGAAGCCTGCTTGAGTTCTGGAATCTAGGACTTTTATTGGAGGCTTATAATATCTGTTTTGAGTACAATTACCAAAACTACAGACTCAGAAAGAAAAAAAAGAGTTCACCAAAAATCATGGTTTTCAAAAACAATTTAAACAAGGTGGTACCACATGTTTTCTTATCCCATTGTAAAAAACCACCTTACCAATTAGTGGCACACGAAACATAGCAAGGTCTAGGCTCCTAAGAGTTGGTCAAGGATCAGTAACACAAGCTAATCCTCCTGAAGATAGACAAGAGCTGAGCAATAGCACATTTACCGCATTAACTCTCAGCAGGAATGTTCCAGCAATGATCAAAACCTAAAAAGGACCCAATGTCCATCAACAGGTGAGTGGATAAACAAACTGAATGTATTCATACAAAAGATTACCACACAGCAATACCCCCCCCCAAAAAAATGAGATACAGATAAATTTCACAACCTTAAACTTGAATAAAACAAGTCCAGGCACAAGAATACATTTCCTATGACTAAAGAAAATTCTAGCATTAGACAAACTATTATAGGAATTAAAAAGTGGTTGGGGAAAGCTTCTGAGGCTAATGAGAAGCTGCTGATAGCAGTGCTCAAAAAGAGACAATTTCTAGTACTCAACACCCATGGAAGGAAGTGAGGAACAGATAAAATTAAGAAGACTCTCTAATATCTCTCCAGTAGTTTATGATTCAGATTTATTTAGAAGACCCTAAATCTTTATGTCCCTGACATCCCATTCTAAGCTGTCTTCTGGTAATCTGACTGCTCTTTCCAGTGTGCTTCATAAAGATTTCCTCCTTTAGCCCATAAATGTTGAAATGTAAAGAAAGAATTAAATTAACTAAATTAACTAAAGTATATAAAACTATAAAGCAAAGCAAAGGATGAACACAAGCTAAATTTAAAATACCGGTTACTTCTAAAGGAGGGGACAGACTGATACAGACACTTGATAGAGGCTGGACCTAGTGATTGATTGCTAATGAAGAAAATGTAACAAAACTATTACTCTTGAGATATTTTAAAAACTGGCTTCCCTCTTGATCACTTTATCCCTGACTTGTTCTGAGAGAACACAGTTGCCATGTTATAAAATGCCCTATGGGAAAGTTCATATGACACAAAACTGATGTTGCTGGCCAAACAGGGTAATACCTGAAAGCCTGCTCATACCCTGGTGAGGGACATTGGGAGCCAATTTTCCCCTAGAGGAGCACACACATTCACTCCAGTCTTACAAGAGAACCTGAGAGAGAAGACCCAGCTAAGATGCATCTGGATTCCTTTCCAACAGAAATTGCAATATAATGTTTGTTGTTTTAAACTGCTAAATTTTGTGACAATTTGTTACATGACAATAAATAACTAGCACAACTTCTGATAGTACAGCAAAGTCATTCAAACATTCTATTGCATATATACTGAGTATATACTGAGAATACATACCTTGGAGGATAACATCATTTCTAGGCTTTGACTCAGAATTTTTACTCTGAAGAATGGGTCAACACTCATTTAACTTATGCCTTTTTTAAAAAAAATTATTTCCCTTCTTTACAGTCTTTATTCCAAGATTTAAACTTCAATGCCAGTTTTATAACAATAAATTGTTAAATAACCAAAAAAAAGATTAATTCATAGTGTAACTCCTAATTGAATGGCAACTGATGACTATAATGTTGACTTCAAAGCTACACAGAAATACAGAAACAACAGTATGTGGAAAACACATGAAATAAATTAGCATTATGTAATGGCTAATTTAAATTGCCAACTTGATTGGATTAAGAGATGCCTATGATTAAGAGGCTTCTAGGTGTGTTGATGAGAGTGTGTCTAGAAATGATTGGCATGGGGATAGGGAACTGAAGTGGAGACCCTCCCTAAGAATGGGCAGCACTGCCCTATAGGATGGTGGCTTGGATGGAATAAAAGAAGAACAAGGAAGCAGCAGCAGATGCAAGCTCCATTCTTCTTGGTGCTGTGATCATCTGAGGATATTGGACTCTCATTTCTTCACTCTTCCAAAGCAGACTCTGTCAGTGATACTCTGGGGAGTTTCCAGAAGCCTTCAGTCTCAGACCAGGGTAGTACCATTGATCCCTCACATTCTGGGGCTTCAAGCCTTTTGGACTGTGCAGCTACTGATTCTTTCAGCTCTCCAGCCTGCAACAGCTATTATGGACTATCCAGCTTCTGACTGAGTAAGCCAATCCAAAAGGATATTAAATAAATATCCTTTTAAAAAATATTAATTAATTTATAAATTCTAATTAGGAATATATGACAGCAGAATGCATTTTGATTCATTGTACACAAATGCAGCACAACTTTTCATTTCTCTGGTTATACATGATGTATGTGCAGTCATACATGTACCTAGAGTAATGATGGCCATCTTATTCCACCATCTTTCATGTCCCCATGCTCCTTCTCCTCCCCTCTCCTCCAGTTTGCCCAATCAAACTTCTTCCATTTTTCTCATGCCTTCCCCCCATGATCAACATCCACTTATCAGAGAAAACATTCTGCCTTTGGTTCTGGGGGATTGACTTACTTAGCTTAGCATGATATTCTCCAACTCCATCCATTTATCTGCAAATGCTACAATTTTATTCTCTTTTAATGCTGAGTAATTTTATTTTTATTTAATTTTTATTTAATTTTAATTTTTTAATCTATTCTCTTTTAATGCTGAGTATTTCATTGTGTATATATACCATAATTTCTTTATCCATTCATCCATTGAAGGGTATAGAGGTTGCTTCCACAGTTTAGCTATTGTGAACTGAGATGCTATAAACATTGATGTGGCTGTATCACTATAGTATGCTGATTTTAAGTCCTTTGGGTATAGACCTAGGAGTGGGATAGCTGGGTCAAATTGTAGTACCATTCTAACTTTTCTAAGGAATCTCCTTACTGCTTTCCATATTGGCTGCACCAATTTGCAGTCCCACCAGCAATGTATGAGTGTGCCTTTTCCCCCATATGCTTGCTAATACTTACTGTTATTTGTATTCTTGATAACTGCCATTCTGACTGCTGTCAGATGAACTCTTAGATAGTTTTGAATTGCATTTCTCTAATTACTGGAGATGTTGAACATTTTTTCATATATTTGTTGACCAAATGTATATCTTCTGAGAAGTGTCTGTTCAGCTTCTTAGCCCATTTATTGATTGGGTTGTTTGTTGTTTTGGTGTTAAATTTTTTGAGTTCTTTAAATATCCTGGAGATTAGTGCTCTCATAATCTGACATCTGTGTGGCAAAAATTTGCTCCCAAGATATAGGCTCTCTCTTTACCTCACTGATTGTTTCTTTTGCTGAAAGAAGCTTTTTAGTTTGAATCCATCTCATTTATTAATTTATTATTTTATTTCTTGTGCTTTAGGAGTCTTGTAAGGAATTTGGGGCCTAATCTGACATGATGAAAATTTGGGCCTATTTTTTCCTCTATTAGGCACAAGAATCTCTAGTCTAATTTCTAGATCCTTGATCCACTTTGAGTTGAGCTCTGTGCATGCTGAGAGAAAGGGGTTATTTTTATTTTGCTGCATATGGATTTTAGTTTTCCCAGCACCATTTGTTGAAGAGGCTATCTTTTCTCCAATATGTGTTTTTGGCAACTTTGTCTAGTATAAGATAACTGTGCTTATGTGGGTTTTGTCTCTGTGTCTTCTATTCTGTACCACTGGTCTACCTGTCTAGTTTGGTGCCAATACCATGCTGTCTTATTACTATAGCTTTGTAGTATAGTTTAAGATCTGGTATTGTGATGCTTCTTGCTTCACTATTCTTGCTAAGGATTGCTTTGGCTTTTCTGGGTCTCTTATTTTTCCAAATGAATTTCATGATTGCTTTTTCTATTTCTATAAGGAACGACATTGGGATTTTAATTGGAATTACATTGAATCTGTATAGCGCTTTGGGTAGTTTGGCCATTTTGACAATATTAATTTTGCCTATCCAAGAGCATGGGAGATATTTTCATCTTCTAAGGTCTTCTTCAATTTCTTTCTTTAGTGTTCTGTAGTTTTCATTGTAGAGATCGTCCACCTCTTTTGTTAAATTGATTCCCAAGAATTTTTTTTAAGGCTAATCCTAATTTCTCTTTCAGAGGATTCATCACTGATGTATAGAAATGCATTTGAGTAAATAAATCTCCTTTTGATAATCATACTTCCTATTGATTCTGTTCCTCTAGAGAAGCCTGACTAATACACATTACAGACAGATTACTCTTGGAGATCATGCGGAATCTTACAAAGAACCACATTTCAATTGATAAGCCTGTCTTCTTAACTTCTTAACCTCAATGTTTTTATCTGTAAATTAAAGATTCCAATGCTGGACAGAATGAAATTATAGAATCAGTTTTGGGCTCATAGTTTTTGTGATTCCAATCCAAGATCAATGGACCCATAGCTTTGGGGCTCTGTTGGGAATGGTGGATGGCAATGGCAAATAGTACATGATGGAGTGAACTGCTTACTGCACGGCCAGGAAGCAAAGAAAAGGAAGAAAAAGGAGCCAGGGTTCCACAAATCCCTTCAAGGGCACACCTCCAGTGACCTAAGGACCTCCCACTAGAACCCTTCACCTAAAGGGACCACAATACCTCTCAATAACACCCATCAGGGATCAAGTCTTTTAACATCTAAATCTTTGTGGGACACTTATCCAAAGCATAGCACAAGTCCTCTAAAATTGTAAGCTATAACAATAGCAACTTTAAGAGGATAAATAGATGAGGATGGTGGAAACACAAGATTAAGAGAATAATTTTATAAAATGAGCCCACTGTACTGACTCACCACATGCTTTCTTTGCCAAAAAGCATCTGCCTGCAGCCCTGCCTGGTCTGGGGGCAGGAAATGTCACATTCCTCAACAAACCGAGACAGTGGGGAGAACACCTGGCAGTCAGTGTACATAATGAACGATGGGGATCCAGAGAGGATAATTGCTGCTTAACACTGGGTTCCTAACAGCTAACCTCTGGGATCACACATTCCAGCTCAAGGGGTTGCTAACACCTCCAGGGATCTCACTTCCCAACACAAAGGATTATACCCTGTGCTCTTGCCCTTTCTTGACCTTAGGCACATACACAGAGTAGATAGGGAGGCAGGGATTAAAAGGGGCATTCTGTGGTCTAAAAAAGAGCAAGACACACCCCCTCCTGCAAGCACCTAGCTCTGAGTACTCTTTTTCAGGAGAAGTCTGCTACTTCTGTCCCTCTCTTAAATAAAACTGTGCTTTCCATATTTGCCTTGGCATTTATCAGGTATTTAATCTTTAACATATTGGGAATGAGAACCCATTCCTGACTGGTATTACAACTATCCTTTACTGTCTACAAAACACAAAACTGTTGTTATGCTCTATTTACATTATCTCATTAAATATTTTTACCAACAACTTTGACAAGTAATTTACTATCACAAAACTTATACAATGTAGGTGTATGAATTGAATTTAATAAATTTACAGTTTTAGAATATTTCCATAACCCCCAAAAGGTTGTCTTGTAAGTCTGTAAATAATAGCCACACCCGCCCCAAATTTGAGGCAAACTTTGACTTCTTTTTTGTCTCTAGAAATTTTTATTTTTCTGGATATTTTATGTATAGATAATTATATATACAGTTTTTTTTTCATCTGGGCCCAGGAGTTTGGAATTTTTTTTCTGTAAAGAATCAGATAGTGAATATTTTCTGCTTTGCAGCCTATACATCTGTTACAACTATTCAACTGTGCTATTCTAGCATGAAAGTTGCCACAGACAACATGTAAACAAATAGGTATGGCCAGATTTAGATTTGACTCAGAGGCTTTACCATAGTTTACTGATCTCTAACTTTGACTGCAGAATATATTCCATTGTATGGACATAGGTTTTACTTGAACATTCTTCAGTTGTTGAGCTCTGGTACTCATTCCAGTTTGAGGCTATTACAAAAAATGCTTCTATGAAAGTTAGCATACATATCTTTGTGTGACATTGCACTTATTTCCTCTTGGTAGATTTCTAAAAGTGAAAATCCATATCATATAATAAGTTTATTTTTTTTAGAAATTTTCCAAAGCAACTGTACCATTTGATGTTCCCAAATAGTGGCACTTGACTATTCAATTTTCTCTATGTACTTGTCAACAGCTGGATATTGTCCATGTTCCTTACAGTAACCTCTGGTGTAATAAAGTACACCAGAGATAAATTTGCTTATCAAATATTTTTAATCTGTTGGTGTGCCCCCAACAGATTAAAAATATTTGATAAGCAAATTAGTATAGATATGAACCATGGATATAATCAGCTAGAATCATGGATATAATCAGCTACTCCAGCAGAAACACTGTCTCAACCAAAGGGGATTGAGGTAAGATAACATAAAGAGAGGAGGATGGATCTCTCAAATTCTTCTACCAGACCATAGAGCTATTTGGTGACAAAAGTTTACTACTCCACAACACAAGGGAATAATGACCCCAGAAGCTATTTAATCATCAAGATTGCCACCTAGGTTTCAAAGAGTGGTGGGAGGTAGCAAAGCCCAGATTTCAAAGGCCAAATGGAAAATTCTTGGGAGCATAAACCCTACAAAGTAGAACCTGGAAGCTCAAACTTGGCCAGCGTCCAAGTGCCAGTGAGTCCAAAGGGCAGAACATCCAACCTAGCCTTTGTAAGTTCTACACTTGATTGAGATCCTATCTTCCTTCTGATTTTTCCCTTTTGGAAAGAAATGTCTATCTTATGATTGTACCACTAAAAATATTTTAGAAATAGATCACTTATATGGTTTTAGAGTTCATAGAGAAAATTTTTGCCTCAGGATAGACAAGTACTTAAGGGTGTCACAGATAGATGATACTTAAATAAGACTCTTAATTTTAGATTTTTGAGTTCATATTGGAATAAGTTAAGGCTTTAGGGAATGCTGAAATGGAATGAATGTATTCTGCATAGGAGAAGGACTTGAATTTTCATGTCCTTCTCCTATGCAAAGGTGGAATATTATAGAAGGAATTAAGCCCCACAAAATAGTATGTTGATGTTCTAACTCCAATTGTGATGGTATTTCAAGATGGGGCCTTTGGGAAGTTATAAAGTATAGATTAGGGCACTAAAAAGGGCCCTATGATGGGATTATCAAACAAAGAGGAAAGAACAGAGTGTGTATTACTTTGAGAACCCAGCAAGAAGATGGCTATCTGCAAACCTTCATCAGGGAACCAAATCTATTGGCAGCCTCCAGAAGTATGAGGAATAAATATTAGTTGTTTTAGTCACCCAGTCTATATTATTTTGTTAAACAGTCTCTGCTTCTAATTTATGTGTTATATATCTCATTGGAAATGCAATTTGTTTTTTTTTTCATTATTTAAATGTTTATTTTCACCTCTGATCATATTTTACCAATATTATTATAAAATGAGATTTATAAATTTATGTTTATTTGTTTATACTATATTTGGTTATTATGTTATTGTTATATACATATTGCTAGTTAATACATTCTTAAAAAGAAAATGTTATGTAATAACTGTAGCAATGGTACATTAATTTTAAAGAGCTTTTTTTTTATTGGTTGTTCAAAACATTACAAAGCTCTTGACATATCATATTTCATACATTAGATTCAAGTGGGTTATGAACTCCCATTTTTACCCCATATACAGATTGCAGAATCACATCGGTTACACATCCACATTTTTACATAATGCCATATTAGTAACTGTTGTATTCTGCTACCTTTCCTATCCTCTACTATCCCCTCTCCCCTCCCCTCCCATCTTCTCTCTCTACCCCATCTACTGTAATTCATTTCTCTCCTTGTTTTTTTTCCCATTCCCCTCACAACCTCTTATATGTAATTTTGTATAACAATGAGGGTATCCTTCCATTTCCATGCATTGTTATTTCCCTAATGATTAAAAACATAGGATATCTTTTTATGTGCTTATAAACTGTTTTAGTCAGCTTTTTCACTGCTGTGACTAAAAGACCTGACAAAAACAACTCTAGAGGAGGAAAAGTTTATTTGGGAGCTCATGGTTTCAGAGGTCTCAGTCCAAAGAAGGCTAGATCCATTTCTTGGGGCTCAAGATGATGCAGCTCATCTTTGTGGAAGTACATAGTGGAGGGAAGCTGCTCACCTCAAGGCAGCCAGAAAGCAGAGAGTGGGGGAAGGGGCCACAAAGAAGACAACCTTCCAGGGCACACCTCCAGTGACCCACCTCCAGCCACCCCCCACCTGCCTACAAACTCAATGCTGATTAGGTTACACCTCTCACAATCCAATCATTTCAACTTGTAACATTCCTGCATTAATACAGGAACTTCTGGTTTCTGATTGGAATTACATTCTTATTTCTTTTTAACCATGTTTCTAGCTTTCATGTCAAAACTGCATCCTGTGACCCTGTGAACCTTTTTTATTGGTTTTATTTGTCTTTACATGGGTACCTTGAGATTTTCTACCTACAGAATTTTGTCATATATGAAAACAAATCTTAATTCTTTTCTAGTTTAGATATATTTATTTAAACAACTATTTTGGTTCCTTCATGGGCTAGAATCCTCAGTACAATGCTAAGTATCAGTGATGAGAGATGTTTGTACTCTGTTCTTAATCTTAGGGGAAAACACTCAGATATTCACCATTAAATATAATGTTAATTGTAAGTTTTTCATAGCTGTCCTATGTCAGGTTGAGGAAGTTCCCTTCTATAACTCCTTTGTTGAGAGTTGTTATCAACAATGGATACGCAAATTCTGTTATATGTCTACTGAGACAATCATGAATTTTTTTGCCCTATGTTCTTTTAATATGTATGTTACATGAATTGATTTTTTAATATTAAACCAGCCTTCCATTTTTGGAATTAATTCCCAAGAATGGAAATATGATGTCCAATTCAGGTTTTTAAAAATTTTGTGTAATATTTTTGTGTCTGCATCATGAAGAATATTATTCCAAAGTTTCCTTTTGTCGTGTTTTTGTTTGATTTTGGTGTCAAGGTAAAAGTTGGAAGGTATTCCATCCTCTATCCCTAAAAGGGTTTGTGAAAAACTAGTATAATTTCTCTTTTAAACATATGAAAGAATTCACCAGTGATGAAATCTATGTATCAAGTTTTCTTTGTGGAAATATAGTAAATAATTAATTCAATTTCTTTATGTGTTATAGAGCGATTTCTTCTTGAATCAGTTTTGGTAATCTGCATCTTTCTAAGAATTTTTCTAATTCATCTTACTTATTTGCTGCTATAAAGTCATTCTTTAGAGTCTTTTTTAATCCTTTTAATTTCTGCAAAATTAGTAGTAACGCACCTCTTTTATTCTTCATTTTGATAATTTCTTTCTCTCTCTCTCTCTCTCTCTCTCATTTCTCCTTGCTCCATGCCCTCAATCTGGCTAAAGATTTGTCAAATGTATAGATTTTCACTCAAAGAACCTACTTTGGTTTGACTAATTTTTCTCTAATGTTTTTCTGTTTTCTACTTCTCTGATTTTGCTTCTTCTACTAGCTTAAAATTTAGTTTCCTCTTCTTTTTCTATTATCTTAAGGTAATAGGTTTAGGCACCTAAGAATTATTTTCTAATATAGAAGTTTAAAATTTCAAATTTCTCTAAGCACCATTAGAGTAGCATCCTATAAATTTTGATAAGTCCCACTTTTTATTTTCATGTAAAAATACTTTCCAGTTGCCTATGATTTATAATGACCCAAGGGTTATTCAGAAGTGCATTATTTAATTTCCAAATATTTATGGATTTCCAAGATTTCTTTCTTCTGAATGTTCCATCATACATGAATAGGTAAGCCTAAAGCTGACACACAGGTCTCTGAGGCTTTGTTGATTTTTCTTCAATCTTTTTTCCACTCTGATCTTTTGATTAGATAATCTATCTTCAAGTTCACTGAGTTTTTTTCATCAGCCACATCAGATCCCATTGCTGATGGGACTATCTAATGAATTTTTCATTTCAGTTACCATACTCTTTAACTTCAGAATTTTTGTATGGTTCTTTAAAAAATCATTTCTATCTCCTTACTAAAAGTCTCAATTTGTCACACTTTCATTTAATTAAATAGTTTACTTTCTGCTTTTAACTGATAACAAGTATTTTAAAGCCTCTGTTTTTAAATCTAGAAATATTATTTCTGCTGTTTTCTTTATCATGGGTCACATTTTCCTATTTCTTTACATACTTAATAATTTTTGAAACTCAACATTTTAGACAATATATTTTATCAACTCTGGACTGTGTCATTATGCCTGAAGGTTGTCATTCCTGTTTTACAGTTTGTATCTGTATTCACTTACTTGTCAGAATTATATCTGTAAACTACAGCATTAAGTTGCTGCTGGTCTACCCAGTTGATTTTTGTTTATGGGTTTTTTTTTTAAATTCTTCTTTTTATCTTCAAGCCTCAGTTTCTAGGGACTTCCAGTGTCTACACAGCTTAATGATCAACCAGTGACCAGAAAGAAATTTTACTCAAATGCCTTGAGCCAGTAAGTCCTCTATCCCTTGCCAATTACTCTGTAGTTGACAAGAGAGTGCATTAAAAGTTCAGGTCAAGTTTAAGTTGGCCCTGGGTTTTATTTTCTGCTGGGCTCTTTCTGGTCTTCTATATATGTGTATACAGCCCCTAGACAGGAGTGTATGACTAACTTGCATCCTCCCCATTCTCTGATATACAAGTGTACAGAAACAGTTGGATATGAGATTGTCTGTCATGACCACAACCCTATGCAGGTAGAACTGCTGGCCTTTTCCAATTAACTGACTCCAAGATTGTCAGTTATACTAATAATACTGCTAGAAATAAGCACCACCCATCTGAATAAGTCCCTTCCACCAGAACAGGACCGTTTCTGGTCTTAATGGCTTGCCCTGCCCTAGAGATCCACCAGCAATAAACAACCTGGGAGTAGGATACAGCATCCCTAGATTAAAACATTGAACTACAACATTCTTGCAGCATTTATCAAACACCTGTCAGACTGTTTTATGTCTTTGTCTGATTTCCAAAGCACTAGATTTTGGGGTTTTGTTCAATTTTTGTCCAGCTTTATGATTTTTTTTGGGGGGGTAGAAGAAAATCTGCCAACCTTCTTATCTAGCCATGGATAAAATTCCACCCCCAGCTCAATCTTAACTACATGGAAGCACATATAATCCCTCTCATTAACAAAAATGGTAAAATTTACGTGAGTTCTCCAAGTTACACAGCAAATAAAGGATCCATTCATTTCACAAATATTTGAGCAACTACATACATGCCAATAACTCTTCTAAATGCATCAAGGACCAAAAGAAACAAAAAAGATATTTTTGTTAGTGTAGTATGAATTCTAGCAGGACAATAAATTAAACTAAAATACATAGTGCATGAAAAGGTGATTAAGGCCTACAAGAAAAAAATACAATAAAATGGACCAAGATAAAAGGGCCCATTAATTGAAGATGGAAAGACCTTTTCACACTCAATAACATTTGAGCAAAGACTTGAGGGTTAAAGGAGTTAAAGAAACTAATCAAGCAGATAACTGGAAGAAAAGCATTCCAGGCAAAGGGAACATAAAGTGGAGAATGGAAGGGAACAGTGAACCTGGAATGTTAAAGAACATTAACAGCAACATTAATATAATCAGTGGGGTAGAGATATATTAGGTATCCACTGTTGTGAAAAAGATTACCCAAACTTTGTAATTTAAAGAACATTTATTATGACAGATTCTGTGGGTCATGAATATGAGCCCAGTTTAGCTAAGTCCTTCAGCTCAGGATTTCTCCCAAATCTGAAATCAAGATATTGGTCATCTAGAAGTTCTCTCAAGGCTCAAATGAGAGAGACCTTACTTCCCAACTCACTCACAGTTGTTGGCAGAATTCCATTCTATACTGGCTATTAGCCGGAGGATACTTTTAGTCCCTCCATGGATTTGTCAATAAGGCAGTGTACTACAGGGAAGTTGCTTAATCAAAGAAAGGAAGAGAAAAGAGCCAGAGAGTACAAGCAAAAGTCATCATCTTTTATAACTTAATCTCAGAAGTGACATTCCATCCTTTTTGCCAATCCTCTTGTTAGAAGCCGATTACTAGGTCCACAACATACTGAAAAAGAGAGGATTATATATGGGGCATGAGTATTAGGAAGTAGAAGGCACTATGAGCCATCTTAAGAGGCAGCCAACCACAAGAGAGTAGTGGGAAATGAGGTCAGAGAGGTTTGTGAGGTGGGAAAGAATGCCAGATCACACAAAGCTCCATAGGTTCTAGTAATGACTTTGTCTTTTACTGTGAGTGAAATGGGAAAGTATTACAGGATTTTGAGCAGACTTGGCATAGGATATGTCATGTTTTTAAAAGATCACTATGATTTCTGCATTATGAATAAAAATCGATAGGTAAGAGATGTGTTAGGAGGTTCCTATAATAACCTAAAAAGAGACAACAGTGTGTTAAACAGTATAGTAGCCAGAAGGTAGTAAGAAGTAAATTCTAAAAGAATTCTTAAGATCAAATACAAGAGAATTTCCTGCCATATTTGATACAAAACATGAAAAAAATAGTTTCAAGGACAGTCTTCAAGATTTTTGGCCTGAGGAATTCTATCCTTCTGGTTGCTACATATACAACAAGGAAAATAATAGTATAGAAGATTGAGCTGCTCTGAACATGTGAAATTTGAGGTTTTCTGGTAGAAATTCCTGTAACAGCTGCACAGAAGAATATGAAGTTCAAAAGAGGTTTGCACAAAGATTTGAATTTGGAAGTTTGGCATATAAATGATATTTAGAATCAAGCAACAGTATAAAATCAATAAAGGACTGAGATAAAGAACAGATCCAAAGATTAAACCCTGGGCATTTCAACATTAAAGAGGTCAAGAAGAAGAGAAAGAAGCTGCAAAGAAAACTTACAAGGCATAACCAAGGACGTAAAATGAAAAACCAAGAGTATATGTTTCTTCACAATCTGGCATATAGAGAAAGGTTTATGATACCAATGTGACAAACTCACACAAGTCACTCTAGCTATAAATCCAAGAGATTACTTATTTTTCTGATATTTCCACTTGGAAATGAGGAAAGAAATCCTTAGGCATTTAGGTCTCAAGAAGTTTTTATCTAGATAATCTCTTGAGCAGACTTAACCAGAAACTACTTAGGAAACATCCCCTAAGATTAACAATGTTTTCTTTTAAAAGGAGGAAAAGGGAACATGAAACAGGACACAAAATTAGACAGAACTGAGACTATAAAGTCATACAAGAGCAGTTTTATGAAAGAAAATAGCAAAACACTTGAAGACATAATGAATAAATAAAATTAATAAAAAGGAAAAAAGAAATTGAAAGCTTAACCCATTAAGTTTTCAATTTTTCAAGTCTCAACTTTTCAATTCTAGGAACATTTCAACAAAATTGGCACAGATATAGTAAACTAGGTTGGAAATCATAATCTAGAGTTTACATATAATTATACTAATATTAATATTATACCAATTAGTATGCCATAATATAATTATATGCCTATTATGTAATATATAATTACATATTACATACTAGTATATAATTATATATTACATACTAGTTTGTAAGTTTTTTTTAAACATTTGAGAATATATGACAAAATGGGTTTATGTTTCTGGGGTAGACAGAACATCTCCAGCCAAGGGAGTCTCCTGATTAGAAGATCACTACTAGCATAGTGGAAATGGGCAGAAATAAGCAACTTCACATTTCATCTTCAACAAGCTCCAGGAAACTGTATCTCCTTTTCAGGTAGCTTCAGTTAACAGGATTGCTAATAACCAACAGACGGGGAATATCTGCAGGCAGACACAGCAATCATCCTGACTTCTATAAACTTGCCAGGAAAAAAACACCTGAATTCCATTAATAAAACACAAGATCCCCTCCAAATGGAGCTTCCAGACCTTCGGATTTACAGAGATCATTAAAGGCCGTCTACAAATGAAAATTCTTTTTATAATGATACTAAGTTTTTATTTGCATTTCTTCTATGCTTAACTTGAACTGATTGATGAAATAGAAACAACAGTGGATAAAACTGCTGGCCTTTTAAAAGGAGAGAGAACAGTGGACTCATGCTATACTGTCAGTCATTTTGTATCCTTCAGGGGAAGAAGTAGTTTGGACTTTTATTCATGAAAGTAAACTGTCTATTAAATGTCCACCCTTACGTATGTATCTTTTAATATTCTGTGGCAAGAGAAGTATACATAAAGCATACTTACTTGTTTCTTACAAATGTCTCAATATAATGCTATTCCAGTTATGAGATACACTACTGCATTTTTAAAAAACCCTCTTTTTTTGCTTGAAAGAACAACTGCCAAATGAGTAATGGTTATTCAGACTTATGTATAAGGCAGTCTTTGTCAAAAATGAGCAGTGAACATTGAGCATGGTGGCATGCAACCACAGTCCCAGCTACTCAGGTGGTGGTGTGGCAGGAGGTTGCTTGAGTCCAGGACTTCAAGGCCATCCTGAGCAACATAGCAAGATCTCAAAATACAAGCAAGCAAATAAAACAACAACAAAAAAGAAACTGCAAAGAAAATAAGTAAATAACAGTATTTGTTACCACCAATAAAACTCAAGCTTTCAAGAGAAAAATCAGAATTTAGGAATACTTGAATTTATCACCTTTAGAACTTGAGTTTCACAGCTTCCCAATACAAAAGGGCTTTTCTAATAAAAATAGTGGTGACAATATTGAATGTTTTTTCTAATGTATAATGATACATGTCAACATTTGAAAAACCTATATTATTCATTGAACCAATATTTTCCAAATGAATAAGGCAATAAAATGTCAAAAAAACATGTATAGGTAAAAGATTGATTCAAAGTGCAAATGGAATTTCAAGGCAATGAAGAATTAAAAGGCAGTGAACACATAAATTTAAATCAATAATTTGAAGGTAGTTAGCACTCTTAAATATTTTCATGGAGGAAGACAACTAAAACTACTTTAAGAGAATTTTAATAAGAGTTTAAACCTTTGTGACCAGTTTTGTTTTGTTTTTGTTTGGTTTTTCATAGAAACTGTCATCTTAGTTAGAACCTACACTGGCATTAAAAAAAAACCTGACAAAGGTAGGGGAGCCCTGAAACAGCAGCTCTCCAAAACTATATGTCTATAAGCTACTGTAAATTATCACTAATTAACATATGAAAATTAACCTTTGTCTAGAAAAGTGACTGCCAAATGATTTGTTACCAGATAGCTTTTCTTTTAAAAGCACTCAAGAAAGAAGACAACACAGAAGACAATTACAAGCCTGATTATTTTCCCTATTCCTCAAACCTCTCTAAATACATGCACAAAAAACACATTATGAAAGCCATCATTTCTTCCTAGACCTGCCTGTGTTAAAATCAGAATCAGCATCATAAGCATTTCAGTAATGGATTACCAAGCTCCCTATCATGCCAAGTAAAACAGAACTTCTGGACATGATCTAGCATTCCACATTATTAAAATGTCTCCAGAAAAATTCTGAAGCTTTCCTGGAGGTTCAATGCTGGTAGCTACTCCCATAGGAAACATCCTCAGAATCATTTGCTTAAAGGCAAATAGCTCCATCTTGGGAAATAAGATCTACTTTGGGCTCTGCCACTCACTAATAAGGTGATCTTTAACATCGATTTCTTCCTCTAGAAAAGGTAGAAAATACAAAAAAAAAAAAAAAAAAAAAAAGCAGGGTGGCGAGGAGACAAACATTTATGAAAATTTTAAAAAATGCTGAATATGAAAGTCTTGTACATTGCCTACAAGGTTAGACTGAAAATGTGCTGATGTATTGAGAGAGATTAGATAACTGTAGAATTTGATGGAGGCAACAGATAAATACAGTGCTTTGTATTTTTTTAGTTCTCAGAATCCAGAAGAAGATGTCTATGTAATAAGTAACTAGATAGTATCCAGCATTTCAGAAGAAAAAGCTGGGTTTGAGAATAATAATTATTTTAGAAACCACACAATTCTTTCCTTTCAGGTTCTTTGCTGTAGGTAGGTCATCATTGAGTTGAAGCCAAAGGCCTTGGTGGATAGTAAAAGGATGTGACTAACTTTATAATAATAACCATTAATAATATCCAATTAAATTTTGTTTTGACTCATGGTCAACAAAAAATTCTATTCATCATTTGGCTTTTCATGCAAATTTCTTCCCTAGACCAGTGTGTCTCAACTATCCTAACCCAAGGAAGTTATATTTTCCAGCATAGCCTAAGTTCTGCAAAGAATTAGCCGTAAGGCCCTAAAGCACCTATTATTTGTAAGGACTGACTCATTTCCTAATGTTTTAAATTCTATTACAGACACTTTATCCTTGTGAGGACTGAAGACATACTATCCTTGGGAGAACTGAGAAAAATACTAAAAGCCTTTTCTGTAGGTTTAATTTCCTACATGATTCTAACTGCAAAGAGCTGATGAAGTAATATTCTGGCTTACAAGTCTCTGTGACCTTGGTTTTAATAGATAGTTCAGTAGCCTCTGGGTTCAATGATAAGATATGGTTCCTGGACTTGGACTTCCCTAACATGTAAATTGGCTTATCCTGTTACATGTCTACAGGATAATCTTATTTTATTGTTACACAAGTGACAGGCTCCTCCACCAAAATTGTTTTTGAAGAAGTAAGCCATATCCTTCCAATAAATTTGTACTGAAAAGGCAACATTCTACTTAATAAGAACCATATCAACAGTTTTAACATTACATTTATAAAATATTTAATGTATAAATA
Organism: Urocitellus parryii; assembly: GCF_045843805.1. Lineage (NCBI taxonomy): Eukaryota > Metazoa > Chordata > Mammalia > Rodentia > Sciuridae > Urocitellus > Urocitellus parryii. The sequence continues at coordinate 86,962,935 of NC_135538.1, read as the reverse complement.
GGAAATATTAAATTCTTTTCTTTGTCCTTTTGGTTTTTTATTTAGAAATAATTTTAGACATGTAGAATAGTTGCAAAAGTAATACCAAGAGTTGCCATATACCCTTCAGCCAGCATCCTTTAATGTAACATCTTACATAATTATACAAAATTTATCAAAATAAGAAAATTAAAGCTGGTATAATACTAGTAACTAACTACAGAAGTTACCCAAATGTCACCACTTTCCCTATTAATGCCATTTTTAGAAATATTATTCAATATTAAAATACTATAAAGACTTTTCCAAACCTATACCAAAAGGATAGAATTTCACAATGGGTCCTTTATATTTTAGATCAGGAGAAAAGACAAAGGTTAGAACCAAAACAGCTAAATTAAAAAATCAATGAAACACTTGAAAAAAATTCCCATTAACAGAAATTTCTGTGTTTTCTAAAGTTTCCCACTGAAATCTTATACATCTTATTTACTGATGAACAAAATGGCATCTCTTTTCTAAATAAGAAATTTTACATTTTTAAATAGCACAAGTCTCATGATTATTTGAAAAGAAAGAAAAATGTAGGTGGTTATTATAAATTTGTAAGATCTAATACTAGAAAAAGGGGAGGGGAATGGGAAGGGAGAGAGGCTACCTATCAACCATAGCCTCTGAATTAAATACCTCTGTATAGTACAATAAAGGTAATGGTGAAAATTCCCCTTCCAAGAGAGCTTTCTACTATTGTCAACACTTACCAAAAAAATTCTGGAAAACAGATTTTTAAATAAAGAGCACAATTAAGTATGGGAAATCAGCAATATTAACATAAGGGACATGAAAATAAAGTAATCAGATCGAACTACCACAAAGAAGTGTTATAAGCTAACCTAAAAGATGCAAAATAGGCACTAATGGTTTTAGAATATTGAGAATGAAGACATATTATTTATTCATTCCTGGTATAAAAGAAAACAATAATCTCATATTTGATATCAAAATTAAAAGTTTATATGTAGCTTTATTCTACATTCTGATAGCAGCCCAAATAGGAAATATAACAAAAAGATACTTACTATAATATCCATATAATACAGTGTCCTCAATCTGTTTGCTGACATTAGCATTAGCCCAGACCTAGGACAGTAAGGAAACAATAGCAATATTAATTTTAACATCCACCTGCCCAACAGTTAAGATTTAATTTGACAGAATTTCACTTCTAAAGTTTATCATTAATTCAAATAAGGTATGGTCTATATCTTCAAAAAATGAGAGGCAGACAAGTAAACAGACAAATTTCGATATGGAAATGCTTAGATAACACAGTTCTGGGGAAGCACCAAGGCACCTAACTGAACTGAAGATCAGGAATAGCTTTCCCAAAATTATCTAAAATGAGAGACCAAAGGTAAAAGAAGATGTTTTTAGGGAAAAGGAAAGAAAATAGAAAGAAAATGATGAAAGAGGAAAGAGGAATATGCATGGAGAGTTAGAAAAACTGAAAGAAGCTAAGTACAGATTCACTAGAAAAACAAAAACAAAAACCAGAAAACAGGTGGAGTAAGGGAAAGGAAGGGCATATGTTGAAGAGATTTGTGAGTCATAGAAAGTATTTTGGACTTTGTCCTAAAGGTAATGGAAAATGGTGATGAATTTATGCAGACATTAACAAATGTAATTTGTATTTTATAAAATAAGATTTGAACAGATTATCACTTTTGAAATATATAAAAGTTCATCTAAACTCCTTTGCATTCATCCCCATAAATGTTCTTTCAACCAATAAACTTATATTTCAAATTAATCTTGTCAATAGAAAAAAATCTATACACTACTGAGTCAGAATGGAGGTATAATAATTTTAAATATTTTTGTCTAATACCCTAAATTCTGTGCATGCAAAAAATTAAACCTGGAGAGTCTATGGAACTGATCATTGATATTAAGTTGCAAGGTTCAAATTCGAATGCAGGTCATTTTTTTTTAATAAACATTTCAGGAATTCAAGTTAGTGTCAACATTCACTATAAGTGCTGTTAAGGAAATTATCAACACTTAATTTTCTTAAACTAACTTAGGATTTTTCTTTTCTCCTCCTTTTTGCCTACAAATACATCTAGCAATGAACATCTATGAATTTCTTGCTGATAAATAACTAAAATAAAAATGTGGACGATCCAAACTTGCAAGTGCAAAACCTATATACAAAATGAACAATAATACTTCCAAACAGCTATAAAAATATAGCTTAATAAATCAAATTTTAAAAATGAACTATATAAAGAAAACTAACCTAACTGTAGATTATTAAAGTTCTAGATAAGTGGAAAATCACCTGTGCAACATGAAAGATTATAAATACTAATTCACTCCAAATTAATCTATAAAAATAATATATATGCCAATCAAAACCCCAGTGTACTGAGTGAGCCAGGCATGATATCATGTGCCTATAGTCCAAATTACTTGGCAGGCTAAGGTGAGAAAATTGCTTGAACTCAGAAGTTCAGTGATAGCATGGACAACATAGCAAGACCTTTTCTCTTAAAAGAAAGAAAAAGTGGAGAGAGAGAGAGAGGGGAGAAAACAGGAAGAAAGAACGAAGGGAAGGGCAAGGGAGGGAGGGAGGAAAGAAGAAATCCCAATGTACCAAGTATGTTAATATGTTAAAAAAGACCAACAATAAGTAATTTCCTAATTACTATATTTTACTAGTAAAACATGAAAATGTTTTATTTTAATAATGTTTAATTTAACTAACTGGCATAATAGAAAACATTAATAATATGAAGTAGTGGCAAAATGTGGAGTTGAAAGCATTTCCTTCACATTAATAGGAGACTCTATGATCTAGATATCCTTTGTTGAATCCATCCTAAAAATATTCACAAGTTAAGATAGATATCAGTACAGGGACATTTTTAACAGTAGTACTGGCCAATGAATGACTTTGAGATTCTTACTGATTTCCCTGGCAACAAGATAGCCTGAACAGGGCGGCCTCCCTTTCACACACAAGAGGAATACACTTAATTTCAACTACTCCTGGGACAAAGGAGCCCACAGTCTTCATCAGTTATTCAGCAATGAGAATGTCCTAACACCCTCTGAACAGCTTGTACCTACTCAGCTCAGACTACTTGACACTGAAGTCCCAAGTGTTTATCTATCTACAAGACCACTCTTCTGCCTCCCCTATAAGATAGAAGAAAGGAGGTTGAAGTACTGAAGTATCTGCACTTGGGAGAGCTTATTCTTGCATATATTTCAACTTATACATGAACATAAGTACTTGTTGATTTTTATTCCAGTAAATGACAGTCTACACCAAGCAACAATAACGGTTTTTGCTTAAAAGCTCTTTGCCCAACCATATTCAGTATAGTGTTGTTTAAAACTGAAGAAAATCTAAATACCCCAGGAAAAATGGTAAAACATATTATTGTGTATTCATAACAGAGAATATCACACAGACATTAAAAACAAACCTATTTAAAAAACAGCCATAGAAACATACACATGAAGTACTTTTTAATAGCCACCATTAGTTTTAAAACATGCAACCAACTCTTTAGGGGAAAGAAAAGGGGGAGGAACAAAAGAAACACCTAAAATACTTTTAAAAAGTCAAAGAAAGCATACATAGTGCTTACTAACTAGAATGGAAAGCCCTGAGGAAAATTCTATATAATGATTAGAAACTTTTTCCTCAATGATTTAAATATCCAAATGTATATATACATATTCCCCCAAAGCTTCACCTCTTAAGAGATGTACTTCCTTAGTGATTGCTTATGCATCAAATTGGAAGTGTAAAAAGATTTCTGATGAAGATGATCAAATTAAGAATAATTTATGGATGGACTAGAGGATAATTATAGCTTTTTTACTTATAACATTTCATGCAAAGTCCCTAGGAGTTTCCAAGACAGCCCCAAGAAGTAGCAATGTCCTCAACAGAACTCTGGATAGGGCAAAAGGGTGGGAGGGGAAAGGAGGAGTCATGGGGGTAAAAAAGATGGTGGAATGAGATGGATATCATTACTCTGAATACATGTATGAAGACAAGAATGGTGTGAATATACTTTATATACAACCAGAGATATGAAAAATTGTGCTCTATATGTGTAACATGAATTGTAATGCATTCTTCTGTCATATATAACAAATTAGAATTTTAAAAAATTCAAACTTAAAAATTGGACAAGAGCCCAAACCCAGGGGGAAGTGGGGGGGGGAGTTGAAAGTAGAAATTTTGAAAGTAATTTATAGCCAAATAATCATTCAAATTTAACATCTTTTACTCTACAAGTTTCTTGTGTTTAACCAATCATTGAGGCAATAGAGAGTAAAACTGTTACTATTTTAAAGCTACAAATATGTGTAAAATACACAACATCACTCAAGTACCATTAGTGTATTTGGCTTTTATGCACTCCTCTGCCTCCAAAATATTTGATATATTGTCAAGAAAGCTTACTTTATTAAATCTTCTTTCTTTTACGTTTTGAAAACCACTATACCCTTGATATGTTTTATAAACTATTGCCTCCCAGAGTAGAAACAAAAAGAAACTTCAATCACTTAAGACTCAAAGGAATGTAAAGACACTCAAAAACTAATACTAAATAGAGACTACTACAGAAGATTATTTCAGAAGAAAAGAAAACGATATGAATTCCATAGAACAAAAATGTAGTGGGGTCACATAGGTAAATTCCTTTTCCTATCCTTCAAGATGACTTTCTAAAACCTGGTGTCCAACCTAAAATTCCAACATGACTCTCCATACTTTTACCTGATAACCTCACCTTAGATCAGTAATTCTCATTCAGAAGCCATTTTGTTCCCATGGGCATTTGGAAATGTCTAGAAACACCAGGCAGAGGGAGGAATAGGCATCTGTTAAGTAGACATCTGCAAAACTTAGGAGAGTCCCTCACCACAAAGAATTATCCAGCACAAAATGTCAATGGTGGGGAACCACTGACTTAGAGGTCTAGCCTACCTCAGCATCTGTCAAGCATCTTACATCTGCAATGACACACTATCTCCACTCTCAAAAATTCTTCCTACTCTAATGAAGTTTAAAGTATACAAACTCAACTAATTCCCATTAACCTCAAAGAGATAAAGACATTACCACAACAAATAAAAACACAGATGCCCACCTAGAGAACAAAATTTCTTGAAAAGTTGACAGTATTCCTTATCACTACATCCTCACCTCACTGTCCATATTTAACCCAATCCAACCTGTCTGTCCTACTGCTATGCTAAAATTATTCTTCATAGTTACCAATGACCAAATCCAGTTGTCATTTCTCTACCCCTTTCACTTAACCTTCCAACAACACTCAAAAAAGCAATCATTCTCTATTCCTGAAATATTCTTCTCCTACTTTCCTTATCTACTTTTCTTCTTACTTCTCGGGTTCCAGCTTCTTCCCTTTGACTGGCCTCTACATATTGAAGCACTCCAATGTCAAGTCTTCTCTCACTACTCAGTCTGCCCAGTTACCAGTATACAGCTCTGACATTCATATGTTTACTCCCAAATATTTCTCTCCAGTCCTACCTCTCTTCAGAGCTTCAACTTCCTACTTGATACCTACACTTGCAAATATATAATGGTTACTTTGAAGGTGACTTATTTAAAACACATTTTTTTCCCTCTACACTCCCTCATATACCCATGTGCATGCTTATGCTCTGTCATTCCTTATATCTTCCCTACATCTCTAAGCTGTATAAAAACGTAGGCACTCCAATTTTCTTTTACCTTCATCCTGTCATATCCAATCCATGAACAAATTCTTGAGTTCTACCTCCAAAATATATATTATTTTTAATCATTTTTGTCCACTAGCACCACTCCAATTCAACTTACCTGCACCTTTTACCTTCATTAATTTTCTATTAAGAGAAAAATCCAAATTCACTAACATGAAAAAAATTATAAGCCATTTGGCCCTTGCCTTCCACTGGATCTTAGCTTATACAAAAGCAAAACCTCAATACCACACTTTAGTCAAAAAAGCCAATTCATCCTGCCTAAAGTCTTTTGTATTTGCTGAGAATTCTCTCTTTTTGCTCTTAGCTGGCTGTCATCTAACCCACTAGTTTGGTTTACCTCAGCAGTCTGGCCTCCCTATCACCATTTCTGCGTTAACCACACCTAAATAGACTTTTGTGTCAATATATTATATATCCTTGTAGAATTTATCACTAATACAGTACCTTGTTGCATTTATTTGTTGACCATTTGTCTGGCTTTACATACTCTTAAGCTCCATGTGAATTGCAATCTCATTTATTTTCATCATAATCTCCAGAAACTACCTTGTCTACCACATACTATGTACTTAATAAATAGTAAATAAATGTATTTAAGGTTCAGAGAACAAGACAAAGTTCTAAGATACAATACCCACTGTTTGAAAATAGGAATAAGGAAGCAACAGAGTTCAACCCAGATACGTTGTAATAGCAGGCCGAAAAGAGATTAATCACTAGGGGATAAGAGTAAATAAATACTAAGTGTTTTGATGCCATATCTTAACTACTAGCTTTGAATTTTTTTTACATGTTGTATAAAATAAAGAATATTTATTCATATTAGTGTCAACTTATCATTTTTAATGGTATAGGTCACTATCCAAAGTCACTGGCCAACTATACAAGACTGTTTAATAGAGCACTTATAGCTAAGCTTTAAGGTCTTTTTTTAATATAAAAAGTTGATTACTTCACAAGAAGTTAGAAACAAAGCAGTTATTTAGTTACAATTATCTACAATGCTTTATGTTAAAAGAAATGTCAACAGAAACAACTTGGGCATTGTAATGTACAGCTTCCATAAAAAGGCAGAGAAAGCAGGAATTTAGGAATAAGAAGTGTATGTTAGAAGCCAGGCATGGGTGCCGCTTGCCTGTAATCCCACCTACTCTGGAGAATGAGGCAGGAGGATCTAAAGTTAGAGGCCAGACAATGAAATTTAATGAGACTCTACCTCAAATAAAATAAAAAGAGCTGGAAATGTAGCTCATTTAGTAGAGCCCTGGGTTAATCTCCAGTACCAAAAAAGAGATTGGAATGGAAAGGAGAGTGGAGGGGAGGAGAGACAAAAGCACATTAAAATGCAAGTATCACTCTCTATGGAAAGCAATACCAGAACTTCATATTGCTAACCAACATACATTTATAGCAACAAATAAACCTCAAATAGATCTAAAGCCATTGTGGCATATTTACATTAACATGACTATATTTATAGTTATAGCATAACATCTGAAGAACTAATTGTTAAATACTTTACACTTTCCTTAGTTGTTGAGTACGTGAAAAGAATTCAGCAGTAGCTTTCTAGAGAAGAGTTTATCAGTGAAAAGTTTTAAAAATGTTTTTGGTTCTACTTTTGAGAGTTAGCAAACAGGCTGACTCCAAATGAAAACTGAATTTTATTCAACAAAAGAGATGATAAGAAGAGAGAGCCAAAGAGAGAGAGAAAGAGGAAGAAAGTGGAAGGGAGACATACAAAGAATGTTTCAAGGTATCAAAAAAGTGTCAATGTACAGAGAAAAAAAAATGATACATTGTCTAAATTGAAGAGGCTAAACCAAACAAAACTAGAGATAAATAAAGAAAATAGATGGGTGTGGTGGCACAGGCCTGTAATCTCAGCAGCTCTGGAGGCTGAGACAGGAGGATTGTGAATTCAAAGCCAGCCTCAGCAAAGGAAAGGCACTAAGCAACTCAGTGAGGCCCTGTCTCTAAGTAAAATACAAAATAGGGCTGGAGATGTGGCTCAGTGGTCAAGTGCCCCTGAGTTCAATTCCTGGTACTCCCCAAACCACCCCACCACCCCCAAAAAGTAAAAGTACAACCTACAGTTTTATTATCCTAATAATAATTTTTAAAAGCTTTGTATTAAGTATGAGAAATTCATCATGAATTTTGTTCCCTTCTAGTCATTTATATCACATTTATATTTAATAACTATAAAGTAAGCACATAAATTACCACTGTGTATTTTCTTCTTTTAGGAGAAATTTAATAAGCAGTCTAAATTTTAACACGTAATATTTTTGCTCTTTAGGAAGATAAATCCTTAAAATTTTGCTCAAATGAATATAATGCAATTTCACCAAAAACAAACAAACAAACAATAATTAAAATCATCACCCAGGCAATGACTGCTAAAAATATGGGCACAAAACAACTATTACTTAATCTAGGAGAGAGTTCACAATTTCATGAAAATATTTACTTGAGAAATTTCAAGATGAAAATATTTCCCCACAAAATCTAAAATCAAATATTCTAAATTCACAACTAAAAACTCCTATTCAAACAATAGTTGTACAGGAATAATTACACTGTTTCTATTATATCTGCAAAAAATTATGTATATATCATATATAATATATATATATGTATATATACATATATATATATACACACACATAGCATATGTGTATATATGTATGTTATTTAACTTCACAGAGAATAGTCTAGAAGTTTATAATTATGTCTTATCCATCTGGAATTATCATACACATACACACACACACACACACACACACACACACACAGGTGTATATTTAGCAGAAGCGGGGATTGAACCTAGGACCTTCCAATATGCTAAGCAGCAGTCTACCCTACATAACACCCGCCTCGACACCTTAACTACAGTTTCTAAATAAAAAGAATATTCAGACATTCTTAAAATGTCTAAATGATTTACGCAAGAAACAACCATTTACATAGTTATAGGAAATCAAACATTTCTATGGAATTTAGATCTAAAATGAAATATTTCTCAGATAATAACCTTATAATGTTAATATCAATCATTTAAGTACTGTGTACACAATTATTAAAGGTATATTACTTCTTGCCCAATAAAAAAAGCAGAAATTTTAAGTATACCACACACATACACACACAAACACACACACACAAAATGGTCATTTTTCTTAAAATAATGTTTCAGCCCAAAATATGGGCTGAAATAATGTTTTGCTTTATTATGACAGTTCAATACACAATATGAATTGCTTAAATGAAAACAACAACAACAACAGACTCCTTAGCAGAAATCCCATTTACTGAGCTACTTGAAAGTATCTTTTACTTAAGAGGCCGTCTTCTCAAGAAACCTCATGAAACAAGAGCTCTGAAACCAGATTGCAGAACTTCAAATTCCAGTTACAATACTGACAAGCTGAACCTTGGTTTTTCATCCATAAAACTATGGATAATCTTATCTACACTCTAGGGTTGTTTAGGAGATTAAACAAAGTTAATATATGTAAAATGCTTAAAATAGAGACTGACACATAGTAAATATTCAACAAATGTTAGCTTCAAAAGACTTGTGAGAGGCACAAGAATAAATCTATTATGCTTAAAATATTTTCAGATCAACAAAAGGCATTTCTCACATTTGCAAGGTTATTGAATTCATGGTTCTTATGTCAATTAATAGTTTTCTTCTAGTTTACCATGTTGCATTCTTAGCCTTTATACTTCATTTCTATTCTTATTTCAACCCAGATACAAAAAAAGGAAATACAAAATACACTGGACTTAATTGCTCAGAACTTGAAAGAAAAAAAATTACATAGTATGATAATACATACCTTAAATGTGCCATTTTGATTTTTCATGTAAGAAACCAAAAATATATCCACTGGAAGAAGTGCTGATGTGATAAGTGCAATTGCTAGAGAAAAAATCGCTGTTATGGTGGAGACAACTTCACTTTCTCTCTGACTTTGGTATTTACGAACATATATCCAGCAAAACGCTAAAATAGCCTGAAATAGAACAAAAAGAATATTTATTACTCCCCTATGTATTTTCCAACCCTGAATTTGTATGTGTTTAAAGGTTTCCAGTAAAAAAACTTTATGTAATGTGAAGGTTCTTCTACATGTAAAATTAAAAAATTGTAAAATTTAGCATTTTCAAAGTCTGTTTCATGAATGTAGTACAACTTTGCTTCAATGCTAACACATACATTACTGATAACAGTGCTCAGTTACATATACCCTCACAAAATACAGTGTTATCATTAGTAGTTACATACAATGTCATAATTATAACCAGTTTTGAATACCTTTTTCCCGTGGATCTCTCCATCCAAAGGAAATATAACTAGATGTTGTCCTAACCTAGGCTTATTACTGAAGCGACATGGAATATAACTTAGACTGAAATTAACTTTTGCCTTATTATGACAGTTCAAAAGATTAACTGGCAATAATTATTATGCAATTACTATAATTCAAATTTTAAAGGGCTTTAAATAAAGAAAAATCAATAAGGAAAATGGATTCGTGTGCAGAGCAAATGAGAAAAAGTACACCCAGAGATACTTCAGTGAACCTCTCTTGTCAATCAGGTACTCTTGATAACTTTATCAAGACCTTTCTAACTACTGAATTACCAAAGTGATTCTCTAACTTTAGGGAGTATCAGAATCAAGTAGAGAGTTTATTAAAGCACAGAATGCTGGCCCCCAACCCCAGATTCTGAGATTCAAGAGGTCTGAAGTGAGCTTAAAAATTTGCATTAGTAATGGATTCTCAGATGCTGCTGCTATTGGTCCAGGGAATATATTTCAAGAGTATCCACTCTACTCAATTATAGGGGGTTGCAGACATATGAAATCAAATGTTTTTCAGCCTTGACTATGAGTTAGAATCACCTGTGTAGGTTTAAAATATCTTTTGGAACCAAACAGGCATTTCTTTAAAAAGAAACACAAAAGGCCAACAAATATATGAAAAATGTTCAATGTCTTTAGCAATCAGAGAAATGCAAATCAAAACTATATTAAGATTTCATCTCCTGCCAATAAAAATGACAATTATAAAGAACACAAATAATAATAAATGCCGGTGCAAGTACGGGGATAAAGGTATACTTGTTCATTGCTGGTGGGACTACAAATAAGTACAACTACTCTGGAAAGCAACATGCAAAGTCCTCAAAAAACTAGACATGGAACCACGATATGACAGTTATCCCACCCCTTGGTAGTTATGTGAAAGAACTGAAATCAGCATACTATAGTGATATAGTCACTTCAGTGTTTATAGCAGCACACTTCAAGGTAGCCAAATTATGGAATCAGCCTCAATGCCCATCAATAGATGAATGAATTAAGAAACTGTGGTTATATATATTCAATACAATTTTACTCAGCCATAAAGAATGAAATTATGGCATTTACTGGTAAATGGATGGAAATCAAGAACAGCATGCCAAATAAAATAAGCCAGTCTCAAAAATTCAAGGATCAAATGTTTTCCTTCCTATGTGGAAGCTACAGCAAAATAGAAGGGAAAAAAAAAGAGGAGGATTGGATATCATAAACCTATGCAAAAAATTAGTAAAGGAGGAGACAGAGAGGGAAAGAGGAGGGATGAGAAAGGAAAGGGAAATGTGGAATGAATTTGTTTTTTAAATTATGCTATGGGCATATACAAATATACAATAGTGAATTTCACCTTTATGTATAAATAGAAAGAACCAAACAAAAATAAATAAATACACAGCAAAAGGAGGAACAGTAGAGAGGAGGAAGGAAAATGGGCAGAGGCAGGAGGAGAAGGAATGCAGGGGGGTTGGGGGGTACATGAACTGACATAGAATTCCATGCATGTACAAATTTGCCAAGATGAACCCAACTACTATTTATAACTGTAAGGCTCTAATAAAAATAAACAATATATAAAGCTAAATAAAATACATAGTTTTTGCTTCCCCCACAACTCCCTATCAAGTCAATTAGGGTCCTCTAGGCATCAGTATTTTAAATGCCTGAGGATTCAATCAGCCAAACTTGAAAACCATTATTCTAAATAAAGTAAGAGTTCTGGGACAAAAGCCTTGTTTTGTCCTTTCACTTTCAAGAACCATCTGTTACTTCCTTTCTAGGCATCCCAGTTCAGATGTCTGAATGGAATTAATAAAACCATCTAATCAGTTTTACAGTTTTCAATTTCTCCTACCACAATCAAGATATAAGAACAGTTTCACCACCCCAGAAAATTTCCCTTTATCCCTTTGTAATTAATCACGCTCTTTACCCTCACAACTACTATCTATTATCTGCCTCTATAATTTCTGTCTTCTCTAGAATGTCATTAGGTACTCATATAGTAGTATTCTGTCATTTGAGTTTGGCTTTTCACATGACACAATGCATTTGAAATCCAAGTTGTGACTCATTCCTTCACATTGCTGTCATTTCAACTGGTGACAGATCAACAGGAAGAAAAAAAAAAAACAGGTGAGAAAAGATTTAGACTTTAGAACCTTGATGTTGGTATAAAACAAAACAACAAAAAAAGGACTTGGAGCAGGCACAGTGGTGCAAGCCTATAATCTAAGAAACTCAGGAGGCTGAGACAGGAGGATCCCAAGTTCAAAGGCAGTGTTAGCAACTTAACAAGGCCCTAAGCAATTTAGCAAGACCCTGCCTCAAAATAAAATATATATTAAAAAAAAAATATATATATATATATAAAGGGCTGGGGATGGCTCAGTGATTGAGCTTTGAGTGTAATCACTAGTACAAAAAAAAAAAAGGACCTAGACTTAAATTCTGGTTTAACTGTTTAATAATATTTTTTTGTTTTGAGTTTGATTTAAAATTTTAAAATAAATAAATATTTTAAATGTTCCTTAAATTTGTTTTGAATTCATTGGCATCTGAGACTTATCTTACTATTCTTACAGAGTACTCAACACAAAGTGCTCAACAAAATTTGTTAGATTTTGAGACATATCTGCACATTTATAAATTTCAAAGTGGTTGGTATAATCAAAAGGAAGGAGTATGCCAGCATCAAGAAGACAAATTAAAAAGAGGCAACCAGGCAAATAGGTAAGGCATGGGTTTTGACTTTTGGGTTTCAGAATCCCTTTACATTTTAAAAGAACCAAAAAAATTTTGTTTATGTAGGTTTGTTGTAGCAATATAATTGTACCATAAATAAACCAATGTCTTATAAAATAAGCATAAGAATACTTTCACAGAAGATTATAAGAATTAAATGAGATGTTTTACAAAGTGGTTAGCTACAGTAACTGCTTAAAAAATAGGAAGTATGGGCTGGGGATGTGGCTCAAGTGTTAGCGCGCTCGCCTGGCATGTGTGTGGCCCGAGTTCGATCCTCAGCACTACATACAAACAAAGATGTTGTGTCCACTGAAAACTAAAAAATAAATATTAAAATTCTCTCTCTTTAAAAAAAAAGTATGATTGTCCATTGTACTTTTAAAAAAATTAGGAATTATTATGAAGTGTCATTCAAAATAATATTTTAGATCATTTTATAAAGTAAACTAATATATAACTTTATTAAAAATTCAGAAAAGATTTAAAAATAGTTCCCCAACTCCTCCCAAGAGATGCTGACTTAACTAGCCTGGGTACTGGGATTTTAAAAATTCCCTAGGTGGTTTTAATGAGTGGCTAAGGTTGAAAACCAATGGAGCAGAGGAAGGAATGAGAATAAAGGAGCAGTTACTAAACTAATAAGCATACATACTTCTGGGATCCTGTTAAACAGCAATTCTGATCCAGTGAAATTGGGACAATATATTTTCTATTTCTAACCAGTTCTCAGATTATACACTTTAAGAAACAAGGTAAACTTGCTTTACAGAAATGAAGATCATCTCTATAGTACTGGAAAAAACAATTGAAAGATGGATTGAATCAAATTATTGAGGACATTGGGAATTAAGTAGAAAGTTTATAACTGCTATAGTAAACACAGTGTATAAGCATGAAAGACCAAATTTAATCATTTTTATGTGGTAGAAGAAATTGAAATCCACTCTGTTTGGCCAAGATCACAAAAGTAGGAACATGTGTGTCACAATTCTTCAGTAGATGTCTGGCAGCAGTTCTAAAAGCCTGAAGTCCCCAGACCCTGCTTGTCCCCAAATCTCAATTCAAACTTTCAACTCAAAATTGAAAACTATTCTCATAATAATACTAAGATGTCATATGCCTTTTCACTCATGGTTAAAGTGAAAAGCCACAGTAGATTAAACTGTTGGTGCATTACCACAAATCAAGACAATGGCATCAGACTGTCAGTTGTCACTGCCTTCTTTACTATCACACACACACACACACACACACACACACACACACAGGCAATTTAACTTAAGACTGTGCTTGAAAAAGCAGTAAAAATTTTATTAAATTTTGACCCATGATATTTTTATAAATACTTAGGGTTAAAATATAAAGCATGAATAAAGTCTTCCCACTGCATACCAAGGTATGATGGCTGTTGACCAAGAAAACATGTGAAAACTTAAGAGTCAGAAGTAGAACCAGCTACTCTTTTCAAGCAAAATTATTTTTACTTGAAAGAAAAACTGAAACTGATAATTCAGTTTTGGATATTTAGCAAATTTTATCAAATGAACAAAGAAAACAATCTCTTCAAGAAAAACTAACAATATTTTTTTAACCAGTGTTAAAATTCAAGCTTTCAAATGAAAATAAGAATTTTGGCTTCATAATAGCTGCCATTCTCACTGGAGTGAGCTGATATCTTAGAGTAATTTTAATTTGCATTTCTCTAATTGCTAGAGATGATGAACATTTTTTCATATATTTGTTGATTGATTGTATATCCTCTTCTGAGAATTGTCTGTTCATGTCCTTGGCCCACTTATTGATTGGGTTATTTGCTTTTTTGGTGCTTAGCTTTTTGAGTTCTTTATATACCCCCTAGGGATTAGTGATCTATCTGATATGTGAGGGGTAAAAATTTGCTCCCAAGATGTAGACTTTCTATTCACCTCACAGATTAGTGTTGGCGAGGATGTGGGGGGAAAGGCACACTTATACATTGCTGGTGGAACTTCAAATTGGGCAGCCAATATGGAAAGCAGTATGGAGATTCCTTGGAAAACTGGGAATGGAACCACCATTTCAACCAGCTACTCCTCTCCTCGGTCTAACCCAAAAGACTTAAAATCAGCATACTACAGGGACACAGCCTTATCAATGTTTATAACAACACAATTCACAATAGTTAAACTGTGGAACCAACCTAGATGCCCTTCAGTAGATGAATGGGTTAAAAAAAAATGTGGCATATACACACAGTGGGATATTACTCAGCAATAAAAGAGAATAAAATCATGGCATTTGCAGGTAAATGGATGGAGTTGGAAAAGATAATGCTAAGTGAAGTTAGCCAATCCCAAAAAAAACAAATGCTAAATATTTCCTCTGATATAAGGTGACTGACTCATAATGGGGTAGGGATGAGGAGCATGGGAGGAATAGACGAACCCTACATAGGGCAGAGGGGCGGGATGGGAAGGGAGGGGTCAGGGGGTTAGCAATGATGGTAGAATGTGATGGACATCATCATCCAAAGTACATGTATGAAGACATAAATTGGTGTGAGCATACTTTACATACAAAAAGAGATATGAAAAATTGTGCTGTATATGTGTAATAAGAATTGTAATGCATTCCACTGTCATGTATTTAAAAAATAAAATCAATTAAAAAATAAAAATTTTTTAAAAAAGAAAGAATTTTGGAAAAGTTGTGAGCTTGACAACTTCTCAATACTCGGAAGTTTGAGACATTTCTGATAAGATCAGTAGTGATTTAATGAATGTGACATTTGGATATGTTATAATGAAATGTATCCATATTTGGCCAGGTGGGATGGTGCAGGCCTGTAATCCCAACTACTCAGGACACTGTGGGAGGGAGATTATAAATTCAAGGCTGGCCTAGGCAATTTAGTGAGATTGCCCCCATCTCAAAAAAAAATGGTTGGGTAGTGAAAGTACTCAGTAGTAAAGTATCACCGGGCTCAATCCCCAGTACTGCAAAAAGAAAAAAAAAAATGCATTCATATTTGGAAAATGTGCATGACTCAGTTAACCAGTATCTTCTAAATGGTCAACATACTGTCTTGTAAAACTATGCATGGGTAAAAGATCCATTCAAAGTCCATGTTGGACTAATGAATTTTAATATAACAAGGAAAAGTCATTGACAGGGTTTCAGATTGCATATTGCAACTAAACATAAGAAGCTTCTAACTGTTGAGCTTTGGTGTAATAGCAAATACCATCTGCAACTATACATAAAATACTTCTCTGCTTCTAACCACGTATTGTTGAAACTGGATTTTCTTCATATACTTCAACCAAAATAACTCAAAAGACTGAATGAAAAAGTAGATATAAGAATCCAGTTCTCTTCTAAAACCAGAAATTAAATGTATCTACAGAAATTTAAACAATGATCCGTATTACTAATTTTTTTCCCCACTCCAATATCCAGGTTACTGGTTTATTAACTGTCTTCTCATTTCATTTGTTCCTGCTGTGCTTTTACTAATTAAAGTGGGCTTTCCTCTTCTATCTAAAATCTATCTCAATACTCACTTTCAAAGTTGTTCTCTATTCCCAGAAACACTGTTTCTTTTTTAAACTCCTGCTTTCATTGCTTAAAATACATGTTTCAAGAATTTTCTTTTTCCCACCTATCTCCAAGCCTTGCTAAAGGCCATGTTTTGTTTCATTTGCATCCTTCTACAAATTACAGAAAACCTATTGTAGTTTAAATGCTTATTCACCAACCACTGACACGATAATCCCGCTAGACTTCAATACTAGTTACATACTTGTTTATTTTCTTCTAAATAAACTAAATATGATGGGTTGGGAAACCAGGGAATTCTCCAAGCACAGGAGTGGATGGCTCTGAAGGCCACAGGCAACCCTTAGTGTTTCCAGTTTCTTCATGAGGGGGTAAAGCATATTCTGATGCAAAGGCATCTGTGAAAGTGAGGGCAGCAAGAGAAGCTTTTCCTTACATTTTCAATAGTTTTTCTTTCTTTTTTTCTTTTTGTAGTTTCTGCTAAAAAATTTACTAATAGAACATATAGGAGACACTTCTAGGGAATCTCATAAATTCAAATAAGTGGGATTTCTAGAAGTGAAAAGTTTTGTTTTGTTTCGCTTGTAATGCAGGAAGTCAAAATACATTGGAACAGAAAACAACAGGGCAGGATGAAGGCAAAGGATGAAAGAACTCTGATAATGTAGAGGGATATAAAGAAGAACAAATTGGGGGAAAAAGAATTGTCTTTTGGGGTAGAGAAGTAAAAACAAGGCCATTAGGGGCCATTACAGTCCCATAGAATAATCAAAAACAAGAAGCTTGGGGACAGAAGGCCCTTGAGGTAAAATGGGAGTAACATACTCTGGCATTGGCCTTAGAAAGAGGTTACCGCTCTACCTTACAATTGTTCTACAATTGGCAATAAAAGATTGAAAAGAATGTGACACCTCAAAGTCAGAACGAGTAGCTCACGTCATCAAGGTGGAATCGCACAATGGGCACTGAAGGCTGCCAATGATAGGGAACATGGAGGAAAAAAACATTTAGAAAATCTGACTAGTCAACAACGCCAGCGCCTACAAAACTGGAAAAGACCTGGCGCTGCCGCTGCACACCTGTACTAGAGGTACAGCCTTTTGGGGATCAAAGGCCACCACACCCTCCTCAACCCGAGGGTCTCTTCCGCCCACAGACCTCCGGCCCCAGGCCTCAATCAAGGCTTGGGGCAAGAGTTTCGGTAAATGACACCAGCTCTTCAGACGTCATCGGTGAAATGGAAGCAAAAGAGGCCGGAAATCAGCTTCCCCTCCTCGACTTCCCGGAGCCGCCCCCGCCCCCCCATGGAAAGCAGCCCAGAGTCCCAGCTAAAAGCAGGGCGGGGCAAGGAGGGTCTCCAGGGCCTGGAGAGGCCAGCGGGAGGACCGGCCCCTCCCTCCTCCCACCAGTGCAAACACTGGGAAAACTCCAAGCGCCTCCCCTACCAGTAGTAAGAGGCCGAATATGCACCAGCCGATCACCAGCTCGGCTGAAGCCGCGCCAGCAGTCACCGCCGCCATCTTCGCTTCCGGTCCGGACAGGCCTGAGCGAAGGGGATAGGGAAGGGGGAGGGGGAAAGGGGAGAGGGCGAGGGACGCGGAACCGCTCACCCTAAAGGTTAAAGGGGCGGAGGGGGCGGAGCAACTGGTTGCCTAGGAGACCCGACCCACGAGCGTCCCCTGGCGTCGAGCCGGGCGGGACGGGAAGAACGGGCTAGAGGCGGGGCACGCCCGGACGCAGTGACATCATCGAGCTGGTTTGCCTCACACCGGCTGAGTTCCAAAGGACGAGGTCGTCTCACAGCAGCACAGCATTTTTGGAGAATGTTTAACCTAGCCTAAGCGGATGGACTGAGAGAGCCAAGAAATTCTGGAAAGGATGGACTATATACATGTGGAGATTCAAACGAATTTTACGGATTTCCACTTCCCGAAAATGTAGAATGGGTGATATGATTATCAAAACTCACCAGAATGCAGGAAGAGAATATCTTGACTCAGACTAAGTTTACCCACTGCCCCCAAAGACTTTCTAATTTGCTGGCGGTGATGCCAGGCAGGGCAACTGCTTGGCTGGACGTTTCCTTATCATATTATGGCCTTTTTGTTTAGATCTGTGCATACTTGTGAATTCAGTTTGTGAACATTCAAAATGAGATGATAGGCTTTTATAATATTCAGAAGTAAACAAGACAGACACTGCCATAGGTCATAGTGAAACAGAAGAAGAGAACTCCTGGGATGCCTTGGCTGGGTCCACTGGTGTGTTTAGTGTGAGTTTTACCACTGAGTTTAACAAGCATAGTCTGTGATGTAGGCCAAACACAACTTTGTGAATGAACATCATCGTCTGTTTACAATCTCTTATATTATCCGTTACCTAGGACCCACTTCTGGCAGGAAACTTGCAGTAGTTAAGGGATGGCCTGGTAATTCTACCAGGACAGAATAAGGAGGGAAGAAGAGAATAGGAGAGAGTGTAATTGTAATGTGAACCGGTATCATAAACGAATAAGTTCTCTGTGCTTGCAGATGTTTGAACTTGACTCTACTGTGGTACATTCACAACTCTGGAGACCTCTTTCTTATAGTTTCCTTGAAGAGACACTTCTTCCAAATAGTCACTTAGAGTTCTTCTAACATCCCCAAGGCATACTGGAGGACAGTTTTGATTATTCCTGTTAATGTCTTCTAATCCTCTCCTAGGATCTCTCTTGGTTGGAGAACAACCCAGTCCAGTTCTCCCCCATTCACCTCAACATAGCTCAAATCTCCTCTATTGGAAATGATCATACATACTTTGTTGCAATAATTTTTCTTCCAGCATAAACATAGCCCAATTTAACTGCATTACTCTAGTTCCATCATGATAAAAATCAACCCTTTTTGGATGTGGCCACTGGAGTCAGTCCCACTCCATGGTCAGCTATCATTCTTTCAGAACTAAATCATACACCAACCCTCTGTCTCTCACTTTCAGGGGCCATATTTCAAAATTTCCAAATAGGTCCCTTGAAACTTCATATCTTAGCTCTCTGTCATTGAGACAACGACTTACAAGAAAGGAAATTTTATTTTGGTTCATGGTTTCAAAGGTTCCCAACCATGATCACCTGGCCCTGATGCTTTGGCCTGTGATGGCACATCATATCATGGTAGGAGTGTGACTGTTGACTTTTTGGCAACTGGAAAGCAATAGAAAGAGACTATTGCCCAATATCCCTTCCAAGGATATACCCCAATGACCTCACTTACTTCCACTCAGCCCCACCTCCTAAAGATTCTCCCATCTCTCAATAACACCATTGGCCTGGGATCAAGCCTTTAATACATAGTCTTTGGTGGTGATTCCATAGGCAAGCTGTAGACTTCCCTTATTAGTCTAGGGATTGGAGTAACACTATTCCCCCAATACTCACTTAGGTTTAAAGGCAGGGTTCCACAAATAAGCAACAGTCCCCATTAAAGAAATTATTTCATTAATTTCTCTTCTACCCTCTCTAATTCATTTATCAAAATTTTGTTTAGATGAGTGTTCCAAGAGACAGAATAAATCCTTACATTCATTTTTATTTCTGCACATACAATAGAAATCATGATTAGAAGGGAAACAAGGAATTTAAGCCAGTACTCTTCCCCATGGTTTACAATTATATATAAAATAGGAGTTTTGCTGAATCTGGACTGAACATTGTTAATATCTTTTGTACCCTCTACTGAATTAAGCCCATTTATTAAATTGTATTAATCCTTATGCTGCCTCTAACCATCTAAGAATTGGAGTACTATTTAGAAGTTGATTGATTTTCATGTTAGAAAAACTTTATATCACTGTGTTACTGACAAGAATTTCTAGTTACATAGGGGTTTCTAGGAACATAGGGGTTTGAATCAGCAAAATTGGGGGAGAAATGAGAAAGTGAGGCATCTGGGAAGGCGAAGATATGCATTTTAGCCCTCTTGCCATTCTTCAGATTAGTCAGTATGTTCTAATCATTTAATATCATAGACTAGACCAATAAAGACTACTAAACACAGTATCCTGATTATGCTCTTCAATGTAAGAATGCTTTGAATTGGGCCAGAGTTCTTTGGTCATCCTCAGCAACTGTAAGATACTTAGCAACTCAGTGAGACCCTGTCTTTAAATAAAATACAAAATAGGGCTGGGGATGTGGCTCAGTGGTCGAGTGCCCCTGAGTTCAATGCCCGGTACCAAAATAAATAAATAAACAAACAAAAATATCTTTATTGGTTGAAAATTACCAGCATTTCTATGTGTTCTGCTTCATTTTATGTTCAATGAAATGGTCATTAAAAGTCAAATAACCCCAAGAGGTTTAATAAGAAGAAGCATTCCAGAAGACCTGTCAAAATCTAAACTCCCTTGACTATATTAAGAGTGCTAGAAGTCTTTGAAGGAAAAAAGTTTTGTAAGACAGCAAAGATATCTCCCCTCACTCCTCATCTGTTTCTCGGCTTTGGAATAGTTCCTGTACCTTAAACCAGTTGAGGGAGAATATACAAAAAAAAATCACATATAGTTTTGGAGGATATGGTCTAAATTTGGGAAGAGGTTCTACATCTTATTGCAGCTGCTAAGGGAGGCTGAGTCACAGAAATGCCTGGTGCTGTGCTGCCGTAAAGATCTATATTGAGGGAGTACCATAGCGTAGAAGGGGTATGGATTAGCTCCTACCAATATTTTTCCTCCTCAAAAAACACACTCTACTCCCTTGAACTCACACCGAAGGCTTGGATGAGTTTGAACTCACTGCTCCTGAAAATCACCTTATTTATGCGCTGTTTTCCTGTGGAAGACTAAGGAGAGATATAGCAACCTCTACTGTAGGAGTCCTTCCTGAGAATTTTCTTTGCCTGGGCCAGGAACACATGCACAGTAAAAAGTTAGGAGCAGTACTAAGAAGACCAGGTAGTGATGGCCTATAGAAAGTTTACTTTATTGCAAAATCAGAAATGTTACATAAACAGAGATGTCAAAACCCGCAACACAAGTATTCATAAAGCAAGGACAATCACTCCTCTTGCCCCTATCTGCATAGCACTCAAAAGAGTTTCCCTCCCCTGGGAGCTTGTGGATGGCTTTATGGACCCACAAGCATGAGAATGGTTACTCATTCCTTCCATGAGGTCTTTCTGGTAAATCAAATGTAGGATTATGATTAAATGACATAAAATGGGAAATAAAATTTATAACATTAATTCACACAGGAATTGATAGAACAAAAATAATACTGAGGAAAGATGAAAAGCCTGCAAGAAATACTTATGTTAATGGAACACAGGGTAGGTAATGAGAACAAAGAAAGGGAAAGTCCTCAAAACCCCCAAAGCAAGAAGTAAGGCATAAAGAGTTACCTAGACCAGGAACTGGAGAAGGGTGCAATGTAAAAGGGTGGATGACTCAAGCCTACTGGAGGGGTCAAAAAACAATGGACTGTCCAAGTCCAAATAAGACACTTAGAAAGCTCAATATTTGTCTTTCCAACTCTCATTCTGACTGTACTTTTGTGGCTCTCAGGGAACTCTTTTTCTGATGGACTTCTCTCTTCTGCTATTTCAATTCCTTCAGTCAGGCTACAGTTAAGTCTTGCTGCCTAGTGACTTTGCACATGTCTGCCCTGGTCCATAATATGTTGATTTAATATTTAGTTCTCTGTTGTGTCCTGTAGGTACTCTTCTGTCAAGAGGATTTAACAATGGTCTGGAGTGAACATTCACGTGGACTTAAGGAAGCATGACCATGCCTGCCTTTTCTTCCTAGTACTGTATTACCTCTATGCCTTCTCAGTCTTTCCACTATCATCCAACTAAATTAGTATCATGACCCTAAGTTTCTTATTTTCTTTGTGAAAGAACTTACACTGTGTTTCTAAGGTCATTGGCACATATGGTTGAGAGGCCCATTGGGTTCTGCCAGAACATTTTCTCACTTCTATATGAGAAATGAGAAATGAGAAATTTCTCCCCAGTAGGAAGAAAGACATTTTTTTCACAAGAGCCAATTCATGAAAAATAACTTTATGGTCTATATTGTTTAAATCATTGAGCCTAAATGGAATATATATATATATATATATATATATATATATATATATATATACACTTTGTTTTGAGTGCAAATAAATAAGGTATATGTTAAAAAGCATAGGTCATTAAATAGAAAAAATACCAAGAAGAAAGTGCTATGAACTGTTAATATCTGGGTGTTTTTGATTTGTGGACACATCAGCAATTTTCCAATTTGTCATCCTAAAATTAGATTGCACAAAGTTTCATAATATGAACTGTGAAATTCACATTTTCTTATTTCTACAAGCATAAACTCTTAATGGATACAGTTTATAAACTTCTCCTAATGAGATAAGCATTCCCACATGAACTGGTAATATATGTTAGTTTTCTTCCTAAGACTCTTTTTCTTCTGGCTATGAAAGAAATGATTTATTCATAGTTTAGACATGTTGAAATGTCACTTAAAACCTCCAAGTGTTTTTCATTGTGTTGCTTCTTAAACCTTTTATATCTTAAAACTTTTAAGATATAAAAAGTAAACTTGCAAATACAGTTTGCAAATATGAGTAAATATTGTGATAAAAACTGCTTTTAAAAATTATCCAGAGTGCATTCAAATTTTAACAAAGGACGTTTTGTTAAAGGTATGGAGATTGGAGGTGGGTAACATCTTATTTTTTTCCCCTAAAAAT
The DNA here is from genome assembly GCF_045843805.1 of Urocitellus parryii. Classification (NCBI taxonomy): domain Eukaryota; kingdom Metazoa; phylum Chordata; class Mammalia; order Rodentia; family Sciuridae; genus Urocitellus; species Urocitellus parryii. Next base: position 86,939,770 of record NC_135538.1, on the reverse strand, counting down.
AGGGTTCTTCTCCTGACTCAAAATCTATTCTTCTTTCATAGTGTGGTTTTGTTTGTTTTATTTATGGACAGACTTCTCTACTTATATTTGAATTCAAAGTGAAACCTTGGTATTCGATTCTCATGTTAATGATTTATAGATCATAAATTTTATAAATCCTTTTGGTCTTTTTAGAACTTATGGAACTTAAGTGGCTTTTGTGTACATAATTGTAACTGTAGAACAATGTTAAGTAATTTGAAGTTCATCTTTAGGTTTTTAAACAATTGACAGACTAAAGATATTTATCTATTTATTTATTTGTTTGTTTGTTTTTGTGATGGTGGGAGATTGAACCCAGGGCCTTGTGCAAGCATTCTACCAACTAAACTATATTCCCAGCCCCAAACATTTATTCTTAGTTGTTGTTGAATGTCAGGTATGTTCTTCAAAATTTTCTATTGTTTTGTAATTATATAGAGATATAAAGATGGGGTTTTCAAGCATTGTATCTGAATTTTGATTAAAAAATATTTTAAGTAAAAATATGAAATAAATTCATCAGAGTTAGGAAAAGCTTTTATGAGTAGGTAACATTGGGATAGATTTTAAAAGATGAAAATGATTTTATCCAACAGAGCAGGAGAGTGAGCAAACTCCATCAAGGCAACAGCATGCACACAAAGGCAAAGAGAAGCCTGAGCTACCATTGTCAGTCTGGAGCAACCAGTATGAGAATGGCAGGAATTAAGCCAATCCCAGACTAGATTATAAATTGTTGTATGTATCCACCAAGAAACTTAGGCTTCATCTTGTAGGTAATAAGAAACAGTGAAGTACTGTAAGCAGGAGACAGATATAATCAGTCTTTTATTTAAGAAAGATACCTTTAGGGTAATCTGAGTGCTTGGTTTGAAGTGGGAAGACTAGAAGCAGGGATTAATTTCAGTTAAGATTCTGTTGCTAAAGTCAATGCAAGAAATGATGACACTAACCCAAGGCTATTAATATGAAAGGAGAAGATAAATTTATGAGATAGTAATAAAAATTAATTTGCAATATATGGTATCCAGGTGTGAAAGATGAAGGAATGAGAGGAAGAAGGTAAGATGTTGTATTAGGGTTCCAGAGAAACTGAACTAATAGGATAGTGATAGATAGGCAGGTAGATAAGTATATAGGAAGTTAGGTAGAGAAGACAGAGAGAGAGAGAGAGAGAGAGAGAGAGAGAGAGAGAGAGAGAGAGAGGGAGAGGGAGAGGAAAAAAGAGAGAAGGAGGAAGGGAGGGAGGGAAGAAGAGAAGGAGGAAGGGAAAAACAGGATATATGTTTATTGTAGGAAACTGGGTTGTGCAATTATACATTGGCTGACTATGTAAGTTTGAACTCTACAGAGCAGGCCTTCAAGAAAAGCAGGCTGGAAACTCTCAGGCAGGAAATGACACAGATAGTACACAGGTAGTATTTCTTCTTTCTAAGAGAAACTTGAGTACTGTTTTTAAGGCCTTTCAATTGATTGAATAGTTCTTATCCATTTACTTGGTCAACTCAATATTTTTTTTTTTTTTAGAGAGAGAGAGAGAGAGAGAGAGAGAGAGAGAATTTTTTAATATTTATTTTTTTTTAGTTTTTGGCAGACACAACATCTTTGTTTGTACGTGGTGCTGAGGATCAAACCCGGGCCGCACGCGTGCCAGGCGAGTGCGCTACTGCTTGAGCCACATCCCCAGCCCCAACTCAATATTTTTGTGCTGTTTGTCACATCTACAGAATACCTTCACAGCAATACTGCGTTATGATCTGAATTATTGAGTACTACAACTACCAGGCTGACACATTAAGCTGACTACTAGAGATGCCTTTCAGGATTCTGAACTGAGAGGAGTGGAAAACATTGGTAACCTAATTAAGACAAGGAATACATGAGGAAGAACAGATGGGGGTAAGGAATGACTAAAATGTATTCTGCACTTCATAGCTGCTAAGATATAGTCTTCCTTTACAGTTTAATTTCTCTGGTGTTAGGATGCATCTTAAAACTGATGGCATCTTATCACTATAATTGGCATCATTTTTTCTTAGTAATTTATTTACCAAATGATGGTACACTATTGGATTGCAGGAAACAAAGTAGTGGGTATAATTTGGTATCCTGAATTTAACATATCTCAGGGATATTGTTATGGTTTGGATCTTTAATATCTCCCCAAAAGCTCGTGTTTTGAAAGCATGGTCCTCAACACAACAAAGTTCAGAGGTGGGGCTTTTAGGCAATGATGAGAGCTGTTACCTCATCGTGGATTGATCCATTTGATGGATTACTAATTTGAATGGACTTCTATGTGGTAACTGTAGGCAGGTAGGGAGTGGGCTGGAGGAAACAGGTCACTGGGGGTGTTCCCACTAAACCATGAGCCAAAAATAAACTTCTTTTCTAAATTGTTATTGTTAGATATTTAGGTCACAGCAATGAAAAGCTGACTAACACAGACATGGATAGCTCCTGTTCATAAAATGTATAGGTAGGAAACAGAGACCAGCTACAGAGGTAAGATTGGGCATATATCTTTAATAAAATGAAAATTGAAGCAGTGGAAATGGATGGAATTCTCAGGGAAAACAGCTATAAGTGAGAATAATAATAGTTAAATAAATAAGCCTAAAAATAAAACAGATAACTTTAGAAGGGAACAAAAGAAAGGGAGTATTTAAAAAAAAAACAGAATATTTCTTATAAGTAAAGAGAGATGAGAAGTTTGGAAAACAATGAGCAATTGTCACTTTTAAATGCAGCACAACTATATGGAAGTCATTAATGACCTTTCCAGAATGATTTCAGGGTAGTGGTTAGGAAGAAAGCAGGTTTCACTGAATTGAGAAATGAAGGAGAATCAAGACAGCAGAGGTCATGAACACAAACCATAAGTAAGTTTGGTAAAGAGAGATGGAATAACAAAAAAGCTAGAGGGAATGAAGCCAAAGTTTTGTTAGAAATGACTCACCTTGCACTTATGTCTAAGATAAAGAGAAATGTGCCACTCTTAGTAAATCAACCTAAATATGGTTATCAGATCATCTTTTTGACAACTTGAACTCTGAAGGATTGAGGTAGTGAGGTAGAAGGGAGGAGACAAATCAATCAGCCAGGATTCCAGGAAAAAACCAAGAGTACATTCAAGAGAGGTGATTCAAGAGAATTTAATGCCCAGACTATCTGCAAAGATATGAGCAGGATAAAAGGAAACTGACCCTAGGGTTAGTAATGTTCTCAAGAATATGCCACTATCCCTGAGAGGATATTCCTTCTCCATCAAAAGGAAGTTGTTATAGTCTGGCAAGACTGATAACTTTAAGAAACAACTTAGTTGTTAACCTAAGGACTCACAAGAAGAGAGCCAGGGGATAAGTACCCTGACCTCTCTCTTCTTCCATTTGATGTTCAAGCTTTTGAGTGAACTAACAGGAAGTCAGAGGGTAGACAAGGCAGCCCATTTAATGCAAAGCATAATGATTAGCCTCCTGTGATACAGAGCTGAGCAAAGAAGGATGGAAAATGCATCTAAGGGAGCAGGTGGAAGATAGCCAACAAAGGATAGGGAATAGGACCCTGATCAAGGGAACTCCTGGTGAAGACAATGAAGGCATTTTTAACAGATCCGATGATATGCTCTAGCAGTAGTATGAAAAAAAAATGCTATTCTAATTTGTGCATAGTTAATGAGAAACTGATATTTCCAAATAAGAAAAGACCCAATAACCTTGTTTAACTTAAACTCCATTGTTCATTTTGTATTGTGTATAATGAAGACAGTCAGTAATATCTATGGTTTAAAAAGATTCTAATACTCTGCAGAATAACTAAACTGCTCACATGTTTCAGTCTTTATATTCAAATACAGCTTTCGTATTAAAAAGATGCTTCTTATTTCAGAAATATGAATAAGTTAATAGTTTAAAAAATAACTACTAATGGTTAGATTTAGCCCTGAAAACAAAAAAAGAAGGAAAGAAAAAGAAAAACTGTTAAAACTTTTGTAGGACTTTAATATTTCCACTTAATTTTGAAGTTAAAGGCTTATTCATTTAAATTTAGGTTATTTTGGTGGAAGGGGAGCTCTCTGCTGTAATTAAAATCTTAATAGATCAAGTGATGTGAGTAATGATGATTCTATTTCTATTTCATTTTTACCACCATTTTAGTAATCTTATAGCTAGCAGACAAGTTAAGGAGCTAATGTTGTTTCTAACATTAAAGGAGACTTTATGGGGAAAAAACCCCTATAACCAATGAAATATCAAATTTTGATTTTTAAAGTTAATTTCTTTAATATGTAAACATATATCCATATGCACACTTTCTGGATTGATTGTCATTTTAGAGGATTCCTTTCTCATATTGATGTGAAATATAGTGTTTTAGTCAACTTTTTCACTGCTGTGACTAAAAGGACCCAACTGCACAACTGTAGAGGAGAAAAGGTTTATTTGTAGGCTCATAGTTCCTGAGGTCTTAGTCCCTAGAAGGCCAGCTCTATTTCACAGGGCTCAAGATGAGGCTGAGATCATGACGGAGTGGGCAGAGGGAAGCAGCTCACATTATGGTGATTAAGAAGCAGAGAGACTCCACTCACCAGATACAAATATATAGACCAAAGCCACGCCTTGATTTCTACCTCCTTCAGCCACACCCTACCACTTCATTACTACTTGGTAATCCCTATCAGGGGATTAATTCACTTATCAGGTTAAGACTCTTACATCCCAATCATTTCTTCTTGCATTGTCATACATGTGAGCTTTGGGGGGAACTCTTCACATCCAAACCGTAACAGATAGCGTTGGTAGTTAAATTTTATAGAAAACCCCCAAGATACTTTCTTCTTTTATCTTTTAAACAAGCCAAAAAATAAATCTTCTTTTTCTTTTCCTTTGCTAAGCTAGTTATGCAGTTGGGTCCTTTTAGTCACAGCAGTGAAAAAGCTGACTAAAACACCACATTTCACATCAATATGAGAAAGGAATCCTCTAAAATGACAATCAATCCAGAAAGTGTTCATATGGATATATGTTTACATATTGAAGAAATTAACTTTAAAAATCAAAATTTGATATTTCATTGGTTATAGGTCTTTTTCCCCCCCATAAATTCTCCTTTGTAGAAATAACATTAACTTTTTATTTGGTATAGTCCAATTAATGTCTGAACAGTGCTAGAATGTACTGAATATTAAAGGAAAGATGGAACTTTGTACAAGATAGAAAATTGTCCCACTTCTAATTATTATAATCATTTTTTCTCAGGTTAGATTTATTTTCTGATAACCATATGAAAATTCAAGCTTGCAAGAGTTTTTGAGTATCATTCAATTTTTATTTTCACTATTTACCCAAATTGACCATCTGTTTATGACTATCTAATTGTTTTATAACCTATAGGATTCTGTGGGGTTACTCATAATCCAGTCTTATGGACTCATATTCAAAGAAACACCTGTTGGGTATAAAAACATATTATAAGCAAGTGAAATCTTTATTCAGTCTCTTGAGAAATTGTCAAAGGGTAATTAGGGTAATTACACTGCCTTAAAGTCCCCTTGAGACCTTACTGTCATTTACTCTAACATATCTATGGGTGTGGGTTTACTGTGATGGAAATAAAGCTTAAATTCAATGATCCACTTATACAGGCATTTCCATGGCTGTCAGAGTCCCTACCAACGTATTCTCATAGTTCTAATTTTCTGTAACACTTTGTAAATAATGTATTTTTACTTAAGTCTGTTAAGACCATTATCTCTTTCTACCTAACTATCCCATCATCATAATTGTCTCTCATATGAATGTCACTTGAGTGGCCACAGCCATTCTGAGGATCCTGCTCGGGGTTAGGTAGGCCTAGGGTACTTCTAGTTTAGGTTTAGTGAGAAATGTTCATATGGCTCATAGATACTTTCAGGTTTACTTAAATTATTGCTAGGCTTCCAGATGTAGGAATGGCTTCAAGGAATATTCTTATTGCCTACTATTCCAATTTATTGAGCACCATGATACAAAGGGCAAAACCAGCAGTTTGTATTATGTGAGGAATATATTTCATGGTGCCTAAAACCAAAAATTTGTGGGTGATGGAGGAGATCCAGATTTTGAAAGTCTGGCACCAAAATCAAATCCAGCTATTTTCTGGATTTTGTGACATCTGTGGTATTTGTCAGCTAATTTTTGTTTTCTAGATAAAAATTTACCGTTTAATTTAACTTTGTATTCATAACTTTTATTCTTTTTGTTTTTATAAACAGGACCTGCTCATGAGTTTAGAAATTTTGGTCTCCTGGATCTGCCTTACAGGTGAGAAAAATATTCTTGCCTCCCTCTCTTTGGCTCCTTCCTAGAAACCTTTCCTGGCAGCCTGGCAGACTTTTCACTCTAAGCATCATCTCCTACTTAAAGTATGTTTTTCCTGCTCATGATTCTCCTGCTAAGTGTCTTTTTCCCCTTTTCTGTTTCTTTTTTTCTTTAGAGGTACCTCTCTGTTTTGAAATTAAATGTAAATAATTTCCTCCATCTTATACATGATTAGCCAGTGTTTCTCAACCTTGAGTTAAATATGGATGGATCCCTTTGAAGGAGGGCAATATCTTGGGAGAATCCAATATTTGTTGAAATTATTTTTATGAATCTATTTATATAAATAAAAGTTTAAAACTACAAACAAATATCCAAAGCTTATTATAGACTTTGTATGCCTTTAAAACAACTAAAAATTTAAACAAAACTTAAAGAGATCAAATCCATGTGAATACCATTATTTTAATGTGATATGTGATGGTATTTTGCTGAAATAAAATCATCCAGTTCTGGATTTAATGGTAGAAAAATGGAAACTCATGTCTGGTTTTATAACTAATCTGTTGGTGAATTTTTAAAAATTATTTTTCTAAATTTATATATGACAGCTGAATGCATTACAATTCTTATTACATATATAGAGCACAATTTTTCATATCTCTGGTTGTATGCAAAGTATATTCACACCAATTCGTGTCTTCATACATGTACTTTGGATAATAATGTCCATCACATTCCACCATCATTAATTACCCCATGCCCCCTCCCTTCCCCTCCCACTCCTCTGCTCTATCTAGAGTGTTTGTGGATTTTTATTTCAATAGCACATATCTAGAAAATGTATTTTCCCATATGTACATGGTATGAATAACTTTGTTTGCTAATTGAGTAAAATCAGACTTTATGTCTAACTAAATCTCCTCTAGTGAATAATCCTTGAGTGCCAGTTTTAAAGTGGAGTCATGAGATAATTGTGTGTTTTCCTTCACTTGGAGATAATGTAAGTATTGACACTCATTATTGAAGTATGCATTAAGTCGGTATGTGACCCAATTACTATGGGAACTAAAACTAGAACCTTTGTCTTTGCATACGTCGTGCTCATGAAGTAATACCAAGTGGAACATTCAAGTAGGATTTTTAAAACTATTTCTTCAACAATGTGAATATAACAATGACCAACCAAAGAGGTTTGAGAGAGATTGGCAAGTCTGCATGACCATGTATCATGGAATCAATCCATTCTACTATCAGGTTTTTCTTTTCCAGGTATGGAATCACTTTGATATATTTGATTTGATTGGCATCCGACCTTTACTCAGTGCAAATATGACAGGAAATATAAATTTGAGGTACCTGATTCAGATAATTCAATATATAGTTATATTAATTTTGTAAAACTTTTATGAAAATAGAAATGAAAAAAATGTTATCTTAGAGAACTAACAATTAATGTTATTTCTTTTACTAAATAAGATAATTATAAAAATGTTTTTGATAAATTTACTCCTAAAGTTATGACTATCAGTTTTTCCTGTCATAATAGTTATGTTTAAATGTCATAGACTCCTGAAACAACTATTTACCTATTTATTTATGTGTAGTATCTGTATAAACCTGGACAGTGGAAGTGAGTACCTGAAAAAAACAAAAACTTCAACGCTATGACTCACATAAAATCATTCACACAAACCCATTCATCTGTGGCTTCATGTCAATAGTTTGGAATCTTAGTTTAGAAACATAAAACTTTGGGGCTTCACTTTATAAAGATATCTTGGCATCCTTTGAACAACTACTGTATTTCCAATGAAGTTTTGTTATTGATAATTGAAGGTTCTGTAAGTATTTCATAAAATATCATAAATATTGACATTCATCTTTGTCTTGGTCAGACCTAGTCTCTAAGTCCTCTCATGTCCACAGGCCCTTTGAATCTGGTCATAACATTTTATTGCAGGGAACAGAACACATTGGTGTACTTATTATGCCCTGTGTGATTCTGGTTTGTTAACCAGATAATGTGGCTGGGGAAGAGGAGGGCAACCAATATGTAGACTAGACAGTGGGAAATGAAGAAGGCTGTCCCCAAAAGTTTGCTAAATAATGAAAATGGGGGACAAATTAATGTCAACTCAGGAATTTTTGGATACAGGAGAGAGAGAGAGAAGAGATTTGGCTAGTTAGTAAACAGCAGGAGAAACACAAAAAGAAGGCAATAGCTAATATCTGGCAGTAGAAGTCATAAGGCAGAAGTAATGAACAATCAAAACCTAGGAGAAAGGAGCAAGAAACACAAGCATGAATCAGAAAGAAGGAGGTAAGTCAAAATTGAATCAGCAGTAGCAGATAAGATAAAGGATGAAAAAAATTATGTGGTGGAAGATTTGAAGACAAAAGGATTGAATCTTGAATGACTTCTACAGTCCTAAAGCCCATAAAATCCAGCCATGGATTCCAGTTCTTTTTGTGGGTCCTGGTTTGGGGCTATGTCCTGGATTCACAAGAGTCCAGGATGAGTGATCACAATTTCTGTTTTACTTATTTCTACATGGAACCCTTTAATAAAACTCACATGACTTAAGACATTCTCAGGGAACCCTGTCTTTATAACAGCAAAAAGATGTAGTTAATACTGCTTTTTTATAACTGCACAGCACTGTACTCATTAGACAGCATATGTACTTACTATATTGTAATAAAATGGTCTATTTACTTATCAGCTTCTTCGACTTCCACCTCTAGGCCTGGGTTTATCTGTTGTCTATATCCTCAGGGTTGTCCCATAGGAAGTTGTCATAAATTCTTGTTAAATAAATGAGTAAAACGCCACTCTAAAAAGCTACAAACACACAGTTATATTTAATCACCCATAAGTGTAGTGTTATATTTGTGCAAAATAGGATGCCTGGTATGGCAGATAAATTAGTTATACACATTTTTGAACTTTAATAAGAGAAGTTGCTGCTACTTCGGGCAACTTCAGAAAGGCAAGTTAAAGTAAATCTCAAGCAGTTGTTTTTCCTATGAAGAATCACTGAAGGTCTCCCTTTTTTATAAAAGAGCAGGGAAAATTGACTTTCTTGGTGGTGAGCTTGGAAAATGTGCAACAGAACCTTCTATCTTTAACAAACTCCTCCCCTTCCTAGAGGTTCTGGCATGCAAAAGATGGTTATAGGGGAGGAAAATCCAAGATTTTCTGGGGAAAAAGTGAATGAATCCCCAAAGGCTGTTCCTTAAGATACAAAGTTGGGAAACTCATTTCAGTGGTTTCAGTTGGGCCTTAGGATTCCAGGAAAGGAGAGAAACCTTGGAAATAAAATTGTCTTGGGAAAATGATGTCTCTGAAACAATATGCCTAAGTTCATCCTCATGCTTCATGGTGAGGATTTACTCTGACTTGGTCTAGAAGGTGACTCTTAACCCTGCCAGGCTTTAGAGATAAATGCCAAGCAGGAAGAAATCGATTTATAAATTAATTTAGAAAGAGACACCACCTTACCTTCCCAGGTAGGGCACCATTGTGACTTTGTATGTGACTCTGACCTGGCAAGAGCATCCCTGTAGCAATGGGCAAGACTCTGGAATTATACTAAATCAGTCTCAGGTGACACTAAACAACAGGTAAAAGCAACAGAGCTGTATATCATATCCACTTTCTGGCCCTAGCTCTGTATGGTTAGAAGAAATATTGAATGCATTCAGAGTTGGAGTTACTGGATGATAGGTATTAGGGCAGATGGGTAAGGTCTCAAGAGGGTGAGACTAAACTTTCTGATAGAAGACACATTATACTTTTAACAATTCCTTTTAATTCTAAATGATACATGACTATTGTATGCTGCAGTTTAATGGAGCAGTTTAATGAAATGCAATTTATTTCTTTGTATAATTTTTGCCTCCTTATTAACATATTTGGTCTTTTCTTTCCCCTATAGACTCTTCTGCTCTCCTCTCTTCTTTCTAAAGCTGTTTGTAAAAGGGAATGTTATCTTTCTTGCTGTGATATGCTATCCAGCTTGTTACTCCCACATATCCTGGGCCCAAGCCAGCCAGCAGCCTCACTGCCCATTTCCCAATGCACCCTCCTACTATTATCACATGCCCATCTGCTCTGTTTGCCTTTTCTGGGGGGACCCCAGCTGCCAACTTTTTAAAAAAACTCTCTGAGCTATATACTATCTTCCATGCACACATGCCTGACCTCTCCAGCCTTATTCAGTGGCCACAAAGGACAGGTTAGAAGTCTCCAAATTCCAAATTCAAAGGCATTTAAATGATCTGATTTTTATCTGGAGCTATCCTGTCATTCTGCCGCAGAGTATGAGGTGCCATGATTATACTCTTCAAAGTTAGTGCTCAACATCAAATATCTCGTTTTTTCTTAATAATATACCATAGGTCCATTATCATAGACATATTATTTATAATGTGTTTTTATGCTGTAGTTCAATCCTGTGAACAAACCATTTTTGCTAAATTAAATCACTACTTCACAACAGCTGTTGCTTTTACTATTGACTACTAACTATTGATTTTTATTTTAATACATAATATCTATTAATTTTTGAAAGGGCTGGTTTTACATTATCTGTGTACTCCAAACTGAATAATTTGATTTAATAACAGGGCAAAAAAACATTAAAGGTACTAAATTATAACCTTTTTGTTTCTACCATGTATCTCCTCTGTTCATTCATAGACTCCATTTCCCCATTGGAATTCATTTAAAGAAATTCATATTCAAAATTTAGAAAAAGTTCAAAACTACAGTTAGGAAGAATTTCAACATAGCAGCAGCAGAGCATTAAATTAAATATGAGGCCCTTCTGAATGTGGAACCCCATATGACTATACAGGCTGCACTCCCAAGAAGCTAACCCTGACTCTACACTTAGCATTTTGTCTGTTCATTTATCTATTTTGCAAAAACATTTGTTTCCAAAACAGTAACAAGTGTCTTTGCAGCAAAGTAAATTCACAGTTAAAACACATCGTTGTTGTCTGCCTCTACCCAAGAACAAAGTAGGTGGCTTAATAAATGGCTTCCTTGTGCCAACAATTCTTGGGTATCATTTCATTACACACCTCAATCTTGTTTCAAAATAGTGGCTTCAGTAACAAAGAACAAAGACAGAACCAGGTTTCTTGCCTGTGAGAGCAGTAGTGGACTCCCCAGCATTCTCTCCATCAGTATTTCTAACAATGTATCTTATCTGTTTTGATAAATATCTGTCTGCAAAAATGGTATTCTACATATTATACTATGTATATGTATGTTTGTACACAAAAAGCACTTTGTTTACAGGTCTTGTTTTCCTGCTTTTTCATCTGGGAATATTACCTTTTTCGTTGCTATATAACATCTACAATACAATGCACACATTTTAAGTTCACATCTCAATGAATTTTTACTTAAATGAACATCTGGTAGACATCACCCACATCATATATGGCTTCACAAATCTTCATTAGGACCAACTGCTCATCTCCTCACTACATGGTAATTAGTATTATGACCCCTATCACTATAATTTCGCCTATTTTTTACTTCAGTACAACTATTTGAACCCACATAGTTTCTGTGGTCAATAAAATATTTTAAAAATGTTCAACTTTATTATAAAGGAAATAAAAATTAAATAAGCAATTGAATTACTACTCACATCTACTTAAAGGAGAAAAGTTTTAAGTATAAATATATTTCAAGTGTTGGCAAATATGTGTAGCAATGAAAACTGTCCTAGAACATGGAAAATATGACCATCTTGGAAAACATATGCCATTATGATGACATGAAGTTGAACATGGGCATACACCATGCAACCCAACATTTTCACTTGCAGATTTGCACCTAAGAGAAATTCCTGCATGTGTTCACCAGAAGGCATTTGCATCATTGTTTTAGAGCCCATTTTTACAGAGATTTTTTCTTTATTGAGAAACTTAAGACTTGGATACTGCTGCACAACATGCCACTGAATCAGTCAGGGTCCTCCAGGTGAATTGGGTAACTACTAAATACCATACCGACACAGAAAATACCTTTTTTGGGGGGTGCAGTGACAGCTCCTCAGCCTCAGCTCCCAAAAGGGAGGCAAAAAAAAGGTAGGCAAGAGAGCGAGCATGCCCTGAACCCTGTTTTTTTATTGGGGAGGGCTGTTCAATAGAACATTTCATTCATGTAAGGCAGAGGGGTAATATTACAAGAAAACAAGGAGTCAAGTTTTGAAGGGTGGAGTATTGCTTGCTGATGTCTTGGTCAGCAGTTTGACTACATCTTGGAAAGTTACACCCATCTCAGGTGCAGTGTAGGGATCATAGGCAGAGTGAGCGAAAAGGACACATATGCCCAGTCAGAGCAGCAACGTCAGTCCAGTCCCCTCATACACTTAAATGCACATAGCTCACACACACAGCCCATGGCTGACTCGAGACAGGGTACATCAAATTAACCCAATTTCTGGCAGTTGAGGTGAAGGGGACCATATCCCACAATAGGAAAAAAAAAAAAACCTAACACTGGGCTATAGCAGAATAATATTCTTATAATTGAAAAACTCTAGGCCTTTCATAACTGACCTTTTCATACAAAATGACCCAATAGGTTTACAACTTGTTGTTCTTGATATTGAGGTTTATAGGACAAGCTAGGAAGTCTTCAAATCTTGAACTGATTTCCACCAGGGGTTATTAGGCTTTTGAACCAGTTTTTCCTTGTCTAAGAGGTAGCACCAGCAATGGTGCCCACTTTCTGGGTAGCTTCTTTCTTGGCATGATGAGCCTGTAGAACCACCACAGTTTCCTGTACCTTAGAGCAAAGAGTCTAGAAGGACTCCAGCACATGTAGCACCTCAGGGGCTCTGGCTACTGCACATGGACTGCGGGCTGGGATGCCTGCAGAAGCTGCATGGAAGGTTGAGGGCTGCAGATGCTGGAGGCATACTTGTATGGTGCCACAGCCAGAGGAGCATCAACAATGACAGCACAAGGTGCAAGGTTAGGCTCAGCTCCAGACTGACAGCTGTCAGCCCTTGCTGGGCAGCCCCAGCCCCACTGAAGTCCATAGCAAAGCAGTCTATGCACTCAGACCCAGTTGGAGCCAGATGGTGAAGAGTTGGACAAGGTCCAGATTGGTGTATAGCATTTGGCATTCCTTGGAAGCCTTGAGGTCTCCCACCTTGCTGCCAGTGTGAATTAGTCCTTATCTGTGCTAACTGGTTAGGTGTATAATATGGAGGTCTTCCCTTAGCCTGAGGAACTGTTGGCTCAAATTAGCTACCAGCTGCAGGCTAGAACTGATTTAAGATAGCATTGGCAGGGAGTGCTCTCATCCCAGCCACCCCTGCATATACTGGTTGGTCAGATGAGCCTTTCTCTCTTCCTCCCCCAGAGCCCATAATGCATTCATTCATTTCAGTAACTGCTTTGGTTGCCTCTTCAGGAGATAAGAAGTAGACAAAGCCAAACACTTTGCTTCCTCCATCCTCCAGCATTACCTTAGCACTGGTGATTGATCCCAAAGGAGAAGACTTTTTCCTTAATTTCTCATCATCAATGGTCTCCAAGTTCTCAAGGTAGATTCACCCCCTAGTATCCACTAGTTCTCTTCTGTTTCAGCATCTCAATTCCATTTTAATTCAGCCTTCCATTCTACTTTCTTCTGTGCACAGCCTACAGATGTGGCTTTCCCACTGATTTCTTTTCCATTCATGTCTTCCACTGCTTCATTGGCATCCTTGTGTTTTTCATAACTCACAAAGCCAAAGCCTTTGGATTTCCTACTGGGATCTCTCATCACCTTGACACTCAGGTTCTTACCAAACTGGCTGAATATCTCTTTCAGACTCTCATTATCTACCTCTTCCCCAAAGTTTTTGATGTAAACATAAGTGAATTCCTTAGCTTTGGCTCCAAGCTCAGCTTCCCACTCTTTGTGAGACTTGAATTTGCCCACAGACAACTTTGGGGTCATTGAGGAGCATAACATTCATCCTCTCTATGGCCTTGTCACAGTCTCTTGGGTCTTGAAGTGGACAAAGGCATAACCCTTAAAGCTCTTTTCATTATATTTTACCTTGCAGGACAGAATGTTCCCAAAGCAGAAAAAGTATTATAAAGTGCCTTGTTATCTACAGATTTGAACAGGTTCTTGATGAAGACACTTCCCACACCAGATTTTGTCAAAGAGGGATCCCTCTGACACCACACAATACAGATTGACTCTCCCTTAATCACATCAAAGTTTATGTTGGGGGCTGGGGATGTGGCTTAGGCAGTAGCGCGCTCGCCTGGCATGTGTGCGGCCCGGGTTCCATCCTCAGCACCACATACAAACAAAGATGTTGTATCCGCCGAAAACTAAAAAAATAAATATTAAAAAATTCTCTCTCTTTCTCTCCCTCTCTCTTAAAAAAAAAAAGAGTTTATGTTGTCCAAGCCCACTTAGCATTGGCTGGCTGCTAGAAATGGATGTAGGCAATTAACTGCATTTTTTGAAAATAATTACTAAATGATGGAAATAACCCAAATGTCTATCAAATGCTTCCCCGCCTTACATAGATAAATTGTAGAGCATTCATATAATGTAATAGGACACACGATGATAAACTACTGTATTCATAACTGTGAAAACATTTCAGAAATTGATATCGAACAAAAATGGAAGGTACTAAAGAATATATATGGCATAACTCTTATCAATTTGATATTTTAAAATGAACAAATTATGCAATGTATTGTTTATGAACATATATGTGGTAAAGCTATCAGGAAAGCAAAGTCATGATAAACATGAAATTTGGGATTGCTCTGTTGTGAAAAAATGAAGCTGATATAGGAAGTGACACACAGAAAACTTTGAAAGATTTTTAAAGTTTATTTTGTAAGCTCAGAGAGATTTGAGTATTAATCTTGTTCCCATTCCTTAAAAAGTAATTATTGTTACAGATGTAGAATTACAAAATAATGTTTTTTAACTACAACCTGCCCATTGAATCAATGGGAACTATGTGAACATATGTGAACATACAGATATTATCAACTATGCTAGAGAAAGGATTAAATATAGATAAATGGAATTAACATGTAAGATCTTAGCATTATTTTCAGATAATAAAAATCTGCATTAATTTAAGACTTTGAGAAGTAATAAGTATGTCAGACTATATTTTTAAATTCTAATTGCATACTTTTTACAATAGACATATAAAAACTAAAGATACAGATAAGTTTAAAATGAAAAATGAATAAACAAACTTAGAACAGGTAGACTCTAGATGAAAGAAAACTAGTTATATATTTAGCATGTATAATGTTTATTGCGTACAGTCATTCACTGCATGTTTTGCTACAGGTACTAACATGCACTACATGTTTTGTTACATGTTACTAACATTTTGGTCAACAGCAGACCATATGTACAATGGTAGTATCTTAAAATTATGCCACCTAGTGATATTTTAGCAATCCTAGTTTGCACACTATAGAATGTTGTCACAATGATGAAATCATCTAATGGCACATTCGTCAGAATATATCCCCATTGTTAAGTGATGAATGCCTTCATATATTTAATGTGATTAATAATAATATATTAATAAAAATAGGTGTTAAGAATAACTTCATAAATCAAAAATTCACAGAGCCACAAGGAGATATAGAGAACATTTACAATTACTGAATCTCACTCACAAATTGTTGTAAAATGCAGGCAAAACTATCAATAAAGATATAGAAGCTTAGAGCTGGGACTGTAGCTCAGTGGTAGAGCACTTGCCTAGAATGCATGAGGCACTGGGTTCAATCCTCAGCACCACATAAAAATAAAAATGAATAAAGGTATTGTGTCCATCTACAACTAAAAATACTTTTTAAAAAATATTCAAACAATTTCTTTAAAAATACAGAAGTTTTAAGGATGCAGTTAACATACTTGACCTAACAGGCATATGTAGTACATGACAATCAATAAACATAGTCTACATACCTTCTTTCTAAGCAAAGAGCATTCACAAAATTATATCTTCCCAGACGGTCTAGTTTTCCATTAATTTCAAGAGGGTTTAGCTTTACCTCAAGGAGGATGGCTATAGCTGCTCCTGTAAAATTTTGTCTGACAATTCTATTATCTGAATCATATTGGAGTTTTATCATCTTAATCATATTACTGAATTTTTCCCTTGAAAATTCATTATATTTTTGTATGTTAAGTAACTTTACATTATATCCTGGATAATTTAAACATTATTTGGGTAACATTAAAGTTGTTAACTTTTTAATGTTAACTTTTAAAAAATTTGTTTGTTTTCATAAAGTTCTGGTTCATTTTGTATGCAATGCTGATTTAGTAGCAAGGCTTTTTCATCATTTTCCTGATTTTTCTATCCAAATATTCGGGGGTTTAGTTGCCTGCACCATCACCACATACATAAGTTCTTCACTGTAGATTTCAAACTGTTTACAGTTCAGTTCTGCAACTAGCACTGACCTTTCAAGGGCTAGAGGAAAAAAAGAGAAGAGAGGAAATAAGAATCCTCCCTGCCACCTCACTGGCACAGACACACGTTTTTCTCAGCCTCTGGTTAGAATGAGGGATTCTCTTAGAGTTTTTAGTATCTACTGACTCAGCCCAGTTGGATCAAAAATAGAAAAGAAAGAAAGGGAAGAAAGGAAAAAGGGAGGGAGGGAGGGAGGAAACTCATCTGCAACATACTAGTCATTCTTCAAATTTTGGTTTTCTTCCCTAATCTGTGTGTTATTTACAATAAATGCTGTTCATAGTTATTATAATAAATGCTGTTCATAGTTTATTTAATATTTTGCCCAGAGTTTCTGTGATAGAGATAAGTGTAGTGGGCTCCTTCCTTCATCATGGCTGGCACTTCTGTCTGAAAGCATCTGAAATGATGCTTTCCTCCTGCAGAAACGCCTCACTCCAAGAACAATGTGGAAAACATTACTTGCTGGAGTCATTTGAACTGATGGAAACACTTAGATTTAATGCATCCCTAAACTCAAGAGGACTAATGAAAGACACAATTGAATGGTTTTAGAAAAGTATTTTCTCTTCCTTCCTTGGCTTCTCAGAGAGCAGGTTCTGCAGGTTAGAGTTAGTGAGCTGAAGAGTTGGCTGATAACAGGTAAAGGGTTCCAAAAGTTACTCCTTTGTTACATGTTACATGTCACAGCCACTTATTCAAACAGGACTTCATTGTTATGTGATCATATAGATGCTTCCTCAGCTTCTACACTCTATAAATATGTACATTGTTGAGGAGAGGAGTTTTGGTTGGACTTGGTACATGCAAACTATTTTTGCATAAGCCATGGGACAATGAGAGTTCAATGGTTTGTGTGGCCTCTACTACTTCTTTTTGTAAGTTTTCCCTAATAAATTCTACTTTAGATCTGTACACCTGGCATAACTGGATTGTGTTTGTGATCTATTTAATGCAGAGAGAAAGATAATAATCTTTTCATCTTCTATAAAGAGCCTAAATACTTTCCTCTTCAAACATTATTTCTAACATTTTTATTTCTGACTTTATAGATAGTATGTTGATGTTCTTTCTGTTATTGAACTACCATGCTTCCAACTACAGATAATTTAATTCTTTCTTGAATTAATCTAATGAAAATCTTTACTCATTATCAGAGAATATGCCCACATTTTTTTCTAGAAATATTCAACTCCATGGATGGGCTATTATTGTCCTGTCACACAACTAAGTCATTCAGGCTCACTCCAGATGAACTGGGCTGACATGAAATAATCACCCTAAGACAGAGAAAATACCTTTTTCTAGGGATTCTTCAATGATGGCCCTTCTCCTCCAGCTCCCACAAGGGAGGCAAACGAAAAAGAGGAAAAGGATGTTCTGAAGCCCCTTTTTATTGAGGGGAACACACTCGAGAATGTTCCACCCCAATGAGGGGAGTCACGTTTCAGGGGGTTGAATCTAGCGTCTTGATGTCTTATGATCAGCAGATTGACTAACATCTTGGAAGGCCACGCCCATCTCACATTCTATGTGGGATCAAAAGGCAGAGCAAGCAAAAAGGACACATGGGTCACCGACCCAAACAGAGAGGCAATGTCAGTCCAGTCCACTCATGTACTCATGTTCATTTTTACACACACACAGCCCATGGCTGGCTTGCCACATATTATTGGAAGTCTAAATTTCAGACATAGTTTTTTAAAATACTCAAATATAAAGCATAAACTTTTAGCATATCTGCATGTCAGAACTCAATGTAATTAACTTATGTGTTAACTTCTTTAAAAAAAAGCCTTTTTTTATTGGTTGTTCAAAACATTACAAAGGTCATGACATATCATTTTCCATACATTTGATTCAAGTGGGTTATGAACTCCCATTATTTACCCCAAATACAAGTTGCAGAGTCACATGTGGTATTTCTTAGATAACATTATATTACAGTTCATCAAGTATGTGAATTAAAGGGCTACTAGTGTCATAAACACATGGAACTATAAAAATGCTTCTGAAGTGACCAGAAAATGTCACATCTAATGGAATTCTGATTTCTATGTCTCACTGTTCACATTTTTAATGTTTATATCACAATAAATGCTGTTCATAATATAATATTTTATTAATAAATACTGTCACATTTTTTAGAAGGAATCTTAGATTCATTCTTAATACAGATTAAGCATACCTAAGTTATTATGGTCAAGAAGGCACAATCCAGGATGCAAAATCATAGTAAAAAATTAAGTATCTATTTATTCTAAATAATTTCAATGAAACATTTATTGAATACCACCTGTATGGTAAGCATGTTTCAAAGCACTTCAGGGTATTAATAGGAATAGAGGTAGTTTTGAATTTTTAAAGTCCTTTTTATGGTACAAAGGTAAAACAACAAGCACACAAACAGTTAATGTTAGATTGTGATAAATACAAAGAAAGATGTAAAAATGAGAATTACAATTTGGAAGGCAAATATTACATTAGAAATCATTAAGTTCAAAACAATCCATCTTGTTGATATTGATAAAATTGTATTAGAGAAATTGAGGAACTTGTTAAAAAAAAAGTCATTCATTTACTGGGAATACATACAATGGGCCTAGCTTGGTCTTGAAGAATTGTTATACTTAAATAAGTAGAGGTTTTAAAGAAGGAGTATTCTAGAATGATGGAAGACTACAAACAAAGGAAAAGAAGTAAGAGTACACAGAACAGACTTGATAATCAGTAAATAATAACTTTGGTGAATTTTAAATAATTGTTACTCAACTTTAAAGAGAACAAGAAGGTTTTTAAACCTAAATATCCCAAGCCTTTCCACATAGAATTTTTACTTTAGTAGATTCTAAGTAGGCCTTAGATAAATCACCAACAAAAACATGTTAAAAAGATAATGCACCATAATCAAGTGGGGTTCATTCCAGGGATGCAAGATTGGTTCAACATACAGAAATCAATAACATAATTCACCACATCAATAGACCTAAAGACAAGAATCACAAGATGGTCTCAACAGATTCATAAAAAGCATTTGACAAAATATAGCATCCATTCATGTTCAAAACACTATAAAAACCAGGGATTGTAGGAACATATCGCCACATTGTAAAAACTGTATACATTAAACCCAAGGCCAACATCATTCTAAATAGAGTAAAACTGAAAGCATTCCCTGTAAAAACAAGAACAAGACAGGTATGCCCTCTTTCACCACTTCTCTACCACATAGTGCTTGAATCTCTAGCCAGAGCAATTAGGTAATAGAAAGAAATTAAAGGGATATGCATACGAAAAGAAGAACTCAAACTATCTCTATTTATCAACAATGTGATTCTATATTTAGAAGACAACTATCCCATTAACAATAGTGTCAATAAAATAAAATACTTGGGAATCAATCTAATAAAAGTAGTGAAAGACCTTTACAATGAAAACTATAGAACAATAAAGAAATTGAAGAAGACCTTAGAAGATGTAAATATCTCTCATGTTCTTAGATAGGCAGAATTAATATTGTCAAAATGACCACACTATGAAAAGCACTAGACAGAATCAATCCAATTCCTATTAAAATTCCAATGAGATTTTCATAGAAATAGAAAAAGCATCATAAAATTCATTTTGAAAAATATGAGGCCCAGAAGAGCCAAAGTACTCTTTAGTGAGAAAAGTGAAGCAAGAACATCACAATACCAGAACTTAAAGTATGCTACAGAGTTATAGTTACAAAACAGCATGATATTGGCACCAAAGCAGACATGTAGACCAATGGAACAAAATAGAAGACACAGAGGCAAACCCACATAAATACAGTCATCTTATATTAGACAAAGTCACCATAAATGCACATTGGAGAAAAGATAGCCTCTTTAATAAATGGTGCTGGGGAAACTGGAAATCCATGTGTATCAGAATGAAATTTTACCCCTATCCTATGTTAGTATATGAATACATCACCAGTGCATAAAACTCAATTCAAAGTGGATCAAGGACCTAGTCATTAGACCAAAGATTTTGCACTCACTAGAAGAAAACGCAGGCTCAAATTTCTATCATGTCAGCTTAGGAATCTACTTCCTCAACAAGACTCCCAAAGTTCAAGAAGTAAACTCAAGAATCAATAAATGGGATGGTATTACACTGAAAAGCTTTTTCACAGCAAAGGAAACAATCAAGAACGTGACGAGAGAGCCTACAGAATAGGAGAAAAACCTCTGCCACCTGTACCTCAGAGCATTAATCTCCAGGATATATAAAGTCGAAAAACACCAAAAAAAAAAAAAATAGCCCAATCAACAAATGGACAAAGGAACTGAACAGGCACTTCACAGAACAAAAAATACAAATGGTCAACAAATATATTTTAAAAAGTGTTCAATATCTCTAACAATTACAGACATGCAGATTAAAACTACACTGAGATTTCATCTCACTTCAATCAGAATGGCAATTATCAAGAATACAAACAATAATAAATGTTGGCAAGGATGTGGGGGAATAGGTACTCCCATATATTGTTGGTGGGACTGCAAACTGGTTAAACTATTCTGGAAAGCAATATGAAGATTGCTCAGAAAACCTGGAATGGAAGTACCATTTAACCCATTTATCCCACACTTCAGTTTATACCTAAAGGACTTAAAATCAGCAAACTACAATGATGCAGCCACATCAATGTTTATAGTAACTCAATTCAGAATAGCTAAGCTATGGAGCCAACCTAGATGCTCTTCAACAGATGAATGAATAAAGAAAATGTGGTATATATACACAGTGTAATATTACTCAGCTATAAAAAGAATGGATAGATCTGGAGACTGTCATGCTATGTGAAATAAGCCAATTGCAAAAAAACTAAAGGTCAAATGTTTTCTCTGATATGGGGATGCTAACACATAACAAGGCGAGGCAAGAATAGAAATTCAGTGGAGCAGTGAATAGAAGTTAGACAAATGGGAAGGAAGGGAAGGAAGGGAATATGGGCATAGGGAAGACAGTAGAATAAATTGAACATAACTTTCCTATGTTCATATATGAATACATCACCAGTGAAACTTCACATCATTTACAACCTTAAGAATGGTATCCTAATTAGAATAAGCTCTACTCCATGTATGTATGTCAAAATAGACTCTACTGTCAAGTATATCTAAAAAATAAAAATTAAAACATTAAACTATTAAAAAATAAAAATAGGCCTTAGAAATATAAATTTTAACAAGCATCCAGGAATTTGTGCCAAATCATGCAAACACGTCATCCACTCATCTCTGGTGTGAATGATGGAAGATGATGCCAAAGGTTGGATGAGGGGTACTGTCAAGACATCAGGCAAGGATTTCATGTTCAATTTGGATTACCATTGGGGTCATTCAGTATCATAAATAGGAAAGTACTATGATTATTCCTATATTTTAAGAACAAACGTTGCCACCATATATGGCTTGCTTTCAAACCAGGAGACCTAGTAGAAATCTATCCAAATCATCTGCACAAAATGGGCTTGAATGAGGGAATAGCTTTAAGATGAACAAGATGTATATAAAATTAATTTTAAAAACTAAAATATATTACAATGCAGAACATAGTCTATGAGAGATGAGGTTTCATGTTTAATGAAGATGAATATAGTGTTAGTGATACCACCTATAAAAATTCTTATTTTTTTAATATTTATTTTTAGTTGTAGCTGGACACAATACTGTTATTTTATTCACTCATTTTATTATGTGGTGCTGTGGATCCACCCCAGGGCCTCACGCGTGCTAGGTGAATGATCTACCACTGAGCCACTACCCCAGCCCCCCAAATTCTTATTTTTAATTGGAGGAGCAAGATTTTTTTCAATTCTGAGAACTGAGAGTATGGAAACAGAGAATAAATTTTGGAATTGCTGAGTTGAATGCTCTGTCAAGCTATAGGCAATTCAAACTGAATGTTTGGAGGTTAGATGAGAGATTAGGACCAGAAATAAGAATTTGGGAGTCATTCACATAGAGGAGATGGCAGGAGACAGTAAATTAAATAAGATCAAAACAGAAAGTTGGTTGGTAGGAAAAAAAAGAGAGGCCAAAAAGTTCCTTGGAGAGGGTCCATACTCTAAGAGATTGGTAAGCAAGAGTAAAATTTGAATAATGGAGAAATAGTCATATGAGGAAAATAGAAAAATGGAGGCCTGAGAGGATAATTGCAATTTTGAAGAAAAAATCCTAAAATTTATTTGGAAGAATAAAGACCCAGCAATTCTGTGCAAGAATGCCTAGCATATGTGAGGCACTGGATTCAATCCTCAGCACCACATAGAAAAATAAATAAATAAAGTTATTATGTCCAACTACAACTAAAAAAACCCCAATGAAATAGAATAGAAGATAAAGAGACAAACCCACACATATATAATCATTTCATTTTGGCACAGTGAAAGTTCCAAAAACATATGTTGGAGAAAAGATGGCCTTTTTAACAAATGGTACTGGATAAATTGGATATCCAGATGTAGAAGAATGGACCTAGATCCCTATCTCTCACCCTGCACAAAAGTTAAATCAAAATGGGCAAAAGACTTAGGAATTAGATAAGAAACTTTGCAGCTGATGAAAGAAAATATAGTCTTAACATCCCAACACATTTTTGCGATCTCCAACTTCCTTAACAAGATACCTAAAACTCAAAAAAATAAAAATAAAACCAAAAATCAATAAGTGAGATGGAATCAAATTTAAAAGCTTCTGTATTGCAAAAGAAACAAGAATGTGAAAAGGGAATCTACAGAATGGGAGAAAATCTTTGCCAGCTACTCCTTTGACAGGGGATGAATATCCAGAATATATAAAGAACTCAAAAAACTTAACAAAATAAACCTATCAATAATTAGGCAAAAGAATTAAACAGACATTTCTCAAAATATAAATACAAATAGCCAATGGTTGTACAAAAAAAAGTACAACATCCCTAGCAATCAGGGAAATGTAAAACAAAACTATATTGAGATTTTATCTCACACCAGTTAGCATGGCAATCATCAAGAATATAAATAATGATTAATACTGGTGAGGACGTGGAGGGAAAGGTATACCCATACAATGTTGGTGAGATTGAAAATTGTATAATCACTTTGGTAAGTAGTATGGAGATTTCTCCAAAGGCTAGGTATGGAGCTATCAGATGACCCAGTTATTCCACTTCTTGGGATTTATCCTAAAGAACTAAAATCAGCATACTATAGTGATGTAGGTACATCAATGTTTATAGAAGTGCGATTCACAATAACCAAGTTGTAAAACCAGCTCAAGTGCCTACTAACCAATGCATGAATAAGGAAAATACACAATGGTATAAATACACAGTGGAGTTTTGCTCAGCCATAAAGAAGAATGAAATTATGGCATTAGCTAATAAGTGGCTGGAACTGGAGAGTATCATGCTAAGTGAAATAATCCACACTCAGAAAGTCAGGATCAAATGTTTTCTCTCTTATGGGGAAGCTAGAGTAAAATAAGGGAGACGGGTGGGGGGCACAAAGAAAATAAAAAGAAAGAAGATTGAGGGAGAAAGAGGAGGGGCAAAAAAGGGAGAAACTGCGTAATGTAATGAAATGGATCAAATTATACTATATACATATACGAATATACATAGATCAGTGAATGTACACAGATCAGTGTGACTCACACAAACTTGTGAGAGTGGCCTCAACCCACAGGCATAAGCCTAGGACCCAAACCTAAAGCAAGCTAAATCCCTACTGTAACACAATATCTTCTCCAACTCTGTTCCAATTTAGGCTCCCATCTCACATTCCCCAATGTGTAACAGGTGGGCTCCTATCAGAAAGACAAGTGGGGAACTTTTTGGAGTTCCACTCAATATTTATGACTTCTATTTGTCTTCATGAACTATCATTAGCCTGGTAAAACTTTCAAAATCTTCCAGCCATCAAAGATTCTGCATTCCAAGTGTACAACTTAGGATGAATATCTTCATATAAACACAAGAGAAGCACCAGGGTCACAAAAAACACTCACAGAGAAATTGCCATTGAAGTAGAAAGTAGAATGTCTCCAGGTGGCCCTGTCCTTCAGAGAAATTTTAAGATGTTTTAAAAAGTTTTATCCATTATAATACATCTAACAAAGAAAACACAGAGTACCATAAAATGCAGGCTGAGGCAACATAAAACAAATCTAAAGTGTATCTGATTCTTCCCAATAAAAGTCTATTTACTATAGGAGTAATTGTGATGGAGATATTAAAATTATAAAGAATGAGAAATATGATTTTATTTGATGATTATATATACTTTTGAATTAATTGCACTAACTCTCATCTAAGACCAGCTGATCTGAGTTACAGTTCTTAAATACTTAAATAAATAAATAACATTCAATATTTGAGTACATTATATATAGTCAGGAAAAAATAAGTTTCAATTCACATCCAATGTATGATATCTTTACCAACAATTTCCATTGCTAATATTTGCACTATTAATTAATGCTTCACCATGTTTTCCATGATCAAGAGGGTTTTGGATCAAATGCTTTGCTCAATTCAAGATAAACTACACATGTGCTTTTTACTTTATCTACCACCAGACTAGAACCCCTACATTTTTTTCTTTTATTATTGCATTACAGTAATACATATAGTATACATTTTGATGAATGAATGCATGCATGGAGTTTGATTTACTCCATTTTAGTCCTTGGTACCCACAACTTCCAGTTCCTCTTCTGTCCCCCTATTCTTCTTCCTTTGCTCTACTGATCTTACTTTCACTCATTTATTTATTTATTTTTAATTGATGTTCTATAGTAGACATAAAGGTGGAAATCACTGTGGTATATATACATGCACATAGCATAATGTTGTCAAATTGATTCCCCATTTCCTACCCCTTTTCACCTCCCTCCATCTCAATCTTCTTTTTCTACTCCAGTAATCTTCCCTATATCTTTATGATAACCAACCACCCTTTTCACCCACTCTTTTACTCTGCAATGGCTTTTGCATATAAGAGAAAAATGACCCTTGATTTTTAGTCTGGCTTATTTCACTTAGCATGAGGTTCTCCATGTCCATCCATTTTCCAGGAAGTGCCATAATTTCATTATTTAAATATTTATTTTTTTACTTTTTATTTGATCCTTTTTAGATACACATAACAGCAAAGAGTATTTTGACATATTATACATATTGGACATATTATACAAACAGTGAGTATAACTTATTCTATTTAGGGTCCAATTCTTATGGTTGTACATGTTGTGGAGTTTCACTGGTGGTGTATTCACATATGAATTTAGGAAAGTTGTGTCCTGTTCATTCTACTCTCCTATCTCCCATCCCTTCCATTCATTCCCTTTTGTCTAATCATAATTTCATTTTTATTTATGGCTGAGTAAAACTCCACTGTGTATATATACCATATTTTCTTAATCCATTCATCTATTGATAGGAACCTGGGCTATAGAATCCCTATATTTTTAAAAAATGAAATAATGCTATCTTGGCATCTTATTTAAGTGAATTGTTAATTTGTTTAGTATTTGCTACATTATTTTCCCACAGTTCAAAATTCATCTTCTTACTAATACAAATGAAATTTTTCAAGGAATCCAGGGCTACTTCTATTTTTAAATCTACTTTTGAATCTTTAAGCAATTTATCTGTTTTTTCTTTTTTGACAGTTGAGGGTACATTTTCATCTCTGGTCTTCCGCACCACTAATATTCTGTGATTGCTAAAACATGACAACAAAATCCTCAAGATTACCTCTGAGGTAATTTTAAACACTTGTCTGTTTTTTCTTTTATTTTTCAATCATCTTGGAGCCAAACAAATGGATGTCACACAATTTTAAAAATCGATATCAATTTAGATTCTCAGGAGTTCTTTTAATTTTAATTTAATTTAATTTTAAGTTTGGGAAGGAAATTTGGAAATAGCCTTGTTTCTTATAGCAAGAATCAGATTGGACTGCACAACTGTTGTGCTATTCCAAGACTCCTGAACTGCCAGTCAGGTACCTATGTTAATGCTAAATCCTTGTATTCCATTGGAGTTCCCTTTCATAACTATATATTAGTTCTTTTTTATTTTAATTCTCTTATTATCTTAAATTATACAATCTCCTGAGACATTAACTTGAACCCAAGCTAATAGTTGAGTCCTTATTGACTGAGCTAATTACTAAGTTCCCTATCCCTAGGAAATGTGAAGTGGAGCAGATTATTCTAATGGCTGGATTATACCACTGGATAGTCAGTCCTCTTGCTGCTGAACCCTGCATTTGAAGTTACATAGTTTGTTGTCAATGCTTGCTTGAGTCTTGTTTGAGCTTTTGAACAGTACCTTCTTTCACTGGGAGTAATCTCTGCAGTCAGTTTAGCTTCCTCTAGTTGTCAAATTCTGTATACTTGTACTCAGCTTTCTTCTCACTCCCCATTTCCAACTTTTCTATCTCATTCTGCATTTTCAAGGATGAGCATTTCTTTAACTTGGCTAACTAGCGACATAATTCACTTAACTGGAGCTAAAAATTTTGAGACATTTAAGGTTAGTTATTCTCTTCTTTTCCCATCTTGGGTGTATAACTAAATGATACCTGCTTGACTTTTTTCAATGTGAAGAAAAACAAAGCAATATTCAAATTGGACATCTATGAAAGGAATAGGTTTAATCCATATTAGTGCTCTCTCCAGAATCCTTTGCACTGAGTTTCCTGGACGAAAATATATGGCCATGAAAATATATAAACTTGTTTCATAAATGTAGAACAGATAGATCTGTGTCCTACCACTTTGACCTTCTCATTCTCTTTATGTATAAGTTATATGTGACTGTTAAAAATATCTGTCCCTTGCCAAGAATTAAGTCCTTTAATTCTTCAAGTTCTTTATCCTGTTCCTATTCCAGAGGATCAACTACCTGATTGTTTAAACCCTGGTCTTCGGTGTGTATTTAATCTCAGGTGATCCAGTAAATACTCTGATGTTATGAGTTCTAAAATTCTGTCAATTATATATGCTGGATTTTCACTGCTTTCAATTCCATCTAGGCCAGATGTTACACCCCATCTTCCCTCCTTTCCCATGAAAGATGATGGTATGCAACCATGTCTCTTTACTTGTTCTATAATTGAGTAGGTAAAATTAATTCTTAATTTCAGCAGAAAATGGGCGATATAAATAGATACTTGAGTAACTCACACATCTTCCCCAAGGCTACCCAGTAAGGGACAAGGACTAAATCACTCCATAAAAATAGGCCTGGAAAAGCACTACTGCTACTCTTATTTTACACTTAACTGAGAAAGAGAACATCTTATATTTTCACCTTTTACATTGGGGAGCATATTTTGCCTCATGATGGAAATTAAGCAAACATGTACAAGGGATACATGCATTGGATATAAATAAGGTCCACCCAAATTATGTAACCACTGAATATGTCAGAAGATACAAGAGGAATATACACCAAGGAGAAATTAAATTTCACTTGATAGATTTCACTTTTTCAATTATTTTAATTTTTCATGGAATTTATTTTTATGGCAAATGTAAATATAACAGAGGAAATGCTTGGCTGGAATACTGCAGCTTTGAAATGTGCTGCCAAGGCTAGGAGATAGGAAAAAACAGAAATCAGTGGGAAACTGAATCCACATGTACATGTGTAGGGTGCTGTGTTTCACAGAAGATGTGAGATGACATATCTTATCCTACTTTGCAGCATTTTATACCGTCTGTCAGCTGTGATTTGCTGCTCAGGTTGGCCTGTGCTGCTTTTAGAGTTCTGCGCTTAAGCAGATTCTTCCCTCCTGCTTTCTAACTCTTCCTTTCATCATTGCTCACCCTCTGATAGTAAATCAGCATTAACAAGATTCCATTTAATTTAAAACTTAAGTTGTTTTATCATTACAAAATGCACACATTTTTCATGGGATACTTTTCATTTAAAAATATCACTGGAAATTAATTGAGATTTGTACTAATAGAAAGTTGCTGTCCCAGGAGAAATTTAGGTTTAGAGAAAAATTCTTTCTAGCAATAATAATGAGGGACATGATCAACATAGGAAATACCAAGCAAAAAAAAAAAAAAAAAAAAAAAAAAAAACGAGAAGTTCCCAAAACATGACACTTGTTTAGGATTCTTTCTAATTAAATATGGTATATGTATTCATCATATTCCCAAGAGAAACAATTTCAGAAATTGATCAAAGTTAATGTTTGTGTTTTTGGTTCTGTATTAATGAAGCGGCTTGGCAGGTTGAGGCAGGAGGATTACAAGTTCAAAGCCAGCTTCAGCAACTTAGTGAGTTACTAAGAAATTTCACAAGACCATCTTAAAATAAAAACCAAAAAAGGACTGGGGCTATTATTATTCAGTGGTTAAACACCCCTGGGTTCCATCCCCTGTACAAAAAAAAAAAAAAAAGAAAAAGAAAAAGAAAAAAAGGAAAAGAAAATTTGTCAGATTATAGGCAATAATCCTCACAGTAACTAAACTAATGACTACTTTTAAAAGCTTACATAGAAACATAACATGACTACTGTGACTACTATTATGGTGAGCTTCTAAGCATGAAGAGAACCTTTGTAAAAAATGAAATTCAACTTAACTGAATCAATCTGTATTTCTATTCTTTAAAAATACTCCCTATAAAAATTTATTCCCTTCCTTTTAATTATTCTTAAATAGTTACATATGCACAATAAATTCAACTGGAAGAGTATTTAAATTAACCAAAAAGGATAGTGCATAGTGCACGTGATTAGCTAAAATGTATAATGCAATTTTTAAGCCAAGGAAAAATGAAGATGGCAAGAACATTCTCTGTTTTAAAATATTTTCAAAGAAATATAACTAAATTTTTCACGTAAAAGATATCTTTGAAATTAAAACTGTTGAGTTAAGTGAAAGTTTGTTCTTTTTATAAAAAATTAGATTGTTTCTAAAATACACTTGAATTTATACACCAAGATAAAACGTACTGCAAATTTATGCAGCTGATTCATAAGCTATGAAAAGAGTTTATAATAAAAGCACTGACATCATTTTAAATATACATAAACCTTTGATGCCATGATCTGTTTTATATAGATCACGTACCTATGGATCATTTATTTTTCATGAGAACTTCTAATTTGTCAAATGAAGAGCGAATGATGCATAACATGCTTATTTTTCTGAGGGCATAGAGGATCAACAGCGGTAATTCAGAATTCTGATAATTAAAGGACTGAAAACTCAGTAAAGTAGGTCCCTGTCCCCCTGAGATTTACTTAATACACCTTAGGGAATCAGAAACTCAGTTGCAGTTCTAGTGACCAAAACTAGATGGTGCTCCACAGTTGTCAGTACTCCAAGTCAATGTATAGCCATTTGGAGCAGTTGGACGTAAGGGCTTAATTATGGATGCATTTCATGTGTTTCAGATTTTACCCCTCTTGCTTTCTTCTTCCATAGACTTTTCTAGGAGGTAAGAGTTATGTTGTCCCTGTTTAAATTGTCTTTGTTGTTCCTTGCCCCACATCTCAACCCTTATTCACCACTTGTGACATTATCAGACTTACTAGTGTTGAAGAAACTAAGTCCTAGAGTATTCGTTTAGGGAAATATTCAGTGTTAGACAGTCAGTAAAACTCTTGGACAGAATTAACCTTCAGGTCTTTGGCCTATAAAGAGTAGCTACCTTACCTAACAAGGTGAGAAAGTATCGGGGCAGTCAGATTAGTTCATTAATAGAAAAATAAGATACCGGAATATAACCTTGTTATTGTGGTTCCTTTTGTCACCACAACAGGTTTTACTTCCTTCCCTGAATTTCCGCATTGTCCCCTGTCCCCTCTTCTGAGGATTTGTTGGCAGAAGACAAAAGGAAGAATTGGAAGAGGAGAAAAAAGCTCACAGGTTAAGCATATTCTTGTGCTGTGTAGAGTATTTCAGTATTTTACACACATTTCTATGTTTTAAAGCAATCAAAGTTAGTATGAATGAATGACCTCCCTTTCATAGATGAGGAATCTGGCGCTGAGATGAATAACTCCTCAAAGTCAGTAAGTAAATGAAAAGCTAAGAATTTGGCCACAACCCTGTGGAGTTGCAGTACCAATGGAGTTTTCTACAACTGTGATTGAAAGAAAACTGGTCATAGTATGTTTCCTGGTGTGCATCTACAGTAAACATGCCATAATTCTAGGTTTAGACTGCACAGTGTACTGTCCCATATATTATCTTGTTTAATCAACTAACAACTCTGTTGCACTACAAATAGAAAGTGGAATTTCCAAAGTTTAAATTGCCAGCCAACGGCAGTGCCCCCAGATAGAAGCATATGTCTTTGATAATAAATTTCCTGCATGGTATATTTAAAAAAACAACCCTATCTGCATTAGGATCTTTAAAATTGTCCCTTTACCAGGTGGAAAGCTATGTTTCTTCCCTTCTCAACCTTTCATCTACTTCTGCCTAACTTGTCACAATTGGCATGTACTTTGGAGATGTAAAGGAAGTGTTTATCTTTAAAGTATAATTCATTCTTGATTTTTTTATGGCCTAAAATTCTTCAGTTTCTCCAGTGATTTCTGAGTACTATTCACTTTCTGGTTCATGATAACCCAGAACCTTATTAGCTATCCTCCACATGACCTTGATTATGCCCAGTGAGACATTTTCCGATGGCTAATTATTAGGAGGTCTTATTCCTAACCAACACCACTTTTCTACTTATTGAATTTTCTCCACTAAAATTAATTTTACACTTGACATTTTTATGGTATTTCATTAGCTTTTCTCAACATTTGATTATAGTATTATCACATAACTGGGAATGATGCTCATAGTGAAATGGAAAGCTATTGTTAATGTGTAACTTTGTCAGAGATGTAATTTTTAATATTGTCATTTTTCATGGTGGGTACTGGTTTGCTTGATGAGTTAATAATAAATTTCACTTTATTATATTACCAGACCAATCTGGAATGTCCTCTAAAGTCATAAAGTCAGTGAACACTAGTGTCTAGATATGTTAGTATCATGTGGGCACACTTAATGTCTGACACCAAAAGTTCTTAGCCACCATAGTCAATTTTTCTTCCATATATACTACAAAGAGCCATGATATATATTTTCCACTAAATCATTAAACCACTATGAGATTTATTTCTTATTTTTTTAAAATCTTCAAATCACCCAAGATGAAAGGATGGAACAGATAAGTGAAAAGATTTTCCAAAGGTGCACAGCTAGTAAGTCCTATGGAACTGAAATTCAAAATGAGAATCTACCTCAAATTGATTATTAAGAGCTCGTACATATTTAGTACTTACTATGTCCCAAATACAGCTTTAGGCATTACCTAATCCAAACCTCACAATAGCATTTCAGGTAGGTAATTCTTTTGTCTCTGTTTTACAGATGAATAAACTGAGGCAATAAGGGTGTAATTGACTTCTCAACTCCCAAAGCTTACTAAGTGGCAGACGCTGGCTTCAAACCCCAGACTGAACGCTGTTCTGCTGACTCTGTACCACATGACAAGTTTGGCAATATGGAACCTTATAGATGTATTGTTAGTATCTATGGCACAAAAGGAATTATGGCTCTTTGTAAGTAATAAATGTCTGTCAGTGTATCTGAGGAAAAATTTGAGGTCAGAAATGAAGTACAAATATATTATATTGGTGAGGTACATTCCATCCAAGTAAAGCATATAAAACTGATCAACAGACAGGACCAGAGAATATGTGCTGAGAGTAGCTTTGCCTTCATTTACCATTTCCATTACAGAATTTCCCTTAGGTGGTGAAGGAATCAAGATCAGAAACTTAAGGACAGGAAATGCAAATAACTAAAGATCACAAGTCCATTCCTTATTATTAAACTACTCCTGTTTTTGTATTTTAATTATCACCTCATCAAGACTGGCTTAACAAGTTGCCTACTTGGAAATTCAAGAAGCTTATGTGAATTTTTTTTTAAAATCTTTTCCAGTTAGATTGTGCAAACCTTGAAATTTGACCAAAAGATTACTTTTTCCTCTGTATTTTGAATTTTTAAAAATTTGTTTGTTTGTTTTGTTTTTGTTAACATCATCTCCACTCGTGCATCACTGCAACTTTAACAATACATTTACATCATGCTTTTTAGGACATTTAGTCCCAATCAACTCCTGTTCTGAATTCCTACATCTGTGCTACAGTGGAAAACTCATTTATTTTTGCCTTGAGTAAACAGCTTATGTCCATTTATAACTCAAAGCTGCCTGGGGAATTGGGTTATTATCCAGTGAATCTGATCAATAAAAACAACCAAAGTGGAGAATAGTAGCTGAAGTAACTTTTAAAAATTAAACTTTTATTGCCTAGGATATCCAGATCATTGTCTCTCTTCAGCACTTGATTTTCTTTATGGATAGAACTGAAGGGCCCTTAATAAATAATACAAAAGAAGTCATCCTGTTTTCTCATTGTATTCTTGTAATCCTGCTCTGCTGTGCTTTGTCTATATATAACCGGCTTACACAGATGTTACTTGGCTATTGTGTGTTGTGAACATGGTGCCTCTAAGCAGGATCCACCAAGTCTCATTTGGTTGATGAAACACTTCAATCTACGTACAGAACTGATTGCATTTTTTCTTCCCTTTCTTGCTATGATGTACTCTGAAATAACTAGGATTTGGACTCAAAATTTACCCCTAAGAAGTTGTATTTTGATAACATGTATTAATAAGGAATACTTGTTTCTTAGACACTGAACATAGATCATGCTCAGATAGCATATTTCCACTATAGTATATATCCTCCAAATGCCTTTGTAGGGTTGGGCCAAACTGCAATAAGACTGAAAAAGAAAAGACCATTAAAATCTCAGAACTATTAAATCATAAATCATAAGTAGATTTATTCCCTAATCCCAGAAGTTTACCCTAAAGGACAAAGATTAATAGTTCTTGTAATTTTATCTTTGGTTCTGTAACTGCTAGTTCTATTCTTGGCTATATAAATGTGTTATCATTTTTTCACTCTTAACAAAACTATTTGCTTCGGTATCTTTTAGCCAGTGAATTCTACTTGTGTTTTACAATTTAAGAGACAAGAGGGATTTTTTAAAGTTGGTTGTTTTGTAGACATTTACGGCTTCTTTTTTCCATCAGGCTCATTTAATAGCCACTTTTATTTATTTATTGTTTCTTATTTAAGTTTTTATTGTATATATTTGAGAAATACAACATATTTTGATATACATAAACAGTGAAATGATTGCATTTGCATATCAATCACCTTCCATAGCTCCTTGTTTTAGTCAGCTTTTTCGCTACTATGACTCCCAAGTGAGTTTTGGGGGACACCTCAAACAATAATACTCCTTTTGTATATTTGTGCATCTATTAAGAGCACCTAAATATATACTCTCCTAGCAAATTTTCAGTGTATAATACAGTCAACTATTGCCTTCATGATGCAGTAGATCTCTAGACATACTCATTTTACCTCACTTCAAATGTGCACTCTCTGACCTCCTTCTTTCCCATTTCCTTTCCCTCTTGGTTTCTGGTAAACATGATTCTACTCTCTGTTTCTATTTATTCAACTTTTTCATCTTTCTTTGATTCTGTATATAATGAAGTTGTGTAATATTTTTTGTGTGTGTTTGGCTTATTTCCTTTAGCATGTCTTCTAGTTTCATCCATGTTATTGTGAATAGCAATATCTCCTTCTTAAAGGTGAATGATATTCCGTTGTAGATATATACCACAGTTTTATTATCCATTCACCTGTTGATGGATTCTTAGTCTGTTTCTATAACTTGAGCAAAGCTGTAATACAGTGAAAATATCTTTCTATAACTTGGTGATTGAAAATAATTCTGCAGACAACATAGCAATATAGATATCTCTATGAGGTGCTGGTTTCATTTCCCTTTCCCTTTCAGTGTATACCAAGAAAGGGATTGTTTGATCTTATGGTACTACTGTTTTTAATAGAATCTCCATACTGTTTTCCACAACTGCTGTACCAATTTACTTTCACACAACAGTGCAGAAATGTTTGTGTTTCTCCACACCTTTACCCACACTTGTTATTTCTTGGCTTTTTGATGAAAGCCATTATAACAGGTATGAAGTGATATATTTTTTGTTTATTTGGGTTTTGCCATGCTGGGATTGAATCCCAGGCATTCAACCACTGGTCTACATTCTCAGCCTTTTTATTTTTTTTTTTTGAGATAGGATCTCCCTAAATTGCTAAAATTGGCCTCAAACTTGTGCACTTTTGTCTCAGCCTTCCGAAGCACTATGATTACAAGTGTGTAACACCACTGCTAGTGTGAAGTGATATTTTAATGTGGTTTTGATTTGCATTTACCTGATGATTAGGGATGCTATTATACTTGTTAACTATTTGTGTGTCTTGTTTAGGAAAATGCCTGTCTATTCAGGCCTGTCGCCCTTTGTTTAATGAAGTTATTTGTTGTTGTAGGTCTTTTGTTTGTTTCAGTTGTTTTATTGCATGAAGTTGTGTGAGTTCTTTATATATGTTGGATATTAATTACTCAGATATTTGGGTTTATAAGATGCCTTTATATTTTATCAATTGCTTCTTTTGCTGTATAGAAGCTTTTTAGTTTGATGCATTCCCACTTCTTTGTTTTTGCTTTTATCGCCTACACTTTTGGTGTGATATCAAAAAAAAAAAAAAAAAGAAAGAAAAGGAAATCATTATTGAGGCCAGTATCACAGAACTTTTCCCCTTTGTTTTCTTCTAGGAGGAATATGGATTGTTTCTTAAGAATTTATTTTTTATTAAAATGTTTTCTTATTTTCTGCACAAATGTTATGTTCTTTTTGACACTAAAATTAACTTAGCTAAGAAGTTCTAAAAAAATGTACATGACCAAATTATATTCATATTAAAAAATTTCCCTGTCTTCTGGGAAAGGTGATATGTAAATATATTAGACATAACTGTGGCATGGTATGTCCTCACTGGAACACAAGGTAGATTCTCAAATAGTATTCAAATTTAAAATTTTTTGCCTATCCTGTATATATTGAATTGCATAGCCTTTTTAAATAAAGAATTTCTCTCCTCAAGTACATAGGATTGGTTTCTCACAAGTTGGGTGAAGCCTAACACATTGATTTTTTTTCAACCTTAGGATCAGAGAATCCTGAAGAGTTTGTGAATGACCTAGTACAGGACTGATCCCCAGAATTTCTGATCCAGTAAGTCTGCAGCAAAGCAAGAGAAGTTTCATTTCTGACAAGGTCCCTGTGAGGCTGTTGCTGCCATCCTGGGGACCACACTGTGAGAACTGACACTCTTGTGCATGCAAATAAGGCTATTTATTCACTTACCTGTTCTTGATTTAAAATTATATACATAGTAGATATGTAATATACTTAAGTTCCTGATTTTTTTTGTTTTTTTCTGAATGAGAAAATAGGTTTTTAAAATTAAGATATTTAAAACAATAAACAGCAGTTATTTTTTTTAACTTGCATGTGACCTTACTTATTCTTTCTTTTTTTGTAATCA
Source organism: Urocitellus parryii (assembly GCF_045843805.1). Classification (NCBI taxonomy): domain Eukaryota; kingdom Metazoa; phylum Chordata; class Mammalia; order Rodentia; family Sciuridae; genus Urocitellus; species Urocitellus parryii. The sequence goes on along the minus strand of NC_135538.1, from coordinate 86,903,400 downwards.
TTACAGTAGTCATTGTTTTCTTTTCACAGAGCCCACCCTTATGTAATTATTGCTATATCGTATACACATATTTTATAGATGAAGATGTTAAAGAACAGCCAGGTTAAATCACATGCCCCAAATCATATGGCAAGTAACAGGCAGACGTGAGATCTGAACCAAGTCAGGTCGACTCAAGAGTTGTCCTTAGGGGCTGGGGATGTGGCTCAAGCGGTAGCACGCTCGCCTGGCATGCGTGCGGCCCGGGTTCGATCCTCAGCACCACAAACAAACAAAGATGTTGTGTCCGCCAAGAACTAAAAATAAATAAATATTTAAAAAAAAAAAAAAAGATTTGTCCTTAAATAATGTGCTTTATTACCTTTCAATTTTCAAATGGCATAACAATTATTTAAATAGCCTTAAAAATAGTCAGAAAGGTACTTTTAGTTGTTGAAATAGTTGGTTGTGGAAACAATTTTTCAGATTAATGTTTAGATCAAATTGCACACTACAATATATTTTGTCATTGCAGCAGATTGAAAAAAGAATAAAGCATGACAATTCTTGTAAGGCCCCTAATAATATTCCAAACTTACCTGCATCCTCCTACACTTTGGTTAACACAGTCTACTCATGAGCTTCTTAAACAACCCTGTATTTCTCAGGCTTTGCTTATCCTGCATTTCTAACCCACTTTAAAACATTACTTTTCTACTAGGGGAGAATTGTTTATTTATTCCAGATTCAGTGTTCTATTTATCACCCTAATCTTTCTATCCTAACCACAAAACCCTTGCCACATAGTTGTTTATTCCTCTAGAATCTAAAGCCCCTGAAGGCAAAGTCCAGCCCTGCTCATCTCTGTGTCTTCTTTCACATCCCTCTCACTCATGGTGGTACTGACTCAGAGCTGAATACCTGTGATCTGGAATGTATATCATACAATGATCTTGGTTGGTAACATGCCTCTGGACACTCGGCTACTTATTTGGACTGGGACTATCAAAACCAGTTCCTGTAAATTCGTATCAGATTTCCACAAGACCATTTGGTAACACTTGTGTTTTACAACTCTCTGTTGATACCCATCTAAGATGAATTCTTTCCCAGTTCTTCTTTGATTTTTTATCTATTTTCATAATAGAAGCAGACAGCCATTACCAAACCTGCTGCTAATGTGTGGGGTTCTAGTTTCTTTCTTTTCTTCTTTCTCCCTTCCTTTCTTCTCTTTCTTTCTTCCTTTCCCTTCTTCCCTCATTTCCTCCCTCCCTTCCTCTCATGTACCTATTTTCTCTCTGTGTGTGGGGTGTGTGTTTGCACATATGTGCACATGTGTGTGTGTGTGTGTGTGTGTGTGTGTTAACTTCTTTAGCACCAGTTAGACTCTGAATTGTTTGCATTTCAACCAGCTATTCACAGAACCATCTCTTCTCCAATCACAGCTTTGAACGTGGTCAAAGCATAATCAGTCTTCCATGCTCTTGATTTTGAAGAGGTTCTGTACTTTAATTTCTCTGTATACACCAGAAGCTCAATATTTTTTCTTCTATCTTCCTTTTTCTTAATGGCTGTATAATGAGGGCATCCTAATGTGGGCTTTTTTTCCCCCATTCCAAATAAGATCTAGTGCTTACAGGCATTGCAAAATCATTATCTACTAACAGTTCAAAAAACATTTTCACTTACTTTTATTATTTGCCTATGATACATGAAAAGAAAAATGGAAAATTATTCAGAGCTAAGATATTGGTATCCAATAAAACTCTGCCTAGATTCATAGATTTGGGTCATTGTTTTCTATATTCTTTTTTAGAGTGAATTTTTTCTGTAGTATTTTTTTCTTTTCACTATGCATAAATCTTTTTATGCCTTTTAGCCTTAAAGGAATTGCTAATGTCTTCACTCTCTTGCTTGAATCTCTTCTCAGATTGTTTTTTCTTGATTTACTTATTCTTATTGTTAATCATTTTCTGTATTTCAATCTGTGAGTAGCAGATGTGTGTAGGCTCAGTTATGCTAAAGTAAAACTTAGGTTCTGCAGTAGAATTATTCACCTCTTTGCTTTAGCAAAATACATAGATAATTATTTGCAAGACTCATGAGTCAATAATTATTCACACTTAAATTTAAAATTTCTTATATTACTGATAGATATACAGATTCAATGTGTAAGTACACCCCTGCTTAGTTATAATTGGAAATATCAACTAAAAAAGAAAAATGGAAAGAAATTAAAGCTTCATAAAATAGGGAATAAAAAGTCTACAGAACAGAATTCTGCAGCCACTTCCTCAGTAAACAGATGTCGAATCTGTATTTCTGCAATCACTAAGCAGATAGTAAAGATATAGAAGCACAAATGGAATTTGCCTTCCATAGAGCTCACAGATGTACTAAATTTATTCACTACTGAAATTATGTATATAGGAGGGGATATATTCTAGAGGATGTTAATGGATAAATTATGATAGAAAAGAGATATTAAGCTTATGACATTTTGTTATCATAAGGTTATAAAACAACAGAATAAGGCAATAGAATAATGTTTTAGGAATGGTTGCATCAAAGATGTATGATTGTTTGACTGTAAACCCTCCCAGGGATCCATAGCATTTTAGGTCTGGAAATGATCACATGTCCTCTAGTCCAACCAACTCTTAATACTTTAGGAAACTGACTCCCAGAATGGTCAGAGGGTTTATGCAATGTTGCTGGCATGGTAACTGACAGAGTTGAGCGTAAACATGGGCTTTCTTCATTTTTGTTCAATTTTCTTTCTGCTTAGTCATTCCTTCCAATGAATATTTGAACACACCGGAGAATACAAAATATTGGGAATGCAAAATAAATTATCATTTGCTCTCAAAGTTGTTCTTGTACAATTTTAAGCCAAAATTGATAGGTTAATCTAACAGAATAAGCACAATGCCAAGGAAGAAAATAGAAAAAAGAGTAGTTGTCATGGGGCAGGGATTCCCAGATCAATGCTCCTTATGCACTGGCACATAGCCTCCTGAGTTAAAGAGGAAGTTTGGATCTCATCACAATGATAATAAAAATTTTAAATATATATATTTATTAACAACATTTATATTATATAACATATATTATAAACAACATTTTAAATAAACAGATAAAGATTTCTATTTTATTCTGTTATACTAAAAGTGTAGGTGAAGAAACAAATTTTGCTTGAAATTCTTTGTTTCATTTAACATTTTGGCTTGCATAATATCAGTTGGGTGCACAGATTTTTATTAAAATTTCAGAAAACATTTCATAAATAAATAAATTGTTGCATTTTATTATATTACCTATTTTTTCTTTTAAAGAAAGTTCAAATTTGGAGGTAGTGCCAATTTTACTGCTTCATTAGAATATAATTTCTAAGTCATTTTATGAAGGCTTATGGGTTGCATCTATCAATTATTCATGAAAAGAATAATTTCCAACTCTGACAGTCAATTTTTATGAAGAAAGATGTGAGGTTATTGTCTATAAAATATTGCCAACTGAATTACATGGGGTGAAAAGAAAGCAGTATGTATTCATATACTCATTAACGAATTCAGATAATGAGTGTTGAGTCCAAGTAGCTTTAAAATTAGGTGAATATGTACCTATATCTCTATCTATATATCTATCTATATCTATATCTATCTATACATACCTATGTACATATATACATTCTTGAAATAACAAAAGCTGAATTTCAAACTTGGTTAATTTTTATAATGTTAGTTTTCTCATATTAAAATTTTGGTGACAACATATTCAGTCTCCATTTATTAAAACTCTTATTTCTTTTATTTTTCAAAAATATACAATAAGAAACCATGAAAACATTTAATTTTGTTTCTAATGATACTATACAGAATTGTTATGCTTGAAGCAGACTTAGAAATAGGCCTAGCATGTCTAATTTTTAAAAGATTGTACACAGTTTGATATATAATGTGCATGCTACAGTTACCATTACAATGTAAGAGGTTAGCCTGTCAAAAAAATTTGGTAATGAGATACAAGCAGACTATTCTTTATCACCTTCAGCAACACAAAAGTAGAATGCATGATATATTTTTAAAATAAATTTATTTCTGAAATACTCCAGAATCCTAAAATTGTGTTGGTAGTTATGTTTATGAACTAGATATGCTATATGTGATAATAGTGGAATTATTATATGTAAAAAATCTTTACCTTTGTAGCATTCATTGAAGACCTAATTTAGACAAAGACAATTTTAATAATGTAAGACTCTTGCTGCTGGTAAAAGTTAATAAATTGGTCAGTAGTTCTCTGGTAATATACAAAAATGCTCTATAATAAAAGCTTTAATTTCTAAGCAAATACTACTGAAAGCTTTCAAATTACCTAAAAATCTACCTACCTTCATACATTTTAAATGCAACTTAAATTTTATTACCTTATTTTAAATATTATGGCTGATTTTTCCTCTAATGATAATATTTCTATTACTAGACTTGCATTTGTATTTGAAGTAGCACAACTCTGTTTCTTTTTCGCACTTGAAATGATATGGCCAGCACAGTTTAGCCTGTAGTTTCTACTCAAGTGATTGCTACTGACTTTTAAAATAAATGTAATATATACATTTAAGGCACTAATTGTTGCCTAATACAGTAATGTCTCTTGAGAGATAATAGCCAAAAACTCTATGTCTCTTACATAAATCAATGAAATACAAAATACTTCCTCCCTCATCTTTGTCCACTGGAAGGAATCTAAATAAACTGTTAAGGAAGTGGCTATACTCTTAGCAATTGTGATACACAATAGAAACATTACACTCCATATGTAATATTATTTAGTAGTATATTTATTTACAAGTAATATAAATTTAAATTTAAATTGACTAAAACCAAGAAAGAATTCATTGATTAACATCATAAAAAACTCAAGGGTTTTAGTCCTGACTTTGCTATGAGAGACCACATAGATTAGATTAATGATAGAGATTCAGGGACTGCTAAATTTATAGGTTTATATGAAGCCATCTTTCTTTTCTCATTTCCTAGCTCTATTCTGCATTATGTTGGTTATATTCTTCAAGCTAGCCCATCTACCTGAAGTGGCCTCTAAAAACTTTAGGCTTTTTGCTAACTATTCATTGAAAAGGGATTTCTCTCTGAATAACTAAAAAAAAATCCCTACACTAGATATCACTAGATGACTGAAATCGTGCATATATTTTGAACCAATTGTTACTACAAAGGAAGTGGAATATGCTCACTGTACAGGCTAGACCACATGCCCACTCATGGCTGTAGTCAATTCTATCCAAGCTACACTGAGTGAAAGTGGAGAAGAGCTGATTCCAGATGACATTACCAGAAGTAATATACTGAATAGGGAAACATGTCCACCTTACTCTTAAATGAAGATGATTTTTGTCTGCTACTGCTAGATAATTTCTGTTGACTCATTGTCTTTCCTACATATTGATCCAGATTTTAAATGACTTATTAAGAATGTAGGTTCATTTTTATTTTTATGATGTCAAAATGATGGACAGATGGAACCTTTGGAAGAAAATTTAGAAGGAATTATAATGAAGGCATTAACATGAAGGAAAATAGAATTTTAAGTACCTTAATTTAGGATTGTAAAGCATACGTAAAATCCTATTATTGTACCAGAGTGCAGAATCACATGTCTGTGACCCAGCTACTCTTGGGCTGAGGCATGAGGATGGCAAGTTTGAGGCCAGCCTTGGCAATTCAGTGAGACTCTGCCTTAAAATAAAAAAAAAAAAAAGAAAGAAAAAAGGCACTGAGGATGTAGCTAGGTGATAGAGGATCCATAGGTTCAATCCCTAGTACCTTAAAAAAATTCTATAATTCCAGTATTTATTTGACACGATTTTTTCTATTTCATCATCACATATAGCATATTTAAAAAAAAAAAACGAACAGAAAATTTCCCCTTTGTTGGCAAGCTGATTTTCTCTCCCAACATGACAAACCACATTACAGTTCCAGAAAAAGAGCTGGGAAGTTAGATATCTTTGGAGGAAGAGAATACAATGAACCCATCACAGTGGTGTATGCCTGTAATCTCAGTTACTCAGGAGGTTGAGGCAGGAGGATTGCAGTTAGTTTGAGGGCAGCCTCAGCAACTTAAAGAGAGCTTGTCTCAAAATAAAAACTAAATGGGAAGCTAAGGTAGGAGGATCACAAGTTCAAAGCCAGCCTTAGCAATGGCAAGGTACTAAGCAACTCAGTGAGACCCTCTCTCTAAATAAAATACAAAATAGGGCTGGGGATGTGGCTCAGTGGTCAAGTGTCCCTGAATTCAATCCCTGGTACCAACTAAACAAAACAAAACAAAAAGTAAGTAAAAAAATAAATAAGGCTGGAGATGTAGCTCAGTGGTAAAGTGTCCCTGGGTTTAATCCCCAGTACCACATGCACAAATACAAAAGAAATTATGATGAGGCAGGAAGCCTGCCTCATTTGCCCAGGGGTTTCTGCAGAAAATTGGTGAGGAAAAGGCAGAAGAGGCAACTTCCAAGGTCTATTCTGCTGAAAGAAACCAATGGATCTTGACTAAGCTGAAATTGAAATTCAATAGACAACGGGATTTATTATCATCAGACATGAGCAGCAGGTGCAGAGCTTTGAGGTAGCCAGTTTGCACAGTGTGATTATACAGGTTGTTTACAGACAGTGTTGGCTTTCCTAAGAACACATGTTGTACTGGTTTTTGTGTTTTCACTATCAGCATCAATAAAGGAAAACCAACCTCCAGTAGTTAGTCAGTGCATAGCCAAAGACCAGTATGAAGCCGCACTACCTCTCTTCTCAGTGTAATAAAGTGATTTACACTTCTTTCCCACATCCAAATGCCATATAAAGACAAATATAGGAAGAAGAACGAGACATTTTTGCAGAACAATTTTAGGATTAACATAAGTCATCCACTTGGATAATATAATTGGATTAATATTTGAGGACTAATCAGTATTTCAATTCTACTTCCTAGTATATAGATGGATAGGGTAGTGAAAGAATAAAGAAAATAAAGAAATGAAGAAGTGACATTATACACATATCTAAATTGTGGCATATGTAAATATGCAATTCTGATGCACATGAATTAGTTTTAAATATCAACTGATATTATTGGCCACTATCAAGAGATTTGTTAATTTACCCATGAACATTTGCCTGAGATTTCTGTGTGATGTTAATACTGTATGGGATGAACATGAACTTCAAATTTTATTATGACACAATTAAAGAGTGATATATTCATAATGAAAAAAAACCAATCATGGGCACCTTCAGATAATTGTCTAAAATAAGGAAAAAGCAAAAACATTACCAATCATAAGGGTGATCAGTTATCTTTTAATCTAGGTAGATTTAGTACAGATTACAATTTTTAAATTTTAGATGACTTTGTAATAGAAATAACAGTAGAGGTTCATGAAGAAAGTAGAAAAATTTTAACAAATATTACAGTTGTTAAATTTTTACAATTATAAAAATATTTTAACATATATAGGATGAACATCTCATTCATAATACTCACAGTGTAGTCAAAATGTTTTTAAATGTGAAAATGTACATGGGAGGAAAAGACCACCTTCTGGATATGAAGAACCATGGATCCTCTGTTGTTCAAAACATTAGCTGTGTTCAGTGACTTGGGGGCAGAATTGAATGAACACATGTGAACCTTACTACAGACATTTTCCAATATAATCCATTCATTCAAGTCTTTTAAACTCTAAAATCTTGTGATCTATGCTTTGTAAATAATGAGCATAGACAGAATTTTAAATTTCTTTCAAAATATTGTTTCTAATACTGTATGGAAATGGAGCATTATCATCTGTGGGAGAACTTACAAATAAGAATATAAATAACATATCTTAAAAGTTCATCCTGTGCATAAATATTTCATAAAGTATTTTTAAAAGGTACAAAAAGAAAAGGTTATTGAGCAAGGGCAAAGATTCAACACTCAACACTGGATGAGAATTTAAAAATATGTATTTTGTACAAATCACTGTGGTTGAAAAAAAGTCTTATTAGAGAGATAAATTTTTAAAATGAAAAGCTACACTAAATATAAAGTTTGTTCATTTTATTTGATTGTGAATTTTTTGTAAGTTATATTTAAAAACACTTGCTTATCTCCACATAAATATATTCTGCTATATTATCTTCTAAAAGCTTCATTCTCATTACATACTTAGATCAATAATCCAATTGCCTTTTTTGAGCATGGTGTCATTTTGGAATCACCTGTGCTGGTCTGTTTGTTTACATTTGCATGAATACCTCATTGTTTCAATTACTGTATTTTATAATATCCTTGATATTTGAAAGTTAAAGTCCAGTCATCATCCTCAAGGTTGATTGGTTTCTTACATTCCTATATACATTTTGGAATCTACTTGTGGATTGATGCTCATACATTCAAAAAATAACTTCTGAGATCTTGATTGGGATAACTTCTAAAGACATTAATATAGAAAAACTTATATCTTTAAAATAGCAATTTTACCATATCATGATCATGACACATTCATCCATTTAGTTAGATATTTAAAATCATCACTGTAATGTTCATAGTTTTCTACGTGGAGATTTTGAACAATCTTATTCATGTCACTCCTTAGTGTTATATGTTTTATTTTAAAATATTGTAATTTAAAAAAAACAAAATTAATTTTATATTATATAAATTTTGACATATTAATGAGCAACAAGGTTGAGAACTCATTTGTCAGTTCTAGTAATATGTAGTAGTGCCTCCTTATCCTCAGTTTCACTTTCCATGGTTTCACTGCCCATGGTAAATCATAGTCTAAAAATACTAAATGGGAAATTCCGGAAACAAATAAGTGATACATTTTCAATTGCATGCCATTCCAAGTAGTGTGAAAAATCTCCTGTCATTTCCCTCTGAAATGAAACAAATGATATATTGCCAAGCCAATAGTAACCTAATGCTATATACCTATGTTATTTGTTATATAGATATAGATATAGACATACATATATATCTCATTATACATCTATATCTATATCTATATAGATATAGATGTATAATGAGAAAAACTCTACAAGTTCTCTGTAAGGTAGGCATTTAGAGTAAAGAAAAGTTACCTAAAAGTAGCAAAAGCTGAATTCAAACTTGGGTTTCTTTGACCCTAAAGCTTTTAACCATGACTGTGATGCCTAAGATTTTTAAGCAGAAGGACAGAAAAAATAACTTTTAATGGAGAATTAAAGTCTATAAGCACATATGTAAATATAGATACAGATATAAGCATATAGATATAGATGCCGACATATATAAAAGAGAAATATTCTTTGTCTCTTGAAGTGTATTTCTTTGATGCTTTTTCCCACTTGTGACAAAGTGTCTGCTCTCATTCTTATCAATCCATAACCCAACCACCAATGAGTACAGAATTTTAAGAGATGTTATGCAATTTTAGACAGAGTTATTTTCTTTATAGGCTAGGAATAGATTTTTAAATGCAAAAATATATATTACATATACAATTATACACATGTGTAGGAGAGAAAGAAATCTTTCCTTCACAGAGCAGATCAGTAAAAAAATCTTTCACTGTCTAGCAACTAAATATATCATGATTTCCAGAACCAGAATAAATGTTCTAGCTTCTTTGAATGACACTTCAGTGAGTGGATGGAATGTTGTATCCTTTGCCAAAAAATAAATTTTTAAAAATATCAGGAAAGCAAAGTTAAGAAATCTTGTTTTGCACATATAGTCTGAAGATGACACATTTAATCACAAAAATTAGAAATAAAAAGCCTAAAAAGGATGTAACAGGATAAACAGACTTAAATGAGGGTTTCTTTCTATTGCCAGTTTATCTTTATCAATATACCAAAACATAGCAATTGGTACATGCACATATTCATATGTGCACATATGTGCATACCTCTCCTTTCCCCCTGCCTCCCTCCCCCAATTTGCTTGCTCTACTCTACTGATCTCCCTTCTGTTACTATTATTGTTTCAGTTAGTGCATTATGATTACACACACACACACACACACACACACACACACACACACACAGGATTCATTGCATACATTCATACACGAACATAGCATAATTTAGATTTTTATTCCCCAGTACTTCCAATGCTGTCACCTCTTTCCTCCCTCTCAATCTCTTCCATCTACTCTGTTGATCTCCCTTCACTGTGTTTCTTGAATACATGAAGCAAATTTCCAGCTCATGACTTTTGCACTTTTCCTCCTACTCCAGGTGTCTCCATATTTCACTTCCTTCAGTTTCTGCTCATGTGTTGCCTTTCCAGTGAAGCCTCCCCAAATACTCTTTCATCAAAGAGACCATGCCCTGTAACACCCTCAGCACCACTTGCTCCTGCCTGCTTTACTTGCATGTAGAAAATAAAATATGTATCACAGTTTACCATATTAGGTATTATTGTTTCTTCAGTTATAATTTTTCTCTTTCTGTGGGTTGTAAACTCTAAGAAAGAAGAAAATTCATTTTGTTCACTTTGTATCTCAATGGATATAACAGTGCCTGGCACATGGTAGCATTCACTCATTTCTTAAAATGTATGTTGAATGCATAATAGGAAAGCATTTTTTTTTTTCAGGAAGTTTTCAACACTTCTAAGCCATTTGGAGATAATTATTTACAAAAAAATTAAATTAAATTAATTCAATTAAATTTATTCTTCTAATTAGAACATAGCATAGGAACACAAAAAAATTGGCATGCACTTATTTCATCTAGAAACATCATTATACAAAACTGTAACTGGCTAAACCAGAAGTATTAATGGAAAAGTCTGAAATTGTCTCCATTTCAATGAACTTTTCCCTTGCTATCCTGTAAAAAACAAGGAATCTTTTCTGTCCTACTGATGGATGCTTCCAAAAATTGAATCAGAATATTTGTGTTTTAATATACATGTTATGTACATATCCTACTGTTTACAAAGTTCTATGACATTAAAGCTGATTTCTTGATTATTTGTTGAATAAAGATTCTATGTTCTCTTGTGCTTCTAATTAAAACTGAAGGCCAAATGCTTCAACCTTGTAAATTACCAAGGTATTAACCAAAGCCAGCTGCAACTTATAAATGCCCCTTTTTTATAAGAAGACAACTTGGGCATGTGTTCTCCTTGGTATTACTTAGCATTTGATCTCTCTCGTTCATGCCTGCTAATTTTGTTTATAGTACACAATCTATCTTTATGAGGAGTCTTTAAGCCTAACAATGAATTCAACGTTCTCTGAAGAAAACACGCACATGCATTCATTCTAAAATCCGTTGTTTTTATACAGCCTGTAGTAACACAATATAGGGCTGAGGTTTTTGCTTTCTATATAAAAAGTACCTGTGATATTAAGTAAGTCATTTCTATGGGTGCCAATATGAAGCCATGAAGAAATTGGACAATATTATTAAGAACTATAATATTACCTTAAATACACAACTGACAGATGTTAGAACAGGAGACTCAGTTTTGCTTAGAGCACAAGTCACGCTCTGGTAGAAGGTGCTTAGAGAAGCACTTAACTCTTGCAATCATCCAGGGAGTTATTTTAGAACTCTAAGATACACAGCACAGTAACACGGGCACTGAGGGAGTGGTATGCCCTGGAGAAAAGGTAGCAAATTAACAATACTTGTTCAGAAGCTTACAATGCTAGAAGAGTGACCAATAGCTTTTATTAATCCATAGTTATTTAGGTCTCAAATCTGATTCTTGAAAACAAATCCTAAATCTAAAGGTAATTATGCTAGGCCCTTCTGTCTTTTGACATTTTGTTGGTTTGTTGTGCTTTAAATCTTGGGCCCCCATGCAGGCATTCATGTCTATTATTCTGTTACAATATTCATAAAACCTCCTTTCATTCTTGAAAGTGTCCCTGTTTGGAAATAAATTATCTGGCCACACTATTTAAATCCCTCTGTGGATAATCAAGTGAAAAGCGTCTTTGTTGCAAAGGCAGAAGTCATCTTAGATCTTTGTTTTGCAGACCACACCCTTGGAAGGATGCATTAAGATGAAAGACACAGAAAGGCCTAAGAATTGATTTGCTTTTGATCACATAACAGATAAATTTTGCTGTTTATAAATAATTTCAAAATGATGTTTTCGTGTGTATACATAAATGATTATAAAATGAATTTTTTTTTACTTTATCTCATTCATATGAATACTACGGAGACCTCACTATTAAAATAATGATTACATCAACTAGTAGTCTTCCATAACTGGCTTATTATCATCTTCCCTTTACTTAAAATAATCCATTCATTTAGTAATTTTTAAATCAACAAGGACACATTATGGAATTGAGAGTATTTTCCCACTTATTGCAACCTAATACTGCAGGAGATCTATTTTTTGTGCAGAGCTATAAATTTCCAAGATGACTGAGGGCACTCAATTAAGTATTAGCTCAGATCTTTAGGATTAAAATCACTAGATTATTAAAATAGTGTCTTGCCACATCTTATACAAGTAGCTTTTGTCTTTTAAAACAAACAAAACCTACATTATATCAACACAGTATTTTTAAGTTTGATTAAGTTTTAAGCTCATAAAACAACTCTAAAATCTGGAGTTTAATTTTCCTTTCATTTCTGTATGAGATTTTCTCTAAAAATCTCTGTGTTGATAACTAATTCGGATTCATAAAAAGCAAAATAGTCTATTAAAATCTTTCTCTGGAATCTCTTCACCTTCCCCTGCTGTCTCCTTTTGTCCTATTATCACGTTATCCAGGATGAGTGGACAGGAATCATCCTGAGCTGTAGCAACTCTAGTTGAAGTTTAGGGACCAAGAAGATCTATTAATAACCTTCCTTCTGTGGGAAAAATCTGGTTTCATTTTTCAGAACTTGCTGTTTCAGTCTTTTTAATCTTGGAGAACCTCATGGGATTCTAGGTCACCCTTTTATCCTGGTTCCCTCCCTGCCCAATGTGATGGGGCGTCATTTGGGATGGTTAGTACCTTTCTCTGGCACTCTAATAAAAATTGCAACACATGGGTTCCTCTATCATTTATATTGGATGTTTCCCCTTTCCCTCTCTTCACTAAAGGATATGCATTGGAAAACAAAGTAATTTTAATTTAATTTAAATTGATTAAAATGTGCATAGTAACATGATTGATCCAAATATTTTTTTAAGGTCCATATTATCCCTAAAGTATAGGTTTGTTCTCTTCTTCTCTAATTTCTTCAGCTCTTTCATTCAGCTTGTTAGCAAGTCTTATCCAGTCTGACTCTAAAATGTGTATTGAATTTGTGTACTTCTTACCTTCTGTAACTACCACCCTCATTGTAGCTACCATCACCTCTTTCCCAGAAACAAAAATCCTCAGAAATAGACTCTTTATTTTCTACCCTTGCCTGGCCCTACTCCATTCTTCACAGAGAAGACAGTGATATTTTTAAAACAAAATCAGTTCATATAATTCCCCTACTCAAACCCAGTAATATCTTCCTACTTTTAAAATATAAAATAAAAACAATTTCTGGCACTTAATATACCTTGCAGTATCTGGTCCCAGACTACATCATTCCTTATTATATGCCCTCTTTTGGGCACCCATTTCCTGGCATAAAAGCAGATCTATGACAAGCCCAGCTCTGCCCACCCAGAGCCTCTGCACCAGCTGTTCCCTTTCTCAAATCTTTGTAGAGCTGGCTCCTTTTTGTCATTCATTTCTCACCTATACTATCACCACCTTAGAGAGGTCTTTTATGTCTCTGCCATTTAAAATTGTTTCTTACATGCTTGTCTAGACACTTCTTATCATATTGGTTTCACATTATTGTAGAGAGAATAGGTTTTTTTTTAAAAAAAAAAAAAAGATGCTAGATTCCCAGAGGCTGAATGCAAAAGGTCCCTTTACCTCCCAGGTCCATCCTGGTTTTAATAAGGCTACTGGCTTGATTGTCTTTTTCACCAGAAAAGCAATGGAAGTTGCAGGACAAAGAAAGATTCTTCAGGGAGAGAGAGGATTGAAAGAAATGCCAAACAGTACTTCTCATCATCATCTCATGGTGCTGGACCTACCTGCCCCAAGGCTTGTAATGAGTGTTTCTGAAAACTAATAGCAAGTCTGTTTCTTCCATTTCTGAAGGAGGAAAGCTTGCTGGATTACCCTGTATTGGCAGGGCACATGGGTACTATAGTTAAGGGTTTGTAAGAAGGAGAAAGCAGGGATGCCCACACCTCAGCTCTCCATACCACTTAGAAAGATGAAACAGAGACCTCTTTAGTTTCTATCTTCTCAAGTTAGAGCAACTGGAATTAGCTGAAGGATGTTCTGGAAGCTGCTACTGGAAGTTCTGGAGGCAACAGACATCTGGAAAAGGATACATGTGAGACAAACCATTGGGCTGAGTGAAGATGCCCTTTGTGTACCTCCTAACTTTAGAAAATTACTAATGTCCCCAGTTGTATCATACTATTATCCATAGTCTTTACAATGTGACTATGAAATTTATATCAAGCCATGAAACTTTGACTCTGATATGTTCTTATGATTTTCTTTGGCCAATAGAATGTGGTAGAAGTGACTGCGTGTCTGTTCTAAACCCAAGTTCATGTGGTCTTGTGAGTTTTCACTGTCTTGAATCTTGTGATCTTCTGGACCAGGTTAGCCTGCTGGATGATGAAAGACCTTGTGGAGAAAGATTATTTTCCCAACTGAGTCCTCTTCTGCCAGCGAATCCTCTTCAGACCAGCCAGGTGATGATAGCCATGAAAAAGAATGCAACCAAGATGAGCCAAGCCTAGCCTACACCAGAAGAACCTCAACCAGTAGATTCATGAGCAATAATAAATAGTTACTGCTTTCAGTTAGGAGATCTGGGATAGGTTTTTATGCTATAATAGTTAATGCTATATAGGGCTAAAAGACTGAACACTGCCCAAGAAGGACTCTTGTGCATCTACTATGGAAATGTTGTTATAATAGAAAGGACTAACATTATACACTCCTTGATAGAGAAAACAGATTCTTCCTCTGTCTTAGTCCACTTGGGCTGTTGTAACATACTACCATAATCTAGATGCTCTAGTTTGGATCTGGAATATCTTCCAAAGGCTCAGGTATTAAAGATTTGGTCCCCAACCCATGATGCTATTGGAAGGGCATGGAGCCTTTGAGAGATGGAGCCTAGTCGGAGCTCTTAGGTCACTGGGGGTGTGTGTGTATCCTCAATGGGAATTGTATTTCTCAGTCAGCATGAGGTGAGCAGCTTACTCTACCAATACTATCATGCGCTGGAGACCAAGCCTTCAATTCATGAGCCTTTGTGGGACATTCTGGGTCCAAATAATAACAGTGGGTAAATATTAGAAATGTTTTCTCAGAGTTCTGGAAGTTGAGAAGATCAAGATTGAGGTGGCAGTGAATTCAGTGTCTGGAAAGAGTCTGCTTCTTCACAGATGACTGACTCTTTGCTGTGTCCTCACACAGTAGAAAGGCCAGAGGTCTTTCTATATAGTCTCTTCTATAAGGACAGTAATTTTATCTGTGAGGTCTCTACCTTCAAAGGTCTCACTTCCTAATGCCATCAACTTGTGGTTAGAATTTCAACATAAATTTTGGAGGGTCTCTCACACACACACACGTTCAGACCATTGTACCTGATTCAGATGGCAGATATTTCCTGATGTAGCTAAAATCTTCCTATCTTGGTTGAGGCCAAGATAGTGATGGCACCACAGCAGAACCAGCTGAGCAGCCACCATGCCAGGGGCAAGATTGGGATGAGAGCACCTATAAGGTGCCTTATTCAAGCAAGTCTTGAAGAAAAGATAATCACTTAAGAAATTTTAGTGATGGCCATCTGAAACACTAAAGGTTATTATGAGGTTTTTATTAAAAATGAAGCAGCTCTATATGAAAAAAAATCTGTAGCTATTGGCTAACATCTGACATGACTTAAAATATGTATAGATTTATAAACTATCATTTCCTTCACTAGTTATGTTTTATGATCTCTCCTAATTACTTGAAAGGGATTTTATAAACATAGAGGTTTATATTTCAGAAGAAGAAAAATGGGTTTATGGTAAAATAATTTGACAGCAAGAATGTTCTTGAATATCAAAAAGACAGGTAAATCTGTCAACCATTGAGAAAGAACAGAGTCTAGTCAAATTTATCTTACTTTACCTAAGCTGAATAGTCAAGTAAGGTAAGTAAGCCAAACTCTTTGTCTCTTTTTCTTTTAAATCAGCACTAACTAAAGCATGCTTCAGCATAACATCTGAATAAATTAAGTAATTTTAGATCCAATTAGTCTATTTCATGGTTTTCTCTACACGAAAATTAATCCCTGGGGTTATGGTTCAGTGGTAGAGTGCTTACCTACCACATGTGAGGCACTGGGTTTGGTCCTTAGCACCTCATAAAAATAAATAAATAAAAATAATAGGAGATGGAGTAAAAAAAATTTTAAAATAAATTCGTATTGTAAAGAGGGATCTATACATTGTTTTCTATTTTTCTTTTTGGTAATATTTAATAAAGGAAATGATTCAACTTTGTCATGTAACTTGGAGACTTCTGCTTTGCTTGAACACCTCTTGAGCCACTCCTTCAAGTCTTGAAGTTCTGGGTTGCAAACAGAAAACTGGTAAAAGAAAAGGTCCTAGAGCCTAGGAAATAAGGCCCTGGACTTTGGAATGAAGCAGATTTGGTACAAATCTTTACTCTTTTAGGGATTTGTTCAAAGACTTCTAAACTATAAAAAGAGAACAATAAATAGGGTCACTGAAGAAAAATTTTATTTGAAAAATAAAATATATAAACCACTTAAGACTATGTATTGTATATAGTGATTTTAAATAATAAAAAAGATTCCATGAGGGTAATGGAATAAGCTAAATACATTCTAAATTGAAAATAAATGTTCCAAAAAGAAGCTGCAATGAAATGAATCAGCATTTTATACACATAAATTTGACATATTAACTGTAATTATTCATAATGTGCTAACATTAAATTATTCTTTAAATTTTTTGGTAGATAGGAATGGTTATTTAAAAACATTCAGAAGTTGGAATAAAGTTTAATTAGAGATTATTTTTCATGTTTTAAAAACTATATGATTAAGCAATATTG
The DNA here is from genome assembly GCF_045843805.1 of Urocitellus parryii. Taxonomy (NCBI): domain Eukaryota; kingdom Metazoa; phylum Chordata; class Mammalia; order Rodentia; family Sciuridae; genus Urocitellus; species Urocitellus parryii. The sequence goes on along the minus strand of NC_135538.1, from coordinate 86,886,263 downwards.
CCTTCTAATTTAAACTAAATTTGGAGAAAGGGTGAAGAGGATATACAATGACATTTTCAATGAGTGACAGGCTTGTCTTGATGTGTTGCTGTGCTGTGAGTCCTTGCTTTGGGAATCTTATAGGTGAAAATAATTTTTCCATGATTATTTTATCAGCTGAGTAACTTGATTCCATTAGATATAATGCAAAAATTAACCTATCATCTTTCTATCCCATTCTAATACTCAATCCAAACTTTATCATTACAAAACTGTATGTCCTTGGTTCTTTGGTTATTTAACCTCTACAGGTCTTCTTTCAACAAATATTTTAAAACTACATACAATTCCAGTCCTCAGGGAGCATACGAGGAAATCAGTGGGCCAGGTACAGGAACATCTGTGAAATAAGGCAGAGGAATGTAGATTGTTTTTAAAGAAGCTCAAATTGTTCTCTGTCCTGTTTAAAGACAGGGGAGGGGTTTTTTTGGAGGGAAGAGGGGAAGGAAAGGAAGCATGTTATAGATAACACCTGAAATAAGCCTTGAATGATTGGCAGAATTTCAATAGCCATTTCACATTTCAACCAGAGGAAGCAACATGAGTAAGCGTGAGACATGCCCATTCTGTAGTTACAAGTCATTAAACCTGGTTGCAGCATAATGAACATTTTAAGGAACTGATAAGAGTAGATTAGAGTGTCACTGTTTATGGCCTTCAGTTTCAGAGAACGAATTTAATTCAGCAGGAAATAAGGAACTTCATGTTTCTCCAGGGAATGGGGAAAGAAATGGCCATGTGTTTTGTTGATGTTTTCTATAAACATTAATTAAAGAAACAATAAACCCCTAATTTCACAAATAATTATTTAATTACAATACTATAATAATTTTGTAAGTATATTTCTTTTGTAAGTATAATGCTCTTGTAAGTTTATTCCACTTTACATTTTCATATTATATTATCATTATATATGTTTGCAGATATTCTTTTTCTTACCAAATGTTAAAATCCAGGAGGTGGGGCCCATGTTCAACCTATCTGTGTGTACTCTGCAGTACTTAGCTAAGAGGCATTAAAAGGTATGTACTGAATGAATGAGCAGTTTAATTAATATCTGTTTCTTGGTGAATTCACTAGAATCAGTTTAAATGGTTTAAGTTGCATATTAGTTTTAATTTGAAAGATTCTTGTTGGAAATTTTGAAAACAGTATTTTAAGTCAATATCTTAGCTCTTTTAAGACTACTGCTTTATCAATATGCTAGAGAAAATATGCTACACTTTTTCATATTTGCTTTGTTGTTATTACAACAGTAATCATGTTCACTGTAGAAACTTGTATGTATTACAGATAAGCAAGAGGAAGAAATCAAAATCCCCATAATCCTAACCTAGAAATAGCCACAGTTACTGTTTTAGAGGAATTGATGATGCAGTCTACATGCATGTTTTTAAGTTTTTAATATGCATGGCTAATATGCCCTTTAGAAAGACTGAACTGTTTTATACTCCTCTTAGAGGTATGGAGAATGATCTTCACTTATGCCAACACCATGATAATTAATAATATTAATCCTGGCAAAATGGGATGAGGAAAATAGTTCCTTTACAAATGTGCCTTTCTTCAAATGCTAATTAAGTCGAATATTTGTTCATGAATTTATTGACCTTTTACATTTCTTTTGTGGTCTCGGTCTCTCTCTCTCTCTCTCTCTCTCTCTCTCTCTCTCTCCCTATTTTTCTACTTGGGAATTTCTCTCCCTCTATAATTATTTTTGAGAACTGAATGCATGTTAATAAACAATATCCCTAGTCAGCCCCTTGTCTTTTATCATATTTCCCGTCAGCATCACTGATCTCTAGGAAGAGGGTCTAATAAACTAAATGAAAGTCACATTTGTGATTCCCCTCCTCCTCTCATTTCTAAACTGAGTATCACTAGCTAGAATGTCTTCCAGGAATGGAGCAAATATAAAAGGAACTAGTGGCACATTTATTTCTCTATGAGGAAAATTTTCAGAAACAAGGATAAAACTAGAATTTGGAATTAAAAGATGCCCTAACCTACTTTTGACAATTACTAAGAATTTAGAATTATCACGAACGCTTTCTTTTTACTCTTAAGAATTTCACACGTAGTACTGGCCTAAAGAAGGACATAATGGGAAGTGCGTGCGATGACAAGTCAGCTTTGGTAATTACAGTTAACAGTAAGGTCTGTTCATCCACTACTGATGCATTGAAGTATTTCCATGGATATGTGTGGAAGTCATGTATGGCTGTGCCCCGTAAATTCAATAAAGAATGAATACTTTTATGGTTTGGTAGCTAAGAAGTTAGCTGGGGGCAATGCTGAAATTCTTTCTTCTTGAAAAATGGAAACTATGTAGGGGAGGAAAGTGAAAGAAATTATAAAAGGGAAAAAGAAAAGCTGCCTGGAAGTACAGAACTACAGAAAAAAAGAAAGGGGGAAAAAAGAGATGTTAAACAGAAGACCTTGAGAGGTGAGGCTTAGAAGAAACATGTTCTTTAAATTTATTCTACCCAAATTATCAAAATATGGTACAACATTCATTTTAAATTGTTCAGTTTATGTGAGGCATTACAAATATGGAACTACTTTTAATGCTTTAAATGGAATTTATTGTTCATTTGACATAAAAATAGTTAAATTTTGTCTTCCATGGGGCATAAATGTCAAAAGCAGTTTGTGCTTGTAAATCTTTTAAATGTTAAGTACACAAAGAAAGGGAGAGAGAGGGAGTGGGGGCGGTTGCTAAACTGGGTATTAGAAGCACTGGAAGCTATTTGTTGGAATTTAGAGTCCTGTCAGACTCCTCTATTATTTTCAGGTATTTGTTCACCAGTGGTAGTTTCAAAAGCAAGCAGAAAGTCTGATCATTTATAATTATATTTGGCTTAGATAAATAAAAGGTGTTTGGTTAATGGCTCTTTCTACCCAAAGTCAGTTTAAACTTCAATAAAAAGAATTGGATAAAACTCCAAAACCTAGGGATACAAGTTGTGATCATGAAACCAGTCTAGATTCCAACCCTTTCCTGAGAGAAAAATAGGTAAATCTTTAGTCATCTAGGGATGTTGGTGTATCTGGGAACTAAGTAAGCATCAGATAATAATAATTTCAAATTTTATTTTTTCATTTCTCACTCTTCCAAAACTTAGTTTGGTTCCATGTTATGAATGAGCAAAGGAGCATTTTGAGATAGAAACAAAAATATAGGTTGTGAAATTATTAAAACACCTATGAGATAATGCTAAAATTAAGATGATTTATTTGTATTAAGACATAAACTAGAGACAAAATTGTGAGCTTCCTATTAGGTAGTTTTAAGACCTTATTTTAAATATCGTCAATCAATTAAATATAGGTAGGTGAATTTACAAGTGTGAGGAAAAACAAAACCCTAATGTTCTTGGTTCAACTCAGTAGCAGATACATAAAACAGAATTACTAGGGAGAAAAAAATTTGAATAAGAATAATGCTTTAAAACAATAAGAAATGACCACCAAATGCCTAATGAAAAAGCTTGTGAATCACGGTTTTCAAGTGGCCCTTTGAGCTGACTGACTTGTGGTAGCTTCTGTCCTTGGCTTCTTTCCACAGTCAACCAAAAATGAGAAATAAGATCATATGAGAAGGAAACATCTCAGGCGATTTTAAGTCCTGACATACAAACATAGTTTGGATCACTATGGATGTAAATACTAAAACTGCAAGTATTTTAATTAGAATCAAAGGCTTAAAAACCACTAGTTAACACTTGCAGTTAATGGGTTCACTCTAATGAAGTGAAAATGAGCTGGCTTTTAAATTTTTTCTTAACATTTTAGTTTTTTGTAAGCCTGATTTCACTTATTCCCTGATTTGTGAACCCTGAAATGTGAAACTTATTTCTGTGGTGCAAAGGTAACTTTTAAGCTTAATGGTTTTCACTATTATAAATAAAATACAATTTATTTTCCCAACTGCGCCAATAACTAAAAACATTAAACCAAATGTCTACCATCAACGTATATACACCTCCAAATATATATATATGTGTGTGTCATATATATGTACTATATATATCTATATAATATCTACATACTCCTACACAAACACACAGAGAGATTCGCAGAAAAATACCGCCTTCCATATTCAGAGATCTCAAAGAGTTTGAAGACCAAGATTTGTAGCCCCAATCTATAGAAAGATATGATATTTTTAAAATCACAAAATACTTTGTGACTTCTGAGACAAATTAAGCCACACGAACCTATATACACATGGGCATGATTAGAAGACAGGCAGATTCTCTTGATTAACTTTATATAAACTCCTGACATAAAAGTGAAAAATGAAACATAAACGATACCCCTTTTTAGCTCAACTGTTAAAAAGCCAATTATCCGCCTGTAAATTTATGCTACATATAATACTTCAAAGACACTTCTTCACAACCAGAAGTGAGAAACTAAGCATCTGCATTCATCCGTCATTCTATCGGTGAAACTGCTAATAAAACGCAAACCTGAATGACATTATTCCCAGGTCTAAGGCAACATTGTTGTAATTAAGGAAAACCTGTGCATGAGTTGGCTGAGTACTGTCTTGCGGAGTCCTTCGTCCTCACCGAGTGGGAGGGTCACACTGAGAGAGACTAATAAGGGCAGAGATGCGTCCCCCTTCCCCACTCACAGGGAGCTCACTCGGGCCACTCCTCGGCGGTGCGGCAGCCCTGTCCGGACTCCACTGCGCCTCAGAGGGGCTCAAACACAAATTCAAGGTAAGCTGCGCAGCTTTGCGACCGGCCCTTTCACTTGATCTCTCTCACACATGCCCGGTCTGTGTCATCTGCTCGTGTATCTGGTCATTTGCGTGAACCTGCTTCTCAAGAAAACATAAAAACTGCTACATATGTAAATATGTTTCGGTGGATAAATATGCATACCTGCAATTTATGCATTCCCATAGGTAGTTCAATGATGGAATCAAAAAAAGGTCCGATTCCATATGGCCACTTTAATATGCTACCTATAATGTGCATCGCGTTCTTATGTTCACATAATGCAGGCTTTATGCGTTACACTTTAGTTCTAGGTGGTTTTTTTTTTTTTTTTTTCTGGCTATGTGTGATTGTGAAGCAGAACTATGAGCCATGCTGATGCGGGAGAAAATAGACATCAAATTAAAAAAAAAAATCTGCGGGGATAAAGCCATAGAACGAATAATCCCAATATAAATTCACGCTGCTAGAGCTTTATTTTGATCTACGCCTAGAGATGTTATCCAGTTGAGAGGTGTAAACTAGCAGAAGCGAGGTTCCGGTGCCCTGCTCACTGGCCGGGTTACCTATTCGGACATGCGGGCATTTCTCCCAAGTGCGGCTTCAGCTGGGCGGCAGGGGCGGCAGGGGGTTGGGGATCCAGGGCTCCAGCCACCCCAGCCCCCGCTTGCCCCGTGCGTCCGCCCCTGCTCCTTAATTACCCTGCAGCACACGCAGGGCCGCGGGACCCAGCGCCGCCGCTGCCGTCCTCGTTGCCGCGTCCGCCGCCGTCGCCGCCGCCGCCGCGGGAAGGTCCCGGTGCGGGCGCCGGGAGAACCGCCCAGCCTCGGCCGCCTCGGCCGCCTCGGCTGCGAGCATCCAGCCGCCACCGCCGTCAACGCGTCCGCGCCGCCGCCACCGCTGCCGTGAGAAGGGAGGCGGCGCCGCGCAGCCCAGCTAGGGCGCTGCAGGGTCCCGAAGAAGTTTGTTGGCCCGGAACCAAGCACGCCACCCGGCACGCTAGCTCGTTTGAAGCAGGCGGGCGTGTAAGCAAAACCCGCCCCGTAGAGATTATTGAGGGAGCTCGAAGTAGGAGACTGGGTGGGCAGATGGGCGGATGGACAAGCCGAGTTATACACTCAGCCCCCAAAGAGCTGTATTTCCTGGAGGTAGAAAGGAAGAACGTTTTGCCAGCTTCAGGGGACAGTGAACTCGGAACCAAAAGAAGGTGGCGTAAAATGTTGAAAATACAGTTTAAATAGGACCATCCAGGAATTTCTGTGGCTCGAGAACACCCACAGCTTGTGGGCGGGAAAATGGAAAGGTAGCGGAAATAAATTGTGCTCACACTTCCCGCCATCCCCGGGACCCTACTACACCCAATCCCAAGACAACTTAGTTCCCCTCTTCTGCTTGGAGAAGTCTGAGGAGGAGAAAGATGTGAGGATGGTAGGGGCATTGAGTGGAGTTTTACTTTTAGGTCTGCCTGATTTGGAGTGGGTGAAATAAGCCCCTCCAACCCCTATCCTCCACCCCTACAGAGGAAAAAAAAATAAGAAAACAATGGTATCTCTCTCTCCTTACAAATCAAGTACTTCTTTAAGAGGTTAAAGAGAAAACCCTGCTGATACACATGGTCTTTCAAGATCTTCCAGCTAGTAGGTGAGCCAAACCCGTAGGACAAAGTAGACATCTTTGATGTGACCCAGAGATGTGTAGGTGTTCAGGTGATGCAAAATGTAAATGCCCGTTCTGGAGAAGGCTGATGAGTTCTTAAGGTAGGAATATCTCTTTAAGGTGGAAAAAATGAGGTAGGCCCCGTGATTATAAAATAATTCTCTCCTAGGGGATAGAAAATGTAGAAGGTCACTGACAGGTGCTTGCATGAGGTTTTGTCCAGGCTCAAAGTGGTGGTGGTGCGCAGCGTGGGGAGGGAGAAGTGAGGTTTCCTGGAAAAGGAGGGAAAAGATGTGGCAATAGAAGAGAGTGAGTCTGATGTGGGTAGATAACAGAAATGTCAAAGAGGTGAAAGAAAACTGAATGTGATTGTCTCTGATTCAGAATCATTCCAAGGGAACTATCCAAAATAGATGAAAGCCTGTGGTATTCTCTAGAAATGGAAATTTTCCATCTACTTTCTAGTTCTCCAGTGTAATCTTGTCTGATGCAATTTTAGTTCATTTTCTGAGACAGCAGAAATGCTCAGTGGGTACAGAGTGGTTCTAGATGTGAAAGATATGGAGATAAAAAACTACAATGGTGTGGTTAATTGACATCGTAAATGCAAGTTCTAGTGAAAAATGGAAAATAACATAAATACAAGGAAGCAGGGGGTATAGAGATGTCCTGAAAGGAAACTAGAACCAACAGAATCAGTGAGACCAGAGTGGGGTGGCTTGAGGCCAGCCATGTTGAAGACATGTATCTTAAGATAGGAGAAGGAGAATAATGGGGCTTAGCAGAAGACAGCAAGCAGGGAGAGCATTCCAGCCAGAAAGAATGGCATGTGTGAAGGCTTAGAGGTGGGAGCTAGCAGTCATGTGCCTGGTAAGAGAGAATCCAAGCTAGGGTGAAACCTGAGAAGAGCAGAGCTGATGGCACCTGCCAAGGACAAGCTAAGAGGCAATGGGCTCTTTAGGGTGTTACTGTGTAGGCCATAATAAGATAATGAGGTGAAAAAGTTGCATATTGGCTATGATAGAAAGATGGTGGATTTAAGAATGGACCAATCTGTGCATTTCTTATCCATGCATAGTTTATGAATGGTAAAGATTCTCTGATCCCTCTCCTTGAGAGAATTCAGATAGTCATGAGGTTGTATGAATTTTAGAAAGCTAGTAGAGTCCTACAAATAGAAAAAATCTAGAAAAGTAGATGAATTAGGAAAATTATACAATGTTGATTTAAAAATTTAGATGACATTGGGTTGTTGATAAAGCCATGGAAAACAGGACAGGTCAACTGCAATCAGAAAAAATGTAGGTCAGCTGTGATGGTTGAAACTGAGCATAAGAAAAGTTGGTAGAGACAACTATAGTTCAGAGAAGTAAGTTAATTAAATAGACATGTTGTTGAGAATGGAGAGACCTGGCTGAATATACTCAAAGGGAACCTGAGGTTTGAGACCATCTTGGAAGTAAGCACTAGTTTTGAAGTGGAGAAATCATGTAGGATCTTGAAGGAATGTGATAGAGTCACATACATAGTCAGTTTAGGAGAAATAAAAATGTTGGGAACAAGGGAATATGATTTCTATGGGGGCAAAGAGCAACTTCAATAGTAGTTTTTTTCTCTCTATTTTTTTGTCCTATTGAATGACTCAAATTATATTCTCTGAGTCTTCTTTTAGTAATTTTCCTACACTTCCCTATAATTCTTTACCTATACTTCTCTATAATTCTATATCCTTTTACAGATGTTAAATTCATATCTGGATATATTAGCCATTCTTAATCTTTAATTTTTGTCCAAATATATCATTTTAGACTATAGTAATTTCTACAAACAGATCACATGATCACCTAATAAATGCTAAGTTTTAAAAAGATACATGAGTGAAATGATATCTTTTTTTTTTTTGAGATGTTCAATATGGAATAGAGTCAGAAGGCAAACAAGTTATTCTTGTAGTCTGCACTGTGCTGAGGCAGAATGATACAGAGTTGTGTGGTAAATCAGTCCTGTGATGATTCTCACAGATTTCAAAAAGGACATGGCATTTGAACTGAGCTTTGAAAGCAGAGGAAGAGTTCCCAGATGCAGAGATGATTGGAAGGACATTCTGGCCATCCAAAAGAGTACACGGAGTTTGGTGGTACTTTGTGGGTATTGTGAATGGTTTGATGGAGTAGAGTTTGTTTGGAAAGAGGTAGGAGAACATGAGGCTGGGTAGATGAGTAGAGGAAAGTACTTTGAGTAGGTGATGAAAAACCACCAGAAAACTTTGAGGAGGACACTAAAGTGAGTAGATATTTGTTTTATTAATAAACTCTTCAGCATTTGGGAGCTGGAAATAAGCCAAATGAATTGAGGAAAGGAGTTGAGTTTTGCAGTTTTCAAGACTGGAAATGGTAAAAAAAAAAAAAAAAGTGAGCAAAGGCTATTTCATCAAGGATAAGAGAGTCTGTGTGGCCTCCAAAGACATTTTGTGAGTAGATTTGATAGACACTGGTAGAGATATGACAGGGAGGTGGTAAACAACTAATTAATGATGATTTTGAAATTTCTTACTTGTGTTCCTAAGTTGATGATGATGCTTGCAACTAAAGTATGAAGGTTCAGAGTTTTCTGTAGAATACAATAAGGGGAAACCTTGCTAAGTTGCTGAATTTTCTGTAAATTTACTTCATTATTCCAATAACATTGTATATTAATGATAGACCTAGATCTAAACTCTTGGGGATATTTGTCTAATTATTAATATAGGTTTTTAATGTTCTATGTGTGGCTTTCCAGTTGACTTGTGCTAATAATTTATATATTCTACTATAGCTTCACTAAAGAGAGTCTGGATTGGTGAATGAACAGATGTGTAACACCTGTTGTTTTGCTTATTTACACAATGCCTCACTTCATAACAGTATGACAAGAGACAAGATTTTCCTGATGGGGTTATGTATAGGCACACTTCAGAATAGTCAAAAAGGTTTGATTTTAAAATTGAGCCCATACTCAATTATATAGCATTTCCCTTTAGAAAGAATACTCTGAAAACATGTATTCTTTCAGTCATTTAGCAAAATTTTCAAAGTTGAAATGTTGTGTTTATAGCCTAGATAAAAGAGTCAGCATTCTTTTTTTTTAATTTTCTCCTTCTTTTCTCACATTTGTCTTCTCCTTGTTATTTTCTATTTTGCAAGCTATAATGCTCTTTCAGGCTCTAATCCTCTGACTCTTTAACTAATACAAAATTTCAAAAATGCGGGATGAACATTAAAAAAATGTTAAATGGAATAACAGTGAAATTATTCATGTTTCAAAGGTAGATTTCATTTGGTTTACTCAAGTGCTTACTGAGATGGCCATTTTATCTAGGAAGCCTGTCATCCCATCATTCTGTCTATATATTCTGCTTTCTGTCTTTTCTATTATATCTCTTAAAGATAATATAAGAGTTTGTTATATTAAATATAACTTTTGTTTCCCTAACCAGAGTGACAGCAGGAACTTCCAATTGACTCACTGCTCTATCCCCAGTGACTAGCACATAGTAGGAACATCATCTATCAATGAAATGAAAGATTAAGATTTCCTATTGCTCCTTTCTGCTTTTTAGGCCACAAACATAGATGAATACAGAATGTTTTTAAAATATTTGAATCCTAATTCAAATATTCTTAATTTTGATCATTGCCTTAAAGACTATCAGTTCTGAGCATGATCACAGCTATGACTAGGGCACTTTGTAAAACTGGGAAGGAGCTCTCTGGGTTCTGGCCAGGATCTTGATAGAGAATAGCTAATATTTAAGAGGAAGTATTAGCGGGGGTGTGATAGGTTTGTCCATATCCTTATATAAACATTATGATATAACAGCAATTGATTTTTAGTCCAACAAACTAGAACTTGAATCCAAGCTTGGGATCCCTCAGTGTGCTTTAGTGTTTTCTATCAGTAGACTGGGACCTGACATCTAGCTTCAGCAGGACCCCTTAGTTCTGGCAAAGAGAGTCTATGCTCTGTGTCTTGCATTTTAGAAGACTTTAGTGTGATTTGGCCTTTCTCTGAATGTGTATCTGCACTCAGGGTTATGAGTCTACAGAGCTACTACCCAAAGCCTAGATCAGGATCTGGGTACCTACCACCCTGAAATTCCTTGATTAAATGAGGAGGGAGCCTTGAGCTCCCTCAAGGGCCTGGAAGACCTCTCCTCTGAGTCCATAATCCCAGGGACAGATCAAGCTACTGTTATAAACATACCTAGACCCAAAGGAAGGCCAAGAGGTGATTATTGCAGGTTTTGTAGACAGACTTATTGGCAGGTTCACACATGTCAGTGAGACTCTGCATGCTTCAGATGGAACCGGAAATGGAAGAAAAATAAGGAATGAATTTTGCTCTAGGATAGAGGCCAGCAAACAGATTCTAAATTTGATCTGGACTTTTAGGATTTCGTGAGGGTATTTGTGTTGTAAAAGAAGAAAGAATATTTTTATTAATGTGATAGCTTTATTTATAACTTTCAAATATTTAGATATATGGTATGTGGACTTCTTCTCCTGTCCCCTGCTAATGTTGGGTGCAGGTATCCCTGCCTCTCAAATCGTTATAACTATTAAAATAAAATGTCACATATGAAAGAAACTCTACTTTAGAAAATGAGACCATATGAGATCAATATTCTCCATATCATTCTTCAAAAAGCGTTGTGAAACAATTTTGTACAAGTTTAGCAAAAAGTCATTTGAGGGCCTTAGGAAACCTCAACATTCACATTTATTATCTCCAGGTTCCATATTATTCTCCACTGGGGAGGCACTGAAAATTGTGTTCAGGTTTAACTTTATTTGGGAAGAGCAACACACAAATGGTACCATTGGCTTGGATCCATTAAGAAAACTATCTTGACAATCATGTACTGGGATCTGAGGGGACAGGATAGAAATATGGCAAATATTCATGAGGAAGTGTGTAGACAAAGCCAAGATCTGAGAAACCCAAGGAGGGCACCAGACGTGCATCTGGGGCAACCAACAGCAGCCTGAGAGCAGCAGTGTCTAAGGGCAGAAGGAACAGGAAATGAAGTTCAGAAAGACCCCAAGGGAAGTTTTTCTCTTAATGATTTTCTTGGGATCAACCCTGAAAATAACCTCCAGCAGTAGATGAAGGTCTGGAAAATGTATCTTTAAGTGTATGTGAAGATTTATTTTTATACCTTAATGAAAGTTTTTCACTGAGTGGCCTATATTTTCATCTAATTAACGTTTGAACAACAGAAACCTCAAATAGTAAGCACATTTTAGAAATACACAAAGAGAAGAAATACTCATGATAATGACCTTTGAAATTATAATATAAGACCTTGAAGTACCTTAAGAATTACAAAGAAATATTAGAATATTATTATTATAGTTTTAAGAATAAGCTTATTTTACTGTATCTCAACATTTATAAATTGACAGTCTCTTACTTTTTTAAAAATTCGATAAATATCCATTGAGTCTCCATTCTTCCAGTTACTATGCTAAGCCACCAGAATATAGTAATACTTAAGACAGACACTCCCTGTTCTGATAGAGCTTTAAGTAAAATGGGGACAATAAACATGTATACACAGACAAAATAAACTGTGAACTAGGGAATAATGAGGCAAAGACATTTCTTGGTCAGATAAGGATTGGCTCTTCCATTTGGTAACATTTAAATTGAAAAATGAAGGATGAATAGGACCCAAATGTTCCATGGTGAGGAAATAGCATTCACAATAACCTTGAGGTTGAAAAGAGCCTGAAGATTTGAGGAACTGAGATCAGAGAAGAGAATGGTATCACATGATGCTGGAGAGGTAGGTAGGAGTCTAATTATTCAGGGCTCCTGGGTCATAGAAAGGTTTTTAAATCACATTCACTGTGCAATGGGAAACCATTACAGAGTTGGAAGCACAGAATGACATGATCCAACTTTCACTTAAAGAAAAGTTCATTGGTATGTAAAGAATGAATTTGGTCAACAGTCAATAATGGTGGGGGGAACCAGTTAGGAAGATTTTGAGGGGTACAGACCAATCTGATCTAAACTAGGGTGGTAGCAGAGGAAATGCAAGCAATGGATGGATTTAATATGTGTTTGGGGTTATGCTGACTTGACTTGTTGGTTTTAATGTGGGAGATGGAGATAAGGAAAAAAGAAAAATCAATGTAATGCTTGGGTTCTGGTTTGAGCATTTTAATGAATTGTAATTATTGATATTATAAAGAACATGAAAGGAGCAAGTTGTGATTGGGAATCAACAGTATAACCTGAATTATTAGGTTATGGAAATCCACGGGGCATCCTAAAAGAGACAATTGAATAGGCAGCTAAATACATAGTTTGGACTTTACAGAAGAGGTCTAGACTAGAGATGTGCATTTTAGATTCATCATCTTACAAATACCATTTAATGTCAAAAGAAAGGTGAATTGCCTAGAGAGATATTATAAAGAGAGAGGAAAGAAGAGCCCACAGATCCAATATTAAGTAATCAGATAGAAAAAAAGGTCTGAGAAGGGAATTTAGAAGGGAATACCAGACATTATGAGGTAAGGGAGCCCATTAGGAGCAAGGGCTTGCTGGAGGGAATGGTCAGCTATTGGAAAGATACTAATAATTGAGTTGTAAGAGAGAAGGAAGGATTTTCCTATCGAGTTCTTGTTGAACCAGTGAGAGACATGTCAATGGAATGGTGAAATGAAAATTCTTTAGTAGCTAGAAAATATGGTCAATGAACCATAAAATCTTATACTTCAAACACTCTGGATAAATTTGAAGCTAAGTGCTACCATCCTCTAAGTGGCTCAAAAAAATTGGAGACGTCAAAATTGAATTTGCATGCTACAGCTTTATAGCTCTCTGGTTCTTGGGTGCTGTAATAGGAGCCAAAGCTTCAATGAACACAAATTTCTGTAATGCTTTAGTACTTCTCTATTTTTAAAATATCAAATCAACTTTAATCTGAAGAGACAAGTTTAACTATAAATTTCAACTGAATGTTTATTAGTATGTGTAGAAAACAATTGTAATTGCAGGTAACTTTAGAACACTTAGTTTGTTCAAGGCGACATACTATGCAATTTCCGTACATTACATGACTTACTCGTTGTACTCCAGTTGCAGACAAATAAACTTAGACTTAGAAAAGTTCTATAACTCACTCAAAAGTATTACTCAGAAATGGCAGAACCCAAACATGAAACCATGATTTTGCATTTGTGTGTTGGTGTATGTGCACTACTGGGAATTGACTCAGTGGTAGTGGTACTCTATACTGAGCTAGGTTCCCAGTCCTTTTCATATTTTAAATTTTGAAACAGGCCTTGAACTTCTGATACTCATACTTGTGTGTCTTAGATCACTGTGATTACATAAGTAGGCCACCATTCCCAGCTGAAATCATGATTTTTTAACCACTATGTTTTATTGCTAATTTATTGGCCAATAGAAATCACTTCAGTTAAAAACATGACACAGGTCTCTCTGGAAAGTAAATCACTATTTGATAGCTCATTTATTTGAAATAGAATTATTTTTTAACAGTTACTAACTGACATGAAATAATAAGGTAAGTTTGCAGTCATATGAGGATTGGGACTATAACTAGATGAGGAAATTAAAGAAAAAGGATAAAACCAGCTGTTTGATATTTAGAACCACAGTTTTAATATTCCAATTGCTGCTGCTTCTAGCTTTTCATCCAGAAATATCTAAAATCCTGAATTAATTTTAAAATGCTGATCCTAGGGCATTTGGCACATGTAGAATACATCAAAAATGGTGGCTTTGTGTTTTTTTTTTTATAGAGAGAGTCTGTTAACAGAATTTAGACATTTGTATGATGAATTCTTTTATATTTTATTCTTCATTAAATTTTGAATGATGGCAAATAAGTAGAATAACATTTATTTGCATATTTAGAACTCTTGAATGGCTATTCTAGTAATACCGCAATTGTCAAATACACTGAGGGAGTCATTATATTGTAATTGCCATTTATTTCCATTTTCCACTAGAGGGATTTTATTTACTAAATCTTTTATTGTAATACTTTTAGAGTAGGAATGTAATTCAGAAAAACTATTTAGGATATAACACATTATTATTTTAACTCGTGATTGAACCCAGGGGTGCTTTGCAACTAAGCTACATCCTATGCTTTTATTTATTTGTTTTTTTTTTTTTTTAATTTTGAGACAGGGTCTAGCTAAGTTTTGGAGAGTTTCCCTAAGTTACTGAGGCTATCCTTGAATTTGAGATCATCCTGCTTTCTGAATCACTGGGGTTGCAGGCACGTGTTATTTTGCCTGATCACAATGCATTAATGTTAAATATGATGTCAATGGCAGACTCAGGCAAAGTAGGCATTGCATATATCCATTTTTCTCTATAAATGGAGTTAAAGAATACTTTTCACATGTACAGTAGTCACTCTAGTAGTAATTATTCAACCTAGTTGACAATATAATTGTTTATAGAAAGTACAGTTTCAATTAAGCCAAAATATGTAAAACTAATATTCAGAAGAAAAAAAGAATTATAAATAATAGTAATATATTTAAAATGTGAATCATTTATATGACACCAAAGGATAGGCATTAAGAGAAAAACAAATGAACTACATCAAAATAACATCTCTGTATATCAAGGGACACAATCAACAGAGTGAAAAGGAAACCCACAGAATGGGAGGAAATATTTACAAATCATAAAATTTTAAGTGGTTAAAACCCAGAATACATAAGATTAACTTCAACTTAACACAAATAAATAACTGGATTAAAAAAATTGGGAAAGGATTTGATTAGACATTTTTCCAAGGAAGATATACAAATGACCAAAAAGATGTTGAACATCATTAACAATAGGGAGATGTAAATAAAAATCACTAGTACATCTTAAACCCACTAGTACAGTATCTGTCAAAAAGAAGGAAGGGTTATAGAGAAACCGTAACCCTTGTACATTGTTGGGGGGAATATAAAATTATCAGCTGTAATGTAAAACAGAATGGTGATTCCTCAGAAAATTTAAAAAAGAATTACCATGTGATTCAGCAATTTCACATCTGGGTACATAGCCCAAATAACTGAAAGTAGGGACTCAAACACAGATTTTTACTTTCATGTTCACAGCAGATAATTCACACTTAAAGATGTGAACAACCCAAATGTCCAATGGCTAATGGATAAATAACGTGTTGTATTTGCATAAAACAGAGTATCACTGCCTACAAAAAAAGAAAGAAGAAAATCTGACACATACTACAACATGGATGAACTTTTAGAACAGTACACTGAATGAAATAAAGTCACAAAAAGACAAAGACTGCATGATTCTCTTTATATGAGGTACCTAAAACAGTCAAATTCATAGAGGCAGAAAGAATGATAGTAGGGAGGGGGGAATGAGAAACTGTCATTTAATTGATATAGAGTTTTAGTTTTGTTAAAATCAAAAGAGTTGCAAAGATGGATGATAGTTGTGGTTACAGAGCAATGTGAATGTACTTAATTCCCCTGAATTAAAAATGGCTAAGAATATAAATTTTATGTGCATCTTATATAATTTTTTAAAATAACAAAAATATAAATCATTGTAAGTGGTGAAAATTTAAAAATCTTTTAATTTAAAAGAAGAGAATTTGTATCAAATTGATATATAACTACAAACTAACTTGAAAATATTTTCCAAGCTCTTTCATTAGAGATTAGATATGTATTGATATATATAATTACATATATATTTATATATGCTCTTGTATAATTATATACAGTGTAAAAATCTATTTTCTCTTTGGTGATGTTGATTTTCTGGATATGATGAAGCATAATATAATAAACTCAATTTAAAAATTTTTTTTTCATTACAGAACTGTGGCCCCTTGTTCACATGGTTTCAAGACACAATGAGGCGCACTGGCTCTTGGAAGCTTTGGCCTTGGGTGGCAGTGTTCCTGCTTCCTGCTTCTACTTCCGTGACGGTTAGGGACAAGCCAGGTATCCAAGGGATCTCTTTGTCCAATTGCCAAATGTTATTTATAGTCAGTCAACCATTTAAAAAAATCATTAAAACAAATCTTGTTAAGGTTAAAGCAGCTATAGATTAGATCTACTAGTATACAATAAATACAAATTTGTTGTTTTCCACCACTGTCCTTCACATAATTCTCATTATCTCATTTTAAAATATGCAAATTGTGCATAGAACTAAACCTTTCCTCTCTCTCACTGATATTTACAGATATAAATATATGCATGTATGTCTGTATGGGCATAGATATGATAATGTCTCTCCTTTTTCCCTTTAAGAGTTACTATTTCAAGTTACAAGTACAGAAACTCATCACTAATTAGGATTAAAGAGGACATGTTCTAATCTCAATTGGGGAATGTAAAAATAGAATAGGAAATTTAAAATAAAATGTAGTTTAATTACATGTCAATTTTAAAGTATCTCAGAGGAGGAAAACAAAAGTTGACAGATCTTCAGAGTATCTTTTGAACTAAATAGACAATATTTATTTGCAATTGTTAAATTTATGGGTCTTCTCATAAAATATTTCCAAAGGGCTTAGAAGGCAATTTGAAACATTGAAACATTTACTTCTATCTCTGCCTAATTTGGAAGACTTTTCTTGAACATTGAGTACATATAAATTACTGTGCTAGATGTACTTCATATTACAAAGTAGAATCAGACACATTGGAGTTCACTAAGGAAAGGGAAACATAGCCCCTCCTTCCATGCAAAGGATCACACAGCATGTTTTCTTATGATGAGCACATGTGGTGATGTGCCATGAGTCTTACTGTATTTATTCTTTTCAATATTTATTCAATAACTTTTGCTAAACAGGAATAAAGTTACTTTAATAGAGACTTTTGAGTTTAAGGCACACATAAAATAAAAACAACCACTTGTAAAGATATAACAAATCTAATTTTTCAGGGTTTTATGGAAGTCCTTATGATGTTTCATTAATTTAGCAGAGGTACGTTTCCTAAAATAGTCCATGTGAGAGTTTGGATATTATATTACTATATATTAAATGATATCACAAGGCTGTCATATAATCTTGGGGGAAAATTCTTTCTTCAGTGAGAAATAAATGAGAAGTGACTCATAGCAACTATAGGCATGCTCAAAAAGAAAAACAAAAAGATACATAGGACTGGGAGTATATTCTGATAATATTACTGCTCTTATAAATTTACCTGTCTTTAACGAACACTAAGTAAGGCGCTTTGCAATTTAATCAAGGAGGGTAGGATTTTAGTTAGAAAGGATAATGGTTCTTTTGTTGACAGGACAGTTTTTTGAACACATGCTAGTTTGTGATAAAGTTTCTTTTTTTTTTGAACAACAAATTTAATAAACTTGGTCTAATGAACACATTCCAATTTTGCAAAGGAAATTTTTTATACCTTTATTTATTTATTTTTATGTGGTGCTAAGGATCGAACCCAGTGCCTCATACGTGCTAGGCAAAATGGCCTACTACTGAGCCACAATCCCAACCCCAGAAGAGACATTCTTTTCAAACATTATGATACATTTTACAATTCTCAATTGTATGTTTCCTCACCTGTGATAAAGTTTCTTGATAATAGTGATTTGAAAGGCCTACATAAATTGTTCTAGATCAAGCAAGAATCACCAAAAATATTGACTCCTGAGTTCTATTCATAGATTCCCTTTGTGCAGGTTCAAGTAGGGTGGGATTTGGTAATTTATGTCTTTAATAAGTTCCCTAGGTGAATTTAATGCATGATTTCTAGGGAAAACACTTGCCTTTGAAAAAATGTACTGAAATTTCATTTTTCTTTTTGCTTCTCTTCTCCATTGATTATCTTGTATTTTATGCAGCCAGGTTCCTTTTATCTTGCATTTCATTTTATCTTTTGTTATTTTAATTTTTTTGCCTTTAGTAAGTCTTATTTTTTAATGTAGGAAGAATGCTTAACATGATGTCTACAATATGATTTTAGAACAGACTTTTAATGTACAAGATAGTATTATGGATCATAAGCACAATGTTTACAGCATATCTCTAGAACCTAGTCATCTTATGTAGCCTGACTTCACTATTTTGGGATACCACTGAATGTTTTGCTTTTGCTATAGTATCTCAATTCTTTAATCAAGTTATATTGTAGATAGGTCTACCAAAATGCATATATTCTGGTCCAATTTACTTTACTTAATTAATATATTCAAAAGATTTCCCTAAGAACATGAATTCAAAATTAACCTGAATTCTAACAAGATTCATAGAACATGTATCACTAAAGGAAATTAATAAAGAAAAAACTTAAGTCAGTTTTTACCAAGCCATTTTGGTAGAAGATGTTCATGAAGCAATACATGTTGAATGTGCCATGGAAATTGCTTCATTTCTGGAATCATTTGCCTTAATTGAAAATGCCAGTATAGTACCGTCAAAGGGATTATTGAAGAATAAGACAGGCTGAGCCTGGCAGAGGCCTCTTCTTGTGTCTTGTGTCTTGTGTATCTGATTCACGATGCAAGGTTCCCGTTTTAGTTTCCTCATGTGCAGACCTGTGCGTGTGGTCACTAACCATTTACCGGAGGGAAGTGATTACATCTAAAAATAAAATATAACAAACCTGAGAGGAAGGCTAGGGTTTCAGCTCTGGAGTCTGTGAAGTTGTCAACAGTTTACTGTTAAATCTAAATATATGAAGGATAAATTGAGTCTTTTCATTGCTCTACTTTAGTTCTATATAGGATGTTTAATGATTACTTGGAATATCGTCCAAGGTGGGACAGAATTCAAGAGTAATGGGAGATTCAATAACAGATTTTAGAAACTCAAATGTATTAAGAATTTAGTCATTTCATCTTCATTTATCAATTTTACTATTATGGTGATGTTATAGGAAAAGTCGTATTTGTATGTTGTCATATTGCCAGTGAGCTTTAACTTGAATGTGATAGTTTCAGCTCAGTTAGCTGTGAAAGGAAGATGGGGGTAAAGACATGTATTAAATGTATTCAATGCTAGATAATCTTAACATTTGCTTTAATCAATTGCATTAAATTGTTTATTCTGTGATTAAAACCTATGTATCAAATGCTTAGTTTCTTCTATTTTCCTTAATTTGTTCTTACGAGTAAGCATTAAATTATGTATAGAATTGATAAGGGAAAAAAACAGAAAACCAGAGTAAAAAAAGAAAACAGGCTAAAGATGACAGAATGCCATATAAATAATAAAGTTTTAATTTAAAATTTCACATAAAATGTCAAGATAAATTATTATAAACATGGGACCAAAGCCACAAACAGAAACTCTATTAAGCTAGTTTCCTATTAATTATAAGAAAAAGATACTTTTATGAAACATAGCTTTTACTGATTGAGAAATACCTTAATCTTAAACTGAGAGCAAAAACATTGCTATCTTATAAAGAATGTTGCATTTTTAAGAAATCCTCTAGTGTTCAGTATGGCACCAAGTGGAACTCCTAATGTTAACAAATATCCTTTACAATTTCTAAATTTGGAAAGTGGAGGAAAGCTTCACAATAATTAGATAAATAAGATAGCTCCTAACCAGGTTTCTTCAACTCCTTTGAAGAAACAGATTTGGATTAAAGATAAGCAGTAAGTTACTTTTGGCAGTTTTTGTAATAAGGTAGCTGTGTTTCCATTTTTTTCTTTTTTGGTCCCTTTTTGATATTATCTTTGTTATATTCTAGATGCCCTTAGCTTATTTTTATTAACCAGTTTTTCTCCCAACCGAGAATATTAGAAATTGTTCTATCAGACCTACTGGCAAAGTATCAAGTGTGCAGGGGGGCTAAAGGCGACAATGAAATGAAGAAGCCTGTGTTCCCAATCTCCAACAAGTCTGTTTTAGCCTTTGAGAGCATGAAAAACATCTAACGGCTATTGTGTCTCCAGATATGAAAAGCAAACAGACAAATCAGTTCTATCTGTGATAAATGTTGCTTTTTACCTTCCCCAAGTGTAGTCATGATTTTTGTCACCAATAGGCAAGAAGACAATTTTCCTTGATCTGGGTTAGAGAAGATCGATAAATAAAATTTCTATGCAATGAGGCAGATTTTATTGGGATTTTACAGGTATACTTATTCCACATATATTATGTATATTCTTTCCTATGCATATTGACAAGAGGAGATAGCTGTTGTGATTGTGCAGGGGATAGTGCTCACCCCTGTTCTCTTCTTGTCTTATACTCTGCAGGATCTAACCCATGTCCATGTCTTTAAATGCTATTTATATGTCAGTCATTCCCAAATTTACTTCATAGCCTGGATTTCTCTTTTGAGTTCCATTCCATTATTTTTTTCTTTCTGTCTTTTTGATAAAGAATTTTGAATTGACATATAATATTTGTACATATTTATGAGGTGTGGTGTGGTAACTCGATAGATGTACTGTCTGTAATGATCAAATTGGGTAACTGGTGTTTTTATATCCTTAAACATTAACTGTTTATTTCCATTGCAAATCTTTGAATGCCTACTTTCTAACATCTTATAAAATTTATAAAAATTTTTTAACTATACTCTCTCTACTGTGCTGTAAAACATTATAACTTGTTCCTCTTATTTAATAATATTTTGGTATCCATTATTCAACTTTCCCCTATTTTCTGGCCCCTTACCCTTCATAGCCTCTAGTGACCACTTCAATGAAAACAATTTTTTAAGCTTTAACATATGAGCATAAACATTCAGTACTTGTCTTTCTGTGCCTGGCTTATTTCACTTAACACAGTGTAGTCCAGTTCCTCCATGTTGCCACCAATGATAGGATTTCATGCTTCTTTATGGCTGAATAAGATTACATCTTTATAATTACACGATATTTTCTTTATGCATTCATCTGTCAATGGACTATTTGATTGTTTCCATATCTTGGGTAGTGAATAGTGCTACAGTTCACATGGGAGTACAGGTATCTCTATTATTATTATTATTATTATTATTATTATTATTATTATTATTACTATTACCATACTAGGGATTGAACCTAAAGCCTCATGCATACTAGTAAAACTCTACCACTGCGCTTCATCCCCAGCACTTTATTCATTTTATTTTGAGACAGGGTCTCACTAAGTTGCCTAGGCTGGCTTCAAACTTGCAGTCCTCTTGCCTCATCCTCCTGAGTAGTTGAGATTACAGGTGTGTACCATTTCAACTGACTCAAGTATCTCTTTATGTAATTATTCCATTTCCTTTGGCTATATAACTAGTTTTACAAAAGTTGGATCATGTAGTAGTTCTATTCTTAGTTTTTTAAGGAACCTCCATTCTGTTTTCCATAAAGGCTGAACTAACATCCCTAACAACACTGTATTTCCTTTCTCTGATTTTTTTGTGTGTATTTGGTGATAGCCATGTAACCGGGGTGAGTTGATCTTTCTTTATGGTTTTTGATTTGCATTTCTGTTGATTAGCAGTGTTGAACATTTTTTCATATACTTGTTTGTCATTTTATGTCTTCTTTTTCATGTGCTTACTGTATTTGGGATTTTTCATTGGTGCATTAAAATAATACTTAATATTGGGGTTGATTGTTACATATTCATACATGCAAATAACATAATTTGATAAATTTCATTCCCCAGTACCTTCCCTATCTGTCTTCTCCCTTACCCCAGTCCCCTTCCACTATTCTACTGGTTTCCCTTCTATTTTCATGAGACCGCTCCCTTTTTATTTCATTTTTTTCTCCCTAGCATCCACATATGAGAGAAAACACATCACCCTTGACTTTCTGAGTTTGTCTTATTTCACTTAACTCTCAAGTTCCATCCATTTTCCCAAATGACATAATTTTATTCTTTTTTATGACTAAATAAAACTCCTTTGTGTATATCTATCACATTTTCAATCCTTTCATTTGTTAATGGACACCTATCTAGACTGATTGCATAATTTGTCTATTGTGAATTGTACTGCTAAAAACATGGCTATGAGTTTATCGCTATAGTATGTTGTCTTTAATTCTTTTGAATAAATTCTGAAGCTGGTATTGCTGATCATATGTTTGTTCCATTTCTAGTCTTTTGAGAAACCTCCATACTAATTTACATGGTGATTGAACTAATTTATAATCCCACCAACAGTGTTTGAGTGTTCCTTTTACTCGACATCCTTGCCAGCATTTATTATGATCTGTATTCTTGGTGACTGCCATTGTAACTGGAGTAAGATAAAATCTCAGTTCAATTTTGATTTCCATTTCCCTGATTGCTAAATATGTTGAATGTATAGTTTCTTTTGAAAAATTTAGATCACTTGCCTATTTTTAAATAAAATTATCTGGGGTCTTTTCTACTTTTGAGGTTTTTGAGTTCCTCAGATATTAATTTCTTGTCAGTTGAGTAGTTTGCAAATATTTTCTGCTATTCTGCAGATTGCCTTTTTATTCTGTTGATCACAGAAATATGTGCAGAAGTTTGTTTTATGTAATCCTATACCCCTATTTCTAAACATCTATTCAATAACTTCACCATTTGAATTTCTTTTTAAATTTTTTTTAGTTTTAGATGGACACAACACCTTTATTTTTAAATTTTATTTATTTATTTTTATGTGGTGTTGAGGATCAAATCCAGTGCTTCTTCACACATGCTAATCGAGCACTCTATCACTGAGCGACAATCCCAGACCACCATTTGAATTTCTTAATGGCATCCCAAGCTTAACATTTTAACTCTCCTCTCTTCCATCATTGACTGATTTACTCTTCACCACATCTGGTATTAATTTCTCTCAATGATTCATTTCAATAAACTAAACCTTTATCCAGCCAAGCAAGACAACTCTCCTTCTTTCCTATATTTAAGCCGTTATCATGTCTTGTTAAGTGTGGTATCTTAGTTCCTTCCTGCTTTTTCCCATCTTAATATCCTTTCTTTAGTCTAAGCTAACATCATATCTAATCTTAGCGTGTAGGCAAGCAAGTAGAGTTGCCAGATAAAACACAGGAAACCAAACTAAACTTGAAGTTTAGGTAAACAATGAATGTAAGTATGAGTATGTTCTAAGGATTGCCTGGTACATTCTTTCATGAAAAATGTTTGTTATATAACAAAAATTCAAAGTTTGATTGGGAATCCTGTGTTTTATTTGCTATGTTGTCAATCCTACATGATGTGGGGGAGGGGGAGTTATTTTATTATTTAGAGTATTATAAATAGTGGTCAGGGAAGGCTGCCCTCATGTGGGGACATTTAACCAGAGACATGAAGGCAGTGAGAGAGTAAGACATATGAATACCTAAAAAGCAGCACCAAGTCCTGGAGCCTGAGGAGTGCTCAGCATATGGGAGAAATAGCAAGAAAGGCTAAGGGACTAGAGTTATGGGGGACAAGGCATGCTGCTGAAAAACTGATTTGTTTTTTATCTGTTGTCAAAAATCTGATTTCTGAAACTCAATCTCAAAGGCCAGACCTTGGACTCTAGTAAAGTAATTCAAACTGTCTTACAAGACCTCTTGGGAAATGATAAGTCATTGCCCTGTAGGACTATTCCCAGATAACATAGAAATGGGCAGATTTCTGAATTTATACTTTGTAGCATCTCAGCAAACCTTAATTCACAGTTAATTGAATACTGTAATATGGTAGTCTCTCATTATCTATGAGAAATATATTTCAAGACCCCCAGTGGATGCCTGAAACCATGGATAGTACTGAATCTGATACATACTATGCTTTTCCTAGCATAAATACCTGTGATAAAGCTTAATTAATGAATTATAAGCAAACAATCAGCAACAATAACAATAATAAAATTGAACAACTATAACAATATACTCCAAAAAAGTTAAATGTTAAGAAGTATTTATTTCTGGAAATTTTTATTTAATATTTTTAGATCACAGTTGACCTCAAGTCACTAAAACCACAGAATTAAAAACTTGGTTAAGGGACTATTGTTCTGTATTATTCATAATATATTATTAAAGAACAAATGTGTGGAGATATTTACATTTTAGCAAATTTAAAATGTAAATTTTATCTTTGCCAAATTACATGTTTTCTTTTACTGCAATCAGTAAAGTGGCGTATGAATAGTATAAATAATATTAGGAACAATCAAGAAAGGGTAAAGAGTGAAATACAACCTGTTTATATTTATTTTTTACCATCTTCACAACTTTGATTTTCCTCCTTTGTCTTATAGTACACAAGGAATAACCTCACCTCCAGGCTTTTCCTAAGGCCAGAGACTTGCTAAGCCTAGAGTCCCAGAAGGTGACTAGCCCATTTTCCCTATAAGCATCAGCAACATTCACAAATCTTTTAGGTACTATATCAGTGAAAAAAAAATCAAAATTAAAAGAATAGATTTTAGCTGGTATTAACTATCTGAGAGCAGAAGGGGAACTCAACATACTTTCAGTGAACAATAATAAAGTAGTGGCTTAGGAGGCTGAGGCAGGAGGATTGAGAGTTCAAAGCAGGCCTCAGCAAAAGCAAGGCACTAAGCAACTTAGTAAGACCCTGTCTCTAAATAAAATGCAAAATAGGGCTGGGGATGTGGTTCAGTGGTTGAGTGCCCCTGAATTCAATCCCTATTACCACCCCCAACAAAAATAAAAAATAATAAAAGTGGAAAAAGAAGGATTTTTAACATGCTATTATTGAGTACTATATTAAACTGAAGACTTTTATATAAGTAGGTACAGAAAATACCAGAAAACTGATAAGAAAAATATGTATCAAAAGATGTGCAGGAGCTTTTTAGTTTGATGCAGTCCCATTTGTCTACTTTTGTTTTGGTTTCCTGTGCTTTCAGTGTCTTCTCCAAAAATTCTTGTCTGTTAACCTCTAGATATGTACAATTTTTTATGTTTCTATGTATCAGCTAAAAATTAATTTTAAAAAAAGATATGCTCTAATCTCATGCTAGAGGAGGTAATGCCAGAAGGTAAAATCATAGTATGAGGATTTAAAGATTAGGGGGAAAAGGTGATTTTGTGTGTGTGTGTGTGTGTGTGTGTGTGTGTGTGTGTGTTTAGAGATTTATTTTTCAAGCAGGTGTTTAAAAAGGATGATTTTTTTCTGATACAGGATGAAGACAGTTTCTTAGATATGCTATTATTTAACATGTTTTTGAAAAGATACGCAGAAAATATGTTTGTTTATGGGAAACGTGTTATATTTCTACTCTGACATTGAATAGTCATGGTCTGGTTCCCTTGGATGATGAGGGATTCTAATTTTTCTAAACTAAAAAAAGTTATGTATTTTATTTGTAGATAATTAATTAAAATCATGGAATACACAAGTCTGATCTAGCTGCCTAGCTTTCTGTTTCCTTTGGCTCTTTTTGATACCCTTTCAGTCCTTTAAATTTTCCAAGGAAGAAGAAAAGTGGATCTGACAGTCATTAACATCTTAGCATGAATTTTTAAAAGACATTTGTATTTGCTTTTAAAAAAAAATCTGCTGATTAGAATTCTCTAAGCAGTACATTTTTTGGAGATAAATTTTAGTTGTTACTTTTGAAATATTCCAGAGGACTTTTGAAGAAACACTGCAACAGTGCTTGGTCTCTGTCTACCTGACACAATATTCGTATATTTGAATCTTACCTGTAAATGGTTAAGGTACATGTACATTTACTTTAAACTGTGCTTTACTTTATATTAAAGTGAATATGTTGATATGTAAATAAATTAGCATATTCAACTTGTGATTGCCACTTCCCCTAGCCTTTCG
This sequence comes from Urocitellus parryii, assembly GCF_045843805.1. Taxonomy (NCBI): domain Eukaryota; kingdom Metazoa; phylum Chordata; class Mammalia; order Rodentia; family Sciuridae; genus Urocitellus; species Urocitellus parryii. Next base: position 86,860,088 of record NC_135538.1, on the reverse strand, counting down.
ACTTTATGCAATGGATCTATCAGATTTCAGGCATTAGGATTATTGTGCCTTAAATCTTAAGGCACAAATAATTAAGATTATTTAGCTTTAATTTGTTCTATCCAACATTTAGCTTTAATTTGTTCTGTCCAACTTTTTACAACAAAGCGTGTTCTGTATGAAATGACATTTGATTTTCATTAGCTAAAGACTTTTAATGGGGAAATACTTACATAAATATTGCTGGAAATGTTGAATTCCATTCATTTCAAAGTGACAGGTTTATTGCATTGATATCATTATATATTCACAAAGTCCTTGGAAGAATTTAAATAACATATATACTGTTTCCAAATTGGAAATAGGCCAACATACCTCTACCTCATTAGGAAAGTGTTACAGTGGGAAGTTCCTTTATGTTGTCTGAAGATTCATTTTGCCAATTATCTACTGAAGCATACATATATTGTAAAGTCTTTTATTTGTTATAGTCATTCATGGCCATAATAAAAATTTGATGAGAATTTAGGATTTTAAAATCCTAAGGTTTAGCTTCAAATATTTTCTCATAGAAATGCTGTTTTCCTCTTTTGTTGAAGTATTACTTTCACACATGGAAGTCAACAAATGTTAAGTGGATAGTGCAAGGAGTTTTAACGTATGTATTTATAGGTCTGTTTAACTATTACTCTAATAGAGAGCACTTCCAGAACCCCAGAAAGCTTCTCTGTATATGTTCCCAGTCGACCAGTTGACACCCCATCAGGATAACCACTGTTTTGACATAGATTAGTTATGCAGTCTTTGCACTTCATGTAGATGGAATTAGGCAGCACATATTTGGGGAGGAATTTTATATATATTTTTTTTGCCTCATGTTGTTTGTGAGATTCATCCAGTTGTTGCATGTATCATTAGTTTTTTCTATTTTTATTGCTATACAATTTATTGTTGTATATACCAACATCTTGCTGATGAACTTTGGGGTTGTTTTCAGTTTTAGATTATTAGGAATAATGCCGTCATGGATACCTTATGTAAAAGGGTCATTTACACTCATTGTTTTTGCTGTCATTTCTTTTGGGCCATTGAATTTCCAAGTCACAGAATTCATGTGTATTTAACCTTCCTAAATACTGCTGAACAGTTTTCTGAAGTGATTATAGTAATTTTCACTTCCACAAGCAGTGGGTTGACAATTTGAATATTCATTTTTGAAGTGCTGAAGTTTTTTGGACAAACTTAAAATAAGCATTTCAATATTTTTCTTATTGATTTATGGGAGCTCATTGTATATTCCATATATGATGCTTTTATTGGGTGTATGTATGCAGATACCTTCTTCTGGTCTATGGCTTGTCTTTTCACTCTCTAATGTCTTCTTTTTTTTTTTTTTTTTGGTACCAGGGAGTGAACTCAGGGGCACTTAACCACTAAGCCACATTCCCAGGCCTCTTCTAATGTATTTTGATTAATAAAGATTTTAATTTTAATGAAGTCCCATTTATCTTTTTTTTGTGAGTAATGCTTCCTGTGTTCCTTTCAAAAAAATCTTTGCTACAAGTTTTTGAAGATTTATTATTCTACCTGAATCTATTTTATTGTCTTTGTTTTCATATTTATGATCATTTCTAATTAATTTCTGTGCATGGTGTGAAGCAAGGATCAAGATTCAGTGGTTTTTATATGGATATCTCTTTGACCATCACCATTTATTCAATGATCATCCTTTTGCCACTGAATTTCAATGATTGTTTTGGAGTAAATAAGGAGACTATACGTACACAGATCTTTAAACCTTCTGGTCTGTTTCATTGATCTTTTTCTCTATATGTGCATCCATGCCACATACTAAAAATGTCTAACATCTGATAGTTTAAGTTTTCAATATGTTCTTTGATTTTTGCTTTTAGCTATTTTTTATGTATATCTCCATAATAATTTGAAAATCAGCTTGTTGGTTTTCTCTCTTTTTCTGTCTCTCTCTCATACAGACACTCACATACGCACTCTCCAATCTATTGGGATTTTAACTGGCATTGCACTGAATCTATGGATAAAGCTAAGAATTGACATCTTAATAATAATGAGTCTTCCAATCTAAATACTTGGTTTATCCCATGAATTATTTAGATCGTTAGTTTTTCCTCAGCAACATTCTCTAGTTTTTAGTGTAGAAATCTTTGGTGAGATATTGGGTTTTATTAAAAAAAAACAACTATGGGTTCAGGAAAAATCGGTAATATTTACAAACTACCTGGTGATTTTACTATTATTTAGAATAGGATATGCCATCTTAAGATCTATGAGGTAGAGTTTCAAAGTAGGGAATTAACCTCCAAAATTATTCAGTACTATAATTTCACTTTGCAAATTGTGTATCAAAAATGTATATTACATTTTATTTGTTTCTTACTTTTAAATCTGATTGACAGCACTATTTAGAATGCGGTTTATTCTTCTGGTTAAATATATCAAAATGATGCCTTGTCACCATGTCGAAGGCCAGTGATATGCTTGTCAAATGAAGTGCTGAGAAGTTTAGCCATTGAACTGGATGGTCAACAATTTCTACTCCCACAGAGCAGAAGATCAATTTTATTTTAAACAGTTTATCTCCTGTCTATATGAAAAACTTTTAAGTTATAAAACTCAGACAAATTTTAGACCTAGCAAATTAAACTTATGATTACATGATGCCAAAATATATTATTGATTTGGTTTAAGATTTTAGCCACCTAGTTGTATAGTTATCCTGACATAATAAAAAAATTGGCTGCATTGTTTTGTGAATTAAGTACTATATTTATAGTACCCAGCCTGAATTAGATTTAAATATGTACTCAGATGTTTAAATATCAGTGTATGTATAAACATTACTGTGTTACGGTAATATGGTATTATTGACCATGTAAATTCACTGGTTTTATCTTTTTTAATCTGTGAATAGCACTAATTCCTTGGCACATAATTTACACTTTTCAATGATTTCATCTAATTTTTTTTTTCATTTTAGACTACTTTTTGTATGGCAGAGATCTTTGCTCTGGGGCTTTTAAATTATATGTTAATTATTTCCATACATGTCCCCTTCTCTTCTAAAAGTTTAATATCGCTTAATCCCTAAAAGGAAAGTGAGGAACTAAGAGATGGGGGAGCAAGGAATAAAAGATGGAGAACAGGCAGAGATACACAGGAGAGTTTATTCGTCAGAGCTTACAAATAAAGACACAACTCTCCAAAGACAGAGAGAGGCAAAACAGGGATTAGAGCTGGGCAGGTACTACTGCAGGCGGTTAAGGGTTGAGTTGGTATGAGGGAGTGTTGAGCCTTTCTCAGAAATGCCCTTGGGCATGAAAGTGAAATTTTTCTTAAAATGGTGGCTGTCACTTAAGGTGGCTGTCCAGATGCTAAGCAAGGACCCTACAATCCCCAAACCTGAATCAAAATTATATTAAAATATAGTAGTAGTAAACTTGTTTAACTGTTAGAGTATGCTTTGGATATAAAAGTTTAACAATATTCTTAAATTCAGCCAACTTCCTAATGTCAAATACACAGGAACAGTTGGAGTGTTAGAATAATAGTGATGATAGTTATAATAGCTAACACTAAGAAGTACCCACTATGTACCCACTATGTACCAGGCAGTATCCTAAGCACTTTACATAAGCAACCACATGGAATCCTCATATCCACAAAGCCAGGTGGGGAATATCTTTATCCACATTTTACAGAAATTTAACAAAGTGGTTCTATTTGTTTTTGTTTTCATTTTTTATTTTAATTTTCTGACTATATGATAAGATTCAAATTGATTTGAAAAACTGGATTGGAAAATGTGGTACAAATAATTTATATATATATTTTTTCTTCAGAAAAACAATGTCCTATTCTGAGGACAGTGGGATATCAGTTCACACAAGACAACAGAAATGAACTTGAAGTTTCAGGTAAGCTTTACAATCTTTGGTAAAGTAGGATTTAGTGTAAAATGATAACCAAAAATGCAGTACATTGTAGGTGATTTTTTAAAAATATTGCAACTTAAGACTGTAGCATTAACATAAAAATTAAAAGCAGATGGTGCAGAAAAATGCTGAAAGTAGTTTTATGTATCATTTAATTTAAGATCAACAACACTTCAAACTGTTGGGGAGAAAATTAAAAAAATTTAATTAAAATTATAGGAGTTGTATTCACCATAGAAATTTTTTAAAGAGAAAGGGAAATTTATGGCAAAGAAGACCTTACCACCCAGATAAAATCACCAATAGCATTTTGGCATAACATTCCTACAAATCTTTCTTCTTCTCTTCCTTCCTCCTTCACTTCCACTCCATCATCTTCTTCTGTCCTTCTCTATTTCCCTCTCATATTCTCTCTTAAACCCACACACACTCACACAAACATATTAATAACACACATATTGTATCTGAATTCCGAGTATTTTCCCACATCAATATGCATTCTCCTAAAGTATTATTTTTAAGAGCTGTTTAGATTGAAAATGAATACTGTATTATTTTTTTGTCTAACTTTTTGTCTACACTTCAGAGATGCTACAATGAGCTACTCTATTTACCTAGGTAATATGTATGTCAAAAGATACTAATATTTTAGTCTTTTGAAATATACTTGTGATCTTTTCTTCAGAAAGAAGGCTACATATTCTATATACAAAATGAGTTTCATCCTTTTGTACCCTAAAAGGAGGAAAAGATAAAACAAAGGAATTTTGCTGATCCCAAACATCAGGGTTTCATTTGAAGTAAATCAGCCTATAGATAAAGACAACAAAAAAATCCTCATTAAGAAAATCAATATTTTTGTGAGTATATTTAAATTTAATAAAACTGTTGGATTAAATAATGTGTCTCATTTTACAGGTTTTGATCTAGGAGAGAGCTTTTCTCTGAGACGTGCATTTTGTGAAGGGGATAAAACCTGTTTCAAATTGGGAAGTGCACTTCTTATTAGAGATACTATGTAAGTAAAATAATAATTTTTATTTGTATTTTAATAATGCTACAAAACTATGTTCTAAAGAAATTTCAAAATAATTTGTTTAAAAAGTGCAAAACCTTTTCAATAGTGTTATCCCCCACTCGAAGGCTGTGCTATTTATGTATTTTTTATTTATGAAATTTTTTGTCATCTGAGTTTTGTTCTATAGTATATGAAATACCTTTTATATATACAGAGCCATAATCTTTAGAGGATAGTAATTAAATACATTTTTGAAGAAATATTATTTATATCCAAAGTAGGCATAAGTAATATTAGGTTTTAAAATGTGAATAAACTTTAAAACTCAAGACACAATGTAAATTCAGAGATAGAAAACTGTTATCTAATGAATTTATTTCTACATTTATCATTTGTCACATAAGTTAAAAGAATTTAGCTATTAGGCATTCACTGTAGTACATAGAATACAAAGTAAAATAAACTGTTCTGCAGTTTTATTTTTTATCTTGATATTCTTTTCATTTAAAATGAATTTACTATTTTTCCTTTGTTATTTTGTTTTTTCCTATGGTTACACCTAGAATTTTTTATTTTTATTTTTTTAAAGAGAAGTTACCTTTTAAATAATGGCAATTGGTCAGGAACTGTTCAGGGCAATAATAATTTCAATATGGTTGGCAATATTTTGAGGATGAGTTCAATATCATTCAGAAAGTTGAGTCACCAGGAAGACAGGGAATATATATGATCATGATATTTATTCCTTGAATCAGGCATGAATACCCCTGTGTATGAAAACACTACCATGACAAAAGCATCAAAATTCTACTTGGTTTAACATGCAACATAGGTGGTTTTGTGGGAAAACCTATGAATGCTGCCATTTCCTGATGGGTAGCCTCTACTAAAAATTGTTGATAATCTCAACATATGAATTCTCTAAGGGAAATAGCATCAATCATCTCAGATGCTATGCATAACCTAACTTTCAAACACTTTTTCTTTGAGAAAAGTTTCTTTTAAACCTCCTATATTGTGATACTTTAGTTAATTTTACTTTAATAACATGGTTCCTTATAAGTAAACTACCCATTAATTGGTAAAACACATGAATGTTAGGGAAGAGAGGGATTTTATATTGGGGATATGGTGGATGCTTCAGCAGATATAACTGTACAAACCAATAATGTCATGTATTGCAATTTAGGTAGCTTTATAGACAGGAATTGTGGACACCACAGCATTTCCATGTTTAGTAGGCATATGGAATAAAGAAAAGTCAAGATGCACAATATTTCTCATATATATATTTCTTTCTAAACTAGTAGTTGATACCTTTAATGAATTTTGGAAAGGCAATATATTGTGTTCCAAAAATTAAAATGCAGCTTTTCTTCCTGCTTATTTAAACTCCTGTAATTCTGGTCAGGTGGAAAAAAGATTGGAGTGAAACCTTTTAAAATTCATTGGATTTGAGTGAAAAAAGACTTAGCTAATTTTAAGTAGTTATATTGGAAACCTTGCTGTGACTTTTAGGCAATGCTATTCCCCTGTGAATCCATGAGATTATAAATATTAAGCATGACTTGAAATTTGTTTCCTGGGCTTTGGCTCTAAATCGCTATCCAATCCCTGGGCAATCAATATAAATGAATTCTCTGGCTCTGTGGAGCAGAACCCTGGGACCTGCACTACAGGAAACTGGAGGGTATCTGGTTAAGCTGACTAGTGAGTGTCAAGTAGCTTGGCTCCTATCCACTTACATTTCACTCACTGAGCCAAGTATGCTAGGATGCTTCTCTTGCATGATGCCATTTTGATTTTTCAATGAGACTGGAGTAAAGTTGCAGCTATTTATATATTTGTAAATAAGCTGCCTTGCAGAGTCAGCATGGGAAAAACAGATGCTATTTTATATGGAAAATGGGGATGCTTTCTGGGCCTGAGGTTGCTTTTATTGTTCTGTCATATTCCGGGTGAGATTCACCAGGGAAGAGACATAATAAGCGTGTTGTTCATATACCTGTTAGGCACTCTCAATGCCTTGAGCCTGGCTTAATGTGGGATTCCCAAAGGTTTCTTTGGCAGAGGCCCTCCAGATAAACACCATGAAACACTTAGAGGTGGCACAGGCTCAGGCACTTCTAAGGGGCATGATGTGTTTTGCTTTGCTTTAAATTCATGTCTATGTGTTCAGTATTCTGAGAGGCATGATGTGTTTTGCTTTGTTTTAAATTCATGTCTATTTGTTTAGTATTTATTGGGGGTAACAAATGGTAAGTCTGGGGAGGCTTTAAAAGAATCTGGACGGGGGCTGGGGATGTGGCTCAAGCGGTAGCGCGCTCGCCTGGCATGCGTGCGGCCCGGGTTCGATCCTCAGCACCACATACCAACAAAGATGTTGTGTCTGCCGAGAACTAAAAAATAAATATTAAAAATTCTCTCTCTCTCTCTCTCTCTCTCTCCTCTCTCACTCTCTCTTTAAAAAAAAAAAAAAAGAATCTGGACGGGATGTTACCTAGTTTTCTAGGATTCTCTTTTTAGAGGAAAATTCCCTGGCTTCTTTTATCTACAAGTATCCCTGTTTCTGTAAAAGAAATAATTCATTATTTTTATATAGAGTGTTATGTCCCAGAAGATCATTCTTTGATTATTTTCAGTTCTGTTTTGGCAATTATCTGGGTAAATTGGTGAAATTCTGAGAAATGATACAAACACATGCACACCATGGAGAACCTTATATTTTTAGTGAGTTCCTGTCTATCTTTCATTATTTGCTTTATAAAGACATTTAAAATAAAAGGGCTTAGTATTGAATATTTTAGAAGACTTGACACATGTTGAGTTTCTGTATACTAATGATCCTGAAGGGGTATAGTTTTGATAGACCAATGGAGAAATCAATTTCAAAAGTATGAGGAAATGAATTTTCTGATTTATTATTGAGTTCAAGTATGGTAGATAGCCTTAGCCCTCAGGTTTTTGATTGTTAGTGGCTATTTGTAATATGGTGGTGAGAAGGATTCTGAGGCCATTTTAGGTTCAATGAATTAAAGAGCTATGATCCAACAGGGAAAAGAGAAAAGAGAGGAGGGCTCACATTCCTTTCATATCTGTATCATCTGATTTAGGATGATGCCTGTAAGCTGGTGGCTTTTGCCACTGAAGCTGTCCTTAAGAATAATGGAAAATGAGGCTATGTATGAAAAAAAAAACCCAACACAGATTAAATGTAATAATAGTTTATGAGTTTGGATAATGTGGCTAGACAGAGTGACATAAATGACAGATATGGTCCCCTTAGGTTTTGTCACAGGTAAACAAATCTCTAGTGACAGTCTTCTTTTGGTGTCTCTCATTAAATTGGTGTTTTATGAAAGCAAGGTATTTAGTTTCATAGATATAGATGGAAAAAAAGAAATAGTAGGTGAGAGTAGAATGGTGGTTACCAGAGGCTAGGGAGAGGTGGGTAAAGGAAGGAATGGGGAAAGGTTGATCCATGGATATTAAATTATAGTTAGATAAGAGCAAGATGTTCTGGGATGCTATTGCACATTGTCATATAAGGGTGACCTTAGACAACAACAATGTACTATACATTTTTAAAATCCAGAAGAAAGGATTTTAAAGTTTTCATTATAAAGGAATGATAAATGTTTGAGGAGATAGGTATGTTTAACCTGATTTAAATACTGCACAATGTATATATTTATCTAAATGTTACATGATTCCCATTAACATGGGTATGATTTAATTATTTATTTATTTAGGTATCAGTGAATGATCCCAGGGGTGCTTAACCACTGAGCCACATCCCCAGCCCTTTTATTTACTTTTTTTAAAAAAATTTTGAGACATGGTCTCACTAAGTTGCTTAGGGCCTTATTAAATTGCTGAGCCTGGCTTTGAACTTGCAGTCCTCCTGCCGTGGCCTCCCATGATGCTGGGATTACAGATGTGCACCACTGTGCCAGCTAAGTTTTATTTTTTAATCTATTGGTTAAAATAAATTTTAAAAGTCTAAATATAGCTGAAAATTTAAAAATATATTTGCTACTCACTTGATAGTAGAGAAATGTCAATGTTAAGAAAATGATTTCTATACAAATAAAAAATGAACATGTCTCAAAGAAAAAAGATGGTTGATACAAGCTATTCTAATTTGCATTATATGTTTTTAAAAACATGATTTGGGGGGAATCTTTTAAGTTCTCTGGACTTTAGTAATCCCCTTGGAAATAATTCTAAATATTAGCAAAGCTGTTTTATATATTATGGGGTGATTTTTACCTTGTCTTTGCTACTGTTGAATGATTTATCCCATGGCCATGTTTTTTCTACATGGGCCTTTACCTCTAGAGTTTTATTAGTGTGAACAAGAGCATAACATATAGGAAAGTTGTTTTATATGGTTTAGGATTATTTTCACAAGACTGGTTTTTAGAAATGAAAGTCATTTTACATATATTGATAGATACTACTAAATATGTTCTCTCATGATCTAATCCATTCATTTCACGTAATCTCCCAAACCATCAGTAGCACTAGACATTATGGTTTTAAATTTTTGTGTTTTGTTTTTAAATTTAAAATTCATGGAATCACAAATAAAAACTGTAGTGTACTGTATAAATTTTAGAGGCTCCTAAAACATTTCTGTTTGGCTTAAAGGTAGATAAGAGGTAGCTTTGGTAAGTCACTAAAATAAATGCAGTAAGGTGGAGAGCTTATCATCTTATTCAGCATTTGTTGACCAGCAGTATGGGCTGCAACTTCCTTTGGTGGAGGAATGAGGGGCTCTCTTGTCTTCCTGGAACCTACTACAGAGACACAGAGTGACAGGGAAAACTACACTTCCCTCTTGCTTTGTTCTGAGAAGAAACTGAGATGTATTACTTTGTCACTTATGCTGCGCTGTGATTCAAAACCCATCCTTTCTCTTGTTAAGGCTAAACTTCCTTAGGCATCATACAGAAGGTCAGTTTTTAGCCCTCCCCTCATAAGGGCCAATTTTCTAACCCGTGTTCCATTTTTATTGCTCTTTTTTGAGTCCTCTCCAAGTGCTCAAAACCAGTTAAATGCTGAGGCTCAAAACTATGTTCAGAATTCTGATACTGAGGCTTTTAATTGCGGATGTTTCAGGAGGATTACTTTACAATTCCATTAAGCTGTAGAGAATGACTATTTATGCATCCCTTGGGTTTTCACTTGGGCATTCTTTCATTTGTAGATAACAAGTTTCCTATATAAGGGCATGTGATTTAGTTAAAAAGTTGTCCAGCTGTTTTTATGAGATTGACTGACAGTTACACATAATTCTTTATGTCATCACTGTATTTCCTTAATTATAGTTTGGCATACCAAGAATTTGAGGTGAGCTAGTAAGTCATGCATTCTTAAAATGAAAAGAAAAACCTGCTAGGTTCACAATTACTGAATTCTTTAAGTCCACTAACTTAGAAAAATTATATGTATTAGATGCAACAGAACTTTAATTAAGTTTACAGATTTTTAATACTGTAAAATTATAAGAACTAATTTTTTCTAGAAAATTCAGGAATATTAATATGTGTCAGTAACAAATTTCTTAGTATAAAGTGACTACCAAAATGTAAATTAATGTGAAATCTTATTAGTTCAATATTTTGTTTACTAGTTTTGGAAATATTTCATATTATCATTATCAAATTTAAGTTATTATTTTCCTCTTCCAGATTTCTCATAATTCAATATTATTTTAGGAAAAGTAGAATGTACCAGTAATTAATCATACATATAGAGATCCTATAACATTCATGCCACCTTAAGTAAAGATTTTTCTTGTTCTTGAATATTTGTTAGCCTGAGATAAAATTTTTTATATAATATGCAGATACTTTTTTTAAGTTTAATTTCTATTTGTGAGTGCTAAAAGACTAAAATCTTGTAAGATAAAAATATTTTTGTTTCACATGAGTTGTAGATGAAGAAACTATAAATGGATTTAATATTAACATTCATTAATTATATTTAATACTTATTTATTATGAAAGTAGGAACAATGTGCCTTCATTATTACTTTCAGAGCATATTCTTAATGATTAAAATTACCAAAAAATAAAAAGGCTCACATGAAATGAGAGTGAGAAGCTGTAATATATTTACAAATAACCACTTTCTAACATTAAATGTATGTAAACTTTTGAAAGAAAAGTGGTTATCATTTATAAAGAAAAAAGGGTTATTTCTTGTTTGTTGAAACACAAGACAGAACATGCAAATAGGGCTGGCACTCACTAGTAGTGCAGGCTTTGCCCAAGGAAGTGTAAGATGTGGCTCTAGCCTCTGGAATGTGTGAATATCTTCCCTTAGGGGTAAGAAATGTAAAAAAAAAAATTACAATTTGAGCATACTTTTGATGCTTTAAACATTCAGAAGACAGAATCCCTTGTAGATGGAACAATAAGAAAAAAACTTCAAGGTGATGGGATTTGAACAGGGTTTTGAAGACTGAAGGGAATACTAAGTCAGAGGTGGATATGGTAAGAAGAGGGAAAACATCTCAGGTGAGCAAATGCCATTAGTTATATCATGAATCTTTGGAGTTTAAGATATGGAAAAATTTAATAAATATTATATGAGATAACTGCTGTACTCAAAAAACATTGACAATTTAATTTGTCCATATCTAAATTAGAAGACAGTTTGATTTTTTTCAGATGTTCCTGGACATTATTTAAACCCCTGGAAAAATTCTAGGGAACTAAACACATGTATTTATTTATTTTAGTTGTAGATGGACAGAATCCCTTTATTTATTTTTATGTGGTGCTGAGTATAGAACCCAGTGCCTCACATGTGCGAGGCTACAACCTTAGCCCACAAATACAGGTTTTTTGTATAACATCTAGATTATTTAAGTTCTTATGAAAATCTATGGTCATTCAAAATTGGTAATAAGCTTCTTAAGAAATGTCATATGACCAGAAATGTATTATTTTTCTTTCAACACCATTATCTATCCCCATCAGAACTCCCATTCTTTGGACAGAGAAGCTAGTTGTTAAGATGTAAAAGTTTAGCAAATTAGGGATTACATCCATGTGATTTGTGTTTGTATCCAATATGGTGCCTGGTACACCATAAGTAGTGCTTACTATATGTGAATTGAATATTCAAACCTTAAGGGTTTTTATCTTGTTGGTAGATTATATAGCTATTTTATAGCTATTTGCATATTTTTACATCCAAGAATTTCTTTTTATTAGCACATCAAAAAACAAAGTACATCACTTCTAACTCCATTACTTGATTTTTCACCACAGAAGACTTCAGGATAACTCACATATAATTACCCAGTGTCCAACAGTAATATTGATATTTTTTAGTACCAATTCACATTTGTGAAATAGTTTGTGATTTATGATGTGCTTTTGCCTTCTTATATTATTTTGTACTATAATAATCTCTGTGATGCAGCTGTCACATCACCATTTTATAGATGCAAAAACTGAATTTCAATGAAATTAAGTAGTTGACCTGAAATGCAGAAAATAGAACCTTTGGATCTAGAGCTCACTCTCCCATCCCCATTTCCTATTGTTTTATCTCCAATTATGTGTAAATTATCTTATTTTAAAATGTCTGTATATCATCTACCTTGAGAGATGTGAGGTACAGACTGCTTAATGTACTACTTAGCCTTAATAATAATGCAAATGTCATTGTAAAGTAATGAAATTAAACTGTTCCATTTTGGTAATTACCTGTGCTAATTAATTTAAGAGGCATTGATTAATCTACCTGTACTGTTGGAATATGTGTTAGATTTTTTTTCTTTTTTCACTCATCTTTTTATGCAATGACTCATACCTCATAAGGGGCAGCTGAGTGTTGGCCTGGAGAGGGATTTATGAATTTGCTGTGGAGTGTGCACTGCAGGCTTGCAGAGATACAAAAGAAAGCAGGCAGGGGCTGGGGTTGTGGCTCAGTGGTAGAGCACTCATCTAGAACATGCACGGCCCTGGGTTCGATCCTCAGCACCACACAAAAATAAGTAAATAGAATAAGGGTATTGTGTCCAACTACAACCAAAAACTAATATTTAAAAAAAGAAAGCAGGCAATCATGGATTTCATCTTTAATCTTATTTGGCCCTTAAAATTGCTGTGAAGATTTAGTAATTAATATAAGGCATTTGTAAATGAATTCCTTTTATAATGTTCATAAACCTACAAACAGAGAAGCATGACCTTACATTTATGAATTGGCCTGAGAATTGACTGTAGTAATGCATGATGTTTCATTATACCACTGCTAAGTAATAATATAACTCTAGAAACCTCAATTGATAGAACTCTACATTTCATAAAATAGCATTAAATGGTCTGACCTTCACTCTTGAACACAATCAAACTGTAAGATATATTCACAATTTCAATAATAAACTTACAAATTTATGCCAACCAAGGAAGAATAATTGTGCCAGATAATGTCATTAATTTATTATCATTTTAATTCTTTCAATTTAGGCAAATCAGAAAATAAACATGCTTTTGTTATTTTATGTGACACAAAAATTAGGTACAATTGTCCCATAATCTCACTTTAAAAATTTTTTTTTAGTTGTAGATGGACACAATATCTTTATTTATTTATTTTATGTGGTGTTGAGGATTGAACCCAGTGCCTCACACATGTGAGGCAGGCATTCTACCACTGAGCTCCAGCTCCAGCCCCTACAAATCTCATTTTAGTCAGCCCTTAAGCTTCCTAAAGTACATAATTCCAGATTAAGGAAAAAAATTATGATTTTAAACTAAAAGAAGAAAATATCCAAATAATTTACTAGATTGGTTTATTTTACCATGACTAGATCTACATAATTTGGAAGTGATCACAAGTTCAGTGAAAATTTTTAATTAATATGGATATGTGTGGTGATGCTGTGCACTATTAACATCTGGTTGGTTGAATCTGAGACTGAGTTGACTACGTTATCCTTGTATTTGAACCATCTCAACTTCCTTTCTTGAGCTCAGAATCTGTTTGTCAGCTGTCCTCTCTCAAGGTGACCCTCTTACTTTCAAAGCTTAACCCCTTCACTTGTGTTCTTAATCCTCTCCTCGCCAGCCTCCTCTCAGACCTTGATCCACCCATGATCCCCTTGCTCTTGTCTTCAACATGATTCTCCACAGTATCCTGGCTTCTTAGTCTACAGATATATACTTAATTCTTAATATATACTTAATCCTTCCCTGTACTAAAAATGTGTTCTCTTGACAGTCCCCTTTACTCACATGCTTCTCAAATAAGTAGTTACTGACAACTTCTACTTCCTCATACTTCCCTTAACCCATTCAAAGCTGACTAGGGCTTCTTGAACCTTGTGGAAATTGCTCCTTCAAAGTTGCTAGTGACCTCTGTCTTATTTCCAATGCCGATGCTCTAAACATTGAATTAAGCTCCCATTTCTCTCACTGTGGTACCATTGTCCACCTTTTCTGCCTATTGGAAGACTATGTATTCTAGAAAGCTTAGTATACATCCTACCATTTCAAATGACGTCAAATCAACACCAGAGCCTCTGTTGTTACAATTATACAATTTTACAGTTACAGAATCTCAGCTCCCTCTTAGAGGTTATATGTTTTTTTCTTTTTCTTGGAGCCCCTCGGATGCTGCCCATGTATTCTTGTTCATGTAAAAAAGCAAGTATATTTCTGATCTTGTTTTCTCATCTCCTTGCTAGTGCGTGTTATCTGCCTTTACTTGGAAACTTCCCATGAAGGTGCTGCTTCTCAAGATCCAGCTAAATTCTGCTCATAGCTATTCATCCTCAGTCCCCAGGTGTAAGAGTTGCCCTGTGACTTTGAGTGAAGTTTGTGTGTGTTTGTGTGTGAGCATGCACATTTTAGAAGATAGTGGCAGGTGTCTAATGACCCTCTCTTTAATTCTCCAGGGCCCTGAGGCAACAGTGACTAGACATAGCCTCACAGATTTTGATAAATGTTTCAACTCTTATCTCTTCTTCCTGTGTGGGGATCAAAAGCTAGTAGATGTGGACAAGCAATTTTCTCTATTATCTTCTTGTCACCTAGCTCTCCTTTGATTTACTTAAGATAAGAATGTAAAAATCTCTTTGTTTAAGAGGGCTACCTACAAAAATGTTTTATGATATAGTGTCACTATTATTTTAAGTTCAGCTTTATGCTAGTGAAAAAAAGAAATCTGACAAAGTATTTCATTCACTTCTCAAGTGATAATGAATACTTACTGAGAATTTAAGGATGAATAAAGACACAATCTCAGCCATTGAGTTATTTTTGTCTAGCAAGACAGACAGGCCAACAATTAGCTATTGTGGAATGTAGTGGCAATTTTTAGATTCAAGTATGATAAACTCTGGGAGAACAGATGAAGCCGGAAAAGCTTCATAGAGGAAGTGAAAAGTTGAGGCTTGATGTGTGATTTTGTCAGGTGAGCTGGGGGCCATTGTGAACTGTTGCCATTAGAGGGATTATCATAGTGGTTTTAAAGGTCAAGGCAGTTTGAGGGATACAGAGAAATCCTGTGTGGTTAGGGAACACAGGTGTGAGAGCATCTGGATGCTGAGAAGGCTGAACATGTGGACAATTCTGAAAGGCCACATGTGCTGTCCTGGAGAGTTGGAAATTTTTTAATTTATATATGTGAAGGTGTAGGAGCAATAGCAGAATTCTAGAAAAAGCATCTAACTGTATGGCATTGAGGAAATTGAATCTTTTAGTTAAGTCTAGAACCTCCCAAATTGATCCTGAAATAGAAACTGAGCCCCCAGATCTCAGAAAGAGCTTTCAAAATTCAGAGAGCCCCATGGAGGTTAGACTGAGTTAGATCTAGGATATTTTGATCATCAGTGGATGGGAAGACCTAAAAAAATTTTAAAAGCAACCCCATTTCTGAAGTGCAGCCTCTCTAATTCACCCTCAATTTTTTGTTATTGAATGGCATTCACTAGGAGGGCTAGTTTTCAGCAAGAAGTCATTTACAGTGCCACAGTGAACTAGGACTCATCAGAACAGGCGAGAGATTATTAGAGCGTCATCCAAGCTTTGTTTTCCCATTAACAACCTATCTGTCTGAATCCCCTCAGCAAACACAAAAAGGCTAAGATTTCAGAGTCTCTGTGGCTATGGAACTCAAGCATCATCACCCAGCCTGGGGAAGGCATTTCAGACAAACCCTCCAGCCCTGCTGGCCAAATTGCTCGTAACGCGACAGGTGATGGTGGATGTCAGCTGGGAAAGAAATGACTTACTATAAACTCCAAGCATCTCTCACTTCACTCTCAGGAAATGTAACTTGTATCATATTTCTCTTCCTGGAAGATATTCAGCAAGTCAGAGGCCCCACTGATACTTGTAAATACGGAAGTTCTTCATAAACCCTGCCTCACGCTTATTCAGAATGGAAGAATTAATTTGGAAGCTATTCTTAATATTTAAAAATAGATCTTTTTCCATTTAGCCATTTCATTTTAAAAACAAAAAAATTAAACAAAGGACAGTCTTGTTAAATATGACCTGGAAAACTTGTTTTAGCTCTTCCAAAATAGCACTTATAAAAAAAAAAAAAAAGGCGGGGGGGGACTTTACTTTAAGTCTTGTACTGTGAACTGATTAAAGAATTACTACTGGAAACACTGGAATTGATATTTGAACTTTTTGGACACGTTACTTTCTGAATATATACTGCACTTAGTTTTTGGAACATCATTTGCAAAGTGAAATTTCTCTAAAATAAGTATGTCCTTTTGCTTTTCAGTTTATGAGTACTGAAATTATGAAAATTTGTTAACCTTTATTTTATATTTTATTCCTTGCCTTACATTTCTTTTTATATAGCTAAGAAAAAGAACAACAACAAAAAGAAACTAAAATCATGTGTTGTTTTTAATCATAGTTGGATTTTATCCTTTTATTTTTTTCCATATGTGAGACAAAGAAATAACTTGCCATACTAAAAACTGTGATTATTTTAGGAATATTGAACAAATACATCAAATTGAACTTGCTGTACAATGAAATTACTAATGCTTCATATTAATAAGAAGCAAACAAATCTATGAGCTTTACTATGGTCTTTATTTTTCTTGACAACAATCTACCAGAGCCTTATCATGGAGAATAAACCCAATCTATTCCCTACTTACATTTCTCCACAAAACAACTATGTCAATAAATATTCGTGTGTGCTTAAAAAGAGTGAATTATGTTTATGTTTTCTGATTTTCCCTCAATTTCTCATGCTTGCAATGTTCATGATCTGGAAGAGAAGTGAAAATCAGCTTTATTCTCTTACAGCAGATCTTATTGGTTGCTCATTAATTGGACAGCCTGAATGCCCTCCATTTGTGCAGTTGAGGGTACTCTGTTCCTGAGAGAACAGACATTTCACCTTTATTAAGTTAACTTTGTGTGTAGCCATGTCAGGCACTGATTTTACAACTCAACAGATGAGTGGAATGGAGTTTACACTGACCTCTGTGCCAGGAAAGCAATAACATAGGATCTGTGAAGGGTTCTCTATACTGCTCTTGTGGTTTTCACTATTTCCTGAAAATTCACTCCTTTTTAAAGAAATACTTGGCAAATGCTCCTAGCTTTTTAAAGAAATGATCTCTGATGAATAGAGAAAAAATATTCCTGATTGATTTCCACCTTCTTTAGCATGTATATCTTTCCTAAAACTCTAGAGACAGTAATTTTAAGGATATTACTCTGTGTTTTCAGATACTTCCTGATCTGTTCTCAAAATATCATTAAGGGAAGGAACTGTAGTAATCTACCCCTCAGGGATACTGGTGACCTAAGATGTACAAATGTCATAATGAATACTTTCCTTGGAACCCAAAATATGATTTATTATTGTTAATATTACAGTATGATTATAAGCATTTTAATTATTTATGCATTTCTTGAAGTTAATATTTTATATGTACCCTCCTCAGTACTCAGAAAAATAGAGACTTTTTGCTTGCTCAGAGTTCCAAAAGATTGCTTTCAGTCAGGTTGCTAATGATGCAGGGAATTTTATTCTTAACTAAGAGGATGCAAGCAACTTGATATACTGGAAAAAACTGACCTTGGAATTAAGAGTCATGAGTTCAAGTCCCGTCCTGACCCCAGCCTGGCATGGTGAGGTAGTTATTTAAATTCTGTAGCTATAATTTCTCATTTATAAATTAAGATGAATGATCTAAATTACTGACAAGGTTCCTTTCAGCTTTAGAAGTATGGAACTACAGGAAACAACTAAGGGTGGTTCTTGTGACTGAAATATTTCCAAGGACTAGAAGACTTATGCTGAATAACACCTTTGGTGAAATCCTCATGGAGTAGCTATTATATGTTGCTATAGCCTGTATAAATTTTATATTTCTTTTTGAAAATAAGAAACTGATGTTTTTTCTTGGACTGTTTTTTAAAATCATTGATTGACCTGCTCTAGAATCACACAGGAATTGATTTTTCTTCCTGCTATTTTCCTGCTGACTGGGATGTAGAACAGTCTCATAGGCCTCAACTTTAAAGAATTATACAAACTAACATAGATTGTATGCTGAAAATGAGTGTTCAATACCTAGTGGGACTAGTTATAGGCATCATCATGGGTTTTCTATGACTGGAACTAATTTTTATGAATGTTCCCAGCACACCAGGTCATAGTCTAGATGCTTGATTAACACAAACAAGCCTGGCAGGGCCCTTCTTGTCATGGAAATCATTTTCTGGCAGCTGGAAATAGGTAATAGATATATAAACTTATTTGAAACCTAGATAGTTACAAGCCAATGAAAAAAATCAGAACAAGGTAATGTGTTAGATAGTGACTGGGGTGAGGACAGCTATAGACTTTTCAGAGGAAATGACATTTGAGCTGACAGCTGAACAGGAAGAAGAATCCATTGAAATGAAGACCTCTGGAAAAGACTAACCGAGGAGAGGGAACAGGAAGTACAAAGGCCTAAGGCCTCATTGAGCCTGGTGTGTTCAAGGAACAATATCCAAGTCATTGTGACTAGAGCCTGGGTGCCGCACAGATACCAGAATAGATGATGTGTCAGAGACAGGATCACATCAGGCCCACAAGCATGGTCAGGGGTGGGTATTTTGTTTTAGGAACCTTGAGGCATATGTAAAAGTTTACAAGTAAGGGAGACATTTGGTCTAATTTTAAAAGATTATTCTGGACTGCAAGGCAGAGGAAGGAGGGAGGACAAAAGGACACTACAATAGGAGCCATGGGGAAAGACGGAGGCAACTTTGACTAGGGTGGCGACTGTGAGATCAGAGAAGTAGACAGAATGGGTACCTATTTTGGTGATGAAGTAAGACATGCCAGTGGATACGGTGGGGGATAAGAAAGGAAAGTGAAGAATTAAGAATGATTTCTAGGGATTTTGCTGGGGACCTGGTTCAATGACTATGAAAAGATACGGAATACTTATAGAGGGATGTATTTGGGCAGAAAAATATGTTCAATTTCAATTATTTAAATAGAGATGCTTTCAACCTAGTAAGGACTTGGGTACGTGAGTCCAGAGTACTAGAGAAGGAAATAGACAATATCTTGGTTGCATCTCCCCTCAGGCCTTTCTTCCTGTTGTGAACTCTGCTCTCAAACTCCCAGTACATTAAAGAAACAGTGCCCAGGTCTCACATCAGTGGCATCTCATCTTGATTTGGCTAACTCAGATGTGTTTCCTGCTCTGTATTTATTTTTCTCTCTATTTTCCTCATTAAAACTTCCTTCTTTTATAATAATCCCTGCAGTATTCTGCTCTGTGCTTTCCAAGGTGAGAACTAATTATTAGACAATTTGTTAGTAACATGTGACTGGTGTTCTGGGGCTAGTTTAATCTTAACAGAGCATGTGTTTTATAAACAGGAGCATTTTTCAGAAAGGTAGAAAGCTCTAGCAGTAGGCTATTAACTGTTTTGGCTTTCAGTGAAAATGCTTCACAAGTAGGGAGAAATGTTGGCATCTTCCAATACTTTCTGAGTTCATAATACATATCCAAAAGACAAAGACAATCCTATTTAATAGTGATTTTACATACATGGAGTGATTAACTGCTTCCTCCATCATATGCCAGGAACTTTCCAGAAAATCTTTTTAGAAACTTTTTAGACTTCATCATTTTGTTTGTATTTATTAATTGTTTTGAATAAATTTCAACTAGAAAAAAAAGATTTTAATCAGGCAGGAAAGAAAACCTAGAGAATACAGTTAATAAGAAATTTGGACAAATATTATCTATTATTAAAATCCTATACAATGTATTTCTTCATGGGTAATAAAATGTTAATTGTTATACATTTTCACATATAATAGATACTAGCATAGTTAGTATAGTTAGTGAGTTTATAGTTAGTGAGTCCATTTTAAATATATGGAGAAAAATATTAACACAAGTGCATCTTCACTTGAAGTTTTTTCTATCTCTTCTTAATATGTCAATGCCTTCCTTAATGTGAAGTAAGAGTTATAGATTTTTGTGACTAATATTTTACCTCTCAGAATAAAATAGAATGTTAGTCTCCTTATTCATTTTAAAAGAACTTGCCTCTTGCTTAGCATCTGTGAAGCCCTAAATTCAATCCCCAGTACTGCCTCCTGCCTTGCCCTAGATAAAAAATACAAGTTGCCTCATCACTAACATATTGAGGCAGGAGGTCTTTGGGGAGGTTTAGGCAGGTCTGTGTTAATTCTCTTTCATCTCTACCTCAATGAATACATAGTTGTTGTTTTTTTTTTCAGTTTGACTCTCTCTTTATTTTGGAATGATTTTTTAAATTTGTTTTAATTAGTTATACATGACAATAGAATGCATTTATGCATTTTGATATTCATAGATGGGATATAATTTCTCATTTTTCTGAGTGTAAATGTTGCAGAATCATATTGGTTATGCACTCACATATATACATTCAATAATAATGTCTGTTTCATTCTACTATGTTTTCTATCCCCACATCCTCTCCTCACCCTTCCCATCGCTTCCCTCTACCGATTAAGATTATTGTTTTCAAGAAATGGAAATAGTTATGAGTGTTTTTTTCATGATCATTCACACAATCCATGCTACTTATAAAAAATAAGAAAGTATAAAAAATATAAAGAAGGAAATTAAAATCTCTTAATTTTAACACCAAGAAGAAAGTATTGTAATGTTGACTTTTATGGAATTTTAAAACTTTTGATTGAAGCCTCCCTGAACTGGTTCTTAGATCTGGACACGACCTTCTGCTATAACTGGTCACTTTATGGAGGCCCATTTTTTTATTGTCTACCATTTCCCCTAAAGTTTGGTAGCATTTTCTTTCGCATTATGATTGAATAGATGGCTGCTGGACATAGAGTACATCAGAAAGCAAATGGAAACTACACTTTAGGTTTTTTTCAGTATTAAAGTAAGTAATAAGCTTAAAGAGGTTGAAGATATGTGAATTATAAGGATTCACAGACACTCCAGACAGGTTTTATTGGGCACCTTTGAACAATTTGGAACAAATTTAGTTAGGTTCTCTATGACTTTTGCTTATTAAAACCTATACAATGATACAACAGACACTAGTATGGCAGTATGTATAAACATGGATGTGTAACCAATGTGATTCTGCAATCTGTATACGAGGTAAAAATGGGAGTTCATAATCCACTTGAATCAAATGTATGAAATATGATATGTCAAGAGCTTCGTAATGTTTTGAACAACTAATAATAAAAAACCCTATACAGTGTATTTCTTCATGGGTAATAAAATGTTAATTGTTATTATAAGGATTTAGAGACACTCCAGACAGGTTTTTTAAATATTGATTTTATATTGAACATTGTTAATTTGTTATACTTGTGAAGTCATCTGCCCATGAATATTTAGTGGCTTTCATTATTATGTAAAACATAGACAATGGAAAATAAATGGTTAATTACATTTAAATTTCATTGAGCCTGGACTCTTCAAATGTAGTTAATATTAATATATGTAGGATTTTTTCCGTTTATGATATTGAACTATATATGATATGTATAAAATGGAGGAAAGGCAGAAAATATCCCATTGAGAACTTCTAGCCTAAGTGTGTGTGTATGTGTGTGTGTGTGTGTGTGTGTGTGTGTGTGTGTTATAGGCATGGATTTGGTGAGTAAGGATCAACAATATTTTTCTTAATGGTAGTATTACTGAATGAGCAATAGATAGGATAGGATTTCTTATAGGAAATTGCACTCCATTTGAAAACATTCAAGCATGGATATCTTGGACACGCAAGCTGTCATTATATCTCTCTGGTAACAGACCAGTAATCCAATATGGCCTCTTTTATAATAGAAACTTTGGCAAGTCCCAGAGAAATTATTCTGTGCCACATTAACTATTCTTGTGAGGTATAAATAAAAAGCATCATTGGTAAGAGTAGATATATTTTTAAACATTTTATTTTTAAAACATGGAAGTTCTCTTTCAAAAATTACAATCTTGGCAAGCAAAATCATGTTTGGCTTGGAAAAAAAGAATATAAATTTCTGAAAGGAAAATATCGTAATTATAAAGATTTTCATTCATTATGAACTTAGACCAAGAAAAAATGCATCTTTAAAGATAATTAAATTCACTAAATTCACAATATATTTTTAAGATTGTAATTATTGTGTATCAATTCTGTTTGCTTGTTATTTTTTGTCACAGAAGAAACTATTCATGAGTTGCAAAATATTTTGAATTTTTAGACTACATTATAAATTATTGAAAATAAATATATTTAATTTTTATTCATGAAGTGTTAAAGTATCATCTAAAAATTAAATTTGTTTGTCTGTTTCATTTTCTGAATCACTCATTTATTCAACAAATATAGAATTCCCTGGTACCACTGTACTGAGTTGTTGTAGGTGAGCAAAGATATAATAAACACTATTCTTTCACTCAAAGATCTTGAATTGGGAATACGAGTTGTAACAGGTGCCTGTATGACTATAATCCTAAGGAAAAAAATGAGGAGAAAGTAGTTTTCATTATTTTTGTCTTTGTTATAAACCACTATAAAATTTAGTGACCTAAAATGACAGCTTATTTTTTTCTGAAGGATTTTAGAAAGTCTACTTTTCTATGAAAGCAATATGAACGCAGGCAAAAATTGTCAAAAATCAATATTTTCAAAAATCTGTAGATGAATCAAGGGCTTATCACAATCTAATGACCATTTATTTGAGAAAACATTGAACCTCAATAAGACTAGCAGGCTTTGTGGCATTCTAACTTGTCCTATTCAGATTGCTCTCCCTGACGCTATGTTAGACTTGAAAATCAGCAGCTCCAAAATCAGTAAAAATGTAGCCTAGCATCATTGGAGGGGAGAGCAGTACGGAGTTTATTGTAGGCCATGTTCTGAGAGGACTGCATTACTTTACCTGACTGTTAGTTCCCTGAAAACCCAGGTTTACAGTTTTTCTTTATTTTAGTTGATCAGAGCTTGCCCAGTGAGAACAGTCTTTTCCACTGGACATTACATGAAATTAAAATTTTATAGGAGAAGCTCAAGAACACATTTCAGGTGGGAGAAAGAAGAACTTGAAGATAGTTCAGTTGAAATTATTCATTTTGGGGGATGACAGAAAGAGAAGGAAAGAAAGAAAATGAATCTTTAAGACCTGTATGGCACCATCGGGCATGCCAACATATGAATAATAGAAATTCCAGAGGAGAGGAGGACAGGGTGCCAAAATCATAATATGGGGAAAGAAGAATCTCTTGAATAAAAGATACTGGGAAAACTGGATATCCATATGCAAAAGAACTGGGTGGAACCCATACTTCATACTATATTCAAAAATTAATTCAGAATAGATAAAAAAACCCCTAGATTTAAGAGCTAGGATAACAAACTCTCAGAGGAAAACATGGATAGATCTTTGCAGCCTTGATTTGGCAATGGAATCTTATATAGGACAACAAAACCAAGCAAAAGAAAAAAAAGGACAAATAGATAAATTACACTTTATCAAAATGAAAGGTTTTTGTACATCAAAGTACATCATCAAGAAAGTGGAAAAAATCTGGAAAGGAAGAAAATTTTGCAAATCTTATATATGAAAAGGGTCTAGTATCTTCAATATATGAATATTACAAAAAACTTAGAACTCAGCAACAAAAGACAAATAATTACATCAATATGTTCAATATCATTAGTCACTAGGAAAATGCAAATCAAAACCAAAATGAGGTACCACTTTACACCCAATAGGATAGCTACACTGAAAAGAACAATTTTTGGTGAGGATGTAAAAAAATTGGAACCCTCAAATCTTGCTGGTAAGGTGATGATTCAGCTGCTGTGCCCTTTCTCAAAAAGTTATAGGGAGAATTACATATGACCTTACATTTCCACTCATGAGTGTATACCTAAAAGAACTGCAGAGAGATACTCAAACACAGGTTTGTTCATACTCTCACTTTTCAAGAGTGGAAACAGTCCAAATTTTCATCAATGGATAAGTGTAAGAGCAACTGTGGCATATATATGTGATGAACTACCAAGCCATTAAAAGGAATATAGAACCAATACATGCATCCACTGAGATGAACTTCCAAAGCATGAGATGTAAAAAGAGACAAAAAGAAAGTCGCATAGCTTTTACTATGCCATCTATGTGAAAAATATATGAGAGAAGTATCTATTTTAAAAAAGTTCTTGTTGCTAAGAACTGGGAGAATAAGGACAGACTATGGAAATTGTATGGAGTTTTACTCTAGAGTGATGGAAATGTTTTGGAAATAGATAAAAGATAGTGATAGTAAAACAGTCAATGTAATTGATTACAATGAAATATTTACATAAAATGGCTGATTTTATGTTACATGGATTTCTATCTCAATAGGTTTATTTTTGTAAAAAGAATGATCTCAAATAATTAATGTCCCACTTTAAAAAACCGAGTACAAAGAACAGTCTAAATCTAAAGCAAGAAGAAGGATGAAATGAAAAAGAGAGAGGTTAGAGGAGGGGAAATGAAGAATGACTGATTATGGGTAGGAGTTTCTATTGTAGGTGATAAAAGTGTTCTAGAATTAGATAATGTTAATATCTCCCAATTTTATGAATATACTAAAACCACTGGCTATAACTGTTTTAAAACCTGAATTTAATGATATGGGAATAGTATATGTGTGTTTTTTTTTTTAAAGAAGGTGTTACTCACATGACTGGTGCTCCAGGGCTTTCTCAATGTGACTAACACTCCCCCATACCGTGGTAGCCTTACCTTTCTTATGCAGCGGTTGGCTTCCAAAAGGAAGAAACCAGAAGCCAGCACACTTATTTTTTAAATTTTTTTAAAAATTATTCATTTGTTCTTTTTAATTATACATGACAGTAGAATGTATTTTGATATATTACACATACATGGAATATAACTTCCCATTCTTGTTTGTACATGATGTGGTGTTACACTGGTAATGCATTCATATATGACCATAGGAAAGTAATGTCCAATTCATTATACTGTCTTTACTATTCCCATTCCCCCTCCCTTCCCTTCATTCCCCTTTGTCTAATCCAAAATACTTCTATTCCCCCCACTCCCCACCACTTGTCATGTGTTAGCATCAGCCTATCAGAGAGAATATTTGGCCTTTGGGTTTTGGGGATTGGATTATTTCACTTCACATGATAGTCTCCAGTTCTAGCCATTTACTGGCAAATGCCATAACTTTATTCTTCTTTATGGCTGAGTAATATTTCATTATTTATATATATATATATATCACATTTTCTTTATCCATTCATCTGTTGTAGGGTGCCTTGGTTGTTTCCATAGCTTAGGTATTGTGAATTGAGTGGCTACAAACATTGATGTGGTCATGTCATTATAGTGTGCTGATTTTAAGTCCTTTGGGTATATGCCAGGGAGTGGGATAACTGGGTCAAATGGTGGTTCCATTCCAAGTTTTCTGAGGAATCTTCATACTTCTTTCCAGAGTGGTTATACCAATTTTCTGTCCCACCAGCAATGTATGAGTGTACATTTTCCCCCACATCCTTGCCAACATTTATTGTTACTTGTATTTTTGATAATTTCCATTGGAGTAAGATGAAATCTCAATGTACTTTTAATTGCCAGCAGCATTATTAATTTCTGGCCTTGGAAGCTCTGCATCACCACCTTGATATAATCCATTGGTCAAAGCAAGTTTTGGTGCTATCAATAGAACTGAGGTAGAGGCATAATAGATTCCATCTCTTGATAAAACCCCAAAGGGCTTCGGTTGTGGCTCAGTGGTAGAGCACTTGCCTAGCATGTGCTAGGCCCTGGGTTTGATCCTCAGCACCACATAAAATATAAATAAATAAAGATATTATGTCCAACTACAACTAAAAAATAAATACTTAAAAAAATAGAAGTATCAAAGTCTCTATGAAAAAATCATATGGGATACATGCAGTTGTGGTTATTTTTGAAAACAGTCTTTCAAGAGGGGCAGCATCATGTTGTGTCCTTTAGATCAGTCTTAGCATGTACATACTACTGTCACTCTCCTGTAGCCTTAGCTCACTTAAATGAAAAGATGAATCAGTAGATCATCTCTGTTGGGAATATTGGGAAAGACTTAATACAGCATATTGCCTTAGGTTGAGATCTTGAAACTCATGGATGGAGTGAGATGGGATTGAAGAGTAGCCTAGAGCAGAAAGTAATGTAAGCAAGGAAAAAGAGTAAAGAAATACACAGAGCATGGAAAAAACAAAAGTTAAGTGTTTTTTGTTGTTGTTGTTTTGTTTTGCTTTTACCATTCTCTTAATATTTGTTAGAAAGAGATGGAAATAAATGGCTAGGGAGTCTAAAGTTTGAACTACAAGTAACAGGTCAAGGTCAAGTGGTCAGGCATTAGGAGGACTCCGAAGCAAAAAGGAGGTGTCATCAGTACTTGGCAGATGAAAAATTCCTTTGGCAGTAGATAAGAATGTATTGAAGAACATAGAAGAAAGTAGAAGTAAAGGAATCAGAGGGAATGTAAATGTGGTCATTCAGGTGAGGGTTGAAGGCAGCCAGAATTAAGGTGGCCACCATGAGAGGAACAAAGTGGCACATTATATGGAACAAGACCATAAAAGTAAAATTTATGAAACTTGATAACCAAGTGTGGTACCCAGAGTGAATGAAATCATCAATAATAACTTTATGTCTTCTAGTCAGAGTGGAGAAAAGGGTGCTACTAACAGATATTGGGAACAGGGTAAAGGAACAAACTTAGAAGGGAAAGTGGCAAGAGTTCTCTTTGAGCTTATATATTAGAGGTTCTTATAGCACATCCTGCAAGAGATGTGCTCTTGTACCATGATTCTCATTTTAGACCATGAATGCTTCTGGGAGACACTGTCCAGTTCATAGAACTCACAATGTATTGAAATAATGTTGGTTTGGTGCATGTACTAGGAATGGAAATAGAGACTTCAGTATCATCCCTGAAAAGGCAACAGCAGTGAAGCAAGAAGTCTTGTGGAGGGAAGTGGTTGAAAAAGTAAATAACCTTTGTAAACACTTGTACTTTTGTTAAAATAGTAAATAGCAGTGGCTGTAGGAGACCCTGGGTGACTAGCAAAGAGTTATAGAAGTTTAGGTGTCCCAGCAGCCTGCAGCAGGGCCCCGGAGATCCAGGCCAACTGATTCGCGTGGCCTGCCCTGCGGCTACAGAAGGCGTGGCGCCTCAGTGAAGCCATTAATTAGCAAGCAGGGAGGTTAGGGAAGGCCATTAGGTGGAATCCCACCAGCCAAGCACACGGACCCTTGGGCCGAGCACGGGATCTCAGAAGGGGAAGGAAGCGGTACAGTCCCATCCCCCACAGCGGACACTCCACCGAGGCAGTCAGCGGCCACCATCCAGGAAAGCTGAAGGATACACCGCCACTCTCCTTCAGAGTGCAACATCAAAACAGGTCGGTGTCATTCAGCTCACCCCCCAGACAGCGGGAATTCGCATAAAATCTCTCCTAGGCTTGCCGGGAGAGGGAGTATCAAGCTGAGCCTCCAAAAAGACTAGGGGGAAACTAGAGACACCTGACCTCCAACCCCTCCTCCCAGTAGCAGCCAAAAGGAAACCTGGCTAGCCAGCGCTGGGGGAGGGGCAAGCAGAAAAAATCAAAGTGATAGAGTGCCAGGGATCCCAGCAGCCTGCAGCAGGGCCCCGGAGATCCAGGCCAACTGATTCGCGCGGCCTGCCCTGCGGCTACAGAAGGCGTGGCGACTCAGTGAAGCCATTAATTAGCAAGCAGGGAGGTTAGGGAAGGCCATTAGGTGGAATCCCACCTGCCAAGACCACACGGACCCTTGGGCCGAGCACGGGATCTCAGAAGGGGAAGGAAGCGGTACAGTCCCATCCCCCACAGCGGACACTCCACCGAGGCAGTCAGCGGCCACCATCCGGGAAAGCTGAAGGATACACCGCCACTCTCCTTCAGAGTGCAACATCAAAACAGCGGACACTCCATCCAGGCAGTCAGCGGCCACCATCCGGGAAAGCAGAAGAATACACCACCACTCTCCAACAGCTTGCAACATCAAAACAGCCAGCAGCAGGACCCCGGAGATCCAGGCCAACTGATTCGCACGGCCTGCCCCGCAGCTACAGAAGGCGTGGCGCCTCAGAGAAGCCATTAATTAGCAAGCAGGGAGGTTAGGGACTGCCATTAGGTGGAATCCCGCCAGCCAAGCTCACCGCCCACGCCCGGAACAGGCCCAGCGACCTGCCAGCATTGTAGTCACGACACCCCAATTGGAATAGGGACAGAGCAGAGCCGCCTTCCACTCCCGGAACAGGCCCAGAGAGGCGCCAGCGTGGTAGACACGTCACCCCAATTGGAGTAGGGGTACAGCCGCCGCCCGCACCTGCAAGGGAGACTCTTCAAGTATACAAGAGCAACATAAATAAATAGGGGGTAAATTTCAAAACACAACAGTTGCACCAAGCAGAAAGAAACGCCAGCAGTATGAAAAGACAAGGAAAGAAAGGACCACAAGCAATGCAGGTCAACTCAACTTTAGAAGAGGTAATAGCTGCAACAGATGGAATATCAGATAAAGAGTTCAGGATATATATGCTTCAGATGATCTGGAGTCTCAAGGAAGACATGAGACAGCAAAATCAGACAATGAAAGATCACATTGACAAACAAACCCAGGAAGTAAAAGATCAATTTCACAGGGAGATAGAGGTAATAAAAAACAAACAAATTGAAATTCTAGAAATGCAGGAAACAATAAACCAACTTAAAAACTCAATTGAGAATACTACCAGCAGAGTAGATCACTTAGAAGAGAGAACATCAGACAATGAAGACAAAGTATTTCAACTGGAAAAGAACATAGACAGCTCAGCAAGTCTGCTAAGAAACCATGAGCAAAACATCCAAGAATTATGGGACAATATCAAAAGACCAAATTTAAGAGTCATTGGGATACAGGAAGGCACAGAGCTCCATTCCAAAGGAATAAACAGTCTATTCAGTGAAATAATACGAGAAAACTTCCCAGAATTGAAGATTGAGACAGAATCCCAAATCCTAGAAGCCTACAGGACGCCGAATGTGCAAAATCATAAGAGATCCACACCTAGACACATTATAATGAAGATGTCCAACATACAGAATAAGGAGAGAATTTTAAAAGCTGCAAGAGAAAGAAAGCAGATTACATTTAGGGGTAAACCAATCAGGATAACAGCTGATCTCTCAACACAGACTCTGAAAGCTAGAAGATCCTGGAATAACATATTTCAAACACTGAAAGACAATGGGCTCCAACCAAGAATCGTGTATCCGGCGAAATTAAGCTTCAGGTTAGAAGATGAAATTAAAACCTTCCACAATAAACAAAAGTTAAAAGAATTCGCAGCTAGAAAACATTCTCTTCAAAAAATCCTTGGCAAAACATTACAGGAAGAGGAAATGGAAAATAACATTGAAAACCAACAATGGGAGGTAGGACAGTAAAGGGGGGAAAGTAGTCAAAGAGGATAACAAATCAGGTTTAGTAACATCAATAAACAAATATGGATAGAAGAACAAACCATATCTCAATAATAACCCTAAATATTAATGGCTTAAACTCACCAATTAAGAGACACAGGCTAGTAGAATGGATCAAAAAACAAGACCCAACAATATGCTGTCTACAGGAGACGCATTTGATAGGAAAAGATATACATAGACTGAAGGTGAAAGGTTGGGAAAAATCATATCACTCATATGGACCGCGGAAACAAGCAGGAGTGTCCATACTCATATCTAATAAAATAGATTTCAAGCCAAAGCTAATCAAAAGGGATATAGAAGGACACTTCATACTGCTCAAGGGAACCATACACCAACAAGACATAACAATCATAAATATATATGCCCCAAATAATGGTGCAGCTGTGTTCATCAAGCAAACTCTTCTCAAGTTCAAGAGTCTAATAGACCAACATACAATAATCATGGGAGACTTCAACACACCTCTCTCACCACTGGACAGATCTTCCAAACAAAAGTTAAATAAGGAAACTATAGAACTCAATAACACAATTAACAACCTAGACTTAATTGACATATATAGACTATACCACCCAACATCAAGTAGCTACACTTTTTTCTCAGCAGCACATGGAACCTTCTCAAAAATAGACCATATACTATGTCACAGGGCAACTCTTAGACAATACAAAGGGGTAGAGATAATACCATGCATCTTATCTGATCATAATGGAATGAAACTGAAAATCAATGATAAAAGAAGAAAGGAAAAATCAAGCATCACCTGGAGAATGAACAGTAGGTTGCTGAGTGATCAATGGGTTTTAGAAGACATCAAGGAGGAAATTAAAAAATTCCTAGAGTTAAATGAAAACACAGACACAACATATCGGAATCTATGGGACACATTGAAAGCAGTTCTAAGAGGAAAATTCATTGCTTGGAGTTCATTCCTCAAAAAAAGAAAAAACCAACAAATAAATGATCTCATACTTCATCTCAAAATCCTAGAAAAAGAAGAGCAAAACAACAGCAAAAGAAGTAGAAGGCAAGAAATAATTAAAATCAGAGCTGAAATTAATGAAATTGAAACAAAAGAAACAATTGAAAAAATTGACAAAACTAAAAGCTGGTTCTTTGAAAAAATAAATAAAATTGACAGACCCTTAGCCATGCTAACGAAGAGAAGAAGAGAGAGAACCCAAATTACTAGCATACGGGATGAAAAAGGAAATATCACAACAGACACTTCAGAAATACAGAAGATAATCAGAAATTACTTTGAATCCTTATACTCCAATAAAATAGAAGATAGTGAAGGCATAGATAAATTCCTTGAGTCCTATGATCTGCCCAGATTGAGCCAGGAGGATATAGACAACCTAAACAGACCAATAACAATAGAGAAAATAGAAGAAACCATCAAAAGACTACCAACTAAGAAAAGCCCAGGACCGGATGGGTATACAGCAGAGTTTTACAAAACCTTTAAAGAGGAACTAACACCAATACTTTTCAAGCTATTTCAGGAAATAGAAAAAGAGGGAGAACTTCCAAATTCATTCTACGAGGCCAACATCACCCTGATTCCGAAACCAGACAAAGACACATCAAAGAAGGAAAACTACAGACCAATATCTCTAATGAACCTTGACACAAAAATCCTCAATAAAATTCTGGCGAATCGGATTCAAATACATATCAAAAAAATTATATATCATGATCAAGTAGTATTCATCCCTGGGATGCAAGGCTGGTTTAATATACGGAAATCAATAAATGTTATTCACCACATCAATAGACTTAAAAATAAGAACCATATGATCATCTCAATAGATGCAGAAAAAGCATTCGACAAAGTACAGCATCCCTTTATGTTCAAAACGCTAGAAAAATTAGGGATAACAGGATCATACCTCAACATTGTAAAAGCAATCTATGATAAGCCACAGGCCAGCATCATTCTGAATGGAGAAAAATTGAAGGCATTCCCTCTAAGATCTGGTACAAGACAGGGATGCCCTCTCTCACCACTTCTGTTCAACATAGTCCTCGAAACACTGGCCAGAGCAATTAGAGAGTCAAAAGAAATTAAAGGCATAAAAATAGGAAAAGAAGAACTTAAATTATCACTATTTGCAGATGATATGATTCTATACCTAGCAGACCCAAAAGGGTCTACAAAGAAGCTATTAGAGCTAATAAATGAATTCAGCAAAGTGGCAGGATATAAGATCAACACGCATAAATCAAAGGCATTCCTGTATATCAGCGACAAATCCTCTGAAACGGAAATGAGGACAACTACTCCATTCACAATATCCCCCCAAAAAATAAAATATTTGGGAATCAACCTAACAAAAGAGGTGAAAGATTTATACAATGAAAATTACAGAACCCTAAAGAAAGACATAGAAGAAGACCTTAGAAGATGGAAAAACATACCCTGCTCATGGATAGGCAGAACTAACATCATCAAAATGGCGATATTACCAAAAGTTCTCTATAAGTTCAATGCAATGCCAATCAAAATCCCAACAGCATAACTTGTAGAAATAGATAAAAGAATCATGAAATTCATATGGAATAATAAAAGACCCAGAATAGCAAAAACAATACTAAGCAGGAAGTGTGAATCAGGCGGTATAGCGATACCAGACTTCAAACTATACTACAGAGCAATAGTAACAAAAACAGCATGGTACTGGTACCAAAACAGGCGGGTGGACCAATGGTACAGAATAGAGGACACAGTAACCAATCCACAAAACTACAACTATCTTATATTTGATAAAGGGGCTAAAAGCATGCAATGGAGGAAGGATAGCATCTTCAACAAATGGTGCTGGGAAAACTGGAAATCCATTTGCACCAAAATGAATCTGAATCCCTATCTCTCGCCATGCACAAAAGTTAACTCAAAATGGATCAAGGAGCTTGATATTAAATCAGAGACACGGCATCTGATAGAAGAAAAAGTTGGTTATGATCTACACGCTGTGGGTTCGGGCTCCAAATTCCTCAATAGGACACCCATAGCGCTAGAGTTAACAACTAGAATCAACAAATGGGACTTACTCAAACTAAAAAGTTTTTTCTCAGCAAAAGAAACAATAAGAGAGATAAACAGGGAGCCTACATCCTGGGAACAAATCTTTACTCCACACACTTCAGATAGAGCCCTAATAACCAGAATATACAAAGAACTCAAAAAATTAGACAATAAGATAACAAATAACCCAATCAATAAATGGGCCAAGGACCTGAACAGACACTTCTCAGAGGAGGACACACAATCAATCAACAAGTACATGAAAAAATGCTCACCATCGCTAGCAGTCAGAGAAATGCAAATCAAAACTACCCTAAGATACCATCTCACTCCAGTAAGACTGGCAGCCATTAGGAAGTCAAACAACAATAAGTGCTGGAGAGGATGCGGGGAAAAGGGCACTCTTGTTCATTGCTGGTGGGACTGCAAATTGGTGCAGCCAATTTGGAAAGCAGTATGGAGATTTCTCGGAAAGCTGGGAATGGAACCACCATTTGACCCAGCTATTCCCCTTCTCGGTCTATTCCCTAAAGCCCTAACAAGAGCATGCTACAGGGACACTGCTACATCGATGTTCATAGCAGCTCAATTCACGATAGCAAGACTGTGGAACCAGCCTAGATGCCCTTCAATAGATGAATGGATAAAAAAAATGTGGCATTTATACACTATGGAGTATTACTCTGCATTAAAAAATGACAAAATCATAGAATTTGGAGGGAAATGGATGGCATTAGAGCAGATTATGCTAAGTGAAGCTAGTCAATCTTTAAAAAACAAATACCAAATGACTCCTTTGATATAAGGGGTGTAAACAAGGTCAGGGTAGGGACGAAGAGCTTGAGAAGAATATTTACAGTAAACAGGGATGAGAGGTGGGAGGGAAAGGGAGTGAGAAGGGAAATTGCATGGAAATGGAAGGCGATCCTCAGGGTTATACAAAATGTCATATAAGAGGAAAGGAGGGGTAAGACAAGAGAATACAAATGTAAGAAATGATTTACAGTAGAAGGGGTAGAGAGAGAAAAGGGGAGGCGATGGGAGGGGAGGGGAGGGGGGATAGTAGAGAATAGGACAGACAGCAGATTACATCAGACACTAGAAAGGCAATATGTCAATCAATGGAAGGGTAACTGATGTGATACAGCAATTTGTATACGGGGTAAAAGCGGGAGTTCATAATCCACTTGAATCAAACCGTGTAATATGATGTATTAAGAACTATGTAATGTTATGAACGACCAATAAAAAAAAAAAAAGAAGTTTAGGTGTGGGTAGTATGCATTCATCTGGGACCCATGACTTTGCGGTGAGCATTTTTAAGCATCTCTATTCCACACCCCTTTAAGTGGCTGCTGTTTTTCACTCAGATCCATGAAGGTTACTCTAGCAGCTACCGTCCTGCTTTATTGTTGAGAAGATTTTTTTTTTTTTAAATTTCATTCCTAACATTAGGCTTCCCATTCACAATTGGAGTTCTGATTTTAGTCATCTTCAGTATTTCCCTGCTCTTTTCTACTTTATATAGTTTATTTATATTACCTGTGAATGTTTTGCTACTCTCAACTAATTTTAAGCAGCAATTAGGGCAGGGCAGGGAACATTCTTTTTCCATCTTTGTAAGTTTCACAGTGCTCTATACACAATGGGTATTCAGCAAGTGCTTGTATAAATCTAAGGGTGCCAAATAGCAGTCACTGGTTTTATTTGGCTTCTCCACGTTGGTTTGGACAATGTTTTTCATAAATTTGAATTAATCAACCAAATTTAAGGCTCAAAACTTGACAGATAAAAATCTAGATTTTTGGCTTCTTATGGAAAAATGGGATGATCTGGCAACACTGAATCCACATTCCCATATGGTAACAGTTGGCTGGCACTACAGAGCAGCTGCCCCTGTAGATGGGCTGGGCTTTCAGTTTCCCACAGTCCCCACATGTGTCCTCTACATGAGTACCAGTATCAGTTGCTATTATTAACTCACTTGTTCTATGTTTTTCTCATAGAAGTGCTAAAAGGGGAGTGAAATAAAACCATGTGTTTATATCTTTAAAAATGCTGAACTTATGGAGCACAGTGGCCCACACCTACAATCCCAGCAGCCCAGGAGGCTGAGGCAGGAAGATCACTAGTTCAAACTAGCTTCAGCAACTTAGTGAGGCCCTAAGCAACTCAGTAAGACTCTGTCTCAAAATAAAAAATAAAAAGGTCTGGGGATGTAGCTCAGTGGTTAAATACCTCTGGGTTCAATCTCCTACCCAAACACAAAGACACACACAGACACACATACACACCACACACACAAACACACACACACACAATGCTGAACTCAATTTACTTAGTGGTTATTTAAGTAATTGGGTATCTACCTTATTCTAAACGATGGGGACAAAAGGTGAGTAGGTTAAGCAAAGAAATCAGGGAGTTTACAATTCAAGTTTCCTTGCTGGGCCCTAGAGCTATTGTTGTGAATGTTATTTTATATGAGTGAAGATGATGTCTGTAGTGTTAACACCTGCAGAAAGAGTGAGGGGGTCGAGGATTAAAACTAAGAGATTATCTGATTGGATATGTTTCAGAATGCAGGAGGGGAACATTAAGGACTGAATGGCTGGTGAAGATGTAGCTATTCAGTGCTCATTTGAAAAGCTTTGTGGGTAGATGGGAAGCTAACAGTGGTGTCACAAGGTCAGATGAAATTTTATCTGTAGTAAATCAAGATAAAGGGACCCTTGGAAAGGGACAAATTAAAGATTTAAAACGCAAAAGTGAGTAGAGAATGGAATATGAAACGACAGAAAAAATATCACAATATGTTGTAGAAGACAGAAAGCAGTGGAAGACTGGGAATATGGATCATGCAACAGAAAAAGGCTAGAACTGAAGTGTTGTAGTGCTGGGAATGCTGGTGAGAAATGAGTCTTCCTCACTGGACTCCTGAGAATCTTGATAAGCAGGAAACAGGCTCTACAGAAGCCAGTAAGGTGTGTGTGTGTGTGTGTGTGTGTGTGTGTTGAGCATAAGAGCATGAGGCTCCATATTATCTCCTCCTTCCTCATGTAGCCAGACAAGAGGCAAGAAGTTTATTAGCTAGAGAAATTAAGCCAGACTGAGGTTAAACAGGATAGCAAGGGAAGGAATAAGTTTGACATCAAAAACTGGAGGGAAGAGTTTACTCGTGGTGACCTATAGGGCTCCTTCATATACTACTGCTTCTAGAATGCCTGTGGTCAGGTAGATTCCACTTACCAAAAGTAAATAGAAGAATTCTTTGGATGAACCAAGTATTAAAGTAATCACCCTGTATTAACATTTGATGAGCCCTTTATGGGATCTATCAGTTATCATCTATACAATGAAGCTTACTTGTCAACATACCATGCCAGCATACACATTCACAATCAGTGCTTCATTCTTAAATATGAGTAGCCTCTATAATTTCACCAGAAATTATAGAGTACAGCTTCCAAATGGAAGACAGAAGCCAAATTGTCATAAAGGAAAAACTAACACAGATGTAATAGAGATATGTAAAGGAGCAGAGAAAAAAACTTATATGAAATTGATAAAGTTAAACAGATACCACAGGATATTTTGAAGAAAATAGCCAAATAGAATATTGAATATATTTCTATATCAGTCAAATTGATGTTGAGTACAAAGACTAGACAATCATAAATATCCCTCCAAGTAGAATAAAATTAGAAGACGTAAAAATATAAGAAAAAGGGTAAGAACACTAGATAGATTGTACAGTAGTTAAGCAGGTGTCTAGAAATGGAGTTCCTTAAAAAAGGGGATAAGAGAAAATGTCATGAAGAAAATAATAGAAGAAATTCTTGTTAATGTATAATCTATATTAAAAGATGTGTTCAATACAGTAAATGAAAATAATAATGCCCAGAATCACACATTGTCAAATTCAAGAACACTGGAGATGGCATTCAGATCCCAAGAGCTTCAATGTGGAAAGTGGCAGAACAGAGGCAAGAAATTGGAAGTGAAGTGGAGCCACAGGCTATTATTGCATGTAATAGGAACACCTGTGGGGCTTGAGCTTTCCTTTAGAAGTAATTTTGCTATAACTAAGCAGTTCAAAATTTCAAGTTGAAAATGTGTTTGGTGTTGCCTCTTATCACCACATGTACCCATCTTTCAGGTTTGTCTTCAGTGCCAAACAGAAATTATAGGCACCAAAGGCTAGGTTTATTGCTTTGTTTAAATAAGAAATGTTACTTAAATCAATGCAGTAATTGTCCCTAGTGAAATTTATTTTATTACTATTGACATTTCATAGCAAATTCCATTTTTGACACTTTCATTTTGATAGATTTGATGAAAATAAATTATTTGCTAATTTTTTACTTACTTAAGAAGGGATATCATAATGTAGTTGCATAAATTTTCAAGAAAAGATAAAACTAGAGTGTATATAATTGTACTTATACACACAGGGATGCTCTTGGTTAAGTTGAAAATGTTGCAGGCCAAAATGTCTTTAATGCACTTAATCAACCAGACATCACAGTTTAGCAACACAATACACCACAGAGTATCATTTGTTTACCTTCCTGATCACATGGCTGACTGGAATGGCCCCTTGCCCATACTTGGTATCAAAAGATAATATTGTATAAAGCATGGTGTATGACATATCTCTATCCCAGAAAAGATCAGAATTTGATATTTTACGTAATATTATTTCTACTGAATGCATATTACTTTTACGCTATCATAAAGTCAAAATATTGTAAATCAAACCACTTGATCTTTTTCTCTCTCCACACACACAGATGTTCATAAACATGCATATATATATGTGTGTGTGTGTGTGAGTGTGTGTGTGTATGTGTGTGTGTGCGCACACATGTAAATACATGTGTGTGTGTTTAACCAACTGAATAAGAACTTTGGACAGTGACAGCTTTTTCACATTATTTCCTTATTTCCCTACCACATGTGACTTTGTGACTGCATTAGAGAATGCAGAGAGTAAAAAGAAAATTTCAGTATTCTCTGTGACAGTTTGTCAGTTTCAATAATTGTCAATTTCAGTAGAGCGAAGTTAGTAGTTAACATCACAATGTATGGCATTTTATTTATATATAAAACTTATATGTATGTCTTTAAGAGATGATTACTTACTATTATTTTTAAGAAAGCAGAATTCCTGTTTTGCAGAGTTTTCAAATATACTGGGAATAAGTTTTAAAATCAGCATAGAGAAATATGTTTCTCATGTGCTAATTAATGCTAAATTCAAGATATGTTTGTTGTGAAATTTTTGTCTAAGTTTTATCATGATTTTAATGAAACCAGTATTTTGAAGCAAGATTGAGATAGAATATGTGAACTGTCTTTAGATTTTTGCTACCTAGAATTTTTTTTTAATTTTATTAAATAAAAAATAAAACTAAAATTTCTTCATTGTATTTAATAGCATCTTAAATTAACACCAGAAAATCTGTATTAGGAACTCATTTGCAAGAGTTTAATGAGATAAAATTCACTTGAAAAATATGCATTTACTTATTTATAGTATTCTTTGAAATTCTCTGTATACATCTCTACCAACAAAATCAAGAAGTATTATTTATGTGCTGGTAAAGGGCTACTATTTGTTAGACTGCAGTGAATTCTGAGATTTTCCTATGTTGGGACATCTCAATGTCTAAGAAAATATAGCAACCTAGTTCTATAGCCTGTCCACTTGTGTTTATATGCCTCAAGCTTTAGCTACATCATACCAGTTGATTACAAAAGGGAGAGAATTAGATAAAAATATCATAGGAAATATAGTCATGGCTGCTTCCATATTTCCATTCAACAGATTAGGGCAAATTGAATAATAAATTATAAACTCATTAAGAAAACTATGACTGAGATACTATGGTGCAAGGAACTTCATACTTTTTTTCTCTGTCCTTGCCATCTTCAGTCTCCCCACAATAGTTCTTTCTTTTTCTCCCACAGTAAGATATTTCCTAAAGGCCTTCCTGAGGAGTTCTCTGTAGCAGCTGTGTTTCGTGTACGAAGAAACACCAAAAAGGAGCGGTGGTTTCTGTGGCAGGTTTTAAACCAGAAAAATGTGCCACAGGTAAGATGCCATGAGAGTTGTGTCTGTTAATTCTGTTGTGTGCCAGACCAGGTGTGTCTTTGAACTGCGTGCCCAAATTTGGGAACTGATATAGTATCCAAATATTCCTTTACAGGAGTTATCAAGAGGCAATTACAAGTTTTCTAATGATAGGCTTGCTCAGATCTATAATGTGATAGTTTTGTGGGTGAGACAGGATTCTTTTTAACTCTGATATCCATATTTTGTCTGAAGAAGCTGAAACTGCTCTCCTTTGCAACTTTCATTGATTAACACCACTTCCCTAATAATTTCTTCATCTTCTATCAACTCTGATATTATGTATTATTTTTAA
This sequence comes from Urocitellus parryii, assembly GCF_045843805.1. NCBI lineage: Eukaryota > Metazoa > Chordata > Mammalia > Rodentia > Sciuridae > Urocitellus > Urocitellus parryii. Next base: position 86,820,624 of record NC_135538.1, on the reverse strand, counting down.
AGTGATTTTTTGATTCCTTAAAAGACTAGGAATGGGACCACCATATACTCCAGCTGTTCTTCTGCTCTTTGGTATTTATCTGAAAGATCTAAAATCAGCATACTATAATGATGCATTCATACCAATGTTAATAGCCACATAATTCACAATAGTCAAGTTATGGAACTAGCCTAGGGTGTCCTTCAGTAGATGAATGGATAAAGAAATTGTGCTATAGATACACAATGAAACCTTAAAGAAGGATGAAATTATGTCATTTGTAGATAAATGGATGGAATTAGAGACTATCATGCTAAGTAATTAAGCCAAACTCAGAAAATTGAGGCTCAACTATTTTCTCTCATGTGCAGAAACTAAAGAGATGAAAAAAGGGGTGAGGGGCATCTCATGAAAATGGAAAGAAGATCAATACATTTGAGAAAAGAGATTGGGGGCGGGGGAAGGATGGGCATCGGGAATAAAATTACCAAATTATGCTATATCTATGTAAAAATAAATCACAATGAGTCATATAATGCACTAATTAAAATATCAATGGCAACATTGGTTGGGAAATCAGTGGAATAAGAAGATAGAGGGAGGGAGGACAGTATGTTCTTCACACATATTTTTTTGTCATGCAAATTATCAAAAATTAAAGAAGTAGATCTCAACTTGCATGCAAAAGATAAATAATCATATTCTCACTAAATTGGTAACCTTGAATTCTTGAATTATTCACACAAAACAATAAATTATATATAAGCTTATATTTAGATAAAGTATATAATTTATACAGTATGCTCTAAAATGTAAACCTTATATTTTAGGTAAATTTATACTTTTACTTATAAGTATAAAACATACAATACAGTTATGAAATTATAGACACATACTCACTCTTAGATGTTCTCTCAAGAAAGAGTATATTACATTCACTGGATAGCCCATGTCAAACTCAATTTTGAAGCAAGTGTTTACTTTTGTTTCTTATTAAAAATCTGGTAGGCACAGGTGTCATCTAAAGTATTTCACTAAATGCGTCATATATTAACAAGCATCTTGAGATTATACTTGAGTGCTTTAATAATTTTGAACATTGATTTTTAGAACATTCAAAGATAATTTGCATTTTTTTTTTCAGATTTCTGTCGTAATTGATGGTGGAAAGAAGGTGGTAGAGTTTATGTTCCGAGCTGCCGGGGGAGACACGTTGAATTACATTTTTAAAAATCGGGAACTCCGTCCTTTGTTTGACCGTCAGTGGCATAAACTTGGCTTCAGCATACAATCCCAGGTCCTTTCACTCTATGTGGATTGCAGTTTAATTGCAAGCCGGCAGACTGATGTGAAGGACACTGTGGATTTTCATGGGAGGACAGTTCTGGTGGCACGAGCTGCTGATGGCAAGCCTGTGGACGTAAGTCGTGGTGGTTGTGAAGGAGAACTAGCACCATTTTCAAGTAAAAATTATCTTATGGAAAAATGTCTCCCTCTGATTACTATGTAACGGACCTGCTTCTCATCACTGTTTAATTGCCCACTGATATATGAAATTATTTCTTTCCAGCTTTATTTTCATACATATTATCTGCTATTTTCACCCACTTTCTCTAGTCAGTGAATTTAAAAGAATTTGGGCATGCCTTAAAAATAAGATTATTGGGCTGGGGATGTGGCTCAAGTGGTAGCGCGCTTGCCTGGCATGCGTGCGGCCTGGGTTCCATCCTCAGCCCCACATACAAACAAAGATGTTGTGTCTGCTGAAAACTAAAAAATAAATATTAAAAAAATTCTCTCTCTCTCTTTAAAAAATAAGATTATTAAAAGTAAACTTTATTAAAAATTGAAAATAGTACACAAAATGTGAGTTTGATCTAAGTCCATATGTTTTGAATAGAAAGGATTGGGAAAAGATGAACTTTAAATTAACTGGTTCCAGATTATCTGTCTTTTCACTCAAGAACAATAGGCTATTTATTCACCCTCACAAAAGCAATTGCTTTGTATTACAGTCTACTTTTTATAAGCTTATAATGGTTTTTCAGGATTCTTTAAGACTGAAATACAATCACTGAATGCATCAGTAGGTCATTTGGATGAGAAAAATTGGCTAGAAAAACTCTTTCAGATGAAGAGTTCCTTTAAAATTATGTCTGAAGCTAAGACAATATAGATTTATTATTGATTTCCCTAGAAAGAGAGGCCTATTATCTTTAAAAAAGTTAGATATATCTAAATTTGATGGCTACTAAATTTGATAGTAGGAAAGTCCCTAAAATTCCAACTGCTGATTACCAGTAGGAATGCCATTCCTGTTAACACAAAGTACTTGACAGTTTGATTTTATTTCAAAAATACAGCTTTATGCAAATACATATTTGGCAAGCTTATTTCTAAAGGACCCTCTGGAAGTGTGTGAGTGTGTGTGTGTATGAATATATGCACTATTATATATAATATATGAATGCACCATATACATGCATACATATATGCATATATGTGTGCGTATGTGTGTATAATTATAAATACTCAATAAACTATTATTTTTGAAGTCTTTTCTCTCAGAGACAGTAAGTGAGCAAATCAGTTAGAATGTCATAACCAGAGAACAGAGATGAACATCAAAACAGTTCAGAGCAAAGGCCACCCATTCTGAGGACAGGCCACGATGGCAACAGGGAGAATGAGTGGTTTGAGGCTCAGACAGATGAGATTTTAACACATTCTTCTGAGCCTCAATATCTTCAATTATAAAACAGAGATGGTGGAGTTGCTAGTTGTATTGTGAATATGCAGTAGTGCCTAATGTGTGGTCAGTTCTCTATAAATTCATTTATCTAGTCAGGACCAGACATGGCATTCAGCCCTGCCATAAGAAGATGAAAAAGGAAAACACTAATCTTTGGGCTCTTGAAATATCAAAGTTCAAAAAAAATATCAAAGTTCTACAGAAGGATTAAAATATGTCAGTAAATAGTGGCTACAACTGCTAATATTATTAATCACAATAAAAATAGTACTAGACAGACCTTTCAGAAAAGACTGTCCAAGGCAAAACGGGGAATGGGGGCCTGCAGATAATCAGGAGACTATGAGTTTCATCACAAGGGAAGAAAATAGATTTCTCTCCAGATTAGGAAGAGCAAAGTGGGCTCTGTTTCCAGAGGATCTGAAAGAACCAAAGAACAGAGATAATTTATGGGAAGAGGGGCAGCAGAAGAGAGGAGTGAGTTATGGCTAGTGGTAACTGGTCTTTGAGCTAAACTTCCGAAGTGTCCTGTGTCTCATTAACTTCTCACCTGACGACAGAATTGACCCCAGAACATAAGGCTAAAGAATATATCAGGCATGTCCTTATAAAAGTAATGTCAAAATTACGGTACTACTAAAGAGTGCTTTCACTACTACTGTGTGGGGATTTCATACTGTAATGTGGTCTCATTATTTGAGGATGAAATTGAAGGCATATCATGAGATTGTCACTGAACTAAACAACCAAGCAAAACAAAATGTGTGTGTGTGTGTGTGTGTGTGTGTATTTTAAGATTTCTGATCCTACTAAAGCTCCAAATGGACTATTTTTCCCTCATCTCTATACAAGTTCTCTGATTCATAAGACCTGTTGGAGTATGACAATGTTTTATTTATTCAGATGCTTGTGCTTTTATGGGAAAGAGGTGATGAGGCTAATATAAAAAAGATTTTTTAAAATAAATCTTCACTTTGACAAGAGTCAATCTATAATTTAGTCCTACACATTCTCTTTCTCAAGCACTGTATCAGTGAGGTATTATAAGATATTAAATGAATAAAAAAGACAGAGTTGATTGTAGTTTCAATGTCATAGTTACTTGATTACGTTCCAGTCCTTCGAAAATTGATAATCTATCTTTTGTTAAGTAAAATAATTCATATTCAGGCCTAGCACAGTGGATGGCACATAATAAGAATTCAATATTTCTTTTCCATTTTGATAACAATGTTGATGATGAGTTTTCACTAAGAACAATATTAATTAAATGGAATCCCTATTCCTCATTCTACATAACTTATATGTTACTGTCAGTATTTCATTAGACTATGGAAAACAGTGGGCTTATTATATTTTTACAAATAAAAATTAGCCTTTGTAACGTTGCAAAAAGTTATTGAAAATAAATCATTAACCAGCTGGGCATGATGGTGCACACCTGTAATACCAGCAGCTCTGGAGGCTGAGGCAGGAGGATCACAAGTTCAGAGCCATCCTGGGCAATGGCGAGGTGCTTAGTAACTCAGTGAGACCCTATCTCTAAATAAAATATAAAATAGGGCTGGGGATATAGCTCAGTGGTTGAGTGCCCCTGAGTTCAATCCCCAGGCCACAAAAAAATCATTAAATTTTATTTAGAATCAGAATTTTGCATTATCTACAAATCTTAGGCTATTCATTATTCCACACATGTTTGGAGTTCCTAATGCTTCCTTGAAGCTAAACTGATTTTGATTTTGTTCATCTCAGTGCAGAGTAAAAGTTACAGATTTTTTTCCATTTTTATTTTTTATTTTATTTTTTAAAGTTTCACAATTAATGAAAGATGTCTGCCTTCTATTATGATAGGATCATAACTTTACAATTTAGTCTTTCTATACAAAGTAATTATTGATTAACCTCAAAGCAATGCATAATCTAGCTCTATTACATTGGGAAATACAAAGAGAGCAAGGTAGAGAGAGAGGAGAAAGGAAGAAGGAAGGGTTAAGATTCCTAATCCATATTATAATCAAATCATCATAGAATTATTGATTAAATTCATAAATATCCAACCACAGTCTAATTTGAAGGTTCCCATAAATACCTACTCATATAAAGCATTATTTAATATAATATGTCAGTGCTTAAGGAGTTCATCCTATTTAAGCATTTAGTATACTGTTTTTTTTCCCACCAGTATTATTTTTCTTAGACAATCAGTTGATCTTTCACTTAAAGTCAAGATTATACTTTACTTGTACTGCTTCCAATTTCATGTTCAAATACCTAGAAAAACTAAAAGTGAATCTGTGGGGCAAAAGAATCAATTATTTTTCTAAAAAGATAGTGAGTCTTCCTTAGAATTATACCAATAGAGTATAAAATCCATAGGTTCTAGGCAGAATTTATGAAACATAGATAAAACACATTTTCTTTCCTTATTAAGAACAGTGCAACTATTTCAGTACCTCAAATAAGAGGTCTAGAACTATAGATAAAGCCTTTCCATCACCTGCTCATACCTCAGACCTCATTTTTTCTCCAATTATTACATTGAAATGTCCTCATATTGTGCACATACTTCATTGTAGTTCCTACCAACCCCTCTCTTTAATTAAACACTTTTTTATTGTTGGAAAAAATTAGCCAAGGTTTGCAATTAATTTCATTACCTGATTTCCTTTATCTATAGATCTGCCTGTATATCTGACTCTATTTTCCAAGTGATCCATGAAATAATGAATCCTAAATTAAATAAAATCTACCAGCAATTTATTCCTTTTTCTTTTCAGTTAAATTAATGTAGTTATTGACTGCCTAGATGCAATTCTCAAAAATATTAATGATGTCTTACTACTAATTGTTTTAATAGATTGAACTTCACCAACTTAAAATCTACTGTAATGCAAACTTCATAACTCAAGAAACATGTTGTGAAATATCAGCTACTAAGGTAAGTTAATTTTCTCAGTATGTGAAGAATGAAGAAGGCCAATTATCTTTTAGTTGCATAATCTATATGGTGCAAACATAGGGCAGTGCCTGGTATCTTCAATTGAAGCCATGGGACTAATGTATTCTAGGTGTGGAAGCCTTCTTAGTACTTTCCCACAGTTTTCAAAGTTTTAACCCCAGAATTCCGCACTGAATTTTGGGGATGGTATGCCCCCACTTTAGACAACATCACTTGAATAAGAGTTATGCCTTTTCCCAAAACCGTGTTCTGATAGTAGTGCCATAATTTTCACTTTACAAAGATTTAAATCTGTGATCAGACTTTGTTCTCACTAGCTCCACCCATCCTGGCTGTATTTAACATTCTTGCACTCATTTTGAATACTAGGCACAACTGCCAAGAAAGATTTAAATTGTGACATCCTAAAAATGCATCTCAACTTTGACCTGCTTTTATACCAATATAGTATAAAATCCATAGGTTCTAGGCAGAAATTATGAAACATAGATAAAACATATTTTACCATTTATTTTACCATTTATTCTAGTCTCAGTTTTACTTTAGCTAAAATTAAGAAGTCCATGATACCAAAGTACAACATTATTTCTTTAAAGAATATTTCATATATTGTATTTCTGTTACTAGTATAATGAAGAATTTCCTTTTAAAATATTTTTTTAAATATAAAATGATTCTGTCATTTCAAATTTGAAAATATATTTTGACATAGTATCCAAATCTCACTATGTAAACATAACTAATTATATTTCAGGACTTGAGAAAACAAGAAGAATAAAGTAGATAAATCAATACAACCATTTTATTCTAAAGGAGATTCGATTCTGGCTGCTTTCCCTTTGTGATACACTTTTCATTCTCATCTTCCTTTTTCCTGTAATTGACAAAGTCCATTTTAACATTGTGCCTGGACACTTACTTTATCATTGTGTCATAGCCTTTTTCATTTCCTGTCTTTTTGCGGGGAAGGCAAGGGTGGCATGTAGATGACCAGACTAAGTCTCTGGATCACTACTATACGTATATATTCATTTACTTGCTTCACACATGTTTATTATTCAAAAACACTGATCTGCTGGTCATGGTGGTACACACCTTTAATTCCAACAACTCTGGAGGCTGAGGCAAGAAGATTGTAAATTTAAGGCCAGCCTCAGCAATTTAGCAAGACCCTGTCTCAAAATTTAAAAAATAAAGAAAGGATAAAGAAAGGGTTGGGGATGTGACTCAGTGGTAGAGCACCCTGGGTTCAATCCCCAGTACTGAAAAAAAGAAGAAGGAGAAGTGGAGGAGGAGGAGGAGGAGGAGGAGGAAGAGGAGGAGGAGGAGGAGGAGGATGGGAGGGGAGGGGAGGGAGAAAAAGAAAGATCTTTCAGAAACTGTGCTAATGAATAGGGCTAACAAACATGAATACATTCCCCGTCTATTCATCTTTTCTCAAAATTTTAGGTGATTATCTATTGACAACAAAATATAAGTCCAGTTCATTATCCTCTTATTCTAAATATTCCCAACCTAACTGTACAACTATTACTTTCTTATATCTATAATTTATTCTAATGAAAGCACGGAATTTGATAATTCTCTCGATGTAATGTTCACATGTGCCATCTTGTTATTAGATATAATTATATTTGTTTTTAATTTAGACTCAGAGAGGGAAGCTTTATTTTTTATACTCACCTTTTTTATTTCTAGTGCTTTGTTCACAGAAGTTAGTCAAAGCATTATTTCCTTGATTTGGTGACTTGCCAAATGCTACAGGAAAGGCATTTGAAAGGGAGTAATTCTAAAAAACTTACCAAAAATAAAAGTGAAAAATGAAAAATGCATTCTATTCAGATTTTAGATTTCCTAGAAGTTCTATGCTTGCCAAAGAAAAATTATATGAAAATGTAATCAGTAATTTGTAACTAAAAAATATTTGTAACTTCTCTCATGTTTTTTGGGTAGCAGAATAAGAATGTAGTTCAGTGATAAGCATAGCTAGTCTTAAAAATATTATATGTTTTGCTTATGTAAATTGGTTGTATAAAGCACACCTCCAACCCAGTTTATGGCTCTCATTTCAAGTAAAATGAAAGCCAGCCAAATATCTTTCTATAAATATCTAAAAAGGTAATTTAGAATGCCAATATTCAGACTTGAAATACCAAGACTTCCTGGAGCCACACATATAAATCTTGAAGACATTAATTTTCCAGAAGTTTCTTTTAATTAATTATGCTTTTTTTAAAAGTACTTTTATTTCATTTTTAGAATTTCCTACATTTTGAAATATTTCTTTGCTAATTTCTTCACCCTGATGCCAGCAATGTAACATTACTTAAATAATTTCTTTCTTTTTTTATTAGTTGCTCAAAATGTACAAGTTCTTAAAATAATATTCTTTGAGAAGCAACACAATGGTTTTATATGTCTAAACATTGTATTTTTGGCCAATAATCACTGTGGCATGTCATTACATAACAATGTATTTTCAACTTGAATTCCAGTGGAAAAAAATGTTTGAGGAAGTATAAGTGATGGATTTGATGGAGTGTTTTAGTAATTAAAAGCAGTGACGTGATCTCACACATTGCAAATGAAAATTGTTTAAAATAATAATTTGGGAATTAGTTTTAGAGTAGAAAATAAGTTAGGAATTCACCCCAACTATGGGAAAGAATAACCAAGAATTGTATTTTTTCATGCTGATTATTTGGGGGATAGAGTTTCACCATCTACTATTAGTAAATAGAAACATGCTACATTTTGAAAATAGAGGTGTATAGTTTTAGAGATGTTATGTACAAACCATTTAAATGCACCAACTTTTGATAACAATTATATCCTTTTCTTTCTTCTTTCTTCCTTTCCTTCTTCTTTTCTGTTTTTTTCAAAAGGTTTTGAAGTAAAAAAATGTTAGTAAATATTTCTGAAAAATCTAATTTTGTCCTAGAATTTCAAGTCACAGATTTTTTTGGTATTAATATCTTACAGAACATTTCAAAGGTGAGAATTACTCAAGATCACCTTTAAACATGCCATTTCACTTTTATTAAATTACATCAGTTTCTGAAATAGTCAAGTTTCATGATTGCAGACACAAAAATGAATAAATATAAGAGAGGAAGGAGATTAGCAACATTTGTTGAAAATTAATGAGAAATGTGATTAAAATTATAAGGGCTAATTAACTACATGTGTCAAATCAAAACCAGAGGTTTTTGTGAGAGATATGGTCCCTACTTATATATGTCTATTTGCCTTTGGCAGTTTTGGAGAGGTGGACAGTTTTACAGTGAAGCCAAAGACAAGATTTTAAAGAAGTTTTAAATCACCAATTTAATTGCTCAAGTGTTTAGGTTAAAATTATAAATCCTAAGGGATCTTGATTATTTCACCAGGAACCTATGAAGCAAAAACTGACTAGAAAATAATAACTAAACATCGGATGAACAAACTGCCTTGATGATAATCTTGTTTCATTTGAATGTGGTGTTTAGACTTTTGGATTTAGAAACTTCTTAAGATAACTAATCATCACTCAATCTAGAGTAGGTATGAAAGAACTAGTGGTGGAGTAGGTATGAAAGAACTAGCACCAGCTGTAGTAGTTCTGGGTGCTAGTTTTGCTACTGTTTTTTATTGTTAGTACAAGCATTAGAGTACTACCCATTTTTCAAAATAATTTTTTTTACATAGTCATACATGTTTATCTTAGAAAACTTAGGAAATACACAAAACAACAAAAAAAGAGGTACATATCAACTATGACCTTACACCACAGTAGATAATCACGGATAGTATTTTATTTTACATCTGAAACTACATTCCCAGGTATATGTAATTTGTAGTATAGAAAGTAATGCATGCACTCTTTTCCCTAATGCATTCCCTTCATGAAACTGCAAATTCAGAGTTAATCATGGTGAGAAGCTTGGTACGTGATACTAAAAAGAAAAGATACATTTAAAAGCTCTTCAGAATCTCCATCTAGATTAAATCTTCAAGAGAAAAAAAGTTTATTTCTTTATAACCAAACTTCATCTTGTCCAGCATGTTCTAAACTCACTGGACAAGAATAAAATTCACCACTTCTATGTTATGGTGAAGACCTTTTTAATATCTTTAAAGGATATTGAACTAGAATAAGGCATATTTTGATTAAGTATCACCCTAGAGTATAAAAAATTATTATTTTTTTTACTTTACAGGTCTTTACAATCGTCTTATCAAATTATATTTTACAAATTCAAATTATATGATTTAACTTTTTGTTCCCCAAATATACACTTACATGTTGTTTGCAGAAATCATTTCATCATGTGAATGCAATTATTATAAGTGTACAATATTACTGTATCATTAAGTCATATAATACAGCTTTAGAACTCCTCACTCACACCATCAGTTTTATACATTCCTTATGTGTTGTCAGTGCAATTAAATACATTGGGGGCTCAGTGACAGAGCAAATGTGTGATTTCACACACAGTTGTCAACATTAGGTTAATAACAAGGAAATTCTGGATCCCCAGCACCACAAATTAAAAGAAGGAAGTTCTTACAGACAACTAGCCAGCCCTAGTGTGGGGGGACCCACTGTCTGGAGTTGAACCCATCCTCTAAATCCTCTTTTTTGGTTTTAGTGCCCAGAGCAGGATGATTTTGGAAGTACTGTGTCATCATCCATAACTGGTCATGCCAGTAAACTGTCTACGTTTCTGCCCGCAAAGCAGGAACTCAGAGACTTGTGCCAGTGCGTTCCAAGCAAGGTATGCTTGTTTTAATTTGTACCCACTGAAAAGCCACTCCAGATAGCAAACCTGGCTCCTTGACTGTGGCCTGGGGTGAATAGCATGTGTCTTTCCTTGGGTGCTAATTGAATCAAATTCCTAAGCTACATAGTCATCAAAATACCAAACAAAAAGGGATTGAAGATGGAATTTCTTGGTTTTTCACCTGCATATTTCTGAGTGCCTCTGACCTTCCTTTCAGGGTGTTAATCAGTATTGATAAAAGGGCGAAGGGAGGAACCACCTGAATAGGAAAGTACTGAGTACTTAGCATGAACTAGGAGTAGGCTACAGTTCTGGGAATTCAGGGTTGAAGGAAACACAGTTCCTACTCTTTATTAAACATATACAGAAACACATTAGATAGTATTTTTTTTGTTGTGTGTTTATGGTATTTGTCTGGTATCCCCCAATTTCCAGCTGTCCCCATTAATTGTCAGTATATATGCAGGGAAATAATAATAATGTTTTTCATTGTCCCTGATATGGTCCTTTGGTCAGGGAGGCTGAATCCATGGACCTACATGAATTTCTTTTGTGGATGTTAATGGCAGTCTTAGGATCTGGGCTAAAAAGCAGGCTGTGTCCTGTCATGAGCAACATTGCATGGCAAACTCCATAAGAAAGACAAGGACAATGGAGGTGTTCAGTGGAGGAGCATCCCATGCTCCAGCTCCTGATGATTTAAATGATGTTCATGAACTTCATGAAGGACATGAGAAGGTCTTCTGGCGAAGGGATGAGCATCACTTACAGTTGCCAGCTTCATATTCATATACAATTTGGCTTGAGATCAACATGACAGAATGTTTGCTAACACAGAAATTCATTTTTTTCTCAGGGAGAAGCAGGATTACCAGGGACTCCAGGTTCACCTGGGCAGAAAGGAGAGCCGGTAAGATACTCAAATACTGTCGGGACAGAGGGGTTTGTTCAAAAGTGACTTAAAATATGTGTCAATCTCATTTTTCTATGCTCAATATCATATGATTCTGTAAAAGGTTCTCAGGACTATATTAAGATGTTGATTACTGAAATAAAAAAGTACACAACAGTGTTCAAGGCTGCATTTGACATCACATTGGAAAGCAGGCTGGAAGTTTGAAAAAACCTAGAACTAAGTCTTTGTATCTATAAATGCTAAACAAAACCATGAAGCAGGCATATTGGTTAGTTGTTTCTAGATTCCTTTAGCATTGTCTTCTCCAAATACTCGATGAATTCTTGTTTCTCTTGAATGCTGACATGTCTCTACTAAAGATTTTTCAGTAGCCAACTTTTGTTAAATACCCTCCATCTGTAAGGTTTGTTGTTGGATGCTGTAGGAGACATATAGAACAGGATACATTCCCTGTTCACCAGGATTTTGCATCTAGAAGGAAATAAAGGGACATTGTGAGTTAGATACCACGATAGTGGCAGGAACCTCCAGAAGAGACTGGCAAGAATTTAATGGAGGAGATGGTGGCTGAGCTGAGTGTCTAAGTATGTAATTGTAGGTAGTATCCTATGCTTAGAGATTTGCCTTTCCCTTATACCCACCTCAGATTTAACTGTAATGTTTTCCACTTTTTTGAATAATGTCTTTTGTTATCCAATCAGGTAAGTTAATTTGTACTAAAGTTAGGAATTCTGTTTTGATAATTTTTCCAAGATGAATTGGATTTCAGTTCTTTTCATGCCTTGAATTCCAAGTCCATGATTCCAGTTTATTTACATAATCAAGATGGACTTCTTTTTTAAAAGGCAGACGCTAATATCTGGAAGGTGACTGATTCTTCAAAACTTCAACAAAGCTACAGTCAGGTGACATTCACAGGAATTCTGCCCACAGTACCTTACATGGGAACCTATGGCACCTTGGCAGGAGATGGAGAAGAGATTCTTGAGGTGGAACAAGGCATTTATGATGATTTATGTCAGAGTTTCTTGAGGGTTCCTTTGCTTTCAGTATCATTATATGAAAAATCAAAATCATTAAACAAGTAGTTACCTTCAAAGAAACATACAAATCATTAGAGCACTAGTATTTGTTTAGTGTTTAGCATTTGCCTGGCACTGAGAAGAATACTTTTTAGATATGTTACCTTATCCTCATAATGTTCTTTGTGTTACAAATTAGCATTACCATTTTTCAGATGGAAAACCTGAGGTTTATGGAAGTTAAATTATTGCCCAAGACCAGATAGGTTGATGCCAACTTGGGATCTGAACCCAGACCTATTGATTCCAGTGTCCTTCTCTTAACCAGTATCCATTTTGAAGGCTGCTCTGTCTTCTAGAAGCACTTCAATATTATGCATTCTGTGAGCAGGATGCTTGTTGCTCTGTAATATCTTATTCTCTCCTTATAACCTCATAAGGAAAGTGAGTGATATTATTATCCTCATCTTAACAGCTGGTAGAACCAAACATAGGTAACATGATTAAGAAAATCCAGAGTAGAAAGATCTCTGGATTAATCTTGACCTCTTGGCTAGCAGTATAAACTTGCCCAAATCCCCCATCTGCAAATCCTTCACTTTCCTCTTCTGTAAGGAGGATATATAACTACATCATAAGGTGACACAAATGTTTTGAAAAAGCATATATGGCTTAATTGCTGGTAACTGTGATGTGATACATACTCATACATACTCCTTAATTTGGCTTTCCACTTCTATGATTTATCAATTATTTAAGATTACTAACACAGAGAAACTCCATGTGTGTTAGTTATTAAACTGTTAGAGTTTATACCTTCTAAAAACATATTCTCTTTAAGTAAAATATCTTCTACTCTAACAATCTAAATATCTATTATTCTTTGTCAGCCAACCACAACTGTATATTGAGGACCTAATATTATAATAGAAAGTGTGCTAGATTAGATGCTGGGGCTTCTTCAGAACCCAAAAAGCACAGGGTTATGTTTAGATAACATAACCCTGAGTTTATAATCCTGTGGTGATTTGTTTAGGGAACATTCCTGTATTATATATAAATAAACAACAGTAGAAAAGGGGTGGGAAGAAACCAGTAAAGATGATAAATATTAGAAAAATTTTGTATGTCAAATCTATGAAATGCCTTATGCAAAATGTATATTATAGTTATAATGCATTATATGATATCCATGTTATTTTTTAAAGTATTAAAATTTGTTTAAAATTTCAGGATACACACAATTTATAATGGCAAGATCTTTTTAGTGGTGGGGTAAAAATAGCTGAGATAATATAAGTTGGTAATTAATCTACAAAATAAAGTAAATACATTTCCTTTATTTGTACCAGTATTTGCTTCAACCAGTAGGACCCTGGCCTTGTAAAAATGACTTTAGAAACATGGCTATGAATGCATTTAACTTTCCTGGCATTTGTAATAAACATGGATGTCTTATTCCATTTTAACGAGTTGGTGAGTTTGTTCCTGTTTCTATTGCACTATGTGATCCTCCAGCTTTACTGTTCAATAAATAAAGAAGGCGTTCCTCAGTGTTTGATTCCTGCACACAGTTTTCATTATTAGAAAAGTGCAGAGAAAGCTTGCTTAACTTCTCAATCTAAGTTGCACTGTGATTGTGAATGTTGAATAGAGATTCTTATGAAATGATCTGAATAGCAGTGTTCCTAATGGAACCAAACATTGTTCTAAAAATTGTTATTTTTGATCTGTAAGCCCAGGAAAGAATACTTTGGGGAAGTAAGAGAGTATATTGGAAAGACTACCCACCTTGGAGCTTGAAACACTTAAGGTTGAATCTGGTCCATTTCTTAGGGACTTTGAAAATAAATATTAATACCTAGTCTGTTGTTGATTGTGAAAAAGAAATATAACATACTGTATGCAAAGCACTTAGTAATGGAAACTGCCACATTTACGCATTCAAGGAATTTGCTTGCTCTTCTTGTCTATAACATAATTGATCACATACTGAAGGAAAAATAGAGATAGCTTTTTTAGGCTGAGTTGAATTTTATATGTGACTTGATGAAAAACAAAAATCTTCCTTTGTGAGAATTTTCAATCCATTAGATGTTTTACTATACAAAATTTTTAGTTATTACATACTACTTTTACCACTTAGTGATATTAATATTTGATAATTAATTTCCTCAAAAGATCAATGATGTGAATATTGAACTCTGTGTGTTGTGTCACAAATGTTATCTGATCTTTTCTGAATAGAGTTTACTAGTTTTGAAAATATTTTTAAAACGTTTTTTCATTGCAGATGGACATAATACCTTTATTTTATTTATTTATTTTTACGTGGTGCTGAGGATTGAACCCAGTGCCCCACATGTACTAGGCAAGTGCTCTACCTCTAAGCCACAAACCCAGTCCTGAAGAGATCTTTTTGTATTGTTACACTGAGATAATGTGGGTTAGTCATCCAGACCTCATTATAATTTGCTATTTCTCATTAGACATGAGATATAGTCTATTAGTCTTTTGATGCCTTTTACTTTTGACCCAGTGAGATCTGGATCATTATTTTATGATGATCCCATCAAAAAATAATGGAAAAGTTTGAAATACAGCTTTGAGATCTCTTTTTAAATTATGCATTACTCATCAAAATATTTCTAAAGGTGTTAAAGTTTGAGAATCCTTATTGTAATGTAGTAACTTTATGAAGAACAGATTTTAAATACAGAATGAGTTAGATAACGATTCTGTAAGTAAATCCTGTCCCACCTGGGCCAAAACCCAACAATGATTTCCTGTCTCCCTTAAGACAAACCCCAGCCTCTCTCCATGGGCTATGAGGCTTCACATATTGGTAGAGCTTTCCCTATTCCATTCCCACTCTACACTGCCCGCCACCCTCTCCTGTTGTTCATTCCTGCTCCAAGTTCTTTACACCAGGTCTCATATACCTGGAAATTTCTTCTGGATATCCACTTGGTTCTCTCCTTCATGTCAATTATGCCCATGCTCAGAAATCCCTTTAAAATAAAGAGACCTTTGCCGATATCTCTTTATAGAAAGTATTTATTCATCCCACCTCTTTCTTACTTCTTCTAGCACTTTTATTGCTACCTGACACATTACCACCAAGCATTTGTGTTTCTCCACTAGAATATGAGTGTTTTGAGCTCCATGCATAGAACAGGCTATATAGTAGGAGCTAAAAATGTTGAATGAATGAATGAACACTCTCCTTCAAGGAAAGTGTAAATCATCAAGTGACTGTGGAACGTACAAGTTCTACTCCCCAATTGCCAAGGAGATTCTGCCAAGTAGGACATAGTCGATTTATAAGGAAAAACTAGATAAGATAATCATTAGTGTGATATTATTCAATGTTGTTCTGCTACTTTTTCCTTACAAAAAAAATCAAAATTCCTTTCACATAATGATCTGGTCAATTTTACCTTTATTTCCAATTAGTTAATGAAGAATCACAAATATTTTGAAGTAAGCCACAAGTTATGGCAAGATATAATGTTTATTATTATTTGTCTACTTTTCTCATCCATACTATGATCTTCATTAATATGATTTACTGTTTTTTGTTTCTGTTCTTTTCATAAAGCTGATGCCTCCCTTTCATGAAGTAATACAGTTTGAAATTCCACTACTGTGCTTAAACACCTGGTTGTGATCAGTTTTCTCAGGAACACCTGATGAAACTATTCTAATCATGCCCTCTGTCCAAGACTAAACTCCACATGACATTATTCAAAATGATAATTAGCACTTTTCTTTCATTCAGACTCAATTATTATAATTTTCTGAATCTTTTAATTCCCTTTTCTTTTAGCAAGTATAGTTAGCAACCTAATTACTTAGCAACCACTAACATACTTAGTTCTTTAAGACCCTCAACAGTATCAGACTGGAAATTCTTTCAGAGTTTTGTAAAGTAGCAGAGAATTTTTAATTTTCCTGAATCTAAGGGAGGATTGTGATTTGAGCTCTTTTGGGGGAATAATTTTCCAGTATATTTTTTCATTATTGTCATCCACATCTCCAGTTAATTTCCCAAGATATGTTTACTTTATGAATAAATGCTTTGCTGGTATACTTTCAGGGAAAAAAGCTTAAAATGGAATAAGTTAACTTATTTAACTCCTTGGTCAGAAACTGGTGTTGATCCCTTTCAACTTCTACCACTCTCTGCTCCCACTACAGAAGATTCCATTTTTAATAATAGTCTGATGTGCTAATCCTAAAATGACTACTATTTCCTTTATTTTTTCAATCTCTCATTACTCTGAGATTGCCTATGTCTCATAATCATAGCACAATGAAAATTAATTGAATTAAAATATATTCATAATTTGTTAAAAGAAGGAATACTTTATAATCTCACAGAAGTAGAATTTAATATCATGCTTTTGACTTCTTTGCCTAATATAAGAAATGTTTCTTCATTTTTTAAATCCCATACAAAATATATTAATTCACATATCTTTTTTAAATCATTTTTTCCAATCTGACATAATCTCATATAATTTATAGGACTTCAAATATTAAATATACTTGTGTGTCTTAAACCTGAAATTAAAAAATAATGTCTATGTAATAATGGCATTATGTATTCACAAAATTATATTTCTTAATCTCTACCATGCATTAGTGATAAAGACACTCATTCATAAAGTTTGTATTTTTGACTCCTTCAAGAATAAGTTCATTAGACCGAATTTCTGATAAATCCAGTAAGGCATTCATAGGTGTCCCATAGGCTCCATGGGGTAGATTTTCCAGTCCCACTTGGCAGTGTAGGTAGAAGAGCAGCCACGTTGACAGATTGACCCAGCTACAGGGTTTCCTAAAGGATGTACAGGAAGGTATATCCTTTGATACAGATATTATGGGTATCTTAGAGTCTGAAATCTCATGACTTATTTGAATTGAATGGATCAAGTACGAAGTAGCTTTTAACTCAAACTCATTTTGTTGTAGAGGTAATAGCAATAAAATCACCCCTACCTTTGCTGAATTTCAAAGAAATGACAAAACTGACTTACATATACTTGTGTGGATAATATCTAGTTTTAGTTCTGGTTATTAAATGTTTATTATTGACTTTTAACAATTTATTAGTTGTCAAAAGTTTAATAACTGTACAAATTTGTTGCAAGCAAAAGCAGTTTGTCTACGAAACAGTAGATTCTCTTTGACATTAGTTACTAACTCATCTTTTAGAAAAAATCTAATGAACAATTTATATATTTTAGGGTACTGATGGTAGTAAAGGTGAATTTGGTGCTCCTGGAATTCCTGGGGAAAAGGTATGTTGTTTCATTATTTGATTAAACTGTATGGCTATTTTATAAAGCCATATCAGATAGGATGAAAAAATACACAGAACAAGTTTTAGATTTCAGGGATCTGCAAACTGTTGCTTTATAATAGGATTGCCAAAACCTCCTACTGTATGATTTTGTAAATAAAGTTTTATTAGAACATAGTCAAATTCATTTGTTTTTGTGTGGTTAACACTGCTTTGGACTATAGAAAACATTGTAGCAGAGGCTATATAGCCTTCAAATTCCAAAATATGAACTGTGTGGTCCTTCATAGGAAAAGCTTGCTGACTCCTGCTTCAGAACATAGGCCATTATTTTGTTAACAGTCCAAAAGCTTCTTAAATTTACTATTTAAGATACTGTATGATATACTATCTTAATATATATTTCACTGCAGACAAATATTAAGTATGCTGTGTTTTGCAATATAGTACAATGTGAGATATTATAACTAAAATACAAGAAATATAGTTCAGCCTATCATAAAATGCTGTAATGTAATATTTAGTTCATAAATGGCTTTCAGCATTGCAATTCAACCTATTATCCAAGTTCAGTTTTCGTAAATCTTTGAAAATATGTATTGAACTATAATTACTTATTTTCACTATATATACATACACTAATACTAATAACTTTCTAAATGTTTTCACATGTTGATGTAAGAAAACTTTCTTTACTAAAGTAGACTTGGTTTGTTTTGGACCTTTTCTAGCTGCACTAATGATCAAGTGGGTCCCTGGTGCCCTATTATCTTGAAGGCCATGACCCTCGTGGTTTTATTCTCCTAAATCTGAAACAGGAATAACTGAAGCTGAAGTGGTAGGAGTTTCAGAGTCTGTTGGACAGATATTTTTAAGACTTTCTTAAGTGTGTCTGTGCTATGTGATTGTTTCATTGATGCTGCTATTTCCTTCTGAAATTATTCAGTCTGCATTCTTTACTACTATAGGAAGGTAACTGTTGGACTCTAAAATATAACCAACTTTACTGAACAACCATACTTTGCCCCAAGTTAGTTTTTGTATGGGCCACTGTGCTCTTGCTTAAGCTTGTTGGCACTAATGGCATTGTAAGTAAAGTTTCTTCAAAAACTTCTTTAAGGGTCCAATTTTCAAAATACCTTTTTCCTAGAAAAGACTATCTACAGAGATGCCACAACCAAAGTTTGCCTTACACAATTATTCTGCCATTTTCTTCCTAAAATACATCACAACAATCTGATTGTTTAGATTTCAGATACCTGGGACTTTTCAAATTATATTGAATATGGAAATCTTTTCTTTTGGGTTTTTTAAACAAATGCAGAATATTGAGTACTTCAACTATGAAATAGATAGTTGGACTCTTTTTTTTACTGTGGGATATAAAGTAGGTATTTACATGATAAATTATGAGAAAGTAGGATAAAATTCCCCTATAATACATTAAAACAGAACTTATTAATAATAGCATAAAATACCATTCATTCCAGTACTCCAAAGTGATTTCTCTTGGATCCTTATTTATTAAAACCAAGTGTATACTGCTACTGATAGGCTATAGAAGAGGTCCTAGAAAGGTGATATCAACAGACTGGATTCAATGCAAGGACCACACAAAGCAACCAAGAGACTCAATCCTATCAAAAGTTAATTGTAGCAATCAAGAGATATGACAGAAAGAGAGAAATAGTCTAAAAAGTTAAATGTGGAAGTGAAGAAATTCTCTAGAATAAAAAATACATTCTTAGAAAAGTCATTTGGGCAATGTGAAGGAACTGGAGCAAGACATGGTGTAGCAGAGACAAACAATACCCAGAAAATATCTAGTTTCTTTTCCCAGAAGTCTGGTTGTATGATGATTCATCCTGTACTCCACTTAAAGTAAAATTTCAGTGAATACAAAGGAACATACCAGCTGCTGATCTAGTTGGACCAAGTCATTCTGAGAACTGGGAGTCTCAGTCCTGTGACCCATTTGGTCAAAATGGTGATAAAGTGAGTCTTGCAAAATCAGTTAATGAGCATCAGGGTCTGTGTGAGGACAGTCTCCAGAAAACTTGAGAAAGTGATGTAATTAAAAAAAAAAAAAGCTCCATTTATGGTGTTCTAAAACTGTGGCAAAATTATACTGGCCAATACTCTCTAAGCTTCCTCAAGCAATTTTCTTCTTGGTTTGACTTACTTGAGTTACTCTTGAAGACTGTCATAAATAATAAAGAATTTTTAGCACTAAATGTGGTATCAAGTTATACTTGACTCTTTGTTCCTGGTTTCACCCATCTTCAGAGACCCTACCTAGTGGCTAGTGTCTCCCCAGTATCTATAGAAACACCATGTTTTTGATCAGTTCTCTCCCCAAGGTCTCAATCACTACTCTACTTCAAATTTGTCACTTTCTTTAGCTGTGGAAGAGATGTGACACTCATGAGTGGGAAAAAATACTACCTCAGGGGTATTTTATCACTTCTATAATCCACAGGTTACTATTTATTTACTTAAAATTATTCAAATGAATATATTCAAAATGAAAATAACAAGAAGGTCACTATTTTATCTGATGGTATGGTTAATAAATCACAAAATATTTGACTCTGAGGAAGAAATTTCAAGTTTTTTAAATTTCAAAAATTTAAAGTCATACTTGTAAAGTTTATGTTTAGCGTAAAATAGTCCCATCATTTTATGATAAAATGCCTTCTTTGATTTTTTAAGTAGATTTCTGAAGAAAAAGTATCAGTTCTTAAAATGTACACATCCTGTGAACTTTCACTCTTCAAGTTTGCCTCAATGTGATGTATGTGCACCTTCCACAGTTGCCTATACAACATCAACAAGTTTAATGCTGATTCTGCCGCTCATCAATTGTGATTCTTTGGTGCTTTCCCTTATAATTAGAAATCATTAAGTTTACTGATAAAAATAAAACCAAATGATTAATTATTTGAATGTTTTTCATGGAGCAAAAACATAAGCAAAGTACCATAGAATGAACATCTGAAGGGCAATATTCTCAAGGTAAATTTGTTTTATTGTTTTTTAAGGTTTAGCAATAAGGCTAGAAAACTGTTTTATATTAATGGAGTTAAGCATATCCTGAATGATAGAAAGTAGAATTTGTATATTAGTTTCAATTTATACTCTTATTCAATGTGATACTGTAATAAATTAAATGATTTACATGTACACCCCATTATTCTAAATAAACCCACACTTTTGAAGTTTGGTGAGGTAATAACAGTAAATTTTTTAAAGGCAAGGTCCTGAAATTAGTTTATGGAGTGGCATTTTTTTCCCTAGCTCTCAGTACAATAAACAACTCTCTTTTATAAAATCTATTTATGGAAAATGTAGTCATGGGGACTTTAAGGATGAAGAACTATAGCATTTACTTATATTTGTTTTGTAATTATAATACTTATCACTCAGTACAGACTACCACTGCACATTATTAACCTAATTTATGCAACCTTACTGTCAACATTATAGAAAAATAACCATCCCTCTTTACATTTATTGAACCATAGCTACAATTTTGCCTCAGAGACTTGGCAAATTTTCTGTTATGGATTCATATAAGAATACATATTCTATGTAGCAAGTGTTGTTAGGTAGCTGGTGACTTCTGGTAAGGTTGGATGGACAGAAGCCACTGTCAATCAAAATGAGAAAATTGAATGGTTCAATTTCCAAGACAAGTGAGTGACTTAATGCACACAAGCATACATCCATACTCATGTGCACAACCTAATCCTCCTGGCATGAAGTGAGAAAATGAGATGAGGTTTTGGACATGGGGAGCAAATCCTTCCCAATTGACTCCCAAACATAGCACTCAAACCATGCTTGCTTTTTTCATCTGAGTATTTCACATGAAAAATTGCATTTCCTTTTTCACTTATGTAAATGTAACAGATAAAGTTTTTGAAGTGGGGATTTTTTAAAGAATAATTTTCTAATAATTCTAAAAATCTAATAGTAAAAATTGAACAAAGAGAGCCTAATTTATGTTAAAATAATATTTTTTCTGCTGAATTACTTAGAAGTTGTCCTAAAATATTTTCTTAATGGCAAAACCTTTACTGAATTATTTTAGTTCCTCATGGATTAGTTATGGAGTAAATACTAGTCATAATTATTATTCCATGCCAATAAACATTCAGAGTTATAATGCCTGGATTTGAATTCCAGCTCAAAATCTTATTCTTTAATTTAGACCATGACACTTAGTCTGACTTAGTTTTCTCTTTTATAGAATGGAAATTATATTATACATCCTTTGGCTTTATCCCAAAGATAAAAGAGATTTTTCATGAGAATTCCAGCTCAATGCCTGATATATAAGAATTTGGTAAAGAATAGATATCATTCTAAAGGCAGACAGTTTAATCCTATTATTCTAAGCTCTGGCTTACTGACCAAGCTAGAATTCATTTGAGAAAATTTACATTATTTATTCAAATTTTATGTAGTGGAAAATATTAAAATAAACATCACATATCTAGTGTAACTCTTACCTCTTAAAATAAAAATGGACGTGAAAAAGCCTATGAATTAAGAAATATGTAAACTTGTATAATAGTAATGATAGCAACTACTTGCTCAATCATTATTATGTGCCAAACACAACCAAGAACCTTCTTTACATTATTTGATTTCATTCTTCTATGAGATAAGATTTATTGTCACTATATAATATAGTAAGGAACTAAGATCTAGAAAGAATTATAACTTAAGTTCTACAGCCTGAAAATAGTGGAGTTAGGATGTGAATCCATATGAATTTATTGTTCCTGCACCTTTACCATATTACCTCATTTGGACTGTTCCCAAATATCCAGCTTTTCTTTACACAAATTGTTCTACATTAGATATTAAATTCATTTGCCTGCCAGCTTAATGAATGAATTGCGCAGTTTGCTTTCTACATTCTGCTCCAGGGAGGGCTTAGTCCCTTGTCTTTAAGTCTATGAACCCCTCTAAAATTCTACTAACCTTGGGGATTCTTCCTAACTTTAGGGATTATGTCCACATTTTAAGAATCACCAAACAATTTTTATCTCACACAATGAGAGGATTTTGCATAGCTTTACTTTTGGAAATAAGTATTATGAAAATAAAACAGTTTTATTTTGTCTTTCAAATTCAAACTGCATTGCATTGCCCAACCTCCAGGGCAGCCCAATCAGGGCCACTTTTCAGATTACCCTCAATTCAACACTTAACCTATAAAATTCTATTATACTTTCCACCAAATGTGCTTTTAATGAACATACACATACATAGTAATTTATTTTATTAAAAAACAAAAGAATGAAAGTACTATGACTTCATTTAATAAAAAGTAAATTGAGCTTCCAGAAGTAAAAAGCTCTGTGCTTTATCGCACTTAAGAAGTACATCTGATAATGTGATGAGAGAGTTGCCAAATTGCATGACTCAAAAATAGCCAGACTAACTACCCTCATTATGAGGTATCTTGTATGATGGGCCTTTCCACCATAAATTTCTAGTTGTTGTATTGCAATGAAATTGAATGAGGCAAATCCTTTGTTCTCTAACAGTCACTTTGTGTTTCTTTTCTGTTGGAAAGTGAAATGACTGTGATCTTTGAATCTTGATTCTTCCCTAAAAAGACATTTTGTGAGAGGCTGAAACTTCAGAAAATAAAGGCAGATGCTGTTATGGTTTATATAAGCACAGACTAGGCTAATAGCTGTTGTGAATTATAATGAATTCTGCAACAGCCCTGGTCCAGATGTAGCATTAATGCCTCAGAGACTCAGAAAATTATAGGCGTTTAGTGAAAAGAATTTTTGCTTAAGTCATTTGGCTTCCTCTTTGTATTTCTAGTTTACCCTAATTTTTCTGTGGACATTCAGATTAAACTTAATTCTAGAGTTTCCCCAAAGTTAAAAAAAAAGTTAAAATACCTATTTGCATGTGGTAATTCACTGTAGAAATTGAAACCATTAAATGAGGAGAAAAGAGACACCCAGTTTTATTCTAATAGTAGGATATTTCCTTCGTATGAATTTGTCACGATTGCTAAAACAAATGTGAGCTGTAACAGAAAATGCCTCTTAATTGTCCGCATACCTCTGTATTTTAGGAAATTCTGTAATAAACAAAGGTATAGTTGCCAGACATAGGATGGAACCTTTTACCATAATCCATACTAGAAAAAAATGACCATAAAGAAAAAAGTTTTCTTAGTCTACTTGTTGGGTTCACTTATAAAGCTACAAGAATGAAACTTAAATTTTCAGTACAAAATTGCTGCTTGCACATGGAATATCTTTGAATTGTCTTATCTGGAGGCACATATTGATACAGTATTGCACTAAAATAAGTGGAAATGTAAGAAAGACAAAGGTAATAGAAGGACAGGAAAAAGAAAAAGAAACTTGCTCACTCTGCAGCTGATTTTATTTCTTAATGGTTTCTTATTCCCTTCTAATGCCTTCCACTCGAATCCCAAGTAGAGCAGTTGGCAGAGAACACAACAGATGGATGACAAGTTCAACACATGCAGTGTATCTGGCACCCAAGCACTTGACTTTTATTTACTAAACAGTTAGCCAGATTTCAAGAACCTAGTCTGCTAATGTTCCTATTTGGTTTAATGCACTATCAGCATCTAGCACGTAAATAATAAAATATTGATATAAAAAATGTCAAACAGTTTCTCTACATAACTTTGTGACTAATCTTGATGTAGATTGCTGAGATACTGAACAGTGGATTTAAAGATATAATTGGTATCTTTTAAAGACACCTACAACTTTATATAGTAGTTTTTTCTTAAAGTGTCTGACTAAAGGATTTATTAGCCAGCCTACCCCGGGACAGCCATATGAGATGTCAGGTACTGAACAAACCTGTCATATAAGAGTGGAAACTCAGAAGGATGACCACAGAAAATTGATACCTTTCTTCCTTACCATTGTCAACGCATTTTTCACAGATTACTAAATACAAAGCTCATGCATCTTTTTCAGGAAGCCTTCCTGTCCTTCAGAATCAACAGCTCCTCCATTCTGCTCACAGCACTTTATTTATACCACCTAAATCCCCTATATTCGTGCCTATATCCCCTGCTAAAATGTGTGCTCCAGAGAAGGACTTAGTATCTCCCTCATCTCTGTAACCCCAGCATCTGGCCCAGCATAGGGTGCCTGACTGATTCTGTGTGAATATTAGTGGAGTTCAGAATTCAAGAGGACTTAACCCTGGACCAGAAATAAAAAATAGGGGATGAATGTTAGAAAACTATGCTGAGGGTAAATTGGAAAAGATGGTGGTGATGCTTCCATACAAATCTTCCATACTTTCTGCAAAGCACACTTTAGGGAAATAGGAAGGAAGGAGAATCTCTTCTCTACCTAGGAAAGCTTACAAGTATTGCTTCCCAGAATGAAATATAATAGAAATGTGTGTATTGCCAGAATTTGATTCCCATTTTCTCTTGGAGAAACCGAGTTCTCCCTTTGCTCTCAAACATAAATCTTCATTATCTTGCTTTCTTTTTTCCCAAACTCAACTAAAAAATCTTCTGACTTTCTTAAAATATTGCTAAGGCATGGTATTTCTCTAAGTCTTCATAACAATTTACCACAGGGCTAAAGATAAGTAACCAAAGACTTTAGTGCATTTAAGCTCCAGTTGAAGTAACTGATATGGAGTCAAAACTATAAATTACTCATCACGAGGAATACTTTGGACAGGAAATAGTTTGTAGTGACTGGTAGATCACTGTCCTCAATTAGGAGCTGACTGATGACACTTTCCTCTTTATATCTTAAATCATTTTCCACTTATTAGAATACTTGATTCAGATGTCAATTATTATACTTCACATATTTCTGTAGGTGGTGATTCACATTAAATGTCTTACATTTCCCTAATATTTTTGAATTTTTAAATTTATCACAACAGCTAGTCTCATAACAAAACGAGAAACCCAAAGTCCTTGTTCCTGGCAGATCCACCTTAAGAAACTCATCACAACTGAATAGGAGCAGTTATTACCTATTACTTATTTTGTAATAGGTCCTGCAACATTGGTCCAAATAATTTCAAAAATATTTAGTTTATTTGACTATTTCATGTAATTTCATTTTAGCTAAATTACAAAAGGATCATGAGATAAAAATTCTTTTGAATGGAAAACTTAATGGTTTAGTTGAGTACAAGTTCAGTGTATGTAACAATTTTGTCCAAAAAATCAAGTTGAGAGCTGGGGCTATATCCTCAGTGCTAGAGGCCTTGCCTAACGTGTGAGGCCCTGGGTTCTATCCTCAGCACCACATAAATATAAATAAATAAAATAAAGGTACTGTGTCCATCTACAACCCAAAATATATTTTAAAAAAGCAAGTTGATTGATATTATATAGTATCCAGAATAAGGCTGTGTGTGAGAGAGGGACTGTGAGGCTGCTCTTTCTTATGTAAGACCATTTCTGGAGTCCTGTGCTGAGTTTTGAGTACCACATTTTCAGGCATATTGACGGACCAGTGTCTGCTCAAAGAATAGGGATCATAATATTAAGAAATTTCAAACTATAATTTAAAAAATAATGTTTTAATGAATTGAAGATTTGAGAGTGATACAAAAGGATGTCATGTATAAGACCTATAAGATTTTTTTTTTTTTTGCTGTGGAATTATAGACAGCAGAATTAAGACTAATAGAAATTTGAGGAAGGTTAATGTAGATTCAGAAAGCATTGATTCAGTAACCATACATGGATTTTTTTTTCCTATGCTCTCTGCAGTGCAATATAATAGCCAATGTGCCTGACTTTTAAAGGAGATTTTAAGAGTATCTCATTAGATCCTTGGTAGCAATATGAATATAAATATATGAATTTATACTTTTCCTTATATTTAAGACTATACATTGTGCTTATTTTATAGGAATATGTACTTGCATATACTTTCATACACATACATACCCTCATAATAATAGATTTTTAACAGAATAGATATTGAGCTCAGTTGCTACTCATTAACCATACTTATACTATCGTGGATAAGACATGTATCAATCATACTTTACATGTGGTAGCTGGCTTTCTCTTCACAAAATGACTCATAAGAATACTTAATAAGAGGGTGTCATCAATTTTGTGGTAAGAGTGTTTCAAATTGGTCTTATTTTGAGCATCAGTGTAATAATAAATCTCATGTGTTAGCTGCATTAAGGATCTAGTTCAAAACATTTGAAGTTTTAAATTCTATGCTATTAGATATAGACATAGATATTTGATTTGATTGTTTATTTCGTGGAATGAAGAAAATAAAGAAGAAAAAAATTCTCCTCCTGAAATAAAAGAATTCATTGAATAAGATATCTGAAAAAAAACAATGTTTTTTTTTTTAATTTCTGAAGTGTTTATTAGAACTCCACCAATTTAGGAACCTTATAAAAATTTAATATCTGAAAATTATGTCTGAATAAATCAGGACTATAGTCAGGAAAGTATACGTGTCATTAGTGACACACAGAGGCAAAATCAGATTAACTTTTTGCTGCCTGTTTTATTGCTTTTCATGCTATAATTCTGAAATTCCACTTCAGATAATTTCTTCCAGCTATTTCAACATTTAATTTTCTTTTAATGAAAATTCATTAATCTGGAAATATTGATGTATTTCAAAGTGTACATAGAAGGTTATGTTTGTCTAAAATGTGCTCTAGGTGGAATGATAAATGGAATTTTATATTTTAATTTAAAAAGTTATAAGATACCAGACCTTTAAATCAAAGGTTGAATACCTAAATTTTTGAAGAAATAATCTCTACAACATAGTATGTAACTTTTCTGCCTTCTCAGCCTAATTGTAGGTATTTGCAAATGCTTTGTTTACCTGCTTATTCTACATATGTATCCAACATAATAAGAAAGACATTGACCCAATATGCAAAGAATCAGGAAAACTAACAATTTATGTTTTAGGCCTAGCTATGATGACTTCTAGGAAAAGTACAGTGATAAAAAGGAAGTTACATGAAATTGGTTTGATCAGCTAGCCCCAAATCTCACCTGAATTTTTTCCAAAAGTTTCTCAAAAAGATTATTTTGACTTCTGCTAAGGGTGCTTTTTGTTTGTTCTGCAAAGTTTAGAGAGTCTGTGTGTTATAGTAACACTGACAAGAATACTATCAGCAGCACTGGTAGAGTTTTGCCATGCTTTTTATTACACATATATATTAATTTGTCCTTCTGTAGTTTGAGATTGTAACTGCAAAAGGACATGCATCCTTTGATAGAAAAACCTGTAACAGAAAGTACATGCTTCAGAAACATTTCTTGAAAATTAGGGTTGCTTTGGAAACCATTGATTATAATTTCCTTTCATTAATGAACTAAAATATTGATTGGAAGTGAAAAGAGAAGCATCTTATTTCTTTCCTAAACTGAGACTGGAAAAGAGACACAGCAGGATTTCAAAAAAGGCAAATAATACGTACCCTTCCAGTAATGTTAGGCAGATATTTATTTTATAGGTACAAATAAATATGAACCCAAGCTGCCTAGAGCACCCTCAGGGCTTTGAGCCTGTGCCTCAGCATGCACATAAATAGAGACTCATTCTTCTGACATAAATTAGGTTTTAGATAAAGTTCTGATGGAACATAATTGTCCATTAATCTGTTAAAGAAAAATTTAGTAATTAGGACTATTTCCTTCTTTGTTCTTAATGCTAATTAATAAATCTTTCCTTTTTTAAGATAAAAACAAAAACAAATATGCTCATTTATCCCTCAGGGGCTAGAATAATGACAATTTTTAAAAAATGATTATAAGTGTCTAAGTAGGTCATCTATGGTAACTTCAAGAAAAATAGGGAAAGGAAATACTAAAGTTCCAAACTTAAGCTTTGAAAGCGCCAACAATATTTCATAAACTTCTACATGTTGATGTCGCTCAAGGCCAGCTCATTTCTTATGGCATAGTATTGTGAATTGGATTATCTTGGAAGCTAGAATTATGTTTACAAAACAAATTTCCAGTCCAGAAAGAGGAGAGACTAATTAACACTGATCATAAGAAAAGAAAATATGTTAATTATAAAAATCACAAAACCTGTGTCAACTAAAGACACATTATCATTATCACAGCTTTAGAAACTTTTGGTGACTAATTAACCATGTGTCTGGGTGTAACCCTAACCTGATACAGGGCTGAGAGGGTACTTTGGGAGCCAATGCCCAGAGCATATGGTGCATAGGAGTGGGCTGAACAAAGGAAAAGAGGAGATACTGTCACTATTTCTATCTCTCAAAAAAGTATTTCTGGCAATATAAATGTGTACTTATTGGATTATATGCCATATCTTGTTATCATGTGTAACTTGTAATATGATATAAACCATTATGTTGGCTCAACTGATGAAAATAATCCACTGCTTATGGACAAGTGGACATACTTCTGTGATGAGTAATAGAAGCTCCATTTCCATAGAATGTTCTCTGGCGTCAAATACTTAGTGTGCTTTTGCTATCACTTTATCACATGGATTTGGAAGTTTCTGATAGACTTGAGTGATATCTAATATCTAGAAATATAATAATTTTAAATGATAGAAATATTTATTATATAGATAACTATTTTATTGTTGCTTCAACAATTAATTACATTAGCATAAAGTTTTGGCCTTTCTGTGATGATAGAAATTATACTGTAGAATATGTTGATAATTTAATCTAATCTAAGAAAAATCTTAGTCTTTCACATGTGTGCATGTGTATAGGTGTATACCTCTAATAAAAACCACCAAAACTTGTTAAAAATGTATTAATCAGAAACTACAGATCTCTTTAGATTGTTGTTTTAAAATTTGAAGATGTGACTTTTTTTCACATCTTTGAATTTTGTTGAAATAATTTTTAGAAATGGTATTTAACTGTAGGTAAATAATGATTAAAACAAATTATTTTTAAAATTAATTATAAATATTTGATGGAAAAGGAAGACGTCAATAGTTAATATTGAACTGCCTAAACTGGAAACTCAGAAGCCAAAGTAAATTCTCTTAACCAGCTAAATTCCTAAGACTCCACTGAGAATGGGCACATCCTCCCAGGGGTATCTCATTCTAGCTGGTGTGCTGTTCACAGACTAGACAGACAACTTGTTAAAGAAGACCCATGAATTCCAGCATTGGAAACTGATAGCCATCTGCTGAAAACCTTTATCCCCAAGACCGGAACCAGAAGAATGGAAAGAACTAAAAATTCTTCCAAGTGATTATTTCATGTAAAATGGCATTATATATGACTACAAAATCAATCAAAAGGCAATCAGCAGAAATAGATAAGAAAGTAAACCTGATAAGAATATATGTATGTGTTTGTGTATACATACATATTTCAGACTCTAGGTAAGATGATACTTGGGCTGGGGTTGTGGCTCAGTGGTAAAGTGCTTGCCTACCACATGTGAGGCACTGGGTTCATCCTCAGCACCACATAAAAATAAATAAAATAAAGGTATTGTGTCCATTGACAACTAAAAAAAAATTATAAAAAGACACAAGTCAGAATTAAATCTTCTCCCAGAGACAGTTAAAGAAGGCAGCGAGGCACACAGAGCTAAACTGTGTGCATTAGAATTTCAGTTCCACCACCTACTGTGTCATCATCTAAAAGGCAGTCATGGTAATAATATTGACCTGATAGGTTTGTTAGGGGAACATCACCTGTACCATAAAAAGCACTGTGTCAGATTTTAATGTTATGCCCAGAGGTTTGAAAGAAAGAACATAAAATAAGGATGCTAAACAGCATATGGAAAAGCAAGCTGTGGCCAGTGAGACATCATTTCAAGTCTCAGGTACTGCTACAAGTTGGATGACCTTAAGCATACTATTAACCTATAAAAGCCTCCCTCCCTTTCCCTACTTTAAAGTTGAGATGGTAGTCCTGGAGTTGCGATCTAATGGACAGATGGAAAGTCTGTAAACATGACAGATATTCAATATTAGGCTACTCTTTCTCAATATTAGTGTTGGTTATTGAAGACTACACACACACACACAAACAAAAAAAGTCTTTGTTTTTGTGGCTAACAAAATTTATTCTGTTTACTTTTTTTTAGGGTGAAAATGGTTTACCTGGTGCTCCAGGCTTACCTGGTCAAAAGGTAGAGGTTTTGTTTAATGTTTTATGTGAACTAGGCAGTTTTTGCAACTTGAAAATTGAATTTGTTCATACTATAATAAAGATTCAGAAAATGTATTTTATAAAACCAAATTTCATCAAAAACTCAAGAAGTTAATGAGGACCTGTGGTCTCTTCTCAGAGAGACCACGCTAGGAGAGAGGGCAATCTGAGAACGTGAACAATAGTGCATTTTGAGTACTGGAAATACTGAAAGTGCAGATAGTTTCTCTGGGAACATTTTCACTGTTATTAAAGCTTACAGTGTACAGTGGAATAATTTTTAATGCCTTTGGATATGGTTACTTTTTATTTATCCTTCTTTTTGTATATTCCAGGTTTATCTCAATATGATGGTTGCAGTGATAAAATATTAAATATTACAAAGTCATTACAGTCTTTTCCAAAACATGTCTTTCCGAATGACAAATGTATGATAAATGAGAAGGTTTTTGCTGGATAGGCTGCTTCTTTCAATGCCCAGCATATTTTTCTTTAAAAAAGTGAACATTCTTTGTACCTTTTTACTGTCCAAAGACTGTTTTCTCTTTCTGGGAAAGAGAATGATTGAATTTGACCAGCATAGCTACGAGCATGTAGATTGGTATATTTCAGTTTCCTGGAAGGATGGGCGTCACTTCAGGTGGGGCCAGCTGTCATGATACAACCCAGATAATCCCACCACAGGGGACAGCATTATTGATGCAATATTAGATGCCCAGCAAAGCCAAGCATATCATTTATATGTTCTGGAGAAGTTTTTACACATTTTTGTAATAAGGTATCAGAAATTACTAGGCACTGATTTTTTCTGTGTGGCTAAAAATATCATTTTAAAAGATATGCATTTGTTTATAGTTAACAGCTTTAAAAAAATGCTTCCTTTACTTGGCCCAATAAAGATAATAAGATTGAACTGGCAGTGATGAACTGGTAAGCTTCAGAATTTCTTCACAGTAGTTCTAGACAAAACCCATTGATACAGCATGTGCTGCATCTGCGAGTCGAGTTGCAAGCCAAGGGATGTGCAGATTTATCTGCTGGAAAATAGTTTTGGACTTTCCAGCAGCTGTTTGTGGTGGCTGCATCATGCTGACATTGTGGCTGATGTACTGGAGGCATTTAGCAGCTTCAATGTCAGCTTGAATTAACGGATCAAATTAAAGTTTATATTTTAGGAAAAATGGTAGGGAAAAAAGATAGGCAATACATTCAGTGGTAAAAATATCTTTCAACTAACCTATTATCTTCCCTGGTAATTTTTTTTGAGAGTAGGTAAAGCAAAAATAATTATTTAATCATATATGTGTATATGGGTACCCATCACATGTATTTGTATGTACATGTATCAAATTATACATTCACAAACCATGTATACAGTATTAAGTTGGCATTCCTTTTCATATAATTTATATAAATTTAAATTATGCCAGGTGTCACCTTGTAGAGGCATTATAGACAAACTGGAGATAAGAAACTCTTGACCTCTTGTCTTGGTGCCCTGGGGAAATGCTTCCTGAATGCTTTTATGTCAAAGAGTTCCAGAAGTAGAGGGGTGCATATGACCCATCCCCAATAGTCACTTGCTGACTATGTTGTTGAGCGCCTGACATGGAGGAGGCATCAGTGAATATCTGTTGACTGTATGGAGGGAACATGAGTGCTCTCAAAATCTATACCCAATTGAAAGTGGAAGTAGGCTCATTGCATCAGAGAGGATTTACTGGAAGAAAAGGGGACTTACATTTTTAAGAATAAATGTGGCAATTAACAGGCAGCCGCTCTGTGACCACCAGTCCTTTTTGTGTCTGAAAGGCAGGAGAGAGGGACAATGGAGAGCACTGTGCTGGTGAGGGAGCAGCAGGGAGCAGGAGCAGAATTTCATGAAACCAGAACTCATCCATCCTGAAACTCTCACTGGAAGGATATAGCAACATTAGCTTTCCAAGAAGTGTTTCTCCTGGATCTAGTATAATATAATAAGTAGTGATAATAACAAGAATGACATAGTCTGTGGTAGGCTCTATGCTGATGATATGTTTAACTCTCAAAACAAGTCAATGAGCCAGGTACTAACTACTAGCATACTTATTTTATACATGGGAAAATTCAGGCTTATCAAGATTAAATTGCCTAGAAGCTACTAGAAAAATGTTCTTTCAGAATTTAGGAATATTTTAATTCTGTGTTATTGAATATTGGCTTAGAGCTTACATAGTAGGAATTATTATATTAAACTATTGATTTTTTCATTGTTAGCAACATTATTTTACTTTAAGATTATATGTATTATAAATATTATTTTCTTATACATACCACACTCCTCTTCTACAGGGAGAACAAGGTTTTGAAGGCAGCAAAGGAGAAATTGGTGAAAAGGTAAATCTCTCTCCTAATATATACATCTGTAAAGATAAATCTTGTTCTTGAAAATATTGTAAACATATCTAGTTTCTAGCTTTTTGTGTGTTCTTTGTAAGCAATTCAATAATTTTATAGGAATAACTAAAAGTATTTA
The DNA here is from genome assembly GCF_045843805.1 of Urocitellus parryii. Classification (NCBI taxonomy): domain Eukaryota; kingdom Metazoa; phylum Chordata; class Mammalia; order Rodentia; family Sciuridae; genus Urocitellus; species Urocitellus parryii. The sequence continues at coordinate 86,787,237 of NC_135538.1, read as the reverse complement.
CTTCAATTTAATGTGTTGATTATTGTTAGAAATCTAAACTTTTAGATGGTAGTTAGACATTTTTAGTTAAATTCATTCCATGGATATATAAATGATACAAACATTCATTAAGTGCTATATTTTGCTATGTCATTGGTATACAATGTCCAAGTATTTAAATACTTTGTTCATATGTACACCTGGTTTATCAGTGAAATTCATAAAGAATAAATAAGAACTAAATGTAACCGTCAGGGTCTCACAGAAAAGAGAAGACACAATAAAATTAGAATAATGTCAAAGATTTTAATAAAAGGTGGTTTTAAAAGGTATTAGCAAGATAAAAGAAAAGAACAAGGATTTACAGTATCCGAGGTCAGGTTAAAACAGACTTTTAAAATCCCACACAATTACCCCACCCAGAGGAAGAGAAAACTATATGAAGAAGGCTATAGAAGGAAGTGTGAGGAGCATGAGTCTAAGGCTGTCAATCTCAAAGAGGAGCCAGGGCAATAAATGCCCCCATCATACTGTCCTTCAACCTGAGCTCTCATGCTGCTTACTTCCAATGGCCAAACCAAACTGAGAGCAAAGGGATGCTGCCCATGGAGATTGGCCTCCCAGAGACCAAAGGTGGGCAGTGGACCTTGAAGGACTAATGACAGATATCAGCCCCCTTCTAAGAGCTGCCATCTCAAGTTAAGTTCTCACAAAAAATAAATTCTGGACAGTTCATTTTGAATTTTAAGAGAGTATTTTATTTTAATAAAAGACTACCAAAATCACTTGATGTCTTTAAAAATATTTAGACAATCATTGTTTTGCAAATGTATGGTTTTTATTGAAGTTACCAAGAATAGAAGTGTCTGATCATCTAAAATTTACCTTTAGATGATCATTTGAATCTGTCTACATTTCAAAAAACAGAAACAATACCATTCCTTTGTTTTGTTACTTTTGTATACATCAAATGCCATGAAATTGAACAGCAAGAAGGACTAGAAAGAGGAACAGATAATCTCAAATTAGTGTTGCCTGCATTTAGCTTTCTTGGCAGTGATCAGTTATTTGCTGCTTCAATAAGTATTTATAGAGACAATGAGCATCTCTTATAATTATACACAAATTACACATGTTGTAAACTACATGATAATTACTTTTCCTCACTGAACTGTGAGGGAGAAAAAAAATAGCCATATCACTACCATGCAATTGAGGAGAATTCCATTAAATTATGACTATTTTTAAAGTGGGTCTTTTCTCTTTGAAATCCCTTGAATATTTTTGTTTTATAGTAACAGTCATTGCAAGGCTGTGCCTTTAAATAAATACTTTATTTACACATCTTTTTGATTTATTAGTGGGATTTTACCTGTAGGAATAAGTCCAACTCAGGAAGAGCAGATATATTCACTGTAATTTAGTTACCAACACACTAAATCTTAGTGGTTATTTTGGTATTTATTATAATTGATATTGCTTGGTAATGAAGGGATTCTCATAGGTTACAGGTATATAGAAAAGCATTTGTTATATTTTGCTTCTAAGATTTCCCTTGTAGTTCCTCATATCTATTAACTGTTGTATTCAAATAGCCAATTTCGCCATAAGGTAAAAATATATATGGAAAATAATTGAAAGATATCAGAAAGAAGGCATCAAATAGAAAAGACAGCACCTTGAATGAGAATCATAACTCCAATGATTTATAGGCAGACATAAGATTCATGTAATAACATTTATGTCAAAATATGTTCTGCATTGCTTGTTATTTACTGTATGTTAAATATTTGAGCCTTTATAGTATTATGTTCTGGAAAATACATGGGTTCTGGCCCATATTGCTTGCATTTTTCCATAAGGTAAATAACTGAGGTCCATTGATTGAATTCTGTTTTTAGATAAAACTAGTAAAGTCTATGAAGTGCTCACTTTGGTGTGACAACAACATGAGATTCTTGAATTGCTTTCAACATATTATTTTCTGAACAAAGTTAATCTAAATTGAATTTAAATTTCTTTTGGAAAGCTGAGTACATAATTATAAAGATACCGACATTCCTTCTTAGTTTTCTTTATTATGCCTTAAACTTTGACAGTTTTGAGTAACACAATTCGCTAGTTGCAAAATAAAATAATTGAGGAAGTTGTTCTTGGTCATAGATGGCATATCATGGACACATATGGCTACTGGTCAAAAAATTTAAAAACTGTATCAACTTTGAAAGATAAAATATTATGTGATGATTTCCAGGTGATATTTCTACAAACCAGTGAAAACTAAGTAGAAAAATCTGTTATTTTTTCATTATATATAGAAAACTAGGTTTTAGTCTAACATAACTCAATAGACTGACCAATTGGATCTTCAAAAAGTAGAATATGTATTCCTTAGCCCAGAGAAGAATCTATGTAATCTGAACAAGTACCAAGGACCTTGTTTGAAAGTGCAGTCATCCCTTTGTGTCTGTGAGTCTGATTGGAAGACTTCCCCACAGATACCAAAATCTGCACATGTTCATGTCCCTTACACAAAATGGTGCATGTAACTCATGCATATTCTCCTTTATTCTTTAAATCATCTCTAGGTACTTATAATGCCTAACAATGTAAGCACTATGCAAATATTTATTATACTGTATTGTTTAAAGAATAATGACAAAAAAGTCTGTACATGTTTAGTAGATGCAGTTTCTTTTCTGAATATTTTTGAACCACAGCTGGTTGAATCCAAGGATGTGGAACCCTCAGATACTGAGCACCAACTGTAGTTGGCCTGAATCTATAACTATTTGTAACAACAGGGAAAAGCCTCATATATTACTGAGCAAAAACAGTTCATTCAAGTGAATCCTAAGGTGAACATTATTTTGAGGAGTGGTTAGTCCTTTCATAAATGAGCTACTTGCTGGGCAAAGTGGTGTACACTTGTAATCCCAATGGTTTGGGAGATTAAGACAGGAAGATCACAAGTTTAATGCCAGCCTCAGCAATTTAGTGAGGCCCTACGCAATTTAGTGAGACTCTTTTTTTTTCAAAATAAATAAATAAAAGCTTATTTATAAAAGCTCAGTGATAATGTACCTTTGGGTTTAATCCTAGTAACCCCCCATCCAAAATTAACTATTTATACTGATACTGATAGGATCCCCCACAAGACAGCTATTTTTGGTTCACCATGCTCTGATTTATCATTAGGACATAGGAATGAACCTTTCCCATTTCTCCAATCCTGGATGGCAAAATGAGGTATGCATTACTCAAGAATCCTTGGACTCTCCAGTAGCATGTTTCATGACACTGGGGATTGAGGGACCCTCCTCACATCTGACATCTTTTGGCTTCTCAGTTTCTACAAAAGTAGTCTTTGTGGGATTTTCCTAAGGAAACTAAGGAACCTAAGGTTCCTTCAGTATTATTGTAGGTGCTGAGTGGGCAGTTACTACTAATGAACAAAATGGACAGCCTACTTTTGAGGTGACAGTTTTTCCCAAAATATAAGCTTTCCTAGAAATGACTTAGTCAAAATCTTGCTATATAACCAAATGTAAATGCATTAAATAAGCTCTTAATTAACATCGTGAGAGATAAAAGACCACTCACTCCACAGATCACTGGAGTAATAATCTTTCCTAAATTCTGAACCTAGGCTTTTACTTTATGTATTTGTGAAAATAGAGATATTACTTGGTTAAATTTATGAAAAGAAGAAGGAAAATAGAGAAAGAAGTGGAAATATCTTCTTCAGTATATTATTCAGTATTTTTAAGTAATTGCTTCAAATTGTACAATTTATTTTGCTTTTAAGATGATTATTTTTGTGTGTGTGTTGTCATTCAAGCTCTGACTAACTTGAAGTTTAAAAACTGACTTTCCTAGTTAAATTTGACCCTGTTGGTAGATATTTGAGAAAGACAAACATTCAGTGGAAATTGCCCTTTATGACAGATATTTTCTGATTTATTATTTAAAAATGTAGTTGATTTGGGTTTATTTGAGAGAGGTATTTATCATAGGCATATATGATAACAAATTCTTACAAGAATCTGAGATGTTTCAGTTATGGTGGACTTTTTTCATTTGGGAAATGAGCTTTTCTTCAAGAACTACAATTTAAGATGTGAACAGCATGTAACATTTGATATTTTCTTTAGCTGTGAATGTCTACAGTTGAGCTATTAGTTTCTGGCTTACTCTCCTTTAGACTGTGGACATTATGTATTTGACCATCTTGTTTATTGATGTCTTCTTCCATTCTAGGTTAAACTAATAACAATAAAGTGACCACAAAACACACACGCAAATGGTTGCTGATTTAACTCATCTCTTAAAACTGTTGTTGGAAAACTAGTCATTGTGAACTTCCACAATGACTTGTGATTTTGATCATCTTGTTGTTACCACAATGCTGTCTTAAAATGCCGCATAATATATATTTAAGTCAAAAAAATTTTTAAAATGTGTATTAACTCTGGTTTTATAGCAGTTTCATACATTTTCACTTGAAAGAATCCACTGGAGAAACATTTCACTGATCTCTATTCTTTATTTAAAAACACATTTTAAAACTCTGTATAAAATGTGATATTTCAAGTGAACAAAATGATTAAAATATATATCACAACCTAGGATAAAGTACATGCATATTTACTACCCCAAACTCTCTGGTGTTATTTATATTTAAGCCATATATTCAAACATTTGTACTTATTTTATTAGCAGTCAACATCAGGCAATTTTCAGATGATACAATTGAAATTTCCATACACCAACCTAAAATATAACCTAAAATATATATTTAGGTTGTGTTGATTTTATTAATGTTGATTTCATTAGCATTGATTTCATGTGCAGCCTTTTGCCTTTGGTGGTTGCTTTGGAGGATGTAATAGGACTGGAAAAGACTTCCTAAAAATGTCTTTACTCATCTGTTTAGCATCACTATTCCTAGTGGTGTATAGTCAAGGGGACATTAGAAGCTGTACCATTGAGCCCATTCTTATTTTTCTATCACTTTTTATTCTCACTATTAAAATTTTATTAGCACCTGTGATGTGTCACATACAATCCCAATGTACAAATGATAGGCTAATAAGCATCGTGGACACTCAGTAGTATATTGTTCACTTATTTCTGATAGGTTTCCATCTTATATTTAAGTCATAAACAAAAATACTTCTATTTTTTATACCAGTATCACAAATAAATTGTGTAATCTGCCAGTGAATAACTAAAATATTGGCTTTGCACATTAAATATCATGAGCCAATTGGACAATCACTAGTAATCATTTGCTACAAAAAAAATCACTATTTCAAATTTATCAGGACATATTACACTAGAAAATATTTTTACTTTAGTCAGTTTCTCATTCAGTTGTTTTAATAATGGTACAAAAAACTAGAGAATTTGAAAAGATAGCTGTGATCTTTGGCCACTTAGAATTGAGTGTGAAAATGCCCAAATGAAGAAGTCCATATGATATACATAAACTATTTTTCAGTACATCCTAGGGCAGCATTTAGGTCATTTAGCATGTCCTTCAAGAGACTGGATCATTTTAATTTCTCCAGTTGAGAAGTCCATGGTGACTGAAGCATCTTGGATCCTTGCAAGAATTGGTTATTATATATGATCTTGGTAGGCATCACTCTTGAATAAACCAAAGTCAAGCACATTTCAAACAATAAACTGGAACATACACAGCTAGTTTCTAGAAAAGAGCTCTTCCAAAAAAAGCCTAGATTGCCATTTTATTGTGGAGCTAGTGGAGATATATGATGGAATAAATTAATTTACATATTCCTAATTTCTGGGTTCCAATCTAGCTCTGCCACGCCAGCTGTGTGAACCTAGACATGCTCCTTGCTTCTTTAACAAGGTCTTTTATAAAATAAAGTTAAAAATTCCTACCTGATAATGTGGTTGTAGGAATTTAATAAACACCTGGTGAATAAAAGATACTCTATAAGTATTAATATAATATCAACAGCCAAAATATGAAGGATAATATAAACTATTAATATCTTCAGAAAAGTATATTTAATGTAATCATTTAAATTTTTAATTTGTGTAATACTATTTCCTAATTTTATTTCTTAATAGGTAAACAAAATAAAAAAGATTATAGTAGTTAGCTACTGATACGTAACAAATTACCCCAAAACTTAGTGACTTAAAACTACATTCATTTACTTAGCTTTTAATTCTATGGTTTAGAAATTTATAGTTGGCTTCGCTTAGTGATTCCCCAGTCTCAGCTGGTAATGTCTGAGTTTGCTCAGATATCTCTTCTGTGCTAAGAGGTTGGGTTAGGGTGGCTGGTCTAGGTTGGCCACTGATAGATAGTGTGTGTCTACTCCAGATGATCTCTATTCCTCCAGGGGTTTTCCCAGACTTATTCTCAAGGTGAAGGCAGGAAGTCAAAGAGAGTAAGAAAAAGAACATGAGTTCTTTTGAGGTCCCTGGCTCATAATCAGTATGCCATCACCTCTGCCATATTATTTTGACCAAAGAAAGTCCCAAACTGAGCCTAGATTAAAAGACCAGAAAATAGATACCACTTATTATTGAGAGAGTCGAAGTCAGATTGTAAAAGGTATGGATATATGAAGGGATGGAAAATAGGGTCAGACATTTTGTAACTAATATAACACAAATCATAGAAAGGTCTATTTTTAAATTAACAAATCTCCTTTAGAGTAAAAAGTTTGGATTGATTTATCTACTTTATTATTCTTGTTCTCCAAAGTCCTGAATAATAAGTTATGTTTACATACTGAGATTTGGATACTCTGTCAAAATATATTTTCAAATTTGGAATGACAGAATCATTTTATATTTAAAAAGAAAACATAAAAAATGAAATTTTTCATTATACTAGTAGCAGTAAAACAGTATATGAAATACTTTTTAAATCAATAATTTTGTACTTTGATATCATGGGCTTCTTAATTTTAGCTAAAGTAAAGCAGACTAGAATAAATGGTAAAAGCAGGTTAGAGTTGAAATGCATTTTTAGGATCTCACAATTAAATCTTTCTTGACAATTATTCCTAATATTCAAAAATGAATGAAATAATGTTAAATACTGTTATTATAAATACAGCACTTTCCCATCATCACTCTAAAGCAGCTGTCAACATGTCACCTTACTTCCTGTGAATTCTCTCTTGGTTCACCTTGTGGAATTTTACTCAACAACAGCCTGTTATAAAATTATTTCCTGTACCCTGATAACATGTGTAAAACTTCTAAAACTTTTAGTAAGGACCTACTTGTTTGATTTGACAGCTGACTTGAAAAATGAAGAGAACAGATGGAGTCGAATAATAACTATGATTTCAAAAATCAGAACAATTTATCTGTGGCCAGTGAAAATTGGTATGGGAGTAACCATGCCAACTTTCAATTACCCATGGCAGCAGGCAATTGGGAAACGATAACGGCAATCCCATGACTGAGCCAGAGGCTTAACATTAGTCACTACAGATTGTGTGTAATTTTCTTGATTCCTTATAGTACTAGTGAATAATTAATTAATGTGAAACATTTAGCCCTTTATTTTTGCATCACTTGTTAGTAGCTCTAGAAAAATGGAGAGAAAACAAGAGAGGTGCATACAAATGAGAATAATTATCAAGGACCAAAAAATTTTGTGAACATTGAAAAGTCTTTTAAAGAATTATTTTCAATGATTGCATACCGTATGAATATATAATATTTAACCATTCCCTTGTTGTTGTAAATTTAGTCTTTTTCCATGCGTGTATTTGGTGATTTGGGCATAGTAAATTTGGTGGAATGAGAGCAGAAACCAGTAGGAGTATGTCGAAGAGTTAATTACTACATAGATGACAGAGTAAAGAGACCATGCAGAAAACCCTCTCAGAACTGTCTATAAAGGATATCAAAGCAATAGAGCAGTAGCTGGAGGGAGTGTGGATTACTGAAGGAAAAAACTTAATACACCAAAATCCAAAGCAAGGTCTTTGATAGGAAACAGCAAGATATGACCCAAAAGCAAAGTATAAACCAAAGTTCTTATAGAGAGGATTACAAATGTCTTATACTTCTTATGGATTAGGAAGGATTTAAAGACTTAAGCCAGTAATAACTTTGTATTTAAGAAAATCCCATTGCAATCAAGAGCAAGACAAAGGTCTTACCATTATTTTTTAACACTGTTTTGGAATGACGTTTGTAATGTTATTTTTATTTCCAAATCACAGTAAAATTTAAATTTATTAATTTCTCTTCATTTTTCCCAACACCACTAAACCCTAATTATTAGTCACTCCCTAATTAGTCTATTTTTAAAATTTTTATTTATTTATTTTTTATTCTAATTTGTTATATATGACAGCAGAATGCATTACAATTCATATTACACATCTAGAGCACAATTTTTCATATCTCTGGTTGTATACAAAGTATATTCACACCATTCATGTCTTTATACACATACTTAGGGTACAATCTCCCTATCTTTATTCTTGTTCTTCTCCATCCATTCTCCATGTTAAAACCAGATGAATCTTTACAAAACTAATCATTTGTCTCCTGTTTTTAAAACATATTGTTTGTTTCCCATTCAGATCCAGATCCCTCACATATCCTACAAAGCCCTGCTGTCTGCTTGCACTTCCCTGCTAGAACTCACCTCTCCTCACACCTGCCCTTGTCCTTTTCTGCTCCAGCCACACCAATCTCTGTTAGCTTTTTGATGCCAGCAAGCTGTCTTCTGTCTCAGGCCTGTCCATTCATGTCTCACTGCTTGTAATGGTTTTTCCATTCACTTGATTCACTTCTATCCATTTACTACATCTTAAAAATCATTTTCTTCAACACTTCCTTTCTTCATGCATCAGTTAAAATTCATTCCTTCTGCCAGGTGTGATGGTACACAAATCCCAGTTACTTGGGAGGCTGAGGCAAGAGGATCACAAAGTTGAGGCCAGCTGTAATAACTTAGCAAGACCTTGTCTCAAATTTTAAAAAAGGATTGGGGATATAACTCAGTGGTAGAGTGCTCCTGGGTTTATGACAACCAGTACAGCAACATTAATTAGGTAACTAATTTGTTCCTTCTGTTATGATTTCTCATTATATCTTTAACGTTACACTTCATTTTTAGGCATTTATCATAATTTGTAAGTTTCCTGATGTGATATTTTTGTTTGTTTTTCTGTTCCTCTCTATAGAGTAGAAGCTCCATGAAAGCAGGGACCATATCTGTCTCTGTGTTTTAGCTTAACACCAAACATAATGCCTGGCACATGAACAAATTCAAATAAATAATTCATCATCACCAGGGACTAGTGTAGACAAGGTTAAGTAGTATTTTTACCAGCCTCCTAAAGAATTTATCTAATAATTATTATTTTGGTGCTGTTAACATCAGCCCTATTTTTTTCAGACCCCTGCTATTTTGAGGTGTAGTTACATGTACAGCATATTTAATATTTATACGCATGTACTTGCTGGATCACATTACTTTTATTTGTATTATCCTTGGAATTATGATTCAAAAAATACAATATATAAGATATTAATATATTCAGTAGTGTGCTAAAATATGCACAGAAAAAATTCTTTAACATTTCCATTTTTAATTATTTGCAAATTGCATTGTCTTTTTGCAGGTTCTGTTTATTCTATAAAATAAATAATATAGTTCTTTTAATATCAAATATGACAATGTCTTTCAAATTTAGTGGTGGTGTTAATTGTCATCTACTGACTCCTTTGTCATAATTTTTAGTTGCATTTACAGTGGAATTATGGGTTGCTAATTTAACTTCAATGACCTTGGGCTGGTTTTTGTTAAGGAAATTTATTTATTAACTATTTTATGTAATTTAAGGACAAAGAAATAAGGAAATTTGGGGGCACATAACAAGAGATGGGTAGGAAAGATGTGATTCTCATTTGCACAATGATTATGACAACCTGACCTTTGATAGTTTCTTGTTAATCTGTGTTGAATGTAAGAGAGTGTGTTTTCAATTTGCCTAAACATTGCTTTTATCTTGCTTTTTACTCCAGCTACCCTGTTTCTTTACCCCAGGCTCTAGAGCTGCCTTTGGTTTGGGTTTCCACTCTTTGGTTTTGGCTCCCACTTTCTTCTTGCTCCAGGTCTGGCTGTGCCAAGCATTCAGCTTCCTGCGTTCTCTGCTGGGACCTTCCTCTCAGCTTTTCACTCATCTCAGGACTCTGTTGCTTTCTTTTCTACTTGTTTTACTTTCACTCATCCATATAAGATTTCCTTTTCAAGTTTCTTTCTTTTGTTTTTCATTTTTAGCAGCTTTAAGAGAAGATAATTGTTAGTATAAACATGTGAATTCAAGAGCAGGTGACTCCAGAGAATTTTTGCATTAAAACAAGAATTATGCAGTTTCCCACTACCCCAAAGTACTTCTGAATGAAACTGAGTTCTAAATTAAGAGTAAGGTAAAGGCAACCCTCTGGTTTGTTCATGTGTTCTTAATGTATTTTTATAAATGTGTTTTTAAAAATATTTTTATGGAATGCATTTAAAATTAGAAATTGCTTCTGCTTAACATAATCATCAAATATTCATTATTTTAACTGTTTTTAGTAAGTCTCAGTTAATAAATGTTTTATTAACTAAATCTCTTTATTGGAGATACATTTCAGATGGTAAAAAATAATTAATTCAATGTCAACAAATATTAGTCACAGGTGCATAATTTTTATTTAGAGGCTGCTGGCATGTGAACTTCTTTCACAATCAATGTAAAAGCAATTCACTGTATAGGAGTTGCTGAACAAGTGTGTCCCACCAGACTGAAATAGCAGAATTCCAGTGCACAGCAGACAGAGGTGTTGGTGCAGCTGCTCTTCCAAGTGAATGATGTGCAGGGACTGGCTGTGTGAGAAGTTATCATCTAGGCTTATGATCATCTATTGCTTCTCAGTCTAATATCTTTGAGAAACTCTTGTTGGTTTTTACTTTTCCTTGCTAATCCTCACAAACCTCCTTAAGCCACATAAGTAACTTCCCATGAGTGATCTGTTGTAACAGCAATCCAGGGTGAATGAGACGAGACCTAGGAAATGATTAGCATGTTGCTTTGTCTTTTCTGCATTTTCTTTATGGCTCCTCATTTTCTGCTGATAATCATACAGTCTATCAAAAATAATGCTTTGGGCAAACATTTAGTGGAATGTTATTTTAAGTACCTGCACTTGTCCAGCCCAGCCTGGGGAGTGTGGCAATGCAGATGGCTTTAGCTGGCTGTGTTCCAGGAGCTCACTGATAGTGATCTTGCCTCTTACTTAAAGTTTACATGTGTGTACAGATGAATCATGGGTTGATATTTTTAGTAGAAACTAAATGGCTGGGGCACACCATAGCATGCAGTAAGCACAAGTCTAATCAAGCATTCTTCCTAAGTTAGTGAGAACTTAAGAGGTCATCTACATTGACTCTCATTTTTTATTCAGATTTTGACAAATGGTCTACCCGTTTCTGCACATTAATGTTAATATTAGAAAATTTTAAGTTCTTTATTTTAAGCCAAAATCTATTCTCTGTATTTGGATCAGTCTTTTCCAGTTCTGTGACTGACAACCTTCTGGAGAGTTTAAGACATCAGTATACTTTTCTGAACACATCCTTCCTCACTTCTCAGGTTGGAGTCAGCATTTCATTGTGTTTCACAGATTACAATTCACAGGTCATCCAAATTCCTCACAGCCTTTATCTCATAACACTGTAACTCATCAGTATACTGGTAGAGTAATATTCTGAAGTAAATAGATTTTTTCTATTGTATTTTGAGCAGTGAATAATCCAAGTAGCATAACAGAGTAAAGGAACTTGGATTTAGCAGACCTGAATCCTAATCTGGTTCCAACTCCAGTTAATTGTGTGTCTATTTCAAAATCTTCTTCTGTAAAAGAAGATAGTGAGGCTAGGTTACCTCTAGAATCACAAATGTTTAGAAACAGATTGAATCTCAAAAAATTGTGAACCATGATCAAGTAGGATTCATCCCTGGTATGCAAGGCTGGTTCAATATACGGAAATCAATAAATGTTATTCACCACATCAATAGACTTAAAAATAAGAACCATATGATCATCTCGATAGATGTGGAAAAAGCATTCAACAAAGTACAGCATCCCTTTATGTTCAAAACTCTCAAAAAACTAGGGATAACAGGAACTTACCTCAACATTGTAAAAGCAATCTATGATAAGTCTCAGGCTAGCATCATTCTGAATGGAGAAAAATTGAAGGCATTCCCTCTAAAATCTGGAACAAGACAGGGATGCCCTCTCTCACCACTTCTGTTCAACATAGTTCTCGAAAAACTGGCCAGAGCAATTAGGCAGACGAAAGAAATTAAAGGCATAAAAATAGGAAAAGAAGAACTTAAATTATCACTGTTTGCAGGAGACATGATTCTATACCTAGCAGACCCAAAAGGGTCTACAAAGAAATTATTAGAGCTAATAAATGAATTCAGCAAAGTGGCAGGATATAAAATCAAAACGCATAAATCAAAGGCATTCCTGTATATCAGCGACAAATCCTCTGAAATGGAAATGAGGACAACTACTCCATTCACAATATCCTCAAAAATAATAAAATACTTGGGAATCAACCTAACAAAAGAGGTGAAAGACTTATTCAATGAAAACTACAGAACCCTAAAGAGAAATATAGAAGAAGACCTTAGAAGATGGAAAAATATACCCTGCTCATGGATAGGCAGAAGTAACATCATCAAAATGGCGATATTACCAAAAGTTCTCTATAAGTTCAATGCAATGCCTATCAAAATCCCAACAGCATTTCTTGTAGAAATAGATAAAAGAATCATGAAATTCATATGGAATAATAAAAGACCCAGAATAGCAAAAACAATGCTAAGCAGGAAGTGTGAATCAGGCGGTATAGCGATACCAGACTTCAAACTATACTATAGAGCAATAGTAACAAAAACAGCATGGTACTGGTTCCAAAACAGGCAGGTGGACCAATGGTACAGAATAGAGGACACAGAAACCAATCCACAAAATTACAACTATCTTATATTTGATAAAGGGGCTAAAAGCATGCAATGGAGGAAGGATAGCATCTTCAACAAATGGTGCTGGGAAAACTGGAAATCCATATGCAACAAAATGAAATTGAATCCCTTTCTCTCACCATGCACAAAAGTTAACTCAAAATGGATCAAGGAGCTTGATATTAAATCAGAGACGCGGCATCTGATAGAAGAAAAAGTTGGCTATGATCTACATACTGTGGGGTTGGGCTCCAAATTCCTCAATAGGACACCCATAGCGCAAGAGTTAACAACTAGAATCAACAAATGGGACTTACTCAAACTAAAAAGTTTTTTCTCAGCAAAAGAAACAATAAGAGAGGTAAACAGGGAGCTTACATCCTGGGAACAAATCTTTACTCCTCACACTTCAGATAGAGCCCTAATATCCAGAGTATACAAAGAATTCAAAAAATTAGACATTAAGATAACAAATAACCCAATCAACAAATGGGCCAAGGACCTGAACAGACACTTCTCAGAGGAGGACATACAATCAATCAATAAGTACATAAAAAAATGCTCACCATCGCTAGCAGTCAGAGAAATGCAAATCAAAACCACCCTAAGATACCATCTCACTCCAGTAAGATTGGCAGCCATTAGGAAGTCCAACAACAACAAGTGCTGGAGAGGATGTGGGGAAAAGGGTACACTTGTTCATGGTTGGTGGGACTGCAAATTGGTGCAGCCAATTTGGAAAGCAGTATGGAGATTTCTTGGAAAGTTGGGAATGGAACCACCATTTGACCCAGCTATTCCCCTTCTCGGTCTATTCCCTAAAGACCTAATAAGAGCATGTTACAGGGACACTGCTACATTGATGTTCATAGCAGCACAATTCAGGATAGCAAGATTGTGGAACCAACCTAGATGCCCTTCAATAGATGAATGGATAAAAAAAATGTGGCATTTATACACAATGGAGTATTACTCTGCATTAAGAAACGACAAAATCATAGAATTTGGAGGGAAATAGATGGCATTAGAGCAGATTATGCTAAGTGAAGCTAGCCAATCCTTAAAAAACAAATGCCAAATGACTTCATTGATATAAGGGGAGTAAATAAGGACAGGGTAGGGACGAAGAGCTAGAGAAGAAGATTAACATTAAACAGGGATGAGAGGTGGGAGGGAAAGGGAGAGAGAAGGGAAATTACATGAAAATGGAAGTTGATCCTCAGGGTTATACAAAATGACATATAAGAGGAAAGGAGGGGTAAGAGAAGAATAATACAAGTGGAAGAAATGATTTACAGTAGAGGGGGTAGAGAGAGAAGAGGGGAGGGGAGGGGAGGGGAGGGGGGATAGTAGAGAATAGGATAGACAGCAGAATACATCAGACACTAGAATGGCAATATGTAAATCAATGGAAGTGTAACTGATGTGATACAGCAATCTGTATACGGGGTAAAAATGGGAGTTCATAACCCACTTGAATCAAACTGTGAAATATGATATATTAAGAACTGTGTAATGTTTTGAACTACCAACAATAAAAATAAAAATAAAATCTGTAAGGTGTACATTTCTGATGTTGTCGTTTGGTACCAGAGATTGAACCTGGGGTGCTTGGCCAGTGAAGCACATCCCCAACCCTTTTTATTTTGAGACATTATCGCTAAATTGCCAAGAGCCTCAATAAGTTGCTGAGGCTGGGCTTGAACTTGTGATCCTTTTGTCTCAGCTTCCTGAGCCATGGAATTACAAGCTTATGGCCTCTGGGCTCAACTATAGGGTCTATACTACTTTCAGATAGTTGTTTCCTTGAATCAAAATATAACCATTTACATGTCTATGTGATAACTTTTTTTTTTTAGATTTTTAGCTTGGTAATCCTTCTTGACAATTTTTAACTCTTGGTTTTGGAATCTGTTACATTAGTCATCTTTTTTTCCAGCTCTGTAATGGATATGGATTTTATATACATGAATTTTGTGTCTTTGAGCAACTATTATAAATATTGAACAAGAAAAGCCCAGAGTTCATTGCTGTGGCTTATAGTATATTTGAGTACTATAATTTTCTAGATGACATTCAAACACAAATGAAGATAAAATGAGTATGTTTATTTAATCACTACTTGAACCCCAAGTAACAGCATGGTGAGGAGCCTTGAAGTTCCTGGCAGAATCTTCTAACTAGAAGACCCATCTGAACTCTCCAGACCAGAGATTAAAGGATGGCATCCCTTTGAAAGCCTCAGGCTGGCACAAGTAGGACTTAATTAAGCTGTTTCCTGGCATTTTCCAGGAATTCCTGAAGCTTCTTATTTTATTTATCTTGTGATTTATAGAAATGGCATGTTTTAGTCTAATGAGGGAAATGGATTTGTCTTGGTTTATTCTGCTGATTGAGGCCCTAAGGCAACTTAATCCAAATTATCTTATCCTCTCTTAAAGAAAAGAAAGAAGAGGAAACATAGCCACTTCTTCTGTGAGTCAACAAAATTTAACATTTGATCATCGAGATCTAAGTGATGAGTTCCTGGCTTTACCTGCTAAAAAAATCCAGGGTCATATCTACAAAAGAAACCAAAATTCTACTGGTTTCAATTCCAACAATTTACTGGCTAGATCTCTGTCTTTTCCTGTGATCTTGCTCTTGTCACAGAATCCTCAGGGATTTTCTTTTTGTGAACTTCTATGAACTTATCAGTATATGAGTTCAGCCAACAGTGGGCCTTGCTGTCATCTGTCTTATTTCTTGAAAAGAGGGGTAACAGATTTCAGGTAGAATTTGAGCTGACTCATTAAAGCTCTTAGGGTAAGAGTGTGTGTGTGTGTGTGTGTGTGTGTGTGTGTGTGTGTGTGTGTTTCAACCCTGCTGTTGAGAGAGAGAAGAAAGGAGAGGGGAGAGGCAGAGACTTTCATATTTTATCTAATTTTTTCCTTCCTTCCTTCCTTCCTTCCTTCCTTCCTTTCTTTGTTTTTCTTTTTTTGTACTGGAGATGAACTCAGGGGCACCTGACCACTGAGCCTCAACCCTACCCTATTTTGTGTTTTTTTTTTTTTTTTTTTTAGTGACAAGATCTCACTGAGGCCATCTTTGAACTGGAGATCCTTTTGCATCATCTTCCTGAACTGTTAGGATTAGAGGCATGTGCCACCATGCCCAGCCTAATTTTTTTAATGTTCATGGAACATTTAGAAAAATTTATGATTCCTTAGCAAAAAAAATAGATTTATTTAAAAAGACATTTTGCAAGACAAGTTAATAATAAATAATAAATCAGGAAATTAAGAAAAGATTCACAACTAACACTTGAACCTAAGAGTAAATGAAAAAGAAAATTCATAGAAATCAATGCACAGGGAAATAAACCAAAACATATAGAACATATGAAAAGCTATACTGAAGGTGAAAATAAACAGTATAAATCTTGTTTATTTTAAAGGATGAAATACAAAATTAAGTTTTTATCATATACAAATAATAAAACTGACTCCAAATAAAATAGAAGGCAATGAATAAATATGATTATTAAAATGGATGAGACAGAATATTTAAAAACTGCAGAAAGGAAAATAAATTTAAAAACTGGTTTAACAAATAACCAATAAAACAAATAAATGAAATTCAAATAAAGAGGCAGAAACTAAGGAAATAGAAATAGGACAATAAGAAAGAAGATATGACCACTGATAGTAGATAGACTGAAAGAATTCAGAGAAAGTATTATGTATAATTCTAAAGAAATAAATTTGATAACCTAGAGAAAATGGATTGTTTCCTAGCAAAAATGTAAAAAATTGACCAAAAATGACTGGAAAATATGACTATACTAATTACTGTGTAAGAAACTGGAGAGGTGATTCAAGAACTACCAGTAAATAAAGCACCAGGACAAATTGGTTTTTTCAGCAGGGATTTATCTAGCAGGGATTTGTTCTAAGCCAAAGGAAAGATAGACAGCTTCCAAGAAGTTGGCATAATTTGAATGCCAAACCTAATAAAAAAATAAAAATAAAATGAAATCTTATTTGTGAATATAGGTACAAATATTTTAAAAAGAAAATATAATCAATAGAATTCAACCGCTCAGCAAAAGATCAAGTGAGATAACACTAGGAAGTCAAAGAGGATTCAAGTTAAGGAATTACATGTCATTATAATATATTAAATCAATACTCATTAAGGTATAAATTGAATGATCATATCTAGAGACTGAAGCTTTGTAAAACATGTAATAATCATTCCTAATAAAAATCTCCAAGTAAAGTAGGAATTGAGAAAATGTTTTTAATGAAATCCAACAGCAAATATTACTCTTAAAAGGGGCAAAATCAGATTAGAAACCAAAAATTAAGACCTATGGAGGTAAAATTACCATCACTATTGTTTTATGAGAAAATAAAATAATGTGTATAGTATTGGGAAGAACATATAAACCTATTCCTTGTCATTGAAAATATGACCCTAGAGGTAAAAAGCTTAAGAACATTTGGCACAAAAGTTTTTAATTAGGAAGAAAATTTGAGAGATTGGTGGGATGTCAGCTATATATTGAAAAAAGTAGATTTTGTTTTGTCAGCCATGAACATCTAGAAATGTATGTAAGAAAGAATCTACTGATGTAAGTAACAAAAGAAATAAGAATTTTGGGGAAATTTGAACAGTAAAGAGGATATATATATGAACAAAATCAAACAATAGGAAATAAGATCTTAAATTAGCAATATATACAGATAACATTTTCTTAAAAATGACAATGAAACAATTCAGTGATTCAAAATTAATACATACATTCAATGCAATACAATTAGAATTTCAAGTGTTTTAAATTTTGTTTTACAACTGGATAAAACTTCCTAAAGTATATATGGACAAATAAATACTTGAACATAGTTAAGAATTCTTGAGAATGAACAATAGTAAGTGTTGCTTTCCCAGACATCATAATATTCCATAGTGTCACTATAGTAATATAAATACTGTATCATGTGGTATACAGATTGATGAAATAAAACCCAGAATCTAGCTATTATTAATCAATGTGTTAAAAATAAAAACAATGCAAATTTTAAAAACTATTTCAGATAGAGAATTTTAATTAAAGTAGACTATAAGTTATAATGAAAATATTTTAAAAATAAAACACTAAACAGATAAGCTCTGAAAAAAACAGAATCTAGAAATTGATCTCAGATTTATATGAATTTAATACATTTTGTATTTTCATTCAGTATGAAAGGATGGATTATTTCATAGATGTGCTGTCAGGTACTACTTACTATCCATGTGAAAAATCTTAAACCTATACAAAAGTAAATTCCAGATGTATGAAAGATTTATGTAAACATCAAAACAAAATAAACATTTTGCATTTTTAAAATCTAAATACCAAGGTGTATCTAACCAAGATTTGACACTTAGGAACTATAGAGTAAATGATGTATTATACCTATGAAAATAAATATTTTAATGGTAAAGAATGACAAGCAAAAATTAATTAGAAAGTAAGAGTTCTGGTAAAGTTACAATTACTAGGCAACCAATTAACCTTTGTACTCCTGAGAGTTTTTAAAAATTGATGAGAAAAAAACTCAGTTTTTTGAGTGGACAAAATCTATGAAAAAGCAGTTCATTAAAGAGCAGAATCAAAATGTTAAACATATAAAAGCTTCTGACTACTAGTTGTCAGTGATATGTAATTTAAAATAATTGTGAGATATGACTTTACACCCATCACTCTAGCACCTGTTGCTGGATGTGATTCAAGGAGAAAGGCATTCCCATACATACATTGCTGGTGGTGTGTGTAGTGCTGCAGACTCTTTTGAAAAGCAATTTGGTAGCATCTATTAAAAAATGAAAAATATCCTTTTATCTAGCAATCACCTTTTGTAGAATCTGATCTATTTAAATTATATCAAATGCATATAATGGTATTTATTTTTTTAAATAGTGTAAAGCTTTAACTCCTAATACAAATGCAATTAAATTCAAGCATTTAATAAGTTCCTAGAACAGTGCTTCTAAAGTTGGCACACAAATGTCATAACATAAATATTAACTTAGTATACAAAAACAAATCATATAGAGGTCTTACTGGTATGGAATGTGATGGTGTTTGTCAGACCATGATTTATAGAGGCTGAAAACTGGAAACAGTGAACATCATTAACAGAAAATACTTGAATAAATTATGATAGATTAGTATAAAAGTTTTATAGAACTATTGAAGAGAATTAGGACTCTATTGGGCATTCTAAACTGATTAATTAGTAATGTTGAGGGATAAAAATAAAAAGCAAAAAAGTATATAATATAACCAGTTTTAAAAACAAAAAAGATAATCTATGTTGTCCATGTATACAGTTGTAATCACATAGTTTAAAGAAAAAAATGGAAGGATGTATACCAAGTTGACAAAAGATGAGTTAAAAAATAGATTTGTAAAAAAAGGGCAGAATTTAAAAAATAAGGACAGGGGAGATCTAACATGGCGGCGAAGGGACTGCATCACCCCAGGGCGCCGCGTCACTAAGTGGGAGAAAGACGATGCAAAACGGCTGAAGGATATCTTTGGGAAGTTCAAGTGAAATTGAGGTGCTCCAGAATCTAGTGGACAGATTTCCATCGTGCGAAGTTCGGCTCTGAGAGCTCCATTTCCCCGCACGGAGGGTCGCATAGCCTGACAGGCGATCGCCCCGCGGCTGGAGTCTGTGGCGCGCGCCGGGGAGCGGCAGGGTGCCGGAGCGGGGAACAGCGATACGGATCCGGGGGGGCTCCCGCCTGTGGTACATCGGAGCCCTTAGCGCTGAGTTCCGGCTTTGAAACAGAGGAGAGAAGAGGCCCAGTTTGGCTCCAGACACCGGTCGGACCACAGTGGAGAACAGCAGCCGCCATTTCGGAGAGATGATGTAATCATCCCCGTGTTCTACTGATCTCAGCCCATTCAACTACGAACAGGTGATATCAGGCTGGTATTTGCCTGCTTCTAGCAGACAGATTTTCTGCTCAGGCTCGGGGCGGGGGTTCTTGTGGAGAATACTCCTAGAGGCTCGTGCCTGGCAAGGCGTGCGCCGGGCACTGAGCAGCTGGATTCGGGTTCCCGGGGCTAACCTGGCCCAGGTCTGAGGAAACTGCGGAGACTGCCGGCGGAGGCCAGCTCCAAGTGGAGCGTGCGCTGAGCTTGGGGCGACTGGGTTCTGACTCCCGGAACAGTTTTGGCCTGGGGCTGGGAAACCCGTGGGGTCGCTCCCTGGAGCCAGCTCCCAGCGGAGAGTGTATCAGATCGGAGAGGCGGGGTTCCGGCTACCTAAGCTGCTTTGGCCCAAGGCTAGGGAACCGGCGGTGACTGCTTCTCAATCAGGGTCCGGCGGGGTGTTGTAGGGACAGAGTGGATCTTCCTCCTGCGCCCAGAGTAGTCCAAGTGACCCGCCGGCGTGGTGCCATGACACCCCAAACGCAGCTGGGGCTGAAGAGAGCAGCCGCCCACGCATAGAATAGGACCAGCGATTCCGCGGCGCAGCAGCCAAGTAACCTCATTTGGAGTAGGGGCTGTGCGGAGCTGCCATCCGAGCAAGCAGGGCAGGCAGACCTGCCGCCAACTGGCAAGACAGGCCAGGTAGCTTGCCAGCGGGGTGGACACGTAACACCGAGGCAGTCGCGTCACACTGGTTGGAGTGGGGGTGGAGCAGGGTCGCCGCCCGGGTCCGGAGGGGGCTCAGCGACCCGTTGGAGAGGTAGTTAGGTACCCCCATTGGGAGTGGGGGCTGTGCAGAACTGCGACCCACCGGCCTAGAGGTCTGCCAGCGCGGTAGACTCGTCACACCAATTGGAGCGGGGGGCCCAGCTGAGCCGCCACCCACATCCAGATCAGGACCAACGATCCCAGGGCGTGGTAGTTAAGTTACCACAATTGGAGTGGGGGCAGAGCAAAGCCACCACCCGTGCCCGCAGCGGGGGCAGACCTGCGACCGATCAGCAGGGTAGACAGACCACCATAATTAGAGGAGGAGCACAGCCAATACCCGCCCTGCAAGGGAGACTTCCCAACTATACAAGAGCAACATAAATAAATAGGGGGTAAATTTCAAAAACACAACAGTGGCACCAAGCAGAAAGAAACGTCAGCAGTATGAAAAGACAAGGAAAGAAAGGACCACAAGCAATGCAGGTCAACTCAACTTTAGAAGAGGTAATAGCTGCAACAGATGGAATGTCAGATAAAGACATCAGGATTTATATGCTTCAGATGATCTGGAGTCTCAAGGAAGACATGAGACAGCAAAATCAGACAATGAAAGATCACATTGACAAACAAATCCAGGAAGTAAAAGATCAATTTCACAGGGAGATAGAGGTAATAAAAAACAAACAAATAGAAATTCTAGAAATGCAGGAAGCTATAAACCAACTTAAAAACTCAATTGAGAATACTACCAGCAGAGTAGATCACTTAGAAGAGAGAACATCAGACAATGAAGACAAAGTATTTCAACTGGAAAAGAACATAGACAGCTCAGCAAGTCTGCTAAGAAACCATGAGCAGAACATCCAAGAATTATGGGATAATATCAAAAGACCAAATTTAAGAGTCATTGGGATACAGGAAGGCACAGAGCTCAAAACCAAAGGAATAAAAAGTCTTTTCAGTGAAATAATACGAGAAAACTTCCCAGACTTGAAGAATGAGACAGAATCCCAAATCCTAGAAGCCTACAGGACGCCGAATGTGCAAAATCTTAAGAGATCCACACCTAGACACATTATAATGAAAATGTCCAACATACAGAATAAGGAGAGAATTTTAAAAGCTGCAAGAGAAAGAAAGCAGATTACATTTAGGGGTAAACCAATCAGGATAACAGCTGATCTCTCAACACAGACTCTGAAAGCTAGAAGATCCTGGAATAACATATTTCAAACACTGAAAGAAAATGGGTTCCAACCAAGAATCATGTATCCGGCGAAATTAAGCTTCAGATTAGAAGATGAAATTAAAACCTTCCATGATAAACAAAAGTTAAAAGAATTCGCAGCTAGAAAACCATCTCTTCAAAAAATCCTTGGCAAAACATTACAGGAAGAGGAAATGGAAAATAACAATGAAAACCAACAATGGGAGGTAGGACAGTAAAGGGGGGAAAGTAGTCAAAGAGGATAACAAATCAGGTTTAGTAACATCAATAAACAAATATGGATAGAAGAACAAACCATATCTCAATAATAACCCTAAATGTTAATGGCTTAAACTCACCAATTAAGAGACACAGGCTAGTAGAATGGATCAAAAAACAAGACCCAACAATATGCTGTCTACAGGAGACGCATTTGATAGGAAAAGATATACATAGACTGAAGGTGAAAGGTTGGGAAAAATCATATCACTCATATGGACCACGGAAACAAGCAGGAGTGTCCATACTCATATCTAATAAAATAGATTTCAAGCCAAAGCTAATCAAAAGGGATATAGAAGGACACTTCATACTGCTCAAGGGAACCATACACCAACAAGACATAACAATCATAAATATATATGCCCCAAATAATGGTGCAGCTGTGTTCATCAAGCAAACTCTTCTCAAGTTCAAGAGTCTAATAGACCACCATACAATAATCATGGGAGACTTCAACACATCTCTCTCACCACTGGACAGATCTTCCAAACAAAAGTTAAATAAGGAAACTATAGAACTCAATAACACAATTAACAACCTAGACTTAATTGACATATATAGACTATACCACCCATCATCAAGTAGCTACACTTTTTTCTCAGCAGCACATGGAACCTTCTCAAAAATAGACCATATACTATGTCACAGGGCAACTCTTAGACAATACAAAGGGGTAGAGATAATACCATGCATCTTATCTGATCATAATGGAATGAAACTGAAAATCAATGATAAAAGAAGAAAGGAAAAATCAAGCATCACCTGGAGAATGAACAATAGGTTGCTGAGTGATCAATGGGTTTTAGAAGACATCAAGGAGGAAATTAAAAACTTCCTAGAGTTAAATGAAAACACAGACACAACATATCAGAATCTATGGGACACATTGAAAGCAGTTCTAAGAGGAAAATTCATTGCTTGGAGTTCATTCCTCAAAAAAAGAAAAAACCAACAAATAAATGATCTCATACTTCATCTCAAAATCCTAGAAAAAGAAGAGCAAAACAACAGCAAAAGAAGTAGAAGGCAAGAAATAATTAAAATCAGAGCTGAAATTAATGAAATTGAAACAAAAGAAACAATTGAAAAAATTGACAAAACTAAAAGCTGGTTCTTTGAAAAAATAAATAAAATTGACAGACCCTTAGCCATGCTAACGAAGAGAAGAAGAGAGAGAACCCAAATTACTAGCATACGGGATGAAAAAGGCAATATCACAACAGACACTTCAGAAATACAGAAGATAATCAGAAATTACTTTGAATCCTTATACTCCAATAAAATAGAAGATACTGAAGGCATAGATAAATTCCTTGAGTCCTATGATCTGCCCAGATTGAGCCAGGAGGATATAGACAACCTAAACAGACCAATAACAATAGAGGAAATAGAAGAAACCATCAAAAAACTACCAACTAAGAAAAGCCCAGGACCGGATGGGTATACAGCAGAGTTTTACAAAACCTTTAAAGAGGAACTAACACCAATACTTTTCAAGCTATTTCAGGAAATAGAAAAAGAGGGAGAACTTCCAAATTCATTCTACGAGGCCAACATCACCCTGATTCCGAAACCAGACAAAGACACTTCAAAGAAGGAAAACTACAGACCAATATCTCTAATGAACCTTGACGCAAAAATCCTCAATAAAATTCTGGCGAATCGGATTCAAATACATATCAAAAAAATTATACATCATGATCAAGTAGGATTCATCCCTGGGATGCAAGGCTGGTTTAATATACGGAAATCAATAAATGTTATTCACCACATCAATAGACTTAAAAATAAGAACCATATGATCATCTCAATAGATGCAGAAAAAGCATTCGACAAAGTACAGCATCCCTTTA
Organism: Urocitellus parryii; assembly: GCF_045843805.1. Lineage (NCBI taxonomy): Eukaryota > Metazoa > Chordata > Mammalia > Rodentia > Sciuridae > Urocitellus > Urocitellus parryii. The sequence continues at coordinate 86,763,192 of NC_135538.1, read as the reverse complement.
TGTTCAAAACGCTAGAAAAATTAGGGATAACAGGATCATACCTCAACATTGTAAAAGCAATCTATGATAAGCCACAGGCCAGCATCATTCTGAATGGAGAAAAATTGAAGGCATTCCCTCTAAGATCTGGTACAAGACAGGGATGCCCTCTCTCACCACTTCTGTTCAACATAGTCCTCGAAACACTGGCTAGAGCAATTAGACAGACAAAAGAAATTAAAGGCATAAAAATAGGAAAAGAAGAACTTAAATTATCACTATTTGCAGATGATATGATTCTATACCTAGCAGACCCAAAAGGGTCTACAAAGAAGCTATTAGAGCTAATAAATGAATTCAGCAAAGTGGCAGGATATAAGATCAACACGCATAAATCAAAGGCATTCCTGTATATCAGCGACAAATCCTCTGAAACGGAAATGAGGACAACTACTCCATTCACAATATCCCCCCAAAAAATAAAATACTTGGGAATCAACCTAACAAAAGAGGTGAAAGATTTATACAATGAAAATTACAGAACCCTAAAGAAAGACATAGAAGAAGACCTTAGAAGATGGAAAAATATACCCTGCTCATGGATAGGCAGAACTAACATCATCAAAATGGCGATATTACCAAAAGTTCTCTATAAGTTCAATGCAATGCCAATCAAAATCCCAACAGCATATCTTGTAGAAATAGATAAAAGAATCATGAAATTCATATGGAATAATAAAAGACCCAGAATAGCAAAAACAATGCTAAGCAGGAAGTGTGAATCAGGCGGTATAGCGATACCAGACTTCAAACTATACTACAGAGCAATAGTAACAAAAACAGCATGGTACTGGTACCAAAACAGGCGGGTGGACCAATGGTAAAGAATAGAGGACACAGTAACCAATCCACAAAACTACAACTATCTTATATTTGATAAAGGGGCTAAAAGCATGCAATGGAGGAAGGATAGCATCTTCAACAAATGGTGCTGGGAAAACTGGAAATCCATTTGCACCAAAATGAATCTGAATCCCTATCTCTCGCCGTACACAAAAGTTAACTCAAAATGGATCAAGGAGCTTGATATTAAATCAGAGACACGGCATCTGATAGAAGAAAAAGTTGGTTATGATCTACACGCTGTGGGATCGGGCTCCAAATTCCACAATAGGACACCCATAGCGCTAGAGTTAACAAATAGAATCAACAAATGGGACTTACTCAAACTAAAAAGTTTTTTCTCAGCAAAAGAAACAATAAGAGAGATAAACAGGGAGCCTACATCCTGGGAACAAATCTTTACTCCACACACTTCAGATAGAGCCCTAATAACCAGAATATACAAAGAACTCAAAATATTAGACAATAAGATAACAAATAACCCAATCAATAAATGGGCCAAGGACCTGAACAGACACTTCTCAGAGGAGGACATACAATCAATCAACAAGTACATGAAAAAATGCTCACCATCGCTAGCAGTCAGAGAAATGCAAATCAAAACTACCCTAAGATACCATCTCACTCCAGTAAGTCTGGCAGCCATTAGGAAGTCAAACAACAATAAGTGCTGGAGAGGATGCGGGGAAAAGGGCACTCTTGTTCATTGCTGGTGGGACTGCAAATTGGTGCAGCCAATTTGGAAAGCAGTATGGAGATTTCTCGGAAAGCTGGGAATGGAACCACCATTTGACCCAGCTATTCCCCTTCTCGGTCTATTCCCTAAAGCCCTAACAAGAGCATGCTACAGGGACACTGCTACATCGATGTTCATAGCAGCTCAATTCACGATAGCAAGACTGTGGAACCAGCCTAGATGCCCTTCAATAGATGAATGGATAAAAAAAATGTGGCATTTATATACAATGGAGTATTATTCTGCATTAAAAAATGACAAAATCATAGAATTTGGAGGGAAATGGATGGCATTAGAGCAGATTATGCTAAGTGAAGCTAGTCAATCTTTAAAAAACAAATACCAAATGACTCCTTTGATATAAGGGGAGTTAACAAGGACAGGGTAGGGACGAAGAGCTTGAGAAGAATATTTACATTAAACAGGGATGAGAGGTGGGAGGGAAAGGGAGTGAGAAGGGAAAGTGCATGGAAATGGAAGGCGATCCTCAGGGTTATACAAAATGTCATATAAGAGGAAAGGAGGGGTAAGACAAGATAATACAAATGGAAGAAATGATTTACAGTAAAAGGGGTAGAGAGAGAAAAGGGGAGGGGGGGAGGGGAGGGAAGGGGAGGGGAGGGGGGATAGTAGAGAATAGGACAGACAGCAGAATACATCAGACACTAGAAAGGCATATGTCAATCAATGGAAGGGTAACTGATGTGATACAGCAATTTGTATACGGGGTAAAAGGGGGAGTTCATAATCCACTTGAATCAAACCGTGTAATATGATGTATTAAGAACTATGTAATGTTATGAACGACCAATAAAAAAAAAAAAAAGAAAAAAAAAAAATAAGGACAGAATAGTATAATTTATTGTTAGATTTCAAAACATAAACTTTTATATGCTTTATGTTTTTAAAAGTATTTTACACTTATTTTATAGTTTTTATATTTATAAATTTCATATTAATAAAATGTTTGGATAAACATACACATTTATATTATAGATAATCATAGATTCATATACTACATATATTATTATTCATGTATAAATATTTCACAAGTAAACATTTCAAAATCTGTGCTAATGTGAAGATTTATGTGTGAAGATTTATGTGTTCAAGCATTAAAAGCTTCTAACACAAATGCAATCAAAGATGTTTTAGGTAAATTTTTAATTTAAAAATATAGCACAAAAGAAATGGACTGATCCTAGGAAACTCAGCTAGACAATGGCTACAATATTCACAAATTAAAATTAACTAGGATCATAACAACAATATTGGCAGGATTCTTGCCATTATCACTGCCAGCATACCAATGACAATGGGAGGATAATGGCAGAAATGGGAGCAATTTAACAAGAGTAGAGAAAGAAGAGAGAAGTGGGGGAGGATAATTCTCTGTTGTGGTTCACTGGTCTATTTATTTGCCTACATTTCTATCAGTGCAACACTACCTAAAAGAATAGCATTTATTCTAAGTATCCAGTAATGAAAGTCCCCCATCATGCTCTTTAAAATAGTCTCAGATGATCTAGGACCTTGGTGTTCATATCCATTTTAAAATCAATATGTCAGTTTCCATATTCACACACATATAACCTGCCAAAATTTTGAATGAGTTTTTTTTCATCCTGTAAATTCTTTGGGAGGAATGTACCCTGTAATAATGTAGAATCATCCAATTCATAGTATATCTATTTAGGTTGTATTATCTCTTGGTAATATATTGTAATTTTCACTGTAGAGTTTTTACATAACCTTTATTAAAATGATTGATAGGTATTTCATTTTTTATGTTGTTTTAAACAATTAAAAATTATAATTTCCAGTGGCTTCTATTGAAATACACTGATTTTTGTTTTTTGATGTGTGCCTAGCAACTAATTAAATGAATTAATTCAAAGTTTATAGGATAGTATGGCAAATGTGGATATATAGGTCTGCTTCTTCCTTTCTAGTTCTTGTTTCTGATTTGCTTTAATTGCCATGTTCTTCTTGCTAGGACTTTCCCAACTCTACTGAATAAATGGGCTATTGTGAACATCTTTATCCTTTTCTAGATTGAAGGGGAAGGAATTCAATATTTCATCAAAAGCTATGTTGTAAGTTTTGGTAGAGAATCTTCATCAGCATAAGAATATTAAAAAAATTGGCTTAGTTTTCCTTAGATAACAGAATCAGATAACTGAATGCTAAAAATCTTTTTCACATCTGATAAGATAGTAACATAATTTTCTTTTTCTGAGATGTAGTGACTTATAATGTTTGATTTTCAAGTGTTAAACCAACCTTGGATTTCTGGAATAAAATTCATTCATTTATGATGTATTGTTTTATATGATTAGAATCAATTTTCTGTAATTTTGATTAGGAGTTTTGCATCAATGTTTATGAAAACTTAAAAAACTCCTTTTTTTGGTAATTTCCTTGTAAAGTCTTTGGTATCAGAATTTCATGGGACTTTTAAAATAAATTTAAAACTGATACCTCTTTAACTATTCTGTGAAAAAGTATTTGTAATATTTGTGTTATTTCCTTATTACATCATTTTAGAAATTGACCAGTAAAGCCAATAAGATTTCAAGGTTTCTTTGTGAAAAGATTTTGTATTATGGATTTAATTATTTATTTAATTGCTTTATGTAGGTTCCTCCTGAAAATGTAAAAATTTTTGTTCTGATGTTTACATTTATGACTAGAGCACCATAAAATTTACAAATTTCTCTATATCTTCAGTGCCTTCCTTCTCAGAAGTTGCAGATTTTAATATATTTTCATTTCTTACATCTCTGCCAGTGAATTATTTTTCTTAGTTTTTATCTTCATATTATTAACATATTTGTTGCTGTTATTTAGTTTTAAAACCAACTTAAATTGGTTCTAAACTAATCTTTTAAGATCTTATTACAAAAGCTAAATAACTTACTATACCCATATCATCACTCCCTTTTTCTCTCCTTTCCTCTTCTAATTTTTGTTAGATTTATAGCTTTAACATTTTCTGTATTTACATTCTTTTCTTCAACCACAACACCTGGATTTTCTTTTAATTTTAGTTGTATGGTTAAATGCAATCTGTGTTCATTATTTTCTTTTGCCAGCAGTTTGCATGATTCTGTTGAATAGCTCAGGTTTGTCTCCTTACTAGGTACTTTATGCAAAATATATATGCAGAGTATGTGGAGGTTCCCAAAATTTGCTTTTACTTTACATATTAGTGACAATTTAGTTGGATTTATAGCTTTTGGAATATTATGTGTTTCTTTGGGGATATTTTGCTGAATATAGCTATAGTCTATATTCAGCATTAAATGTTGTTTGTTGTGATGCAATTACTGGAGACCAGCTAGTCCAAAACTTTTTCCGTATGAGATTGTAGTTTTCTTCACTTTAAAGAAAGACATAATGTAAATATAAGGATAAACAATTTAATTTAAAGGCTGCATTTGATAGCTGTTAGAATTTTCAGGAAAAAATATTGTCTTGGGTTTAACTTAGATAAATATAAAAAGTCTCCTTACCTGCTTGTAGCTGGGGTCAAAATATATTTTAAGGAAGAAAATATTTCCATGAATATTATAAGATTCGAAAACAAATTCCACACTTTTGAAATTTTGATAGTACAAACTTAAAAGGTCCATTCAATCTAAGTTTTGTGGTGTGGATTGTTTTAGAATCTTCACATTAAGTGGGTCTACTTGTTTGAGTAGCCAGGTTCTGACTTTCAGAAGTAGAAACTCTACATAAATCTAGGGAATATAATGCCAAACATAGAAGCAACTCAATTTCTTTTACTTCTCTTACCATCCAGAGGTCCCCAGTCCAATGGTGAATTCAGCCCTGTCAGAAAAGGTGACAACAAAGAATGAGAGAAGACTCAGGGACATTTCATTTAGGACTATTGGAGAGTAACTTAGAACAATTAAAAAAGGGATATTAAGAGCAGAAACTAGAGACATGGCAATAAGAATGTTAAAATATGATTTTTCAAAAACATCTGAATGTAACTGCAAATATTCAGGATCCTGGAATCCGAGTTCATTTCATCATTACTGAACATTTTCAAAACGTCTTTAAGCTTTTGTTTCTTTGCCCACAAAATTATGGAAATTTCTCTTATTTCAAAAATTTTTCTCACAAAAGTCTCTCCTGGGAGTCTTTGAGAGTTGAGATCATTTAAAAATGCATATTATTAATTTTGCTGAGTTAATAGCCATGATGGTCTAGTAGTATGTATAATATTTATCAGGGGACATCTTAAAATGCATATTATCATAAAATGCATATTTAAGAACTTTCTACCTATGTAAATTGAATTTAATAGATTACAACAACTTCAGTGGGCCCATTCGGATCTTTAGAAAACATAGTTCAGGGCCTTATTAAAACTATATTCTTTCCATATCATGTTTTTCTTAGAAAGTTCATTCTAGTTAAAGCTTGAATCTGTTTGTCTTGCTTAGTCATGAAAAAATAAAAATAGAAAAATAAAAATTTTCAGTAAGACAGTCTACTAATTTGGGAAGGAAATAAATCTTCTAGTTAATTATATTGTTTTTAGATTAAAATAACACATAAAAAGTGTCAATTAAAAATAATAGCAGTCAGTAAAATAATAGCAGTGTATAAAATAATCCTCCTTTTATGTGTCAGATATGTGAGGAAATGCATACTTTAGTTTAAGCTGAGGTTATTGCTAATTGCTAGTGGATATATTTTAATAAAAAGTATCAAATGCAAATTATATACAGTGTTTTTCATGACAAGGTTTACAGACCACCTAGGTCAAAATCTCCTGGGTATTTAAATATCTGTTTCTGAGCCCTACTCTAGATCCACTTGATCAGAAGTCTAGCATAAACAAGTTTGTATTGTACTAAATGCCCTCAGAGATCTTTCACAAGAAGAAAAGTTTGAGAGCAGTGGATATATATATACACACACACACAAACACACACACACACACATGTGTGTGTGTGTGTGTGTTTGTGTGTGTGTGTATAAAGTCCTATCAGGAATGTGTCCCTGGCTATACACTTGGATTGTAAAGTATATACTACAATTCCTTAAACGTTCTTCAAAGAATGCTTATTCTGAAATTGGTCTTGGTCTCCATTACCCACTTTGGACTCATAATGGAAGCCACCCAGCTTTGTGGCTCTAATTCTCATCTACAGAGCTCTAACTTTGTAATATCAGTTGGGAAATATATTAAGTACAGATTTGAATGCAATTATCCACTAGGAATTCTCTTCACTTCTAAGATTTTGGGTAACTTTTAAAACCTATTTTGATGGTTCAAAAAAACAAAAACAAAACAAAACAAAAAAACACCACTCCAAAGCTCTCTGCTCAAAGCCTGAGGATGTTCAGTGATGATGACTTACTAACATACCACTACAAGGCAAAACACAAGAACTCAAAACCCTGTCAGGTTCTTTCATTCTATGCACTTCCTCTAAAACGAAATAAGAAAAACCTAAATTATATTAACTAATAATCCTGTCTCTAAATTTGTTTTTCCTGTTTTCTGTCTTTTTAGAAATGCAAACAATAGCCCCTGGATTAAGTGAAAATTGTGTCTGTGGCCTAGACACAAGGCTACACTGGAGGAAAATTCTTCCTTTGCTATGCAGAATCATCAATTCTCATGATTAAAATAAATTTGAAATAAGTCTCACACTAGAGGCTTAAATCCTTTACAGGATTGCCTGGTTACTGGTTTCACAAACGGTACAGTGTTTATAATGTATAGACTCACCAGAGGCCCTTATGTGTTTGCAGACATTTTCCCTAAAGTTAAAGACATAAGTGCCACCATGTGTGTCTCTGCTTTTCTGTCCACCGGCTTCTAAGCCTTGAATCTGACAATGCCTCCCAGCTGTGCTTAACTGCCTTGTGTGGTTGGTTCTTGATTGTTGGTAAGAATTCCCAGCTGTGCTTACTCAGGAGCCCTCTGACATTCTTCCTTCTCCAGAGAACCCCTACTGGAATAGAGTTGTTAATGCCATAAAAGTACCCTATAAAATCTACTCAAGTAATGAGTTTTCTCAGCCCAAGGTTGCAGTAAATAGAAAATGTGGAAAGTTTGAAGTTAAGTATGAACACCTAGTTCTGACATGGGAGGAATAAACTGAGTATGTAAAAAGATAATTATTTGGAAACCTAAAGCTGCCAACTAAATGATCTGACTCAAATAAATTCCAGAACAGACTAAAAAATGCCTATTGGTTCTGCTACAAGAAGCATCTTTATTTTTAAAAATTCAATCAGAAATTAAATATGCAAAAGTGAAACATTTTTTCTATTCCTGTGGGTTTATTCCCAGTTGATACAGCTTTATCAGTGGTTCATCAGCCTGTCAAAGGAAAGGAAAACTTACTTGTTTTTGCCTCTACTTCTCATATTGCTGGATTTAACCAAAATTTAAGCAGTAAATCGTGACACCACCTCTCTTCAAGTAATATAGGCCAGAAGACAAAGATGACTGTCTAGAGTAGGATTTCATGTGTGAATTAACTTTGCCTTTGAAATTTGGCCTGCCCTTATTAGTTAGCTCCCAGATGAGAAAGAACAAACCATTCTCACTACAGACAAACAAATGCTAGAGTAGGGTCATTTGGGAGATCAACACATTGCTTATGCAAAAACTCTTAGTGCTTCTTATAGCTTTCCATGAATCCAGTAAGAGAGCTCACCGTGACTGTGCTAGATGCCCTGAAGGAATGAAAAAGAAATAGGAAACAACATCCAAATAAGGAAAGACTCAGTACTGTTCAAGATTCAAAACTCAGTAATCTTAACTTGTCTTACCAGTTCATTCTCAGCTTTCAGGAGGAAGCTTCCTCAATCTTTATCCTAAATCTGAGCTCTTTCCTGGAGTTTGGTCTACTCTGCACAGCTACCTATCAGACATGTCCTTCTGGATTCCCTGTTTATTCCTGCAGTTCAGTTCTATATATCCAAAACAAAGCTCTTCTTTTCTCATACATCTGCTTCTTGTCTAACATTTGTTCTTTTCCATTTGGGAGGAGAACCTGACCATCCTCTCAGGCTTTCCACAGGCCTGAAACATGTCATTTTGTTAATTCTTGTTTCTTTCCTGTCTATCATATCTCATCTCTCATAACTCCCTCGTTTTTATTACCAGGCCATTATCCTAATTTCCAGCCTTTCTTTGCCTGGATTGTGGATTAACTACCTTTAATCTTTTCCCATGGGAAAAGATTAGAAGTAAGTAATAATTATTATTACCCAATAATTACAATCTCCCAATAATTATTCCTACAGGACTAGCTTCATCAATTTCTAAAATGTACAATGTCAGGATTCTGCTTAAGAAGTCAGTGCCTCTCCAGTGCTACAAGGAGATGTCCAGACACCCCTAACTTCTTGTTTTTCCACAACTTAATCCTGTTTTCCCTTCCAATTTATTTTCCTAGAATTTCCATTGTTCAAATGCCATGCTTTACCCACACCCAGTAACTTGACTGGGCCTTGCAAGAGTTCTTACTTTCAACTTTTCCTCTTGTTCTGGAAAAAACTTTCCCATTTCTTTGTATCTAGATTTTGCTTAAAACATGGGAATTTACCTAATAATTATCTACAGAATAAGACACAGGCTAAAGATTAAGAGCCAGTCCCTAGACCAGGACTGCCTGAGGTCAGACCCTGATGTGCTTCTTATTAATTGTGTTTCTATACTTTACCTTCTGTACTTTAGTTTCCGCCCCCCTATATAATGGATAATATAGTAATACTTAACTCCACAGTGCCCACAGTGTTGTGATGAAGTAAATGAGTTAAAGTCTTTAGAACCCTGTCTCATGCATATAATATCTTACTATAAATGCAAGACATAATTGTGAATGAACAATTTTTGTCTACATTTCTAAGTCTTTACCCTATTAAGCAAATTCTTATATAGGTATCAAAAAGTTTAACAATATGCTATAATTATAAAAATGTATTTTTAAAAGCATAAAAAAGTTTAACAAGTGGTGTAAATAAATGACATGTCTCTAAATTTGTAAGCATGTGAGATAGTTTATCTCTATATAAAATAATTTGTACTTTGGAATAATAAAGAAGTTGCTATTTGTGCACAACTTGAAAAAAACACAAAACTATGTAGGAAAGGATGACAAATCTGTATGAACATACAAGGTAGTGTCAGTTCACAGACAGCCTTGTTTCAGCTAGTCCCCATGTCATATTATTTAGAAGCAATCACAGACATCTAACTAGACTAACTATAAACAATTCAGTATGTGTCTCTGTAAGAACTTTTCCTTACATAACCACTATACTGTTAACACATTTAAAATTTTCAAGACTGATTTCTTAATATCAGTAGTCATTTGGTGTTCAGATTTTCAATACTATCATAAAATCATAATTTTTTAATAGTTTGCATGTCAGGATCCAGGTGAGCTCCACATATTCCGCTTGGTTGCTGAGCTTTTCAGCGTCTACCAATTTGTTGTTTCCCCTTTCTCTCTATCATTTGGTTTCCTGTTTCTATAACATTGTTTATTAAAGAGTAGGATCATTTGTCCTGAAGAATTTTACACAGTGTAGATTTGCTGAGTGCATCTCCGTGATATAATTTAATATATCCTTCCTTCCTCTGTGTTTCCTTTAAAGGGTCATTAGATCAGATTTATGTGTGATGTTTTTAGCAAGACTACTTCATAAGTTCTGTGGTTCTTTTGCTAAGATCCACAGAATGTCTGAAAATTTCTCTCCTGGCGATGATAACAGCCATTGATCATCAATATCAAGACCCATTAATTCGTTTTAGTGTACCAAAATGGCAATATTTTAAGTTTATCATTCTCTCTACATTCATTAGCTGGAATATTTCTATAAGGAAGAAATTCTTCATTTATTCTCTTATTACCTAGTGGCATGGATCACAAAGACAGATCTTGGTAAAACTTGCTTCTTCCCATTTATATATCATTTTTCAAAGTAATGAGGTGGCTGTCTAGCATCTCCAAATAATGACTAATTATATTTCATTTTTTTGCTTGTTTTTAGTATTATGACCTGTTTTAATTTAATGGCTTTATTGATCCTCAAGTTATTCCATTCTGGTCAGTAAGAAAGAACCTAATCTAGTTAGCCTTTGAGTCCTTTCACTATGAACCACACCTCTTTGACAGCTTCCACTCTGGTCATGCAGGATGATCTGTTACAGGCTCCTACATATTATTTCATTCCTAACCATACTTCTAAACCTGACTTAGCTTTTGCCTGCAAAATTTAAGCTCCCTGAACATGACTGCTTTTAGTACTTACTTTATCCATAAACTCCTGTCTCTCAATGTTTGGGCTCCCTTCGTAATTATCAAAGACTGGTCTTCCCCAAACAGCAACACTGAGTCTTTATCCCCCCAACACTTATTATAAAGCCTTAAATAAAATTGTCATGCTATCAATTTGTTTGATTACCTAGAACGGTTCTTTTTAAGCAGACTTATATAAACCTATCAAGAATTTAATGGGTTATTTAATTGGTTATTATGAGGCTTGTGAATTAAGATACTTTAAGATATCTTCTAGTCTTGAATATATAAATGAATAAGTTTCTTCACATAAGGTTCAAGGGTAGAATTAAGCCACAAATTTTATAGTAAAAATACCCACCACATAATTTTTTCAACTTTATATTTAGAGGTAGCTTAAAAGTTTGCAAAAAGTTGTAAAAACCAAAATTGCACAGAAATACTTAGTACATAAAAAGCATGGATGTTTTTCTATATGATTTGAGAATAAGATATTTAAATCATGGCCCTTTACTCCTAAATACCTGAGTATTGTATTATCTAAGAATAGGAATCTTCTTCTATATATCTATAGCACATTTAACAATTTCGTAAACTTATATTAATACATTTTTCAATTTTGATTAAAAACACCTTTCACAGGAAGCAGTTGAGTTTATGAATAAGAACACATATATAAATAAGGAAATTATCAAAATGCATTTTACTGTCATATATAACTAATTAGAACAAATTTTTTTAAAAAATAGAGGGGATACCAGGAGAATAGAAGAACAGAATCAGGGGAAGGGAGGGGAGGAAAAGGAGAGGTACAGGGGAATGAAATTGATCAAATTATACTGTTTAATTGTATGCATGTATGAATATATTATAAAAACCCCACTGTTGTGTATAATTATAATGCACCAATAGAAAAGGGAAATAAATAAGGAAATTGCAGTGATTTTACTAATGTAAATTCTTTGCTATTAACATCTGTAAATTACTGGCCAAACATTCTAAGAAAAACTCTCTAATCCATTTCTCTTGGTCAAACAAGGAGCAAGTTAGAAACAGCAGTGAGAATGATGAGTCACCAGACCTAGTTGAGGTTTGCCTGTGATGATCCTGGAGAATTTCCTTTTGGATCTGTCACTCTCACTGGATTCCCAGGCAACAGCTGTGATAGACCAAATTTTCTCTCCCAGATGAATATACAATTTCATCTCCTTTCTTCATCAGCAAAATGAAATAAAATGGAGAATTTTGGAACAGGCCTAAAAATATTATTGCAGACATTGCTCTAATTTGGGAATTGTCATACTAGTACAAAGATGATTTGGCAGTTTTGAAAATTCATTCTAGATGTGGCATCAGTTCCAAATAAGCCTGAAAGGTTGTTATTTTAAATGGCATCATTTTACTCAAAATTTTTCCTAGTAATATTTCTTTCAAGAGACATTTGTAGGAAAGCTACTGAGTTCCTCTGCCTAGGTGCCTCTGAGAAGAGGGGCTAGCCAAATGATTTTGAGGAATGACCCCACATTAGTGCATTTGATTTCCTGCTATAACCACAACCTACCCACTGCCTCAGGGATTACCTTAGGCTTCCCAAAAGAAGCACCTTCTTGTTATACTTCACACCCTAGGACTCCATTGCCTCCCTCCTTAAAATCAAATGTTTCTCTCTCCCTCTCCCTCTTCTCTCTTTGAGTCTGAAAATAATTTGACTCTTATTATTTGCCAGTCCTAATGTAGTAACCATAATTTTAAGCCATGTAGGAGGGATGGGCTATGGCATACCACCTTGCCAACATGTCACATTGGGACCATTTCTATTAACGTGTTAGCTTACTGCCATTTTTAGTGTCCAAAGAAGTTATAATTGCAGTTCTATTACTGTTTCTTTAGTTCTTGTACAAAAAGTTAAGAAGCCTGAAAATTCGGAGACTACATTAGCAAATGTGAATGATCATTTTCTAATAGTAGATTTCTCCAGAGTCTAACTTTCTAACTTTCAAAACTGTCCACACAAATATCAGCTGGGTAGCCTCCCTATCACAGCAATTAGCCAGGTTAATTGGGTAGCCAAGACTAGGAAGATTTGACATTAGAAGGCTTAAGTAAATCTGTGTGTTTCTTTATCCAGAACTATACCATGGGCAAGTTAGCAAATCAAAGTAAAATTGTTTGTTTCTATTTGGAACTCTAATGACCATCTAACATTTTAAATTATATTGGCATTTTTATGTTTAAAATTATTTGAGGTAATGGACTATTATAATTAGAACTTAAAAATATTTTGTAGTACATCAGTGAAGTGTCTCTCGGAAGATGATTTCTTTCAAATACAAAGTATGAGCAAAGAAATATTTGCAATGCAGTCTATAATTATTAAGATAGCTGTATTTGTAGTTACTAAATAAAATTTATATAAGCTGATTTTACAGAAGTTATTTTGTTAGATTAAGTTTTATCCCCTTGGAGAAAGGACTTAAATTAGATGTATGTCAGAAATGCAATTAGGTGAGTAATATTGGCACAAATCCATTCAGTTAAAAGAATTGCAAATAGTAAAGTAACAAGTTTTTATCAAGACAAAGTATCTCTGAGGTCAGTTATTCAAAAGCAGGGATCTCTAAACACAAATTGGTCTCAAATTTTGATTCATCCCTATAGGGTAATTATTTTAAAAGAATCTAGTTGAATATAATTCATAATACATCCATTTTCATATATATATTTATTTTTTACCTCAGCATTACTCAGGAGCTAGTTGCTTTTATCAGTTAAAAATCCCAGGATTTATAATGGAAACAATTTATGTAAATTCAGACAGTTACAAGCAGACATGAGATTAGAATCAGGTCTCCTGTTTTCAAGCCCTGGGTGTCAGTTCCCAGAATCACAAATAGAGTCCATACTTTGACTTGGCAACTTACCATTTTTCTTAGTTTATGTTTGGCTGCCAGAGACATATCAGAGACCTCTTTATTATAATCAATAATAAAGCACTAAATTAGCTATCTACTGTAAATTATGTTAAAAAGTTAAGTAAGCCTCAGGTATCCTTAAATTAGAAAAGAAACTCTCATTTGGTAAAGGAAAGCTCTGTTTTATAACTTCCTTTGCTTAACCAATCTCTGTATATGCAGGTTAGTAGTGTGTGTGTGTTTGTGTGTGTGTGTGTGTGTGTGTGTGTGTGTGTGTGTGTGTGTATGATTCTCAGACTGAATTTTAAAAAGCAAGCTCCAATTGTATACCACCTATAGGAGATATAGATTAGATTCAGGATGCATATAGGTTGAGCTTAAAACACATCCAAAGATATATTATGTACATAGAAATCATAAGGTGTGTGGAATGGCTATAATAATAACAAAGTAGACTCTGTGACAAGTAATATTAGAGGCAAGAAAAGCTATTTTATAATGATAAAAGGAACAAAATATAAGGAAGATGTAACAATAAGTGTGCATTTGTCTAATGTAATCTCATAATACATGAAACATAAACTAATAGCAGTGAAAGGGAATAGGCTATTTTAGATAAATAGAGACTATTAATTATATTTGAAAATTTCAATATTCCACCAGAAAAAAATATAATTTATCAAGCTAGATTATATTATTTATTATTAAATTGATCTTAATAAATTTTAGGAATGCCAAACATAAAATATATTTTCTAATCACAATAGAATTAAATTTCTTTTTCTTTTTTTTTTCTTTTTTTTTATTGGTCGTTCACAACATTACATAGTTCTTAATACATCATATTACACGGTTTGATTCAAGTGGGTTATGAACTCCCGCTTTTACCCCGTATACAAATTGCTGTTTCACATCAGTTACCCTTCCATTGATTGACATATTGCCTTTCTAGTGTCTGATGTATTCTGCTGTCTGTCCTATTCTCCACTATCCCCTCTCCCCTCCCCTCCCCTCCCCTTCTCTCTCTCTACCCCTTCCACTGTAAATCATTTCTTCCATTTGTATTATCTTGTCTTACCCCTCCTTTCCTCTTATATGTCATTTTGTATAACCCTGAGGATCGCCTTCCATGTCCATGCAATTTCCCTTCTCACTCCCTTTCCCTCCCACCTCTCATCCCTGTTTAATGTAAATCTTCTTCTCAAGCTCTTCGTCCCTACCCTGTCCTTGTTTACTCCCCTTATATCAAAGGAGTCATTTGGTAATTGTTTTTTAAAGATTGACTAGCTTCACTTAGCATAATCTGCTCTAATGCCATCCATTTCCCTCCAAATTCTATGATTTTGTCATTTTTTAATGCAGAGTAATACTCCATAGTGTATAAATGCCACATTTTTTTATCCATTCATCTATTGAAGGGCATCTAGGCTGGTTCCACAGTCTTGCTATCGTGAATTGAGCTGCTATGAACATGGATGTAGCAGTGTCCCTGTAGCATGCTCTTGTTAGGGCTTTAGGGAATAGACCGAGAAGGGGAATAGCTGGGTCAAATGGTGGTTCCATTCCCAGCTTTCCGAGAAATCTCTATACTGCTTTCCAAATTGGCTGCACCAATTTGCAGTCCCACCAGCAATGAACAAGAGTGCCCTTTTCCCCGCATCCTCTCCAGCACTTATTGTTGTTTGACTTCCTAATGGCTGCCAATCTTACTGGAGTGAGATGGTATCTTAGGGTAGTTTTGATTTGCATTTCTCTGACTGCTAGCGATGGTGAGCATTTTTTCATGTACTTATTGATTGATTGTATGTCCTCCTCTGAGAAGTGTCTGTTCAGGACCTTTGCCCATTTATTGATTGGGTTATTTGTTATCTTATTGTCTAATATTTTGAGTTCTTTGTATATTCTGGTTATTAGGGCTCTATCTGAAGTGTGTGGAGTAAGATTTGTTCCCAGGATGTAGGCTCCCTGTTTATCTCTCTTATTGTTTCTTTTGCTGAGAAAAAACTTTTTAGTTTGAGTAAGTCCCATTTGTTGATTCTATTTGTTAACTCTAGCGCTATGGGTGTCCTATTGAGGAATTTGGAGCCCGATCCCACAGCGTGTAGATCATAACCAACTTTTTCTTCTATCAGATGCCGTGTCTCTGATTTAATATCAAGCTCCTTGATCCATTTTGAGTTAACTTTTGTGCATGGCGAGAGATAGGGATTCAGATTCATTTTGGTGCAAATGGATTTCCAGTTTTCCCAGCACCATTTGTTGAAGATGCTATCCTTCCTCCATTGCATGCTTTTAGCCCCTTTATCAAATATAAGATAGTTGTAGTTTTGTGGATTGGTTACTGTGTCCTCTATTCTTTACCATTGGTCCACCCGCCTGTTTTGGTACCAGTACCATGCTGTTTTTGTTACTATTGCTCTGTAGTATAGTTTGAAGTCTGGTATCGCTATACCGCCTGATTCACACTTCCTGCTTAGCATTGTTTTTGCTATTCTGGGTCTTTTATTATTCCAAATGAATTTCATGATTCTTTTATCTATTTCTACAAGAAAGGCTGTTGGGATTTTGATTGGCATTGCATTGAACTTATAGAGAACTTTTGGTAATATCGCCATTTTGATGATGTTACTTCTGCCTATCCATGAGCAGGGTATATTTTTCCATCTTCTAAGGTCTTCTTCTATATTTCTCTTTAGGGTTCTGTAGTTTTCATTGTATAAATCTTTCACCTCTTTTGTTAGGTTGATTCCCAAGTATTTTATTTTTTGGGGGGATATTGTGAATGGAGTAGTTGTCCTCATTTCCGTTTCAGAGGATTTGTCGCTGATATACAGGAATGCCTTTGATTTATGCGTGTTGATCTTATATCCTGCCACTTTGCTGAATTCATTTATTAGCTCTAATAGCTTCTTTGTAGACCCTTTTGGGTCTGCTAGGTATAGAATCATATCATCTGCAAATAGTGATAATTTAAGTTCTTCTTTTCCTATTTTTATGCCTTTAATTTCTTTCGTCTGCCTAATTGCTCTGGCCAGTGTTTCGAGAACTATGTTGAACAGAAGTGGTGAGAGAGGGCATCCCTGTCTTGTACCAGATCTTAGAGGGAATGCCTTCAATTTTTCTCCATTCAGAATGATGCTGGCCTGTGGCTTATCATAGATTGCTTTTACAATGTTGAGGTATGATCCAGTTATCCCTAATTTTTCTAGAGTTTTGAACATAAAGGGATGCTGTACTTTGTCGAATGCTTTCTCTGCATCTATCGAGATGATCATATGGTTCTTATTTTTAAGTCTATTGATGTGGTGAATAGCATTTATTGATTTCCGTATATTGAACCAGTCTTGCATCCCAGGGATGAATCCTACTTGATCATGGTGTATAATTTTTTTGATATGTATTTGAATCCGATTTGCCAGAATTTTATTGAGGATTTTTGCATCAAGGTTCATTAGAGATATTGGTCTGTAGTTTTCTTTCTTTGAAGTGTCTTTGTCTGGTTTCGGAATCAGGGTGATGTTGGCCTCGTAGAATGAATTTGGAAGTTCTCCCTCTTTTTCTATTTCCTGAAATAGCTTGAAAAGTATTGGTGTTAGTTCCTCTTTAAAGGTTTTGTAAAACTCTGCTGTATACCCATCCGGTCCTGGGCTTTTCTTAGTTGGTAATCTTTTGATGGTTTCTTCTATTTCCTCTATTGTTATTGGTCTGTTTAGGTTGTCTATATCCTCCTGACTCAATCTGGGCAGATCATAAGACTTAAGGAATTTATCTATGCCTTCACTATCTTCTATTTTATTGGAGTATAAGGATTCAAAATAATTTCTGATTATCTTCTGTATTTCTGAAGAATCTGTTGGGATATTGCCTTTTTCATCCCGTATGCTACTAATTTGGGTTCTCTCTCATCTTCTCTTCGTTAGCATGGCTAAGGGTCTGTCAATTTTATTTATTTTTTCAAAGAACCAACT
This sequence comes from Urocitellus parryii, assembly GCF_045843805.1. Lineage (NCBI taxonomy): Eukaryota > Metazoa > Chordata > Mammalia > Rodentia > Sciuridae > Urocitellus > Urocitellus parryii. The sequence continues at coordinate 86,745,410 of NC_135538.1, read as the reverse complement.
TTTAGTTTTGTCAATTTTTTCAATTGTTTCTTTTGTTTCAATTTCATTAATTTCAGCTCTGATTTTAATTATTTCTTGCCTTCTACTTCTTTTGCTGTTGTTTTGCTCTTCTTTTTCTAGGATTTTGAGATGAAGTATGAGATCATTTATTTGTTGGTTTTTTCTTTTTTTGAGGAATGAACTCCAAGCAATGAATTTTCCTCTTAGAACTGCTTTCAATGTGTCCCATAGATTCTGATATGTTGTGTCTGTGTTTTCATTTAACTCTAGGAAGTTTTTAATTTCCTCCTTGATGTCTTCTAAAACCCATTGATCATTCAGCAACCTATTGTTCATTCTCCAAGTGATGCTTGATTTTTCCTTCCTACTTTTATCATTGATTTTCAGTTTCATTCCATTGTGATCAGATAAGGTGCATGGTATTATCTCTACCCCTTTGTATTGTCTAAGAGTTGCCCTGTGACATAATATATGGTGTATTTTTGAGAAGGTTCCATGTGCTGCTGAGAAAAAAGTGTAACTACTTGATGTTGGGTGGTATAGTCTATATGTGTCAATTATGTCTAGGTTGTTAATTGTGTTATTGAGTTCTACAGTTTCCTTATTTAACTTTTGTTTGGAAGATCTGTCCAGTGGTGAGAGAGATGTGTTGAAGTCTCCCATGATTATTGTATGGTGGTCTATTAGACTCTTGAACTTGAGAAGAGTTTGCTTGATGAACACAGCTGCACCATTATTTGGGGCATATATATTTATGATTGTTATGTCTTGTTGGTGTATGGTTCCCTTGAGCAGTATGACGTGTCCTTCTTTATCCCTTTTGATTAACTTTGGCTTGAAATCTATTTTATTAGATATGAGTATGGACACTCCTGCTTGTTTCCGCAGTTCATATGAGTGGTATGATATTTCCCAACCTTTCACCTTCAGTCTATGAATATCTTTTCCTATCAGATGCGTCTCCTGTAGGCAGCATATTGTTGGGTCTTGTTTTGTGATCCATTCTGCTAGCCTGTGTCTCTTGAGTGGTGAGTATAAGCCATTAACATTTAGGGTTATTATTGAGATATGGTTTGTTCTTCTAGCCATATTTATTTATTGATGTTACTAAACCTGATTTGTTATCCTCTTTGACTACTTTCCCCCCTTTACTGTCCTACCTCCCATTGTTGGTTTTCATTGTTATTTTCCATTTCCTCTTCCTGTAATATTTTGCCAAGGATTTTTTGAAGAGATGGTTTTCTAGCTGCGAATTCTTTTAACTTTTGTTTATCATGGAAGGTTTTAATTTCATCTTCTCTCCTGAAGCTTAATTTCGCCGGATACACGATTCTTGGTTGGAACCCATTTTCTTTCAGTGTTTGAAATATGTTATTCCAGGATCTTCTAGCTTTCAGAGTCTGTGTTGAGAGATCAGCTGTTATCCTGATTGGTTTACCCCTAAATGTAATCTGCTTTCTTTCTCTTGCAGCTTTTAAAATTCTCTCCTTATTCTGTATGTTGGACATCTTCATTATAATGTGTCTAGGTGTAGATCTCTTATGATTTTGCACGTTCGGCGTCCTGTAGGCTTCTAGGATTTGGGATTCTGTCTCATTCTTCAAGTCTGGGAAGTTTTCTCGTATTATTTCACTGAATAGACTGTTTATTCCTTTGGTATGGAGCTCTGTGCCTTCCTGTATCCCAATGACTCTTAAATTTGGTCTTTTGATATTGTCCCATAATTCTTGGATGTTCTGCTCATGGTTTCTTAGCAGACTTGCTGAGCTAGACAGCTCATGTTCTTTTCTATGTTCTTTTCTAGTTGAAATACTTTGTCTTCATTGTCTGATGTTCTCTCTTCTAAGTGATCTACTCTGCTGGTAGTATTCTCAATTGAGTTTTTAAGTTGGTTTATTGTTTCCTGCATTTCTAGGATTTCTATTTGTTTGTTTTTTATTACCTCTATCTCCCTGTGGAAATTGATCTTTTACTTCCTCGATTTGTTTGTCAATGTGATCTTTCATTGTCTGATTTTGCTGTCTCATGTCTTCCTTGAGACTCCAGATAATCTGAAGCATATATATCCTGAACTCTTTATCTGACATTCCATCTGTTGCAGCTATTACCTCTTCTAATGTTGAGTTAACCTGCATTGCTTGTGGTCCTTTCTTTCCTTGTCTTTTCATAGTGCTTGTGTTTCTTTCTGCTTGGTGCAACTGTTGTGTTTTTGAAATTTACCCCCTATTTATTTATATTGCTCTTGTATAGTTGGGGAGTCTCCCTTGCAGGGCGGGTAGTGGCTATGCTCCTCCTCTAATTAGGGTGATCTGTCTACCACGCTGATCGGTCACAGGTCTGCCCCCCCTGCGGGCACGGGTGGTGGCTTTGCTCTGCCCCCACTCCAATTGTGGTAATGTAACTACCAAGCCCTGGGGTCGTTGGTCCTGATCTGGATGTGGGTGGCGGCTCTGCTGGGTCCCCACTCCAATTGGTGTGACGCGTCTACCACGCTGGCAGGCCTCTAGGCCGGTGGGTCGCAGTTCTGCACTGCCCCCACTCCCAATGGGGGTACCTGACTACCTCTCCAACGGGTCGCTGAGCCCCCTCCGGACCCTGTCGGCGACCCTGCTCCACCCCCACTCCAACCAGTGTGACGCGACTGCCTCAGTGTTACGTGTCCACCACGCTGGCAAGCTACCTGGCCTGTCTTTCCAGTGGGCCGCAGGTATCGTTGCTCCCCCGGTCCGGCACCTTGCCGCTCCCCAGTGCGCGCCACAGACTCCAGCCGCGGGGCGATTGCCTATCAGGCTATGCGACCCTCCGTGCGGAGAAACGGAGCTCCCGCAGTCGAACTTCGCATGATGGAAATCTGTCCACTAGATTCTGGAGCACCTCAATTTCACTGGAAATTCCCTACAAGATAGCCTTCAGGCGATTCACATCATCTTTCTCCCGCTCAGTGACGTGGCGCACTGGGGTGATGCACTCCCTTCGCTGCCATCTTCCCTCCTCAGGACTTGACTTCTGCACCCGCTGCGGTGCCACCTGTGGAGCCAGGTAGCTGTGGCCGCGTGGTTAGGAACCGGGCGGGAGAGGCGGCTGTTCCCAGAGCGAGCACTATGCCTCCCGGGGGAGCCCGGATGGCAGAGGCCGACTGCCAGTTCGGGCGGGGCGGCCCAAGCCGTTCCAGGTGTCCGCCGCTTGCAAAAGCGGTTGCTGGCTCCGGGACTTGACTTCTGCACCCGCCGCTGGGCCACCTGTGTAGCCGGGTAGCTGATGGCTGCGGGACTAGACCTCTGTGCCCGAGTGGCCGTCCAAGATCCACTTCTCTGGGACAAACTGTCACTTCCAATAAACCTACCAGATCACGGCTGCTCTCCTCTTAAGGGAATTATGCTAGAAGTTCCTCCGTAGGTAGGCTGCAGCTGTTCGGATGGGTCTTTCTTATCCCGTTAAAGTGGAGACGTTGGAATCGCTGCTTCCTCGCCGGCCGCCATGTTGGATCCCCCAATAGAATTAAATTTAAAAATAATACCGGGAAAAATATTTGTCAAATCCTCAAATGTTTGGAAACAATATGTTCCTTAATAATCCATAAGTCAATTAAAGAATCAAAAGGAAAATTTAAAAACATTTTGAACTGAATGGAAATAAAAACATATTTAAATTTATAAGATTATATGCTCATATTAGAAAGGAATAAAAATGTAATGCTAAGAATCTAAACATCTACCTCAAGAATGGGGGCAGGCGCATGTCAATCTCCAAGTAAGTAGAAGGCAGGAGTAACAAAATCAGAATGAAAATAAAGGAAATATTTTTTTAAAAAAAGAAGAATAGTATAAGAAAACAATAAGATCAGAAGCTGATCCTTTGCAAATTTTCAAAAAATTGATAAACCTTTAGCTAAACTGATCAAGAAAGGAATAGAAGATAATAATTACCAGTAACTGCAATGAAGAAGGGGATACAACTACAGATCCTACAGAAACTAAAGGGTTTATAGGGGAGTATTATTCACAATTTGTAATAATAAGTTATATAAATGAAATTTGTAAATTCTTAGAAAGTAAGAAACTACTAAAACTGACCCAAGAACAAATAGAAAATCTGTGCACACCTATTCTAATCATATACATTGTATAATAGTTTAAAAATTTTGCTATAAAGAAAAGCCTAGGTTCAGATGGATTAATCCTTTCAAATGGCTTTAATTCCCATTAAAATTAGATCAATTCTATGCAAAATCTTTCCAAAAATTGAAAAGTATGAATTTAACCACTGCATTTTATGAGTCTAGTATTAATATGATAAACCAAATCAAACAAAAACACACAATAACATATAGGACTTTTACAAACATAAACATCTGCACAAATTCAACTTAACAAAATGTTAAATTGATTCAACAATATATAAAACATGTATGAAAGATTGTTTTTACATTTGAAAAGTAGTTAAAACCTGACATTAATAGAATAAAATACAAAACTATATGATTATCCCAGTAGATGAAAAAAAAATTTTCAAAATTAAATACCCATTCATCAAACTAAGAAGAATAATTCCTCTCTATGATAAAGGGTATCTGTGAAAATTATAAAGCTTCTAGTATCATTTACTTAGTAATAAAAATTCAATTATTTAACCTAAGTTAGAATCAATGTAAGAATGTCCACTCATCTTATATTCAGTATTGGATTGAAGGGTCTAGCCAGTGTAATATTGTAAGAAAGAAATTAAAAGCTAAAATTTGGAATAGAATAAGAAAATCCAGAGTTGTTCTTACTTGGCACACCTTTATATGTCTAATACTTAAAGGAAAACTAAAAAAAAAAAATCCAATATAACTAATCAAGTTTGGCAAGGTTGCACTAATCCAGATCAATGTTCAGATTTCAATATTATCTCCAAATCCTAACAATATTCAATCAAATGAAATTAAGAAAACAATTTTATTTATAATAGCATTAAAAAGAATAGAATACTTAAGCATAAATAAAATAGCAAAGAAGTGGTTCATGTATACCCTGAAAACTAAAAAAAACATCATTGCTAATAGAAATTCAAGAAGAACTAAACGAAGAGATGTTTTCATGGATTGGAAGACCCAGACCCAGTATTGTTAAGATGACAATTCTTCATATACTAATCTATAGATTTAATGAAATTCCAATGAAAATCAGAAACTTTTTAAAATTAGTGCATTAAAGTTATACATAGTAGTTAGGTTCATTTTGATAAAATCATGCATGCAAAGAATTTTATTTACTCCAATTCCTGTTATATTCTACTGACCACTCCTTTATTTATTTATTTTTGATTGGTGCTTTCTACATATTCATAAAGTAGAATTCACTGGTGTATTTAAATATGCAGATAGCATGGTTTTGTTAAATTCATTGCACGTGTACTCCCCTTTCGTGTTCTTCCTTCCTCCCTTTCTTTTTTTTTCAATTAGAATGTTTTTATTAGAAATTATTGTACATTGACAATATCACATTTGTACCAGCTTATGTGATACGCATTTCCAATGATTTTATACAAGTCTTCTTCAATTTCTTTCTTCAGTGTTATATAATTTTCATTATAGAGCTCTTTAACCTCCTTGGTTAGATAAACTCTCAATTTTTGTTTTGGTCATTTTGTTGTTGTTTGTTCTTGAGACTGTTGTGAACGAGACAGTTTTCCTTGATTTCTTTCTCAGTAAAAATCACTCTGCATGTATAGGAAATTGTTTTATGAAGGTTGATCTTGTATTCTCATTCATGAAAGATTAGTAAGTATAAGGAAAGATCATTAATATTAAGAAAATGATTACAAAAATTAATACTACAATGGAATATTACTATGTACCCACTAAAATGATTATAAGCAACAATAACTACTATTGGTGAGGATATGTAGAAATAAAAAATTTTATATATTGCTGATGAGAATGTCAAGTGACACTTTGGAAATTGGTTTGAAGTTTCTTGAAAAGTTAAATATTTCCCATATGGCTTAGCATTATAAATACCTATGTCCAAGGAAAAAATGTAAATGTCATTGTTCATAGCACCATTATTTAGAATATCTAAAAATAGAAAACCAGTAATTTAATAGACAAAAAAATCATATACCCATACACATATTAGTCCTCCAAACTAAAAAGAAATAAACTACTCCTCCATGCAGCTGTGTGGGTAAACCTCAAGAGCACTATTTTGAATCAAAGAAGCCAGACCAATAGATCTACATGATTGCATGATTCTATTTCTATGGAATTTCTGGAAAAAGATTAAAAATATAGAGACAAAGAGTGTATCAGTGGTCTTAGATGGCTGAAATATGAGGGATAATTAAAACATTTTAATCCTGTATCATGGTGATGGATGGTTGTACAATTATATAAACTTACTAAAACTTGTTGAAGTGTACATATAAAATGTGTCAATCTTATGATATGTAATCATATCTTAATAAAACTGTTAAAAATTTCAAGAGATACCTCTACTGGAATTAGATATTCAAGGATCATTAGTATATATGATGATCACTTTCACTGTAAAGTAGAGAAAACAAACCTAGGCAAAGTCTTTTGGAAGATAAAATATAAGAATATAAGAGACATGGGGAGAAAAAGAATGTAAGGCAGATCTCTGTGAAACAGCAATTCTTAAAAAATCCAGCAAACACAAAAATGAGAAAATGTGGCTGTAGAAGTAGAAAAAAACCCCAAAGGTTTTGGTGTCTCAGCCAGTGAGTATTTCTTGGAGGCAGGGTAGTTTAAGGAATATCAAATGCTACTGATATGTCAAGAAAGAAAATGTCTGAAAAGTATCTGATGTGATCACCTGAGAATGACCTAGGAATGAGCTATTTTTGAGGAGCAGGAGGGACAAGTCAGTTCCAGTGGGCTGCAGTGTTGGGGCAGCAATGGGCTGTAGACAAGAAGTAAAGCAAGCCTGGTTCAGGAAGCTTATCTGAAAAAGAAAGGAACAGATGAAGCAGGAAATGAAAGTGCAAGAACTTAAACAGAAGATTCAATAGCACATTGCGGTTGTAAAGAGGAAAACAGGTTGAAGATTCAGAAGAGAAGCGTACTCCAATACATCAGTTCCATGAGAAGACAGAAAAGGTCAGAATTGGAAGCACAGAGTGAGGGATTAGGATTAAACAATATGGAACAATTCTTTCATGTATAAGAACAGAAGAAAGGATGGTATTATATAAGTGAATTTGTAGATTTCATCGCATTGGTAGAAGGCATTCATGATAGTTTGTGTTTTCCCTATAGGAAGCAAAGTTATCTGAGAGCAAGAACAGAAGTCATAATACCAAGAATTTGAGGAAAACAGTATAGTTTAAGGATGTAAGATGAGGTTGGTGATCATAAATTTACAAAAATACAAATATAATTTTCTCTAGGAGTAGTTAAAGACCTAGGAACAAAAAATAATTTGGACATTTGAATTTGTTGGGGTTGATTCTTTCAGAAAGTTGGTAGGGTAAGAGTGTTTAGAGTAAGAGGGTAACTGAAGAACCAGATCATAGAACTGCACAAATTGGCACAAGGGTCCATACAGATAGTCTTCCCTTGGATTCCCTTGAAACAAAATCCAAAATAATCACTTGAGGACAGGTCATTTGGGAGGGGTCTTTGGATACAGGAGGGAGGAATGGGGAGAATATATTAGGAAATAAGGAGACACTAACTAAAAGGTGCATTTTTGAGCCACTTATTGTAGGCAACTGGGACTGAATTCTACTGGAGACCTCTTAGAACCCTGTGGAAATCTCCTTGGAGTCCTTCCTCTGTAAGCCAGGAAGCTGACACCTCAATCCACTAACTTGTCACTCTTTCCTGGAGAATTTTTCTTAGGAACATTAACTCCTCCCATCCTTTTAGGCTACCTTCCCATGGCTAAATAAATTTATTGACTTCAGGAAAAACTACTAGAGGCAGAAAACCAAAGAAAGTAGGGAAAGCTGAGCTTGAAGTGAAATTCAACAGTATTCAAGACTGCATAGGAACTGTCCACCACAGCTTCAGCTGAAAACCTAAGTAGACCCAGAGCATGTGGTTCAAGGTGAAATTAAACCAATTGAACAAATAAATGGAGATGATAGGGTAGTTTTTTTGACCATGAAAGTTACTTATATCTTCAGATTCATTAGTTTATCATCAGTAAATGAGGATGAAAATACACACCTTGTGTGGTTGCTGCTAGAATTAAAAGGAATCCCTACTATGTAAGGTACTTAGCACACAGCCTGGTATACAGTAAGGCATATAGAATAAATACTATTATCTATTGAAATACATATTACAAATGTTAATCACTGCCTATACTAATTATAAAAAGGGATTAAGTCAAACTCTGTAAAAGACTTGTACTACTTACCTGACTATAGCATTTTGTATGCCAAGTCATGGCAATTACGTTTGGAAGGTCATTAAATTGTGGTAAAGTTTTAAAGTTATCTTCATGAATGAACAGGTAATTGGAATATCTTAAATATAAACTAATTCCCATGTATTCTCTGTCCTTTGGTTAAGATTGCATGTAAGCTTCCTTCAGACTAGAATGACAGATTCCTAAAGAAATATCCACAGATGTTCTATCAGTTTTATTTTTGAAATTTCCCCCTCTGGAACTTATCCAAATATTCAGGAACAATCTAAATGCATCCTACTTTGAAACATCCTCTCATGTCAAGTGAGTTTTCTTTAATTCTAGTTTAAATCTTTAATGCTGCAGTTTTGTTTTTACTCATTTTCTCTTCAGTGGAAAGAAAGGAACAGCTGGTTACTATTATCAACTTTCTTTTGTGTGGAATTTATTAAATATGCAACACTTGGATTTTTTTTCTTGTCTGTCTGGACATAGAATGCCCAAAACTTTGCTTTTGTTTATTTATTTTTAACACAAAGAGTGATAGAATTTAAAATAGAGAAGCCTTGCAGATCATCTATCCTAATATAAAACCTGATTAATTACTATAGTTAATATTGTCATCCAGCATTTCTTTTGTACATCTTGCGGTTAATTGCTTAATATATCATTTGCTTAACAACCAACTGAAATGTTATTATTTTTCTTCTGAATGATAAAAACCCAATTGCATATTAATAATATTAATTATTAATCTACCATATGATTTTCCCGATTTATCATTTTCCTTTTAGTTTATTTTTGCCTTGGGTATATGTGAATAGTCTCTCTTTTGAATTGTTTGTTGTTGTTCCGTGCTCAGAGATTTCTTATCTACCTCTAGCTCTGAGCTATGTTCACTTATATTTTCTTCTAGTATTTTAAAATTTTTAATTCAGCTCTTTACTCCTTGTAGAATTAACTTAAATGCAAGATTGTACATTTATTTTATTTCATTTTTATTATAGTGTATTCTTTTAGCCTTTGCAATATTTTATATCATGAATCTGTTATATATATATTGAAGAAACATTAGATATCAGTGACTGTTTGATAGATACCAAAATGTTCAGTATGTAACATTTCTCTGCCAGTTTCACACTCAGAAATAATATTACTAAACTATATTTCTGTTCCTTATACTGAAGGGCATTTTGAAAGACTTTGTCTCTTGCTTTGAAGAAATCCAGGTTATCCCTGATCTGTTTTAAAAACAAGTGAGCTTAATGGTTTTAGAGCCCAGGTTGTATACTGAGTGAGTTGAATTGGGGATCTTGAAAACATTGCTTAATGTCTCTGTCTTTTGTTTCCTGATATGTAAAATGAAAATAGTAATCCTGTGTTTATCCTGAGTTGTCATAGAATTTCAAGATGCGTGTAGCAGTGCCTGGAACATAGTGAACACTATAAATGTGTTTGATGAATATGATAATAATGGCGTAAATAACTTGTTTTCAGTTAACCCTACTCGCTTTCAGCGACCTGTTTGCTTTTTACATTAAAACTTACACTTTAAAAGATCCATTGTAGGTTTTTTCTAGTCACCAACTTGAAGCAGAGTTTTTCTTCTTTAGCCTTCTGCCATACCTCTTACCCTCTTGCCATATAGCATAAAGCCCATCCGACTATCAACTCTATTCAGTATGTTATTATTTAACTTTTAAAAATTGACCACATTCAAGCTTTCATATTTCCTTATAGATACATAGCCCTTTAATATAGAGAAAGTTCATTTTTTCCATCTATAGGGACCATTATTTGTGCGGGGTGTGTGCTGGTGATTGAACCCAGGGCTTCATGCTGGTTAAACACATGCTCTACCACTAAGCTACTCCCCTGAACCCAGAATCAGTATTCATAAATAAAGAGTGTCTTCATTTTTAATTATATTATAAAGTTAATAATGTTGTCCATAGAATTACTGTTGTCTTCGTATATCAAAAACTTCATTTTGTTAACTTGTGTTCGATATCTTTTATGAAAACATTTATACACTGTATTATTTCTCAGCTGCTAACTATATAGATATATTATTTAGTGCACTTATGAGCTTCCTAGTTGTTATGTTTCTTCTGAGTTCTGTTTTGTTTCATTTTTGAGGTCCTGGGTGTTGAACCCAAGGCCTCATACATGCTAGGCAAACAAACACTTTTCCACTGATCTCTACCAACAGCTTCTGGTCCTAAATGATACCCTCTTCATCACGACTATTCAGTAGAATTTTCTGTGAAGATGGAAATGTCCTAATCTGCACAGTTCAATGGGGTCGGCACTGTCGTGTCTCCTGAAATATGGCTAGAAGAGTTGAGGAACTGAGTTTTAACTTTTTTATTTAATCAATTTAAATAGCTACATATTGCTGGTGGTACAACTCTAAAGTAACTCCTGGGTCCTGTGTTTTCAGATCTAACTTCTTAGCTTTATTGTAACTATTTCAATGAACATGATTTGTATAATTTTGTCATATATGTGTTTAGGCATATATATTCTTATATTCTGGTGATCAAGTTATTTTTACTTCTTTTCTTGTATTGTCAATATTATAATAACTATACATGTTCTTAGGTGATTGGGACTATGCACACATATTTCTGTAGAGTGTTTCAGTATCTGATGCCTTCTTTCTTAAAATGGGATACTTGCTTTTTGATAACATTTTGCAAGTAGCAATAATAATGTTCAATGCAAAAGAAAAACAGAAAATATAAAAGAGAGAATAAAAATTACCTTAGTGGCATAAAGCATGTATATTCATACATACACAGTATAATAGACTTGGTTGACTCCTTTATATATATAATATTTTATTCTTAAATATTTACTGACTGTGCAGATAATATATGTTTATAGCTAGAAAGAAATTTTAAAATATTAAACTACTTTTATTTTTAGGCTTGTATTTTCTTAATATTATTTTTAAGATCTATAGATAGACAGATATACTGGTGAATAGATATATGGATAGGCAGACAGGTATTTTCTAAGAACTTTAAATGTTCTCCGGATATGCAGAGTGTGCCAATAAATGTGTACACCTTTCAGACAGAAACCAAGTTAAAACATAAAAATCAATATAGGCATGTATCATCCACAATGGCATTAGTAGCCATTTTGAATATTTATAACTTTAAAATAATAAAAATAGGTATGGTTAACATTTATTCACTAAATATTTCTATTGATTAATTAAATTTTACTTTTTATACCACAAGAATTTTCTTATAAAATTACTAAGCATGATTTTAATGGCTGTATTATGGTCTGTCTCTTGTATGTGTATGTGTATGTGTATATATATATAATTTATTTAATCAGTTCTCTTTATTGGACATTTAGGATACTTTTCTTTTTTTCCTAATAAATATCATGGTGCCCTATGTATTAGTGCCTTAAACTTTTCACCTCTGATTCTTCTTTTGGATACATTCTTAAAAGTGAAAGCACTTCACTCAGAAGTGCTTAAAAATTCTTGATACATACTGCCAAATTACCCTCCAAAAAGTTCTGTTCCTTATAGAGGAACATAAATAAATCTTGTTCTAGTTCCACTCTTTCATCAATTTTTTTCAGCTTTTCTTTGAACCTTTAAACTTCTTTTTGGTGTTAGAACCTAGATTGTTATTGAATAAATGTTTCTTTTAAGGGATTAACAAACTACTCGTTGGTTATCAATATCCAAATAATGTAACTCTCCAGTTTTTTCTTAGCAAAGGATGTAACATTTTCACTGTATAAATTGTTTCTTTCTAGGGTGAACAAGGAGCAAAAGGAGACCCAGGACTGGCTGGCCTTAATGGACAAGATGTAAGCCTAACTGTCTTTTTTCTAATCTTCTGTTTACATTTTGCCACTGAAATAGTCTATCTAGTGCCATTAAGATTTGACTGCCCTTGGCAGAACTAGCCACAGTGGAGCAAAATTAAGAATCAAGGCAGCTTTTTGGATTTGTGAGAGGGGGCAGTGTTTGTAGTTTTTGTTTTGTTTTGTTTTCATGGCATATTAGCAGTACAGTTTTTATTTTTAATTATTTGGCTTTTATATATTTCATATTTGTGCTTACCTTTAGCAGTTCTTTTGTATTTGCTCTTTCAGGTGTATTTTTTTAAGTCTTCCTTTCTTCTTACATATATTCTGTAGGGGCCTGTACCGTCACCCTGACTTCTCTCTCCAAAACCCCATTAGCGAGAAGAAGTGTAGGGAGACCTCTGTATCTGAACTGCTCCCTGACCACCAGTTCCTAACCTTGGAATACTACAGCCAGTGACATCCCTGCTTCCCAGTCATCTCCTTCCCTTTACCTCAAGACAGTCATCACCTCCTCCCCTTCAGAATGTCATCCTAGTTTTTAGGAGGAAATTTGAATAATAGCCTAAATCTGGGCTTTCTTCTGAAATATAATCTCATTTAAAGTCATCAAACTCTCCATTTGCTATAGACATCCTAACTTTACTGGGGGGAGTATCCAAAATAAGAATTATTTTTTTTAATTTTGATTTCCTTATCTCACTTACATAAGGACCTGAAAGACCACCCTGCCTGCTCTATGAATAAGCTAAGGAAACAATACTTAGGACTGTATCTAGTTACCTAATGCCCTGTGCATCTTCTATGCAGAAGATCATTACAATGAGAAGCAAAGCTGAAGACCAATCCTTGGGGCTAGTGGTGGATTAAGAGGGCTCCCTGAGGGAAGCTCCTGCGGAAGAATGTCCCTAGAAGTTAACCCTTGTAACCAATACTGGCCTGAGGATCTAATTTCCCATCCTATCACCCTCTCACACATAGTTTTACTACCTTGTTTAGTTTCCAGAAAGCTCCATTCACATCTAAAATATAACCCTCATTCCTGTTCCTCTGCTCTTTTGAAGTGATTTTCCTACATCCAAGAATGGGCTATTGTACCAATAGCTTCTATCTGGGGAGTCACTCTCTCCACCTTAGCACATCTGGACACTGACACATGTTTAAACAGACTAGCAGGCTTGCCTCCTTACCCATCACTAGAGGTTCTGGAGCAGAAGGCCAGCGCCTAGTTTGTATCCCAGTTCTACCACTAGCTGAGCAAATCACTTCTCGGAGTCTAAAAAAATGATAGACTTTAGACTGACTTATTTCTCCATGATGAAAGTGTCCTCTGATCTTACATAAAGAGATTATTAAGATTCCAAACTTGAAAAATATGATGAGATTTGAAGCTTCATTCTGTTTTTTTTTTTTTTTGAATGCTTGCAATATATAAGGTGCTATGGAGAAAACAAAACCAGAAAAGTAGTAGGATCCAGAATGTAGGAAGTACTGCATTTGAGAATATCAGTTCTTCCTATGAACACAGGGGAGATAGGATCCAAACTGTGTCTAAGTGAAGATTCATTTTATAATGTGTCCTAAAAGGGTAGTTTGAGCCTTTGCCTGGTTTTCTGTTCTTATAGTTTCTCCCTAAAATCAAAGACGATGTCTTAGAATCCCTAGTGTTACCAGAATCCTATGCCAGAGGTCCTACACTGGGGTCCCAACAAATCAGATCCAGCCACTCACCCCAAAAAACAAATGGAAAAAGTAATGGCTAAGAGAAGGAAGGGAGCTTTAATCATTGTAGCTATACCAGGAAAACAAGGGCACCCATATCCTCAACCCTGACTTTAAGGATACTGACATGAGCTTCCAGATTATATAGATGAAGGGAACCAGAAATATGCATCATCCCGCAGGCTTGGCCAAACAGGGATTTGGTTGCCCATCATCTCAGGACTGTTCATGCAGGGCCTTAACATTGCTATTATCTGAGGGTAATTTCAGCTCATCACAGGATGTTTAAGGATCAGACCTATTGTTCCTGGAATCCAAGGTGACTCAGAGCAAAGGAGACAGATGCAAAGTGGAGGCAGAGATGTCAAGATTTTAATCCTGCTTTTAGTTACCCATTGGACATTACATTTGCAGACCCAAATGAAGAGTCTAAGTCCCCGTTACACTAGTATATAGTAATGTTTGGGGAAAGGTACACAGAGATATTGCAGAGGTGAAAGATAAGATAGATAGGTAGGTAGGTAGGTAAGTAGGTAGGTAGATAGATGGATGGATCGATGGATCTACATGTCATTGATATATACATATAAATTTGGCACTTAACCAGAATGAAAACTCAAAAATTATCCAACACTGTGACCATTCTTTATGGGAAGGATTTTTAACTTGTGAGCAATATAAGAGCATCTAAAAGATAAACTGTAGTGTTGTAAAAGAAAACCACCTTCTGTGCATGTGAGCTCTCTCAGATAACAGAGGCAAAACAAATTTTTTAAAGTTTGTAAAAATAATGTTAGAGCTGAAATAATATTAGAGAAAGAATTTTTCCAAACATCTGAGTAAAACTGAAATTTAAAGATTAGGAAATTTTCTTTGTTGTCTGAAATTAAGCTGATAGGCCTTTAGAATTAATCAGTTGATACACAGTATGTTGGAGTACCTACCACAAAGTCCAAATTCTCTGGCTGCCACTGTCTGAACTTCCTATCTGAACAAAACCAAACTTGCTGGGAGGGCCCAGAGCCCAGTGGGCCCTGTGACTATGACCTTTTCTCCCCAGGAGGAATCCTGAAAGAGTCTTTCACAGGCCCCAAACACAGAGGTTCTATTTCTTTAGCACTATAATTGTTTAATGTAGCTCATTAAGAACACTATAAAGCATGACAAAGGACATTAACTTTTCTCACTTGGTTACTTAATTGATATGTGGATGGTGTTATTTTCCTTTGCTTAATTTTGCCAAAGATATTCAGGAGTCATTATCAAGAAGTAAGAAAAAGTAATGAAATTTCTCCTCTTTCTCCTCTACTATCCCTTGATGTAAAGAATCTGATGCTGTATTATTGTACCAACAGTAGTGGAAGTATTAACATCATGTTGTAGCATATAAATTGTTTATACAACAAATTCAAAGTTCAGCCCTTGCTCAGCTTTATGTGGTAGCTAGAACAGGGGGCAATAACATCCTTATTTTCAGAGGCAACAAATGGAGGCTTAGCAAATTAAGCAACTTTATTTTAGAAAATAGTAAAATATGGGCTGGGGCTGGGGCTTAGCAGTGTAGTGCTTGCCTTGCACATTCGAGGCACTGGGTTCTATCCTCAGCACCACATATAAATAAATAAATAAGTAAAATAAAGATATTGTGTACACCTACAACTAAAAATAATAAAAAAGAAAAGAGTAAAATCTGACTTTAACCTAAGTGTTTGACTGAAAAGTCTTTTCCCGACTATATTGTGCTACACATCATTGCCTATTTTTTAATGCTAAAATAAATAATAGCCTCTGCAGACTAAAGTAATTCAGCATTTATGACAGTTCTCTCTGACTCTCAGTATGCACAGGTATACATGAATATGGGTTGAAGCTATTAAAATGGCAATTTTAATCTGAAATGAAGTCAAGTCATTGATGGAGATTATTACTTCAAATATATTCTATTAGAGTGCATAGTGAACAAGCTTGATGGGCCAGCTCACTCCTTTCTGAACTACTTTCTAATTCACAATAAGTTGGAATGATTTAATATTTCTACGTTCTTTTTTATAGTCTTTACTGTAATATATCACATATTCCTAAATGTCAATGTATCTTATAATAATTTTTTCTACGCTAGTTTTCCCATAAAATGGACCAGATTACTTCCAAAAATATAAACCTTAATTAAAGAAAGGTATATAGAAGTTCAGTCTCAACAGGGCACTGTTGGCATTTTGGGCAAGGCAATTCTTTGCCATGTGGTCTGTCCTTCAAAAGCAGAACGTTTAGCATCCTTGAGGTTTACCAAATAATATTAAATGCCCATAACAGCCCCTAATCATCTCTTGCTCGCTTGCTCTCTCTCGCTCTCTCTTGCTCTCTATGGTATAAGTAGTTTCCTTATAGTTTAAATAAAGTATATCAAACATACATTGAAATTGTAAAAAAATTAAATTGCTAGAATTTATATTTTAAAATTTAAAACTTCATCTTGATACACAGTCTAGAGTACAATTAAATGATTTTGATAATATGAGATGCATTCAATAAGTGATATCTTAGAACAGACTTGAGGAGTATTGCATAGTTATCATCATGACCTTTGAAACCAGGCTACCTGGATTCAAGTTCCAGCTCTGCACTAATAATGATATTTATTCTTTTTGTCTTTATTTGCACAATGATATGTTAATATTCATGGTACTTACCTCACAGGATTTTTTGGGAGGATCCAAAGACTTATCATATATTAAGCATTTAGAACAATGTCTTCCACATAGTAAAGAGCTATAAAACAGTTGCTATTATTAAAAACTGGGTTAAAACAGCACATTTAGCTCTAATAGAAAAATCTTTTCATTTATTTGATTTTTTTAAGGTTATGTAATATTAGAAAAGTAGATTTTCATCATTAAGTTTAGTGTCTTCGCTGCATCTTTACTGTGGTCTTTCAAACATCCCTTATCAGAATAGCATTAGATGTTTCTAAAATAATCATGTTAATCTCCTTATACCAATGCAATCTTGTGCTACTAAATACAAAATATTGAAATTACAAACCCAGAGCTATCCACTGGCGACAGCTGTTGCCAATGTAGGAAGTAAGGTGCAGTTAGTGGAACCTGAGACAAAGTTAATTAATGGGTTAAAAATTTCCACAAATAACATTATTTTGTATCATCTGGTTTTTAAGGATGCTGCACCTCATGAGAACTAATTCTTGCAGTAAAAATTTTATTGTCTACTTGCTTTTATAATTCCAGTTCAGCTTCCATTTGCCTTTGGATCAGAGTTTCTATCTCCACATTACACATGCAGAATCAGCTGCTGTGCTTTTAAGTATCTTTATGTACATGAATTTTATTGAAAACTTTCATAGTAGATACTCATCTTATTCCATCTTAAATTTAGTGTCTGCTCCTTTTGGTGCTTTATGCTCTTTGGAGAGTACTGTGCCTTTTCTCCCCAGCACTCAATAACCATTGATAGTTTCACCAGGGAGAAAAACTGTCCCTGAGAAAAGCATTACTGATTTATTTCTTAGAGCTTATTACAATGCCATGGCCTTAACAACATTGTACTTTGTCACAGAAGGACATGAGTTACATGGGTCCACTTCAATGGCCATGAAAGTAGAAGCTTGATGAATACAGTGTTTCTCAATTGCATTTTAACCTATGTGAGTTAAAGCACAGTTGTTACCTATCCATCAAACTGAGTATAAAACAGAACAGAAAGAACAGTTAATTATCCCTTAAACTTGTACTTAAAGAATAAAAAGCAACATTTGTTAGGCGCCTGCCATGTACTAAATGTTTTTACAACATGATTCTCATAAGAACTATTCAAAATAACTATTACTTTTGCCTATCTTATAGGGATGCTTAAGTAAACTACCCAAGATAATACATAAAATGCTATTTCTCTACTGATTCTCCTGATCTTCATGTTTCTGAAGTCTTCAACACCCTTGTAGGATTGAGCATCCTGGGGAACTGCTCTCTTCACACCTGTAGAAATCTATGATGATACTGAGTAGTTGCATTGTCTTATAAATGTTATTCCTCACCCCATGCCTGGCCATGGTTGACTCAACCCAAGAAAGTTAGCTGAGTCAACTACCAATAAGTCTTTTTTCTCTGGAAGTTATACTTAGGATTGATTTATCAGGAAAAAAACCTTTGAATTTTTTAATGTATTATTTTATGCTTACAAAATAATATATGAAATGTACATAATGGATGAATAATTATGAATAATAGTTATAGCTGAAACATCACCAAATTCAGAAATCATTTTAAGAACTAAAAATCATGGGCTGGGGATGTGGCTCAAGCGGTAGTGTGCTTGCCTGGCATGAGTGCGGCCTGGGTTCGATCCTCAGCACCACATACACACAAAGATGTTGTGTACGCCAAAACCTAAAAAATAAACATTAAAAATTTTCTCTCTCTCTCTCTCTCACTCTCTCTTTAAAAAAATAAAAATTAAAAAAAAAATAAAAATCATCCTCCTCTCAAAACTGCCTGTGTGGTTCTCCCATCCCACCTCCACTCCAGAGTTAGTCATTTTCTTAAATGTTGTACTTACTGCTCTCTTCCATTTTTAGGAATTATGTTTTCTTATTCATGTTTGTAAGGAATATATAGATTAGTCTTACATGTTTGTAGATTTTCGTTAAATAAATGGATCTCAGGGTCTTTATCAGCTATTTCTTTCACGTTTGTCCTTTCTCTGTATAGTTTTGCATGAGCAAGAAAACATAAAACTGCTTTTAAATAAATTTTTAGCACAATAAGTGGCACAACCTCCCAGCCAGCTACTTAACCCAGCTCCCTTTCCCAGCTCCCTTTCCCAGCCCACTGCTCCCACATCTACCAGTCCTGCCTACCAGTATGTTCCCATTCTGAACATGGCTCTCCATCTCCACTGTCACCACCCATCCCAACCATCTTGCTCTCCTGCCCAGAAAGCTGTCATAACCACTTTACTGCTCTCTTGCTGCCTAAAGTATACATTTTACCTTATAGCCAAAGCAATACTTTTAAAATTGTAATACCATGTTATTTTCCCGATTACAACACACTTAAATGGCTTCCCATTGCACTTTTTAAAATTTCCTCTTCCTCACCATGGCCTGCAGTTCTCTATGTGCCATGATCTATGACCAACCCTACTCTTCTTCACTTGCATGCCAGTGACACTCCTTCCACCTTAGGGATTTTTTTGTCTGCTGTTCCAACCACCCTCATACTTTTCCCCACGATCATTGTATGGCTGGATTCTTCTGAAATAACAAATGTCCCCTGCACACAGAGGCTGTTTCTGACCACCCTACCTGAAGTAGCAGCTTTCCCCTTCACTCATCAGTCAGCCTGTGGACCTGTTCATTGTCAGTCTCCCTCCTCCTATGAGTTCCATGAGAGCAGGAACCTTGATTTTGTTAAAGAGAAAAGTTATTCTATTGTTTATTTTTTTAATGGCAAGAAAGTCTTTATTCAAGACTATTGCAGAAGGGGAACTTCAGTAAGAGAGAGAGATTGGGCTCAAATCCAAATACAACAAGGGCAAGGGGGCATTCCATAGTTAATAAATAGAGAAAGGGGGCCAATGGGTAGAAACTTCATAAGAGGAGATAGCAAGGGTGGGGTGATTCTTGGATGACCTGATATAAGAAAATTCTTACTAAACATAGGCCAGTATCTTAGATAGCAAAGAAAGAGAATGACAAACAGATATCAAGGGTGGGAGATTTTTCCTAAATAGACTCAGCAAGATTCTTGCTATAACTGGCCTGAGCATGCCAAGAACAGAAAGTGGGGTGAAGTTTAGAGGGCTGAGGAAAACCTGATTGAAAGGAGGTTATGGAGAGAATATTTACCAACTTTTGATTCTTTTATTTCTCTAAGACAGTATTATCCAATAGAAATATAATGAAAGCCACAAATTCAAGACAAACATATATTACATTTTTTTAGCAGCCACATTAGAAAAGGCAAAAGAAAAATAAGGAAGTTGAAGCTACTTTTAAAAATATATTTCAGTTATTTCATTATTTCAAATGTTGCCATTTCAACACATCATTGATATAAAATTTATTAATGAAATATTTTACATTCTTACAGCAAATATTAGAAACCTAATGACATTTTACTTTCATAGCACATCTCAGTTCAAATAGTCCCATTTTAAGAGTTCAGAGCTACCTGTGCTTAGGGTACTGTAATGGACAGTGCAGATTGAAGTCTAGAAGAATGAGTGCACACCAGTGATATAGTACATGTTTATTGGATAAATGGATGAATGGATGATAAAAATCTATTCCCAGAAATGACGATTGTCTTCCCCCATGTAGTTAGGATATGCTGTTGCCAAGTTTTACTCTGAAAACATATATGATTTTAGAAGCAATGGATATGTCAAATAATAATAATAAATCTCAAATATATTTATTTATTTATTTATTACTCTTTATTTTTGTAACTATTCCAGAATAATGATAGAAAATATATGTATAACTATGGTTTTTGTTCACAAAGCATTTATACAACTATACAAAATCTTTTGGCCAATTAGATGTTGTTTTCATTCATTAAAACTTTTTTTTAATGTATAAAATTCAAGTTTCCACATGCTCTCTGCAACAAGATTATTTTAAGTATCTGGTTTTCTTTTGTTTCCTTCTATCCATTTCTGGTTTTGGATTGAGTAGCTACAGATGCTGGCATTTGGCACTATTTATTCACTACAAAATGTCAGGGCAGTAATAGCTGGATCCCTGAGTGAGCAACAGTAAGACACTTGGATTTACTATGCGTGGTGTGGCTTCAGAATATTTCCTTTTTCCATCATTGTTCTTCACTCACCCAATGTGTTAAATTAAAGGATGAAGGAAGATTTTTCTTTCTATTTACCACACAGTGAGGATATGTCTATCTAACTTTCTTTCCATTTACACTGTGAATACTTTCAGCTGTAGAACTGATCTCCTCCAGTGAAATCTATTGTGGTATTCACGAAAGCTGTCATTTCCAAGTCAGATCAACTAAATACCCATGAAAACACCAAAGAGTTCAGAGGATTCATGAAAATATTTATCTGATATTCTGTCTATGTCTTTTGTAGTCCCACTTGATATCTTTATAAATCCAGGTTTTAAAAAAAGAAAGGAATTAGAACACTAAAGCACACTTTAAAACAGGAAAGGGATTACATTTTAGCCCCTGCATTGTGATTGACAGAAAAAGAATGCATCCTTCATTCCTTTTTCCCCACAATTAAATTTCTTGATAGAGATGTAAAAATGTTTTTGATTTAACTCTTGAATATTTTGGCAAGCTTTATAAAGGCCAAATCAATGCTAAATCAGAGGTATTTACAACATCCACAAATTTAATCCAAAGTGGATACTTAAAAGCTCATATAGATCTAAATGATGTTCTCCCAGATGGTGAATTAATGTCATTTTAGCAGGAAGCAAAGTTGCACAAATATGCAGTATTGAGAACTCGTGCTGATTTAATGTATCTGTACCCACCACAGTGCAGATGTTGCTTATCATTTTAGTGCCAGTTGTCTTTATTTTTCTCTATACCACAAAAGGAAGAATGGGATTTGGGAGTTCAGTAAATTATGATTTATCTTGTTACTAATGACTTGTTTGAAATTGAATCTTTCTATGACCTGTATTAAAAAATCATATTGGTTTTCTTCTTTGTGTAGGGTTTGAAGGGTGACTTGGGTCCTCGTGGTCCACCTGGTCCAAAAGGAGAAAAGGTATTGTATTACCAAAAATGTGTCAACCTTTTCTTAAGAAAACATCAGAAACCTGTGCAGTGACTTCTTGTGGATACCATTTAATTGCCAAAAACATTTTAAAACTAACCAAAGACATTAAAAGCATATCAACAATAACAAAGCCTTTTGGTTCATTTAATTAATTTGAAGAGACTAAATGTGCAATTGCTAGTTGACTTAACTGGTGTTTATAAGATTTCCCTTTTCTTACCCTTGCTTAACAGCATGCTGTAGTCAATCTTAAATTAGCAAAGGTGTCTTATATTGGGGAACTCAGCCAACAATACTGAGCTGCCACCATAATTGTGAAGCAGGTGGCTTTGGGAATAAAGAATCTAACTTGAAATCTCAGTCTTAGTCTAAATGCTCCATTTCCTGCCACATTTTCCCATATGCTATTTGTTAATGGTCTATTGGCAGTAACCTTGAAAAGAGAATTAAGGAATAGTACAAGCAAGAGTCGTGTTGAATAAGGTCATTAGGCGACCTCAACTTGATGAAAATTGTTAATGTGTATGTTTTGCACTGTATTTTGTTCTCAGCTTTCAGCACATTTAAAAATCCTTATCTATCTCCAATATTTATCTCTGCATTGAAGGTGATCTTGTAAATTTGTTCTTAGTGACTAACTTAAGCTACAGCAATATCCCTTAACAATTATCAATTATTTTAATTCAGTTTCCCCCCCACACCAAAAAATGAAACACAATTTAGTAAGTCTTGACTTCTAAGTTAGCTAAATTTGGTGAGAAAAAAAAGAAGTTAAGGCTACTCTCAAAAGGAGAATACAAAATCCTAGTGCCCTTTGCCATACAGGATAGACTTATGAACCCCATAATGTTCAACTAAACAAGAACCATAAGCAAGGATGTTCAGTCAGAATGATTGAGAGTTCTTATGAAATAGAGTTCCCGAGACAATAAGCACAGAAGTGACACAGTAGAAAATAGTGAACTTTTAAATTAACCATTTTTTAAAAGATTTTTAATGGTTTATTAACATATGCACCTGAAAATTTGTATTCATATAGGTCAGAAAAGCAATTTCATCATTTGAAAATGCATAAATATACGCAGAGCCTCTTAAATATAGGCAGAGCCTCTTACAGTTGATGGCAAGGGCAATGCCAATTCAGCAGAGCTTAAAAGAGGCCGTGGGAACTGTTTCTTGCAGCTGGAGGCATGAAGTGGGGAGATCCACTTATTATTTCTGCTGATCCTTATACTAACTTTGTCAGAAAAATTATCTGTCACTGTGACACTTCCCAGCTGCTCCATTGGCAAGTAACCATATTTGAAAAGATATTTTTTCCTAATTTTGAATTAGTAGTCAAAAGAATAGAAAATTAGATTATTTTAGCTTTTCAAAACAATCTCGGCTGCTGCAAAAAGCATGTGGGTGCATAAGGCAATTTTTATATCATGAGAACTAAAGGACACATAATAAATTTTTCATCGTGCAGAGACTTTTATCAAGATAAATTCAGTTTTTCTGTCCTTCAATATTTACCTACAGGTATTGCTTCTATCCACTCAGAAACTTACAAATAATGTGCAAAAGAGGGATTATTGATAATTTTAACTTTCTTTCATCTATTTTAGGGAGACATGGGGCCTCCAGGACCAACAGCCTTAACTGTAAGTATTCTTGAATTCAAAATTTAAAATTGAAATCTATTACTCTGCTTATTATTTATACCACATCATGGCTAAACTAGAATTTGAGTCACAGAGTTTTTTTAAAAAATGAGAATGACATTAGAGTACAGCTAGCCAAACCTCCACATTTTAAATATGGGGTATATTCTCTTAACAGTGAAGTACTTAACCTGAGGTCATACAGGTAGTTACTATAAAAGCCTATAATCAGTATCTACCCTGAGCAATTTTTCTATCTTCAAAGAGTTCATAATTGTGTCCCTTAAATGTTTGATTAAGTATTCTTTTTTAAATAAAAATTTTATTAAAAGTAAATGGAAGCAAAGTAGTTCTACTTTGTCTGAAAACTATAAAGGAACAAAGCAAACTATAATTACCCAAACCCTACCTATTTAAGCTGATTGTTATAGTCCACCATGCCTGTCTACTACCATTGTTATTTTCCTACTTGATTTATTCCTAAGTTTCCAAATGGTAAAATGGTGATCAAAAAACCAGATGTGTTTATCATGTGAACATAATGGGATTGTTCTCAATTAAATGACCATCATCATTTATTAAGCATTTAATCATAAATATATAATGGTTTTATATTTAGATACAATTTAATATTATAAATTTTCTTCAGAGGCCAGTGAACAGTCTCATTTAACTTAAATATTTGGTCTCAGAAAGATTCTAAGCTTGGTAGAAACGAGTTTTATATTTTTATTTTTGTAATATCATTTGTATCCTTAGGTCTCTTGAATTTTATGTCAATATTACCTAATGACATAAATTAAACATTAAATCATCAGCATTCAAAGGCCTTTCCTGATCATAGAAGGACAGGCTTACAGAAGTCTTTCTTTAGTCTGGACAGATTCTCCCTGTCAGCAAAGCACAGTAACTCAAAGGCTTGGTGATTGGGATAACATTTGTATTTTATCTTTGTACTTGAAAATTCCATTATGAACAGTAGGCTAATAATGTCTTATTCCAATAATCTGTGACTTACTTGGGAACAACTAAATTCAATTCACAAGGGTATTCTATAATTTAAGATTTTATTTTCAAGATATGAATAAAACCTATTTTACATGAAGTTTTACCTGCATAATACTCCAAATTTTTTGTACTTTATGGAATTAAAAATATGTATTTGGCAGTGACATAGAGGTAGGGCTGCTCATTTCATTCAAAACACGTGCCTGTTTTCTTCAGCTAAGTTACATGCCCAAACATTTCACTTAGTTGTTTGATTTCCTCGTAATTTTCAACTCATGTTTGAAGACCACTATGCAATCTGTGTACCATTTCAACTGAAATTTAATTTTGGCTCCTTGCCCAGAAAATTTCAATGGACTTTATCTACTAAGTGAGTTTTTCATAACAACTGATTTCTTTCTGCCAAGGAACACCTTTATGGATATCTCTTTGTACCTTACAGCTGGGATTCACTTAGGGAATACAAGATATTTTTTATGTTTGTCAAAGATATGACAAGGCAAAAACACTATGAAATTAGTGTTCTACTTCATAAAGTAAAATGTTAATATTGTTTGGGGATTATTATTGTACATCCTTACCGTTACTAACATAGATAATTAACTGTTATCATAAAATAGGGATGAACTGAAATTAGTAAAGATATACCATGCACTAAATATTTAGTTGACCTTATAAAACAGCTTAATATAATTGAAGTCAGTAGTAATTGTTTTTAGAAAGCCAAAGTGACTGACTGAACTTAATTTGGATTTAATGAGATGGTGATATGTAGAAGTCAGTAAACTTAGAGTTAATCCATAGTGATTCTCAAAACTGTTGTACACCAAAATCCACAGGAGAGCATTAAAATACACAAATATTGGGGCTCTACCCCCAGAAATTTTAACTCAGTAGATCTAATGGGGAACCACTACGTTTTAAATCTTCCCAGATAGATCTAAAACTGCATCCTGGAGTTGAAAACCCTGGTTTCTAGAAACTATAATGGAATAAATTTTCATCTACCTAGAAAAAAATTTTTAGACCATTGGAGATGTCTAATTTTCTTTTCAAATTTAACTTAATACATAGTAATGAAGAAATATTTCTTTATTACTTTCTTTCCATTAGGGAGGCATCCCAAGAAAACAAATTTAAGATTGAAGCCTGCTTGGTTAAGTAGAGAGGATTAGGGCTAGGAATATGCCTTTAATTACAGCCTTAACTCAGCCATCCACATGTCAGCAGGCTCAGCTGCCTTAATACTTCTTAAAACTTGGGGCTGGACGTGGATGTGTAACCAATGTGATTCTGCAATCTGTATACGGGGTAAAAATGGGAGTTCATAACCCACTTGAATCAAATGTATGAAATATGATATGTCAAGAGCTTTGTAATGTTTTGAACAACCAATAAAAAAAAAAACACCTGGGGCTGGAGTGTAGCTAAGTAGGAGAGCACTTGCCAAGCACGTGTGAGGCACTGGGTTTGATCCTCAGCACCACATAAAAATAAATAAATGAAACAAAGATATTGTGCCCACCTGCAACTGTAAAAAAAAAATTAAAAAATACTTAATGCACATAGGAGCCACTCAGTAGTCTTGTTCAAATGAATATTCTGTAAATATGGGGTGAGGCTTGAAATTCTATATTTTTAGCAAGTTTCTAGGGAATGCAGCTGATGCTGGTCCTTAGATAAGACTTTGAGTCATACTGCCTTGTTTCGTAGATCAGTGGTTCTCCATCTTCCTAGTTATCTTCTTTATTTTATGGTCTTTCCAGATTATTCTAACAAAAAAACATTAAGGAATAGACTCAAGAACAACCTTGTGAACCTGTAAGAAGAATATCTGGAAAGTAGTTTATAAAACAATGTCTAAGATTCTTCCCTAAATACTTTTTTTCTTTTATAAAATGTCCTCTAGAGATATGGCAGGAAGAAATGAAACTCTTTTCAGCTTAGTAGGAAAAAAAACAAACAAAGCTATGCTTGCCACCCAAAATAAACTTCTATGTATTTCTTGCTAGTCATATTTTCAGCAAACACAGCTGGTTGAAAATACAAAATTTAATCAAATCACTTTGATTTCTTTTCAACCCCTTTTTGGAAGATGCCAAATTTACTAATTAGTTTGGTACTAAATTAACTATTGTATAAACATAGTATGCTACTACAGACACCTACAATAAGTGTCATTTTGAAGTTCTAAAGAAGTAAATATAAAATTTTCCTACCTGATGTAAGTTAATTAACTGATCATCCTTTCCTTATGATTTTTATATACCAAACTGATACCCATTTTAAATTAACAAAACATGTTTTGTTTAATTCTAAGTGGTAGTAGTAATAGCCATAGTAATAATAATTCTACTAATAATAACAACAAATGGTACATTTTTTTTTTTTGTGTGTGTGTGTGTATGTGTGTGTGCTGGTCATTGAACCTAGAGCCTTGTGCATGCTAGGCATGCTCTCCACTACTGAGTAACACCCCTAGTCCAATAGCAAACATTTATTAAGTGTTCCCTATGTGTTATCTAAACAATTCCTTAAGCAACCCTGTGAGCCATAAAATGATTATTACCACATCCCATATAAGTGAACACAGGACCAGAGAATCTATAAGCCTTGCCCAAGGTTACAGAGATGGTAAGTGGCATACCGAATATTCAAATGCCTGACTAATGCTAAAACTAAAATTTTTAACTTCTACAGCAAATATTATTTAAAATCAAGGTTAAAAATAATAAACATGAACAAAGTGTCAAATTATTAAAAAAATTAACTTTTTAAAACTCTACTTCCTTTTATCTGGAAACTGATCTTTAGAAATGAAGATCTTGGGCTGGGGTTGTGGCTCAGTGGTAGAGCATTTGCCCCACATGTGTGAAGTACTGGGTTTGATCCTCAGCACCATATAAAAACAAATTTAAAAAAAATATTTAAAAAAAAATTAAGGTCCTGCCATAGGTGGGTGGTATGTGAGCGTGTGATGCAGGGTAGCAGGGGATAAAAGCATGCTGGGGCATGCCATCAGGGTAGTATGTCTAGCTCAGAGTATAAAATTCAAATTAAAAACTACTTAGAGATTATGTAATGCACAATATCCACTATGTATTGGCTATCTAAAATAAACCCTGGTTAGTGACCTGCAATATTTACTTCACATTTTTTGACAAACAAAAATATTATTAAATGGTTGTTCTTTGTTTTCATCCTGAAAGAGCTACAATATTGGTTATGATGTTAGTGTTACTACACATTTACCTCAAGATCTATGCAGCTAAAGTAAGATGTATATTCTGCATTTTCCTTTAAACAGTGGTATTCTTTTGTAAATAAATGTTTGCATTGTTTTTTCTTATCATACTGTTTTTGAGCTTTATCCATGATGCTCTAGATGAGGCTCATTCTTTTTAACTGGTCTATAGTCTTCAAACAGAACCATACCACGAGGCATTTTTATATTGGTAAACATTTGGGTTTCTTCCATTTTTTCTTTTGCTAACAATGTACAATAAATATATTTGTGCTTGCCTATCATGCACATGAATGAGTTTTTTTTTTTCCTAAGTTATAAACAAATGAAGTCATTTGGGCAAGAAAGTATATCCTTTTCCAGTTTAGCAAAATGCTACCTGATTACTCTCTCCAAAGTGGCTATGCTAATTATCAGAACTTTTAACAGTTTAAGAGAATTCTCACAGAAATCACATCTCCACAATATTTAACATTCTTAGACATTTTGGTTTTTAATACCCACAGAGCCCAGAATCATAAGCACACATGGGCCCTCAAAATATGAAAAAAAGGAAACTTTACAAATTAGTGGAGGATTGAACAGAGTCCTCCAAAAATTATTCTGGGACAGTTGATTTTTCCAAACAGCAGAAAGATACATCCCTTTCTCATAATATTTTTGTTTGCATGTTGGCCTTTATTTACAACATATCTAAAAATATAGAAATGGTTCTAATGGTTTGTCTATATAGCCTGGTATTTACTTTGGACAACCTCACTATCCTCAAATTGTGACCATTTATTTCTTCTTTACAAGATACCCATTCTTATTTATTACCCAGTCTTTTCCTTGGCCTTGATATGGAGGCTCTGAAGTTTCACATTAAATATGATTGTCCTTTTTTTATCTACTCTGGGGGTGGTTTAGAGAAACGTGAGTAAAGAAGATGGTAGTATTGGACTTTCTCCATATGAATGCTCTAAAGTTTAATATTAAGCATGGATTTGCTTCATTTTGTTTATTGTGGGGTTTTTTTATTATTATTTGATTAAAGAAATATTCCTTCTGTTTCTGGTGTGCCCAAAGTTTTACCTGGACTAGATATTTTGTAGCTTTCTCTGCATCTATTAAAATCATTATTCTTCATCTTGAATACCTGACTGCTATAAATTTCTGTATATATCTTCTGAGAGTGAACCATCCTTGCTGTCCTAGAATAAGCTCTACTTGTTAATGATGAATATTTTACCAGATTCATGAAGGATATGGAATTGTGGTTTAACAGTTTCTTTTTCTTCTCTTTCCCATTCCTTTTATTCCCTTCCCTCCCTCTCTCTCTTTCTTGCTTTCCTCTGAGTATTTCATAGTATTCTCTTGGAGCCTTCATTATTTCTGATGAGAAGTCAACAGTTCATTCATAAATTGTCTCCTATGTGCAATGCCCCATTTTTCTTAGGCTGCTTTCAATATTCTTCTTTTTCTCATTGTTTTGTAGATATTTGATTATGATGCATCTAGGTGTGCTTGCCTTTAAATTTCTCAAGTTTGCAAATTTATAACTTTCACATATTTGGGGAATATTTATTCTTTATTTCATCAGATATATTTTCTGTTCCATAATCTCCTTTTTCTTCTGGGATGCCAGTTACACATATGTTAGATTTTGTTAATAATGCTACACTTCTCCATAAAACTCTGTTTATTTTTTCCATTTAATCTTCTCTTCTTAGAAATAGATCATTTCTTGTGAACTACTGTGAGATTCACTCATATTTTTCTCATTTTCATTCAACCATTCAATCCATTTTGTGAGTTTTGTATTATAATCATTAATTATACTTTTTTAACAAGTTCTTTGGTTGCTATCTGTGTTAGTCAGCCTTGGCATTGCTGTGACCAGAAGACCTGATAAGAACTTAAAGGAGCAAAAATTTATTTTGGCTCACAGTTTCAGAGATTCAGTCCATGATTGGCCAATTTCATAGCTCTTGGCCTAATATGAGGCAGAACATCATAGCAGAAGGGCATGGCAAAGAAAGGCAGTTCAGGACACAGCAATCAGGAAGCAGAGAGAGAGCTCTGCTCACCTAGAACAAAATATAAACCTCAAAGGCACTCCCCGAGTGACCTGCTTCTTTAAGTTACACCCTACCTGCCCATGGTTACTGTCCATTTAATCCATATCAGTGGACTTATCCACTGATTAAGTTAAGACTTATAATCCAATCATTTCATCTCTGAATATTCTCACGTTGTCTCACACTTGAGCTTTTGGAGATTACCTAATATCCAAATCACAACACCACCATACCTAGAATGGTCCTCCTTCTAATATCATTGTCATGTCTTCAGCCACAATAGTGACAGATTAGAAAGACCACTTTTAAATAGCTTATTAAAAAATAAAGATTTACTGGGGCTGGGGTTGTGGCTTAGCAGTAGAGCATTTGCCTAGTATGTGCAAGGTGCTGGGTTCAAGCCTCAGCACCACATAAAAATAAATAAGCAAAATAAAGGTTTAGAAAAATAAAAATTTCCTTTTAAAATTATTTCAAATAATATGCTAATAAAACCATATTTAGAATCAGTGTTTTCCTTATTATATTCTGATTGTGGAATAACTGAGTAATTAATTTCAAGATGACACTTAACCCGTGTATTACTGATAAATTTAAAGTATCTCTTCTGCTGATATTTATAATTTACTAGATTTATGTGAGCTAAAACCATCTCTGAATAAGAAAAACCTCTATCATAAGCTTCCAAATTTTCTTGATCAAAATGTAATTTATCTAAGATCATAATGAAAATTTAAATTAAAAGTGGATTCAGATAATGAAGA
Source organism: Urocitellus parryii (assembly GCF_045843805.1). Lineage (NCBI taxonomy): Eukaryota > Metazoa > Chordata > Mammalia > Rodentia > Sciuridae > Urocitellus > Urocitellus parryii. The sequence continues at coordinate 86,714,993 of NC_135538.1, read as the reverse complement.
TTTTGACCTAGAAGTTCTTTATTAATAATCAATGTTTTATGGTATTCCAACTTAAATTTTCCTACATTGAAATATCAGACATAAATTCTTAAATTTAAATATGCAGGCTATAATAAGCTCCAATTCTTAGGTTATTTTTCATTTGTTGTTCAAAAAATCTTCATTTTGTATAAATGTATTTTCTCTGTAGTTTCTTTATAGCTTCTTAAACTTGTGTATGCTCAATATCCTATTACCTTCTATTCCAAAATTCCCTTCAAACAAACAGTGTACTGCTGTTTTGGCAGTAATTTCTTACTAAAATACATGGCTGCAGTTTCAGAAGCAAGAGAGGGACAATGACTGAAGTGAGCCAGTTGGCTAATACCCTGCCTCCATCCCTCTTTCCTCTTCTGGACTTTGCGTGTCATGTTAGAAGAAAGACAGGTGAAGGTAGGACAGTGCTATTTTGTGTAATACATCCACTAATTTTAGTTCCCAGGAAGATGACTGTGTTGCTCTGGCCATGTCTCTTTGGGAAGTTATTAAATACTCATCCAGATGGCACCAAATGTTTACACAGAAGCCAAAGGTTAAGTCAGTCAGCAGCAGAAGTGCTGTAGACATGCTTACTAAATGATACTTAAATGCCAGCTCCTTGGGGCCCAGATAAATCCAGCTTAAGTGAAAATTAGGCACAGAGAAGAGCATAGCTTTCATTCTAAGAAAACTACCTTAAATATCATAAGCAACTGAGAGAAAAATCTCAGCTGGTCATTTATAAATCAAATGACACTCAATTAACAGATGGTCCTAATGCTCAAAAGATCACACAGTATTCACATAGTGAATGTCTTGGAACAGTTCTTTTTCTAACTTGGTACATACAAGGAGCAAACACAATAATTTTTTAGTGAGTTACATAGTCCCTTTCTGTCCATTCTCCCTCCATTCTACAAATTCCCTTAGTTGAGTGCTTTCTCCGTGCTAGATTCTGCACTGATACTGGGAATACAGAAAATAAACAATCCTATGTTTATTGCTTCCATGGAACTTATCTGGCTTAAGCAATCAGTTGGTTAAAGTTGATAATTTTTAAACTGATGTCTTGCAATTAGTATATAAATTGTCTACAAGTGTTTGTACAAATGTAATTATGTTGATGTTATTCACAAACACTTAGATATTTCAAAGGAAATAATTTTTACTTGAATTTTATGTTATAATATATAATTTAAATAGTTACTTGCTTCAATACATTTAAGTCATAGACTCAACTACCAAATAATGCTTTCTTACTAAGATTCATAAGAAACTATAACCATCTCATTTTAGGTAAATAAAATAGAAAGATTCTTATTATATGCCCAAAGAGCATAATTCTTCTTTCTGTTCTGACTAGAATAAATGCATATGCTCTATAGCATATAAGTATTATTCTTATTAATATGTGCATATAAATATATGTCATGTAGCATAGTGATTAATGGGGAAATTACTTTAAATTTCTCATTTATCAAAATCTGAGATTTACATGTTTTTCCGGAGTTGCCTAAATTTGAATCAATACTATTAGTCTTAAGAAGTTGCATAATTATTATTTAATTTATTTTCAACTTTCTGAAACTAGTGATCCAATTGAATATTGGGATTTTTAGGGTACTGTGGGCTAGTAGAAAAAAAGGTAGTTGAAATTCTTTTTAAAAATCAATTATTTTTTTATTTCTTGGAAAAAGATTTATGAGTGAATTAGTTGATTAAAATAGAAGCTGTTTCTATAACATAAAGTTATTTTTATCTATTCTGTGCAAAAATACAGTCAAGTTGATGCTTAAGGCCTTAAAAAGATTTATGTTTTAGCCTCAGAGAAGATTTATGTTTTGGAAAAACTTATAGTCAGCTCATTTGACATGGAGGTGATTTATATATCTTTCATTACATGAATGATTGCAGAATAGCTCCTTCTGCCTTTCTGTTTATTGTTTGCTTCTGTTTCAAAAGACACTTCAAATTGTTTTCATCGAATGTCTAAATTATGCATTTTAACCCTGGACAGTAAACTTTCTTTTCCTAGAAGTGAAATGCATTGGCAATTTGGGATTCATAAAAGAATGATTTTATTTTATGTTGAAATACTCAGCAATCTAGGAAAATAAATTAAAATACATCTGAAATGACATTAGAAAATGATGAACTGGGCAAAAGTGTTTGAAAATTATATGTACTAAAGTACATATTTATTTAAGCCATATATACACATTAACATTAGTTTAATTCAATTTCATCCTTTAAACATTTTAAAAATCTTTACGATTGATCCTTATATTATTCCATAAAGTAAAATTCAAAAGTAATTGCTCTTTTAAAGCATTAGAATTATATTCATTCCAATCAAGTGTTCCACTGATTTTAATAAACTGAAACTGAAGGCAGCATATTTTAGACATTATCCTTACCAGCGTGCCTTTGTTTGAACCTGACCATTACTGGACTTTTCTGTCTTAGTTTTATCATCTGTAAAGTAGGGCAATGTTTCCTAATGCATGTTCTTTTAGTGATGATTTCATGAATTGCATATGTAAAGATTTTAGAACAATGATCAGCTTCTAGTAAACACTCTTATCTATTATTGTTAATATTGCGATTGTGTTAACATGAATGGCAAAAATATCAATAGAAATGAATGCAAAGATCAAGAGAAACAATTAAAGAGAACTTTAGTAAAACCATTGTCTTTATGGGTAGAATTCTTCCATTTTAGGAATACTATTAAATGGAGGTGAATACTAGATTATTCTCTTTTCTACCACCAGTATAACCTCCATGAGGACAAGAGCCTTGTCTATCTTATTTATAGCTGCAACCACAGACACTGAAAGTATTTGATGCAGTATAGGTACTCAATAAATATTTCTTCTTCATAAGTACTGGAAACAAATATCTTTCACTGACAAAAACATTATTAAAGTAAAATATCATCAAATGCTTCAGTGAAATATCCATAGAAAATAATAAAATCACTGACTTGAATGTCACAGTGAGGATCAATGTAGTTGATCCTCTTTGTAGCTACCAAGGCTAATTAATTTAGAATTAATTTAGTACCTCTTCCCGAACTGGCAGTATTCAAAGGTAACTGTTGTGATATCACTTACTACCAATCATGTTGGATCAATTTGAAAGTCATATTGTTTGTGAGCAACTGAAAATATCCTTTATTAAACAATCCTGTCTTCTATTCAATATTCTATAGACTTGACCAGAAGCTTTATATTATTGAAACAATTAATAAAGTCACATTTTGAGATAAGATTAAAGAAACACCGGGTTATAAAGTCAAGAAATTCATTTTCTATCCTGAAATGTGCAACTGTTTGTTTGTTATTTTTTCCCTTGCCCCAAGTTCCAGGAGCACCCCCTGGCAGTTGCTGCATCTATAGTGTGTTTGTATCAGAACTAAATAAATCCAATTTTAGGGAACCCAAATATTTTTATAATGGACTACCAGGAAGCATCCTTTGCCCAGAGGCAGACATTGTCTTTACTATCTTAAACAGCAAGTAAAGCCTTTGCTTTACTATCTAAATATCCTGAAAAAGATGGTCCAGGACTGGGAGTGCAGGGCTCCCATGTACCATGCATGAGGCCTGTGTTCAATCCCTAGCACCACTCCACCGCCCCCAACACACACACAACACAAATAGTCCAGTACAAAAGGGCAGTTTCTACCCCCTTCTCAAGACATGCAGAAACAGAAAAGACCCTTGGAAAGAACTGTTGTCCCCCAACAATATTCATTCCTTATTTCTATACCATCTTGGCTTCTGGCATGTTTTCCTGAATATGCACTCCAGTTAACCACTTGGATTAATGTTACCAGCACAGACTAGAACCAAAACTGTTCAGTTTGTCTCCTACGCCATTTAATTAAATTGTTAATAGGACTTCAAGCAGATAGAAGCAGATAGATGAGCTAACCTGTGGTATTGGCCTCAGCCGTGTGTTCCATAATCCCAGATTCCACAAACTGAACGAATCCCATAAATTACTTAGGTCTACCTTAGAAAAGCATATGGTTTTCTCACTGTTTCTTTATTGAACTTTCTCCTTAACTGGAGGCACACCAACAAGGATATGGGTATATTTCATAAAACTGTCAGAGACCCATTCTGCCCCCCAGTTTGGCTCATGGGAGCTGAGCAAGCAGTGTTCCAAATCAAGAAGTCATCTTTTCTTTATCTAGGACCATATCAAGACAACAAAAACATCCAGGTGGCTGAAGCAGAATTAAATTTTAATTCTCTAAGACTTCTTTTGGCTCAGCCTCCTCCTGAAGGGTAGAAAGATAGGACATAGAGGATTTAGCACCTCACAAGACAAATAGAAATTCAAAAGACTCATAGAGAATTGTTGCCAATAACCAGCACTCATTCTCCCCCTATCCCCCGAAATTAGCAAATTGTTGCTCTTTTGTTGGTCATACTACTGCTAATTGTACTGCTGACCTTTTCAGCATCTAATCAGCTCTAATCCTTGAGGACTCTTCTTCTGGTGTTTTGCTAGTCTTATATCACTCTAGTCTATGATGTTGATTAATTATTTCACTTCTTATAGAATGTCACTCAATTTCATGTCCACTTCTTAGTTTCCCCCATATAATATATTCTTGTAAGCTTAATATCTTCACATATCAAAAATATCAAGTGTCACCCCATGTCTTAAGTCTGATAATACTGATTGGAATTCCCATCATAAGATAAGTTGAAGCATATTCAAATATGTCCTTAGCTCCAAAGATTTCTTTAGGAGAGGAAGTCAAACATATTAGAGGTAGAATAGAGTTTTGAGGTTCAGAGATATTTGAGTCAGAAGCTCAACTTCATCATTTATTTGTAACATTATCTTAGGGATTTATCTTCTCATCTGTAAAAAAAAGAACAAGTCTATTTCTTAGAGTTGCTAAAAGTTAATAATATCATATACGTAGAGTAACTAGTGAAGTTCTGACTCTAGCAGGTATTCAATAAATGTCAATTCTCTTATTTCCTTTATAAGTTATTACTGTGAATGTGTGGAAGTCATCAAAGGACTTGTTCAAATGCTGATAAATGATAATGAAATCTTGCAATAGGGCTTCTGCCTTTTAGTTCTGTGCAAATACAAGAATATTTTTATATGTTGTTGGTATTATCCTTTTCCTTTTTTAATTTTTTGCTTGTTATAACTCATTCAAATTTACTATATTTGAGAATTATTTTTATTGATTCATTAGATACACTAATTACTTTTTTCAAAGCTTAAAAGTGACTTTCTGATTGCTTTATTTCATTGAAATATTATGGAAACACTAATTAAAATTTACTTGCCAACATTCTAATGTTTAATTGGAAAATTGAAAACGAGGTAGTTTATTCTTGTCTTTGAAAGCTTCATGGTCTGTTTTTAGAGTACCTCCAATCCATGAAACTAATCTAATAAGTGGAAAAGGGACACTAGAACATCCTGGGGTCTATGTGACATGTCATGATCTATCTCATGAATGTAATTTGCACTGAATTTGAGTTATGCTGACACAGCCTTAACTTATTCAGTCTGCAAAATGATGCAATTATCTAGATTGATAGTTAAACTCTGTTTCTTAGAGGTTATATTTAAAGAAATATTTGTATATAGACTGATTTGTCCATTGAGCTGCAATATAATTTTCACAGAAATGAAATTAGCTCTCAGATGTATTTAATTAAGTCTCAGTAACACTTCCAAGGATCAGTCTTTCTGTTAGCATCAAAACTGCTGAGACATGTTTTCCCACTTAACATCACAAAAAGCCAGTAAGTAATGCAATAAGATTTTCATTAGTAAGTGCACAAATTACCAAAATTTACCATATAATTCATTCTTTATTCATAGAAAATTCTGACTGATATCTTGTTTAAAGAATTAGCTATTCGATATTTAAGAAGCTACCCAGGCATTTTTCTGAAATGATGTGCAGCATTAATAAGGTTTATTAAATCTGTAGAGTCCATCTTCTTGATTCTGTCACCAATAAGTACAAATTGAGTCTAATGATAAAGCAGTGATTATAAGTATACTATACATGATAATAATAGCCAGTCTCTGTTATCCAAATTAGTAGCAAATTATTGCAATATAGGAATAGCTTCTATTAATGCTAATGGCAAATTGTCTTCTGTGTGCTCTAGGATAAGTTGCCAGATATGAAAATTAAGGCAGTTTCAACTATTTTAAGTGCTAAAGTTGAATATGCATCCAATAAGTAACTTTTTTGCTTATTTGCCTTTAGTATGTTAAATAAAATTATTATACTTTTCTAATCAATACATTTGTGAAGTTAAAACCAAGCATTCTACTGTGAAAGGCTCATAATAAAAATATCATTATAATAAATGGATTAGGGAAAGCTGTGTAGCATTTGGAAAAACAAAATTGGATCCCTCGTGACAACTATGCCAGTAAAAATACTGGATGGACCAAGATTTTAAGGGTAAAAAGTAAATAATAAGACAAGTCCTCTAGAAAATATTGGAATTTTAAAAATGATTGACAAACAAAAACTTTTTAAATATAAAAAAGGCATAAATGAAAACAGCTAGTATATTTGATAGTAGAAACAAAAAAACTCCTGTATGTTTTTTTAAAGGCATTAAATCAAATGGGCAATTGGAAAAAAAAATATTTACTACATATATCATAATAAATTCTTATTAAAAAGACAAATAACCCAGTTTAAAAGAAAAACTGGACAAGAATGTGAAAAAGAGTTTATAAAAAATGAATGAAAAAGAAACTCTTGAACATATAAAAGAAATCTAAATTCATTTGATGTAAGATAAATTTAAACCAATACCCCTCTGTTTTTACTTAAAAAACTGTAAATGGTCAAAAAACTTGATAATATACTATGTTGACAAAAAAAATTGTGGAGAAACACAAATATTCAGGGTAAAATGTGTCTGGCTACAATTTCTATGGAGAGCAATTTGACATTGTAGCAAAATTTCAAATTTGCTGAGAACCAGAAAATGTAGCAATAGAAAGTCTCACTCAAATTGTGATTGAGAAATTGTGCACATCCCAGGCTATGCCTTCAGCATTGTTCATAGTAGTGAAAGAAACAGCCTTGATGTCCAGCTGCAGTTGGGTGGTTAGTAGAGTTATTTTTGTCTTAGAAATTTAAAATGTCTACATTTTTATGACTATGAATGTTATTTGCAGAGCCAATGTATACTTTTCCTTTCTGAATACTTCGTTTTTGTTGTGGTTGTTGTTAGTTCTCGTTTTGTTTTCCAGAGTATATGATTGTCTGTTTTCCCTGTGATTACCTTTCCCCACCCCACCCCCAGCTTTTCTCATTGTCACTTGTTTGATGGGAGCACCATTCCGACCTATGACTGTATCCTCAGTAGCTTTATAGGCCAATGGTAGATATTTCATTCTGTGACTCTCTTTATTTTTCTCCCAATTGATTCCACTGCTGCTGCTTTTCCTGTCATCTCCTTTTCTTGGTTTTATTCCTCCATTTATGTGAACATACATCCAGCAAATTATGAAAATAATGTAAAAGTAAATTTTCTTTTTTTTCCTTTTTTTAATTGTTCTTTTTAGTTATACATGACCGTAGAATGTATCCCACTTTTGTGTTTATACATGTTGGGGAGTTATTCTAATCATATATTCAAATACAAGGCTAGGAAAGTTATGTCCGATTAGTTCTATTGTCTTTCCTATTCCTGCTCCCTTTCCTTTGTCTAATCCAGTGGCTTCTTATTATTCCCCTCCCAACCCTCCCTTGTTTTGGATTGGCATTCACATATCAGAAAGAACATTCAGCCTTTGGTTTTTTGGAATTGGCTTATTTTGGTTAGCCTAAAATTCTTCAGTTCCATCCATTTACTGGCAAATGCCATTATTTCATTACTCTTTATGGCTGAGTAATATTCCATTGTGTATATATACCACATTTTCTTTATCCATTCATCTGTTGAAGAACACTGAGGTTGTTTCCATAGCTTACCTATTGTGAGTTAAGCTGCTATAAACTTGGATGTGGCTAGTCACAGTAGTATGCTGTTTTTAAGTCCTTTATCCAAAGGATAAAGATAGAGGAGTGAGATAACTGGGTTAAAAGGAGGTTTCATTCCAAGTTTTCTAAAAAATCTATATGCTGCTTTTTATAGTGGTTTCACTAATTTGGAGTCTCACCAATAATATATGAGAATACCTTTCTCTCTGCATCCTTGCCAACATTTATTGTTTCTTGTATTCTTTATAATTTTTACAATTGCCATTATGACTGGAGTGAATTGGAATCTCAGTGCAGTTCTAATTTTCATTTCTGTAATTGCTAAAGATGTTGAATATTTTTCATATTTTTAACCATTTGTATTTCTTCTTTGAAGTGCCTGTTTAGTTCCTTTGCCCAATTTTTGATTGGGCTATTTATTTTTCTGATCTTAAGTATTTCAAGTTTTTTGTATACCCTGTATATCCTGGAAATCAATGCTTTATCCAAGGCATAGATGGTAAAGTTTCTCTTCCATTCTGAGGGATCTCTGTTCACATTCTTAAATATTTCCTTTGCTGTGAAGAAGCTTTTTAGTTTGATACCATCCCATTTATTGATTTTTTATTTTACCTCTTGCACTTTAGAATTCTTATTGTCATTGCCAACATGACAGAGAGTTGAGCCTACTTTTTCTTCTAATAGGCTCAGGGCCACTGGTCTAATGCCTAGGTCTTTAATCCACTTAAGAGTTGACTTCTGTGCTGGATGAGGGATAGGCGTTCAATTTCATTCTATTACCTGTGGATTTCCAATTTTCCCAGCACCATTTGTTGAGGAGGCTCTATTTTCTGCAATGTATGCTTATGGTTCTTTTGTCTAGGATGAGATCATTGTATTTATGTGGGTGTGTCTGTCTGTGTGTCTTCTATTCCAGGGATGCAGTGTTGGTTCAACATGGGGAAATCAATAAATGTAATTCACCACATAAATAGTCTCAAAGACAAGAATCACATGATTATCTTAATAGATGCAGAAAAACCATTTGATGAAATTCAGCATCCATTCATGCTCAAAACACTAGAAAAACTATGGATAGTAGGAACATACCTCAACATTATAAAAGCTACCTATGCTAAAGTCAAGGCCAACATCTTTCTAAACAGAGAAAAATCGAAAGCATTTCCTCTAAAAACTGGAATAAGACAGGGATGCCTTCATTCACCAGTCCCATTTAACATAGTGTTTGAAACTCCAGCAATTAGACAAAAGAAAGAAATTAAAGGGATATGAATAGGAAAAGAAGAGTTCATATATGCCTATTAACCAATGACATCATTTCATATTTAGAAGACCCAAAAATCCACTAGAAAGCTTCTAGAACTCATAATGAATTCAACAACGTAGCAATATATAAAATCAAATCAGTTGCATTCCTATACACTGGTGACGAATCAGCTGAAAGAGAAATCAAGAAAACTATCCCATTCACAATTGCCTCAAAAAACATAAATTGGGGAATCAATCTAACAAAAGCTGTGAAAGACCACCTCTACAATGAAAACCACAGAACTCTAAAGAAAGAAATTGAAGAAAACCTTTGAAGATGGAAAGATTGCCCATTGTCTTGGATAGGCAGAATTAATATTGTCAAAATGACTACACTACCAAAAATGTTTTACAGATTTAATGCAATTCCTATTAAAATCCCAATGACATTCTTCATAGAAATAGAAAAGGCAATCATGAAATTCATTTAGAAAACATAAGAGGCCCAGAATAGCTAAAGCAATCTTTAGTGAGAAAAGTGATACAGGAGCATCACAAAACCAGACCTCAAATTTTCTTATATTTAATATATCTTAGGCTATTTTTATTCTCCCCTCACACTTGATTGATAATTTGTCATGGTATAGAATTCCATGCAGAAGAGTGTTTCCTTTAGAATCAAAGTTTCCATTCTGTTGTCCTCTGACATCAGGGTTGCTGCTGAGTAGCCTTTAGGATTCCTCTTAGTTTCCTAAGAAGTGGGAAAGCAAGAATAATGGTGTCTGGCTATTTCCCATGCTTCCTTGAGAACTGTTCATGCCTTCAGGAAAGGACATTCCCTGAATCCCCTTTCATTTGGGGCAGAACTATCCCTAGACTTCTCCCTTCCTTTGTGCCTCCTGAAACATGGCAATTAGGATATCTCCTGATATGGAACAATTAAGCACTCAATATATAGAACCACTCTTCTCTTCATAGAGCTGGCTTCCAGATCACTGTCTTGTGTGGACTCAGCAATCCTTCCTTTGATACTGAAAGTCAAATATTGATCCTTTCATAACTTTACACTTAAACTATTACAAACTTAATCCTTCCCATGCAAAATGGAAGACCCTGAAAAATAGGAGGTAGGTCAGTAGAAAGAAGTTAAAATGAGAACAGTACTTCAATGTATGCTTTTAGTACGTTTTCATTATTTCTTTATTAGAGAATAGGGCATTTTTCTTCTCTTATTACATGGTGTGACTATTTCAATACCAATTTATTTGTTTGTTTGTTTTTTTGTTGGTACCAGGGATTGAACCCTGAGTCACATCCCTAACCCTCTTTATTATTTTATTTTCAGACAGGGTCTCACTAAGTAGCCTAGAGCCTCACTAATTTGCTCAGGCTGGTTCAAACTTACAATCTTCCTACCTTGGCCTTCAGAATTTCTGGGCACCATCATGCCCTGTCCTCAGCCCTTTTTATTTTTATTTTTAATTTTGAGATAGGATCTAGCTAATTTCTTAGGACCTTGCTATGTTGCTGAGACTGTTATTGAACTTGAAATCCTCCTGCCTCATCCTCTGATTTAATTTTTAATCCTAAAATTACTAGGTTGTTTCCTACAGTCCAGTCACCTTTGTTGCATAGCTCAAATGTAAAAGTTACTAAGTATATGAAATTTTGAATACATTTTATTATGTTGACCATTCTTTAGAAGATATTTAAAAGCAGAATATGTGCCACTTGTCCCTTCTGTCTGCAGAAGAACTCTGTTTCCATGTTTCCAGTGACTTATGGTAAAGTCAGTCCAAAAATCGAGAGAGTCACCATGATCAGACTAACTATTAAAACTAAACCTATTATATGTTCCCTTGCATACAAGTTAAAATAGATGATACAAATTAGTTTGACAGACCACAGACTACCAGCTTTTTAATCTGTTGACAGAGCCTTGAGTTAACTGAAATCTAGCCATTTCATTAATTAGGTTAGAACCAAAATAAAACAAATCTACAAAAATTTGGTTATAATCAAGAAAATTAAAGGTGAAGTTACCAAAATAAGAAAGTGTTTATGATAAATAAATTAAACTGAATAAAAAATAATTACCAAATATGAAACCAGATTATTTGAAATGATATGCACACTTTAAGTAACTTGATTAATTTTATTTCTTACTAATTAATAATGTGCATGATACCTTCATTTCTTTAGTTCACTTTTGTTCAGAAGCAAGTGGTTAATCCTCATCAATGTGAGACAAATTAAAGAATTCAGGTCATATTTCTTCCTCCAATGAAGGGCAAACTCTTCAAAATGGAGGTATAGCATCTATCTCACATAAGAAGTAAAAATAACTTGGGTTATTTTGGTATCAAGTGGGATTTGTGGATGAAGAATATAATTATCTAAATTGGATTTTCAGTAGCTATGACAATACTCTACTGAAGAAGTAAAAAGTGTAAAGAATCACAATCTTAGCAGTCATCCATCCTGCTAAATGCAATTCAGTGCTGGGTAATATGTGGAATAGAAAGGAATAGAGAATATATATACAACATACAAATGGATAGTCTCAGGATAGGAATTAAAAATCACCAGTGGAGAAGAGTTTGTGGGAATTTCAGATGTCTCACAGCATTCCTGATTCAGACTGTACACTGTATTATTTAATTTATAATAGTTCCAGTTTTACAGCATGAATGTTGACTGAGAAGAAGCTATTTCATAATCTATATAATGAAAAGAAATGTGTGTTCTGAGTTCAGAAAAAAATGGAAGAAGATTATTATTAACATGGATGCCTGCAGCTACAGGGAATGATCATAATCCATTGCATCCCATGTAGAAATGCTTCCAGTGTTATTAGATGGGATTGTTAAGCCTTTAATACACTGTATATGACCTCTATATTTTAAATTGTTAAAAGTAGGATAAAATTGTTCATCCAATTAGGGACCTTGTTTACTGCAACCGATAATGGTTGAATCATTCCTGTCCACACTACTATTTCATAAGATTTCTCTCCAGTGACAGCTCTTCTTATTGTTCCCTAATCAGCATTACTGGGAACCTTCCTAAGGGCTTTTTTAGTATGTGGAAGACACTATTGTTCTTCATTTTGAAGACATCTATTCCTAGTGTGCCCTGACAACTGCTTATCATAAAGTGACAGATTTTATATATAAGCATTAGTTTGTTTTCTGAATACTTACACATCCTAAGGAAAACTTTTTCTTGAGTCATTATAATTCTATGAAATAACTTAAAATTGGTCATTCCTTTAACTTATTGACATAAACATCCTTAAACTATACTTCTCAAAACTGTAATGAAAATAACTTCCCTTTTCGCACAAGAGCCATATGTATATTGTAGTTTTACTTATTTGCTTCGCCTTTATAAAACGTGTTTCCTGAAAATGAATAATTTATTTCCAAAGGACCAAGTATACATATAAAACAAAATTTCATTCTGATGCCCCCAGCTTTAAATTTGTTCTTTCTGTTCTCACATAAAAGGCAGGACTATTTTTATAAAGACAGACAAACTCTGTTTCCATTTTAATTTTGTACATTATATTTGAAAAATAGAATATCCCCTAGTATTTTAAGAATTTATCCAGATTCTGCTTTATCTTATGTTTCAAGTCTGTGAAGCATATTCTAAAGTAATAATCATAACACTTAAACTCAACTTACTCACATAACATTTCTGTTGAAGTGGGCATTACGTATCATATGTACTGCAACATTCCTGACATGTAGATGCAAGTAATACTTTAAAACAAAACTCCTAGTTTTTCTTCCATTCCTTTCCTTAATTGAGAAGTTATGAATATATCTTGCCTCTTCTCACAAATGAAAATGTGTTTGAGTGCAATTAATCTACCCTATTAGTTCTACTAAACATCTGCTATATTTGTTAAACACTTCAAAATTCTATTCTGAACCAGTTAATTCTAAGTAATTTCTCAGTTAAATATTTACATAGGTTTCCATGATGATAAGCCCTAGTTTGTGTTAAATAATCAGCAGATTGTCCAGAGGGAGTTAAGTGAAATGCAATACATTACAATAGCTATCCATTGGAAATTAAAAGGGTTTTGCTAGACTATTTTTTTCATATTTTTATCCTAGACAAAAGAAGTAACAGCTTTATGCAGTCTATTCTTTAACATTTTTAATATCCAGAATTCCACTGGGGGGAAAAATCAATGAATGCCTTTATAGAAATATGCAGATGCTGGGCTGGGGTTGTAGCTCAGTGGTTGAGTGCTCGCCTCATATGTGTGAGGCACTGGGTTCAATCCTCACCACCACATTCAAAAAGAAACAAATAAAACAAAGATAGTATGTCCATCTACAAAAAGAAAAATTAAACAACAACAACAAAAAAGAAATATGGAGATGCTTACATCATGGAAATACTAAATATGCTCTCAAACGTCTCTTTCATAAAGGTGACAGATTGCATGTTTGTAAAATTTTAGAAATAGCCCAATTTATAGTAATTTTTAGAGTAGACTAGATAGATGGAAAACATAGAAAAATGGATTAGGTATTCTTCGGACACAGTAAGTGGAAAATAAAATGCACAGATTATACAAATGTGCTATATTACCAAGATATTTAAGAATATGACTCTCTGGAAAAATTCTATAAATCTATAAAATTTTAGATAATGGTCAAAGATCTCAATAAGTTTCATAAGAGAGAGGAAGTTATAGTTGATAAATGATTCATTCTTAAATAAACAAAAGGCAATCCTAGATATCAGAGAAAGGAATAGTTAGAATGAGGATGACAGATAAGACTTGTTATTGAAGTCCAGGTTATGAGAATAAGAATAATTATATAGAGAGCAGAGCCCTATTCCCTAGCACCTATACCCAGTATTGCTCTCTCTAGTCCAGTGTTTTTTTTTTCCTCTATGGCCGAATCTACTCAATGTTTATTGAGCCTCTTCTATAAATGAGGTAGATGATAGAATGAAAAAGAGCTTCTGTCCTTGAGAACTTATGGACAACTAAAAAGATGAGTAGAGCACACACACAATGGCATTTATAAAGCCAGGGTAGGAAAAAAAGAGTGAAAGGGGTTCTTCTAAGCCCTTCCCATTTATCCTAAGCTACAGCTTACCTGGGGCTTAGGTTATTTCTGTAGTTTTCATAGTGATAATAAAATAGAAAAATTAATTAGTTATCCCCAATTATAATTTCTTAGTCTGGGAAAAATATTATTTTGGTATAGATGATTAAACTTTTAGTAATGTTAATACAAAAATCATTTTTCTTTGTAAATATAAACTGATGTTTAATAAAGACAGTTGGATAATATTATAAACATCATGGTAACATAGCTAGATTTAAAAACACATCATGGAAACAATGTATCATGGATAATTCAAATAGTAAATGATATGTTAGAGATTAAAAAGAACTTAACTGATTTTTCATCATACTGCTGGCTGGGTCATTGACCTAGCAAAGGTGAAGGGAGATTCAGAGTTGTGAACCTTCAGGAGTCAGGCTAGTGATTTGTGGATGAGATTTGGTACCATATTTTACTCCTTAGACTTTGCACACAGAAATATAGGAGAATAAATATTTTAATCTGTTGAATACATTCCAAATAAAATTTGATATTCTAGTATTGTATAGACTTTTGCTATATAATTATCCCAACTGCTAAAGGGAATAGATTTCAATTATATTTCTCAGAATTAAGTATATTCCCTTGATGACATTTGCTGTGTGGATGCTTTAGTAACTCATGTTTAAAAACACTGAAAGAGCTGTCAGCATTTGGATGAACATCAAAGATGTTATATATTAGTTTGGCTATTCACGAAATGATAATAGTTTTTCCAAGGGTAAGAGGGAAGAGTTTAATCTAGAGCCAAGATTGTGTCAGTCTTATAAAAACTGACACAACTCTTTGTAATTATATTGTAATTAATACTTGGTATATTAAGATTTTAACATTGGTTCTTCTTAGAAACATTAGAAATTTTCCATCCTAAGTTGGCCTAATCAGCCAACTTTCCTTGGATACATATCTTTCAGCAGGTGATTTTTTTTTTTAACTGCAGACGAAACTGATTACCTTTTCATCTCTTGGTTTTTATTACTGCCTAAGTCAATCAAATAAAGGCTTCATGTGCTTCTGGAACCCTAAATTGTTTCAAAAACAGATAAAAGAAGTGGAAGTGATAAATACTTTAATTTCATTCATCTACCATAGAGAAGAGTCAGAAAGATTTGGGGGAACATCGAGAATTGGTGATAAGTAATTTTTTGTACTAATGCTTTTTGAACATTAGTTATAATAATTTATATTGAATTCTGATGATTTTAATCAAATGATAGCTCTATAAATGAAAAAATTTTAAACTATCAAATTTTCTATTTAAAATAAAATTAGATGATAAAATTATGCATGTATGACATTTAGTTTTTATGAAATAATTAAAAAATGAATAGGTACATAATAAATAGTTATGGGTCACCCAAATATATCTGGTGTTTTAGTTTAAACATAGTCATGACTTTAAAAGTAAATCTTAGGGGACTGGAAGTGTAACTCATTGGTAGTGCTAGTGCTTTTTAATGTGTAAGGCCCTGATTTCAACCCCAAGGATACGAAAAGAAAAGAAACAATTGTTTATTTTTTAAAATAAGTAACAAGAGAATGCTTTTTCTGGAATTAGCGTGAATCCAGTTTCTTTGAATAAGTACCATAATAGGTTTCATTATAAGTATTTTGAGATTCTTTGAGGTCTTCAACCAAAAACTTCTATTAGCGTGCACTGATTTCCCAGTATGGATTGTTTTCATTCAACCATTAATAAGCTCATACCATCATGTATAAAGACACAGTTTCTACCTATTGTGGCTTAGATCTGGTGAGAGAAAAAAATCATTACATGAACAATCATTTAAATGAATTTGTGATAGACACTTTAAGACAAGTACAAGACACTCTAAGACTGGAATAGGCAACTCATGTGGAGACTCAGGGAAGGTGAAGTATTATTTCCTTACCACCAGTTTGGCTGTAATGTAGAGATTATTAGAAAGTTCTTCAGATAAGCAAAAGTGACGAGGAAACAGTAGGAATGGAGAGAAATGGATCCAAGTATACTTTGGAGATAAAAATCAACCAGACTTGGTAACTAGATGTCAGGGGAAGTTTGAGAGAGAAGAGCATAGACTATGAGTTCTAAATATCTAGGAGGAAAGAGCTAGGAGGGTATCATATGGATTTATTGAGGTGGGGAATGCTGGAATTACAGTTCAGCTTTGGAGGGAGGGTCCTGAGTTCAGAGTTCAATGTACTAAATTTCAGATGCCTGTGAGATAGCCAAGTGGATATGTCAAGCAGGCAACTGCACTTTGGATTTATATGTAGCCCAGAGACAAACTGAGGCTATAAATGTAAGAATAATGATTCCTGATCTACAGAATCTGAAGCCCACAAGCATATGAGATCATGGAGAGAACATGTGAACTGAGAGGAAAATGAGCCTAAAATCACCCAGATGTAAATTACACTTGCAGGTCAACAAAAGGAGGAAGCAGCAGAAAAGACTCAGAAGCATTAATAACTTGGAGATTTAAAAAACTGCAATATCATTTTGAGTTTCAGATTGAATAGGGATTCCTGTGTAATGTAAATATCTAAAAATCAAGAGATTTGACTTCCAACACCTTGGATTTCCTGGGACTTTTTTATGATCTAGAAAAAGATAATTTTTTCTATCACTTGACAATATTATGAGAAAGCATTAAATGTCTATGATACTAAAAGTTAAATATTATAAATAGACATGTTTGAATCAAATGTCATAGTCATGTGTTTTCTTAGAAGATACAAAGCTATTCTCCACCACCAAAAATGTTTTATTTATGAAGTTTAAATATATAAAGAGGTAATTTTTTCTTCCAGCTTGCAGATACTGTTACCTTGTATTTATGGTTGTTTGGTGAAATGTAGTTCCAATTGTATGGGATGTTTTAACTGGGAGTGAATGTTCCATCTCAGACCTGGTTTGGAACTTCCTTTTATTCTTTTCTGGAGTTAGCTACAAAGATAAACCAGCCAGTGAGAGGCAATTCATAATTATTAATACATTGCATAATTTAACCTTAGAAGAGCTCAAATCACTTAAAAATTTCTTTGTTTGGATGAATGAAATGTGTATTAATTTTCACAACATTCTTTGTGAGACAGGTGTGCTCAAATCTGTATCAACATGTGTCTTCTTTCCCTTACAGGGTTCCATAGGGATGCAAGGCCCCCAAGGTCCACCTGGAAAAGAAGGTCAAAGGGTAAGTACACTTGGAACAGCTGGTAGGCATTGCTAGCTCAAGGGATACTTATTTCTGCATACTAAAAGAAATACAAAATATAGCAAGCAGATGGTCATATAGAGAGTATCAACTACCCAAAGGCTGAAATTTAAGATTAGAGATTTTGACAGAGGTTTTACTTCAGGAAAAGTAAAGCACCACATGTAAAAAGGTAATTATTTGGTTAAAATGAAGTAGCCATAATTTGATCTAGAGCACTTTGGTCATAATTTCTGTTAAGTTAATCAATGTCATAGTGGAAGTCCAGCCCATTCATGAATTCTATAAAAACTGTGGCTATTAACCACATTGTTTAGCCAAATTTAATTATTGATACTAGTAACTCTTTGTTGCTTTCCTTTCATTGTTTCATTTATGCCTTTAACTGAAGTAAAAGAGTACATGAATACATTATAAGTGCAATTGGAAGTATATCAATGACTTTCTATCTAGTCCATTCTCCTCATTCACCAGCAAAAGGTAGCTCTGCTGTGTTGCTGCAGCTGGCTTTCTTGTGGCTTACTATTGTTACTACCATTTTCAAATCAGTTTGAAATTTCAAAACATTTGTATAGGCTTTCTCATTTGACTACTTATGAAAAGTCTGTGCAAAATAGAACTGGTACTATTCTAAGGTTAAGGACTTCTGTAACCTTAGAGATGAGGATTCTGTGACTTGGGGGTTTAGATGACTTGTTTAAACTTGGACTTCTAATTCTGAATCCTATGTTTTCTTTTAGTGTCCCAGTATATTAACCCCAAATCCATTCTTAAGTCATTCTCATTTATTATTCCCTGTTCTGTCCTGTTGTAAAAAGTCTGTTTCCTCAAGTACTTCAGAGTCCTTCAAATATTTGAGGGCTAATAACTGTATTTTATTAAGGTTTACCATTTTTTAAGCTAATAAAATCCCAATTCTCTTAACTCTTTCTTTTGCCATGAGGCTTCTTGACTATCTTACAGTCTGATGCTGTTTCCCAGAAATCACTCACTGGCTGGAAGGTGTCAGGAATTGGACTGGACACATGTGGCTTCATTTAGAGCAGAGTAAACTGTGGCAAGCAGGCCCTGAACCAGAAGCAGAGTACTATTTTCTATTCCAATCTAAGATTGAGCCAGGGCTTCTTTTCCTGGCATCGCACCATTGATTGGTACTGCATGTGGTCAAATAAATGTCCCCCTCTTTTGCTTTAATGAAAACTTCTGGCATCAGATCTTCCTTCTTTCTGTTATATTGTATAGTTGCTTTTTGAATTACAGAGTAGAAACTGATCCTCGATGTTTTTATATTTCATCTTCTGGATTTTGGTCCCTAATACCATTTTATTGCTTGGGAGTTATTTTATAGTAATATTGTTGTTGTTTAAAAATTTACATCCTATTTTTCATTGAAATAGCTCCCAGCTCTCTGTGCTCACCTTATGTCTTCATTTACATCATTAATAAATTCTTACCAGAACAGGCATGACAACCCTGTGTAGAATCAGTGTAGCCTCCTCTCTTTTCTACCATTGATATTCTTTTGACACGATAATCAAATCATGTACAATGCACTTGAACTCTACCTCCTCCCCACCCACATTTCTTAATTTGGTTTGTAAGATAATTATGAGAGACATGTCAGATACTAGTTGAAATGAAAATATATTCAAATGAGGCTTTTTAAAAATAATATGCTTCAAATTTAAATTGTACCCTATCAATGCTTGCATTTCAGAAGATAGGTTAAAGAATAAATTAAGCTTATGTATTTTTCATGATAATTATGGAGGCAATTATTTGAATTGTAAAGTTCACTCACTATTTGATGCAAATTTACTTCATTTATAAATATGTATAATCCAGAAAAATTTATATTACTTTTCTATCAAGAGTATCAGTGCTAAAGAATATCATAGAATTTTATGGTCACTGTTAGGCATAATTTGTCATTATTGCTACTGCTCTCACTCAAATGCTATGTTTATCAAAGGATGTAGCTAGAACAGGTATTATTGACGTACATTATACACATTTACAAATCATTTCCAACTATGCTTAGTGATTTGTTCTACTTTATAAGCTACTTGATTGAGACTCAAATTACTTTAAGAAATGAGTATTCTTACATATGTGGTCACCTAAACATAATGGTGACACCAAAGGCTTTCACCATTTCTTCTCTATTCCAGAGGTAAATGACATTCAGCTTTTAGGCACATACATATATTCATATGTGTATGAGTGGATGTGTGTATCTATACACATTCATATCTTTTGAGAGAAAATACTAATAATGTTTCCCTTTCTTTGCAGTTTTCAATAGGATAAAGTAATTAGAAAAAAAGTCTATGAATTTAAAACAAAATTTTTATTGAACCACTGTCAGTAAGACTCTTATATTTTGGTTCCAAGTGTTTGAACATAAATTTACTATCATTAAGGTTATTTCAATGAAGTATAAAGTTTGTGGCAAGTCCTGTGTACTTTACTTGTAGATATAATGTCTTTAAGGATAACATTTAATTTTAGACAAATTATTAACATCTTGGTTTTCCTTAGCGAGTAAGCTACTGCTCTATACTTTGAAAAATAACCAACATTATAGGAACATGTTAATATTACTAACATTATTTTTATTAAGACATAAGGAATCTGAACAAATGATTTTTTTCTCTTTAATTCTTTGTGTGAAATTTTTCGTGAGCACAATAGGAATACAATACTTTGCAAGTACAACATCAGAATTCTGTTTGCAGTTTTTAGTTGATTATATCTTTTTGTTGTCTTTTAAGCCACCAAATCTTCATTTTAAACTATTAATTTTAATAAAATGTAATAGTAATGCTCTTCTAACAGTGTTTTGTGACAATATATATCTGGGATTTATACACTTCTTAACCTATTTCTTTTTTGAATATTTTATATGACGTTGATTTTCTTTCTTTTTCCTTTATTGACTCTTTGTAGTCCTGCAAGTGAAACATTTAGATGGCACATTTTGAAGTCTCACACACTATATACATCAACACAACTTTTAGAATTCAACTAACATTAAATGTTGACCTCATACTACAGCTGAGAGTGTGTTGGAGAATAGCATGGGGTTCTACCCACTAGAAGCCTAGAGGGTGTACAGCCCATGAGGACAGAAGGGGGCTAGGAGGGAACTAGGACATGTCAAGGGTAAGAAATTAAAAGGAGAGAGTTTGAAGATTTGTGGAGGGTTTAGCAGTTCTAAAATTTGGAACTAAGTCAGCAGAGAGATGTTGGATAAGAGAAGTGGTTGAAATTGGTACCTTTGAGAGGAAACCCTTTATGAATAATTGAGAAGGTATTGGAAAGGAAAATTGGAAAAACAGTAATAAGGAAGTTAGAGGGTCAGTTGTGAGGAGGAAGAGGCAGCAATGCCTAATCTGGTGAAGGGTTAAGGACAGGAACTGGATGGAAACCTAGAGAAGTATCTTACTAAAAAGTGGAATATTTCAGGTAGCTGAGCATGTTCATGAATGTGAATGTGAAACTTCTCAAAAGTACTGGCATTGGTAAAAATTTAGAGATGTAGATTCTTTTAGGATTTTTTAATATTCCTAATAGAATCTCCCCAAATAAAAAGAAAATTTGAAATATTTAATATAACCTTGGGTTTTTCCTTTATAGTCACATTAAAAGCATGTCTGAATAATTTCAAAATTAAGTCTAGAACTTACCTTGGTAATTTTAGAAGACATCAGTCTAGAGGCCCTGGGAAAACAATTTATCAGTGAATTAGCTAGTTTCTGTCATGCACAAAAATTTGTGTGGCTCCACCAGATGACACTTACTCTTATATTATTATCTAATTGTAATCCTGAACAGAAATTTATTTTAAATCTCCCTTAACTTATCATTTGTTCCCCTCACTCCTGATCTCAAATTTTCCTCTTTGCCTGGTCCTGTCCTTTTCCTCCTTTAGGCAACATTCCTTTGACTGCCTCTTTCCAACATTTTGGGGCTGATTTCACAGTCTCTTGAAGTGCTTGCTGCAAGCTGTCTCTGGGGTAAAGATCCCTTGCCTTCTGAACAGCACAGAGAACATGAGCCTATCCATCAGGAGGTGTCCCTTTGCACTAACCAGACTTGGTGGCAAAATAACTGGGTCCCTTTCCTAGATGAGGTGGGATCCTGCAGAGGTATTAGCAGGACAGGGCCAGCAGCATGTCTCCAACACGAGCAGCATGAGGCTCTCCATGGAGGTCTCTGAACAGGCTCTGGGCCAGACCTGCCAGAATTTCAATCCCAGCTTGGCCACTCATTAGTGGTGTGATCTAGGATAAGTTCTGCAGCCTCTCTATGCCTGTTTCCCAATTTAGAAAATGGAAATAATAAAAATAATACCCAATAGGGCTGTTAGAAGGAGTATGCCAAGGCATGAGGTATATCATTACTTTCATACCAGCTGAGTGACCCACAGATGTTTGATGAAGGGAAAACAAAAATATAGCATCGTTATACAGGACTTGATTAAAGAAAGTGTATAATAAATAAATCAAGAGAATTTGTTGAAGTCGCTGTTTTCACTACTGCTTCACTGTACCCATTTTATTTGACTTTTACCTGAATTCTTACTTTCTCTGGATATCCATGCTATGTTTTAATTCCCTAGAAACTTCATGAGGCCCAGAGTTTATCCACTATGATATTAAAATTAAGCATATATAAAAGCTTACAAATGTAGAGTAGATGATTTCCTTTCCCTTAAAGAAGAGATGAAGATTGATGTCCTCATTGTGGAGTAGCCAAGGGCTTAATTTGTTTTATAAATAAATTGTGTTGATCATGTGTGAATTTACCAGGAGTTTCATAAATAACACCTTGTTTTCATCTATTAGTTTATTTTTGAATTTGTTTATATGCTTTACCTAAGATGAAACAAACAGTGACATAAATTATGTTTTAAAAATTATTGGGTTTATTGATCCCTATAGAAAAAAGTACATAAAAGTCATTGATTGCTCTGATGAAATCAACACATACAACAGGACTCACCCATGCAAAATTTTCCTTAGACTGATTTGCTTTTATGGAGCTAAGTATATTTTTCCAAGGAAATTCTGCCTCGGTAGCCTAGCCATGTTCATTGAAAGCTTTAGAGAACATAGCAAGCCAGAAGAACAGGTCAGACCTGCCTCACAATACAGTAAAAAGAAAATAACATTTCTTATTACTTCAGGATGGCTTATTCCAAGGGGCTAACCTCACAACAATATGCTTTACCTAATATGATCTCATAGTTCCAATGAAGCAGATTCAGAGTCTTATAGAAACCACAAATTATTTGCAATTGAACATTCTTACACAGGTTTGATTTGTGGGGAGAAAACTTACAGAGAAAAGCACAAATAGTAATAAATTTCAGCTTCAGGAAATGTATGATTATTTACATAGAAAATGAGAGAGAAGTATGAAGTTATCATCTTCTTTATGCATTAAAACCAGCATTGACCTTTAAAATGCACAGTGAATTTTCTCTACTTTCTGCTCCCACATTGGAGCTATGACTGGTGTCCTTGTACCAAAAAGGCATTTTACCAATTAAAAAAAAATTTTAACTCCAGTCCTGAGTAGAATAAAAATATAGGAAAATAAGCATCATTGTTGGATTGGATTATATATAATCTGTAGATAGTCATATTGAGGTGAAATCTTAGAGGTTCTGGATTCTACAACTATTGGTTCATGTTTCCTGCACACGTTGTAAACTTTCTAGCATACAGATGACATCTTTTTTCATTGACTTTCTATGACATTTTCTCAGAATAGCTGCACTGGAAGAATTTGGGGAGTTTATAAGAAATATCATCTTTTAGCCTGTCTAACATTTCTAGATGGATAACTGAGAAATTGTGTACCCTGTTTAGGTTCTAGGCAAGAGCTGCATAACTTCCCCAACATCTTGCTTGGATTTACAAAACCAAATATGAGGCTGGATAAAAATGACCAAATCTGCTTTTATCCCTGCATTCCTATTTACAGAGCTTCCTTAGCAGAATTTGGGTGATTGCTGGCTCCCAAAGCTGGATCAAATATAGCTGCTGAAGCAATGGAGTAACACAGGAAGGCAGGAAAGAGGCTATTACACATTAATGTCAAGCAAATGTCCACAAGAGTGTAGTTGAGGAACAAGGATGAGAATTCTCTACTTTTACCTCTCACTTCGTTTCTGGTGGGAAATATATATCAACAGAACAAGATGTTGGGAGACAACTTCTCACTTAGTCTAATTAAAATCAGGTGGAAAAGAGACAGTACAAGATGTAGTGCAGACTTTGTGTGAACAGGTCTTAGATAAAGTTAAATATCGCAGCTAATGACAGTGTGCCTGTTGTCCATTGTGGTGAATTTCACTCTAATTAGTGGTCTCTACAGTGTGCTTTAAAACAGAAGAGAGAAAAAAAGCCCTGGGAAGACTGTCAATGAAAGTAGAAAAAAGTAAAAGTTAGTAACCAATGATTTTGTTCCAATAATACTCATATAGATAGTGAAACCACAATGAGGTGAAGTTCTTACATTCATTTAAACAAAAAGCCAAATGACCCTGTTTGTATTGGGATAAAGTAACTATAAATTATCTCTGTTATTTGGATTAGAAAAAAGGACATGTTTCATATTTTTTCAAAGAGGATGCTGACTCTGAATGCCTTGTTTATTTATGTGCCTGACCCCTGGAGCCATGAAAGAAGCATACCATCTCATGGGGGCTCCTTTAAAGTGAAGACACTCAGTCCCTGAGGCCCAGATAGGCTGAACTTCAGAGGCATGGGCCTGGGAGAGGGAGGGACCCATTTTTAGGAACATCAAACTGTTATATTTTTGAGCTGAAAGGAAATGATAGTGTCATTTCAGTTCACCAAATAAGGAAACTGAGGTCCAGAAAAATTCAGCAATTCTCTAGGGCTTCAAAGCTATTTATTCTCTTTATTTAATATAATAGGAAGCACTATGTATTTTGTAGTACTACACCAAAATTCATATATATATATATGAATATATATATATATATATATATATATATATATATATATGTCTTTAAAATGGAGTATATTGAGAATTTAACCAAAGCACTAACTTAAAGCCAACTTTATTTTTCTTAATACTGTATGTTATACAGGAAAAGTGTAACTAGTTACAGTTGATCATTTTGGGGTCCCAACACATTGGAAAGTGCACATTCTATCCCCAGGCCCTGTTTATCCTACACCAGCAGTTAGGAACCATCATTGCCTGGCTAATGGGGATCTGGGGCTGGGAGTCTGACCTGTTCCCTTCCATCTGTGAGACTGGACTAACTCATGACTGCAGGCAAATAATTTCAAATTCTAATCTAAATTTATCTGTTTTTATCATAGCCTAGCCCTCAGGTCCATTATGGAATTAAGCCAAAAGCACTTTGAATGCACTCTGGTGACAGGTGTGTGTGGAAATGTCTTATAAATGTTACCCACTTAGCCACAAAAACACTTTCGAGACGAGAAGGGAATCAGAGAAAGCACTCTGCCAGCATGGTCACTTCCTGACATGCCTGCATCCACATCTTAACTGTGTCTGCAGCACAGTGAACACCTTAGCAACCATTAGGTGCATTTGCCATGGGAAATGTCAAGTACAAAGTTATTTATCCATTTGGGAGAGAGTGAATCTATGTGTGGATGGCTGCCAAGACCAAGAATTATTCACAAGTTATTAATCAATTTGTGAAACACAAACATATGAGTTTGGAAAAGCATTTGGAACATGAAACACGTTTATGGCCTAATGACTTTGAAAGTCAGCAAATTATGTTTCCAATAAATAATCAAGTTCTCAACTGTTTTAAAACACCATAGTATCTTAAGTTACCTTAGGTAACAGCACAGAATTTCAAAAGCCAGTTTTACTTTATAGCAGTTTAGTTTTATCAACATATTATATTAAAAGTCTCAGGGGAGAGGAACAATTACAAAATAAATATGCTGCAATAATTCTAAGAAAAGTTGGAAATTTGTCTTCTTCATGATGTAATTTAATCAATAGTTTCTGGGCATAATAGTATTCAGAGTAATTATTGAATTCTCCTAAAATAGCTTTTAACTTTTTTTTACTGTTTTTTTCCTAAAAAACCAGTAAACGTCTATTTAGATTTTTTTCATGAATAGTTATAAATACATTTGATATCCATTTGACATTTTTAATATGTTCTACACATATGTTTATATGCATGAGTTTGTTACCCATTATGCTTTTTAAATTCACATTAGTATAAAACATGCTGTTACCACTATATTATGTATCATTCATGGTTCCAACATCACTAAACACATAGCTTGGCCATTTGCAAAGCCTGGTGTTTGTATTGCTTACATCAGAGATGTTAACAATGTGTCTATGGAATTATAAAGAAGAGTGACAAAGGAATATTTTAAAGTGTGTTAGGATGCACATAAAATTCAATAAAATAAATACATATAATTTGTTTGCATTAACTAATGATATTTTACTTTTATTCAATAATGCCACCTTAAGAAACAAACCCTAGAATACATAATAAAAAGAGGGAGATACCATTAAAGAAAATAATACTTTTCTTTCTCTCATATTAAAGGCCACATCTTCATACTTTCCACTGGCCATGTTTAGCCCAGTGTTTCATATATTTTGCAAAAACAATTCTATAGCTTTGTGCATTGACTCACTATATTTCTTGTTTATCTTCAAAAGCATTTATAAATGCAATCAAGCCAAAATCTCTATACTGAGAAGACAGAGCTAATTAGTAGAGAATAAAAGGCAAAAAATAAGCAAAAACACCTATATTGAGGGAAACAATTTTATTTGAATAGAAATCTTTCCTTTGAGATATCTGAGATCCCTTTTGTTTATTCAAGAAATATTTGAGTGCCTGTTTTGTGTGAGGTAACATGGAAGTTGGCCTAGGTTGAGTTTCCCTAAAAGCAGAGATTTCTTGAGATTTTTCTACAAATGATTTACAAAAGAAACCTGTACAATAGTAAAGGGGAGGGGGAGAAAGAAGAGAAAATTATGAGCAAAATATGGTTTTGAAAGAAATCTCATCTAATTCCACAAAGTACCCTGGAGCACAATGGAGTTTGTCCCACCTTGAAGCAAGGAGCCAAGATACCCACCCACCACTCACCCCACCCCAGGTGAAAGACGGATAATCCTTATAAATTCCTTCAGGGATAACAGTCCCTGTAGATTAAGGTCGTCCACTGGGAAATGTGCCAGTAGCAGTGAACATCCAAGGCAGCCAGCTCTAACCAAGCCTGGCACCAACTGCCTCTCCTCTGGAGGAGAAGTAAATAATTCTCCACATCATGAGGACAGGGGTCTCAATGGCCTTTAACAGAAGTGAAGACATGACAATAGCTTTGAAAATACTAGCCTTATAGAGAGTATTTTTTATGTTGGAGCAGGTGATAGGTCTATTCTTTCAGTCTGATAAATAAGTAATTAAAGGGATAAATTCAAGACAGACATAAAAACAAGTTTAGTGGCCAGATGGTACAGACATCGAGAGGAGCAAACATAGAACAGAGGTAAGGAGCCAATGGACTTAAGTATCAAAAGTGATTCCTAATATAACAAATCTGAAATGATTATAGTTCCCTTAACCAAAGTGAAGAATACTAGAGGAAAACTTTCTTTTGGAGATGAGTCCATTAAAAGTCTATAGCATTGGAGTTGTAAAATGGACCTGCAATTGAAAGTGCATCAGTCCCTTAAAACCTAGGTTAAAATTATAAGAAAAGGGACAGAATTTACTGTTAGGAAGCCATTAGATTATGAATGATAATCAAAGCTACCAGAATGGGTGGGGTGGCCAAAGGTCAGTCTGTAGAAAGAAAAGAACTCAAAGGTAGAATCTGGAAATTAGAATAGGAGTGGATTGGGAGATGAGCAAGAGGTTAAAATTATCAGGGAGGATGAGGCCTGAGGAAAGGCCATTGGTGATCTTGTAGGAGGCTAGTTTCCATGAGGGGCTGTGCTGTGCAGAGTTAGTGGGACATTACACAGGTCTTAGGATTACAGTATGCATGGAGAAAGTCAGAAGATTTTGCTCTATTACTCTCAGAAACAGGTATATATAGAGAGATGGCCTACGACCACTTTTGGAGAAGGCTAAGAAGAGATTTTCTTTTCATACTTGAATTTACATTTATAAGTTAAAGCAAGGAAATGAAAAAATAGAGATGCTAAAGATGCAAATGACAGGAAACAATAGTAAATAACTCATATGTACCTAGAGGAGGTTGAAATGCATGGCTCAAATATAAACAGGGTTCATCCTCTCTGTGTGGAAGACACATGCGAAGGGCAGAGGGACATGAGCACTTACTCCAAGGATCACACTGGGAATAAAAGCATATTGCATAGTCATCTTACACAGAAAAACAGTTATCAGACTATGTATGATTGACAAAAAAATTTGCTATTTCTAGGAGATGTTGCTCTCAAATTGTTCATTGTTTCCAGGCCAATAAAATTTATAGCTACTACTTTTTCCCTTCATGAACAGAAAGCCCAAGCCAGTAAAGTAAATGCAGAGAAATAAAGTTGAGAAACCAAGCTAAAAGAAAGTGGAGACATTGAGAGAAGAAAAGGTCTATTAGAGCAATTTCAGAATGTTGCTAGATTGTTTGAAATACTGGTAAAACTATAGGCATTTCATTCTACTCCTTCTTTCTGCACATCTTTTGTTTTATAAATACCACACGTATCTTAGAAGAACATTTCTGTCATTCACCATTTGTCTGAATTCATTTATTTGTTTTACAAATCCATTTTGCTAGAATACAACTCTAACTTCTTAGAAAACTTTGTTTTATTGGTATAACACAATTGATGTCAAGATAAAATATTGTCAAAATCAAATTGTTCTTATCTTTATTGCTTTTGGCAATTTTCACTTTTTATATCTCTGCACTCATCCCATAAACCATCATTTATTTTGTTCTTAAATGATATAAAATTTCTAAAGCATGCTAATTAAGTATCTTTCCTAAGCTAGGGAATGTCAAGGGAATGGTTTACCTTCTAAGTAGTCCTACCTGTGTCTTTTATCAATAAATTCTCTGGTTATAGTTACAATTCTTCGTATACTATACTGCTAACTAACTGTGAACTAAGCATCTTTTTCATGGAGAGCTGAAAGGACTGAACATGATGTATTCCTTTGCAGTTGTTGTCATGGAGATAAAATCCTTTTCAAAGTAAAGTGGGGATGGCATAAAATTACTAATTTAAAAGTTATGCTTCTCATTTAATATTGAAAATGGTACACTATTTCCTTTCATTTTGTCAAAATTGCTTGACTCGAGTATGTCTAATATACTTTTATTAGATAATTTCTCATATAAGAAAAACTGACGCTAAAAAAATTAAATAGGTGAATTCCCCACAGCATTTATTAGGATGGGACTTCCATTTTTAATATTTTATTTTTAAGATTTATAACATTCCTAATTATTTCCCTCATGCTGTACCTCCATATTCTTTCTTTATATTTTGCTGTTCAATTTCAAATCTAATTACCTATAATGAGTTTTCTTAAAAACAATCTGTTTCTTCTCTCTCTCTCTCTCTCTCTCTCTCTCTCTCTCTCTCTCTCTCTCTCTTTACTTTGCCATATCATTTCCAACAATGAGACATACCTTTCAGCATGATTACAATTAGGAAGATGAACAGATCTACAATACTTTCTTATATCTTATTGCCTATGATAAGATTTTGAAAATTTTGTAGATATTCTTTTAAAAAAAGTCAAAAGGACAGGCTTAGAAAATAAACCTATAACTTAATAACTTCATTTTGATTGTATTACAAATCATCAGCATCACCACTTTCTACAGATATTGCAAATGAGCTGAACGGCCATTAATTAGATGGGAAGAGTCAACTGATGGCAAAAGGGGGCAATGGAAACAGTGGACTATGGGATGATCAAAGGAGATCAGGGATAAGGGACAGAGGAAAATGGACCAACCTTATCTATTTTCCTCATAGCTAACCTTTTGAAAGTGTTTGCTTTCTTTTAAAGCATCCTATAGACATTTTCCAACCACTTCAAGAAATTTAAAAGGAAGTAGAGGAATTGAGAGGATCATCCTCTCTAAATAGACAGGAGTCTCTAAATCATCAATTCAGTATAGTACAATCATGTTCAACTGTAGTACTGCTACCAGACTGTGTTTTGTACAGAATATATGTTTATGTTTAGCAATTTGGTATCTCTGTATAAATCAGCCCATGATCATGGACTTACCTGGTAGAATAGGCCATGGTTCATTCTTTGTGGAACTCTTGGAGGGTCATGGCTGCTGCAGGTTGCCTCTGAGTCACAAACATATAACCACATCACTTGTGACATTTTAAAGTGAGATTGTAAACTGTACTCTGCAAGAATCTGGGAGAATGTGATCATACTTTTTCTAAATTTTTTTATTTACATTTTTAATCAAAGTAAAGAAGGAAAATTTATTTTTAACCCCAACTTATGACCAAAAAAATTTCACTAGGTGATTGTACATCAAAATTACAATAGACGTAAATTAATTGTGAGTCTTAGAAGTGAATCCAAAGACATAAAGACCTAAATAGTTGGTTTGAATTTTACTGAGACTTGTGATCACTCAGCTACTAAGTTCAATTATTGATGATAGAGCTTTAAATCTCAGCATGTTATCTGCAGTTGTATACTGGCTGATGAAGCAACTGAACCATAAAGCTGTAAGCAGCATTTACACACAAAACATAAATAGGTTCAAAACCAAAGGGGGTTTTGGAAGAATGAACATTAAATTTAAAAAACCAATTAAAGAAAATGTTCAATACTGCATATTTAAGCATTCGTGCTTTGGAGATGCCTTATGAAATAGTTCTTTAGATGGCTGAGACTAGCAACAATTACAATTGCTGAGTCAATTGTAACCAATGACATCAGAGATGTTTGCTAAGAAATATTGAATGAATATATAGAAAAGATTTCATTGCTTCACATGCTCAAAAACTAGCTAATAGCAACTTGAGATAAATAAAAGTAGCAAAATATGTTTACTGTGCCTTGATAAATGCATTGGCAACATTCCTGTGGCAATTCTTTGGCAATATTAAAGAATTTAATTTTCTTAACCTTCTTTGCCACCAACTCTAACCAGGTCTGCACTGTAGAAAACTATGAAGGATTACATTGTCAACAAATATGGTTTGAAGTTCAGTTCTCATACTGTAATGTGTTCTGATGGTGCAGCTGCAGTGATAGGAAAACATAGTGAATCAGTTACCCACATTAAGGGATCTGTTCGCCCCAGACTGTAGCACACAACTTTCTTCATCAAGAAAGCCTTGCTACAAAGAAATGTCCACTGAATCAAACATTTGGAGAAATTGGCCACAACAAATATTATTGCATAATGAGGTTCCAATGCCATCAAATGGAAATTTTTTTCAAGAATGTTGAACAAAGAATGAACTCATTGTTCCTTCAAGTTAAGAACATGGCTTATCCTTACTTTCTAAAAAAGAAATTAAATGGTTTGAGAAACAAACTTGCCTACTTGTCTGATATATTCAGTATTTTTGGTATTATCAATACGTTCACTTGAAGAAAGAATGTGATATATTTTTCAATGACAGAAAAAAAATAAAATGCAAAATCTGGAGGCTCTAGAGAATGCTATAATATATATTCATAGCTTTACAATAATTATCAAGAAAATAAGTGATGATCTGGATATTCCACATCAGTGAAAGTTGTCACCAAGGATTTTTAAAATCTGGTTGAATGTTTTGAATCTTATATTCCAGCAAAAGAAGATTCATCTTTGAGAATTCCAGGAAGCCATATTCATTTATTTTATTGGGAAATAATTTAAATTTAATAAAAAATTCATAGGGTAGGTTGCTAAAACTGGCTACTAATGAAGGATTGAAGATGAATTTTAAAAATACAGCATCATTTGCTCTTTATAACTTTTTAAAATTAAAGTTATAAAGAATATTCTGAGCTTGCTGAAATTAGCTCAAAATTTCTTCTTCCAATCTTTTCAACATGCTATTAAACTTATTTCTATACTGAATATCATTAAAACAAAGATATGAAGCAGTTTAGATAAAAGTTGTCCCCTAAAAGAAGGGTTATTGTAATTCACCATAGGTTAGAAATGATAATAAGCAAGAAGCAAGCTCATTTTTTACATCAAAAATTTCACTTATGGGGTTGGAGTTGTAGCTCAGTGGTAGAGTGCTTGCCTTGCACATATGAGGCAGTGGGTTCAATCCTCAGCACCACATACAAATAAATGAATATATAAATAAAGGTATTATGTCCATCTACAATTAAATAATATTTTTTAAAACTTCACATATAAATTTAAGTGTTCATTCATTCCAAGAGTGCATATAGGCACTTAATATGGGAATAACTATTTCACTCATGACTTTGTTTTATTATTATTGCAAAATGATAAAGTTACAAATTTAATGGAGAATTTTTATTAGTATATATATATATACTTTCAACAATAGTAACAGATTTTATAATTTTGTTCCTTTTTCCTTCTGTTTGTTTACATTTATTAAAGTATAACTTTATGTCTGCTGAATCCAATAATAGACATTGGGACTTGCACTCTGTATGTTTTTAATTTCCCTTATGGTAGAAGTTCAATTTTATTGTATTTTATAAAAGTACCAGTCCAAGACAGAATGGAAATGGAAAGTCCCTCACCATTGAGTTAGAGAAGCTCTGATATGGGTTATATTGATTATAGATAGGCTAAAACTATAACCACAAAAACTTTCATCACTAGCAGAAGGAATTTTTTTTTACTAGTTTAGCTTTTTCAAATTGTATCTTGTAATAATGAAGAAAACATGCACTTGGCCAGGTCAGCTCTCAGAATTAACCAGTAAATATGCAATGAGTTCTCAGTTATGCAATGCATGCTGAAAGGGCTTAGAACGCAGACAGCCATGTTCTATTTAAAGTGAGGGTAGTGTGTTTCACTATCTGTTCTGCTTTATTCCTGCGTACCTAGAATAGTTATCTGGGAGTCTACACATAGGGAAGGACAACCAGTGGGGCTGAAAGTGATTTTTGTAAATGGAATTTCTGAAAATATTTTAAGAGGAAAGAGCCATTCCCTCCCTCTTTCGGGAAAGAATATAAAATGAAAGTGAATGGGTAAAGTGTGAAGAATAGTCTGACTTACATTTTTAAGATCCAAAGATCCACTTTACACAATGGATTTAAACAGATGATTTACTGTATGACCACTCAGAGCTAAAATATCTTAGAGCTCAGCAAAAAGGGCAATTATGAGATAGATTCAGGCATACAGACAGGCAAACAATAAGACAGAGTTTAAGGTATCCAAGGAAGAACTTGTGAAGATAACTAATTCTAGGGCTGAATTTAGGCTCATATGGCCAGACTATTTTCTTCTTCTTCTTTTTTTAGGTAGGAAGAATATACCTAAATTTGGCATGGCTAAAGCTGACTTAGTCAGAAAACTGCAAAATTTCAGAGAGGCTTCCTGTGCTATAAGTAGAATGGTGTTGGTGAAGCCAGAGCAACTAACAATCTTGCTAATGGAAGGAGCGCCATCCACTGCTTCTTTGATTTGTGCCTTGTCTGAAGATCAGGTTCCATGACTTCTTTATTAATAAAATGTTAATCTCTGTATAACTTTACCAAAGCAAATTCTCTAAAGGCATGGATTTTGGAGTCAGGGAGACCCCTAGGTGGGCCCTGGCTCAGTGACCCTGGAAAATTATCTAGCCTTTCTGAGTCTCAGCTCTTCCATTTTACAACCAAAATAATATTAATGGTAATTCATGATCTAAGCCCAAAGCAATGATTGGGGAAATACATGTAAAGTAGCTATACAGGGCCTATACTAACATGACAAGTGTTCATACTTGCTAATATTATTCTTATAATACTAACTTATACTATTTGAGCACAATGACATTATCTAGCACTAGAACTATGAAAATTTTAGTGTTTCTTTTAGAATCTCAGAGATTTTTCTATATTTGTTATCTACCACAGTTGCCCAGGTTGTACTCCAAAGAAGTGCAATCAGCCAACAGCTACCTGGGTGAAATTCAGCCCAGCCAACTAACCACAGCCCCACTAATCAACTGTGGCTTAGGTGCAGAGCTGTAGCTACTGAAAGCCTTTTCCTCTCCAGCACAGACACAACCTTATCTGCTAACTGGGCCCTGTCTCCTGGCTCAGTTAGTACCATCCTATGAGATTTGGTGGGCTTTCCCATTTAACAAATTGCTAGAAAATAAGTGCTTAGTATATTTACACCCCCCCAAAAAAAACATTTTTTATTCCAATGATATTCTAAAACAGTTCCAAAAGTTTCTTCTCTTTGACACCAGATATATGCTTGTAAAATTAGAAGCATGTGGGAGCTATTTACAACATAGGATGGCATGGTATTTTTTCAGATGTTTTGTGGACTACAGATGCTTCATAAAGATTCTTCATTATTTATCCTTCCATTTCTTGATGATATGAAATATGTCAGAAGTACTTGTAAGGTCACCATATATCTAGATTCCTGCAAATGTATATTCTTATTTCGAAGCTCTAAGAAACTGATATTTTGGATCAGTAGACCTAGATTTAATATCAACTTTATAAGTTTATATTTGAAACTCCGTTTAAAAATATTTGCTGCTATTGTGCTATCAGAGAGAATTTCAATTGGATTCCCAATATTGTGTTGTAAAATTCAGCTGAATAAATTAAAATATTGGAAGTGAGTTATGTTACTGCGGTACTTGCCATATGTTAATAATTGTATTGACATTTACAGGATAAGGTTTTCCTAACAGAGAAAATTAGAATAATGATAAACAAACTGATTCCTTTGGTTTTTAATTCTTTTATTGGGTAAAAGACAAGCAATACTAGACTTCAGTGTACACAATCTCAAAAAATCCTTTTGCCCTATTATATCATAAATGGTTTTACAATTTTTATATTTCTGTGTTTTTATACTGTGAAATATTTTCATTTGCAAATGTTATCTAGACACAATGAAATTCAGCATTAACAGCAATTGAAAACAATGAACTACACATACACACAAAGAGGACAGGTGTTTAAACTTAACATTGAGATATGTGTAATATATATCTCAAATTACATAGATCAGAAGAATAACACCATGGATCAGAAAGATAACATCAAACTCATGACAGTAATTACCCCAAGGAAGAGGAAAGGGAAATAGGACTAGAGGTGCTCAAAAAGGATTTTCATTAACCTACAACATTTTATTTATTACCAAAAAAAAAGACTTGAAAAAGTATTGCAAATTATTGCCAGTTGTTATTTCTATGCTGTGGAAAAATAATCATTTGCTAGGTTACACTTTTTGCACATCTGAATTTTTAAATTTTTCTGAGCAAAATAATTTCAAACTATGTACAAAGCTGTGTATATGCATGTACTCTATTAAAGCATTAACAAAAATAACAGCAAAAATATCACTAGGTTCTAAGAACTCTTGAGACATAATTAAGTTCACAGTTTTGATTTGATGTTTGTCTAAAAGTGTAGTAATGAATGTGATGACAGTGTTTTCTTCATTAGTGCAAGTTCCTCATTTGTCTGTACATTTTCATGAAGTTACATTGAGTTCCATTTTAGTTATTAGCTCAGTCCAAAAGCAAGAACAAATACTGAGCACCAGTTGTTTACCTAGCACAGTAGTAGGCACTAAGGACCGAGCAGTGAACATAATAGACCAAGATTATGAGCCCCTGGGCCAAATCTGAGCCCCTGGGCCAAAATCTGGTCTACCACCTGTTTTTATAAAGTTTTGTTGGAGTACATTCATACCGTTTTGCTTATATTATATCCTTCAGTGCTCTGTATCAGTGGAGATGAATTGTTGTAAAGATTATATGACTCACAAAGTTTAAAATATCTATTTTCTTACCCTTATAGGAAAATTTTCCCAACCTCTGCAGTAGACAAAAAGAAATATTTACCCTTATGAACTCACATTCAATTACTGAGACAAACAGTAAAATAATAAATAAGTTTTTGTGTGCTCTATGGTAACATGCATCCAAGTGGAAGAAAGCAAGGGAAGGGCATAAGGAGTATTATGAGAGAGGGCCTTTTCATAGATGACCTTTCAGCAACAATCTAATAGAAGTGAGAGAAAAGACCTGGGGAAACTTACCAGGCAGGACAAGTGGCAAGTGCAAAGTTCTGAGGAGAAATTCCAAGGAGCTTCAGGAAGCCAATATAGCTAGAACGGGATGAGAGGAGTGAGGAAATCTATAGGGCAGGATTGAACACAGACAGGCAGGTCATTGTACAGAATTCAACTTTTACTGAGTAAGGGCCCTCGTTGTCCTTTGTGAAGTTTAGAGTATTCATTTGTTAAAGACTGAGACCAACAATATGGATGCCACCTCTTCAGGTAAAACACTATTCAATTCTGAAAACTTCACTTCTAACCCTGACAGTCATCCTGCCAGACCTTACCATTGCCAAGAGGGGAAATAAGATAGCCAGTGACTGCATCCCACCACTATTTAACCTGTCTTTCCTTTATCTTATCCAGTGTTGACACATTTGATCTAAGCCTTTATTTTAGGCTAATAGGTTGCCCTCAATAATATTAAATTTTAGGGATAAAGGCTATAGCTGAATGGTAGAGTATGTGCTTGGCATGGCAAGGCTCTGTATTCATTCTCCAGCACCAAAATAAACAAATAAACGAAAGTAATAATAATAATGCTAAGTTGAAAATAGAAAACTTTGGGTTGATTTTTCATAGGTATCATCCAGGAATGTAATTGATTCATTGGATATACATATGAAGTTTTTGACCACCTTCTCTATGCCCACATGCAATTTCACTTCTCTGGGCAGGCTAGGAACTTTCTTGGCAGAATAAGTGAATATTTATGGAGAGTCAAATGAGTTTATAGTCTATTGATGGGGTGAAAAATTATAGAAATCTCTTTACAAATTTAGGTATTTCTTTTAAAGTTAATGTCTCATGAGTATTCACATACACCATTTAGACAGGTTTGGTTTTATTTCTTTTGATTCCTAAGGTGGAAATAGGTGAGGCTGATATATTATGTGACTTGGCCAGGTTTGCTTGTAAGTTAATGAATAAGAGAAAATTCTAATGTTCAGTTCTCTGGCCTCTTATAATATACATTTCTTTTCCATCCTATTTTTTAATTGTTAAGCCAATGAGCAATGAGTTGTATTTTGTCATAAACATACATCAGAATCTATATACACCTCAATTGAACATATACCTTTCTAAAATATAGAACATGACCTTGGCCAACAAGTACACCACACATTTAAAGTATTCACAAATAGGAATAAGGCTACTTTAGACATCCAAAGCCATTCATGTATATTCAAGTTTAATGTAACTTATAATCCCTGGAAATAATGGTGAACTACAATTCCCTTTTTGTGGGTTTCTTTAAATAGCCTTAATTTTTGTGTGAATGATACAGAGAGAAGAGAAAGACTCTAATACCAGACTATAAGCCCTTTTTGGGTGGGATCTGTGTGTAATTCTCTCTTTTATCTCAAATATTTAATCTGTATTTAATAAGTACAAAAAGGTTTATCATTGATTCGACATTTTCTGGTTTTTTGGTTTCTTTATTTTCCTCCTTACTTGTGTCCTTCCTTGGCAGGTGGTTTCTTATTAAAGTAATAAATTTGTAATTTTGATTGTTTCCCACATGAGTCCTTGTAGTTTTAGTTATTGATAATTATGAATGGGAATCCTCAAAGGAATTTTGAAGATTAAATGAGTAAGTATCTGTGAATTACTTCAGATGGTATCTGGCATTTTCTAAGGGCAAGCACCTATCCATTGTAGGGACCCCATAAGTGTTTACTGAGTTAATTGATTAATTACTCTGAGTATGTGCTGGTTGAAAGTGGAGAAAATGTTCTACAAAATGAAGTTGTACAAAATGTTCTTCATTGGCGTTCCATCTTCAGGAGCACAACCATCCAAATGAACATGTGAATATTCCCATGTAATTTTACATTTAGAGTTTTATAAAATGATTGGATTTTTCTTTTTGCCTCTTGAGGTCTTGATGACACATAGATTTCATCTACTTGTGTTTTGAATGGATTTAAATCAGGTTTCTTTGAAAAGACTTTCTCCAAATAATCATCTGATAAATATGTTAGGGAAAGATAATGACATAATTTTCCTTAAATTCATATTTTTTTCCAGTTATTGGTTTCTCAGCCATGATCCAAGACTGAGGGCTTTTCTTTCATTAGCCTCTTTGCATTCTCATTTGCGATGTCATTGGGACCTTTAGTTATCACAGGGCATCTTTGTAAGTTTTGATCCTGTATCTTAAAAGATGTCTAAACTATGGCTTCATTTCCCATAAGGATGTCAAGTTATTGCTTGATCATAATACAAATGAGACTATAAATTGCATTTGCATATTTCTGTGTCTGATTGAAACCTTTTTTTCTCTTGTAAGGTCTTTCACTTGACTTAGGCCAGCCAACTGACATATTGCTCATTAATCATACATATTAACTGTAGTAGTTAACGTTTTGAAATCTAACTTACCATCCTATCCGCCGGGACTAGTTCTTATTTTCTAAATGTGATGACATATGCTTCAGACACTGCTAATTAGGTCTTTCCCTTGAAAATTCACTCTGACATGTTTCAAGAACATTTTTCTCCTGAGTATGAGTTCATTAAATTATTAATATCCTGGTATAAGTCATGTAGGATTACTTACACAATGT
Organism: Urocitellus parryii; assembly: GCF_045843805.1. Lineage (NCBI taxonomy): Eukaryota > Metazoa > Chordata > Mammalia > Rodentia > Sciuridae > Urocitellus > Urocitellus parryii. The sequence continues at coordinate 86,676,557 of NC_135538.1, read as the reverse complement.
AGCTTTCTCTATTTTGAAAACTATTGTTCATAGTGTAGGATGAAATAGATCTCACTTCCTCATGTGTCTTTTCTGGGTAAGGATCAGGAAAAAATAGATATTTTATTCAGTATTATATAATGTTAACATAAGGTCAAGGAAACATCTTACACATTACTCTGGATCATCTGCACAAATGTAAGGAAGTATTTTCATAAACAATCTAAGTCAATAACCTAAAATCATTCTAGTCAGCTTCTGTATTAAATGATGAGTTTGTAGTAGTTTTATCTTATACCTATTATAATTCTTATCCCTCAAAGATTTATATCTTTATTTATTTAATGGATATACAATTAAGTATAGCATAATGGTAATGATCAGAGACTATTCATCCAGGTTTCCTACATTCACTTCCTAAGTCTATTGTTTATTAGCCACATGACCTTGTGTAAGTTACTTTGTCACTCTTTTGCCACATCTGTAAAATGGGAATCCTCAAAGAAATTTTGAAGATTTTGAGTAAATATGTGTAAATGACTTCAGATGGTATCTGGCATTTACTGAAGGCATTGTGTTATCTAGTGCTATTGGAATACAAATCCTGTAGGGACAGGATTCAAGGTATTTCCAAAGCATGTAAAAGCACCTTCCCATCATAAGGACCCCATAAGTGTTTATTGAATTAATTAATTAATGACTCTGAATATGTGCTAGTTGAAAGTGGAGAAAATGTTCTACAAAATACAGTGAAGACAGATAAACATATGAGTTTAAAAATCATAATGGAAATTTAGGTAGTTTGGAAAGCTAACTTTGCTCTACAGATTTTATGTATGTGTATATGTATATACTAGATGTAGCAAGGATGCTGGGAACAAGATGTGTTGGGATTTCTGATTAAAGGACACTTTCCTAGAGAGGAACAGAGGAAAAGTCAAAGGAGACATAAAAAGAATCTGGCAAGTGATCCACAGTTGGGATTAGAAGGACTCACTGTGGCACCAGTCTTTCCAGGAAATTATATCTTGTTCTAGGGAATGGAACTGACAGGAACCTAAAAGAGATAGATTAAGTACAGAGACCATATTACTTTTATCCAGTTATAGTTTCAACTGACATTAGATATTAAGTTTAAGGAAATGAAAAGTGACATTCAAATAAAGAAAAAAAATCCAGTATTTGTAAAATGGTATAGCACCAGGTGTTCAGGTTTTGAAGGTCATCAATATATTTTTTTCAATATTTAAATCAATTGTGCAAGTAAAAGAAGGTATGAGCTAGGAAATGCCTTCTGAACACACTTGATCTGAAGTTGGTGAGAAAAGAGGACTAAAGAGGACACACACATCTGAGACACGTTGGTGCACAAGTGTCCAGGGGGCTTTCCAGAGTGTCCTATCTCATCTTATTGAGGATGTACAGACAGATGTATGTTTTCTGCCCATTTTCCCCTCCCATCCACGTGACCCCTCCACTCCAAGAGAAAGTTGAAGAGAGTGATTAGAAGGAAGCACCTTTGAGAAAGAACTCAGTTATAATTCCCTTCACTGGAACTCCTGAGCTCACTGAGAGCCAAAAAAACAAGTCTATCCAAATATCTTTGTATGAATGTGCCTTTTCCCTCACATCTTCACCAACACTTATTCTTGCTTGTATTTTTGATAACTATCATTATGACTGGGGTGAGATGAAATCTTAGAGTAGTTTTGATTTGCATTTCTCTAATTACTAAATATGTTGAATATTTATATTTATATATTTGTTGATTGCTTGTATATATTCTTCTCACAGTGTCTGTTCAGTTCCTTAGCCCATTTATTGGTTGGGTTTTTTGTTTTTTGGTATTAAATTTTTTGAGTTTTTTATATATCCTGGAGGTTAGCCGCTCTATCTGATGTGTATTTGATAAAAATTTACTCTCATACTATAGGCTTTCTCTTCACCTCAATGATTGTTTCTTTTGCTGAGAAGAAGCCTGTTAGTTTGAATCAGTCCCATTTATTGATTCTTGATTTTATTTCTTGTGCTTTAGGAGTCTTGTGAAGGAAGTTGGGGCCTAATCCAACATGATGAAGATTAGGGCCTACATTTTCTTCTATTAGGTGCAGTGTCTCTGATATATTCCTAGGTCCTTGATCCACTTTGAGTTGAGTTTTGTTCATGGTGAGAGAAAGAAGTTTTATTTCATTTTGCTGCTTATGGATTTCCAGTTTTCCCAGCACCATTTGTTGAAGAGGCTGTTCTTTTTCCAATGTATGTTTTTGGCACCTCTGTCTAATAGGAGATAACTGTTTTTATGTGCTGGTGGGACTGCAAGTTGGTGAAACCACTTTGGAAAGCAGTGTGGTGATTCCTCAGAAAACGTGGAATGGAACTACCATTTGACCCAGCTATCCCACTCCTTAGTCTATAACCAAAGGATTAAGATCAGCATACTATAGTGACATAGCCGCACTAATGTTTATAGCAGCTGAATTTACTAAACTGTTGGAACCAACCTAGATGCCCATCAATAGATGAATGAATAAAGAAACTGTGGCATATGTACACAATATAATATTACTCAGCATTAAAAGAGAATAAAATTGTGGTATTTGCAAGTAAATGGATGGAGTTAGAGAATATTATGCTATATGAAGTCAGCCAATCCCCAAAAACTAAAGGCCAAATGTTTTCTCTGATTAATGGATGCTGGTCTATGGGGGTGGGGAGGCATGGAAGAATAGAGGAACTTTGGATTGGACAAAGGTGAGGTTGGTAAGGGGTTATGGGGGTAGGAAAGGGGTGGAATTAGATGGACATCATTACCCTAGATATACGTATGATTGCACAAATGACGTGTCTCTACATCATGTACAATCAGAGAATTGAAATGTTGTGCTCCATTTGTGTACAATGAATTGAAATTCATTCTACTGTCATGTACAACTAAGTAGAACAAATAAAAATAATCATAATTAGAGAAAAAAACAAATATCATTGTAATTGTTCTTTCTCTTCTACCTGAAGGCAGGATTCAGGTCTTAATCATCTTAATATATTTCCCCCAGCACCAGTAGATAAAACACAGACAATAAATTTTTGCTGAACAACATGTACTCACAAAACTTTGACAGGATTTATTTCTGCAGTGAACATTTAAGTATCCAAATGCAATTTAATCCATTAAATTCTTTTCAATTGAAATTGTACAAAAAAAATTTCAGTTTCAAAATTGGGTGGCTATTATAGTTTGATCTTAGGGATTCTCTAGTTTTTATTTGTTTTTCATTTGTCAAACATTTATTGACTAACTGCAAATGTGTTTCTATGGATTTTCTTGGTGCTAGTCAATTCAGTTCTTCAGATTGGACACACACAGCTCTAAAATCCCAGCCTTGAATATATGTCTTTAAAGTGTGCAACTCAAAAATGATAAAAATATATCCTATGACTTTGTTAATATAAATTAAGATAAATTTAGGTATTAATGATTTCATATTTCCATGCTGGCTGGTAATACTGAACTTGTTCTTGCTCCACTGGCCTAGATTCTGACCTGCCTGAAGTTTGTCAATCATCTTCACTACATTGTTTTCATTTTAACATTTCTAGGAAATAAACCCTATTATTTTATGTGTATTATTGATCCCTCTACATGTTGATTTTGTCTGCTCTACATCTAAAAGTATAACAGTTCCCTTATTAAAAGTGAAAGAGAAAATGCTACATTCATGAGGCATTTTTTATAAAAGTGCTTGGTTTTGGAGATGTGGAAGCCTACTGGCATAGTCCTCAGACAGCAAAGTAGTGTAAGACTTGATTCCTTCTCCAAGCTAAGAGCATTCCAGATATGTAGGAAAGAACATTTTCATAACACGCTTCCAGCTTCCACACTCAAAATGTAGTCCATAAAAGTTAAAATATATTGCAGCATGTTCAGAAAATTGTTTAGACACACCCTACTTCGGTCCTACTCGTGATACCAAGATGAGTCAAGTGTGTTGGAAAGATGGGCTTGATAAGCATAGAAAACAGACAGAAATCAGGACTGAGGCAGTTGGTCGTTTGGCATGGAAATTAGGGCATCCCAACAAATCTGAATGGAAAGTTTGGGTTGGCCTGCAAAGTCAGAGTTGAGAGTAAGGTGAGGCAAGCCGGGAAGAATTTGGAAACCTAAATTACAAAGGAAAAGTGATAAGCAAATGAGACTTTTTTTTTAAATGGCTTGATCTCTTTTTTAAAAAAAATGTTTTTTCAGTTGTTGATAGATCTTTTTTATTATTTTTTTAAATTTATTTATACGTGATGCTGAGAATCAAACCCAGTGCCTCACACATGCCAGACAAGTGAGCTACCACTGAGCCACAGCCCCAGCCCTCAATGAGACATTTTTTAAAGTTTGACTTTGTTGTGTAAACACAAAAATATCACAGGTTCTTCCTGTTGAAATTTTAAACAATTTTTGATTTCATAAAAGTAGAGAATAGTGGTAATCACTAGAAGCTAGGGAGGGCCTGGGAGAGAGACCTGAAGAGAGGCTGCGTAACTCAGGTACCAAACCCTGTTAAATAGGAAGGAACTAGTTCTAGTGTTCTATAGCACAGGTGGGAACTGTAGTCTACAAAATATCTAGAAGAGTTTAAAGTTTTCCAACACATAGAAATTATAGATGTTTGAGAAATAGAAATGCTATTACCCTGATTTGGTCACTATACATTTTATATATGTATTAAATTATACTTTAGCCCATAAATATGTACAAATATTATGCATCAATCTAAAATAATAAAAAGAAGAAATTACAGCAGCAAAGTGATCTAAATTGTGAATGATCAGAATATTCACAACAAACAAACTGTAATCTTTTTCAATGAAGTATTATTTTATTTAAATTATCATTTATTGAATTGTAACTCAAGGAGATTAGATAATAATGTCACAGACTTCTAATTTTTTTTTTCTGAAAACCCACATTAATTATCAATGCAGCCCTTTTAAAGAAAAGAAAAGAAAGGGACAGGGAGAGGGGGAAATTGTGAAGTGATTTGAAAATGTTAAGATTCCCATCTAGAAGAAGAAGACAACAGAATGGAGTCATTTTTCCTATTCTCCAAACCCATTTCAAATTGTTTGCTCTTACTGAATTACATCCTCTTCCCATGTCCTTACAAGAGCCACTTGTCTGATCCCTGCAGTAACGAGACCTTTATGATGAGTGCTGTTGCTGTCATAGATGTATTTTTAAATATCTGTTAAGATGTAAAATGCTCTTAGGATATTATGCATTTCTTACATAATTATTCCATTCCCCATTTTTGCACATATTAGTGATTTCAAATGTGGTAACTCTTTACAACATCAGTCATAAATCTTATTTCCGTTCACAATGTAAAAAAAGAAAACTAAACTTCCCAGATAGTCTGTAATGTTTTCCTGTGTAATTAACACCTCATTCACAGTTGTGTGTGCCAGTCAAGGCCCTGTCTCTTCTTCCTTGACATTTCCTTGATACCTCATTCAAGCTAAGCTGATGCCTAAGAGCATGCAAAATATACACATGAAAACAGGGAAGTATTTTAAAGGAGCCAACTGTATTTATAAAACCTGGCAATTCAGGGAGACTACAAAGAAATGTGTTTTATCTTGTGGGTTTAGGGTCTGCATACCAACTTTTAAGTTGTTCTCCATTTGTGTACAATGAATCAAAATGCATTCTACTGTCATATATATCTAATTAGAATAAATAAACTAATTTTAAAAAATCTGATTACTGATTACCCTTATCAGCCTCACCAAAACAAAAAACAAAAACAGGTCACAAAAGAACTAATAGTCTGCTATTTGCATTCTTTTATCTTTTTTTTTTTTTTTTTTTTTTTTTGCATTACTAGAGATTGAACCCAGGGCCTTTCACATGCTAAGCACATGCTCTACCACTGAGTTGTATCCCCAGCCCTGCATTCCTCACTTAGTAATGTCCCTGGAGGGTTAAGTGTTTATAAATCAAGTAATCAAGTGTCTAATTTAAGATACACATGCTCTCTTACTGCAAGTCATCCTGGAAGGATCAGGTTATTTTCACTGTTGAAAGTTTATAGATGTCATTTATTTAAATAGCCTTGTTTGGGTTGGCATTTTCTTGTCTGTTTGTTTTTTGTTTTTGTTTTTTTTTTTCTGAGAATAGTGGCCCTGGACATACCAAAGGCAGATGGATGAAGTCATTAGATCATTTAAAGACAATTGTTCCATTATGAGAGTCTCCTAATTTTATTTTTGCAAGTTTGATTGAAATATAATATACATTCATTAAAATGTCTGCACTATAAGGGAACAGCTTATTGCTTCTTCACAAAATGAACTTACTTGTATAACCAGCATAAGTTCAAGGAACAGAATATCAAGAAAACCCTCTGATGACTTCAGTCACTTCCTACCCCATTGTAACTTCTAATAGCATAGATTAGTTTTGCCTGTTTTTGATTGTTATATAAATTGATCAGCATTATGCTTGTAAGAAACATTCATACAGTTTATAGCATGTAGTTCAATTCTATTCATTTTAATTGTTACATATTATTCCATACTATGAATAAACCACAGTTGATTGCTTTTTATTTCCCCTTTTAATGGGCATGTTGATTCTTATTTTATATATATTTTTAAATATTCATATGCATGGTTAAGAGTTGATTACATTTTTTTAAAAATGCTAGCTAGATGTTTTAGAAGATTTCCTTTAGATATTGTCAGATTGTTTTTATATAAAAAATGGAAAACTGAATAAAAAGTGGTAGACAGGGGGAAAACAAGAACTAAAAATCATTCCCACCATGTACCAGACATTGTGGTAGGACTGGTATTTATTTGTTTTAGCTGTGGTAAAAAACACATAGCAAAGAATTTTACCATTTTTATCATTTTTAACTCTACAGTTTCATAGTATTAAGTATATTCACATTATTTTGAAACAGATCTCCAGAACTTTTTCATCTTGTAAAACTAAAACACTTATACCCATTAAATAATTCTCCTTTTCTCCTTCCTCCCACCTCCTGGTAACATCCATACTGCTTTGTATCTAAGAATTTAAATACTTTATATCTCTCACATAAATGCAGTCATGGCATTTATCTTATTGTGACTGGCTTATTTTAGTGTAGTGTAGTTTAGTGTTGTTTTTTTTCTGATAATATTGATCCTCAGTGTCACTAAAGTCACTAAAGATTTAAAGTATTCAAGTTCTTAGATACCACCTCAGGGTTTCTCCATGTTGTAGCATGTGGCAGGATTTCCTTCTTTTTTAAGACTAATATTCCATGGCATTAGGTATGTTTGCACCATATTTGGCTTATCCACTCATCCATTGAAGGACAACTGAATTGGTTCCACCTCATGACTGTTGAGAATAGTGCTGCTATGAACATGGATATGCAAATATTTCTTCTTGATCATACTTTCAGTTCTTTTGAGTATGTACCTGGAAGATCATATGATAGTTCTCTAATTATCTGACGATCTCTACAATATTTTCCGTAGCAGCTGTACTATTTTACAATCCTGCTAACAGTCCGTGTCCTTTTTGACACTTGTTATTTTCTGGATTTTTAGCAGTAACCATCCTAAAGGGAATGTGTGACTAGAATGTTATAAATGATCCCTTTTTTAATCCTTCAAGAAACCTGTGGCAAAGTATAAAGTACCATTTAATAGCAATGCAATCTTTGCACAGAAACTTTCTATAAGAGAAAAAGCAGGGATTCCAGTCCAGGTGGTTCTGAACTTGACAATGAAAAATTTATTCTCGAAGTTTCACATACTCACAAAATCAATTGAGTTATTTTGAGCTGTGATTACAAAATATAAGGTGCTCTATAGAATTTCCTGACTTTACGTGTAAAATAGGAGATGTAGTTTTCTCAAACTGTGATCCCTAGAACAGCACTATCAGCATTCCTGTGAACTTGTGAGAAATGCAGATTCTCAGATCATACCCCAGACCTACCAAATCAGAAACTCTGAGAGAAGAGAGAGCTCCTGATGCATGGTCAGGTTTGAGCACCACTGGGTTTAGATCATTAGGCAGATATCCTAATGGTGGTCTTTTTACTGTTGCCAAACTGGAAACTGACATGTTGAGCATGTTGGAGTTTCCAGGGTAACCTGATAGAGTGAACTGTGTTCTGTACTTTATACCTCAGTTTTCAGGAAAGTGTTGGATTGGCCCAATTATAACAAAATTGGGAAAATAGCATTCCATAGAAGTTTTAGCCAGACTCCAATTTCGCAGAGTTGCTTCTCAACAAATGGCCACCCGAGAACAGCCACCCTCCCCAGGACAATCTCTCTGGGCTCAGCAGGGATCTGGGTTATCTGCCAGGATTTTCATCCCTGCTGGCATCCAAGTTCCCACTTTTTGCCTCCCTTTAGAGTGGGTCTGCAGTAAGCCTGGGAAGAACAGAAATAGCAGGAGATAGCAGAAACAAATGTGGAAACAAATATCAACTATTCCTCCTACCAGCATCCCAGGCTTCTAACTGTCCCACCGTCAACAGCCCCTGGTCCCAGGTGTCCTGGACCAGTTCCCCAGAGACTTGTGAGGTACACAGCAAGGAGTCAAACACCACACTTCCCTCTGAAAAATGGAGGAATCTGATTTTAATCTAGAATGAGAACTGTGGTTTTACCTATGGTCTTTACATAATTATTAATAATAGAATATTTCAGGTTGTCTTGCTAAAATAATAAAATTCATCCTACCAAGAATCTGCTAACTCTTAGATAAGCTTTTGCCTTTCCTTAATGCTTTTGAATGAAAAGAGAGAGCTTTTGGAGGAGCAGAAGATTGTGCAGCTGCATTCAGTGCTGCTGGCGGGGAATAAGATAAGGGACCTAATTCCTGGGGCTTTTTAGGGAGAAGGATGGTAATGTCTGGGAGAGGCCTTGAACCATTATGATGATAGGAACTGTGGCCTCCATTAGTGCTTTCAAGGCTAGTTGTACTCCCAAGCATGCACCTATTTCTCTTCCATCGACCCCTACTCTGTGCTGTCAGAGCGCCCTCAATAGGTCACTGAGACCTGTTTCTCAAGTTCCAAGGGCTTCCTTTACCTGGTTCTATGATATATTTAATGACAGAGCTAAGTGACTATGTTGCATTGTAAAACTCATCTTTAAAAATGGTTCAAATCTGATTCAAGGGATTAGTAAACTTCAGGCCTGGAAACTGGGTTTAAATTGAAAATACATGCTGGTTCAAGTTATCTGCACAAATATGTTCCACTAACTTAATAACTCTCACAAATATTCTACCTGCTTGTCTACTCTTAGAAAGGATGTGTAAATGAACCCAGCCCTCTCTCTGCAGTCCTGGAGCATACACATCAGTACACTTGACAGTGGCAAGACTGACTTAATGATCATGTAAATCAGCAGAGAGATGCAAGGATTGGATGCCTGCCTTCCATACTAAATTGTGAATGCTTTTTGCTCCTCAACTTAACACATGTCAATGTTGTTTTACAATATCTGACGCTGAATTTGTCTTCAACATTAACTCTGTGGTAAAAATTGACCAATAGTTGGCCTCATTTTCCCCACTTCCTGCCCAAATCAATACACATGTCTCCTCTAAAGAATGGGGAATGTAAACAGAACTTGATCCTATGGTTTTAACTTACCTCAATCTGATGTGTGCTTAAAGAAAGAACCAATCACTTACTTGGATGCCATTGATTTAGTTTTTTTGTGCTCTTGTGAATTAATAAATTTACAGTGCTTCTATTTTCTAAGTAAACTTTTTACCATTGATTAGTCCTCAAAGGCTAATTGACTTATATTTACTAAAAGACCCAATATATTGATTTTCAGAAAATGTAGACTGCAGGACTAGGAAATGGTGTACCTGTGAATAACTTGTATTAAATATATAGAATATCAACCTGTATATTCATTCCAATTTTATAGTCCCCCAAAGAACTGTAATGTTTAGGTCTCTAAAATGGAAGAACACAAAGACACCACTTTTTATATTTATTTTAATTTTTTTAAGTTAAATTCTGTTCTGTAGATGTTAGCTAGGATGATTTATGAAAATGGGTGCCTTTTTGAAATGAAGTCCTTGATGGCATGCCCTTAACTTATCTTCATCAACAGTGGGCATGTTTCTCATCCAATCACTGCAGAGCATTTGCTTGCTTACCTCTCAAAGTTTACTCTGCAGACCCAGCTGTTATTTAAACTTCCTATTTCATCCCAAGCTTAGGTGAAAACCAGAGAGATCAAGTAAGTTTGCCTCACACTTTTAGAGCAAGAAAATTAGAGAATAAAAAGGATCTTTCTGTGTTTATGATTTCAATTGTTTTTTTAAAAAAGTATTGAAAAGATCAACCAAATGCAATTATGTTTTATCACTAAGACTTTTGTGTAAATATTCTACCAATAAGGTAATCAAATAGTTATTAATAACAATGAACTAGAATGAAGATATTCAGAAAACATGCTCAGAAATGCGTCTCATTCCAATTGTATACTTCTAAAACCTAAGCTTACTTTCTTTAAAAAAAAGTTTAAGACAATAATTGTATAATAAGAAATTAGATGCTCTTAAATGATATTTGATCAGAGTTACTTAAGATGTTAACACAAACTTACCTGACTCTTGCAATTAGAATTTAGCTGGTTTTGAAGTGGGAGAGTTAACATTCAGTTACAATAATGAAGATTAATATGCAAGAATTATACATTTTAGTTCACTTATAAAACAGCTTAACCATCCAAAAGGAAGAAAAGAGCTAGCTAATGTGCTTTAGACAGAATATATAATTATGTTTAGCACAGTGCTTTTCAAATTTAGTGAGCATAAGAATTACCTGAAGTAATTCTAAAATGTAGATTCATAGTTCCCATCCCCAGAAGCTTCTAACCAGTAAGTACAAGATAAAGCCCAAGAAGAGGCATGAAGTAGGTGACCTACCTTAACCTTAGGTAACTCCTATAAAATTAGAATTTGGAGCCCTCTTTTAGAAGCAACAAATTAAGTTGACAGATGCATTTATTATTTCATCCTAAACTGCAAAATCATCAGATAAAATGCCAATCTTAAGTCATCTTTCAGAAAATTTACATTACTAGCTAGAGCATACTGCTAGACAGCAATTAAGGTATATTCATTTCAGGTACTTTATTTTTCATTGTGGTAATTATGAACTAACCCAGAGCTTTTACAATTCCCCGATGTTTAAGAATCATATGGACTTGGGATTTTTTTTTAACTTTTGTTAATTTTTACTGTTTTCTTATTGCCATTTAATATGTTTTATATTACAGCAAAAGGAGATCACAGCATTTATTTGTTTTTCTTTGGTTTCAAGGGAAGAAGAGGAAAAACAGGACCACCTGGAAAACCAGGACCCCCAGGGCCACCTGTGAGTAAACAATAGGAGGACTGCCCCCATCCTCCTGTCCCCATTCTGTCTGCCTTTTTACTTCCATATGTGACCTCAGTGCTAGTTTATTTCCCTGTAGAATAATTTACTTCTTGGTACTGTTCAGAATAATTGGCTTCAGCACTTGTAGGGGCAATTCATGCTCCCTATACCACCACCATCATCACCACCCAAACTGGGAGATAAAGGCTGCTGGTAGCTCTCTGTATACCTCAACCCCTTGTTTATCAGTTGATCGTCCTCAACTGAACATCTCCCACAATCATCCAACAACTGAGCATCCCTAAGCCACATGTACAAACAGATGAATTCTGTTCTGAGTCTGCCTGAGCTCAATTTCAAATGCTTAATAACATTCAGGCTGGTTGTAAGATAGACAACTGAAGAAGCACATCCACTCTTCTTGATACAAAATGTATTATCAGGGACTGCAGTTGTAGCTCAGTGGTAGAGCAGTTGACTAGCACGTATGAAGAAGTGGGTTCGATCATCAGCACCACATAAGAGTAAATAAAATAAAGGTATTGTGTCCATATACAACTAAAAAAACATACTTAAAAAATATGTTGTTAGAGAATGTCATAGAACTTACTTTCTAAATAGAGTTAACTTATCTCATTCCTTTACCCCAAAATTCTGAAAAAAAGGATTCCATCTCTTGTGGTTTTAATAATTCTAACCTGCCAGAGTCTGGTCTGTGTCCAAGCTACTCCAGTGATGTGGATTCCGGGTCACTAATAATCCCTAAGTTGCCAGATTCCCAGGGCACTTCCATGCTTCATCTTACTTCATTGCCACACAGAAATTTACTCTGTGGATGGCTCTCTTTGAAACTCTCTGTTCTCTTGGCTTCATAACAATTATTTTTCTCTCCTAACTCTAGGGCTATCCCTTGGGTCTCCCTTGTTAACAACTTTCCTTCTGTCCCCATCAATATGTTGGATGAATTAATAAATACCAATCATTTATTCCCATCCATATATCCCTCCAGTGTTCCAGGCCTATATCCTGTGGCTCAGTATCTCCATGTGGAATTCTCTTAGGGGTAGTACAAAAGGAACATGTCCAAAATTCTCTTTAAAAATAATTCTAGATTTTTTCCTCTTTCACCCTCTGTATATACAGTCCCTAAACCATGCCAACCCTATGTCTCTATAGGGGATATAGGGATATATAAAAATATGTATATTTTGTAAATCCATCTTCTCCTCTCCATCTTCATGGCCACCTCCTTAAATGAGGCCTAGGCAACTTGTATCTATATTTTTGTGGCCATCTAACAACTGTTCTCTTTGCCTTTACCTTGTCTAAGTGGAGTAATATCTCTAAATCATGACTCCAACCATGTAGCTCAGGCTTTACAAATCCATGCTGACTTGAATCACTTAAAATTGCTTAATAGCTTAAAACTATTTGGCTTAAAATGTCTTAATAGCTTCTCATTTCTTCAAGAAAGATGGATGCCATATCTCTTACCTGCCATTCTGGGCCCTTCAATGGTTTGCCTTCTGTCTACCATTACCCTCCTCCTCAATGCCCTTCCTCCCTTCCTAATCTGCAGTGTAATCTTGCCATGCTTTGCAAATGTTCTCCACTATTTTCATAACTAGCTTCAGCACCAGTTCTCCTACATGGCCTTTGATGGGCTACCCTTCATTGTCCTGGAACCATGAACCTTCTGCAGATACAGCACATTGCTTTGTAACTGTTATTTTCCTTATCTGTCTGACCACTTCCCTGTAATTTCTTTTAAACCACTATTTTTATCACCATCGACTAGCATAGTTTCTGGCCTATGGCATGTAATTATTGATTATTTATTTAATAAGGGAATAAACAAATAAATATAATTTTCAAATAGGAAAATGAAGGGCTGGGGATGTATCATAGTAGTAGAGGGCTCGTCTAGCATGTGCAAGGCCCTGTGTTCAATCTCTAATACCAGGAAAAAGGAAGGAACGAAGGAAGGAAGAAAGAGAGAGAGGGAGGGAAAGGAACAGACAAGACCAGATAAGTGCCTTTTTAAAGAACAGAACTTTACTTAGCTACTAGAGGACTCCACACCTATCTCCTCAGGTATCTCTTAGGATGTCGTCACGTGCCAGAAATGAACATAATATGTGTCCAGTCATTTATTTTCATTTCACTTTATTTATTCAAGTGGATTATACTCTTAGAAGGCATTGTGTCACTTAATATGATATAAAAATAAGGGGGTATGACTTAGATATCCTAGAATTCAATCTTTAAAGTATCATCTTTGTTGATTTTTATTCCAATGTTTTTGGCAAAATAGAGAACATATTATAAGATTTTGAATACTTGTTTTATCTTTCAAAAAAGAAAGCTGGTGAATGCTAACAGGCAAGATTAGACGTTGGTGTCTTTTTTCTCAGTGTATGATGCTCTTTTAAGACAGGATAATTGCTGTCTCAGGGGAGGAATTTGAATGATGAAGGTCTTTATGACAAGCTTGCCAACTGTCTATGAGAAAAGAGGATTACACTGCATTCTGGAATGAGTTCTCAACTATTGATCAAATTAGTTCATTCAGGAATGTCAAAGATTAACAAATATGTACTGGGCCTGCTGGCATGTGTCTGTGATTCTAGCTACCTGGGAGGCTGAGGTAGGAGGATGGCAAATTTGAGGCCAGCCTGGATAACTTAACAAGACCTTATCTCAAAATAAAATGAAAAGAACTAGGATGTAGCTTGCAGGTAGAACACTCTTGGGTTAGAACCCAAGTCTCACAAACAAGAGGGTGTGGGGGCATGGAAAGGGGAGGGTGGGGGCGAGGAAAGGAAGAGGAGTGACTTTATGAAAGGATTCATAGTAATTCCACAGGGTTTTTTGGTTGTTGTTTGGTTGGTTGGTGGTTGGTTTGGTTTGGTTTTGCCAGTGTATTTGGGGGAAGGAATTATTTCAAGTATTAAATTTAGAATTTAAATTCAGCTACGGATCTGATACAGAGTACTCATTAAATCCTGAATACATACTTGTAAAAATAAAAGTAGTTTATTAACATGTAATATAAGATACCTAGTTTGCTAAACTAAAGGCATAGGAAAAAAAATCTATGCAGAAAATTATATATATATATATATATATATATATATATATATATATATATATGAATGAATGAAAAGCATTAGGCTAAACTCAGCTCATTTTCTGTATGAGAATTGAAGTTTATGGAAACTCTCAGTCTTTCTGATTCTGGTATGATACCTCTGACTGACTGAAATGCCTTTTCTCTCATACAACAATCATCAAAGCTTCACCTTGGGTTACAGTTATCACCAATTTTTGGATGTTTTAAATTGATGACGTGTATAATAGTATGCTGCAAAAAAGTCCCGTAGAGTACGCAGCCATACTTGGGCTTAGTTGAGGATAGCTTGGAAAAGATAAGTAAAATAATTGGCTTCCCACATTTTTCTGTGCCACCTTCACATTAATTTTTCGAAACATAATGTACTTTATAAAGAGAACTGTTATTTCCCAAATGACTAGACATGAAGAGAGTTCTTCAAAATCAGTCCTTTTGAAGTCATAATAACGAACATTTTAAGAAAATGAGCTCATAAAAAAAAAAACCTAACTGTTTCTAATTCACATTGTTCAACTGTTTCACAAACGTTTATTGAGGCCCTACTGTGGGCCTAATACTCCCTTAGCAGCTGGACTTGCAAAGCTAAGTAAGACATTGTCCTTGTCTCCTAGGAGATTCAAGTTTAGGAAGAGAATTCAGTGAAGTTAATTGTTAGGGCTGGTTTCCTATAGGAATTTGCAACTGAAGTGTAAAGATTGAGGAGGATTGCCCAGAAAAGCAGATAGAAAGGGAGAAGGGATCAAGCTAGGTACAAGGTACTAGGTACTATTGGCAGCTAGGTACTGTTTTTGCAGGGACAAAAACAGAGTGCTGAGCCTCTGGCAAAGGAGGTGGGGAGCTATCCAGTGGAGGGAGAGCAGGAGGCCAGCAGTAGTGAAGCCAAAGGCAGCCAGGGTCATGGGGAAGTTCTCCAAGTCAGGTGAACCCATGAAAAAGTATGAGGATTCTAAGCTGGAGAGCCCCAGGGCCAGATTGTATTGTTAGGTCACTCTACAGGAACATTGGAATTGAACTGCAAAGAAAGTAAACAAGATTCATTGAAGCTATCATAGTATTTACTGTTTCTAAAGTATTAGCAGAGTATTTGTTATCTCTGTTTGCAAGTCCCTTGGAGGTATTTACATTGTATAGAGAGATATAGATTGTATACACAGAGGGGGAGGAGGAAGGGGAGATTTTTAAGAGAAATCCCGGGCTGTTTGTGGACATTTTTAGATCAAATGTCATTTTCTCTTTATTTGTCTTTTCCAACATTGTACCCTGTGTGACATGAGCCCCATCTCACAGCAGAAAGGAAGGCAATTAAGAGAACAAGAGAAGGGTTGTTAGGGGCTAAAATTCTAATTGGGACTGGAGATGGTTATGACTCACATGTGAGATCCCTAAAGCATGCATTAGAATTTCTTTTGCCAACATGAAATGTAAAATAATCTTAGTTTTATCTCTTTTATTAAACATTAATTAAAATATCCCTCAAATGAATGAATATTTTATATAATTTTAATGTTATGCCTGAGCAGTTCATTTTTAGAAAAGTTGAGAAGAGAAAACTAGTCTAGTTGATGTCACTGTCTGAAAAGAGCCAAGGAATTGGAGTTATCTGGAGGCACAAATCCTTTGATAACAGCACATTTTGATCAATGTCCTCAAGAAGATGTTCTTCCCTTTGGGGATTTAGAGGTGTTCCCTAAATCAAAGGTAGTGTTGTTATTTAGGGGAGTGTCGATGAAGATTAAAAGACATGGAACTGAAAGGAAAAGTCTCTAATGGCCTGAAGCAACTCACATAATTAAAATGCTTTAACCAATTCTTCCACTTATGGTTCTTTGTACTGAAGCCAAATTTGTATTTTCTTACTTTCTTAAGAAATTTTTGTACCAAAAAGGCAAGTTGCTTACAAAGAATAATTTTCTACAACTTTCTATTTATCTAGTTGTGTGGTAGTGGCGGGGGGGCAATGTGGATAATGGGTGTGTCTGTGTGTGAAAGGACAACTTTTTCTCCCTGAAACACTATCTCCTAGAGAAGAAGCCGATTTCTAATAAGGGAATATTTATGAAAGTAAATCTATTGAACTAATGTTATTAAGTTGTCTTCATGAGTCAGTGTTTCATGAAAGTCATGTATATTGCTCCAAATTAGCTCTCCATATTTAATGGCAACATTATCTTTAGGGAAAATTCGTCTTTAGGGAAGACTTTGTTGGAATCTACACACATGTAATCAGCATATAATAAAATTAATCAAAGTGCTTGTAACTGAAGAGCAACTAAACAGATTATTTAACAGTGTTGGTTATGAACCCTTATGTTGAACATAGTTTTTTAAGTATTTTTCCAACTTCCTGTTAAAAAGCAAAGCTGATCTCACAAAGGAAAAAGCTTCCACATTTTCCAAATATGCCATCTTATCCTGAACAAATATTCTGCATTGCTGAGTGTCTTACTCTGTGTTCTGTTGTTATGGCTGACTGCCACAGAACAATTAGTTTATCAAAAGTAGACCTTTACTTAACTCACAGTTCTGGAGGCCCAGGAGTCCAAGAGAATGGTGCTGCCATCCGGGAGGCCATCTTGCTGCAGCATCCTGTGCTGCAGCATCCTGGCTGAGGGCATCCTGTGGTGGGACATAGCTAGCTGCTAACTCACTCCTCTCTTCCTCCTCTGATAAGCCACTAATGCATGGTGACCCCACCCTCAGGACCTCACCTAATCCTAATTACAAAAGCCACCTCCAAATGCCATGAAGATGAATTTCAGGGTTAAGTTTCCAATGCCTGAAATTTGGGGGGACACATTTAATCCATAGCAGAGAGAAACCATTAAGTAGAGACATTTTAGATTAATAATACCAACAAATACATCAAGACTGAGAGCAGTTTTTCAGAGTCCCAAAGTATCAAAGTGCTGAATGACTCTTTCGGAGAAGAAATAGTGCTAACTTTTGAGGAAACAAATGCAGAGGAAAGAGGGATGGACTAAACCAGGAGAGTTTATTAAAGAGCCAGCTCTGGTTAGATATGACACTTCCTATGTTTTATGGAGTCTCACAGATATCTTGAGATGTAGAAGTTATCCTCTATTATGGAATAAGTGATGCATGGAAACATCATATAATTTGCCCAAGATCACACAAGTCTAACAGAAGGAGCCAGAATTAAGTCCCAGAAACTGATTCCTAAAATCACCTTCATCATGGTGGATCAGTGGTATCAGAGACAAGTTTTTAATTTATGGTTTGACTAGGTTTGGCCTATAAGCATCATATACAAAACATTGTTTGAATTTTTGCATGGCACTGTTCTACATCAGGACAGAGACAGTACAGGATGCTGGTGAGGAACATAATCCAATCCCTCACTAGCTCATTCTAGACAATTCACCTGACATTTCCACATCTTCATTTGCTTCTCTCTAAATTTGAAATGATAGTACCTGCCCTGCCTAATTCCCACAGCTCCTAGAAGGAGGAAACAGCATGTATATGAAAAAACTTTCCTCTACGTGTGAAATTCTCTCTAAATGTAACTTAGACCCATTACTAATTCTGAATGCCTATTCACATTGTAGGTAGAAGAGCTCCTCTTGAATCTATAATGGAACCAACACATTTTTTTCTCTTTACTAATTTCCCAAAATACAATTAGCAAAAATTTGTCTATCAACACATTGCTTAAATCAGTGATTACTGTACCTATGGAATACTTATTCTAGATATGTAAAGCCACTCTTGAAGAGATAGAAAAGTTATTCTCAAATAAGCACTAACATTTTGGGCCTAGGGATTCTGTGATATTTTTTCCTCCTCAGCTTTACAACCTCTTGCTTGCTTGTTTGTTTATCCATGATCTATTGTGTTTTCTTAATTGTGATGGTCTCAACTACTATTCCTCATACTCTAGTAAAATTCTTTCATAAAAAGCCTTCCAGGTCTCTCAGTAGCATATGCAATGGAAAATAGTGGCCTCATATTATGATGAGACTTGACAAGTCTGAAGACTTAGAATATTTTGTTTCAAGTATTCTGATTTTTAGTTTCTTTAGAAAAGAAGGGAAAGCAGCTGGAAATGAGGCGGAGCAGGAGGGAAAGCCAGAGAATTTAACTAATGAGCCATTAAAGGAAGTATGTATTAGCCCACCCATTTGACATTAACTTTACTTCTCATTCATCATCACTCTAAGGAGCGTTTATTAAAGACCACATTAATTTTAAAATGTGTTATTATTTCTTTCTATTATAGGCAGGCCTTTTGATTTTTCTTTCTTTTTTCTGGTATTGTTTTTGTGCATTGTTTCATTATTGCAGTATGAGAACTGAGCAGTAGGCTCAAATGTGTCACATTTCAGTGCATAGCAATTTAGGTTGAAAACAGAAAAGTCAAGAAATGTGTAACATAGGGCAGCAGCTCCCTCTACTGTTTCTACTTGGAAATTTCTAAGCAAAAAAAAAAAAAAATGACACTTCACAGATCTTGGGAGGATGTTGCAGATTATGTAAATTTTTCAGTGTTTTATGCTTAATTATAAATCAATACAATTTTCAAGATTTTGTTGCACTTTCTGTTTATCTTGTACCTTAAATATAAGTACCGTACCATTTTTAATGTCAACACGATACTTTCTTGAGATGAAAAATCTTTACTTAGGTCACGGACCTCTAAAATGGCTGTTACAAAACACCAACAAAACTCTGCAGCACTAATTTAATAGGAACTTACTCCAGTTAAATCTATGCTTCTTTTCTAAAACACTGATCTGATTTAAAATATACAAAATCATGTTATTTCTACTTTAATTTTAACTTCATTTAAGTGGAACATCTTTTACCTTTAAAGCATGAATCATTACATAATCTAAAAAGGTATGATTACATAGCAGTTTACACACTTAAAATAATAAATTTAGGATATAAAGTTGGATTCATTTACAAAAGTGAGTCCATCTGTGATTTTGCTTTTTATACTTTCAGTTAACTGTGGTCAACCATGGTCCAAAAATATTAAAGGGAAAGTTCCAGAAATAGGCAGTTCATGAGTTCTAAACTATACCTCATTTTGATTAGTATGATGAAATATCACATCATCCTATTCTGTCCCACCCAGGATGTGGATCACCTCTGGCCACTGAATTCACACTATACAACCTTTATCTTACTTGACAATGGCCCTAAAGTTCAAGAACGGTGATGTTTGCAATTGGGATATGCCAAAGAAAAGCTGAAGCTGTAAGTGAAAAGGGGGAAATTCTCAATAAAGAAATAAAAAGGAAGCCGAGATTTCTGAGATCTATGACAAGAACAGATCTCTTTGTGAAATTATGAAAAAGGAAAAAGAAATTATTGCTAAATTTGCCATTATACTCCAGACTACAAAAATTATGACATGATGGAAGAGGCATTAAATTATAAAATTTGTGCCAGGCACAGTGATAGACACCTATAATCCCAGCAACTTGTGAAGCTGAGGCAGGAGGATCACAAATGTGAGGTCAACCCGTGGAATGCAGCAAGACCCCGCCTCAAAATGAAAAATGAAAAGGTCTGGTGATATGGCTCAGTAGTAGAGCTCCCCTGGGTTTAATCCCCAGTAACAAAAAAAAAAAAACATATACAGATTGGGATTATCTATAGCCTCTAGATATCTGCTGAAGGCTTTGAATGGATACAGGTGAGAGGGAATATGGTAATTAACAACTACTTATTGAACATCTACCAGATGTTAATCACATATACTGTATGTGACCAAATGCATTTTGAGGTTCATCAGGTCTCCATGGAAATCTAATTCATATTCTTAGCATCCTGTCTATAAGCCTTGATCTGATCAGGGTTTGTCATGCTTGCAGATTTCCCTTTTTCTGTTATAAACAATAGATATATAGGGGTTTAGAAAGCCAAAGTAACAAACAAGCTACAAAAAAGTTCTCTACCTTTAATAACTTACATTCTGCTATGGGGAGAGGGGAAGGTGTAGCAGGATTGATAAGCAATTAAATAATAGACTAAACAATTTCAGTTGACTGTGGGGCACTGTAGAGGAGCAAACTCCTCTGATAAAGGAGGAGCATACTCCTCTGATTAAAACAAACAAACAAACAAACAAAATACTCCAAATGATAAATATTTGGAAGGAAGAGAGGCATTGCTCTGGTCAAGAGACCCAAGGGAGGTCTCTCTAAGCAGGTGACAAGAATTGTCCAATCAGATCCAGACATGAAAAGGGCTCTAGATGGGGAAAATCTTGATGCACTTACTAAATATAAAAGAGCTAAGAGAACTGTAGTGCCAGAAAAAACTCTGAGAGTCAAGTGGCTTTATCACACAGGGCCTTATAAGAATAGGAGTGGGGGGGGAGTGCAGGTGGCAATGAAAATAATCAACTGATCACATTTCCCTTTTGTACTTGTTAGATGTTGTTGTTTTTAATCTGAGGTGGTTAATTTTGGTTTTTGATTTTTCATGTGATGAAATTATTATTCCTGCTGATACAAATCAATTATCCTCAATGTAGTATCTTTTTTAGCCCAACATTTTTTAATCTCTAAGTAGAACAGTGCTTTAGTCAGTTTTTCCACAGCTGTGACAATCTGACAAGAACAACTTTAGAGGAGGAAAAGTGTTTTGGGGGACTCAGTTTCAGAGGTCTCAGTCCATACATAGCCAGCTCCATTCCTTGAGGCTCAAGGTGAAGCAGAACATCACGGCAAAGAGTGGGTGGAAGGAAGCAGCCCACATGATGATCAGGAAGCATAGAGACGCCACTCACTAGATACAAAATATAGACCCCTAAAGCATGCCCCAATGACACACCTCCTCCAACTACACCCTACTCACCTTCAGTTACCACTCAGTTAATTCCATCCCTGATTGGGTTAAGACTTTCATAACCCAATCATTTTTTCTCTAAATCTTCTTGCATTGTCTCACCCATGAGTTTTGGGGGACACCTCATATCTCAACCTTAACAATAGGCAACAGACTTGTTTGCTGAGAGAACATAAAAAACTGGCAAAGCTTTGGTTGTAGCCCATTCAATTTCAGTCTTGTCTGAGTCCACTGGACATCATGCTTTTCATTAAACATGGAGAATTCTGTCACATATAAGTCAGTTTTTCTTTGTCCCTGAAGCTAACCCTGAGGATTCCTTGCTGATAGGTCACATGCTGAGTCAGATAAACAGTTGTAACAACGAAAATGCATGCCCTCAAACATCATAGAACTAATGCACTTGGTACCCATTATGCATTGCTATCCACAACTTGTATATTTTCCATCTCTAATTTTATTTACCCTGCACTGAGAATTCAAGATACAAAATTACTATTTCTAGTATAAAGCAATGTCCTCTCCAAAACAAGTTAATAACCCAAAACACATTTTGGACTGCTGAATAAAGCAGATGACAAAAAAAAATGTCTGACTGAAACATTTCTTATTAAAATATCCTGTATGTGACTGTATGCATTTCGAGGCTCATCAGGTCTCTGTCAAAATCCAATTCATATTCTTTGCACCCTGTCTAGAAGCCATGATCAAGGTTTTGTCACGATTCTAGGTTTTCCTTTCAACAAAGAACCTGGCTCTTCTGTCTATTAAATGTCTAAAGGCCATGCACTGTAATGATAATATCTTCAGAGAAAATGAACCAAATCATTTATCTGACTCAATGGGAACAGTAATTTCATTTCCTATTAAAAACAAGATGACATCCTCAGATTTAAAAATATAGACACACAAGACCTGTAAATGGAGACACGGCCAGTTAATTATTTTTATTGCCACTTGTCCCCCACTGGGGTCATGGGCCCAGACAAAACAGCTGTTGTCAACATTGCTAAAATTCCAGTGTCACCTTGTGTGACTACAGAATACATAGACATGCATGTGAGACAGCTGCGGGTATCAGGTTGAGATTTCAAAATCCAGCACTTGGGTTTGGTTTCCTAATTACTTCTCTTTCTCTCTCTCTCTCTCTCTCTGAACAGCAGCAATGGGACATTATTTACCACTTTCTGATTTCCCAAGTGTTTTATTAATTGTGGTTATACTCTGGCCACTGACTAGTTTTAGTGGAGAGTCATGTTCTTGAAAACAACTTTAAAGACATCTGGACCAATTTATGTTATTATACCAATGATAGGATAGAATATTTGAAATCTTTGATATATAGTTAGCAAACTTGTAATTAGCTGGGCTAGTGCATAAATTAAGCACCATTTCTTTGGTTTGGGTAAACACTAAGGTTTGAGAAATCAAAGGCCAACCAAACTTATCAGAGCACTTTATATTCAAAAAGGGAGGCTTATTTCCTAAATAAGTTTATAGTTTGTATTTGATGGTATACTTTCTAAAAATAACTCTACATCGTCATTTTATTGCTGTGTAGCTTTGTGAGGTAGGCAAGAAGACTTATCTATGTTACCAAGAAAACTCAGGGCCCCAGCAAATAAGGGGCTCTGGGAAGCCCCTACAGTTGGTTTTCTCTGCGCAATAGTAACTACCATCTGGTATGGATGAAGAAAAGACGAAAAGAAATTATGTGACAAAAGGAGTAACAGTTTTCACCATTGTCTTGGGGTCCCTCAACGTGGAAGGGAATGTGGTGGGAAATGAGGTCTGAACTGGTTTCTGGTATGTCTGCAATGATTTTGTTAAATAGTGAATATATCTGAGGCAAATATGACAAATTGGTACTTTTAATAACATCAGATTGTGGTTTTATGAGATTTTATCACTATTTTCTATAACTTTTGGCATAGTATTCCAAATTAATTTTAAAAATGGGAAACCCATCCTGTGGGATTAGTAAAGGCTATGATCACTAATTACTTCTTTCTTCACTGGCTGATATCATCAGTGTTTCCTCTGTTGCCTGAAATTCTTTGTGGAAAGGGGCTAAGTGAAAACTAAAATCACTGAGTATTTTTTCTGGGCCTCTCCTGCATGCACTCTCGGTAACCATGGGTTCCATGGACCAAGAATTGGTCATTTCTAGATTAGATTTATCATATGGTGCAACATACAAACCAGAGGGAAAACTTGATATTAGACATTTGAGTTGAAATTGAAGACTACAAATAGACCTGCAGATTTTTCATTTTGCTTTCTTCCAAAGGGATCCTGTATGTTCCCAGCTATTTGAATTTTGCACATCCTCTTGGCCTCTCTGTATAACTTGGCAGTGTGTGAGCCAGTGCCATCAGCCCGGTTATCTTAAGTCTCAGCAGTGTGCCTTGGAAATTACATTTTCTCTGCACAGGAAGCATTGCCATTCTACCAATACTTTTAAAAAGAGTGAATGTTATCTCTTAATTACAGTCAACAAACTGAAAGCTCTGATATGTGGAGGCTGCCCATGGGGTCTATGTAAGATGACTTTCTTCCTGATTTGGGTGGCATGTGGAGAGATTCCTGAGGCCAGACAAGGAGGTAGAGACACAGTAGTTCCCAAGGTATGGTTTTTGTTGGTGGTCATCTTTGGGGGACACCACTGGATACAAATAATTTGTTTCTCACATCCACATCCTTGCTAGCTTTCATGCCCCTGTGGTTTTTATCACCTTGCACTGGATCATTGATGTTGCTTCTGTGGGTGGCAAGGCACTCTAAAGACTCCTGCTGCTCCTTATATTGCAGGAAGCTGACAAATAATATTTTCCTTTTGTAGAACATACCAGGGAGAGATGAGTTTGAAACATTTTATGGGTGAATAATCAGAATGGCAGCATTAGGGAAGGGATCATTCTTTTTTCTAACCAGTCAAATCAGTCAAAAATAATTCCATGCTATCAATAATGCAGTGGGGTTTAGACCAACTAAATCAATACCTGGGAAAACATGTGACTTCAACAGTGATGTTTTTCTGCCTTGTAAAATAAAGGGTTAAACACACACGAGCTTCATAGCATAATTTGGAAAATCTGCTTTTATGAAATGGGTTAATTATACTCATTGAATGCATTCACTGTCACAGTCTCGTCCTCCCACTACTGTTCCGAAATGACAAGTGAAACCAGGGACTGTGCAATTTTGGAAAACAATCAGGTCACATATTGAGTATTTTGCTTATTCATACAACCATAAACTGCCTATGCTTGAGTTCCCTCAATTACACAGCTCAGTATGCAGGCTAGAAGCAGACAAGCCTAGCTCAAGTGAGCACTTTCCTGGAATACACAGAGGAATGAGTTTGAAAAATGTCCAAAGTGGCAGATGTGAAAAACTCTCATTCAAGATCCAGAAGCTGCCTTTGCTGCAATCCCTCACCTGTTAATCACACAGCTTCTGAACTTCTGAACCAGGGGTGCTGGCCATATCTTACACCAAGATCCTTAGCAGCTCTCCATCTTTCCAAGAATGGTGCAGGTACCACTGGGAGGTGGGAAGAAACTAGACACCTCCTTCTGTGAGAAGATCACAGATCACAGTACTATTCAGAATTTCCAGGGATTCAACCAAGAATGAGCACAGGCTGCTGGCTGCCAACCAAACTGCAATGGCCTTTTGTAGGGGAAATCCCCATAAGATATCCTTGATGAATGTTTAAACTATTATATTGTTGTCACTTAAATCCTCTGATTTCCACACTGCCGATAGACAGGTCTCCTTTCTACAACAGAATACCGTGTCTCTATTGAACTCTTATTAGAAGGATGTTCCATTTTCCCTGTGTAACAACTTTCCCACAACTATTCACTGCAATTTCATGCTCATAGGAGTTCCAGCCCATCAAAATTGTCTTAGTTATATATTCCTATTTTCACTTTTCTTCTACCATCTCATAAATTCTAAGACACTTTGTCCCGCATTTGGTGTTGTTAGAACCTCAAGTCATTTTAAGATGATGATTAGCATCTTGCTGACTTCCTTCCTTTCCTTTCACAGCTAATTTTGCTTGTTTTCTTCTCTCTCTCTCTAATGAAAATCCTCAGAGTTTATTTCTCTTTGTGTCCATGTTATTCCTCTCTCTTAACCTTTACCTTCTCCCATTCTGGTTGCTTTCCTCTTCATCTCTTCTTGTCCTCCGCATCTTTGAAAATATATATCTACATCATGTCTCAGAGCTCCCTCTGCTTGGCCCTTATTGATTCTCTATCTCATTGAGAAATCCTGTGATATTTTACCTGCAATCTTTTATTCTCCTATCACCTGCTCAGTATCAGCCAATTTAAATGGAAGAGTTAAAAGATCAAGTGTATGGGTCAGGGTAGGGTCAGGCTAGCTCTTGTCAACTGGTTATATGACCTTGGATAAGATAGTTAGCCTTTTACTGTATATTTAATAAGGATAACACCTCCTTTTTTGGATTGTTGTAAGAGTTAAATGCAATAATATGTGCATACATGCTAAGATTTTAAAATGTGCCCCTCCAAAATTCGGGTAGAGAATATTAAGAGGTGGGGACTTTGAGAGGTGACTAATAAAAACTTCACTACAGCTTCATTTTCAATTAACTAGTCAAATTTTTAGATTGATCTAAATCTGTTGGCCCTTATCTTATTAATAGGGTTAAGGCATTATTTGAAAAAAGCTTCCCATAGCATTTGGCTAGCTTGTTAGTTTGATTTTCTGCCTTCTGCCATGTAAGGATGTTGCCAGAAGGTCCTTACTATACCAGATGCCAGGGCCTCAATCTTGGACTCCCCAGCCTTCAGATCTGTGAGAGGATAAATCTCTCTGGTTTATAAATTACATAGTCTCAAGTATTCTGTTATAGCAACACAAATTGATGTAAGACAAGTTTTTACACAACTTTTACTCTAAAGATTAACTGTTATTTGCTAATATTGTTATCTGTACCCCACTTTATCATGTTTTGCCATTGTATTATTTTTTGTCTTTTTTCCCCAGGATTTATTCCCCTGGCCCACCATTTTCAAGGAAAGATGGTTGATACTTTTTTTGATTCTTTCATTAGCATCTACTTTTAACTTTCAGCTTTGTTTCTGTCCTTCCTGGTTTTCTTTGTTCAAGACTTTATAAAGAAACTTCATCATTTAAGAATGCTAACCTAAATATATGCAGACATATTCATCATCTGGAACTTGCTAGATCTAATTTTCTTTTTGTTAATCTTAATAGTATATTTTATATAACAGATTCAAAACACTATTTAACATAGAATTAGTATAAAGTTATTAATGAGACAGTTTACATTCTGTTTTCTACAAATTCATTAAAATTGCCTGTATATTTTACACTTTAACCACATCTCAATTCAAATTATTCATATTTTAAGCTTTAATTCAAATTATTCATATTTTAAGCTTCTAGAGTCATGTGTAGTTAGAGACTACTTTTTGGCAGTGCAGTTTCAACCTCCAAATTGTATGACAAAGATTTTCCTGTTTTGTTTTTCCTTCCATGTTTTTATCAGTGCATTATAGTTGTATATAATGGTAGGATTTGTTGTCAAATATTTATACATGCACACAATATAACAATATAATTTGCCAATATCATTCCTCAGTATTTCCCCTTTCCCTCCCAACCACCCCCACCTCCCTTTCCTCTACTTGCATGAGACACAGGTAGAGGACCCCACCACCACCCTCCTGCCTTTTTTTCCCCCTTCTTCCTTTCTAGCTTCTATATATGAGAGAAATATACAACCCTTGACCTTCTGAGTTTGGCCTGTATCTCTTAACATAATGGTCTCAACTAATTTTCAATGTGAACAAAAACACTTGAAATTATCTATTTTAAAATGAGATAATTTCAGATTTCATGATTCTATGTATTAGCCAGTGAATCAAATATGTCCTTAGTAATAAAATCAAATGAACGATCCTTTCTTTATGGAATTTTGGGTATAAACCATAGTTTGCAAGATATTAAGAGGAAAAAAGAGCCCTTTCTAGGAATCTTAAAATTTCACTCAATATGTAATACCTGGTCCATGTTTCCTAAGATGGCCATGGTAATCTCAAATATGAAACATCAAGATCTCTGTGTTGAAATGTAGATGTAATATAAACACTCAAATCTTCTGGTCTCAGAAGTCATATTCAGAGTTTCTAGTGATTTTTTTTTTTTTTTTGTAGAAGGGGAAGAACAGGTGTTGACATCTCCTAACTTACTAAAATTTGCAGTAGAAGCATTCTCAGAAAAATAATCCATAATGAAATTACAACCATTTAATTTACAAAGTGAAATCCCAAGAGACACTGAAAAAATTTCATTTAGAGCAAATACTAAGACCAAAAAAAGGATCTTTTTTTAAAAAGGAAGAATTGATTTCTCAAATATTTTCTATCTAAAGAGCATTATTGATTTTTTTTCCCTCCCTGGGGATTACAATGCAACTTTATACCTTGTAATACTGGTCAAAATCTATCCATGAACTCTTTTCTAACTTAACTGGAACTCACTATAGCCTTGCTTTCAATTAACTGGCCATATTCTTAGATTAATTTAAATCTGTTGTTTCTGTCTTCTATAAATCTGGAAGCAGCAAGCCCTTTGCTCTGTTTAAAACCATTTATAACTAAAATCAAAACCAACAAGCAAGAAATTGGCTTTCCTCACAGAATTTTTCTTGTAAGAGCAATGATTCCCTGAATTCAGCAGACATTTGGTGCTGGGAGTGGAGTGGTGATATGGGAAACTTCTAAGTACCACAGCTTGTGTTATGATGGGTTTAGAAGGATTGAAACTCCTGCCTTCATGAGTTTTCATTCCAACTAGGACTGCAGACAGGCACACAAGCCACTATAATCAGTGTAAATGTGTTTTGCTAAGTTATATATAATGTGTTACGGATGGAAACTTATATGAAAAAAAATCATTTTGACATTTAGCTTTTCCAAGCTTTGTTGTTGCTTCATGTTGCCATCCCTGTATCTGAGTTTAGGCTTCATCATTTTTTTTTTAAATACCAATGGAAAAATAATTACTGACTGCTCTATTTTCTACTGCCCATTAGAACATTGGAAGTGTTTCTTGAAAGTGAGTCCAAATGAGTTTCCAATAACAGACTTTCTATCTGTTCTTAAAGCAAAGCTTTTTTTTTTTTTTGCATAGTTTAAAGAGAGTTGATTATTACAACTTCCTTCACAGAGGTTTTGGGTATTCCAAAGGTCATTACTGAAGTTAATTGGAAACCCACAGGGCCAAAAGCAGTTGTATATAACCTGAAAATATGTATTTGTGAATTATGGGAGAAACTCCTAATAGGAAATTGAAGAGGTATGGTGCATAGAGATAAGTGGCGTCCAGATGGCTCAAGGAGGCTCAGTCAGCAAAGTTATAAAGAACTAAAGGGAGCTTTTAGAGGAAAGGGAGAAAGGAAAATAGTTTTGGGATGAGGTTCAGTGAGTAAGCAGAGGAGTTGACTGAGGAATTGGAGATCTTGATTCACATAGCTAGTGTGAGATGAGCCAAAAGACCCAAACCCTGATGTGAACATAGAGCCCATGACAAAGAATAGTGAGGGGTAAAAGGGCAAAAGTATGGGTCTGTGATATGAGGTGCATTGGCTGAAAAGTAAGAGTATAGGTAAGCCCAGGACTAAGGAAGTTTATTTTTTTAACAGAGGACTCTTTTCATCTTTTAAACTTTGGGAATATGCAGCCAATACTGTAACCCTTGAAGAGGATGATGGTACAAACAGTTCATTGTTTTGACACTATACATTTGATAACTCTGGTGGCAGACATCATGGTTTTCTGTTTTCTAGCTCCAGCAAGATTTTAGTCAAAATTTTCTTAAATGCTACTATAATGTACTTAAATGCTGAGAGTTTGTACTTCCCAAATTATATATACTTTTAATTCATTTCATCACATGAGATATGGTTCTTTGCAGTAGAAAACAACCTCAGGTACCCATGCTAGGTTTATAGACCCCTCAGATAATTACACATCGGTACAGTTGGACTCTGAACAGGTATGTCTCCCTTGAGTTCATTAACTTTTTAAAGCTCCTCTATAGTTGTGTGCTCTTCATATTAACTCAAATGTCCTGTATTTCCCTGTTTTCGCTTTTTTTTTTTTTTTTTTTTTTTGCTACTATGACTAAAAGATCTAACCAGAAGAAATGTAGAGGAGGAAAAGTTTATTTGAGGGCTCAGGGTTTCAGAAGTCTTAGTCCATAGAAGGCCAGCTCCATTTCTCAGGGCTCAAGGTGAGGCAGAACATCATAGAAGAAGAGTGTGGCAGAGGGAAGCGGCTCAAATAATGATTAGAAGCAGAGAGAGACACTCCACTCTTCAGATACAAAATATATACCCATGAACCACTTTCTCCAGCCACACCCACCTACTGACAGTTAATCACTCAGTTATTCCCCTCAGGGGGGGTTAATTCACTGATTAGCTTAAGGTTCTAACCCTATCATTTCTCCTCTAAATCTTCTTGCATAGTCTCACATGTGAGCTTTTGGGGGACATCACATCTAAAATATAACATTCCCAACCCAGTATAAATAGAGTAAAACAGAATTGCACAAAAGATAGAAATTATACAGCTATGATTTTTGTACAGCCTTGCTGTGGGGTTCTGTTGTGAGCAAGACAAATCTTCAACCAATTTTCCTAGAACTTCTGAGAGCATTAGCCAAGGCTGACATGCCTTCTGTAGGTAGCCTGTATATTGGGCCTGGGTCATCTCACTGTCTTCTTGATGGGTCTTTATAAATGCAAACCTCAGAGAAAATTACCTCTCAAGTGCCCTAGAGCATCTACTAATAACAGTGACACTTGTAAAGCCAGGAGAACTGTCACTTAGCACAAGTCTTTAACTTCTGCTTCCTTGGAGTTGATTGATAGTCTACAAGACTGACAGCTCTTGCTAAACTTAGATACAAATGACTCCTTGAATCTACTACAGCCATGTTGCAAATCAGAACAGAAGATAGAAAATGAACACATCTGTTGATAATGTAGCTATAGGACAGCCACCAATTCCAAGACCCCCCAAGGTCTATCCTGTTTTTCTAACCATAAACAGAGAACTGCTCTTGGCATATATGTGCTTAGTGTTTATCCATGGTCATTGCTTTGACTGAGGTTGTTCCTTTCTGACAGTTTCAAAATAACCAGGTGAGTCATTGCCACACTTAACCACAGTTAGTGTAGACATATACTTCCTGAACACTCTATGCTAGTGTCTCCTTTCAGTCTCTGCAGGGTTTCTTCAGCCCTCTAGGAGAGTTTGCATAAAGTACTGCCTGCACATAGACTGTTAGCTGTAAATCTCTATTACATTAATCTTGGAATTTATGGTACTCAAAGTACTCTAGTGACTAAAAGAGTAAGAAAGAAAATGTCATCATAAATGCTCATCATCTGATTAAGTAGTAGAGCCTAAAGCTTCAGATCAAACCCATTCGGAGCAACAACTTTGTGGATATGACATTTTATGGCAAGAAAGAAACATATGAAAATATGGAAGTCACTTTTGTGGGTTTATTAATCTTTTGGGTATCTGAGTAACATTGTTCAAACTTTTCTATTGGCTCTTGGCTCTTTTGAGAGGGTTGTGCTCTTGCCATTGTTTTTAGAGGGAGCAGCTTCACTGAGCCACCCATATTTTCTCACCCCCCCCCCAAGGGTAAACTCAACAGCAAGATCAAAATTCTAGATGAGGAACGTAGTCTGTGTTTATGAAAAACAGCTATCCTCCACAAATATGTGGGCGGATAACAAGTCTGTTAAGAATCATACCAATGTCTCACGCAATTCTTTAAAAATTGTCACCATCTTATTGTTTATACTCTTCTCATCCACCGTTAATTTTCTGTAGCATGAAACCCCTTCCATGCTGTTTATTCTGCTGCTGTTTTTTCCTTACCGTATTCCAGATCCCCTTTGAAAGCTCTCTGCTTTTGATATCCCTTGACTACTGCTCTCCCCACAAAGACAGGATTCATTTTGAGTACAGTTGTGTTCTGGAATGTTCAGGCATAATCTCCTGATTTGAGAGAATGCATGAAGATAGATGCAAGGAATACAGTGACTTATCTCCTTCTCTCAGCTACACAGTAGGGCTGTATCTAAAGGCAAAGAGCTTATTTCCTCCCCTCCTGTCCTAAACACAGTACTGGCTCATAAGTACTAAGTACAAGTTCTGTTGATTTTTTTTCCAATTTTAGTAGGGTGAGTAGACCATGAAAGAATGATCATTGATATTTTCTTGGGCTCATAATTTTTAAAAATTACTAAAAGCAAGATTTTAGGTTGAGAATCTGTCTTTATGTTAAGATAGCAGAGTAAATGAGAGGTGACTTGAGCACAATGCTGATGTTAGCTATTAACCCTGCCACTTAACTGGTGGTCAGACCTTGAGTCAACTTATAATTTCCAGCTCTCGTTTTCTTTATCTGTGAATCATAAATAATGATGATGGTGCATTCCTCATGGTGTCACTGTAGGGATTTTGTGAGTTTATCCATATAAAACTGTGCATACAATTAGCACTATATAAATGTTGGCTATTATTATTAGATTGATTCTTTTGTTCTATTCAAGAGACTTTATTATTAATTGTTCTTCTATATTTGAGAGCCCTAACTATTAAGACTTTCACTTTTTACTGGAAAGAATGTATGTGAAGCTAAGTTTACCTACCCCATCACTGTTCTTTGGTCTGATGGGCCTTATCATCAACACACAGTCACTGAATGCCTGCTGTACATAGACTCCTAAACTACCTGCCAATGCTCTTACCTATGGTGTCTAAAATTCTTCATTGCCTCATCAAATATTTTCAGAAGGATCAATATGTATGGAACTGCATGTCTTCTGAATTTTGAAAATGAATTATTAACTTGCATTTTCTTGGCTATAAACTATGCATCAACCCCCTACTCAATTATTGCTTTCCTCATTATTTCATCTAACTGACCTAGAATACTTTACACAAAGCTGACTGATGGAAAAATAACATGAAAAATATAATGTCATGAGAACTGTTTTCTGACATTAGCTCTGTTTTTATTTCTGCAAGGTAACAGCATCGTTTGTCTTTCCAGTCATATTCAGTTCCATTACTCTTGAGGCCCATTATTTTCTCAAGAGTTATTCCAACCTGCTTTTGAACATCCATCACCACATCCTTGTGTCCTTTATGTTTAGTGGCACAATACAAAGGTTTCATATTTTCAGTCACAAGCCATTCATAAGAAGCACCTAGTATAAGTGTTTGTCAGCATTAATTTTTTTCTATATACCTAAGGCATTTACTGCATCAAGGAATATAGCTAGCAATTGTTCCTTAAATTTTTTCTTCACTTTCAAAGCTTTCATTCCCTTTAAAAAAATAATCCTTGTATAATGCTATTGTTGGATTTGTTCAATCCTCCTCTTTCTGTGTCTTATCTCCCAAAGTACTTTGCCTCTATAATATTTTCTCTCTTCTTAGTATTTGAAGTCTAGATGAAATATGCAACCTCTCTTCGGAGACAGCTGAATCTATCTGGCTTAGACTACTTGATCTAAAATAATGCTAAGCTTTATATTTTCTTATGGTCCTCACCCCAAAATGTAATCTCTGGAAAACTCTTCTCTCCCTCCCTTCCTAGAAGATTTAGGGATGGACAGATGTCTTCACTTCTTTCTTCTCCATCCCAGGCTCTCAGTACAATGCTTAGGAAATATTTCCAGGGCAACTAAAAACTACCAGTGTTTAAATGTGTGAAGTCTGAGATTTTATAGAAGACATCTTTTTCTGGCCCAGAAGTCCATGTGCAGCTCATTTTCATACAACTGACTCAAAAGAGTAAATCAATAGAAAAATATTTCTCCCATATTTTCTAAGTTAATAACATGTGGAGGCCCACATTTCTATAATAAACTGACCAAAGCCCTGGGAGAAGAATAAAATATAAACTGAAGCTACAGCTTCTTCCCTGGAAGATTCTTATAGGTATAATTCCTTTTAATAAAGAACATGCTGAAAGTTGACCTTCTGGTAAAATGTTACATGTTCCCACTTAGGTCCTCTCTTTGGATTCATATAAGACTTAGAAAAATCTTTAGGAACCTGATGACCAGTTAGTGTCTCTATAATTTTCTTGTTAATAGAATATTGGACTAAACAGAGTCTTCCTTTTTCTTAACTACATAATTTCAAAGATTCTTAGAAGTATGTTACTTAAATGCACATTGTCTTGGTAAATGCTTATGTATTTATCTTTGATTTGTTTCTAATACAGGGACCTCCTGGATTACAAGGAATACAACAGACTCTTGGTGGATATTTTAACAAGGTATGACTTCTCTTTTCCCACAATTTGTGTACACTGAGAGTTTATGGTGTTACATGTATTTAAACATCTTTCAATGCTAAAAACTGTTTGCAAAAATTATATATATATATATAATATTACTTTACTCCATATATTATCATAAGCTCCGAGTTTTACTTCTATAAATTAGAGATTAATTCAAAGTTCAGTTGTTCAGACATTGATAATGTCCTTTGTCTAGTTTCTCTAAGGGCAGAAAGCAATTATTTGCTGCCCAGAAGCTCTGGGTATCACAGCAGGTGTTGGATTTCTTATCAAAACTGGTAGGTGCTGCACAAATCTCAAGCAAATGTTCACACACCATAGGTCAGCAGCAGGAGCCTCCTCCTGTGAGTAGGAGTAGCTTTAAACTTCCCCAAGTTCTTTCCATCACAACTGGGATAAATGGAATGACCATGTGGAGGTCTCTGAGTACAAAAGGCAAGCCCACTGTACTCCTGATTCTGCAAGGAAGCAGCAGGGAGAGAACAAGGGTTAGTAACCATGTCTGAGACAGAAGTCTAAATGAAATCCTCAATGGATTCATCACTCAATAATGAGTATTTGTGATCTGATCACTTTGTGTGATGCATTATGTCCACTGAGTAGGGCCCTTTTTATTCACAATGGCTCATCACTGATATTATTTCTCAAAGAAAAATGAGGGGAACTGGGTGTGATGGAGCATGCCTATAATCCCAGCAGCTGAGGAAGCCAAGGCAGGAGAATTGAGTTCAAAGCCAGCCTCAGCAAAGAAGAAGTGCTAAGTAACTCAATGAGACCCTGTCTCTAAATAAAATACAAAATAGGGCCAGGGATGTGGCTCAGTGGTCAAGCACCCCTGAATTCAATTCCCCATCCCAAAAGAAAAAAGAAAAAGAAAAAGGTGGGGACAGTCACTCTTGTGTCTTCTTTCCCTGTTTTCTGGCTTTTTCCTCCTATAAATTCCTCTAAGTACTGTTGCACCTCTCTATTTACAAATCCCAAAGACACTGTGTTCCAGATCAGGCCTTGAAAATAGCTAGTGCTCAAAAAAAAAAAAAAAAAAAGTTAATGAACTAATTAAATCCTACTTCTTCATTCATCAAATTAGGTTAGTATAAGGACCTAGACAATTTGTGGTTGACAAATTTAAAATTAAATGTGTAGACAATTTGTTGTGTTTTATAAATTTTAGATGGTTATCCTGTCTCATATTTTCTCATTTATTTAGATTTTATTAGAAAGAGTGCTTAGGATATATTTTATGATCCTTTATTAAACATTTTTAAATAAGTCTATACTAGCCTTTTCAAAACATTAGGGCTTGGCACAAGTGAAAAAGTAAGCTAAAAGATATTTCATCTAAATTTAATCAATGTAATGACTCCTACAGTTATAAAATAGGGCTTATACATGCTTCAAAATAATGAGAATAAGTTGGCTCTCATGTAACAATGTCAGCTAGAAAAACTTAAAACATATACTGTATTACTTTCACCCTTGGTGTAAAATTTTACCAAATTGCTACTCAGCTACTTAAATATTTGCTAACACTTGCAAAACTTTTAAAGCTCATATCTTTACAGGTCTCCCAATACTACTTTAGTATATACTTTATCTTACCAATGAGTCAGTTTTTCCTTAAATGAAAATATATGGAGCCTTTATATTTTAGAGTCTAAAGTTGAGAATGTAAATTTTTAAACTTTAAGGTAGTATTACAAAAAATGTGAGCTGACTGAAGCAGCTGAGTGGGGAATCTTGTTAGTTACAAGCCAGTACTTGGAACTTGGCTATTGTATCACTTAAAAGAACTCTAGCTATCATTATCGCCATTACAGTACTGAGGCTCACAGTGTTTAGTCCACATGTGTCCTGAATGTGACTTTAGAGCTCAAAGATAACTGAATAAAGAGGAGGGACCAAAGCCTTTTTTTTTTCCTGCCAAATTCTGAAATTTACAAAAATGCATCAGAAAGTTTTCAACATTGGGAATTAACAGGAGGTAGCTTGACAAACCTTTCATTCTGCTTCCTTCTGAGAGCACTTAGAGCTCTATACTGAGGTCCCACAAGGACAGAGGAGATGCCTCCCCCTTCCCAATCCCACACCCAGTCCCCACACTGACTGGTGTATCTGCACTGTAACCACCTCCTCCTCACGCGGAGCTTCATAAAAAAAGGGGTGAACTGTGCTGCAGTGAGCGAGATGCATGTTTTCACTTGGTGACATCCCCAGCGCCCATATCCATCTGTTTTGGGACACTGAAGTTGTTTCATTCTGTAATTTGTTGCATGCCTGATGGCCTGGCTATAATAAATGATCACAGCAAGAAGAGGGGCCTGAGTAAAACTTTTCTGGAGATTAAATAATGGACCGTGTATTGAGACATATAAAGTGACACTCCAAGGTTAAAATAATCTTCCCTTTTAAATTGGCATTGATTAATGTGATGTCTGCACTTGAGCCCTGGCCCTCAGTTCCTTAGCTGGCAGCAGCTCCAACAGTCAAGCAGCCCAGATTTTGCTGAAGCAGCTCCCTCAGGGAACATGAATAGCAGAGTACTCATACACATTCCCTCCCTGTTCTAAATTAAAAGATCCATTGTTTGTCTCTGGTCCCTGGAACCCTCTCTTGCCCTTTGTTCCTAGTACAGGAATTGATCTTTTCACCTACAAATTCCCTGTGTCACCTAGAAGGGGAAGTTTAGGCATTAGAAACCCTCTCCCTTCATAATATGAGTCAACAAGGGAAGGAAACAAGGGCAGTGAGGAATAGAGGGATAGAGACTTAGGAGTGAGGTCAGGAAGATTATATGTGTGTTCATGTGTATTTTTGCATGCTCATTTGGAAATGCAATGAATAAAATGTAGAAGATTTCCCTATCTCAAAAATAATTTGCAAAACAGCTGCTCCCATTCTGCAAGATTGTTTGCCAAAACACAACAATGCTGAGCATGTTCTTCCCCTTAAGGAAAATCTGCTCATGATCCAGCAAACTGCTCTTCCAGCTCTGGGGATTTTAATAAAAATTTGATAGGCTCTGTCAACTTCTAAAGCCATCAGCTCCCTACATAGAGGGAAAAAAAAGATAGTGTCATCTATGACAGCCAAGTACTGGTGGATTTTACATTTGATATTGTTTTTTAGAGATCCGCATTGAAAATGCATAGTTGTGTAGCCTTACATTACCACACTTGGTCTCAGCTGTTGGAGATTGATGCCATGCCTCCCAGCAACCAATTCTGGTGTTCACTTCTCCAAATTGTTGATCCAAAAAAACCCCATTTTCTAGCAAAATAGTCTATTTTTCCTTTCATATATCAAATCATAACTTTATTTTAATATTCACAGTCCAGAAAGGACAAAAACCTTTATCCAAAATCAAATATTCAGGGTCTTTCCAAGCAGCAAGGTAAGCCCAACAAGAACACATAAAACGAAGGCTTGATTAGAAACACTGCAGGCAATACTTCTGGTCCCAGAAGAGTTAAACATACACTAAGTCCTAACTTCCTCCCTCTCCCTTTGTTGCCCAGGAGCCACTGTCTTTGGGGAGCATCAAGAGCTTGGGCAGAGACTAGGTGCTTTCAGATCTTGGTTTGATTAAACAGAGCCCCAAAACTTACCTGGGTCCTCTCCTTCCCTTTCACAACTGATACAATGTTTTCTTGCAAGTAACTCAGAGGTTGAACTTTGGGCCACCCTTTGGTTTCATTTTAAGTTAGTACAATGTTCATAGGCCATATTTTATGGTTTAACTTGCTGGGGTTGCCACAACAAAATGTCTCAAACTGAGTATCCTGAACAGCAGAAATGCATTGTCTCATAGTTCTGGAGGCCATGAGTCCAAGATGAAGGTCCTGGTAGGGCTGTGCTGTTTCTGAAGGCACCAGGGAGGGGTAAGTTCCAGACTTATCTGTCTCCTAGCTTCTGGTAGTTCTTTGGCCATCTTCATGTGGCATTCTCCCTGTGTGCACATGTCTCTGTGTCGAAATTTCCCTTTTTATAAGGATGTAATCATATGGGAATTGGAATCCTCCCTACTCTCATTATAGGCTCATCTTAACTAGTTAGATTTGCCATCATACCATTGCCAAAAACAGTTAACATTCCGAAATGTTGGGATTGGGACTTAAACATTTGAATGGAGCTAGGGGTCATCCAGTTCAACCCAAAACAGATAACTTCTTGGTGTATTTTGTTTGTTTGTTTTTAACCTTATGTCTCTTCATGCCAGAGATATTACAGCAAATTCCCCAAGGGCTTAGCTGGGTTATTTTTAATGACCCCATGTTGTGGAAGGGAAGACATGTCATTGGTTTCTTTCACTAGTGGAGCCATAGAAAATTGATATTTCAGTTTTGAGGACCTACAAAAATAGCTGTCTCTTATACTTCAACAAGTACATGTCTGGGCACATTCTCTCTTTTCCAAAGAATACACTCTTCAACACAGAGTAGTTCAAGTCCTTCCACTTGCTTGACCATAAGTTTCAAAGTTCTATTCACCATTTCCCCAAAGAGAACAAAAGACAGTGCTGATGTCCCATAATTCTTGAGATGACCAGGCAGATTCCCACCCTCACACCATGATCTCTCATCACTTTGTATCAAGAACTTTTAATAAACACATTCAAAACTGTGCAACTATTTATTTTGAAGGCTCACAAGAATTTTGATAATGGCAACAAGGCCTAAAATAATCAAAATAGTATCCGAAATAGAACTGTAGTTCCAAAGACACAAAGGCTGTCTAATATTCTGTAAAGCCTGGTTATTTTCTGGTGCCATTGGCTTAGAGAAGGTGGAGAAAATAATCACATGTGTCAATGAGCTAATGGTACTGAAGCTCAAGTTTTAATCTCCCTCATTTGTTAATTCAGGAGTGGAGAGTAGCACCAGAGGCCCCTGAGGACTTTTGATTGGTTGGATTTCCTGGCCTAACTATTGAGTAAAGCAACTATAGTGTACTCTAATACACAATAGATGGCCCTGTTGTTTTTCTAGGTATAATAACCTCCAGAAAATCAAGATTCTAGAATGGTGAATCCTAGAGAAAAATGAGAGGCCATCTATCATAAGAACAATAATAATATCAATTATAAACTACTATTTCTTATAGGAGTAGAATGTGAATGACATGGAAGGTACATTTAATGTCTCAAAAATACAGCAATAGTGATCTGAACTGGTGACTACATTTTTGTTGTTTAAACATTTCTCTACATTTATCTATCTATACTTTTAGTTTTTCTGCCAAATCATGTATCTTTAATCAGAAAATAAAGGGAAACCATGTGGATTAGAATTATTGACTTATTTACTCAACAACAATTTATTGAATGCTTTCTTTTTGCTAGTTACTTAACAAGGCATGAAGGATTCAATTCTAGGTCTTCATGGAGCTTAAATTCTAGTGCAAGAGTTTTTAAAAAACAACTTTAAACAAACACAATTTTTTTTTTTAAAAGTAGCATTATGAGAGGAAAATACAATGTTCAGTGAGAGGGTATGAGAAAGAGATTTATCTGGAAGACTAAGAAGACTAAGAAAGGCACTTTCCAATGGTTGATACTGGAGGGAGGACTGGGTGTTGGACAGAAGAAGAAGAAAAGCCATAGAGTAGTGATCCAGAGGCTGAGATGGAAGGATCTTGGTCCATGTGAGAAGCTGCAAGAAGAACATTATAGCTGGAGCCTCAGAGGGAGAAGAATGGCCCAGATGGTGCTGGAGGGTGTTTGATGCCTCTGTTAAGGCTTTGAAAGAAGTCAGAACATCTAGTAAATGTATCTGTCTGATCTTATGTGGAGAATATATGTGTCAGGGGATCCAGAATGAACTGCAGAAGGCCAATTGGGGACCCAGTATCATGATCCTGGTGAGACATGATGGTGATCTGCCTGGGATGAAGGCAAATAGCCTAGAGTAGAAATTAGGGGAGTGTCAAGGAGACTGGATGGCTGTACATGAGAAGTAAGTAAGGGGTCGTGTTATGCCGCAGTCTGGCTGCAGCAAAATAACGGGGGGGGCGGGGGGAGCAACTTGTGTAGATTGATACAGCAGGAGTGGGAGCTGTTTATTGTAGGACCGGAGGCATATATATACATTCCACACAGCTTATCTTAATTAACATAAACTGGATACAGCAGTCAACCAATAAGAAATCTCCACACTTAATGGCTCGCTGGCGCCACCTCACAAACCACTCCCCCTGGCAAAATGCCAGGCGCCATCCTGACTTGTTTACAGACTCTAACAGTGTTAGGAATGACACCCTGATTAAAGGAAGAAGAGTCCTATGGAAGGGGGAAGGTGAGTGCAGGTTGTCTTGCTTTCCTTGATTTTTTTCAACTATAAAATAAAATTACTTGCTCATTTAAAAAGAGAAAATGCAGGGGCTGGGGATGTGGCTCAAGCGGTAGCGTGCTCGCCTGGCGTGCGTGCGACCCGGGTTCGATCCTCAGCACCACATACAAAGATGTTGTGTCCGCCGATAAAATAAAAAAATAAATAAATATTTAAAAAAAAGAGAAAATGCAGAATTAAATTGGGAAAGAGTAATTATCGTTCTCCCACTTCTGGATTAACCAGTGTTAACAGTATGATGTAACTCTCTTCTCTTTTTTATCTTATATGTGTATTTGTTGCATATTTTAACTTCAGCTTTGAATTTGTTAACTGAATTGCTTCTAGAAGTTACAAGTGAATACCGAAAGCAGGAAATTAGATATACAGATTTAAAATTCAGGCAGAAGGTGCAGGATGGGTATATAAACTTGTTTTTGTGTAATGATGCCTGGACCATAAGACTGCTTGAGAGAAAGTGTTGAGTCACATGAGAAAAGAGTCTGAACAGCGAGTTTGCAGTTAAAAGAGGGAAAAAAAAGAGGTGAGAGAGAAAGAGAGAAAGTGGCAGATGCAGCTAAGAGGTCATTAATGCAGAGAAAGCCTTGCCAACAGTAGAGCTGCTTCAGTGGATTGGCTGGAGCCAAAGTCACATTACTATGAGGTTTGGCGAAAATTGGGGATGAGTAAGTGGTATCAGAGCCCAGTGATCTCACCTGAAAAAGTTAAAGAAGCAAGGAAGTGGTTAAGAATTTTACAGTAGAGGTGAAAGGCCAGACTCAGCCTTATTTCAACTCCACTTACACAAAAGGAAACTTTAAAATGCTAAAGTTAGAGAGAGAAAACAAAGATACACTTGGCCATCCTTACCTGTCTGTTCCACATCTGAGGATTCAACCAACCATGGGTGGAAAATATTTGTAAAACATTACATCTTTTTTTATAAAAAAATTTATTTTCTTTAATTAGTTATACATTACAGTAGGATGCATTTATGCACTTTGATATATCATACACAGATGGGATTTAATTTCACATTTTTCTGAGTGTACATGATGCAGAATCATGTTGGTCATGTAGTCACATATATACATAACAGTAATAATATCTGTTTCATTCTACTCTTTCCTATCCCCACATCCCCTCCCTTCCCCTCCCTTCACCTCCCTCTACCTAATCTAAGGTAATGTAATTTTTCCTTAGTGCCCCCTACCTTATTGTGAATTACCATCCACATATTAGAGAAAACATTTGACCTTTGGTTTTGTGGGATTGGCTTATTTCACTTAGCATGATATTCTCCAACTCCAAACATTTACTGGCAAATGCCATAATTTCACTCTTCTTTAAAGCTGAGTAATATTCCATTGAGTATATATACCATATTTTCTTTATTTGTTCATCTTTTGAGGGACACCTAGGTTGGTTCCATAGGCTAGCTATTGTGAATTGAGCTGCTGTAAACATTGATGTGGCTGCATCACTGTAGTATGCTGATTTTAAGTCCTTTGGGTATAAACCAAGGAGTGGGATAGCTGGGTCAAATGGTGGTTCAATTCCCAGTTTTCTGAGGAACCTCCATACTGTTTTCCATAGTGGTTGTACCAATTTGCAGTCCCACCATCAATCCTTGCCACATCCTTGCCAACATTTATTGTTGCCTGTATTCTTGATGATTGCCATTCTGACAGGAGTGAGATGAAATTTTAGAGTAGTTTTGATTTGCATTTCTCTAATTGCTAGAGATTTTGAACACTTTTTCATATATTTGTTGATCAATTGTATTTTTTCTTCTGTGAAGTGTCTGTTCAGTTCCTTAGTTCATTTATTGATGGGTTATTTGGTTTTTTGGTGTTTAGTTTTTTGAATTCTTTATATATATCCTAGAGATTAATGCTTTATTGGAGGTTCATGTGGTAAAGATTTTCTCCCAATCTGTAGGCTCTCTCCATATGTTATTTATTGTTTTCTTTGCTGAGAAGAAGCTTTTTAATTTGAATCCATCCCATTTATTGATTCTTTATTTTACTTCTTGCATTTTAGGAGTCTTGTTAAGGAAATCAGATCCTAGGCTGACATGCTGCAGATTTAGGTCTATATTTTCTACTATTAGGCACAGGGTCTCTGTTCTAGTGCCTAAATATTTGATCCATATTGAGTTGATTTTTGTGCAGGGTGAAAGACAGAGGTTTAATTTTATTTTGCTACCTAAGGATTTCCAGTTTTCCCAGCATCATTTGTTGAATAGGCTATCTTTTCCCCAGTGAATGTTTTTGGCAACTCTTGTCTAGTATGAGTTAACCGTATTTATTTGGGTTTGTCTCTGTGTCCTCTATTCTCTACCATTGGTCTACAAGTCTATTTTGGTGCCAATACCATGCCATTTTTGTTAATATAGCTCTGTAGTGTAGTTTAAGGTCTGGTGTTGTGATGCCTCCTGCTTCACTTTTCTTGCTAAGGATTGCTTTAGCTATTCTGGGTCTCCTATTTTTCCAAATAAATTTCATGATTTTTTTTTTGTTTCCATGAAAAATTTCATTAGGATTTTAACAGGAATTGCATTAAATCTGTTTAATGCTTTTGGTAGTATGGCACCACGATCAAGTGGGATTCATCCCAGGGATGCAGGGTTGGTTCAACAAAGGGAAATCAATAAATGTAATTCATCATATTAATAGGCTTAAAAACAAGAATCATATGATCATCTCAGTAGATGCAGAAAAAGCATTTGACAAAATACCGCACACTTTCATGTTCAAACACTAGAAAAAGCTAGAGATAGTAGGAACATACCTCAACATTGTAAAAGCTATATATGCTAAACCCAAGACCAGCATCATTCTAAATGGGGAAAAATTGAAAGCATTCCAGC
The DNA here is from genome assembly GCF_045843805.1 of Urocitellus parryii. Lineage (NCBI taxonomy): Eukaryota > Metazoa > Chordata > Mammalia > Rodentia > Sciuridae > Urocitellus > Urocitellus parryii. The sequence continues at coordinate 86,633,612 of NC_135538.1, read as the reverse complement.
TAAAAACTGGAAGAAGACAAGGATGTCCTCTTTCACCACTTCTATTCAACATCATCCTTAAAACTCTAGCCAGAGCAATTAGACAAAACTTTATCTCTTTACTGAATATGTGCACTTTTTTTTCAAGTCATTTTATTTTCTGGTCATATCATTTCCTAAATAACACAGTATACCAACTATTTATATATTAGTTACATTGTATTAGGTATTTTAAGTAATCTTGAGATGATTTAAAGTATAGGGATAAATATGCATAAGTTATTGCAAATACTATGGCATTTTATATAAGGGGTTAGAGCAACATATTTTAGTATCCCTGGGGAACCCTTGAAGCAATTTCCCATGGATGGTGAGGCATTACTGTATTTGTGTTTTTACCCAAAGGAGAAGTAAATTTTCTTTCATCTTTGTGGAGGTGGAGCAAGGCTGAAATTAGGTTCCTGTCCTCCCACAGAGGCTGAGAAACTGGACTCCATCTTTCTTGGTGATTACCTTTCAAAAGAATTGCTCCAGTCCTTGAGAAAGACATTCTAGGGTCATTTAGCCAAAGAGGAGCTTTTTAAAAGATTTACATCTCAAAAGGATAGGAAATGGATTTACTAGCACAAGTTATCTAAATTAAGTGCTTTTAAAAAAGGGAGATCAGGGCCTAGAGTCAAAAATAAGTCTATCTAAAGTGTACTTCAGGTTATAGGAACATTAAGGGCATCTTGGTCAGTGGGCACAGACAACATTTATTGGCCTTTTGAAAGAATGGTTCAAGAATGAAGAGGAAAGCATAGCTTAAGAGAAATGTGTACCCAAGAGACTATGTATTTGGTGTTAAGTTTGGAAAAGAGAAAATAGGTAGACAAGGAGATATTAAAGAATTTTGCCAATTTTAGCTACATTTACTTAATTTTAACAAATTTGCCAATTTCATCTAATGGGAATAGGTAACATTAATGAGGAAAATGTCCAAAAAAGGCAAAGGGTATGTGATTCATAGGACTTATAGAGCCAAGGTCAAATGCATGGCTTTGTAGGTTTGGTGGCAGGAATTTGAAGTGCTGCCTGAGAATTTGTATTTTTTTTTCCAGTGTGATAATGGGAAAAGTTATCTGCCCAGTGAAATGGAATCAAATTAGTGGTCTGGGGACCGCAGAAGTGGAAAACTCAGTCATAGGTAGGGCCAGTGGAAACTTCTAGGTGTGAATGTGGAAAATTGAGGCTTTGCCCCACTAGGTATGGAGTTTCTCAAAAGCCATTTCCTGAAGATGTCACAGAGAAGACAGATGGGGCCTCCAACATCTGAGCTATTTAACAGAATATCTAACAGGACCATTTAACAAAAGCTGAGAAAGACAAAGATGTCTGCCAAAGCCACATAATATCCATAAAAAGCTGACCCAGTACTAGTAACTGACTGTGTTTTCAAGACTAAATGCATTAAAATTAAGTGGACTTTTGTTTTATTTTTTACCTAGGGAAATGGTGAACTTGGAGCTAGTGACCCTAAAGGAGAAAAGGTAATAATATTTTTCAATGTGAATTAAAAGGCCCGGTGTTTTGTACCAACCCTGTCTCCCCACCGCGTCAGTCAGGTCCCCTTAGCAGTAAGCAAGAGCTTCACCTGCCTCTTGACCAGGCAGCTCCTCAGTAACCACTGCCCAGCAGAAGTTGGCTACAAGAAATGGGACAGCTGAAGGGGAAAAAGCTATAATGAGGTAAAATAAATTAGAACACAAGATCTGACTTATCATTAGATTTTGGTGAATAGTAGAGGTAGCAAAAAACAGTTCAAAGACCCCTCAGGTGAAATGCCTCAGTCTCAGGCTCCATCCCGTGTGTTTGTAAGTACCAAACAAAGACTGGAACATTTTTGTGGGAACATTTTTTGGTGGGGTTTTAATCTGTACAGCAGTATTTTGAACAAATAACTATCTCAAAAACAATTTTTAAAAAACAGTGCTGATAAATTTCCATTGCATTTAATTATCATCATTCATTAGTTTAATGTTATTAGCTGTGAAGATGACAGATTCACTTTTCTACTAGAAAAGATGTTTCACTCCTGTTTGACTCTAAAATTGCCATGACCTTGGATTCAGTGTGAATGTGCCATTGTCAGAGAAAACAAGAAACCAGCACATTAAATCTACTGAGATGAGTAGAAGGTGGCATGTGAGTGCCACCTTCATTCATTCACCCAGTAAAAACTGTCTTGATTGAGGGCAGGGTATTTCAACATGAATCCAAGAAAATATGACCTCTATGCATTATAAATTCCAGCAACCAGACTTTTAAAAACTCATGTATTCCTCACCAGAAAATACTGCTAAAAGAGAGTCTCAAGAGAAACTAGGAGCTTCTTTTAGATTGGCCATTGAAAATGAAATTTTCTGCAAAATAATTAAATAAATAAAACCTTGACATTCTGAAAGGAATTTTTTAAAAAAATAATTATATAGCAGTGCAATTCACTATGGGTCTTGGATTTTACTGCTAGTACATTAGCATTATTTCCTGTAACCCAATAGCTTACAGAAACCATAACCCACCATAACAAACACATTACATTTTAAGCAATTACTACTGGACACATGCAGGCTAAGGGGCAGGGGAGAAAGCCATGGAGCTTGTCACATATAACAGCTGAGCAAAGGAGAGCATTGTGACACTTTTAAAGCACTTAAACGATGATTCATTCCTTGAAACAAAACAGCTGACTTCTGTTTTGCTATATTCATTAGGAAACATATGTTACTTAGGAATTCATAAGACCTCACTGATGAGAAATTTGATTCTGTAAAACAGGTGTATTTCAAACTCTAAGGACCTTTTCTATTGCTCAAAATCTTTTCTAATTGCTTCAGAATCTTAAGTGGAATTAGACAAAGCCAGTGGCATAACTGTTCCCTCTTCCCACCCAAATAAATAACTTAGAAGAGTCTACAGGGAACTTGATGCAGTATCTAATATAAGTGTACATATGAAAAGATTTTTAAATTGTAATTAACAGGGAAAAGCCTCTGCCCATAAGTAATACATAAAATAAATTAAAAGACATAAGTATCACAGTTGCTAAGAGTGAAATCAACTCTACTTATTCACACTCAATTCTTCTCTATTCTGGAAAAACATGTTCTTTTTTAAAATTGCAGTGTTGCTCATGGGTCACCACAGTGAAATTTTAGAACTTCTCTAGTTACTCTCCTGGGTCTTTTGCTTTATGCCTGTGGTGGCCCTAGTGGTCCTGATTCCTGGCTGCATATTAGAATGACCTGGAGAGCTTTTAGGAAATACCTGCTCCAGCCCTGTCCTTAGAGACTTTGCATTGGGGTGAGACTGATAGCTTTATCATTTAAAAGTGCTTCAGATAATCCTCACATGCAGCCAGGGATAAGAACCACTGAGTGTTGGAAAGAGTATGAGCTCTGGGATCAAAAGTAAGTCGTGGCATTAACAACTGTGTCACCTTGGGAATGCCACTTCATTTCTGTAAACATCAGTTTCCTCAATTTAGCTACCAGAGTTCATGGGAGGATTAAAAGCAAATGAAATGAACTTACCAAAAAGCACAATTCCAAACACACATGAAGCCCCCCATAAAAATTTGTTCTTTTCTCCTAAACCTTTTCCCTCTATTGAGGTCTCATTTAGTTCTTTTTGGCATTAATTGCTACCATCTTTGGTGGCTTGTCTTGCTCCTCTTTGCATCTCCCACCACAATTTCAACAGAGAATGGACTCAACTTGTGTTGTAGAATAAAAGATTTAACCAGAGTACCTTAAACACATAAATGACTTATCATGGCTATATTATGTGCCACTTCTTGATGCACTGACCACAAAGTAGAGTTACACAAACAGCCTACTCTTCAGAACCCAACATCAAAACGAGGCTCCAGACAAGCACAATCAGCATTAGAATGTACGTACATATTACTTCCAGTTTAGCAGCCACTCCCTGTATCAAACATAGTAAGATAAGGAGAACCAGCAGGAAAGACAATTTGGTTTTGACAGTAAATGGCAATGGAGGCCATACATCCACAGGACCAGCCTACTAGAATTGAAATAATAACGTCTGCTATGTAGCTTACCTTAGGCTGAAGGGATATGATGAAGGGATCATGTATAAGCAGATAGCTTAAGGAGAAATGCTGCTTTCTAGAAACAGTGAGAAAGGTAGCAGAATAAGGACTCCTAAAAAAATAGCCAGTGTTTTTTTTTCTGTTGTTTTCTTTTTTGAGCAGACTATCAGGGGGACAAGATGGAATCTCAACAGCTCATAGCCTTTTAAGTAACACAAAAGTATCAAACTGAAGGAGGGTCTTTGCTGATGTTCAGTAAATTCATCACTTGTCTTTCAACTCCTATCCATATTGATAAATCATTGAAAATTCATTCTAAATATGAAATACAAACCCATGTTTATCTGAGATTTGGGTATAAACACTTTTGTTTGCAGAATTTTAAATGAAGGACAATGTCCTAAGGATTGCTCCAAGCCCAGCCTCACACAGGGGCTGTGCATGGGGACAGACCACACCCTGTTCTATTCTTGCTGTTTCATTGAAGCACTATTTTATATTGTTCCAATATATAACATCTCTGAATATAATTACTCTTATTCTTCTGCCAACACTTTTCTATCCTCCTTTGATTTTTGAGCTGAGGTGATTTTTATAAGTAATTTCTGGGTCATTCCCCCACTTTCTCCTTTTATTTTATTAGGTGGGTCTAATTACTAATCTCATTTTTCCTTCACACTTATATACTGGGGATTTTAGCACCTACCTGATGGGTGACATGAAGGTCATTCTAATGCCTATTCATGTCAGTTGTTTATTTCTTCTTTCAATCTCCAACAATGGATGCCTTAAAATATTCACCAACTTCTTTCCTCACTTTGATTACAATTTACTGTCTCTAAAACAAAAAATTTCTATAATGTATAAATATAAACTGAGGATATACTAAGTATTTAGAGACTAGAAGGAAAAATGTTTCTGTATTTTGCTCTGTATTAAGACAAAAACATCTACCTAGCACACTAAATTCTAACTTACATGGGTATTACTTCAAAGAATACATTAAATATTTAAAATGTGAGTAAATCTAGAGAAGAAATAAGCCATAGCTATACAGGTGGTATGTGACATAGCAAGAACTGTACGGTTGGGGTGCAGATGACCATACTTTGGGAAACCCTGCTGAAAATATACATAGTAACACATCCATGAACTGACTATTTTTCCATTTGGTATCTTGGCTTTCCCAAACAGGGCTCTGAGGATACTGACAGGAAGACTGGTCATATGAAAAATCAATACTGTGATTTAAATATTTCAATAGAAACTTACAAAACACATTTCATAAACCTATAAGACTGATTAATGAAAATACAATCATGACTACCCATTCTACAAAATACCAAAAGATGGATTGTGATAGAAACTATAGAAATAAGTCCAAGATTTGAGAACTGTGATAAATTTGCAGTTGAAGTACTTTGGAGTAGGCAGTTGTTAAAGGTTTCAAAATTAACAGAGAGAGGTACCTCCACACACAAGGGGGCAGGTTGAAGATGTTCACTTCCTCCTTGGTCATGACAGAGGAAAGCTGAGTGCCCATTAGTGGGGCTGGGATAAGGTTGGCCATCAGCGCATCAGCATGCCATGCAAATCGTACCACGAATGAGCAAGATCACACATATCAACACAGATGGACACTGAAAAACCACTGGGGGGAAAAGCCACAAATCACTATATACATGATAAAACTATTGATTGAATTTGTCTTATATAACAATAGAAAAAAAAACATCGGCTATAATGCATTGTTTATGATTCCACATAATGCAGTAAAAAGTACAAACATATGGACTGAAAGATAAATGCCAAATTCATGAAAGTGGCTCCCTCTGGGATAGAGAGGGAAATACAAAGAATTTTATCTTTTATGGTAAAGTTTTTAATTACTTTCATTCTAGATGCCTAGTATACGAAGGCTTGGCCTATTCAGCTCTATGTTTTCTGTGTATGTGTGTGTGTGTGTGTGTGTATGTGTGTGTGTGTGTGTGAAGCTAAAACAAAAATACAACAATGGCAAAAAGGACATATACCTGGAAATGCAGAAATGTAATGGTGAATATCATTGTTCAAAAATGCTCCTGAGGTACAAAAAAAAAAAAAAGAATTCCATATCTCGTAACAGCTATGTTTAAGAATTGGGTGGTATTCAGAGATCATGGTAAACTCTGGGAGGCACACAATGCTGAAATTTCTCTAAAGGCCGATTAGTGATATAATTCCTTTCCATAAGTGTTATCTCTCAAATTGTATTTTCTGGAAATACTCTTTATATGTCACATACAAATCCCTCTTCAAAATTTTTGACCAGTACATCCTAGACATTTCTAAGCTGCTGCAGTCACCATACATATGAGAATGCCTTCTTTGTCCACAGCCAAGCATCTAAGAAGCAGGATAAATGCTGGGGACAACAGAGGGACTCAGTTTTCTTCTCAAGACTCCTGTCACCCCTACTCCCCACCCCCCACCTATGAAAAAAAAGAAGTGTCTGGAATAAAATGAGTCTGGACAACTGTGTCTTTTAAAGGACGTAATAACTGAAGTCACAAAAATATTTTACTTTTTGATAAACAAGAAAAAGGTGAATTTTTTTCTCCTGTCAATGTTGCTTCCTTTAAAAAATAATTAGCATTTTTCACATTAATTTTAAATATCATAATGAAATGTTATTGATCTCTGAATGATCTAAAGGTATTGTAAAGTGCCTACAAACACACTCATGCAAATAGCCTAACCAGATTTAGCACTTCACCTTGTTCCTTGGACTGTAATAGGTAAATTCTACAGTTAGTGGAAGCAAGTAAGATCACCCTCTAGTCCTGACAGTCAAAGGGTACCGCTCTACTCTCATGCAAAATCTCTCTTCTGCTTTTTCCTTCAAAGGGTGAAACAGGACTGCCAGGATTTCCAGGGTCTGTTGGCCCTAAAGGACAAAAAGGAGAACCTGTAAGTATTTTAGCGTGGAGGGCAAAGTAAGAATAACAACAAAACAACAAAAGAATTAAAATATTTTTCCAGACCAGCCCCAATTTTCATATATTCTGGTTTGACCCTGCCATAGCGGACAACAGTAGATCAAATCTTTAAGCAAGTATGTACTATGCCAGACACCAAGTTCTTTCATGAATTAACTCATTTTATCCATTAAAAAATTCCATGAGATAGGTTATTATTACTTCATTCTTCAGGTGAGGAAAATGAGGCACAGAGAGGTTAAGCAATTTTACCACAGCCGCATTATTAGAGCCACAAATCACACGTAGGTGAGCTAAACTTGGGTTTAAAATCACTAAGTTGACCTGATGTAGCTTAACATGATAGCTGAAATTAATAATAAAGACAGATACTAGTTTATATAAAAAGTTAGAAACATTTATCTATCTGATCAAACAAATGTTCTCAGTATACCTTCTGAAGTTATTTTTTTCAAGATCAAAGGGACTTCCCCAAGCTACTTTTCAATATTGCTGTGGCCAGTTTCTATTAAAACTTAGCTCTTTCTGTGGGGAATTAAAAAACAAAAACACAAAACCTACTATATCATTATTGTGGTTTGGATGTGAGGTGTCCCCCAAAAGCTCGTGTGTGAGACAATGAGAGAAGGTTCAGAGGGGGAAATGATTGGGTTGTCATTTCTGCATTTCCAGGTATATATATCCTTAACCCAATCAGTAAATTAATCACCTGAAGGGATTAATTGAGTGGTGATTGAAGGCAGGTGGGGTGTGGCTGGAGAAGTTAGGGCATTGGGGGCATGGCTTTGGGGTATATATTTGTATCTGGCAAGTGGAGTCTGTCTCTGCTTCCTGATCATCAAGATGTTTAGTCTCACCTCAAGCCCTGAAGAATGGAGTCTGCTGTCTATGGGTTGAGATCTCTGAAAACCGTGAGCACTCAAACTTTTCCTCCTCTACAGTTGTTCTGATCGGGTTCTTAAGTCACAGCAGTGAAAAACCTAAGTAAAACAATCATTTATATTCAAGTAGGACCACCTAAACAGATTAGAGAAAACCTAGTCACAGGATGGGGAGGGAGAGGGGGAGAGGAGAAAAGAAAAGAAAATTTATGGTATTTATATTAAAAAAAAAAGGAGCCTTCAAGAATCAGCAGAATCAGGCTTAGCCTATACTTCATCTTTGGTTTTTGAAAAATGCAACACATCTTTTTCAATCATTTTTACTCATTTCCTTGACAGAGCAAATTAGGAATATTGGTTGATCATGGGATAAAAAATGAAAAGGTTACTAATAATTCGTACATGAAAAAAGGGAACAGTATGTAGTAAAGGTATTTAATGGTCGGAAGTCAATTTGCCCTATGCTTCAGCTCAGCATTTAGGTATCTTTAGCAATAGCGGTAACTTATCCCAGGCAACTTTACGTCAGCACTGTACCTATGAATCATAGTTATCCTACCCCAGAGGTCATGCTAGCCCTTAGTGCCAAGTCCAAGGCTCCCTAATGCAGTACAGGACCTAACAGCCTTTAATATTCCTTCCACAAGTGCAGCCTGGTGGATGCCACCCCTTCCCTCTGCCAACTTGCTCCTGATGCTCTACACTTGAAAGTTCTCCTACCTGCTTCTCCAGGTCACCATTCTCTCCCCTTCAAGCCTAAATACTGACTTCACTTTCTCTTAATTCCTGTGTGTATCAAGGAGGACCTGGCAGTAAGATTGACTAAAATTCCATTGGAAAAGCAGAGAATTATAGAGCAGAATAGAGAAATTTTCAGTGAGTTAAAACAGTGCTTCTCACACAGGAATATGTGATTGAATCCTGCTGTTCTAATTTAATGGGTCGGGTGGAGCCCAAGAACCTACACCTCTCACAATTTCCTAGATGATGGTGGTGCTGTTGGTTCAAGGTCCCACTTTGAAAAGCAAGGGTTGGAGAATTTCATGGTTTCTGGGGTGATAGGCCTTTCCCTCTTTGGGGATTCCCTCTGGCTTTCAGCCCCATCACTAGTGTTCAAGGCAAGCCCCTACCCCACTGGGGCTGCTTTATTCTACCTTATCCAGGAAGAGGCCTCCTTTCCTTCTAACTCTTCTCCTTGCCACTTCCCTCTTAATGCCTTAGGCATCTGCCACCTCTATTTATCTTGTTTGCTTTCCTCTCTTGCCCACACATAAAATACCACAAATTTTACATTATTCTGCAGAGCAGTTTAGTTCTTTGTGGTATCGATCTTTCTATTCCAGAATTAGAGCTGGATTTGACTTTGCATAATAACCAGAAGGTCCAATCAGAACAGTAGTCATCATCCAAAGTTGAATTCTGAACCACTCATCTGGAATGGCAGCTGTCAATGGCAATTTGTCCCTTCCTACTGGACATTCAGAAAGTGACTAGAAGTGCAACATATTGGAGCTAAAATATGCAAAAGAGATCATCTAGTTGAAACCCATGATTTTATAGAAAAAGGGAGATTCTAAACGTTTAAGTGATTTGCTCTGGATAGTAGTAGTTGGAGCTAGGACTACTAAATATCAAGTCTCCACATAACCAATTTATTGTTTTTTTTCTTTCAAAAGCTATTTTAGTCAATGTGGATTTTGAGCTTGACAGTGACTCTAAACAAGCAAGGATGTGAGCATAAACAAGCACTGACATAAGCAGTGTGACTCCTTGATCATATCTAATCAACTTTATGTCAAATCTTTAAAAATTAACTTGATTTTTAGAATGAAATCCAAAAAGCAAGAATATAAATAAAGCCATGTGAATGTATAGAAATTAACCAATAATAGAAGATTTCATTATGTTAGGTAGATGTGTGGTTTATTAGTCAGTGTAGTCTTGGTTATGCTAAGTAACAAATTAATCCTGAAATTTCTGTGACTTTAGTGCAAGGAAAGTTCTCTATTGCTCCTGCCTAAAATGGTTCAGTAGGAGGGGTAGATGTTATGCTTCACTCTGTGTTCAGTTACCAGGCTATACCATCATATAGCTCTGTCTTCTGTCACATACAATCTTCTTAGTCACCATTGCTGGGGAAGTGCATCTGGAGGATTATTAAATGGGTTCTCACTGCCTTGTTAATGATACATGTCATTTTGGTTACATTTCGTTGCTAGAATTAGCTACATGGCTTCATGAAACTGCAAGGGAGCTGGGGAACATGGGAGAAGGTGAACTCTTAGCCCCAAACACACAAGACACAAGATGAAAGGCTCATTAAGTACTTGCTTATCTCCAAAGAGTGATTAGTTAAAAATCAAAATAGCAATCCCTGAGCACTGGGGATTGAATCCAGGTTGAACCCACAGGCACTCTACCTCTAAGCACCTAGATAGCCACCCTACCACCACCAGCTTTTTTTTTTTTTTTTAACTTTGGGACAGGGTTGTGCCAAATTGCCCAGGTTGGCCTTAGACTTGTAAGCTTTCTGCCTTAGCTTCCTGAGGGGCTGGGATTATGGGCATGTGCTACCACATCTTGCTCCTAAGAAAACTTTTGAGAGTAGTAATATCTCCCAAAATGGTTCTTACATTTTTCTCCAAAGGCACACCCCCAAAGACCCTCTCTTCATCAAAGTTCCACCTCCTGCAGTTTCCACCACTTCCCAGTCGTCTGTTCAGCTAGGCACCCATCAATGGATTGATCCCTTGATGAGGTTAGAACTCTCATGATCCAATCACTTTCCAGCCCTGCCTCTGACCATTGCTACAATGGGGACCAAATCTTTAACACATGAACCTTTGGAAAATATCCCAAATCCAAACCAAAATAATAATTTACTCAATTCAAATAATATGATGCAGACTAAATCTTCACTAAATGACGATTGGAGCTGAAGTCTGGCTGACTGAGTTTAAATCCTGAGCCATCTTTTGGTAGCTCTGTGACCTTGGAGAAATTATTTAACTTCTCTGTGCCAGTATTTCTTCATCTGTAAATGAGTCTACTAATAGCACTTAGGTAGCACCTGAGTCTACTAATAGCACTTAGTGACACCTGAGGATTAACTATGTGAATATATATAAAGTGATTAGAACAGTGCTTGATACATTATAAGAACTCAATAAATGTTAACTACGATTGTTATATCTGCATTAAGTTCACTTATTTAATAAATGTGTTTGGATCCCGGTAATGTAAAGGTCTAAGATGTGAGACACCAGAGGTGCTATGAGTATCAAGATGAATTGTATCTCTACACTCAAAGAGGTATAGCCAAGATAAACTAGGAAACATTAAGTAAAATGAATGAATACTAATGTAGGGAATAGAGGGAGCTATGACAACTCAAAATTACTGGACCTTCTGAAGTCTCTTTCCCCATCCTTGAAATGGGACAATAATTCTTTTGCACAGCATAGCTATGAAGATAAAATGAGATCACATACTTGTAACTCTGAGAACATAAACTAGTAAGGGAGCCTGTGTGTGCACAAGTGTCTCTATGGGTTAACCTGGGTGGCAGTAATCACAACTCAGTGATTGGGGAGAGTGTTGGCTAACAAGGGGCAGCCTCCAAAGCTTCTGTCACTCCCCAAGCTATTCATGCTTCAACCAAGAACTGTTATCAGTTCCACACCCCATTATTTACCTCCTAATTAACCCCTTTGAGTTATTTTCATTATACTAAAAATGAAAACTGGAAAAATATTTTTAATGATTTTGTGTTTCAAGCACAGCTAACGAGTTGGAAGCATTCTCAGGAATGCCCTTCCCTGGCCATCTTGTGGCTGTCACAGGCTTCTGCCCCCAGTTGCATATGTGTGTGATCCCTCTTCTTCACCAGGCACCAGGAAGCTTTGTCCCTGGGCAGCATTTCAACTTGTTAGCCACCGGGGATTCTCTAAATAGTGTTAGAATGATGAACTCGGTGTTCCTTTGAGAATGTGGAGGAGCTTGTAAATTAATTCTCCTAGGCCCCCTCTCAGCTGCAGAGGCAGACTGTGTGCAGTAGAGGTGTGAGTCTGGCCTGCAGGCTCTATCCACTCCCAGCTTTGGAGGGTTTATTTCTAAAAGTGTTTTTAATTGATTCTGCTTTCTACCCATCTCCCTAGGGGGAACCCTTTGTAAAAGGTGAAAAGGGAGACCGAGTAAGTAGATGTTTTATCACCCTCTGGGGTTTTCTATTTCATTGATTTCTCTCTCCAATTTCTGTTATGTTTACTTGAGAGTCTAATAGATTTGATAAAATAAGCTTCCAGAGCATTTTTACTTTTCCTTCTGTGATTTTGGACTTTATATTAAACCTTGTTAAGTGCTGTCATGGGATAATACTTTACCATTTGGTTTGGGTTAGATATGTTTCCTCTAACCTTCCACTACTAGTGATGGGACAGAAGTGTTACAAAAGACATCAAATTAAGATAGGGAAACTACAAAATTAAAGTAGAAGATAGTTTTTTTCAAAAATTCTGTTAATGATACAAATTGGATACAAATCCAACAAATTAATAAGTCATGGAAAAATAAGGAAAGCAAACTGATTATAGCCAGTATTGTCCCCCTTAGTATAATCATAATTTTTCTGTTTTTAAAATTAAATACCTGGATAGTACCTGATTGCAGAATCACCAGCACATATCACCCTAACATCTATTCTCCTCCATATCATCTGAAGAGTTAATTCTTAGGGAGGCGAGTTTAGTTGGTGGCAAATCATAATAATGAGAAGTAGAGAATGCAGGAGGATTTCAAAGATGGCATTGGAGTGAAAATAAAACTATTGTTAAAAAAAATAAGAGTTGTTGTTCATTAGGATTAAGTGTTTTGATCCTGTTGTAGAATGAACCCTCCATGGTTTCATCACATCTTCCATAAATTCCCCCTTTATTGTGTGTTAATTAATGGAAATTCAATTAAACTGTCAGATGTCCTGGCCCATCTGAATTTTCATGTTACCCATATGGTGATTATTTTATTTACAGGGAGAACCTGGAATAATAGGATCACAGGGAATAAAGGTAATCTCCTAGAATTTTCCAATTATGTCCACAACCTTACTAAGATGGTGAAGACTATAGTAACATTTAACTTTCCTTCCCACTCACATGTTTAGGGAGAACCTGGAGACCCTGGTCCCCCTGGTTCAATAGGAAACCCAGGACTGAAGGTATATAAGAAGTAGCTGTGCTATATTAGGAAATAATCTGGAATTTGTAGCCATTCTATATTTTAAAGGGTGCTTTGGGGTGCCACTCATTTTCTTCACAGATGTTCTCAGAGACTTGATCTTGTTTCCATGGTGATTTCCCACCCCCACCCCCACTAGCTGCATTTATTTCACGCATAGTAACTGTGCCTTTTGGTTCACAGTAGAATTTGAAAATTATTTTTCAGAGCATATTCACCATAGCATCCTTAAAAGCTTTAAGAGTAAACAATGTCAGCTAAATCCGTGACCCTGAGCTGTATTCTTAAAAGGAACAGGAGTCAGGATTCATTTCTAAACCAAAAGTATACAGCTATGAGTGCTTCAGTTTCCCATGTGTGATTCTACAGGTGTATCCTAAGAAAGAATAGTTTTGGAGAGGTGTGGGAGAGATTAGCATGATGTGCTCCCAGCCAATGGGTAGGGCAAGTTACCCACTTATCCCCTACTGATGAAAAACAGACCCATTAAAAAAGAAAACATCTATAAACTATCTTAGCAGCCCAAATCACACTTCAGTATTATACACATATGGTAGGATAATTGAAAGTCTTTCTTTTTACAGATAAAGTTCACAATATGTTTTACAAATATTCAAGTACAATCTTTCTAATTTTTAAGGAAAGGTGTAGCATATATCATCTTCTCTTTTAGGGTCAACAAGGACCTGCAGGTTCCATGGGACCCAGAGGACCACCAGGAGATGTTGTATGTATACTTCAGTATTTTGAAATGAAATTGAAACTATGGTATGGTTTTTTAAATGTCAATGGCTGTTCCTGTAACTGAGTTCTGCTACATTTCTCAAAGACCTAGTCCATCTCCACCCCTGAAGGCTGGGCCATTCGTACACTCGTGTGAGGTCCTTTGGAGGATCATTACCCTAACAAATTGGTCTTTGAAACTCAATTTAACTAAATTATCATTTGGGACAAGCTTGTCAGGAGTGTACCTGTGGTCAATGAGACAGCAAATATCAAAAGTAATAAGGAAAACCAAGAGAGAAAGCAAGAATTTCCCATATGTATGGCTTTTGATTCAAATCTCCATCTGCAGAAAACACTTAGAAAGCTTCTGTTGTTTTCTATCAAGAGCCCTCAAAAAAAGGAAGTCTTTTGGCTGAAAGTGTTTCTGTAATGCACTTGGAGGAAGACCTTCAGGCTGCCTTATAACCTTAGTATAGTGGAGTCAGAGTCAGTCTCTTTCTCTCTCTCTCTCTCTCTCTCTCTCTCTCTCTCTCTCTCTCTCTCTCTCTCTCTCTCACACACACACACACACACACACACACACACACACACCTACACACACACCCCTACACACACACACCTACCTTCATGCTGTTAAAAGTCATTTTTCCATTCCTTCCCCCAGATTAGCTTTCTGGCCCTTAAACAAGCTTCATGGCCATCTGACAACTTGGGAGCTGAGAGCTATACCTTTCCTTAAAAATTAGAAAGATCTACACTTAAGCAAAAGGAAAAACATCTTGCCCACAAATCCTCTGTCACTAACTGACCACTATTAGTTATCTGTAGGCAACATGAAGAATCTCTCCTTTTTCCATCATCTTGGGAACAGCCCATGAACCCTTTCTCTGTTCACCAAGCTCACTGCCTGAGCATTTGGGGGCCTATTGATCAACATTCCTATTGTGGCTTGTACTTTGAACATCTAAATTCACAGAGAAAAGCTTTTTATTGCTACCCCCTACCACTACCACCAGTTAATAGACCACTACAGAGGTACCTTGTGGAAAGATCTTAGGAAAAGAGAGAAAATGCTGGGTCACAATATGCTCAAGTGAGATTAAATGATAATAGCAGGAGCTGAAAAGAGTAAAATCAAAAGAAAAGATCCACTGTTGCCAAAATACAATAAAAACTTATTTTCTTAGTCACCCTATTGTCTAGTTGAATCATGGTGTGAGGCTACCAATCACCATTCTTCTTCCCCTTCTTGGCAATAGTATGGCTGAGATATTTCAATTCTCTTTGCATTTCAGTTCTCCATTACATCCAGGGACATTCACTTGAAACAACAATTTACATATTTTCAACTAATGTTTGTAGCCTAACAAGCCAAAAATCAACCCATTCCCTTGTAGATAATGTGTTAAAACTGCTCTCTTGAAAACGATTTGCATACATAAATGTTATCATAAGAGATGTTCTCATTGTTCTTTCCCTTTAATTTTGAATTTTTTAGGGATTGCCAGGAGAACATGGTATCCCAGGAAAACAAGGCATCAAAGGAGAAAAGGTATAGCTCACATTTTATTCACTCTCTATTAAAAAGGTAAGTAGGAGGAACAGACCAAGGATCTTAAGGGCACTGGGGAGGTAAGAGGACAGCACAGGCTCGTAGAACTATACCTGGGATAGCCTTGCTAGAAGACAATGTAGAAGACAATGTGAATGACTCCCCTGGGGCATGCATGGCCACTTCCCTGATTCTTCCATAGAAATGCCATGTGAAAAATGAAACAACTTAGAGATAAAGATGCCAGGAGTCAGGCTCATGTCAACCTTAACTGCCAATTCTGGTGTAGACCTAAGAAGTCTCTGCATCATTCAGGAATTCCATGGAAACAGCATATTAATGCTACATGGAAATAACATGTTTATGTTGAGTCATTATTAGGAAATAGAACAAAGATCATCCAAAGAACCTTATGAATAGATACACCCCTTTTGTGCCTACATTTATACACGTCTATGTTACATGATACTGATAAACTTATTGCACCATAACTCATTACAAAATCTCAATGTATTTGACATAAGTAGGATAGTGCTTAGTATGAGTTAGACACTTAGTAAATATTATTGAGGGAGTGAATAGATAAGTGAATGAAGTTTGCCTGGTTATGATGACAATT
The DNA here is from genome assembly GCF_045843805.1 of Urocitellus parryii. Taxonomy (NCBI): domain Eukaryota; kingdom Metazoa; phylum Chordata; class Mammalia; order Rodentia; family Sciuridae; genus Urocitellus; species Urocitellus parryii. The sequence goes on along the minus strand of NC_135538.1, from coordinate 86,617,549 downwards.
TAAAACAGTAAAAACTACTGATTCCCCAGTTCCCATCACAAACCTGAGCAACAAAGTAAGAATCTCATCTTGTTTTCCTCAGGGAGATCCAGGTGGGATTATAGGCCCTCCTGGGCTTCCAGGTCCAAAAGGTGAGGCCGGTCCTCCAGGGAAAAGCCTGCAAGGGGAACCAGTAAGTACCAGCTCTTTTTCTAATGTTTCTCTTGGAACTTCATTAATGACTACATGTGAGCTCCCAGTTTGAGAGCACAAGTATAAGTGTACCAAAGAAGAAACATCTTTAGATCACAGTTGTAACCCTTTTAAAGGTTCAATGCAAGCAAAGCCTCTCTTCTGAAGAAATATACATGCACACACTGTTTTTATGTGGAAGATTCATATACCCCCTGAATCCTCTGCATGGATTCCGTAGGGACCTATGGATCCAAGTAAAGTACACTGCTTTTAAAGCATAAGCCTTTTTGGACACTCTCTTAAAACTGAACTGTCTGATACTTCCCTCTGGAGGTTTTACAGATGTCACCATAGGTTGTCATTTGCAGAAAATGTCTCTGTGATCCAGACTTTTCCCAGAACATAAACTGGTGGTCTAGTTTTATATGCCTTTTTTTCTGCATCACTTTGAACCGTTTATATTAGTTAAGAATGAGGATAATAATAAGTTTCAATATGAGATAGTTTATACATAAGAGCCTCATATATTAAAGTAACTATACAAAATCTGTAACCTATTGAAATTTGTTTCTAATTCCTTATTCTTACAAGATTCATTCAAGTAAAGTGAAGAGCAATTAAAACTATTTTTTCTAAGATTTTTAAAAACTTTTTAGAAAAATAAATGTATTTACTCTTTTTTTTTTTAGGGATTAGATGGAAATCCTGGAGCACCTGGTCCACGTGGGCCAAAGGTATTAAAATATTATAGATAATTTAAAAACATTAATAATGAGCAAAATATAACCAAAAAATCCATGTTTCTTGAGCCTTGTCTTAACAGAAGCACCTCATTTCACAGGGTGAAAGAGGACTGCCAGGTGTCCAGGGCTCCCCAGGTGACATGGGCCCACCAGGGGCAGGAATTCCCGGAAAAACAGTAAGTAAAATTCAGCTGGGCTCTTGAAACTCTGTTGAATTCGTTATTATGAAACAAAATTCAATGTGAAGTCTCAGTAAGGAGAAAAGAAAACAAAGATCAGAGGAGAAAATACAAATGATCACTATCCAGAGAAGACTGATGGGCTTTGAAGGTCCGTCATTAAGTGTACAGAGAACGTTCACTGCTGATTGACTTCTTCGTACTAATTACAGATCCACTGATTTTGGATTAGCAATCATTTAACCCTTTGTACTTATAGTTATATACTAGATAGTACAAATGCATGTCCATAAGATGATATAAATACCTCATATTGTGTTATTAAATATTACTATTTATTTTTAAATAAGAAGTTAATGTTTAAAGTGATAGAGTATTTATAAAGAGTTATCTAAATAGAACAAAAGACATTCCTATTGTCAGGAAATTCCAAGATATTAAGAGTTCTCTGACAGAAATCAGATTCAGAGATTAAATGCTTTAACAATATTGCTAAGGATATTGCAAGACTTTTCGACACTCGTTGTCAGAAACCAAGGGCAGAGACCAAATATATATTTTTATTATATCACAATATCACAGCCTTACATTGACATTGTCATAAAAATTAAAATAAAGCATAGATAGAGATAGGTTATATTGTATATCATTAGTGTTTGATTTTCTAGGGAAATGTTTTAGTCCATTTTCTGTTGCTATAATAGAATACCAGAGACTGGGTAACATGTAAAGAATAAAGATTTATTTAGCTTGTGGTTCTGGAGGCTGGGAAGTCTAGCATCTGGTGAGGACCTTCTTGTTGCATCATAATATAGTTGAGCTATCTATCTTGGGTCTTTCACCTTCTTTTTATAAAACTATTAATACCATTATGGAGACTCCACTCATAACTTCATCTAATCCTAATTGCCTCCCAAAGCCCCACTTCCAAATAACATTAATTGAATTTGGGGATTAAGTTTCCAACATGTGAACCTTGGAGGAGATGTTCAAACCATAGTGACAAAATGTAAAAGACTATTGAGATAAAAAAAAAACCAAAGTAAAAGCAACAAAACACATATACACATACACCTAGATGCATCCATATGTGTACACCTATGTGTATACAAAAATCATGAACTTATTAAGGAGGTATTGAGTTTAAAGAAAAAAATCACTAAGGACACAGTATAGACAGAAAGGGAACAAAAGGCTTTAATAATAACAGTGATATGAATATATATTTTAAAATATAAGAAAGATCAGTGAACAGTTACTGAAATCAACTTCTAAGAAACTAGTGCTTTGCTTGGCTTTGGTTGTAAATTCTTAGTTCAGTGGTCCGTGGATATTTAATAGGGATAAAACTAGTATCATATGTTCTCTGATCATCTCAGCCTCATTGTAGTTACTCCAAATTCCAGTTTTCTAAAAGTAGAAAACAATACCTGATGCTTTACTTCTTATTCCTGTCACCAAACACTAGTTCTGGTCATTTCTTCAAAGAGAAAAGACTCAAAGTAGAATGAGAGAGAAAGGTATCCCTGGCCAGTTATCCCTGTGAGCAGAAAGGGAACAAAAAGTTTCTGGTCAGGTGGAATTTGGATGTGTTGCTTCTGTACTCTTGAGTGTGCAGCCACATGGGATGGAATGAGAGACATTCCAGGGATCTGAGCAAAATCATGATGTTTTAAGCAACAGGTTTTTGGTAAAGTGTTTATCTACCACCCAAAGTTGTAGCTAGCAGTTACCAGAGTGTTCTTGGTGGCAAATGCTGTTGATCCACTAAGCAAATTACAGTACTTAGTCTTTTGTATCAGCTGGATAATTCATGGGAATTCTTGGTAGAATTTTGATCATTTATCTCATTTTACTCAGGGCTCCCAAGGACCAACTGGAGAGCCAGGTATTCAGGTATGCTACTTAACTAAGTTATCCAGCACAACAAATCTAACTTGTTTTCTAGAGGAAATTACTGAAAGACTGTTCTCCTAAATAACTACTTTCATTTTCTTCCCTTTCCAGGGTCCTCGAGGTCTCCCTGGGTTACCAGGAACTCCAGGGACCCCAGGAAATGATGTAAGCACCTTTTTTACCTATCCTTTCCCCAACCTCTGTTTTAATCTGCAACTATCCCAACTTGCAAAGATTTGAACATGATGCCTCTGTTTTCAGGGAGCTCCGGGAAGAGATGGAAAGCCAGGACTGCCAGGTCCCCCAGGTGACCCGGTATGTACACAGACTTTCCTGATTTATGTATCATTAATGCACCCAGAAGCCAAACAGCCTACCAAGCAAATTTTGCTGTCCAAACTAATTAGAATGTTCAGTGACTGCTTGGTGATTTTGTTTATCCCCATTATTTTGTAGAGGGAAAAAAATCCAAGCTGGGTCAGCATTTTTGTGTTAGTGATGAATGCTTATTTCCTAAGGGTGTAATTCAGCTATACAGTTTTGCCCCAGGCTGAGCCTTAGCATATAATATCTCAGTTCCATGGAAAATTGAAATAAAACATATAGACACAATTTCTATTCTTTCTAATGCTATTGACTAAATGAATTTCATTTTTCTAAATGAAAGTTTGCAGGTAAGTTACCTACATTATGGTACACATTCACTGGTTCTATGGCTTTAAAATGCTGAGATAGATTAAATTATGAAAACTGGCTTGAGTAGGCCCTTGGAAAATGGGGTTTAGGCACTAAATGTGTGTTCTAAAGTTTTTTCTTAGGTTAAACCTTGCTTTGAGTGACAGTGAAATCCCTTTAAATAGCCACAGACCCGGTGGTTATACTTTGAGAGGCCATATGGTACATGACATTGTATTAAGAATTTTGTGTAACAAAATCCAAATCTGGCCTCTCAGTTCTAAGCCTCACAAATCCTTTCTACCTCCCACACTGTTTGGGCTTTAGGTTCCTTTGTAATACGAATGCAGAAGCAAGCATGACCTTACTTTAACTCCACAATCAAATGAATATGTGTGGCTCATGTGGGAATCTTGTAGCGTTACCTGGTTTTATAGAGTGTCTCTTGGAAAGCACATTTTAAGACATCTGGTCAAAACATAGCCCAAGTTCCCTTTGTTTCTGTCTTGTCCATCACTTCCGCCTACGAAGGCTGTTTTGAACCTCTGTGAGAACAAGGCAAACTTATCCTGTACTCTTCATGTTTCTAACAGCCTGATAATGTGCTTGGCAGAGGAATGATTTCCTTGTAATAAATGATTTATCTTTATATAGTATTAAAACCAATAATAAAGGTTGCCATGTCCTGAAAATGTAGAGATACATCTCGTAGAATCAAAACAATTATGAGTTTACATGTTCATGGCAGAAGAATAGTGAATATTTCTCAAAATAGTTCTGCATTCTGTCAGTGTCAGTTCAGTTACTTGAAGTGAAGCATAATGTTGAACCAATTATCCTGACAGTGAGACCTTAGAAGCCCCATGCTCCAAATCTTAACTGACATTGCATTTTGAAAACAATAAATCTATATTATGTTATACTCTTGCTTTGTACTGTGCTTATGTACACGTGTATGTGTTAGCTTTGCATCCCTCTGACAAAATACCTGATAAACAACTGAAGAGAAGAAGGAAAGATTTATTTGGACTCATGGTTTCAGAAGTTTTAATCCATATCCATTTGGCCCGTTACTTTGGACCTGTGGCAAAGCAGAACATCATGGAGGAGAGGAAGTGATGGGGGAGTCTGTTCACCTGCAGGTGGCCAGGAAGCAGAGAGAGAGAGGAGGAGGAGGAGCTAAATTCCCAATATACCCTTCAAAGGCACACCTTTGGTAACCTTACTTCCTTCCACCAATTCCACCTCTTAAAAGTACCACCAGCTCCCAATAGTGCCATCAGCTGGCCTTTGGGAGACACATCAAGATCCAACTCATATATATGAGTGTACCTTTTTACCACATCCTCACCAGCATTATTGTTGCCTGTATTCTTGATGATTGTCATTCTGGAGGAATGAGATGCAAATTGACACAACAACTATCGAAAGGAGTATGGAGATTCCTCACAAAACTGGGATTGGAACCACAATTTGACGCAGATATTCACTCCTTGGTTTATACTCCAAGGACTTAAAATCAGCATACTATAGTGATGCAGCCACATCAATGTTTATAACAGCTCAGTTCACAATAGCTAGACTATGGAACCAACCTAGGTGTCCCTTAGTAGATAAATAATGATAAAGAAAATGTGGTACATATACTCAATGAAATATTACTCAGCTTTAAGTAAGAGTGAAATTATGGCATTTGCCAGTAAATGGTTGGAGTTGGAGAATATCATGCTAAGCAAAATAAGTTAATCCCACAAAACCAAAGATCAAATGTTTTCTCTAATATACAGATACTAATTCACAACAGGGCAGGGGGCACTAGGGAAGAATAGTGTTAGCTTAGATTAGGTAGAGGGAAGTGATGGGAGATGAGGGGAGGGGATGTGGGGATAGGAATGATAGTAGAATAAATGGACATTATTACTGTATGTACACATTGCAGAATCTTATTGGTCATGTAGTCACATATACACAATCAGGAAAATGAGAAATTATATCCCATCTATGTATGACATATCGAAGTGCATAAATGTATTCTACTGTCATGTATAACTAATTAAAACAAATAAAATGTTAAAAAAAAGATCCAACTCATAACAGTTTAATAACATTTTTTTTTCCTCTTTAACTACAGATTGCCCTTCCTCTCTTGGGAGACATCGGGGCCTTATTCAAGGTATTCTGTTGTTATGTAAGAAATTATGGTTTAATATCCAACAAAAAAAATTAAAAAGAAAATCTTTACTAGAAATTGAGTTAATTGTTCGGCCTGGTTTTTAAATGGCATTTTTAAAATGGAGAACATCTTTAAAATAGTAAAAATAATCTGTATTCCTCCATTCTCTTCTTTATCAGCCTTTTGGGTATGGAAATGGAGTGTGCAGCTCTCAGACAAACCAAAGGGAAGGAACAATGTCATTAACCCTCTTGACGAGATTACACTCTCCTCTGGAACAACAGCTTTCCTTTGATGGGCATTTACCCACCCTGGCTCACTACTATAAAATCTAATCCTTCTCATTGTATCATCCTGGTCAGTCCCAGGATGAAAACCAGCACTGCTCAATAAACAGTTAGCTTACAAGGCTGAATTTTTTATGTCATGAGATTTTACAAAATGAGCTATAAAATTCCAAAGCCAACCATTGTCCTAACACCTGTCACCCTGTTAAATAAAAATTATCTCTACCTATTATCTAGCTCATAAAGAATTAATCTTGCTACGATTTTTCTTCCCTAATACTTTCCTATATTTTATCTGTAAAACAGATTGGAGGGCTGATAAATGAATAAGGTTATATTATCATTTCTTCATGATGCTCTGAGTGACTCTAGATGAAAATCTTGTCCTTTATGCTCATCCCTTATTTCTGTATGGAATAGACAGTGTGCATAAGTACACACACACAAACACTTGGGATATAGATGTGTATATATGGTTTAGTTTATGTTCCTAGGGTTTAGTCCAATGATTTGCACAATTATAAGCCATCAGAAATATTTATTGAATTGAATCAATCAAAAGACTCAAGTTCTATGTATGTATTTGGGTTTAGGGTTTTCATATTCTGATTCCAACAATTTATTTTTAAATAAGTCTTTATAGTGCTTTTCACATACCCTTTTCCTTTAGCTATGTGATAAGTCTTATGTTTGTCCTGTTAGCTCAGACACATAAATGCAAGCTTTTCCAGACCAGCTAAAGGTTATAAAGAAGGCAACAGAAAGGTAATTCCACTTAGATTTTCTGTCTTCTCTTGGATTTGACGTTGGAGTCAAGTCCAGGTCACTCAAGTGACTTATTCACATGAGTGCCTCCACTGACAAATAAAATGCTAGTAAGTCCTGTGGAAGGTTTCTCAATTAATTTGTCTACCAAAGGAGAAATCCTTTCTTCCCAGGTTTTTCTTTGCTTTTTAATGACTTAAGTCATTGGTTGTATGTTCCCTGTAATCTTGTTGTTTATTCCAAACTTTAATACCACCTCCCTCTTTAAACATGTTGCTCAGCAGTTGAAACTCAAATCTTTGTTCTTGACTTATGAATCTTTTCCTTATTTATCTGGAACTTTCAATTTAAATATTATCAAGAGTGATATTTTTTAAATAAGCCCTCACCAATATCTCAGATATTACTAATAAGCTTTGAATTTTTTTCCCTGCAAAGACAGTCTTTTCAAGTTGGATAAATAAGTTTCTGAAAACAGAGTGACCTTGCAATTGTTACATCACTTATTTCTGACAGAAGTACAACTATAACTTCAAATTCAATCAACCTCACTTTTTTAAATTGAAAACCCCTGACTGCATAATATATTTCTTTATTCCTTCAACAAGTACTAATTGGTGTGCTACTTTCTGTCAGGTTTTCTAGCAAACCTATCTATCCTTCAGCCTCAATTTATTTTGTTATTAAAGCATTATAATTATACAAAATAGTTGGGTTCTCTTTAACAAAACCATACATACCTGAAATTTGATGTACTCCATTTGCAACCCTGTTCCCCCTCTTTCCCTGCCTTCCTTTCTCCCCACATTCTCCTCCCTCTACTCTACTGATCTACCTGTTGCTCGTTTAATTTTGATTGGTACTTTCCACATATACATAAAGGTGAAATTCACCGTGGTATATTTATATGTGCGCATAGCACGATTTTGTGAACTTAATTCCACATTTTCTCCCCTTTCCCACCTCTTATCACTCTCTATCTCCTCCCTCTACTGATCTTCCCTGTCTCTTTGATATCTGATTCTCACACACCTTCTTTTCCCTTATTTTGCTCTAGCTTCCATGTATGAGATAAGATATTTGACTCTTAATTGTCTGAGTCTGATTTATTTCACTTAGCATGGCATTCTCCATTTCCATCCATTTATTGGCAAATGCCATATATATGTACCAAATTTTATTAATCCATTCATCTATTGACAGGCATGTTGGCTAGTTCCATAATTTTGGCTATTATAAATTGTGCTGCTATAAGCATTGTTGTGACTATATCTCTATAGTGTGCTAATTTTAGCTTTTAGCCTTTTTGTTTTTTGTTTTTGTTTTTTGATAAATACCAAAGAGTGGAATAGCTGGATTATATGGTGGTTCCATTCCTAGTTTTTTATTTTTTTGTAATCTCCATATTGATTTCCAGAATGGTTGTACTAATTTGCAGTCCCACTAAAATGCATCACTGTAACCTTTCCCCCACATCCTCACCAGCATGTATTGTTGTTTGTATTCTTGATAATTACCATTCCGACTGAGAGTGAGATGAAATCTTAGTGTAGTTTTTAGATTTGCATTTCCCTGATTGCTAGAGATGCTGAATATTTTTCATATATTTGTATTTATTATTTTGAGAAATGTCTGTTTAGTTCTTTTGTTCATTTATTTTTTTTTTTTTTTGGTTTTGGTTTCTCAGTGTCAAGCTTTTTTGAGTTCTTTATATATTCTGGATATTATCCTCTGTCAGAGTAGCTGGCAAATATTTTCCCCTATTTTGTAGGCTTTCTCTTTATGCTCTAAATCACTTCCTTTGCTGTGCAGATGCTCTTTAATTTGATAGCATCCCACTTAGTGACTCTTGGTTTTATTTCTTTAGCATTATAGGTCTTTTTAAGGAAGCCAGTGCCTGCACCAATATGATGGAATATTGACCCTGTTTTTTTCTTCTAGCAGTTGTAAAGTTTCTGGTCTAATTCCTAAGTCTTTGATGCACTTTGACTTTTGTGCAGGGTGAGAGATGGGGAACTAATTTCTTTCTTCTATATATCAACCTCACTTTTTAAAATCTCTTAGTAACCTTATCTTTATACCTATTAGAATTTCTGTGGCAACTGCCAAGCCAATGTTCCTGGGCTTAAAAGCAACAAAGGAGATGAAGGAGGTGCTGGTGAGCCTGGAAAATACGATTCCATCACCAGGAAGGTGAGAAGACTGGCTGAGTGTCCAGGGAGCCTGTGGCACACAGAGTGCATTCTCTCAGTTCTTTTACTTCTCTGTCCTCTAGGGTGATATAGGACCACAGGGTCCTCCAGGAATTCCAGGCAGAGAAGGACCAAAAGTAAGAAAGTCTATCTTCTGTGGGACTCTCAATTGGGTGAAAAAAAGAAAACCCCATTTTAAAATACACTACTTTTAAATATGGGCTAAAAGTGGGGTAAAAGCCCTTTGCAAATGTTGCAATCATTTCATTCCCTGCCCCAGTCCAAATTGCATCCCTCAAGCATCCTAATAAGAGTTCTTTTTTTTAATTGTTCCAAAAGCTAACAGAATGATTGAGTACACTAGCTGATCTTACTGTCTTTCTAGGGAAGCAAAGGAGAGCGGGGCTACCCTGGTATACCTGGGGAGAGAGGTGAAGAGGTAAGAGTCTTCTAAGAGTCCTTACTGCTGATTCTCTTTACTTGACTCAACATAGGAAAGATATCAGTTTTTCTGTAGCTCAGAATTAATGCCAAAACCAATAAAAAGACAAGGTAGGTCTTTATAAATGGTAAAACTTTCATTTAAAACAATTATGTGTTCATCTTTATTACCAGTGGTACAGGTTTTGAGTCAGGACACAAAGTTAATATGTCAGCTATGGTTTTTCTGTTTTCATGTGGCAGATGACAATTCTAGCTCTCTCACAATAAGAATAAAGGGAACAGGAAGAGGGAACTTACTAAAAGGAAACCAGGGTAGCTAAAAGGATTGAAGGAATAATAGAAGCACCAGCCTAGGAATAAGGGAAGCTCCAAAACTCAAAAAAGCTTCCCTGGAACACTCCCACAACATGATTCAGCTTTAATGATCTTGGTTTGCTTGTGTCGCTACTCAATATCCATAATCTTGGAGAAAATAAACTATCAAAAGGATCTGAGTAGACTAGTTTAGATCAGCTGCTCACTCCCTGGACTAAAGATCCAACTCAAATGTGCTTTTGAGATAATGATATAATTTTCTGACTCTAAGCCACAGTGATACTCAGGATATCATTCTTGTCCTGCATAATTCACATTAACTCTTAGAAAAACCAATTAGAATGATGAATTGTTGTTAGTTTAAACAGTTTTGATGCTAATAGTTCTTAATGAAAGTAAGTAAGCCATCTGGCATATATTAACCTTGATGTTAGTGCAGAAAATTATAATGGTATAAAGTAGATCTATTTTTTAGTTGGAGTCATATTTCACAAATTATCCTCATGTATTATTGTTTTTAATTAAAATTGATTCTTTTCTAGAAAACTTTGAGGCTTGGTTTGGGTTTCTTTTTCCCCAAGTTAAAAATTAAAGAATAAGAAATATAACATTAATTTTTTATCTATAAATAAAACATTAAAGGCATTTTGTTTTCAAAATAAGTAAAAGTTAACGAGCTTTTGCTTCCTCAAGTTCCATAGAAGGTTTCACTAAAGTATAAGCATAATAATGGATTTTAATAGTCCAACAGCTTTTAACTGCCTGCATTCAAGAAGTAAGCTTTAGAGGTAATTGAGAAGGTAATAACAAAAAGATGTAGAAATAATTGGAAATCGGGGATATATAAATAAAATTCACTAGAAATTGATTTTTGATTCTGTAAGGTACTCTGCTCTCTTGGTGAAGTGAAATCCAGTGTTATTATTCCTCTGCTAATTTGGTATGCTTTCTTAAGCTCACCCATGGGCTCTTTGACGTGGAGTACACAAAATTTTGTATAAACTCATTATGTGGGGAATTCCAGCAAGTTCACTATATTCTTCTTCCTTGTTCTTCACATGAATAATATGAATAAACCTGAAGAAACTTATTGACTCAATTGGGCCCTTTGAGAGGAATAGTCTTTTTATCTTTTCTGTCTCCAACAGATCAATAAAAGCAAACAATCTTGTCTTCTACATGGACTCAGATACTCCCTGAAATTCCAATTTGTTGATTTAAGTGAATAAAACTTTGACCAAGAACATATGCAGTTTTAACTGGCCAACAGGCTCTATTGTGTTAACTACACAATCTCTAATCTTACAAAATCTTAAATGTCTATTCTACCCTTAGTGAAAAATATCTGGTGGTACAGCCCCTCCCTTTAAGGGCTTCTAGTTTTAATGTCTTCAATTTAATCTGTTTGGGAACTTAAAAGAGTTGCCTATTTTAAATTGGCTATTTTCTTACTACTCTTAGAAGAATAATGTTATCCTCCACATTTTTTTTCACAGAGACTATTGCATATCTCAAGATAGCAATTTATAAGATGGTAATAGGCACAGACCCCTGTCTTATCATCAAAGTGAAATCTTGCTTGTAATGCAAGTCTTCTTACAATATTTCAGGATAATAATTGTCGAATAAGGCATAGAAAATATTGTCAGCCATTCAGCCATAAACTAAAGCAACAGAAAAATAAATATTCTTAGTAGCCACTTAGCTAGGCCTTGCAAAATCAAAACATCAGAGCAGAGAAATAACTTGGCTCTAATGATCCCTGAATGTCTATGCAATAAATTTTAATTTGTATTTAAGTTTGGTATTATATGCTAAATTGACTGTTTTACTCTTTAATATGTATTTGTCTTCTTCAGCAATCATCTTGTCTTCTAAAATTATCTTATTGCCCTTTCTGCATCCATAGTAACTTTTACCCTTACTATAAAATTTCAGCTTGTTTAGAGAAAGATTGTTGAGAATGTTTTTTTTTAATGGAGGTTTATTTTAAAGTTTAACGTGGTCATCAAAGGTTAATGAGTTCCAAGCTTAAAAATTACACTACCTAAAATCTCACTCAGCATCTCTAGACTAAGAGACTAAAAGTAGCAAAAAATAATCTATTCATATCTTGTATATGTACACATAAAATTTTATTGAAATGTAGGAATGTAGGTATTTTGAGATAAAGCAATTTATAGTACAACATGCAAAAATAATTTTGAGTCATTTAAAAGTGCCATTCCCAAAGGAAAAATTTTCCTTTCCATTAGTAAATGTATAAACTCATTTTTAAAATGATAAAGTTAAAAAGAGCCAGTATACCACACTTACGTGTGTGAGTCCACCTTTATACATGCAGCATTGCCGAGGAGATGGGTAGAATCTTGAACCTAAATATGCCAACATTTTTTAACACATGCATATATGAGATTTTGCCCAAGAGTTATTTCATAAGGAATTCCAGCAGGTTCAAGGAGATTTTCAACATATTTTCATATTATATCATGTGAATAAGTCTGAAGTAACACATGCCCTCATTTGGCATTGGATGGACAGACCTGGCTGAAATTGGTCTTTGAAACCCTTGATGCAAAGAACCTGATGCATCTCGAAGTGCTATAGAATGCTCAGAAATAAACATGCAGTGATTTTACCATGCTCACTTCATCTAAAAATTATAAAATATATAGAAATTAATACTTCATAACAATAAAAGGAATTGTATTATAATAAAGAATGTCTTGGTAATGGAAAAAGACTGCACCATAAAGGAAATCAAGTCTTCAAAGAGTGGAACATTCAGTCTTGAAGTTGAGCTTTTCTTTGGTGTTAGGATTGGAGCCCTGGGCATTGTACATGGGAGGCAAGTGCTTACCACTGAGCTACACCCCTAACTCTTCAGACTAGAACTTAACAGATCACAAGTGCATCTGAAATAACAAAAAGACATTTAAAATCTTTTTCTGATTATAGAAGTGAAGTGATCCAAGTTACAGGAAATTTGGGAAATATACCGAAGTATTAAAAAGATCAAAGTTATCTGTATTCCCACTTCTCAGGAAAGACTGCTGACAGTAATATTATGGTTTGCAGTTTCTTATCCAAACCTAAAAGCCTCTGCAAACCTCAGAAATTTTCCCAAAGTCTATAGCAAATTCATCTGGCATGAACTCTGACCTGAAGTCACATGGAGCTGATCTATTTTTCCCACTCTCAGAATATCACATTTACTACAGAAATATTTTTGTTTTTAATAGAAAGCAATGCCACAGGCACCACTGGGAGTGCACATAATACTCAATGTGTGCTGTGTTACCTTTACAAGAAGACTGAAAATCCAAAATTCTGAAACATGCCTAACCCTGAAGTTTCCAGATAAGACACTTATCTATTTGCCATGATAATAAAAATTTGTTCATCAACCCCTTCTTTTAGGAAATACATTTATAATTGTTTAAAAATTTAGATCCTACACTATGTAATATTTTCCATGTTATCCAATAGCTTTCTAAATCATGATTTTGATAGTTTTAAAATGTTTCATGGTACAGATTTTATGTTATTTGCTTAACTCATTCTGTTGGTACATTGAAGGGACAAAATTAATTTATTATAGAAGTTACCAATTCTTTTTTTTTTAAAAATATTTATTTATTTATTTATTTTAGTTCTTGGCGGACACAACATCTTTGTTTGTATGTGGTGTTGAGGATCGAACCCGGGCCGCACGCATGCCAGGCGAGCACGCTACCGCTTGAGCCACATCCCCAGCCCACCAATTCTTATATAATAACTTATATAGGTTCCAAATTCTCCTTTGATGTATAAATGTATCAGCATTTAAAATTCTATCTAGTATAACTATAAACCCAAGGAGGGGAGGGGTTTTTTAATGCTTAAACCACAAAAGGATTTCAAATTTGAATTCACCAATAAACCATATTTTTTCTTATAATGAAATGACCAGCTAAAGTAAATATATCATAAAACATATTCAATTTTCCACTAGTTGAATGAAACTTTAGTGCAATCATATATTTCCCTGATGGTGTTCTGCCAATCTGAAATTTGTATTTCCATGCTGTAATAGTATGATATTCTCAGTGATGCTACTGCTAATGGGCTAGCTCTGTAAGATCAAAAAAGCTTGATGAATCACTGCATAGGTAAAAGTATGTCTGTCACAAATTCCATGTCCTAGCATCTTAGCCCACCATCTTTACTCTTTGAAAATTAATATTCATACAGAATATTACCATGGTTCCTGTTTAATTTTCAATAATAAAAACATTTGGTTAACTAAAATGCTTTGTTCCCTATAATAGATTTTATGGTAGAAATCATCTCTTTTAGGGTCTTCAAGGAATTCCAGGCATTCCAGGTGCTATGGGCCCTACTGGACCCCCTGTAAGTACTTGCTAAAATTTTTTCTACTCATAGCTCATACCTGTTGAAATGATACAAGATGAATTAGTATTTCTCATTGTTTCTTGTTTTCAGTGCATTAGTATTTCTCATTGTTTCTTGTTTTCAGTGCTTGCATGTAGATTGTCCAGTCATTGCCTAGAAAGGTAGAATTATCCAATATCTCAGATTTTCATTTAGTATTTCTTAAGGCTGGTCAGCATCCTGGAGAATTGTCATCAGAACTCTACCAGACCAGAAAGCAGGCTGAGATTAAGCTTCTGTTTGCAATAGAAATGTGATATAAAAGAACATTCTATTTTTTAGTTATTTTTTGGCACTAACCTTGAGAAGAGACATTCAGAGGGCAACATATCTGAGAATTAACATCTAAAAGAAAATATGGGCTAAGGATTTATCAGTTTTATTTTTATACCTTTATGTGAATTTACAAATCCTCTGTGGTAGTCAGGATTTTCACTGCCTCTCAAACACAAACATGATTATTGTGCTATGGGCCCCTACTTCCTTAGAGCAGAATCTCTTCCCACCTACCAAACCCAACCTCATACTCTTCTACTTCTCTCTTTCAGTTCTAGAGTTGCCAGATTAAAGACAGGACACACAGTTTCATTTGAATTTCAGAGAAATAAAACTTTTAGTTTGTCACAAATAATGTATTTTAATTTGTTAAATCTAACTACCCAGTTCATGTGTCAACTTCTCTCTCTTCCTTTCTTAGAGTTCCTTTACAGTTAGAATCTTGACCACAAAACTAGGAATGTCATCATATTTATTAATTTAATGTTTTGAATCACAGGTTTGCCACAATTCCATTTATGCCTTCACCAAAGTATGTAGAACAAACCTGACTTTAAGTTTTAGTGAAATAAAAAGTTATGAAAAAGAGTTATGAGAGAAACCATGAAAATCATAGCTCATTCTATTCCCAATTAAAATTAAATTTTACTTTTTTACTGGTAAAATGCAGATCACATAACTCTATATGCACATTGTTAATTCTTGCCTCTCTTGGATTATTTAAAATGTTGATCACTACCAAAATGATAGCTCATTTAGAAAGGCATAACATTATGTAAATTGCCATTTAAACAGCAAGACTAGATTCTTAAATGTATCAAAAGGTTCCAATTAAGGTCATTAAATGTGGTTGGCCAAGGTGAAAAAGCAACCACAAATACAAATTTTACCCTTCCAAGGGCTTATCAGCGGGATACAGCTGCTCTATCAGCCTGAAGAAATATAAGCTTGTAGAACTGATTTAATTAGGGTCAAATGACCTTCAAAATGTGTAAGTTTTAGCAACCAACTTCCAATACCTTTTGGCCATTTAGTTGTTTCTGTAACAAACTTAGTTTTCTGTTTTACAGGGGTTAGTGGGAAGAACTGGACATCCTGGTCCCATGGGAGCAAAGGGTGACAAGGTATGGAGGAAAAGCCTTACTTACCATTCAGATTGGGATTAGGGCAAGATAAGACAGTTTATTGAGAGAGCCATAAAAACCAGAGAAGAATTGATGAAGGGGAGTGGCTATTCTTATAATGGACTTGGAAGAACATCAGTCTAAAAAGTGGTCTGAATACAAGAGAGATGTTCCCAGGAGAAAAGATAAATAGAGCATGGGTGCCATATGGAAAAGTCCAAGCTGGATACAGAGACCCAGGGAATAGATGAGGTTGTTTGTACGGGGGAGTTCCAGTAACAGTTGATCCAGGTTTCTATAACAAAATACTATAATTTGGGTAGTTCATAAACAACATCTATTTCTCAGTTTCAGAAGCTAAAAACTGAAACCAAGGTACTGGCAGATCTTGTGGCTAGTAGGATTTGTTTTCTTATATGGATGGCACCTTCCAGCTGTGTCCTCACATAGTTCAAGAGTAACTGAGTTCTCCTGGGCTTCTTTCAGAAAGTTATGAATCCTATTCAAGGAGGGTTCCATGCTTGTAACCTTATCACCCCCAGAGTCTCCGCCTCCTAATACATTACCCTGAAGATTCATTCTATAAGTTTTGGGGGCACATAAACATTCAGGCTCTATCAGGACCAAGACTCCAGACACCTGGATGGCTATCAGTACAAAAATTCCAAAAACCAAAGGCCTTGATGAGAGAGTCTGGAAGTTATGGCCCTAGAAGATCACAGGAGAAGCTCTCTAAGGAACTTTCCTGGAAAGGCCAGTAATTGGGCAAATGTGTTGCTGTGGTCAGAAGGGAAGACTAGCAATAGAGGAATCCCACACAGGAAGACTTCTCAGGTTTACCTGGTTTAGGATCTAAATTGGCCCTACAGTGTTGGTCTAGATCAGCAAATGAGTGAAATAATACTACCTATTCAGACTGGGGAAATAAGTGTCTTCCACCTACTTAGATCCCTAAGCAAAATAAAATATAATGGCATCAAGGAGCAAAAGAATTCCAGTGAAAGGGAACAATGTGCTTATCCTAGCCTCAGCACTTTTTTTCTGTAATATCACGAGCAGCTTGCCCAATGCCATCAGCCTTTTTTCTCTGTTCTCTGTGGAAATTATTCAGTCATAGACTTGCCTTTGAAGTTAATGGGAATTCCACTCTGAGTTGGGCTTAGGGGCACAAGAATGAATGAAAATATGACTTTTGATTGTGTCCGACAGGGAAAAGTCTTTTCAATAGGCACATATTTTTCCTTGTTGACCTGTGAGAACTATGACGTAATTCTCCAAAGAACACAGCCAGCAGTCAGCCTAATGTGACATATCTTAGGGAAAGAGCCACCATCAAAGCAGTTTGGGAAAATATACGCTTGTTCTTTTTCACACATTCTCAGGCAGATACAAAAACTTATTGATAAGCATACAAATTTTGTGATTCTTTTGACATTAGAAAATGGGTAAAGAAATCAAATTTTGAAAATGAACTAAAATCTCCCAAATTCCTGGGCTTTATATTTTATGCTCTGGTTTCATTTTTAATTATTTCTTACCCTTTCCCTTGAAATAGAAGGATTTAAAAGATTTTATGAGGCCGCTATTCTAAAACCAATGTGCAGTTATAGGAACAATTGGTTAAAGACCAAAGAGACAATAACTGCTTACTATGGACCAATAAGTACTCCATTGTATCAAAAGTGAAATCCAAGTTTCAACTTGAATTCGGTTTTTTCAAATTTCATTTTCAGTTGGACTTCTCTTGTAGGAGTCTGTTCAAGTTGTATGGACCATTTCCCTAAACAGTGTTAAACCACCATCACTTCTGTTCAGTAAGACACATCTGACTTGGTTATAAAGTTTGATATGAACCTAGGAAATGGAAGAAGTTCCTTTTCCTGCAGGCACAACAAGGGTTATGATTTTCTAATTTGTATAAATTATGTAGATGGTGCCTCTGGCTTCCAAAAGATGCAGGTGGTAGAGGTAAGGCTCAAAATGAGGGCTAATCCAGCAAGCCACAATCTCAGAGCCATAGGAACCTTGCTGTGCTCCTGTGCACAAGGGAGGAGAGATTTCCCCCAGCTTCCCTGGAAACCAAGGGCAGGATCAGATGGTTTGTCTTGTTTCATGGTGAGTATCTGGCTGGGTGTGGTGTAAGAATGAATTTTTCCTGGTTTAAGGAGAAACCAAACTGAGTAAGCTGTAAAGCTGAAACAAAGTGACAAGTCCTATTGATTTCAGATGATGGCTCTCTGAGAAAGCAGTTTGGTTTATAAACTGGGGTAAGAATGTCTAAGCTGTTGATATTCATCTGTGTATCCCTTGCAGGGCAGTGAGGGACCCCCTGGGAAGCCTGGACCACCTGGACCACCTGTGAGTTGTTTCAGGTTTAAAACTTAACATCCATGTGTTTACTTGTGACTTATCAATCAGAGGTCAGACATATAGATGCTCTCAAAGATAAAGTCTTCTGTGTTTTATATATACATATAAATGATAGCCAGTGTAGCATTGGGGACCCAGTTTGTCCCGCCTTTGGCTCAGCCCTAATGTGCAGTGCTCAGATTTGTATACCATGAGTCTTCCAACCTTGGATTTAGGGAACCAGAGCATATACCCTCCCTCTGCAGTTCCCTCCTGAGAAACCAGGAGAGAGTCATTTTACCTCATTGATCCTTGTTCACAGAAAATAAAGGGGATTTAAAAAAAGAGATCCCTTCTTGTGATGCAAGTTGGTATACCAAAAAAAAAAAAAAGAAAAAGAAAAAATTATGCTATATGTGTTCATCCCCACCCATGTTGTCTGAGATGTAGGGAATTTCTATTTCTATAGCTCCTGGTGAACATAAATGTACAAGAACCATCCACATTTTGATGCTGGTGATTGAGACAGATGTTAAGGCTGTCAGGGTGCCCGTGGAGAGGAGAGGCGCCTCTCTCACCATGGCAAGTCTGCCCTCGTGTGGGTCCATGCTCAAATCGCAGCAGAGCCGAGGTTCAGGCAGAATGTTCTTTTCCACCCTTCCTCATAGGAATAATTTAAGCAGCAAACATCCAGAGAAAGCACAGAATCAGACTGACTTTCTGAAACAAGGATATGTTAGTTTTTGTGCAGTTTTTATGCTATGCATACATGAGATTGGCACTGTTTTTAACAACCTGTTCATCTTTGTTATACCTTCCCTTGACAAAGAAGCAAGAATGTTTGGAGTTCAAATTCTAAAATATACTCCCTCAGTGGAAGAACAGGTCCTCTTCCCCATTCTAAACATGAGCTCATGAAAGGGACTCATGATTTTATAATGGGCTTAAGAAGTCTTACTCTTCACTCTGAATTTTCTTTCAAGACAGATTCAGTTTATCTGGGAAACTTCCTTTGGAAATCTCAGTAGCCTCAATCTCTTCAGGACATGGCATTCTCAAGTACAGCATACATTCAACAGTTGTCAAATAAATAAGAAAATAAAAATAGATGGAGAATTTTCTTCTACCACTATTGCTTTGAAGATGCATGCAAATTGTATTCACCAAGCATCCTTGCCCACCATTATTCAAAAACAATGAAATGAGAAAAATTGCAAAAATGTTGATTATTGATCCTATGAAAACTTTTTAAAAGGGTAAAAGATCCTGAAATTTTCAAATGCAAAATTTTTCTAAATGCTGAATTGTGTGATTTTTCGAAACAGAATAAGTTCTCTAAGTATTGATGACTTAGGGAATTTATAATCTCATCAATTTTGGGGGTCAGTTCCTCTAACCCATAGTTCTAAAGAATATGTTTATAGAAACATCCACACAGGCTTGTGAATAACATCTTCCCATTTACCTTAATTTTCTATTTGGTATGAAGAGACTGGAAAAAAACTACTTTCCAGTAGCCAAATTGTTCCCTATTCACATCTTCATCAGTGCTACCGAATTATAGCCTGCAGGTCAGCAGGCTGTAAACAGTTAGTGTAAATTGGCAATTCAGAAACTGAATTTTAATGAGCAAATAATATTTTCCTCTGAATGCATTAGTGTCTCATCTGTCAAACATGAACATTATTCAAACCCCAACTGAAAGCGTCTGTGCTCCAGGTGTAGCTCTCACTCCTTTTCATTGCTTTCCCTACATTTGCTTTAGGAAAGCCAAAGTGAAAACATTGTATTTTACTCATAATACTAAACTCACTCACTAAAATAGGAAAAATTTTTAAACTAAAAAATAGAGTAGGGATAGTACCATTTGGTAAAATCATAAGATGTAGAATTGCTAAGGGTTAAAGTAATCCTGTTTTCCATTTCTTTCCAAAGGGTGTACCATTCAATGAAGGAAATGGCATGAGCAGTTTATATAAAATCCAGGTATTTACCTATGGAATTATTTTTAAATCATTTTTTAGTTACAGGTTGCTATAAATTCTTTATTTTTTTTCCTAAAGGGTGGTGTGAATGTTCCTAGTTATCCAGGGCCACCTGGTCCCCCTGTAAGTATAGCCATTTATCATCTAGCACATTTTAGCCGAACTGCCATATTAGAAACAGACCAATATGCATGTTACAATATGACCAGTTTTTACATTGGGAAGAAATAAGTGAAGCCAACTACTATAAAATTGAAAAAATTTACATGGCCAAAATAACAAAAACTATCATGTAGCATAATTGTATTGTTTTTCATTGGAAATCTAAAAACCAAACGTCCAAGCAATAATTTTCACAGGAGTCCCATCAAGTTGCTTTATCTTTCAAATCCAATCTGTAGCAAAAGTAAAATTTTTTGCAAATATCCTTACACGTATTAAAAACAAATTGGGCCAAAATGTTTAATGACTGAAATAAAATTACAGAATATTATTAAATAACTTTCTATGTTTTTCTTGTAGGGCCCAAAAGGCGATCCTGGCCCAGCGGTATGTATGTTTCCATGTTTTGTGTCACTTAGAAAAGAGGTTTTTGTTAACATTTGACAGAAGTCCATCAAGCAAAAATGGCCTGTCTTCTAACATATTCATCAATTAACATGTCAGAGGCAACAAGAAGAAACGCCAGCATGTCTTTTTTTTTTTTTTAAGATGCATTAGTCCAGATGTTGTCACTGCCCTTGAGGTTCATCTCTTTCCATCAGTGTGTTTTAAAAATCATCCGGTGATTTAGACACATATAAAGCTCTTGATAAATGGAACATTTTCTTCTAATAGCCCTCTTTTGATGATTGATTCAGTTTAAGTAAGTTATAGAAATACGCACTGAAGAGAAATTCCTTAATACATCTGACATCTCCCCAACCAAAAAAAAAAAAAAATATTGGGGGGGGGGCTGTTTGTTTTGACTGTCTTAGGCAATTATTCTGCAGAAAATGTATGCTGTCATAAACCCACTTATTAGGTGGAACAGATCAGGAGGTTAACACTCAGCAAGGAAGGAGATCTTGTCCTCCAGCCACCCAAAGGATGATAATTGTTCTCAGCATCTTTCTCAACCATGAAGTCTCACTGTAAAAGTCCTGCCAAATTCAATTAGATTCCCTTTAATCCTTGGCATTTTTTTCTTGTCATGTCCTTTTCAAGCATATGTTCCATCCTTCATGTTGCATTTGTATATCCTTTTAACCTTTGGGTATAAACTTGAAACTCTAATGTACCTAAACCTGAAATAAACTTCCAAGCCATTTTCAAGTCAAAAAAATCTAAAGCCTTGTTATTTTTAGCACAATTTGATAAAGCTGTGAATTTTAAATCAGCAAAGAACAAGCAATAAAATAATTTTTGTAGATCTAAATATATTTTCAAAGGAGATGCATTAAAAAGCTTATATTTCATTATTAGGCAATATAAATTGAAAACCAACTTATTTCCTCTGAAAGCATTATTTCAACTAATTAGTATATTCTGTACCCCAAATTTGTAATGTAGAAGTTTCTTTTGTTTGGCTATTCATGCTGCCTTCATTTGTAACTTTGTTTTTTTTTTAACCAAATATTTCATTCATTTTTTTAAAAAAAATTTTTAGTTGTAGTTGGACACAATTCCTTTATTTTATTTATTTATTTTTATGTGGTGCTGAGGATTGAACCAAGCACCTCATGTATGTGAGGCAAGCGTTACACCACTGAGCCACAAACCCAGATCCTCATTCATTCCCTTTTGAATTATCTTTCATCATGTTGATGAAAGTTTCCTTCTAGTCTTTACCTTTCATACTCACACACAGAACAGTGTCTTTGAGAAAGATAGGTGCACTTAGACTTCTTGCTGATTTTTCTGGAGCATTCTTTCAAGTTTCTTGCATTAATTGCAGAATAAGGTGAGAAAGTTTAGATGTTATAATAAAGGATAAGTTATAATTTGCTTGCATTACAATGTGGCTGGCACAGAAATGAAGATGTATTTGAGTAGAATTTGAAGAGACTAGTTTTTGAGTTTCTTAGTTGAAACAAAAGGTAATGAATAAAAACTAATTTCCTGCTTTTAGAGATGTGAATTGCATAAAGCACAAAACAAATATAGAACCACAAACTTAAATAAATGCTGTGTAAATATTCAGGCTTATCCTGGGGGAGGGTGGGGACCAGATTCCCCTTTCAGGGCCTGTATCAGCCTCACTTTGCTGCTCTTGCAATCTCCTACCATTTGCCCTGGATGGAGAAATAATACCTCACATAAGCCAGTAGCAGGAAAATTATAGGTCAGAGATAGAAAATTGCCCTCTTGAGATGGGCAGGTGAAAATGTACTCTTTCAGGCTCCTGTAAGTCCCATGATGATATATCTGCACCACTATTTCTAATTGGCTCAGTAAGCCCTTACGAAGGAAAATTACCTTTAATTGAATTTGTCTTCTGAGGCAAACCATTTCATTCCTTCAGTGTTCAATTGATAAAAGAAAAAAAGTGATCAAAGGACTGTAGAGAATGTAAACAAAGAGAATCAAAGAGTGTATTTCATTTGTCAATAACCCAAGGCTTTCTTTATAGAGGTTTATACAGAATAGAATCTGAGCATCTTCTTAATCTATTTTTCTGATTGACAGGTTACATATCAGTGAGCATTTAAAAGGATTTCTGAAGCACAAAAAGTACCAAGCTATGCTCACTTATTTAGTATTCTGGATTAAGTATAATATCATAATAATGGAAGTTAGAGCCTTAGTAATACTTTTGAAGATTAGAACTATGTGTACAAAAATACTTTTACAGAGAATAAAATTTGGTAGCTTGCTTTTCCATGTGATTATGTTTAAAGCATCCAGGGTCCTAAAATATAATTGCAGTTAACATTAATTTATTAACAAGAAGTCAAACAGCTCCCCCAAATTACCTCAATTAAAAAGCCCCAATATTTAGTCCCAATATTTCAAAATCAATCATAGTTGATAAATGGATGGAACCAGGAAACATTACACTAAGTGAAATAAGCCAGACTCAAAGTCAAGGGGGGAAGCAGTGGGAGGATCCCATGAAAATAGAAGGGAGATCAGAGAAATAGAGGAAGAGTATTGAAGGGGAGGAAGGAGGGATGGAAAAAGGGAGGAATGGTGAAATGAATCTGACTAAATTATGCTCTGTACACATGAATATACTGTGAATTTCACCTTTATGTACATCTATTAAAGCACTAATTTTTAAAAACACTATAAATAAATAGAAGGAAAACCAGTAGAATAGAGGAAATAGAAAGGGTGGGGGAGGAAGGGATAGAAAGTAGAAGCAATGAGGGCTGAAGTGGAGCAAATTATGTCCCATGTATGTGCGATTATGCATAATTATAATGCACTAACAGACATTTTAAAAATTAACCACAGCTTTCCCAAATGTTTCAAGGGCCTACAGGTTCCAGTTAACCTGGGTCAGTACACTAGAACAAGTAAAAGGTTTTGTGTGTTTGTGGAAAATGCTTACCCATCCCCTTTCAATGACACATTGATTTCAGCAGTGACTTTTAAAATCATTGGAGAGGCTGCTCCTGGGGCCATCATCTTAAGCATTCACATGTCCAGCTTCAGAGAATACTAAGAATGACAAACTGCTTTGAGAGCTTCATCTTCATCCACTCTTAAAAAGTTTTATTCTCAGGCAATCCATCAGCCCCAGCACCTCAAATTGGCAAACGTTATTGAAGTCCAACTTTTCATTCTAATTCTTATTGAAATTAGAGTTATTCTGACTAAGAATCTAATTAGAATAAATCCCTCTAGACAGAGAAATAATCAAAATAAACTCAAACCTCTCTGGAGAATAGCTTTTATTCTCAAACTATTTTTGGACACAAAATACAACAATACATTGCTTTAGATAGAGCAAGCCATTTACTTGCTAAATTTCACATCAGTGTTGAGGGGGTTAGGCAGCATTAGAGAGGGTAAGCAAAAAAGATTTTTGTTTTTGAAACCAGCGCTTTAAAACCTGCTGATCATTGCTCCTGCATTATGTTTGTGTTTAACAGGGAGAGCCTGGTGCAATGGGGTTGCCAGGACTAGAAGGATTTCCAGGTGTAAAGGTAAGCACATTAGTTAGAAATGTGTTCATTCAACATTCAAAAATGTTTACTGATGATCACCTCCTTTTATACCAGAAACTCTTCTAGATTTGGGGAGATGTAAGAGAACAAAATAAAAACTCCTGTTCTCATGGAATGTATGTTCTAGTAAAGTGTTGGATACAGAAACTAAAGGATAAACACCATTGTCAAGTGCTATGAAAAAGGAAAAAGTGGACCAACTTAAGGGAGCTCTAGAATGCTTGAAAAGTGGGGTTGGAATTTGTGATTTTGAATAGTGTGTCTCAGAGGCAAGATCTGAGAAAAGACTTGAGGAAGCAAAGGAGAGGTAGCCAAGCCCCTCAAGTATAAAGGAAGAATGTTCAAGGACTAAGAGTATGTAGCTCAGTGGTAGAGTACTTGCCTAGCATGTGCAAGGCCCTAGGTTAGATCCTCAGCACCAAGCAAGAAAAGAAAGTTCCAGAAAGAGGAAACAGCAGGTCTAAAGGCTCTGAGACATGACATTCCCTGCTACATTCAAAGAGACCAGGAGAGTGGTAGAAGATGAGGACAGAGAGGTAGGGGCAGAAGTAAGGAGTGGATTGATTCATCATGTAGAGCAGTGATAATCAAAGTGTGGCCACTAGAGGACCAGTGCCAGTCTGCAGACTCTTGGTTGTGGGTTTATTGACAATTAAGTACAGAAATTTAGAGTAAGCCTATAAAACTTGTCTAATAATGTCTGAAATTATCTAGCAAACATGTGATCGATGGATTTATCCTGGGAACTACGATGTATTAGAAAATAATAAACCACTCCTTCACCTAGGTAGTTTGAGAAGCATTAATAAAAACACTTCTATCAGGACTTTATCTTTCACCCTGAGTAAAATGTAGAGCTTTTGGTGGTTTCTGAGAATGACAGAACCTGCAGTTGGGGACTGTGGGGGAAACAGGGAAGCCAGGTAGGAATTGATGTCAGCTCAGGTGAGAACAGAATCAGTGGAGGTGATGAGAAATGTCTGGATTCCAGATGTATTTTGAAGTAAGAGCCAACAGGATTTTCTGATTGATTAGCTGTGAGTAGGAACAAATAAAGAGGAATCAAGAAATAATCCATATGTCATAGCCTGAGTAAACTGGTATGATGGGATGATTATCCACTGAAATGGGAAAGCTACAAGCAGAACCCACTTGAAGTGGTTGAGGACAACTGGGAGTTTAATTTTGGACATGAGGTCAAATGTGAAGACGCCTACTAGTCAGCAAAGTAGAGGTAAAACATAGAGCTCCTGAATGTCCTCATTCTAAAAGTAGAACCTACCCCTGTCCAGCTCGATACCAAACAAGCTGACTTTTCTGACTAGCACAACATAGCTAAATCTACATATGTCTATCACATGGCTTTCGTTTCTATAAATTGTCAACCACCACTTCTGCTCGTGGGCAGCCAAAACTGGCTAGCCAGTTAACAGAGTATTGAGTACACAATATGATACAGTATGGAGTGTGGAAAAGAAAGTTTAAGTGGAGATATAAAGCTGACTGTTCCAAAAATACTATCTTAATGCCAGGAACCTGAATAATATCACCAAGAGAATGACATGTTTTTTGAAAAAGAGAAGAGATCAAGAACTAAACCCTGAAGTCCTCTAACGTTAAAAGTTTCCAGAAAAAAAAAATAGAAGAATGAGGAATGGAGACTAAGAGGTGATGGGGAGACAGGAGGAAAACTTGTTCTGAAATCGAAAAGAAAATAGTCAAGGAGAAAGAGTCATCTGTCTCAAATACTGCAGATAGATCAAGTAGGAATGTCAAGAATTGTCTGCTGGATCTAGCAATATAGAGGTCACAGTTGTCCTTGACCAGAGAAATCATAGTAGAAGCAAATGCTGGATTTTAATAGATTTAAGAGAATGATTAAATAGAGAAACAGTTAGTACAATACAAACAATGCTCAAGGAGCTTTGCTGCAAAGGAAAGCAAATGGGAGATCGGATTCCAGAAGAAGTAGGGTCAGGATTTATTATATGAATTTTTAAGACTACAAAAATACTAGAATACTTGTATGCTAAAGGAATGATCCAGTAGAAAGGTGGACAACAGGGCCAATGATATAGGACCGAGGGATGAGAATTGCTGGAATAACATCTTTAAATAGCTAAGAGGGAAGGGGACCTAGTACATAAATGGAGAGGTTAGTTAATATCTATGGTAACAGGTGGGAAAGCAGCATACAGGAAGGCAGGTGCTGATGTGTGGGAAGATATATTGGTTGGAGTCTATATATAAAAATATTTTTTCCCAATTGCTTAAATTTTCTCAGAGATGGAAGAAGCAAGATCAAATATGAGAATAAAATAGGGAAAAGAGGTTGGAGATTTAAAGGGAAAACCCACAAAGGTGAAAGAAGGGGAGGGAGGAGAAAGATTCAGAGACCACAAAGTGTGATGACTGGGTAGCCCCAGGGGCCCTACTGAGGTTCCTGTTTGTGAAGTGAAGTGAGACCAAGTAATTGAGATTATGTGCTTCTTTAGCCATGGGGTAAAGAATGGATTTAGATAGTATTCTGGTTTTGAACAATGAGTAGTAGCAGCAAGAATAGAATAAGAAAGTTAATGGTGTACAAGAGAGAGGTTATGCAAATGACCATGGAGTTTAAACTAGGCAAAGGCCATTCATGGAGTGAAGGACAATGAAAAATTTGTACCACCAATGGGTTATAGGTCTGGGGTTTAGGGTACTCAGGGCAGTGAGTTATGATAGAAAATGGTGGCCCAAAGTTGAAATTAATGAAATTAAGGATCTAGAGGGGTGCGGACATTTTTATTGGCAAGGTCTTCAAATGTATCTATGAGAATATGAAGCAAGATTACTAGAGAGTGATTCAAGGAAATGAGAGATTGGAACATTAGAAGAGGAGTCCTCTTAACATTAATCTTTATCACATGTACATTATTTCAACAAATGGAAGTTCTAGTGTATTCAAAGGTAAAAATTTCATATTTTAAAGGAAATAGACTGAAACTTACAATTTTGCCTATTAAAATTTTTAGCTACATAATAATTGTACATATTTAGGTGTACAATGTTTTCATATACATACAGTATATAATGATCAAATTAGGGTTATTAGCAAATCCATCATCTCAAACACTTATCATTTCTCTGTGGTAAGAACATTCAAAATCTAGTCTTCTAGCAATTTTGAAATATACAAAACATTGCTAACCATAGCCATCCTGCATTTTGCAATGGAACACCAGAACTTATTTGTATCTGATTGTGTGTTTGTATTCATTACACAGCCTCTCCCCATTTCTCCACCACCCGTTCTCTCCTTAGTCTCTGGAAATCACTGTTCTATTATCTACTTCTAGTAGATCCACTTTTTAAGATATGGGTGAGATTGTGATGCATTTATTTTTCTTTTAGTTTCTTCTTTTTGACTGTGGCTATGCTGTATATGTTAAAGACATTACTTCCATCTAAACATAGGTTAGAATTTTTAATGTTAGTTCATCTTTTCCTTTCATTTAATAATATTATAAATATAATCAAATAACAATCATGTAACAAATGGTTGTGTTTTGCTTTTTTACACAAAATGACATTTTCATTTCAACCAATCACTAATGCATCTTTTAGCTCTTATAGTTCACATTGTTTTAGTTTTATATAAAGACAGGAATCAAACTTTTTTAAGGAAATCGCCCTATTATTAGCTTTATTTGTTGAATCATATATCCCTTTCTTAATTAACATCCTATTATAAATGCTGGTCTATTTCTGAGATTTATATTGTATTACATCAATGTACTGCTTAATTTTATGTCAGTATCTCACATTGCAATTATTATAGCTTTATGTTTAAATATTGGTATTGCTAGTATTTAAGCTTTTTATTTTATGTATTATCTCAAGTGAGCTCTAATATCTTTTGATCAAACTACAATGTTATAAGAAATTGCATTAAGTTTATATGTTAGTTTGGATAGCAATGACACCTTTATAACATTGTCTTACCCTTCAGGAACAAAGCAAATTTCTTTATTTAATTGGGTCTTCTTTTATGTCCCTAAGTGAAGTTATAAAGTTTTTAAAAATATAGGTTCGGCCCAGTGAAATTGCCATTTTATTATCCTATATAACCATTAGTATTTTTAGCATTGTCAGCTATATCTGAAAACCACATTGCCTCTTGAAAAAGAGTTGAGTCACTGTTTTTCAGACAATTAAAGGGATCTTTCGATCCATCAAATGAAACTACAAATCCTTACTTCCAGATCTTTTTATTCTAACCCTATATCCAATGAGACAAGTGTAAGAAAAGATTTTAAGAAGGTACTTGATGGGCCTAATCTTTCAAGTAATAGTAATGGGTTTTTTTTTTTAATACATGCAATACACTGACAACTTTTAACTATATATATGGAATCCTATTGAATCCTATTTTCTTTGGTTTTATAGGGGTGTGCTATAACATGTGAAATTGGATCATCATTTTGTTGTTTTCCTGTTCACCCTCTAATTTCATGCCAGCTAATATTGATAGCATTTATGACATCTAAAGAAAAGCCTTACCAAATCCAAATTATTTGAGCATTTGTATGATTTTATAGATATCATTTTAAATAGCAATTTTACTTTAATCCTTACAGGGAGATAGAGGCCCAGCAGGTCCTCCAGGAATAGCTGGAACATCGGTGAGTTATTATGATCTTACATTATTTTTGTAGGTTCGTATTTTCTCCACAATAAATTTATAGCCAGGGATCAAGAAGGACTGGGAAGCACACCATAACTATGGCATTAGGTTCCTGGAACCTCTGGTTTAAATAATAGAACCCTTTCCCAATCCAAGAATGCTCCATTCATTTTCTTCCTGTATTTTTCTTTCCTAAGTCACTTTTATTGGGGTGGTATAGAGGGGTGGAGGGGAAACCCAGTTAACTGACTACATTTGACATATGAGCACAGATAAAAATTGTATTTTGTTTCTCTATTCTTGTCATATTTCAAGGTTTCTCAATCTTCAAAAGGCAGAGTTCTCAGCCCAGGCCTGTGCTTCAAATTCTTTCTATTAAGCTACAATCTTCCTGTATTATCCCTTAGCCCAGTATTATTAGCAGAGCTTTATCGCTGCTAATGTTTCCTCATAAACTAGCCCTTCAGTCCTCTCAATCATTTTTGTTGCTCTCTAGTGTCAAATGTTTTAATCTCATCAAGGTCTTTTCAAATGAATAGGAAGTGCTCCAGGAAAGGTTGAAATCATTTCTGTGAGCCCTCGGGATCATTCTGATCTTCATTCATGATGCTCTAATTAAAATTTTGTGGTCACGCTTTATGAATAAGAGGCCATTTATCCTCTTGCTAGGTGCCCCTGCAGGGCAGGTCCGGTGTAGTGGTATAGAAAGTCAATGAAAACCGTTTGAAAGAGGAACATGGGAAGAAAGAAAGAAAGTACTACTCTCACCACCTACCAAAGCACCAGTCATTGTGTGTCATCCATTTAACTGATAAAACACTAAGTAAAGCCCTATCTATAATCTATATCTTTATAGAAAAATGACATCCCCTATTTCACTTGTCTAGATCAGATAAATATTTGTATAATTGTAAAAGTAACATTAAAATGTTTCCTTTAGCAAGCACTTGATTTTTTTTTTTTTTTAAAAAAGGAAGATTCTTCTTGAAAGTCAACTTCACAGTACCATTCTCTCCTCACTCCCTTCCTTACCACCATTCCTAGACTGTTTCTGGAATTGCCTCTTATATTCACATTCTGTTTTTGCTTCCATGTAATATAATTAAGCTTAATTTTCTATTGTATTCACATGGGTATAACTACAAATTACTTTTTGATATGGCCTTAAATTAAGTATATATTCAAAGAAAAATTACTGACCACCAGTGAAAGTCCTTACAATACCTGTGATCATCTCCAAAGCCAAGAAGAAAAAAAAGGCATTCCAAAGGTATATAGCATGTTTTAAATGAGAGGCTGGCCTGCCACATATTTGACTACCTAAGATCTGACACACTTAGTTTAAAATTATCTTTCATATCTCAATTAAAATCATTAATGTTAGAAAAATATGAAGGTGTAAAAATTTTACACACTGAAAATATGCAACTGTATAATTAAAGATGTGCTTTTATTTTAATTGGAACTTGCTATGGCTCAGAAAAGTTAAAAGGCTCTAAACAGTGGTGACTATTAAATTATTAATGTACTCAGTGCTAATGAATTGTATACTTCAAAAATGATTAAAATGGTAAATTTTGTATCATCTATATTTGAATACCCTGAAAATTCAAAGATGATTATTATAGCTGAAACAGGGATGGGGTCTGCGCACTTGAACATATGGTCACTCAGCTGAGATGCAAACCACCCATACTGCTCTTTCTTGAACAGCCCAGTCTATCTCTGCCAATATTGTCAGGGTTGTCTATGGGCTTCTCCACAGCTTCTCTCTTTACCTTCTCCCAAGATGGCACATGGGTAAACAGAAGGAGATGTCTATGTGTTGGCCATGGGTAGGGCCATCTGATCAACTGGGCCATGTTTTCCCCAGGTTCTCTGAGTTCTCTTCTGGTGACCTGTGGAACAGCTTCTGTCTTCCACCAATGTCCCCAATTCTTTTTTCTCATATCTTGGGGCATCAGCACCCTATAACCCCATGTCCTACACCAAGACATTGGTCTTCTCAGCTCTAACCTATCCCACTTGGGCCCACAGGAACTTTAGGAGTTCCTGTGGAAGCCAAAAATGTTCCCCCAGACATCATGTCTTTCTAACTTTACCTCTCTGCCATTTCTGTACTGTAAGGAGTCTCTCCCAGAATTCTAGACAAGAAGAAAAAGATTCTTCCTTTTCATATGCCCCAGAACTTACTGGGATTTCACATCTCTCAGCCCCACACCTACATCCCATCTTGTCTGTTTTCCCAACCATGTTAGGTGCAAGGGGTAGAAGGTAGTTCCTTCAAGAGCAATACCATAGGCCTGGGATGGACACTTTGGCACTTCTCAGGAGAAGAGTGTCTTCCCGTGGTCTCCCTATCTCCATAGTGTCCATCCTCCATACCAGAGTAGATTAAAGCAATCTTTCCCTGCCCCATTTCAACAGAAACATGGATTTTCAAACCAAGCCAGTACTTTTTTTTTTTTTTAAAAAAAAAAAAAAAAAAAAAGCTGTTCTACTATAAACAGAAAAACTTTCTTGTGAAATTGAAAGCCTGGGAGACTTCTTTGACCTTCTTTGCTCTTCCTCTCTATAAAGATGAGCTGCCAGGGGTGGGGGGAAGCATAAGGGGGATTTCCAATAATGAGGATACATTGGTTTAACATTTTCAAAAGCATTCTGTCCTTCCACCCCTCCACACAAATGTATGGAGAGCAGCACTCCAATCTACAGTATAGTCTACAGAATGCCCTGGACTCTGTCCTTTTAGGAATGCCATTTTAACTTCAAGACCTACTGCCCTGGTAGCACTTGAAAGTCATGGTGAAGCACATGGCATCATTCAGTAGCTTGGCTCCTAACACATCTCTGACTTGCTTTATCAGGGGAAGCCAGGTACCCCAGGGCCTCCAGGAGTTCCAGGGGAGCCAGTGAGTTGCCACTTTTATCATATTTGTACTTTTTTGTATTTGCAAGCTGTTTTAAAGCATTTATTGGCAATTAATTTTTTCTCTGGACACGTTTATAGGGTGAAAGGGGACCTATTGGAGATATTGGTTTCCCTGGACCAGAAGGACCCTCTGGAAAGCCAGTAAGTCTTTTCTTTTACTATTTAAAATTTGCCATTTAGAGAAGTGTTCCAAGCATTACCTCTTTACCCATCTCCTCCGAAATTGTGAGATTTGAATAAACGGTTTTAAAGAATGTAGGTTCTACAAATGGATTTGGAGGAGCCTAAGTGGGGATTTTTAATGAGTTTCCTAGCTCTCTATATGGTATTTTTACATCTCGGTGATGAAAAGGTCAGACGTTTGTTTTAAGTGCCTGGAAAGTTCTCATTATTTCTTTAGTCTAAAATCCAGAGTGAAGAAATAAATAAAATGGCCTGTCATTTACTAAATTACAAAGAAACCAAAGACTCACAGATATAATATCTGTATGTGAAGACTAAAGTAGAAGCTATTTTCTCAAATTCCCTCCTTTAAAATAGAAGCCTTGTTCTCACACTTTCATAAATCACTGCTGCTGATATATCATTCCCTCATGTCCTACAAGAGCTCTTAACTACTGATATATAGTATTGATGCAACACTTCAAAAAAGCATTCCTATTCAACATATATTTGTCTAGTCCCTATTGTTTGCTAAGGATGCACAGGGTCATGAGGGAGAAGATAGAAGATGAATCAGACATGCTCACTCTCAGAGTTATTCTTTATGGAAGGTCATTGCCTCTTTTGCTTATTTATTTGCTGTAGTCTGTGTGGGAAAGGGAAGTCAGGAGAAGGGGAAGATTAAAAGTGAATTAGCAAGCATCACAAGGCTCACGAAGCTAGTTCAATACCTCTGTGAAACATCAGGATTGGTGTATTCCTTGACACCATATTCCCTAAGGCAATATGATAAATGGAAAGTATATGCAATTTATAGAGAAGATTTGAGTCTGAACTATGATACATTTGAGTCTGAACTATGATTCATTATCGTGAATCAGTTAAGTGACATGACATATGGGAGGATTCCCAGTGCCTGGCTGTGGGAAGTGCTCAGTAAATATTGATTATATTCCCTGCTCTTCACCACCCCTTACCCAGTCCTCATTCCTAACCCCTGTCTTGTAAAATCTTACTATTGAGTCCCCAGAGGATTATACAAAAAATAATTTTTTATTCAACAAATAATCCTTGAACACCTGCTACACGCTGAGCACAGTTCTGGTGCTGACAACCCATAGGGTTTGTCTTCTAGTGTAAGAACAGAGTCAACAAATACACACCCACATTTGCAGGTAGAAGAATAGCTAGAGTGAAGCACTACAGTATGACTTAAATTAGGTGGTCAGAGATAGCTTGCACTTTGAGCATTAAAGAGATCAAGTCATGAAGAAGTTGGAAAAAATCATTTCAGGCAAAAGAAATGGCTAGTATAGAAGTGAGTGGGGTGAGGTCAAGGAATAGCAAATGGCATGAAGTCAAGATGAACTGAGAGAGAAGAATGGGGGATACACTGAGGGAGAGGTAAGCAGTGGCCAGCCCACAGGAATTCTAAGCATTGGAATGGAGTTTCACTTTCATCTGAGAAATGATGGAAACCTTTTGGAACTTTTGTAGCAGGGAACAAAATTCAGATTACACTTTAATACTCACTCTGTTTGTATGAAGATTAGACTGTAAGAAGCACCTTCATGAGAAATAAGGGTGGTAGAAATCAGCTGGTCATGGTTAGGGCGAGTTAGGAGGTTCCCTAAAGAGACAGCTGATAAGACTTGCTGTTAGGCTGAAAGTGAAATGTAAGGGACACACCAGTCAAAGCCGTGGTTTGGAATCTGAGCAACCATATGAAAGTGTCATTTGGCAAAATGGGGAAGACTGGAGATAGTAGGGGTTTGGAAATAGAACCAAGAGTTCTCCATTTTGTACACATTCATATTGAAGCACTAAAAGATAGCGGAAATGTCAAGTATGCTGGGGATATATGCATCCAGAATTAATGAAGAGATCAGGATTGGAAAGATTTGGGTATTTAAACCTGGGCCTGGATAAAATGGAGTCACTGTGGAAACGTAGGGAAGAAAGCATTTAGAATATTAAAAAGGTCAAGCAAAGAAGACTGGGAGGTACAGCCAATGAGATGTGAAGAAAACCAGACAAATGGAGTTTCATTGGTGTCAAGTGAACTAAGTGTTTTAGTTAAGGAGTGATAACATACAAATAAGTAATAGAATAGCTGAAAATTTTCCATTAGATTTAAAGATGTGGAGGTCACTGATGGGAGAGATTACAGCATGTTAGTATCTTGATAAGAAAGGGTCACTTGAGAGGGGAAAATTTTCATGACACATTAAGTAAGCTGTCTGTCCTCTCCCCCTGCTTAAAGGTGAAAATTCATTTTAACTAGGAAGATTGTCATTCATCCTTAGCTGTGAAGGGTGGAGGTAGCACTACAGAAGTTGGGGTACAAGGTTGATGGAACAAGCTGGTAAAGAGAATGTGAAGGAGTTCTCTCATGTTTATTGTCCCAGTGAAAGAATTGAGGTCATTTGATAGGTATGAGGAGTAGAGCATTAAAGCTAGAGGTTTGAAGAAACAGGAAAATATATGAAAGAGTACTTTTGGAGAGAAGGAAAAGGAATCAGATTGGGAAATAGAAGGATAACATGGCAACAGAGTGGCTGCTTGCAATCTGCCATCACATACTTAGGACATGTGAGCTAAGAGATACAGTTTTCTTCAGCCAGTCACTGCTCAGAGGCAGGTGTGGGGACAGCACAAAATTGTTCATACCCAGGTATAGGGTTCTGGCAGACAAGTGAGACAAGGAGAGAGGCAAATACCCAGGAGTTTTTAAAAAGCAAACAAATAAATAATAATTTTCAAAGCAGGACTCCTGTACCCCTTTATATACAAAGGGGTACACTCATGATAGTCTTGGCTAAATTACTTGAGGGTAAAAAAAAGGACAGGCTTATTTCTTTTCTTATATTATTACCAAAAGCATGAGTTACATTTTTACAGTAGATCTATCTTCTTTTATTCAAGTGACAATTGTTTCTTCCTCTCCTTAATGAGCTTTATCTTTGTTGCTTGTGTACCTGAATGTAATAAATTCTTTGAACCATGCTCTTCAGGTAATCTGTTCTTAGTTAAAGCACTGTAGATAATTCCCAGGATATTTCAGAGAGGTTGAGAGGCTGCAGTTGGGTTATCAACTGTGACAGATATCAGCATAATTTACAGCAGGGAAGACCTGCAGCTGTCTGCAGTTCCATCCTCACAAAATCCATCCCAGCACAATAAAAGTCTCTCAGGCTTTTCAGAGGAGCATTCCCATGCAATCACCTGCTGGCCAAGAAATCATGTTCCTCACCTTGATCGCTCTCTCTTCAAATCAAATCTCCAAAACACATCTGCTGTTGGGCCCTGGGTATTTGGTTTGACCCCGAGTACTTTTCCTCCTCATATCTACCTCCTGGCCAATAGTTCTCCCAGTCCTATAAATCTCCGAGCAGGCCTAGGCTTTATTACCACTTCCCAAACTGCCTTTTAAAGTTTAGCAAACTTCCACTTTTCTAATAAAAAGTCACTACTTAATAGTCTTAAAAACCATGGTTACAGATTTCTAGCTTGCTTTTCATATTTTCTAGCTGAAGAATAACAATGTTCTGTGGCTGACAACTTATTTCATAGTAGGATAAGACTCTGGCCATGTTGTAAAATTCCCTCATTAGTAACTGAGATGGTTACTAAGAGACTCTGTATGCTGGAAATTTTGTTACAAGGTAACAAAAATTCTGTGCCCCAGCCACCTAGTGTGGTGGGGCACCTTCTTATCTCCCAGAATGCACCTAAACAGGAAAATAAGTGTGGAAAGAACCTTTGGCTACTACTATGGGGAGCTATGTTTTATCTTGCTGAATCCTTAGTTCTAAGTCACTTTACAAGTGAAGCATTTGATGCTACTGAGGTTGATGGAACTAGTAAATGACAGGATCAGAATTTGAACTCAGGGCTGTCTGTTGATTTGTTTTTCTATTTTACCACATTGACTCAGCAAACTCTAACAAGTATAATTAAGAAACTGTCCTTGAATCTTTACCCTTTTGTTGTGTTTATGTCCGTTATTGAAAAATTAGAAGTATTGATCATTTTTGTCTTGATAGGGAATAAATGGAAAAGATGGATTACCAGGTGCTCAGGTATGTGAAATGCCAGGTAAAATTAAAATTCTAATATGTAAGTGCATCC
Source organism: Urocitellus parryii (assembly GCF_045843805.1). NCBI lineage: Eukaryota > Metazoa > Chordata > Mammalia > Rodentia > Sciuridae > Urocitellus > Urocitellus parryii. The sequence continues at coordinate 86,581,493 of NC_135538.1, read as the reverse complement.
AGAATATCTACCAACATTTTAGTCAATCAGATTGATTAAGAATCTCGGCAAGTAGTGACTTTAATGTTGACATCTGTTTTTCAGGGCATCATGGGTAAACCTGGAGACCGAGGCCCCAAAGGAGAACGGGTATGTATATTACTATTGTGATTGCTGTTCAAACTAATTATAACTGTACCATCATGTTAATTACACAATTATGCACGTAGATACCTCCAAATCTCCTAATATGAAAAAGTCTAGGTGTATATGACCCAAAATCTCTATTAGGTATAAAACATGATAAAAGACCCAGAAACAGGTCACATGGCAGGTACACCTGCCACTTTGGCCTTTATACATACTTAATTCTACTTTGCTATTCTGTTTGGAAAGCTTTGCCCACCTATTGTCCTACACACATATGCCTACTCTAACCATTGCCCGTGATTCCTTTTACCTAGAGAGGGTTTTCTCAACCTCAGCACTGTTAGTATTTGGGGGCAGATAAGTGATGTTGCTGGCTGTCCTGTGTACTGAAGAATGCTCAGCAGTATCCCTGGCCTCTACCTGCTAGATGCAATAGCACCACTATCCCTCTAATTGTGGCCACTCTTAGTGTCTTCAGACCTCACTATATACCTCCTGGGAACCAAAACTGCCCTGATTAGTATCCCTCTCTGGCAGGGGTTCTCAGGAGAATAAGGAAGATGGTGTGAGGAAGTAGAGAAATAGAAAGGGGAAGTACATTTGTAAGGAAGTTGTAGTAATGCCATTTATGTGATTTGCTTTTATGTAAACCATTTGGGTTGCTGCTAATGTTATTGAAACATGACACTCTTTTCTTTACTAAACCTTGATGTATTCTAGTAGGACTGGCATTGTGCCACTACAGCCAGTTACTTGAGCATTACCCTGCATCGTTCTATGTAGGGTTGCTATTATGCACAAGTGTGTCACATGTTTGTGTACTATTGTCTAGTTTACTAATTTTAAAAAATCATGTTAATTTGGGGCTGGGATGTGGCTCAGGCGGTAGCGTGCTCACCTGGCATGCGTGCGGCCTGGGTTTGATCCTCAGCACCACATACAAATAAAGAAGTTGTATCCACCGAAAACTAAAAAATAAATATTAAAAAAGTTATCTCTCTCTCTTTAAAAAATCATGTTAATTAAAAGAAATGTGAACAAAATATCAATTTTAAAAGAAAGTTTGCCTTGTCTCCTTACACAGAGAAACACTGGTACTTTGGACATATTTCCATTTCTCACCCTTATACATAATACACTTACACATAGTGCACATATTTATATATACCAATATAAACAAATAGTCTTCTGAAAAATATGTGTTTTGTAAATTATTTTCATCTACCAATATATAATGACTGTCCTTGTCTGTAAATATAAATCTACATCTACATTTTAATGGCTTTATGTTTCACTTTTTGGATATGCCTTATTTCACTTAACTAGTCCCCTTTATCTGCAGTTTTTTTATTTTTATTTTTAAGTTATCTCAGGAATTTCTCCCAGCATATGCTGGGTTGATGTATCTGTACAGATACATTTTTATAACTAAGATACAGTAGCACTGATATTAGATCCACCCATTTTCTCTTTGTATATGGATTCTCTCTTCACATCCTGTGATCACAAAAGGTCTCTAATTGTTCATTTATTTTTACTCTTTAAAACCAAGATAACACATTTTGTCCTTCTGCAAAATAATTACAAATGAAAGATTAATGTGATGAAATTCAGGGAAGCACAAGCACCAGTCCATCACATTTGGTGTGGACATCACCTCCTAGAATTGTGCAACTAAATGTTTGAAAATCTGTAACTGAAGCACCCACTGTGTGTGCACTGTCTCCCTCTTTTGCATATACTAGTGGACATATTGCAGCATAAAAGACAACATTAAAGAAACTTCAGGAACATCTAATATGATCTCATTCCTAATTTTTTCTGACATCTTCTTCAAGAAATTCTCTTGTAGTTCATTTATGCCATTGAGTAAACTATCTCAGTGACAACCCTCCTCCAGGCACCTGCTTCAAACCTTTACAATGGCTTTCTCATCTCTCACCTTCATGAGTTGTATATATTTAGGACACAGTGAATACATGTGCATGCACACACACAAACAGGTAAGACACGAGCACAGAAAACAAACTCAAAGAGTCTAATAAAGGCCAAATATGAGAGCACAGGAAGAGCAAAAAAATGAAAGTTCACAATGTAGAAGAGGTTCTGAGTGTCCTGAAGATTTTTTACATGGAGGATCTCTGATGAGATCCCACTGGCAATATTCCTTTATTATTATGAAGGAAATCCAGGCCTGAAGTGACTACTGATATTGACTTTTCTGAAATTCCATCATTCTAGACAGGCAACTGGGTACAATTGTTTTCATCAATAACAATTATATCTTTAGTGCTTCCAAGGTACCAGACATTGTTCTCAGCACTCTACTTGGGTTAATTCGTGTATTTCCCAACAATGCCCTACCTAGTAGATCCTATTAATATCCCTATAAGAAAGGAAGCTTAAGTGACAAAGCTTAAGTCACTTATCCATGGTCCAACAGTAAATAAATGCAACTATGAATCCAAAAACTTTGTTCTTAGCCACAGCTGATGAGGTTCTAGAGAGGATCATTCTTTTCTTTCCCCTCCTTCCAACAGGGTGATCAGGGAATCCCAGGAGATAGAGGTCCACAAGGTGAACGGGGAAAACCAGGCCTTACAGGCATGAAAGGAGCTATAGGTCCTATGGGGCCACCAGGAAACAAGGGCTCCATGGGATCCCCTGGCCACCAAGGCCCTCCAGGATCCCCAGGAATCCCTGGCCCTCCGGTAAGTAGCTTTATCAACCATATACCTCATTTATAATGAGAGCAATGATAATGCTTTTTAAAATATGTAAAATACACTTAAGCTGGTTTCTGTTTTTGAATTTCTGTGCCAGATCCTCTAAGCCTTGCTGTGCATCACCTCACTTGATCTTCACAACCCATCTGAGAGGAGTGTCTTTCCATTCCACTTTTTTTAAAATTGTTTTTTAGTTGTCAATAGACATTTATTTGTGATGCTGAAAATCTAACTCAGTGATCACACATACTAGGCAAGCACTCTACCAACTGAGCTACAAACCCAGCCCTCCATTCCACTTTTATAAAGGAACTTTTATAAATTAGGACTCACTACTTAAAGAGAAGAGTTGAAGCCATGCTCCAGTCTGAAAGTCTCACTGCATGGTGATTTCCATGGATCTTCCAAGTCGCTCATCTAACTACATATCCCATTATAATCTTTGTTCATGTCCATATCTGAAACATACATAGAAAGCAATGGGGATGATTCCCTATGTCACAATATCTAATCTACATTACATTGTACAGGATATATTTATTGCCCAGAATACCTTAAGATAATAACCAAATATAAAGAATAGTAAAATTTAAAATTCTAATCATTGTGAAAATAACTCCCTTTTAAAATTACCAAGGTTTTATAACGAAACTTTATAAGTGTTAGATTCATTATCAAATGCATGCAAAACACCATTGGTCAAGGCAAAATTTAATGTTTTATTTCATGGATAAAATATTTTATAAAGAGTAATCCAGGGCTGGGATTGTGGCTCAGAGGTAGAGTGCTCGCCTAGCATGCATGAGGCCCTGGGTTCAATCCTCAGCACCACATGAAGTAAAATAAAGACATTATGTCCACATATAACTAGAAAAATAAATATTAAAAAAAGATTAATCCAGCATACCTTAAGTTCTCTTCCAGTTTCTCTTTATGGATATTGTAATATCAAACAAGGACTCTTGCCTGTGTCAAGGGATTGGTTGGAAGTTGAATTGTGATTGAGATTTGAACATCAAGATAATGCTGTTTAGGTTAACTTTATAAAATGAAGTAACAGGAACTTTCCTAATTGTATGAAGCTATGTCTCTCCACTAATAGAAAATATGTTAATATCACTAGACACCATTCTAGTTCACAGCTTTTAAAGCAATTATGCACTTCAACATATTCTCAGCATTTGATCAAAAGATATTTATTATACAGTACAATTGCCAAAAGCATTTTTGCTTGAAAAATGTATTTCTACAAAAGTTAAGTGTGCATGCCAACCCAAAATTTCTATTCTTAATTCATTTTTTCTGTGTTCTATTTTAATAGACTCATCTTTTTTCTTCTTTAGGCTGATGCAGTTTCATTTGAAGAAATAAAGAAGTATATTAATCAAGAGGTCCAAAGGATTTTTGAAGGTTAGGTTTACTTTATAATATTTCTAAATTTTCACTGATTCCCACCTCTGTGAAGAATCCCAAGTAACATTCATGAGAAATAGCAGAAAGATGACTCTAACGGGCAGCCTACTTTATGGTGGAGCAGCTGTGACAGAAAATTCTTCCTTGTACTCAGTTAAATTTGCCTCCCTGAAATATCCTGTCATTGTGCTGGTTGGTAGGACAACACAGGTATATTATCTTCTAATCATATGACAGCCTTTGGGGTGTTATTCAATGTCCCTCGTGCTCTTCATTTTTCTCTTATGGAGAAAACATGTCTCGCTTCTCCACTTGTTATGCTAGGGTTTAAGTTGCCCTCATTGCCAGGAAATTTTGATCAAGGCAGATTAGCCTTTTGATCTAGATCAGGGTCAGAACACTGTGCCTACCAGTCACTCCCACCTGCCATCTATCTGTGTATGGCCCACACTAAACATGATTTTTTCCCCCACATTTTAAAAGTTTTAAAAATCAAAAGAATCTCTCATATGTAAAAATAATCCAAAATTGAAATTTGTCTCTATAAATAAGGTGTCATTGGAACATGGCCATGTTTATTTCTTTATTTTCTCTGCCTCTTTTCATACTATAGGGGCAGAATTGAGTAGTTGTGACAGATCATAAAGCCAAACAAAAAATTAAATATTTAATATTTGGCCCTTTGCAGAAAAAGTTTTATGCTCCTTGCTCTAGACACTAATTTAGCCCAAGATAGTATAATATGGTTGCTTAGGAAAAAAATGCTATTAACATTTTGAGTTAGATTAATATGATTGCTTAAGAAAAAAATGTTATTAACATTTTGAGTTACATTAACTAATAACCCTAGATCTTCCTTATTCAATTTTTAAAAATTTAGTGGTTTCTCATTGTAGACTGTTTATTTTGAAAGACTAAGTACTTATGCTTGTTCAATATCTTATGCTTGCTCATATTAAATTTCAAATGATTCATGTTCAAGCCTTGTTCCAAACTAAAGGTATCTTTTAGAACACTCTTGCAGGGCAAGTAGGCCAACCCTCATAACTGTGTCCTACCTAAATTTTATAAGCATGTCATCATTCTAGTTGTTAATAGAAATGTTGAATTAAAAGGTCAAGAGTCAAGAATTAAGCTTTTCTAAATGCCACTGGATTCTTTCTGCCCACTTGCAAATCATCTATTTATCTTTTGTTTGATAGTCTGACTTCATATATTTGTCCTAAAATCCACTCTACATGTCTTTGTCTATTCACAAGGATATCACGTGATTTTCTGAAATGATTTGCTAAAAATCAATGTCACTCAAGATTGATAAAGTGAAAATTATTTGTCTTCTGCAAATAAATCCACACTGGATCTCCTGGTTCCTACTTCCACTGCTAATCATTATAAGCCAAAAATAGGTTGAATTTTGTAAGGAGTAAGATAATATACGCCAAGTCCATCTTCAATTTTTCTGCTCCAAACATGGAATCAGCTATTCTACAAGAAGCCCTGATTATTTTTAATTATAATTAGCATTAGAGACTGAAGGCTCATTGTTTGGGTGCACATTATCTTGTTTCACAGGAGAACTAGAGATAGAGTGGGGTCACACTGTGACTTTTAGCCACTTCAGTAACAGAACAGAAAAAAATAAGAGATAGGGCAGCATTGTAGCAAGATAAATAAAATGTCCACCATCTACCACCCCAGCTCCGAAGCAGGGCAAGAGAAAGTGCACAAAGATAAGGGTCAAAGAATCCCAGAAAACTCTAAGCTCAAATACTGACAATCCTGAACAATTGAAAGTTTCGTGGCCCTTTGCAGACTTACAGCTTAAATAGATAAAGGGCCTAAAATGAGCAGAGTAATCTGACTTTAGAAAAGAATTTACTTCATCTCCAGGGAGATCCCCAGGGTGCAGTAGCCAGGAGCCATCCTGAGAGGGACTATCTGAATTTAGACTACTTTACGGGTCAGAAGCTTCTATATGTTCCCATGTTGGGACCCCATTGACATTCCTAGGCTGCTCAGCAGGTGGCTGCCTCATGAGCCAGATCTGGCTGGCTGGAGTGACCTGACAGAGACTCACTGAAAGGGCTGTACAGTAGAGTCAGAGCCACCCACAAGGACTAGGGGATCCAGGAACCTGCCCTGTGAGACCCGGGCTGTTGCTAGTCGACTATACATGGTTCCTGATAGCACCTACCAGGAACAAGATGACTGCCTGCACAGTTCCCACAAACTCTCCGGCCCCTACTTCTGTACAAAGTAGGGGGAGTTCATAATCCGCTTGAATCAAATGTATGAAATATGATATGTCAAGAGCTTTGTAATGTTTTGAACAACTAATAAAAAATAAAAAATAAACAAAGTAGGGGACAACTGAGTTTCTACCACTCCCCCACCCACAGGGAGGTGCTAAGGCAGTTTTAGGCAACACTGCCACAAACCCAGCCCCTGAGGCAACCAGCCTAAGAAAGTCCAGAGAGTAACTCCCCAGCAATGGCCATATTCCACCCTCCTTGGCTCCTGTGAGCATCTCAATTGAGAGGAATTTACCCCTACGTGACCAGTCCCATTCAATACCTGGTGGGCAATACAGTTGAAAGAAATCAGGGGGTGGGGGGAAATGTCCACTATTTCCTACCCTTGGGCTATGCAGCCCAAGAAGTTTCAGAGAAAAAAAAAAGTCCCTGGTACCAACCACATTCTGCCCTTGCAAGCACTTCAGCTAAGTGCATTTTTGTGCAGTGACCCAATCCTGCTCAATCCTTGTATTCACAATTGCAAAAAACTCAGAGGAGACTACACCTATACAGGTCCTCTGCTTTGGTGATCCCCTGATCATGCATGGCTGACAAGACAGTGTGAGTGCCACATAAAGGGTTCTGTGATTCCTGCCTATAGCCATGAAGGACCTGGGCCCAAAATAGTGTCTAATCAGAGGACAAGAACCTCAGGCTCCTCATCACTACAGGAGCAACCAATACCAGATACTCTTTAATATAAAAGGGCCAATATCAACAGTGTATGAGAAAATTGATTACCTGATAGAGGCCACTACCCCCATTGCAGGGGTAACCACACAGGGTACACCCATATACTTTCTACACTACATCTGCCTCAACTTCTAGAATATCCTTACCCTTGCATAACCCATAGAAATAGTGGCCCTGTCCAACTCCAATACAGTATGTGCTATTCTCAAACTCACTAAACACAGACAATGAAGCTGCAGGAAGATTACACTGTATTACCCAGCTGTAAATAAACATAATATTGCATAACAAACTGATTCCCCAAGACATATCCATATCTTTCGTAGACAGTCGCTTGTTAAGAAGATCATGTTGAAAAAAAAAATTAAAAAAAAAAAAAGAAGATCATGTTGGGGCTGGGGTTGTGACTTGGTGGTGAAGTGCTTGCCTGGCACATGTGAGGCACTGGGTTAGATCATCAGCACCACATAAAAATAAATAAGTGGAATAGAAGTGTTGTGTCCATTTACAATTTTAAAAAAAAGAATTTCATCTCATGAAGGTGGTAAATATCCATTTCATCAGCTCTGCAGTTCTCAATATAGAAACACAAGAAAAATGGGGAAATGGGTAATATGACATCCTAAAGATCATAACTCTCTAGTAACAGATTCCATAAATATCAAAGTAGATAACATGACTGAAAATTAATTCAAAAGAAATTTTTAAAAGCTCAATGAGGTCTAAGAGAATACAAAGAATGAAAAATTAGGAAGACATGCAATTAGAAAGACAATGCAGGACATCAGTGAGAAATTCAGCAAAGAAATTAAGAAAGAACCCATCATAAATCTTGAAAATAAAGAGCTCTATAAGTTTGATAAATTCAGCTGGAAGCCTCAACAATAGACTAGATCAACAGGACAACAGAATCAGAGGTTGAAGACAGGTCTTTTGAAATATCACATTCATACTGAAATAAAATAAAAATGAAAGGAGTATGGGACATAATTAAAAGATCAAACTTCTATATCATCAGCATATACGAAAGGGAAAAAAGATTAAGGGCATAGAAAATCTATTCAATAAAATAAAAGCAAAAAGCTTCCCTAATCTTGACAGGCGTAGACAACCAGGTACAAGACCCATATAACCCCAAATAGACATGACCAAAAATGATCCTCCCCAGAATGTACCATAGTCAAACTATCAAAAGTACAGGACAACCACGGACAGTGGCACACACCTGGAATTCCATAAATCCAACAGGCTGAGGCAAGAGGATCACAAGTTGGAGGTCAGCCTAGCAATTTGGTGAGACCCTGTCTCAAAATAAAAAGGGATGGGGTTTATAGCTCAGTGGTAAACTAGCCCAGGTTCAATCTCTAATACTGCCCCCCCGCCCCCCCCAAAAAAAGTACAAGACAAAGAATTTTTAAATCTCCAACAGTGCCAAGTCACATTTAAATGTAAACCCACTAGACTAACAGCCTATAGGCCAGGAGGACATGTAATATTATTTCAAATTCTGAGAGAAAAACAACTGCCAACAAAAATTACATCCAGCAAGGTTTTTTTGTCCAGAATTAGATAAGTATAGACCTACCAAGATAAACAAAAACTAAGGGATTTATGACCGAAAGACTAGCCTTTATAGATGCTCAAAGGAATCTTAAACACAGTAGTGAAAGAAAAATAACTCCCATCATAATAGCATGTAAAAATATAAATCTCGCCAGAATAGATATACAATAATAGAAAAGAATGAAATATTATCAATAAAATATACCATCAAACCACAAAGATGAAAGAGGAAGACTCAGAATATTAAAAACAACCAGAAGGAAAACAAAATGACAAGTACAAGTCCATACGTTTCATTAATAACTCTGAATGTAGATGGTCTTAATTCTCCAGTTAAAAGATACGACCGGGCACAGTGGCGCATAATCCCAATGGCTTGGGAGGATGAGAAGGAGGATCTCGAGTTCAAAGCCAGACTCAGCAAAAAGCAAGGCGCTAAACAACTCTGTCTCTAAATAAAATACAAAAAATAGGACTGGGGATGTGGCTCAGTGATCGAGTGCCCCCAAGTTCAGTCCCCGGTATGTACACACACACACACACACACACACACACACACAGAGAGATATGGACTGAATGGATCAAAAGACAAGAACCAATAATATGCTGTCTATAAGAAATTCACATTAGTAAGGACACACAGAGACTGAAAGTGAAAGAATGGAAAATGCTATTCCAAGCAAATTAAATTTGGGAAAAAAAAAAGTAGCCATACTTATATCTGACAAAATAGGCTTTAAACAAAAACAGTAATAAAAGACAAAATAGGATCACTAATCATCAAGGGATCAATTCATCAAGATATTACAATTATAAGTTTATGTACACTGAATAATGGAGCATGAAATTTTATAAATCAAACACTATTAGACCAAAAGGGAGAGATAGGCCCTAGTACAATAATAGTTGGGGATTTCAGTACCTCACTTTGACCAATCAATAGGTCTTCTAGACCAGGTTTAAAAAAAAAAGCAAACAGTTAAACTACTTTATAGATCAAGTAGACTTAACAGATATTTACAGAACATTCCACTCAATACCTGCAGAATACACATTCTTTTCATCAGTGCATGGAATTTTCTCTGCAATAGAACAAAGACACAAAACAATTGTAATAACTTAAATTATAGCCTATGTTTTTTCTGATCACAATGTAATGAAACTAGAAATCAACACCAAGAGAAACTTTAAAAATTATTCAAATAGATGGATACTGAACAAAACACTTTTGAATAGTGTATCATTAAAAAAGAAGAAATTTTTAAAATTCCTTGAGACAAATGAAAATGAAAACAATATACCAAAACCTACAGGAAACAATGAAAACAGTATAAATGGAAGTTCGTAATAATGAGTGTCTACATTTAAAAAAATACAAAAATATAAAACAACCTAATGATGCATCTCAAGATCTTAGAGGAACAAAAATAATCTGTATATAAAATTAGAAGAAATAATAAAGATCAAGAAGAAATAAATGAAATAGAGTTTAAAAGAACAACACACATAAAAAAAAATCAATGGAGAGCTGGTTATTTGAAAGTTAAACAAAATTGACAAGCTTTTATCTAGACTAACCAAATAAAGAAGACCCAAATAAAACTAGAGATGAAAAAGAATACATTACAATTTACACCATAGAAATTCAAAGGATCATAAGAAATTATTTTGAGAAAAATATATGCTAACAAGTTGGGAAAACTTAGAAGAAATGGAGAAATTTCTGGATATACATGACCTAACAAAATGGAACAAAGAATATTTTAAAAACTGAACAGACCATTAAAAATTACTGAGATTGAATTCATAATAAAAAGTCTCCCAACAAACAAAATTCCAGGACTGAATGGCTTCACTGCTGGATTTTATGAAACTTAAGAAGTAACTCTGATACTTCTCAAACTATTCTATAGGTTTGAAAGGGAGGGGACACTTCTAGATTCCATGTGGCCAACTTTATTCTGTTACCAAAACCTGACAAAAGAAGAAGAGAGAGGTGTAGACCAATATGATGATTATAAATGCAAATATCTTCAACAAAACACTAGCAAATTGAATAGTATATCAAAAAGATTATTCACCATGATCAAGTTGGTTTCACTCTAGGGCTACAAGAATGGTTCAACATATGCAAAACAAACACAGTATAGCACAAATACAAGGATTAAAAGAAAAATCACATGATCATCTCAATATGTGGAGAAAAGACCTTTGATAGCATTCAATATCATTTTATGATAAAAGCTCTGAATAAATTATGTATAAAGGATCATACCTCAACATAATAAAGGTTATATATGACAAACCCATATCCAACAACATACTGAATGGGGTAAAACTGAAAGAATTTCCTCTAAGATCAGGAGCAAGACAAAGTGTCCACTTTGCCACTCAATATGGTACTAGAAAGTTTGGCCACAGCAATTAGACAAGAAATAAAAGGCATATAAATAGGAAAGTCAGACAAATTGTCCCTGATGAGATTCCACACATACAAAAGCCCAAAGCCAGAAGACTATTAGAACTGATAATAAATTAAGGCAGTAGGATACAAAACTCGGTATTTTTTATATCAATAATAAACTCCAGAAGGAAAAGAGGAAAACAATCCCACTCACAATAACCACAAAATAAGTAAAATAATGAGGAGTAAACTTAACTAAGGAAGTAAAAGACCTCTCTGTTGTAAATTACAAAAATAATTGAAATTGAAATGTGAAAAGAATTTCCCCTGCCCCCATGTTCATGAATTGGAAGAATTAATGTTGTTAAAATATCTATAATACCCAAAGATCTACATATTCAAAGCAATTACTATCAAAATACCAATGACATTTTTCAAAGAGAATTCTTCAAAAAGGATCCTCAAATTCATATGGAAGAAAAAAAGATTCCAAATAACCAAAGCAATCTTGAGCAAAACTAGCAAAGCTAGATGCCTCACAATAACCAAATTTCAAGATATACTACAAAACTATAGTAACAACCACCAAAAAAAACACAGCATGGTATTATCATTAAAAACAGACACATAAACCAATGGAAAATAATAGAGAACACAGAAATAAATCCATGCATCTACCTCCAACTGAGTCTTGACAAAGGTGCTAAAACACATTGGAAAAAGGCCTGCTTGGGAAAATTGGACAGCCAAAGACTGAAGCATGACCCCTGACTCTCACTCCTTACAAAAAGCAACTTGAAACGCAAGACCTGAAACTACTAAAGGGAAGCATAAGGGAAACATTTCAAGATATTGGTACAGGTAATGAGTCTCTAATGGGCTTCCAAAAGCACAGGGGAAAAAAAAAAGCAAAAAATTGACAGATGCAATTACATCAAACTAAAAATCTTCTGCAAGGAAAGGAAACAACAGAGTGAAGAGAACCTACAGAATGGGAGAAAATATCTGCCAGTTAGTCATCATTAGAGAGTTCATATCCAGGATTTATAAAGAATTTAAAGACACAAGTAATCCAATTTAAAAATGAGTAAATTACCTAACAGATATTTCTTGAAAGAAATAAAAATGGCCAATAAACATGAAAAAATGCTCAATCATTAACCACCAGGGAAATGCAATCAAAACTACAGTGACATATCATCTCACCCCAGTTATAATGGCTATTATCAAAAACAAAAAAGCTGGTGGAGAATATGGAGAAAAATGAACACTTTTATACTGCTGGTGGGAGTATAAATTAGTACAGCCATTAGGTAAAATAGTATTAAGGTTCCTAAAAAGCTAAAAATATAACTACCATATGATCTAGCTATTTCACTCCAGGGTATATATTCCAAGGACATAAAGTCAGCATACAGAGCAGATACCTGCATACTCATGTTTATTGGGGCATTCAAAAAGAGTTAAGATATGGAATCAAGTAAGGTGTTCATCAACTGATGAATGAAAAAGTATAATATATATGTATACCATATATATGATATATATGTATGTGTGTATATGCAATGGAGCCATAAAGAATAAAATTCAGGGGACTGGAGTTGTAGCTCAGTGGTAGAGCATTTGCCTAGGATGTGTAGGGCCCTGGGTTTGATCCTCAGCACCACATAATAAATAAATAAAATAAAGGTATTGTGTCCAACTACAACTAAAAAATATTTTTTAAAAAAAGAATAAAATTCAACCATGAAGAATAAAATTCTGTCGTTTGTAGAAAAAATGGATGGAACTGGAGGACATTATAATAAAATAAGGCAGACCAAAAAAAAATGAGTCACAGCTCCCCCTCCTACTCTCCCTCTTCCTCTCCCTCTCTGGAAGGGAGAACTCGAACTGGAAGGGGAAGGATGAGAGGTTTTAAGGGTAGATGGATATAATCAATCAGAGAGCATTCACACCTTTAATGGACCCCCACCATGAAAAGGATAATGCCAGCAATTATGTTTTGGAATTTCAATCTAAATTTCCCCTTCACTCCTTATTTCCATGGGCTCTAGTATCATTATCTTTTATCTCAGGAAACTTTGTTGTTGAACTTCAATTTCTTAAAAGCCTTTAGACAAAGTCTTATTTAATAGCTCAGTAATTAGTTCAACTTTTTATGGTCATTATTATACAAAGTACATGTATAAAGACCTGAATTTGGTGTCAACATACCTTATATACAAACAGGGATATGAAAAAATATAGTATATATGTGTATTAAGAATTGTAATGCAAAAAAATGTACATGTATAATGGCATAAATTGGCGTGAACATACTTTATATACAGAGATACAAAAACTTTGCTCTATATGTGTAATAAGAATTGTAAATGCAAAAAAAGAAAATTAACATTGTGATAGGATAAAAAAAATTAGTTTAACTTTTTGAAAGCTGATGAAGAATGTCAAAAAATATAACCAAGCGAAATAGGGGGAAAAAATGATGTGTGGATATAGGGGAGGTGTTCATTCTCTAAGTTCAGTAGACACTGGATAAAAGCATGGACTCTGGCAGCCTGTTCTGCAGCAAAGACAACACTGGCACTTCCCCTAGGGAAGGCCCACGCTGCCATTCCCAAGCCATTCTGCACTTTACTCCTATTGACGGCTGTTGGTCTCCTGAAAAGGCAGGTCAGGAGAACTGAGCCACTCTTCATCTCTCTTGGGGGCAAGTTTACCAGCTTTCACTGTCTGAATTGTAACTCCTCTAAGTCTGTATCTTTCCCCTGAGTTCATTCCCCTTCTTCTGAGTTACACCCTACCTGGAAGCTTACAGGTACTGAGTCTTTCCTGGCTTTGTCCTCATTCTTCCTACTTCCTCTCAGACTGTTCCAACCTGCTAGGTCCAGGTGAGTAGCTAAATAGCCTCCCCTGCCCCAAGAGCCAGTGTTCCATCAGAAGCCACAGATGTCTCAGCCTCATGACAATATTCTAAAGAGACTCTAAAGGAAATGTTTTTCTGTTGAAACTCCTAGATCTGAGGCTCTTATAGGATATTCCTCTTTTTATCTCTTGACATCAGTTCAGCAAAATGGTCTTCTCCCAAACAAAATTATATCTGAAACCCAGAATTTAGTTATTTAGCACTTAAGTTAATTTGTCCCCAAATCATTTCAATTCAGCCCATTTGATTTTCCACTTAAAAGTCACCTTTTCCGTGGCTTCTGAACACCATTTACAAAAAAGAAACTAGAAAAATCTCCATTTTCACAAATCAGTGCTCGAAGGTCACAGTTCCCTTTTTTCAGAAAGCTTTTTCTTTAAAAGCAAAGATTAATTTTCACATATTAAAACAGTTACAGTTAAGTAGCACACTAAAGTGCTACAGTTCAGTAGTGCCCATCCGCCTCCCTTTCTCTTAGCAATTTCACAAGAGACAGCGTAAATGACAGCTCATACTTAACTCTGTCTATGCATCCCTGCAATCCACAGCCTTGGAAGCAATTATCTCTGGTCAGCAGGTCACAGACTGATAGCAGGGCCTAAGGGAGTCCTCAGGAGCTCCTGCTGTCTCACTTTATTATCTCAGGTGCCCAGATGGGAACCTCTATAGAAACCCTATCTATGCCAGGACCCAGACATGGGCCTTCTCAACTCCCTTTCACCCCTTAGATTCAACACAGATCTCACAACTAGGGCTATTTTCCAGGCCACCAAATCCTCTTTCAGCATCCTGATGTCTCTTCCCAAACCTAACCAAGGAGGGAGGTGTCTTTCAACCAGGCCCAAGGCTAGGTTCCAGTTGATAATGCCCACAAGTACATCCACTTGAAAGTTAGATTAAATTCCCAATTTGACTGGCCAACAAGTCAAGGCCTTTTCCAAGCAAGGCAACCCCACAGGGCAGGAAAAGATGCCACCCATGTATCAGCATTTTTGGCTTTATGAGGACTTTGCAGCTACCAATGATTCTGCCCACACAAATTATAGTCTTAACAGATCTGAGTAGTATAATTCTTGATATGGTACCACCCCATTCTACTTGGGAATTTATATCAACATGCAGTAATAATTTACAAACCTATGCAAGAGTGTGTATAAACATCTGGCTCTTCATTCTTTAGACATAACAAGACTAACTAATCATTCAAGACTAATAAAGTCACATTCACAACTGGGAGAAAGGAAGGTTAGGGCTGTGTCCTTGTACAATAATTTGTTTCCAGATTTCTGGCATTTGGGAAATCCCTTGTGTTTTCTCTATTTTTCATACATATATTTCACATTCATATGAATGTGTATGGATATGTATCATCCTGTTCTCCTATTTCAGGGTTGTAACATCTGTCCTCTGTATATACATATTTGTATATATACATATCAGAGATGTATAGTTTTAAAAATATTTTCAACAAGATAGTGTGTTTTTTCCAACTTGTTGAGGGACTCTGGCATTCAATTGATAGAATCTCCTCAATGACCAATAATGTCTGTTCTTACCTAAGAGTGGGGTCTAAAAATTTGATTGAGGGGCTGGGATTGTGGCTCCATGGTAGAGCATTCACCTAGCATGTGCAAGGCCCTGGGTTTGATCCTCAGCACCACATAAAAATAAAAATAAAGATATTGTGTCCAACAACAACTAAAAAATAAATATTTTTTAAAAATTGATTGAAGTTGTGAGTGAACAGCAGGTCTTCACTTTAGAATAGCTAGCTGGGCTTTTAAGTTAGGGGACCTCAATTTCAGTATCTATGTCTCTCAGATTCCTCAGTGGACATTTCCATTTCCAGCCTGGTTACCAGTTCTGCAGGAAGCATGTAAATGGACACTTATTTCCCTTTTTTGATATTGAATCCAGAGTCTCAGCAGCATTTGGGGTCCCAATGCAGAGATGGTCTATTTGCCCTTTTCAAATAAATGTTCAGGCTTTAGCTGGGGCTAGGGAGGGGCAACTGCCCAACTATATAGAGTAGAAAATGGAGTTTTAGGACTTATGATACAAACTTTCAACCAATTCTCCCTTAACCTCAATTTCTGAGGAACTTATACTACCAATTCCTGGGATTCTGTGACTTTAATCAGGTTGTTTCCCAACTTTCAGTATAAAGGTTCAGTTCAAGTCTAAGCTACACATGCCACAGCCATCAGATTCTCAAGTCCCAAAATTTTGTTGCTATTGTCTCCTTTTATATTCTCCCCATTCTTGTATTATGCCTCTGAAAGTTCTTAATATTGTTTTTCAGGTATTTAGGAGGTAAATAAGTCATGTGTTCAATCCATCATCTATACCCATAACAACATTTCAAAGCAACATGCTTACAAAGGAGCAAAGTAGTATACCAAAAATAAATGTAGTAGTAACCTTTGGAGACAATGAACCACAAAATAAATGTGAATCCACATGATACTATTGAATCAACAGCTTAAATGAAACTAAAAAATTAGATATCATAGCAAATTACTCTTCTGATACTTCTTCCCCTTAGGAGAAAATTATATATAATTTTGGTTTCCACATTTAAGAGACATATGGGAAAACTCTGGAATAATGGAACCAAAAACTGATTTACCAAAATATTAAGCATATGAATGAAAGTTATTTAACCTTAAGACTAAGAAGTAACAACATTATCAAGTGTATGACTGATTTCCCAAGGTAAATATTCATTAACTACTATTTGCATAAAGGAGTAACAAAAGAAAATAAGATGATGTTATACTTAGAAAATGGGCAATTAAACATTGGGCAATTAAACATTGGGCATTAGGAGAAAAAGATGATTTTCAAAGAGTCAAATTCCCTCTGTGAAACAGAGAAGAGATGTGGACCAGAAGATATATGAATGTCTCTTCCTATTCTGAATAATGTAATTTATCATCACATTGATGTCTTTTTCCAAGGAAGTCTGTTTGTTAGACTACTGTGGTTCTACCTTGACAGATGGCATGTGTGTTTGGTTTATGTACACCTCTAATCTAAACTCTTTAATTTCCTGCCTCATTAGAAAGCATAGCCAAAAACAGTTTAATTGACTGAAGATTCCTGAAAACAGAGGAAAGGCAATTAAGATAACAGGATTTTACAATTCATTTTGATGCTCAGAAACATATTATTTTAAATTATAGAGCATTAGGGTAGGGTTCAGAAGAGGCAATTAGCCTTATGCTAAATGACTATTTCTGAATGTATCTTAAAGCTAGATAATTTACAGCTAGATTTAAATTGTTTTTCTAAAAATATTAAAAAACACCCAAAGCAAAATACTTGTAAATTCAATTCATACATTAAGGAGGAAAAATGAGTACTGTGAATATTTATATTTAGACATTGAAGGCATTCAAAGACACTTAAATTATATATTTGACCATAGTTGAAGTGCAAAACAATACTACACATTTCAATGTATGAACATTGAATTTCCTGCTTCAAAAAGCAGTTTATAATATAATTTACATTCAACATGATTTGCAAAACTAATTGCATGTTAATTACATGTTTGTTTCATCTGTTACTGGAATTAAATATATTAAAATCAACAAAACATCCCAGGTAGAGACTCAGGTGATAAACATTTTATGATAAGGAAGATAATTTAATGTCACTCCTTGGGATGAGCACTATCAGATCCACATGTCTCACAGTCATCATTAAATCTATGTTCCCATTTTGCTTCCTTTCTGACTTGGGATGTAAGTGTAGTTACTCTCTGATCATACAGCTAATGTTTAACATATGTTGGGATTTCCCCCTTAATTCTCTACGAATTTTTTTTATACTTTCTTAAGTAGTTTAAGGGCCTACATTGTTTCTAATATTTTATTGATAGCCCATAGTAAAACAAGTTTCACTCCAAAGCAATTTATCAAATTTGTAAAACATACATATTTGCTTAAGTGAAGCATAACTTTGCAGTTCAGCTTTGTAAATGAACTAAACTAAGTGAGAAGATTGAAGGGAATTGAAGTAATTTCTTACAAGGTCTGCATGATCTGGCCTATGTGTTTTCTAACCAGCAGTTTCTAGTATGTTACCATCATTTGGTCTTTATGTAGAAGAAAAAAAAACACTAACTTCATCTGTAAGAAATGCTTCTGGAAGATTTATCTGAAGGAAACCCAGGCTGATTATTTTACATAGATTTCTTATGATATTCCATGTATTCTTGAAAAATTGTATTTATATCTTACAAATGAAATCATTTGAATTACTAAGAGATTTTGCTTTTTGACGATTCTATGTGAAAAGAAACATCATTAATATTTATCAGGACAAGGCTATGCCTTCCTCCAGTTTTCTATTTTAAACCTAATTATCTATAAATTAGCTTGGATATACATACATGTGTGTATCCAAGCTTATATTCATGCATATATGTGATAATATAAAATAAACAAGTTTAAATAAAGAACCCAGTGATAGATTATATTTATTATAGATCTTGATTGAATTAATGACATTATCAAAATTAATTCCAGATAGTTGGAAAATATTGAATATGCTTATGAGGTAAAATTTAACTCAATAATAGTCTATGTGGGATTAATAACCAAGAATTCAGTAGTGATAAGTATAATTCTGAATTGACTATTCAAAAAAGTAATTGAATAAAAATATCTTGTAATTATATAACATATTCCTAATCTGTTCTATCAGAATATTTCTAACCTGTTAATTATCAGCAAATACTCTTCAGAGTATATTAAGCTTATAAAAACAGACAATAGTTCTTATTTAAATGATCATCTTTCCCTTATTCCACAACAAGAGCAATTAAAGCAGAAAGTATAAAATCTGTCATGCAAAGTCCTGCTTAGAAAGAATATTTAGCAAATTTAACATATCTTGTTTAGAAACTTATTTTAAATTGGAAATTCTTACATTTTCCTATATAAATTCCTTAGGCTTTACTTTCCATATCCTTTAAATTTCATGAATATACCAACTTCTTATGCTTTCATCTAAAGAACCCAGTGATAAATTGTATCACATATGCTTTCATCTAAAGCCCTCTGACTAATAAGTATTAATAGTTGACCCCCAAGATGCCCATGGTAAAGGTGCTTTCACCAGCAATGGCTGAGCTGCATTGAGGAGCTTTGAGTGCTTTCTTTCTGCTTGAATCATTTCTCCAGGATCTAGAAGAACAGAGTTAGGCACCAGGCAGTTTGAATAAAGGACAAGGACAATGAGAAATCATTTTTGCTTGCTTAGAAAGTATTTTACTCACAGAAGGTTTTTGTATATCTAGTTAACATTTTTAAGTGTTCTGAATAATGTCAATTCCCCATAATTTGTGTGTTCTTAGCTTCAGTGTTTTCAGGTTCACAGAAATTTACAGAAGGACTTTGTTGTTTTCACTATGCCTACAGCTAGAATTGAAAGAATGCTCTTCTGTACCAATGCTGAATTTTTTTCCCCTTTGGCCAAATTGGAAATTCTACTAAAACCCTGATGGAATTTCTAGTTAGTGAGCCCTTATTCAAACAGAAGTGAATAAAGAAGATATCTTAAATACCCTTATTAAGAAATAAATTCGATTTTGACAATTTATAATATTTGTCCACTATAAAGCATAAATAGTGACATAAGTGAGTGTGGAGCTAACGGCAATATTTTCAATAAACAAATCTTTATTATTAATGCAATTTTGTTCAAGGATAACAATGGTCATATACTATTGAGTTACCTGTTGCTGCAGAAGAAAACACCTACAAATGTCAGTGGCTTACAATAATAAACACTCATTAGGTTGTATTTTCTATGGGTCAGGGACTTGACGTGTTGCTTAGTTGTATGGTTCTGGCTTCAAATCTATAATTAAGTTGCAATCATGATGTCATTCAGGGCTGCAGTCATTTAAAGGCTTGATTGGGGATGATCTGCCTCCAAATTTATACACATGATTGTTGGCAGGTGACATCAATTCCTCTCTATGTGGGACTTCTTACTACGTGGCAGCTGGCTTCCTTGGCAACTAGGAAGCCATGGTATCTCTCTACTTGCACATTATTAGTTCTTTTTTTTTTTCCTATTCATAAGAAAACTCAGGGGCTGGGGATATAGCTCAGTTGTTAGAGTACTTGCCTCACATGCGCAGGGCCCTGAGTTCAATCCCCAGCACCACTACCCAAAAAAAAAAAAAGTCATAAGAAAACTCAGCCCTCACTCCCAACTTTGGGAGAGTCAAAGAATTTGTGAAGATATTTTAAAATCACCGCACATTTACAACATTTTTTTCTAAGTGCTTAAAAGTTATTAAAACCATAATGTAGACCTAAATTCTTTCCACAAGTCATAACCAAAAGTTAATTAACTTTCAGACTAATGTTCTAACCACTAGCCTACTTCATCTCAGGAACCCTGACAATTCAGAGCCTCTGAGTGACACAACTGTTCTATATTTAAACAACCTTATGTAATTAATTTTATGTCTCAAATACATTTAGCAGTCAGAAATTAGATGTGCTTCAATTTAAAATTCAAATTTTATATAAATTTTTTGAAAGTTTGACAAAAATATTTATTACATATTATTTTTTTCTTTCACAAATGAAGAGAGGATGGCTGTGTTTCTATCCCAACTCAAGCTGCCAGCAGCAATGTTGGCTGCTCAAGCTCATGGGAGGCCTGGACCACCAGGAAAGGATGGGTTACCTGGGCCACCAGGAGACCCTGGACCCCAAGGTAAGTCTTCAAGTGTAATATTTGTTTACCAATTTTTAACCCCCAGTGTTTACAACATGCTAATTACAGTTAATATATAATATAAAATATATAGAGAAAATAGCTTGTTAATATTTGTCTTTCTAGAAGTCAAATATTTGAAGAAATTAAATTTCTTCAAATTTAATTATCTACTATTCTAAATGCATTTTAATATTTAGTACAACAATAACAGCAATGTACATTTTCATATCATTATCAACAAATCTTATGTTTAGACATCCTTTAAGCTCTAAGTTAGACAAGACTCATCTTAGAATCGTAAGGAAACTGAGCAGTGCCTTAGAAGATTCTACTACAAATAGTCTACTGGGTCCAAAGTATATTGGGGAAAAATTTTAGAATCCTTCTGCTTTAATAGAGCTTGTAGATAGAAACTCTTCGCAAAACAAAATAATAAATTGTTCCATTGACAACAACTTGATAAGAGACATGATCTTAAATTTGGCTTGACTAAATTATTCTGATAAGGTTATGTTGTAGAATATGGTCAGCAATCAGCAAAGTGGTCAAATAGACTTGGGCTTATAAGAGTCACAAATCTGGATAAGGAAATGCCAAATTCAGTAAGTATATACCACAAAAGGCAAGACCAGAGAACCTGAGGAGACAACTAGTTCTCCCACAAAGTTATTCTTAGGAATTCTGGGGGCAGTTCACCCTGGCCAGTTTGATTAAATTCTCTAGAATCCATTTTCAGGCACCATCTACTCAAAACTATCCCCAACAGTTTCCACTTAGTGACACATCACATTCCCCATTCCAGTTATATAAAGAGATGAGTAGACACAGAGAAAAGCAGACCCCAGTGAACTGGTTTCCAGATTTAGCAGAACTATCTTGCCAACCTTAAGCACAGGTATACCTAGCAGCCCTGCCTACCAAAAACGAAAGACCCCAGACACCAGGGAACCAGTTCTGAGACTCTGGGTGAAGTCCTGAAACCATTCCCAATCCCAGAGAGTGCTCTGTAAGCCAGATGGAGGGGAAGAGAGTTTTCAGTGGCACACCCTAGGTGACTCCAGATTTTGTCCCTTGATTTACCAGAGACAACTCCTCTCTTCCACAGCAAGTAGCATTTGGAGGCTACTATGGGCAACAGAACCGGAAAGCCAGAGGACAGCCCCCAAGGCAAGAGGCCATGGCAGCTGGGGAGACTTACCCAGGAGATATTCCCTCTGAGGTCGACTGGAGCCCCTACTCCTGGCTGGCTGCCAGATTTGTTAGTGGAAAGGCTAGGTTTATTTACCCCAGAATGGAAGCCCCTTAGTCATCTAGGAGCAAGGCAGTGGTAGAGAAATCACTTGTACTAAGTAGAGCTAGCTGATTAGAAGATGGAGGGCCATCTTGCCCTGAAGTTGATTTAGAGGCAGTTATAGAAGATGGTTCATCACAGACTGGTGGGCACCTTCTCACAGGTGGAGGTTTGTTACTGAATGACACCCATCTGGTCGTAACTGCCTCCTCACCAGATGCTTTTCAGTTCTGCAAAGATCATTATTTCCTCAGGCTATTCTTGTCACTGATTAGTTTGCTCCTGTGCAGCTCCCAACCTATTACACAAGGGATGAACTAGAGTGGTTGACCCAGGCCCTTTTGCTAATCACCAGACTCCTAATGAAAGAAAACAAACTTCATCTGATTCTTTTGGAAGACAAGTGTCAGGTGAGCTTAACAGGGAGTTGGATATTCGATCTGGCCTCAAGGCTCAGCTTCATGATCACTCTAGTTTCCTTAAACTACATTATACCCTACCTTTCTCTTAGATCATAGGAATGTTTGACAGATTGTTAGAGGAAAGAGGAATGTGTGGAATCAGAAGTAATCTCTATGTGTCTACCATTGGTGGGTGGGTGGTTATTATCTTTCACCTATTGGGTCTGTTTTGAAGTCAGAATATAAGAGAACTGGAGTGAAGATCTTGAAAGCCCACCTGAAGATACCTCAGATCTCATGAAGGATAAGCAGTGTCAATAACAATAGAAGAAAAACTTTGGACAGATCCTTCATACATTGGTGATCTCAGAGAACAGGAACAATGGAAAATTGGCTGACCAGAGAAAACCTCTTTGGAACTGGAGTCACCTGTTCTACACAACCATGGCGTCTGGAACCATCCTAGGTGTTGGAAAAGTCCATCAGTCACAGGCAATTCCAAATCAGCAGTATTAGTGACATTTTTGGAAACAAGACTTCTGCTCATTATTCCACTTGCCCTCCCTTTTGCAAGGGACGTCTATGCCACTCTGTCTAGGAGACATCATAAACTACTTGAACTTTTCATAGGACTTTGCAAGCAATTCTTGAATTTGAAAGATTTTGCCACATGATTTCCAATTTTTTAAAACCAAGGTTTACTAAAATTGACCAAACATTTGTCCTAAACGGGTTTCTGACAACAGACACATAACTTCTTAGTTGTCTCCTCAACCTTTTCATCATTTGTTAAATTTGCAGCAAAGCAGCAGAAAAAAAAAACTTGTAAAGAAAAATGAGATTCATTTTTATAGAAGTTTGCCTATAATTAATGCTGTACTGATAATCCTATCTAAAGGCACAGAGAAATCTACTTGGGGAAAGAAAATGAAAAAGAAGAAAAGAAAAAATGGTTTCTTTCTGCTTGATTTCTGGTACCTCTACAGGAGGGCATAAGGAATTGAAGAGTTTTTCTTTGGTGGATAAATAAATATGAAGTGCTCAGAAGATGAAACCATGCTATGACTTCAAAGTTTTGCTGTGAGATTTAAAAATTTTCTTGAAAAGGAAGTTAAAAAAATGCATATGAAATATCTTCGTTAGTGACCATGAGAACGTCAAATGCTATTGTCTGAATTGGTCCTCTTCATCCCTGATACAATAAAGTGGAATTTGAGGAAGGGTCACGCAGCAGAGAAAGGGAAAGGAAGTAGGGCTTCTATATGTGGTGCAGTGTGTTCTGCCCATGCGTGAGTTCTATTAATGGTGGCTTTTGTGAATTTTCTAAATGACATATAGTTCTTTCAGTGTTTGTAAGGAAAGAAAACCATCATTTTAAATTAAGTGGTTTGTTTTGAAACATGTACAATGGAGTCCTTTTATTTGCTCCTTATGGATAGGGAAAGGCAAACACATAAAGGGGCCTCATAAAGTTTCCTGTGCTTATTCTAAGAAGCAGAAGACTGTAGAAAGCAATGAGAAAATCGATGTGTGACAAATAGAAGTACACAATCCAGGTTGAAAAAAGGAGGTACTGTTCCTACTGAGACTCTGATAATGAAAGCCTGTGGGTCCCCTTTCAGCACCTTGATCTTCTTAAGGAATGAAGAGCATTAGGATTCCAAGTTGGGTCACCTTTTTGCATTTTTTTCTATACTCTCAAAGGGGTGATTGTTGCTGTCTTTTTCAATTCAAAAGCATTTGCAGAGTGTTTTATTTGAGCCATTCTGTTGGGGTCTGAATATTGCCTTCTCGCTGTGCCTTGAGAGGAGAACTTGCCCTGGAGTTCGCCCCTCAGGTGGGCAGCACCCAGCCTGATGGCTGGTGCTCCAACAGGTGAGTGAGAATGTGCTACATTAGAATCAAAGAGGTCCTGAGACGCAAGATCCAGGCAGGTTCTTCTCTACAAAAAAGGAGAGGCAAATTCTCCTAACACTTAATTTCTTGGATGAGTTTTTTGAGAAATAATTTTATGACTGCTCCACTGATTCTCTGCCACTATGAAACACTGAGAAATAAATACACATTTGAAAGTCCTATTTCTTTCACCTCACACGTGGGTTAGTAGGAGGGAGAAAAAGACTCATCCATATGCCCTCCATCGGTTTTAAAAAGATATTATGGGAGTAGTTGTTTTTATTTTTTAACTTTAAGAAGTTAGCTATTATTGGCTTATAAGTGAAGAGAAACCTGGTTTTTGCAATCTAATGGCCCATAGGATAGTTTATGTAACTGGTATAGATTGACCTTTCAAATATGTTAGCAGCTGGACCTTTTGTGAGTGTGGGCACAATGATTGAGGGGTACTGCCAAAAATTAGTAGACCAGAACCAGAGAAGCTAAACAACTTGTAAGACATGAGGCAATCCCCCCACATGAAGAATTATTCTTCCAAAATGCCAATGGTACCCTTTTTCTGGACTCCTTTGTCCAATATTCATATAGATGTATATATATATATATATATATATATATATATATAAATTTAAAAGTAAATCTCTGGAGTTAAAACTAAAATCTCCCTACTGGTAATAAATACAGTCTACCTCCTGAAAATTTACAACAAGCACCATGTTTCACCAATGACCAGTACCTCTACATCCTTTAGGACAGTGCTTTTCTGTTTCTGCCTTCCTGTATAAGCTGCAGTAATGTCAAATTATCACACTGTGTACTTGTGATCTATGGAAATATAGGTCTACTTGGAGATAGACCAGCCTCTTCCAAATTTAAAGAGACTACTACTCTAAAGAAGTAAAAAGCTAAATCCTAGAAAAGGAAAAAATTTAATGACTTTATTAGCACTTCTATTTGACAGTTAGTTATGAAGCAATTATAAAATAAGATCCTATGGCTTTATAGCAGTTTGGGACCTTATTAGGAAACTCAAGAGTAGAAAGCACTCTGTTTGTGCAATTCAGTGGCTTTATCTGTTACTAACAGGTAGTTAGTAACCTAATGAACTGAGAAATTTGTACAAAGAAATTGTTACATTTGACAGGAGGAGGGTAAACACGTCCTTATTATACAAATATACAAATTATCATTTTGACGCCAGATGCCCTGTAATCCATGTGGAATAATGTATTTTTTGCATTATATTAAAATCTGAAAATTGAATTTAAACTATGCAAAAACAAATAGGCAGGGTTTTTTTTGTATTTACGGAGATATTTTTCACTTCAAATTAGGTCACAGTCTTGTTAATCCTCTTATTAATCAAAAATTCATATATCTTTTCTTATTTTTCTTTCTTCCTCTTTTTTAGCCTATTAAGTACTTACTGAGATAGCTTGAGGGTCAACTTGACAATTTTTATATGATAGTGAGGCCTATTAAATAAACCTTAGATAATAAATGTTATTTTACTCCAGAAATGTTTAAATAATGGATTTGGAATGGTGCTTTCATGTGGCCCTAAGTTCATTCTTCCTTGTGGTTCACATATGTTAAATGAAAGCCACTTAAAGAAATCCTGTAACTATTTTAAATTTGAAAATTTGAATATGTATCAACTTAGGACATTTTGCCCCATGTTCAAGCCACTGTTCTTTCTAGGATCTAGGATTTTATCAAACATCTTTAACATAGTTTTCAGATATGAATTTGTGAAATATCCTGATCTATGTATTCCCAATATATTTCCTTATCATATATCTGTTATTCCATTATGTTCATGTTCATGTTCAGGTCACACCTGTAAAGCAAAAATATAACTGTGTGGTGATACATTGCTATTGTGATTTAGATAATGTGTACACTGTATGGTCAAGTCAAAATTGACAATGAAAACCCAGAAACTGATGTCTAACTCTCAACAGGCATGGGGGAAAAACATCATATGTGCTATTCATAGGGAGATTAAATTTTCTCCTCCTGACATGTTCTGTTGTAATGACAAACTTTTATGACAAAACACAGCCAAGTTAGGGCCTACTGTTTCCTACTGAGATGCTGTCCTACTTAGATCCTTCCTGTGTTTCTGCATGGTTCTGTGTGATTGTCGTGTTCATTTGAGACTAGGAACAATGTTTAAGCTATTGTATAAGCATGAAAAAAAATCAGAAATAAAAACTATTTACCATCACTGTGAAACTCTTACAGCTCAGAACCTTTTCTTCAAATTATTATGTGAATGCTAATATATAAAAAATATAAACATATTTGGGGGCTTTTTTTAAAGCACAGGTAAGGACTCCTAGGGTACAAATTGCCTTGGAATGTCTAGCTCAGGCAACAAGAAGCATATTCTAGAACCAGAATGATTTTACCTTAACATGTACACAGGTCTTAGACCAAATTCATTTTTGTTAAGTGTGTGTGTGTGTGTGTGTGTGTGTGTGTGTGTGTGTGTTGGGGACAGATAGAGCCCAAGGCCTTGCACATGCTAGAAAAGTGCTCTACTACTGAGCTACACCCCCAGCCTTGCTACAGTATCTTAAGATGATGAAGTATGCTTGGGAGGATCCCCCAATCTCCCCTTGTTCTCTAGCATTGGTGAAGTTCCTGGTCCTTTGGATTTATAAACTTCCATGTTAAAACACGGAATTGCTGTTCTAGTTTTATTGTAAAAGATATTGTGTTGTTATAGTCAGCAATTTGAACAAAGACCTGACTCAAGATGAGCTGACTCACATGTACTCTTGCTGTCATTTATTGAAATCCTGAGCTGTTTGTTCCTTTCATTTCCTTTATTTGATAGGATAAGGTTCAGAGCCTTGTAATATCTTGTCCTAATGTTAAGCAGAACTTTTTCAGTATTCTTCTTTTATTTAGCCTATACCTAGCCTCCAGTCAGAATTTCTATTGAAGAGGACTCTTACACCTTGTCAGTGTCATTTGAAAAAGATACAAATGATCAATTTGAGTTCAGTATCAATTTCATTGGCAAAAAAATCTATCAAGAATTTGACTACTTGGACATTTTGTATTAGTTATGTATTTTTAAGATCCTAATTGTCTTATCACACCAATCTGATATTTAACTAAATATGTGCTTCATGCAGAACAGATGGCTAATATATGATTTATGTTAAGTAAAGAAATCACATAAACATCTTGACTCTGAAAATGGTTCTTGTATGGATTATGTTGCCATAGAACACTCTTACTTTTTCCAACTCTTTTTATCTCTCCCTTAGGCTACCGAGGACAAAAGGGAGAAAGAGGTGAACCTGGAATTGGATTGCCAGGTATTCCTGGGACTTCAGGTAATAGTGATGCTATCTCCCTAACACATGATCCATGTTGTCTGTAGGAAAAGAGAATGGATAGTATGTGTTCTGCATTCTAATGGGATCCTTTTTTTCATTAGCTATGGGTTTGCCAGGCTCACCGGGTACTCCAGGGCCCCAGGGCCCCCCAGGACCTAGTGGAAGATGTAACCCAGAAGATTGCCTCCATCCTGTGTCTCATGCCCATCATCGGGCAGGTGGGAAATGAGCACACCTGAGGAAGACTTGGTTCCTGAGGATACCTTCCGCCTTTGGAGCTATCTTATTTCTGTCAAACTTTCACAGTTTGTGGGCTGCTTTTTTTTTTCTTTTTAGAATTTTACTGTAAGTCAGACATTAAATGCAAAAGTTTGAATCCTGTTCCTACAATAATTGCAAATTAGTATTTCAGATTTTCCCCAAATTCATTCCATATGTTTTGCCTCATCAATACTATGATTTGTATTCAGTTTTATATGAAACATGCAAGCAAATCTTGTTGTTAGTATTTCAAAAAAAATCATATGATTTGGTAGACGGATGATGTTGTACATTTTGTAGACTTATCATCATGTAATTGACCTCTGATCTCTGAATTCTAAAGTTTCAGACTTGAAGTTTTCTTAGCAATGGAATTTAGTGTCATTGCTAAAAATTTTGTTCACTTTCTTGTGTATTGCTCCTATTAACCTTTTTTGATTACTTTTACAAGAATTCTTATGCCATCCTACATCCATCCTACTTTTGCAGAAAAATATTTAGGCAATAAGAGCTTCACTTTATAACTATGCTTTGAAAAAATTAAAGGAGACTTTTAATCAGGGAACCCAAAAACTCACCATCACCAAAAGCTAAAGTAATTTTTTTGATTCTTTATATAATGAATTTTATTCAGAGCAATCACTACTGGCATGAATACATACTGCATGGGGGAAAAAAAGGAACAAAGTGACAATTGTTCAAGAGTCCCACGAAAAAAGCCTAGCACTATGTGTTCCCTTCACTGAGTTTCTCATTTAATGAAGAGAAGAAAGCTCTTTTCCCTAAGAGGTGTTTGGTGGTGAAGGCACCAAGGCATCTTTGGTACTCGTGAAGTTTAAATGGCCTCGCTTTGGGCCCCTGTACCTGTTATCCTTCTGACCTCATGACCCTCAGACTTTAAGACAAGAACTGGCCACCAAACCAAGGACAGATTTGTAGCAACCGAAGAAGAAACCGACTTGCCCTAGCTGATGAATGTGTGGTGTCAACAAACGCATATTGAGAAGGTGCAGCCCAAAAGCTCCTAAGGAGAATAATGTTTCTCCAGAAGCTTCGGCATGGCAAAGGAAAGCTATGGGACCACACGTGCAACTGGCACTCAGATGAAAGAGCTAACACTCTCCCCAAACCACATCCTCTGAGAGGAAACAAAGACACAGTGATCGTCAACTGTTTTACTACATGGTATTTTTATTGCCTATCTATACACTATTCTGAGAAACTTGTGGTTGAAAACAACATATTTTATAGAGTAGTAGACATGAGAATGTTGCTGAACTTAGCTGGTGGATCCCACAGATGCTGAGAACATACCACCAGAGCCCTCCTGTCTCGGAAATTAGGAGTTCACACCTCTTCAAGGAGCAGTGCAGATTCTAATTGGACATGATTACTTTTGTCTGTTAGTGGAAAAATGAGTTTAGAAAAGCAAGCCCACTGAAATTGGAGATAGCTGTGAACAGAGTTGTGCCTGAGGAGCATGCCTAAATTAAGGCAGAGTTTATTTAAATGCACCCATGATTTGAACTGGTTTTCATTACCGACGAATGAACTGCTGGTCAGGTACTGTCTACATGGCTGTGCATACATACAACCTTTTAGTTATTTCATGTTGAATTTTGCTCTATATTTTAATTCCAATTTATTTATTTTCCAAGGTTATCCTGTTTTTAACTTTAAATTGACTTTCTTTTTATTTTGTTTCTTGTGCAATACCTACAATGGTGCTGTGGTTTAAACTTACACAATTGGAATATGCATATGCATTTTACATATGTATTGCATTACTAAAATAATAATTTATCCCAAAAAGTGTATATAGATTTAAAATTTGGTGCTATCTGTATATTTTGAGATTTTAATTTGTTAAATTTTATGAACACTACAACTTATCCGACACATTAATTTACTTGAATTTGTCATAAAGCCAAACGTTTTATATGTTTTCAAAGAGTATTTTTGCATATTAATAGGTAATTTATCCTTTTGCCTCTTGGCTAATTCAAAAATATTTATTTTATCATTTCAATGTTTTCTTGGACTGTTTTGCCGATGGGTGATCAATGTATTTTGTTTTCTTTAGTCAATCCTTTGTATACATAAAAGATGCAATTCATTTTCTTGTTTTATAAATTCTCATCACTTTAGTGCTACAGAATAAGCCATGCATCCTTTCTTATGAATTGTATAGTTAGGAATCTTTTTCTAAATTGCACAAATGCTTGACTGGTTTATTCCTGTTTCAAGGATTTGGATTTCTTTAGGTAATTTGAATAGGAGAGGAGACAAAATACAATGGTATATGATGCATACTACAAAGTGGAACTGTCACAGTGGCTCATTTTTTCTACATGGAATATTTGACTAAGTTTGACATAACTGTGGAAACAGGACTGTGTTCACATGGTACGAGCCTCTCACCCTGTTGTTATTTATCTTCAAATACTATTTCCTGCCTCCACTGTATTCACCTGATGTGCAAAAAAAGGGGGGGCTGCATAAAAACACTGGGTGCAGCTCAGTGAACACAACACTAGATGACGTAGCCATCTGGCAGATGCCCAGTTCCCTTCAAACAAAGTAGATACTTTGGGCCCCAAGTAGGGGGGGAAATTCTCCTCTGAATAACTTGATGGCTGCCATTTCTCTTGAACTATTTTTGTCCAAAACATTTACTTACTTGCACATAGATGTCAGGGATGGCCACAACAGGGATAAAGAATTATTAAATTTCTATCATATTTGATCAAAATCTTTCTGTGTAAAGAATTTTGACTTCAATTAGTATTTATGGCCTTCAGAATGGAAAGAAAAAAGGAAAAGTAACTAATACCTTTGTTCATTGTTCTTCTCAACTGAGGACAGTATTAGTTCTAACCATAGCAGATACACAGACAGTCGACTTTTTTTAACTCCTCACCTTGATGGAAGTAATTGAGTGAATAACCTCAGGTGCTTATTTCTGTATTTCATGACATTGTTCAGAATTTTACATTTTAGTCACTTACAGAGCTTAAGTAAATATTTTAGAATACATTGTCTGTAAAATTTGGCATTTGATATTTGGTTTATTATTTCTTGTGAATATGTTTAGGTATCAAATGAGGCTTAGCTTTTTTGCAGTCTCCCTCACTTACTGGGAACCTGTGACATACCTCCTTTTGTTCACAAGATGGTGTTTAAGGCTATTCATTCAAAACTAAGCAAGCTCAGATGTACAGGCAAAGAATAGTTTAATGGTCAACAAAATCAGATTTTTGCTCTTGCGCTTTTTTAAAAAAGACTTTTGTAAATATTGTCTTGTTAATTTAAGTTTTATTTGTTTTGTTAATTTATGCTTTTCCTAATTTAAGTATCTTTATGAAGCAGGCACAGCAGCCTTTGGTTTTCTGACTGTTTCAGTTTTATTTCTTCAGTGTATATACACATAAATATGTACCTATATACCCAGTTAAAGTGCAAGTTTACTTCTGTAACTTCATTTGTATACTACCCTCCTGTTTTAGTGATTAACATGAAGACACCTAAGTAGTCAGTCTGCCTTTTAGACAGGAAAGATACTCACTGTTGACAGACAAGTAAAAGGCATTTAGCGTACCACAAGTAGACAATTTATAAAATCACACGTCTAAACTCCATCTTGAAGATACTTAAGTTTTTGCAGTTATATTTGTATAATCTTGCATTTTTCTAGAAATATATCACTATTTATCAATATAAGCTTGGAGCATTATTTTTCCAAATACCACTTTTTTCCTAACATTAGTAATAATATTCTAAGACCCAGAATTCTGAGTTTAAGTGATACATCGAAGTTGTTTCCATGAATCCTCAGAATAGTTTTGCAGATTTGTTCCTTGCTCGTTCTGAAATATTTTTCACACTTGTCTGTACCCACTTAAGACACAGTGCTTCCTGACATGATTCCCCATGTTGTTTCTTAATACATGAGGGTGTTACCTGGTGTAGAGGTACACACTCTACTTTCATACCTCTCATCTCACAATGATTACCTAGGCTTCTAAGAGAAGATGCAGTAAAGAATTTAACCAGTATCTTTTATGCCTATTTACTTCAAAATGGCCTAGCTCATTGAATTGTATTCATATATTAGTTGGCAGGCAAAAGTAGTATTAATTACATTAAATGTGTTCAATTACTAGGAGTCTCAGGAAATAGAATAATTATTTTCATTTTTATTTTCAGATGTAGCTGG
Organism: Urocitellus parryii; assembly: GCF_045843805.1. Classification (NCBI taxonomy): domain Eukaryota; kingdom Metazoa; phylum Chordata; class Mammalia; order Rodentia; family Sciuridae; genus Urocitellus; species Urocitellus parryii. Next base: position 86,549,174 of record NC_135538.1, on the reverse strand, counting down.
AGCTATAATCTGAACATTTCATTCAAAATAGCATGTCAGAGTTAACTGGTCATTTTTAAAAAATGGAATGAAGCACCATGTGAACACAGAGAAAATACATTCAGACAAGTAGGCATAGCACAGAAAAAAAACTAACTGAAAAACACTTATAAGACCAAAGCTAACTCTAAGAAAGTCAAAATGGTAGAAAATTTCAAGTTTAGATCCAATAGTGATTTGTGAATGCTGCATCTTAAGGAATTAGCTACTTGTTTCATGATGTGTGTCGGAGTGAATACTGATGAAGTAGGAAGTCTCACTAAACTTGGGAGGTAGTTGTAGAAGATTTCACAGAAGTGTGTGTGTTGCTTCACCATAATAAGCTGTAACGATGTAGCTATTTTACATTTTATTTTGCTGTATTCTTTAAAGTATACTTTATGGATAAATATCTTAGCATTTTAATGTATTTAAATCCAGATTGTATTATGGAATATTTTATAACTATTTATTTTTAAAATAGCATTTGGGACATATTTTTCTCTATTTAGTTGGTTCTCTCTCTTACCTCATCCAAGTATATAAGGTTTAATTCATTATGCTCATGTTAAGTTGAATGGCACCAGTTTCATTTTAAATCCCAAGTGGATATAATGGATATAATGCTTTGAGGCCTTGATTCCTATATCTTCATTATGCATAATGAGCTTGTTGTCTATCTCAGCAATAAAGGATGTTACCCTAATTCAGGGAATTCTGGGATGTAGTTATTAATGCCATATCTACTTCTCCCCAATTCTTGTGGCTGAAACTCTACACTTCAGTTCTTTTCTGTTAGGTCTCAACTACAGTGAAGCTCCAAAAGCATTTGCACATCAAGGGTAATCCCACAGGCATCCAGAGAACCCTTAATTGGTCTATGGCAGAATTCATGTTTATACCAGACTGGTAATTATAATTTTGTTTGTCACATGAATCATTACTTGGCTTTTAATAAATTTAAAACCTGTTCTCCTGGTAACTCATAAAAAGCCTAGTCCAATGATTTCAGATAAGAATTCCAAGCAGAAACAATCCTTTGGATTGTGGGCAATCCTTTGAAATTTTTGTCTCCCAATGTGATGATCTCACTAAAATCATTGCTATAAAAGGTCCTGAGATAAAAAATATGAATAATTTTTCTTAATATAAGTTCTTAAATCATTAGAAATAAGAATATAGGCAAGCAATAAGTATTTAAATACACAGCATGTTTTCTTAACAGAAATTAATTATATCAAAACATGCCAATGTTTTGTCTATTTGGACTGGGTAGTGACTTACATAGTTCTTAACTATTCTTATCTTCAGATTCTCTTATGATAAATTAACTAGGTGCTCTCTAAGGAACATTGTTGTCTTTTCATACACAAAATTTCAACTTGGAGGCCAAAGACAAATTCAGGTAAACCTCAAAAATAATGTTTCTTGGAGCTAATTTTCCTCATTTGTCCTCCTGCCAGTTATTCTGGATTCAAGATCAAGATGTGAAGTCATGCTAAACAGAAAGTTAGCATTTTGCCATTTATTAAGATTAAAAATAATTATCAGTCAGCATCCTCTTCCTTATAACAAGATCTATCAAACATGTTACAATTATTTACTCATTTAAATAGCATCTGAGCATGCCAATTTACAGGCAGTATTACTGTCAGCCAATCTGAATTTAATAATGAGCCATATGTACTTAATATCACATCCAACATCACAACTCTACTACAAAAGACTAAGTTCACAAATGAAAAGTTGTTTATTTTACCATGTGCAAAAGGACTTGAGTTATAGTTCTTGAACATTAGTATTCTTCTAAAAAAGAAATTTAAGATCATTTATGTCCATTGCCCATTTGTAAACATCAATTAATTTGCTAGTATTTTTTCTTAATACTATTATATCACTACTTTATTTCCAGGCTACCAGCAAATGCTTAGATAGTAATTATTGATATTAGGAATGATCTTATGTATCTCTAGTAATTATCTACCTACACTGGTTTAATTTTGAACTCAGATTTTATACGTCAGAAAAATAGACAAAAAATTAAAGAATAAAATTACAGATGATCTTTTTAAGCAAGAATTTACATTAAGCTCATTTCAGGTTCCAAATAAATTAAATCTCATCAATGATATTTAAGAATAGCAATATTAATATAGCTAGCTTGAAATATAAAGTATTTCAGAGTGACTCACTTAAATTGATATGACTATTCATTCATACTCCTCTAGACAGAAGACAATTACCAAAACTGTGCCAGTGAATTTGTGTACTCAGACCAAGAAATGATTTCCATAGTTCTTAACCAACCTGTCAGATATTTAGGATGAAAATCATATTATACTGCCATAGAACCACTGACTAGAAAGAAAGAAAGAAATCATTTGCTCTTGATTAACATGCCAGTTTATAACCAACTTTAATTATTTACACATTCCTCTCTTGGTAAGTGCTCTAGTTGACACTTCATCCAACTTTTAAAGATATTTCAAAGAGGATTTGGAGATTTCTATTTTGCTAGAGAGACATTCTTGGTCTAATTCAATATTTATCAGCTCTCTTTTGTGGAGAGGATTTGCTGGGCACTTTTATTTGCAATTTATAAGTATCTAGTGTTTCTGTAGACTATTTTACGTACCTAAAATTTTTAATGGATTGTTCCTACCATTTGAAATGTGATAATTTTGCATAATATATTTGTAAGGTGTTGTTTCCAATGTTACTTATTGTGGAGCTTGCTCTACAGTCTTGATATAATATATATATATATATATATATATATATATATATATATATATATATATGTATATATCAGGTTTGTAAAACATTTGAGTGAATTGTTCTTTGAAATTTTATTTTTTTAAATTTTCTTATGAATATGATATTATAGAACTGAGACACATATTTGATTATCTAATTTTTCTTTTGTTGTATTTGATTATGTTACTCCAGTTAAAATAAAAGCACTTTGGTGAAAAAATAATTTCTTGTACTTTTTTGATTATGTATCATAGCTCATGAAAAAAATATATCAATTTTATAATGATATGTGTAGCTAAGTTGGAATCTTTCCCCATAAGCACAAACATGCTAGAAGCATAGAACTAGATGCTGCAAGGCATTCTAAAAAATTACATGATGATTAATTTGAACAAATAACTCAAAATAGGATGTTAAAATGTATAAGAAGTACATGAGAGGGAAAAAAAGATATCAAAGATCCTATTAGGGATTGCACCCCTTTGACTTGAGTTCCATAAACTGAATATATATTGACTATTTTGGACTATTTATTCTATGCCTGGGACAAATCAGTCACTCACACTCTAACATAAGGAGTCTACCAAGTCCATTCAATAGTTTAAGTAGATGTTGATTAAACAACAAACCAAAATGATTATGCAAATAGTAACAAAGGAGTGATCAGGAAATATTGTTAAGGACATAATGGTTTTTCAAGAGAGAGAAGGCTAATACAATAACACTGGAGGGTTTTAACACCCCCACTGTCCTCAATGGATAGGTTATCCACATAGAAAATCAAAACATCAGAATTGGCCATACTATAGAGCAAATGGAACTAACAGGCAATTATAGAACACTTCACCCAACCTCTGCAGAATACACATTCTTCTCATCAACATATGGATCAATCTCCAGGATAGACTACATGTTAGGCCATGAATCAAGTCTCAACACATTTATAAAAATTAAATTATAAATGTATCTTCCAGACCATAACAGAATAAAACCGCAAGTCAACAAGAAGCATGGAAAGTATTTAAATACATGGCATATGAATAACATGATCATAAAGGACCAATGGGAGGTGGAAGAAATTTAAAGGAAATTAAAGTATGTCTAGAAACTAATGAAAATGACAACACAACATACCAAAATCTGTGGGATACAGCAAAGGCAGTACTCAGAGGGAAGTTTGTAGCACTAAATGCATATATTAAAAATAAAAACCTCAAATGAACAACTTAATAATGCACTTCAAAAATTTGGAAAAACAATAGTAAGCCAAGCCCAAAGTTAGTAGAAGAAAGAAATAAATCACCACTCTTACTTATTATAATGATGGAAGTTTTAGCAAGAATAATTAGGCAATAAAAATAAATAAAAGGCTTCCAAATTGGTTAGGGAGAAGTTAAATTACCCATGTTTGCAGATGATATGATTCTATATATAGGAAAATCTAAATATTAGTAAAAAATTAGAACTTATAAACAAATTCAGTTAAGTTTCAGGATACAAAAACAACATATAAAACCACTATCATTTTTATACAACAATAATAAACTTAATGGAAAAATTAAGGAATCCCAATCATAAAACCTACCAAAAATATAAAATATTTGGAAATAAAGTGAACCAAGGAAGTTAAAGATATCTATAATAAAAAGCATAAAACTTGATAAAAAAAATTCTAGAGGACACAAGATAGGAAAGATATTCCATGTCCATAGATCCAAAATCAATATAGTTAGAATTACCATACTTCCCAAAGCAATCCATAGATTCAGTGCAGTTCTCATCAAAATATCAATGGGTTTTGTCACAGAATTAGGAAAAAACACTTAAAATGCATATGGAACCACAAAAGACCCAGAATAACTAAAAGAATCTTGAGGGGGAAAAATGCTGGAGGTATCCCAATACTTGACTTCAAAATATACTAAAAAGCTAAGTAAATAAGACAGCATAGTACACATACCAATGAAACAGACTAGATAACTCAGAAATTAATTCACATTCATACAACCAACTGGTTTTTAACAAAGTAGCCAAGAATGTACAGTGGAGAGGACAGTCTCTTCAGTAAATGATGCTGGAAAAAATAGATATGTGTGTGCAGAAGAATAAAAATTGATTCCTTCCTCTCACCATATATGTAAAAGTCAATTTGAAATGGAGCAAAGACCTACGTGTTAAGCCTGGAACTATAAAATTACCACAAGAAAACACAAGGAAAGCACTTCAAGACATTAAGTGTAGGTGACTTTTTAGATAGGACCCCCAAAGGCACAGGCAAAAAAAAAGTAAAAATAGACAAAAAACTTCTGCACTGCAAAATTTAAAAATCAATAGAATTGAAACAATCTGTCAAATTGGGAAAAATATTTGCAAACTATTCAGCTAACAAGTGGTGATATATCCACAATATATAATGCACTCAAAAAGATGAACACCAAACAAACAATCCAATTTAAAAATGGGCTAGGAGCTGGGGGGTGTGGCTCAGTGGTAGAACACTTGCCCAGCATCCTTGTAGTCCTCAAAAAAGTTCAATGTAGAACTACCATACGATCTAGCAGTTCCACTACTGGGTACATAGCCAAAGGAGAAATCATTATGCTAAAAAAGATACTTGCACTGCCTTGGTTACTGTAACCCTGTTCCTAATAACCAAAATACAAAATCATTCCAGATGCCCTTCAGCAAATGAATAAAGAAAATGTAATATATTTAGGCAGTGAAATGCTAGTCCTCCATTAAATAATGATATCCTGTCATTTACAGCAACACGGGTACAACTGGAGTTGATTAAGTGAAACAAGCCAGACACAGACAAACACCACATGTTCTCACTCATTTATGGAAACTAAGGTAGAAAAGGGGGAATGGATGAGTGCTCCAAAGGGACTGTGAGTGACAGGAGGGGAACAGAAAGAGGCTGGATAAGGCACATCAAAACACAGTTAGAGCAGAAGAATTCTTCTGGCTGTTCTTTGGCATGGTAAGGGAACATCTGGTTAAAATAATGTATGGTATAGTTCTAAATGACTAGAAAAGAAGAATACAAAATTTTCAACACAATTATTAATGGCTGAAGAGATGGAAATGCTTATCACCCTGATTTGATTATTACACATTCAATACATGTAAATTTAATGTACTCCATAAAATGGTACAAATATCATGTCTCAATAAATAAAAGAATCACAGCAGTTGCTTTAGCTGAGGTGTTTTGTAAAACGTAAGCAATGGTGAAATATTAATCATATTTTATAGCAATGAGGTTCTGATTAGAAGCTAACAAACCATGGAAATGAGGGTAGTGTTTCTTAGCCTAGAGATCAAGTGAGATTAGATTTAATGGAATCCATGATATCTCTGAAATACTATTCAAAAATGTATATGCATGTGCCTCTGTGCATTTGGGGGAGGGTCGTAGCTTTCCTGAGAATTTCTAAAAAGTCCATAAAGCTCTCCTCCCACCACACAGATACCCTAAAACAAACACACACACACACACACACACACACACACACACACACACACACACACCATCTGTCACAGGGCAATGCCCTCTGTGGACCCTTAAGGGCTTTTAAAATACCTCTGTGTAGAAAAAAAAAATCCAAATGTTATACACATAAACCAATAGAAATACCAATAATTTAAATTTTAATGTATAAAAATAAGCTCAGTGACTTCATTGAATGTGATTATTTATAAGAAAACATACAAGAGATTAAGAAACCATCTTTATTTTTTCTTTGGTACAACCAGAGATGTTACCTTGAAACGTTGAAATAAATAATTGATGGATAATGCCAGGGTATTAAAACTCTTTTGATTTCAAACAGAAGAACCCCACATTGAGTTTGGGGTACAGTACATACAGTCCAACAAAAAGACTGAAGATGAAAACCAGTATAAGATGTAAGGAAATCATTTCCTGTAACAGCCCTTTCTTGCCACTCTCAAGGTAGCACATTGATGGGGATTTTTAAGCACCAGTTCTATTGAGTGTAGTGGGGTTTCTTCATAACTAGTCTAGTAATCCATTATACAGCTGAATCAAAAGTCTGGGAACAGCTAAGTTAAAAATGAAATAACTAATGCAACTGAGGTAAACCAAACAGTTGTTTTTGTTTATTGGCACAGTGGCCCACAACATATCACATGCGTATAGCACACTATAGGTCAAGATCCTGGGAGGAGGATTGCAAATTTATTTAAATAGAATTTAAATTCAATTTTTTCATCTTTTACTGATGACTCTCCTATCTTCCCTCCAAGGGAAAGGAAAAACAACTTATTGAATAGCACCATTGTTCTAGATCTGATTGACAAGCAGGACTTCTGCCATCTTGTTGAGAGTAATACATTATCTTCTTATCCCAAGTTCTGGGTGTTGCTTCTCCTCCAATCTCCTCTACCAGGCTTACACAGACAGTCAAGTAGCACTAAACCTTTTACTGATCGGGCCCTTTGCTAAATGCCCGCTGACCAGCCTGCAGGGTGCAGGAGGCTGGCTCACAGAAACCAGGAGGGCCAGGAGGGCCAGGGGGGCCAGGCACACCAGGAATTCCTGCCACTCCTGGAGGCCCTCGCTCACCATCCCGGCCGTTTCTCCCATAGCTGGCAGGGCCTGGGTCACCTGAAACACACAAAAGATTGCACATGTGAACAGGAGAATCCTCGTGGCTACAAACTGGAAGAAGGCACTAGACGCAGCCCAGTGGTACACATGTAAAGGCTTCATAAATGGTTTAGGAAATTATGGATGATGGATGATGAAGAAATCACTTTACTAGACTCCAACTTTGGTTTCATAGAAATTAAAAAAGAAAGAGACCTCAACACATGTAACCCACACTTCTATCAGCAGAACTACCCTGTCCGACATAGTATCCTCTAGGCGTACGTGTCTATAGCGCACTGAAATGGGGCCAAACTGAGATGAACTGCAGGAACAAAACACACTTGGATTTTAGAACTTTGTATGAAAAAAAAATTGTGAAATATTTAATTAATAATTTTTATTTATCATATAATTAAATATTTTGCACCCTGTGAGTTAAATAGACTATACAGATAATCCTCAATTTATAATGGGCTTATATTGAAAGTCGTATGCTGAAAATGCACCTAACCTACCAAGCATCATAGCTTAGCAACGTAGTACACCACAGAGTACCAGTTGCTTTCCCTCCTCATCACATGGCTGGCTGCAAGCTGCTGCTCCCTGACCTTCCCCAGCATCAGGAGAAAGAATTAAACTACATATCACTAACCCAGAAAAAGTCAAAATTCAAACTCTGAAATTTCGACTGAATGTGTATGACTTTCACACCATCATTAAGTCAAATAAATCTTAAGTACAACCATCTTAAGTCAGTGACAGTCAGTATTATTAAAATCAATATTGCCTGATCCTTTTTTTACCTTTTTAATGTGGTTCCTATTTAAAATCACAACAGGCCAGGCCTCCTTGAGGGTCAAATTCTATTTCCCTTGAAGAGAGCTACGGTAACAGTGTCCCTCAATCCTCACCAGTGATCAGAATTCAGCCAGGGAGAAGCAGAGCTCAATGGTTAAAAACACAGGCTTTTGGAGACAAATGATTTTAAATTCTAGCTCTGTCATTTAATAGGCCATGAACAAGTCACTAACCTCCCTGTTCTTCCCTCTAAGCTGGAAAAGCACCTTCTTTATAATTTAATTCCATGACTCAAAGCATCTGTTAAATGGGGACTGCTATAATGATTAAGATATTATTAATATCTTTTAAAAGATTGTGCCAGGCACCCTACAGAAATCCATGATACTTTTCTCATCTGCCTACCCCAACATGAACACAGCAAGTTCTCTATGGACATTTCTTCCTTTTGTCACATTCAAAAGTGGTGTGTTTCACCTAATGGGCCTCACTCCCTGGGCCATGGCACCCCATCACAAGGAGAAATTTCTGTTGAATATTTCTCCCATTGTACCAGAGGTGCTTTCATTCTGTTACTGCAAAGAATTAGGGTAAAATGAACTGCATGTGCCCTGATAATACAGTATTATAGAGATTCTCATTGCATCTCAGCTTTTTTATTGGCCATTCTGCCAAAAAAGCTGAAGGACAAATCTACATATTCAATTGCTTATTTGCTTAGGTTTTGTTACTTTCCTTCTTTCTCCGTGGTTTTCACTTTCTTTTGGGGTGGGGAGATTGATCTCAGGAGCACTCAAGCACTGAGCTACATCCTCAGCCCTATTTTGTATTTTATTTGGAGACAGGGTCTCACTGAGTTGCTTAGCACCTTGCCGTCGCTGAGGCTGGCTCCAAACTCTTGATCTTCTGGCCTCAGCCTCCAGAACCACTGGGATTACAGGCATGCACCACTGCACCTGGCTGGTTTTCATTTTTGTTTCTATTTTAATGGTCTTATTACATAAGTCTTTTGTTGGACTTATTATGATAGCCCAGTCTTATTAAAGGGTCTTGATGTATGTATCTATTATACATGTCACATTATTCCACATGTGCTCACAGTTAGATCTACACAAAGGAATGGCATAGGGCAAAAACATTAAAAAGTTTTAAGAAATAATAAGTATCTTTGAATTTATGCATCTCAAGACTGCAGTTAAGCAGAGGTGTAAGTTATTTCCCCTCATTTATCCCATTCACTTTAATCCCACTGTATTAAACTGTGATGGAGCAGATGACAGTGTGTTTTCCCCTAATGGGAAAAATCCACTCCCTAAACCACAGCTTCAATCAATAAGGCGGTTGCAATGGTGCCTTTAGCAGAGCCTGTTCAGACCCCCTGACTCTTGACGTAATTAAAGGTTAAGTTCTATTTTTTTAAGGTTGAAAAGATTGGCCAGATAAAACTACATATAAAAGGTGGCTTTTATGTACTTTATCAGTAGAAATGTCCCCATTGAGACATACCACCTCTGCCTTAACAAATCAAATCAAGATTAGGAGTAGAAAATGACCTCCCCCCAAAGAAGAGACTGGAAACCAATTGAACACAAGGACTAGGCAAACAATATACGTCAAGGTAGACAAATTTCAGGCCGTGGGCCAAATCTTATTTCTTTAAACAGCCTTGGTCACTTATTTACATATTATCTGTTGCTACTTTTTTAAAATATATATTGTTTTAATTGTAGATGTACCTTTATTTACTTATTTATATGATGCTGAGGACTGAACCCAGTGAACCCACACATGCTAGGCAAGCACTCCGCCACTGAGCCCGTCTGTGGCTGCTTTTGAACTATAAGCATTGAGTTGAGTTACTACAACAGAGCAGCCTGGCACTCAAAGCCAAAAAGCATTTCTTTATAGAAAAAGTTTGCTCATATCTAATGTCATAAAGAAATTAGTGTTGATTAAGAAATCCCCAACTATCTTTATTAGGAGAAAACTTATAGTACAAGAGTAATAAAAATTGGCTACTAACAGTCCACATCGGTATTGGGGACACAGGTGGGAGAATGAGGCGCTTGGTCAAGTAGGGAGTGAATGCTGGCAACAGCTCTCTAATCCAGCTGACAGCTGCCATTGCGAAATGAGAGCCAGTGTTGCTAGAACTTTGATGATTTTCAAGAAAAGCCAGGAAGCTAGGTTTTGAAATAAATAGCTCTCGATTTTTAAATGTTTGCAACTAATCCGAAATTTTATTTTCCATTTGTAAAGCAAGCCCCTTGCCTAATACCTTAAACTGAATATATAAGAATAAATTCCCTTCAAACATTAAAAAGCAAAAGGAAGCCAGGCACAGTGACATCCACCTGTAATCTCAGTGACTTGGGAGGCTAAGGCAGGAGGATTGCAAGTTTGAAGCCAGCCAGTAACTGGTGAGGCCCTAAGCAAGTTAATGTGACCATGTCTCAAAACAAAAAATAAAAAGGACTGGGTATGTGGCTCAGGGGTTATGCACCCCTGCATTCAATCCCCAGGATCAAAAAAAAAAAAAAAAAGAAAAAAAGAAAAGAAAAGAAAAGAAAAAGAAACCTTTTCTAGATTTTCACATTTTTCACATTTACTTTACCCAAGAGAAGGTTTTTAACTTGCTGGGTTTATACCAAAGTCCTGTTCATCCTATCTGTCTGATTCTGCCTTTGGAAATGCAGCAGTTTACCCTTTGGAGCTTTGGATGATGTCATCATCACCACTTTATAACAAGCCCCTTTCTCACATGCCATGCACTCATCACTGATCTAATTTTCTACATGTGTAAACTGAATTAAGAAGGTTAGAAACTGTCCAAAGTAACATACCTAGAAAGAGCTGGAATTAGAAAAAGGGCCCTTAATACTACTCTACAAAACTCTACTTATTGATTAGCTAACTCTGTAGTGTGTACGTGTGTGTGTGTGTGTGTTGTTGTTGTTGTTGTTGAATTTATTGGGTCTAGGTTGACTAGGAAATATAGGCACAACAACCAAGGGTCAGGACTGATTCTTAGAGACCACTACTATTAGAAACTCAAGATAGTTTAATGAGGTTCTACCCTGTAGATATGCCAGAGGAAAAAAAGACAGACTAAACATATAACAGATTGTCAGTTTCTAGTGAGTCCTGACCTAAGGCATTTATTCTCAAGGATGCTCTAAACTTCTTGGGGGTGCCTCATTTGGGGTGACACCATGTCACAATCCAAGTCATTCAAGAAGTAAAGCTGTTCATAGACTGGCATAAACGTTCAGTTCAGCAGCTGTGTTAAAGAATATGCATAGGGTACTTTGCATCTCTTAAGAAGAGAAAGTATGGATTGGAAGTGCTCCATTTTTGCTTTGTTTGCCTCATAGGTGTTAGCCACATTAACTGCCTGTGATTCTGAAATCTCAAGGACCTATAAAAATGTCATTGCCAAACATTTCATGATTTTAAAAAATTGGTGTCTGTGTTATACTATGTATGAACACTAGAGGGCAGCCATGTTACACTGATGGAGGCCAACCAGCAGGGAAGCTTGGAAGAGTCTGAAAGAGGCAGCCTGGTAAGCAATACAAGCTAGGGAACGAGAAGGACTGTATGTGCAGGCAAAAAAAATCTTCAAACAATTTTCAGCATTAAATAGGGTATCTCATGATTAATATACTGATTATGTAAACTTGCTGTATGTGCTAAAATGTTCCATTTCTTACACTGAATCTGCTTTTCTGGTGTTTGACAAAGCAGTATGTTTACAGAATTGGTGGAAACTGGTTTACAGAAAAACCCCAAACCCACAATCATATAAAATGATTGAGGAAATCAGTGGAAATAGGATGAATGGCCGCTACAAAACCAAAGACTAAACTGAGGTTTGTTTGTTGTTGTTGTTGTTGTTGTTGTTGTTTAATTAAACATTCACAAGCAATGCTTACCTAGCTGCAGACATTTCATAAAATAAATAAATAAATAAATAAAAAGCCTTGTAGACTAGTGGATCCAGCACAAGGCCACGTTTAATCTGCTTTTCCAAGATGAGAAAAACAGCTCACAATTACCTGGTAATTCAATTCCTGGTATGCATATATATGAGATTCATCATTTAATTTATTCCTTTCTCTAGTGAGTTTGAACTCACAAAGAAATCAGGGTCTATTATTAATTATTTTTCTTAAAATCCTCAGAGTACCAAGAAAGGAGGCAAGTTCAGTGGTAGCAGGCATAGAGAGTGTCTCTTATTGAGACAACACAACCAAGCATTAAGGTTAACCAGCATCTAGCAAGAAACTGAAGGGTGGGGGACTAAAGGCCCAGGGATTGCTGATCTGAGAGGAGGGAATAGGAAGCAAGACACTAAGTGTTAGGAACATGCAAAAGTCACGTAGCCAGGGTGGCAAAGACAAGCTAATCGTGTTGTTGGACAGTCAGCCCATCATTTTGCTCAGTCTGTATTTCCTCAAGCATCAAAGGAGTGACAACAATGGTAACAGCTACATTTGCAGAGTGTGCCTTATGCCAGGCACTGTTCTAAGGGCTTTCCATGTTTTGTCACGTCTGTGTGTCCTCCAAAATAGGTCTGTGAGGATTGTGCCTGCGACTCCTGTTCTGCAGAGAATAAAACTGAAGCATTAAGGGGTAGTCACCAGAAGTAAGTGGAAGAGCAGAGCAGAAGCCCTAGTGAGCTGGCTCCAGAGCCACCTTCTTAGATACTTACCCTAAGAACTTCAGCTTGTGAGAAACAAACCAGAAGGTCTAAGGGCAATTTTTAAACAACAAAGCACTGCAGCCAAAATGAGAGTAGATGTAATTGTTACAGTAACAACCTCTGGTCCATAACAGGCAATATAGCATAGCAAAGCCAAAGTGAACAAACTGACACACTATGTGCAAAGAATAAAGGACTTCTAATAACCTATAGATAATGAAGGTGCTTCATTTTCTTCAAATATTAGCAAAAAAAAATGATCAAATGAATTTTTTTTTCTCAATCCAAGAGGATTTGAGCCCCAAATTCAAATTAGAGACAACAAAGAAGGGCTCATTCTTTCACATAGGATGTGTACCTGTCTAGAAGATTCAAGACAAGTTCCTGCAGAGACCTATAGAAGTTTCCTCTGGGTTCTAAAAAGCTGTCACCGTTATACCTGTGAGAGACCTCAAATTACATTTCTAATCACATTCTAAGTTCTACTGGGAAATAAAAAATGGTACAGCCTCTCAGTGGACAATTAACCAACAAAATGATTTGCTGCAAACCAGTACTTTGTTTTATTGATTTGGAGCTGAAGTAGATTTTTGTGCAAGAAAGGTCTAGGGCCTCAAGGGTGGTACTGACTGAGAGGAGAATAACATATTACTCTTAATCAAAAGCAGGAGCAGAAAAGCTGCAAGGGCTTACTTAAGGCCCAGCTTTGCCCTTAGCAATCCTTTGTCTACTCCATAAAGCAAAATGTGTATAAATTAAATTACAAACAGTACTAATAACCAACATCCCTTAGTACTTATTATATCCAGAAAACATCCTATGTACTTTGCATTGATTTATTTAATTCTCAGAATCATACAATCATCAGAGAGATGTCATCATTCGTACTACTTTGCAAATGGGAAAACTGAGGCACAGAGAAACTAAGTAACTTGCCCAAGTCCATAAAATTAGCATTGATAGTGTCAAGAATTGAACTCATTGACATCTGAACTGTGGAGTCCACACCACACATTCCACTTTGAGAGCATCAGTTTTAGGGGAGAAGGACCCAAAAAGCTCTTGTCAGAACTTGTTTGAGGAATGGTTACCTGAGCATATTAGGAGTAGACATAAGAGTTTGAGTGAGCTAAAATCAAAAGACCCCAACTGTTATCTGCAAGAGTGACAAATATCCACCTTTTTGTGCCTGAGTGCTAACATGAAACATTCTAGAAGCAGACTCTTCCTCTCCAGGAACTGTGCTTTTGAAAGTGAGCCTGTTTGTGAAATAATCTGGAACTCAAATTTTTCACTAAAATAATGTCAGATACCCTTTCAACTAAAATGTAACACCCGCCCCCACCCGCTGCCACACACACACAAGAAAAAAAGAAAAGATAGATAGTTGAGACAAAGGAAGAAGGAAAGCAAGAAGAGTGCACTTCAACATCAGAAAGATGGAAGACAGTGAAAGGTCATCAGTGGGAGAAGAGTGAAGGGCAGGTAAAAATCAAAGGGCGTTGAGGATTTGGAGGTGGTGTCCCAGAGGGAGGGACAAGCATTGGCAAAGGAAGGATAGGGAGAGGGCAGGTCTTAGGAGTCTTGGAAAAGGGAATTCACAAAGTGTTTTAACACATGGGATTTCAGTTTTAAATACAAGACCAGTGACAAGATTCTTTTTTCATAAGGAAGATGAGGGCCAGGGAAGGTGAGGAATGATGTGCTTGTCCTCATCCACCACATTTACCAGCATGTGGATTGTTTGATGTGCCAGGAAGCAAATCAGCAAAGCCCCTTTCTGACTGAGCAGTGGCTCAGAAGCCTCCCCTTCACCAGGTCAGTCACACTCTGCCCCTCCTCCACAGGTGGGGGGTTTTCTCCCCCCTCGTGGCAGACTGAGGTAGAGCACAGGCAGAGCTGGTGTTCCTAAATCTTCCACTTTTAAAGTTAAAATGTGGTTTGCCAACACATTTTTTGAAAATAAGAATCACTAGAAATCATAATATATTTTCAATAAAGGAAAATCTTACTAGTGAAAGTCATTTGTTTAAGAACTCTGAAGGGATTCATTAACAAAAATGGGAGGAGAAATCATTAGAGGATCCTATAAATATGTGGATCATTAAGGAAGTTGTGATAATGATATTTAACCAGCTTTAAACCCTCCTATCACTATCACTGGTAAAGGAGAAAAGCACTCCTAGTAGATGCTATTTCCTTCTTTTTTTTTTTCCCTTCTAAACATCCATCAATGAATCCAGACTTTATCCCATATTACAATTTTTCCTTGATTTTATTTATCTCCAATCAGATTTTCTTTCCTTGCCCAATCAGCAAAACTTCCTCTTCCAATCACAAAATATATTGATTTGTGAATATATCTTGACAGGCCCATGAGTCATAGTTTTAGAAGGGCAGTGTTTGAGCTATCTCCAAATGTATTCATATTTTTTTTAAAAATTAATATGAAAGCAATCCCCAGGAGCAGTGAAATAGATAATTAGAAAGCAATGATATTTTTTTGGCTACAATTATAGCCATGATTAAATACGTAAGCCTCTGGCAGAATTACAAGATAGTGATTTCTTTTCCTAAATTTCCTGAAACCTAGTTTTCTAAATCCATTATGGAAGCAAGCACTACCTCACTTTTTTTCTTTCCTGTGCAACCCCTCTTATCCCTACAGCATCAGGCAGGTGGAGTGTGGGAGCCTCCCTCAGCCATTGCCTCAGCCTGCCTGAGACAGCTGCTTGGAGCCTGCACATCCATCCTACTCTTGAACTGAACTGGCTTTCAGCCCTGCTGTGCTGCTCCTATGGTTGGGTGTGCAAGTCATTTCTCAGTGAATGAGTGAGTTCCAGCCGGGACCCTGGCACAGAGCAGTCAGTGTATAAAGAGAACACAGAATGTTCAGTCAGAGATCCGAGCTCCTCACACAGAGGCTGCTCTGTGGCCTCAGTCCCTGCAGCTGTGACATGTGGCTTGTGTGTGGCTCTTTGTGGTGATGGGTAGGAATGCTTGGGCTTATTTTTAGAGAAAGCAAGGGGGGAATATATGGATTTTTGGAGGTCTGGATGTTTGAAAAGGGAGCTTTTAAAATAAAATTTCAGTTATTCTCTATAAAACATGAATAAATAAAATTTTGAAATAGTTTCCCAACTGCTCTAGCTTTATAGATTTAAAAATAAGGGCTAAAGTCACAGCTCAGTGGTAGAAAACTTGCCTAGTACATTCCAGGTCCTGAGTTTGATTCCTAGCCACCCATATACACATAAAATAATAATTATTATTTTAAAAACTATCACCTGAGTTCAAGATAGGTATGAATTTATTTATTCAGATTTTTATAACAAATGAATCATGGCTGGACCTTGACACTCTTTTTTTTGAAGCATCTATTTAAGAAATTAATACTTCAAAGCCTTGCCATCTATTTTCTCACAAAGAATAAAGACATAACTTACAGATCATTTAACTGTTCATTAAAGCTGATTTTGAAAAATCTATGCCAGCCATCATAATCACTTGATATGCTTAAGTGGTCAAGTAGCAATTCTTTTAAAATGTAATTCAATTCAGAGGGCACACTTGCGACCAATTTCCCCACTTCACCTTGCCACACAACTCACTTACCTGGCAGACCTATAGCTCCAGGCAAACCTTTGGGACCTCTTCCTGGAGGGCCACGCTCCCCTTTTTCTCCCAAGTCACCTGCATTTCATTAAAGACATGTTATTTTTCTATGTTTTCATAAAAATAAACCTCTATATTTTAAACTTCAAGCAAGGCAAAAATTCAGAAGACAAAATGTCATGAAGTTACAACAAACTAGGTTGTAGTATTCAGAGCAAGGTAAAAAGCAAGTTCGTCCTATTAACAGATCTAAAGAGGGAAATAACAAAGGATCCTATCCATAGATACCGAAATAATATTTCACAAAATCTAACATACATTCTATAAATTAAGCATCAGTGGCTACTTCCTTAACTTGATAAAATATAAACATCTCCGCCCAAAAGCTAGCACAATGCTTTGGGGGAAACATAGGTAACAGCTCCGCTGCAATCAGAACAGCAAAGATGCTCACTTATCACTACTATATATCACTTCATTTGAAGAGTTTAATCATCCCTAATTTTAAGGGGATGTAAGTATATATTTTAAGTTCTGGAAAATCAACTCAAAACTACTACAAGCAGTGAATGAATTTAGTAAATTAGAAGGGACTAAAATTGATATATGGAAATCAATAATTTTCACACCTAAAAACAACAAGACATGGTATTAAAGAATCCCATTTATAACAGCAATTAAAATATTAAATAGCTAGAAATACATTTAATCAGAAATATAAAAGTCCAACAATCAAAAATACTGATCATTACTGAAGGACACAGAAAGACCTACAAAGTGTTCTTAAATGGAGTGCCATCATGGCAAAGCATTGCCCGTCCACCCTGAGGTGAATTTTTTCAGAATCCCAATAAAAATATAAATGCATATTTTTAGACAGAGAAGGTGATTCTAAAGTCTGTGTAGAAAAAAATGTACATAAGCCAGATTAGCCACAAACCCCACAAAGAAAAGCAACACAAAGGGAATTAATCCTGCCAAATATTAAACCAATGGAAATGGGGTGGTACTGATCCAGAAATAAACAGATCAGTGAGGCAGAACAGAAAGTTCAAAAGCAGAGCCAAACACATAAGGGAATTTGCTTTATAATAAAGGTGGCATCTTAATCTGGGGAAGAGCTGAACAATTCAATTCAATAAGTGGTGTTAGAAAAAGTGGTTGATCAACTGGAAAAAAAAGTTACATCTATGCCTCTCTATCTCACACCATACTCCAGGCTAAATTACAAATGGATCAAATATTTAAAAACCAGAAGAATAAAGGCAGAATTATTTTATAACTTCAAATTTGAATTGGCCTTCCTATTATGACTCAAAATGTGAAGAGTTTCTAGAATCTATACAAAAAAGGTCAATAACACAATTTTTAAAATGAGCACAAGGTGTGATGGTGCACACCTGTAATTCCAGTGGCTCAGGAGGCTAAGGCAGGAGGATCACAAGTTCAAAGCCAGCCTCAGCAACTCAAAGAGACCCTCAGCAACTTAGATACCCTGTCCCAGAATAAAAAAATAAAAAAGGGCTAGGGTTGTGGCTCACTGATTAAGCACCCCAGGGTTCAATCCCTGGTACTATAGTGGGGGGGGGGGACAAAATACGTGAGTAGGCTGGTCACTAAAAGGACAAAAAAATGGTTCTTAGATGTATGAAAATGTCCCTGAATTTGTCTCAAAACAAAATAAATGCAAATTTTAAAAACAAAACAAAGATGCCATTTTTAACAAAAAAGATCAACAAAAGTTCCAAAGTTAAACATATATTTAGCACATCTATAGAAAAATACAGTATTGCACATTGCTGATGAGAGTATAAATGGGTGCAGTCTCCTCAGAAGGCAATTTGATGTTAACTATCGAAATTACAAATGAAAGTTCCATTTTAACCAGAAATTCTCCTCATTAGTGAAAGAATTAGAGTATATGCTGATATTGTGTACAAAAAGGAAAAATGTACACTGTTGTTCACTGCAACCTTGCTGTAATAGCAAAAGATAAGAAACAATCTAAATGTCCATTAAAAGGTTAAATATATGATATGTCCACAGAATGGAATATTATGCAACTGTGAAGAAGAATCAGGAAGCTCTTTGGAATGATCTCTAGGACATACCATTAGTGAAAAAAGGACAATATTATTCTGTTTTTAAAGTGATGGAGGGGAAAATACATAGTCATAAAACCTTATATACCATTGCTTATAAGAATTTCAAAGAAACTAATAATAATGATTACATAGCGGAAAGGGTAAAGAAGCTAGGCAGATGGGAGACAGAGGTGGGAAAGAAGTTCTTCACCACCTTTCATACATTTTAAATTTTTGAACAAAGTAAATTTAATCTTACCAAAAATAAATTAATGAACTTTAAAATTTTAAAATATGCTGTCACAAACGTCTTCACCACTGACTCATTTTTTATAGGGAATATATTTTGGATTGCAACCAACCATGTGTACTTGCAAGATATTTACAAGACAGTTGATTAAACTTGGGATTCAGCAGCCAACAGAATAAAGTTACATACATTATCCAGGTTCCTGCAGAGACCAAAGCCAGTAACTTGGCCTCATTAATGAAATTACTTAATACTTTAGTTAAATGATTCTACTGTTCCCAGTTTAAAAAAAAAAACACATTATTTTATTATCACATTAGTAGTACATTATACTACACTATTAAAAGACACAACTGCACTTTGCTCCAAATTCTGTACATCATATTTTCCAAACGTTCTATCAGCCCAACCCAGTTCAATATTGAGTCAGGTTAGATATAATTTAAAAGACAAAGTCAAGTGCACAAGTAGGAAAAATATCTATACAATCATCTGCACGTTAGTCAAATAGCCAAAAAACTTATTAACGTTTAAATAGTCACCATAATTTCATTTTTGTCGATAATGTCCCATGTAAATTTTTTTATAATGAAAAGTACATTTTTACAATAATCTAAACTTGTATAATACCAGGTAAAGATACAGAACTCTGGTTGAACTCCTATTTAGGTGAGCTACTTGCACCCCGCTATTGTCAATAGCATCTTAAAAACGAACAGCATAAGCATTCTTGTTAACTTAGCAATTTAAATTGTCATATCACTGTAACTCTGGAGGTTGGTGATGAGAAAAGAATGTCCAAATGTGCCATATTTTCTGAAGATTAGAAATTAAAATGTAGCTTTCACAGAGATAGTAAAGTTAAACTTATTTATACATTCTAGCACGAAGCCACACCAACTTCAAAATGCTGCTTGGAAGGAATGAGACTGCTGTCCTGTAGTGCTGCCTTTGAGTTATCCCTCATAGAGAAAAACAAAGGAAAGCTGAGCTCTAGGATGACCCTGTCAACCGCTGCTCCACAGCAACTCCTGCACCTGGGTGGCGCAATCAGCAGGATTCATCTGCTTCTGATTATATTCTCCTCTGAGACTTACAAAAACTGGCTCAGGGAACTAAAGGTCCACCCTTATTAGCCTATTCAGTCACATTAAGGAACTTTGAAAAAAAAGTTTTAGAACAGATATGAAGGAAAATACAATTAAAGAAAGAAAAAACAGCTTATCATGAACAGAGTGAAAAATTCTCATTGCTATTTATTTCATTTACTGGCAAGCTATAACTGATGCTCTATCTCCCTGTGAGCAGATCAATACTAAAAAAAGGGTATTAGTCATAGTTATGACATGTGTGTTTTCTCCAACCTTCATTTCCACATTGACACATCTGTTTGCGTCACACTAAAATATCTAAAAATAATCAGACTTACTCAAAGGGACTTAAAATGAATCCAAACTGTGAATGTTTAAAAAATATTATTTATTGCATGAAGGACTAACACCAAGCAAAGTGAACATAACGCCAGTTTGATGACTCGTGTGCACATGACTCGTGATGACTTGAGTGCACATATAAAATGTATATGGACCTTGGCCCTATATGTTTGTGTAATATTACATAAAACATGTCTTTGAAAAACAAAGGGAAATTACATATATGATCCAAACTTTGACAATGACTTGAGGCATATTTCTCTAAACCCCTATTGAAAACATCCCACTGTTTTCCAGGGTAGTTTTGGAGAGGTAAGAGAGACTAATACATACCCTGAATTATTATAAAAGCATTCATAATAAGACTAGTCTCTTATGCATGTAACAATTTCTCTAGGAAAAGACTCAAAGTGACTATATGATAGAGCAAGAATCTTACCATCTCTTCTTTACTAATCAGGAGGGGAAAAAAGGCAACAAACAATACTAAAATATATCTCTAATTGACTAAAATTTTTACTTTTTCAAAAATGGTGGAATATTTTTTCTTGGGGGAAATTTATGCTGCAAATCTTTGGGTAGTAAAGAAAAAAGAACACTATATGTTTTCTATATTTTCATGTATGTGATGGGACAAAAAAGGTTAAGTCCAGTTACCTAAATTGGATATTTCCAAATGTATAACAGTGTTGATTAATATATGTGTGTGTATGTGTGTGTACCTGTGTGTGTGTATACATAGATGTATATGACTGCCTCTCCTTGCCTCCACCCCAAATTTCAAAGTAAAACTAATTGAAGGTATTGCTTTAAATGAATCCAGTGATAAGAAAGCCATGGAGGATGTAGGAAGAAAAAGTCCTTTAGAGAAAAGAAAAGAGTTGTATCTATTCAGATTATAGACTATTTTCAAGTATACTAAAAAAAAAAAAAAAATAGGGGGAATTACCTTGTAGGATCCTGTTGTACTTGATGAATTAATTTAGTGCTAGAGACATTTTCCAGGTTCCAAATATAGAAATCTACTCTGCTCCCTTTCAAATGAGGCTCTTTTGCCAGTCAAACCAGCCCAGCCTAGCCACAATTCAACATGGCTGGGACCTTCCCAGAAAGCCTCCCAAACAATTCGCCTGTGTTTTCAGTTGTTCTCAGCCCTAGCTGCACATTAAAATCACCTGGGAGTATTTTAAAGTCCCAATACCCAGACCAATTAAGTCAGAATCTCTGGAAATAGGACGTAGGCCTGAGTAGCTTTTACAGTTCCTCTGGTGATTCCAATGTGCAGTCAAGGCTGAGAAAGGCAGCTTTTGACAGATTCTCCTAGCATAGCAAGTGACATGGACATTTTCATTTCTTAAAGGAAAGTACTGTTACTAGCTCAAAGTAAGCTCTACTCCAAAAATGGAGAATAAACTTTTAGCCCAAGAAAACTGGCTGCCATTTCTATAGACCTGTCAAGGTGACCCCTTTCAGTAGGAAAATGGGTGACTTACTGCTCCACACCAATGTGCTTAGCCAGATCAGAATCATCTGAGGGTTTGTTAAGCCAAATGCTAGGCTCCAACCCCAGAATTTCTGATCCAGTGGGTCTGGGGTGGTGCAAAGAAGTGATGATCCTAACAAAGGCCCCAGTGATGCTGATGCTCCAGGTATCTCTCAGAACCTTTACTCTTAAAGAGACTCAGGATAGCCAGGAGTGGTAGTACATGCTTGTAGTCCCAGCTACATGGGAGGCTGAGGCAGGAGAATCACTGGAGCCTGTAAGATTGAGACCAGCCTGAACACACAGCAAGACCCCATCTCAGAAAAACAAACAAACCAACAAAAAAGCTACATTAATGAAAAATAAACCAAATAAACAAAAACAAAGAGACTCAGTGAAGGTTGTTATTATCCATTATCCATGGGAGATGATACATAGGTCCAACCAACCCAAGGCAAAAGAGTTTCCTAGAAAAGGTCTACAGAGTGTACAGGGACTATCCATAGAAATCACCAAGACATGGGCTGCTGAACTAGTAGCTAAAAGCAGGACAAAGATAAAGAGGTATGTGATTCTGTTAGAGAAAATGTCCAATTCTCTTTAAAATGGGCTCTACCCTCAGCTCTGTGATTTGTACAACCTCTGAAAGCTTTAAAATTGTGCCAGTCTTACAAGAGGCCCCAATTAGAGCTCATTTTTAAACATGCAGCTCTGCACATGCCAAAAAAAAGTAATTAAATAAATTGTTCCAGCTGAGGGTGTAGTTAGCCAACTGCATCAGCAATTCATTTACAGATCCAAAAAGGCAGCTTTCTTGCCCTCTGACCACTCACACCATACTATTTAGCCCTAATTGGAGTACCACAGTATTAAAATTAAAAAAAAAAAAAGGAAAGAAAGTGCCTCTCTTGTTTCTGATGTCGTGTTTTTCAAAAGTTCCCCAGTGAGCTGTCACTAACTCATCACCTCAACTAACAAATGCCATCTGAAGCAACCAGTCCTTCTGCCAGTCCTGCAGAATATCTTACACACTCACAACCTGTGGTTTTTCTGCAAAATATTGGATGCAAGGATTTTTTTTGTTTTGTTTTAAATAAAAGGGAAGAAACAAATCTATTAAAGATTACAGTTTGATTCAGAGGGAAAATCAAAAGTAAATAGCCAATGCCACTTTTGAAGAGAGCTCCAATTCATGATGTAATTTTGCTTATGTTCTGCTAGCAAATGTTGTTAGTTTAAGTAACAGATACATACATTGTAAGATGGTTGCCATTTTAGAAGAGCTCTACCATGACTTTAGAGTCTCAAAAATATTTTTTTTTATTTGAATGATCCCTTACCTGATCCTGTAAAGTTTGTTTTGAACTGTGATTGAAGCAGAGTATAATTGAGCAAAATGAGAACTAAAAGTCAGGGGAGCTTAATTGTAGTATTTAGTCTACTGTTGTGGTACAGCAGCATCAAAAGAAAATAAGAGTTTTCAAATCTTTATCATCACCACTGTAAAAGAGAATAATATACATTTTATCTCACCAGATATTAGCAAAGCAGGACTTCCTTGAACTTGGATATACACTGTACAGCTGAAAAAAAAAGGCAATGTGTGTTCCCAGGTTCTACCTGGACAAAACCGCTTACCTTTAGGTCCCCTCAAACCAAGAGCGCCAGGGGGACCTTTAATGCCAGGGAGGCCACGAATTCCCATCTGACCAGGGAAACCATTCTCTCCAGGGGGACCAGGGGGGCCAGGAGGACCAGGCCTCCCAGGGAGACCAGAGGCACCAGAGTCTGGACGCTTGAGACTAGCAGCCATCTCAGCAAAATGCTCTAAAAATAATAAACAGAATAACCCAGAAAAGTCAGAAACATGAAAGTGACTCAAATGAAGAGAGAGGTATTCCAAGTGCCTTGTTTTTCCAAAACTTCAAAACTGGGGGTAGGAAATGAATACAGTTGGGAGACTATTTCCAAGGACTGTCTGCCAGGAAGTGTCACTGGTGCTGCTGTATTTTTGAAGCGTCACTGGTGCTGTTGTATTCAGCTCTCCTGATAGTTTTGGACCTCCTGTTTTGAGACAAGGGCAAGAGCTTGAAGTGCAGGGCTTGGGGACCAGCATTGTTCTGCAAGGATGAGTGAGTCACTTGAATCCTAGCTGGGTATCTGAAAACCCAGGATAGGAAGAACAATGGGTTTCTTAGCAGGGGTGGAAGTGTTGTCCAAAAGCTTTTTAAAAGCCAAGGGCACTGTCCAAAATTAGTATTCAGACCATTTGGGACCTAGTGTCAAAAACTAAAAGGCTTTTTGGTTTGAAGATATTACATAACCTGAAATATCAGGAGGATTCATAGCTTCTTATAAATTCTTCCCCTCCATTTTTTTCTTCATGCTTGGAATAGACAACAATCATTAAAATATAACCTGTTTCTTGGGAATGGTCTTAAAAATTAATAACTGTGTGGCCTTTCTCAGGAACCATTAAATAGATTCAGAATCACCCACTAAATCCATGGAATACAAGAAAATCTCCCCCTTAAAATGCTCTATATGCGACTGTAATATTTCTTAAAGCTTTAGGATTCTAAGGAGAATATGAGTTGGAACCAATTTTCTAGCCCGCATTTTAAAATTCTTTAAATGTGAATATTCTAAATTTGCTTTATTCAAGTAAGCACAAAACCATAATTTTCTTGACATGTAATGCTCAAAACTGAAACAGACTTTCAAGATAAAATGTCTGCAATGAAGAGGCCTATGTTGTTTTCAAATATAGAAGTGTTCATTTCTTTCCCTTTGATTCTGGAAAACTCTACAAGTATATTAGACACACTAAACTATCTAATGAGCATACAAAAAAAAAATTTTAAAAAAGAATTTCTTCAGCAAAGAGGTGGTTTCATCCGAATAACATAATTTTGTTAGAAGGCTCCAATGTTACAGGATCCCCTCAGTTACAAGGTATCTTTGTGCATCTTCATTTCCTGTATGGTTTGATAAGTAGGCCAGCTCTGGAACAGCCATTGCCATAGCCATAGGTGAATGCAGATAAAGATTAACAAATGTTATAATACACTGTCATTCTGGGAAAATACTAGTCATTGCTTTTTTACATATATTTTACATAAGTAGAAATAATATCCTTAGGTTCCTTATAAGCATAGAGCCTGGCATTTAGTTCTCAAATTATTTAGAGAGTTCCTAAGGCAATTCTAGATACACACTAAGTGATAGGATCTTAAGGAGAAACACCTGAGAATTTGTATTCAAAGGAAAGGTGTGTGTGTGTGTGTGTGTGTGTGTGTGTGTGTGTGTGTACTTTCTTATAAATTATCTTTATCCCCTGGAAGGGGGAGGGAGAAGGAGAAAAAGAAGAGAAAAAAGGAAAAGAAAGCAGGCTAACACAAAAGTAATTATTGTGAGGATGTAAGTTGTGCAGATAGCAACAACTGAATAAAAAGAAATTGGCATTAAGATTACTCAAAATGTCCCACCTTTAAAGCACACAAAAAGCAACAGTTATTTACCCTTGCACATCTATAAGAATAAAGTCTTAAGAAGCAAGTTTATGATGGAAAAAGTTTAACCATTGTGTTTATTTACCTTGAATGACTCTCATGCAAACTTGCTTAATGTGCTGATCTGTCGGTGCTCTACCCTGGGACAGGAAAGAAAAAAAGGCAGTTTATCCACAGAACCATAAAGAGAACATTGTTGAATTATAAACCGACAGACTCTGCCAGGAACCCAGGTGGCTATATTTACTTGCTGCTAAAGAGCTAAGATCTAGTCTAGCCCCAATGCTATGGGATGGAGCTTCCACAGGGACACTCACCGGAGGGCCCTGGATACCAGGCAGGCCAGTGGCACCCTGTTCTCCCTGCACACCCCGGGGTCCAGGAGGTCCTCTTGGTCCTTCTGCTCCAGGAAGCCCCCGATTTCCTTCAGGACCTCTCAATCCTGGCTCCCCAGGGTTACCCATCTGCAACAAAACAGTACACTATAAAACCAGGGCTAGACACAAGGACTGTGTCTGCTTACTACTAATATAAACACTTACTTGAAATTTGGGGTTTCCTACATTCTATCTCCTAAGAGGTCCCCTGTAAGAAGTTACCACAAGATGCATACACATAATTCCACCACCAACTCGTCAGTCTCTGAGAACCTCAATTCTAGTAAACTATTAAAAATCTGTATTGTTTACTATAATTATTCCAAAATCTTCACTGGAATAATATATTTTAAAGACTTTCATACCTCAAGCCACTTCCTAAGAGCAAATTAGCTGTGTTTTGGGTTTTATTATTTTGTTTTGGAGCTGGTGATGGACCCTAAGGCCTTGTACATACTAAGCATGTGTTCCACACACCTGCCCAGGCCCTGCAAATTAGTTTGTCATAAGGCCTGTTAGCATTATCTGGCCCCCAGAAACCCCACTGAGTTCCTATAAGACATGCTATTTGAGTGTCAGCAATGTAGCAAAACATAAAGATATTTTCAAGAATATATATTATTCAGCCTTTAAACTTTTTGGGGGGCTAATCTGAAGATACTAGGTATATTCAGAAATTACAAAATACTAACATGAACTAAGTCAATACACTTAAAATGTGTATTTAACATACGGGGCCAAAAAAGCAAGTGCAGGGCTGGGGTTGTGGCTCATCAGTAGAGCACTCACCCAGCATGTGTGAGGCCTTGGGTTCCATCCTCAGCACCACATAAAAATAAATAAGTAAAATAAAGGTATTGTGTCCAAATATAACTAAAAAACATATTATTTTTAAAAAGCAAGTGCAAGTTCACAGATCTTCCTACGAAAAATTAAATTCTAAATATTAAAAAAACTTAAAAATAAACTCCTTATTTATTCACAATAAACACATATATAACTTTGGCTTTTTTCCTGAGAGCAGATCACTAAAAGCATTTAAAAGAATCCTCATCTACATTAACTGCTTTTTAAAAAGAGTTAATTAATCCTTTGTGTGTGTGTGTGTGTGTGTGTGTGCGTGTGTAAGAAATTAAAATTTGTCCATTCTTCTGGTGGAATTTGTGGCAGAGTTGCTATAACATACTGTTGTAGGAAATAAGAATGAGAAGATAATAGTGCAGTAGGCAGCAAGGGAATGCTAGTGCTCAAGATGTGAATATATGTAAGCAACTCCAACCTGCCTTTTTTCATATGCAGCATTTATCTAAGAAGAGCTAACTCTTTCAAATATTCAAATATTTTAAACCCAAGTGAAGAAGGTGATGAAGCAATGCTTTCACTAGGCATCCAAATAAAGCTTGGCAAGTGTTATTTTTCCAACTTCATGCAAAACTAATTGATATTCATCTAAGCCAACTTGCCAAGATTGCTTCTATAAAGAAATTATGACTTAAAAGACTTCCTGAAAGACAGTGTCAATGAGCAAAGCTAAATATATACTATGGAAGTCTGCAGAATTGTCAGGTGCTCAAGTGCAAAACTATAACAACTTCTAAAACAACCCAAGGAGAAGCCAAAATGAGCTCAGAAATGAACTAAAGAACTGTCATAAAATAAACAGATCAATTTGCTGGCAATGGTTGAAATATTGCTAGAATAATAAACAGGAAGTTTTTGATGGACAGATCAAAGGTTAATATGACCAAGACATCATAAGGGCCCTGGAGCTTTGGGAAATAATTCCTCAGTTGAGGAACAGTACAATGAAGTATAAATTAGGGTAAAGACATATCATATTTAACAAGTTCAAATATGCTGAATTCAGTGAAGGGAGTGAAATCTTTGTGTTGGTAACTATTTCCCCTGATTCTGGGACACTATGGTTCAATTTCATCATGGGCAGTGTCAGATATAAGTAGGGAGGGGTAGAGAAGAACAGATGAATTAATTATATTAATTCCTAACAGTGTACCAAATTAGAATGCAATTAACTTATATTGATCACTACATTGTGATTGGCTTTTTTTTATAACTTTAATTCTTTCAATTGAACTTTATTGAAAATATCTATAGTGACGTAGGATTTCTATTACTACATTCTATCAAGATTTACACTTTACATTTTGTTCAGTCCTACCTAACCCATTTTTTTCAAAAATTCTGTCATAAAATGTCACTTGACACTTGGTGTTTAGAGACAGGTAGTTAGTATAATGTGGTAAGATCCATTTCAGTAGTGTGCATGAAGCCCAAGGCTAGGTGGGTCTTTCCTGCGAAAATTAAGTTGCCTAAGTAGGAGGTAACAATTCTAAGGAACGAGGAGTGTGTTCCAGACTAGGAAAATAGAGAAAGTACTAAACAGCATGACATGACATGACATGGCCTGTAAAAAAGAACTGCACATGGATGAAATTCCAAAATGTACAAGATGAGATTAGAGAAGCAAAGAACACTTCATCAAAGGCTTCATATACCATGCTAAACAATGATTTTGTTCTATGAAATGTTATACCTGAAGGATTTTCAGCAAAAGAGGGTTACATGGTGGGTTTTACCTTTTTTATTTAGATTATATTGGCTGCCATGAGGATAATTGGTTGGATAGACACCGAACAGTGGGGAATATTTCAGAAAAAAGATGGACTTGCAAGTTAACTAGAAGCTGGTGGTAGTGGCATTTGAGATTGAAATCTGAGCTTCATATTTTTCCTTATATTTTTTAAGCTTCTAAGTGTATTAAATGTGTATTCCTCTTAAATTAGCAAATCACCTCAGGTTTCTACTAATTAGATCTATAATTCTAAACACATCTAATCTCTGAGGACATTAGTTTCTGTAAAATGGCAAGATTTAACAAAAGATCATTTTCTAGTTTTAATATTTTCCTATTATCTTATGTGTTATGCCTCTATATTACTTCCTCAACTAGAACACGCAGGAGATTAAGAAAATTACTGAAATGTTTTGTAGTAGTGTAACTGCCAATGAAATTCAATTATACTCTTGTCACCACAAAGTACAAGTCAGTTATTTAAAAATGACCCATTTGGGGAGGAAATTATAGTATTACCATGTAACATTCATTGAGACATTTATAATATGAAAAAAAAAATTTCTTTAGAGTGGCTAGTTGAAAAGGTAGATCCATTTACATAACTGAATTTTTTGATTGGATTAATCCATTATCTAAAGAATAAATTTAGACATTTATTTTCTTGAAGGTAAGTCCTTTAAGAATTGAATTTTATAGAATGATTTTATAAAGCAGAGCATTACATTTTTATAGGTTTATTGATATTTTTAATTTTGTATAACATTGTTATTTGTTATACTTACAGATCCCTTTGGGCCTGGTAATCCTATATCTCCCTAAATCAATAAAACAAAATTATATTAGAACAATATATTCACATTTGATAGTTTCCTAAAAACATTAAAAAGTCTATTGTGCTGCTGAAGTATAGAAAACCATGAACAGATTAACCCTGGTGCTGCAGAAAAAATATTAAATCCAAAATTTGTATTCCAGGCCCAGTTATGCTATTTAACTCTGTGACCCTGTGTGAGCTAGGAAACCTCCCAGCCTTTGGTTAAATGATCTGTTAAATAACAGGGTTGAATCAGAGTACTCCAAGGTTCTATCCAGATCTAAAATGCTAGGCATCAAAAATTGAAATGTGTAGGTCCAAAGAGAATAACATTCAGTTTTAAAACAAAACAGGCATTTAAACATGTCTATTAAAACTCCATTTTTGTAACTCAAACAAAATTTTTAAATTTATCCCCAGAAGACTACAAACAAAATAGGAAAGCTTTTAGGCTTAAAAAATATGAAAATCTCCCATAATTAATTCTAGATATGAATTCAGCTCAAATGTTAGCACACCAGTTCATCTCCATTACAAACAGAATTATTTTAAAAGTTCTTAGTCCATAAAGTGAACAAACTCAACAGAAAATCAAATAGAATAATTCTACTATGAATTTATTTGACAATTAGAAAGCTTTATGCAATTCAGATATTACATTTACGTTTACTCTAAATCCTGAAAATTTGAATAAAACAACATTATCAGAACTTTTTTCTGTACTAAAAGCTCTCTAACTCTATTTCATGAGAAATCTATCACCTTGACCCCAAAGGACCAAAACATAGTCAAAACTATAATGATGAGCCAGCAAACTAAGCAGTTCTAGCAGTAAAGATAACTTTCTCTCTATCTTATTGCTTTTCTGGAGATTTAGCAGTGTCACTCTTTGGAGATGGAGGTTACTTCTTTGGAGGGTTTCAGAGTAGAGAGAGTGCCCTTGGTCACATTTGTAAGCCTCGGCTTCCTAACTATAATAAATGTTCAATTTTATTTCCATGATAGGCACCATTCATAGACTTTCATATAGTCCTATAAGAATCACCTTGAATGTATAGATACAAAACCACAAGAGAATTCACCATCTATAATGGAATTTTCCAAAAGTTTCAAGTCAGATTTATCAATTGTGGGCCGTTTTCTCTCTGCTTTATTTGATCTTGGTTACAATCTTGAGAGTCTTTTAACTCAGAGAAGAAACATCTTAGCTTTTGAAGAAGGTGGTGAGAACAAAACAATGTCAGAAAAGAAGAAAAATAATACACATTTCCACTACAGCTCAAAATCTGTAAAGTTCCTTCATTAACCAGAAAAAAAAAAATCTTACAAGGTCACCCCTTTCTCCTGCTTCACCTTCTTCACCAGAAGCACCCTAAAAATTAAAATAAGAGAATCACACTTTAAATTCTTAGTCTCTTAGTCCCATGGGTCAACTTCCGGTCAACATTAATAATCATTCACACATGCCCAGATACTCCCAGGATCATGCAGCAGTACAAAATGCTGGCAGCGGTTTTCCAATCTAGATTGCTAGTCCAAAACAAAACAAAACAACATCAACAACAACAATAAAAAAAAATGGTCTAGAGAGAAACCAGAAGTTGAGATTGAATTTCAACTATTAATTGAATTTAATTCAATTTATTAAATTAAATTAGCAAGCCTATGTAACAATTTTGTAATCAATAACCCCTAGAAAAGGACTTTTAGAAGAGACAAAGGAACCCAAGGAAAATGATAAGCATAACTCATGCATAGAATATTTGCTGAGGTTTTGATCAGGAAAAATTTAAACATTATGATGTGCTCACACATAAGTAACTAGAGTTTACTAAGTAAGTAGAGTTCTACTTGGTGAGTCAGAGACAGGGCTACTCTTTCCAAAGGGAGAACAGTATAAAGTCCAGGAGATAGAGCAGTCATTGGCTCCAGCTTATGGAAACAGATAAGTCTACCGCACACCAAGAAAAAGCTGCAAGTCTCCACTGTTTTAATCACATCCTTAAGCAAGCCAGTCCCTCCTGGTTGTGACATGGCACATTTCAAACACTGCGTTTCATACTAATAGAGTATTAAAACTTACCTGTTCACCCTTTGGACCTTGTTCACCAAATACACCCTGTGATGAAGAAAATAATAGGCCTTTTAAAATATGTTGAGCTGTTTATGTAATTTCAAATGAACCAACCCACATTCTAGGCTCATGGATAAGCACCAGTGTGGAAAACGTGACTGGAGAGAACTTCACTCCTCACCTCCCAACAAGAACCAGGGAAAACCTGAAAATGCTCCAATTGTCTCAAAACCTCTGGTAACTGAGGGCATTGTAGGATCACATCCATATACCATTCACTAACAGGACTGTAAATTTAGAACTAAATAGAATGCATGATCACAACTGAAATGTTTACTTTTCTCAGGCTTTTTATTTTTTCTTTCTCATAAGTTATTCTGTTTTTGCTTCTTAACCTTTTTTGATAACTCTATGATAAATTCTAGGAAAGTTCTTCACTGAGCCAAAAGTAGCCTTGCTTTCTCCACATAATACAAATCACCCTTCCAAATAAGGAACTTTCTGCAGTGTTGGATATCTTACCCTGTCTCCTTTCATTCCAGGAAGTCCAGGAGGCCCAGGCAAGCCAGGGAGGCCAGGGCTACCAAAAGATCCCTGGAAAACAAACACAAAGTCCCTAGAGTCACTGTCACTGCAATGTTGGAAGCTCACAAGCCAGACCTGGCCTTGGGTGTGTTGACTTATATCTAAAATAGATGCACTGTGGTCGGTTTAACTCTGGTCCTCTGGTTTGCCTCTCTCCCACCTTCTCAGGAGAAGAGGGGCCAGTCCTGTCTGCCCTCCCTCCCACCTGAAGTCCTCAATTCCCTTTGCACTCCTCGCAACAGTGGGCTCTTTCAGCCAAGCCCCCGCAGTGGCACTGCTGCTTCACTTGCTGTGTAAACAAGCACAGCACAAGAAGTCAAAGACAGCATTCACTTACAGTCCTCCTGAATTCCAAGAATAACCAGAGGCCAAAGGTGGCACTTCATGTCTCTCTGGGTTTTAAAATGTATACTACAAACTGTTCTCATTAAAACCCTCTGAGGATATCCTAGGTATAATTTAAAATTTCACATGAACATTTCCACATATTACATAACAATGGAAATAAAATATGACTTATTAAATGACCCTTTGCCAATTGTTTTTCTCTCCGGGCTTATTTTTTGTAATGTACTCTGTTTTGGAGAAAGCATACAAATGTCTGCATACTGGAAATATTACTTACCGGTTTACCTGGTAGGCCTGGGGATCCTACGGGTCCTGGTTCCCCTCTGCTGCCCTGTGAAAACACAAATATCACTGTCAACTAGGCATGTGGCCAAAATCAAACACTTCATTACCATATAAATAAAATAACATTTTACCTAAGCTTTTGTTTCAATATAAGTCATCAAACTATTCCCCTATCCATCAACTGTAGGCAGAGACCATCACATGGACCACCTACACAATCCCCTGTGTGCATCTTTCACTGGGCACCCTAATACTATCCACTGTGGCTAAGACCACTGGGAATATCTGACTCATATACATGAAATGTCAAATAGTAATTGTCAGCCTCTAAATGACATTCTGATTTATATTATGACTAATTATATACATGTTTTATCCCTTAGACTCTATGTTCTTGAGGCATTAAGTACATATTTGGAATTCTTCAATATCTGAAACACAGAATAAATTTTCTGGTCTAAGAAGCAACATTTGGCAAATGCTCTCTTACCTCAAAAAGAGTGAAAAAAAGGAAGCACAAGATAGAGATATTTACCTTTAAATTATTATTGCAACCTCAAAAAGACACAGATGGTAAAAAATATATAAAGTCTCTGAGATAAAATTTACTTTTACTCATTCTTGCTTTAAATATTAGGTACAAAGATAAACAGACCTTCAAAGGTGCAATTCATGATGAAGAAAACTAAAAAAGCAATACTAACTTTATTTTTTGTGGGCCAATTTTAGTTTTTTATGTAAAAATCTAAGTTTTCAAATTTTTATTTGAATCTCAAAACTTTTGAGAAAAGGAGACACATGAACTCTTCAACTTTTTTTTTTTTTTTTTTTTTTTACCAAGAATTTCATACATTTTTATGCAGTCTGGTAAAAGCTTGTTTTATTTCTAACATGTGTTCCACTAAGCTGAACATTGAGGCTACTGGGTAAACAATCACATTTCCTGGATGGTGTACATAAAAATAAAACAACTACTCTAAGTTAATTTTTCTTTCAAATGACAGCTTCACTTTTATGCTTAATATTTATAAATGATTTGTGGCTCTGTGGTAGAGCACTCGCCTAGCACATGCAAGGCCCTGGGTTTGATCCTCAGCACTACATAAAAATAAATAAATAAAATAATAAAAGTATAAAAAAAAGATTATTCTGTTCTGACCCATATGCTATTCATTCTTCTTTAATTAAACAGGTTTCAAAATCCATAACCTTCTGAATTTTCAGTTTCCCTAAAGAATTAAGAACAGTTGGCTAAATTACAACAGTCTGTGGCTATGAGCTATAATTTCATAGTAGTCATTTCATATGACTTATAGGTAATTTAAACTAAGTGTGTCAAAATTTTCAAAAATGTTTATATTAACAACCTGACTGGTATATGACTTTTGAATGATCATTGGTATTTCACCCTCATGAGTCTTTTGGAAGTCAAAGGCAGAACCCTGTGAGGATGGATGCTGGAAGGATGTCAATCTAGACAAAAACCAGATTTTCAATAGATTCTTCTAGCCATCTATAAAGATTGGATTCTACACCATTAATTTGGCCTAGAACTTCAAAGTTCAAAACAGATTTTCTTCAGTATATCTACTCTGTTGACATTTTTACATAATTTCTCAACTCCATTATAATTAGTATCCTAAATGTCATTGAGTTAACATGACTTTAGGTCTGGGGTTGTAGTTCAGCAGTGGAGCGCTGGCCTAGCATGTGCAAGGCCCTGGGTTCAATCCTCAGCACCACATAAAAATAAGTAAATAAAATAAAGGCATTGTGTCCAACTATACCTAAAGAATAAATATTTTTTTAAAAAGACATGACTTTAATTCACAAATAATTGATAGTCATTGATGGGAAAATTATAATATCAGAAGAAGAAAGCTTAGTTCTTGACAAAACTTCAAGTATTCACTTCTAAATAAATGAATCATTATGCTATCTTATCTAAAATAGAGAAGATTAGTGAACTTCCTTTCCATGAACCAAAAGACTAAATTAAAATGTAGGATTGTATAAATCTTTATTGTAGGATCAATTATCTTCCAAAGACAAAGATTTTCTCTGCTGGACACTTATTTTCTCTGCTTTTCTTAAGTTCTTATTTTTCACTTCCTAAGCATTTTCAAGCCAGTGGAAGGCCTTAGGAATATCTCAGAGCCCCCACAATTGACAGCCTGCTTTGCTGAGCTTATGTACCCACGTGAGCCTGACACAGAGGACCAGGAGAAGGACTAGTGACATTGTGGGCATGAGCTCCTCTGCTACTACACAGACAACATGTGATTCTTCATTTTAATTTTCTTCCATCTTATAAAACCTTGGCCATTCTAAATGTTTTTTTCAGTTTGTTTTGTTTTCTTGAAGTACTGAGGATTGAACTCAGGGGCACTCTATCCCTGAGCTACATCATCACTCATTTTTATTTTAAGACAGGGTCTCACTGAGTTGCTGAAGCTAGTTTTGAACTTGCACTCCTCCTGAATCAGTCTCCCAAGTTGGTGGTATTACAGACATGCACCACCATGCCCATAAATGTAGGTATTTCTATAGAATCCATCCGTCTGTGAAAAACAGTGTTGTTTATTTTCACAACAGTGACCAAACACTTATGAACAAAGTATTAAGGCAAGATTATCTGATGGTCATTCTTGCAATTTTTATGTACTTCAAAAACCTGAATTCCTTCTTGAAATTCTGGAAGTTCATCTACGAAGCTAAGATAAAGATGAGTAGTCAAAATATAAATAGTAATCTCTAAAAACATGGATTCATCTAAACACATTTTACCAGGAGTAATTAGCCATGGTCCTGACTACCATAAGTATGCTAAATAAATGATAAATTTCTTAAGTCTGGCAGCTATGGAGACAACCCCACTTTCAGGAATGGGCACTGGAGGCTGACAGGGGAATGGCTAGTCTTCACTGTGGCTGATATTTACAGACCTATGACAACAAGAGCTCTGGTTAGAAAGCTAGTGTAATGGAGCAACTAATAGTCCAGCTATTAGGAGGCTGAGGTGGGAAGATCTCCTGAGCCCAGGAGTTCCAGACCATCCTGAGAAAAATAGCAAGACTGTGTCTCAAAAAAAATAAATAAATGAGAGAGAGAAAGAGAAAGAGAGAGATAGAGATTAATTTCCTGTTCGTAACAAAAGACTCAAAAGGAGCCAGAATAAAGGCAAATTTCTATCATTAGAAATGAGAGACCATAACAAAGGACTCCATGTTTCTTTTGGATGCTCTGTTTTCACGTACATCTCTCACAAATTCAGGCACATCTGCCAATTCATCCTATTTAAGATACTAATCGAGGTTTTTAAAAAGATGCAAACCCACTATCCCAACTATAACTGAGTCCCTGAGTTCTTCAGTAAGACATTGCACTGGATGTCCTTCACCACTCCATCCTCCATGCCCTGTGGTTATCTGGCCCTCTCTGCTCCTGATTCTGGGTCTGGGGTAAGACCTAGGAATCTGTTTGGGTTTATGTTGTTTGACAAATTGTCAAAAGTTGCGTCATAATTTGGCAAGTAAACCACAACTATAAAACATGCTGCGGAGGCATGAAGGGGCTGCCGAGGCATGAAGAGTGAGGAGATGAAGTTATGAATGTGATCCCAATTGCGACGTTTAAAACAGGCTTTTCCAGACATCAGCTCATAATTTCAGGCAAGTAACTTAACTTCTTTGTGCCTAAGTTTCCTCATCTATAAAACGGAATAAAAGCATTATCTGCCTCATAGGGGTTTTGTGAGAACTGAATAAGATACATAAATGATTTAAAGCAATGCCTGGCTCATTACCAGCCCTCTAGAAGTGTTAAGTTATTATTGTTATCCCAGTCAATTGCTAAAGAAATCACACAAGTTTTTTTAACAAAATGTTTAACTAAGTTTTCTTTGCCTTTCAAATCTTCTTAATCTCTGTTATTATTTGGATGTGAGATGTCCCCTAAAAGCTCACATGTGAGACAATGCAAGAAGGTTTCCGAGGAGAAATGATTGGGTTGTAAGAGTCTTAACCCAGTCAGTGATTTAAGCCCCCCACAGGGATTACCTGAATGGTAACTAAAGTGGTAGGGTGTGGCTGGAGGAGGTGGGAATTGGGGTGTGGCTTTGGGTATATATTTGTATCTGGAGAGTGCTTCTTGATCACCATGATGTAAGCTGCTTCCCTTTGCCACAGTCTCCCTCCATGATGTTCAGCCTCACCTTAAGCCCTGAGGAATGGAGCCAGCCTTCTCTGAACTAAGGCCTCTGAAACCATGAATCCTCAAATAAACTCTTCCTCCTCTATAATTGTGCTGGTCAGGTCCTTTAGTCACAGAACCGAGAAAGGCTAACTAAAACAATCTCTTTAAAAGCAGTTTTTTTGGTTTTTTTTTTGCTTGAAAAAACTGTCTCTAGTCTTCATGTCTCTGGTGTCTGTCAACATCACTGATCACCAAGCAGGCACCTTCTTCATAAACAAGCATTGGGTGCTACTTTTCCTAAATACAGACAAATAATTCAAGCTGGAGGCTCCACTTTTGAAATGGAACTATTAGACATTTGAAAGATCACAGGAAAATCAGAAAATTTAATTATACTTATGTTGCCAGAATTATTTCTAAAAATAATGGATTTTATTCCATCACATTCTAACTTGTAATGACTGTCACATTTGCTGAATTACCCAAAATGCTAACTAGCTGCAGAATGAATACTATCTTTAGTACCTCACCAATTTTAGAAGTGAAAAATTATAAATCACTACACTTAGCCAATTCTATACACTAAGTGCCTCTCTCTGGCAAAAAGGATGCTGATGAGCCCAGAAGATCAATCATGATTTCTTTACTCTGTTGCTTTTGCAAATCCATTTTCATATTAACATTGGAACATCATGTTAGTTCTACTGCAATAATAACTTTTATGTTTGTTATCAAAGATAACTTCAAAAATGATTTTTAAATGATAACTTTAAAAGTGATACTTTTATAACAGTATACAATTTTTATTTCTCTTCTAGTTAAGGTTTAAATATTCCCTCACACTGTCTAAAATCTAAACATCACACACAACACCAGTTTCACAAATTATTGCCAAAGCTTAGGTGGGATGGAGGGTTGGCAGCTCAGATCATTCAACAACATAGCAGACAGGGACCTCTGTGTTTAAGGATATTGTGTTGTGGTTGGAGTGAAGGACTTGAAGAGAAATGCAACAGGTTTCTATACTCTTAGCGTATATGGTCTTCAGAAAGCTGATCACTGCTCACCCCAATCAGAACCATGAGAGCAAACCATCCACCTAGCAAAGCACAGGCAAGTTCTGAGAAGCCGGATAGACAGACATGGACTAAGAACCACTGGAAAATAGAACTGGATCAGAGGCCAGGCTACTCTGAGCCGGGAAACTAAGATCAAGTATAAACCATGAGTGGTAAGATGGAGAAAGTCAGAGCATGATCCAAGTGGCAGATATAATTGCTTATATAAAATCACTGGAGGGGGCAAATTTTTTAAATAATATTTTTTGCCGTGAATTAGCAAAGGTTGATGGGTATATCACTTAATTTCAAAGACTCACTCCTAGGAAACACTAGAAATATGTTTTCTTTCTACTTGATTTGAGGGTTGCAGGAAAAAACTGACCAAATTTGTGAAGCATAGTAGAAAATGCGTGAACTTCTGTGCAAAACTAAGCTCGGTGATGTAAAATGAGACAACAAACGCACTGTCAGTAAGAAGATTTGGTGTTAAAACATTGGTCCAGAACTATAATATTTATAACTTATTGTGACATTTTTCTGAAAAATTTATAGCAGGTGAGAAGTCAATTATTACCAATGAAAGCAGCATAGCAGGATTTATTATACCTTCGATTCAATTCATTTCAAGAAATATTTATTGAGTACTAGCTTAAGGCAGGCCCTGAGTAAAGAGATGTAGAGAAGACAAAGGTGAATTACACATGCCTCTGCCTTCCTGCGGTCACCTCAATGTGAGGAACAAAGTGGTAAAGGGTTATAGAGTACAGGATAAGAAGAGATCACTTCTATCTGGGCAGTAAAGCATTAACTGATTGAATTAATGTTTAGATTACATCTAAGTGGGCACCTGGATTGTTGAGTCAGGAAAATGGAGAAGAAAACCATCTAAATATAAAGTCTGACACAAGGAAAACAGGCAGGCTGAGTAGTATGGAGAGTATCTGGAAATTTGCATGTAATTCAGCCCAAAATGACACAGGATCTGAACCAGACTGCAATGAGAATTAGGGGCTGGGTGGTGGCTCAGTGGCAGAGTGCTTGCCTAGTATGTGTGAGGCACCAGATTCGATCCTCAGCACCATATATCAATAAATAAAGTAAAGATCTATTGACAACTAAAAACAATTTAAAAAAAGAAATGAGAATTAAAACTAAGAAGTTATTAGACACTAAGACTTTAGACTTTCTCTTTTGGTCAGTAGCAATCCATTGAAGATTTTTCTTTTTAAATATATTTTTAGTTGTTGATAGACCTTTATTTTATTCATTTATTTATATGTGGTGCTGAGAATCGAACTGTGCCTCACACATGTCAGGCAAGCACTCTACCAATAAACCACAATCCCAGCCCACCACTGAAGATTTTTAAGTATAAAAAGAAGTGATGATGGAACCTGTACTTTGGAAAGACTAACATGGTAGTGTGTAGAGACCGAGCACCATCATTTCCCAGGGCCTTTGGAAGCATGTTCAGTACTTTAGTTTGTTCTGATGACTGTGGAGATGTTCCTGATGTTCTACAGAGGAGGCCATGGATTCAAAATGCCCTGCAATGTACAGGAGTCTTAAAGAAAAGAAGCAACCCAGAGTACCAACAGTACCCTATTAGAAGCACTAGTAATAGAGGAAAGACTGGAGCTGAGAAATCAAATCAGAAGACAATTGTAATGATCCAAGCAATAGGTAATGACCTGAGCCAGTGTTGTGAAAATGGAAGTAGAAAGCAGAGTATAAGATATGTTGAGAAGAAGACAAAGTCAACAGGTCCAACTGAAGATGGGAAATGTGATGGATGAACAATGCTAAAACTTAGAGCCTCAGGGACAGGAAATAATGGCAAGAACTTAGACTCTTACAGAAATTCAAAAGGCAAAACCTGAAACTCAGTCCCCAAACCAATTAGCACATCTTCCTTGATCCATCTCACTTCACATAAGGAAATCAACTACCCTAATCCCCATCTGATGCTTTACTTCTAGTTCTTCATTGCTTTATATGTCCCGTGGCAACCAGCTAAGCATTCTCTACTGCATGTGGCTTTTTGTGGTCAATGCATGGTCCTGATATACTCAGGGGGCTTGGTCAATGTTTCTTATACTACACACAGCTTTCTGCTCAATATAGTGAATAATTGATATAATAGTAAACTTTCTCAAAGTTCTAATGTTCCCACACTGTGCAATCTCCCCACACTAGTCATGTAACATCTTATATTGTTTTAGAAATGTGACCTGGTTATAACCTCAGTGCCTTTACAGTTTATTTATGGAAAGCATTTTAATTAGAAAATCACAAGATCTAAGTAAAAGAGAAGAAAACGAGAATTGAGCAAGCAAGGAGCATAATTAGGAGTAGAAGCTGGTTTCTTTGGCCACAGAGAAACTTTAAGAAACTACTTGGTAGATGTCAGTTGATAAACATCTTTAAGAAGTGGAAAAATCCCACTCTCATGCCACATGACAGCTGGAAACATTCATTCCTTTCAAGCATGAAGTCTTCATTCAATGTATTTAAGAAATGCTTTAAAAGAAGTAGCAATGATATTTAGAAATATTTTTGTGTTCTCACTTGGAATTTTTTGTTGTGTTTATTTAGAAGACTGAAAGTAAAAAGTATAACTGAAGACCAGAGAGCATTTTTTAAAATCAAATTTAAGTTCATGATGTTTTATGTTCTAAACATTCTCTCTGTAAGGGTTAAATTGTGTATAGTGAGGAAATACTGTATCTGCTGTAAAATAGACAAGTTTATAAACTTTCACATAAGTCTGGCAGATTTTCAAAAAGTTAAACATAGTTACCATCTGACCCAATAATTCTACTCCTAGATGTGTACACAAGAGAAATTAAAACATATGTCCACAAAAAAAAATTGTAGACAAATGTTCATAGCAGCATTACTCATAATGGCCAAACATTTATTCAGCAATAAAAAGGAATGAAGTACCAATACATGCCACAGCATAGATGAACATAGAAATATTATGCCAAGTGAGAAAAGACAAGCATTTTTTTTAAATGTCATATATTTTATGGATCCATATACATGAAATATCCAGAATTGGTGAAACTATAAAGACAGAAAATAGATTACTGGTTGCATAGAGCTGAAGGGTTGGAAGGAAATGCTGAATGACTAAATGGGTACAGGATGTCTTTCTTAAGTGAAAAATTTTCTGAAATTGATTGTTGTGATGCTTGCACAACTCTGAATATGCTAAAAAGCAATAAATTATATTGATTAAATGGGTGAATCACATAGTATGTGAATTGTGCCTTGATAAAGTTGTTTAACAGCACTAAAGTATTTCCTTCAACATGGGATGAGAGCAGAAACAATCATCGTGCCTCTGTTAAATGCCTCATTTTTTTTCCATTTTCTGAAAAGAAATACTGCCTATCAAAGTAGCATTCCCATTTCATCATTCATCTAGACTACCATGTGCTCAAACACCAGAAGGCAATTGTGCATGGATGAACAAATGGCAGAGCCCAGTAGGGAACTAGGGAAGCCCCTGCAGAGAGGGAATACTCACAGGAAGGCCCCGGGGCCCTCGAGGTCCCACCTCTCCTGGAGGACCCTGTTGGCCCTGTTATGAGAAAGAAAGACAGAGAAAAAAAAATCAACAACTCCTGATAACAGTAGGATAACTGACAGAAAAGTCAAAAGGCTTCTTACCGGTTTGCCCGAATTTCCCAATTGACCAGGCTTCCCTGGAGCACCTGTGTTTCCCTAAAGATGAAATGCAACATTCAGAGAAATTCCAACTATAAGTAAGCCTAATCATCAATCTGCCTCACCCAGACAGGAATT
The DNA here is from genome assembly GCF_045843805.1 of Urocitellus parryii. Taxonomy (NCBI): domain Eukaryota; kingdom Metazoa; phylum Chordata; class Mammalia; order Rodentia; family Sciuridae; genus Urocitellus; species Urocitellus parryii. Next base: position 86,507,754 of record NC_135538.1, on the reverse strand, counting down.
GCTTATATTTTAATAGCCTTAATCTCCTGATTTCACACTGAGAATTCAGGAGGATGCAGAATGCAGATTTAGTACCAACCATGTATTTAAGGTCACATGTCAACAAATGAAAGTTCTTTAGCCTGCATTGAAAGGAATCCTTTCAATGCAAGGATTTTCTTTTGTCACAATATTAATTATATATGTACTTCCTTTACCATTTTTACCTCCAATACATTTCTTTGATCCCTTTTAGCTCACATCAGCACTATTGAAATTTTTGAGAATCAAGTCAACATGAGGAAACAAGGGGATGTGCTGTTAGTAAAGCTCTGTCAGCAAGCTTCAGGGAAAGATACATGTCTGCAAAGACCAACTCTATCATCAGTCTCTCACAGCCTGCCTGTTAGGGACCACCTCTACTTAAGATGCTGTGGACCACTATGATTGAAGGTTTGTACTCACATGCTCTAACAATAACCAATTTCTATATCATTCATGCTTTATCTATTTTCTTCTAAAGCAAAGCTATCACTTTAGTTTTTGCTTTCACCTATTGTGTTTTGTTTTGTTTGTTTTGTGGTTGTTTTTCTTTTGCAATGCTGGGTATCAAATCCAGGGCCTTGCACATGCTTGGCAAGCACTCTACCACTGAGCTATATTCCCCAGCCCTTTGCCTATTATTTTTAATTGGATGCACATTAATTATGCATAGAATATAAAAACAAGTTGACCAATATGTGAACAAGTGCCTAATATCTTTTTGGTTTAAGCTAAATTATCTTAATAACATTCATGGGTATATTTTCAGTATTTCACAATATTAATTATATGTCTTTACCATTCCAATCTCCAATACATTTTTTGAGCCTTTTTACCTCATGCTGACGCTATTAAAAATTTTAAGAATCAAGTCAACATGGTTTTATAATATCTTCTTTTTTCAAGTAGTAAGGAACAATTAAGTTTTCCCTGTTTCATCCTGACAAAGGATGACATTTTTATGAAGAAAGTCTAACCAACTCTCTACAACTGGGGAAAAGATTAGCATTCCAAGTCTTAGAGCTTTTACTTTTTAATTTTTCCCTGGGGTTAAATATGAAATAAAAGGCAGTTAAAATATTAAAAGTTATAAGAAAATATGTTAATAAAATAATAAAGAAAATATTAATTTAAAAGTTTAATCTTTTACCTTTTCACCAGCAACACCCTTTGCACCAGGAATTCCAGGTACACCCTAAAAGAATGCACAAGGAATTTGGGTTTAATCACTTCATCTGAGAATCTGTGAGCTGCCAAGTCCACTGTATACTGCTGAGAGACTGTATAAGGGAGATACTACCTGGGTCCCAATCTCTGGAAAGTTATAGAACTACCCACAGTGTATAGGACCTTACTTTACTGAATCTCGTGTATAAGATTGAAGACTCTGAAAGAAAACCCTACTCTAAAGGATGAACCTCCAAACTAGAATTGGGTACCATTTTCAGGTCAACAGGAGTTCTTATGAGCAGGACATCTGCTATAGGTAAATAACATGGTTCTATGTACAGAATAAAACGAGAGCCTATTGAAAATTCTGGGCTTTATAGTAAAAAAGAGAGAGAGAGAGAGAAAGCCAAAGGATGCTAGGCTAAGATTTGGTGTTACCAGGAGTCCTAATAACCTCAGATTATTTCAAAAGTATCAGATGTCCTAACATTGGGGGCTAGTCCTTGATACTATCAAATAACCTTTATTAATTTGAAAGATTTGCCTTCAAAGAGTCAAGAATACATGCAATACACTCCATATAAATTTCCAATCACATTGATTTGGTGAAACATCAATTTGAATGCTTCAAAATGGGACATATCCAAAAATGAGAACGTGTCTCCCAGAGAATCCACTCAACCTCTTATGACTCAACGCTGCTAACAAGAAGTCAAGACTGGTTAAAGGTAGGATGACACACATGGCACTGGCCCAGAGCTCAGGATTAGTGCAATGATGTAAGGAAGACAGCAAACCTAACAGAGAAGAGGGAATCCAAAACATAAATTAAAGCTTTCTACTTATAGTTATTAGAGAATATCAGCTAATCAGGGAAATAAAAATACAAAAGTATAAAACTAAAAATATTAAAGTAAAACATCATCTTTTCCTCAGAACTCAACAAGTTCCATAACATGTCTCTCCCTCCACATTTATACATTTAAAGTGGATAAACTAACAAATATTTAAAGAATCAAATACTTACTGGTAGCCCCTGCAATCCTGCATCACCAGGAGGTCCAGGTTTCCCTGGTTCACCCTGCAGCGGGGCGGGGGGTGGGGGGACCAAACATTTAATCACTTTGAACCTATATGAACTGCTATATTATTTTTAAGAAAGAGTATAGATTTTTTAAGTAAAAGGATTATTCCCACAGCTGACCTTATGTGGACTTTTACAATTCAACAAGAGGGTAGCAAGGTAGAATACGGGACATAAACTCAATCAAAACAATATCCCTCAGTCTTCTACCATCAGTGGGACAATTTTCTTGTGTTCCTAAATGCAAGCAAATAAGTATACTGTTCTAATAAGAATTTTCTCTTTGACACTGGATTAAAAAATTAAAAGGAGAAAAAAAAATAAAAAAACAAAGCTGGCTAAATAAATCTCCTGGTGATGTTGTAATGGAAATACTGTGCTCAATTGGTCAGGCCAGAAACAGCCCCATTCATGAGTGACTGAATCACACAGCTACCTTTGTTCCTGGCATTCCAGGTATCCCGTCCCGGCCATCCACACCTGGCAAGCCCTAAAGACACACAAAGAAATACTCTGTTGGAAAAAGCCACATTCTTTGTCCCTACATTATTTTCTAAAATTTTACTAAAAGTTAATAATCACTGAAAAAATGTGCCTGATGACTAGAGATCTAGACATACCGTGTCTCCTTTGGGTCCAGGGGGTCCGGGAATTCCTCTAGGACCTTGAGCCCCCTGTAGGGCAGGTCAGGAAGCATAAATAAGACATGGACAATAATCACAATATTTAGGACATGTCAAACAGATAAGCAAAATCAGCAGATGATGCTGAAAAGCAGGATGCTCCTAGTATAAAGACTAATTTGGACTCACTCTATCTCCCTTGGGGCCTGCTTCACCAGGAGGTCCTCGCTGTCCTTGATCACCCTGTACAAAAATTAAATTTTCTTAACACAAGCAAAAATTACTTATTGATAGATCTGTTAAAATTAAAAAGCACCATCCACATTATCTACCTATTGCTCTTTCACTACAATGGCTTTGATCTATAATGGATGCCTAGCTCAAGAAATCTTTTTATAAAAAAAACTATAACCTTAAAAATTGATATTGACATAGGCATAATTGAGACTTGCATGTCCTTTTTTTCATTTTCCATGTGTAATTGTCCTATGCTATTTGGATATATATATATAAAATAGATTAAGTTCCATACTATAGGTAACGGTATCTGTAACTACATCTACATAACTCGTTGACTGCTATGGTGGCTGAGGGTTGGGTTAGGTGCTAATATTTCCTCAATGTTATGTAATTTCCCACTCAGCAATAGTGGTTTCTGTCAAAATTATCCAACTAATGTTAATATATGGTATAGGCAATAAGTGAGAGGATGCGTCTCCTTAAAATTCAGCTTTTTTTTTTTTAGTTGCTTCACTACTTCAAAATCTTGAATGGCTCCCTGTTACCATTGATTGTTTATATTGGCATCAAATATTCTCCATAAGGTGGTTTTACCTTACCTATTCAATCTCATTCTCTCCATACACTTCTCCACCCTAGGCAGTGACAGCCTCTATGATAACCCATGAATTCCATGCCACCAACTGTGCCCTCCTATACTTTGCTGCCTTTCCCACCTGGAATGGCTTTCCAGGTCAACCTTCACAAGGTCTTCTTACATGGACTATCTCTATCAGATGTTCTAGCACTTAATCTTGAAGTTGTTCACTGTGTTACATCCTGTCTTTTCCACTAGACCAAAGGACCTTGACAGTCATGAATTCTATTTGATCCACATCTTTTCTACTTTTTATATGGTATAAGTGACTAATGGATGGCTTTTTTTTTTTGTCTGTTTACCTCCAAAAACAGGCTTGAGGCAGAATACAATAATGAGAAGTGTACATATTAAAGCCAACTATGGAATAATAAGATTATAAACCATAGAAAAGGAAAAAGATAACTACCCAGGAACTAGAAATAAGATTATTACTGCGAATCTAAGCATGACAACCAAAGCAAAAAAAAAAAAAAAAAAAAACAACACAAAAAAAACAGCAAACATAAATATTTAACTTATTGACTTATTCCATAAGAAAAAACATGAAATCAGAGGAACACCCTTCTATAGCTTAAAAAAGTCAGGCTCATTTTAATTATAATTTTTAAATAAATATAAAACTATTACTCATTTTTTATCTTAATTATATAAGATACTTGCATATATCTCTCTATATATAGCAAAAAACCATTACTACTAAAATAAAAAAAATCTATGGTTAGGTTTTGTAAAAAGAAAACCACTTACAGGTGCACCAGGCAGACCCTGAGGCCCAGGTTCTCCATCTAAGCCCCGAGCACCCTGAAAAAAACAAGATGAAGAAATAAAATTAAGATCAGTTATGTATGTTAAGGGCATATCTATCTTTCTAAAGAAATATAATAGTCAGTTTAAAAGGAAGTTTTTATGCCTGAAATGTCTGAGGAGTACTTTATGAGAAGCTTCAGATATGAAAACACAGTTTACATCTACTCATCATAAGACAGAATTTAAACTCAATGTTTGATATACTTCTGGATATTTTAAGCTAACACTGCATTCTCAGCTGCTGACATGAATTTACAACACTATCACTTGTTCACACAACTTGACAATTCTATTGGAAAGAGGTTTGGCCATCACCCTTCTGGGTTCTCAGAAATGCCTGTGGGAATTCATTAATGATGAAGGCCACAGAGCCACCTTACAACTAGAGGACTCTGGTGCCACAGCTGAGAGAGGAACTTACAACACTCTGGATCGCCCCAAGATCTGAAATAAAAAGTCAAGCCATATGATTCAGAAGAATGAATTGTTGAAAAGACCCAAGCATCTCTTCTCCCATTCAGAATTGATGTTAGGTTCAGTTTACGTTAAGTAACCAATCTATTTCCTCAAGGACAGATCCACCCTACCAAGAGATGGCATAAGAATTAGCCAGAGCCTTATAAATCTAATTGTCTGAAAATGATCTCTGACTTGGCTATGTATTGTACAGATCATGCCCTTATTTTCATTAGAAGAATCAAAATGTGATTTTAAAACAAAAATACATTGTTTTGGTGTTCTCCACTTATGCTCCTTGACAAAATACAAACTGTCTTTAAATTTTGTCCTCATCTACACAGCAAATAAGAAAGCATAAGGGACAACTGCAGTGAAAAGACAGCCTCCTAATGAACCAGGTTGAGATAAGATGATAAAATAAATGAAAAGCAATCGGAGTACTGGATAGATGTCAGGCCAAGAAAGCCAGGTGGACAGCATCTGCAGTAAGAATTAAAACTTAGGAAACCTTTGATAGGAGGTTCAGATATAGGTAGAATCAAAGAAAAAAAACACAACGAACGCAGAGGGACCAGAGAGCCTTGCAATTCTTTGATCCCTAAAAACTAGAACAGAGCAGAGGCATTCTACATTCACTGGGGAAGAAAGAATTTGGAAGACCCGAGGAAAACCTTGAATTCATCATTCACTTTGCATTATGAGAACAGAGACCAGCTTTGCATTATAGAAATGGCTTTGATGCATCTCTCTCTCTCTCTTTCTGTCTTTCTCTCCCCCCACTCCTCACTGCTGTTCAGCGTGAGCTCAGACCTAAACTGCTGTTACTAGGTAACCAGTCCATGTCTGAGTTCAAAAGAAGAAATTTAAAAAAAAAGAAGAAGAAGAAGAAGGTGAAAAAAGCAATTTGACAGAAATCAAGGAAAATGAGAAATTTTTTAAATATCAAATAGGAAATGTTTCAAATAAAGAGAAGATCATGAACAGTAATTGCCTTCAAAGCGAGGGGTCATGTATCTTAGGGGATGATTTAAATTCAGAAAAAGTGAAGGATTAGCTATCAGAAGCATCAAAAATAATCAGTTTTATTACTTATTTAAAAAGAAATGCACACAAAGTGTTACTTAAGGTGATATGAATATAAAAATATACAAGACTCCATTTTTTTTAATTCACTGTTTTTAGGAAAGAAATAGTCCAGAGGAGAGGAAAAAAGAAAGCAGGTAAAATGAAAATACTTGGAAGAGATAAAGAGGATTTAAAAACTAAAAAAAAAAAAAAAAAAGTAAACAATCCAGACTTAATTCACAAAAATGTGCATCTCTTTAAAAAAATTAAGATTTGATTTCATTTATTGAGCATAAACAATGCACAACTTGTTGTTATTTAAGTTTAGATAAAAAGCTTTGTATCACTGTGTCAAACTGACACAGATTAGCTGTGGTGGCTCTGAAGAGAATGAGGCCAGGGTGAGAAGTGAGAAATGAGAAGTTAAAGCAGACGCCTTTTAACATTCTGTGACCTACAAACTGGTTTCTCTAACACACTTTCTAAGAAGCAATAACTTTTAAACACACACACCAATAGAAACTTTGAGAGGGTTTTTGTCTACAGGTTTCTGTTGTTTTTCCTTGTAATATTACCAAGTATTCCCTGTTCTCCATCCTTCACACACAGGCCTTGTAGTCTCAACATCCTTCTGATGCCACCTCCTTCCTGGGTCCTCTGGTTCCCCTATCTGCATTCCCTCATTCCACCGGCCTTGAGATTTCTATCTTGCTTGCTACACAGTTAGCTATTTGTTTGTCTCTCACAATAAGCAGCCAACTTAATGAGGCCTTATTCCTCTTCAAATTTTCCTAACAGCTTGCAGAACACCTTTCTATGGAAGTGCTAGGAAAATCAGATTTCTGAGACTAGGCTAAGGGCAGTTGTTGTACTCTGGTCACAGGTATATCACCCCTGTCTAGGGCAGGGCTCAGTGTGCAAGGAGGCCAAGAATGTCCCTAGAGGCCTAGGAGGTAGCCTGCCTTCTCTTGCCTCTCCCTTCCTGCCTTCTCCTGTCTTTGCCTTGTTTGAGCAGAAGCACCCCAACCACTGGGCCAGTGTTATCATTGCTAGCTACTGATACTAAAACAGAAAGAAAATAGAGCAACCCTACTTACTCTAAATCACCCAAGACTATTTAAAATATATAATAGAGTTGATCTCCATGTCCATGGGTTCTGCATCTGAATTCAACCAATTGTGGATCCAAAAAAAAAAAAAATGGTGTTGCTGAAGATAAGAAGTTGCTTTAAAATGACTCAAATTCTAACAATTTAGTATATTTTTATATTACAGCATTATCATCATCATCTTACTTTTTCTCCTTTGTCCCCAACTGTGCCAGTGATGCCTCTCAAACCTTGTGCTCCCTGGAAATGTAAAAGATAATAATGGATTAGTTAAGGCATATGTTTTTTTAAGCTTGCCACAGAAAATGATCCAGAAGAAGGATGTTATCATAACCAATGGTTGTGCCTCAGCTCCTCTTTGACACTGGCTATGCCTTGGCTACACTTTGGAAATAATGAAAAAAATTATTATTTCCATAAATGTTACTCATTTTGACATGAAAAAGGTGTAACCATTTTATTTTAATATAGTACAAAAGTAACATAAATTCTGATTTAACAAACATTTTAAATTGAAGTATGCTGATGCCCAATTACCTTGCATATTACTGCAGTAATCTGCCAAAGCATAAGGGACTAACTTTTTATTTTAAAAAAACATGATTATGAGCAACTAATAATGTTCTAATTAAAATGATTACATGCTGAAATGAGCTACATTGATCCAATGCATTATTTAGCTGCTGCATATTCAGAGTATACAAAATTTTCTCATTATATCATGTAATGGTGCTTTAGAATACAAAATATATGTCAACCTCTTGTGTTCAGTATTTGCTTTCAGAGTGCCTGGACCTGGAGTCTATTAAATAAATGTATGTAATTATATATAGAATCTTTTTTGTTTAAAAAGGTGCTTGAATGTACAATGGGAACTCTTTCTTATTCTGAAAACATGATTATCTCTCAAAGCTGGACTGGTGAGAAAATAGAGAACATCATGTTAATATAAAGTTATTGATCCAAATACTAAGTATAAAATATTTCAAGAGTCATTTTTAAAATATTTGCATAGCCAGGCTGGGGTTGTGGCTCAGTGGTAGAGCACTCACCTAGCATGTGTGAGGCACTGGGTTCAAGCCTCAGCACCACATAAAAATAAATAAATAAAATAAAGGTATCATGTCCATCTACAACTAAAAAAAAAATTTAAAAAGATATTTGTATAGCCTAGTCAAATATTTTTTAAAAATACTTTACTGGAGGCCCTTGAGCTCCAACTTCTCCCAGTTCTCCCTGGTCGCCTTCTTCACCCTAAAAAACAACGGAGAAAAGCACAATAAATATGTCTAGGAAATGAACACAGAAATGTGCTAATCTAGTAAGAACATTTTATATTCATTTGGCACCTATACTATGCTTTCTTCATTACTTTTCATGTATGATTTATATCAACTATGGAATACTCAGAAAATCCAGAGAAGTATACAAATAAAGTCACCCAAATCACACCATTCAACTATAAATACTAGTAACATTTTAGATGCTGTACTTTCAAAGTTTTTCTAGAAGGAGGGGAGAAGGGAAAGAAAATGTGTGTGTTCATGTTTGAGAGAAAGAGTTGGGAGTGTTATTGGGAATATGTAGTAACACTGTATAAACATTTCCATAAGCTGTTGGATATTTTAATTATGGCTTACATTTTAGCTTTTCTTATTACCACTTTCATACCATACACAATTTGGGGGGATTTAAATCAGTCTTTTCTTTCATGGTTCATACCTTTGATTTCACTCATAGAAAAGCCTTTTCGACCTCCAAATTAAATAAATATTCATCTGTACTTTTTTTTTTAGTAACTCTTCTATAGTTTAATTTCTGGCACAGAATTTAAAGGTCACTGATTCCAATATCATTTATTGAATAGTAGATCCTCTCCACAAGAATTGGAAATTTATCTTTAACATGTATAAATCATTAGGCTCTAGGTTTCCTATTCTATCCCACTGATCTGCTTATGATGTTGCCAACATGAAAACATTTTAATTATTGTAATACATTTTGTAATGCATTTTCATCTCAGGGAGAATTCCCATGCCTTTTTAGAGTTACTCTTACTTTTCAGATTTTCTGAAATGTTTACCCTTCTAGAGCAATGTTAAAATCATTGGACAGATATTCCCCAAAATACTATTGGTTTTCTATCAGGACTACATTAAATCTTTCTCTCCCAGAAGTTAGTGTATCTCTCTATTTAGTCAAATGTTTTTTTTTTCTTTTTATCTTCACAAATAAAGTTTTACTCTTTTCTTCAAATTAAGCTTCCATATGAAAGTATTTCGACTATCTGGTTGCTATTGCCAATGAGACCATCTTCCAACACATTTTCTAACTAATTATTTTTTTGTCATCTTGTTATTATAACCTCTGATATACTTTAATATGTTAGAAGATTCAAAAAGAGATCTGATTCCTCTTACAGAAATATTATTTTATAGAAAAAAAATTACTTTCCCTCTAGGAGGGTTTATTTTTTTTAATCCATATATAGTCCTACATTTTTTTGTGGTAATAGATATCTTAAATTGTGAAATTAGTGATGAGAAAAATTATTTATAACATGTACATAATATCAGACTTAAGTCCATTACTATTATTTCTTTATTACATATTTCAATTCACTCATTTTCTTGCTCCATCAACTATATCTTACATTTAAAGATTTTTCACAAAAAAATAAGGCCACAACAAAATATTTAACAGCAGTATTAATATTGGTCAAAGAGCTACATTATACCTAAATAATTTAACTTGATTTTTAATGCATTATAGAGGTCTTATACCTTAGTTTCAGTCTTATAATTATATTCAGATTGTATTCCATTAGAACATATGATTGACAGTGGAAAGAAGCAGTTCAATTCAAAAGCTAGTGAATTAAGTAGTCCATGGAGTGAATAATCATCACATGTGCATAGTTAAATGCTACTTGGTTTTCCCTACAAATTTATAAAGCCAGCTGCAAAAAGCAACAATTATTAATAGGTCCTCTATATTTTTTCCTTAGTAGGATATAAATCATTTCCCATAGATTCTCCATAAACCTTAAGCAATATGTTTGCATTCAATATTTTACCTTTGAATGAAAAGCACATATCTTATCCATAACAACAAATTTAAAATGAAAAATTTTTAAATTTGTGATCATTTATTACTTATTTATTATCATTTATTATCATTTTACTAAGAGGTTTTTGAATGACTGATGATCTGCTGCATGATCTTGCCAGTACCATATCTTAATTAGTGAAGTTTCACTATTCATTCCTATATTCATAAACAATTTTAAAAGTCTTCATTAACTAACTTGCATAAAAAATTCAAGGCAAAATTTGAATCTGAATACAAACTTCAGGCCTCCAGAATCTCTATCATTCCAGGTCATCTGTTAGAAATCTCTTTCAGAGCTCATTCATCAACAAGCTATTGTCATGTCATTTTCTTATATAACTTTTTAAAGACATCACTTATAGTTTAAAATGACATAAAAATGTGGAATAAATGAAAATAATTTTTAATAACATTCAATGAAAATTTTTGGCAATTACTTAACACAGCAAAAAGCGTGCAAGTTTTCCACTGAAGCCCAAACCAGATTTGAGAGTCCAAATAACTAACTTGTACAGTTACCAAAAATACTAGTTTCACTGGAAGAGTGGAGATCAACAGCTTCATCCCCAAATTCATGGGTTAAGGGAGTGAAATTTCCTCAAAAGAATGGGTCACCGAAAGGAGAAAGAAGAGATGCAGAACATCAAAAATAACAGAAGTCTGCTATATTTGCTTCAGTACACATATTACTTCATGAATATGTTTTGATGTAATTTTAATATTCTTGCATAACTATTTTGGTGACTAACTAATATCATATGTCTATGTCACACTTAGTTTAGTCACTCCCCTGTGATTAGACATGTTTTTCACTTCTGTGTTCCCAGCACTTAGAATAGACCCTGGAACATAGCAGGTACTTAATAAATATTTATTAAACGTTAAAAATCACAAATTTTGAGATTCAGTGAAGAAATGGGCATGCAGAGACACTTCCAAAGTACTCATTTTTTTTTTCTATTTTACTCCAATTTAACATTAGGAAGCTAGCTACTACATTTTAGATAAATAAAATGCCTTCACAGCCTAAGTAAAAAAAAAGGGGGGGGGGCATTTAAAATAAAAGTCTGAACTACCATAGGGTACATAAAATTGGCCTGTTTGTTCTGATTATGTGAGGTTATTCAATAGACTGATTTTAGCTAAGGAGTTCAAGGATATTAATGCTTAAAGACATTAATAAATTGCCTCTCTATCTCTTTACTTCCAAAATAAAATAGACTAATCTCTTGCCTCTACCCAGTATAGGTGTAGAATTGTCAACAACAATGAAAAGCCTACCAGATCTGCATTAAGAATAGCTTGACTTGACTTTGTAAAATATAAAATGTACCAAGACAAAAGTTCCATTGTGCATAGAATAAAATTCTTAGATCATTAAAAGATGATTAACCTTAGTAGATTAAAAAAAAATGGCAAATAGGTCACCTTGCTTTAAATTTCAGTCTTGGTTTTTCTGCAGGGCACAGCTGCCCTGGTGCAAGTTGTGCTCTAGATTCCATGTTTACATCCACATAATAACAGAAGTTGCCACTAATTTCCAGTTTACTCAAAATCTATGTCATATTGAAATGAAATCAGAGATAAACAGAAAAATTATTTCAGAACTTCAGATGAGAAGTTAAAAGCCAGTTACCAAATTATCTGTTTGCTAAGCTCAACAACACATTGCATAAAATTTTACGAATATCAAAAATTTGTCTTATGTGGTAGAAAAACTAGTTGAATGTTCAAGTATCATAAGCAACAAGGAAAAAAGCTAAATGTGACTGATTTGAAAAGGAAAGGAAAGGAAATAAAAAATAACTGCACTGGAAGAAAATTAAAATGTCTAGTGCCTTCTTTGTTTTTTATAATTAGACAATTTATTATGCTTAGTTGGAATATTAATGCACCTACAGAGAATACTTCAAACATCATTTGAAATAGAAAGACAAAATATAACATATGCTGTATTATTCCTTATAGTTGGTTAAAATAAAAACCGCCCGGCTGGGGTTGTGGCTCAGTGGTAGAATGCTTGCCTTGTTTGTACAAGGCCCTGAGTTTGATCCTCAGCACCATATTAAAAATAAATAAATAAAATAAAGGTATTGTGTCCAACTACAACTAAAAAATAAATATTTTTTTAAAAATGGTCACTACCTCCTAATCACAATTTACTCACTAAATACTCATTTGTCTTACCTTGTGTCCTTGTCTCCCTGGTTCACCAATTTCTCCTTTAGCACCTTTATGGCCCTAGCAAATGCAAAAATAAAAAATAGATAATATCATATATTTTTAAATACATATAAAAATTATATCAAATATATAAATTATATATGTATATATATAATTTATTGGGCTTGACAAAACTGTCAGAGGGTTCATAAAATGATTCTGCTTCCCAAAGTCCTTGTCAAGGTACTACTAAGAAAAAGGTTATGTCACAAAGAAAATTACTGCCTTAAATGACCTAAACAGTACTATGTCTATTACATGACTACTGTATATAGTATATATCAGTTTTAGTTACTAGGAAAACATTGTTCTAGAATTTTAAAAAGCCACATTACCCAGTTTAACACCAAGATTTATTGATACCTGCCTGCTGTTTCACAAATCCGGGTTCCACACTTCTCCTGGAGTGGTTTAGAGCACTGAGCCTTTTTCTGTACTGGACTGAACTTTTCAGAAAAAGCAGCCCTGACCCAGCTCACCTGGCTATGCCCTGCTTCTGTGGCTGCTGGAAACCCTTCTGCTTCCATACCCACCTGCTTTCTGGAGAGGGGAAGACTGGGCATAAGAAGGGCACTTCCCCACATGCACAGCTCTCTGCCTCTTCCTGTACACTACTGTAGGTGCGAAGGGAAGGCATCGAAGGGCAGTAAGCAAAGGCTGCCTAGCATGAAGACAATCCCTGACCTCTCTTGTCAGGCCACCTGTTCTAAGCTTATGTACACTGTGGGCAGTAACATGAGTCAAACTATGAGACAACATCCCCAAATTAAGTCTGTCAGGACTTTGACTTCTCTCCAGCCTTTCTGTAAAATAAGACACCAACCCAGGCCCAACTCCACAGTTGAGGGAAACCACCAAAAATCAACAAGAAAAACTCTGGGAAAATCAGTACCTTGGAGCCTTCCCGATCACAGTAAAGCCCTAAGGAATTTCTCAAATTTTCTGGAATTTCTCAAAATCACTTTAGGCTCAGAGACTGGAGAGAGAAAGCCATTTATCCCAGCAGTTGGCATTTATTTACTTGTTTTTATGTAATATTTCCAAGTAATTATGATGGCAGAGAAAAACACTTTCAGGAAAGTCTCTTTTCCTACTTATTTTGCACAGTTTTCCCAATTTTCCAGTTTTTTGTTTTTGTTTTTGTTTTTTTTAAGCAAAACATTCTCAAAGAATTTTGTGCATTGTCCTCTCCCCTCATTCTCACCACTGTCTTCCTCTGTTGGAGGCAAACTTCTGGCCCTTGATTTGGTGTTCAAGCCTCCCTCAGTCTCCTGTATTTTACTGGCATTTGTGCTCTAAACTTCAGGGGTATCTATGTTAAGCACCTATGTCTTGGGGGGCCCCAGCTAGAATTCCAGGTTTAATAAGCCCACAAACTGAGGCACAGAGTAAGCCGACACAGACTAGAGTGCTCCATCTGAATGGGATCTTCACACCAGGAAGGATAGTGCTTTAATTGAAGCTTCCATTTTTTTCTGTGGAGAATAATCTAGGAAATAATATAAGGAGATTATTCTCTTACCCTCATGCCTGGAAGGCCTGGATATCCAGAGCGACCTGGTGGACAGGAATTTGGACACTACAAGAAAGCAATAAAGACACCATGAACCAGAGCCCACTTTGTGAAAGGGCCAAATTTGTAAAGGATTCTAGCAATTAAACCCTAATGCAATTATAGTCATTAAATAAATTCAAATATCCATTTCCTCCTTTTTACTGAATTTTTAAACTAATATTTCTGACTTCTAGAAAAGTATAAAGAATATAACAAGTACCTTCCTATGCATTCACCCATTTATTCATGCATTTAATAAATGTTAATATTTTTCCATATTCATTTCAGATCTACTATATTAAAGAAGTGCAATGTTTAAAGACAATGAGTTTTGCCATGACCTGATCATTTTCCTCCCTCTTTACTGGACTAGCCATATCCTGAAGTTCATATCCCTACCAAGGGGCCCAAATTGTGCTTAGTACAGCTTATCATTATCATTTCAATATTAATCTATGTGTAAAATATCTCCTAATATTGATGTACTCTAGTGAAAAGCATGCCTTAGACATAAAGTAAAAATGTTATAGAAAAAATAGATACTTCTGTAATGAAAAACTGTTATAGTCTGAGGATATATAAGCCACCAGTCCACTAATGCTACAGATTTTCTGCCATCTGAGCAAAAGTAAAACGTAGAAGCACAGTGTGTTCCAGAAAGATCATTTCAAAGACAACTCATCTGGAGACTACAAAACTACATTTTGTTCAAAGGAAAACATCTTACCAGTGGATCTCCATCATGAAAGCCAATTGTTCCCTAAAGTAAATAAAATATTAAAGTTAACAATATAACTAAATAATTAATTCAAACACAGTAATATAGAAAGTTCATTAGGTAAAGATATAATTAAATATATGTTTCATAATATACAAGGCACAAATAGCAGCATATAATATGCTAATATTCTAAAAACTTGACTCATGGGCATATTCCCTTTGAAGACTCCTAATTTGCAATAGATCATTTTTTTTTTCAGGGGATTAAAAAGAGATGAAATGAGAAGCGGAATAGGGGGTAAAAAAAAGGATCTATAACATATAAATTTAAAATTTGTATTACCTCCTACTTAAACTCCTCTTTTATAAATTTGCTACTGAGAAAAATTTGTAACAAGTACATTTGAAAATGCTTCTTTTATATGTCAAAGTTTTGAGCATTTGAAAAATCAGTGTCAAAGGTTTTCACATGTAAAGAGTAAGACTTGCTTTGTGAAACTACCTTTTAAATTATTGTGATCCTTCTACTTTTCTGGCCTTAAAAAGAACCACACTCTAAATTGATGAAAAACTCGGTAGCCATTTGGGGAGTATTAGAATCTAATGACTCAATTAATAGGCACTTCCATTTCTGGTTCTTAGATTTTTATAGTCCTAACCATCAGAAGCAAAGGAAATTCATGTTGTAAACAACTTACACTGGGTCCTGGGGGGCCTGGGGGGCCAGGTGGTCCTCTTTTCCCAGGGTCACCCTAAGTCATTTGAAAAATCATGACATGGTGATTATACATGTGTCAAAACACAGTACACAAAACCAGCAAGGCATGAGAGAATGGCATTACTAGAAACCCCTACAGAGCTCAGTCATGCATAGACCTGCCACCAAATCCAATTAGTTCTACAAAACCAGAATAATAAAGGAGTTCTATTCTCACCAAGTTATAAAACAAAGCAAAGGGAGACACAGAGAAAAAAATAAAGCCCATTTTTTTCTGTGTAGGATGATCACTTTATCTACTCTGAAAACAAATGAGAACCCCTATGCATTTTTCTAGTTGATTTACAGAAGGGCCAGAACAACCAATACTGCTAGGGCTGACCAGCTAATCAAAGCAAAAGAAAGCTCGCACCCAGCCTGAAGCTATGAAGTGCAAGGTTAATCTCAGCAGTGTCTGATTCTTGCTGCTGCTGTTTTTCTGGTCTGTCATTTTGTCTGTCATTGTACTCTTGCAATACACAGAAAGCAAAAATGGCTAACTAAGCTGTTCAGATGAAAAAGGGTTCCAATTACTCTCAATAGCCAATATTTACTCTTGGCATGTTTTCCTTCTTAATGTCCTACCATAAAAAATCAAAAGCATCTTATAATTATTTTAAATGTATAATCATATTCATTCATTTCTTTAGTAAATAAATTTGCAAACAGTAAGCACACAGAGAGAATCAGGAAAGGTATATAATACATGGTCCCTTTCCTCAATGAGTTTACAATTACCTACCTTCTCGTAACATCAATACTTCAACACTTTTGAAATGCTTCATGAATATCCACGTGAAGCACTTTTTATCAGCAATTTTTGCTCTATGAAGTTCAGCACCTTAATGTTTCAAGTTAAATTTTCATTTTAATACAATGATCCTAACAAATATACCTGGTAATAACCCAGTCTATTTTTTAATTTAATGTGGAAAGTCTAATACAATAGCCACTGGACCCAAACCCTAGCTGAGAGTCTATAAAATGGGGGTGACACTCCATTATATGACAATCAATTAGGAAGTTGGGGAGAAAAGTTTAGCTGAAAAATTCAGGGAAAAAATTAAAATCACTCTGCAGCATTATTACTCCTAGTTCTCATCAATATTATGAACTGGAATAAAATTTATCTGCCACTTTTGAATTAGCAGGAGGGAGTAGTGTACTGTTAGCATAATTTACCTGGCTAGTAACACCTTCTATTAAATCAGCAAATGTCTATCAAAATGCACTGTGGTACTCACAATAGGTCCTACACGGCCAAGTTCTCCAGGAAGTCCTGCTGTCCCAGGAGGACCCTGAATTTGAGAAATCAAAGTGACAAATCAAAGTGACAAGGTAATTTATGGATATTTTATAATCTATCACAAATGGCATTAAATATAATAAATAACAGGCCTAGAATTAGCTTTAATGTCCAATGTGGCAATAACTCATTTGGCCAAAATTTAGTTACAATGGAACAGAAATTTCCTAAATTAGTAAATATATTTTGTCTAGCAGAATAGGGGTATTATCAATAGTAGGCTCGTTAGATGATGTAACTAAAACTCTATAATCCCCAATGGTTAGTATTAGTCAAAAATTAAGGTCAGGATTTTAGAAATAGGCCATTTTTATAGACTACATAAAAGTCAATGATAAATGATACATACAGGGGGTCCAGGAATGCCACGACCCTAAAAGGGTAAAATAAAAATATTTATTGCAAGTGGTTTGTACTTAGTATAAACATAGACACAAACACAACTTGATTCAAACCCATAAATTCTAATACAAAATAAATATATGATGCTCATTCTAAAGAAAACACTGTATAATGAAAAGCAAACATGGCTCTGCTTCTAAAGGAAGCAGGAGCTTGTTTTGGCTCCTCAAACTTTCCTCCAATATCCATGCTAAACAGCCTTATTTTTCTAATCTTTTTCAAAAAGAAAATCAAAGTAAAGAAGCCATTGAAGCTTGCCCTCAGGAGAACTTACCATCACTCACAAACTGGCACATCACAACCAGTTTAAAGATTTAATTCACTTGTAGTGTTGTACAAGAAACCTACACTGAAAACAATATACTTTCATGGTATATAATATATGATGTTTAGAAGTTGCCCAAACAAGCATTCAGCACAGAGAGGCTGGTGGGGAAAGGTCAGAAACATACCTCCATTTTGACAGGTAGGATGATATTTCTAGAAAGTAAACTGGTGTCACTCCTGAAGCAACGTATAATGGGATTCTAATGTAATAGACTAAATTTGACTTTAAAGCTAGTTATTCTATTGCCCTCTCCTTTATGCTTTGAATCTCTTCATCAGCACCAGACTACATATAATCATGGATTGAAACCACTTCTGATTTATCTTAACCAGCCCCAATTCTAGCACAGAGCCGTATATATATATATATATATATATATAAATGGCTATATATATAAAATCAACTCTAACAATATGCTTGTTGAACTTAAAATCGAACATTAACAACCCAAAATTCCTGTTCCCTCTCTGTTCTTTTTAATTTCAATGTTTCCCCTTAGGATTTCTCATTATTCTTTTTGTTCCTATATTGGCTTGAGTAGTTTTTATTTTCAGCTGTCTGTGATACTTATACTTATGTTATATTTTTACTCCAGATTTGCTTTTCTACAATATCGATATATAAAGCATCCTATGTAATCAATGCACATCCTTTGATAGTGATATTAATATTTCTAATCAGTTAGGTGGACAAACAGGTAAGAACATCGTATGGCAGTATGTTTTAATAATGTGTGGGATTTTCGAATGCTTTCCTTGAAAAATTACTCTCATCTGAACATTTCAATATATAGATCAACTTGTGAAATAGCTTTTATGCTTCATAATAACAAATTAATCAATAAATTATTTCATCAGAGACTTAGATGTTTGACAAATTTCACTAAATATAAGATGTTGAGATCTGAGTTGAAAAATGCTGTGGATCATGCTATTCACATCTGAAAATGGGCTTTTAATGAACAAGTTGAAAGATGCTGAAATATGGCAAAGAAAAGAGTATAAATGGTGGGGAGGGGGACACAGATTAATGGCAAGAGCAAAGGGCAAAATAGAAAGAAAAAATAGCCTAAGAACCTAGTCCTCTTAAACAAACAAATAGCACAAATGTGAGGGATTGTGCAGTGTAGGAAAAGACTAGCCATGGAGTCAGGCAGGCAATAATGACTCATTAGTTGATATTTTATTGGAGATAAAATCAGTTGTAAAGAAAGTGATATGATGAATGGTCTTAACACTGAATTTGCTCATGTTATGCAAAAAAAAAAAAAAAATCAGCGCAGTAGAGAGGGATTTGTCTTCTGAGAATACCACCTGCGAATAGACATATGTATTTTGTTCTGTATATTCAAATGCCTCTGAACAGTTTCTATTCACATTAGGAATACTTACATACCAGATAAGTTATAAAGCTCTTTGTCATGTGTATTATATAGGAAACTGCATTTTAAGAAAATTCCAGTAACAGAATTTCACCTAAAGATAGGAAATTTTCAATTCTGTGGCTTTGCAGATACTTACTGGAAATCCACGAGATCCAGGTACTCCAGGTTCTCCCTAAAAATAAAATAGCTTCATTGTACTTAGGTTTTTGAAGCATGATTATGTAAATATGTAAGCTGTATAAATACTGAAATCACTAAAATACTGCATCTTAGTATTTCTAAACACAGTTTTAGTTGAAAAAGTATTTCAGCTATGTCCTAGCTTAACTCATTAGTTGACTTGCAAACACTACAATAAAATTATACTTCAGCATTTGAGAAATATCATCAGTCGGTACCAGGTGCCTAACTTACTTTTTGTCCCCTTGGACCAACAGAGCCAGGGGATCCATCAGGTCCTGTTAAACCCTGACAAAGCAAGATAGTGGAATTAGATTTATCATAACATTCACAGGTAAACAAGTGGGTAGAAAATTTCACTTTATTTCTTAGTTATCTGCAGCATGTTTACATATGTAAATACACATATTTATAAAGTAATACCTTCTATATTCTTATACAAAGGTGACACCACATGAGCTCTGCCTGCTACTTATTTACTATTGATAAATTATATCATATTCCTAACTTTCTGCTAACTATCATTTGTCAGAGGGTTCAATAACGTAATGCCTTTTGTCTTTGCTTTGAGAAAATGCAATATAATAATTATGGTGTTCTAACAACTAAGTCTGATGGGTCTGGCTTTACCATTAACCAAAGTTTATGTATCTCCTTCATTTATAAAATAAATAATATTATGTGTCTCTTTAACTAAAGTGCAACAATGTCTGAAAAGTTAAAATTATTCCTCAATAGGAATTAAACATAAATGATCTCATTATTGCCTATGACTCCTTAAATTCCTCTAGCCATCTCTAGCAAGTGGCAATTGCTTATTAAAGAACATTAACTTTTAAAGTCAAATGTTTGAAATCATATCCTATCACATTGTCTTTCTTAGAAAATATGGCTATAATTAAATATATAAGTTCATATATCCATTTGCTATGTATAATTTAAGCCTAGTATTATAAAACACATTTATAACTATCATATTTAATACTACAATGGTATTAAATAATCCTCTAAACATTCTTATTGTCTCCACTAATATTTTTTTAAGTATGTATTTTAGTTGTAGGTGGACACAATGTCTTTATTTTATTTTTATGTGGTGTTGAGGATCAAACCCAATGCCTCACACATGCCAGGTGAGCATTCTACCACTGAGCCACAGCTCCAGCCCCACTAATACTTATTTTATCATCATCCTCAAATAAAAGATATGAAAGCATAATACTACACATACATCTGAATTTCCATACTTAGTGCAGACGCACTGTTATTTTTTAAAATTTTTCTTTGCTCTATGACACTTTCTGACGCCATTTACAATGCAAACTTGAAATTATACCTTCCTAAAGATAAATATCTGTATATGTACATATATACATGCATACATAAATGCCTTAAAAATTCTTTCTATTATCAAGATTTTGAAAAGACTCAAATGATAGTCAGGGAACGATCTCTTAAAAATATAAAAACTCTACTTAAAAATGGATTGCTAAAATTCATATTTAGTTTGTCATAGTCTGCTTAGGCATTAATAAAATGCTTTCATGTAATTCATATAAAAACCAGTTCCTGGACTATCATTTTTATATTTCGCTACATCAATATCTGTAACAACTCCTGAGAGTAGGTCAAAGAATTTTTTTTTGAAAAATGTTAATTACTTAGAAACTTACCAAGGAAGAAAACTATGTGTGTTTAACATAGGAAAGAATTTCTGACAGACTGTCTTAGATTATTACTTGCCCTAGCCTAATTACAACACTGTAATCTGGAAATAAGCCCCAGTATAATTAGTAGCTGAGCATTGATGGTAATGGAATGTTTGCTTTTATATCTCAACAAAGAAACCACACATACAGAACACTGTCAGCCCTCACAGCACATAAAATGTAGAAACCTTGTGGCATATTTAACTAATAGATCCTCCAACACCCACTTAATGTATATACCCTCCAAGACCAATCCTAGTCGATTTTCATATAAACTAGGCTTCTTCAATCTGTGACCAGAATAACTGATAAGATTTAGGACATTAATTACTATATATGGAAGAATTTCAGCTGCAATATATAAAGCAGAACCCAGTCGATGGCTGAATAACCTAAAGACTATTTATAGGTCACTTCATATCTAAAATATCCTCCATAGGATATGGTAAATTATGTCCATCATTGGGAAGTTCTTTGAATTAAATTGAAAATGGATCTGGTGTCAGATGTTACAGTGAGATCTATTATGAAATAACTGTGTAGAAAACCATAAACTCCACAAGGACAAGAACTACATGTGCATTACAGTTATAGTACATTGCCCCTGGCATCAAACACACTCAGTACCTGATGACTGAGAAATATTAATGTAAGTTAGACTTTTAAGTAGGATATTACACTTTTCCTTCCACATAATCTTTATTTTTAGCTTAAATC
Organism: Urocitellus parryii; assembly: GCF_045843805.1. Lineage (NCBI taxonomy): Eukaryota > Metazoa > Chordata > Mammalia > Rodentia > Sciuridae > Urocitellus > Urocitellus parryii. Next base: position 86,486,144 of record NC_135538.1, on the reverse strand, counting down.
TTGACTCTGCTACTTAGTAGATAGGTAATCCTGGGCAAGTTGTTTAACTCTATCATGTTCTAAATGCTGTTCCTCATTCAGATAGGGTCCTACAAACAAACTAACAAAGAGTCTAGTTATTAATCACAGCACTATACTTCTGAGTCTCCTCTTGTTTCTTCGATGCCTGATTATTTGCACCAACACTGACCTTTCAGGATAATTTCTTAACTCACTATCCTACTCATAGACATCTGTCAGGGATAAAACTTGTACATTCAGAGGATAATAGCATGGTTTAGCTATAATATCTATATAATTCTTATTCCTCTTCTATTTGTCTCATGTGGATCTTATAGGAAAGATTATAAGATATTATTATAGACCTCTGAGCATGTCACAACAAAGAGCACTTTTAAGAATATTTTTATTGAATTAGGCACAGTGGTGCATGCCTGTGGTGCCAGCAATTCAGGAGGCTGAAGTAGAAGGATCATAAGTTTGAGGCCAGCCTCAGCAACTTAGTAAAAAAAAAAGAGGGGCGGGGGCTGAAGGTGTAGCTCAATGGTAAAGTCCTCCTGGGTTCAATTCCCAGTACCAAAAAAGAAATTAATTAGTAAGTTAAGTAACTAAAATAACATAAAAATTTCTTTAAAAAAGGATAGCTCTATTGATAAAATTGATGATAATAACATAATTGTCCTTTGGAACAAGGTTATGACTGAACTCTGATGTCTCTAATTTTATTCATTCATAGGTAAAAAGAAGAATCAACTTAAACTAAAAAGAAAGAGAAGAGATTTGAAATATGTGTCTACAACACACACACACTTTTCAAAATCCAATTTGCAATAAAATTTTCTAGATCTTATTTCAAAGAAATTACAGAGGGAAATATCACCAGTAGTAGAGAGAAATGCCTTCATAAGGGTGTTTATGCAAACCAAGTTCTATATGAGATAATTAATGCCGATGCTGTGTTCTGAAATTTAATGCTGCTATTTGTCATAGAATACCGGTTCTTTGTGATGGTTTCCTTCCACATTCCAACAGCTCATCTGCCAAGACTCAAGGGGTTCCTCCAGAAGCATAGCTTCTATGACACTTTTATATTTTATGCCAAAAATCCACTCAACATAGTAAATAAATTTTGAACTGTATTGCTTTAAGATTCTTCCAACATCCAACTAACCAGTTTCTTAATGTTAGCAAAAAAATAAGATTTGCAATGAACCAAAGAACAGAAGACAAAAGATTGGAGGATTAAGGTCTTTAGGTTCACTTCCAAGAAAGGACTTGTGATGATTTCCTACTTGTTTGATTCCCGGATGGCTAAATACAAGCAGACAGTAAACTCTGATCTACTTCCTTTCAAGTGTCCATTCCCAATTTAGACTAAAATACTTTTTTACATGTCAAATCAACCAAAGAGTAGACTAAGAAAACTTTCCAATTCTAAAAGTCCCATGTGACTTCAATTCAATAGTTACAGGATATGAAACATACCAAAAAATCATAAAATATCAATTGCAAATGGTTTTTAATAGCCATTAAATTATCCATATCATTCTTGTGTGGCAATTTGCATACTAGAAAGTCACTATCACTTTTTCTCTCTATTCTCTCCAGTTATTCATCTGCTAAGAACCTCATTTGTATCTGCATGAGTCAGGCCTAGAGAGTCCCCCCAAAATAATCAAGATGTACAGATTCATTTGCTTTTCATGCACTAAGTAAATAACCCTGGGTCCTACAGAAAAACACTTGTCCTCATAATAATTTTTTTTTTCATTATCTGTGGAAAGTAACATTAAGCCAGTCTCCTTTCCACATTATTATAAGGCTAAAGGAAATAATATTTGTAACAGTGCTTGAAGAAAAAGCTCTAAACAAATGCACAGTCTAGTTTATTTTTCCCTTAGACCTAAGAATGCCTAAAATACAGGCACATGTATGGGTTTTATCCTTTTCTTTTTCTTTCCTCTCTTTCTCTTAGCTTTTGACTTCCTCTTCTGTCCCAGGAGACTGACACAATGGCCTCATCCATTTCTCCCTGAAATACCCTCCAAGGTCAAATCTCAAATATCTATGAAGTCTCAGCCCTCTGCAACTTTTCATATTTGAAGCATAGTTTGTTTTGTACTGATGGTACTGCAAATATAGACAAAGAAAAATACTTGCAATTATGTTGACAATATACTTCTATAAATTTCAAAGCACTTTCATTTGTTTGTCAAAAATTTATGTTCATGTGGGGAAATTATAAAACAAAAAACAAGGATCATCTTTATGACATTATGATATGAGATAAAGAATTTGTTGAGCAAGTTACAAAAGCACTACTAAAACTGAGGGGCAGCTAAATCTAGCCTCCTGCCAAAATTTTACTGCAAATTAATAATAAGACTTGAGATAACTGGTTTATGCTTCAACTATCCAAACAATTTTTTTTTAAATTTAATTGGAAATTTTGTTTTCATCCAAAAGGTCAGGTGAAGTTTCAAAGGAATATAGAAATAAGCATAGCTCATATTAGACTACTAGTTCATCTAGTGGTCTTGTATCCATCAGGCAATTTTATTATCATATGGCAATTTCAAGTAATGTAGTTTCAAAGAGCTTGGACAGCCAGAAAGTTATATAATTTCAGTTTGTATATTCAAATATCAGTCTATGGGCACCTCAGGTACTACCATTTTACACACAGAGAAAATTCAAACCAGGGCCTTTGAAATGTAAAACAAAGCCTAACTCCTGAAGCATTAAATGACACAAAAAAGTACCCTCATTGTGGTAATCCTGACAGAGACAGCATGTCTTAACAACAGGTAAAATCCAGCTATTTTTTTCTCTCTCTGAAAATAAAGGATCTGTCTTAAACTCTAGTCAAAACTTCTTGGAAATTATCATTGTAGGTTTTGGAATGCCTTTTTATTTAGAAAGGCTTTGGAAAACTGGGGAGGGGTGCCATTGTCTGTTCTCTGAGAATAGATGCCATTTCTTCCTTCATTTTGTATTCCAGGAACAAAATCTAGAACTAGTCTGTAAAGGGACCTCATTAAGTATTAGAATGCATGGAAAGAAGAGAAACTGAGAATCCCAGTGTCATTTTACTCTGAAGAAATATTATTTACCATTTATCTCAGCATCTGAGCTTCCTTCCTATGGGGGGAGGAGTTAGGGTACATTGGAGAGAAGTTGCTTGGTTCCCAATCTTCAACTAACCCTAGCCAACTCAATTCTGTCAATAATACTAACCACTGCCGTCCCCCTCCCCCCGAAAAAAGGGAAAGCAGAAAAACCAGTTTTGAACTTCCTATTTGTTAAGTGTTGACCATTTCTCTGCCTCTGCCCCACTCCCACACTTCTTTTTCTATTTCTTTCGATTAAAAGTACTCTGCCCCCTTTGCCTGTCTGCAGGTATTTTTTTTTCCTCAATTAATTCAGGGAGTACCAGAAAAAGGGCAAGACCAGCTGTTGTCACCCTTAGCCATCACCACCACCATCACTGGGACCCTTTCCTCCCTGTGCCCATGGTGGGGTTGGGATCAAGGGGTGAACAAGGAGTTGACTGTTAGAATCAGAAACCCACTGTTTTCTAGAAGAAGGAAATGCACTGAATCGCCTTCATCTGAGTTCCCTTCCTGGGAGCCAAGAGGTAGGGAGCTCCAACTTCTCAAGCCCCTTTGGGGGGAAATAACATCTCCGCAGGTCAGGAGTTATGATCAAGACTAAGCTCAGGATCACACATCCCACACCCGGGGCTGGGTGCACTCCCCATCACTCTTGCCCATTCAGCCTACTTACGTCAGCTCCAGGTGTGCCAGGCTTTCCCGGAGCTCCTGGCTTTCCTGGTTCTCCAGGAGGACCCTGTGCAGGAAGAAGGTGAGACAGGAAGAGAAAATGATGCAAAGTTGAGACTCTTTGGACACATGTGGCTACAAAACACACCTAAAGGAAGGAATTGGGGTGTCGTTGCACCAATCAACTTACCGGTGGGCCTGGGGGACCCTTAGGACCTCGATCACCCTGGAGGCACAGAAGAAAAGATCAGTTCATGAGTGGAAGCCTAGGTTGGCTCCGGGACAATCTCAGGTGAGCTAACCACAGACACAAAGGCAGGGTAAGGGCCAAAAGGTGGAGGTTCATGGGCAATGGGAAAAGACACGTCTAGCACTGTTTTTCCAAAAGTCCTCAGGCTCTAAGATCCAACCCTCAGCTCTCATTTCTGTCCAGTCCCAACTTTACGCAGGTGACAGTAAGGGGAGAGAACGCTGAAGAAAGTGTGGAAAAGAGCAGGCTCTGGAAAAGAAGGTGCCTGCAGTCAGCAACTTACATCTATGCCATCGATGCCTGGAACTCCAGGGGGCCCGGGAGGCCCAGGAGGCCCCTGCTCACCTGGTGGACCTCTCTAGAGAAAACAGCACACAGGGGTTAGTGAAGCCCTTTGGGCAACAATGACCAAGTTAAGGTGGTGTCCTAACACCCCCTTATCCATTGAATAAAAATACCAACCCCCTTATGGAGACCAGTTTTTTGAAACCCAATATAATAAATGCATTTCAAACTTCCAAGCTTCTGAACAAAAGGGTCCTCCCTCAACATGGGAGCTGGCTTCACTTGACCTCACCTTCCTGGAGTGCATTAAAAAGAAGGGCATTTGTAGCTGGGCACAGTGGCGCACACCTGTAATTCCAGTGGCTTGGGAGGCCAAGGCAGGAGGATTGTGATCTCAAAGCCAACCTCAGCAAGTAAGTGAGGCACTAAGCAACTCAGCGCGACCCTGTATCTAAATAAAATATTTTTTAAAAGGGGGCTGGGGATATGACTCAGTGGTTAAGCCCCTCTGCGTTCAATTCCTGGTACCAAAATAACAGGGGGGAGAGGTTTGTGAAGAAGGGAGGGTATAATGCCTATTTTTCCCAAAAGGAATTCAAAAATGAAAATGGGAATCACGTGATACTTCAATTTAATCATTAGTTGCACGTCAGTGTTTTGACCAGAATGGAAAAAACAAGAATGGAAAGGTTCCCCTTTACAGTAAGATTTTGTAAATCTTTCTTTGCCAGTAGAAGCTGGGGGAATATTCTGGAGGAAAATATTTGGGAGGAGTAGGGCAGGAGAGCTTTAACATCCAGCCCCTGGCCTCACTGCAGTTCTACCTGTAGTGACATTCCTTTGCATGAGGTCTTTGCAGCTTGCTTCAAAACTATGCCAAATTTCAGACCAACCCTAGGGTGTAACTCCTTTTATGGCTTGCAAACAGCTAGGCTTTGATGATGCTAGAGGGAATGCTGGCTCCTGAAACAGTATGAACACTTTGCTTAGGGAATGTGGGATCCCCCACAGCCCCCTCCCTCCCCCGCTTCTGAATTTAAAACGATTGAGAGGGAGAGAGAAGAAAGCTTCTTTCATCAAGGAAAACTTTTTCTAAACTCCAATAGCCAGACAGGTTACAATGGGGTCTTTGTAAGTGAAACCTCAAACCTAGCTGGGTTTAACACCCCCTCCCCAGCCAGCCCGCCGCTCTCCTGTGCCTAAGGGAGGAGACACCCAGCCTCAGGGAAGTTGCTGAAATATTGATGGAAGCCAGGGCTACCGAGTTCCAATCCTGGAATCGCCGGCTTTGCTAGCAATACTTGGGATCTAGTATAACCACACCACCAGCTGGAAAAGCTGAAGAGTGTGCTACCCTGAATTCCTGCCTTCTCCAGCAAGGCTGGCTCTAGACCTTGCCCATGGTGGGGGAAGGGAGGTAAGAATCCATGCAGGCTAAAAAATAAGTCCTATTCTTGAGTCAACTATTTTGCTTCTAGTGCCTTAGCCTTAGGTGTTGGGGACCAAATAGGAGAAGAGACCCCTTTCCCAGACCAAGGGGTCATATAGGCCCCTTCCCCCCACTCTGACAGTGCTTGCTGCAGGTGCTCAAAGCTGGAACAAGAACTGAGAGCCCTAAGGATGCTCTGCAACTTCCCTATAACAACCCCCAATGGCTGCCCCCCCCCCACATTTCCTCTTGTGCACTTGGAAAAATGCACTTCTGGTCTTTAGCTTACCTGGTCGGTAGTCTGGGTGGGCTGTGGAAGCAAAGAAGGGGAGAAAGTGAGAAGATGCCCCCACCACCACCCTGAACTCCCCCATAACTTACTTGAGCAGCACACAAGCAGAGCCCTGACAGCAACAAACGCAGCCCAAGAGCCCTGTGGTCCGGTGCAATCCAGGCCATGCCCCGCTGCGCTCTGTTAATTCCCTGACTGGGCTCTGAAATCTATTGCACCTCTAGGTTTCTTGCATAAAGTGGCACTTGGCCCCACAGAAAGTGACCCAGGAGAAACAGTAACAAATGTGCCCTGGCCTGGCCGGGAGACTAAATTCCTTCTGTTTATGAATGGCCCTGGAGAGGGTCCTGGGGATTGGAGGAGAGCTAGCAGGAGGAAGGATAGAATGACAACAGTCCCACTTAACCCTTTCCCAGCTGCTCTTCAGGCCAGACCTGAGCGTGCAGCTCTGCCTTTAGCAGTGTTAGGAGCCTCTCCGGGTGTCCCTTGCCTGTAGGCATATAGAACTCCAGTGTTTCTGGAGAGATGTTTGGGAGTGGAAATGGGAAACCACCAGAGGGAGAACCAGACAGCCCTCCAACCCTGCCCCAGGTAGCCTCTACAGGCCAGGCTTCAAGTAAGACCTATGCTTCCTTAATGCCTCTCTGGTCAGTACATCAAATCACACACTCTTTAGAGAAAGAAAGTAGGGAGATGGGGAAGTGGGGAAGTTGTTGAAGTGGAAAGGGGGTTAACTGGTCTTTGCTTGTGCTCAAGGGACTCACCGTAATTCTGACTGGTAGCTCATGACAAGTTTCTCTGCTGGGTCTCATTGGGTCACAATGAATCAGCATCCACTGAAGTTCAAACTGGTGAAAGGCAGCAAAGAGTAAGTTAACTTTCTTTTGGAAGATAGAGGAGGTCATTTAAGAGAGATGTTTTTTAAGTGCGGTCTAATCCTTAACTGATTCAAAACCAACTTGAACTTGTTGACCTCAATAGACCTTTGCTTTTCCTTAAATAGAAATTTTTCTAATGGATATCAGCTGGAAGTTCTTCCCAAGTTTCTCTGATTATTTGGATGTAGCTGTCCTTGGCTTTGATTTATTCCAGCATAGCCTTAGCCAGGAAACAGACCACTAGGGCTGATTTCCTATTTCTGTTCTCACTACAATCTCAAGAGGTAGACTCTATTGAAATGAGATTCAGAGACAACTTTCCAAGTCACAAGCCAGAGTCTGCATTGGAAACCAGGCCTAATGAACTCCACAAGAAATATATGCTCTAAAATTTTAGCTGGGAGACTAGAGACAAGGATTTCAAAAGAAATGGCAACCAAGAGAACAAGCAGAAGAAGGAAAATTCAGTCCTAAAAACAATTTTCATATTAAAGAAAACATTCTCCATAGAGTGGTTACCATTGTAAATGGAAAGAGGATGAACTGAAGTTGAAAAGAGTAAAAAGGAAATCTAGGACTTGGGAGAAAATGATCAAAAATATTTAAATTTTGTACAACCTTCTACCACTTTAAAAGCAAATATATTCTGACAACATCTTATACTTTTAACAGGCATTTGGGAGGAAGAATGAAACGAGAAAGACATAAAGAAAAAGTTGCTAAGTATAAATCTGAAGACATAAAGAAAAAGTTGCTAAGTATAAATCTTGTCCCTCATGTGACAAGACAAAAACAAAAAAATCATTCAAATTCCACCAGAAGTCTGAAGCCATGTGCCATGCTAGCCATTCTAAATTGAATAGGTTCCCTGCTAAGCATTTCAAATTAGATCCATATTTCTTGGATAATAGATGCTACTGGCGTTATAAAAGTGTCTGGTTACGTATCAAGTCCCAAATCTAAGTATTTACCTCTTTTCTTTCATCCAATAGTAACCTCTATTCCTTCCCATCTGCCAAATGGATTCTAGATCTGCTGAATCTAGAATGCAGTTAGGTTTTGTTTTGTTTTGTTTTGTTTTGGTCCACTGTTGCAGAAACATTCAGAGTTGAGATTACTGGCTAGAAGATTGAAATTGGCAATGATGGATGAAGTCCTTCCCTTCTACTCTTTAAGGAAGGGAAGTTGAGCAGAAGGAAATTTTCCATTTTATGCAGAGGTGATAAATAAACCAGTAAGCTTTTACATTCCTGCATTGGCACTCCTTCCAGCAGGATTCTGACCATCCTATAATTCCTCTTCCATTGCTTCCTGCCCACCAGATGGACTCTAGATCTACTAAATCTAGAATGAAGTTAGATACATTTTTTTTCCACTGCTGCAGCAGCAACCAGAATTGAGATTACTGGATGGAAGATTGAAATTGAAAATGATGAAGGATTTCTTTTTTTTTTTTTTTTTTTTTTGCTCTACTATTTTTGTTTCATTCAACCCTATCATTCCTTTTCTCTAGAATTCTGTGGACATTGGCAAAGGTGTTAAGATGGATAGAAAGTAAGTGAGAAGATAAGTCAAAACATATTTTAAGATAGGAAGTTATCTATAAATTGCATGAGAATTATGCTGATCTGTGTCCATGGTGTGAATGATTTAACAGTAGAATATTGACATCTTGAAGAAGACTGCTTTCCAAATTGCACAATCTGTTTTGGTCAAGGATATCATTTTGTTCAAACACTCCACTTTGAACAGAGTAGTCTTATTTACTTGAGAAAGATTTTATTTGAGTTTTGTTTTCTACTTCAGTGGAAATTATATAAGGAAGAAGAAAAATAGAATGGAACGAATTTTTCCTTAATTACTATTAAATATCTGGTGTGTCAGGCAGTTCACAGATGAGTAAAAGCAGGACACAGAGTTTAGCTTGTTTGTGTAGGTCACACAGCTAGTAAATGGCAGAGCTGGCCCTCCAAATTCTTCTGTCACTAAAATTGAAATTTTTTTTTCTGCTATCCCTGTTGAACTCCCTGAAGAATACATACTATCTCCATAGTGAATCATACTTTCAAAACTGGTAATGAAGGCATTTGGTGATTGAACTTTATGTAAAAGACAAGAAAAGAAGAGAGAATTAGAAGTTAAAACTGTGTAAGCTTGTTTCTACCATCTGCCAGAAAACTTCAGAACTAGACTAAGAAACTTTCATAAAAATTCAAACTTCCCCACTTTGTGTGCTTGTTATAGAAATATATCCAGAAGCAAAATTACTAGTGTTCCTCTACAAACTGACAGCTGTGTCTATATGCACTTACATATTCATGTGTATAACAAAATATCACATAGCAAAGAGAATTATTGTTCTTCTGAATAGATAAGAATTTTGCCAGAATAAGGAAAAATGTGTTAATCCTCCCCAATCCTCAAAATAAAAGAACACTCACACAATTTTATTTACCAGTTCTTTGTGGATTGGTAACTCAGACTAGGCATGCATTGTATATATATGATATTTTGATTCTGAGAAATGATTCAGGACTTAATCACCCTGAGAAACATTAATTATACAACCAGTAAACTTATATCCTTTGTTTAGCTAGTTCATTAAAGTTACTTATTGCAAATGTGATTTCACTAAGCTGTTTTCTCAAAAATGTAATTCTCTCTAGATAAATCGGTACACCTGTTTAAATATGCAAAATGCAATTGTGGCACATAATAATGGGAGAATGAAATGTAATTCATCTGTGAATACAGCCTGAGTTGTTCAGAGTGCCACATAGATCAAGGGTTCTGAACACATCTGTGCATCCACATAAACACCACCTACACACTAATAAGCATCTATACAACAACCATTTTTTTGGCATGTCGTATGACTTCCAATTTGCATGCTAATTATTTTGAAGGAAGAGGGGCAGGGTGCTTTGGTAAAAGTTACTTTCAGTACACAGCTAAAATGAGTATTTCTACACATTTCTCATTTTCATACCTGGAATCATTATTTTCTTTGAAAACTTACAGACAAAATATATGTTTTTATTTTAATTTAGCCGGCCAGACAACATTTTTTAAATCCCAATAGAAGCCAACCACTAAGAAACATTCTAGGAAAAACCAAGAATATTCCCCAACCCATAGTTTACAAATTGAGAGATGAGAAATGTAGAAATATAGAGAAATAAACTTTTTTTAAAAAACTATTAACAGACCATAAACTTCCCTAGCACAATCCACCCTCTTCAAAATAAAATGTTTCTCCATTGTCTCATGGGAAACTGAATGGTATGAATATAAATTGCCTCACATCTGTCCAGAGCTTGCATTATCTAACCCTATTCTACAGGACACTAAGGTATAATTTTTCTCCTGAGACTAGGCACATGCCCAGCAGACCGCACACTCAAGCTCCATAGTCTACTTTTTAAATAAGATAGTAACTTCTACTTGTTTTACTGGATTGTTGAGAAATATTAATAAAATAGTTATTCCTTCTTGATAATTAAATAAAAACTAATGACAGACAACTATCTTTTCTTTCTAAGAGATAATTCTAATGACAAACTATGGGACTTGCCTTCATGAGACTAACTAAAACTCTCAGTTCTCATCCTGCATCCAGTTTATGATGAAATGTTGGTTCCTACCATCATAAAGGCCTTCCACCTGTATGATGATAAAGCTTCCTGGATATAAGCAGGAAGCTCTGCCCTCTCTCAAAATCAGAAAATCTACCAATTCTATGAAGACTAAGCCATGCAATTCTAGACACCATGTGAGGAATATAATTAAATATGAGGAGACAGCACTCATCTGGATCATAGCAAAGCCTAAGACAGAGGGTGAAAGGCAGTAGATTTGGAATTAGAAGACCTGGAACATAGTTGTATAGTTTTTAACATATCTTTATATAATATGTGGTTTGAGATAAATACTATGGAAGACACAAAATGTCAAGTATATAAGACAGAATCCAGGTTTAAAATGCTTTTTGATGAAAAATATTATAGCATAAAGACTTTTTCTGGCTGAAGTAGTCAAGAAGGGATCACATAACATGCAACATGTGAGTGGGGCCCTGAAGAGTAATTAAGATTTTTACATGCAGAGACCGGGAGGATGACAGTTAGGGTCCTCAGGAGAGAAGGTGGGACAACAAGGGTAGGAAGAGACCAGATGATCTGGGTCAAATTTCTGATAATATTTTCACCTCAAATTGTAAGCTAAAGTATTTGAATAGGGCTGAGGATGTGGCTCAAGCGATAGCGCACTCGTCTGGCATGCGCGGGGCGCTGGGTTCGATCCTCAACACCACATAAAAATAAAAAATAAAGATATAGTGTCCACCTAAAAAAAACTAAAAAATAAATATTAAAAAAAATAATTTGAATAGATATTGGATAGATATCCAATGGGTAGGAATGGGGAAAAGTGATTGATTTAGAAGGGCATTTTTCAAAGAGATTCATTTGCTCATAAATGCCTGATCCTTTGAAGCAGAAAGACGTTACTATATTAAAGTATCAACAAATATCACACTCTGAACCATGATGAAGCATCAAGAAGTTACTATATTAAAATATCAACAAGTATCACACTCTGAACCATGATGAGGCATCCTGAGCTTCCTGTCAACTGGAAAAAAACAAAAACAAAAAAAACTAAAAACAAAAACCTGGTCTTCATTCCACATCCCCCTTACATTTTCATCCTATTTTCTGTTCGCCTTTATACAAAACTCAAAGAAGTTACCTATATTCATCGTTTCTAATTCCTCTCCTCCACATTTTCTCTTGAATCCTGCCCAATTGAACTTTCATTCCCCAAACTCCACTCATCCTCGTTGGTTTCTAAATCCAATAAACAACTCTAAATCCTCTTCTTTTTTGACTTAGCTACAGCAATTGCACTAATTTCTTATTCTAGGCTCCTATAAATACTGTTTTCCCTTGAATCTCAGAGCATCAAAATCTCCTATTCTCATATGTCATAGATTTTCTTTCATAAGTCTTCATTTCAGCAACCTCTAAATGTTGGTTATTTCAGGACCCAGCCCTAGTTCTTCTGTGTTGTGTTGACAACTCCCACAGTTCAGCTCCCAGCTGAGCCTGTCTCCTGATTTCCAGAAGCATATACCCAACTTAACTCAGCATTTTCCTTAGATATTTAATAATGACCAAATTCCTGGTCAATCTTACATGTTCCAAACCAATCTCTGGTATTCTCATTGATTTGTTCTGGCTATAGTCTTCCATGTTGGTAAATGGCAGCTTCATACTTCTAGTTATACCAAAAACATTTGGTACCATCCTGATTTCTTTTTTTTCTCTTATACCCCAATCCTGTTCTTTTTTTTTTTTAATCCTCAAACTATCGGCCTATGACCACCTTTCACCAACTCTACCACCAGCACCCTGTTCTAAACTAAGACCATCCTAGCCTGAATCATAGTAGTAACTCTTAAAATCTCCCTTGCTCCTAAGTGCTTCTTTTCTTCTCTCCCTCCTATGATATATTATCAAAATAGAACCAAAGAGATCTTTTCAGAAGATGAGAACATGTTACTTATCAACAGAAAACCATCTGATGCCCATCTCACACAGCATGACAGGCAAGAACAATGTCCCCACCCCATCTCCATGATGATCCAGCCCTATTGCCCATTTCTCTCATTCCAACCATTCTGCTCTGCAGGTGGTCCTCAAACAGCACACAAGCGTGGGTACCAGTTCCTTTTCACAGGCTGCTCTCTATTCCTGAAATCTTCCTCCCCTATATATCTACAGACCAGTTCCCTCAACTGCCATAGTTTTCTTCTGTTTCCTTCTCAATGAGGCCTTCCCTCAGGCACTCTGATTTTCCAGTTATGTTTTTCCCTATATCATTTATGGTTACCAGGCATACTATATATGTACTCAGTTTTTCATGTCTGTCTCCTCTCCCCAGAACGTAAGTTTTGTTGAAGCATTAACTTTGACTTCCTCTATCACCTAAAATAGTGCCTATAACCTAAGATGTCAAATAGTTGTTGACTTCTAATGAATGAATACATACAGATGAATAAGTGATATACCGAGGAAAGAATTGATTATATTTGCTGGTGGTTTGATTATGATTTGGGGCAGGCCCCTTTTTCTCTATGGGTTTTAATTTCTTCACATATAAACTGAGAGGTTTGGATGAGACATGCTCAAAGTTTCCTTCAGCTCTAAAAGCCCATGATCCTATTGACACCATACTCTTAACCAAAGAAACTACCATACAGAGATTAATATGAACAAAGATTTCTTTATGATCTTCTACATAGATTTTTATAGAAATGGAAACACTAATAGCACTGATTTTTGTTTTGCAACTGTACGGGCACAGATGAAACCAATAGAAAAATTTAGTGTTTTTGATTTTTGATTAAAAGCAAGTTTGGTCATCATTTATTTCTTATTCTAGTTATTTATAGCTTTTTCCCCCAGTAATGAAAGCTCTGTTTCTGTGTGTTCTGATTTCATTGCCACCTAGTGGAAAATCCAGCTGATGGTGTTAATATGGTCTACATTGCAGTAGGCTAGGTTTTATCTCCAGAAAATTGTTTTGACAGTCAACTTCAAAAAATACTTCACAAATTAAAGTGTTAGAAGATGTGTTTCTCATGGGTATGTATAAATAAGATTACCATTTCTTTTATTAATTTAATAATTCCAAATAAAAAAAGTATTTTGAAAGGGTACACTTGTCAAAACAACTTAATAAGCAAACATAATAATTCAGATATTATGTAGAGTAGATATTATATATTCCTTAAATCACTGAAAACATAATGTTCCTGCAGTATGTATCCAATACCAGAAATAATATTAATCACAACCTCAAAATTTATTATCCCATGTTATCATGCATGAAATTTTAATTGCTTTTGGTTTTGGTTTATTTCGATTAAATTCTGTGGCATAAAGGAAAGCACAGACAGCTTTTCCACCAACAGTTTTACTAGCTCTCACATTTTCTCTGAATCTAATGAAAATAAACATAGAGCAACACATTTGAAACATCCTCTTTAAAGCATTAAATCTATCACGTTCTTGTGGATTTATTTGGAATACGCACAGGTGAAAAAGAAGAATGGTTTGAGTCATAGATTTGTAAAATCACATAAACTTTTATCCTCCCTCAAACAAGCCTAGACTACCAGTGTACATCTCTGAAAAGGGAAAAAGGCTAACTTTGTTTTCTAATAGAGCTGTACCAAATAACTCTCCCAGGCAATCATGCTGACAACAAACAATAAAGAACCTATCATAAAATAACATGTTTTTATGGTATGCTGCCAAGAAATTGAGCTTTGCAGTGGGATAAATGGAGCCATCCTAAAATATAGGCACAAAGGAGAATAGGAAATAAGGAATTTATTGCTTCAAAATCAAAGCTAACAATCTTACAGCAGTACATTGGGAAAAAGTATAAAATGCTCTGAGCCCACTAAATAACCATGAATGATGAGAAGGTATTTGAGTTGTAGACCACATGAACATCTCTATCACAATCCTTTTGAAAACCTCTTGAATTTGGCTTGTTTTTCCAACTTAGAAAAGGAAGGGAACAGAAAGATAGGATGGAGAGGGGGAAATCACAATTACAATACAAGTGAGTCTTTTAGCATTTGTGATCCATCAAATCTTGCTTTCAATTGCATTTTATTATGTAATTCTTAGGACTACCTTTTGAAAATATCTGTAGGAAAGATATTTTTCTTTTGATTTATTTATTAAAGAAGGCACTGACCCTGAAAAACATAATCAATTAATATTCAAGTGATAAAGATCAGAGTAAATCCAATTATATGGAAAAACACACTGTTCCTTACTGTTTCATGCTATTTCATGTTATTTCACTTGAATTTAAAAGTTTTGACCCTGTAAGATTGAATATTTGCTGTCTCTACATTGAGAAAAGGATAACCTATTAGTATAGCTCTTCTGTCTCTCATAATATGTACATACCACTTCCCATCACCTTATAAGACTTCTAAGGGTCAGGTAGTCATGGTTGCTCTTCAGTAATTACCAACAACTTCAGATTTTAGCCAAACTGATGAAAAGTCCAAGACGGGAAACCATAAAACAAAAATAAGGGCAGCTCATCGCACTGGACTTTTGTCTACCGACTTGTACTTGATCACCTTGAGTTTTAAAAAGTGAGGAGCATAATCAACTTAGCAAGACCCTGTCTCAAAATAAAAATAAAAAGAGTTGGGGATGTGACTCAGTGGTTAAATCACCCTGGGTTCAATCCCTATTACCAAAAAATTTTTATTTTATTAGATTCATCTATTTCTGTGTAGTTTATAAATTTACTTCTACATGTTTAAATTAATCTTTCCCTTACACTGGTTCATTTAAAAAATAAAAACAAAAAACTCTGTGTTACTTCTTTATAGTATTCATTTTTAATATTTATTTTTTAGTTGTAGTTGGATACAATACTTTATTTTATATATTTATTTTTATTTGGTGCCGAGGATCGAACCCAGGGCCTCACACGTGCTAGGCGAGCACTCTACCACTGAGTCACAACCTCAGCCCCTAGTATCCATTTTTTTAGCCTCATCTTTTAACTGAAGTCTTTAATCTGTGTAAAGTTTATTTTTATTTATGATCCAACACAAGGATCTCTTTGACTAACCAATATTTTCTGCAAAATCATCACCATTTTTGCACTGATTTTCAGAACCCAGTCTATCATGAAGTTCTACATATACACAACAATGAAAAAAAAAGTGAGGAGCAGTATGGGAAGACTAACAAAGTTTGCAAAGGGAAGAATTTTCAAATGAGAAGTCCATCTGCTCTGGAATACTGGACTTATCTAGTATTCTGGATAACTCCTTTTCATTCATAGGAGTCCTCTCAGAACTCATCTCCTATACTTGTCTCCCTACCCTGAATAAGGAGGTATTTCAATGTGCCTCGATGGCACCCAGCATGCTTCACTATTATGGTCCTTATGGTGGTATACTATGAATATTTTTAGCCCCTCATTCTCCAGATAAGGAGTCAAGTTGTTTGGTTTCCAACTCCAACACCTTCTCATCTTTGGAGAAGACAAATTTTGTGATTTATTTGACTACTGTTTATAGACACTCAATGAAAGTTTATTGAGTAAATAAACGAATGGGATTAATGTCTAAGGAGTGCTTTATATACTGTACAATATTCCTTCTTTTTAACATTTATTTGTCCTGAAAAGTAAATTCTGAAAAATCTAAGCAGATTACTAATGCCTTCCAAAGTAAGAATGATAAGATACTTTATAAAGAAAGATATATTGTTGTATGCATTTTTTTCTCAAAGAAAAGCTACTTGATATGTAAGAAAATAAGATAGGTTAAATTTTTTATGCTTAACATTGTTTCTTACAAGCCAGTAGACCTATTAAGATAGCTTCTCCAGCTGAGAAATGAAGGTTACTTTATCTGTACTTACAATCTTGCCAAGTTGATGCCAAAATCAAAAAGCTAATCAGAATGTAAGCATTTTGAAAATGTCAAATTGGTAAAGTAAGGGAACTAAGATGATTTTTTAAAAAGCATAAATGGACTTCTCTTACATACTTTTGTTCTTTTTTGTCTTAACAGGGTGAAGGTTGAGGGATACATTTTGTAAGAAGTTTGAATTTGACATTGTCACTTGCAGTCCTTGAATGTAGGTCAAACTGGTTTTTATAATCTTGATATAATTTAGTTATCATTGCCAATGCTGCTATCGCCACCACCATGGTCACTTGATATGAAACTTTAATAGGACATTAGGCTCAACTCTCTTTTGTGTTTCCTGGTGGGGAAGTTGGATTTTGTTCTGAAGGAATAAATTTATTCATGCCTATTACAAATACTTTTAACATTGACTGTAGCATATGGACTTAGAAAAGCTCCTCAGTGGGCCAGAAGCACAATGTAAAACCAGAGGCCAGGTTCCTAGTTGCAGAATAAAATGGAAAATAATGGGTACGAACTGGTCTCCATTGTGATGTGAGACTATACTTGATAGAAAATACAATCAGTTATAATACCATTGGCAAGATTAGAGTATAATGAAATAAGCCTGAGACTTTATCACTCTGGCAATCAGACAATTTAATAGTATCTGAGCACCCATAATTCAGAATTACAAAGACTTGAAATGTTTTTTTAAGCTCAATGAATCAATAAATTCTTTTGAAAACTACTTGACTGATATTCATCATAGTAAGGAGGTAGCCTAAATTCTCTGCACCCCACCCATGGCCCAGGAATGACAGAGATAGAATTTCAGTATTGTACAGAAACCTCTGCAGAGATCTTGCTGCACAGAATTTCAAGATGGCACAACAGTGGTCCCACAGGCTTTCTAACCCAGCCACTTGAAGTGTGATAACTCATTAGATGAAAAAATACTTTCTCAAGAGTCTACAAGCCAAAGCATTAACGTGGCAGTTAGAAATTGCTTCCTGTCCATCACAGAATATAGAAATTTCACACTACCTTTCACACTAATCACAATTCTTCCCTCAAAAACAAGTTACTTGAACAATTCCATTACTGAGATCCATGATAACCTTTTTTTTTTGAGAAGTGCACAGAAATGATTCAAAATCATTGTATCACCCCTACTACCCTCTGTGACTTGTGTTTTGCGACTAGAATTTAACAGCTCCATACCAGTATGAGAGACAAAGACATCAGTGGTGTGTTTATACTGAGCTCTAACATCTTTAGTCTCCTTTAAAGTGTTCTTTAAGATATATATTTTTAAATTCCTGTCATAATATTATAAAAATGTCCTCTTAAAATATTGTTCAGTGAAAATGTAACAGTTCAAAAGGATAGAACTATAAGGTACTTGTTAGCATAATTATTGGGTCATTATAAAATTCCTTACCTTTATATGCATGAATCACCACAGTAAAATCATGAACAAAGCTTTAAAATCCTTTATGTCTATAATGTCATGTAAGACTACTTCTCAATAAGTATATAGTATACCATCTATATAATTTTCATTCTTATTCATAAGATACTTTCTAATCTCATCTCTCACCACTCTGCAGTTAGTATCCCTCCCTCTCCCCCACCCCACCACTCACATTTTCAGACACATTTATCCTACAAACCAGTCTGCTTGTAGACATTTAAAGGTGGCCTACATATTCTTGACTTCTTATTTCCTTAATGATCTTTTCCTCTGCTGGAATGCACCTTTTTAAAATTCCAATTCAACTCCTTTTGTTTCAAAATTCATTGCCTCCAAGAATCATGGAACTCTTGACTAATTGAATTTGGGATTCATCTTCAGCTTACTTTGAATATTCTCATTAGTTATATTTACACAATTTGTACTACACAAGTATGGTTACCTCAGAAGGATTCTGGGTGCTCCAGGTAGGTATGAAACACCCTCCAGGTAGACTTTAAGCTCCTTAAAACGAGGAGCTATCTGCTTAACTGCCTCTGATTCCCCATTCCATTTGGTACATGCTAGGTTCACAATAGGCACTGAAGGCTTTTTGAATAAGTGATTGAGTAAATTTTAAAAATGAGTAACTACTTCTTGTGTGAGGTATTCAGCTAATTATCAATGACTTCTGGGGTCAGCCTTAGGGACCTGGTTTCATTTTTATCTACTATGTGATATTATACTTACTGGAACAGAAACTTGAGGATTATCTGCAAGTTTTCCCAGCACAGCAAAGCCATCAACATCAATTTGGCCTCTTGGCTTGATAGGTAAGGATTCAATCCTGTTGCAGTCAACAAAAAGAGTAGCACTACTCCTTTCCACGCCAATCATGATCTTATGCCACTGGGAATCAAACAAGGAAGGCAAATTTGAAAAGGCTGCTGTTTGGAGACTTCCATCCAGGCCCTTATATGAAAATGCAACTGATTGTGTTTGGCCATTAATCTTCACGCCAACTTGTTCCTTCCCAGAGGAATCCTGAATCTGCCAAATGCTCCAGTTCTTTTCAAGTGTGCTTCCAGTCATCCGAAAAGTAGTTAAAAAGGAGTATTCTTCAGGCAGTCCACTGGGATATAAGTGCCTGAGAAAAATTTTGAAACAGTAAATATAAATCTGGTTTTCTGAGCTCATACATATTTAGCATCTTCCCTCCTTATGCTATTTCAGATACTAGACCTACAGGAAGGTTACAGTATGA
Organism: Urocitellus parryii; assembly: GCF_045843805.1. Lineage (NCBI taxonomy): Eukaryota > Metazoa > Chordata > Mammalia > Rodentia > Sciuridae > Urocitellus > Urocitellus parryii. The sequence continues at coordinate 86,467,045 of NC_135538.1, read as the reverse complement.
AAAACTACGTAGTATTTGTTCTTTCATGACTGCTCATAAAGACCTTCACAGAATCATGCACATTAATGCTCCATCTTAAAATACACATTTTAAAAACCCCTCCCTCCTAGCTAAGGAAGGTTCCCAATGCCACATAATTCCAACAATATTACCATTTATGCTACCGAAAGAGCTACTGTTCAGCAATTCCATCTCAGCCAAAAAACACATCTTTGCAAAGTTCTCAGCAACATTTTTACCTCAAGTGAGAAAGGAGATTATTTGGAATTCAAATCAGCTCTACTGGTTTATGAAACCATTTAATTAAAGTGACTTAATTTTTTAATTTGTATGTAACATATCATAATTGTTATTTTCATAATTGCCCTGCTATTCTTCCACACAGTTGCACTCTAGACCCACATAAGCATTATGAGAATCAGTGACTATGCAAAACTTGATTTAGAAGTTTCCTCACACTGAGAATATTTGTCTTTTCCAGGCAGTTCAAAGTATGACATTTAGGTAGCGCTGGTAGCTTGTCACCAGATGACAAGCAAAAGATGACCAATTTTTACTTCTCTATCCCAACTCAATTTATCATTGCTACGTTCCTTACTGCTTTAAAGGGCAGTGTGAAACCATTAGTGACCAAAGGCATCTCCATCTACGTGAAGACAGCAATCTGAAGATTGCTATTTGGATCTTCTGTTGAAGCCAAACTACTAAGAGCTAAAGACTGAATTTTAAAACCAGGACAGATTGAACATTATCTTTCAAGGACTTGACCCAAAGGTTATACCTTCCTTTTCTCCTAAGCATAGAAAAATTCCTGAACAAGGAATAGCTGCTAGGAAAACTAGATGCCAATAAATTTTGTTTGCTAGAAAATAAAATTTGAAATTTCTGGAAATAATTATATACTAGGAACCAGGGTTTCATATAACTCCTTCAGGTCAAACTCTTCTTGTGAAGAGCAAAGAGTAAGGCAAAAGAAATATCCCAATGGCTGCTATTTCCATTTTTCTTACAAACTAAAATGATAACATGTAAATCTATCACATTATTATGTGTTATTGCCAGTCATATGAAAATATATTGTTAAGTTCAAGAATTTACATTCTTGAACTTAACAATATATTTTCATATGACTGGCAATAACACATGATAAGTAAAGCTAAGTAAATTCCTTAACTTAAAGAATAAGTTTTCTTCAAGTATTTGTGCAAATCTTCAATAAAATGTGTCAACTAGGAGCTAGGGCTGGGCTCAGTGGTAGAGCACTTGCCTATCACATATGAGGCACTGAGTTCAATCCTCCACACCACATTTTTTAAAAAAAGAAAAAGAAAAGAAAGTATTTATATGTAAACTCGGAGACAAGCTGATCATCAAAAGGCACAATGGCTGCCATCTTGGTTGCTTTCTCTTTAAAAAAAAAATGTCAACTATCTCATAAATTAGCATTTTGTCCAATATAAAAATGTAAAACTTTTCATCTGAGTGCTCTTTATCATCCAAGTCCTCCTTTTAGCCATTGGTGGGGTAGAGGCAGTGAATACTGGGAATTGAACTTAAGGGTCCTTTACCACTAATCTATATCCCCAGACTCTCTCTTTCTTTCTTTCTTTCTTTCTTTCTTTCTTTCTTTCTTTCTTTCTTTCTTTCTTTCTTAATTTTTGAGACAGGGTCTTGCTAAGTTGCTTACAGCCTCACTGAGTTTCTAAGGCTGGTCTCAAACCCTCAATCCTTCAGCCTCAGCCTCCCAAATTGCTAGGATTAAAGATGTGTACCCCAGCATCCAGCTTAGCCATAATTTTGGTTTATTTTTATAAGACTGGATGAAATACTTTATATAAATACATATTTTTGCATGCTCACTGATGATGTTCATTATTCCTATTGCAAAGTTTTCAGTTCACTAAATATCCTTTATATCTGTCAAGTATACAGCAGGTTTTAACATGTAAATTTAAAAATATTTAGTTTGGAGTTAAAGAATTTAAAAATGTACTAGAACTATTTATAGTCCTATTTTCTCAGAATAGAGCTTACTACCACATCATTCCAGATATTTATTTTTAACATAATTTGTTAGTTTGTCATTATTTCCTCTGACTTTCTATTTTTTAGAATTACACCAATTCCAGAATAACTTCTGGAAAAGAAGCTAAGGTTCACCAATGATAATATAATATACTGCTTATTGTATAACTATAAAAACTTGTGGAGGTTTGTACATCAATTTAATTGACCTTAGTAAATTTGGACCTGGGAAATAAATGTGTAAAGTTGTACTCAATGATGCAGTTTGACAAGTATCCATTTAAAGTATAAATAGATGCTTTTAATCATTCTTTTGAATTAGTTTTCTGGACTTAACTAGGTGCTTAAAGAATGTATTTTCATATTTTTATCCAAGATAGTTATTGCTGAGGTGTGAGGTTTTTGCAAAGGGAAGATAAATCTTAATGCTTTATCTTCTTCTTTTCCTTAAGTATTACCTTTGTATGTATACAAATGTGTGTATGTGTATATATATATATATAATATTTATATGATATATATATTATATATATAATATTTATATGATATATATTATATATATTATAGAGAGATATATTATATAGAGACATATATATATTATATAGATAGACATATATGTCTATATATTTGTCTATGAATATGGTGAGGAAAACTACAGAAATAAATCAGTCCCTTAAAATAACTCTGTTTTGATTCAGGAAGTTACAATAACATGCTCAGGCAACTCTTCTGCAAAGACATGAGGTTAACTGATGGATTTCATCCAATTTGTGTTTCATTCAACCTTTTCTACTCAGTGAGCAAAGAGATTATGCTCAAAGTAAGATAGGATGTGTTCCAATTATCTCTGACTTGGTGTATATAAACATAAAAAAGAAAGATAGGTGGTTTTGATGTTACTAAGAGAATACCTTATTTATAGATGCACCGTTAAATCAAAGGTATCTGTAAGTCTCTTTCTCTCCATGCGTATGAATAGATGTATGTATGTGTGTATACAAATATAACTAAGACTATCAAGTTAATCATTTTTCAAACTAGACTAGTAGAGTATGTCAATATGGTAAGAGGAGAAAATTCAATTTATCTTACTGCTCATATTAATAAAATACATGCACATTTGTATTACCTATGACTATTTAAAAGTCTCACAAGTCTAATTTCTGGAACAGTCAGTCTATTGTTGATTTTGAGCACCCAAAATTCTGCTCTTGTAAATATGCCATGCACATTGATAAGTAAACCTGACAGCATACATTATTTAAAAGAAGCTGTGTCTATAAATAATTTACTCCATTACATGGCAATCTTCACAGAGTACCTTAAATGGAGAACTATAAGGATTTAAATAAAAGATTTGAAAGTCTTCAAACCTTGAAACATTTATTTATGATCTTAACCTAAATAAAGTGAAGAATTCTGTTTTTAAGGAAAACAAACAACATGTTTATAAGTAGGAGCTGATAATGTTAAACTAGCATGCCTAAAATAGGGAATAAAAAATGGCAAAGAATTATGAATCTCATATCTTTAAAATAATTTTTAAAATAAAATAAGGATAAATTATGACTCTATCACATTAGTCCTATATCCCCTAATTTTTCCTTCCAATAAGATCCTGCTAATGGTTTGTGTTTGCTGTCTCAGAACCTATATTCTCCAGCACAGAAAGTCCCTTAAACCAAGATTATCTGCTTTCTGAGAACAATTCCAATCGCTACCTTCCTTGTCACCTGGCTTTTGAATGGGGAGGACTTAGAAAGGAGCTTAAAAAGAAAGAAAACAGTAAGGAGAAAAGACCTGTGTACATATACTGACCCCTCCCAGCATGCTGCACCACTAGCAATCAGCACTGTGTACCAGGCTCTGCTCAAGCACTCTCCCATATCAACATTTGCTTCACATATAACCTTGTGACATACTTCTGATGGTTATCCTATTTTTCAACTGAGGTAATTGAAGTTTAAATATCTTCTCCAAAAACATATTTTACTACCTCTTTGGGACTTCATATAACTCATCATCTGGCTCACCTCCTCTTTTAATACCTTTCTCCTCCTTTCGTCTAATTCCTTCCTCCTTCTTTCCTCACCTCTAAATAAGTCTCAGCAGAAAAACAAAAGTTTTAGTCTTTCTGGGGGCAGGGAGTCAATGAGATAGTAAATATAAGGTGATAGCCTGTGTAGACAGTTTAGTACTGGCTCTCAGAATTTGGGGAAAAACAACAAAGAGGGCTTATATGATCTCAGGTTGATGGTCTCTGAAATTAGAGCTAATGAGAATCCAGACTGTGCCTCAAATCACAGAAGAGAATTTAGATCAACATCAGGGTGTCTTGTGTCTTGTTATAGTTTATTAAAAAAAGAAAAATAACATTTTTGAAGTTTATTTAAGAACACAGCACTTCTGTGCATGAAAAGAATGTAAAGTGGAGGAATAGTCAATGTAGCCGTTACCATGTCTTTAATTGTCCCCAAATGCAAATGGTTTGTTCAGGCTCAGCGTGGAGTTGTGGTTAGAAGCAGAACCTCTGATACCATGGGGCTTGGGTTTCAATCCCACCCCAACCCCACATGTGCCAATTTTTTCCTTTAATTTTGCAACTAAACTTTTGAGGTTTAGCTTCTTACTCCATTAAATAAGGGTAATACTGTCCCTACATCACAGGGTTGGGAATAGATTATAATTAATATTAACTAGTACATCTATAATGATTTATACAGTGTACTATTATTGTATTATAAAATATAGTATGCTGAAAATGTGACTTTTTATCTGCCAATATGGCACCATATAATATTAGTTTCTTCTACCTGTACCAAAATTTTCTTTTATAAACACTTAGAAGTTTCTACAATATTCTTTTTTTCTAATTAATCATTATTTACCTTTACAACTTAAGGTCCACTAAAGTCCTAATCTTCTTGTTCCTCTACCAAAGGAATTTTAATTCTGTTTTTAACAATGCACTAAAACACATAATAATCATAATAATAATAATACATAAGGTAAGTAGGTAACAAAAACTAAATCACTAAAGCTCATTTATAACAATGGTACAACTCCACACTTACATGTACACTAAATAAAATACCTCAGTAATAAAGAATACAAGGCTTAATTCTAGAAATGAGACCAAAGAAGTGGAATATTTTTGTTATTATCACTATCATCATCTATGTTATAATTATTTGAGTTTTGCTTCTGTTTGGTGTCTGTCAGGAGCCAAGCACTGGATATAAGGTTCTATTTCAGCACCAGGACACTTGAACAGCACCACTGTGAGTCTCCTAACCACACTGTGGCTCTGAGTTAAATTTATGTTTAACCTCTGGCACTTTTCACAGAGGGTCCTTTCAGTCAAAACCAGACAGATTATTTTAAAAAAATAGAACACAAAGTTTAAAAAGCCATGTCTTAAATCAATGTAGTCTCAGTGATTTTTTTTCCTGAAATGGAAAGTAAATTATATACTGAGAACATGAAAAGCACTAATACTTGATAAGTGAATAAATTCCTTAATCTTTAAATAAAATCATGACCTAGGAAATGTTAAGCATGAGAAAATTCTCTAACATTCCATAGCTATCCATGTTTTAAAACACATTTGAGGGAGATAATTGGATTAACCATTTTTTTTTATAAATTACCTGGTGGGAATCCTGAAATCTACATTATTTCCCAACTTGTAAGCCACTTGTAATGAAGTTGATCCTACCACTCTCTGGATTGCTCTTCTAGATGCTGCTTTATCTACCTGGAACTGAGAAATCAGGTCAAATCCTGTAGAAATAAAATGCAAAATCCAAAATGAGATTGGTTAATTCCTTTCCACAACTCTCACAAATAAGAGAATAAATTCAATTTGGAAAACATTCATTTTCAATATAGCATATTTCTACTTGCCTGGCAAGTCATCTTGGCCAATCCTGATCTTGGGACAGAGTTCATTTTCCCCATTAGAATTCGAATTGACAGGGAATCCTGCAAAAGAGATACCATGTTATCTCACTTCATCCACTACGGAGATTGCCAATAACTGAGCAACTATTTAAAATACAATCTCATACAAGCTTGCTTGTAAGTAGTATATTTTGCTTTAACTCTATACCTCAGTGATCTTAATTCATTCACCTTCAACTTATTCTGGAAGGGATGCAAGGCACAAAGTTGCTTTAATAATTTGTGCTGGAAAATGTTTCTTTGAGGAAGGTTAGGAATTTGTTCCTTTTGGAACCAGAGCTGTGCAATGTCCTGAAAGGCACAAGGTCAGACATCTGTTTGGAAAACTTCTGGTGGTTTGGGCTAAAAAATATTCCTTAAACATCACAAATTTTAGAATTCTAATGAGAGTCCAGAGTCAGTCTTGAACCATTTCAGTGAGGCTTCTGAGAGTGAAGTTCTCAGGAATCTTTGTTAAGTAGAAGAGGGATCATCTGGGGGAGACTAAGGATTCATTGATCCTAAATAAAATATAGAAGGTGCATTTAATTTCACAAATTCATTTCAAGACATCAAATAAAGGTCCCAACAAGATTATTGGCAGTATCCTAGAATTGGAAAGAGTAACAAGAAGATAATAATTATGAGAATAATTAAACCCTAAATTTGATGAGAAATTCAAGAATTGAATTGGCTGCTCTTTACACATGTGGAAGATTGTCCTAAGAGAGATTTTTTTTTTTTACCCCCACAGGAGACTTCCTATAACCCTCCAACCTTAGTACCTTGCTGAGACTCACTTGATGACAAAGACTTCCTAGGCTTCAAAAACAAAAAAAAGTTATAAAGCTTTTTTGGCTTAGCCATCCGAGTACATCAAACATTTTCTTCAGATCTCTCTTTATACCAAATTGTTGGGGGTCAATCCATCCATCTATCATCCATTCATCCCCATGTCCACCCAACATTGACTATCATCTGAACCAGGCACAGGGCACACCCAATGTCCTTCCTGCCCACTGTGATCACAGTCAGGACTTCCTTTACACACTCGGCACTGAGCCCAGCAACCACTACAGCATCCCCATGAGCTGAAGCAGAATTGAAAAATGGAGGTACAAAGGACCATGGGTGCCTCACTCAGGCTTCACTCAGCCACACCCCTGCTTGATCACAGTCCTGCCTATTTCTGGAAACAACCAATATTTCAAAAGTCAGAAACTATGGTCCTTACTTGGGCGACGCTTAACAGCCGCAGATGCCCAGGATCCCAGAAAAACGCATACAAAGAAAAATACTGGAATTTTCCTAAAAAGATGAGAAGATAAATGAGTCAAACAAGAATCCCTCCAGATGAGAAGCTTCATGTTTTTAAACCTGGTTAACCTGATTAATGTAGGTGATCAATTCCCAATACAGATTATTTGCTCCATTTAGACTGAACACTTACTTAGAGATTTAAAGAATTTGCACATCTCTGGCTCCCACTGTCCCACTGTGGTGTCATTGATTTCACTTCCTCGGTATCTCATTATTTCACTCTTTCTATACCTTTTTCTCTGTCTCGGTTTTCTTTAACTTTTGATTTCCTTGCCTCTGTGGCTGTCTCCTTCTCTCTTTTCCTCTGTCTCTTTTTGTACTTCTCCCTCTTGTTCTCTTGTCTTTTCTCCACCCCTCACCTCCTTTCATTCTACTACCACTGCAGAAACACAGATACTCGGTTCCAATTATCCCTACCCCAGTCTTGCCACCACTCTTTCCATTATCCAAATCTTACCAGCGGTTCTTCATTTTCTCAGCAGTTTTCCTTGGTTGCCAACAGCCCCTGTGAAGAAAGGGGTTGGGGGGTGGGGAGTCACTGCTCCCCTAAGGCCCCTTCACTGTCACTTTGGGATGTAGATTCTGGCCCCAACCTTGGTCTCTCCTGCCCTTCTGAGGGCTAAAAGCAAAGGAAATGAACCAGAGGCATCTGGTGATACTTTAACTGAAGCAGAGGAAAGGGGTGGGGAGAGGCAGCTCCATAAGCCCAGGTCTGGCCAGGGGTGTGTCCTCAAAGCTAACAAGGTTACACTGAAGGAGGTATTAACAGGAGAAAGTTTGGTGGAAAGCAAATAATAAAACCAGGATGTGGGGAAATTCACCAGAAAGATCCAGGCAAGCTGCTATAGGAATACAGTGGAAGCTTTTAGAACTGCTATAGGAATACAGTGGAAGCTTTCAGAACTGCTATAGGAAGGGATACAGTGGAAGCTTTTAGAGGACTGAGGATCCGGTAAAGAGGTGCCCGTTGGAAGGCAGAGGTGTTGAGAACTGATGGAGTCCTGCTGCCCAATCAACCAAAGTTTGAATCCCCATTTGTTCTGAAGCTAATGTGTTGCACAACACTGGGCAAGTTAACCTCTTTGTAACTCAATTGCCCTAACTAAAAACAGGTTGAAAATAAAAAAAAAAATTATTTTGAGAATTAAAGTAGATTAGCAAAGGCAAAGAGTCTAACACCAGACATTCTCTGTCATTTTCATAATAGCTAACACTTCTTCCCGGGCTTCCCTCTGTTGACAGTGCTTGAAGCCTAGTGGGTATTTAGTTCTCAAAACCACACTATAAAGTAAGACTGAAATTATTGTCATTCACCAAATAAGGCACAGACATGAAGTAACTTGTTTAAAACTGCATGACCACTACTCAATACATGTTAACTCTCTCTATTCCATAGCTGGAAATCTTTTTTTTTATTAGTTGTTCAAAACATTACAAAGCTCTTGACATATCATATTTCATACATTTGATTCAAGTGGGTTATGAACTCCCATTTTTCCCCCGTATACAGATTGCAGAATCACATCGGTTACACATCCAAGTTTTTACATACTGCCATACTATTGTCTCTTGTATTCTGCTGCCTTTTTTAGACCCTCATCATTATACAAAATTACATATAAGAGGAGGTGAAGGGAAGGGGGGGGAACAAGGGAGAGAAATGGAAATCTTGATAAAAGGTGACATTGAACCTCCTAGTTGTCATTTCCTCTTAAGCTCTGAGATTATTAAAGCTGAGCAGAATATTCACGGAAGTAAGCAAGATATTATCCTACCTGAACAAGGTGAGAGCAAGTTATTGGGAGTGCAGACCTGAAGAGAAAAGTTTCACCCAGGCCTCTCATGAACCCCACGGCCCCCATCCCATACATGCTGGATGGCCTACTTCTGGCCACCCACCTTGGGTGATATGGATGCAGAGTCTGAAAACAGAGAATCTCAGGGTCAGAAGATCCAACTCTAAGTCATGGTGTCTAGCACAAAGTAGTTTTAAGGAGGTTTTGCTTCCTTGAATTTTGTTTATTTAGTTGTTTAAGTGATTTATTTTTTATTTAATTATGAAATGAATAGCACTGCTATTTCTTTTTCATTTATTTCTTTTCAAGAAAGTCTTTTCATCTTCTGCCTTCCTCAGTTCATGGGATGAACTGTGAAGGAGGTCAACAGTAATGTCCATGCTCTTCTCCATTCCTCTTTTATGAGGGACCCATGTGTTGGAGTCCTGTCTCCCCCTCATAGGACATCCATTCCCTCATGCTGCTTGGAGCTTTTCACAAAGCCCTTTCATTCTCCTTAGTCTATCAAAATTCCCATTCCCTCATTCTGGCGCAGGACAGAACTACAAATGGCCAGAGCCTAGTTTATTTGTGTAAGCCCATCAGGATGAGAGGAGCAGTCTATTAACCTTAGAAGAGGAACTGTGCAGATGGGGACCTTTCTGAGAAAGCACAGGGCTATCTGCCAAAGTTCTTTATTTGCCATATGGACCTTCTCAAGGTACCTACAAATTTTCCTATACAATTAGTGTTTGAGAAATCCTTTTGTGATTTGTTTTTAGAGATCCCACCTCTTTGCTTGCCCCTCCCCAGCTCACTTTAAAGAATTCTCTATGACTAAAATCTGAAAGCAGGTGAGGGGGCCTTTTAATAAAAGATAAAAGCATGGATGGGAAAATATGTTTGTTCACAGTGATCTGGCTTTTTTCCAGGTTGGCAGTTTTAAGATGGTGAAAGGCAAGTAACATGTCCATTAAGAAAAAATTGTAAATTTGGGGAAACAAAGGAAAATACAATCTTTAAGGAAACTTTCCATCCCTTCCTCAATCCCACTTTTTATTAACCATATTTCCTAACACAATACAAGAAGCTCACAGACAGTGAGCAAAGCCCACACTGAGTCAGGTTGTCCCCTCATCAAAGGTTCAGAAGTCTTTTCTTCCTTAACACCATTTCCTTACTTTACCTAAGAGCTCAGCTCAAAAGCCATGTGGAAAGGAAATCTGGTCAGTGACAACACATTAAGTGCACTAAGACAACTTGACATTTAAAAGAATCAATTTTATAAGTATTTTATATAGAATAGTTATATCTTTACCCCTTATCTCCCTACTCTGTCCACACACTCTTCTTCAGAATATATACACATATGAATTTTTCTCTTGCTATGAATAAAAAATTTTATTTTCTTATGTTTCATATCAGGGAGAATCATCACAAATAATCATTCTTCTTTGTCATTTAATTTCTTTCATTTTTACATTCAATTAATTGAATTAATTTTATTTTCTATTTCTTAAGTAATGCTTAAGTATTTATTGAATAACTATATGTACCAGATATCTGCTGGGAGTTGAAGAGACAAAAAGCATCCTTGCCCTGAGGGCAATCTATAAGGGGAAAAATGATTGCAATATTAAGAATAAAATGATTGTAGCATCACTGAGGACAAGTATGAACTCAGTGCAAAAGTGTCAGGAAATTTTTCATAAAGGAAATAAAATCTCAGAGGATGAAAAGAAACTACCAATCTGTCATGTATTTAAAAAATAAAAGCAATTTTTTTAAAAAAAGAAAAGAAACTACCAAGAGAATAAGTGGGTATAGTACATTCAGACAGAGAAAACAGCAGATGTCATAACAAAAAGGTAGAAGAAAACATATGGAGAGTAACTAGCTTACTTCAGGGACTCTTCCATTTGGTAACTATCCAGTGGTGCCTCTTCTACCATGAATCCTGAGCTGATCAGCACTAGAGATAAGCAGAGAAAGACCCTGCCCCGTGGAACCTGCACACCAATGGGAGACAGATACTAAACACATTCACAAGAATGAACAAGATGATCTCAGTTGGAACTCCAGTAGAAAATATAAAGAGGGCAATATGTGCTCCAGAGAGGTTTAGAGATTGATCTAGATTGAGGGGTGAGAGAAGGCTGTTTCAAAGTGGTGAATTTTAATTCAGACCAGACAAGAACGAAGAGGTAAGACTGGCAGGGTAAATTGGAAAGAGGTGGGAGGCAAAGAGAGTTACCTGGTTTTGAGCTGAGCAACTAAGTAAGTAGATGATGATGTCTTTTTATGAAATTTCAAGTAGGAAGAGTGGGGGGGGAGGAGCTGGGTAAGGGATCTTGAACAACATAGAAAGAGGTTGGACTTTATTCAGATGGTTACAGAAACTGGGAGAAGAGTATTAGGCCAAGAATAGCTTTTTAAAAGATGTATCCTTAGAAAGATGATTCTGATGTTGCTTGAAGGATGGATTGAATGGATTTGAGCAGTCCACATACATACAACCAACTGAAGCAAGAGTTTCCGAAAATTGATACCCATGGAAATGTCATGCACTCTATTTTCTCTTTTACTCTATTTCATTTTTAGTGATGATGGACAACTCAATGAACAACTCTGATTTTAGAACCAGCTAATGGGTTGTGACCCGTGGTTTGAAAAACATTGGAATAGACACAGTAGACACTTGAAATGCCAAGAGATTTGCCTTCTTATTTCCTAATACAGGACATAATATTTGGGACACCACAAAACACACAGAATAGTAGGACAAGTTCCATAATTTTAAAATGACTACATATTTTGAAACTATTCTTTTGAGTAAAGTAACCATAAGCTGATAACATTAATCAAAGATGCCATGACCCCTGTATTTTATTACTTTATAGATTAAAAATAAAGAAGAAGCATTTTAAAACTAGCTTCCTAATGGTGTCTAGCATTAAGCTTTGTTGTGTTTATCTTTAAAAATAAAACACCCAAAATGCCTAGTGGCACATATCAGTTGCATGAGGATGCTGCAAATTAGCCACAGCTAGAGCCTGAAATCTATCATAGAAATCTCTGGCTGAGAGACTGATTAACAATCAGAGAGTTGCTAAAACTAGGACTCCCACAGACTTGCACTGGGTTCAGTTTTACTGTAAAGAAATTTCAGCATAATCAAAGCTCTATTTTTAATCTCCTTATTTTGGTTCTATACTTGTAATTGTAGCCTAATCATCTATAGCAAGCAAATAGAGCCCCACGGTGATAGCCATCTCTTTGTGAAATCGCTCACCAATAAATGTGCTCTCACCATGGAACAATAACACAAAAACATGTTAAGGAAAACCTTCCCCACCCCCAAGGCTTTCAGAGTGTACCTTCTGCTTCCTCTAAAATATGAGCATTTCCATTTCTCCAAGGAAGAGAAAAATCAATTCCTCTCCACAGTACACGTGCTTCCAGGAGCTGTTGCTATATTTGCTGCCTGTGGGTCTTCAAGTTTATAGCATCTGATTCATGTCTTAAGCCTCTTTTGCTCCCTCCAATAAACCGTACCTACTGGCCCATAAGCATGTTTCTCTACATACTGTAAAGTTTGTCTTTCTAACCGTGGAAATCAAAGCTAAGTTAGAATCAGCTGGATGGCTTGTTGAAAACAGATTACTGGACTCCATTACCAGAGTTTCTGATTCAGGAGATCTAAGGTGCGTCTGAGAATTTGCATTTCTAACAAGCTCCTAGATGATTCTGGTTCTGCCGTTTCTTCCAGTCCACTGAGAACTGCTGCTCTTACAGCTCATGTTTTCAACTCATTAAACCACTGCTCTTTTATTATAAGTGGTATTATAAGTATTTGCTAAAGAAGTTTTTAAAATAATTATTGGTTGAATCCACAGGACCTCCTAATAACTTTGAGTTCATGAAAAAAAAATGCAATTGTATGTAGAACTAAGAAGAACCAATAAAATAAAACAAAACCCTAAAAAATGCAATAATTTTTTTACTGGACATCTATAAAGGAAATTTACTTCATAGAATGATGTATAGGAACCTGTCTTTTCTGCACTACAATCATGTATCAACCTAATAATATATTAATAAAATTGTGTTCCTGAATTTCATGTTAACCTCATAAATAAAATATTAAGAGTGCCTTAATTCTGAAAGGTTATCTCTTATGAAAGAACCCCTAAATATACATAGTTTTACGTTGCACCCCATGCAATTGTGTATGCTTTCATTAGCTTCTACATACTGGGAAAACATTTTCCCTGCACTAGGTGGCAGTGCAATCCTGAAATATGAAACCTGAGCTAAGGAATCAAAGACTGGAATTTGATTTTCCCTTGTCAAGTACAGAACTTTGATTTTATGCAAATATTCCATTCTTGGTAATTTTCCATATGTATAAATTGAAGTATTATAATTGATTCCATTTTAGGGTTGCTCTCAGAATAAATGCACAAATACAATGCACTCTGATTGTTCATGAAAGCCTATTGAAGAAAGACAAGATGAACACTACATGAACAACTGAAATGAACTCTGCCCTAATAGAGGAGCCATCTACTCTGTCCACACTGACTACCATCAACTTAGCTTTATAATGAACACAGCCAATCCCAAGATAAAGAGGGTAAGCTCTATAGCCACACTGGTAAGTTTCAAATATCAGCTCTGCCACTTTTCTAGCTAGGAGCCTGTGGAAAGATAATTAACCCCTCAGCCTCAGTTTCCTGATCTGTAAAAACTAAATAATACAAGCACTTACCTTCTAGATATACTTTAAGGGTCAAACAAAGGCTTAAAATAGTACTGGCACTCAATAAATTTTAGCTATGAATTGGTTTTTATGTTATCATAACTTACTCTCTTCTACTTTCTTCTCCCACTCAGCCCCACTTTGTTCTAGTAAATGGAGGTTTATTTAGATCTCCTCAAAAAAATAAAGATGTGGCTTTGCTAGATGCTAAAATACTGTTTTAGGCAATACAAACAACTACTGGAAAACCCCATCTATGGATATCAAGATAGATCAGTTGAAAGCCCTCCTCCCCTATACATGCCCATCTTGAGCTCTCTGCTATACTTTTATTTCTCCTAAAAAAAAAATTGTTCTTGATAAGCCTGTTTGTCAGGCACATCTCATCATTGAAAATATCACTCCTCCTGGGGCTGGGGATGTGGCTCAAGCGGTAACACGCTCACCTGGCATGCGCAGAGCACTGGGTTCTATCCTCAACACCACATAAAAATAAAATAAAAGATGTTGTGTCCACCAAAAACTAAAAAATAAATATTAAAAAACTCTCTCTCTCTCTCTCTCTCTCTCTCTCTCTCTCTCTCTCTCTCTTAAAAAGAAAAAAGAAAATACCACTCCTTTCACAATACTTGATGATTTTTTAATAATCCTATTCTTGTTTGTATTCACCTCACACCAACAAGACAGACTTGATCATCCTGTTTTCCTGGGGGGGGGGGGAACAGGTAAAGACACCTACAGGAGTTCACTATTACTCAGTGACAAAAGAGGTGACCCGGTCTCCAGAGTTGTGAACAAATGCAGTTCCAACAATCTCTCAGAACCCAAAACAGCTGCTTATAAAACACTTTGCATGTACAATGACCATGCCTATTGATGAGTCCCTTTATGAATTTATTTTAAAAATATATACATATATATATATACATATACATATTTGTATACATATAGAATTGGTTTCTTCACTACAGAAGTGAAATAATATGTGACCATTACAGAAAAGTAGAAAATATGGAAATAGAAAAAAAGAAAAATCACTCACCACCTAGGGACAACTCCCTGTTAATTAACATGTTAGTTTTGGTCTGGGGCTGTAGCTCAGTGGCAGAGCGCTTGCCTGGCATGTGTGAATCGCTGGGTTCAATCCATAGTACCGCAGAAAAATAAAGGTATGCTGTCCATCTATAACTATAAATTTTTTTTAAAAAAAACATGTTAGTTTTTTTCTATATATAGGCTGTGGTCATATTCTATTCAGTACAAATTTTTGCATTCCTTAAATGCACATCATTTAAACATTTATGCATTTTCTTTCACAAAATGTAGTCACATGTCACATACAAAATAGATAGCAAACCTAGGTATAAGAACTTTGTCTTGAAGTTAAAATTACAACTTTTAATTTTAACCACTGTTACCTCAAGAGAGAAAACAACTCTACAGAGGCATTTGAGTAACTAGGGGAGATTTTTCCAGCAGGTTTGGTTTCTAAAAGATGTAATTTTTCTTTTTTTTTAACTGTAAAATATTATTTATTTAATTTAAAGAACATACAAATAAATGGAAAAATATCCCATGTTCATAAATTGAAGGATTTAATACTGGTAAGATTTCAATATTGCCAAACATGATCTACAAATTCAATGCAATTGCTATCAAAACCTCAAGAATTTTTATTAGTTAGTTATAGTTATACATAATATTGGGATTCATATTGTTATAATCATATGAGACTGGAATATAATTTGCTGCAATTCTATCCTCCATATTTCCCCTTGCCCTCCCCTCCTACCATTCCCATTCATTAACTTTTACTGGCCTTTAATTTATTTAAAATTCTTTTTAAATTAATGGTTTATAAATTACACATAAGGGTGAAATTCACTGTGGTGTATTCACATATGCACATAGCATAGTTTGGTCAACTCCATTCCACCATTCCTCCCTTTTCCCATCCCTCCTCCCTCCACTCCAGTGACTTTCTGTACTCCCTCCCTGCACTCCACTGATCTCTTTTCTATTTTCATGGGATTCCCCTTCCCTCTTTTTTTCCTTATTTTGGTCTAGCTTCTGCATATGAGAGAAAATATTTAACCCTTGATTTACTGAGTTGGAATTATTTCATTTAGTACTACACTTTTAAGTTCCATCCATTTACCAGCAAATGCCATAATTTCTTTCTTCTTTTTTTATTGTTGGTTGTTCAAAACATTACATAGCTCTTGACATATCATATTTCACACTTTGATTCAAGTGGGTTATGAACTCCCATTTTTACCCCGTATACAGATTGCAGAATCACATCAGTTACACATCCACTGATTTACATATTGCCATACTCGTGTCTGTTGTATTCTGCTGCCTTTCCTATCCTCTACTATCCCCCCTCCCCTCCTCTCCCCTCTTCCCTCTCTACCCCCTCTACTGTAATTCATTTCTCTCCCTTGTATTATTTTTCCCTTTCCCCTCACTTCCTCTTGTATGTAATTTTGTATAACCCTGAGGGTCTCCTTCCATTTCCATGCAATTTCCCTTCTCTCTTCCTTTCCCTCCCACCTCTCATCCTTGTTTAATGTTGGTCTTCTTCTTGTGCTCTTCTTCCCTACTCTGTTCTTAGTTACTCTCCTTACATCAAAGAAGACATTTGGCATTTGTTTTTTAGGGATTGGCTGGCTTCACTTAGCATAATCTACTCTAATGCCATCCATTTCCCTCCAAATTCTATGATTTTGTCATTTTTTAATGCAGAGTAATACTCCATTGTGTATAAATGCCACATTTTCTTACCCAAAGCCATGTGAATGTAAACTCACAACCAATCAACTAAACAGAAAGGCATGCATAGACATGGCACCCATGGCACCCAAAGGTGGCACCCAAAGCGCAGCCACAGGGAAGTCCTGCCTCCTACCTTGCTTTCATTTCAAAAATCTCTGAAACTGTGACTAATTCCAGGAATAGCAGGAGCAACTGACACATGGACAGGAGCCTTTGTTTAAAAACTGGACTTAAAGCAATTCCAAGCGAAGGGCTCTTAGCATTAGCACATAGTGATTCGAGGCATGGTCAGCCCAGAGAGGGCCAGTATGGATATAAAGGTGGACAGGAAACACCAGGATGGTGAGAGAGGAGGGGCAGGATCCAGACGGGTGTTATCCTAGACTGGCCAAGGCTTCCCTGGGGATTCCAGGCCTTTTTCTATAGTTGTAGTGTAAGGAGGAAGCGAGAGAAGGGATACCTCCACTCTACCAGGAACTGTGTTTCCTATTTAAAAATTAAGTTTTCTCTTTTGATCTACAAACTCGTTGTTATTGCCATTTTACAAGCTCAAAGTGAAGCTCAAAGATGTTAAATAAGTTTCTAGGGGGAAACTCCAAATGGCAGGCCAATACCAAACTTGGGTTTCTCTGACAAAAAGATGATGTTCTTCCTGTAATTTGTCCTTTTCTGAATACACACACAAGTGCACACACAGGCATGCACTAGTGCAGATGTACATTTTTATCTCCCTTTTCAGCTAACAATTCACTACTATGTTCTTCCCTTCATTAACTCCCAAGTTGAAGAATTTCAAGAGTTGGTAAGAAGCTTTGCCCCTTGTACTGGTCACCTAGTAACCAACTGGTACCCTAATTGAGCCAGTTAAGTCTGAGAGACCCCCATCCTGGTATTTGAAAAAGGATACCAAAAGTGGTATCGTGGGCCTTGTGTACAAAAGACAGGTGGAATGTGATCACTCCTGGTTCAATGCCCTAGCCTTTATATAATTTTTTTTTATGATCAACTTAGCTTATAGGGGTATTTTTAGGTTTTTTTCCCCCTATGTTGCCCTGTGGTCCTATCCATATCAAGGTTTGTCTCAGATTCTATACTCTCACAGTTTAGGGGCCTTGATTATTTAAAACATCACCCTCACTTTATTTATAACCTACTACATTCAATCATTTTGTACATTGCAAGGCAATCAAAACTTCAACCAACACCAAGTTGAAGTATACTGCCAAATAATACATCCCTGTCCTCGAGGAAGAACAGATAGATGCACCCCACTTCCAAATCTTAAAATACACTTTGACCTAAAAGAAAGCCCAAAAGAAATTAACCACTAGCAAAGTGTTCCCAATATATAAAAGTAAAGTTTCTGATACTGACCAGAGGGCTTCAGAAGGATTTCACAGAGAAGTAATATTTTAACCTGATGTGGAGGAACTGATCATATTTTGCAGGCAGAGAAGGCAGAATGGGTTACAAGGCAGTGGGAATAATGTAAGCAAAAACTTGAAGGCATAGAAATGCATGGAGAGTATATTTAAACACAGGTAAGGCATGACTTAGCTTTTTGAAAATATTATTTGAGTTTCCAGTGTTAACCTTGGGGCTGAAAAATTAGAATCATTACACTGTCTTTGGTAAATAAGTATAAGTCTAACAATGTTTCTGATTTTCTTATTGTAGGTACCTGTCACATTAGTATTTTATTCCTGAAAATCAAACTGACCCTTTTGCCACAGTGAATACTGGCAGGGGAGGGGTTAGTTACAGAATGATGATTCTGGGAGGATCTTTCTATTTTCCACAAATTATTCTTGTTTGGGGATTCTCTCAAGATGCAAGAAACATCAGGTGCTCTAATGCTATCTATGCCAAGGGAAAAAAGTAAGATGATTTCACTAGGATATAACAAAGTATTTGCTACCATTTAAATTACAATTATTTTTTCCCCATTAGTGTCAGTAATAAGCTTCTAAACTTGCCTAAATCCAATGCTAGGAAGGATCAGCGGCATAGGCAGATAGCAAGGCCTTCATATCCTTGGGGGAAAGCCAATGGGTAAATAAAGATATGCAATACTTTAAAAGAAAACATAAATAAAGATCCCCAAGAATCTTGGGTATATATTCAGTGATAGATTCAGGCTGCAAGAATCAAGACACAGGGCCAAAATGGAAGACACGTTATATGCAAGGAAAAGATTTGAAATTGAAGTTGCTCTGAACGGTGAAATAAGCTCTCTAGTGGCGCTCAAAAGGGAGACAGGGAAAAATGTAGAGTGGAGCTGTTGCAGCTCAAACAGAAATCAGCATGCACATGGTGTATTTCCTGAAACCTCTTCAGTCAAGTAGAACAAAATAGTAAGGAAGCAATAAAAGAATAAATGACCTAGAATTATTGGCCTCACCAACCATAACCTGCTGCATAGGGTTGGTTTCAGAAGCAGATGTAGAAAAATTGCAGCCCACAAGGTTTTTATCACTGTAGATGTTCTTTTCAGCTTTGTTATCTGACAGGACACTGTTGAACATGTAAAATGTTATTATAAGAATCACAGAAGTAACCAAGAGAAATCCATCTCTTGGTACAACATTGGGAAATAGCATTTGGTTACAGATTTACACCATAATAAAATTGCCCATAGATACACACTCTAAACACAGAAGGTGAGAAATAAATAACTTTCATGTTATATCCAGAGGCTAAATGATAGACCCTTGGTGTGTGTCATTGTGAGTAGTTATTTAAAAAGAAGAAGGAGGAAAAAAAAAGTTAATTGACCCTTGTTGGATTATAAATAACCATATAAGAGTTTTTTTTTTTTGGGTTTTTTTAAGAAACTGAAATATTTTTAAAAGCCTTAGGGTTTTTCTGTGTAGCCTATGGAGCCCACCACGGTCATTTCTATTACTCTATTTCCAGAGTTACACTGGCTGCAAAGTCAACTATAATTCATACAGTAGGAATTCATATGTTTCCTTTAAAAATAAACATTTTCTGCCAAACCCAAGTACTGCTGTTTTCTCAAATCAGAAATAGTGAACTAATTTTAATACAAGAATTTTTTCTCCATGTACTATGTTTTCCAAAAAATTATTCATTTTCTCTCTGCCTATCGAACTGCATGCCCTAAACTTCCAAGCCTTTCTCAAGCAAACCCCACCTATTCTACAAAGTTCCCTTGGAACCTCCAGTCAGATGTTCTCCATTCTGATCACTCACAGGAAAAATTATTTACGTGAAATGATGTTACATTTGGTTTCAGAGATAGAAGATAATAATAGAGAAAGCAAGGGCATCTAAAATCGGAGAACCTGAACTTGAACCCTTGTTCCACCAATATGTGTACATTCATTGGTCTTGTAACACCACTGAGCCTATTTTCTGTTCTTCAAAATGGAACTTTCCAGAGAGGCTCATTGTGATTCTCAATGAGTTAATCCATTTGGGAGAGCTTTATAGGCATAAAGCATTCTTCAGAGGTAATTGTTATTTCAAAAATCGTTAAGAGGGCTGGGGTTGTGGCTCAGAGGTACAGCTCTCGCCTCACATGTGCAAGGCCCTGGGTTCTATCCTCAGCACCACATAAGAATAAATAAATTAAATAAAGGTATTATGTATAACTACAACTAAAAAATAAATTTTAAAAAAAATTTAAGAAGCACCTAACATGTGCAGGACAGTTTTCAATGATGCATATGACTCAAAACTGAAAAAATAAAGTTTCCAATTCTCAAGAACCTTAAAATATAATAGAGAAATGAGTAATACACCTTAATTATTAAAACACAGAACAATGAGTGGCAAACACCTTAACCAATATCCTCAGGACTTCAACTCAATTTGACAAACCTCCATGATGCTGGCTCTTGAGATACAAAGATAAATATAATAGGTCATTGTCACCTTTCTAGTGGGAAGTACATACACCCAACAACAATGGCAATAGGAAGATAAGCTTTGCAAAGAAAGTACATCCTGGAAATTAGCCAGGTCTGGGTAGATAAATATCCCAGAAAGGCTTTGGCCTAAATACTCAAAGATAAAGCTTGAGCCAGGTGTGGTAGCTCACGCTTGTAAACCCAGTGGTTGGGGAGGCTGAGGCAGGAGGATTGCAAGTTTAAAGCCACCCTTAACAATGGTGAGGCACTGAGCAACTCAGTGAGACCCTGTCTCTAAATAAAATATAAAAACAGGCTGAGGATGTGGCTCAGTGACTAAGAACCCCTGGGTTCAATCCCCAGTACCAAGACAAAAAAAAAAAAGATAAAGCTTAAAGGGAAGGGTCAGAATTTAGACTGAATTTTTGTTTTCAAATGAGGTGAAAAGAACTGGATCTGGCACTGGACTGAGCAGCCCTGTAAGGCAGGTGGATGCTGGGAAGAATTAGTGACCATGGAGATTGAGCTGAGCTGGAACACACTCCACTAAAAGGATAATGGTAAGTTAGTAACTTCTGAAAGATGGAAACCTGAGCACAATGGGAAGAGAAAGGAACAATATCAACAGAGGCCAGAGAGCTAAATGATAAGAAAAGCATGGAGGTGACTAGAGGAGGACAGGGTATAGAAAAGGGTTTGTTGTTGTTGTTCATTCATTTGTGTTTAGAAGATTAAAAAATAAAATAACACTTGCATGGGATTTTCTACATGCTGGGTATTATTCTAAGAACTTTACCTTGATTGACTCGTTTATTGCACATTAGCTATAGTGGTAGATGAGAGTATTCCCACTGTAATGATGATGAAACTGAGACATGGGGAAGCTGACATTTGTGATCTAAGCAAAAGGATCCAGTGCAGAGAGAGAAATGGAAAACAGGGAAGGATACTATTGGGACCCAAAATAGGAGGAGCTCAGGGGTAAGGTTGATTATAATTTTCCTTTCTATAATATTCTATAACTCTTAACTTCTCTATGATAGAAATTATCACTTTTGTAGTCAGAATAATAAAACAATATGGAAATACGAGATCACCAACTAGGGATATATATAGCTCAGTTGTAGAATACCTACTGGCATATGCTGGGCCCTGGGTCTGATACCCAGCACAGCAAAAGAAAGAAAGAAAGAGAATGAAAAGGGGGGAAATATGAGAACACTTCATGTCTTTAACTTATTTCTTCTAAGTAAAAAACAAAAACAAAAAACTTTCCAATAAGAGGTACCTCATTGGGAATAGGAATCCCATCATCTAGCACCTGTTTTATTTGTGTGTATGTGTGTGTGTGTGTGTGTGTGTGTGTTTTAAATGGGAAAGATTAAATCTGACAAAATCCAAACCCTTTTTCATGTTGCCCCAAGTACAGCTTTCAGTACACAAACTTCTCTATACTACTGTCCTTCAGGACTTTTAGAATTGTCTTTTATTTTTCCTTCCCTCCACTCCTCTTCCATCATCCCATTTTCTACCACCACTACTCTTGGACCTTAGAAAACAGGGAAACTCCTCTAGGGTTAGCCACATGGTTGGTTCTGTCATTCATTGGCTCTAATTTTCCTGAACTGGGGAGTCACAACATTAGATATCCAAGTAGTCATTTGAGGTTACTACATTTTGTTTCCTCATCATTCTCATAAAGGTAAGATGAGCTGCGGATTAACTTGTAGTCTTTTACATTTAATTTTAAAATAATTTAATTTCCTTCAATCTACTGATTATTGAAATTAGTTGACTGGCTTTGGGTTATTATTTTTGGGGGAAGGAGAAAGCAAAAATGACTTTTTATATTTTGTTTGTCATGTTTTTCCGAATCTTTCTTTCCCCTCATTCCCTCTTAATGAATACATCCCTGAAAGGCATGTTTTCCTTTATTCCTACTTGTTAAACGATACTGGGGATAGAACCCAGGGCTTTTCTACCATTCAGCTACATTCCCAGCCCTCTTCCTTATTACTATGAGAACTATTCACTTTACTTTCCTTACTACCAGACATTAAAAATTCAAGAAAGGAAGGGTAAGTTTCTAGTGTCTGTGTCTAAGAAGTACTTTTCCTAAGTTGCTATGAAGGTCCAGTAGGACTTTGCCTGGGAGGATCCACTAGGAGGGAGGACTAAAGATAAGCATCTTGTCTCTCTCCACATGAGGTCTCTTGTTGGACCTACATTTAGCACTCCCTCCAAAACAGAAGATGTTACAACTATGCACATTCTTCACACTGCTCCCTAGAAGTGAGAGTAGAGGGCTCCCAGGGGAATGGAAAGAGAAATTTAAAATAGAATGCATGTTCTACTCCAATTATATTGAAGCTTCTATACATTGCCTGATATTCCGGAACTATTTGTCCTCTGAATTTTTTGATCCATTGGAGACATAATAGCTGTTAGAAGAAGCATATTAGGATAACATGGTATCTTTTTAAAAATTCAAATGCTTGGATCCGCCCACCGAGATGCAAGTTTAATTGGTCTGGGATGGACACCTATGCATCAGTATTTCTTATAAGATGCCCCATCCTTCACCCTGACCCCAGTGATCCTAAATGTAGCCTGGTTGAGTACCACAGGTATAAAGACAATATATGAATCTGAAAACTTTAGAGTTGATGTATTACATATATCATCACCCTCTTTGGATTCTTCTACATCTAGTTTTCTTTTTAATTAAGATAAGGATTTTAATCTGGGGTTAAAATAAAGTCAAAGCTATCACCAAATAATCTCTTTTCTACAAACATGCACACAAACATTAAACTAAAACAGCACACTCAAAGATGCTCAAGGGACAAACCAAACAACCTGACCTAGTTATCCTTACACCAGCTATACATGGCATCACTAAACTTGCTAATGAGCTAGGAAAGTAGTTTGAGAGAGGAAATTGTATGCTAATAAGACTCCAGGCCAAAAAAGCAAAACAAGCATATTACCGCTGAAGGTAATTAGGATAGGACTTAGTACTTTAAAAAAAATCATCTATTCAAAGAGATTATATAATTCTGGCCTTTGACCCACTCAGATACATGGGGAGCTTTAGGATATGAAAGGCCATTCCATATTTTAATTCCTGATTTCTAAGTACACATAGATCAATGTTCTGGAGGTCAAAGTAAAGAATGCTCAAATTTAAAACAATAAAAGTTTTCACCAAGTAATAGTGGAAACTATTAATTGGTCAAAAAAAATCACACCCCAATATAGAAGTCACAAACTATGATAAATCACATTCCAGAATCTTAATTATTGGCTAACTACAGCAATGATCTCTACGTGGTTGCCTGGTCTTATTTGCAGCTACCTTTCATTCCAGGTTGGTCTCATTTTTCAGGTTAGTAACCTAGATTAAGACCCTTTTAAGAATCTTAGGAGAAATGAGTTACAGTAGATGGGGTAGAGAGAGATGATGGGAGGGGAGGGGAGGGAAGGGGGGATAGGAAGGGGATAGGAAAGACAGCAGAATACAACAGACACCAGTATGGCAGTATATATAAACGTGGATGTATAACCAATGTGATCCTGCAATCTGTACACGTGGTAAAAATAAGAATTCATACCCCATTGAATCAAATGTATGATATATGATATGTCAAGATCATTGTAATGTTTTGAGCAACCAATTAAAAAAAAAAAAAGAATCTTAGGAGCCAGGACTTTTTTTCCTGCAATGCATAGAAGGCAGTAAAACACAATTCTCATGACACAGTTTGAGTGGCTCAGCTTTGTCTTGTAAAACTCTGGTTTAAGGTCACAGACAGGTTTTTGAAAAAAAAATTACATTTAATCCTCAATAATATATAGAGTGACCAACTCATCCAAAATTTCCTATTATGTTCCTAGTTTTGTTAATGAAAGTTTATATCCTGGGAATTACCTCCCCATCCCTATCCCAGGCAAATAGAGATGGTTGGTTACTCTAAAAACAACCAGAATCAGCATCCAGTCTGGTGTAGATTTTGGATTATTATGTGCAATCTTCATACCAACTGTTCTTCCCTGATATTGATAAATGATGAATGACAAAGAAGACCAGATTAATATCACCAGCCACCATGTAAGAGCTGCCACTGAGTTTTCAATGTGCTATCTGAAATTCTCACAACATTGTGTAAGGTCACTACTGTTGTCCCAATATTATCATATAAAGAAACTGAGTCTCTAATAGAGACTGGTCTAGTTCTGTCTAACTCCAAAAAGTGCACACAGAGGGAGTGAAGTAAGAGCACACATTAAAAAAATTAAAGCTGTTTTTCATTCTCTACATCTTGCATTCTGAAGTCCAACAACCATAATAAATGTTAAGAAAATCTACATAGAGGAGATTTTATTATAAACTGAAGAAAAAACAAAAATAAAACATAGAAGTTGTAATATAACAAAATTCCATAGTCTATATGAATCCAATCAAATGTAGGGCAGAAATAAGATAACCAGCTGTTAATTGATGGATTACAAATTGCCCAAGGTCAAATTCACAAGAATCTTTATAACATCCTGTCAAATACTCAAATAATACCACCTTAGGTAAAAAGAATTTTCATATGTATGAAATATTTTGTTCCTAATTCTTTCTCCTCCCAGCAAGTAACAATATCCAATATAAATGATTTGTTCCTTAAATTTTTGTATTTTGATTTATCCTGCAAGCTAAAACTGCAATTTAGGAACTATCTGAAAAGTGCCACAAATTGATTTATGATTTAAGTCATACCTATGCAGATTTGTTCTCAGCACATATTTAAATCTCAGTTAAATCAGCGGATATTTTTAGACCAATATAATTTTTAAAATGTTACTAAAGAAATTAATGTCTGCTGCTTTTTACTTGACATTCTTGTATGCTCCCAATGTCTTAC
Organism: Urocitellus parryii; assembly: GCF_045843805.1. NCBI lineage: Eukaryota > Metazoa > Chordata > Mammalia > Rodentia > Sciuridae > Urocitellus > Urocitellus parryii. Next base: position 86,441,655 of record NC_135538.1, on the reverse strand, counting down.
TACATGCCAGTTCTATGAAATGCTGCTTTTCATTGGATCCTTAGAAAAGTACAAACCGAAGAAGATTTCCTTCTAGTCTCTACTCATGGAGAAAGGGAACTGGCATCTATCAATATTAATGTGAGTTAGTCTGGACAATATGTGACAGCTAATAGCAGTATCTGCATGTGTATCTCTCAGCAGAAGGGCAGAGAGGTAAATGCTGCATACAGACCTTTAATTTTTTTAATGTGTGCTCTTACTTCACCCCCTCTTCAGTTTTAAGTTCTTTTTTTAAAAATTTAATACTCTTAGGTGTGGTCAGACTACAGATTTACAAGTGACTGAATCAACAACCAGCTCTAAAATTATCAGGTTCTTAATTATATCCAAAGTTTCTAATGCTGTAGTTCTACCCAACACGGCTGAAATCAGGGGGAAAAAATTTAAATATCTTTAAGATATCTTTGGTTTCCTATCTATAGTATCTTTTCCCCAAAGGAGATCTGGGCATAGCACATTTCAGAGCTTTCTGTAAGTCTTTTAATGAAGGAAACCTATGTGGTCTTGATGTCAGTGTGGAAATGAGAAACCACTGAAGCGTTAATACTGTCAGAAATGGACGTTGGCTGTGTTTACAGCTGCTGTGACAGAGCATAATGGATGTAATTTAGTCCTTCTAGATTAGATATTCTCTAAAAATGTACAGTTTTTCCTGGTAGCAATAATGACTTTCTGTGAAGTTTATGTGTAAATTAAATGGACCCTCAGAGCATCTTAAACTCCTGTTTGTAGGCATGAACAGTTGAGACTAGGAACTCTTCAACCAGCTGTTTAAGAATATGAAACAATTGGCAGGGGGTTGTTTATTTTACTTTAAATTAAATGCTTTATGGATTTAGCACAATCTGAGAGTGTTGTCAGATTTTTTAAAATCCATATATCATCTGCACTATAAGAAGAAAAAATGAAAAGAATAACCTGGAAGAAAAGCTTAATTAATTTTGCAATTGCAATACTGATAAGCTCCTGAAAATTTTAGTGATTGTTCTTTATTTTTAATTTGTCCAATAAATATGCAGATGTGATCCTTCTTTGGCTATGTTCTATTTCATCCTCTGATGGAAAAAAATAGCATGTAAGCTTCATTATTCTTAGAACTCATAAATAACAGATGGATATTTAGAATAGTTAAGCCTTATAAACAGAAAAAAACTCTAAAATGAATAATAAAATATGGTTTTGGGGTCTGGAGCTGTAGCTCATTGGTGGAGTACTTGCCTCACACATGTGTGAGGCACTGAGTTCTATACTCAGCACCACATAAAAATAAATAAATAAAGATATTATGTCCATCTACAACTAAAACAATATTTTAAAAATACTGCTTTTGAATAAATTCAGTTTAATAGATTAAAAGCTAAATTTGTACCTTTAAATATAAAGTATAAGCCAGTACACTGGTGCAATTATAAATTATAAGTCCCATTTCCTATTTACCTAGGCTATTTCTTTGTTTACACTAATCATTATACATTAGTAAGACGAGATTGGGCACAAATTGACAAGTTAATTGCCCATACCATTAGAATTCCCATTTTTCTGTAGTGTGAATGAATTTCAAATTAAAACTACTAATTTGTGTTTTTTTTAAAGGTCACATTGTTACACAGGAACTTGAGAGTGAAGAGAACAGAAATAACTCTCAAACTGAGTGAAGAAGGTGCTTTTTATAGTTTCCATTTTGTAGAAACTTTTATAAGCATCATTTATTTTAGAAACATAGAAGCTATAATGGCATGGAATAGGGAACTAGAATAGAAATAAATTGAAAGAATCATGGATTGATGTTATGAAAATCTCACCAATGGAAAATAAGTTAAAATCAGGCTGAAATATCCTAAAACACCTTGAATCTGCTAGTAGCAAACTGAGTCAGATCCATTTTGTTCCTCCACAAAGGAACAAAACAGAAAGTAATTTTGGAATATTTCTTTGCTGCTATATACTTAAAGAGTCTTGACTTTATAGTTAAAATTCTAATCTTTCTTGTTCCCCACGTAAGTATCTTCTCCACATGTTGAATACTTGTCTGTCATAAGATTTTCCTAGGATGAGTTTGTCACACCCAGTCAAGCCACAGCAGCCAGATCTAAGCAAGAGTGGAAAAAATCAAGCCCAGTTCAAAATAGTTATCAGTATCCATATGAAAGAATATAGTCTACAGATGATAAAAATTATGCCAATTAAACAAACTGACAAAATGAAGAAGATTAAAAGTAGGTACCATTATTAAGTATAAAAATCCAGTAAAAATCAACATATATGTATAATTACTATTTATAGCTTATACCTCTTAAACTAGAAATACTGGGAAATAGGACAGCCAGAGATACCAGAATGCTAGTTAAAGGGTCAAGGGCTCTATCTACCTTAATTCCCCTACAATCAGGTGAGCTTGGAGAAATGGAAGCCCAGGTTTTGTTGATGCTGTAGGTGATATTATTTTTTAAAGTATTTCATCGCTTGAGGTGAGACCGATGAGGACATTTTCAAACCATACTGACAATTGAGAACTGTGAAGGGATCTGAGATTTTACCTTAACTGCAATCTAACATGACAGGCAACCATTGCTTCATAGGATGCTGGTAGGAGACATAAGATTCCTGGGTTAGAGACAAAAGGAAAGTTTTTTTTGTTTTTGTTTTTATTCATAGTAAACCAGAGTATAATTACCTATAGTCTGAGCTCAATTCCTACAGAGGAAGGATTCCTCTGAGGAAGGTCAAATGGTACCTCCATAGGTAATGGGGCATGTTGCAGAAGAGTTTAGGAAACCCAAATGTTTTATAATGGGTGGTAAACCTTTCAGACTTTGCTGTGGAGGGAGATATATTTATTGTACTATAGAATAAGCAAATTTGACTTTGTTTCATACAAAGACACTATCTTCTAAAGCTTCACTATAAGACATGCTTGAAAAAATAACCTGAACAAAGACAGTCAATACCCCTTCTCATAAGATGTGTGAAAATGTAAGACCCATGGAAAATTGTTTCCCAGTATTGACTTGGCAGTGAAATTCCACAGTAAGATATATAGCTCATGGTTCTTTTCTCCAAATGAGGCTTAGGACAACACAGCACTATCTTCCTCAGAAACCCCACATTCACCATCACAGTCCCGAATTGCCCCATTCTTTTTTTTTTTTTTCTTTGCTGCCAGTGTCTTCTCCATATCAAGTCTAATTCTTCTCTTCAGTCTTTTTTTTTCCCCCCCTGTGGTTCCTGAACTACCCTTTTCCATCCTCATATCATTGATTTACCCCTGACTTATGCTTGTAGTTCACACCCTCTGGAAAGGTGCTGTCACAGGTAACTTACCAGTAGCAACTTTCTTACCTGGGACTCCAGCACTGACCTGATAAGAATCCCCCTCCTTGCAGAGAGCACATACTGGCTGCGAAACTGATAATTTCCAGGGCTGGGTAGAACAACCTGTATGGGTAATCATTATAGACAACTGGGATTGAGTTTGGCTTGTTCTGGCTTTTTTGTTTTCTTAAATGAGTTTTATAGGGAAGGAGAAGACTCATCCTGTGCATATGCAATTTTAGTTTATGCTGTTTAGAATAGTCTTTTAGTCTGTAAGCCCAATATGTTACCATAGAAACAAGTCTCCATCTGAAATACATCCAATCAATTCTGAATTTATCATTCAGAGCACCTTCATAAATTGGAATAAATCCAACAGGTACCCAGAATGTCAGCATTTGGGCAATAAGCTACATTTTTTTTCTTTTATTTAATATTTTAAAGTTAAGAAATGAAGAATGATGATTCCAACTTAGATATATATATATATATATATATATATATATATATATAGAGAGAGAGAGAGAGAGAGAGAGAGAGAGAGATTCAAAGGAAGAATATTCTTTCTTGTTTATCTTGTTCTTGAAACAACATTAAAATAGATCAACATACACCATTTCAAAAAGACAAGGTTATTTTTCAATCGCTAGACAATAGTGAGACTGCAATGAGGGAAAATGGTTCATTTAAGCAGCATTATTCTCCTTAGCAGAGAAACCTGTAAATTTATTTATTGGAAGAATTCCAATTTTTAGATTGAATTTTTAATTCTCTTCTACTTCTTGTCTCCTTGAAAATATTTTAACCACTTAACCAAATGTAAATTATTAGGAATTATGTAACCCATGCAAAGGGAGTCACAGATCCAAAACAAAGAAAATCCTCAGAATTTAGGGATAAGATCAAAATTTTCCCTCCCTCAGAATTTAAATAAATAAAAAGAATAAAAATAAAATTAATGAGAGAGCCATCAGCAAAACAAATCTAATCCAAACAATGATTAGGCTATGTGTTGCCAATAAAATGTGTTTCCCAAATTTCTTCATGGAATTAACATATTTCACTAAAATTTCATTGGGAAATATTAGTATAAAATCTTTGGAGCAGTGTTATTCAATAGAACTTTCTGTGGTTGAGATGGGGGCAAGAGAGGAGAAAGAGAAAGAAAAGAACTTTTTGTGGTGATTGGAATGCCCTGTAATCTGTTGTTCAGTCTGGTAGCTACTGGCCACAAATGGCTATTGAACACTTGAATGTGGCTAGTGACTGAAGTACCAAACCTTGGAAAAGTGTTAATTTAAAAAGTGTTAATTTTTTTTTTTTTTTTGTGGCTTCCTGGTGTCACTGTGGAACACTTTCTCTCCCTACCCCTAACTTAAAAAATTTGAGGGCTGCTTATGTGACACTCTTAAAACTCTCAATAAACATTTATTGATTAAAAAATAATAAAATAAAAAAAATAAAATAAAAAGCGTTAATGTTATAGCAATTGTTATTGTCATATTCTATTTGCACAATCTTCTAGCCATGAGGTCAAATCACCTAACCTCCCAGAACTAACTTTATCTACTAAAGCTATTACATGAGGTACTAATATTAAATAAAATAATGTTAAGTTGCTTAGCACATGGCCATCACATGAAAGCATTCCATGCATGTTAAATGTTATTAAATTTTTATTAGAGCGGGGAGGGGGGGAGGTGGGTGGTGAGGGGGTTGGGGTTGTGGCTCAGTGGTAGAACACTCACCTAGCACGTGGGAGGTGCTGGATTCAATCCTCAGCATCACATAAAAATAAATAAATAAAATAAAAACATTGTTTCCAAGTATAAAAACTAAAAAATATTTTAAAAAAAATTATTATAAAGCAATATTTTAACATGAGAAATTTGTGTAACTTACAGGAAATTTGGGGGGAAACAAGGTAGAATTGTCACAGTTTATACCAGATGAACCAATAATATTGAGTCAAATCAAATTTTTTCATCAGCAAAATTCAAGACTTTAAACAGATTTCATCAGAATTCATAAAATACACAGTATTCACCCAAACATAGTCAGTCAGCCAATTTTTCCCTCAATTGAAAAAAACAAAAACCTTTCCAAATGTGTATTTACCTTATCTTAGTACGGCATTAGTCATTCCTTATTTTTAATACCTGATAGTACAGAAAAGTTAGGTCACTGAAGGAAATCTAATTTCCAATTATTTCAAGATATTCAGAGTATATCAATGGCATATCCAACTCCAAAAACAAGATATTTGTAGCCAGAATTTTATTTTAGACATTTAAAAAGATTTCTTAATATGATATTCAAATAAACTAGTTAAGTCCCATATACATATTTAACATATAAACATTTATACATAAATGGGGGATGGGGAAAGAGAAAGCAAACTAAATGATAAAAATCTAGAATCTAAGAGTTTGGAGAAATGTTTTACATGTAGAAAAAAGTTTCTGTAAATTTACAAAAATTCCTAAAGTCTGAAAAGTGGATTGAATGATGTTGGTTGTGGCTTAAAAGGGTTTGACTTTATAAATGGACCTGGTGTGCTCTTCTCATCATTTTTCTGGCATCTCAACAGGAGACAAGGAAAGTTCTTGTTTTTCCAGCAATGTCTGCTTGGTAAAGTCTAAGTAGGTCAGAGCAAAAAGTAAAAAGCTTTTCTTTCAGTGAAAAATTTAAAACTCAGAACCTTCTTTATATTTAAAACTGCTTTCACTGTACAGTTGCTAAAAGCAAACAAGGTAGTAAGCCCCTTGCTCCCAGATGTCTGCTCACAGATCCCAAAGAGAAAACAAACCAGTGTCCAAAGTACAAACTTCCTGGAATATTTTGTATTAAATTTCCAATGAGATATCAAAGACATGGTGAAATATAATTATGCTCCCCCATGGCTATGCAACCAGCAGCTTCCCTTTAAGGAACAGTGAACTGTAATTAACAGACCACCTATAGCATAGATGATAAATCTGGCTGTGTGTGATTTTCAAGTACAGAGAGAGTTAAGAGTAGGGCATTCAGAAGAAGGAGAAGGAGTAAAAAAAAGGAGAAAGAGAAAAAGGAAGGAGGAGGAGAAGAAAAGAAATGATATGAGAGGTGGAATTAGATTTAGAGACAGCAGGAAGATGAACTGGGTATGATTTTCAAAAGCCCTCACAAATTGGATTATTGTGTCTGAAACTTGTCAAGAGTGCAGAGATTAAATCTGTGCTATTCCTTTTGCAAGGGATAATGTTTCCATTGAGCTGAACTTTCAACTAATGCTAGTATCTGATGATAAAAGTTTTGATAGTAACATTTGAACACTTTTTAATGCTAACATATATAATCCTGATGCTAATTGGGGTCTCCCGGCTCCATGAGTTCCAAATAAAATTGCCCCAGTTTATGCAAGTCCTAAACCCATTCTAGGACACACATATACACAGACTTAAAAGGGGAAACATGCTAAGAAATCAACCAGAAAGCTACCTACCACCAGCTTTATTTCACCACCACAAACAAAATGAAGAGAAAAGAAACTTGACTGTGGTCTAAGGCCAATGTCTTGATAATTGGATTTTACAGTTTTTAAATTTAAGATTTGGCTTCCCGGTTAAATATGTTGTGTGAACTTCTAAATATTGGCTTGTTTTAAATTCTAAACTACTTTTATTTCCCCCTGTGGTAGAAATTTAGAAAGGATCCCTTTAATAAAGCAAGCTTGCTTTATAAAAAAGCAGGTGGTGGGTCGGGGTTGGGGGGGGGGTATTAACACACTAAACTCAGTATCATACTTAAAAGAGCCTTGTAACCTTGATTTAAGGGCTAAAATAAATATGGTGTCTCATCACATTTCTGTACTTGTGGGCCAACACCCACAAGATTCTTTGATTAATTTTCTAGTATAAGCAGTTTAAATAAGATATTGGCAATACAATTTAAATTACACAGATGGAAATGACAGTGTCCTTAAATATATTCCTGCACAATCTTTCAGAATTCAGGAGGCTCTTATTTAAGTATCATAGCCTATCTTAATATGATTTACATGTTGATATCTGTTACTGCTATCAAGCTTCCAGTTTAGAGAAGGTGACTTGTATATAATTCTACCGCAAGAAAATTTTCTAGTCAGACACAATGGCACATGCCTATAATACCAGCAACTCCAGAGGTTGAGATAGGAGGATCACAAGTTTGAGGCCAACCCCACCAACTTTGCAAGGCTCTAAAAAAACTCAATGGGAACTTATATCAAAATCAAAATAAAAAGGGCTGGGATGTAGTTCAGTGGTTAAGCAACCCTGTTTTCAATCTCCACTACCAAAAAAATAAATCAAACAAAATAAAGAAAAGAAAATTTTCTATATGATCACCATACTAAAACCTATTGCAAGTTGAAAATGTCATGATTTAAAAATTCATTTAATATACCTAACACACCAAATATTATATAGCTCAGCAACACAAGGCACTGTGAAGTAAAGTGTCAGTTATTTACCCTTGTGTGTAGCATGGCTAACCAGGAGCCATGGCTCCTGCTAGTATCAATGAGAGTATTATACTGCATATCTGTAGCCCAGGAAAAAAAAATCAAGATTCAAAGTACAGGTTCTGTTGAATGTATATCTCTTTTTGCATTATTGTAAAGTCAAAAAAAATTGTTGAGGTGGAACTTTCCAGAAACTCCATGGGAGGTGCAGGAATATTGGCTACCTGAGCTACACATAGTTATGCACTCTTTCCTATTTCCCCACACCAGCCCTAGCCCACTCACCAGCTATTGAAAATGGTGAAAGAAACCAGTTACTCTTATGTTTGGGAGGGTCACACCCAGCACCACTCAGCAAAAACTGAAAAAAAAAAGCTTATAGAAAACAGGCTTTGAAGTACCACCCTGGTAAGAATCCAAATGAAAGAGAAAAGTTTAAACAGCTTTCTCAAGCTTATAGAGTTCTCTTTGATGTCAAGAAAAGGGAATTATACGACAAAGGAGGAGAACATGCAATTAAGAGGTGAGGCAGGTAGTGGCTTGGGCCCCCCATGGACATCTTTGCTGTTTTTTGGAGGAGGAGGAAGGATGCAGAGAGAAAAGAGAGGTAAACATGTTGTATATCAGCTCTTAGTAACCGTTGAAGATTTATATAATGGTGCAACAAGAAAACTGGAAAAGAATGTGATTTGTGATGAATGTGAAGGTTGACATGGTAAGAAAGGATCAGTAGAGTGCTGTCCTAATGGCTGGAATGCAAGTAAGAATTCATCAGATAGGACCTGGAATGGTTCAGCAAATTCAGTCTATGTTCATGGAGCAACAGGGCCTTGGGAAAGGGATCAGTCCTAAAGATAGGTGAAAAGCTGCAAAGGAAGGAAGATAGTAGAGACAAGAAAATTCTAGAATTTCATGTTGATAAAGGCATGAAAAATAGACAGAAGATAACATTCCATGGTGAAGGGACCAAGAGCTAGGACTGGAGCCAGGAGATATTATCGTTGTCTTAGATCTGAAGGACCAGGCTGGTTTTATTCCATGAAATGTAAAAACATGTATATGGACATACAGCTGATTGAAGCATTATGTGGCTTTCCAAGGCCCGCATTCACTCTTGATAACCAAACCACAGTTATCACCTCATCCAGGTCAGATTGTTAAGCAGGGAGATATAAAATGTGTGCCAAATGAAGGTAGGCTAATTTGTCATAGATCCCATGAAAAGGGTCACCTAATTATCAGGTTTGAGGTAAACTTTCCTGAAAAAAATGCTTTCTTTCTCCTGATAAACTTTTTTTTTTTTTAAAGAGAGAGTGAGAGAGGAGAGAGAGAGAGAGAGAGAGAGAGAGAGAGAGAGAATTTTTAATATTTATTTTTTAGTTCTCGGCGGACACAACATCTTTGTTGGTATGTGGTGCTGAGGATCGAACCCGGGTCGCACGCATGCCAGGCGAGCGCGCTACCGCTGAGCCACATCTCCAGCCCTGATAAACTTTCTTTGATGAAAAAATTTCTACCTGAGAGGAAGGAAGTAGAAGAGATTGAAGAAATGGATCAGGTATAACTAGTGGACTTTGACCAAATAAGGACAGACAGTGCTATTATAATGGAGAAGCATATGAGGTTGATGAATGTCATCCTAGAGGCAGTGTTCAGCATCAAACCTCTTAATGCAGGTCAGTGAATAACACTTGCTGCAAGCATTTTATATGCAGTAATGAATGAATGAAGGACTATAATCATAAATATCTCACGACTTGCTATTGTTTTTGTTTTAATATTCAATTACAGTAGTGTTTTAAACCTTAAATGAAGAACAAACACAAATATAAAAGCTCAAAAAATAATAAATCAAACCATTGTTAAGTTGTGGTCTGTCTGTACAAAATACATTTATGTCTTCCCGAGGTCTTTGTGTTGCTCAGCATTTTGTTGCTGTGACAAAAATACTGAGATGAACAACTTAAAAGGAGGAAATGTTTCTTTTTGGCTCATAATTTCAGAAGTTTCTATCAATGGTCACTTCTGTTTGCTTTTGGGTTTATCGTGTGAGTCCATAATGTTAGAGAAAAGCTATTCACCTCACGATGCCCAAAAAGCAAAAAGAGAAAGAGAACAAGAAGAATTGAAGACAAAATATACCCTTTCAGTGTACACCCCCAATGATCTACTTCTTCCAACTAGGCTCCACCTTCTAAAGTTTCCACCACCTCTCCATAACCCAGTAAGCTTTGAATCCACAAATGTATTAATCCATTCATGAGATCAGAGGCCTCATGATCCAATTACCTCTCAAAGGCCCCATATCTGAACATTGCACACTGGGGAACAATCCTTCAACACATGAGCTTAAATGGGGGACATTTAAGACCCAAACCATAATAATCCCCAAAGGTTTCATCTCCTTACAACATTAAGCTCAAAATTGCATCTAAATTTCGTTTATCTCTGAAGTCCCAAATCTAATCACCTTATTTATCTAAATCAGATATAGATAAAACTTTTAATACAATCCTTCTTAGAGTATATTTTGTCTCCAGGTTTAGATGTGTGAAACTAAAATAACAAGTTATCTGCTCTAAGCATATGAGGGTTTGATAGGCATAGGATAACATTTACAGACATTCTGGTTCAAAAAATTAAAGGAGTCACTGACCTTGAGCAATTTTAAAATTCTTCAGACAGAAAAACTCCATTAGATTTCTTGGCTCCATCCTCTGGGCTCTTGGATTCTGCCCTTCTGAATCATATTTCCTTAATCACAAAAATAGCATAAACTGGGTAGCTTATAAACAACGTGGTGATACTTGGAGATAGGCCATTAGAAGATAAGTTGGTTTAGGTGTGTTTATGATGGTGAAGACCTCATCATGGGATTCATGTTCTTATAAGAAAAGAAAATACCAGAGATCTTGCTTGCTCTCTCTCCCCACCATGAAAGAATATAGCAAGAAGGGAACATTTGATCTGCAAGGGAGAAAGAGAGCCTTCACCAAACCCATCCATTTCTGCCCCCCAATATCTAACTTCTATTATCCAGAAGTGTGCAAAATATACATTTCTGTTGTTTAAGCCATAGAACTTAGGGTATTTTGTTATGGCAGTCAGAATAAACTAGTATAATTATTAAGGAAGAATTTTAGTTTTTTGCTCTGTAATTGTTGGTTTATTTAATTTTCAGAGAATGAAGTATATTATAATTAAAAATAAAACTAAATAAATTTGAAAGGTCCATAATTAATTTGGAGTTAAAATTTAGTTACTCTTACACTTCACAACTGGATCAACTACAGGTTGAATGAACAATCAATGAAAGACATTAATAAACAGTTTCATTAGCACTTGCTCCCCCTTTGTAAGAGGTCTTCCTAATCACTTGCACAATTTTAATTTATAAAATTAACAAATATTTCAGTTAAAATATCCTTAATAAAATATTAGAAATTCAAGGAAGTATAAAAAGACTGCTTTTCTGAAGGCACTTAGATGCATATAAAGCTCAGCAATTCACTTAAAGAATGACTTTATAAAAATATGATCCATAAAATTAAGACTATGGAAATAATTTATGGAATTGTCAATATGCTAACATTTCTTAGGGAAAGAAACTCAAAAATAAGTTAAAGTTTGTCCAATTAAACATTTCTTTTTAAGAAGAAACGTATTATCAAGATACAATTTAAAACGTAATTAATGTTTTCTTGGACCTTTCATTTAGTAAGACAGTATTAATCAAAGCCCTATGTAAATAGAAATGTAATTTGGATATTATTTTATCATCAATGCAATTTGTCCAACATATCTTTTAGTTATTGATATCACAAACTTGCTTAGACTTTAAATCAACCACTCCATCCCCTCTATGTACATAAAGAGGTGTATATGATGGGACAAACGTCAACATAAGACACAAAAGTACTATGCTAAAATTCAGTTGAGTCCCAGGTCTGCCATTAACCAAACAAACTTTCAGAGTTCCTTAAGCTGTATAAAATTAGATGGTGCTATAGATGTCCCTGTATCATTCTTATAATTTTAAAACTAAATTTAAAGATCTTACCAATCCCCACATTAATTTTAGATCCCAAAAATTTGCTATTACATAACAAATAAAATCTGTCTGACAGAGGGAAAATAGATGTTAAATAATTCAAGTATAAACTATTTATACAAGTGAGTAAGAATAATTATGAGCATGTAATAGGCTTGACTTTAAGAAATACAGAACAGGAGGGTGGAGCAAATGATGGCTAAGTAAGATTCTTCAGAAATCATCTCCCTGCAAATACACCTAGTTGAATAGCTATTCACATACCAAACTACCTTCTCAAGAGCTAAGGAAATCCATGGAGAGCCCATAGAGCCTGCTTTTAATAAAACAAAATGATAAGACGTATTTAAGAAACCAGGAAATAAAGACTTCCCTGTCTCATGCCGCATAACCCAGCACAGATAGAAACACTGCCTGCTTGAGGGAGGGAGAGAGAATTAATTCAGCTCTTAGACTTAAAACTCTGTATCAAGTCTACCATAGCAAAACCCAGTTCTGGCCCAAGCCCCACAATCTCTACCACCAGGACAATACCTGCAAAACTAGTCATGAGAACTGCTTTAGGCCAGGTGGCTGACAACCTCCATCATCCCTCTGACAACCTCAGGCAGCACAGCAAGAAGCAAGATTCCACCTGATGAGGAGCAGGTCAAGAAAACTAGCACAGAGTGTTGTCTCAGAGCCTGTGTCAGGCCCACCATAGTGAAACCAAGCACAACAGAAACTGAAGGCTCTTTTGCAGGGCAGGGCTCACAGATGGAGCCTCTAATATACCTGGCATCGGGTACAGATCTGTATGCTGGCCAGACAAACTTGATTTTTTTAGCCTGTATATTTCCAGCCTGGAATGGGCCAAAGACACACCTGCCCTTCTCCAAAACCTGTGCAGAATGCTTTAGCTATGACAATCAGATGCACCCCAGCTTAGTATCAGCCTTGATAGCAAAGAGACTGTCTCCACCACAACTCATCAGGCAGCAAAGCTATCACTAGGCCAGTGTTCACAAATGAGATTCTACAACTTCCCCAGCATGAGGCCTGACCCCCAATGGTATTTGTGTTCTGTCCTACATCACCAACAACTGCAGCATAAGCCTCAATGTACCCCTGCTGGTACTATTAGCCATGAGACTCAGGCATAACCCAGATCAGCATTAGTCTAGGTGGCCAAGGGATTGCCTTCATCAACACTACCCCAACCTCAGGCAGCATAGCATAGTGCAAGATCAGAATATGATAGTATAAGACTTTTTCCTGGAACTTAGTTCTGGACTGGTAAAACTAATACTGGACAAATTCTTCTAACAGACCCCTCTCCAGGCCTTTCTGTGGACAGATGTTCTGGAATAGCTCCAGTGCCAGAGGAAGACAGGCAGCCTCAATCTATCAGACTTCTATTCTATTTAGCACCATCTCTTGCTGGATGCAATGATCTTGAACCATGAGTTTACCTCAGCAACGAGCAGCCCATAGAACTGGACCTACTGCAGTGTTGTGTGAGTCTTGGCAGGCCAGAGGCCCATGGTGCCACAACTTGGCAGCATTTGTGGCTACAGGGTTGACAGTAGCCTGGGGCTAATCCATTCATAGTAACTCTGCCAGTGCTAGGCAAAATCCCTCAGTACTGACCACAGACTGATAACTGTAGAACAGGTTTGTGGGACTACTCTTTCTAGGTTCTTTCTAAACAACACACCAATAGTATACTAGGGATAAACTTGGGCTTGGATTTCCTTCTAGTATTGAAAAGTGACAAAACTCCAAGCAGAGGACTCCCATCAAAATGGACCCAGGCACCATTTACATGCTAAAAAGTGGAAGCAACTACGGGCTCAGAGAAAATAAGCAGTGTTTCTAGAATCTCTGGAAAGGCAGATACAAAACAAAGTCAGTTTAGAAAAAATGAAATGAAATGAATACCTCATATGTCAATGCACATGTCAACATGTCAACACACATCAAGTGCTTTAAGGAAATTGTGATTTCACCTAATAAGATGCCAGAAACATCCCAGATAGCCATCAGTGTTCAAAAACTTTTAGAGAATTTAAAGCATTTTAGATTTAAGTTTTAAGGAAACTCAATTGACTTGAAGAAAACTGAAAAAAAAATTTAATACTCTAACAAAATAACAAAGAGATAGAAGCAATCTTTTAAAAAATCAAACAAAAATCCTTGAGCTAAAAAAATATATTCAGAAAAATTAAAAATGTAATAGAGAGCATGCAGGAAAGATCAAATAAAAGAAAGAATTATGAGCTCAGACTATTTGAAATGCACAGTTGGAGAAGAAAAAAGAAAAAGAATAAAGAGGAATAAAGAAGAATTAAATGAACTTCAGGACAGTATTAGAAGAACAAATATTCATGTTTTTGGGATTCAAGAAGGAAATGAGAATGCCACGGGGGTAGAAAGTTTGTATTCTAAGAAATAAGAAAAGTTTCCTAGCTTAAAGAAGGATACAAATACCAGCTATATGAAGTTCAAAGGTTATCAGCCATTTTCAACTCAACCAAGTCTATCTCAAGACATTTTATAATCAAGCTCACAAAGGTGAAAAAGAAGATTCTCAATCTGTAAGAGAAAAAACATACATGTGCACGGGTGTGCACACGCACATACACACATACACACAACACAGAGATTTATTCCATTTCCCCTGACAGCAGACTCTAAGGAGAGTAGCACAAGACTTCTCACAGTACTGAAGGGGGAAAAAAAACTATAAATGGAGAATACTGTATCCAGTAAAGCTAAGCTCTAAAAGAGATAAAGACATTCCCCCCCCAAAAAAAACAAAACTGAGAGACTATCTTTTTATCAGACCTGTCCCACAAGAAATGCTAATTGCTTTCTTCAAACTAAAATAAAGGATGTTAATGAGTGAGAAGAAAATGGGGACAGGTATAAAACACATTGATAAGAGTAATTATAAAGACCAATTCAGAATGTACTAATATGGTTAAGCATGGTATATAAAACAATTAGTCTTTAGTATAAAGACTAATTTTTTAAAAAATAATAATATCTACAGTAATATGTTAAGAGATAGGCAACATAGAAAGATGTAAAATGTGTCTTCAAAAATTCAAAATGTAGGAAGGAATGGAGCACAATTATAGGATTTTTTTTTGTTTGTTTATTTTTCCTTGTCCTTTTCCTTATTGGTTTGTTTCTGTTCTTTATAATCGTGGTAAGTTGCCATCATTTCAAAATAACTTGTTCTAATAAAAAGATGTCTTTTGTAAGCCTTGTGATAACCACAAAGCAAAAATCTATAATAGACAAACCAAAAATAATGATCAATGAATTGAAATGCACTACTAGAATAGATCATTTAACCACAAAGGAAAACTATAGGACAGGGAGAAAGAAAAGAAAAGGGAAAAGGAAAGGAAGAAAGGAAGGAAGGAAGAAAGAAAGGCAGAAAGAAAGAAAGGGAAGGAGGGAGGGAGGGAGGGAGGGAGTACATTATGTAGAAAACAATACATTATAGGAAAAGCCTTAGTATAGAGAACAAGCTACATAATGGCTGTAGTAAAACCTTACCTGTCAATAATTGCCTTCAAAGTAAAAGGATTAAATTCTCCAAATAAAAGACCTAGAGTAGTCAGGTGCAGTAATGTATGCCCATAAGCCCAGCTACTTGGGAGTCTGAGGCAGGAGGATCACAATTTCAGTAAAAAAAGCCTGTCTCAAAATTAAAAAAATAAAATGGACCAGGACATAGCTCAGTGGCAGAGAGCCCCTAAGTTCAATCCCCAGTACATGTTAAAAAAAAAAAACAAAAGACAGAGTAACTGAATAGATTAGAAAACAAGATCTACCCACAGATTGTTTATAAGAATTTTACATCATCTCTAGGAACACACATAAACTAAAAGTGAAGAGATGGGATAAGATATTCTACACAAATGGAATCCAAACAAAAGTAGAAATAGCCATATTCCTATCATATTTATATCAGATAAATTAAATTTTAAACCAAAAGCAGTAAAAAGAGACAAGAAACGTCATTATACAATGATAAAGGGGTCAATGCAACAAGAGGAAATAACAACTCTAAATATATTCACCTGATATCAGAGAACCCAGATATTTAAAGCAAATATTAATAAACTGAAAAGAAGCTATAGTTTCAATAAAAAATAGTCAGGGACTTTAATATCCTACATTCCTCAATGGACAGATCATCCAGACAGAGATTCAGCATTCTCCAGGATACATCATATTATAAGCTACAAAATAAGCCTCAACAAATTTAAAATTTTAAATCATACTCAGTATTTCTAATTATGATGCAATCAAACTAAGACATGAATGACAAGAAAAAACCTTGGACACTATTCAAATACATGGAAATTAAACACCTACTTTGAATAAACAATGGATTAAAAAATAAACCAAGAGGAAATTTAACAATTTCTTGAAACAAATGAAAATGTTTGAAAATACCAAACCCTGTGGGATATAGCAAAAGCATTATGAAAAGGGAAGTTTATAGAATCAATGCCCACATCAAAAACATAGAAAGATGTCAAATCAACAACCTATTGCTGCATCTCAAGGAAATAGAAAAACAAGAACAAACAAAATTCAAAATTGTTAGAAGGAAAGAAATACATTTTAGAGCAGAAATAAATGGGACAGACTTTTTTTTAAAAAGCACAAAAGATCAATGAAGAGATGCTTTTTTGAAAAGATAAACAAAATAGGAAAGCCTTAGTATACTAATTAAAACAAAAGAGAGAATAGGAAAGACAGTGGAATGAATCAGACATAACTTTCCTGTGTTCATATATGAACACATGACCAGTGTAACTCCTCATCATGTACAACCACAAAAATACATTCTACTGTCATGTGTAACTAAAAAGAACAAATTAAACATTTAAGAAAAGAAAAAAAAAAGAGAGAATAGTCAAATAAATATGATCAGAAATTTTTTAAAAGGAGACTTTATAAATGACACCAGAGAAAAGCAAAGGATCATTAGAAATTATTATGATCAACTCTATGCCAACAAATTTGGTAACATATAAGAAATGGACAAATTCCTAAACATATACATTTTATAAAGACTGGATCGTGATGAAAAAAGGAAACATGAACATAATGTTATCAAATAACAAGATTGAATCAGTAAGGAAAAGCCTCCTGTTACAGAAAAGTGTAGAACCAGATAGCATCACTGCTGAATTCTACAAACATTTAAAGAAGAATTAATACCTATTATTTTAAGAGATTTTTTTAAAAGAAAAGGAAGGAATTCTCCCAAACACATTTTACAAAGTCAGTAAGACCTTGATGTCAAACCCAGATAAGGACATAATACAAAAAAGAAAATTCTACACCAATATGCTTGATGAATGCAGATGCAAAAATCTTCAGCCAAATCAATCCAATGTTCACTGTGATCAAATGGGATTCATTCCAGGGATGAAAGGAAGGTTCAATATACAGAAATCAATATTGTGTCACATCACATCAACAGAATGAAGGACAAAAACCATACGGTTATCTCAATAGACACAGAAAAGGCATGTGATAAAATTCAACATCTTTTCATGATTAAAAACACTAAATAAATGAGGTAAAGAAGAAACAAACTTCAACATAATAAAGGCCACCACCTGTAATGAACCAACATTTCACATTATCCTGAAAACTCTAAAATCTGGAAAAGAGAGAATGCCCATATTCACTACTTTTACTCAACATACTTCTGGAATTTCTAGCCAGAGAAAATAGGCAAGAGAAAGAAGTGAAACACATCCAAATTAGAGAAATCAAATTGCCACTGCTTGAGCTGAGATTGTGTCTCAGTGGTAGAGAGCTTGCCTAGCATATGTGAGGCACTGGGTTCGATCCATGGCACCACATAAAAATAAAAACAAATAAAATAAAGGTCCTGTGTCCATCTACAACTTAAAAAATTAAAATTAAAAAATTCTCACTGCTTGCAGATGACATGATCTTATGTATAGACAACCTCACCAAAAGAACAATTATGACTAACCAAGAAATTCAGTAAGGTTGCCGGATAAAAAAATTTACATACAAAAATCAGTAGCATTGACATATACTAATACTGACTTATCAGAAATAGAAAAGTCAAAAAAGCAATCCCATTTACAATAGCTACAAAAACTAAATTACATAGGAATAAATTTAATCAAAGAAGCAAAAGATCTCTACAATGGAAATTGTAAAACATTGATAATAGAAATTGAAGAGAACACACAAAATAAAGTGGAAAGACATCCTATATTTGTGGATTGGAAGAATCAGTGCTGTAAAAATTATGAGTATTTTCATAAGCAATCTATAGATTCAAGGCAATCCCTATCAAAACCAATGACATGCTTCAGAGAACTGGAAAAAAATTCTAATATTCGTATGGAACCACAAAAGACCCAAATAGCCAGAGCTATCTTGGGCAAAAAGAACAAAGTGAGAAGTATTACACTTCCTGACTTCAAAACATACTACAAAGCTGTAGAAATATAAACAGCATGGGATTGGCATAAATTTAGACATGAGTCAATGAACAGAATAAAGAGCCTAGAACTAAACCCACATTTCTATAGCTGATTTTCTTTTTTTTTAATTTTAGAAATTTTTTATTCTTATTTTTTCACTTTATTTTTTTATTTCTTATATACATGACAATAGTGGAGTGCATTACATTCATAATTATCCATTCACAGCCCATTTTTTGTGCTGATTTTCAACAAAGGTGCAAGGAAATGCATTGGAGAAAGGACAGTCTTTATAACAAATGGTGCTGGGAAAATTGAATCTTCATATACAGAAGAATGAAGCAACATCCCTGTTTCATTTTCAAGAAAAAAAACCCTCAAAATGGAATATTTAAATATAAGACATGGAATTATGAAATTGCTAGAAGAAAACATAGGGGAAATTCTTCAGGACATTGGAATAGACAAGGATTTTTTTGGATAAGGCCCTAAAAGCAGAAAACAAAAAAAAAAATTGACAAATGAGATTATGTCAAACTGAAAATCTTCTGCACAACAAAGAAACAATCAGAGTAAAGAGACAAGCTGAGAACAGCACCAAATATTTGCAAACTAGATATCTGATAAGGAACCAATGTCCAGAATATATAAGGAACTTTAGAAACTCAACAACAACAACAAAACCAAATAACCAGATTTTAAAATGAGCAATAGATATAAATAAACATTTTCCAAAGGACATACAAATAGTCAACAGGTACATTTTTAAAAATGTTCAACATCACTCATTGTCAGAACTTCAATGAAATATCTCCTTACCACAGTAGAAATGGCTGTCACCAAAAAGACTGAAGATAATAAGTGTTGTTGAGGATGTGGAGAAAATGAAACCCTTGCACACTGTTGGTGGGAATGTAAATCAAAACAGCCATGTGGGAAACTATATGGAGGTTCTTTGAAAAAAATAAAAATTTAATTATCTTATGATGGAGCAGTTCCCTACTGGGTATATATCCAAAGGAAATTAAATTAGTATGTCAGAGACGTCTAAACTCTCATGTTCATTGAAGCACTATTCACAATAACCAAGAAAAGGAAGCAACTTATGTGTACAACAATGAATGAATGGATAAAGAATATGTTGTACATATACACATGGAATTCAGCTAACCATAAAAAAGGAACACAATCCTGTCTTTGATGGCAATATGAATAGAACTAGAAATCATTATATTAAATGAAGTAAGCCAAGTAAAGAAAGTACTACATGATATCACTCATGAGGAATCTAAAAATGTTGATCTCATAGAAATTGATAATAGAATGGTGATTACCAGAGCCTGGAGAAAGTGGAGCAGCAAAGGGATGCAGAAAGTTTGATCAATGAATACTAAGTTACACTGAGATAGGACCAAGAAGTTCTGGTGTATTATTGCATGGCAAGGTGACTATGAAGAACAATCATGCACTGTAAATTTCAAAAAGTTAGCATATTTGAAAGTTTTCACCATAAGAAAATGATAAATTTTTTAGTAAATAGATAATGTTTAGCCTGATTTAAGCAGTGCATACATATATCAAAGTATTATATGGTACCCCATTAATAAATGCAATTTTTATGTTTCTGTGTATCAGCTAAAAATAAAGAAAAAAAGAATACAGAATAAAAAATGTTCAGTATAACTAATACTGTACAGATTTAATTGTGATAGGAAGAACGGTTAAACTGAGGATGTTGAAATCTCCAGAAGTCTTTTACAAACAAAGCAGATTCCCCAGAGCAGTGGCTTGACCCAAGAAAGATGAAATCTCAGGCACGTTCCAGCTCTCTGAACATTATCTGAGGCATTTTCTACATACCTAAAGTAATTCTCCTATAAAGGAAGAGTTCTTTTTAATTATCTTTGGGCATACATTATTAATCAAACTCTATCTTTGAATCATAATTCACGCTCAAGTCCCTTGAAGTTGAAAGAGAAGATGAGAATTTCTAAGAATTTGAAAACTCTACTCAGGTCATCGAGAATACATTAAAGGGCATTTGCTTTGTTTAGCTGTGATGTGCTTTTTATCAGGGATGACTCACCCTCGCTGCAATACTCCAGAGGGATTAACATATTAATCTAATTATGAGTTTCACAGTATTAGCAGAAAGGCATTCTCCAAACCTCAATTATTTTTGGAAGTTCTATCTTCAAATTTAATTTAAAATGTGATTAAGTTTCCTTTTATGTTATCTAAACAGAGGTAAAGACATTGTTTAAACTTACTCAAAGACAAAAGAATAACTTTATTAGTTTTTGTTTCATGTAGATTAAATTTTACAAATATGTTGCACACTTTAATTTTTATCTAATGATATTATTCTCTAAACAAAGCTTCCATCTTGGACAATATTGAACCCAATAAACTGCAAAAATGAAATGATTTTATATTTTTCCCAATCACTACTTTCAAATATTTTTTGATAAATATCCCTTTCCTGTCCCTTAGCAACATCTCAGTTATATCACTTTGATGAGAAACCAGGCCAGTTTGACATTTCAGATCTTATATTCAATCTAGTACTCATATCCTCACCTTCCAAAGCTCTGGCCAGCTGCAGCCTGAAGGACATAGAGTGTGCCAAGTTCACAGTTTGTTCTTTCTTTCCATCAAAGAGGTGGGAAGAGAAAAATGATATTGAAGTTGTGGGATAGTTTCCAAGATGGAGGCCAGGACTGGTACTGCTCATCAAATATCCCTGAGCTTCTTTACATTTCCCAGCTCTCAAGCATCCATCAGGTGAGGTAACAAAACTAGTTCTCATCAAGGAAATATGAGGGGAAGGGAGGTGTTCTTTCTGGACTGAGCAATTAACTATGTCTTTTCTTTGTACACTCTCTCCCATGGCTATCTGGCTGAAAACCAAGGGTTTGATTCCAACATGTCAGGGTTGAGCATGGCAGTGTTATGGCCTGGGCCCCTGGGTTGCCACCGAAAGGGGAGAGGAGTAGAAAGCTGCCAGGCCAGCTGTCTCAGATTGTAACATGGAGGATATATGTTTATGTTCTGCTAAGCCACTAAGCTCAGTATTTATTCACTATCATAGCATAATCTATTTCATCATTTGATTAATACAAAGATAGACTGGGGAATGAGAAAGAGGAGGCAAAAGAGTAGGCAACACTAGAGATCTCTGACCAGAGAAGGAAAGAAAAGAAGAGGAGATGATTAATGCATGAAAGAATAATGAGTTCTTGTGAGCTTGCCTGTAGACAGGTGAGAAGGAGCCTGTACAGAAAGATACTGGCAATGCAAAGAAGAGAGGAGGGTACAGATGGATCTTTTTTCATGAAAAGAAACGAAAAACTGAAATTAAGGACATAAGTGAAGAGATAAGTCTTCAAAGGAGTTTTTGCTGAAAGACAAAAGCAAAAGAAAGTAAACTGAGATAAGAAATAAATTAGAAGGGAGAAATGATTAAAAGTTGCAGGAAATCTAATAAGTAAAAAATGGACCATTTTTGCCTACCTTCTGATAGAGTTGTAATCAAAGAAATTTCCAAGTGACTGAGCTTGAATTAATCGTCTCTTGCACACTTAAATTTATTCAGCTTTATCCCCACAGACTACACGTAATACCTATCCTTAATTTATGGTAAGCCTGATATCTTCTAAATCTTACATGCTTTTAATGCAATTCAAGGCAGAGTTATTCATGCTCCATGCACACTGGCAGTATCACAAATTCAGACTGGGAATTGATGAAGTATGAGACAGCATACCAACCTGAATTCAATAGAAGCCAACAGTGTTATTCACAGGAATTTTACAGGAAGGTAATTTATTTGAACTGAGCATCAAACAGAAGGAAAAGATATATAGAATCTGAAAAAAATGGTTGGAAAGACATAATAAGATAAAAGTTCATTCTCTGCTTTATTTTAAGGAGATAGAAAGTAAGGAAGAGATGGATGGAGAGAGGGATAGATTTTGATAAGATATAAGATATCCTTCCCTTCTGTTTCTGCTCCTTTACACAAAACCATAATTACCAGGTAAGGGGATATACAAGCATGAGAGTTTCTTGTTCCTTTAAAGAAATACTCATTTATTTTTGTGTGATAGCATTGCTCTTAAAACTAAGAGATTAGCCAGGCACAGTGGCACACACCTGCAATCCCAGAGGCTTGGGAGACTGAGGCAGAAGGATTGCAAGTTCAAAGCCAGCCTCAAAATATATATATATGTTGGAGATGTATCTCGGTGGTTAAGCATCCGGGGTTCAATCCACAGTGCCAAAAGTAAATAAATAAATAAAACTAGGAGATGGTTCTTGTGTCAATTGGATCAATAGATCCAACTTTAGCATCTTCAAGAACATTAACTCAAGAGCACAGGTATTTATCATTTAGCTCCCTCTTATGATGGATAATCAAACCACTCTACTCCATATCTCCTCTATCTGTCTCCTTCTTTCCTTAATACTGTATCACACTCTAGTCCAGCCCCGCATCACCTTACACCAGGATCTTCTAGTTCTTCAGAGTTCCTAGCATAGCTCATTTCTACACCCTTCTCAAAGCACCATTCCAGACTTAACCCCTTAAAAACCTTCAGTGCTTCCCAATTGTGTATTTAACCAGACATTCCTGATGAGGTTTCAAGAGAATTAGAGAATGCATCAAAATTCTGTACAAATTTTTGTGTGCTATACCTTATTTTGCTGGTAACAATATCCATTCTTTTCCAAGTTATCTTTGAAGGCTTAAAATATTAGGAATCATTATTCTATAAGGCAAAATTCAAACTGAATGACCAACATTCAAAGGTAAGATTAAGGTCATACTTCACTCACAGCCCCTAAGTCAGGTCTTGGGCAGGGGTGAGTTCTCGGTGCCCTATTCACTCATTTATTCATTCATTCACTCAACAAATACTCACTGAGCATTTCTAGACATAGACACTGAGGATACATACATGAAAGAATATTCTCCTCCCTATGGGATTTCCAAGCCTTATCAGAACTCCCCTCTAAAGCTGGTGAGAAACTAGTTCCAAGGCCAAGCTTGATATTACAGGCATTGAAGAGATGGGGTAAGAGAAATGCTTCTTAGGAATCAGGAACAATAAAGAACTGAAAGTAACATTCAAGGAGATCCTCTCACATCTCAAATCCCAAGGAGAGTGATGGGCAAAGAAGTGAAAACTGAGCAATAGCAGAATCCAAAGCTAAGCCAAGCTAGCTGGAGCACATGGGTTCAAGAGAATGAACAGTAGACAGAAGCACTGTAGGGTCCTTTCTACACAGCCCCCAGGTGCACCAGGATGATATAGCTGCCAAGACCCCAAGACACAGCAAAAGCACAGGAGATAATAAAGTCAACGGAGTGCCAAGAGGCTTTATCATAGTTGCCTCATAAAAGCTAATATCACAAAGAACAGCAGAATTTGATAATATGGACGGAAGGAAGAACAGGACATTCCATAAAAGAGAACATTCAATGAGGACAAATAATGATACAATATGCTTTAGGGAACAAAAATGGTTTAGTATGAATGGAAGCTTGGAGCAAATTATTCAGAGATGATGCCCGATACCCTCTCTGGATTATATAGAAACTTAACATTCTAAAAGAAAATTAGATGCATCCGAATTTTAGAGTAGAAATAAATGGACCAAACCCCTAAGTAACTAAGGTTGGGGAGCATATTTGTCCAACCTATGTTAACAAGAACAAAGACAGCACTAGATTTCTTGTCCACTGGTTAAGCCTTTGTTTTATGTTACCTCTATGACACACAGCTAGCTCTAAGACTTGACCCAGACCATTTGGATATCAGAAGGAGACATCCAGGGGGAAAAAATCATCCAATGACTATAAAATCATAGGGTAGGAAGGAAAATGCTATTTTTTTCACTTTAATACTTCATGATATTGAAAAGCTTTAGAGATTCTAATGAAAAAATAAATGAGAAAAGACATAAAAAGCATTGAAATAATTCTGTTACATCTGTTCATACCAAAATAGGGGTCTAAGATTGTGCTTGCTGAACAGTCAGTGGTGTGATGGCAGGTGTTAAACCACCAGCATTCGGAAAAAGGTATGGATAGGGATTTCCCTGTTTATATAGCATAACTATTCCCTTTATGGCCTATTTCAAATTATCAGTGTGAAATAATTGAGATACTAATAATCAGCTCTTGGTAGTCAGTACCAACTAGTTCAAATGCACCACTGTCAGTAGACCTCATGAGCATCCAATGAATCTTTTAATCCCTCTCTATAGGGCTTTCAATCTCCTCTGGCTTCAGTCAATGTTTGAGCCAGAGCTACCCATCCCTGGCAGATGAAATAGTTGATCTACCTAGCTAATACGTGCAGCACTTCATATAAATGTAAAGGAACTAAGCCATCCCTTCCTAGCACCAAAACACTAACCTGTTCCTCCCTCCCTTAACTCACTCGCTTGGACTGGACCTTGATCTAGACAGTACTATTGCATACCAAATTTCCGGGACAAGTGTGCCAAATGTATTGGCAGAAACCAATGGAAAAATTCCTCTTGGAGTACTTAAATCATCCAGCTTGCTAATAAAATTATGTCATAATCAGATGGAAATCCAGCAACAGTAATGCAGAAATTAATGTTAAGTGTGACACCCAGAAACAATACTGAAAGATCAGAGGAGCCTATGTGAAAGCCTGGTGACATTCACAAACAACTCATAGAGAAGCAGATCCTTGTTTGCCACTATGAACATCACTAATTGTATTGTGCCCTTAAAGAGACTGAATATGGGTAAAATCTCTAGAAAACACTACAGTCTGATGTCTCTCTTAGGACAGGAGCCATTCATTCCTCATTCATGCCAAAGCTCTGTTTAGATGGTCTGCTTATTTGAAGAAAGGTATGCTAGGGCTACAGACTCACACAGTTGACTTCCTCTGAAGGCCTGAACTACTTAATTAACCTCTGTGCACTTCAGTAACACTTTTGGGAGGCTTTCTGGCTCTTCTGCCATTCTTCCCTTGCATTCTCATTAAATAGACTTCCACCCAGGCCACCCTGGCAGTTCTCTGCTGCCCTCTTCTGTCACCAGGCTGTAAAGACTATAGCAGCCCCACCCTTTGGACAGGAATCCCACGTTATTAGGAATCTCTTGCTCAAAACCAGTGATTTCTCTGTTCCTTCATCCTCTGCATGTTTCTGCGAAAGGTTGAAAAATATTCCTGCTCTGGTTTGGTTTCAGAGATAGCTGGCTCTCCTGGATTGTTTTTTCATAACTTCTCTGCTAACTCTTGCAAGTCCTTTCCCGAATTTCCTCTTCTCATTTATAGTGAACATTTTTAAAGAGGCAATTTAAGGGTAACTGCTTCTTTCTCTTTATAGTCACTCCTAAGAGAAAAAAATCATCCCCTTACAAATTTTCCAACAGCCTCAATGGAAGGCACAGATTTCCATTACAAAAGTTAACATTCCATTTTCCCTACACTCCCTGGTTCATGATTGTTCTTCCAACCATCCTTATAGATAGATTTCTGTGGTAGAGTTAATAGTTAAGCTTGCTTTCCCCTGGCATCTAATGACTAGATTATGAGATCCAGGCCTCTAAGTGGTAAGTGGTATAGATCTTAATGAGAAAATTAAAATATTATTTCCCATAGGAATGTTTAGGGAACTTTTGCTAGAAATTTATCAAAACTGGAAAAATGATAGTTAATCACATCCACTGAGCAGGTTAATGTACACACAAACTGAGACAATAATGAAAGTGGAAACATTGCCTTGGTATGGACATTGGCACTGCTTGGCCATGGCTGCCTGCTCCATAGTTCATGTAACTGAGTTGAGATTTGCTAACAAAACAAAGTGTTTCTTACCTCCAGAATGCTGCTAGACCCAGAAATACTGGGGGCAGAATTGCTGACTTCCTTCATTAAAACATAGTAGTATTTAGTCAATAACATTTAGACAAAAAGGTGAGATACATTAACCACTCCGTTGTCACTCCTCATTTTGCCTCATGCAACCATATTTAGAATAAACAACTTCATAATTTATAAACACAAAAATGCTAATTACTCTATTTTCTAAAGTGATAAAAAGATTCACAGTCAGCCAGTATTAGTCCCAAACCAGATGATCTATTGAGGATTAATGTTTAAGCTTATCCTCTCTAAATTCATCCATAATAATAAGATTTTGGTTCATTTGAATGTAAATGCAAGCAGCTGAGTATCTGGAAGCTGGATTTATTAAAATCTCTATCCAAGTTATTACTGAATATATTGCCTACATGTCTGATATGACTTTTTAAAAAGTAAATTAACATTTACTCAGAAGTGAGATAAAATGAGTCCACAATACAAACAAATCACCTCATTTTTATTTTAAATAATGGTACTTTATTTTGCCTTTTAAAATAACCTTAGGCATTTTTAATTAAGAATGTTACTGTCACTAAATAAAACCAGCTGATTCATATCAAGTTTTATGTTGACAACTTTATCAAAGTAGATCATTCTGAAGTAAGTGTGGCTTATTATGAAATGTAGTGTACTTATTATGACACAATTTAAAAATAGCTTCATTACAATGTTGCCAGAAGATTGGCATTACTAACATGGGATTTTACATATTATGAAGAATGAGACAATCTATTCTTGACTTTGAATGTGACATACATAATTTCACCCACCATATTAATAAATGAATGTTATAGAGTCCCATCACTATTCAAAAATATATTCAATCAATTGAAGTTTAATTTAAAACAGTGAACATAATATATGTATCAGAACTTAAGATGGAATGTAGGTAATATTACTATTTTAGGTAATATGTAGATAATAATTTTTTCAGTTGTTTTCTGTTTACACTGGAAACAAATGGTTTTGTAAAATTCAACCTGCCTCAATTATAAGAGATTAGAAACTAGAAACAATTAGTATGTCTTGAATTCCCAGGTTTTGTATTTCAGGCAGTCAACATAAAAAATAAAAGATTTACAAAGACAAAATTTTTGTGAACACATATTTCAACGCTTTGAATTAAAGAATAAACATAAAGATTAGTCATTAATTTGCTGATGGTTTTTAACATTTCTAGGACATTTACCAATATTTGTCCATTTAAAGCTCTGTAAGGAACCAGCATTTCTCCCATCTTGCCACTAGATGGCAGGGACCTGGAAGCACAGTCTTGGCCTAAAAGTTTAAACAAAACACAGGAAAGCCTCTTGAGAATGTTGGACATTGAAAAAGGAAGTTTATATTACCGTGGTCAAAGAAAATAAGAATGATTAATAAGGAATCTTTCCTTATACCACATTTAGTTTTCCCACATGAAATTTTAAGATTCCAGAATTTTATAATTTAGCACACATAGGAATAGGAAAGAAAATTGGTAAGAAAGACAAAATGTTTTCTGAAATTTATCATTTTTTCACTATGATAAATATCACAACAGAAAATCAACAAGGGATAACTGTAGGAATTAAAATCTGTGACTCTCTACTTTGGAATAAACATAGATATATATGTTTGAAACTATTAGGAACATACACTTAGATTAAATAATTAGTTGAATTTAAATTGAAGCCATCTGGTGAACTATTAAGCAATTAAAATGCCTTTAAAATTAGTTTTTTATTTATAAATCTCCATTCTAATTTTCACTTCAAACACTTTAACAGTTTTATTCTAACAAAAATCAAATACCATTTAATTCAATCACCAGAAGTGCACAATTCAGTGTTTTCTAGCATTGATAGGATTGTACAAAATCACCACAATCTCATGTTAGAACATTTTTGTCCCTCTTATACCATATACATTGGCTTTTAATACCCAACCCTACCACTACTAGCCCTGTGAAAACCATTCTTCTACTTTTTGTATCTCTAGATTGCCTATTCTGGATGTTTCATATAAATGAAATCATACAATATGTATCTTTTGTGACTGACTTCACTCACCATGTTCTCAAGACTTATCAATGTTTTAGCATGTATTAGAACTTCACTCCTTTTCATGGCTGAAAATATTCCATTGAAATGCATATGCCACATTTTGGATCCATTCATCATTTGATGAGCATTTGCATTATTTCCACCTTTTGATTGTTATGAATAATACTATTATCTGAGTCTCTGTTTTCAAATTTGGAGTCAAATATTTAGGAATAGAATCAACAGGTTATTGGTATTCCTATGCTTAACTTTTTTAAAAACTACCAAATTGTTTTTCACTGCAGCTCCACAATTTTACATTCCTACAAGGAATGCACAAACATTCCAATTTCTCCTTGCCAACTCTTGCTATTTGAATATATATATATATATATATATATATATATATATATATATATATATATATATATCCATGCTTGATGGTGTGAAGTGATACGCTACAATCATTTACTCATAACAATGGGTTTGGTCAATGACAGACAGCATATATGTTAGTGGCTCCATAAAGTTATAATGGGAGCTGAAAATTCCCATCCTCTAGGGAAGCCCTAGTTATAGCGCAACACATCACTCACATGTCATGCTATTGCTGGTGTAAACAACCCTATTGCACTGCCAGTCATATAAAAGCATAGCATGTATAATTACATACAGAATATGATCCTTGATACTGATAATAAATGGCTATGCTACTGGTTTATGTGTTTACAATATTTTACTTTTTATCATTATTTTAGAGTATATTCCTATTTTTGTTTACTATAAGACAATATGCTATATAATACTGGCAGCAGCTTCATAGATCTTGTTTACTGCATCTCTTGATTGCTTTAAGAGGCCATGTGGAGTGATTGACCTATACCATCTGTGCTGTGTAAGTGTACTCTATAATGTTCACACAGTGAAATCACCTAATGATGAATAGCTCTTAATATAAGCACGTTGATAAGTAATGCATGACTATAATTCATTGTGCCTTTTATTTGCATTTCCCTAAAACCTGAAGATGTTAAGCATTTTTGCTTATGTTTATTGTCAATTGCTTTCTATGAAGATATTTCTGTTGGAATCCTTTGCCCACTTGTGATTGAATCGGCTTTTTATTATTGAGTTTTATGAGTTCTTTATAGATTCTGGACATTAGTCTCTTATTGTACATATGATTTTCAAATATTTTTCCTATCCTGTGTGTTATATTTTCATTTCTTAATGTATTTTTTAAAAATTTTTACCTTTATTTTATTTGCTTATTTTTATGTGGTACCAGGGATTGAACCCAGTGCCTCACACATGCTAGGCAAGCACTCTACCACTGAGCCACAACCCGGGCTCCTCTTAATGTAATTCTTTGTAGCACAATTTTTGTTGATTTTATGTAGTTTAATTTGCTATTCTTTCACAACTTTTGCTTTTGATGTCATATCTAAGGAACTATTGTTTAACTCAAAGTCACAAAGATTTACTCCCTTTTTTCTAGTAATTGGATTATCTTAGCTTTTACATTAGGTTGAGAGTGTAGGAGGTGAAGTCTGGGAGATAGGCTGAGGTTGGATCATGCAAGCTCTTGTGTACCATTAAAGAGTTAGAAATTAGTCTAATTGTGTAGATAAGAATTGGAGGAACTAAGCAAAGAAATAACAGTCAGTGGATATGATGAGAAACAGTCATATTCAGCCTATATGAGGTAGAACCAAGGGGGCTTGCTAAAGAATCTGAAATACAGGAACTAAAACAAGAATTAAATCCATAAATTTTTGGTACTTAAATTGTAAAACCTAAGAAAAGTTGCAAATTTCCAAACAGCCTTAAAATTAAATTTAAAAAAATTGTTTCCTCTCCTCCTGCCCGGGGCCCATGGGAATTTGCCATCATAGGATCAGTCTGTACTTCCAACAATTCTACCCTCACCATGCCTCTGCTGATAATAATGCATATTTTATTGTACCAGTGTGCTATGCAAACAAGGTAAAAGGTAGTTATTCTTGTTCCAGGAAAGAAGAAAAATATCAACTATTTTACCATATCCATCAGAGAACTTTTCACTAAATAGTTCAGTGTTTCTGATGTCAGATATGTCTGGGGGTACCACCTCCATCCACAGCCTCTGTCTCTGAAAACTACCTTTCCCTTATTCTCATCCAATGAACCAGTCCAGACAGCCATGCTTGTACCATGTAATATCAATCTCTACCCCCAAGGCAACAAGTGATGGGATCAGGATTGTCCATGACTGGCTAGTTTATTGACAGATTAAAGAACTGATTGACAAAACCAAGCACAAACTATGGTTGCAGCAAACAGAAACTAACAGGTAACAGGGGAAGACCAGGCCACTATAAAGTCAGGAGAAGATGGCAGACCAAAAAGCAGTAAGAGAGCATGCAGACTTAGAATTCAACAATCTGATGGTTTTAGGTGGGTGTCTTGAAACCAGAATTCCTGTATTAGACGCTCTCCTACACCATTTAAAATATAATGTCAAGGTGGGGTTGTGGCTCAGCAGTAGTGCACTCGCCTAGCACATGCGAGGCGCTGGGTTCGATCCTCAGTACCACATACAAATAAATAAAATAAAGGTATTATGTCCAACTACAACCAAAAATAATACTAAAAAATAAGACATAATTTCATTTACAATATCATGAAAGGCCTGGCCATATTGTGGCCTCTGATGAATATTGGTGACAAAGTGATCTATCTTTTCCATTTCAAAGAAACAAAGATTCCATCCCAGAGTATAAGTCTATCAAAATAACTTGAGACTCTCAAGGTCATAAAACCTTCTTTCACTCTAGGAAAGGGAAGAAGGTGAAAAAGTATAACTCCTGTTTTCAAAATTCCTAACTGGTATTCCATGCTGCTTAACACTGCCATGATGGCCACCAAACTGAGAGTGGAAACAGAAAAAAAAAAAAAAAAAAAAAAGTATTTTCCTGACCAATTTTGTTTGAATCATCACTAATTTCCTAGCTGAGATCAGAATCTATTTGGTGATAAGATGAAGTATTTGAGAGTTATAAGTGTGTTATCACAATGAGCTATATTGTGAAGACAAAATAAAAAGAAAATGTGAAGGGTTATCATTAGAAATGTGTGGGAGCCTGATAAGGAAAAGGGAGCCTGGAATGTGACAAAGCCTACAGATATATTTAACCAACTGTAGCAAAACCCAACTAGCAGCTATTCTGAGCACCAAAAGATCTAAAATAGAATCAAGGAAATATGACACATCTTAACTATATATTCACATGTATATACATTTATCTATGAAGTATACCTTATATATACATGTGTATGAATGCATAAAGAGAGTTAAAAGAAGACACACCAACTGTTAATGACTATGATAACCACTAGAAAAGCAACTGGGGGTTGTACATAGGCAGAGGGGACTTGGGCTTTATTTATAATGTCTGATTTTTTTCTTTTATAGAAAGAGTATATTATTCATGAATTACTGATACAATTATTGTTTTGAATGTGTCCCATAGATTTCATGTGTTGGAAACTTAATCCCCCAAAGTCACATGTTAATGGTATTTGAAAGGTGGGACCTTTGGGAGATGATTGGGAGATGAATGGGATCAATTAATTCATGGATTCATAGCTTATCTCTGGAGTGCTTTTGTTATAAAAACCATCTTTCTGGTTTGCTTGCTTTGTCTCATCATTTGATACCTTATTCCATGCTATGAAGCAGGAAGAAGGCCGCACCAGATGCCTGGACTTTTTTAGCCTCCAGAATCATAAGTTGAATAAACTTCTTTTCATTATAAATTACCCACTCTGTGGCATTCAGTTATACCAAAAGAAAGCAAACTAAAGCAAAAACTAAACATACTTTTAATTATTTAAAAAAATATGAAGAAAGGCTTTAAAAGGAAAAAAGCAACATAAAGTGAAAATAGTTATAAAAGACAAGAGTGTGATGTTATCCAGTTTGCCAACCTGTGAATCTATGAAAACTGTGGCTTAAGGCTTACAGATCCAAGCTACCAATTTCTGACACAAAACTTAAAAATTCCTTCCATCAGCTGTTTCATTGAAATGAGAAGGGATAAGAACTGGCTAAATGGCTAAATGGCAAACTGTGTTAGATAATGCCAGATTTCTTTAGAGTCCATTTTTCAACAAGAAATGAACTGTTCTGTGCTCTTTCTCATCTGACCTTAATAATATCTGACAGATATCCGTGTTAGTAAGTTGGTAGTTGTTGAAACAGTAGTACTGATAAGGAACAGTACTTGGGGCTGGGGATGTGGCTCAAGCGGTAGCGCGCTTGCCTGGCATGCGTGCGGCCCGGGTTCGATCCTCAGCACCACATACCAACAAAGATGTTGTGTCTGCCGAGAACTAAAAAATAAATATTAAAAATTCTCAAAAAAAAAAAAAAAAGGAACAGTACAAACACTCAAAGCCTAAGGTGTCTCTATGGAATAAGTTATCCATGGACAAACAGGAAGCAACAAATAATGGGTGGCCTATTCTAAGAATTGCTCTTAAAGCACAACCTAAAACTGAAATATCAAATAATTATCCATCTTGCCATTTCACAATTACCCCAGCCAAACCATCTTAAGTTATTTATCACATAACTGAAATTTCTAACATCAAACCAAAAAGTTTCCCAACCACTTATCAGAATACTAATCATACTTTGAAAACATTGTAAAAAAATGATACAACAAAAAAAAAGAATAGTGAGAAATTCAGTTGCTTGGTTGCCAGATATCTCAAAGCTGTCCAAAATTATGACCTAATCTAAAATGTTCTAGAAGACAATATAAAATTATATTTATTTATATTCCTTACAGACATCTTGCTTGTCTGCTTGAACGTATCCAGAAGGATAAAACAAAAAATGGAAGGGATGGGACAGCTGGGTGAGGTGGGTTTCATTGGTGGTACATGACAAAGTAGGGCTCTGGAATCTACTCCCTCTTCAGAGGGTCTGGAATGAAAACCAAAGAGGGGAGATTCTTAGAGTGTTGTGGGACTGAGCTGGGGCACAAATGCCCCAGCAACTGAAGGGCTTTTCCTCTCATGTTCTTGCTGAAGCTGGTGATCTAGGGGCTCTTACTCCTTGGAGGCCAGTTGAACCATAAAGTCAACCATTCTGCCACTTGTGGACAAATTCATTGTCATCTGAGGAAATAAGTTTAACAAAATTGTCACTGAGGGCCATGCAAGGACCAGCACTGAGGGTGGAAGCATGGGTGTCACAGAAGACAACCTGTTCCTTGGTATAGCCCAAAATGTACTAAAGGGGGGCCCTCCAATGCCTGATTCACCACCTTCTTGATTTCATCATTTCTCCAGATGGCAGCTCAGAACCATAACAGATACATTGTGCATAGGCACACAGAAGGCTATGCCGGTGAGCTTCCCATCAAGTACAGAAATGACCTTACCCACAGCCTCAGCTATACAAGTGGACACAGGGATAATGATCTGGGCAGCTCCACAGCTATCACAATACAGTTCCTCAGAGGTGCCATCCAGGGTCCTCTGAGTGGCGGTAATAACATAGACTGTGGTCATGAGTCCCTCCACAATGCCAAAGTTGTCATGAATGTGCTTGTCCAGGGAGGCTAAGTAGTTGATAGTGCAGGACAATCTTGATTGCTGACAATCTTGGGTAGTTGTTGAATTTCTCATGGTTCACACCATCACAAACATGGGTTAATTTTATGGGCTAAATGGTTAGGCTGCAGTACCCCAGAGGCATCAACAGAAGGGGGAGAAATTGTGATCTTTTTAGCTCCACACTTCAAAGAAACCCTGGTCTTCTCCATGGCAATAAAGATATCAGTGGACTCCACACAACATATTCAACACCAGCCTCACTGTGTTTGATAGGGTCTTGCTCCTGGAAAATAGAGATGGGCTTTCCTGATGACAAGCTTCTCATTTTTCAGCTTTGTGCTATCGAATTTGTCATGAATCAAATCATACTAGAACATGTAGACCATGTACTTAAGTTTAGTTAAGGGATCCTTAATGGTGACAATACCATGTTGCAAGAGTTGAAGGCAGCCCTAATGCCTAGGCATCTGATATGACCTTATCTGTTTTCTCTAAACTTCACCATGTGTCTCAGGGATGTGGCTGGCAGAGCACAAGAAGACTGTCAAACAGAGAGGAGCAAAAAGCCAAAAGCAAAATTTGAGACATTTTGGAACTAAAATTAAAAGGCTATTCTAAAAAAAAAACATATAAAATGATAGAGAAATCTTTAAAATATCTAGGAGAAAGAATATAAAAGAAAATTTTTGTGAGAATTCCATTTTCTTCTGTTTTTGAGGGGGAAGGAAAGAACAAATAATTGAAGACACAATTTTAAAAGCACTTTTTTCAGTGTGCTTTTGTGTATATTACTGAATCACTGTGAATAGGTTTATGAACTTCTGATTGATTCTCCATTAATAACTACAGATTCTTTTAAAGTACCTCATGGGTCCAATTACATCCATGTGCACAATGGCTAGAAGCAGCCTAGGAATGGTGCTGCAGGCCCCAAGGCAAATGGCACTAAGTGAACTATGTGAGAATTAAGCCCATGACCTTGATCTCTGCTAGGCTATAGTCAGAGTTAATAATCAACAAATAATCGCTCTAATAATAGCAATTTTCAAGAATAACAATGAATAAAATACCCCAGAAAGTAAAATGTAATACATATTATTAAAAACTTGGACAGAAAATAAAGTATAAAGTAAATGTCTATCTCCAAATCACGTCCAAAATACTTACTTTGGACTTTTAAAATTTTCTTCCAAAATACTTAATGTTGCTATTGTTTTTAAACCTTAGATGGCTTTTAACAAAATATTAAATGAATTTTTTAAATCGTATTGCTTGTAATTTAAGTCTCTATTCTTTCAAAAGGTAATCT
Source organism: Urocitellus parryii (assembly GCF_045843805.1). Taxonomy (NCBI): domain Eukaryota; kingdom Metazoa; phylum Chordata; class Mammalia; order Rodentia; family Sciuridae; genus Urocitellus; species Urocitellus parryii. The sequence goes on along the minus strand of NC_135538.1, from coordinate 86,406,432 downwards.
GTAACAAAATCAGTATATAAGACTGTAAGTTAAAAGTTCATTGCTATGGAAACTATAATAAGCTATTTATCAGAGAGAATTGTGTATGCTAAGAAAGGAAAAAGTTGGTAACTAATGAACAGATAAGCTAAGTTTTCGTTAGCTTCTGTATCAGCTGATACAAAAAAAAATAAAATTAACCACAGTGTTCAACACAAACAGCAATATTCAGCTGCAGTAACAGTGGTTCTCCCTTCAGTAGATGTCACGGTGAATGGAAGATGACAAATCGGGAGTGAAGACCTTTGATGGGTTAATTTTATGGGCTAAATGGTTAGGATGCAGTACCCCAGTATTTGGTCAATCATCAATCTGGAAGTTTCTGTCCCTGCTGTTTTGTGAGTCTTCTTACTGACTGAAGTACACCAGGTATAGATTTGAGACAATTGCAGAGTCTGTTGAGTGGAAAAAGACAGAACTGTTACACAATTTGAGGTTGGTTATTTCCATGAAAAATAAAATACAAAAAATAAGAGAAATTAATCATTTGACACAACTTCCTTGGAATATAAAGAATGACCCTACGAAGGTATTAATAGTATAAAAAGAGTTCCCCCTAAATAGTCACAAAATAATTTGAAAAACATGTAAGGAATGCAATATCAAATTAAAAATAAATCAGTGAACAGATTGTCTTCAATCTGTTGGGGGATATATTTAGCATATTTTATAATTAAATGAGCTGACTTTTTAAAGTTGTTTTGAGAGTGTAAACAACTACTTTCCTAAGAAGACTGAATTGCACTCATTATATGCACTTTTGATCATACAGATGCTGTTATGTACTGTTGAGAGACTATGATAATTTTCCTACTATAGTGTATCAATAGTTTTTAATAATACGGTTACAATCCCATTGAGGCTGTATTTTTTCATTCAGTTTCTAAACATCAAACTATTTCAAACTGTCTTTATAACTAGTGCCCTAGACCTGTACTATTGCTATTTATTCATAACAATGATGATTAGTGTTTATTTAGCATCTTAAATTTTATTGGCTTTGTATTTATTTTTATTGGCAAAATCCACAGAACTATGAACTAAGGAGGCACTTAGCTCTGATGAAAGATACTAAGGTTACAGAAATTCAAATTCTATCCTAGAATTTAAAGAGTCCTCACTCATGTATGTTAAACATACAAATTCCCAGGCAAGGAGAATTCCCAAACGGAGCTCTGGAATCTGCATTTAAAACAAGAACTTAGGGTGTTCCTTAAACTTCAAGTTGAAAATTACTGATCAACAGCCTCATTCACACATGATGAAACTGAGCCCCTGAGAGGGTGAATGACTTACCCCAGGTCACATAGCTAGATAATGACAGTGTAAAACTGATGTAGCCTAACTCTCAGGTCTGTGCTTGTCCCACCCTCCTGCCCTATTTAGACTGCCCTCCTCTAGACTTCTTGCAACAGGGGAGGTCATATCTCTAGTACTGTCATGAAAGAAAGTTCACAGACAATATTCTATACATGCTGTAGAACAAAAACTTTCTTTCTGAATTTCATTTTCTTATCTATAAAAAGAGTGGGCTAAACCTATACACTATGCAGTATTATCTTGGGAACTGCGATACTGTATGATCAGTTTTTCACTAGCTCTAGCACATGGTAGATACTCAATAAGCATTATAGTATTTTTACTAAGTACTTATAAATGGTGAAAGGGTCATTGAGATTATAATTATATACATGCTAAAATAGAATTACCAGTACCTCCCATCCCCAGAGTGCTGTAGAAATTACAAAGCATGGTAGCTAGATGATGTAAGTAAGATTTAGGAGAACATCTATGTATACAAGGGATCAAACAGAAGAAATGTAAAGTTTTAGCAAAAGAAGTAAGAAACATTAACATAACCACTATGATTCAATTTACAAAGGTTAAAAAACATGAACAAATAAAATTGTATACTTTGAAAATGCACAGTTAAGAGGAAAAACTATAATGCAAAGTCAGAAATTAATGAACAAAACACCAGCAATACCGAGCAGGTTGTTGTGAGGAAAGGCACATGGGGCTGCTGGGGTGCTGACCACATTCTACTTCTTAACCCGAATGGAAGTTATATTGGTGTTCCCTTTAAAATAATGTGTTTATCTTTTCCTTTTGCACATTTCTACTGTGTATGTATACTTCATAATAAAGCTTTTTCAATGTTTCTTAAAAGATATATTTAGTAGATAAATTCCAAAAATTCCCATTATAGACATGTGATGTGCCCCTCCACACAGACTACTAATATAATAGAGTATAGCTGTGCGACAGATTTATGTAAATATTTATCCATGTCCTGGCTCAGAGGACTCACACCCTGAAGCTGTTATGATGTTTAATTGGAAGGCATTTGATCAGAGGTTGCCAGGATCCATTCAGCACCACATATATCATCAACCTAATTCCATACAACTTACTAGTTTGGTGCTGATTATATTCTAAATCATCATAGTCTTAAAAATAGTCATGTTTTCTTGTTCCAACAATGTTTTCAACCATGGTTTCTATGGTTCCCAACCACAAATGTAGAAATAATATGTGTTCTAAAAGGGAAGATGGGTGATTTTCTGAATTCTACTAGGCTAGACGTTGTCATTTTGCTACTGTGAGAATATCCCTTTATCTATTTTGATCAAGTTCTGTATGCATAACTTGAAGACTAAAATAAAACTGTAGCCAAGATATTAAAGATGAAAATGACTATAGTTTATTATTCTGTGATTTTGAATTCATTAGCACTATTTTGATACCTACATTAAACTGCTTTGGCTGGTTTATATATGTGTGTTGTATCAATATGGTATAAAATAATTAGAAACTTAAAAACAATTTGTTTTAGAGTTGATGGCAACTGCTTCTTAAATTTAAATTCTGAAAATGTTTTCTGAAACAAGAAAATGGACCTGATTTATCAATATACTACTTTTAAATTACATAATTGGATTAGTTTTAATGAAAAACGTTACCCAAACAGAAGTCTAATTTATTTATTATTTTTAAACATATTTTTAGTTGTCAATGGACCTTTATTTTATTTATTTATATGCGGAGCTGAAAATTGAACCCAGTGCCTCACACAGGTTAGGCAAGCTCTCTACCACTGAGCTACAACCCCAGCCCAGGAGTATAATTTATATAAACAATTTAAAGAATAACAACAAAACAGACACTCATGTACCCACCTCATAGCTTAAGAATTAGGATGAACCAAAACCTGTGATTTCCTTTCTCCCCTACAAAAAGCAAACATTGTTCTGTATTTTGTGAACATCATTCCATGCAGGTTTACCATATGTATGTGGTACATGCAATTATATATATTATTTAGTTTGATATGTTTTAAGCTTTATTAAAAAAAACCATGTAGTAGTATTCTTTGATAACTTTTTATTCAGCATTATATATGAAAATTAAAATGTCAAGACATGTATATCCACTTCATTCTTTCTGAAGGCCATTTATTCAATTTATACTATAAAATTTTCATTCTTATATTCACACAGAGGCGTTTAAGTTGTTAGAATTTTTTCTTTTTTCTATTCAAATAATGATGTAAAAGTCATTTTTAGACATATCTTTTGGTTTTGATGTGCAAATTTTCCTATAGAATGAATATCAAGAGTGGAATTCCTAAATTATAAGTATGTAAGTCTTCAAATGCCTAAATATAATTTTCATCCTACTTATTTAGTTAATCTAAGAATTCTGATGAAAAAAAGAGAAGAAGTTAATGGAGAGCTATTTATTCCATGATCACAGATAGGAAGACTCAATATTATCAAGATTTCTATTCTGTCTAATTTGAGTTTCAAAGTTATCCTAATAAAATTCTCAGCAAGTTTTAGTTTTGGAATATTTGCAATCAAATTCTAAAATTTATGCAGAGAGGCAAGAAACAGCAACACAATATTAATGTGGGAGAATAAAATTGGAAAACGAACACTACCCAACTTCAAAATTTAAAGCTACAATAATCAAGACAAAAAGGTACTTGGGTGAAATAGACAAGTCAATGGAACAGAACAGAGTGTCCAAAAATAGATACACATAAATAGTTAATTAATCCTTGACAAAGGAACAAGGCAACACATACACACCATTCTGACTTCCATCTGCAAGTGCTTCTGTTTTTTTGCTGGAATGGTTTCTTTGGCTACCAGTGGCCACTCAGTGTGAACATGCAACAGGTTGCAAAAATTAAGGAATTAATGCCCTTCAGGAGCAGTCCTCAACCAACATCTGCTTGGAAGATAGTAGATAAATACTATGACACCTTCACCTTTGACATGAGATCCTCTGTGTTTTCAAGAAGACATAGCCATGCCCCAGATTTCAACAGGGAAGCAAAGAGGTAAACTCCACTCAGAATCCTAAATAGAAAACTGACACAGGATCTCACTCTCTCTTCTGCCCTCACTGCCCCCCTCACTCAATTAATGCATGCAAAATTGGGACATGTTTCCTGACTCTCTTTCTTTCCTCTTTTTTCCTCTTCCCCTGTGCCTTTTCATTCTGGAAAGCAGGAAATCTTTTAAATTTCCCCTTATCTTTGTTCCACTGTTGGAAAGCAAGCCTTTTGACTTCACTACCATTGACTGAAGAGATTCTTTTGATACAAGGAGAACTACATTGCTAAGTCATCCAAGCAGTCCTTGATTTCATAAAATTCTATCTCAAAGTTTGTCATATGCATTTATTTATTTATTTATTTATTTATTTATTTATTTATTTAGGTGTGTGTGTGTCTGTGGTGCTGGAGATTGAACCTAGGGCTCTGTTCATGTGTGGCAAGCACTCTAACAACTGAGCTATATTCCCAGCCCTTTCTTGAATTTTATAAGGTATCACTTGTCTTTATCTTTTTGTTGTTTCTGAAACATCTGTTTCACTGGTGGAAATTTAGATATTGAAGAAAAGTGAAGAGGAAAAAATAAACAAATAGAAGTCAAATGAATAATAAGGAATTTCAGGATCTGTTCCTAGAAAGATAGTTCACTTTTAAACAAATGATTTTATAAAGATTTAAAGAAACCAAAGGCAATTTGGCTTTTCTGAAGGAAAAAAGGCAGGGGGGAGGGGTGGTAGTGCTGAAAAAGCAACAAATGATCAAAAAAGAGATGAAGAGAGAACAGATGAAATAAGTTTATGGACTTGGGAATGAATAAAAGAATAAGATGAAACTACCACAAAGGTGAATTCTCATTAGAACAAACAAAAGGTAAAATGGAGTAAATAAAAATATAGTTGGAGACAAAAAAGACAGTTTGGAGGAAATAACATAAAATGAAATAAGAACAAAGATGGCAAGAAAAAAGCTGGCAAATATGGACAACATAAAAATAATCTCTATTTTGGAAGAAAATAATACACAAAATGGGAAAAAAATTAAAATATATAACTATAAGATTAAAATCAATAGATTACAAAGAATTTACTTCACTAACACCCAGAAAAAAATTGATGAGGACTAATTAATAAGACATATATTGGAAAATGGATCTGGGGCAGCAGGTGGCAGGAACTATACAGATAAGAAATAAGGAGCACACAATTTAAGACAACAAAATAGGAGGGAAAGAACAGAAGAAAATGAATTGAAGAGATATTTAGGATCCTGGCATTTGGAAGGCCAGTATAGTGTGGTTAAGAGGCCTTGTGGTTAAACTGCCTTGGTTTAGATCCATCTCTACCCTTTACTACCTATGTGATATAAGGAAGTTATTGTGCCTCCTGTGCTTCCATTTTCTTAATTTTAAAATAGCGATAATAATATCAAATTATGTAATACATAGATTGTGGAGATTAAATAATACATTTTGTCCTCTTGGAGGGAAAAATACCTTGTCTATATCCAGCACTATTAGTTACTATTAATTCCACAGAGTAAGAGAAAGGAAAGACACAAAAATGATTCATAGGTTTTAGGATTGAACAAACCCAGTACCATTTACCTAATAAGGAGAATACAGGAACAAAGATGATTTTTAAAATTCTGGGTTATAATTGATTTATTTTGAATATATTAGGATTTAGTTATCTTCAAGAAGATAGGTAAAGACATCCAGTAGGCACCACAGAACTCAGGAGAGCAGTCAGAGCTGGAGGCGAATGCAGATGTCCTTAACAGTGAGTATTGGGTAAGAACTCCTTTGTGATATAAACAATGAAAAAAGAAAAAAAAAACCTAACAGAACCTATGAGACATCTTCCTTTATGAAGGAGTACAGGGATCCTTAGAAAATAATGAAGAGAAAAATGGCAGACAAGGACACTAGAGAGCCTGTGGTCAGGAATATGGGTGAATGAATCAGCTTCATGAAGAAGAGGACACTTCCTTAACTAAGAGCAAAAGAGAATTGTAAGAGCACGTGTGGAAGCAGATACATTTGTAGACTGTAGTAGGTAAGTTAAAAGCATTCCCATTTAGTGCTTTGGTTTCATTTATAAAGTAAGAAAAAGCTATCTGCAGCCAAATGTAAGAAATCAGTGTGGCAGTGGGAGTTACAAGTATCCCCTTTCAAAAACAAAAACAAAAAAAAATTAAGCCACAATGATGATCCAACAAATACTGAATGAAGAGTATACACAGTAAGTACAATAAGTCAAAAGATCACTTTTGCAGTTTTTGTCAGCACAAAAATGTAGTGTCCTGAATGTAGAAGCAGGATGGTTAGGATGGTCTAGGATGAAGGATCTAAGGCATGATATGGCATGAAAAATTTATAGCGTATCTATTTTTGCCATTAAAAAGAGGGGAGAAAATAAATGTAGTTCATTTCTAGAATTACCTGAAGTATAATATTGGCTCATGAGATTGAATACCTGGACCCTGCCTCACGTCCCTATTGTTTGCTCAAAGATTTTAATCCTATAATAAAATCTCTCACAGCATACACTGAAAAGTATTTCCTACAATTTTTAAAAAACGAATGAAAAGGAAGCTTGAATATGCTGATTAACAGTGTAATCTAGTTATTGGAAAAAGAATGGCTGAAATATTATTGTTTCAATATCCTTCCAGCTTACTCTAAAAGATTGCATAACTGATTACATTACAAGCTATATAAAGTACAAGACTAAGTCAAAGAAATAGTCATCTCATAACCTGAGTTTTCAGTTGCAAAATAAAGTTTTGGAAGATTATTTTTATCCCCCAATTGAATATAGCTTGAAATTTTTATACAATGCACTATTAGCATAACAGGCATTTCAGAATTAATGCAAATAAATATACTTTTGTTCAATTTTGTCATCAAGAAGTTTGCTGGAAGTTCTTTTAAGTTAAAAAAGGCAGTTTCTTCAGTGATCATTTCAAAGACATGATTTATTAAATATCTCAACCATTATTCACAAAACATTACAGCATTAATGTAAAGCTCCCTAAAAGAGAATGATTACGTTCCCAATTTCCAAGGAGACAGTTGTCAATATAAAAAATATATGTAGGAAAGGGGCTGTGAATCCAGCTTAGTGGTAGAGAACTTGCCTAGCATGTGCAAGGCCCCATATTCAATGCCTAGTATCACAAAAAAAAAAAATAAATAAAAATAAAGTTAGAAAAATGTGTCAGTAAATGAGAGTCAGTATGATCAAATTGAAGCAAAGGAAGTAAGAATGGAAAAGAAAGTGATAAAGGAAGAATTAATGTAAGAATAGTGAGATGCATTTTATAAATAAAATTTATGTTGAAAATTTTTCAGAATAAGCAAGGATTCTAGGCACAAATGACAATTAGCCAGCCAGCCTCCCACCAGACAAAACTGGAAAATGGCTGAAATGTATTTCAGCAGCAGCACATCTTAGAGTGCTTTCCTTCACTTCTTCCTTTATCTGACATTCTTTCTCAAAAGTGGTCAAGTAAAAAGAGTCAAAGGCCACTAAAAAAAGAATCCATGATAAGACAAACATAGGTGTTCTGTGCCTAAAGGGAAAAAAGGGAAATGTAGGTCTTAATGGGCTATTAAGAAAATAGTTAGACTTGAGAGGGAAAGAACCTTATTCCTTAACACTTTCCATCATGATACTATTTTGTGATATTTTATTACTTCAGGATCCTCTTTTTACAATCATCTAGGTTAGATGTAGGTATAAATGATTTTCACAATAGTGTTCTTAGTAGATACATATCAAAATAAATGAATAGCTCTCTAATAACTAGTCATATAAATGGCATCTTTGTGACATAATACTAAGAGAAACTTGTTGTAATTTAAAGTAAAAATATGACTTTTTTAATCCTAGAGTAACCCATTCATCCTCAGTATTTAGATCTTTCAAACTACCAACACTTTTTTCTCAAACCAATGCAATCAATCCTTGGTTATTATTTGAATTTAAGAAAGTTACACGACAAAGAGAATATAGTTTATCATTATATTTGAAGGTGAGAATATAAAAATCTATTGAAAACCTAGCAAAGGGTGGACTCTGTTTTACTTTCAATATCTTACTGAGTGCCTGGGTATCTAAAACTCCCTATATTCTCAACTTCGACTATACATACTATTTTAACAATTATTTAGGTTCTTTTGTTCAAAGTTTTTAGATTTTTCCATATCAGGATTCTCTAGATTCCATTGTGTTATTTCCTGTTATGAAGTTATTCAAAGTAGTTTTTTATTGTTGTCTTTCAAAGGGAGACAGGCTGACCAGTGGTACTTGGGGTTATTTCACAATACCAGTTCCTTCCTGTATACACATTCACATGCACCCACACTGGCCCTACATAAGAAGATAAAGTTGACAACTCTTTGAAATCTTCAGACTATCCTTTCTTTTTGTCCTTTTTTTGGGGGGGGAGTAATTCCTCCCATTCAATTATCCTGCATTCTGTCCTTTTCCTTCTTCCTTACAAAGGGCCTGGTGTCAGTCACAGCTCCTCAAGTTCCTGAGTTACAGTGGCCTACTTCTGCAGACACAGATGTACTTAGTAGCAAAGCAAAGGAAAGAAGCAGACTTGCTTCTCAGCTGACAGGGCAATCTTTCTGGCACACCAGTCATTCTCCTTCTTACAAGTTACATCCTGTCTGTAGCTGGACTGGCCCAACAACAAGGTTGTTATTGGCTATGACTAAACTCCCTGAAAAGAGTATTTGTTGGAATGGAGTGGCAGGAAAAGAGGGTGTAAAATAGGAAGATAGGTTCTCAAAAGAGTTTAAAATGCAACCTGTCAAAATTCTGTACCATATGCTGTCCAATAAATCCTTTATTTTTTAACTATTATTTTGTTCTAAAAGAGCAATAATAGCATATGTTAGAAAAGAGAACACTTACTTCAGGAAAATATAAAGTTATATATTATTAAATTGCCAACAAAAAGCATGTTGAGGTTATTTCATACAAACTTCATTAAGTCTAATGAAATACTAAATATATACAATGACATTTAAACATGAAATGGGTGACTGGGTGGAGTTGAAAATGTGTCACTCAAATATTCTACATTGTTTGTTCTTACATACATGTCATGCATCAGAGAACTAATCACCTTATTCAGAATGAAATGACTTTTAATAACATTTGTAGAATCATTTTTTTCTAGCCAGAACAATTATTTATTGTTGAAGAGATGAAAAGTCGCTCTAATTTGCTAATATTTATTTTCTCCAGAAAAGAACCAGAAAGATTGGCCTTAAACTTAAAATGTCAACACTTGGCACTTTAGCATTCGAAATTAAGTAACTATATTGACTGACCAGTGATATTTTTAAAATTTATATTCTAGCTATGTGTACAGGTGGTTGGTTTCAGCAAAATCATAAAAAGTATACCAAAGGGAGCTACCGAGTCTTCATTACAAAATGCTGTTCCCAAATAATTTTGAACCATATGGCAGAATTTTATACAGATGACTAAATTTGCTGTCATGTTTGATTATTGTTAATAGTAAAACCAACATGAAAAGCTAGACTTTAGGCTCTAATACCTTAGAAACATGAATTTTATATGAAACTATATAAAGATACCTTAAAGTATCCTTCCTTTTAAACCAATCAACAAACAAAAGAGAAAGATCAGAGATGCAGGGAAGAAATAATACTGAGTGACATTCCATACCAGCTAGACACTGAGACAGATGCTTCATTTACCTTAGGTCATTTAATATTATATGTCTATCTGAAGATCATGAAGGTGTATAATTCGTTTTTCTAAGCCAGTATAACTTGACTCACATCTTCTTAATGCAAAGATTATTTGCTCTGCTCTGTTTTTTTTTTTTTTTTTTTGCACAGACTTTTTCTCCTTTAAAAGTTTTATTTACTGAATCACCAACTGCCTCAGGCTTGTTGTAGTGTAGTCTGAAACACTGGTTTAGTACTTCCACTTACCTTTCAAAATATTTCCAATACAGGCTACTCATTCAGTGTTCCAGGTGACATATGAGTCATTTTCCTCTTCCAGTCAACCAAGCAGGATATCAAAGGCTCCTTTATCTTTCTGGGTGGATACAGAGTCACTAAGCTTAAATATGCCTTTTGCCAATAGACTTGAGGGTTGGGTTTAGTTATTAACTTCACAAGCCTCCACCCAGCTAACTATTCTAGGAAATAATTTGGTGAGTCAGGTGTTTTTATATTCATATTTTAGCAACCAGTAATCTGCCTTAAGTGCTGTGGCTGAAAGCTGAATGCCCTGGAAATTTTGCCATCACATTTCCATTACTTCAAAAGCTCTGTGCCTAACAGATGAAAAGATGCATTGTCAATAGAATCATTTTTGTACATTTGTTTCATTTTAAAATAACATTGTTTTGTTATAAAAGGTCAAGAACTATTTGTTCATTTTGAATTTAATGAAACTTTGATCTGTTATCATCAAACACAGAGCAAGCATCCTAACTTTGGGAGAATGGAAGTGGGCAATCCTAATTGAGTCTTTGATGACTAAATATTACTGAAAAATGAGCCACTCCTCACCAGTTAGAAGAATTGCTTGCACTGTGACCATATGCTTTTCTCTCTGCTAACAGAAAAGACTAGACTCACTAGTATGTTTCCTTTTATCAGCCTGTGGTGTGGCCATGCCAAATAGTGAGACATATACCTGATCCAAAGGAGAACTTGGAAGGTGGAGAAGAGATAGCAAGGAAGAGACATAGCAAGTTGGGCACCTCCCCTGTTTAAACAGGAGCAAATATAATAGGTTCTGATCTACATGGGAGGTAATGACATTACTGATTCATAAAATGACATGAACAGAATTAAATTTGCTAAGGCTCAAAACATAAAGGATGTCTTCTTCAGGGAAAAAATTCTGAAAATCAAATAATAGTTTATTTTGTATTATATTCTTTCCATGCAATAGCTGCTAAGCCAAGCACCTTATATGCTTTTATTCACAACAAAGCTCACAACAATGTTGCCATTATTTCATATTTTACAACTGAAGAAATTTAGGACACTAACTTGTCCAGAGTTGCACAGATGAGCCAAAATTTAGATGATCTGTTTTGTTTGTTTTTAAGAGGCAGACTATGAATTCAGGTTTCTTTTCCTTTGAAAAACCAAAACTACTGAAGAGTTTATTATTTCGCCTATATAGTAACTAAAAGAAAAGTAATGTGATTGGCATGTAGCCTGCACATCTAAGCTCACAATAAGTTTTATTATATATGTTATGTATATATATATATATATATGTGTGTGTGTGTATACACATATCTAATTTGTTTTAACATAAAATTACCTTTTCAAAAAAGTCACTAAATTATAACATTTTCAAAGTAAACATTCCAAGATGATGAGAAATAACTCCATCAAAATGTAGCTAAAACTCAAGGACTAGGATGTAGTTCAGTGGCAGAGCACATGCCTAGTATGCACTAGGCCTTGGGTTTAATCTCTAGAACCACCAAAGAGTAAAAATAAAGATATGAGTTTAGCCAAAACTCATATGTAGGCAAAATCAAGATTCAGTTCCAAAGCAGTGATCCCACTGAAAATCATGAAAGAAAAAAAAGACAAAATACTCAGATTTGACAAAGATGAATTGGGATTTTGCCTTTGGAACTGAATCATGATTTTGTCGTCTTGATTTCACCTGAGAAGAGCTGGAATCTAACAAGCAAATAGGGAGCAAGAAAAGATCATACATGGGAATTTTTTAATGTAGTTCAGGAAGTGGCACCAATCACTTCCATAAACATCTCACTAATTTGAACTTGGTTATATGATTGTTTTGTAATATACAGTATATGGTATAAATATACAGTATAATATACAATATATGATACAGTACTGTTTATCATCCTGCATTAGAACCTAAAACTCCACAACAGCTGGGGTTTTGTCTTTTTTTCCCCACAGCTGTAATTTCTCAGTGCCTGCAACAAATAAACAATTTTTAATAAATATTTGTACATTGCCCCAATTATTATTATTATTTTTATAATAAAAAGATGTATTAAACTGATGTCAGGACATAATTTAACTGTTCTATTATTGTTCTGTGTCTAAAAAGCCTTAAAATAATAGATTAACTCTTTGAGAATTAAAGAATTTTATTTTCCTTTTTATCTAAGAGGCCCAAATTTTTAATTAAACATTACTGCTGACACAAATTATTAATTGTTTTATTAAATAAGATAAAAAACCAGGTACAATTATTAAAGCCTGATTTGTGCAAGGTACTATTGAGATAAATAGAAAAGCAACAGTAGGCTGGAGATATAGCTCAGTGGTAGAATTCTTGCCTAGCATGCATAAGAACTTGAGTGCAATCTCCAGCATCACAAAAGAAAGACAAGCAAAGTTGTTTTCTGTGTAAAAGGAATTTTAACACTAAAATTTATCCCAGAAAAACTCCATGTAAGATGAATACCTTCCTATACCAGAATAGTACATATGAGGCATTTCTGACTACTTTAGACAAAATATTTAGATTTCAAAAACTAAGGCCATAGATAGAATTGATTAGACCAACCTACGATCATATCTACCTTATATATTATCTCTTGCTTAATGTAATATTGTGAGGAAAAAAATCAAGATTAATAAAAGGCATGAAAGCAATAAACTGAATGGACCTAAGATTATCTTACACAGGATACTCACAGACTAGTGGAATCTATGATATAGCCCCTTTTCACAATAAAAAAGAAGAAACCAAGTACTAGAGTGCTTACACGTCTTGCCTAGTTTCACAGACTTAATGACTGCCCTTGGATTTTAATCCGTTCTCTAGATTATTAATTGAATAATCCTTTCATTTTGCCAAAATATACAGTAGAATACACCCCCTTGGACTATATGAAATACAGGTTGAGCATCCCTAGTTAAAAAATATGAAATCTGAAATGCTCCAAAGTCTGAAACTTTTTGAGCACTAACATGACACCACCACTGGATAATTCATACCATGAAATTGCTTCACATACAATATTATTTTTAAAATTGTATAAAATTATCTTCAGGTCATATATGTAATATATATATGTATGTATATACATATATATATGGTATGTGTGAAAAAATTAGTGAACAAAACTACTAGAATACACATTCTTTTCAAATGTACAGATTTATTGGAAAAAGACACAAATATCATCATCAAATTATTATTTAAAATTGGAAAGAAGAAAAGACCTTAAAAGCAGGCAGAAGGAAAAACTACCCATTACATAACTAGGAATAAAGATAACAGCAGATTTCTTGTTGGAAACAATGCAAACAAGGAAACTAGGAAACTATGGAGTAGAATGCATAAAAGATTGAAAGAATGGTCAGTCCAGAGTTCTATACCCTATGAAAATGTGTTTTAAAAACTAAGGAAAAATAATAACATTTTCAGATATACAAAAAGTGAAAGTATATATAAGAAGCGCACTTGTACTATAAGAATTTTAAAGTTTAAGAGTAAAAATAATACCAGATGAAAATCTGGAGCAACATAAAGACACACAGAATACTGAAAATGATAATTATGTAGATAAATACAAAGATTTATCATATATTTACATTTAAATTTCTTTTAAAAACAATTGACTAAAACAAATAAGAACAATGCACTGTGAAGTTTAAAATACATGTAAAAGTTGGTCAGGCAAGGTGTTACATCTCTCAGCAAATCAAGATAGAAGAAGATAGGCATGGTATCACATGTCTTGGAGTCCCAGCTACTTGGGTGGCAGAAGGATCACTTGAGCCCAGGAGTTTGGAGACAACCTAGACAACATAGTGAATTTTTGTTTATTTTGGTGCTGAGTTGTTTTTCTAGTACCTTTCTTAAAAAAAAACAAAACATTTTTTATTCTAATTTGTTATATATGACAGCAGAATATATTATATATTACATTTCATGTTACATATATAGAGCACAATTTTTCACCTCTCTGCTTGTATACAAAGTATATTTACACCATTTGTGTCTTCTTCATATATGTACTTAGGGTAGTGATATCCATCTCATTCCACCATCTTTTTTTACTCCCTTGTCCCCTCCCTCTTCCACCTCCCTCCCCTTTCCCCTATCCACAGTTTGTCTAATCTTCCCATGTTCCCACTCCCAACCCCACTATGAATCAGTACCTCCTTAAATCAGAGAAAATATTTAGCATTTGGTTTTTGGGGATTCACTAACTTCACTTAGCATTATCTTCTCCAACTTCATCTATTTACCTGAAAATGTAATGATTTTATTCTCTTTCATTGCTTAGTAATATTCCATTGTATATAATTACTACATTTTCTTTATCCATTCATCTACTGAAGGGCATCTAGGTTGGTTCCACAGTTTAGCTAAGGTGAATTGTGCTGCAATAAACATTGATGTGGTTGTGTCCCTGTAGTATGCTGTTTTTAAGTCCTTTGGGTATAGACCAAGAAGTGGGATAGCTGGGTCAAAAGGTGGTTCCATTCCAAGTTTTCCAAGGAATCTCCATACTGTTTTCCATATTGGCTGCACCATTTTGTAGTTCCACCAGCAATGTATGAGTGTGCCTTTTCCCCCACATCCTCGCCAATGCTTATTGTTGTTTGTATTCTTGACAGCTGCCATTCTGACTGAAGTGAGATGAAATCTTAGATTAGTTTTGATTTGCATTTCTCTAATTGCTAGAGATGTTGAAAATTTTTTCATATATTTGATTATTGATTGTATATCACCTTCTGAGAAGTGTCTGTTCAGTTCCTTGGCCCATTTATTGATTGGGTTATTTGTTTTGGAGTTCAGCTTTTTGAGTTCTTTATATACCTTAGAGATTAGTGCTCTATCTGATGTGCAAGTAGTAAAAATTTGTTCCTAAGCTGTAGACTCTCTATTCACCTTACTGATTGTTTCTTTTGTTGAGAAGCATTTTAGACTCTGTTTAGAAAAAAATAGAAAAGAGCCTCTTCAGCCTGAATAAGGACATCTCCAAAAATGCTTTCAGGTAACATGGTGAGAGATTAAATACTTTCCTTCTAAGATAAATAATAAAACAAGGATTACACTATTTTTATTTAAGTAAGTATGAGCAATAAAGCAATTAAAAGAAACAAAAAGCAAAACTGTCTTTATTTACAATGTTATTATCTATGTGGAATCTAATGGCATATATGGAGAAAGTTATTAAAATCTTTGGTTTTCATAAAGTTGCAGGATATAATATCAATATAAAAACAATAATATTTCTATATAGTTACAACAACAATTGGAATGTAAATAATAGATTTACAAAAACATCAAAATATGAAATTCTTATAGATAAATCTAACAAGAGATATGTGAGACCTATACAATAACACATCAAAATATTGCTGAGAGGAATTAAAGGAGACTTGAATGAAATATACAATAATGAGTTTGAACATTTATATTGCCAATATGTCAAATCTCCTCAAGTTGATCTATAAATTCAATGCAATTCCAATCAAAATCCTAGCAGATTTTTTAAATGTAGAAACTAACAAACTCATCCTAAAATTCACAGGAAATTGCAAAAGAGATTTCATAGCCAAAATAACTTTGAAAAAGAACCTGATTCTAACATAAAGCTACTGAAAGACAGTATAGGATTAGCATAAATATACATAAATAGATCAATGGAACAGAGTCCTGTGTCCAGAAATAGACATGATATATTGATTTTCAATAAAGATACAAAAGCAATTCAAAAGATAAAAGATTTGGGGTTTTTTGTTTATTTTTACAACAAATGATGCTAGAAAAAAATGGATTTCCTAATGCAAAAAAAAATAATACCTTCAATGCAATTATATACAATTAACTTAAATAGACTTTAGTTTTAAATACTAAAGCTTCAATCATAAAAGCATAAAATCTTTGTGATGTTGGGTTAGACAAAGAACCTATTAGATGACTCCAAAAGCACAATCCATAAAGAAGAAAACTGGCAAATCAGACTCCATCGAAATTAAGAACTTCTGCTCTCCTAAAGACACTATTGAAAATGCAAAGATTAGGGGAAAATAATTGCAAACTACATATCTGTAAAAGGAAGTGTATTTGAAATATGTAAAAAAAAACCCCTTCAAACCTCAGTAACAAGAAAACAACCCAAAAACAAAATGTACAAAAGATTTAAGCAATTACCTCCCAAAGTTATATGGATGAAAATAAATTTGAAAAAATGCTCCATATTGGTAGTCATTACAGAAATGCAAATTTAAACCACATGAGACACTACTACATACTTAATAGGATAGCTAACATGCTGACAAGGTTATAAAGCAACCAAAACTCTCATACAGTATAAATTACTACAATCTCTGGGGAAATAATTTGACAGTTTTTTAAAGAAATTAAACATAAACCTACCATATGATCCAGCCATTCTATTCTTAGATATTTATGTATCTATGAGAAATAAAAAGTATGTGTCTATAGAAGTACCTGTAAAAATATTCAAATCAGTTTTATTTGAAATAATTCCAAACTGGAAACCACCCAAAGATACATAATCAGGTAAATGAATAATCAAATTGTGGTACAATGGGCCACTATCCAATAATAAAAAGGAGTGAACTATTATTATATTCACCAACATGGATGAATCTCAAAATAATTGTACTGAATGGAAGAAGTTAGGCCAAAAATATGCACTGTTATGATTCTAGTCATATAAAATTCTAGAAAATGAAAACTAACCTGTAGTTTAAAGGAAGGGTTCACTGCTTGAAAAGGATAGGCATAGACAGGGAAGAAGCAGAAGGTGGAGATTACAAAGGGGCTCTAGGAAATTTTTCATGGTCATAGTATGTTCATTAACTTGGTTGTTGTGATGGTTTTATGGGAAGAACACATTTAATTGTATATGTTAAAAAAGTACAGTTTTATATCATTTATATCTAAATCAAGTTACTTTTAATATCTAAAGTAGCTTTACATAAAACACCTGTAAATTTTCCCCCAACTTTATTGAGGTATAATTGACACATAAAAATTGTATATATTTAAAGCATATAATTGTACATTAACCTTATATAATCACCTTTCTGTGGGGGCATAGTGAAAATACTTATGATCTACTCTCTTAGAAAGTTGCAATAATACATTATTAACTGTAGTTACCATGACATACATTATATATATCAAGTTTTCAGAACGTGTGCCTCGTAACTAAAAGCAAAATTGGAAAATGTTGGTCAAGGGCACATGTAAATTTTCCAGGTATAAATTTCAATCTCAGCAATATGAAATCATTTTAAGTCACCATAAAACATGAGTAGAAAAATTTAAATGGGTAACAACAAAATTCTCTATCAAATGCTAATTTTTGTATTCTCTATGGTGATGATACAACACAAAAAGAGAATCAATTGCCAAGAATATTTTCCCATAACCTGTAAAGCAAGCACCTGGGCATATTTCCTCTTCAAAAAGTTTCTACAAATACAATCACCCAAAAGCTAATGATTTGCCCTCTACTCAAATTGCTTTAAATTGCCCTTTTTTTGCTGAATAAATTGAGAAAGTGATTAAATTGCCTTTAAAGACATAATACAAATAAATATTTGATGCATGTATTTTATAATACGAACTTTTTTCTCTCTTTACCCAAATAAATTAGCAACTGATATATATTTTAAAATAAAGCTAAGAATAAACAAATTTGATAGGTAACCATGGAGGACACAAAGTATGATGAACTAGAATATAGAAACATGATTTCATTGTTGTTTCTTCTGTCTGCTATGTTCTCACCAATGGTTCCAATGCAAAAATTAAGTGGAAAGATTTTTTTTCTTCTGGATTTTAAAACATGTAAGGCTAATTTTTCTCTCTCTATTGGTCTGCAAACTGACATAGGAGTTTAGAATTGTATGTCTAATTTTTTGAGGGAGGGGATTTCAGCATTAGTTACAGATATCTATTTAAAATTCAACCAAGCTATTAATCTATCATTACTTCTCATTACTGAGGAATATTCAGAAATGTGTACCTTTTCTTTTGTAAAATATCTTTGCAATAAGCAATTTCACAACATCTCCATGAAACAGCTTATGATGATAACCATCTTACAGATAAGGAAACTAGAAATAAAGTTATACAAATTTATGAATTTACAGATATTAGTGGATATTTCAATATTTTTATCATGTGCTCAATTCATGAAGTGACTAAAAACAAGAACATAACTTTTTGTGTGTGTGTGTGGTGCTGGGGATTGAATCCAGGGCCGAATTGTGTGAATATACTATGTATACAAACAGAGATATGAAAAACTGTGCTCTATGTGTGTAATAAGAATTGTAATGCATTCCACTGTCATATATAAATAAAAAAAGAATGTAAATTTTTATCAAAATTATCCTACAATTGAAAAAGAACATTGAATTTGATGTTTTATAATCCTAAACAACCATGAAAAGTGACTTATATAAAAATGACAATAGTTTGATTTGCTAAGGGGAAAATTTTTATTTTATGCAGATATCAATTCAGGCTTAAACTTATGTTTAAATAATAATTAAAAACTGTTAAAAGATAATTTGATTATTCAGACAATATAAACAAATGAGCCCAGTAAGAGCCATCTGTTTCAGAGGCAGTATGGTGGCATAGTTTCTGGATCAGGGAGACCTGGACTAGAACCCCAGTCTACCACTTACTGGCAATAAGAGCATGCTCAGTTTATTCATTTTTACAGGAAGTTTATAATGCCTATCTGGTTGAAATCTTGTGAGGAGCAGAGATAATACACATAGAGAATTAAAACTAGCACCTAGCAGATGAGAAGGGTTTGATAAATGTTTACTATTATTAGGATCCAAAAACTGGAAGATATTATAATAGCTTATGAATCAGTTTTATTCGACCTTTACTTGCTTTCTTTTTACTGTAAAATACAGACTTAAAAATGACAAGTTTCCTTCATTTCCATTCATACTGTGTCTTAAATCCTTTCTTCCACCTTACCAGAAGAAATTTTCCACCTTTTGTCAAAGACTGACTTTTCCTTACATTTGAAAATCATTTTGAAACAAGTATTTGGAAAGAAAACTCAAACAGGACATGAAATGGAACAGATGGGAGAAAATAATAAGGGAAGCATCTAATATGGCTGTGAAGTCCAGGGTCTAATAAGTGGGAGAGATAACGTTGCAGAAACTAGAACTTGGGAAGAGAAAAAGATCTTGTGTGTGAAGGAGAAAGGAGAACATGATGAGTCCAATTTAGGATATGTTGAACTTTCAGCAGGATATCTAAATGAAACAGTCTTATGTGAAGCTTAAGATAAATAACTGGAGTTGACTTAAAGATCAAGAATCCAGATAATATGTGAGTTGTTAGAAGAGAGAATTAGTTGTCCTAATGTGTTTGCTATCACAAATAAAGTGATAACTACTATATATTCCACATTTTAAAACCATGATAAGTTTCAGACATATACAGAAAGAATAATTTCAGAAGTCATTTCTTGCTGTCACTTGATACTAGATAATTAAATTTCATAGGAATGACTCACAGGGTTGATGGTGGGAGGAATATTTTCTGTCTGACAGGCTCACTCTCAATGATCCAAACAGAAACTCTGTCACTGGGAAACCTGGGTAATCTGAGCTGCAAATTAAGAAGTTACTGTCCCTTTTCACTCTGTATAGCAAAAACTAATCTGAAGTTTAATCCATTATGCATGAGTAGGGTTTTCTGTAATATTTTATTAAAGACTATGGCATATGATATATGCATTATAAAAAATTATATTATTTAATACAGATTCAATTTTCCATTAATATATATGCAATAAGATCAAGTTGAGAATACCTAATTTAAAAAGTCTTCTTTTTTATCCCTCACTAAGCTCTCCAGCCTCCAACTACCAACCAGAAGCAACCAATATCATCAGTTTAAAAACAAAAACAAAAATACATTTTCTTTTTTGAACACTATTATAAGGAAGAAAATTTGGTAAATAAGTTTTATATCATAGTCCTTCCAGAAAGGCCATGGCTATTAAGTCATGAACTAATATTACAACATTAAGTTATGAAGTAATACATTTGTCTTTCTGGTTCATAGCTGTTACTAATCTATGAAGGAAGTCCTATAATGAAACTCTGTTTTGCTCAATCTTGTATTTGTTATTAAAGTAATATAACTTCCTGAGAATTTTTACTCTTAAGTACTGTGGGCAGTCACCTATGAATCTTCAAATGATTAAATCTTTTTAATCTTTATATGGAAACAAGTTACTTCCCTAAGAAGCAGGATTAATATTTTATTAACACTTGTTATAGTTTGGATCTGGGAGTCTCCAAAATCTCATGTGTTAAAGGATTGGTTCCTTACCTGTGGGGCTGGATGGAAGGTGGTGGACACATTAAGAGGTAGGCCTAGAAAAAAGAAGCAAGGTCATTGGAGATGTGTCCTTAAAAGGGTTATTGAAAACCCCTCCCCACACACATACACACACTCCCAATGAAGTAAGCAGCTTTCCTCCACCATGAGCTCCCTTACCATGATGTTTTGCCTTAGCATGGGCCCAAAGAGATGGACCAAGTGATCATGGACTGAAACCATAAGCCAAAATAAACCTTTCCTTCTACAGACTGATCTATCTCAGGTAATTTTTGAGGGAAAGCCAACTAACAAAATACTTTCAATAACTTATTTATTAGAGAATATTCAAAATTTTCCCAAAAACAATTCAGAATTCCATATATTAAATGCTAAAAAGAATCATATTGTTGGAAAAAGTTGTGAATAATTTTGAATACATCTTATTTCTAACTTAAATTTCACAGTTGACAGTAACCATATTTACAACAGGAATATTTGGAAAAAAATCAAAAAGCAGGGTTATTTATTTAGTGAATTAATGTCTATCAACTGACAAATATGAGGCATCTTTCCATAAGACTATTTGCAAATTTACAATATTAATTTCTTCTACTATCTGAATATTCAGCTGAGTAGATATTATGCAACTGTGAAGGAGAGATATAACCTGATCTTCAGTTTAAGAAAATACAACAGTTCGATTAAAAAACATTCTATGCTAAAGTTTGATATACAAGATAGAAAGGATTCCAAAGCTTACATCCTTTGTGCACTCAAAACCTGGATGGAAATTGCCACATGTGACCTAAGACTTAGCTTAATGTTCATTAAATGTGAAACAAAAATAATTATTAGCAGCATTAAAGAGGATGCAAAACCCAGGAAGATACATTGGAAAAAAATTTGGAATCACGAAATTTCTAAAGGAATTTAAATTATATTTAACTTATTCTCATTACATATGAGAGAAAACAGACTGACAAAGTGAAGAGATTCTCAATGTTACATAGTGTGATGCAGAAACAAGAACTAGAACCCAGGTAATCTGACAATGAGATCAATGCAAGCTATATTCTCTGCGTTTACTTCAGGAGACAAAATTTTTCTCATTTGCTTTAAGAGATTGATTTTTATTTTTCCATTGATGGAATTCCCAGGAAGTCTTGCCTAAATGCCTAGGTTAATTTCAAGTGCTACTCTTCTAGATTCCCAAACAACCTCTTCCCAAACATGCCTACTTCAATTTAACCCTTTTAGCACAACTAAATGACATTTTATGTTCCTGTCTCCCCCTATGAAATTGCAAACTTCCTGAAAGCTAAGATTGACTCAATCTTGATTGTACTCTTCAGTAACTAGCACAGTGTTTGGTACACATTTTTAACAACAACAAAAAAAATATAGTAGTTGAATTGATCTGACTCCTTCAAAAGATCACCATGATCCTTATCCACTTTTTAACCTAATATCCCCAAACAGTGGCATGCATCAAAGTGCTCTTGGTTTGAATTCAGGGTAAAGATCAGTTTCCCACTGAACAGCTTTTGTTCAAGCCCTTTTTTTCTCCTCATCCCAATCACCACATATCTCACTTCAGTAACTCTCCGGAGTAATTTTTCTTCTGGAAGTCTTTCCTGACTCATGACTTCTCTTCAATCTAAATTGGACCAATGCTTCTCCTCTGAGCTTGAATAGCTCTCTGTACATATCTGTGCATACATCAGGCCTACATACATCCAATAAGACAAGTATGCAAACACTCCACTCCACCCAAGTTCTTTTATTCATGTTGGTTTCCTCCAAGATTACTACAGTGCCTCCACATAGTAGATGATTTAAACATGTGATTTGAATGAAGGGAATATGGAACAGGGAAATAATCTTGGGACAGGGTCTATTTTAGGGATGCATGCACGTTTAAATGCAAATAATTGGTTAAGTATACTTTCTTAGGAGACAGTTGGAACCCAAATAGAAAAGAATCTTTCGATTTTGAGGATACAGTTCAAATCACAAAACAAGCAATAAAAGCCCTTATATAGAGAGGATAGTAAAATGAAAAAGGCCTATAAAAGAAGCGATAAACTAGGAACCTGAAAAGCAAGCCATTATGCAAATCCTAATAGAATGGCTATCATAAAATAACGGGGCACTTTCAATCACCTTAAAAATTCATCCAAAGATGAAGAAAAATCAAAGGTTAAATTAAAAAAAACCTTGCTAAGGTGCAAGAGAATAATGTTGGTTACTTCCAAATAAATGTACAAAGCTTTTTCCTTCTAATTAATTTTCACTGTAGTAATATATAAATAATATTTACCATTTTAACTACATATAAGTGCACAGTTCAGGGGCATTGTCTATTCGCACTGTTGGGCAATCATCACCACTATCCATCTTCCTAACTCATTTTTAACACGCAAGCCATAGCCACAATTTTCTTAACTTTGCTTTAGTCACATACTGAGCTTTACGCACCAACAAAATATTCTGCTGGGTAAAGTTCACGAACAGAAGAATGAAATAAATTAATGGGCTATAACTCAAATTCTGTTCATGGAATTTGAGAGCCAAGGCTTCCTTCAAGGGCCCCCTCCCACCCCTCTGTACGTCATCAACCAAGAAAATACATCAGCACCCACACCTAGCCAAAAACACAAAGGAGTCCCTAAAGGCAGCTGTCCCGAGCTAGGAGAAATCCCCCGCAGCTTCCTTTCCTATTGCACAAATTTGAGTAGCGCAGACACAGGGCTGCCTTCCCAGCACTGTTAGGAAGTAGTAAAGACAGAAAAAGAGAAAGAATAATGTGAGAAAAAGCTAAAATCTTAGTACTCCTCTCCTTTGCCCTCTCTGATTTCCTTTTTCCACCAGTCTTCAACCTGGTTTCAACAAACCCAAGATGAGCCCATTTACTAAAGCTCGCGCTTTTTATTGACGCAAACTTCCCATTCTCGCGGGAACTTGGGAGTGGGAGTCGGGAAGGCGAACAAATCTCTCGAAATCTCAGTTGGCTCCAGAGCTGGTGCGCCGCTGAGGATTCCGAGGGGCGGGGCGCGGAGCTTGGAAGGGGCGGAGCCTGGCTTCAGAGAGGGGTGGGAAGAGGCGGGAGGGGAAGGTGAGAGAGGACGGGGGCGGGACCGCGCGGCCTGAGACCTGTTGATCGCAGGTATTGCCCGCCTGGCCGGCTCTCTTGGGACTGAGACGACTGCGCATGCTCGCTGGCGGCTCTGGGCCAGTAGCCGAGCGGCGGTGACGAACCGGCTCCTCGGTTGCGGTTGTTGCGGTTGCTGCGATGGCGTTGTGAGTGGGCCCCGGGCGGAATGGTGCTGACCCGGGTAGGGACGTCTTCTTCCAGCTGGACACCGAGCTCTTCCATCCAACAGAAGAGAGAAGAGGTGGAGACGGTTGAGAGGTAAGCCCCTCTCTCCTCTGGGTCCTGTCGCTCCCGACACTCACGACCCCTCCCTCGGTCCCTCTTTCCCAGGGGCCAGGCAGGAAGCGGCCTCCTTCTCTTCGTCCTCTTCTCGCCCGCTCCGGCCTCTCTACCGGCTGCTCGCTGTCGGACGCAGCCCCGGGCCGGGTGAAGGTCGGTAGGGACGGCGGTTCTGGGCACTCTCCGGCAAGCCAAGGGGCCGCAGCGCTTAGCTCTGCGGGCACTCCCTGTCGCCCTGCCCCTGCCGTACGTTCCTCTGCTGGTTCTTCCTGAACCTCACGCCTCTGGTGCCCTAGCCTTCTCCTGCCCTTCGCCCCTGGCTCCATCTTCGCCTCTCTATCTCGCCTTTATCCCCCATTCATGGTTCTGCTCTTTCATCCCGTGCCCACTTGCCTTTTCGCTCCGGTGGTGTTTGGTCCCGGAGGCAATGCATATTTTTTGCTCCCCTCAGTTTTTTCCCTTTCCTTGTGCATCCTTGGTCTGCTTCTTTCCTACAGGGAGCTCCTGGCCCTCGCCCACCAGGTTTCTAGCTCTGTTACCTCCGTAATTTCTATCTTGACTTTCTTTTCCTCTTACTTTCCTTCTTTGGTACTTCTTCTTATGGTTTGTTGTTGCTGTTGTGTTTTGAGTTTTTTTGCATCGCTTTACGCTAGAGTTCATTCCATCCCGCCCCACCACCACCACCACATTACCTTCAGAGGCCCTCAATTCCTTAGCTCTTTTGGTACCCTACTTCACTGCTAGTATTGTCCCTGTCCTTCCATTCTATTCCATCCTGGCCCCATTTCTAGCCTCTAATCTTGATTTTTTTTCCTTTAAAACTCTTTAATATTTTTTTGTATAGGTTGAAACTCTTCGTTTGTTTCAGTTTTTTAAAAATTCTTGAAGAGTTCTAACATGCCCTTCTAGTCTCTTCTGCATTTTTCCTAAGCTCAGTAGCTACTCAGTATTCTTAGTTCAGTTTTCAAGTTAATGAAATTTCTTCATCTTTCT
Organism: Urocitellus parryii; assembly: GCF_045843805.1. Classification (NCBI taxonomy): domain Eukaryota; kingdom Metazoa; phylum Chordata; class Mammalia; order Rodentia; family Sciuridae; genus Urocitellus; species Urocitellus parryii. Next base: position 86,381,249 of record NC_135538.1, on the reverse strand, counting down.
CCACCAGCTGGAAATATCATCAGAAGAGTACACCTATTGTTAGACTTACTGATTGAAGCTTTAATTTTTAAAAATTGTTTTTACTTGTCATACCTACAGAAGCAATTCCAGCACAGACGTCATGAAACTATGAAAAGTTAAAAATTTTTAAAGGCTGACCTACAAATGCACTCTTAAATTTTAGAAATTTCAGTATCCTCCAGTAAATATAGATGTCCAAGAGCAAACCTTGAATGGAATTTAACAATTTTTTACAAGTTTATTATTAATTCTGTTTTATATGTTGCTATTGCAATGGGTTACATTTTTCTGAGTGTCACTGTTCTCCTTAATAAATGTGTACAATTTCTGCTAACTTAAAAATAGAAGTAGTGTGCTTACTGAAGGAGAAATACTCAAGAACAGAAGTATTAAATTCTTGAGTTGGCAAAAGAATTTCCTAAACAGTTTTGAAAGTTTTCCCTCATTTTATTATGATCAAGATTTGATTTTAATAAAACTTCTCTATGAATAGTGGTATAGTATCTTATTTTGAAGGGATCTGCTGAAATAATTATTTTCAGTGAAGTTTGCCTTTATTTTAGGGTTGAAGATCAACTGGATTATGTATTTCATTCTGGAAATCCAAAGCAGTCCACAAACAGTAAATTCTTCCTTATGTTATCTATGTCAGGTAGGAATTAAATTTTTTGTTTCTACTTTAAGAAGGGTAATACCAAGGCAAGGGAGTGTATTTCTTGTTCAAGGTGACTTGGAGGTAAAAGGAGGTTTTGATGTTATAAAGGGCACTTTTTTTTTTTTTAGAAGAACAGAGCAATTATTTGGTATGATAAGAGTTGTTGAGATATCTGATTTTTCAGATGCAGATAAAGATTACTGCTCTTTCTGAAGATGCCTGCTCCTTTTAAAGGTATAAATGCAAGGTTTTTTTTTCATTTTTAGGTAAATGTTTATTTTTTAAAAAATTAATACCTACAGATTATGTATTGGAATGAGTTAATTCTGTGCTCTTAGAAATTAAAGTAAGAATTCATGGTGTATAGCAGGCACAGGGCTAGATGTCAGAAGACTTGAACTCATGATGACTCATGACATTGGTTTGTAGAAGACACTTATCCTCTATACCTTAATGTCTCCACCTTGTAAAAGGTGGATATTAAAGTTGGCTATCCAGTGACCTCTTCATAGCAAAGACCTAATCATTTAAACATGCTTTGGACCTTCATAGACAAAAGTTCCTATGTAAATACTTAAATTTTTGCCTCTGATTTTAAATTATATAGTAGGAATATATTGACTGCTTAAATCCTTTTAAAATCCAGTTGAAGCTTTAGATTTTTTTTTTATTTCAGATTTCTGTAAAAAATGTTGTAGACTACTAGTGAATTATGGATTAGCTTAGTTCAGTCAATGTTTATATACAGTGAGACAGACACTGCAGCATTCAATATGTAAAACAGATAATGCTCCTTGTTTGCCAGGAGTTAGTACTGAAAGGAACAATAAAAGTTATCTTTGGCTATCTTTTTAAGTGTTGGTTGTCTTGTATTTTCATTTTGTTCTCTGTAAATACAGATCCTTGAGAGTAGGTAGGTGTGTTTCAAAAGTATCTTATTCCTAGAGCACTGCCCTATGTGTCAACCAAAATTCTAAATCTGTGTATTACTTCCATATAACTGTTCACGTGAAAGTTTGCACTTTAAAATGTAAAATTAATTACATTAGGTAGAAAATTGTGTGTTGGGGGTACTTAAGGAATAGAAAGGATAAAGACTTTGCTTTGATTCCGGGTATTGAGGAAAAACTACTCAAGAGTTTTGTGATATGTACATGTGTTTATTCAAATAAATGAGTGGAGATGGGGCATATAGATTTGAAGTGAATAGCTTTTTGTTGTTGTTGTTTTGCGTACCCAGGAAAAAGGTTTAGAGATGAATAGGAATGAGAAGCAGAGTAATAATATGAGAAGAAAACATTCTTAATGAAACTAGCGGTTTTTTGAAACAAGTTGGTTTCAGCATTTTATTTTTAAGGATTGGCAGGTTTTAACAGGTATATGCTTGGTTATCAAAGATATACTAAATTAAAATAAAAATTAGTCTCTTTTCTTAACAAAAATATAATAGTGTTAGACAAATTATACCATTAAAAATTGAACTCATGATGACTTGTCCTTTTTTATTATTTACTTACTGTATGAGCTTGCATGAATTACATAAACTTTATGCTTCTTAGTTTCCTCTCCTATAAAATGGAGTAATATTAGCTCTTTCAGAGAGTTAAATGAAATAGCATACTAAAAGCTATTGGTCTAAGAGTTGGTAGACCAACAAGTTTTAAGTACCTATGTTTGCTTTTTATTTTATATTACTATTTGATCTATATTTGGAATTACCAGTAGAGAAACATACATCTTTTAAAAATATAATTTGTATATCAAGCTGTTCTCATTATCTCATTATTCTCATTCTCATTATCTCCTACTTGACTTTATGAAGTATTAATCAGGAAATCATTTTGAGAAAAATTGTAGCATATTTCCTTTTGTGGAATTACATCTCTAGATATAGACCATTCAGAATAGTGTTTTTAAATTATGTTTGCCAATATAGAAGTCTACCAATGGCATTTTGGTACATTTCTGTTAAGTTTTATGAAATGTCCTTTTACTATAGTTCTTAATTTAAACTAGAATTAGCATTTTTATATTGAATCCCATGATGTTTCCTTATGGGATGAAAGTTCATTATTCATGATTGTTTTTTCAGTGATGGTAACCAACATGCATTCTTCTTTTGCTGGGGGGGCGGGTGTGGGTACTAGGGGTTGAACTCAGGGCCACTGAGCCACATCCCCAGCTCTATTTTGTATTATACTTAGAGACAGGGTCTCACTGAGTTGTTTAGTGCCTCACTTTTGTTGAGGCTGGCTTTGAACTCGTGATCCTCTTGCCTTAAGCCTCCTGAGCTGCTGGGATTAGGTGTTACTCTTTGATGTTTTCAAATTGCCAGTAAGTCAGGCTTACTTGGAAATGTATTGTCTGTAAATGTCTAAGCAATAAAGTCAGGGCATATTGGCAATCACTGTTTAAGACCTTGGAAGCTTATGTACCCTTTACCATTATTTTCATATTTTGGAATTGAGAACCCCAGATATTTAGACTACCTTTGTCCTTACACAGGTTTTCATTAAGACATAAAATTGTTTTTCCCCCTCAGGTGATTTAGTTTAAAATGTAAGCTGCTACTAGTCCCTTTATGTAAAATTAATAACTATTTTGTTGACATGTAATAGCAACATAAAATGAAAATGTGATAGGCCCCATTTTGGTAGAAGAATTTTGAAATGTTCTATGATTGTGAGCCAGGGAAATGCTAGTGAAATCAGTAGAAAAATGTCTTTGAGTAGGTAGTTGAAAAAAATCATTGTTGGGCTGGGGTTGTTGCTCAGACTGTAAAGCACTTGCCTTAGGTGAGAGGCACTGGGTTCGATCCTCAACACTACATAAAAATAAATAAAGGTATTGTGTCCATCTATGACTAAAAATATTTTTTTAAAAAATATTCATTGTCTATTTTTCCCAGCACATTAAAAAGATCTCAATTGAAGCCAATCCAAAATATTCATTGTCTATTTTTTCCCTAGTTAACCCAGCATCTAAAAAGATTGAAGCCAACCTTCTTCTTTTAAGGTCCTCTAGCCTATAAATGAAAGTATTTTAAAATCATGCAATTGAAATAATAAACTGTTTACTTGAGTTGCATTATTTTGAATAGACATTTCTTTGCATGGAATCCTAAAAACTAAGATAAAAATCACAGTGTCAGCTATTTATTGAGTACCATGAACCAAGGGCAATGATTAATGCTTTATGTATATTAGTTCTTTAAGCTTTATCTTTTGAGTTAAGAATCATAAGTATTATTTGCATTTGAAAAAAATGAGACTTGCTTATATCGTCTGAACTAGAATTCAGATCTGTCTAATGTCAGACTTACTGGTAGACTTGAGAAAATATGGAAAACATATCCAGAAAACATTGTTTCTTAGAATATTTTTCATGAAGTGGATTATAATTTTTTTTTTTAATTCTGATTCTGAGCTTTGTTTTCTGTTGAGATAACCAATAAGAAGAAATATTTTGAGCATTGCTGGACAGATCCTAGCAACAGAAGATAGCTTGTGGTTCTTTCTAAGTTTCTCTTCCTGTTAATGGAAATAACTATGTTTTGGTAATTTTGAGAGGTAGCTTTTATTAAGTGTCACATAATGAGCAATAAAAGTTTTTCCTCTTTTTCTTTACTTTATTCTTACATGTTAAGTGAACCATGGAAATACTCTGAGAGATTACTATGATTCCTTTTGTATTATGTTTAAAAATTGTTTTTTTTCCTATAAGATTTTTATGGTATTAACACAGTTATCCAATATTGAGAATGCTTACTTCTTAATGCAGATGTAGTTCTAAAATTGGTAACAGTGTATTTGCCTTTCAGTAGACAGCTGTTTAAACAAAAATCTTAAAGAAATTGGAAGAGACAAAGCCATTAAAACTATAGTTTTGATATGTGTCTGTAAGTTGTGAGAAATTAGGATTTTATAATTTAGAAATAGTGTTTTTTACATGACAAATTGAATATAGCTATCATTTTTTGTCATTAATGTTGCATTCTGACTTCAATTTTTCTTTGAATAGCCCTTTTTTTTATGGCTTGATGGTCATTATATCTACTTCCTAGAGTAGTTCAAGTGTGAATTTCAGAATTTTGCAAGTACAAATAAAGACTCTTGAGTTTTTTGTCCTTTTTTAAATTTACTTACTGTATGAGCTTGCATGAATTACATAAACTTTATGCTTCTTAGTTTCCTCTCCTATAAAATGGAGTAATATTAGCTCTTTCAGAGAGTTAAATGAAATAGCATACTAAAAGCTATTGGTCTAAGAGTTGGTAGGCCAACAAGTTTTAAGTACCTATGTTTGCTCTTTATTTTATATTACTATTTGATCTATATTTGGTATTACCAATAGAGAAACATACATCTTTTAAAAATATAATTTGTATATCAAGCTGTTCTCATTATCTTTCCTTTGGAAGAGCAACCTTCTGCCTCAGTCTCAGAAGAATTTAGTATTCTCTTCTTAAATATTTCTGTAATTTATGCAACATAGCGTACGGCTGGTGAAATGAACTATATCCAAAGCTCATTTTGGTAAATAAGGAGCAGCAGCAAGTTTCTAGAAAGGTAATTTTCCTTACTATATGTGTCCCCTTTACCGTAATGATTCTGAAAAGTTTAGTTTTGCTGTGGATCACTTTTTAAGTGACAGCTAAGTGTGTTATACATGTGAATGACTGTGGGGAAAAAAAAGTTAAAAGCCATCTGAATGGTGGTGATTTTCAGAGTCAGGTACCTGACAGGTGGCTTGACCATTTGCAGGAGCATATAATCTAATGACTGAGCATATTTAGCTCCCACAGAAAGGAGCTTACAAGGATGGGTAGGGTGTCATGGCCTCAGCCAACCAAAAATGGACCAAAATATAAATTGAAAAGTAAGACTGTAGCTCAGCTATTCAGACTAAACTAATTAATGCAGACTTAACCAACTTAGGTGGCCAGAATTTACACCAGATATTTGCCCACTTAGGGTATATAGTTTTCATATCCTATTTCCTGCTACCGCAGGTTTGCCACCTTGTAAGTTACACAGTTATAGTCTTTTCAGGTTAGCTTGTAATTTGACAAAAATAATTCTGTCAAAAATATAACAGGATTTTTGTTTGTTTCCATTTAGTTCTGTGACAGTAATTAGATATGTTCCATATGCCGCCTTTTTCTTTTTTTTTCTGTGCACATAACGTGTTTTAATGAAGCACATCTTCATCTCTCATTTTAATAACCACTGTCATGAAATTATATGAAACAGTAGGCATTGGTGAGATGGCAGCATCCTTAATCTAAAGTATAGCACTAGATACTTTATTTTGTTAAGAAGAATTCCTTTGGGAAGAGTGCTAATTGGATGTTGGGTATTGAAGCAGGTGACTGCAAGGCCCCACATTTCTTCTGTCCTATTTCTTTCCACCTTCGCCTATCCACTAGTCAAATTCTTGCCTATATAAATACAACAAAGAACCACCAACACATCCAGTGTTGTGGCACTTTTCATATACTTTTCTGGTGGGTGTGGGATTTTTGTGGACATCTGTTTCTGCAGGTTATTGTAGACAACAGTTTTGTCCATTGTTTTGCTTCCACACAGTGGATCACTAGTATTCCAGTAGTGTGTTTCCATGTTGGCTGGTATGAAATGACTAAGCTGGTGCCATATATTTAAGGATTTTTGTTATAGCATTACTCTGATTCTGATAATAATTTCTGTGTTAAGGAAGAGGCCAAGTTGTAGTAATTAGGATCCCAAACTGAAAATAGCTTAAATTAGAAAGCTTAAATAGTAAAATGAGAAAAGTTTATTTCTCTTTCACATTGTTATATGATTTAGGTGGTAGGAGTGGTAGGGGTATGAAGAAAACTACCAAAATATTGGATCTGAGACTCAAATCCTAAGCCCATATTTTAACTATTGTCCTATACTTACATGTATTTATTGCTTCCTGATGGACAGGTGGCTTTTTGAGATCAGGAACTGAGCTATATACCTTGTATCTATTGCAATTCCTAGCCTGTAGTTGGTGTTCTATAAGTGTTTGGATATCTGTTTTATATCTGAGAAGCTAAGGCCTGGAGACTTGACCAAACTTGAGTCAGAATCAGAACCAGAGCATGATCTAAACCTTGCCCACATGAAAGTGTGTGTGTGTGTGTGTGTGTGTGTGTGTGTGTGTGAAATGATATCTTAGATGTTTTTCCATGAAATGGGGAATGACTTTTATAAAGATGGTACTTTGATAATTATTAATGACGCAAGTATTAAGGTAGAAAATAGCAGTTTGGAAGTTGGCAAAGTCAGTGCCTTTATAGAGAAAAAGTTCTGTGTTAAGTATTGTTTGAAATGTGGAAAAAAAGTATAGCAAAATGAAGCAATTTTTCTGTCAAAATATTTTAAATAGCTCTTTTTATGCGTACACACATATATAGATACAAAGACATACATATGGAATTTTACAAATTAGAGTTATTTAAAAATGATGAGTTCTATATCTTAAGAATTAATGTTTCTAAATCTTTGGTATTAATGAAGATTGTTTCGAACCTCTAAACTAAGAAAGTATCTTATTATTATACTTACATTATGCATAAGTGAATCCTTAATAGAGTTGGTGTTGATATTAGTGATATTAGTGAAACTATAATTTTTTCCAAGCCTTATCAAGGACATAGATATTTTATATAAATTTAAAATATTAATTATTTTAGCATATACAGATTTCTTTTAAGTCTGCTATTTTGTTTGAGATCTTATTGTTTGTCTCTCATAGGGGGAACAATATATTTGTAACAAGAAGCAATAACTGGAAGTAATAATGTTAAAATGAAGTTTTGATCAGCAGAGGTAAGGATATGACATTTCTTTTACACTTAATTCATGATAGATTTGAATGTTTGCTCAATTTTAAGGAAGCACTGTTTCAAGAACCATGAAGGATCTGAGATTTTACCCTACTTGCAAGATAGCAAGGTAGCCTGCCCTGGTGTTATGGATTTTAGCAGAAGACCTGAAATTCATGGGTCAAAAACAAAGATGGTTTACACTTAAAGCAGTACCTTAAGTACCAGTTGATACCTGCATATAAGTAGGTTATTTCACAGGAGAGGAACCCTGAGCAAAGAAAACCTAATCTATTATATGGACAATAAATCCATCTGACTTTTGCCTTGAAGGGGGAGACTTTATTTTTATTATATGGGACAGTAAACAGATCTTCCCTTTGTTTTAGTATAAGACACTGTGTCTGAGTTTTAAGACCATATACATGCATCTATATAAACTGAATATAAAAAATAGTCTGGAACAAAGGCTGTCAACATTTCTACGAGTAAGGCATGCAGAAATACAAAAAAAAATTATACAGAATTGTCTACCAATATTTTTTACCTTAATTTGCTGAAAAATATGTCTATTGATGAGAACAGTTGCTACTTTTTTTCTCTGAAATACTGAAAAGATTGAACTGAAGTACCCAATAGTGGGTGAGTGTCTAAACTATAATATGTTCACAGTTACATATAACTATAACTAAAAATAATGTTGTGCAATTACATTTATTGACTTATATGTCCATCAGAAAATTAAGTGAGATAAGTAGATTATAAAGTGTACATGTGATTTGATTCCATTTCTATAAATATTGTACTAATTATACTAATGTGCAATATTAGAATGTGTACCAACCATATATAGAGATATATATATATATACTAATGGATGGAATTGTTTTGGTCCTCTGTTATTTTTTTTTAACCTTTGAAAATGAATACTTTAGTCTTTTATAATGTAGAAAAAAGTTTTTCTTTCTTTAAAAATAAATAGTCACTGAAGAACTCTTAACAGAGAAAAGCCTTGCTTGGATTTAAATGGGGATTTAAAAAATTCTCATTTTGACTGGTATATTACCATTATGTGTAAAGTAAGACTACATAATAATTAGGTGGCTTAAATTTTTTTAAAAAATCTTATTTTTGAGATAAAATCAAGAATTTGTTTTAGTAACGTATTGTATTCATTCTCACACAAATATCATTAAGGGAAACATTTTAAGAGGATGTCGGACCGCCCTCCGACAGAGGTTGGGGAGAATCACTAGACCAGCTAGTGAGTGTCTCCGGGCTGAGCGAGAGGGTGAGTGTTGCGACCCGGCCGCCACCCAGCCTGGCAAAAATCACACCAAGTCCGGAGTTGAGTCAGCCGAGATGGCGCAGCAACTCAGTTTATTGTGGAGGGAGAGGACTTATATAGAGAGAGGAGAAGGGAGGTGGGGGCAAAGGCAGGGGCCAATCAGAGATCGGAGAGTCCTCCAGGTTGGGGTAGCCTAGGCACCCCAGTTACAGAAACAGAGCCCCGTTGCCCTAGTTACAGAAACAATACCCCATTAGGTATGTGTGCCCCCCGTTGCTGGGGAGTTATTCTTTGTGTTTGCGGAAGCCATATCTTGGGGCCGTTCAGGCACGTAGATGGAAGCCATTTCTCAAGCTCTGTCAGGTACATGGAGAATCACAAAACCAGAATCACAAGACTGGGGATTTCTTTTTCCCCAGCGATTGCACTTCCGTGGTCAACAGAGGTCTGAACAAGAGGACAAATCTTAAATTATAGAAAGTAGTGCTATTTGATGAGTATAGATTTTTGGTGTCTTTAGTTGGGTTAGGCTAAGTTAGGCACACTAAAGTAGTTTGCTGCTTTTTTTTTTTTTTTTTACTAGGGATTGAACCTAGGGGCACTTAACCACTGAACCATATTCCAACCCTTTTTTATTTTTATTTTCAGACAGGGTCTCAATAAGTTGCTTAGGACCTCACTAAGTTGCTGAGACTGGCTTTGAACTTGGCTGCCTCAGCCTCCCAAGTTGCTGGTATTACAGGAGTGAGCCACCACACCCAACAGTGTGTTTCATTTTTAATTTCTCCTTATGTATTATATTCTGAAATTTGTTTAAATTATTCTGGTTTTTATAAATCTGCAGTTTTATTGTACTACTCATGATATTTTTCTCCCCTTCTTTAACTAAGGTGCTGTTTCCAGGTTTATCTTCTGGGTATAAATTAAAAATGACTGAAGTTCAAGCAATGGTAGAATTTTCCGTAGAGCTAAATAAGTTCTACAATGTGGATTTATTCCAGAGAGGGTATGTATTTTAATGTTAAAATTATGTACTTTGCATAAGATAGATGTAAAGCTTTAAGTTAAATTTAATTTCATATTTTTGTTCCAGCATTTAAAAGGAAAACAGTAAGTTACATTCAAGTAATTATTTTCTGAGAAATTGCATTTGTTAAATAGATATTTGAGAATTATTCACATGGAGTTAGTGATGACGTTTGATATATTCAACATGCTTTTATGAATTTGTACTGAGCATTAAGAGGACTTTAATGAGAACATGTAAGATTCCCATTTTTGCTCTTCAAAAGCTTAGTGTAATGAGAAAAATAAGTTAATAGAATAACAAAGCACACAAGATGAAACGTCAATAAGTATATACAGGAAGTGCTTTAGATATTGGAACAAAAGGACATATTTCTGGGTTAGTCTGTTGGGAAACTCATATGGAGAGAGAAGATCAAAGTGTGAATAAGAATTGGACAGGCAAAGGATGAAGTGTGGGATCCTTTTACTGGCAAAGAACAGTATGAATCAAAATAATGGAACCAAGTCTTGAAATTAGGAATGAGCATGTTATTTTTAAAAATGTTTAGGAAATTGGATATTTTCTAGTAGAATTGCAGAAGGAAGGTCTTGTAATAGTCTGGAGAAGAGTTGATACTATGGATTTAGGTAATCATCATTTTGTTTTTGAAGGTCTTGTAATAGTCTGGAGAAGAGTTGATACTAGGGATTTAGGTAATCATCAGTAGTAAGAATAAAATTATCACTGTTACAACAAGCATTTACATGATGAAGATTGTAATAGATTAATGGTTATAGAAGAAATAGAAGCATACGGAATAGTTCTGAGACATTTTGCGATAACTCCAGATATAAATCTGAAAGCCTGTACTGAGAGGTGGTAGTGGTAGGATAAAAGTTTGGTTTTTTTTTTTTTTTTGGTCTTGGCTTTGCCATCTAATTATTGAAAAAGTAAAAACAGCTATGATATGCTCTGCTCCATATAGTCTAACATTTCAGCAGGCTAACCTGGGGTTGTTCTCATGGCCAAGGCGGAAGTTCAGGAAAGGGAGTGGAAGATGCAAGGCCCTTTGAATTAGCACTGTCATTTCTGCTGTAGTCTTTTACCCAAGCAAGTGGAAAGGGCTGGCCAGCAGACAAGGCTGGTGACAGAATGTGGCCGGGCGCATCGGTGCGTGTCTGTAGTCCCAGGTACTTGGGAGGCTGTAACAGGAGTATTGCAAGTTTGAGACCAGCCTCAGCAACTTAGCAAGACCCTGTCTCAAAAAATTCAAAAGGGCTCTGGGTGTAGTTGAGTGGAAAAGCACCCCTGAGTTTAATTCCCAGTACTGGAGAAAACTAAAAAACCTTTTTCGGGATTCTGTGTGCCCAATATGGTCTATTCCATGCTTTAAAAATACCCATATCCAAAATTGTTTTTGAAATTTTCTTAGTCTCTAGATAAAACTTCTACTACTTGGGAATCAGAATTCTGTGAGCTCATACCATACACATCCTAAAAACCATTTTGCCAAACGCTAAGAGCCTGCCTTAATTATCTTAGTGATCTTAAGGGGAAACCCTACAGTTATATCCTTGATTTGATCTTTGTCCAAGGATTTCATGTTACTTTAAAAGTCTTATAAGAGAATGGAAACAAAACAGCTTTATTTCTCAACTAGTAAGTCCTGCTTCTTCTATATTCTCTCTGGATTCTGCTTATAAAATGACTAGCTCTTTCTTTGCTCATTTCTTTCTTGAACCTTTCCTTAACCTTATACTTAACAAGGAGCCATTAGTTAGCCTTTTCAACTTTCTGCCTGGAAATTAGTTTTCTCAGTTCCAAAAGTTTCTTGGGTACATTGTCTAACTTCTTTGTAAGTAGAATATTTCATAACTATATCATATGGGTTGGCATTTTTCCAGTTTCCTAGAATTTTCTCGTATTTTCCCACCTTCTGTAACCGAAATGTTATTTTGGCCCCAAAGTCAGTGCCTCTTAAGTTTTTGCTATATAGCACACATCACGTTAACACATTCTAGTTATTGATTTCTGTATTTGTTATATTTTGCTACAGTAATGCAGCTATCAGCAGTTATCAGCAGCTAATAGCAAACCACAAACACAAAGCTTCAGTGTCATTACAACAATAATGTTAATTTTTGTTCACAAGTCTGTGGATTAGCTGAATAGTTCTGCTGATCTGGGCTGGCATGACTAATCTTTGTTGGGTTCACTCATGAATCCACAGTCAGCTAGCAGGTTGGCTGGCTGCTAACTGATGCAGAATGAGCTTAGCTAGGCAGACTCAGCTCTGTTTTCTAGTTGCATTCTGTAGCATGGTCTCATGAAGGAGGCAAGGGTCCAAAGACAAAGAAACCATGCAAGGAGACTTCTTAATACCTAGGTTTAGAACCAGCACACATTACAACTCAGCTACAATGTACTGACTAAGAAAAGTTGTCGGGTTTCTGTTCTCGAGATTAAAAGGCTCAGGGGTCACTCCAGGTAAATTGGGCTAACTGAGCTGTGCAAAATAACCACACAAGAGACACAAATGCCTTTTTCTTTGGGGTCGCTATGACGGCTCCTCTGACCTTAAAGGGTCCACAGGAAGAGAGAGAGTGAGAGCACAGGCTGACCCCTTTTATTGAGGAGAAGCTATTCAAATGAGGCAAGGGTCAGGTTTCAGGGAGCTGAATCTGTCTTCATGATGTCCACTGTCAGCAGGTTGTCTGACATCTGGGTAGACCACACCCAAGGGCACAGTAAGAGAAGGGGACACACACAAGGCACTTCCATGGAAATTTCTATCCTAAACAGGACAAGGGGTTATATTACAAAGGAACAGGTGAGCGTAGCTCCGCCCATGGGGCTGTAGCAAGACACACCCATGCAGGAGACACTATCCCTGGAACTCAAGAAGGGTGGGGAAAGCTCTGCCATATTTCTGTGACTGAGCGCCTCAGCACCCAGCCAGGGAGTCTGACTCAGTCATGTTGGTCTCTCACATGTTGGTCTCTCACAAGTCATAAGGAAGGCCAGCTCAAATGTAAGAGTTGGAGAAAAACATTCCTGTTCTTTGAAAAAGTGATTTCTAAAAGCTCATCTTTATTTTAAAATGCAGTGTTGGAGTTGAGTCTAGGAACTACTTTAGCTAGAAAACAATTTCTTTGAAAACCATTAACTGCCATTTAGAAGATACTTTTCATATGCATGTGGCTTCCTCTGACCTTTATATTACAAAGTTATTACAAAATATTATAAAATTATAATCATTCAAGCTATACTATGAAATGTTATGAAACTTAAATTATACATTGTAACTATTACTTAATACAACAAATAATATTCCAAGTAAATTTACTTTTCTTTCCAAGTAAAGAAATTTACTTGGAAAATTACTTACTTTTCTTTTGAAGTAAAACCATGTTATTCTTTTGTCTAATAAATGTTCATTCATATGTAAAACCACCTTGCTTAATAAAATCATGTTAATGTTTCTCTTTTAACTTTTGACACTCTATTATAAATAATTCAGTAAATGAATTCTAAGAGAAAATGATAGAAATGAAATAATTTAATATTCACTAGCACCTTCTTTTAGCCATTAGCTTCAATTTTCTTACTCTTTCCTCCTCCTCACACACACAAAATTATGTAGTCAGATTTTCCAACAACAGAAAAACTAGGTATATATTTATTTTTTCCTTCCTCTGCCAGTTGCATCTCTGTATACATCCTAAAAATTAGTTCTCATTGTATCACTTCTACAAAATTTAGCAATGTCACAGTCCATTTTAGCTTATCTTATATATGAAAGACTAAACAGAATAAACTGCATTACTTCCCTGAAAAAATAACGCATAGAAGAAATATGTTTTTGTGGCTCTTTGCAGCTTTCTTTCTATTTTTTATAGTGGAGCTTAACAAAATATTGTTTATAAATAGCCATTCTTAATTTCTCATATTCCATTACTTAAGATGATCCCTTGAAAATAGTGTTTTTATTTATCAGGTATTGGAAACAAGGTATGAAATAAGAAAAACAGCTTTACTTAAGTCATTATTTCATTGTGTTGAATTTCTTTTTTCTTTTTTTACATTTTTTATTAGTGCATTATAGTTGTACATAATATGTTGGATTCTTCATAGGTAAATTGGCTATATCTTTTTTTTCTAGTTCAAATTTTTTCCTGCATTATAGTTTCTAATTGGTTATTTTTTAGTTCAAAAAAAGACATTTTCTTTTTTTCTGTATTCATTTGTCTGGCTTCCTTAATAATAATCTTGTTAATTAATATACTTTATTCCCCCCTTAATATCCTCTTTAAGATTCTAAAATTAGGAAATACTTACACTACTATATTTAAGATTCTAACTTAGTTAACTTAATAATTAATTTTTCTTTTTGATTGTCTCAATTGTAGAGACAAGGGTACATTACAGAGCATCTAGTTTAAAATCTTAAACCGCTTGTAAATTGTATAAGTAATTCAAGTTTCAAAAAGAAAGTTAAATACAACTTCTATGCTAGGAGGACCATGTGATTTATTGAACAAATCAGTATACTTTTTATAGTGAAATGAGGCCCTATTTATGATAATATGTCCATACAGCAGGTGAAAACCAGAATTACTATAGGCAAATCAGGATAAGTGGGTGTCCTTATACTAATCAAAGATTTCTTAAGTAAAAATAAAGCAACACCATCATTGTTTTTCATTAATGTACAGGCTGGTTAGAGCTGGCTGGGCCTTTGTAAGTTTGATCAAGCATCTGTTCAGCTGGCAGTTTGGCTGCAGGCTGATTGGTATAAAGTGGCCTTCAAAGAGACTCCTCAGCCCTGTCATCTCATCTTCCAGCAGGCTAATCTGGGTTTATCAATTCTTACCTTTGATTGAATTGCAAAATAATATATTTGCTTACATTTGTTGGGTGCAATAGATTAGTCTTAATGTCTTAAAAAATTATTTAAAATATCTTTGTCTTTAAAAATGAGCCGATTTCTAATTAATTTTCATGGTAATTAATTTCACTAAAATTAAACATTGTTTTTCCTTAACGATAAACAAATAGTTCAGGTACTAACAATCTAAAGAAAAAATATTTTATTTTAACATTTTCCTGTCAATTTTGCTAAATGTAGTAGGTATGCAAACTCTAAAATTTGAAATTCTAAAGCATTGATCATAAATATGTTATTAAATGGAATGTAATTGTATGTCTTATAAATAGTAATATACATTGATTTTTACTATATTAGAAGTATATGATTACAAGATGGCAAACTTCCTAAATGATTATTCAAAATGTATTTGTTAAGAGGCCTCCAAAGTAAGAGGAAATATTACCTTTTATTTTATTTATTTTGGTACTTGGGATTGAACCCAGAGGCACTTTACCACAGTGCCAGATCTGCATTCCTTTTTATTCTTTATTTTGAGACAGGATCTCACTACATTGCTGAGGCTAGCCTTGAACTTGGGATCCTCCTGTCTCAGCCTCCTGAGCCACTGGGATTAACAGGCGTGTCCTACCATATCAGCTTACCTTTTAAATATTAGGGGAAAAAACTGCTGTTTGAACATTTGTTTTCATTGGCATGGAAGATAACATAATGGGATTAAATTGTAGCACAGCAATTTCAGTTAGTTGGTAAACTGAGGGAAATTTTTCCCTCATAAATATGCTACTATTTTTTATTTATTTATCCCCTGCAGGGTGTTTAGATTCATTGCAAATTTTCACTGTTATGAATAGTGCTACAATAAACATGGGAATGCATTATCTTTGTGGTTAATGACATTATCTCTTTGGAGTATATCCCAAATAGTGGGATAGATCATATAGTCTGTTTTTAGTCTGTAGATAATATAATCTATTTTTCATCTTTTGAGGAATTTCCATACTGTTTTCCATAATGACTGTACTAATTTACATTGTACAAAAGTTACTTTTCTCCACATCCCTATGAGCATATATGTTTTGTCTTCCTTATGATAACTATTCTAATTGGTGTGAAATAAGTCATTGTAGTTCTGATTAGTGAAATTAAGTAGTTCATGTACTTGTTGACCACCATTTATAAGTCATCTTTTGAAACATGTCTGTTTAGTTCTTCAGCCCATTTTTTAATTGGATTTTTGTTTGTTTGTTTGTTTTTGATGTTCAGCTTTTTGAGTTCCTTATACATTCTGGATGTCAGTTCCTTGTAGGATGAAGTTTGCAAATATTTTCTCACAATCTGTAAGTTCTCCCTTAATTCTGTTGATGATTTCTTTTGCTGGGCAGAAGTTTCTTTCTTTGATATAATCCCTTTGTGGATTTTTTTACCTTTTTTGCTTTTACCTTCATAGTCCTGTCTTAAAAAAATTTACCTACACCATTGTCACAAAGTGTTTGCTCTGTTTTTTTTCTTGAAGTTATTTCATAATATTGGGTTTAACATTTAGGTCTTTGATCAATTTTGAGTTGAATTTTTATGTAAGGTGAGAAAGAGATCTAGTTTCATTCTTTTGCATATGTATATCCAGTTTTGCCAGCATCATGTATTGAAGAGTATCTTCTCTGCATTGAGTTCTTGGTAGCTTCTCAAAAATCTGTTGGGTGCATGAGCGTGGATTAATTTCTGTGCTCTCTGTTCTGTTCCATTGCTCCACATGTCTGTTTTTATGCTAGTACCATACTGCTTGAGTTACTATAGCTTTGTAGTATATTTTGAAGTTAGATATTGTGATGCCTCCAGCTGTGTGTGTGTGTGTGTGTGTGTGTGTTTAATCACTCAGGATCACTTTGGCTATTCTGGATTTTTATTGTACCAAAAGAATTTTAGGATTGTTTTTTCTATTTGAAGAAAGACATTAGGGGTTGATAATATGGCAGTGGTAAGAGTACTTGTGTAGCATGCCCAAGCACCTCCCACTCCACCTCCTCAAAAAAAAAGAAAGGAGAGGGAAAGAAAGAGAGTTGTTCCTATTTTGATGGGAATTACATTAAATCTATAGTTTGCTTTGGGCAACAATATTGGTTCTTCCATTCCAAGAGCATGGAGTATCTTTTCATTTTTCTTGTGTCCTCAATTATTATTTCTTTCATCAATAATTTATAATTTTTTTGAGATCTTTCACTTCCTTAGTTTAGTTTATTCCTAAATATTTATTTTTATTGCTATCATGAATGGAGTTGCTTCCTAATTTTTTTTCAACAAGTTTATTATTGCTGTATAAAAATGCCACATTTTTTCCTATGTTGATTTTGTATCCTGCCACTGTACAGAATGTTAAGTTCTAACAGTTTTCTGATGCAGTAGATTCAGGTTTTTCTATGTATAGAATCATGTCATTTGTAAATGTGGATATTTAACTTCTTCATTTCCAGTATGGAACCTCTTTATTTTTTTCTCTTGCCTAATCTTAAATAAGTGTAGTGGAAGTGGATCTCCTTTTCTTATTATGTATAGTATGATATTGGCTGTTGGTTTTTCATATATAGTTCAAGTTTTATCCTGAAGGGAAGTCGAATCTAGTATCTGTTGAAGCAATCATATGGTTTTGTCCTTCATTCTGTTGGTGTTGTATCACATTTATTGAGATGCATATGTTGAACTGTTCTTATGTCCCAGGGATGAATTCCACTTGATCATAGTGTTTGATCTTTGTGCTGTTGGTTTGATTGTATTTTATTGAGATTTTTGCATCTGCGTTTGTAGTTTTGTTGTGTCTTTTTCTGGTTTTGCTCAGGGTAATCCTGGTCTTGTAAATGGAGTTTGGAAAATTTCTCTCTGCTTCAGTTTTTTTGGAGTAATTTAAGAATAATTGGAATTAATTCTTTTTTAGGATTTAATTAATTCTTTTGTAGGTTTTAACAATAAAGCCATCAGGTCCTGGATGAGAGATTTTTAATTAATGCTTCAATCTCATTATTCATTTTTGATCTGTGTAGATTTTGTGTTTTTTTCTTGATTCAATGTAAATAGGTCATGAGTGTTCAGGAATTAATCAGTTTCTTTTAAATTTTCCAGTTTCTTATGATCTTTCATATTTCTGTGGTATCAGTTGTAATGTCTCTTTTTTCCCCTCTTAATTTTAGTCTTCTTTCTTTTTTCTTGATTAGTCCAGCTAAAAGTTTGTTGATTTTTGTTTTATCCTTTAAAAAAAAAAACAAAAAACAACACTTTGATTTTGATCTTTTCTATTTTTTTAAACTTCAATTTTATTTATTTATGCTGTGTTCTTAATTTCATTCCTTCTATTAACTTTGGATTTGGTTTGTTTTTTTCTTAAATCTTTGAAGTATATTATTAGGTGTTTTTAAGATATCTTTTTGATTTTGATATATGTCTTGTTGCTATAAACTTCTCTCTTGCTTCCTTTTTTGTGGTATCCCACAGGTTTTGGTATATTGTGTTGTCATTTTCATTGGTTTCCAGAACATTTTTTTTCTATTTTATTTTTTTTTATTGCCCATTGGTAATTTAGGAGCATGTTATTCAATTTTCACTCTTCTCATTGTTGATTTGTAGTTCTAATCAATCGAGGTCTGAGAGCATACGTGACATGATTTCTGTTTTTTGAAATTTACTGAGACTTAGTTTCTGACCTAACATGTTCTATGCTGAAGATGTTCTATGTTCTAATGAGGAGAATATGTATTCTGTTGCCCTTGAATGAAATGTTCTGTAAATATCTGTTAGGTCCATTTGCTCTAGAATGTGATCAACCCAGATAGGTTTTTGTTTGTTTGTTTGTTTGTTTTTTATGATTTTCTGCTTGGACAGTCTATCCATTTGGGAAAGTGGGGTGTTGAAGTGCCCAACTATTTATGTATTAGTGTCTTTATCTCCTTTTACGTCAAATAATACTTATGTATTTGGATGGTCCTGTGTTGGGTGCAAGGATGTTTACAATTACTATGTCTCCTTGCTAGAGTGATTCTTTTATCAACATGTAATGATGTCTTTGTCACTTTTTGCAGTTTTCAATTTAAAGTCAGCCTTATCTGATATTAGTACAGCTACTCCTCACTTGTTTTTGCTTTCCGTTTGTGTAATATATCTTTCTTTTACTGATTGCTTAGTCTGTAATATCTTAATTATTAGTGGAGTTTTTAATAAAGAGCAAACAGTTGGGTCTTGTTTATTGTTGCTGTTGTTTTAAATCTATTTGGCCAGTCTGTATCTTTTGATTGGTCAATTTAATTAATGTTTTAATATTCTCTAGTAATACAAATGAAATGTTATAACAGTTTGATTTGATTTAGGTATGTTTGGGATATTCAATAATCTTGCATACTACTAATAGTAAATAATGAGGAAAATATCGTTTGGGAAATAAATTGAAAAGAAAAAAGTATTCTTTTATATTGTCTTATTTTATTTTTGGATTAAAACAGTTTAGTTTTAAACTTTGTAGCTACTACTGCTCTTTTTAGTTATAAACTGGCATCATTTCTGTGTCTAGAGATATTCTACTATAGAATAAAGAACATAAGATGTGGAAATCAAGAACAAGGATATGGATTTGAAAGTTGTATTCTTAATTTTAATAACATCACAAAATCATG
Organism: Urocitellus parryii; assembly: GCF_045843805.1. Taxonomy (NCBI): domain Eukaryota; kingdom Metazoa; phylum Chordata; class Mammalia; order Rodentia; family Sciuridae; genus Urocitellus; species Urocitellus parryii. The sequence goes on along the minus strand of NC_135538.1, from coordinate 86,361,898 downwards.
AAGCTTAAATCCTTTTAGAAAAGCCTAGGAAAACTCAATAAACCAAATTATCTCAAATCCTTTGTATTTATGGTTCTGAGGTCATTAAACTCATAGAAATTTATGGTTTGATTAAAGGACTATCAGCAAAAATTAAGAAAAATTTGACTGCTTTTTTGATTGATTGACAATGATTATGTTAGTTATTTTTGCCACTGTGACTGAATGATCTGACTAGAACAATTTTAGGGGAGGAAAGGTTTATTTGAGGGCTCACAGTTACAGAGGTCTTAATCCGTAAAAGGCAGGCTTCATTCTTCAGGGATCCAGGTGAGGCAGAGTATCATGGCAGAAGAGTGTGGCAGAGGGAAACAGCTCACATGTTGCTTGGGAAGCAGAGAGAAAGACTCCACTGGCCAGATATAAAACATATACCCATAGCTATGCCCCAGTGAATTACTTCGTCCAGCCACACCCCATCTCCTTCCAGTTACCACTCAGTTAATCCCATCAGTGATTAATTTATTGATTAGGTTAAGGCTGTAACCCAATCATTACTTTTCCACACTTTCTTGTATTGTCTCACATGGGAGCTTTTGGGGGAACACCCCACATCTAAATCATAACAGATTACAACCTTAAAAACCATGATTCCTTCTCTATAATGTCATATATGAATTGATAAGTTCTATTTAAGTAGAGGTGATTGACACAAGAAACCACCTCAAGATTAAAAATTTTAAAATAGAAGGAAATTAGAGACAACATATCAAAGGGAGGAATGTAAATACTAAGCAGTATTAAAAATAGACAATATAGAACAAAATGACAAATACAAACGATTCAAAATTTTCGTGTCCATATAACTCAAATTGTTTTTGAGTTTTCCTGCTTAAAGACAGCCTTTAACACTTTAAATCCAATATTTTTCTTTTTATAACATTTATATCCCATATTTTGGGAACAGATACCTACAAATTTAAGATGCTTATTTAGAGCCAGGTACAGTGGCCTGTGTCTGTTGTGCTTGCATCTCCTGAGGCTGAGGCAGGAGGATTGCAAGTTTGAGGCCAGCCTCAGCAATTTAGCAAGACCCTGTCTCCACAATAAAAAGGACTCAGGATGTAACTCAGTGGTAAAGCACCCCTGTACCAAAAAATAAAAAATGAAAGAAAAGAAGAAAAAGTTTATTTAGTGAGTTGAACTTTTTTTCATTATAAAAGTACCTTATTTTATAGCCTGGCAATGCTGTTTGCTTTAAACTTTGTTATTTTCTGATATTATGACAGTGTTTTTTTGATAACACTTGCAAAATATACCTTTCCCTATTTTTTTTTCTTCGTGTCTTCCTTTTCCTTGTATTTTCATATTTTTCTCTTGTAAACAACAATAATGGGATTTACCTTTTACATCTTCTAGATCACCGTCTTTTTAACTGGAGTATTTAACCCATTTATATTTAGTGTAGTTATTGATATATGTGTGTTTACATCCATTCTTTTATGTTTTGGTTTTTGTATATTCTCCTTTTGATCTCTCATGTCATTTGTATTCATGATCTGATCTCTGCCAGTATTTTCAAGCTTATATTTCCTAAGGGATTTTATGTTAGCTTCTTTCAGACCTTTAGGGCAATACCAATCTAAAGCCACTTTTTATTCTTTAATGAAAAGTTTCAGACACTCACACACATCTCCTAACCTCACCAAAGGTTTTTTTTTTTTCCCACTTATTAGTGCCCTCAACCTTTTTTCAGTAAAATTCCATCTCTTACAGATAGAATTTTGTTTTTATCCTGTTAACAAAGTCATTATTTTACCTGAAATTTTTTCAAAACAATTCCTTAATATAAAATAATTAGATTTATGTTCACATTCCCTCAGTCATCTTATACATGTGTTTGTAAATTTCACTTATTTAAATCAATATTCACAAGAAATTTATAGGTTTCATTTGCTTACACATCTTTTAGATTTTTAAAAACTTTATGATTGGTGGTCTAATCTAGAGGCTTAATTAAATCCCAGAGAATTAAAAAAAATTTTTTTAGTTGTTGATAGAACTTTATTTTTTTTTTATTTATATGTAGTGCTGAGAATCAAACTCAGTGCCTCACACATGATAGGCAAACTCTCCACCACTGAGCTACAACCCCAGCCCCTAAATCCCAGTAAAATATTTGAAAAGAATCCTCAAGTGGTAGTGTGTGCTTCCTGTTTTATTACATCAGAGGACATTTAACACCTGTCTCTCTCTCCTGTTGCAAGATCTTTTCAGATGTTATAAACCTGGTGGATACATTATGAAGTTCCCTATCATTTAATAGATGCTATTCATTGAAAATCTTTGCCCATAGTCATTTTATTAAGAGTTACAAATGGTGATATTCTAATTCTGGGTTTTCTTTTGGCATTATTAACTGGGATTCTCTGAAGAATTTTGGCTCATTATCTATTTTATTGCCCTGAAATTCAGTTTGCCCAGAGTTTTTGCATTATGTTCTAGTATCTTTCAAATATGGTCAGTTTTTATTTAATGTCATTATGAACTCATGAATTTTTAACTTTGTGATGATAATATTGCATCATCATTCTTTTTGATGCTTAAAGGAATCCCTATTCAGCTTGGTTTCGGTGAACTTTCCACTGAACAAGCCACATACTAATTGATAGCTTTCTTGCTTTCTTCTCAGACTACTCCAGACTATTTAAATAACATTCCCTGCTCCAAACCCAGAATCAATCAAGGAGCCCCAGTTCCTTTTATTGGGAAATAGTATGAAATCATATGTGCTAAATGAATATATTTTTGTTGGATCAATACTTCTAGGCCTCCTTAAAGGCAGGGTTAGCAGATACATTTTTATGAGAAAATACATCATGAGTTTATACTGATTTCCAAATTCTAATTTAAGATTATGAGATTTTCCTTTTTTTCATATTAGTATTTTTTTTTTACTTACAGTGCAAATCTTGATTCCCAGCAACATAGATTGATATTTACTTGCTTTATTTATATATGTGTACAGACATATCTGTGGAAGAATAGCAACATTACTACCAAGACAATAAATATTTGAAATTTCTCTGTGGATCTCTTTTATTGCTGAGATATATCCTATAAGGAAAAAAGACAGTCAAAATTATATTTTTAAAATTACTAGAAAAAATTCTCTAAAATTGCAATCAACTAGGGCTGGGATTTTGGCTCAGAGGTAGAGTGTTCACCTATCATGCATGAGGCACTGGGTTCGGTCCTCAGCATCACATAAAAATAAATAAATAAAATAAAGGTATTTTGTCCACCTACAACTAAAAAATAAATATTTTTTTAAAAATGCAGTAAAGTAAATAACATTAAGTTAATTTGTTTTAGGGTTGTTTAGGGATTACTGTTTTGCCTTTTTAAAATATTTTTTTAGTTGTAGTTTGGCACAATTCTTTTATTTTATTTATGTATTTTTATGTGGTGCTGAGGATTGAACCTAGCGCCTCGCATGTGCTAGGCAAGCGCTCTACTGCTCAGCCACAACTCCAGCCCTGTTTTCCTTTTTACTTAATTTTATTTTGTAATCTTTATGATTCCAAATCAAAACATTTTAAGTCCAGTATATTGAGATCTTCTTTTCATCCCTGTCCTTCCTATTTCTCCATAGGTAGGTAGCTATTTCATTTTTATTATTTTTTTGTTATATTCTTTCATTTATTTACTTTAGAAAATATAAGCAAATAATAGTTTTAACCTACAGCATAAGTACATAGTATACATACTTTCTGTACTTCGCTAAAATTATCTTAGAAGTCACTCCTTTGGATAAACTGATACTTCCAGTCCTTATTATGTTTGCATGGTTGCATCATTGTAGAGTTGTACCCTTGTTGATTCATAATTCTTATATTGATGAATGTTTTGTTTTTTGTTTTATCATTTTGCTATTACAATTAATGATACAATGAATATAGCCTTCTTTAAATATCATTTAATAATTTTTGCCATAGTATTTTTGGGATATGGTCTTAAAAGTGGTATGCTAAATTAAAGGCTATCTATGTGCTTTTACTCCTTTTGTCAAATTACTGTATTTATGGGATTGCACCATTTTGCATTCCCAACAGGAGTGTAGGAGAATTCCCTATTTGCCAACACCCTTTCCAGCAGAATGTTTTGCCAGCTGTTGAATTTTAGTCAGTCTGATAGGTGAGAAAGGATATCCTGTTATAGTTTTTTCATTTTTAATTATAAATTAGAAGTTGAACATCCACATATTTGAGAATGATTTGCATTCTTTTTTCTGTAAGCTGTTTATTCATACTGTCCTTTTTTTTCTTTTTTGGTGTTTTTGTTGTTTTCTATTTTTAAATTGTTTATATTTTGAGAATATTATCTAGGTTTTAAAAATCAAGATTTAGATCTCTGAAATATATCAGCATATGCTCTCAGAACAAAAACAGCTTCATTGCTTTGCCCACCTCATTGCTATTTTTTCTTCCTGTAAATTTGGATTGGTAATGCCCATACTATCTTGTCAATTCTTCAGTAATTTTATAAGATATATTCTTATAGCTTACATTATAAATTTAGTTGTCTTTAGCAAGAGGTTGTTCTGAATAACCTACCCTAACAGCCCTTAAAATAGAAGTATTTTATCCTTTTATTTTTAAATTTGATTTTTCTACTTGATATTTTTTTCTAAAAATTTATTAACATGTACATTTTAACATTATGTTCATTTTAAATGTTTATGCTTTCAAAATATCACTGCTTTTCATAAAACATATATTTACAATAATAGATTGCTTTCATAAATGCTAAGTGAAAAGTAAACTTCATTTAAAATAATGTATTTACTTTTAGCGTTTTGCTTTTTTTTTTTCCCCATATTTTTAGTACCTAACCCACTGTCTATCACATAGCTAGGTCTTCAATAATTAGTCATTTGTGTGTGTGCGTGCATGTGTGCACTCTAGAGATGATTCAAAGTGTATGTGAAGATATATATCAGTTATATGCAAATACTGCACCATGTTATATAAGGGACTTGAGTATCTACATTTATCTAATGTCATTTTTCACAGAAATAGAAAACATAATTCTAAAATTCATATAGAACCAAACACACACACACAGACGTGCGCGCATGCACGCAAACCACCATGACCTGCAACAGAATGGCTATTATCAAAAAGAGAACAACAGCAGCAATATACCAGGTACTGCTGAGCATATGGAATAGAGGGACCTTTGTGCACCATTGGCGGAAAGGTAAATTAGTAAGCCATTATGGAAAACCATATGGAGGTGCCTCACAATGGAACTACATATGATCTTGCAGTCCCACTCTGGGTATGTATCCAAAGAAATTTAAATTCATACCAATTTACATTCTCACCAATGGTGTACAAAGGTTCCTTCACTTAACATGGATGTTGAAAAATTCCTAGAAATTTTTACTTTCCTTTGATTCCAGGCCTCTAGCTCATTTGATTTTTGTTCTTAATTATCTCACATTTCACATTTGGGATTGAACTCAGGGGCACTCAACCACTGAGCCACATCCCTAGCCCTATTTTTAATTTTTTATGTAGAGACAGGGTCTCCCTGAGTTGCTTAGTCCCTTGCTGTTGCTGAGGCTGGCTTTGAACTTGCAATCCTTCCGCCTTAGTCTCCAGAGCCGCATGGATTACAGGTGTATTAGATTAACTTTGTTATTTTAACACATATGTAGATGTTGAAGCACAGCATATTTTAAAATCTGTTTTAAAATGACTTCCTCATTTTTCTTTAGTTTTTACCAGATTCGTGCATATATGAAAATTCCACCAAGAATTCCCCACAGAGTAGAAGCCAGTTTATTGCAAGCAACAGGTAAGCCAAGGAATATTTTCAAGTTAAAAACAAATCTAGAGTAATATTATAATGGTCAATAACTTTTGTTAAACATTCCTGTTTTTTTTTTCATTATAAATATAAGATACCAAACATCATTACAATATTCCTTGTAAGAAATATATTTAGGACCTCAGTAGAATAGATTTGTTATCATGTGTTTTGGATTTCTTACCATGAACACATAGAAGAATGTCTACAAAAGCTGAATGAAAACATAGTAATAATAGAATCAATATATCATGTGAGATGGAATTTTAAAACATAAGTGAATATGCACATGTAATTTGACCTAAAATCATAAATGTATTTTATGATTAAATTTGATAATATGCATTTTGACAACATTATGTTAAACAAGTTTTTCCCTGGGCTAGCAAATCTAATTAGAAAACAGAGCCAAAAGGCAATGTAGGAAGATACAGAATAAACAAGTTATTACAGTTCTTATTTATTTACTTCTTTGGAGAGACTTCAGTATTTAAGTGTTTAAGCTAAAACTAATGACCTTCACATAATCTGTGGCTATTTTTAAGTTCCCGAGTGCAGCATATAGGTTGAGCTTCCCTAATCCAAAAAACAAAATCAAAAGTGCTCTACAATATGAAACATTTTGAGCACCAATAGGACACCACAAGCAGATATTTCCATGCTTGACCTCAAGTGACAGGTTGCAGTCAAAATGGAGGTGCACTAAATATATTGTGTAAAATTACCTTCTGGCTATATGTATAAGATGTATATGAAGTACAAGTGAATTTGTGTTTTTATTTGGGTCTTATCCCCAAGGTATCTTATTATGTATACGCAGATATTCTACAATCTTAAAAAATTAGAAATCCAAAAACATTCTTGTTCCCAAGCATTTTAGATAAGGGACACTAAAGCTGCGTTCTGTTTTATTCCATATATTTAGGAATGGTTAATGAAACATTGTACAGAGTTGCTATATCAGTTGTAAATCTGATATTACTAGCTTTCAAAGCATTATAAAAATAATACACACCTAACATTAAATCTAGTCTGAGCATGATTCAATCAATCTTTGAAACTTAATGTTTTCTGGGAATTTGAACTGTTTAAGATGTTTGTTTTTAATCATTCTATGAATATTAAACTGCTAGGAAATGTTAAATTTTGATAAACTGGACATTATGGAGAGTTGATTCTTTCTGAAGACTATCAAAATGCTCAGGAAAGTCTGTTACTTATAATCAAAAAAATATAAGAAAGATAACTTGTTCTCTGAAAGGACGGGGGTGTTCATCTTGCCTTGGCGCACATATATATATGTGTATGTGTATGTGAGTATGTGTGTGTATATTTATTTATTTATTTATTTTATGGGGGGAAGTGTGGGGTTCCTGGAGTTGAACTTGGCTATTCAACCACTGAGCTATATCCCTGGCCCTATTTTGTATTTTATTTAGACACATGGTCTTACTCAGTTGCTTAGCACCTCTCTTTTGCTGAGGTTGGCTTTGAACTTGCTATCCTCCTGTCTCAGCCTCCTGAGCTGCTAGGATTACAGGCATGAGCCACCGTACCCAGCTTGGCATATATCTTAGTGTTATATCTTATTGTCATAACAGGCCTTCTTTGGTAAGTCTACTTTCAAGAAACACAAAGGGAATGACTGATACTACAAAATACAGATTTGGCACTCTACTCTGAACTTTTTTAAATCTAGTAGATGGAATTTTTGTGCTCCATTATTATCTCATGAAATTGCCAGTTGAAAAAAATAGAAATCTCTGACTTAGTTTTGAGATATTTTTCAAGATGGAAAGGTATGACATAGATGTCAAGAAGGTTAAGTAGGTTAACTACTTTTTTTGTGGAGGAATTGAACCCAGGGTCTCATGCATATCAAGTGAGCATCCTGCCACTGAGCTACATCCGTCACCCAGGTTAATTACTCTTAAGTAATGAATTTCCTATCTAGAATCAGTTTCTTCTTTATTATCATGAAGTTTCAAGAGAAATAAAGTCAAACCTGTGAATATTAATTCCAAACAACTGAAGGTTTTCTCATGTGAGGACCTGAGAGATTTTTTGAATTGAATTATTAATATATATTAAAGTTAATATTATTGTATTTTGGTTCACTTTCATGAATCCCCCCCAAAAATGAAAAAAAATAATATTGCTTTTTGAATGTTTGGTGTGCAATTATTTAGTTAAATGAGAAAAAAATTCTATTTAAGAGAATAAGACATAAGACTGAACAATTTAGTGTAGGAAAGATTTATTTTGACTCATGGTTTCAAAGGATTCAGTTGTAGTGGGTTGGCTCCAAGGAAGAAATATCATGATGGAACGGCATGGCAGAGGAAAGCTGCTTAGTTCATGGCAGCTATGCAGCAACAGGGAGTTGATGCTTGAGAAAAAATAAATCATCCCATGGCATACCCCAGTAATTCACTACCTTTCAGTAGTTCATTCAGCAATCAGTGGATTAATCCATTTTATCTGTTTGATGGATTAATCCACTGATGAGTTCATAGCCCTCATGATCCAATCAGTAAAGCCCCACCTCTGAACCTTGCTGCCTTGAGGACCATGCTTTCCACATGAGAATTTGGGGGACATTCCGTATATGAACCATAATACAATTGAAACATTTAATTGTTAGTTTTATCATTTAGTGCCTGTTTTATTCATAGAATTATTTTTACCTTATTTTTCTCAGACTCTAAATGACTAACTCAGAGGACTAGAAATTTTAACTAGGCATGGTATTACGTGTAGTAACTTCAAGAAATATGTGGATGTTAGAATTAATAACCATATTATTAATGACAGGGGGAAAAATCTAACATTTGAAAGTTAAATCTTGTCAGATATTTAGGTTGGTGTAGAAGATAAAATTAACAATATCAGTATTTAGTTTGGTTGAATATGAAAAACAAATATGAAGTAATGAAGAATATGAAGTAAATACTTAACATATTTACTTCATGATAATGTTATATTTTCTCTTTTCTTGACAAGTTATCCTGACCTAAACTTTATGGAAACATTTTCTCTAGCTCTGCTTTTTGATTGGTGATTTGAAAGTAAGGAAGGGCATCATAAATAAATTATCAAATGACTTAATAGCAACCATGACTGTGAAATATGGATGACCTGTTAGTTTACTAATATGTGGAAAGAAAATATTTTTTAAAAAAAATAAATAGTTTATGGAAAACAACAGTCTATAAAAGAAATTCTGGTTTAAGAAAATAACCTTAGTAAGGTATAGTTTTAGCATATACGTAGAAACATTAACTGTAGGTTTGTTCTTAATAGCGTTATACCAGAAAATTTTAAGAGATTACATGCTTTTTATTTAAGTTACAGCAGTCAAAATAGTAACACAGTAACTAGATTATGGACAAGAGAAAAAAATATAGAGAATCTCTTTTGAACATTTTCCTCATTCTTTGTCAAAATAACAAAATTTTTCTGTCCTGTCTGAAATATAAGACCAAATGTGACTTTTCAAGATCTTTTTATTCCAAATTGTGTTGACATGTTTTACTTTTAAATCTCCCAATTTAGAACATCTTGTTTTTCCTGATAGCAAGCAATAACAAAGTAGAATGTCATTTGCAGATTTATACAAATAGTGACCCTGAACAAATTGTGAGACATACTATTTTTCACCAGCCAAGACCATTTCCAACATGATTGCTTTATCTTTATGTGGATGTAGATTCCACAAATTTTCAGTCTTATTTTACCTCTGGATGCCTCTGTGGTAAGGTAATCTGAATATGGTAAAGTAATCTGATATTCCCTGCCAGTGTACCCAGAATATCCCTTATCATGTCAAGTATTAAATTAATATGAAAATCATAGAGGGAAGTAGTTGATAGAGTGTGGCATCATACTAAGAGGCTCACAAGTGTTGGTTAGATCCCTTAGTAAATTTGTTAAGAAAAGGTATCTTTTCAAAAGTGTTTTGTCTTCAGAAATTTTCTGTACATAGCTTTCTTTTATTAAATACTTTGATTTCTAGCCTCATCCTTGATAACAAATATCTTTATGTAGGATAGTTTCTTTTTTATCCTTTGTGTCAATTTTCTTTTACTTATTTTCTAAAAATTCTTTTTTTTCTGAGTGCTTGGATTTTCTCTCTGCTTTTTATTACCCATCCTATTTTTCTTCTAACTTTGATTTATACTTTTCATCTCAATGTTTTTCCATAAATAATGTATTTTATCATAGTTCCTTTACCTTCTAAATATTTCTGGAACTCTTAGGAAAAAGAAGAAATAATATTGTTTTCTACCTGTGAGTTGCAGTAGGAATTACATGCTGTTTCACAGCTTTTTGCTATAGGTTTAAATTATTTCCAACACAAGATTTTGATAACAGTGAGAGATTTGGATCAGGAAATAACTGATATCATTGAAAATGACAGTTATGAAAGACAATGAGAATTTATAGGGCTTTTGAAATTGATTAATAAGAAAGCTTTCATGGACTTTGACAACAGAGAAGGATTGCTGGTTGTAAGACGCTCATTCAGTTTGAAATGATATGTACAGTTTCCATAAAATGTTCAAAGAATAACTTCTGATTTCTAGTATGAATTATGTTTTAAAATTAAATGTATTTTGTTTTGTCCGCTTTTCAATTTTTCCATCTTCGGAAAATATTTTTTATCTAATTATAGGCAAATGGTTAAAAGATCTCTTAATCTAGAAAGCTATAGAAAACCCTAATTTATTCTCTAAATGCAATAACTTTTAACTATTTCTCTAGTTCTGATGGTTACCTCTATATAGACATTGTTAATAGGCTTCATTGAGAGAAAAGTCAGTTTATCTTATTTATACTACTTCCTCTCTTCTTCACCGTCTACCTTTTAAAAGAGATGTTACTTCCTTTCTCTGACCATCTCTGTAATTTAAAATATACATTTTAAGCTCTGTGTCCTATTTTAGCAATGCTGAGAGACCCCTCATTTTTAATAAATATATAAGAAATCTTCTTTTTTTCAAAATTTCTATCTCCCCACCTTTCAGACTTTTCCTATTTCGTATCCTGTTTGTAACTCTTCATTAAGATTCCAAATGTTGGCTGGAAGTGGTGTTGCACACCTGTCATCCCAGGGGTTCAAGAGGCTGAGGCATGAGGATCACAAGTTCAAAGCCAACCTCGGCAACTCAGTGAGACCCTGTCTATAAACAAAATACAAAAACAGGCTGGGGATGTGGCTCAGTGGTGAGTGCCGCAGTCTGGCTGGGCACAAATCACGAGCCACTGAAGCAAGAACAGACTTTATTTTTTTACTGCAAGAAAAAAAACCTCACACACGCTCCTGGGGAATCTTCCCGAAAAGCCAGGAGGCTCCTGCAGGAACTCCCCGCCGGAAATATCTCCCCGGGAAATCCCTCCTCCTGCACTTCGACAACCAATGGGAACTCCCGGGGAATCCCGTGAGAACTAAAAATAGCGCGAGAACTCAAAAGTAGCGGCAGAGGCGGATATTAATGCCTTGCCTGTCAATCAATACTGTTGGCAAAATTCCAGGGGCCATACAGACTCGGCTGTGGCTCTCAGCAGTTGAGGGCCCCAGGGTTCAATTCCCAGTACCAAATAAAAGGACTCCAATGGTTGAAAAGAAGTAAACAACATTTGCATTTTTGTGGGAGCATAGAGGGAAAACTTTCATTAAATCGAAATGAATAACCAACATAAAGAAGGATGATCTTAAGTTTCTAAAAAGACATGGAATGTCTAGTTATTTTTTTTTAGGAGAGAGAGAGAGAGAAATTTCTAATATTTATTTTTTAGTTTTCGGTGGACACAACATCTTTATTTTATTTGTATGTGGTTCTGAGGATCGAACCCAGCGCCCCGCGCATGCCAGGCCAGCACGCTACCGCTTGAACCACATCCCCAGCGTTAGTTATTTTGTTATTGAGAAAACTGTGGATTTAGACTTGCAATTCTGATGTAGTGGAAGAGACCTGATAGATCTGATCATAACAGAGAAAAGCCCATGAATGCTTTATTTATAGTGGAACACCCAAAGGGACTCGGGAAGGAGCTTCTTCAGGAAAATATTATGAGAGTGGGGAAAACAATTTGTATGGAGCTTGGCAAGTTATGCCCATCTCTGGGCAGTTGCTTTTGAACCTAGGGCTGTGAGCTAAGGCAGGGTGCCAGCATGTTTTGGTCTTTCTCCAACTGGGGAATTTCACCCAGGAGTTCCCAGAAAAGCAGCTTCCCTGCCTTAAATGGCTCAAACAAAATCCATAGTTCATATGAGGATTGTAACAAATAAGGTTGTCTTGTTGCTTTGTCTTAGCAATGGTTATTTGGCCACTTGTACTAAAGGTGCAGATATTTTGAACTGCTGCAGACAGAATCATATCTTTCTTCCCTATTTTCTCCTTGAACTTTGTCTAAGAACCAACTTTTGAGGGCATTCTTTTTCTTTTTTGAGACAGGGTCTCACGAAATTGCTGAGGTTTACAATCTTTCTGCATCAGCCTTCTGAGCTCCTGGAATTACAGGCATGTGCCACTGTGCCCGGCTTCAGGGCCCTCTTTTGAGAGCCACTAACATGTTGGGATAGTTCTACTGAATTCTTAAGATTTTTCATGATTAACTCTACGATACCTATGTAATTTTATTTCCCAAGATTCTCCCTGTGGATTCTATGGAACCACTTCTAGTTTTCAAATATGATGGGTTCTAACTTACTTCATATAGTTTATAGGCTCTCCCCTCCTTATTACTTCTTTTTTTAAACCACAAATAACTCCCCTAAGGCAGCTAAAAGTTTCCTCTGCTGTGTGATTATTATACTTTCTGTAAACTTCTTTTTGCTCTTACCATGTTATGAAATTTTTCTCAGAAATGTAATTCTACAACAATCAAATATCAAGCACATTAAAGAACAATATGGAAATAAAGTGCAAACAAATAGTTAACTGGATACAATTCATATTATGTCGCTAATCTATTACCATTATCAGTAACCAAATAATCTAAACAGCCATTAGTTTTGTCTCAAGTTGTAAGGTTTTATCTTTCAGTAAACTTTGCATGGATTATGAAACTTTAATCTTTGGCATTATAAGTCTCTATTTTGCTTTCCTCAGATTCAAGAGCTTCATTCTGTCATTGTCTTTATCTTTTTACTGGCTTAAAGAGATGATGATAATTACATTGCCATTTGCTTTGGTTTTCTGAAATAGGCAGTTAAGAGATTATCACATTGTACTGAAATTATTTGCTTGAATGTTCCTATCCAAACGAGACTGGGAACTCTGAAAACAGGCATTGTTCTTATTTATGTTAATATCTCCTAGTTACTAATACTTTAGACTTAATTATGTTTGAATGAATGCTTCCTTTTCACAAAATAAACAAGAAATACCAATGCTAACTATTTAACAAAGGAAAATGGAAATGCAGAAAGATAGTGATAGAAATAAAATATAAATGGGTGTATTTATAGACTTCCAATGATGCTGTCTCTAAAATTGTAGCTCTGAGTGTTTGGGTTAGCAGATAATTGATAGGCAAAATGAAAATAGTTATTTGAACAAGGAAGTAGGGCACTAAATTAAGAAGTTAGATGAAAGGTAATTTATTCAGTACATGAGTACCTGTTATATGTGAGACATAGCACTTATTCCTAAGTTAAAGCAATATAAAGACAAATATGGTTCCTAACTTCATGGAGGATTATCATCTATCAAATATTTTTAAAAAGGAGAGTTTTAAACTCAAAACAATAAATTGAGTACACACAGATTTGGGTGTTTTTTCTAAGACCCTTTGGTAATAACAATGTAGAAGTACAACAGAACTAGAGAATCATGATTATCAACACTAATTATTCTGATTTGATTATTATGTATTATAAACATCCATTGAATTATCACACTGTACCCCATAAATGTGTACAATTAAAACAATGATTTAAAATTAATTTTTTAAAATATGACAAATCAAATACCCATTCATAATTTAAGAAATAAAGGAAAATAAAACAACTAATTGAAGAGACCTTCGGAGACCTGCTAAAAGACACGCATGAAAAACTTAATGTTCTAACTTATTGATGAAAAGACTTAATCCTTTTGTGTGTAAATCTGGGAACAAGACAAGAAATTCTTATTTTTCTATTCAAAATTGTATTAGAAGTACTAGCCAGAGAAATTATAAAAATAAAATAAAACCTTCTAGCATAGAAAAAACAAAAAAATAATGATTGCCACATGCTGGAGAGGGGAATAAGGAAAGATTGGTTAATAGGTACAAGGTATAGATAGATAAGAATGATAAGTTCTGGTGTTCTATTGCACAGTAGGGTAACTATAGTTGATAATAATGTGTATTTCAAAATAGCTACAAGGGAAGATTTTGAGTACTTCACCAAAAGGAACCATAAATGTTTAAGGTGGCAGAAATGCTGAGTACCCAGATTTGATTATATATAATGCATACATGTATTAAAATATCAGATTGTACTCTATCAATGTATAATTATTATGTACCAATTAAAACTAAAACTTTTTTTTAAAAAGGAATGGCAAAAATGTTTCAGTAAAGTTTTGAAGTATAGAAAACAAGTGGAAGCTGAACTACCTTTTGGGACAAATCCCCCCCCCCCTTCAGTTCTGAGAAGTTTCAGGCTTAAAGTCAGGCAGATATATCGGATTATGGGAAATGAGAGGTGGGCCTGAAAATTAGGGTAAATTAAATGCCTGTGATCAAGTCAGCTATGATAGCTGACCATCACATCACTGAGTACACAGTATCAGGAAAATTGCTATTTTCTGTAGTTCCAAAACCTCAGGACTTTTCTCTAAATAAATTCCTATGATGCATTAGCATTATAAAGAGAGTCAAGCATGCATTCTTTATTATTGTTATTATTATTGTGGTTAAAAAGCACATAACAAACTCTGTTCTCTTAAATTTTAAGTATATAGCACAGTATTGTTAATTATACACACATTATTATATAGTAGACTCTAGAACTTTTTTGTCTTATGTAACTGAAACTCTGTACCACTGAATAACAACTCTCTATTTCCCCCTCCCTCAGCCCCTGGCAACAACCATTCTGCTTTCTGCCTCTATGTGTTTGACTGCTTCAAATTCCAGTATTTGTCCTTTTTTAATTGGCTTTTTTCCCTTAGTATAATGTTCTTACGATTCATCCACATTATAGCATAAGACAGGGTTTCCTTTATTTGTGTGCGGGGTTATGTGTGTGTGTGTGTATCACATTTTCTTCATTCATCTATAGGTAGGCATTTAGATTATTTACACCTCTTGACTATTGTACAGATGCTTGAATGAACATGGGAGTACAAATACCTCTTTGAGATACTAAAATATTAAAAATCTTTTTTAAATTTGTATATGACAGCGGAATGCATTACAATTCTTATTACACATATAGAGCATGATTTTTCATATCTCTGGTTTTATACATAGTATATTCACACCAATTTGTGTCTTCATACCTGCACTTTGGATAATAATGATCATCACATTCCACCATCATTAATAACCCCATGCCCCTTCCCTTTCCCTCTAACCCCTCTGCCCTATCTAGAGTTCGTCTATTCCTCCCATGCTCCTGCACCCTATCCAACTATGAATCAGCCTCCTTAAATCAGAGAAAATTCTTGTCATTTGGTTTTTGGGGATTGGCTAACTTCACTTAGCATTATCCTCTCTAATTCCATCCATTTACATGGAAATGCCATGATTTTATTTTCTTATTGCTGAGTAATATTCCATTGTGTATATGTGCCACATTTTTTTTATCCATTCATCTACTGAAGGACATCTAGGTTGGTTCCAGTTTAGCTATTGTGAATTGTGCTGCTATAAACATTAATGTGGCTATGTCCCTGTAGCATGCTGTTTTTAAGTCTTTTGGGTATTGACCAAGGAGAGGGATAGCTGGGTCAAAAGGTGGTTCCATTCCTAATTTTCTAAGAAATCTCCATACTGCTTTCCATATTAGCTGTACCAATTTGCAGTCCCACCAGCAGTGTATGAATGTACCTTTTCCCCCACATCCTCGCCAGCACTTATTGTTGTTTGTATGCATAATAGCTGCCATTCTGACTGGAGTGAGGTGAAATCTTAGAGTGGTTTTGATTTGCATTTCTCTAATTGCTAGTGATGATGAACACTTTTTCATGTATTTGTTGATTGATTGATTGTACATCATCTTCAGAGAAGTGTCTCTTCAGTTCCTTAGCCCATTTATTGATTGGGTTATGTTATGTTATTTATTTATTTATTTTTTAGTGTTTAGCTTTTTGAGTTCATTATATACTCTAGAGATTAGTGGTTTATCTGATGTGTGAGGGGTAAAGATTTGCTCCCAAGATGTAGGCTCTCTATTTACCTCACAGATTGTTTCTTTTGCTGAAAAGAAATATTTTAGTTTGAATCCATCCCATTTATTGATTCTTGATTTTAATTCTTGCACCACAGGAGTCTTATTAGGAAGATGGAGATTAAGGCCTACATTTTCTTGTATTAGACACAGGGTCTCTGTGTCTAAATCTCTGTGTCTAAATGTTTCTAAATCTTTGGTCCATTTTGAGTTGAGTTTTGTGCGTGGTGAGAGATAGGGGTTTAATTTCATTTTGTTGTATATGGATTTCCAGTTTTCCCAGCACCATTTGTTAAAGAGGCTATCTTTTCTCCAGTGCAGTTCTTGCCACCTTTGTCTAATATAAGATAATTGTAGTTTTGTGGGTTAGTCTCTGTGTCCTCTGTTCTGTACCATTGGTCTACCAGTCTCTTTTGGTGACAATACCATGCTGTTTTTGTTACTATTGCTCTGTAGTATAGTTTAAGTTCTGGTATAGTGATGCCACCTGCTTTCCTCTTCCTGCTAAGGATTGCTTTAGCTATTCTGGGTCTCTTATTTTTCCAGATGAATTTCATGATTACTTTTTCTATTTCTATGAGGAATGTCATTGGAATTTTGATCGGAATTGCATTATATCTGTATAGTGCTTTTGGAAGTATAGTCATTTTGATGATATTAATTCTGCCTATCCAAGAGGAAGGTAGATCTTTTCATCTTGTAAGGTTTTCTTGATTTCTTTCTTTAGGGTTCTGTAATTTTCATTATATAGATCTTTCACGTCTTTCATTAAATTGATTCCCAAGGTTTTTTTGTTTTGTTTTGTTTTTTGTTTTTTTGAATTTTTTTGAGGCTATTGAGAATGGGGTAGTTTTCCTCGTTTCCCTTTCTGAGGATTTGTGACTGATATACAGAAATGCCTTTGATTATGGGTGTTGATTTTATATCCTGCAACTTTGCTGAATTCATTTACTAGTTCTAGAAGTTTTCTGGTGGAACTTTTAAGGTCTTCTAGGTATAGAATCATATCATCAGCAAATAGTGCCAATTTGACTTCTTCTTTTCCTCTGTGTATCCCTTTAATTTCTTTTGTCTAATTGCTCTGGCCAGTGTTTCAATAACTATGCTAAATAGAAGTGGTGAAAGAGGGCATCCCTGTCTTGTTCCAGTTTTTAGAGAGAATGCCTTCAATTTTTCTCCATTTAGAATGATGTTGGCCTGGGGCTTAGCATAGATAACTTTTATGATGTTGAGATATGTTCCTGTAATCCCTAGTTTTTCTAGTGTTTTGAACATGAAAGGGTGCTGTATTTTGTCAAATGCTTTTTCTGCATCTATTGAGATGATCATATGGTTCTTATCTTGGTTGGTAGACTTTTGATGGTGTCTGCTATTTCATCACTTGAAATTGGTCTTTTAAATTTTGTATATCATCCTGATTCAATTTGGGCAAATTACATGACTATAGAAATTTGTCAATGCCTTCGATATTTTCTATTTTATTGGAGTACGGGTTTTTAAAATAATTTCTAATTATCTTCTGTATTTCTGTAGTGTCTGTTGTGATATTTCCTTTTTCATCACATATGTTAGTGATTTGATTTTTCTCTCTTCTTTATTAGCATGGCTAAGGGTCTGTCGATTTTATTTATTTTTTCAAAGAACCAACTTTTTGTTCTGTCAGTTTTTTCAATTGTTTCTTTTTTTCAATTTCATTGATTTCAGCTCTGATTTTAATTATTTCGTGTCTTCTGCTGCTTTTGGTGTACATTTGTTCTTCTTTTTCTAGGGCTTTCAGATGTAATGTTAAGTCATTTATTTGTTGACTTTTACTGCTTTTAAAGGAATGAACTCCATGCAATGAACTTTCCTCTTAGAACTGCTTTCGTAGTGTCCCAGAGATTTTGATATGTTGTATTTGAGTTCTCGTTCACCTCTAAAAACTTTTTAATCTCCTCCTTGATGTCTTCTGTAACCCATTGTTGATTCAGTAGTATATTTTTTGGTCTCTAGGTGTTGGAGTGGATTTTATTTCTTATTTTATCACTGATTTCTAATTTCATTCCATTATGATCTGATAAATGCAGGGTAATATCTCTACTTTTTTATGTTTGCTAAGAGTTGCTTTGTGTCATATTATATGGTCTTTTTAGAGAAGAATCCATATGCTGCTGAGAAAAAAAGCATATTCTCTCATTGAATATTGGAATATTCTACATATGTCAGTTAAGTCTAAGTTATTGATTGTATTATTGAGTTCTATAGTTCTTTATTCACCTTTTGTTTGAAAGACCTATCTAGAAAGAGGTGTGTTAAAGTCACCCAAAATTGGGTTGTGGTCTGTTTCACTCTTGAACTTGAGAAGAGGTTGTTTGATGAACATAGCTTCTCCTTTGTTTGGGGCATATATATTTATAATTGTTAAGTCTTGTAGGTGTATGGTTCCCTTGAGCAGTATGTAGTGTCCTTCTTTATCCTTTTTGATTGACTTTAGTTTGAAGTCTACTTTATTTGATATGAGGATGGAAACCCCTGCTTGCTTCTGCAGTCCATGTGAGTGGTATGATTTTTCCCAACCCTTCACTTTCAGTCTATGAATGTCTTTTTCTGTGAGATTAGTCTCTTGGAGGCAGCATATTGTTGGGTCTTTTTTTTTTTTAATCCAATCTGCTAGTCTATGTCTTTTGACTCGTGAGTTTAGGCCATTAACATCCAGGGGTGTTATTGAGACATGATTCATATTCCCAGCCATTTCTGTTTATTTTTGGTATTTAATGTGACTTGGTTTCTCCTCTGCTTAGATTTTCCTTTAAAAGTGTAATCCCTCCCTCTGCTGATTTCATCATTGTTTTTTATTTCCTCTTCTTGTTCTGTAGTGCAGGCTTTCTAGTTGTAAATTCTTTTAACTTTTATTTATCATGGAAGGTTTTTATTTCATCATCAAATCTAAAACTTTGTTTTGTTGGATATAATATTATTGGTTGGCTTCCATTTTCTTTCAGAGCTTGGTATATGTTGTTCCATGATCTCCAGGCTTTGAGGTCTCTGGATTGAAAAATCGGATGAGATACGAGTTGGTCTCCCCCTATATGTGATTCTTCTCTCTTGTGGCTTTTAAGATTCTATTCTTATTCTGTATGCTAGGCATTTTCATTATAATGCGCCTTGGTGTAGATCTGTTGTAATTTTGTACATTTGGTGTCCTGTAAGCCACTTGTATTTAATTTTCCTATTTGTTCTTTAGGCTTGGGAAATTTTCTGATATTATCTCATTGAAGAGATTATGCAGTCCTTTGGTTTGAAACTCTGTGCCTTCCTCTTTCCCAATAACTCTTAGATTGGTCTTTTGATGCTGTCTCATAATTCATGGTTTCTAACTTTCTTCACCGTGTGATCAACTTTATTTTCCAGATTGTTTACTTTGTCTTCATTAGCTGACGTTCTTTCTTCCAAGTGATCTAGTCTGTTGGTTATGCTTTCTATTGAGTTTTTTTATTTGATTTATTGTTTCCTTCATTTCAAGGATTTATGACTGGTTTTTTTTTTTTTCAGGGTCTCTCTCTCTCTCGATGTTATCTTTTTCTACCTGTATTTGCTCTCTTGTTTCATTGTTGGAGTGATCAATCTTTGCTTGTATTTGCTCATTTAGGTCATTCTTTAATTCACACATCATTTTAATTATGAACCTTCTGAACTCCTTCTCTGACATTTCATCAACTTCACTGTCTGTAGGTTCTGTTATTATAGTATCCTGGTTTGTTTGGGGCACTTTTTTCCCTTGTTTTTTCATGTTGTGTATGTGTCTTCCTTTCTTGCTGTGTGAATCTGAGATATTACAGTTTCTTCCCTAAGTTCTTATAATACCCATGCAGAGTGTCTGTACCTCACCTTGATGTTGGCTTCCAGACCCTGCTGTTGTCCTTCAATGGATGCTACTGCATCCTGGATCTGGGACCTGCATAGTTGGAGTGGGTTGATCTGGGCCGCTGGGCTTGACCCTCCAGTGGTAGTCTGCTGGTTGGAAGGAGCAGTCCTGCACCAGAGGCTAGGCTCTGGAGAGTATCTGCCCTGCCAGGGGAGGGGTTAACTGGGCCTACTGAGAGCCTGGAATCTGCGTGGGCAGGAATGGGAGGTCTGGACTGGATCTCGGCTCCTGTGGTAGTCCACTGGTCAGAGTGTGATCCTCAACCAGAGGCTAGGCTCTGGCAAGTGTCTTCCCTTCCTAGAAAGGGGTGGACCCAGCCCACTGTGCACCTGGGCTCTGCACAGGCCTGTGTGGGTGGGTCTGGGAGCTGGGCTTGACCCTGTTTCTAATTCTTTGGCATAAATACCCAGAAGTAGAATTTCTGGGTCTTATGTGGTTCTATTTTTAGTTTTTTGAGGAACCTCATAATATTTTGCACTGTTGGATTCTAATTTCAATATATACGTAAGTGCTAATCACGTTCATAATACTATATGAAGTAAGAAATATGTGAGACATGTACCTTGCTTTCAAGAAATATCTGTTCTTTTCAGATACATTGGCTTACGCTTATAATCCTAGCTATGGGTGAGGCTGAAGCAAGATATTGGCAAGTTCAAGCCCCACCTGTGCAACTTAGGGACACCCCATCTCAAAAATAAAATAAAAGGATTGGTGATGTAGCTCAGAGGTAGAACAGGACTGGGGAGAGGAAACTTCTCTTCCTTCTTCCTGAAATGTTCTTTTTATCTTTATTTTACTCTTTTTCATAGCATTTCAATTCAAAAACTATATTGTCAGCAGCCTCTTCTCACTCCACAAAGTTCATTTCTGTTTGTGTAGCATTCTATCCTCTCTTAACACTTGATATAGGTATAGTTTGTGGAATTATATGAGGTCACATAAAATAATTTGTTTGATTTAGTTGAATTCACTCTGTTTAACTTATAATAATGCATGACACAGTAGTTTTTATTGTGAACTGTGTTATACATCTTGAAATTATATAATAACAATTAAAAAAAATAATGAATACCCAGGGATTCAACGCTTTAAGAAATTTACTACCAGTATCTTCAAATCCTCCTGACTTTCAGAATGCTCATCCTGTCTTTCTTGTTAATAATCCTTTTGCTTTCTCTATAATTTTATCACTTATGAATGTATCCCAAGGAAATACCTGGTTGAGTGTAGCAAAACTGAATAGCAAGCACAAACCCAGTTGTGTAAGAAAGCTGAAATACTACTGCTATTTTTAAAAGGCTCTGTTTTAGTCAGCTTTTTCATTGCTATGACTAAAAGACGTAGGAGGAAAAGTTTATCTGGGGGCTCATGGTTTCAGAGGTCTCAGTCCATAGCCAGCTAGCTCCATTCCTTGGGGCTCAAGGTGAGGCAAAACATCGTGACAAAAGGAAGTGGCTCACATGATGATCAGAAGCAAAAAGGGGGCTCCACTCACCAGATACAAAATAATACCACAAAGGCATGCCCTCAGGGACCTACATCTTCTAGCCGCACCCTACCCACCTTCATCCACCACTCAGTTAATCCCATCAGGGTGATTGATTCACTGATTGGATCAAGATTCTTATTGCCCAATTGTTTCTCTGCTAAACCTTCTTGCATTTTCTCACACATGAGCTTTTGGGGGACACTTCACATCTAAACCATAATGGGTTCCCAGAATAAGAAAGCTGAACAGTTTCTGGGTTATAGTATACTATATATCAAAAAGGTTTTAAGATTCCCTTTGAGGAAGTTCATTGATAATATCAAAAATGTAGAGTTCACCACATTAGGGGCTTCCAGCAAGGCTATAATATGATAAAGTATTGGATATCCAAAATATTAAATCAAAACTTACCTTCCTCCAACTCTCAGCAGCATAACAAAGTAGAAAAGATACCCTGTAAGGCAATGAAAAGATGATGTAAGGCAATATACAGCAATCTTATTAGGGCACCCTCCAACAATCCTAGTACTGAAAAGAATCTGTTCAAGTTTTTAATTTGTCCTTAGGTGGCAGCAGAGATGAATCAGATGACAGACTTTAACATATCTATCTTTTAAGGCACACCTAATCCAGTCTTTCTTCAAATGTCTGATAGGCCTCAGTTGAAACGGGGACTGATTTTTGAGAATATACATGGGACTTGTCTCTTTGATCTTCACTTTGGAGAGATGACAAGTCATTTGATAAATAATCTTTGATGTCACCGTCTATTTTTCATTATTGTTCAAAGTTCCCTTGTCAAGAACTATTAAGAAGGTCTGGGATTGTGGCTCAGTGGTAAAATGTTTGCTTAGCATGTGTGAGGCACTGAGTTTGATCCTCACCATATTGTGTGCGTCTACAACTAAAAACAAAATTTAAAAAAAAACTATTAAGCTAAAATTTTACCTTGTACATTGTTGAAAATTTTGTAGCGTTTCCATGTTTCTTACATTTTGTAAGCAGAAATACTAAAAAGTCTGTAATACAGAATAACAAAAGTAAGCTTTTGTAGCACACATCTTTGGAAATTATAGTATCTTATTCTACAGCATAGGGTAAACTTTTCACTGTCCAGTAAAAATAATGATATTATTGACCTCTGGTGCAAAGTTTAGACGGGTTTTCTTCTAACTACTTATAAACGATAGAAGTTTCCTAAAATTAGAGTTCCTTAGTTGTGGCCAGAAGCCCATTGCATGCATAATACCCACCTTGGTCTGCCTGCATGTCATTCTCTTAGGTCTTGCAGGAGTGGGCATAAGGTGAACTGATATAAACAAAAAGTTCATATTGCTTGCTTTTCAAGAATTATAAAATATTTCTGTCTTTTGACCAAGAGTCTTATTTCTTCTGTCAACATTTATGAAACTGTGGTAGGCTAGCTTGTTAGTTTGGTTGCATATAGGATAAGTTCTTGAAAGTTCTTAAATTGTCAGAGAAGGCTCTTGTCTATCTCCTATCAGTTTTCACTGGAGAAGAAGAATATAGCTACCAGCTTTTTAGGAGCACAATAGAGGAAAAAAATCTGGGAATATTTGCATTTAGCATATAATATGCCTATACTCGTATAATTGTGCTCCGAGTTTTGCCAGGTGACTTTGAGTTCAGAAGGCTTCTGTATTATCCTCTCCAGAGAATAAACCTCTTCAGCAGGATTGAAGAAGGAGCAGCATGCAATAGGGGAAAGAATCTATTCTGTTCTCTGCTGAACAATGTTTTCTTAAGAAAACATTGCCTGACTTTTCTGTTCAAAATGCCTATCTTACTCATCCTTCTTTGTTCTCTCTTTTTTCTCCATAGTAGTTATTACTTTCATATTGTATTATTTACTGATTTTTTAAAAATTCTCTATTCCCCTTCCCCATTAGAATATAAGCTTTATGAGATCAGAAATTTATATTTCTTTTTAATTTTTTGGTACCAGGGATTGAACTCAGGGGCACTTGGCCACTGAGCCACATCCCCAGCTCTGTTTTTAATTTTATTTAGAGACAGGGACTCATTGAGTTTTTTAATGCCTTGCTTTTGCTGAGGCTGGCTTTGAACTTGTGATCCTCCTGCCTTAGCCTCCTGAGCCCCTGGGATTACAGGCATGTGCCACCACACCTGATGAGATTTTTATTTCTTTCATTTTATTATGTATCCCTAACACCTAGAAAGTACCTGGCACATAGTTATTCCAGAAATATTTGCTAATTAGATAAGTGAATACATGACTAAAAGGAATTTTTATGTCTATTGCCCTTGCTGTTGGTTTGAGAATAAATTAAAATGTTTACTATCTGTAAATCAGTGATATGACTTTTTTAAAAGATTCATTGCTATCAGTTAAGCAGTTTTCACTGAAGATTATTGTTAATCATTCCATAGGAATTTAGAATCATTTTTTATCTGATGTTAGAATTCCATTTAGAACATTTCCAAAGGTAGTTTTTTATGTTTGAGTGTTTCTAGCATTCTTACTCAACAAATACTGAATGTTTTATTGGTAGAGCCAATGGAGTTTGCTGAAGAATTTGATGTGAGGCATGGAGAAAAGAACATAATTTACAAAGATCACAGGTCTAGTAAGGGACAGAGCCAGATTTTACGTCTAAATTCTGTGTTCTTAATGACTGCTGCTATGCTGCTTCTTGATGAAGGGGCGGGGAGCTAGCAAAAAAGAGTAAAAAGGATTATCCTATGAATTAGTTGTCCAGAAGGCCAAATTAGAGAAGTACTTCAAGAATGAGAGAATATATAACTGTTACATGCTGAGTTTAAGTCAAGTAAGTGATGGTTAAGAATTTTCCATTGAATTTAGCAAAGCAGAAGTCATTTATGCTCCTGATAAAAGCAACTAAATGGGTGAAAGTCTAATTGAAGTGCGAATTATTGCCTCATTTATCTTTTCAGATCAGGTCTAGTCATAAGACAGTTTTATAATGATTATAATGTATTTATTTGTTTTGATCACAGAAATTAGTGAGCTTTAAGAAATTCTCTAGTAGTTCTATGTAAAGTTATAATGGAGTAATCAAGGTTACAGTAATTTAAAAGAATAGTACTTATACTATTGTATTTTGTCTTTTATCTATCAATCACATATCTTATCTGTTTTAGGTATGACTTTAGCCTTTCCGGCTTCAGTTCATGATTCTTTGATTTGCAGTAAAACATTTCAAATTCTGTACAAAAATGAAGAGGTCGTTTTAAATGATGTTATGCTCTTCAAAGTCAAAATGTTGTTGGATGAAAAAAAGGTAAACATCTCTTCATTTATATTTAGATACATATTTTTTTAAGACCTTAAAGCATATTTCTTACTATTTTAGTGTCAATATTAATGTATATTTCTAACTTTCTAAGATATATTTCTAACTTTCTAAATATTCATAAAGTATTTCGTAATTTCCCTTTAGATCGAAGAAACCCTTGAGGAAATGAGTTTTCTATTATCCTTGGATCTACACTTCACAGAGGGAGATTATTCGTAAGTATACTAGTCAGTTAAAAATTGTGTAGGTTCTTATTCTGTTATATGTTAGATTCCCCATTTTCTTTTCAGAATTCAGCCTATCCTTTCTTGTTTATTTTGAAATACTTCTATTTTCTGGGAGAGTCTCCTGAGAGTGATTAGAATTACTCTTTTGTGTTCAGGCTGATTCCTTCAACTCCAGATAGCAAAATCAGATAAGATGAAGATATAAGACTCTAGAAATTATACAGCTGACATAATACCACTACCATGAGGCATTTAAATATAACTGCAGTATTATCCACTATTTCATAGGCAAATATTTCTTGGTGGTATGAGTTATGCCTTCTTTAGGTGTGCCTTTGTTGATACTCTGAAAATTATCAAGACTGATGACTCTTAGGCTTGACCATTGTTTCTGTCCTGGAGGAAGTTTTAGGGCTGGATACCCTGAACTTGCCCATATACCTCGACATCTAAATATATATTTTAGGCACAAATTGTGCTTCTAATCATTTAAAACAAGACTCAGAGATCTATTTAACCATTTTCTTTTTGGAGGCCTTTCCCCCCTCCGTTTTAAATGAAGTTTTAGAACTACTTCTTCAAAATTGTAGATAAATTCAGGCTGTATGTAAGACTGCATAGTCATATTGTTGAAAGGACTCCTTTAGGTTTCCTTTTCATTATCATAGAGCAGTAAGAATGTTTTATTTCATTAACTACTGCTCCTCTTGTTCATTAAAAGAGTTTTGTAAGGTTACTTTGTTTGTTTAACAAAGTCAGAATTCTTTAAGTGGGGTAAGCCAAATAAGTATAGGTAGTTTATTAGCTGTAAGTAGTTATAATGTGTGTATTTTTAAAAGGTATAATTTGGATATAATTTTTATGACATAGTTTTATATTTTATATGCATAAATGTAGCGATAGACTAAATATAATAAAAATATTTTATAAATAATAAAGACTTGCCATTTTTAGCAGCATTTAATAAAGTAAAAATAATTTGAAGTATCATTTTGGATTTTTATACTAGATTTTAACCTATGTTATACTGCAGTCTGTTAATAAGCAGTATTCCCTATGGAGTAAAATATACTTAAGATGAGATTAATTCCTGCAGTTTTAAAAAGGACTCATTTTAATAGAGGATAATTATAGCCTATATCATGGACTAATAGAGAAGTGCAAGTAAAATCTGGCTACTTTCTTGATATGTTTCATATTGTTGCTTGATACAAATTTGATGTTTCTAACATGTCTCTCATTCTGAATTTTTAAAAAGTAATTAAGCAGGGGCTGGGATATGGTTCAGTGGTAGAGCACTTGTCTGGTGTACGTGAGGCCCTGGATTTGATCCCCAGCACTGTAAAAGAAAAAAAAAAAAAGTAATTTAGCATATGATTTTCGTAGTTTTAGTTTACCATACAAAATGTTAGCCTTAACTAAACATTGTTTTCCTAAAGATTTAAATGCAATTGTGTTGCTTTTTATAGGGCAAGTGATCTGAACGCCTTACAACTAATAAGTAGCCGAACATTAAAGCTGCACTTCAACCTCTACAGAGGACTTCATCATCATATTAATGTTATGTTTGATTATTTCCACCTTTCTGTTGTGTCTGTTATAGTCCATGCATCGTTGGTTGCACTACACCAGCCACTAATAAGGTAATTTTAACCAATACCCTATCTTAGTAATATCTTTCATTTTTATAAGAAAACATATATTTTGATAAAGATAATGGAAAAAGATTTTAAATTCATAACTAGTAAGAAATACTTATACCAGTGGCTCAGGAGGCTGAGGCAGGAAGATCACAAGTTCAAAGCCAGCTTCAGCAACTTAGCAAGGCCCTAAGCAACTTGGTGAGACCTTGTCTCAAAATAAAAAATAAAAAAGGCTATAGATGTGACTCATTGGTAAGTGTCCCTGATTTCAATCCCTGATACCAAAAAAGAAAGAGAAAAAAAAAAACAACTTTCATTTTATACAAACATGATAAAATGATAAAATTTAAAGAGTATGGGACCATTAGGTTGATGATATTTTTTCTTATAGAAATATAGAACAATCTTTTGTCAATCCCAAATGAGTTGATTAAATGAAGGAATGCAATCCGGAAATAACCATATAACATTGTTTAGTCTATACTTGTTTTTTTATCCAATACTATACTGTTATTACTTCTTTTCTGGGAAAATGTATAAATTTTTTCTTAGTTTTCTTTGTTTCTTTTCTGGATGGGCTAATTTTGTCTTCTTAATGCTAATAGTGTACAGTAATTATTGCTTTCTAAGTCATTAACCAACTTTATGGATTTTTACCTAGACTTTTAAACTATATCATACAGTTTAGTGTGAAGATATAAAATTTTTCTGGATCATAATAAATCTGTGGTAATAATTTTTTCTGACCACTTCTGTGGGAAGACAAATTGTCTTTTGCTATATACAATTCAAGCCCTTCAATTCATACAGTTAAACAGCATCCTTGTAGTATGGGCAATTGATGGACACTTCAAGTCAGTTATTTCTATGAAAAGACCTCAGATGGATTTGGTTTTTGAACTATCTACCCTCTGTGACACAAATCTGATTCTGACAGCTATATTAGGAATGATGCTTAAGGGATACCATGGTAAGTTCATTTATCAGAAAGCTAAGTCGGTCAATTTGTAGAATTAGCCTCAGAATTTATGGAAGCCAACACAATTTAACATACTAACTACAAGTAATAACCTCTTATGGAATATCTCTACATTGTTTTAAAACCCATAATTGAGAATATTTTCCATTAAATTGTTCCCTCTTCTCTTACATGAAGATAATTTTCACATATCTCTTTTTGGGGTATAGAGTCAAGAATAAGACTATTCTGATTTGCTTTGCCTTCATGTTCTGTAATAAGCTCTGTAAATGATTGCTTTACTATCTTTGTCTTACCTTTTAGGCCTTTGAGAAGCTGTGCTCAGTTGCTACAGCTTTTTAAGCAGGAAGGTGTTTGTTATAATTAACTTTATTATAAACTTCAAAAAAATTTGGAAATTGTTCCAGAATAGATTAGTGTGTAATAACATTTTAACTGAAACTTCTTTGACAAGAAAGTGGTTTCTGTAAACTACAAGTGAAGTAATATAAAAATATTACTTTTATATGAATTACATGCCAGGTTTTACTGCCCTAAGTTTATAAATATATTGCTATAGTTTTCTGAATCTCGTTTTTGTAGTTTCAGTAGAAGTCCCTCATTAAATTGAGTAACTTAAAAAAAAAAAGAAACTTCCAAGACTATCTTTATAAAACTAGCTTAGTTTTTCTCCTGAAAAATATACAAACAATTCAAAATTTAGCTCAATAGCTCATATTCTTAATGTTGCTTTTTAAGACCCTAATTAAATACTGATAGTCACCCCACTAATCCTTGGTGGTTAAAAGTGTGCTTCCCCTGGCAATGCAGCATACTAATAGGAGAAGCAGGTAGCTCTTCCTGGAAGAAGACATTTTTGGCTCACAATTAGAAGCCTAGAGGCTTAACTGTCAGCTCTGATTAATAACTGGGAAAGAAAAAAAAAGGTGCTTATAACAGCTTAGGATACTATGCTTCTACTACTTGCCACGGACCCTTAGGTCTACTCTCTTGCTGCTAGAACTTTGCCTTGAAAGCAGCAGCATTTTCCCCTGCCTGTCTTTGCCTATAAGTGAGAAGATGGAAAAGGGACACAAAGAAAGGGTAAGAAAAAGCTTTTGCTGGTGGTGTGCTGGTAAAGGGGTCATGTGTAAAGGTAACATTTTTTGCTATAGATGTTTCAGCAAGTTTTTCTTGAAGTTTATTATACATGGTTTTTTAATCCACTAAACAGATTAGAAAAAATTAATTTGTAAATTATCTTCTTAAAATGTTATTTATTTTTACATAATTTTTTATTTTAAAATAATTTCTATGGTTAATGAACTATAAACCTTACATTAATTATGTAAAGTAAAAGGGTGTAACATTTCTTTGTTTTTTAACATTACTGCTATCTTATATTTGAATTTTTAAAAGTACCTTTATGATTCTTCTGAAAAACATTGTAGCAAGTAGAGTTTACTGACTTACAGCTCTCTTTTGAGCAGGATTATAGGTTATTTATTTTTGCAAAGCAAATTAATTTTGCAGACAAAGGCTACTCTTTACTATGGCAAAACTGATTTATTTTTTCTTTTTCCTTTTGCAAAACTACCAAACAGTTCAAATACTTTTGGCTTACTTTATCTCAAATATAATTGTAAATGATATTTATATATTGTTATAGTTTTCTGAATCTCGTTTTTGTAGACACAAATGTGTCTTACTTCTATGGAATTTATGGAATACTAATGGTAATGTTAGTACTAACAGAAGTAGTTTATTTACTATTTGATAGAAGTGGTGCTTTGAAACTCTTAAGAAAATTATCTTAATAAAGTTCAAAGCATTTTAGTAATGAGAATTAAAGGAAAGAACCATCTTTTTTTTTCTGAAACGGGTTATTAGGTAGCGTTAGTAATTTTTTATTTTTTACATTTAAGTGGGAACTCTTTATTTTTGTAAATAGCATCCATATTTAATTGTTAGTGTTTAAAACTGCGTAACTAGTTCTGACAGATCAATATTTCCAAATTAAAATTTGATTGTCATTTGCCATTGAGCTACTATAGGATCCTATCCTATTTTATCTTTAGTATGCTTTCAGACTTCCTGAAGCCCAAAGATAGACAGTTATCAAATATCTAGCCTTAGTTTTTTTTAATATTCATTGTATTTTTTCATAATTTTTCAGATTTTTAAAGGAAAATAAATTTTAAAATACTTTAGAACTTAACAATCTTACAAAACCTTTGCTTTTCATGGAAGCTATTACATAGGAGCTGGTGATATAGATGTAAAGAGCATCCATATTTGATTGTAACTTTTAAAACTGCATTACTAGCTCTGACAGGTCAATATTTGCAAATTAAAATTTGTCTCTCATTTGCCATTTAGCTACTCTAGGATTCTACCCTGTTTTATCTTTAGTATCCTTTGAGACTTCCTGAAGCCTAATGATAGACAGCTATCAAATATCTAGCCTTATTTTTTTATATTCATTGTATTTTTTCAAATTTTTCAGATTTTTAAAGGAAAATTAATTTTAACATACTTTAAAACTTATAATCTTACAAAACCTTTGCTTTTCTATTTCTTTAATATTTCTTTTGTAAATAACTAAATTACACTAAAGTAGACTATTAAGACAATAATAATGTAATGCTTATTCCTTCAGCTTTCCTCGCCCTGTGAAGACTACTTGGTTAAATAGAAATGCACCAGCACAAAACAAAGATTCTGTGATTCCAACTCTTGAAAGTGTGGTCTTTGGTATTAACTACACAAAACAGTTATCACCAGATGTAAGAATTGTATATATTTATAAACCTTCTGTTTCCTCTCATTTTATTTTTAACTATTTTATCTGTGAATATGATATTTCCTTTGTTAATTATTTGGTCTCAGTAACTTAGATATCTAATTAAATATAATTGTAACAAATTGGTTAGTTCCAGTTATCTAGAATGAAAACTAACCTAATATTTTCAAATTTTACCAAATTTAGTGAACAAAAAGATCTTTAAAAACCAGTTAAACTTTTAAGATTGTGACTATCAGTTCTCGGTCCCTTTAACAGAACCGGTTGAATCTTCCAAAGGAGATTGAAAGAACAGTGTCCAAATTGAGACCCAACTTAGAGTAGTACAAGTATAGCCATTACTATAAAAGGAAGAAGGACTTTCACTGTAAATGCAGAGTGTCTGTCCCTCAGTCCTAATATGAATTTCCTTTTACCAAAAATGATAATGTAATCTGCTTGTTTATAAAAATCCACTGTAACATTGTGTGTTGGTACATGCTTGCAATCCCAGATGCTCAGGAGGCTGAGGCAAGAAATTCAGTGTTAGCCTTGGCAACTTAATGAGACCCTATCTCAAAAATTGTTTTAAATAAGGGTTTGGGATGAAGATTAGTGGGAGAGCACTTCCGAGTTAAGTTCCCAGGACTGTTTAAAAAAAAAAAAATTCACTCTAATTGAAATTACTATAGTCACATTTTATTGTGTTTACTTTTATGAACAACTCTAAGATACTGTTGAATTTCTTATGTGTTTTATAGTAACTGTGGTTAGCAAATGCTTAGTATATCTTTTCCAAGTTTCAAGTGGAATATATTTAGATTATTGATTACTAATATTTTGTTTTCCAAATTTGTTCTTTGTTTAGGGTTGTAGCTTCATCATTGCAGAGTCCTTCCTACATCATGCCTATCGTTTTCATTATACACTTTGTGCCACTTTGCTGCTAGCCTTCAAGGGATTGCACAGCTACTTCATTACGGTAACAGAAGAGATTCCCTCTTGTCAGAAACTAGAACTGGGTATGTTAAAAGTAGCTAGACCTGTCCTACAGTTCAAATCATTCTTTTACTCTTTTTTGCCGGTTAAGAGCTTTGCCTTAGTTTTTCTATACTAAAACTATACTATTTGTGTGCTTCATTTTTACTTCTCTCTCAATTCCATCTTTTTCAACCCTTGTTAGTTACTTTTTGCAATATAAAATTCTTTGTTATAATATTGAGAAATAACTTCTCAATTAGTTTATTTGAAATGAGTCTTTTGATAGATTTTTTAAAATCATATGCCAATGTAATGCTCTTTAAAATGTAATCAGAAATTATACTAGAAAGTAAAATAATTATCCGTAAAATCATTGGAAGGTGAATTCCAAATATATAACAGTCTAAGCAGATTGTGGGTACTTGGAATATTTTCATATGCATTTGATTTTAAGTTAGCTCAGATCTCTATTCCTTTTATGTTACTTTAGGAAATAAGAGCATTACTCTGTATTTTAACAAACATTTTGAAAATTACTTAAATCATTTAAAAATAATCAAGCTTCAGTTTTAGTCTGAGTGGTGTCTACATATATGTTATAGTACATAATAAAAATCATATTGCATTGATTTTATATAATATTTGTAGTTCCCAAAATGCTTTTATATACATCCTTTTACAGAAGATAAAGTACTGGGATTGGCAAATAAGTTTTTTTCAGACTTTCTATGGTACTTTTATAAGCTTTTATTTTCAAATACTAGCTCATAAAAGGCACAAATATCTCTTCAGAATTATTTTATCATTATATAATTGAAATTGTTTTTAAAATTTTACTTAAATCTATATTATTTATATATTTCTTTTTTCCTCTAGGATCTCAAATTTTAACAATATTGATGCATTATTAAAAATATTGATGCATCACTATTACTAAAACTAGTTCATGGGTTTGAAACTAATTAGGCTATTTTTTTAATTGTTACAAAACAGTTGCAAGGATCAGTACTTACCCCACTTTAATTCAGCCCTCAGAAAATGCTGGAAATTGTACCATTGACTATCAAGGGATTACTCTAGTGATTTAATTAATTCTATTAATCAGTTCCTTTCACACATTCTTCACTTTACTAGGCACAGGTATTAAGTGTTCAGAATGCTTGATTCAGTAATCTACACAGATACACAAGCAAAAGGAAAATGTGTTTATTCTTTTTTGACCATGTATTCTTCCTCAGAACAAAACTAGTAGTGTGGAAAAGATAACCTTTTGATCTTAGTCTCTGAAATACTCTTTTTTCCTTGCTATTTCATGTACTTTGACTTTCCTATTTCTTTTACAAAAATTCCTTATAAGACTCCTGCCTCAAATATAAATTGTTTAAATGTTTTCTTTCAAGAATGAAGAAATCATTTATACAGTAGAGCTAATTTAGTCTTTTCTTTATCCTCAATTAATGGAAAAATTATGTTTAAATTTTTTTAATTTTGTAAAATTAAAACTCAAAACCATTTTCTTAGAAGAATATAGTGTCAAATACTATAAAAGAATACTGTAATTAAATTCAAGGAGGCATTATCATTGTGCTTAAGCAAATACATTTGGAACTATTTCTCTCATTTTCTCACTTTGCATCTATCAATACAAAGTGGTTTTCATTTGTAAGTAAGGAGATTGAAAAAAAATCTGATATGGTGCATAAGTCAGAAAGGAAAGGTGAAGACACCCAAAAGGCAGGGGGTGTGAAGTTGCTCTAGGAATAACACCTCCTATCAGTGTAATTCCCTTGGGCTTTTTATTAGCACTTACTGTGTCAGTCTCTGTGTAAGGTGCTGAGGAAAGTATAGTCTCTGTATTCAAAAAACTTTGACTTCTTTTCCCTCTCCTTTCATAGCAACTATAATAAGAAATCAGCTCAGCATTGGGATGGGCAGGAAAAACTTACCTGACAAAGCAAGGCTTCTTGTAGTTTTAATATGAGATAAGCCTATAAATGCCTTTGTAAAGATGTCCGTCTGCATGTAATATTCAAGTTGATGTAACATTTAATATTTACAAATGAAAAAATGCATGAATCACATTTTTAACCTAGGGAAAAATATTTCTAACAAATTATTTTATTGGTAAAATATATAATTAGTAATTAAGCAAAAACATTTTAAAATCAGAGCCTTATTTCAAATAGCATAGACAGTGGTAGCACTTTATTAGTATTCTATTAATATAACTTCAGCATGATAATTCATTAAAAATTAATATTTTTAATTTTCCTTCAGGTAAGGATGGCTTTTGTTATATAACTTTGGGCTTATTTGTGTAATATAGGAAATCATAATTTTAAAAGCCCTTAAATTTAATTTCAGGAGCCAGTTACTAAATGAATGTAAACTGTATTCCAAATAACTTACTTAATTATTTTATCAGATAATAAAATTCTAAAGTAAACCCAGTTGGTTTTAGATAATTTAATAGTAGAAATAGAATAAAATTATTAGGGTCTTACACTTATATTTACTCAAAATACATTTGTTGGATGGATGGATGTATACATGAAGTAGTACAATACAGTTTCATTGTTACTTGAAAAAATATAGGTATCAACACATAGCTATGACAATTTCCTAGGATTTTTTAAAATCAAGACTCATCTTCATTAAATAATTACTGATAATACTTTTTGTACTTAAACTTTTCTTTACTATTTGTGTTTTCTTCTTTTCATTATATATTTTAGTTTATTATTAAATATATCCAGAGAACATCTAAAAATGTTCCTAACTATTCAAAATAAAAATATTTGTTATATATTCTGAACTTATCAACAGTTTATTGTTATACTAGCAAAATAAGATTTTAGACACTAACATATTTTTATAATATACTGTCAACTAAGCATCACTGTATTTACTAGTTTTAGTAAATGGATATAAAATATTGTTATATTTCCTTTTTTTCTTGAGTTTTCAAATAAAACTTAAATATACTTAAAATTCTTAAATTCTATTATGCTTTGAAAAATTTATCTAAGCTCTGTTCCCAATTCTTTTTTTAAATAATACCTTGAGGTCTTTTCTGCTTTTTGCCTTTTCCTTTTCTCCTAGATGAATGATGTACATTTTTTGATGATATTAGTTGAATATTGGTTTGATGCAAGGAGCTCTACTGAAAATTAGAGTCAAGACTTCTGGAATCTAGGTTTTGGCAAGTCACATAACTTGTGAGCCCTAGTATCTCTACTTATGAAAGCAGGGAGTTGACCTACTAATCTCTGAGAATCCTGCTAACACTAAAATTCTAAGTCAGAGAAATTAAAACATAAAAATAACATCAGAATATGGACTGTTGAGTGACACAAATATCTTAATTTTAAAAAGTAATATAAAGTTGAATGTACATCATTTGTAATTCTGATAAGCTAATTAACTAACTGCACTGTCAGATCAATACTAAATCTGTTAACAAGTTGGAAAATTCTAGTAAATTTTGTTGTAAAAGGAGTATAGTAACTAGTGCTGTGTACAATCCTTATAACTAGCCAAGGCCAACATGCAGGTCCTTTATCAACGCCTTCTCAGAAGAAAACAGCCAAGAACCCAGAAAGACACCTGTGTAGGTATGTTTACAAATAGGTTAATTAAATAATCCCTTTTAATTAATATGGAATTTTGCTTTAGTATAAAATTCATTAATTTATAAATATAGTTTATTACCACCACTTTAAAGAACTTACTAGTAAGATCATTTTTCTTTGTAGATAAATTTGGGTTAATTTCTTAATTAATTTGTAGTACTGAATTTTTTTATATAAAATGAAAAATGGTAATTGCAAAGATCTCTTTGACTGTTTCAATAATCTTTTGAGTGTCTATAAATACCACTTTTTCAAAACTGTATATTGCCAGAAATTGGTTAAATTTGCTTATCTTTAGATAGGTCTAATGGTAAAAACTAAAGCTAGTTTCATGCATTGCAGAGATAAAAGAGAGAAATATCCTCAGTATTTGGTTTTGTGGTTTTAGTTAATTTGCTTTTATTTTTGTTGTTCTAAGTTAAAAAAAATAAATAACATCCAGTCACTAATATCCTGATATTACATATGTTAAGGGAAATTTGACCTAGCAACCCCACTTCTGACAATCTTATCATAAATATATATGTACAAGCTTTTAAGTATATATATATGTATATGTGTATATATATATATATATGTTTTATATATGTGTATACATATGTTTATGTTTTTATATATACATATGTATATATATTTATATTTATATATATACACACACAAGCAAGTTTATTGCTGTATTGTTCTTTGTAACAAAACACTAAAAAGATAATGACCATTATTTGGGCAAAGAGTGGAACATGGAAGAAATTATGATGCACCCACAGCAAGGAATGTAGTCATTTAAGAAAATGCTTTAAGAAATTTAAAATTTTATTTTACTTTAAGTCATGTAAGAAAATTCTGTGTAGGACCACTGTGAGAAAAAAGATGAAAAACAATGTATACACACAACCTTGTTTTTAAAAAAGTTTTACTCATAAACACGCACATACACACACACATGTATATTTGAAAAATGTGAATATTTTGAAAATATATAAATATTTTGAAAAATATGTAAGGCTATGTTCTAAATTGTAACTCTGAACAGGCAAGAGGAGCCAGTCCCCCCAAAACAATTTAAATCACATTTATACATTTCTATAAAATTGCCATGTTGTGTCATATGTCTCTTTAAAATAAAATATAATTAAAATGGCATTTTAAACTCTCTAAATGATTTTGAAATATTTCAAATCTGACTTTGAAATTATCTTGTGCTTTTATATATTCCTTAAGATGATGTTTGCATTGAAGTAACTCTCATTAGCTATAATTGAAATCTACCCTTTTATGCTTTTAGTCTTTTGTATGTAAATGTTACAAAAATGTGTTAAACTTAAAAAGTTTATTTTTTTAAATTCAGAGGTAGGCTATATAACCTACAGAAGTAATTTTAATGATTTTCTTTTATCATAAGAAAAGATCATGAGTACTATGAAATCAGTTGTTAGCATAAGGAAGTTGTGATTTAATGCAGACTTTGCTGATAATTAACTTTAGTTTTGGAAAATACTAGGTTAGGTATAAGGTTTCACTATTAGGTAAATCAGTTTTACATAATTTACCTAATAATGAAGAGACTTATAAATTCAGCTAATGAGTGAATTTTAGGATATCGTAGACTGTATTCCTGCTTTTGTATGAGAATAATCAAGCTTGCTTTCACAACAAGATGATGAAATTTTGGGTGATCGTGACTCTGCCTTTTTAGTACTTAAAACTATAGTTTGTTTGATTTCTAGTTTTAAAAAGGTTTGATTTCTAGTTAAAAATTCAGTATATCTAAAGATGATATTTTAGGTCTTAATGTAATTCGTTCCTTTATAAAAAATAACATTTTTATATACCATTAGTTTTTGTATTCCCTTGTAAGTATTGCCTTTTTTAATTGTAAATTATACATTGCTTATAGATCATTGTGGCATACATTAAATGAATCAGGATTGTATGGCAAAAAATTGCTTCACTATAAGAATTTCTTATTGAGTGTGCTGGGAATGTCACTCAGTGGTAGAGTGCTTGCCTGTGCAAGCCATGTGTTCAATCCTCAGTACCAGGAAAACAAACCAACAAAAAATCTTGTAGAAAACTAAAGTTTATTAAACTAAGTTAGTAGCCAACTTTTTATTGAAAAGGATTCTGTTGCCCATTTTCATTAAATAGCCCACAACCTAGGTATGTTTTAAATATGTTCTATTTTCAAAAATTTATTTTACCTTAACTTTTATATAAAAAGCAAAGCATAATCACATATAACAAAATATTAAACTTTACTGTAAATTGTAAAATATGAAATGCAGAAAAACTTAATTATGTTTTGTCTTTTCTATGACACTGTTTTACAAGTTACCTACATATATAGTCAATATTTTCTTGACCGTGTTGGCCTCTTGTGAGAACTGAAACACATTAATGATCAGAACATTGAATTAATAATCATATTACCTAATTAATTAATGTGTTTATGAAAATATATTACAGTGAAATTTTATTGAATGTAGCCAATATATTTCTCAATCTTTTGGTTGTTTAAAGGGAATTTGTTTATATAATTTCAAAGGCAGTTTTCAGATCTAACACTTAAATATTTCCTCTAATTACTCTTTACTCCTTTCAGAGGAAATGGATGTAGAAGCTCGTCTTACTGAACTATGTGAAGAAGTTAAGGTACTTGGATTTTTAAAATTCACATTATCAAGTTATTTGAATGGTTTCTGTTTTTCTATTGTAAATATTTTGTCTAAGAAAACTTAAATTATTTATCTTACTTAAAATACAAATATAATTCAGTTGATCATGGTAGAACCATAATTTAGTTGATCAAAATAATTTGACTTCAGCATAAAATTATCATTTTAAAAGTATATTAATTCGCATTTGAATGAAGTATAAATAAAGCACATTACTAATCAAAAGTATACATTTTCTTCTACTCATTCAAATTTTTTTGGACATGTTTTAAAAATATCACTTAAGGGGCTGGGGATGTGTCTCAAGCAGAAACGCGCTCACCTGGCATGCTCGGGCGCTGGGTTCGATCCTCAGCACCACATAAAAATAAAATAAAGATGTTGTGTCCACCGAAAACTGAAAAATAAATATTAAAAAATTCTCTCTCTTAAAAAAAATCACTTAAACTTGTATATCATGTTTTTTATTTTAAAAAATGACATTTTAAAAATGACAAATTGTGCTTAATTCCCAGAATCACAAAGGAAAAAAAAGGCAGTTCTGATTCAACAAAACAATTTTTATCATCCTTGCAGTTAAATTGAATAGATTTGTTTTTCTTTTTCTTTTTTTATTTTTCATTGTTTGTTTATTTATTCTTCTCTAGGAGACTAAATGCTTTAACTATTTAAGTTCACTGTGTATTCATTTTGGTCAACTATATTAAAGATAAAATCAGAGGCTTGAATCAACAAACTTATGTATTTTATGTGAAGTGTATTTTTGCTTAGAAACTTTAATGAGGATTTGGGGCTGAGGATATGGCTCAGTTGGTAGAGTACTTTCCTCGCATGCAGAAGGCCCTGTGTTCAATCCGCAGCACCACCCCTCCCCCCAAAAAAAAAGAAGAAAGAAAATTTAATGAGGACTAGATTCTTTTGAAAAAGTTATTTACCTTCTCCTTAAAAAGTTGTTCACATACAAGATATATATGTAATTTTGTATTCTAAGAGGATTTCCCCACAATTCAAATAAGTATTTTCTTTACAACCAATGGTCTTATAATCTTTGCCCAAAAGAACAGTAAATACTTTATAATCTTAAGATGTATGCAGTTAGTATGAAAATTTCTGGAGTGTTTCACTGAAAGATTGAAAAATTTGAATGAATTAACATATTATACTATGGCAAGAAAAATAATCACCGAAAGATATCAGTTTGTCTCATTAATCATTTTAATGAATTGAAATCAAATTCCCTTTTGGAATTTAAACTTGTATTTTAAAAATCTTTTCAAGAAACATAAAAAAGACTAAGAAAAGCTTTAAAAGTAATACAAATGTCGAAGTATTTGTCCAACCAGATATTTAAATATATATAAAACTACAATAAGAGAAATAGGAAAATAGTTTTTCTTCTCTTAAAATGATAGGCAAGTCAGTCAAGTTAAATAGCACTGAAAGACATCAATTTGTAATAACTAAGTATATGATAAAATATGATGAACATTGGGATTATAAGTGATGTAAGCTTTAGCCCTTTGTGCCATACCAGAGGAGTAGTTCTAAATGGACTAAATAGTTAAATTTTCAAAAAAATTAGAAATATAAGTAGTCTATTTTGGAATATAGAATGACTCCTTCAGACTAATAGTAAAGTACAAAATAAAATAAGCTAAGGATGATCCAAAACTCCTTTATAACAAAATACACTATAAATTTAAAGCAAGCCATATATTAGAGAACAATGTTTGTAATATTTAAAACAGGCAAATGATTACTACTCACAATATATAAGGAGCTCCTGTGTACCAATTTCAAAATAACACCCTTGGGCTGGAGATATAACTTAATCAGTAGAGTGCTTGCCTCACATGGACAAGGCCTTGGGTTCAATCCCCAGCACCACAAAAAAAGAAATAAATAAAAAATAAAAATAACACCCTTGTTAAAAAGAGATACACAGAGGGAATATACAAATTGGCAATTCTTAGAACAATTTAAGCTACTTAATTTGATACTTAGTATTACTGAAAAACAGGAAAATACAGGTTTAAATAAAAAGTTTGATTGGATTGGGTTTGACCCAGGAAATTTGCAAAAACAAGAGTGACTGCTAATCTCAATTGTAGGTAAGGATAATAGGGAAACTAGTAATGGCATATGTTGTTAATGATGGTTTAAATTAATTTTTTTAAGGTAACTTATCACTCTGTTTTAAAAATATTTATTTAGTACATGTCACCTCCCATGCAAGTTATTTAAGATTCTGTTTTATAAAAGTACTCACATGTGTACACAAATATGATAAAGAATCTCATGGATTATATAGACTCATATAGTCATTTAAAAGAATTAAGTAAATCTCTATGCATTGACATGGATTACTTAAGAAATATTTATTCAGTGAAACTCCACATCATGTACAACCATATGAATAGGATCCTAATTAGAATAAGTTATACTCCATGTATGTAAAAATATGTCAAAATTTACTCCACTGTGTATTTATTGATCTATAATGCCAGATAGTGTTTTCATGCTGAAAAGCTCTTTATGTTAAAAGTAAATTGATGATAAATATGAACTTATATATATAAAAAAAGTTATAAGCTCTGTATTTGATCATGTTCATGTGATTACATTGAAAATAATTTTTTAGGTTCTTAATAGTAATACAGAAAAGAATAGCATGAGAATTGTAAAGGGGAATTTTATCAAAGTAATTCATATAGTATACGATTATTGCTAAAAAGTTTGTTTGGGTACCCATATATAAGTTCTTGTATGTAAATGAACATCATAAAATCTTACAACATCGCCTAAGGTAAAATTTTAACAACAAAGAGCAGACAAAAGCTATAATGACTATATTAAGAGTTTTTAAAAATCAGTAATAAAACATGTAATTAGTTTTTAATATTAGCCCAAAGTAGACACCTAATTACAAAAAAGGTTAATAAGTATATGAAAAATATTCAGTCTCAGAAACTATCACAGAAACAAACATTTACTCTGATACAATTTTTAATCTGTCAAATTGGCTGCATTTTTTTTTTTAACAGTGTTTCTTGAGATGTGATGAGGGTACAGACTTGTATACCTTGTAGATCTTTTTCAGAGATTAGTTTGGTGGTATGTATCCAAAAAAAAAAAAAAAAAAGTATCCTATCTCAATCTATACCAAAGAAATACTCAAAAGATTCATATGATTATATACAATGTTGTAAAAACATTAACCTGA
Organism: Urocitellus parryii; assembly: GCF_045843805.1. Classification (NCBI taxonomy): domain Eukaryota; kingdom Metazoa; phylum Chordata; class Mammalia; order Rodentia; family Sciuridae; genus Urocitellus; species Urocitellus parryii. Next base: position 86,320,842 of record NC_135538.1, on the reverse strand, counting down.
ATTATAGCCAACAGTAAAATGGTTAATGAATTATGGGATACTCATTATCTAAAAAAGTTTGCAGCCTTTAAAAAATGTTTGATGATGTAGGAAAACAATCATATTGTGTTCTCTGGGGAAAATGGTCTAAAAGCATATGTGATTTTAGATTTTGTTCTATGTATATAACAAAAAAAAATTGAAATGATTGTTCTGAAAAATGTATATGTTTAAAATAAGATAGTGAATATATAAAAGTAAAGTCTCTTTGTCTTACATTTATGCATATAAAAGATCTTTTCAAACTTAATTATGATTTCCATTTTTAAATAAAAATAATTTTATCATTATTTATTTTGAGATGTATTATTAAATATTTGTTCAAACCAGAGGAGTAATTTATGTATACTTGAAGGGATATTCTCTCAGAACCTTGGTGCTGTGATCCCTAGGAAATGAAATAATAAATAACATCTAGATAGCCTTGTTTTCAGGAAAAAGTAGAGAGAGTAACATATATCTACTTGTATGTAGACTATACTTGGTACAGTGATTCTTTCATTAATTACACAGTGTTATCTAATTACTCTCAAATGTTTATCCAACTGTTTTTCTTCTAAACTCCATTAAAATAATCCTTGGGACAATAATACTACAGGTTTCAGTTTATGCTAGTTTGTTACATTTTAATCTCTGTATCTTGTTTTAATCTCTGTATGTTGTTAATAGAGGCTTGAAAAGTCTTTTAGTTTCATTTATAAAATCATTTCCTAGAGCACAATCTAGTTTCTTAATGTTAACAAATCCTTATTTATCTGTGTTTTCTCTGTTTGCTTCCATTCCAGAATTCTAAGTTTGCCAAAAAATTTGGGGGGGCTTTTTTCTAAATAAAGCCTGTTAATTTCTCATTCATTCATTTATTCCTTTAGTAAATATTTATCAAATTACTACTGTGTGTCAGTAACTAAAGTTATAAGAACAGATAGTATGTAATCATAATGCCTTCACTTCTTAATTTTGCTTAATTTTTGTTATATGTTATCAGTAGGATAAATCAATGGAAGCTTTTTTTGGATGAGGAAAGAAAAATCTGCTAAACTGTAAACCTCAAAAAGAAGTGAAAATAAGTAGAAGAATCATGTAATATATAGCATTGGGGAGTATATAGGTGGTAATTAAAACTTTGGGAGTGAATTTCAGCATTCCTGTAAAGACTTGACAACTACTACCATTTCCTAGGAAAATGAAGTCATTCATCTGTGTAGTTAAGATAGATTTAGTGTTACCAGTAATTGAAATGCAAATTTTTACACCAAGATAATGAATTAAAGAATATCCTGCCCTCATAACAAAAATATCTGCCCCCACCAGAAACAATCATTCTGATTTATAGTCTTTTATTAGTCTTTATTTTTTCAAGAAAACTAGTTGCATTTTATAAGAGTCTTCATGTCATATTAAAATGTAGTACTCAACTTTCATGATCAGTTCACATGAATAAAAAATGCAATAATTTATTACCACTTTTAGAACATTGCTAATAGTATTTTATAATGGTGTGTCTACCTGTTTTCTCATCTATTAATCTTTGTATCTCAGGAATATACATGCCAACATTTTTAAATGCAATTGAAAAATGTAGTGGATAAATTATATGTTAGGAAAAAGAAAGCAAATGGTTAACAAGTTTGTATAAGAAATACCCACAAATGAAACAGAACCTGACAATATAGAAGTGAGAGGGAAAACAATTTTCCCTTTTCCAAAAGTATTTGAGTCCATTTTGAGGAATTGTGTGTATTTTTAAGTGTTTCACATAGCTGATTGGGGAAGAAAATTTTAAGATCATGTTATCTTTCAAAAATATTTGTAACTTTCATTGGGATTTATGCATTGTATTTAAAATTCCTAGTATTTGGGTGTTAGAAGTTGATCATTCTATATAAAATTTTGATGGATAATTTTAGAGTATAGTTGATGTTATTTCAATAATAAAATACCTCAGATATTAAAATATTGGTCAAATTATTAAAAATTGCTTTGGTAACTATCAGTTAAGTAGAAAATCATTGGTCAGTTGGTCTTTCTCTAAAACCCTGTGTCTGCATATACATATTTCTTTTTTAAACCAAAAATTTGCCTTTGTACTAATATTCTGAGCAGCATAATTATATGTATTGCAAGTCTCTAGAAGTAGTGGCATGTTTTTCTTGTCATTTCAGAAAATAGAAAATCCTGATGAACTGGCAGAACTTATAAATATGAATCTTGCTCAACTTTGCTCACTTCTAATGGCTCTATGGGGACAGTTTCTGGAAGTTGTAACACTACATGAAGAATTAAGAATATTATTAGCACAGGAGCACCATACCTTGAGGGTAAGTTAAAGAAAAGTAGTATTCAGAAATTTTAATGAGTATTATTTATCTTTAGAAAACCCTTATGAATAAAAAGTCTGATTGATAAATCAGAAAAGAGACATTTATCATTGTTTTATTTCTAAAGTCAATACAGTTAAGTATATGATTTCTTAGTAACAACCCCTACTAGTTAAAATTCCCAGAAGAATTAAAAATTAATATAAAGTACTTCCATTCTCTTCATCAGTATCACAAATTACCATTTTGGCACATTTTCACTTTCATTCCCTCTTTTTGGCTGGAGATATATACAAATATATTCATATATGTATTTTTTCCTTTGCCATTTGATAATTATAGACATACATTCTTTAGTTCAGCATATATTTCCTAAAAACAAAGATGTTCTTTCATTTAACTATTAATATGACCAACTTTAGACTATTTTATTTTGTACAATACAGAGACCTAATATATGGTCCATATTTAAATTTTACTATTTGCCTTAATCATGTCCTATATGACAAGTTTTTCTTCCTATTTCCAGGATCAAATTCCAGATCCTACATAGCATTCAAATTTAATGTCCCTTTAGGTACAGTTAATCTGGAATAATTTCTCATCTTTTCTTTGTCTCTAATGACTCTGATTTTTTTGAAGAGGTTCAGTAATCAGGGGCTGGGGATGTGGCTCAAGCTGTAGCGCGCTCATCTGGCATGCGTGCGGCCCGGGTTCGATCCTCAGCACCACATACAGACAACGATGTTGTGTCCGCCGATAACTAAAAAATAAATATTAAAAATTCTCTCTCTCTCCCTCTAAAAAAAAAAAAAAACTCTCTCTAAAAAAAAAAAAAAAGAGGTTCAGTAATTAGTTGGATAGACTATCCTTCAGTTTGGGTTTGTATTATAGTTCCTGGAGATTCATTTGAAGGTTAAGATGATACAGTGTTAGTATGGATACATTTTATTTCTTTTTCAGCAAGTAAGTTATATTTTTCTTGGAATTTGCTCAAGTCATTGTTACCAAGTAGTTAGTTCATAAAGTCCTTCAATCATCTTTTTAATATCTGCAAGATCCATTGTGTTTTATTACTGATATTAGTTATTTGTGACATCACTCTTTTTTAAAATATTTTTTTAGTTGTAGTTGGACACATTACCTTTATTTTATTTATTTTTATGTGGTGCTGAGGATCGAACCCAGCACTCACATGTGCTAGGCGAGCGTTCTACTGCTAAGCCGCAACCCCAGCCCCTCCTTTTTTAAAATTTATTTATTTATTCTAATTAAATAATATGAGAGCAGAATACATTTTGATTCATTGCACACAATTGTAGCACAACTTTTCATTTCTCTGGTTGTACACAGTGTAGCGTTGTACCATGTAGGGTAATGATGTCCATCTTATTTTACCATCTTTCCAACCCCCATACCCCTTGCCTGTGCCCAGAGTACATCCATTTTTCCCATATCCCCCACCCCTTAGCATCCACTTATCAGAGAGAACATCCAACCTTTGGTGTTTTACAATTGGCTTACTTCGCTTAGCATGATATTTTCCAATTCCATCCATTTACCTGCAAATGTCATAATTTTATTCTCTTTTAATGCTGAGTAATATTCCATTGTGTATATATACCATAGTTTCTTTATCCATTCATTTATTGAAGAGCATCTAGGTTGGTTCTACAATTTAGCTATTGTCACCTTTTTCTTGACTGGTCTTCCTGCAAGTTTGCCATTTTATTAGTATTTTCAGAGAACCAACTTTTAATGTTAATTCTGTCTCTTGTACATTTTTTTTCTGTTTGATATTTTGTTTATTGTAGTAAACAGGATTATCATTGAATTTTGTAAATGGTAATAATGCTTTCTGACTCCTATTTATGCAATTCAGCAGGAACTTTGATCATAAAGTGTCTTGATATTCTTAGAATATAGTGCTAAACATACATTAACCCAGAGCAGTCCAGAGGGCATTCATTGTTTGTAGAAGAACAAACTTAGCCATAACAAAGTGTATAGGTTGTCTGATGATAGGTTCTGAAGCAGCACAGTTGAGCTGAGTCACAGAAATGAACCTCTGATAATGAAATCTTTCTTTTTGTGTGAAAGCAAGTAGTGAAACAAAGAATTAGACTAAAAACAGGAAATATAAATCTGTACTTGGAAAGAAAAATACAGTAAATTAGTTTAATATTGCTTCAATATATTATGTATCAAGATTAAGAAAGTGCAGATTTTCATATTACTGAAAAATTATATCCCACTGGACCATACAGACTATTTGTACATGAATGGTCCCCAATGGCCATATTAATGAAAAAGATTAAAAGTCTCCATGATTAAGCAAAAGATATACAAATCGAAACTAAGAAATTGAATGATTCGACTTATAAAAAAGCAAAATAATAACTGTAATACTGAATTTTGTATGTGTCAAGAACTGTAGAATCCGAGGTTTCACCCTACTTATAGCATACCTAAGGCTACCATAGACTGGTCAGAGATAAAGGATCTCATAGTAATAGCAATAACCAAAGTATTGTCATTTGTGTTGGTTCTCCAAGCCTCAGTTTCTACAATCTAGTACAAAGAAGGCCAAGTTCAAACCATTGAATTGAATTACAGGAGAAAAGTCTTTGCTTATGGACCCCAAATATTTTAAGTATGTATGTATTATGATGTATTGTGGTACTGTGGATTAAGCCCAGGGGTGCTCTACCAGCTATATCCCCAGCCTGCCCGCCCCCCTCTTTTTTTTGAGATAATGTCTTATTAATTTTCCCAGACTGGCTTCAAACTTGCAATCCTCCTGCCTCATCCTCCCAAGTAGCCAGAATAACAAGCATATGGTGACAAGCCAAGCTTTCCCAAATATTTTATAATAGACAGTAAATATCTTTACTCTGAACCAAAGTCAGTCTTTATCTATCAAGGTTGTAAGCCATCCTGCCTTTTGCTTCAAAGAGAGACACATCTCTGTCTTCCCAATGTTTTCTCAATATAAGTATTCTTGAAAAGATGGTCTCTTTACAGAGAAAGTCAGTGCTTCTGTTCCTGAGACTTGAAGAAGTACAGTAGACGCATGAGGAATTATGAGTTTTGTTGTATTATAATGTTTCACTCTATAGCATCAGAAGTGCTATATTTTATGTTGATCATAACTTGTGCCTGGAATAATGTTATAAATCTAGTATTAAGGAGATCATCATATTCACTTTGTAGAGAGCCATATCTTATGCTTTGTGCTATCATTACAGATTTGTATTTTGCCTTGTATAGGCTCTCCTTAGGGCTGCTGGAGTTAGATAAAATAACAGTTAATTTGGCATTCTTTTAGAGATGTTTTATTTATCTTATACCAACTTGTATAAATCTTTAGTTCTTTCATGACAAATGTTCATAAATAATGTTGCTCAAGCCAAATACATAGGGTTGTCAGAATGCCCAGTTAAATTGAATTCCAAATAAATAGCAAATAATATTTCAATCTAAGTATGTCCAGTGCAATTCTATCAAATAGCATGCAAAAACATCAGACTTTTACCTATTTTATATATTTTTATATAAATAAATTATGCCTGATATAGAAAACAGAATTTCTTGGTCATAAAACTAATTTTGAGATTGTTTTTCTTGTGTAGAAACAGATTATGGTAAACTTAAGGTCCTACTCAATATGTATGTGTCTTTGTGGTTCTAACCTAGAGCAATGAAGCCTAAGTTGATATGGTGATTCTGCTATTCTGTTGCTTAATATTAATGTGATATTGTTCATTTTAACAATTCAGATTAATGTACCTTTCCTTGGACTATAAAATGGAAATCTTTTATAGACCTTCCTAAAATAATATTTCAAACTATAAAGTCATCTGAGAGAAGTTTGAAAAATCATTATATGCAAATTTCTTTGCCCAATTTTGCCATCTGCTTTATTCATAGTTGTGTCCTTCTTTGCTTCCCTGCGTTTATCATCTTTGTTAACTACAACTTCTTTATTCTTTTTATTTTTTTTTTAAGTTCATAGCAACAGGTTTGTTACTAACCCTTTTCTGAAATTGTGATTCTATGGGACCACTGACCATAAGCCCAAGAATTAATCTACAAAACAGGAGGAGGGAAAGCATTTTCTTTTGTAGTTAGGTAGAAGACATTATTATGCTTTTTTTCTTTAGGTTTTAATAAAAGCTTATTTGTGGACATTGAAATAGGAATTTCATATAGTTTTCAATTGTCAGCAGATATTATTCCATTTTTGAAAAACTTCCAACCATTTAAAATGTAAAAAGCATTTTGGATGTTTTTTACTTCTTAGAATGCTGTTTGAAGGATAATTTATTTATATATTTTACTTAACAAACATATATATAGCAATTATCTGCCAGATACTATGTAATTGATTTATAAATGTTAACTAATTTAAATCATCAGTACAATCTCATGGCTTGTCACGGTGGTGCATGCCTGTAATCCCAGCAATTTAGGAGGCTAAGGCAGGAGGATCACAAGTTCAAAGCCAACCTCAGCAAAGTGAGGCACTTAGCAACCCAATGAGACCCTGTCTCTAAATAAGATACAAAATAGGGCTGGGTATATGGCTCAGTGGTCGAGTGCCCTTGAGTTCAATCCTTGGTACCCCCCGCCCCCGCAAAAAAAAGAAAAATTAAATTAAAACCTCATGAAGTAAATATTTTATCATACCCATTTTACAAAATAAATATTTATGTTAGGAAGGTAAAATAATTTGGCTGAAATGGTAGAGATGGGATGGGAACTCAGCTGATACTTTGCATTTCATCTTTTTTTTATATATTTGCAAAATATCAGAAATGAAGTCAAGACTTCCTTAAAATGGATGGAATTGGAGGGCATTATGTTAAGGAAAAGAAGCCAGACATATAAAGAGAGAGGTACCACATGTTCTTTCTTAGATGTGGAAGTTAAAACAAACAAACAAGAAATCAACCTGAATGCAGAATACTGATTACTTAGAGGTTTGAAGGGATGTGAATGAATAAATCGAGGCCAAATGGGATCATTGCACATTGTATGCATGTATTAAAATATCACACTGAATCCCATTAATATGTAGAGTTAATGCATGTTAATGAAAATGTAATGCATGTTAATGAAAAATGTAAGGGAGCAATGCAGAGCAATAAAATAAAAATAAATAGAAGGAACAGGAGCAAAGTTCAGTGGTAAAACCTTGCCTAGCATAGTCAAGACCTTAGGTTCAATCACCAGCACAGCAAAAATTTAAATTTAAAAAAAAAAGATAAAGGCTGCAACCAGAAAAAAAAATTAAGACTTCAAACAAAAATGTAGCCCAGCCTTACAACATTGAAATGTCATTTGTTATAATACTGGTTTCCTTTGCTATTTATGTTTTACAAATAAAATAAAAAGAAATACAGTCTCCGGGGTGGAGCTGTAGTTCAGTGGCAGAGCGCTTGCCTAGCATGTGTAAGTTACTGGGTTCGATCCTTAGCACCACCATAAAAATAAACAAAGACATGCTGCCTGGCTTGGTGGCCCACACCTGTAATCCTAATGGCTCTTAAGGTCGAGGCAGGAGGATCAAGAGTTCAAAGTCAGCCTCAACAATGGCAATGTGCTAGCTACTAAGCAACTCAGTGATACCCTGTCTCTAAATAAAAATGCAAAATAGAGCTGGGGATATGGCTCAGTGATCAAGTGCCCCTGAGTTCAATCCCTTGTACCTAAAAAGATAAAAAAATTAAAAAGAACATGCTCTCCATCTACAACTACAAAAAATTTTAAGAAGCAAAAAATATATATATATAGTCTCAAACATTATTTTTAGTGATTACCTTGGTGATATAAAATATGATTTAGAATTTTTTTCAACTGAATTTAAAGAAAATGTTCAACTTTACTATATTCACTGGAATTAATAATAAAAAATGCTTTGAAACACTAAACATTGACACTGATGGTCTAATAGCTAGAAAATCAAAACTACCAGAGTGGTAGAGGCAAGAGGATAGGTCATATGTAAGCTAATGTCTATAGTAACTATTTCCTAAACTCAATTTTTGGTTAATTGAGGGGGATTTTTTGAGAAATTTACATGACATATCAATCATTTTAGCATATACAGTTCAGTGGCATTTAGTATTTCACAGGATTATACAGTCATCAAACCATAACCAATACATTTGATCACCCTAAAAGGAAACCCTATGCCCATTAAGCAGTCACTCCTCATTTTCTCTTTTCTCCCTTCTATTGTAAGCACTAGTCTCATTTACTTCTTATGGATATTTCATATAAATGTATTCATATAAAAGGTTACCTTTGTGTCTGATTTCTTTCACTTAGCATAATGTTTCAAGATTCATCCATGTTATTGCATATATCAATAATGCATTTTTTATTTTAGTGAAATTTCATTGTATGGATATACAATGTTCTTTCACCTCTTTGCCCATTGATAGACATTGGATTGTTTCTACCCAACGTAAATAGTGATGCTACGAAAATTTGTCAGGAAACATTTGTTTGCATACCTGTTTACAGTTCTTTTGGCTATATACCTAGGAGTGGAATTAGTAGGTAAAATAGTAATTCTCTGTTTAACTTTGAGGAGCCTCCAAACTGTTTTCTGTAACAGTTATGCTATTTTTTCATTCCTGCCAACAATGTGGTAGGATCCTGATTTCACTACATCATTGTCAGCACTTATTTTCTGCTTTTGTTTTTGTTTTGTTTTATTATTGTCAAACTAGTGAGTGTGTCATGGTATTACAATGTGGTTTTGGTTTGCATTTCACTGATAATTAACAAATGTCCTTGAACACCTTTTCATGTGTTTATTGACCATTTTTTTGTCTTTTTGATGAAGTGTATACTGAAGTCATTTGTCCATAATTTTTTTGGGGGGAGGAGTATGATGGATTGAACCCAGGGGCACTCAACCAGTGAGCCACACCCTCAGCACCCCCCCTTTTTGTTTTCCTATATTTTATTTAGAGACAGAATCTCTCTATATTGCTGAGTCTGGCTTTGAACTCATGATCCTCCTGCCTCCGCTTCCTGAGCTGCTGGGGTTACAGGTTTATATCACTGCATCCAGCCTTCACCCATATTTTATTGTTTGTGTCTTAGTTATTGAGTTTCAGGAGTTCTTTATAAATATTCTAAAAACTAGACCATTACACATGTATGACTTGAAAATATTTTCTTCTGTACATTTTCTTTTTACTCTATTGATAATGTCCTTTGATGTATAGGACTCAGGAGAATAACTTTTAAATTCATTATTTAAAGATATCCTATAAAGTAAGACTAATTGCATTCAACAGTTATTTTCATGATTAAATTTTTAAATCTCTAACAATATTTTATTTAATTGAGGAGAGTATTTTGCTTATAACTTCTACTAAGCCAGTTTTCTTGGAATCATTAAATGCTAGGGGAAGAAAAAAGGCTTTCATAAATCTAAATCTGATTAGTATGTATATCTCTATCACTATCATGCCTGATGTCAGTATATATTTGATATTTAAAAAATTAATAGCCCTCAGAAAGGCTTAACCCAGAAGCTTTATAAATTTGAAAGATCTAAATTTAATTATAAAGTCTGTAGTGTGTGTGTGTGTGTGTGTGTGTGTGTGTGTGTGTTGCTAGGGATCAAAACCATAGCCTTGCACATGGCAAGCAAGTGCTCTTCCACTGAGTTATATTCTCAGTCTTTTTATAAACTCCAATCTTGCATTAACATTGGTGACATATTCTGAAAACCAGCCAATATAGAAGACATTTCCTTTATTTTAGAAAATGACCTTATATCTGTTTTCAGTTAATTTCCATACCCTATAAACAATCCTGCCCTGATGTTACTTTTCAGAACCTTTATGAACAGAATTTGTATTTTTTGCTTCACATTTAGATTAGTCCATGTTGCATTACTTTCCATTGTGGAGTGTAGTATTCCATTGTGTATGCCAGAGTTGATTTGTTTTATCTCCTATTATTTGATTTTTTTTATTATTCTGAGTGAAGATGCTGTAAACATTCAATAATAAATCTTTTATGTTGCTTGAGTACCTAGGAGTGGAATTGCTTGGTCATTAGGTAAATTTATTTATTTATTTATTTTTTATTGGTTGTTCAAAACATTACAAAGCTCTTGACATATCATATTTCATACATTAGATTCAAGTTGGTTATGAACTCCCAATTTTACCCCAAATACAGATTGCAGAATCACATCGGTTACACATCCACATTTTTACATAATGCCCTATTAGTAACTGTTGTATTCTGCTACCTTTCCTGTCCTCTACTGTCCCCCCTCCCCTCCCCTCCCATCTTCTCTCTCTACCCCATCTACTGTAATTCATTTCTCTCCTTGTTTATTTTCCCATTCCCCTCACAACCTCTTATGTGTAATTTTGTATAACAATTAGGGTCTCCCTCCATTACCATGCAATTTCCCTTTTCTCTCCCTTTCCCTCCCACCTAATGTATCTGTTTAATGTTGATCTTTTCTTCCTGCTCTTCCTCCCTGCTCTGTTCTTAGTTGTTCTCATTATATCAAAGAAGACATTTGGTATTTGTTTTTTAGGAATTGCTAGCTTCACTAAGCATAATCTGCTCTAGTGCCATCCATTTCCCTGCAAATTCCATGATTTTGTCATTTTTTAGTGCTGCGTAATACTCCATGGTGTATAAATGCCACATTTTTTTTATCCATTCATCTATTGAAGGGCATCTGGGTTGGTTCCACAGTCTAGCAATTGTGAATGTGCTGCTATGAACATCGATGTGGCAGTATCCCTGTAGTACGCTCTTTTAAGGTCTTCAGGGAATTAGTCCGAGAAGGGCAATAGCTGGGTCGAATGGTGGTTCCATTCCCAGCTTTCCCAGGAATCTCCATACTGCTTTCCAAATTGGCCGCACCAGTTTGCAATGTACAAGAGTCTATTGATGTGGTGAATAACATTTATTGATTTCCGTATATTGAACCATCCTTGCATCCCAGGGATGAATCCTACTTGATCATGGTGCACAATTTTTTTGATGTGCCTTTGTATCCGATTCGCCAGAATTTTATTGAGGATTTTTGTATCTAGGTTCATTAGAGATATTGGTCTATAGTTTTCTTTCTTTGAGGTATCTTTGTCTGGTTTTGGAATCAGGGTGATGTTGGCCTCATAGAATGAATTTGGAAGAGCTCCCTCTTTTTCTATTTCCTGAAATAACTTGAAAAGTATTGGTATTAATTCTTCTTTAAAGGTTTTGTAAAACTCCGCTGTATACCCATCCGGTTCTGGGCTTTTCTTGGTTGGTAGTCTTTTTATTGCTTCTTCAATTTCATCCATTGATATTGGTCTGTTCAAATTGTGTGTATCCTCCTGACTCAGTCTGGGCAAATCATATGACTTAAGAAATTTATCGATGTCTTCACTATCTTCTATTTTATTGGAATATAGGTTTTCAAAATAATTTCTAATTGTCTTCTGTATTTCTGTAGCATCTGTTGTGATATTGCCTTTTTCATCCTGTATGTTAGTAATTTGAGTTCTCTCTCTTCTCTTCGTTAGCATGGCTAAAGGTCTATGGATCTTATTTATTTTTTCGAAGAACCAACTTTTAGTTTTGTTAATTTTTTTCAATAGTTTCTTTTGTTTCAATTTCATTGATTTCCGCTCTGATTTTAATTATTTCTTGCCTTCTGCTACATTTGCTGTTGTTTTCCTCTTCCTTTTCTAGGGCTTTGAGATGAAATGTGAGCTCATTTATTTGTTGGTTTTTTTCTTTTTTTGAGGAATGACCACCAGGCGATGAATTTCCCTCTTAAAACTGCTTTCATTGTGTCCCATAGATTCCAATATGTTATGTCTGTATTTTCATTTATCTCTAAGAATTTTTTTATTTCCTCCTTTATGTCTTCTGTAACCCATTGATCATTCTGTAACCCATTCAGTAACATATTGTTCATTTTCCATGTGATGTAGGATTTTTCCTTCCTTCTTTTATCATTGATTTCCAGTTTCACTCCATTATGATCAGATAAAATGCATGGTATTATCTCCACCCCTTTATATTTACTGAGAGTTGCCCTATGGCATAATATATGGTCTATTTTTGAGAAGGATCAATGTGCTGCTGAGAAAAAAGTATATCCATTTGATGATGGTTGATATATTCTATATATGTCAGTTAAGTCTAGGTTATTGATTGTGGTATTGAGTTCTATAGTTTCTTTATTCAACTTTTGTTTGGAGGATCTATCCCATGGTGAGAGAGGTGTGTAGAAGTCACCCATAATTATTGTGTTGTGGTCTATTTGATTCTTGAACTTGAGGAGAATTTGTTTTATGAATGTCGCAGCACCATTATTTGGTGAATAAATATTGATAATTGTTATGTCTTGTTGGTGAATGGTTCCTTTTAACAGTATATAATGTCCTTCCTTATCCCTTTTGATTAACTTAGTCTTGAAGTCGATTTTATTGGATATGAGGATGGCCATCCCTGCTTGCTTACGAGGACCGTGTGCGTGGTATATTTTTTCCCATCCTTTCACCTTCAGCCTGTGTATGTCTTTTCCAATCAGATGTGTCTCCTGGAGGCAGCATATTGTTGGATTTGTTTTTTAAATCCATGGTACCAGCCTATGTCGCTTTATTGGAGAGTTTAAGCCATCAACATTTAGAGTTACTATTCATATATGGTTTGTACTTCCAGCCATGTTTGATTATTTATCCCTTTTTTTAAAAAATTTTAGTTTGTTTCTCCATGATTATCTTTCCCATCGCTCTCTGTCTTTACCGAGGCACTTCCCTCTGATGGTTTTGGTTGTTGTTTTTCATTTCTTCCTCGTGTAGTGTTTTGCTCAAAATGCTTTGCAATGCTGGTTTTCTGGCTGCAAATTCTTTTAACTTTTGTTTATCATGAAAGATTTTTATTTCGTTGTCATACCTGAAGCTTAATTTTGCTGGATACAGAATTCTTGGTTGGCATCCATTGTCTTTCAGTGTTTGAAATACAGTGTTCCATGACCTTCTTGCTTTCAGCGTCTGTGATGAAAAATCTGTTGTTAATCTTGTTGGTTTACCCCTGAATGTAATCTGCCTCTTTTCTCTTGTAGCTTTTAATATTTTCTGTTTGTTCTGTATATTGGATATCTTCATAACACTGTGTCTTGTCGTTGGTCTACTGTGATTTTGTGTGCTCGGTGTCCTATATACATCTTCAATTTGTATATCTGTTTTCCTATTTTATTTCTGGAAAGTTTTCTGTAATTATTTCATTCAGCAGGTTACTCATTCCCTTGGTTTGAATCTCAGTACCTTCTTCTATTCCAATGACTCATAAGTTTGTTTTTTTTATGTTATCCCATACCTGTCGGATGTTTTTCTCGTGATTTTTTTACCAGCCTTTCTGAGTTGGCTAGACTCTTTTCAAGATGATATATTTGTCTTCATTATCTGACGTTCTGGCTTCTACTTGCTCCACTCTGTTAGTGATACTTTCAATTGAGTTTTTAATTTGGTTTATCGTTTCCTTCATTTTTAGAATTATTGTTTGATTATTTTTTATAATCTCTATCTCCTGATAAAGATGCTTAACTTCTTCTTTTATCTGTTTATGTAATTCATTCTCAATGTGTTCTTTCACTGCTTGAATTTGCTGTCTCGTATCCTCTTTAAGGTTCCATTCCATCTGTCTAAGGTGTTCCTTGAGTTCTTTATATGACCATTTTTCTGATGACTCCAGGTCCTCCTGAATATTTAGGCGGTCCTGCATTGTTTGTACTCCTTTTCTTCCTTGCTTTTTCAAGCTGCTCATGTTGCTTCTTGTTCTGTTTGACTGCTGAGTTACTGTTTACTCCTATAAATTTATTTGATGCTTGGGAGGAAAGGTATTTGAAGGGAAGGGAAGAAGTCCCTAAAGAGAATGAGAGTAACCAGGTAGAATTCAAGGAAGGGGGAATAAGAAAATTGAAAAGAAATGAAAAGACAAAAGAAGAAAAAAATAGGAAATAAAAAAAGAAAAAAAAATTTTAAACAATAATTATAATAATAAAAAATAAAAATTAAAATTAGAAGAAAAGAAATTGAAAAAAATTGAATAATAAATTTAAAAAACAACAAGAAAGAAAAATGAAAATGAAAGAAAAAACCCAAATCAAAAAAAAGAAAAAAAAACTAATAAATTCAGTCTTAGAGTTTGATTAACTTCTCTTCTAGCAGGTGGCGCTGTGCCCACCAGGCCAAGTTTCTCCTGTCAATATGTGGGAACCAATCACTGTGCAGCAGCTCCTCCTCCCAGACTGGGCGAGTCTCCAATCCTGAGTGCCTAGGGCCTCCTCTTGTGTCTAGTCACTTCCCCACTTTTCCTCTAGCCAGGCCCCTCTCACGGGTGCCGCTCGCCACAATACTGGCTACACGCCAGGTCTGCTGCTCCCAGTTGCCCTGTTTTCATGAACGACTGGGCACACTCTCCCTGTCTGCCATTCCCTCAGACCCTACGTTTGTAGAGCTTGGGGCTGAGAATCCTCAGCGAATTTTACTTGCCCTCTGGTAGCCACGCCCCCAGTAGCTGGTGCAGGAGACCTCAGGTGTCAGCACTGGTGGGAGCGGTAGCTGGGAGTTCCGCGCCGTGGGTCCCGAGCCACGTCTGATTCCCTCGGTCTGGCTATCGTGATCACGGGAGAGCTGGGAGGGGCCCTTAAGGTTTCCCCGATGTGTGGAGAGGGAAGGCTAGGTGATTACATACCTGTAGCCGCAGGTTTCAATGAAGTTATCTCCTCCAAAGCAGTCTGGTGACGTCAGTTCTCTGCCATGGTGGTAACTCTTGCAAATGGCGACAGTTCGTTTCCCTTTGCCGGGTGACCAATGCAACGGGTGGGTCCTTACTGTCTCTCCCAAGCCCCGTTTCAAACCTGTGGCCACTACCTATGAAGGCTCGGTTGGCATTTACCTCCGTAGGATCAGAAGGGCTGACCAGTTGTTTCAGCCGGATGGATTAGTGCTGAGTCACAGCTGTTTGTCTGCGGGAAGCAGGCAAATGGGAGCTTGAATTCAGCCGATCTGGGCTCAGTGTGTGTTCTGAGAGGTCCATACTGATAGCCCCAGATCCACGTCAGCTCAGCATTGCCTAGTGATCCTGAGCAAACAGAATTTAGATTGTTTACGACTCCCTATGCCCGCACAGCTGAAGAGGTCAGAGACTTGATCTCTCCGCGCCTGCCGCCATGTTGGAATCCTCTGACATCAACAAATTTCTAAAAACATGATCGACCCAAACTGAATCAGGAGGATATAAACAATTTAAACAGATCAATTTCAAGTAAGGAAATAGAATACACCATCAAAATCTACCAACCAAGAAAAGCGGATTCTCGTCCAAGTTCTACAACACCTTCCAAGAAGAACTAGTACCAAAACTTCTCAAATTATTCCGTGAAATAGAAAAGGAGTGAACCATTCCAAACTTATTCTGAGGCTAGCATCTCCCTAATACCAAAACCAGACAAAGACACATCAAGGAAAAGAAAACTTAAGACCAATAGACTTAAAGACAAGAATCATATAATTATCTCAATAGATGCTGAAAAAGCATCCGATGAAATACAGCACCTCTTCATATTCAAAACACTAGAAAAACTAGGACTGGTAGGATCATACCTCAGCATTGTAGCTTTCTATGCCAAGCCCAAGGCCAACATCATTCTAAATGGAGAAAAATTGGAAGCATTCCCTCTAAAAACTAGAACAAGACAGGGATGTTCTCTGTCATCACTTCAATATAGTCCTTGAAATTCTAGCTAGAGCAATCAGACAAAAGAAACTAAAGGGATACAGATAGGAAAAGAAGAACACAAATTAGCAGTATTTGCCAAGGTTATGATTCTATACCTAAAAGACCCAAAAAATTCCACCAGAGGATAGGAAAGATGGTGGAATGAGATGAACGACATTACCCTAGGTACATGTATGATTACACAAATGGTGCATCTCTATACCATGTACAACCAGAGAATTGAAATGTTGCCCTCCAGCTGTCATGTACAACTAAGTAGAAGAAATAAAACAAAAGAAGGTATGGAGGTACCTTGAAGTCATCGCTAAATGAAAGAAGCTGATATGAAAGGTAATTTAAGCTATATAATTCTAATTTTATGACATTCTAGAAAAGGAAAAACCAAGAAGACAGTAAAAAGATAAGTGGTTACCACAGGCTCACAGGGATGGTGGAAGGGACAAATAGGTGGAGCACAGGGCATTTTCAGGGCAGTGAAACTATTCTGTGTAATATTATGATGAGCATGATGTAATATTATGATATAATGTTAAAGACTAGAGAATGAATACTTGATAGTGAACTTTAGTGTAAACTATGGACTTTTGTTAATAAAAGGTCAGTATTGGGGCTGGGACTGGGGCTCACATGTGAGGCACTGGGCTGAATCCTCAGCATTACATAAAAAATAAATGAACAAATAAAGATATTGTGTCCATCTACAGCTAAAAAAAAGGTTTTTTTAAAGTCAGTATTGGTTTATCAGTTGTAACAAATGTAACAGTAATATAAGGTATAAAATAATAGGGGAAGTGGAGAGGTAGCAGGGCAAGAGAGGCTGTAAGAACTGTTACTTGCTGATCATTTAGGTTTTTTTGCTAAACCTAAATCTGCTCTTAAGAATAATAGGCAATTCTATTTTTTAGGTTTTTTTTCTTATTATTCTAACATCTGGATTATCTTGGGAATCGTATGTACTTATTGCATTATTTTCTTGATTGTGAGTTATATTTTCCTGCTGCTTTGCATATCTAGTACATATTTGTCAGTGTTACAAATAGTTGCCTTATGTATTTTTATCAGTTATATAGTTACGTTCAGGGCAAGTTCTATACCAATTTTTCTATTATGGTCTAAGAAGAAATTTAAAATAGACATTTTCAAACCTGGCTAACCTTAGAATCACCTAAGGAACTTTTTAAAAAAACAATGCTGATTGAGGTTGAGGTTGAGG
Organism: Urocitellus parryii; assembly: GCF_045843805.1. Lineage (NCBI taxonomy): Eukaryota > Metazoa > Chordata > Mammalia > Rodentia > Sciuridae > Urocitellus > Urocitellus parryii. Next base: position 86,303,484 of record NC_135538.1, on the reverse strand, counting down.
TTACTGTTTTAAGTTCTCCAACTCATTAATAGAGTTAGACTGTTCCCTAAATATGATCATTCTGCTAGGAAGAGTGATAACTGAAATTTGACTCATCCTCATTGGAGTCCAATTCCATCTGCCTCTACAGTTGTTCATTTTCCCTAGTTTAATGTGCTCCTTTAAAACAGCTGTGGATTGAGAATCAATGTAAACTAGTTAGAATTCTATTTAATAGTAAGCATAAATCAGCTTTGTATAATAAAAAGACTGTATGGTATTCCTACTGTGAGTGTAACACAAGGACTTAAAAAACATTTGTTCAGTAAACATCTGCAATATGCCTACTTTTTTCAAGGTAATTTAAATATTATGATCTATGAAATATATACTCTGCACTCAAAATTGGACTCTAACCTCCATGAACACAAATAAGTTTGTACTATAATAAAAATGTTACTAATAATTATACTGTAATAAATGATATGTTAGTAATTCGAGCAATGTATTAGGAAGAACATAGATAAAGGAGCATTTAACTCTGTAAAACATTAGTAATAAATTCCATTCTGTGTCCTCAGGGTTTTTTTTCTCTTCTGGATTTTTGCTAAATTTTAAATATTGATGCTGTCAAATAAGTGAATTCTTTTTAAAATTAGGATATATCAGAAAACTCATTTTTATAAACATATACCAAAGCAGTAATATATATTCGTCATATCCGAAGTTTAACTTTTTTTTTTAATGTAAGTCATTTGCCTAAAATTAAGCTGTATTGTCATCAGGTGGCAGTCATACCTTAGTTGTGGCCACACAGCACAGTTCGTAACCTTATTCATTATATTATCACCCCAGAGTGGTAATCATTGTGAGAGAATTGAGAAACTTGTGCGTGCATAGAGGATAGGAAAGATTTCTGATAACATGAAGTATGAAGTCGAAGGGAATAGATAAGTGGTTTGAAGCATAAGATTTGGAGTTGCTCAAATCTTTATTTTAATCCAAGTTTATCACTTATTATCTTGCCTCTTTGTGATTAAACTCTTTGGTTTGAATTTTCTCACTTATTAAATGGAGATAATACCTCCTCCCTTGTATTTTTTATGGTTTAAAACAAAGAATGAAAATAAAATACTTAGCATAGTTTTATGAGTAGGATACTATCAAGTATTGATAGTTATTTTAGGAATTACCGAAAATAGAAAGAAAAGGAAAATCAGCTCACTAATTTTGCAGGTCCAGCTACAACTCTAGGAATCCAGATAACTTAAAGATAAATTCCTTCTCACTTTATAGTCCCCAGAGAAAACATCTCGAGATAGACAGGCAGATAGTTTTGGTTTTGGCTTTGGTTTTTCTCATCTTCCCCTTTGTGGATGGAAAGAAAGAAGACACAATTGGAATGCATTTGAAAGTACAGACACAGATGGGTGCATCCACCTCAGTGTCTGATACTTGCCTCTCCTAACCTCCCTTACTGACTTGTCCTTCTGAAGAGTCAGGCTCATCTGCTCAGAGAAAGAGGTTTAGTAAGTCATGTTTGGCCTGATCTTGATGACGAGTAAAATAGATCTCTAATTCATGTACATATTTATCCAAAGAATCCTAAATCAATTTCCCTTTAGAAGAGAATCTTCAATGTAATATAATTTCAAGATGTAACCTAATTATCTCTCCTCTATACTCCAAACAAGATATATTTTTCATCTCCAGTAGTTGACAGAGCTTTTCCTTTCATTATTAAAAATAAAAGGATCAAAATATAAATGTAGTGGAAGAAATATTCAGCTAGATTCAATATGTATTTACCAAGTACTTTTTTAACATGCAAAACTATGTTTTAGAGACTACAAGGGTCATCAAAACATTGGTCCTGTTCTAACAAACATTACACTTTAGGAGGTGGTATGATTTGCATATACAGTTATTCTAAGGCAAAATGTAGTGAATGCTCTAATGGAAATTATAATAGATTATATTTATATGCACTTGTCAGATTATAGAGTGCTATCATATATATTCTTGTTTGTTCTTTATAACCCCATGTATAGAACAAGTATTAAATATATTTTGAAAATGAAACATCTGAAACTCAAAGATTAAATGCCTAAAATCACAATACTTCTATGCTAAGTCAGACAGTATAGTTAGCATATATTTGAAAGCCTGGCATAGAGCATGGAGAAAGCCACCTGATAGCTAGCTGGTTTTTCATTGTTTTTCCCATGTACTGGGCACTATTGTAGATACTAGAAATGTAGTAGCAAATAAGGCAAATAGAATCCCTTCCTTTAAGGAAGAGAAATGAGATCCAAAACATGAACCTAAGTTTCTCGCTGTAGATTCTGCTGTTCATTTCATACAACACAAAAATACAGTGCTTTGTCAACAATGAAGAGGGAGAGAATTCTCACGGGTTGTTATGCAAGGCCTAATGGAGGCAATTTCTTTCCCTGCCATTCTATGCCAGGTTGACTTTTTAAGTGTGCCATGTTATTAATACTCCTTTTTGGAATTCTCTAGGTTCGAAGATTTTCTGAGGCATTCTTTTGTTTTGAACATCCAAGAGAAGCTGCCATTGCATACCAGGAACTTCAGTGAGTAGCATAAATCCAAACTTAAAATGATGTTGCTTCCTTTCACATGGATATCTACCTCAGAATTTATAGAAAAAACTAGAAGAATTTGAAGTTCAGAAATCCACTCTTTATTAAATCTTCAGAGAGATGCATAATTTACTTGCCTTGCCCCTCTCTTCCCTTATATCAGATTCACTGTAATCTGTAAATATAGCCATGCAACTCTGGCTTCAGCCTTCCATTTGGCCATCTTATTCTGTCTTTATTTTCACAGGTCAAAATCTCTTATATTTATCATTGTGAGTTTGGGTAGTCTGGCACTACCTTTTGCTATGTAATGACTTACAGTTAAAATATCCAGAATAAATGCCTTCCATTTTTCCCACTGAATATATTTAGGTCTGGTATTCTTTGGCTTCAGAGAATATTTTGAGGATGTTATGCTGAACAAAAGAAGGCAGACATAAAAGAATAAATAGTGTATGATTTTAAATATATGAAGTTCTGGAACAGCCAAAATTAAAATGAAAATAGAATAGTGGGTCATCTTGGGGTTTATCTGGGTTGGAAAATTGGGAAGACATGAGGAAACTCTGAATAGATTGAAATGTTCTATATCATATATTCACTTGTTAATCTTACAGCTTATATTTATATATTCCAGTACCTAAGAAAAACTAAACAATAGTAGAATGGAGGGATATGTAGTGAATGTTGAGGTATAGATAGAACAAGAAGGGCAAATATTAATTGTTGATACTGGGTAATCGGTACATTTCATACTATTCTGTTTACTTGGATTTGGTTTAAATTTTATATAACAAAGGATCCTTTAACTGTTTTGTATTAGAAAGTTACATACTGCCAGGCACAGTTGTGCATGCCTATAATCCCAGCAACTCAGGAGTCTGAGACAGTTGGATCTCAAGTTTGAGGCCAACCTCAACAACTTAGCAACTCTCAACCTAGTGAATCCCTGTCTCAAAATAAAAAATAAAAAAGGCTGGGGATGTAGGTCAGTGATAAAGCGCCCCTGGGTTCAGTCCCCAATGCCAAAAAGAAAATTAAATACTTTGTTTTAATAGCTATTAATTTTATTGGTCAATATGTGTTAAGTAAAGGAGCTACAATGGAGTGTAGTTTTTTCTCTGTTATCAAATAATTGGTAAGCATTTTTCTTACATGATTGGAAGTTTATTCTATAAGCATAGATACTCATTTTGAAATAACTTAAGAAAGTATACAATATAATAGAAATTAATTTGTCAATAAACTATAATTTTGTGTCAGTAATTTATTGTCTGTCAGCAAACCAGAATTTTTATCTTACCAGTTTATGTCTATCCAAGAAGCTCTTTCGTAAGAAGAGTATGTCTTGAAGAAAGGGAATAGGAATGATAGGAGAAGAAAATAGGGTAGACTGTAAAGTGGAGTTGGGTATAATTTTTTTTATTACAATCTGACTTAAGAAATATTTTTCAGTGCTCAGAGTCACCTACAGATGTGCACCGCTATCAAAAATACTTCCTTCTGCAGTTCTCTTCCACCCCTACCTATTGAATGTAGTGAATTAGATGGAGATCTCAATTCATTACCTATAATCTTTGAAGATAGGTATTTAGATTCAGTTATTGAAGGTAAGTATCATCTAAAATAATATAAGCTATGTGTATAATTTTTAGCATATTCTTTCTAATATAAATAAAACCATTCCCTAATGTGAAACAACTTTTCCCTTTCAATTTTATTTGTTTGAGGCTATTAGAAAGTTATAGTTAGAAAAAATAGTCTTAATCATGAGTTCTCACACTTGTTTTAAATCTAAATCTTTTTTTCTTTGGATAAAAGACTTAGATGCACCCTGGATGGGAATTCAGAATCTTCAGAGATCAGAGTCCACTAGAATGGATAAATATGAGACTGAAGAAAGCTCCGTAGCAGGACTTTCTAGCCCAGAATTGAAGGTCAGACCTGCTGGTTCCTCCAATATTTGGTATACAGAAGGTGAAAAGCAGCTAACAAAATTTCTAAAAGGAAAAAATGAAGAATCAAATAAATCCAAAGTTAAGGTTGCTAAGCTCATGAAAACAATGAAACCAGAAAACACAAAAAAAATAATAAAACAGAACTCTAAGGATTCTGTGGTTTTGGTAGGCTACAGATGTTTGAAAAGTACAGCATCAAATGATCACAATAAATGCTTTGAAGGCAATCCTTCACATAGTCAGAAGGAAGGTCTGGATCCCACAATATGTGGATATAATTTTGACCCAAAGACTTACATCAGACAGACAAGTCAAAAGGAAGCTAGCTATTTGCCAACTAATACAGAGAGAATTGAACAACAGTCTCCAGATATTGAAAATATTCAACCAGACCAGTTTGATCCTTTGAACACTGGCAGCCTAAATCTTTGTGCAAATTTGTCCATTTCAGGTAAACTTGATATCTCCCAGGATGGTAATGAAATTATACACATGGAACAAAATCTGACATCCAGAAGTTCATCAGACGATTGCCATGATCATCAAACAACCCCATCATCAGGAGTTAGAACAATTGAAGTAAAACCCAGCGATAAAGATCCTTTCAGTGGAGAAAAAATAACTGTTAATATAGGACCTTTGACTGAGCTTCAACACGATGAAATATTTGTAGATGATTTTTTACCCTGCTTTGAGTCCTTAGAATCTAATGGTAAATCTAAATCTCTAGAAATAACACTTGAAAAGGAAACTTTGCAAGAAGCAAAATGTTGTCCTATTGGAGAATCATTAGCTAAATTAAGAAATAATATGCCTGCTCCTTCTACAAAAGAATATCATATTGTAGTAAGTGGAGATACAATTAAATTACCAGATACTAATCCCACATATGCCTCGTCTAGATTTTCAGATTCAGGTGTTGAAAGTGAGCCAAGTTCTTTTGCAACACATCCAAACCCTGACATAGTCTTTGAAACTGTGCAAGGGCAAGGTCCTTATAATAATGAAAGATTATTTCCTCAGCTTTTGATGAAAACTGATAGTAACATAAAATTTTCATTAGGAAGTCATTGCACTGAGAGTACAAGTGCTTTAAGTGAAATACAGTCATCTTTGACATCTATAAACTCTCTACCTTCTGATGATGAACTGTTGTCACCTGATGAAAATTCTAAGAAATCTATTGTGCCTGAATGCCATCTAAGTGATAGCAAAAGTATATTAGACCTAGGAACAATTGATTTGCCAAAATATGATGATACTAAAAAGTCAAGTATTATTTTGCAACAGCAAAGTGTTATATTTTCAGGGCATTTGGATAGTGAAACTATAGCAATACATTCCTTAAATTCAAGCACTAAAGACGCTTTGCAACTTGTTTTTTCAGATAAAGATACTTCCAGTGATGCGAAAAATAGTTGCAGCTCCAAACCTAACTTGGACACTATGGGTAAAGGCTCCCAGAGTCTTGATAAATCTGATAACTCAGCAGGAACAGCAGTTATGTTAAATTCAAAACTAATTTGTTTAGGCACTCCTTGTGTTGTTTCAGGCTCCATTTCTACTAATGCAGAAGTTAGTGAAAATAGAACTGTGGAAGGAAAAAATAGTGATACATTAAATATCAAACAAATATATTCAGAAGCTCCTACAGTTGAAGTTGAAACTGATCTGGGTACAAGTGACCCTTTTTCAGCTGGTACTGATATGGTAAAGCAAGGGCTTGTGGAAAATTATTTTGGTTCTCAGAGCAGTACGGATATTTCTGACACATGTGCTATTAGCTATAGCAATTCAGTTAGCCCTCAAAAGGAAACTTGTGAAAAAGGAATTAGTGATCTTCAACAGGAACAGGGTAAAGAGGAGGAGGAAGAGGAAGAGCAGGATCAACAAATGGTTCAAAATGGTTATTATGAAGAAAAAGATTATTCAGCTTTGGATGGAACAGTAAATGCTCACTATACAAGCAGAGATGCACTAGAAGAAGAAGGACTTATAAAATCTGAAAAAGTAAACAGTGACTATCTGAGAGATGGTATAAATGTGCCTACCGTTTGTACTTCTGGTTGTTTGTCCTTCCCATCTGCACCACGAGAGTCTCCTTGTAGTGTTAAATTTTCTTCTAAAAGTAAATTTGATGCCATTACAAAGCAGCCAAGCAGCATTTCTTACAACTTGACTTCTTCAATTTCCTGGTATGAAAATTCACCAAAACCTCAAATACAAGCGTAAGTAATGGAGCTTAACAGTATGTGCTACTAAATATACATTGATCATAAATATATATATTAAAGCAAAATCATAAATATATATAGAAGATAAGATTTATTTACATGATAAACATTAAATTATCATTTTTCCAGTACCTTTCCCAACTATTCTGTGTCAAATTTTTCAGACAGTATATAACTGCTTGTAATATTTACTTAGGTAATATTTATAAAATGTCACATATCCATATAGATAGATACAGATATAGATCATAAATAGTGCCAAAGGGCTGAATGCCCATTTTGGTCTCCAGTTTCTATAGTACAAAAAGTCTTTCTTTGAATAGCTATCTAAAATAGATAAATGAACCTTGTTATACTGTTTTACAGAGAGGTAGTTTCCAAGTGATTGTCCTGTTTCTTGGCTAGATGTTCTTGATATAAATTTTCTACTGGTAATTTTATGTTAGAAGTCAAAACCCTTTCATCATCATTACCCCATTAACTTCCAGACAAAATCTGGGTTTCATGAGAATATATAGGAAATAAGGACAAAATAAGATCTAAAGCGCCTAAAGCTAGTGAAACCCACTGAGGTGAATATGGCCAATTTAAAAATTGTAGTATATAAGCTAAGAGGCCAAAGATTATGTACCACCTGCTGTGTACCTCTCTTTGTCAGAGTCATCAAGAAGAGATGGTGTTTATGTTTTCACCCAGTTTAAGGTTCATTAAATGCTGCTTTTTCCCCCCCTTAATAAAACATAACTTTTTCTTTTTTTCTTTTTAGTTACAAATGACAGTAGAATGTATTTTGACATATCATACATACATACAGTGAAACTTCACATTCTTGTGGTTGAATACTAAATATGGAGTTAGAATGGTAGTGTATTCATATATGAACATAGGAAAGTTATAGCTGATTCATTCTACTGTCTTTCCCATTCCCTTCCCCTATCCTCCCCCCTTCATTAGCTTCTTTAAGTTACACTTTGTTATCAGTCTAAATGATATGCTTTTTTGCTTTGTTTGGTTTTTAATTATTTGTGGTTACATATAGACAGCATGCCATATATATATATATATATATATATATATATATATATATATATTTATGCAGTGATAAGGATCAAATCCATTGTCTCACACATGCTAGGCAAGCACTCTGCCACTGAACTACAGCCTCAGCCCCCATACAATGTTTAGTAGTAATAATTTTGTTTGCAGTCCCCAAGTTGGTTAAATATGTCAGTCATGCCAAATGAGTATGTACCTCCAATTATATTTAGTCACATACCCCTTTTAATTCTCCTTCTCTTTGATAATTTTTAGAGAAAAATGCAAGTAATCTAATCTACTGAATATTTTATCTACAATTCTCACTGTTATGTTATATAGAATAGATTCTTCCCTTCCATTTATATAAGATTAAAATGGAACAAAGAAGTTAAAAGATTTATTTACATGATAAACATTAGATTACCATTTCTCCAGTACCTCCCCCAGCTTTACTAAATTTTTCAGGCAGCATAACTGCTTCTAATATCTTCTTAGTTGGCATTAAAATAACATTTTTAAGTGACTTCAGACTCAAAGTGTTTATTATCTTTGATCAGCAACAAAAATCAACCCCCCCCAAAAAAAAATAGACCTGTGCTTTTTAAATTATTTAGGTGATCCCGTATATTTTTTTCATGATTTCAAAACCACATATTGCTAAGTTTCTTCCTCTGCAATTCTAGATTACCTTTTTGGTTCTAAAAACAGAGTATGATCCTTAATAACGAGTATCTTTACTTCAGCTTCCTTCAGGCAAAAGAAGAATTAAAACAACTTAAACTCCCTGGGTTCATGTACAGTGATATTCCTCTGCTGGCATCCTCAGTACCGTATTTCAGCATGGAAGAGGAGGATGGTTCTGAAGATGGAGTGCATCTCATTGTCTGTGTTCATGGTTTAGATGGTATGTGACATCTATTAATGTAACCCATAGCAACTCACTTTCTTTCCTAAATAGATCTCATTTAGTTTTATTTACTAAGTGTAATATTAAATTTTTTTAATTGTTTTTAATTTTTAAATACATGGCAGCAGAATGCATCACAATTCTTATTACACATTTAGAACACAATTTTTCATATCTCTGTTTGTATATAAAGTACGTTGACACCAATTTGTGTCTTCATACATGTACTTTGGATAATGATGTCCATCACATTTCACCATCATTGCTAAACCCCTGCTCCCTCCCTTTCCCTCCCACCCCTCTAAAGTTCCTCTATTCCTCCCATGCTCTCTCTCCCTACCCATGAGTCAATCACCTTGCATCAAAGAAAACATTTGCCATTTGGGTTTTTTTTGTTTTTTGTTTTTTTGATTAGCATTATCTTGTCCAACTGTATCCATTTACCTGCAAATGCCATGATTTTATTCTCTTTTATTGCTGAGTAATATTCCATTGTGTATATATGCCATATTTTTTTAATCCATTCATCCACTGAAGGGCATCTAGGTTGGTTCTTTAAGTAAATTTTGCATGAAACAGTATTTTGGGTTTTTCTTCTTTTTTTCTGTCTTCTCTTGGTTTTTTCAGCTGTTACCTGTATAGGCTAGAAAAATCAATATACCTATGAATTAAGGTTGATGTTTAAGGCATATGTTATTTCTAAATACCAGGCTTTCATGCTGTGACTTTCTAAAAGATACTTTGTTTACTCAGCAAGTTTTTTTCTAGATGTAGGACATCTTAGAAAAAGCCAAATGTTTCTGGACCAAAAGGGTATTACTGTATTATAATGTCATTCTTTAATAACAAACTAGATTTTTAAAATTTGTTCTTTTTAGTTATACATGACAGTAGAGTCCATTTTGACATATTTATACAAACACGGAGTATATCTTATTCTAATTAGAATCCCGGTCTTGTGGATATGCATGATAATCCACTGAACATCCATTCTCCCTGCCCCCCACTTTTTGTGTGTTAGCATCCACATATCAGAAAACATTCAACTTTTGATTTGGGGGGATTAGCTTATTTCACTTAGCACAAGTCTCCAGATCTGTCCATTTACTGGCAGATGTCATAAAGTCATTCTTCTATAAGGCTCAGTGTGTGTGTATATATACACATTTTCTTTATCCATTCATCTGTTGTAGGTTGGTTCCATAGCTTTTGTGAATTGGCTGTTGTGAATTGAGCTGCTGTAAACATCGATGGGGATTCATCATTGTAGTATGCTGATTTTAACTCCTTTATAAATATCCCAAGAAGTGGTATAACTGAGTCAAGTGGTGGTTCCATTCCTAGTTTTTTGAGGAATCTCCATATTGTTTTCCAGTGTGGTTGCAGCAATTTCCAATACCACCACCATATCCTCTCCAACATTTATTGTTACTTGTATTCTTGATAATGGCCATTCTGACTGGAGTGAAGTGAAATCTCAGTAAAGTTTTAATTTGCATTTGTCTAGTTGCTAGAGGTGTTGAACTTTTTTTCATATATTTTTTGACCATTTATATTCTTTTGAGAAATGTCTGTTTAGTTCCTTTGCCCATTTATTAATTGGGTTATTTGTTTTTTTGTGTGTGGTTAGGTTTTAGAGTTTCTGGAAATGAACACCCTGTCTGAGATTCATGTGACAAAGATATTCTCCCATTCTGCAGGCTCTCTTCACGTTTTGATTATTTACTTTGCTGTGAAGAAGCCTTTTAATTTGATACCTTCCCATTGATTTTTTTATTTTACTTCCTGTACTTTAAGAGTCTTAATAAGGAAGTTTGTTCCTAAGCCAACATGTTGGAGAGTTGCGCCTACATTTTCTTCTAGTAGGTATGGAATTTCTGGGCTACTTCCTAGGTCTAATTCACTTTGAGTTGAGTTTTGTGCAGCGTGAGAGGTAGAAGTTCAATTTCATTCTGCCACATATGGATTTCCAATTTTCCCAACACCATTTGTTGAAGAGGATCTTTTCTCCAGTGTAGTTTTTGGCACCTTTGTCTTGTATGAGATAACTATGTAGGTTGTCTCTGTCTTCTATTCTCTTCCATTGGTCTTCATGTCTGCTTTTGTGCCAAAACTATGCTGTTTTTGTTGCTATAGCTCTGTAGTATAATTTAAGGTCTAGTATTGTGATGCCTCCAGCTTCACTTTTCTTGCTGAGGATTGCTTTGGCTATTTGTTTTTTTACAAATCAGGAATAAAGCAGTTACCTCTGTAAATACATTAATCATGAAAAATCTAAAATATAAATGTTAGAAGGGTAAAATAAAAATTCAACAATTGATAATGACGTTTATATTGCTAGTAAACCAAAGAAATAAAATCCACTAATTTTTAAAGATAATTTCATATTTATATATCATATCTGTATTGTAAAATGTTTTTAGATTTTTTAGTTGATAATTATTAAAATAAACTATCCTAGGTATTTAAGTGTGTTTTCTTTCTCTCAGTCTGTACCAGTACCACTAAAGGAAGTCAATAGATTAAATCTAAGGCTAAAATGCATTAAACATTTCTTACACTGTTATTGTATCTTCACAAATGGTATAGGTCATAAATTTGACTTGAGAAACTATAAAAATATATGATGTTATACTATGTACATTTTACTTTATCTCATCCTTAAAATATCATTTTTTATTTTCTAGGTAACAGTGCAGATCTTCGATTGGTTAAAACTTATATTGAACTTGGACTACCTAGGGGAAGAATTGATTTTCTGATGTCTGAGAGAAACCAGGTACAAAATGGCAGTGTTTTCAAAGGACGTAAACATTTTTGTACCAGTTTCTACATAAACATTTGCCTGTTACCATGTGCCTATAGTAAAAACAATTTTTCTGATTTCTATGAAATTTAACATAAATAGATATCCAAAAGAGTTATATGGTTTTCATTTGACTTATGAGTTTCCTTCATGTATGTAGCATTTCCAGAATTTCATATTTATATACAAATAATTGTTAATTATGCCAGTATATGAAATAGCCTTATATTTAATACTAGTAATAGGCTAGACAAAGAACACTGAACATTTTTTCCCTAGAAACGCTCATTTTAATATAATGAGTAATACATTCACTATTTTGCTAAAAAGAAAATTAGACTTGAACTGTTTTCAGTACTTAAAATAAAAATGTTTTATTATTTATTATTTTATATTTGGTTAGTTTTTATGTGATGATATGTATTTTAATGTGAAATGTGTCTGTTTTACTTTTATTTAGAATGATACCTTTGCTGATTTTGATAGCATGACTGATCGCCTTTTGGATGAGATAATACAATATATTCAAATATATAGTTTAACTGTCTCAAAAATAAGGTAACTTCTATATTATACCATTTATTTTTATATGTCTATAAATTACAGAACAGTTTTTAATAGTATTATCCTAATCTGAAATGTAGAAAACAACAACTCAGTTAAAGAGAAATTTAAAAAATGATTTTAAGGAAAGTCCGTATTATATGATTTCATTTTCATGCAGTATCCACAAGCAAGTCTGTAGAGTCAGAAAGTAGATTAGTGGTTACACAGATTTTTTTTTTCCTTTTATTTATATATGACAGTAGAATGCATTATAATTGTATACAGCACAATTTTTCATATCTCTGGTTGTATGTAAAGTACGTTGACACCAATTCGTGTCTTCATACATGTACTTTGGATAATGATGTCCCTCACATTCCACCATCATTGCTAACCCTCTGCCCCCTCTCTTCCCTTCCAACTCCTCTGCCCTATCTAGAGTTCGTCTATTCCTCCTATGCTCCCTCTCCCTATCCCACTATGAATCAGCCTCCTTATATCAAAGAAAACATTCGGCGTTTGGTTATTTGGGATTGGCTAACTTCACTTAGCATTATCTTCTCTAACTCCATCCAGTTTTAAAAAACTATCCAATTTATCATATAAAATATCTAGAAGCATCTAAGGGATCCCAGCGCATAGAAATAAATGTTTGAGAAGATGGAAATGCTAATTACCCTGATTTGATCATTACACATCTATACATTTTTTAATTATTGCACTGTATCCCATAAATGTACAAAAATAAATGTTGTTAAATTTTTGTAATTATTTTTTTCCTAAACTGTCTAACTTTAAAGTATAGACCAGTCTATACTTTCTCCTAAGTTGTCCTTTACAAATAAGTTGAATTATTTTGTTTGTAATCATGAGAAGTAAATAATATGTGTTATAGCCTTAAGAGGTGAATTTATTCTCTAATCATTCTTAAATGTATTTCTACAGTTATAAACTATAAGTAAAAGTTTTCTGATAAATAATATTTTTCTATAATCATTTAGGTTATATGACAATAGGAATCTTCTACATTCTTTTTTCCTTTAAATGTCATTATTTAAAGTATTAAAGCCATAATTTTAAAACATATTAGAAATTTTCAAATTCTTACTATCTTATAATATATGTATAGTATATCAGCTTCAGTTTTTGTTCCTAAAACTAATACTGTGGAAGAAATGTCTTTTTTTCTCTTAAAGCTTTATTGGACATTCATTGGGCAATTTAATAATCCGTTCAGTGCTTACAAGGCCAAGGTTTAAATATTACCTCAACAAACTTCATACCTTTCTGTCTCTTTCTGGACCTCACCTTGGTACTCTGTATAATAGCAGCGCTCTTGTTAATACAGGTAAAAAGTTTTATTATACTATACAATAAATATGGCATATGCAAAAAACTTAAAATACAAATTTAATGTTTCCTGGTATTTTCCAGCCAACTTGTCACATACTTGGAATTTCATGAAACAAAAGATACAGCTAATTTCCTGTTTTGTTATATACATGGTGTATTTTAATAAAAGTAATTTCAGAAAATAAATATAACATATTGAGATGGCATTTGTCAACAATCACAAGAGTCTTTTTTGTTTTCATTAAATTCTAAATATCTCAGCAAATATTTGTCTTATAAATAAGCTATTCTGTCACTGGAAAACAGATAACAAATATATTTAATATGACAAAAAAATTATAGAAAATGCTAATATTTTTATTTTGGTTTGGTAACAATTAAGGAATAAGAAAATAAATTGTGTCAGGAGCAGTGGTACACAATTATAATCCCAGCATAGGCAGGAGGATCACAAGTTTGAGTCTGCCCTCCATAATTTAGGGAGACCTATTTCAAAATAAAAAATAAAAAGGTCTGGGATGTAGCTCAGCAGCAGAGCACCCCGGGATCAATCTTGGTACTGGAAAAAAATTATATATATATAATATATATATATATATAAAGTTAATCAAAAGTTCTAAAGAAATTAAATGAAAATTAAGACCTTAATTTTTAACTAGTATAAATATTCTCATTGTGAACTACCTGGTGCTTAATTTGCCTGTTGATTTTTTTTTAATGGTTTATAGTTGTTTAGTGATTGATTTCTTTCAAGAGAAGAAACTAGATTTCATTGCCTATTTGATTAGTTCCCAAAATCTTTATTTCTGTTTTCTTTTCCACCTTTTATTGACAAATCATACCAGCTTCCCTTGTATCCCATTTCAAATTGGCAATTTCAAAGCACAGCCAATTGTATATTTGTAGTTTCAAAAACAGGGTGTGAGAAAAATGAGATCCTTAAATAACACAAAATAGAATCTAGCATGAATTAGATGTGGTATTTTTAATTTTTTTTTCAATAAACTCTTTCCCAGAAATACTATCAGATTTAACCAGTTAAAGAGTTATTTCCCTTTTTCTTCTTCCATTCTCTTGTGAGAAGCAATGAACATGGAAGTGAATATTTTCATAATCTATAATATTAGTTCCAGAATTATTAAGATTTTATTTAATTTCTATAAAGGGAAGATGTATTTAAATATGTGCTATTGATAATAAAGAAGTACAATTAAATATGAAACAAATTACATTCAGCTGTCATTAGAAAACATGAACCAATTGCTCACTTTAAAAGTTGGTTCTGCTGGGTGTGGTGTTGCCTGCCTGTAATCCCAGCAGCTCCAGAGTCTGAGGTAGGAAAATCTTGAGTTCAAAGCCAGCCTCAGCAACATAGAGGCTCTAGAGCCAGTGATAACCCTGTTTCTAAATAAAATACAAAATAGCGCTGGGAGTGTGACTCAGTACTTGAGTGTCCCTGAGTTCAATCTCTAGTACCAAAAAATGTCCTTTTGTAGTTAGTTAGTTTACTGTAACTTAACGATAATAATCAATAGACTACAAACTTGGTGCTTAGCCATTTGTTTCTATTTTGCTGTGTTTGCAGTTTTTCTCCCTCTACTATTTATAACTTAATCTGATATATCTAAAGGTACTGTTTCTCCAAATTTGTTCTTCATATGCTATTTATCTGTTTCATTACTGAATGGGATAGAAACTCTCCTTTAAGCATCATTAACCCATAGTTAACCTATACATGTATATGTTTATATTTGTTATCAGAAAATGGAAATATTTTACAAATATTTTTATTAAGCAACAAAATATTAGTTTGAAGGGTATTATTTTTGAAGTGAGTACGTATTCACATAAGCTTCTACCTTAGTTCAAATTAATAACACTGGCATATGTTACTATATATTTCCCTTTATACTCATATTTCTTATATTCCTCTCTAGGTCTCTGGTTTATGCAGAAATGGAAAAAGTCAGGTTCTCTTTTGCAACTGACTTGTCGAGATCATGCAGACCCTCGCCAAACTTTTTTATATAAGCTTAGTAATAAAGCAGGTAAGTTTGTAATAAGTTTGGAAAACGTGAACATGAAAAGTTTTTCTAAATAAACCTATAGCAAATAAATTATCAACATGTTTTCCTGGTGATTAAAAAAGTTACATTCTACTATAATTTCATAATAATGATATAGCAGACTCAAAACTGAAACTAAGTAGTTGGTAAGAGTAGTTTTTCTGTTTTTCATGTAATTATATTTATCTTTTATGAGCTCTACTGTATAGTTACTTTTAAATTATCCTAAAAATTGTAGCATTGTTAATTCAATGCCAGCTTAGTTAATCTATATATTTTTTAACAAAACCTTTCTTGTCCTAGCCCTCCTGTCCTTCTAGCTGTTCCCCATCCCAATCCTCAACCCCTTTTATGAACTTTCATATATTGTTCTATCTTTCTGCTTCAGGACTATCAAGCATTTCTAACAAATGTCAGAAACTGAACTATTAATAGTTATTCCTTCTTAAGTTACCACTTTGAATTTGCCTTAGATTCCTCTTTCTCATTCATCCCCACACATCTGCAGTGTTGTCAAGTCCTAAAACTTTTAGCTTTCTTAGGAGCTAATGGGTATTTTTCTTCCTTTTCTTTGTTTCTACCTTAGTTCAACCATTATCACTGTTACTTAGATTATTGCTTTAGCCCTAAACTGGTTACCTACCTCTTATATGTTCCCTTTTATCTAATCTCATTTCCTCACGAGATAAAATTAACTCCTAAAAATTAAATCAGAATATTTATTAGTCCTCTTTCAAAATCCTTCCTGGTGCTTTGTAACATTCAGGATGAAGTCAGATTTCAAGAATAAAGGCAGGGCTGGGGATGTGGCTCAAGTGGTAGCGCGCTAGCCTGGCATGTGTGCGGCCCGGGTTTGATCCTCAGCATCACATACAAAAAAACTTATAAATTATAATATTATTAGAAGGGTCAAAGCAAGTCTTTTGAACTTTCTTTTTGTTGTTATTGTTGTTGTTATCTAGTATGTTGTTAGAAATGAGTAATTAATTTCTAGAAATTTGCTATACCTGAAGAGCAGCTATAAAATAGAAATTATAGATTGACATCAAAAACATAAATCAGGAAAACAGAGCAAAGGAAGAGAACACTTAACTAATTTACTAATAGCCTTTTTTCATGTTTTAAAACAAAATAATCATTTCTCTTTCATATTTTATTCTGCTAAAGTTAAAAAGTCTCAGATTCCTTAATCTGCTTATTGCTTCAGGTTCTTCTGAATAGCCCATTTCTATGCTCTTGGAAAAAAGCTTAAAATTCTCTAAATAAAAAAAATTCAGGGGCTGGGGATGTGGTTCAAGCAGTAGCACACTTGCCTGGAATGCGTGCAGCCCAGGTTCTATCCTTAGCACCACATACAAAAACAAAGATGTTGTGTCCGCCAATAACTAAAAAATAAATATTAAAATTCCCTTTCTCTCTCTCTCTCTCTCTCTCTCTCTCTCTCTCTCTCTCTCTCTCATCTTTAAAAAAAAATTCAGGTTTTATCTTTTTCTCTTTTTTATTTAAAGAAAGTCTTTCCTGTGGGTCTTGCTTTTGAAACAATCTTTTCTTCTGCAGAGTATCAGTAGTTAATACCTTTTCTTTATTGAAAGATGTTCATTATTTTTAAATGAAGAAAGCAATTTAAAAGCCTAAAAAATGTATGACTTAAAACCATTGAGAAATACGCTTTTCTATAAAAATCATATATTACATATGATATTGCCATTTTTGTTTTATGAACACAACAAATCTGGTACAGGTTTACAGAAAAGGTACTCTTAAAAGGAAATTATCTTTTTTGATTAAGACAGTATAATTATAAGCATTAGTTACATTTTTATAGCAACATTTGACCCAAAATAAACCCAGTGACATTCTACAAATTGCTGATAAAATATATACATTATTTACACAGTATAAATATGGCATATTAGAATTTCAGCTTTGAATATCAGGGGAAAGAAGAATATAAAGAATCTAGCAAGATGATGAAGGTAAAATATATGGATTAGGTGGCACTAGTGTTGAAGTAGTCAGGATTATCCTATTAGAGCAGAGAGATGTCATGGACAATCTTTAACATTCCATAATTAGGGCTCAAAAATAGCTAAATAAGAATGTATTTATTGTTAAAATTTCAAAAGCAAAAATATCCTTATTTTAAGATCTTCCTAAAGGATTCTATTCAGAAACTCCTTACCAGCTGTTGAATTCTGACAAGTAAAGTACAGCAATTAAGGAATTCTCCTGCCGCGCTACTATGGCACAAGATAATTTTTTTCCAGAATGTTAAAGTTGTTTAATAATAATCATCATTTTTTTTTTAATTTATAAAAAACATTTTGTTTTTCAAAGTGCATGAAAGAATCAGCAACAGCTAACATTGTTTTGGAAAACAAATTTTTAGAAGTGGGGGCTGGGGATGTGGCTCAAGCGGTAGCGCGCTCGCCTGGCATGCGTGCGGCCCGGGTTCGATCCTCAGCACCACATATAAACAAAGATGTTGTGTCTGCCGAGAACTAAAAAATAAATATTAAAAAAAAATTTTAGAAGTGTATTTAAAATAAATGAGTAAAAATAAGAAATATTTAATATTGTTTAGAATATATCCATTTAAAAAATGGTTTACTGAGCCTTATCACTATTACCATTCTGGGCTGGATAGTTCTTTGTTATCAAGGATTATCACGTGCATTGTAAGAATGTTTAGCAGCCTATACTCTCTATATGTCAATAGAATACACCTTTTTCCCTCAGTTGTGACAACCAAAACTGTCATTAGACACTGCTGAATGTTCCTTGGGGTGCAAAAGCACAAGTTTAGAACCACTTCTTTAGCCAGTTCTAGAGAGTAATAAACATAAAATGACTAAATATGAATTGCTTTAAAACTTATTAGAAGAGTGGCCAAAGTTATCAGGAAGGAAAACTAAGAATGAAGATGAGGGGCTTGGGCTGAAGCTCAGTGGCAGAGCACTTACCTAGCATGTGTGAGGTGCTGGGTTCAATCCTTAGCACCACATAAAAATAAACAAAATAAAGGCAACTACAAAATTTTTTTTTTAAAAGAATGAAGTTGAAAGTTGCCATTAAGGTGTTTTTACATGAATTGTGTTTTAATATAGTCCCGGGAAATATTGAAGATTTACTTTAACCTCTTTTGCAATTTTGAAAAATAACATAATACTTGGAAAGTTTTCTAGTTAAATTATCTCATTCTATAGTTAGGGGAATCTTGTCACAATCTTCCAAGTTAAAGGTGACTTTTTAACAAACAACTAGCCACTTCACTTCAGGGGCTGAGTGAAGTATTAATCCACAGGCCAGTTGACCAGGAATCAAGGTAGAGGCAGAGAAGAGAACTTAGAATATATGGTTCCTATGTTTACTAGCTGGGTTTCAACTAAGATGAAATATTTCCATAAAACCTATCAGTATTGCAACTCTGGGGACTGCCATGGTTCACTATGAGTTTCTGCTCTGCTTTACCCAACTGCCAGATAAGAAATTAAAACCAAAAGAATCAAAAAGGGCCATAGTGTATTTAACTAATGTGGTCCTTGTCTTGTCTAATATTAAAAAAAAAATCTTTCTGTGCAAAAGCACAATATTAATACATTTTTGTTGAAAACTGTTATAATTGATACTGAGTTTAAAATTTTTAAGGTACAGTATTGTCTTTGAAGTCACATTTACAACTATGACAACAGTGTATTTATGTCAGTATCTGAATTTTTTATATATTTTATCATTGTGAAATCTGAGAGTGAAAAGGTATCTTAGAAATCCTCTGATCTCATTGTTATTGATTTGTATCCTTCCACTGAGCCACCTAGACCAGTGGACCAAAGACACAGACTTTGCCCTCTAGGCTCTCAGTCTTCGGCATTAATTCCCAGACTGAGTGTTCTTTCTCTGAAGTAGCATATCATATTCCTGCAAAGAGCTATTTTTAAACAAATTATATTTAATATAATTTTATTTGGAAAAATATCATGACTATTATTTCTATGGAGTAAGCTAAAGAAATAAAATTTGATCGGTGGGGTATTTATAAAGAAGTTATAATGATCGGGGCTGGGGATGTGGCTCAAGCGGTAGCGCGCCTGCCTGGCATGCGTGCGGCCCGGGTTCGATCCTCAGCACCACATACCAACAAAGATGATGTGTCCGCCGAGAACTAAAAAAAAATAAATATTAAAAATTCTCTCTCTCTCTCTCTCTCTCTCTCTCTCTCTCTCTCTCTCTCTCCTCTCTCTCTCTCTCTCCTCTCTCTCTCCTCTCTCACTCTCTCTTTAAAAAAAAAAAAAAAGAAGTTATAATGATCATGTAATCTGGCAAATGGATAATTAATTCATATAGTATATATTTGAGGGTGACATGATGTTTTTTATGCCTAAATGTATACTACTGTTCCTACTACATATCATAATAACCCAGTAGAAAAAAATGGCAAAAGAGGCAAGCACTTAAAAAAAAAGTCAATAAACAGAAGATTTATTTTAACTTTAAATAATGAGGAAAATGTACATTTGAATAATAATTATTTTTGCCTATTGGTGAAGATTTGAAAGATGATATCCAGTACTAATGAGTATGTGAAGAAATAGGCACCTTTATATGCTAATGCTGTAAGGGAAAATTATATGGCTTTTGTGGGGAGTACATTTATCAGAATTTTAAGTATGGACTCAGCTATTCCCCTTTAGGAACTTTTCCTACAAAAATCCCATACAAGGGCTGGGGTTGTGGCTCAGTGGTAGAGTGCTTGCCTAACATGTGTGAGGCACTGGGTTTGATTCTCAGCACCACATATCAATAAATAAAATAAAGGTCCATTGACAACTAAAAATACATTTTTAAAAAGTCCCATACAAGTAGATAAAGGCTGTTCATTGGTGTGTGTGTGAGAGAGAGAGAGAGAGATCGAGAGACCTATATGTCCATTAGTAGATCAGTAAGAGATATAGAAATTTAATCATGGAGATACCAAAATAATCATTAAAAGAAAGAGAGGTACCTATGTTTGTATGAACATGAAAAGCTGTTCTTAAAGATTAAGTGAAAAAAATCAAGACACAAAATAGTGGATGTATATATACTATAAATCCACTTACACCTTAAAAATTAAAAATAAACTTGGCTGGGAGTGTGGCTCAGAGTGCTTGTATAGCATACATAAGACCCTGAGTTTGATCCCTAGCCTACAGTCTGTCAAAAAAATCTTGTGTACATGTAGAAAGGAGTTTAGAATGATATACACAACTGGTAGCTGTCTAATAGGGATGGGCAAGAGAAAGTAGTAAAGGGGGACACTTTTTAAAGTAGAGAAAACTACCCAGTGAAATGACTTGAATTCTAAAAATAAGAAGCAGGGGCTGGGGCTATAGCTCATTGGTAGAGCTCCCACCTCACATGTATAAGGCACTGGATTCGATGCTCAACACACATAAAAATAAATAAAGATATTGTGTCCAACTACAACTAAAAAAAAATTTTTTTAAATTAAAATAAGGGGGATAGGAGAGGACCAGTTATGTGTCATCTATTCATGACCCTTTAGAAACTAAAGCTTCAGGACCACGTAAATAACATTGAAAGTCTAACCCATTGATTGGTTAGTCACCATATATTTGAGAGCCTACTAGAGTGTCAGACACCAAGCACAAATATATATTTGTTTTTAATTATTTGGAGAGAAATTGATAACGTTTTACATAACTTCCTTAAATACAGAACACTATAGTTTAACCTAATCTTAATCATCTTTTTTCATATCAGGGCATTCATAGCAAATTATTATATTTTAAAGTACAATGGGGGAAACCATTGTGAGGAAAGCCAATACACCAACCAAGGGTTACAGATTGCTCCCAACAGGGGGGTCTCATCTGGGGTCTAATTTAGCCCTGCCCAGTTATATGAGAATGCTGAGGATTTCAGTTTGTGGATCTACCCACCATTACTGCATACCATAGAAAGTTCTTGAACCTGCTGATTTGTTTATATTCAGTAACATTAGTTTCCATAGTGAGCTGAAATAAAATAATATTCTCAAAGTAGAATATTGTAAGCCTAAACTAATAAATCTTTGGATCCCCAGTCTTTCCCCTGAACTAGAACCATCTCTTGTAAACTCCTAATTACCACTGAAATTTAAATCCAGATTTTGAAGTTAGAGACTACTTAGGTAAATTGAATGGACTTTATCCTGTAAATATTAGGGCAACAATAGTGATCACTTTTGAAGAAAGGTATATTCTTTATAGTTTAAAAGCTTAATCTGATACTTTTAACTGACAAATATGTAGTCACTTTTTAAATTTTGTGGTTTAAATTTTATCATAGATGTGGAATTTTCTAAAATATTATATTGAAATCAGTTAAATTCTACATCCAAAAATTAAAACGTAATCTAAAAGTAGTGTATAAAATAAAATTAAAATTTCAGGAGAAAAATTAGTAGTAGTGAGAATGAGAGTAATTTTGGTAGGAGGAGAAAGCAATCTTGTTACTAGCAGTCAAGCCCACATTAAAAATAAGCAAAGGTTTTAAAAGGAAAAATTTAATTTTATGTAATCTGATCAGACTCAGAAGCAGCAGCTTGATTGTTTGTCTGCTAAACCTACAGAAATGATTACAATTTATACAAACCGAAGCCAGGGCTGGGGTGTATTGGCAGAAGCCTACAATTCCAGAGGCTCAGGAGGCTGATGCAGAAGGATTGAAAGTTCAGAGCAAGCTTTAGCAACATAATGAGGCCCTGAGCAAGTTAGCAAGACCCTGTTTCAAAATAAAAAGAGCGGGGGATGTATCTCAGTGGTTGAGCAACCCTGGGGTCAAACCCAGATACAAAAAAAAAGCCAAGTGAAATATATATGTAGATTTAGTTAGGCTATTCTAGTCAAAGAAATGCCCCCCCCCCTTTCTTAGTCATGCAAGCAAATGCGTAGTTTATTTCTCGCCATAAGTTCAGGAACACTCTTTCAACCTGGCAGTGAAGGTGGAAAGAAAAAGACATCATATAGATGGAGCGAGCAAAATTGATGACTTATTAGATGGAGAGGAATTAGAAATTAAAGATGATCAATATTATGTATTTTACTAGAATGAAGATAGACATAAAAATAAAGAAGTCAAGATAACAAGCAAAAGTTTAGAAGTAGAATTTGGTATTAAGAATAGTGAATGCGGGGCTGGTAAAGTGCTTGCCTCACCTGTGTGAGGCACTGAGTTCAATCCTTACACCACATAAAAATAAATACAATAATAAAGGTATTGTGTCCATCTACAATTAAAAATATTTTTAAATAAAGAGTAGTGACACAAAGTTTCATGACAAATTATTTGACAAGAGATGCAGACCTGAAATTCAGAGTCAGATATAAAAATGATAATTAGATAATTAAAATTAGATAAGTGCGTTCCGTAAAGGAGAAATATCATATATGCCTAAAAGCAAGGTAAGGTTCCCCACACCCAAACTATCCCTAAGAAAAAAAGAGCTATCATATTCAAATTGCTTTAAAAATCCCTGATACAAAATGATCTCTCACTTTATTTTGACTTGTTTGAGACACACATATTGACCTGAAAACCACTGTTTTTTTGAATGTAGATTTAGGCTACTGACAATTAAGATTTGGTCAAATAAGATGAGACTTAAGAATTAAGTTTTAGATTTTTAGCCATGTCTAGGTAATTGATGAGTTTGAAAGAGCAATTTCTACACAATATAAGAATTCTTTGAGTTCAGTAAAGAATAGAGAAAAAGAAGAGAAGGCAGACAGAATTCCTGAAGAATCTTGCTATAGAGCAGTGCTAGGTATTGGATTAGTAATTGCAGAGGAGTACAAGGTCCTAGGACAGATTCATTAATTGATACTTTTTTTAAGATGGGAGATATATATTGATGTGATGATCCATAGAAAAGAGAAAATGATGCAAAAGAAAAAAGGTACAGCTGCTAGAGTCATGTCTTTAGTCAAGAGAGATTGAGGTCAAGTATATGTATTAAAAGGCTAGCTTTAGATGGAAGAATAGACAGTTTGTTGGTAGGAACAAGAGGAAAAGTAGAACATGAAGATACAGGTATGACAGGTTATTACATGCTATAGAGGGAAGTATATGGAATTTCTCTTTTGGTTCTAGTATATTCTCACTGAAATAGAAGGCAAAACCATAAACTAGGAGTAAAGAGGGAATAGAAAATGACAGTGGTTGGGATAGGTAGTCATTTTAAAAAGTGCAAAATGCACACTGGTGAACAAGACTGCTACAATGTATATGGTATACTGCTCCAAGTAGCGTTATCCCTGTGGATTATGATGTGACTGGCATTCCTGATATTGTGGCATGTCCCTTTGTGGAGAATGTCACGGTATGCTTTTTAAACAAATGAAAAAGTCAGTGGCACAAGTGGTATATAACTGCTTTCATGCAACTTGGGATAAAATTTCAGTAATGGTGTTATTCTCACATTCAGAAAGTACAGTGCCTAAAAGAGCTTGGATACAAGTGAAGATGATGAACTGTTGACAGCAGTTTTCACATTTTTTGGCATATTTCCCCCTTAAAAGAATTTTGAAAAATATGTAACCCCTTATACTCATCAGGTGATGCTCAAAATTTTTTCTATTCATTTCAGTAGTTGTAAAGAATATATTTTCTAGTGTGAGTGTATATGTATACTTTAACTATTTTCATAAAAATGTAAAGCCACAGCCAAGCTCATTAGAGTTACAGATTTAACTCTCAGTTTATGCAAAATGTGTAGAGTAAGGGCCAACTGGCAAAGCCATTTTTTATTGTAAGTCAGCCAAATCAAACTTAATTTTGATCAGAAAGAAGTTAAGACTTCATATTTTGCTTGGTTCCCCAGAAACTTTTATTCCCTGGGGTCATATACCTTAATAAAACTGCAGTTGGCTGAAAAAATACTTTTATTTAATAAAGTAGGAGAACAACAAGTCATTTTTAGATAAGAGCTTATATGGAGGTTGAGATCTGGAAATTAGGTTTTTTGAAGCTATGCAAAAAAATTCTACAACATGGAGAGACTTGGATTATCTAAGGTGTAATATCTATCAGTTGGAAGATAGGTGGATGCTACTAAGACAAGTGGCACGGATGCTGATAAAGGCATGGATTTCTAAACATTGACAAAAGTTTGTTTCATAAAATGTGACAATGAAAAGGAAAAATATAATTTTTTTCTTAAATACATGTAATTAATTCCTTTACAGATATTTGATGATTTCACTTACATCTCTTGAATAGATTTTTTTCAAATTGTCATACACACACGAAAAAAGTATTATCATCTCACTAAGAAAAAGGGAGGATGGCCTTATTTGGGGCATAGATAGATAGTTTAATACAGTCTCACTTGCTCACCTGCCTCTTTGTGTGGGTCCACAGTTTATCGAAATTAGGATCCTTGATTTCTAGGGGAAGAGAGCACTTCTACATAGGCCTCCTATATTCAGAATCCACAGTAGTGCCCAATTGGCCTATGTCTAAGAATCTAAATTTCAGTAGACGTAAAGTACCAAAGTTTTACTCTAGAACATTCCAGAATAAAATTTCATACACAGCCCAATTCTAATGAATTGCCATTATTTAATAGTCACATAAAATTTTATTTACCAGTCCAAGCTAAATAGCAAAAGGAAAATATCCCTGGTACTAAAGAGGTCAAGTATTAGTATGGTTTTAGTATCTAATGAATTGACCAGCAAAGTAACCCAAGGTCCTAAGCTCTAAATTCACCTAGTTTACTTTAAAAAAAAAAAAAAAAGAAAGAAAAGAAAAAGAAGAGGGATCTAACAAAAGTCTGTGGATGAATCATGAAACCCATTATTGCTATCAGTGAAAAATCAAAGCATATGTTCTCCTGATATAGTCAAATAACAAAATATGAATAATAATAGACATGAATAAAAATGGGACGAAATAGTCAGCTTTAAATGATCTTAAATAGGGTGTTTGTTTTTATGGAAGAATGTAATTTTGTTTCTTTGGAAATATCTCTAAATATTAAAGAATATCCTCTAGAAGGTAAGAATGTCATAATATACTTCCTATAGAACTTTAGTCTTCATGTATTAATTTCTCCTCTACCACCTCATTACAGTCCTTGCTCTCAGTGCAAACACACACTTCTACTATCACACAAAGACTATATATATATAATGAAGTTTGCTTTCTGTAGAGAAAAATATGGAAATTTGAAGAAAAGATCCGTAAGGTATAAAAAAAGTTATATACAGTATACTGAGAAAAGAAATTTATTTTTGGTTACTTAATATGGTACTAAAAAGTTCTTTGAAATCTAATTTAATTATTGCATTGTAATTGTTTTCTATTCCTAGGGCTTCATTATTTCAAAAATGTTGTGTTGGTGGGATCTTTACAAGATCGCTATGTTCCTTATCATTCTGCCCGCATTGAAATGTGTAAAACGGCTTTAAAGGACAAACAATCAGGTAATTAAGTTAATTTGAAGTATTTCACAAGTTTTATCTATGAATGAACTTTTTCCCCACATTTTTCAGATAATCACTTTCTCTTACCCTTCTCTTTCCTTTGCTTCATTTTCCGTCTACTGCTATTAATAGGTAGTCTTCCTCCATTTTTCTTAATTTCTTTTCTTCACGTGTGTAAATTCTTCTCCATTTTGCTATCTCA
This sequence comes from Urocitellus parryii, assembly GCF_045843805.1. NCBI lineage: Eukaryota > Metazoa > Chordata > Mammalia > Rodentia > Sciuridae > Urocitellus > Urocitellus parryii. Next base: position 86,277,320 of record NC_135538.1, on the reverse strand, counting down.
AAAATAATCCATACTTTGTTTTCCTCTTCATTATTAAGATTGATGATTGTGTAATGGTTAAGCTACATGTTTTTCTGTATCTTATTTTTACTGATAGTGGTGTGTGTGTGTATGTGTGTGTGTGTGTGTGTGTGTGTGTGTGTGTGTGTGTGTTGTGTTCTTTTGCTGTTTGCAAATAACAAAGAAATTTAAATCATAACTATTGGGAACTAAAAGAAGACGGGATTCTGTTTGTTGTATAATTGTGAGGCTTAGAGATGCCAAGTGACTTATCTAAAGTCACTGTTTAGAGCAACAGCCTATCTCCTACCTACCAGGTCTCGGCTACCTCCCAGTATTCTCAGCTTCTTTTTTGAATGAGGCTGACTGCAAAGTCTTGATCTTTTGCTATTTCCACATTGTGACAGGTAACAACTACTCCTGCAGGCAGGGACTCTTAATGTACATTTGTGATGAGGCAGTGCCCAGCAAGATGCCTAGCACATAGTAGATACTCCATTTATTTAACAAATATTGTACACTTGCAACATAGAATAACCTTTTATTTTTTAACTTTACTAGCAAAGGCTAGAATCCACTTAAAGAAAAATTCAGAAGAGATTTAACCTTTAGATGGGTAGATAAAACTAGATAAATGTCCTTTGTTTTAACAGTGAGATTCTGTTGCATTGGGGAAGAATCTATTGAAGACATGTTTGGAATTCTTCCTATGTAAATACTTTTAAAATGGCATGGTACCACAATTCCAACTTGACTCTGTGAAAGCTAAAAAAAAAGTGGAAGTAGAAAGTTTTTTTTTTAATGAATTTGTGTGATACTAATCTTTCTTTTAAACACCTCTCCCCTCTTTCTCTGACTATACTTCTATATAATCTTCCTTGTCATTCCTCAGGACTTTATCATACCTTTCTTCTGAAATGTAGTATCTACTTCTAAAATTTAGAGGTTCTAAGGAAATGTTAGCATTCACCTATTAGTGATGTGTAGTGCATAAGAATAATAAATAATGATTTGCCCCTTATGAGGCAATTGGTACATTTATGTATTTGTATATCTAATCTTTATCTTTCTTGCTTAGCATGACCTTAATGAATCCATTTTAAGAATTAGCCAAAAAGAGAGAAGCACAGCTTTGATTCCCCCCCACCCCTTTTTGGTACCAAGGATTGAACCCAGGGGTATGTAACACTAAGCCACTTCCCCAGCCCACTTTGAGTTCCCATAATTAGTGACTCACTAAGTTGCTGCCATTGGACTCTACTTGCAATTCTGCTGACTCAGCCTCCCGTGCTACTGGGATTGCATTTGTGTACTATCACACCCAGCTGGAGCAAAGCTCGTATTGTCCTAACTGTAGAAAATTGCTGTTCTTTCTCAAAATAATTTAGAATTGCTAAATGCCATAGAGACATTTTTAAAATACTTGCTATAGAATAAAGTTTTTTATTTTGCTGTACAAAAACATTTTATCATGGCCAGCTTATTTTCATAATGGTTTAATGAGTTATAGGTGTCTTAATGTTGAAGAAACTATTTGCTTTGTTATATTCATTCCTTTGAGTTAAAAATATCAAATTGGCAAACATAATGTATAATAAACTTGTTATTTTTATGTGGCTGGATAAATAATGGGATTACTTGTATTTTCTGTAAAATAATCCTCAAAAGGATGGTTAAAGAAAATAAAACCTTTAAAAAAATATTTATCTGCTTTCCATGAAAATAATATATCTAAATCTTATAAATTCTGTAAAAGTTGTCATAGAATTGTTTTTACTTGCTCTTGTGACATTTTCCTTTATTCTATTTGTTCCATAGGACAGATCTATTCAGAAATGATCCACAACTTGCTTCATCCAGTTCTACAAAGCAAAGATTGTAATTTGGTTCGATATAATGTCATCAATGCATTGCCCAATACAGCTGATTCACTTATTGGGAGAGCTGCACATATAGCTGTTCTTGATTCAGAAATATTTTTAGAGAAATTCTTTCTTGTTGCTGCCCTAAAATATTTTCAGTAGGATAAAAACATTGTTAGAGACTTTACAGTTACCTCATTCAACAATGATTCAAATAATGTATTATAGTTAAATGTAGATGCTGATAAGTTCTAAGAAATATTTATACCTTTTTATATGGAAGATAATTTATATCATCCATGTGTAGAGCTTTTTAAACATCAACTTTTCTTTCTAGGTAATGTGGCTGTGCAATATTTTTTTAATTTTATCTTTTTACTTTTCTATTACTTTTTCATATATTTTGCTACCTGAGTAATTCACTGAAATTTTAAACCCATATGTATGTCTGATTGTTTATTATTGGCTTTTCACAGTCCTTACATCAGACTACATCATATTAGAGTCCATTCTTGCTAGAATAGCATGGGATTTTAAATTTTCTAGTTTGGGGTATTACTTAGTTAACTATAAATTTTACTTTTAACATTTTACTGTGTTTAAACTGGAAATAAAATTATGGCTGCTAAAATATATTTTTCAAAATCAACTTCTTTAGTCCTGAAATGTACTATATCTTTATCATATGGTCAAACCAGGTAGTTCATACATGACAATACTATAAAAGTTTTCTATAATGTCATTACTGTTGCTATTAAACATATGTCATGCCTATTAAAATATATTTTCTACTGGTAATTTTAACATTATTTCTCATGTTGATTTTTATTACTGGAAATTTTCATGTTCATGTTAGCAGCATATAAAGATTTTGAATGTTTGAATGCCCTCTGCCTTGATTTGGTTGGAATTTTACTAAATTTGGTAATGTTGCTTGACTTTTCTGATTACACTTCTTTATCTTTTTTCATGGACTTCCTCATATGTATATAATAATTAAATGTTGAAATTTATGAAATACTTTTATGAATTTAAATAATTTTTAAATATTGTTAAAATTTATTGATCTAAAAAGTAATGTAAATAAAATAATTCATGTTAAAATGGGAAAAATAATTAACTTTACATGTTTGGTGATACAGATGCAAATGTTTTTTGATATATGGAGATGTTGAGTCTTTTGACTTTACTAAAGGTGCTGAATAGCATTAAATTCACTATTTTCCTTTCCTGTTTTACTTGTGAAAATAATAATGCACTAAGGGTGGATGGATGGTCTATTTGCATTCACCATTTATAATGGACAGAAGGTTTTTATAAGTATGTATTGTGTAATCGATGCATGTTTATTTTTAGCATCGTGTTATTGCCTCTGGTGTTATTAAATAAATGACTATCTGGAGGAAGAACTCAAACACTTGTAATTATTTGCTTATTCTTAGAATATTAGAGCTATAATAGTGAGGTACATTACATTTCAGTGAACAATAGCATATGTCATATAGCTGAAGTGGTAAAAGGCTATATCACCTGTAATAAATACTCTTATTCATACAACGAAATCACCTAATAACACAGAATGTACCCACATCATGAAGCAATACATGGCTGTGCACATCTTTATAATTAGATACACTAAATTTATTCTGTTAGCCAACTTTTCATTTGTATCAAGTAGGAGAATTTTGATTGATTTTAATAATTATTTATTTTTTTAAAAGTACTCAAAATTTTCATAAGTTAACTAGGCAGTAATATACCAAGGGCATTATAACTGGAAAACATAAATATATTTATTTTCTACCCCTTTTTTACCACATATTTATCATCTTCATATATGTTGACCCTCAGATGGAAATATCTTGCATATTTTAAGTTTAAATAACTTATATGCATATCAAAGGACTTATTCATAATCATACAAATAGTACTTAGGGGTAAATTACTCTTAGGATCATTATTGGTTGATTGGTTACAGTTATTTAATACAGTTTTTAAAATATCAGTGATCATTGTTTAAAAACATAACGTTTAGTTTCTCATTTATCAGGAAAAGTCATACTGTCCTCCAAATGCAGATTGTAAGACATGAGGTGGGGTTCTGAAAGAAGGAAAAATGATTATCTGACATGGGTGATTGTCTCTTAGAGAATAGATTTCATCAAAGTATACCAATAAGGCTTCTAAGTTGCAAACAACAACAAAAAATATACGATTAACTTCAGCAGGAAAAAAAAGAATTTATTGGAAGAATAGCAAAGTAACTCACAGAATTGATGGAAAGTCAAGAACCAGGTTTGGAAAACAGAAGCCAAAGGAAGCTAGATGAACAAAATCATAGGCAAGTTCTAACTTTAAGAGAAGCTGGGATATTAGGTGTACTTTTGGCAGCAATACCCCTGAAAACTGGATTTCAGATACCTAATTTGAATCACTCATTTAAGGCCTAGTGGGACTGTCCAGCTAATCAAGTTGAAGTTTTGTGCCAGTGGCTATTAGGCATCAAAGATAACAAGTGTATCTGATCTTCTGTTTCCAAAGTAGAAAATGAGACCAACAGGATTCACCAAACACACACAAAAAAATGGGTTTGGTAAGAGCATCAATTATAAAAGCATACCATAAGTCAAGGATAAGCCATCGTTTATCAACATCTATGCATTATTCTCTCCACCTTTATACATTTAAAATGCTTCTCCTAAAATTCTACTACTATTCCTCATGTCTAGGATCCCAGTGTTATCCCTTCTGATTCTCTGATTCTGTAATGATCTTAATAGTTTACAACTCACAGAATTGTGACTTAATCATCACCTTTATAAACAATAATAGTATAAAATGGGGAAAACAAGGCAATTAGTTGCATAAACATGTATAAGCCTCCAAGAAAGAAAATAAAGCTAGATCTGGGCTTTGTAACAAAAGCTTTTCTGGTGAGACTGACCCAAGACATTTGTAAAGATAGAAATTGTGAGGCCCCATTACATACCAACTGAATTAGAATTTTCAGGGTAGTATATGAGTAGTAGCATGTTTCATGTCTCAAACTTCTCTGATAAAAAACACATATGGTAAACAGTTTTCTCTGGTTATGAGTCTAGGTGGTTATGATTTCTCACTACTGCCACCTATCCTATTGAGTTCAAACAGCACCTCAGTTGATCAGATTTCTTTATGTAGTGAATAACCCAAGGATCTATGATATGGGTGGTCTTGCCTACATGTGGTTATAATAGTCTGTTTAAATTTTGCAATTCAGGGGCTTGGGCTGTAACTCAGCGGTAAAGCACATGCCTTGCATGTGTGAAACACTGGGGTTGATCCTCAGCACCATATAAAAATAAAGACATTGTGTGTCTATCTACAACTAAAAGAATATTTTTTTTAATTGCAATTCAACAAGATGCTTCAACATATGATATTGTGAGAAGATATTCTAGAAGATCTCCTGAGTTCTAGTTATACTCCTCCCTATTCCCTTTTCCCCATGGTCATCAGAGCCAGTCACTACAGTTAGCACCAAAATCACATTTTCTGTCCTCCTTTCCTAGAGGAATAAGCTAAAAGCAAGCCAGTTGCTCAAACTCAGGAAGAGTGCAATTAAGCCAACTTCAAATTTACAGAAAATGTTATCATATCCCCTGTGGGAGCATTCCGTTAGATATAAAAACTGCTATACCAACAGAACCTGAAAGCATGGAAATGGATGACAAGAGCAGTAAAAGTTCTCAGATTTTATCAAGCTTACAAGCTAACAGGTTACCCTGCTACAGTTTCTTGGATGCTAACAGGAGGCTATTGGGTAAAAGACAAACAACTTTATTAGAGCAAGGTAATGGCCAGATGTCGGCATTTTTGCATCAGTTCCTAGAGTCACAGTTCCCACAGTGTGGTTTAGAGAGCCAGGTTCAGCTGTACACATAGTGGATTGCATTACAGGAGAAGAATATAGGAACAAAGACCAAGCCGATTTTGAGAAAGCCAAAAGCAAGCCAGATTATCCTCAGGGAGAGAGGCAATTAAGTGATAATAATGCTACGACTGCCTTGGTCAACTTAGGTGACTAGTACTCAGTATTAGGAGACAAATAAGCTTTGCAATTTGGCTCATTTGGCAATAATATGCTGGGACACTCAGGGTACATGGCAAATTATCTCCTCTCCCCACAATGGAAAGCAAAATAAATGGTCAGTAATTAAGACATAAGAGTGAGGTGTTGATCCCTCTTTGCTTTTTGGACTCATTCTGTCAACAGAAGAGATGTCACCAAGAACTAAACTTATTTGTAGCATATGATAAATCCTTTAGGACAGCACCCCAAAATTAGTATTCTCATATAATTCCAAAACTAAACAATAGGGCTGTACATCATTCTATAAGACTAGCATCTAGAGGATGAAATATAGTTTTTTTGGTAAAAGACAATGTTGTATAGGATGCTGTATTCAGTATAGAGTACAAGGTATTCAGTAATTCCACAGATGGAATGGCATATATAAAAGGTGGATAGGTCAGGGAAAGAATCCCAAACTCAGCACAATTTTCTATTCCGATAAGAATAAATGGCTACTTTATTCATGTTAGTAGGATTCCATTGTAATCAGACCTGTTGCCCAAGCTATCTACTTTATATGTGATCAGGGGTCAAGTTGTCCACTTTAGTTGGTAAGTAGTGGTGCTAACTAATCAGTTATCTCATGGGAAAGACTGATAAAAGTACATGATTCTGCATTAGCCACCATGGCCAGGTTTGTTAGTGGGTCACTGAGCAAACACAGCTGTGAGGGAGGAAAGAAGTTAATAAATGTCCACAGAGTGGGTCATTGTGGTAGGTAGCTCTTTTGTAATCACCTTTTTAAATGAGAAAATACAGCAAAAGTGGTGGAATGTCTCTACAAGAAAACTGTCACTTCCATTTTGAGGAATTTTTATTGCTCTTCAGTCCATTCATTCTTTGGAAAGTCAGCTGCCATATTGTAAGATCACATTTGGAGAAGAAGCCCATGTAGCAAGGAACTAAGAGAAGATTCCAGTCCTAATACCCACAAGGAACTATATCATTCTGATAAACACATGAGTGAACTTGGCAGTTGATCCTCCAGTAGTGTGCTTTCATATAAGAGTAGAACTCCAGGTAACAGCTTGCCTGCAACCTCATGTAAGATGTAGAGCCAGAAACTCTGAATTTTTGTGTAATTTGTTAGAAATCAATAAATAAAATAATCGTTTGTTCTAATTAAATGCTCTTCTGCAATGGGAGCCTTTTTTTTTAACATTCAGTGGGATCCAAATGTTCTCATGCTTTCAAGAAACTTTGAGGAGTCCTATTCCAAAGAACTATCTGAAAAACACTTATATACCCAGTTCCTTACCTTTTGACTAAACCAGCCACTGCCCATGAAAGTTTGTAGATCTTTATCCCAAGCCATATCTCCTTTCAGATCAAAGTTTATAAGAGGGGCCAGGGTTGTGGCTCAGAGGTCAAGCACTTGCCTAGTATGTGTGAGGCACTGGGTTCAATTCCTGACACTACATGAAAGTAAAAACAAACAAAGGTATTGTGTCCATCTACAAAAACTGAAAAAAAAAACTTTAAATGTTTATTTTAAAAAAATGTATAAGAGCCAGACAGGTGGCTATGCCTGTAATCCCTATAACTTGGGAGGCTGAAACAGGTGGATGTCAAGTTTGAGACTAGCCTCAGCAACTTAGTAAGTCTCAGTCTCAAAATAAAAAATAGACAGGGCTGAGGATGTGGCTCAGTGGTTGCTGAACCCAGGATTCAATCCCCAATACCAAAAAAAGAAGTGTACAAGATAAACTAAATTTTGTTCTTTAGGAGGACATTTTTCCCCCTCTGCTATCCATTGAGGACCTCTGGTAATGGGCTCTCAATGCTAAAAACATCTCATTGATAGATTCATTTATTGAGCAAAGCCATTTGTAATGAAACTTTGAAATATTTTTTCTCAGTCAACTGGTTATATGAACTCAGCATTAAGCACTAAATATAAACTGAGCATCAAAAATGTTACTTCAGCTGGGCACAGTGGCACATGCCTTAATCCCAGCAGCTCCGGAGACTGAGGCTGGAGGATCATGAGTTCAAAGCCAGCCTCAGCAACAGAAAGGACTTAAACAACTCAGTGAAACCCTGTCTCTAAATAAAGTACAAAATAGGGCTGGGAATGTGGGTGAGCGGTTGAATGTCCCTGAGTTCAAGTCCCAGTAACCACCCATCCACCCAAAAAAATGTTATTTCAGAAGTGTGAGCAACCTACTAATGCAAATTGCTTAAGTTCTGGCTCTGATCCTCTTCTGTATATACCACTTTCTCTTAGTGAAAAAGCTCATTATCTAGGAGAACCTGATAACTCAGTTCATAAGAATCATCAGATTATATAGCCACCTGATGTCACATAGACACTATCAAGACCAGGAATTCTTTTTAGAAAAAAAAAAAATACAAAATTCCAGAATTCTAGGGGCTTCTATTGTGTGTGATTCTGCAAAGACTTCCCACAGTCTTACAAGTAAAATAAAGCATCTTATCTGCCACAAAATGTTCTGAGCACCAATGCAGTTGCTGTCAATTGGCAGACCTTGCACTGTAGGCTAGACCATATGCAGTTTCTTGCTCTGCACCTTACTAAAAAATGTCACCTTTCAGGTCATCTGGAAAACAGATGAGAACAAATCAGCTAGAAGTTCATTAAATCGGAGAGATTTAAAATAAGAGAGAGAATGAGTTAAAAGAAGCAAAGAGTACTATAAAGGGTCTTCAATCTCTGTATACTATAAAAGGATCTTCTGAGAGAACTTTTGCCTCAGACTGAGAGAAATTAATGGAATTAGTCCCTCACCTAATTTCAGCCATGAATTTTTTTCCTTTTTTCAGGGGAGATAGAGAGTACTGGGGATATAGCCCAGGGAAGCCACATCCTAACACCTTTTATTTTTTTATTATGAGACAGGGTCTGGTTAAGTTGTTTAGGGCCTTGCTAAGTTGCTGAGGCTGGTCTGGAACTTGCAATCTTCCTGCCTCAACCTCCTGAGTCGCTGAGATTACAGGTTTGTGCCACCGGGCCTGGCTGTATTTAAAAAAATGATAAAAAGGCTTTTAAATTTTTTACATATATAAAAATTTTAATCTCAGAATTTTTTAATAACAAAAAATTGAAATCCCAGCCATGGAATAGAGTTTAAGTGGTAAACTCACATAAATGAAAATTTAAAATCCTTGAAAATTTGTTTTCAAAAACATTTAATGATGTGGGAAAATTCAGTTATGTTTTTATTTTATTATTATTTTAATTGTACAAATTTATGAAGTACACAGTGATAGCTCAATTCATGTATACAGTGTACATAATGTCCAAATCAGGGTAGTTAACAATTTCATCTCAAACTTTAAAAGTAAATTTTAGTAACATGTAATAATAACATCTATGCTGTATGGTGTGATATTTCAAAACAAGTATACAATATATACTAATCAAATCAGGGTAATCAACGTTTCCATCTTCTTACTTGGTGTTTGGAATCTTCAAATTCCTGTCTTCTAGTTGTTCACAAAAACACAATACAATTTTGTGAACTGTAGTCACCTTATTGTATTATACAACACTAAGACCTGTTTTGCTTCAAAGAAAAAAAAAAAAAAGTCTACCGGAATGTGTAATAGTGTTTACCCGAGGCTGGAAAGGTTGTGGGAAAGGGAGTTAGAAGGTTGGATAACAGGCACCAATTACAGTTTGATTTGGGGTTTCAATCAAGACGGCGTTCAGGGTAGTTTGGGGTCATTCTTGGTGAGAAAGGCCGCTCGGGAACCTTTAGCTGTCAGCAAGGTTCCCGGTGCAGGCTGCGCCCGGTGTAAGTCCCGCCCCTTCGGTGGGGCGTATTCCTCCCTCTGTTGCGCCTGCGCAGACGCTTCGAGAGCCGGCGCCATGACCGCTTCAGGGCTGGTGGGCTTGCTTGGCCGCACCACTGCCACCGCATGGAGAGCTGCAAGTAAGGCGCCAACCCCAAAGCCGAGGTCGCAGGGAGGGGTCGCGAAGACTCAGGCATTGCGACAGAGGAAACTGTGTCTCCACGTGCAGGGGACTGCCGAGCTTCTCTTGTCACTCAGCCAGCTCTCGGTGTCCCTGGGCGGGTCCCTGCGCAGCCCAGTGTCTTGGGTGAGACTAGAGCTGGCAGATCCCGAGGGCCTTCTATCCTCGACTCTTTCTCAATATATTACAGAGCATGCTAAACGTAATTTTAATTTATGACATCTCTGAGACATTATGTATGTAAGTTGGAAAGAGACAGCCTGCATAGTATAATGGCCTGATTTCTGTGCAGTTTGTTTTACTTTTCTGTAACCACAGTCCACAAATGTATTACTTGTTAGTTGTAAAAATCCTAAATGGTTCAGAAACGAATATCATGCAAAGTCTCACATTATCCAGACCCCAAGATAATAACTAAAATTTTGTGTTTATTATCCCTTTTCACTAGTTTTTGAGTTTTAATTACAAAGTATTTCGTAACACACACACACACACACTCACACACACACACATATTTGTGGTTTTGCCTATAGAACATTATCTCAAAAAGAGATTGGATAACTCATTGTGCTGATAGTTTACCTTTTCCCATTGAAACTTAAAGAGAAAGTGATTTCATTTATACATCACAATATATAAAACATTTATGAAACAAAAGCAACTTCTATAAGGCCATTCTCCAGTTTAAGAAATAGACTATTTCCATTGCCAGAGAGCTTCGTGTGTGATGCTTTGTGTATCATGTTTTTTATTTTTATGAAAATGGTTTCATATAGTTTGTTTTTTTCCAGCCAACACTATGTTTTAAGAATGGCCCATATTGATATGAGTGGTTGTAGTTATCCTCTTAATTGTTTGAACATACTATAAATGAGTATCACCTGTGAACTTATTTAAAATGCAGATGTTGCTGGGTACAGTGGCACTCACCTATAATCCCAGCACTCAGGAGGCTGAGGCAGGAAGATTGCAAGTTTGAGGTCAGCCTGAGCAATTTAGCAAGACTCTCTCTCAAAATTGCAAAAGAAAAAAAGGCTTAGTGGTAAAGCACCCCTGGGTTCAATCCCCAATAATTCAGGGTGGGGAGGAATCAGGCTCCTGCCAAGAACTACTCAAAATCTGAATTTTAAAAGATTCCCCAGATTGTTTGTGTGCACATTTAAAATCTTTCAGTTTATTTTTTCTCAGTGTGTGATTTAAACAAGAGATATGGTTATATAGTGATGGCTAGATACTGTTCATAATGGAAGAAGCAGAAAGTGTAACTTAACCAGGGTCAGAATTAGTAAGTGGTTGATTAGTTACCTGTTGCTGATATCAAAAGTTAAGTTAGGGCCATGTTCTTTCCGTAGACTTTTGAGGGAAATCCACTTATTTCCCTTTTTTACTTTCTAGAAGCTGCCCATGTTCCCTGACTCACCTCCTTTCTGAATCTTCAAAGCCATCAACATCAGGCCAAGTCTCTTATCTCTCTGTTTGTATTTTCCAGTTCTCTCTTCTGTTCTTAAGAACCTTTGTAATTACATGGACCCACCCAGATAATAAACCAGTATAATCTTCCTAGTGTGAGGTCATTTGATTAGCAACCTTAATTTTCTTTTGTCACCAGAATTTCCCTTCTCCATAGTACCTATTTAAAGGTTCTGGGTATTGGGTTCTGATGATCTTTGGGCATTATTATTCTGCCTGTCACAGTGCTATAACTGGAACTGGTACCCAAATCCATCTCCCTCTAGAGCTATTCTATTTTAAAAAAAAATAAGTACCTTTATTTTATTTATTTTTATGCAGTGCTGAGGATTGAACCCAGTTCCTCACACATGCTAATCAAGCACTCTACCACTGAGCCATAATCCCAATGCCCTAGAGCTATTCTTTTTCAAGAAGTTGAAAACCACCCACCTGTATCATTTTTTTCAGAGTGGTTTTGCCTATAGAACATATCTCAAAAAGGAGTTGGATAACTCATTGTGCTGATAGTTTACCTTTCCCATTGAAACTTAAAGAGAAAGTGATTTCATTTACACATCACAGATACCCAATACATTATAAAATTTTCCATTAATAGGGAAGGAGGACCCTGATACGTATTTAAGTGTAAGAAAACTAAATGCAGTCCCTTGTGAACTCTAGTGATTTAAATACTAAATATTCTCTTTGAAAAATTTATACAACTTTTTTTGCTTTTAAATATACCCCCACCCCATCTCTCTCTATATATATATATGTATACACACACAAAATATATATTTATGTATATATAATTTTTAAAATTAGAGTCTTACAGTTATACATAGTTGTTGGGTTCATCCTGACAAACTCACTACATGCATGGAATTCAGTTTCAGTTCATGATCCTCCCTTTTACCCTCCTCCTTTCCCCTTCTGTGCTCCCTTCCCTCTCCTATTCTCCTTCCTCTACTCTAGTGGACTTCTTTTCTCTGTTTATTTACATTTGATTGATTCTTTCTACTATGCGTAAAGGTGAAGTTCCCTGTGGTATATTTATATATGTGTGTATAACAAGATGTTTAAAGAATTCATTCTGCATTGCCTCCCCTTAACCCTTCTGTCCACTCTGCCTCTTCATCTCCTTCTATGTTAATGATTTCCCCTTTATGTTATCTTATTCTTCCCTCCATTTTTCCTTTGTTTTACATATGAGAGAAGACATTTGACCTTTGAATTTTTGAGTTTGGCTTATTTCACTTAGCATAATATTCTCCATTTCCATCCATTTACCAGGAAATGCCATGATTTCATTTTTTTAATTTTTTTTTTTTTTGTACCAGGGATTGAACTCAGGGGCACTCAACCACAGAGCCACATCTCTAGCCCTATTTTATATTTTATTTAGCGAGAGAGTCTCACTGAGTTGCTTAGTGCCTTGCTTTTGCTGAGGCTGGCTTTGAACTTGTGATCCTCCTGTGTCAGTCTCCTGAGCCACTGGGATTACAGCCATGTGCTACCACGCCCAGCTCATTCTTTTTTTTTTAATATTTATTTATTTTTTTAGTTTTAGGTGAACACATATCTTTATTTTATTTTTATGTGGTGCTAAGGATCGAACCCATGCTAGGCAAGCACTCTACCCCTGAGTCACAACCCAAGCCCTCTGCTCATTCTTTTTTATGATTGAATAGAGTTCCATTGTATAAATATATCACAGTCTTAATCCGTTCATCTACTGATGGGTATCTGGGTTGTATTCCATAATTTAGCTATTGTGAATTGTGCTGCTATAAACATTGAGGTGGGTATATTTCTGTAAATATGCCAATATCACATATTTTGAGAAGATACCAAGAAGTGGGATGACTGGGTCATGTGGTGGTTCCATCTCTAGGTTTTTAAGAAATCTCTGTACTGTTTTCCAGAATGGTTGTAATAGTCTGCAGTCACATCAATAATGTACAAATGTATCTTTTCCTCCATTGCCTCACCAGCATTTATTGTTAGTATTATTGATCATTACCATTCTGACTGGAGATGAAATCTTAGTGTATTCTGATTTGCATTTCTCTGATTGCTAGAGATGTTGAACTTTTTTTTTATATATTTGTTGGCCATTTGTGTTTCTTCTTTTGAGAAGTTTGTTTAGTTCTTTTGCACATTTATTGATTGGGTTATTTGTTTCTTGGTGTTAAGTTTTTTTATATCCTGAATATTAATCCCCTATCAGAGGAGTAGCTGGCCAAGATTTTCTCCCATTCTGTAGGCTTTCTCTTCATACTCTTAATCACTTTCTTTGTTGTACAGAGCTTTTTAGCTTGATGTCATCCCACTTATTGATTCTTGGTTTTATTTCTTGCACTTTTGGGGTCTTGTTAAGGAAGTTGGTGCTAGCATCTATATGATGGAATATTGACCCTATGTTTTCTTCTATAAATTGTAAAGTTTCTGGTCTAATTCCTAAATCTTTGATCCATTTTTATTTGAGTTTTTAATTTCCTTTTCTTGCAGGGTGAGAGAGAGTTTCATTTTTCTACATATAGCTGTTCAGTTTTCCCAGGACCATTGGTTTAAGGGGATGTATTTTCTCCAAAATATATTTTTGGCATCTTCATCAAATATTAAATGACTGTTGGGGCTGGGGATGTGGCTCAAGTGGTAGCTCGCTCACCTGGTATGCGTGCGACCCGGGTTCGATCCTCAGCACCACATACCAACAAAGATGTTGTGTCCGCCGAGAACTGAAAAATAAATATTAAAAATTCTCTCTCTCTCTCTCTCTCTCTCTCTCTCTCTCTCTCTAAAAAAAAAATATTAAATGACTGTAGGTATGTGGATTTGTCTCTGTGTCCTCTATTCTATGCCATTGGTCTCCACATCTATTTTGATGCCATTACCATGCTGGGTTTTTTTTTGTTGTTGTTGTTGTTGTTTTGTTCTCTTTTGTTTTTACTGTGGCTCTGTAGTATAATTTCAGATCAGGTATTGTGATGTCTCCTTCTTCACTATTCTTGCTTAGTATTGCTTTGGCTATTCTGCATCTCTTATTCTTCCAAATGAATATTAGAATTGTTTTTCTATTTATCTGAAGAATGCATTGGTATTTTGATGATTATTTCATTGAATCTGTATATTTCTTTTGGTGGTGTGACCATTTTGACAATATTGATTCTACCTATCCAAGAACATGGAAGGTCTTTCCATCTTCCAAGGTCTATTTCTTTCTTTAGTGCTCTGTAATTTACATTGTAGATTTTTTTATGTCCTTGGTTAGATTAATTCCCGTGTGTGTGTGTGTGTGTGTGTGTGTGTGTGTGTGTTTATATATTTTTTTGAGGTTATTTTGAATGGTGTGGTTTTCCTGATTTCTTCCTCAGCTGAATCAGTTTTGGAGTATAGGAAAACTATTGATTTATGGGTATAGATCTTGTATCCTGCTACTTTCCTGTAGTTATTTATAAGATCCAGAAGTCTTCGTGAAGTTTTTTCGGTCTTCTAGATATAGGATCATGTCATTGGCAAACAGAGATAGTTTAAGGACTTCTTTTTCCTATTTGTAACCCTTTAATTTCCTTTTCTTGCCTGATTGCTTTGTTTCCAGGGCTGTATTGAATAGTAGTGGTGAGAGTGGACAGCCTTATCTTGTTCCTGACTTTAGATGAAATGCTTTTAGTTTTTCTGCATTCAGTATAATGTTGGCTTTGGGTTTGTCATAAATGGACTTTAAGATGTTGAGGTAAGTTCATACTATTTACTCTTTTTTTTCCATACTATTTACTCTTAATGGTCTAATTCCTGGTATGTTGACATTGCTTCAGACAGGAATCTGTGTTTTACTTCAGTTTCTGCAGTTATGATAATGGTTAATTAATGTATTTTATAGCTCTTCTTTTAAAACTAGTAATACTATTTGTCTCCAAGGTTAGGAAATAACTGTCCAGAAACTAGAGCTTCTGGAGGCAAGGATTTTCACTCTATATATTCTTGTGCCTTTTGAACTTGGATAAAGGTGAATGTATAAATTTATATATATATATATAAATAAATTCAATTTTAAAAGGAGAATATGTGAATAGCTCCTGTTTTTCTACTTTCTCCTCTCTGCTAGGATCACCAATTCTGTGTCAGTCTTTGAGGAAAATGAGTTCTTCTCAAGAAGGGAAGTCTGAATCTGTCAAACAACCCCTTAGGAAGCCAAAGTTACCAGTAGGTCGTTTTGATGCACCAGAGGATTCCCATTTAGAGAAAGAACCACTGAAAAGTAAGTGTGGTAAAACTTTTCTCTTAATTTTTAAGATATCAAGAAAACATGATGTGGCTATTGAGAAGATAGATGAAAGAAATGAAATATGTTATTGTCATAACTTTTTACCAATAATAAAGCATATTTCAACAATGAGCAAAATCACCATATTGACCATCAGTGTATCTATTTTTTTAAAAAAAAGGGGTTTCTAAGCCCCTGACATTTGATTGATTGATTGATTATAACTCATTATTCACATGACTAAATATATAAGTTGTGATCTTCTCTGATATATGTAACAAACCTACTTGAGCAAAATTTTAAGAAATTTTTCTGGCTGTTCAAGTTTGAAACAGCAGAAGTTGCAGTAGATTATCAGCGTACAGATAAGGGTGAGGCATTCAAGTACAGTGATAATACTGGGCTTTAGAAAAAGACTATAAACTTGGTACTTTAAATACTATATGAAAACCAGGGTATTTTCCTCTCTTCTCTTGTCTCATCACTGTTTAAAATAGTTTTTTGTCTCTTAACTAGCTTTTCAGTCCACTGGGCAGAAAGTAACTGCTCCTAGTTAACTACTCAGTTTAAGAGAGCAGCACAACTGAGATTAGAATTTCTTACTCCTAATTGCAAATTCCCTGAAAAGAAAGCTCGAATCAGGTGTCTATAGTTGAATTACTCAAAATGGCAAGTAAGATGGGTCACACATTTAGGTGGTGGTTCTCACTGTGACAGTGTGGCTGGAGAGAGAAGGGTAGTTTTAAGAAGAAAGAGAATTGAAGAGGGGATGTAATTTGATTATTTTGTTTGTTTTGGGAAATTGAACCCAGGGCATTCTACCACTGAGCAACATCCTCAGCCCCTACTTAGTATATGTAAAATTTGGCTCATGCCATAAAACTCTGTTTTATTTATTTATTTAGTTAGTTAGTTTTTCAGAACTAGGGATCCAACCCAGGGGCTTTACCACTGAGCTACATCCCCAGCCCTTTTTATTTTGAGACAGAGTATCACTAAGTTGCTGAGGCTGGCCTTAAACTTTTTTTTTTTTTTAGCTGTTGATGGACCTTTATTTTATTCATTTATTTATATGTGGTGCTGAGACTCAAACCCAGTGACTCACACATTCGAGACAAGCACTCTACCACTGAGCCACAACCCCAGCACCCCGGCCTTAAACTTTTGAGCCTCCTGTTTTAGCTTCCCAAGTCACTGGGGTAACAAGTGTGCACCATCACGCCTGGCCATAAAGCTCTGTTTTTACAGTATTGTTATATTTCATTCTGTGCTTATTTTTACCTTTGAATTGTGGAACATATTAATTTAAACAGCATAAATGTAAATCTGCATCCTAGGCAAGAACATATTCATAGCTATGTCTAGATCTTTTTCTAGAATATAAAACCGTTTCTTATTTGCTAATCCAGAGGAATATTTCACATTATAGCACACTATCAAGCCCAATCTAATAACCAGACCAATCAACTAAGATAATGGAGACTTTTTAATAGTAGTTATAATCTGCAATTAAGTTCTTTTCAGTGGTTTTTAACTAAGCAGAAAAATCTGAGGGAAAATATTTCCTTAAAATATCACTTAAGATTAAATTAAGGGTCTTCATATAGGGCCCAGTGTAATAATAAAATTTAACATTAAAAGGATTCAAGGGTGTCATTGTCTTAATCTGTTTTGTGTTGCCATAACAGAATACCCGAGTCTGGATAATTTATAAAGAAAAGTATTTTGACTCATAGTTCTAAGGAGGCTGGATAGTCTAAGACTATTAGCTTCTGTCAAGGGCCTCATGCTGAGATGCAATGAGGTGTAGATTCTTTGTCTTGTATATATGAAGAATGGCATTATGTAAAAATGTGGATGTGTAACCAATGTGATTCTGCAATCTTTGTAATATTTTGAACAACCAATAAAATAAAATAAAATAAAAAAAGAATGATATCCAAGGGTGAGACAGAACTTACTTTTGAAACAGAGAGGAAGCAGAGCTCCCACAAGGAAGGGGTCACATGAGGGTTGCCAAAGTTTCTGTGGTCCAGGTATATATGTGGTATTGCTAAAAGTGACCTTTAAAGCTATTGGCTGATGACTTTTAGGGAGGGGAGTTTCTGCATCCAATCGAAGTGAGACACTCAATGGTTGTGCACGCCCTTCCTGTTCAATCTAATGTTGATTGGGCGCCGGATCACATGATTGATCACATGCTTTCTGGCTTAATTTGTACATGAATTTGGACATGATGGAATAAGAAACAGAATTGTTACAATGGAAGCCCCTGCTCTGTCTAAAGTATCATATTTCTGATTCCTGCTTTCAATCCTGTTTCATCTCATAGTAGAAAACCATGTCTGAAAAAGAATGAGGGGCAGACTTACTTTATAATAATTTGCTCTTACAGTAAGTAATGAATCTAGTTCTAAGAGAACTAAATTACTAATTACTCCCATTAGTGAACTTTAATTATCTTAATAACCTAATCATCTTTTAAAGTTCTCACAACCTCTCAATACTGTTACATTGGGAATAAATTTCAACATGCATTGGGGGGGGAGGACAACAAACCATACCTTGAAACATTATAATTAGAGATTAGCAGATGGTACACTGCTGCCTTTGAAGATGGAGGAAGAGGGTTAAGGGTTATAGTTTAGTGGTAGAACACTTACCTAGCCTCAGCAAGGCCTTGAGTTCAGACCCCAGCACCTCAAAAAAAAAAAAAAAAAAAAGAAAGAAAGAAAAAGATGGAGCAGCCATGAGTTAATGAATGTGGTTAGCCTCTAGAAGCTGAAAAAGACAGTTATCCCCCAGCATTCAGACAAAGCACAGCTCTGCTAATATTTTGATTTTAACGATTGAGATTATGTCAGATTTCTGACCTCCAAAACTGTAAAATAATAAATTTATGTCCTTTAAAAAAAAGAAAGAAAGAAAAGAAAAAATTCACACAAGAACAAAGTAGAAAACCCAAAAATAAATTCTCACATATGTGGTAAGTTGGTTTTTGACAAGGGTGCCAAAATCTTTTCAATGGGGAAAGACAGTCTTTTCAATAAATGATGCTAGGAAAGGTGAATATCCACATACAAATGAATGAAATTGAATTTTACCTACCATATAAAAAAATTAACTCAAAATGTATGAAACCTAAACTTAAGAGGTAAAATTATAAAACTCTTGAAAAAGAATATTGGGGGAACTTCATGACATTGTTCTTGGCAATGATTTCATGAATATGACACCAAAAATATAGATAGCAAAATAAATAAATTGGAATTTTATCAAAATTAATAACTTTTTTTTTTCATCCAAAGACATCATCAAGAAAGCAAATATACAGAAACTGCACATGGTGACACACACCTATAATCCTGTCAGGAGACTGAGGCAGAAGGATCACAAGTTCAAGGCCAACCTGAGCAACTTACCAAGACCCTATCTCAAAATAAACAAAAGGGGGTAGGGATGTAGCTCATTAGTAGAGGCATTGCCTACCATGTATAAGGCACTGGGTTAAGTCCCCAGAACTACAAGGGAAAGACAGGAGGGAACTCCTTCAAAGTAATTTTATTTCAAAATCTTCCAAGTCCAGTGAATTTGCACTCTATTCTTTATACCTCTTTGCTTTTGTTTGGGTCTAGCAGTACATACAAAGCCATTTTGTGAACTGAGGAGTAAAAGTATTCCAAGAATTCTAAGTCACCAATGGTGGTAAAGTTGATTGAATACAAAATTGCATACTAAAGTAATTTCTCAAACTCAGGGAACAAACTACATTTACAGTTATTTAAAGATTGTACTAACCTGATCAGTAGGTCTATCCTGGTCAACCCTATCTTCAAAACTGACCATATTGCTTTTCCAATCTCTATTGACTGCTTTGTTTATGTCTTCTTTCTTTCCATAGAATTTCCAGATGATGTTAATCCAGTTACCAAAGAAAAAGGTGGACCTAGAGGCCCAGAACCTACCAGATATGGAGATTGGGAACGAAAAGGACGTTGTATTGATTTTTAAGTCACATATTTAACTTCAAAGGACACTGTATTGATTTTTTAAAGTTACATTCTTTAACTTCAGTATCATTTTTGAATATATATATCTGAATTACTTATTTCAGATTATTTTCTTTTTTATATCCTTTAAATCATCTAATTTCTTTTTTTTTTTTCTTTTTGGTGGAACTGGGGATCATGCCCAGGGCCTCATACTTACTAGGCAGGCACTCTACCACTGAGCTAACATCCCAGACCTAAATCATTTTAACTTCTGTACTATGTTTAACTAACTAAATACACACACACACACACACACAAACAAACACATATGCACATATATATACACACACACATATATACATATATAATGGATTTAGATGAAAATATGCTGCTATAAATTAGGAAAGGGAAGATATTTTTATATTGGTTCATAATTCACTTTAACTTATTAGGGTATATAAAAACATAATTATATAATTATAAATCTTTACTTCATTTTTTCCAATTTAAATTAATTAGTCGCTTGTACAATGTATGTGTAAATAAAACAATTTTAAAATCAACTGTGCTGCCATGGACTCGGTAATATTGGCTTTTTAAATGTGAATTAAATAATGTATTATAGTTTGAGAAACTCACAGTAATGACAGAAAAATCTTTAGCTTGGAGCCACTTAGATTCAAATCCTGAAGCCACTACTTACCAACTATGTAACCTTGAATAAGTTATTAAACTTCTTTGGAATTTGGGAAGATTAATAAGTGGATCCATTTGTATTAGGGTTTTCAGAGAAAAAGAACCGATAGGAGATACATACGTATAGAGAGGGAAAAAAAACAGATCAACCTTTTAGGACGGATTGGCTAATGCAGTTCTAGAGACTAAGGAGTTCCATGATCTGCCACCTTCAAGTTGGAAATCTAAGAAGGCCAGTAGTGCATTTTAGTCCAAATCCAGAGGCCTGAGAAGTGGTTGATTTAAATCCAGTCTGAGAGCAAGATGAGATAAGATGTACCAGCTTACACAGTGAGGCAGGAAAAAAAGCGGTGAATTCCTCCTTTCTCTGTATTTTGTCCTATTCAGAACCTCAGCAAATTGGACGATGCCCAGCCACATTAGGAAGGAGTTTACTAAGTCTACTAGTTCAAATGTTAACTTCAAACTAGGTGTGATGGCAAACACCTGTAATCCTAGCTATTTTAGGAGGCTGAGGTAGTAGAATCAGCGGATTCCATATGTCAAGACCAGCCTAGGCAACAAGACCTCCTCTCAAAAAACAAGTAAGAGGGGGCTGGGGATATGGGTTAGTTGGTAGAGTGCTTGCCTCCCATGCACATAGTCCCTGGGTTCAATCCTTAGCACAAAAACAACAACAACAACAAAAAAAAAACCACATGCAAAAGCAACTAAACGTCAATCTCATTCAAAAACACCCTTACAGACCCATCCAGAAATGACCTTTAATTTGGGCACCTATGATATACTCAAATTGACACAAAATTAACCATGATAGTGCAGAACAATTCATAGGACATATCTCCTAAGTGTTAGCTATCATTAAATGATGAATATTTTTCCAAGTTCCTGGGGGATATATTTGAAAATTTTGAAATATTTAGGTTAAAGTTGTTTTACTATCATTAAAAATTTTTATTATCATTAATAAAATCATTAATAAAAAAATCAAATAATTTTATTATCATTAAAAATTATTAGCTAAAAATACTGATTATTTGCATGGTGAACTGAATTGAAATATATATTAGTTTGTGAAACAAATTTCAGGTACAGAAGACAAATGTGAGAAAAGTAGGGGATGGAATGGGCCAGTTTAGTCTGTTTTGATGATTGAAAATCTTCTACCCTGTGGCCTTCTGATAACTAGGTCAGGAAAAGTCAAGTGCAATTTGCAGATCTGAAATGAAGGAAGAACAGAAATTGCTGGACTCCCCTAAGGCATCTTGCTTCTCTAGTCCTCTGGCTTCACTCAGTTGCAGAGGTTGGACCTTCAGCCCCTAGGCTACTCTTGAATTATTTAGGAAGAAAGATTTCGCACATCCTGTAGAAGATAGAATGTTTATATGTTATATGAGTTATATGTATTATATAGTTCAATAGTACTTCAGAGGATTGTAGGGAGATTTTAAGAGAATAAGCTATGTGTGTGTTGTGGGGCGAGGGAGAGAGACAGACAGACAGACACTGTGATTGAACCCTGGGACATGTTACCATTGAACTGAGTATTATGTGATCCTGGGGAGTTAACCTGGAAGTGCTCTACCACTGAGCTACATCCCCAGTTCTTTTTGTTGTTGTGTTGAGACAGGGTCACACTAAATTGCCCTGGCTAGCCTTGAATTTGGCTATCCTCTTGCCTCAGCCTCCTGAATAGTTGGGATTACAGATGTGTACCACCTCACCCAGCTAAGAGAATGAACTTTAAAACATATATTCTCTCCACAAACTAGTCTGCTAATTAGCACTAGTCATTTGTCTTTATATCATTTGTCATCTCTGAGTCAACATTTGTTCTACTTGCAATTACTGTGTGTGGTACCAAATAATAACCACATTTATTTTAAAATATAATTTATTCAACCTCTAATTAGTCCAAGTTAGTGAGGGTTTACTAAGTTAACATTCCAAACTGGTATGTTAAATGATTTTGTATTGTAAAATATCAATAAAATATTGCTGTATTCTATATTAACTATCATGATATGTGATAAAGACAATTCAAATACTTTTTAAAGCAAATATACATAAACAATCAAAGTCATATTAAGATAATAGAAATCTTAGCCTCTCTTAATAATGTGTTTCATAATGGTAATCAAATAGTACAGGTAAAATTGGTGGCATGATTTATGGTCTTTGTATCCACCAAATATTAATGAAAAAACTTGAAGACTTTGATACTTACAAAGATATGACAGCCCTGGGAAATGTATCACTCAAATATCGTCCTGTGGGAAGCAGAGTGGACTCAGACCTCAGCTGCTATCTCCATGGGATCTGCCACGTGTTCTTACTTTTCCAGTCAATGAATGAGTATGGCAGGGTTATTAAAGCTGCATCCAAACCCCCAATAATGGGCAGCATTGGATGAAGGACTCCATTAACTCACCCAGAATTTTCTTTAGACTCTGCTATTCCCTGAAATTCCACCCAATTCTCCATTCTTTTGCTCTCCTTTTCACTGGTGTCAGACCATGCCTACTCTTCCTCTTTATAGTTCACAGATGTCTCCTTCAATAAAACTCTTTCAGATGAAATCCTATCTTGCCATCTGTTTCTTACAGAACCCAAATTAACATGGATAATTTTAAAAGAATAACTTATAGACAGGTTTTCAGAAAAATGTCACACAAAGCTTGTGGCTTTTTCTAGTGCAATAATAGTTTAAACACTTTCATTTTACATTACTTGTGGAATTTTTGGAAAACTATAGGTTGAGACTTTATGTACAGTGCTTACACCATGGAGCCATATTCATATTTGGTGTTTTGATTGAACTGAATTATGTTCGGCATTTTTTTTTCTTTGATGTCAGTTGCTGGGACTTACTGTGTGTCCAAATATAATATCTGTTATTTAACTCAGAGGATCAGTCCTAAAGCCATCTTCTGCTACTGAATAACAAATGAAAAGACTTCATAATAGCAATTATTAATAATGAGTGATAATTTCCTAACAGGACAGGAATTTTTCCAAGTATAAGAAACACAGTGAGCTCTTAGTTAACAAACACTGATTAATCAATTAGAAGTACAATTAAGAGTATCTGATGATTTCATTCATTTAATCAGTATTGATTATCTGGTATAGTCTGCTAGGCTCTGTATATTGGACAATAAATAAAACAAACTGAAGACTTAAGAGCATTATAGGTGACTTTACTTCACTCAAGAGGCTGTCTCTTTTAGGATGTTTTGGTAAAATTTCAGAGACCTGGATTTTCACCATTTAATGGGACATTTGTTATTTAGTACATTTCCTAATCAAATATGTTTAGACCTTGATATATGTAAGTCTTCCATGGACATTAATCAAGAAGGTAAAGAGCAAGTGGATTGATATAAAGAAGATTTATGGATATATAAAAATTCCTAAGCCATTCCTGAACTAAGAAGAGCACTTTTGGTGGCCATCCTCTGCATAACCACTAGAACTAAGCTCTCTGCCTCTCTTAGACTTCTCTAAGCTCAGAGAGGTTTCAATGAATGAATTATAAAATTATTTAACTACACATGAATATGAACCTGTATTAGTTTTCCATTGCTATAAAGAAATACCTGAGTTTGGATAATTTGTGAAGAGAAGAGTTTTATTTAACTCAGAGTTTTGGAGGCTGAAACTCTAACCAGCATGGAACTGGCTCTTGTGAGGGACCCCTGTCTGTATCGTCAGGGAGCACATGCATGTGTGGAAGAAAAAGATCACATGGCAAAATAGGAAGCCAGAGTGACTGGGGTCTCACAAGCAGTATGTTAATCCCTTCTGTGGGCACATCCCAAATGACCTAAGGATCTCCTGGGTCCCACCACCTTAACATCACCACACTGGGGATCAAGCTTGAAAACTTGAGAGTCACATTCAAACCATATATACACAATAATGGAGGGTATTTAGGAAATTAAGAAATATTGATTTAGCAAATATTCAGTATTTGTGTTCTGTGGACATTTTGTTCTTTTTCCTTAAGATTTTTGTTGAAATAGATCTTTATGACACTCCTTCATGACACTTGGTCTTGGTTCTAACATGCTATTTTTTGCATCTCTCCTCCTTAGTGGGGAAAATATAAATTCTCTATAATAATTAATCAAATCTATACGAAAATTTAAAATGTAATGGATTTATTATTATTATTAGGTCATAAGCAACATGGCTCCTTGAGTATTTTGATAATCTTCAGAAAGGGCAAAATTAGCCAGGCACTGTGGCACACTTGGGAGGCTGAAACAGGAGGATCACAAGTTCAAGACCAGCCTCAGCAACTTAGTGAGACCCTATCTCAAAATAAAAATGGTAAAGGATGTAGCTTAGAGGTAAAGTACTGGGGTTAAATTCTCAGTGGAAAAAAATAAAATAAAACTTTTCATTATGGACAGTTCATTAAAATTTAACATCAACTACATTTTAGTGGAACTATCATGTATAGATATGGTTGGAGGCATACATAATGTTATTTGTCCACTACCATTCATCCAAGAAAACTAGTTAAGAATCAGTTTGATTGGAGCATACAATACAGATGTGTAAAATATATAAAATATAATATGTAAATGTAAAAATAAGATTTAATCCTTACAACATGCTAAACATCTATATATTTCTGCTTATTTGAAGAATGCTTCCATAAAGATTGAGGATTTGAGCCTATAATTTATTCTTGTGTCTTTTACATAGCATTGATTAATTAACATGAATATCCTATTTTTTTACTCTTTTTTTTTTTGTACCAGGGATTGAATTCAGGTATGCTTAAGCACTAAGCCACCCCCTCCCCAGCCCTTTTTAATATTATATTTAGAGATAGGGTCTTTCTGAGCATCCTATATTCTTTTTTTTCCTTTTAGTTTTTAATAGACCTTTATTTTATTCATTTGTTTATACATGGTGCTGAGAATTGAACCCAGTGCCTCACACATGCAAGGCAAGTGATCTACCACTTAGCAACAACCCCAGCCCCCATCCTATATTCTTTTAAAATAAGATTTAGATATGTTTAGGACCTATACTTCTTAACTTCAGCAAGCAGAAGCTTGTCTGAAGACATGAAACCTCAAGTACTCTTAATCAACTATTTCTAGTAAATGGAGTCATATATTAAGAAGGGAGTTTGTTGATGCAGATGTGAGAAGATGAAAATCAAGAACGCTTTTAAAAGCAACTTACAATATGGGAAGTGGACAACATGCACAAAGGGAAAACTAGGGTTGTTTGTTACAGGATTTGTCTATAAGTGTCCCCTTTTGGGGGAAAAAATAAAAATTTATACACTGAGATGTTATAGAATGTGGACTGTAACCATTATTTTATTTTATTTTATTTTATTTTTTTTATTGTTGGTCGTTCAAAACATTACATAGTTCCTCATACATCATATTTCACAGTTTGATTCAAATGAGTTATGAACTCCCAATTTTATCCCGTATACAGATTGCTGTATCACATCAGTTACCCTTCCATTGATTGACATATTGCCTTTCTAGTGTCTGATGTATTCTGCTGTCTGTATTATTCTCTACTATCCCCCCTCCCCTCCCCTCCCCTCCCCTTTTCTCTCTCTACCCCTTCTACTGTAAATCACTTCTTCCATTTGAATTATCTTGTCTTACCCCTCCTTTCCTCTTATATGTCATTTTGTATAACCCTGAGGATCGCCTTCCATTTCCATGCGATTCCCCTTCTCGTTTCCTTTCCCTCCCACCTCTCAACCCTGTTAATGAAAATCTTCGTCTCAAGCTCTTCGTCCCTACCCTGTCCTTGTTTCCTCCCCTTATATCAGAGGAGTCATTTGGTATTTGTTTTTTAAAGATTGACTAGCTTCACTTAGCATAATCTTCTCTAATGCCATCCATTTCCCTCCAAATTCTATGATTTTGTCATTTTTAAATGCAGAGTAATACTCCATTGTGTATAAATGCCACATTTTTTAATCCATTCATCTATTGAAGGGCATCTAGGCTGATTCCACAATCTTGCTATCGTGAATTGTGCTGCTATGAACATCGATGTAGCAGTGTCCCTGTAGCATGCTCTTATTAGGTCTTTAGGGAATAGACCGAGAAGGGGAATAGCTGGGTCAAATGGTGGTTCCATTCCCAGCTTTCCAAGAAATCTCCATACTGCTTTCCAAATTGGCTGCACCAATTTGCAGTCCCACCAGCAATGAACAAGAGTGCCCTTTTCCCCACATCCTCTCCAGCACTTATTGTTGTTTGACTTCCTAATGGCTGCCAATCTTACTGGAGTGAGATGGTATCTTAGGGTAGTTTTGATTTGCATTTCTCTGACTGCTAGCGATGGTGAGCATTTTTTCATGTACTTATTGATTGATTGTATGTCCTCTTCTGAGAAGTGTCTGTTCAGGTCCTTTGCCCATTTATTGATTGGGTTACTTGTTGTCTTATTGTCTAATTTTTTGAGTTCTTTATATATTCTGGTTATTAGGGCTCTATCTGAAGTGTGTGGAGTAAAGATTTGTTCCCAGGATGTAGGCTCCCTGTTTATCTCTCTTATTGTTTCTTTTGCTGAGAAAAAACTTTTTAGTTTGAGTAAGTCCCATTTGTTGATTCTAGTTGTTAACTCTTGCGCTATGGGTGTCCTATTGAGGAATTTGGAGCCTGCTCCCACAGTATGTAGATCATAACCAACTTTTTCTTCTATCAGATGCCGTGTCTCTGATTTAATATCAAGCTCCTTGATCCATTTTGAGTTAACTTTTGTGCAAGGCGAGAGATAGGGATTCAGATTCATTTTGATGCAAATGGATTTCCAGTTTTCCCAGCACCATTTGTTGAAGATGCTATCCTTCCTCCATTGCATGCTTTTAGCCCCTTTATCAAATATAAGATAGTTGTAGTTTTGTGGATTGGTTACTGTGTCCTCTATTCTGTACCATTGGTCCACCCGCCTGTTTTGGTACCAGTACCATGCTGTTTTCGTTACTATTGCTCTGTAGTATAGTTTGAAGTCTGGTATCGCTATACCGCCTGATTCACACTTCCTGCTTAGTATTGTTTTTGCTATTCTGGGTCTTTTATTATTCCATATGAATTTCATGATTCTTTTATCTATTTCTACAAGAAATGCAGCTGGGATTTTGATTGGCATTGCATTGAACTTATAGAGAACTTTTGGTAATATCGCCATTTTGATGATGTTGGATCTGCCTATCCATGAGCAGGGTATATTTTTCCATCTTCTAAGGTCTTCTTCTATGTCTTTCTTTAGGGTTCTGTAATTTTCATTGTATAAATCTTTCACCTCTTTTGTTAGGTTGATTCCCAAGTATTTTATTTTTTGGGGGGATATTGTGAATGGAGTAGTTGTCCTCATTTCTGTTTCAGAGGATTTGTTGCTGATATACAGGAATGCCTTTGATTTATGCGTGTTGATCTTATATCCTGCCACTTTGCTGAATTCATTTATTAGCTCTAATAGCTTCTCTGTAGACCCTTTTGGGTCTGCTAGGTATAGAATCATATCATCTGCAAATAGTGATAATTTAAGTTCTTCTTTTCCAATTTTTATCCCTTTAATTTCTTTCGTCTGTCTAATTGCTCTGGCCAGTGTTTCGAGGACTATGTTGAACAGAAGTGGTGAGAGAGGGCATCCCTGTCTTGTACCAGATCTTAGAGGGAATGCCTTCAATTTTTCTCCATTCAGAATGATGCTGGCCTGTGGCTTATCATATATTGCTTTTACAATGTTGAGGTATGATCCTGTTATCCCTAATTTTTCTAGAGTTTTGAACATAAAGGGATGCTGTACTTTGTCGAATGCTTTTTCTGCGTCTATCGAGACTATCATATGGTTCTTATTTTTTAGTCTATTGATGTGGTGGATAACATTTATTGATTTCCGTATATTGAACCAGCCTTGCATCCCATGGATGAATCCTACTTGATCATGGTGTATAATTTTTTTGATATGTATTTGAATCCGGTTCGCCAGAATTTTATTGAGGATTTTTGCTTCAAGGTTCATTAGAGATATTGGTCTGTAGTTTTCTTTCTTTGAAGTGTCTTTGTCTGGTTTCGGAATCAGGGTGATGTTGGCCTCGTAGAATGAATTTGGAAGTTCTCCCTCTTTTTCTATTTCCTGAAATAGCTTGAAAAGTATTGGTGTTAGTTCCTCTTTAAAGGTTTTGTAAAACTCTGCTGTATACCCATCCGGTCCTGGGCTTTTCTTAGTTGGTAGTCTTTTGATGGTTTCTTCTATTTCTTCTATTGTTATTGGTCTGTTTAGGTTGTCTATATCCTCCTGGTTCAATCTGGGCAGATCGTAAGACTTAAGGAATTTATCTATGCCTTCACTATCTTCTATTTTATTGGAGTATAAGGCTTCAAAATAGTCTCTGATTATCTTCTGTATTTCTGAAGTGTCTGTTGTGATATTGCCTTTTTCATCCCGTATGCTAGTAATCTGGGTTCTCTCTCTTCTTTTATTAGCTCTAATAAAAGTCTAGGTTATTAATTGTGTTGTTGAGTTCTATAGTTTCCTTGTTTAACTTTTGTTTGGAAGATCTGTCCAGTGGTGAGAGAGGTGTGTTGAAGTCTCCCATGATGATTGTATGGTGGTCTATCAGACTCTTGAACTTGAGAAGAGTTTGCTTGATGAACACCGCTGCACCATTATTTGGGGCATATATATTTATGATTGTTATGTCTTGTTGGTTTATGGTTCCCTTGAGCAGTATGAAGTGTCCTTCTTTATCCCTTTTGATTAGCTTTGGCTTGAAATCTATTTTATTAGATATGAGTATGGACACGCCTGCTTGTTTCCGCTGTCCATATGAGTGGTATGATTTTTCCCAACCTTTCACCTTCAGTCTATGGATATCTTTTTCTATCAGATGCGTCTCCTGTAGACAGCATATTGTTGGGTCTTGTTTTGTGATCCATTCTACTAGCCTGTGTCTCTTAATTGGTGAGTTTAAGCCATTGACATTTAGGGTTATTATTGAGATATGGTTTGTACTTCTATCCATATTTGTTTGTTGATGTTACTAAACCTGATTTGTTATCCTCTTTGACTACTTTCCCCCCTTTACTGTCCTACCTCCCATTGTTGGTTTTCAATGTTATTTTCCATTTCCTCTTCCTGCAATGTTTTGCCAAGGATTTTTTGAAGAGATGGTTTTCTAGCTGCGAATTCTTTTAACTTTTGTTTATCATGGAAGGTTTTAATTTCATCTTCTAACCTGAAGCTTAATTTTGCCGGATACACGATTCTTGGTTGGAACCCATTTTCTTTCAGTGTTTGAAATATGTTATTCCAGGATCTTCTAGCTTTCAGAGTCTGTGTTGAGAGATCAGCTGTTATCCTGATTGGTTTACCCCTAAATGTAATCTGCTTCCTTTCCCTTGTAGCTTTTAAAATTCTTTCCTTATTCTGTATGTTGGACATCTTCACTATAATGTGTCTAGGTGTGGATCTCTTATGGTTTTGTACATTCGGCATCCTGTAGGCTTCTAGGATTTGGGATTCTGTCTCATTCTTCAAGTCTGGGAAGTTTTCTCGTATTATTTCATTGAATAGGCTGTGTATTCCTCTGGTATGGAGCTCTGTGCCTTCCTGTATCCCCATGACTCTTAAATTTGGTCTTTTGATATTGTCCCATATTTCTTGGATGTTCTGTTCATGGTTTCTTAGCAGACTTGCTGAGCTGTCTATGTTCTTTTCCAGTTGAAATACTTTGTCTTCATTGTCTGATGTTCTCTCTTCTAAGTGATATACTCTGCTGGTAGTATTCTCAATTGAGTTTTTAAGTTGGTTTATTTTTTCCTGCATTTCTAGTATTTCTATTTGTTTGTTTTTTATTTCCTCTATCTCCCTGTGAAATTGATCTTTTACTTCCTGGATTTGTTTGTCAATGTGATCTTTCATTATCTGATTTTGCTGTCTCATGTCTTCCTTGAGACTCCAGATCATCTGAAGCATGTATATCCTGATCTCTCTATCTGACATTCCATCTGTTGCACCTATTACCTCTTCTAAAGTTGAGTTGACCTGTATTGCCTGTGGTCCTTTCTTTCCTTGTCTTTTCATACTGCTGGCGTTTCTTTCTGCTTGGTGAAACTGTTGTGTTTTGAAATTTTCCCTCTATTTATTTATATTGCTCTTGTATAGTTGAATAATCACCCTTGCAGGGCATGTAGTGGCTGTGATCCTCCTCCAATTGGTGTGATCCGTCTACCACGCTGGCAGGCCCTAGGTCTGCTCTGCTGGTCGGTCAAAGGTCCGCCTACCCAGCAGGCACGAGGGGCACCTCTATCACTCCGCAGGTTGCTGGGCCTAACCTCCCGATGGGTCGAAGGTTCGCCTAGCTTGCAGGGGGCTGCTCCCGGAGCGAGAGCTAGGCCTCCCGGGGGAGCCCAGATGGTGGAGGCCGACTGCCGGTTCAGGCGGGGCGGGCCAAGCCGCACTGGGTGCCGGCGGCTTGCAAACGCGGCTGGTATCAGCAGGACTTAACTCCTGCACCCGCTGCGGGGGCACCTTTATCGCCGAGTAGCTGCGGTCGCGTGGTTGGGAACCGGGCGGGTGGGGCCGCTTCTCCCAGGGCGAGAGCTGGGCCTCCCGGGGGAGCCCGGATGGCGGAGGACTGCCGGTTCAGGCGGGGCGGGCCAAGCCGCTCCGGGATCCCGCTGGTTGCAAAGGCGGTTGGCGTCTGCAGGACTTAACTTCTGCACCCGCCGCCGGTTCGGGCGGGGCGGGCCAAGCCGCTCAGGGTTCCCACGAGTTGCAAAGGTGGCTGGCGTCTGCAGGACTTAACTTCTGCACCCGCCACGTGGGCACCTTTATTGTCGAGTAGCTGTGGCTGCCTGGTTAGGAACCGGGCGGGTGGGGCCGCTTTTCCCTGGGCGAGAGCTAGGCCTCCCGGGGGAGCCCGTATGGTGGAGGACTGCCGGTTCCGGTGGGGCGGGCCAAGCTGCTCAGGGTTCCCGCGGGTTGCAAAGGCGGCTGGCGTCTGCAGGACTTAACTTCTGCACCCGCCACGTGGGCACCTTTATTGCCTAGTAGCTGTGGCTTCCTGTTTAGGAACCGGGCGGGTGGGGCCGCTTTTCCCAGGGCGAGAGCTAGGCCTCCCGGGGGAGCCTGTATGGTGGAGGGCTGCCGGTTCGGGCGGGGCGGGCCAAGCCGCTCAGGGATCCCGCGGGTTGCAAAGGTGGCTGGCGTCTGCAGGACTTAACTTCTGCACCCGCCACGTGGGCACCTTTATCTCCAAGTAGCTGAGGCCACCTGGTTAGGAACCGGGCGGGTGGGGCCGCTTTTCCCAGGGCGAGAGCTAGGCCTCCCGGGGGAGCCCGTATGGTGGAGGACTGCCGGTTCCGGCGGGGCGGGCCAAGCCGCCCAGGGATCCCGGGGGTTGCAAAGGTGGTTGGCGTCTGCAGGACTTAACTTCTGCACCCGCCGCCGGTTCGGGCGGGGCGGGCTAAGCCGCTCAGGGTTCCCGCGGGTTGCAAAGGCGGCTGGCGTCTGCAGGACTTAACTTCTGCACCCGCCACGTGGGCACCTTTATTGCCGAGTAGCTGTGGCTGCCTGGTTAGGAACCAGGCGGGTGGGGCCGCTTCTCCCAGGGGGAGAGCTAGGCCTCCAGGGGGAGCCGCCTGCCGGAGCGGCTGATGGTTGGGGGACTAGACCTCTGTGCCCGCGTGGCCTTCCAAGATCCACTTCTCTGGGGCAACCTGTCACTTTGAGTAAACCTACCAGTTCACGGCAGCTCTCCTCTTAAGGAAGTTATGCTAGAAGTTCCTCCGTAGCTAGGCTGCAGCTGTTTCGATGAGTCTTTCATATCCCGTTAAAGTGGAGACGTTGGAGTCGCTGCTTCCTCGCCGGCCGCCATCTTCCTTTTGGTTGGTTCTGTAACCATTATTTTAAAGCATTTTATATTCTTTAGCACAGGAGATCACACTATTCAAATTGGAATCTACGACTGTAAAGGTATATAAAATTTGGATTCTTTGTTTGCCAGAAAAGTTTCATATTTTGTCTCATCCCAAGTCAATGACTCAGCCAGATTCCTTATTTTCTAAAATGCTCATATAAGATTTTGTTTTGATAGTTATTCTCTCATTTTTATTCTGCTGCTCAAAAATGTCAGGACTTCTGAGTGGTTGTCTCATATCAAATCTGAACCTTTCATTATATGAGTCACAACCCTCTATCATCAGCCATACCTATATGCCAAATGTTCAACTAGGCAAAACAATCCGTATCTTTTTATTTCACAGTATGTAGTTTGATGCTGACTATAATACCTCCTGCCTTTTCTATCATCACTTCATCTCTTTTCTTTTCCTCCAATTCTTTGTGAAATAAAGCTAGGTATAAATTAGGTACGAGAAATGCCTTCTTTCTTTCAAAATAAAACAAACCAGTTATGTCATACATTTTCCAGTTAATTAATTCTGATATTTAATTTTAGGTGTTGACTTGACTGGGATCCCCAGATAGTTGGTCAAGTATTATTTCTGGGTGTCTGTGAGGTGTTTCTAGAAGAAGTTAACACTTGAATCAGTAGACTGAGTAAAGATCTGCCTTCATCAGTGTGGGCTGGCATCATCTAATTTGTTGAGGGCCTGGATAGAACAAAAAGGCAGAGAAGGGAGTGGCTCTTCTGGAACTGGGGACATCTGTCATCTTCTGCCCAGAGAAGAATCAGAATTATAGATTCTTGAACTTTCAGATTCTGGGACTTACGCCAGTGCCTCACATCCTCAAGTTCTCAAGTCTTCAGACTCAGAAATAATAATTTTCCTTGGTTCTCCAACTTGCAGATGGCATATCATAGGACTTCTCTGCCTCCCCAATCACTAGAAGCAATTTCTGTAACAAATACTCTCTTAAGTATCTATATCTGATCTACTGGTTCTATTTCTCTGGAGAACCATAACACACTGACCATCCCAGGTCATTATAGCTACTCCTCATCCGCCTATGGATGTTATACAGAACACTGCCCTTTTGTACATCTGTACTGTAGTAATTGTGTAGCTTGGCCTTTGTCCTGTATTCCACCTATCTGGGGAACGTTTCCATTTTGTAGGAGTTAGCCAGAAACTACATTTCATATATATATATATATATATATATATATATATATATATATATATATATAATTTATAGTTGGACACAGTACATTTGTTTTATTTATTTATATGTGGTGCTGAGGTGGGAACCCAGGGCCTCTCAGGTGCCAGGTGAGTGCTCTACCGCTGAGCCACAACCCCAGCCCCCAGAAATTACATTTCTAGTCAAAGTGCTGTGTGCAAAAGTTCTGTCAATTAGTTGCACTTGTTGCAGTTTAAAAGGGAATGTGAGGCAGGGCTGTTTTCCTGCTGTTAGTTTTTATGGCTGGCTGGTACAGCTGTGAAGACTTTGGACTTATCTACAGCAGCAGTCTAGTATCTAGTCACTAGCTTTGTGGAATCAAGGGACAGTGATAGCAGTGACATCAGCTGTGGTAGGGTATTCTTACATCAAACAGTTCCAGATGGAGACTTCTAACTCCCCACTTTTCTCATTATGGCAGACCTGTGATGAAGAGGTTTTGGAAAGAAGTAGGCTGAGAACAATAGTGTTAAAGAGCTGAATCTATAAATCATTAATAATACATCAATAAATAATTACTAAAATTGATATATCCAGAGTAATATACATATAGTATTTAGAAATATGGAACTAAATACAGAAGAATCAACTAGAAGCACTCTAAATTTTTGCTTCTGGAGGTGAATTGCCTGGACAGGGACTGTTGTTTTCCTTTAGAAGCTCTATTTTTTTAAAAACAAATGAATATATTACTTCTAAAAAGAAAGTTATTAAGAAGTATTATGAGCTAACAGGAAAATTTAGAAAAGAAAAACAAAAGAAGAAAACAAAAATTATCTATATTTATTATCCTTTAGTATTAGCTGTTATACTAAATAGATTCATAGCCCAAAATGGTATTTTGAAATTTTAATCTTCACTTCCACAAGTGCTGTTTAACACAAGTCACAAGTGATGTTGAATTTTTTTCCTGGTTATCAGCCTTTTGAAAACATCTTCTGCTATTTTTCTTGTATTTTGCTGTCTTTATAGGATGTTGGTCTTTTTGTTATCAATTTGCATGAGACTTTTTTCAGTTGTTTATGCAGAAGTCTTATCATAAGGTGCAATTTTTTTTCTTTGTATAACTTGGCTTCTGTGACCTTAATTTATTAATGTTTCTTCACAAATTCCTTGTGGTCCCGGCCTATGATGAAATGTACATTCTGTGTCCCTTCTTAGTCTGTCCCTTAACATCTGTTCAGGTCTCTCCTCTATAGTTCCCCTCCATTCTAGTCAAACCCCACTACTTGCAGCCTCTCAAAACAGTTTTCCAATACCTTCATATCTTGATAGATAAGCATGTGCTTCTACCTTAAATGCCCTCCTCTTTCCTATATTTCATCTCCTTTCTGTGTCATTTACACATTCAACTTAAAGACATAGTAATTTACTTTATAATTAACTTTCAAGTCTGTGTCCTCCATTAGGTTGTGGACTTTCTTATCTATTTTTGTATTTCTGATTCATTTTATTTAGTTTTGTTCCCCCAGTTTTATCAGAATACTATAGATATATTATGCAGTTAATAGATGTTTTCTCAGCATAAAATAATTCAGTATTTGTGGTAAGCAGACTCCTACAATGGCACCCACAATTCCCTCCCCCTGGTGACTACAAACTGTGTAATTCCATCCCCCTTCAGCGAGGGTATGTGAATGTGATGAGGTAGTCATTTTCCCGATTAGGCTGAATTATATGGCAAAAGTGATAAGATAGTCAGTCTGGTGATCATTCTACTTTTCATATGACTCTCTGTCACCACCCATAGCCAACAAGAGGAAGATTCTCCTGGCTTTGAACAAGTAACTGTGTGCTGTGAGTGTTATCTTTGGCTAGGACCTGAAGATGGTCTGTAGGAACTGAGAGTGATCCCCACCTGACAGCCAGCAAAAAAAAAAAAAAAAAAAAAAAAAAAAAAAAAAAAAAAAATCAGTCCTGCAAAATGCAAGGTCCTGAATTCTGACAACTACTTGAATGAGATTAAAAAAGGACTTCAGGCTCAAAGGAAGTCTTAGCTCAGTCAACACCTTGATTTCAGTCTAATGAAACCTTAAACAAAAGATGCAACTAAATGGTATCCAGTTTCCTGACCCAAGGAAATTGTGAAATAATAAATTTGTGCAGGTCTAAGTTGTCACATTTGTGGTAATTCTTTAGGCAGCAATATAGAAAACTGATGAAGTATTCAAGTTCTATTACCGAAGAACTGGACTTTGAATTTCTAGAGCAATGATTACACTGGTTTTAAGACCTTGTCCCCATCTTTTCTTGTAATTTGAGTAACTGGGTCCTTATTTTTATTATTTGTATGTAAAATACCTTGGAGATACACTCTGCCAAACTCTTTGTCATGGTCTCTCTTAAGAGAAACTAAGTCCTACTACTTAGAGCCATTTTTTCCTTATCGATCATCAAGGGTTAAGTAGCTGATGTTCTTGGATTCCTTCTTGCCATATTCTGTCTGCATATCGTTTCTGTTACTTAATAGTGAATTTCCCTTCCCTGTGGAGCCACAAATATGTACTCTAATACCTACTTCTTATTGTTATAATTTTGTATACTATGTTAAGCCTGTTGACTGAACTTCTTTCTACTTCCCACAGTAAGAGTCTTTTTTTAGAAATTCTTTTTAGATGTTGGTAAACCTTTATTTATTTATTTGTTTATATGTAGTGCTAAGAATTGAACCCTAGTGCCTCACACATGCTAGGCAAGTGCTCTACCACTGAGCCACAACCCTAGCTCCACAGCCTGAGTCTCAATCACCATTCAGAAAGATTTGTTTCCTTCTTTGACAGGATACTCTAATAACAGTTATCTAAGTATTGAGTTAAGTATCCTAGAACTGAGCCAAATGGGCCCCTCAAGTAATATGGAATAAATAATTCTAAGTCAAAAACACTTGGACATAATATATAATGCTACTTGTCTTAATTTAGAAACTATTAGAAGTAGTTTTTAGACTTTATTTTTTTTACAAGTTTAACATCTTTATTAAGAATTACATATTTGAGGCCATAGGTTGGCACTGGCAGCTGAGTTTTAAAATTCAAAATGAAAATCTGCAATTGTTTTATAAAGCATTCCCTTTCTTCATATCATACTCACAGATGACTTATCCATTTACTAAATACTGTAGTAAGTAAACACTACTGTGTCATTATGAAGAAAAAAAAACTATGATCAAAGATCATAATGTAATTCTGGAAGAGTACACACTCTTTCACTATACACAGTATATAATAGAACAGGGTACACTTTGTACGGCAATAACATGCAATGATTTGGTAGTAAAAATGTCAGTGTAGTTTCAGCTACATCATAATTCTGTGTAGGTGTTTACAATTTGGGAGTTTTAAGGATGAAAGGAGGAATTATTTAATGCTTATACAGTAAAGACATCTAAACACACAACATACAGTACACTACTAGGTATTAAAATGAAATTTATAAACAAAGAAAAAGGCTAATCTATAAAACCTAAGTGTAAGGATGGACTTTATTTAAAAAAAAGTATTTTGCAGACTACAAATTACAAAGTAAAAGCAGATCACTATGTAGAAATCTAGTGAATACATTTTGCCTGCACATGAAAACTTTATCCAAGTTATTCATTTAACAAAATCACCCCATTCCCACAATGTTATTTGTTATAATGCTCTTCTTAAGGTCACTATAAATTTATTTCAAATTATATATTACACGTTATTCCCTCAAGATGAATGTTTAAATACCAACTTCTTGGCTAATAAGAATGGCACCTTCAAAAGGGGTAATTTCCACTCAATCTCTGGTGGCATTATTCCAGGCTAGTTTCTTTCAATTAAAAAATCCTTCAAAACATTCACTTATAACACAATGCCTTTCCACCCAAAAGTGTTGTAATATTTTCCCCTTAATGACTACATACATGGATGGGCAGCAGCAAGAAAATAAAAAGATGAAAAATTAAAAGGCAGCCATTAAAATAAATGGATTAATCACATAGAAGAAATATTTGGCTCATGGCAATTAAGAGTTGGCAACTAGGGTACATTAACAGCCAGATGCTTGAGTCATTACTGAATGTACTAAGAGAATGAAGCCAGTACAGTACGACCAAGTGAGAATATACAATTATTGTACTTCATTCTTTGGAACAAATGCTCTAAGCCAAAAGGAAATATAAGTTAAATTCAGATCCCCAATTAGAACATGCTGACTCTTAACATTCTCAACAATTTTATGGGGTCTATAACAGTCATTTCCTCTATTCACACTTTTTTAGAAGTCCTTTCATATCAAACTAAGGGTATTCTGAGCCCAAAATAAGACTTCTATGGTACATTTGAAAATGTTTATATGAAAAGAGTACCCATTTGTTTTGCCTAGAGAGATACAAACTAAATGCAGAAGTTTCTCAATGGGAAAAAGCTCAATTTTCTTCTTCCCACCATCTCTGACATATGAGATTCCTCAAACTTCAAGTTTGTTCGCCATAGCTTCACTAATGATGAAAGAGAGCAAACAATTGAATTTAAGGACATCTGGGATTAAAAATACAAGTAAATGTTAACATGCAAGCAATGGTCCAAATACTCAGGATCATGTTAATGAGTTCAATTACTGTGTAAGAGACTTTCATTAATGAATAGGGCTCTAGGCATACCAAATTATCACACAAACCATTGCCTTTTGAGACTTTGGATACTTTTACAGTTTAATTTGCAAACAGAATTTTTATAACAAATTATTTTTAACCAAATCATATCTTGAAAACTGTTTATATATAGAAAACCCAGGGAATAAAGTGAACTGTTCATTGTGGAAGGCCTTAAATTACATTATTACAGTAGAAAATACAGGAGGTAGAAGATAACTGAAAAGACTAATGCAACATTAGATTCAAATCCATAGCTCCTGTAGCTACTTAAAACATGGTTTTAGAAACTAAACCCAACATTTCCAGTAACCATAGAAACAGTTAAAATAAAATTTGCCATGAAAGCCCTTATATCATGCTTGATATAGGGAGGTAGGAAGATGTAAGAACCAGGACACATGAGACATGACATTTTATCTACAACTCCTGTTTGCTTTACTGAGGATGTAGTTTCAAAATTCAGTCACCTTCTTCAGCTTCAGACTCCGATTCTTCTTCAGCATTTTTGAGCCATTCAACAAACTTTTTCATTTGTTCAAGGAAGACACTTTTCCCCTTTGCAACATGTGGCATCTTTATACCACTTCAGAATCGGCTCTTCACTCAGGACTTCAGATTTATAAAAAAGCACCACTATTTTCTGGAAGGCTTTCATGAAATGAATGTTGTCATAACAATACTCTTGAATCTTCTGTAACAGAGTCAGCTCAGACTGACCTTGAGTAGTAAAGGCAGCAAGTAGAGGGCTGTATTGCTTCAAGTGCTTGATGGCCTGCTCTGCTACAAGCTTCTCTTTTTTGTTCCACACCACGGTGCTCATTACACTTGACCAGACTATCCCAATGATAACTGGTTCTGGAATGTTGTTTCTTTTCATCTCTTCCTTGACATATAAAATTATATCCTTGAATGGATCGCCACGGGACATCTGTTCTTGAAGTTCTTTCTGGAGCTCCTTGCGAGCTCCAATGGTCTGTTGATTCCAAACATACTCTAAAAGCTCTTTCAAGCCTGCCTCAGTAAAATACTCTGTGAAGTGTTCAACGCTTTGCTTGTTGGCAGGAAAAAGTTCCATCAGTCTGTTATCCATGCTGACTTTCCGAAGACTTGCAGCTACTGCATTGATGTCTTTTTCATTTATCCATGATTTAAAGAGTTTTACAGCAAAAGCTGCTGAAACTCCTTCTTTAACCAAATTCTCATTATAAAGGCTATTAAGAATGGCTGCATTAAGTGTTCCATTAGCTAGAACACCAGTCAACATAGCCAGCTTGTTCCTCTCCGACTCTAAAAAATCCTTTAAGAACAGCAGCAGCTTTTTTACTTCATCTTCAAAACCTTTCTCCAGGTATTTGTAGCGCCTGATTAATTTGTTAAAAACCTGGGCAAATGCTTGCATGGTCCCTAGGTCTTCTTGTGCTGCAAACACGCAGACATGTGTACGCATCATGTCATCTGCCAGTGTACCACCTGGGGCCAGCATTCCACGAGCCACCAGAATGTCAAAGAGTGTTTCTGCATATCGGTGATAGTCAAGTTTTGCTCCAGAAGCATCAAGAAACTTAGCTACTGCTTCCAAATCAGTACCAGTTTCAGTTAAGCCTTGAATAATACAGTCTTGAAACTGAGTAGGGTCAAACCTCTCTTTTTCATCTCTTTTTCTGGTTTTAAAACGCTGGCCTGATAGCGTTGGCTTTTGCTGCTTTTGATTATTCATAAAAGACACCCGAATTTAAGGTGAAGAGAAAAGAGCCAGAAATCCCGATGTGGCGGCAACTGCAGCAATGTCTCCTCTGCGACCGGAACTAACCCGAGGAGGAGGAGGGAAGAGGTGCCACCCCCTCCCCGGTCGCTCCGCTCTCGCGAGATTTCTCCTCCTTGCACCACCCCGCGCCCCGCCCCTCAGTTTTTAGACTTTAAATTATAAAAATGTGTTGTCTCAAAACTTGTAGGAATTTATTTAATAAAAATGCATTATTTTTCAAAATCACTCAAATTAATGAAAGTTTTGGAACCTTCTGAGATTTTTAATGTCAATATGAGAAACCTAGCAAAAAGTACCACTTTGAGTTGCAGGGTGAAATTGATTACCAGTTAGGTATAGTGGTGTGCACCTATATAGTCCCAGCTACTTAGGAGGCTGAGGAGTTTGAGACCAGCCTGGCCAACATAGTGAGATACTGTCTCAAACGAAACAAATGGCAGAATATGGTTGAAAAAGATGAGGCTAAGGCAGGACAAGCTAAGGTGCTGCAAGAAAGAAGTAGAAAGGGCTGGAGAGAGCTGGAAGTGTCAAGTTAGGAAGAATTTTAACTAGTAACAAACATATTCTCAAAATGCCTGAGACTAGCCCTGGCTTTAATATCATTTTATAAGCATGTAAGTTGAGCCACAAGCTCAACTATGTAAACCTGACCCCATTTACTTTTTAAAACCATTCAATTCATTTAGAACATACCAAATTATTTGCGTTTAATTTTTATTGAGAAATAAAAAATAATTTACTAGAAATGGGAATTAATTTACAGGTATAGCAAATGCCAAAATAACAGAATAAAGAAAAAAAACTGGACTCATTTCCACATTCAGATACTTTCCAAAATTCAGAATAATGAAAATGTAAAGGGTAAAAATAATTGCAGAAAAGGAATAAGACTGACATTTTCAGATATTCTGCTGAAGCAAAGCTGCCTCTTCTGGCATGCTGCAGCCTGACTGAGATGATCACTAGTAGGTAAATGAGCTGCTGCTAATTTCCTGCCAAACCTCCCACCTCCACTTCCATGCCATTCCCACTGGAGGCAATCAGTGAGACAGGTCACCACTCCAGGGTCAGGTCACAGGAAAGATGCTGAGGTGTGAAATGGTATAACTATTTCAGTAATTGAAGCATAAGACATTTCTTATTTTTGCCTTCAAAATATGAATACAAAATATAATTTTTAGGTCATGCTCAGAATCTGCTCGAGACCTATATACCATGATTTAATCTAAGCCCTTTTCCAAAACTTTTTTCCCCAAACTTTCCCCCCTAACTTTTATAATATTCATCACATTAGACTCAATTCCAGTTGTCCTTCTAGATGCAGTTTAAGATACTAAGATGCAAGTTAACATGTGTAACTCATTAGAATGTGCTAATTATATTAATATATTCATTACCATTTGACATTAAGGAATCATCAATGGAACTAGACCAGATGTGTCATTTTTTGTATTGGTGAATAAGCTTTTATTATGGAAAATTTAAAATATACCAAAATAGAAAGAACATGAACTCATCACCCAAGTTTTAAGAATTATCAAAATTTATCAAGTTATTAATTTTGTTTAATTTATTTTCTTCCACACACTTTTTCTTCTCTCTGAGATATTCTGAAGCAGTCCCAAACTGTTTGTATGTGAGCATGTATTTAGTACTGAGCATTATATATCTATATCTACAACTATATATATTTAGTATTGAGGATTGAATCCAAGGGCTCCTTACCACAAGTTATATCCCTAGCCCTGCCTTTTTAATTTTGAGACAGAGTTTCACTAAGTTGCCCAGGTTGACCTCAAACTTGCAATCCTCCTGGCTCAGTATCCCAAGTAGCTGGGTTTATGGGTGTGTACCACCATACCCACATCCAGCCCAGATGTATAAGTTTTGATGTAAACGAGTTAAAGCAAATTTTAGAGAATGCATCCCTAGCAGGGCAGCCTGACTGCGTTGGGTGGTTAGGAGGAGGGGTTGTCAGCATGAAGAAAACACTGGTCAGAGATACTGGAAATTAATTAATTTTTTTTTTTTAAATCATGTTGTTTTCTCAGAAAGAACCAACTGATCTGATTGCAAGTCAAAAGAAAAAAAAGGGGGGAAGAGATCTTGTTCTCTTAAGGTTTTGTTATATCTTAAGTGAGGAATATTATGTCTGTAGTCATTTATTTCAAGGAATATATTTTAGACTTAAAATTACATAGATTTTTTTTAAAAATTACACGGAATTTAAACATTTTATAAGTAGGCTGGTAACCCTTGGTTATCACTTCTGCAGTTTTATAGATTACTCTTGAAGATCAAAGGCAATGATTTCATGGATTTTAGGGAATATATTGAAAATTTTATCTTTTGCATTCAGGAAAATTGTTATTATCATCAGTTCAGTTCTCTTTGATTATGCATTATATTTCCAGTTCATTTCCTCTGGAAAAGTGGAGACGAGATTCTTTGGGAGTGTCCTGTTCCTTTAATAAGTCTCTCATAGTTTCCCAATATTCAGGTACAGTCTTTCAAATAGTCACATGCCAACTTTAAAATGTAACTGTAACCCAAATGAATACTCCTTCATCCCCCTGAGGGTCGCCTTACACCAGCATGCCCGAAAGGGGGATTTGTAACAGGACATTGTATGAGTTAGTCCTCAGTGAAGATGTGTCCTCCTTTCTCATCTGTAGCTCATAGCCCTGCCCACTTTTCCACCATCCATTTCCTCTGGGTGGGCTGCTGATGTTGATGTAGTGGCCAGGGCATCAAGGATGTTGATAGAAGGTCATACTTTCCTATACCTCTGTGTTTCTTATACCCCATGTTGCTCATGCAAACCTTCCAGTAAAGGTTTGGGACAACTGAGATTGTCCTTGGGACAAGCACAGACAGTGAACATTAGCATACTAACACAGCAGGGTAAATTATTAAGGAAAAAAATCAGTGGGCTCTTTTCTTGATGTTACTGATTTCCTTCAATCATTATAACCTCACAAGGAAGGAATAATTTCTTGATCCCTCTCACTAATATAAGAAAGAGAAGCGTATTGTGTTTTTAAGGTCCAAGGTCTTTTTACATTCCCCGTAACTCCACCAAACAAGTAAATAGCTGTTGTGACTAGATCCTGTCAGGGAGAATAAGCTGGGCCACTTCTGAAGGAAAAAGGAAGAAGACTCAAACTTTGGCTTAAAGAAGGAGTATGGCATATTCATACCCCACCCCCAGATGTTACCCCTGTTGTAACAACTTCCAAGGGGATGATGGAGTGGCGATACCTGGTAACTAAATGTTAAATACCATAGCCTTGAGATCTGTGTTACTTTCCTAGGACTGCCATAACAAAGTACCACAAACTGGGATGCTTTAAACAACATAAATATTTTGTCTCATATTTCTGAAAGTTTTAATAGTCTAAAATCAAGATGTTGGCAGAAGCAGCTGGGCAGGTGATATACACCTTTAATCCCAGTGACTTGGGAGATTGAAACAGGAGGATCACAATTTCAGGGCCAGCTGAGGCAACTTAAGTCCCTCTCTCAAAATAAAAAATGAAAAAAGGATTGGGGATGTAGCTCAGTGATAAAGTGCCTCTGGGTTCAACATCAGTACCAAAAAAAAAAAAAAATAGTGTTGGTAGAACCATTGTCCCTCTGAAATCTAGAAGGGATTTCTTTCTTGCCTCTTCTTACTTCTGATGACATGCCAGATCCATGGAATTCCTTGGTTTGCACATGTACAACTCTAATTTCTGCCTTCATGGTCACAAAGCATTCTTCCTGAGTATCTCTGTCTTCACATGGACATCTTCTAATAAGGACACCTGTCATAGATTAGGGACCTACGCTATTCCAGTTTGACCTTCCTTATCTTAACAAATTATATCTGCAAAGACTCTTTTACCAAATAAAGTCACATTTGGAGGTACCAGAGGTTAGGGCCTCAACACATCTTTTTGGGAGAGGTCTACAGTTTAACCCATGACAGGAATCATGGCCCAAGATCCCTTACCAAACCTGGTATGGACAAGTCAGTCACTAGCCTTTGAATGGGTAAGGCAGGCTTGATGGTAACCATTATCTATTCTCAGTAGCAACCAGCTGAAGACCAGAGACACCCCCCCCCAAATTTCCAGATTGTGCAAGCATTTAGAAACTCCCACACTCCACTCCCACTTCCCCAGATAGTATGTGGGGGAATGATTTGACAATTCTGCACCTGAGTGCATGGGAGCATATTCAGACAATTATACTTGGCATTTCTGTGAGCCATCCCTATCTCCAGCCATTTCTTACTGACGAGTTTATCTCAGCAAGTATCTCATTGTTTTATTTACTTTCCACAGTTGCTAGCATTTTACCCTCAATTTTATCTCTTTTTTTCTTTTGCCAGTTGAAACACTTATGTGCATAGGCAAAAACCTTAAGTTCTCTCTAATCAAAAGTTCCATGTATTCTTAGTCAGAAGGATTAATCATTTAAAAAGTTGAAGTTATAGTTTTTTAATAAAAATT
The DNA here is from genome assembly GCF_045843805.1 of Urocitellus parryii. Taxonomy (NCBI): domain Eukaryota; kingdom Metazoa; phylum Chordata; class Mammalia; order Rodentia; family Sciuridae; genus Urocitellus; species Urocitellus parryii. Next base: position 86,232,966 of record NC_135538.1, on the reverse strand, counting down.
TGTAGGAAGAAATTATTTCCCTACCAGTCCTTTGTAAGCCATGAAAAAGGGATAGAAAAATGTGCTCCTCTTCTCTCGAGTAAGTCCCCAGGGGCTGAGAATATGGGAGGCTGGAGTTTGGGGTTTTTTTCCTTCTTGTTACATAAGAATCAAAGAGTGCTCCATTTCTGCTTGAATTCATTTGACATATCACCACTCTGATTTTTCCTTAGTTTAAAAACGAAAATCTGTCTACAATTTTTTGAATCATATAAATAGCAACCTCCTACTCAGAGCCAAAATGGAAACCTCTGTATACTGTTCTATAATCAAAGCAGCTTCTCAGTTGCAGAGGGAAAAAATCCAAGGAAGTAAGGCAATAATAGGCAAACTATATTTATAAAATACAAATATTAAGTACTTTGACAATATAATTAATTTTCAATAAGATACTGTCAAATCACTTTATTAGAATGCTTTAAAATTTATTTTCCTTTAAAACAATGAGAATATTGGGCTGTAGGAAATTGCCTTTCACTTCCATCTTAATAGAATGCCATCGAAACTCTACTTGAGAGGCTAAGTCAGGAGGATCACAAGTTTAAGACCAGCCTGGGCAATTTAACAAGACCCTGTCTCAAAATAGAAAATAAAAAGGGGGTGGGATGTAGCTCAGTGGTAAAGTGCTTCTAGGTTCAATGGCTAGTACCAAAAATTAAAATTAAAAAGAAAGAAGGTCATTAAACAGTTTAGTCCCAGCTACTTGGGAGGTTGAGGCAAGATTTCGTATGCCCAAGAGTTAGAAAGCAAATGAGACAACATAGCAAGATCTTTACTAAAAAAAAAAAAAAAAAAAAAGGTATATGTGTACTTATGTATGTGTATGTGTGTGAGAATTTCTTAATTAATTAAAAATGAATAAGTGTGTATGAATACTTCTACCCCAAAGCTTTGCCTGATCCAATGTCTAAAATTATCCATAGCCAGTCCAGGCAAAATTATTGTGGTTCACTGACTGGTTCAACTAAAGCTTTATTATCCATAACCTAATAAAATGTGTCGAATAGATAAACTTAGGGACATTAAAATTTTAAAGAGATAATTTGAGCAGACAGCAATTCATGAATTAGGAAACACCAAACCACAGGCAGTTCAGGGCTCTAAAGAGAAGGTACAGGGAAAAACTTTTATTCTAAATGTGTGTATGCATGTTTTTATTATTTATTTGGTACTGGGGATTGAATTCAGGACCTTGTATATAACTAAGCATGTACTCTACCACTGAGCTACATCCCTATCCCTGAAAATTTTTATAAAGGTATTCAGGAAAGAAAATATATATATATATGATTGGCTTAAGGGGATAGTTCCTAATTAGAGGCTAGTTGGTGCTTTCTGATTGGTCAGGGTATGGCCATTCACTCTGAGTTTAGTTTTGGTTTGCCTACTAAGAACCCAAGGCGCAGGAGCTGTATCAGCCTAACAGAATACCAATAAATTATGTTAAAGAATATAAAAGAAGAAAGGAGGTAGGGTGGGAACCATGAGATGATGCCTGGATTCTGTTAAGAACAGAGAGAAGCACCTGAAGTCTATTATTGCAGGGTAGAACCAGAGTCAGGCAGATATATTTCTTGAGTAATGAGGCTATATATTCAAAGAAGGATGAATAATGAGGGTAACATTTATTTTAGAATCATAGCTATTAGATCCTAACCATAAGTTGTAGATTTTTAAAAAATTTACTTATTTATTTATTTTAATTAGGTATACATGACAGCATTTTGATTCATTGTAGACAATTGCAGCACAACTTTTCATTTCTCTGATTATACATAATATAGCATTGCACTATATGTGCAGTCATACATGTACCTAGGGTAATAATGTCTATCTCATTCCACGATCTTTTCTGCCCCCATAGCCTCTCCTCTCTCCTCCTTCCCCTTTGCCCTATCAAAGTTCCTCTATTTTCTCCATGCCCCCCCCCCATTATGGATCAGCATACACTTATCAGAGAAAACATTTTAGCCTTTGATTTTTGGGGATTGGCTTACTTTGCTTAGCATGATATTCTCCATCTCCATCCATTTATCTGCAAATGCCATAGTTTTATTCTCTTTTAATGCTGAGTAATATTCCATTGCGTGTATATACCACAGTTTCTTTATCCATTCATCTATTGAAGGACATCTGGGTTGCTTCCACAGTTTAGCTATTGTGAATTGTGCTGCTATAAACATTGATGTGGCTGTCTTCCTAGAATATGCTGATTTTAACTCCTTTCGTATAGATCAAGGAGTGAGATAGCTGGGTCAAATGGTGGTTCCATTACAAGTTTTCTAAGGCATCTCCATACTGCTTTCCAGATTGGTTGCATGAACTTGCAGTCTCACCAGCAATGTATGAGTGTGCCTTTCCCTCACATCCTCACCAATATTTATTGTTGTTTGTATTCTTGATAACTGCCATTCTGACTGGCATGAGAAGAGTATTTTTAATTTGCATTTCTCTAATTACTAAAGCTGTTGAACACTTTTTCATATATTTATTAATTGATTATATATCTTCTTCTGAGAAGTGTCTGTTCAGTTCCTTGGCCCATTTTTTGATTGGGTTGTTTGTTTGTTTGTTTATTTGTTTTGGTACTAAGTTTTTTGAGTTCTTTATATATTCTGGAGATTAGTTTGTACCTGATGCGTGTGTGGCAAAAATTTGCTCCCAAAATGTAGGCTGTCTCTTCACCTCATTGATTTTTCTTTTATGGAGAAGAAGATTTTTAGTTTGAATCTGTCCCATTTATTGATTCTTGATTTTATTTCTTGTGCTTTAGGAGTCTTGTTAAGGAAGTTGGGGCCTAATCTGACAGGATGAAGATTTGGGACTACTTTTCTTCTATTAGGTATAGGGTCTAATAGAAAATATACAATCAATCAACAACTTAAGTCTAATTCAAGTTCCTTGATCCACTTTGAGTTGACTTTTGTGCATGATGAGAGATAGGGGTTTAGTTTTAGTTTGAACAATATTGGTACAAACTAAAGCACATATTGGGAGACTGAGGTTTAAATCTTAATTACTAAAGGAATTGTATACATGGAAGGTATAATACTCAGACCATCTTTTATTTAATTTTATTCTTACACTATTTCAAAATGTTTATTCTAAGAAAATGTGAGGTAGAACAAGTGTAAGAGACTGCAATATACATAAAGGTCATCTCTGCCTCCAAATCATTTTGGTTTTAAGTTAGTTATTTAGGACTTGGAATTAATTTTGCCACTGAAATAGCATTAAGGGTAAGTAGTCTCTCAAAAAGAGACTTTAATGTGTAAAGCAGCTTTAAAACATGTAGAACTAAATATCAATCTATAATGCTGCCTTTCCTATAGGAGAACTGGTTTCCACTTTCAGCTGAGGGATACAAACATATCTATAGTGGTAGTAATTAGCTGGTGGGTTTTTTTTTTTCACTAACCTTAAAGGACTCAAAGTGCTATTAAATTAATAGAGAATAACAGAGCAATAAGTGAAATTTGTGAGCAGTGAAGCCATTTTGAAGCATTTGTCAAGGTCCAGGATCTGTCCAAGGTGGGGAATCTTTAAGGGAGATGAAATGATTGACTGTACAAATCAGGACATCTAGGGAGTGAGTGAAGGAGATTACTTTTATTTTCCAATTTGACTGGGCCATGAGTTTCCCAGACACATTTTGGGTATGACTATGACGGTGTTTCTTAATGAGGTTAACATCTGTATTTGTAGACTGAGTAAGCAGATGGTCTTCACAGTGTGGGTGGGCCTCATCTAATTCAGCAAAGGCCTGAACAGAACAAAAGAGTGAGTAATGAAGAATTTGCTCTTTCTACCTGTCTTTGAGCTAGGGCATCAGTCTCATCCTGCTTTTAGACAGACAGGAACCATAGCATCAGCTCTTCTGGTTTCCCAGTTTGTTGACTGCATATTTTGGGATTTCCTAGCCTCCATAATAATATGAGTTAAGTCTTCATAATAAATCTATTTATTTATTTATTTATTTATTTATTTGTACCAAGAATTGAATCCAGGGGTGCTTAACCACTTAACTATAACCCAAACCCGTTTTATTATTATTTTTTTTATTTTGAGGTAGTCTTGCCTGAGACCCACGCAGGCGACGGAAGCTGGGTTCCCCTGAGTGGAGTGGGCTGGCTGAGAAATACAGCAAAAAATCACAGGACATAGAAAATAGTTTTAAGAGCAGGGGTAGGATGGCTCTTCGACCTTAAGGGTCAAGCTTCCAGGCTGGAAAGAGAACAAGTGAGAGCCAGCCTTTGCTTTATTTATATGGGGGAACTTCAAAGACTTTCTACAGAATGTTGTTAGCCAATTAAGGTAGGAGGTGAGCGATCCAGTTCCCAATAGGTCACACCCAACTCCTGAGCTAGGAGATTAGTCTTCCTAGCTGACTGAAGACAGAGGTCATGTGCATTGCACAATCCATTAAGTGGAAGGAGCCACAAAATAGCTTGCATTTGCCAAACCAAAATCTCCTTGGCTCCAAGACCAAGTGAAGACACTCAAATAGCTCAGGAGTGGCTCTTCACAAGATAGAGTCTTGCTAAGTTACTTGGGGCCTCACTAAGTTGTTGAGGCACCAGCAAATTGAGGCAACCACCAACTTGGAATCCTCCTGCCTCAGCCTCTTAAATTGCTGGGATTATAGGCAAGTGCCACTGTGCCCAGCCTAAATCTCTTTATTTGTAAACACACATACATACATATATACTCATACATGAGTATATTAATAATTACATTGGAGAAGCAGGCATAAACTAGGACCATGCTGAATAAACCAGGTTGTATGTTCATCCAATTTGTAAAAGACCTTACCTGTATTTTACTGGGACTTCAAAGGCTATACCGTTAGGGTTAGGTTGAACTGGAATTGAAATTACTGCAGAGATTGGGAAGGCACAGTAGGCCAAGGTACTCCAAGTCATGAAATTGGCATGATATTGTTTCCCAACTGCTATTTCTTCCACATGTGTGCAGAAGCAAGCAAAAAACCTCACTAAAGTGATAAATTTAGACTCAATCCCAACAAACTCACAGATAATATTTCAAAGACAGTGACTAAGAACTAATTAAAGATAACCAGATCTATAAGAAAATAAGGCAATTTGAATAAATACCAGTAGAATTAATAAAAGCAAAACTAGACATAAACATACTTCAGCCTGTAGAAAGATCAGATGTAGGTTATAATACAATGTTATACTTAACATTATTTAAATAAATAAGAAATCTAAACATACCAGCAGAGGATACAAAAATATAAACAGTGTTTTAGCACACATGAAAAGCAATGAGGATATGGTATCTAGAAATGAGTAAAACAACAACTGATGTTAAATTCACCTGCTTCCATTTCAAAGACAATCTTGAGGACTATTGTAGATAGGAGATATTGAGGGTGAGAATGCTAATGGAGAGCTAATACTTTGGGGGAACCATTGGAATTTTGGGTGATGGTGGAGGGAGGTATGCAAAGGCTGTAGTAACCAGAGCTCCCAGAGGTACAGGGATCTCAGATCCACTGACTCCCTCTGACAGATGGTAGCATCATCATCAGTTCCAGATTCTCACACAGTAGAAGCCAGGCTTCTCAGGGAAAGGAATAAAAACAGTGTGGGAAAAAAAGACACTGCCTGCTCTTGTCAAGTTGTTCAGAAGTCAGAACTAGGCACTGCCTGTGCATTGTAAATTCCAAATATGATCCAGAGCAGAAAAGAATAACTAGTATATTAATTAATTATATGCATTCCTATGTTCATGAGACAAATTGCTTCAGAGGCTCTTTGAGAATCAGCTTTAATAAGAACATACACTACATGTGAATTCCCCATTGGATTTGTACAAGCCAAGAATTCAGGTTCATCAAATCATTTCAGTAGGAAAGACTTCTGATGGAACTGGAGGATCTTACTTAAGGAAATAAATAATCCTAATGGTAAAAGAATCATGGAAATGTGTACCCAGAATAAATCTGAGAATTAATATTTCTTAGCCCCTTATTTCACAGATGAAGAAACTAAGGCTCAGAGCGGGTGAATGTGGGGAGCACAAGACCACTTGGAGTGTTCCAACCTCCAGGATGGGAATAGAGTGACATAACCAATGAAGGAAGTCTCCATTGATTCAGTTTCCTTCGAAAGAATGCCCATTACCAGGGAAAGTTGAGAGAAGGTGAATAGGTACCTGTCAAGAGAGCTAATGGTCTACATCCCAGGGAGTTTTCAAAAACCGGACTGGGGTCTTATTTTTTCTTGTAGTTATTAAATTAATAACACTTTTCAAATGAAAGACTGACATACTTATTTATTTGATGAACTGATAAATAGAATAACTGTTTCTACAGAGTTTGGAAACTATGCTTTCACTGGCATTTATTACTCTTATATGTTTGGTGTGATCATTTCAAATCTAAACAGCAAACCATCAATTCTGATGAACATATTCATCATCTCCATGTAGTTCTAAATCTCAATTTTTGAGAATGTTGAAATTAACATGATATTATTATTAAATAATATTATTTTTAAATATGTAAACTAGAGTATTATTTTACATGGTTTTTGTTCTTGAATGGAATGCATTTAGTAAATCCCCCCTTTAATAATAATATATCTTTTATTAATAATAATAATAATATATCTTTTTTTCTCTCTCTCTCTCTCTCTCTCTCTCTCTCTCAGAATAGAAATTTTGCATTCTTAAAACTGAGCAGGAAATTACTCTTAGGGAATATTTTGCCCCCTATCCTGCCCTCTTCACCACCCTTCCCTCTTCACCACTCATAGATTGTTGTATCAATCAGGCTAGACTAGCATCTGCTGAGGTAATCAACAGCCCTTAGGTTGGGGGCCCAAGGTCTTGTTAAGGTGACAACAGTCATAAACACTTTTAGCCCAGGTATATTATTATTTTTAATAGTATCAAGTATCACTGTCTCCCAAACTTAGTTGGTTACTACCTCTTTCCTTTGATTAGGCCTAGGCACTTATCTGATATGCCTTAAGCAGGATGGAGTCAAGCTGGAGGAAGCTTGATTGATCTGATCTGTGTATCCAGAAGAGCCAGGGCTAAAGAGACAATCTGAATCTTCAAGAGTGATTCTAAATCTAAGAATTGAGCAGATAAGCTACTGTGTTGATGATAATGGGAGCCAGGATTCTCATTATTAGAGAGAATAGGTAGAAATATGGAAAGGGGCAAGGCTAGCATATATACTGAAGTTCTGAATTGGAATGGAAGGTATTCTTGTGAATATTTGTTTTTTGAGATAGCTAACCAACTGGCTAGATAGACAGCTGTGGGTATTACTTTTTTTCTGCTAAAAGTCTAGGAACAGTGCTTTCTTGTAGCAATAAGTATATGAAACTACCATGGAATCTACAAAAAACTGTGAGAACTAATAACAAGGAACCAGGGCTCTTGAGTAAATTGACTGTTTATAGGGCTGAGACAGAGGAAGTATAAGATGAGCCTAGAATATCCAGTTTTTCTAGAAAGTCAGGCTTTGTTCAAAGAATAATGAGTACAAGGACACAGGCACCAGCTTCAACAATTTCCTGCTGCATAAATTTTGAGCACAGTGATCCATGTCAGGCTGGGACACAGATGATGTTCCATGTTAAGCTGTGGAAAAATATATAGGAAAACGATTGCTTATGATAGCATGGAATGCAGTTTTAGGGGAAGATACTGGTTAATACTAGCTGCATTTCACAAATTTCTACAAGACATATGTGTTCAGAAATTACCAGCAAGTTGAAAGCCAGAAACAATAGGAAATACAATCCAGACATTCAGAATTTAGGCCACTGAAAGAGTCCATATCTACTCAAGTCCAAATAATTAAAAAGATAAAAATCAAGAAATGTATTGCATTTGCACCAAAGATTAAATTGTTTGCCTCCATAATCCCAGTGTTTCAGGAGACTGAGGCAGGAGGATCACAAGCTCAAACCTTGCCTTAGCAATTTAACGAGGCCCTAAACAACTTAGCGAGACCCTGTCTCAAAATGATAAACAGGGCTGGGGATGTGGCTCAGTGACTGGGTTCAATCTTTGGTACGCAAAGAAAGGGAAAGGGAAAGGGAAAAAGGGGGAAAATGGGAAAAAGGGAAAAGGAGAAGGGAAAGGGAGGGGAGGGAAGGGGAGGATAGGGAAGGGAAGGAAAGGGAAAACAACAGACATCCAGAATAGAAAAAAAAAAAAAGACATAATGTATCTCTATCTGTTGATAACATGATCTTTTTTTTTTTTTTTTTTTTTTTATTTAGTTCTTGGCGGACACAACATCTTTGTTTGTATGTGGTGCTGAGGATCGAACCCAGGCTGCATGCATGCCAGGCGAGTGTGCTACCGCTTGAGCCACATCCCCAGCCCCGATAACATGATCTTGATCAAAGAATCTACAAAAACCTGTGAAGACTAATAAGTAAGTTCATCATGGTTGAAGCAAAGAAAGTAAATATTCAAAAAATCAATTATATTTCTATATATTATTAATGAACAAACTAATATTAAGAATAATTTCACTCACAAGAGCATCAAAGGGAATATAATACTTAGGAATACATTTTTAAAAAGGAAGTGTAAAACTTGTATTTCGAGAACTATAAAACATTGTTGATAGAAACTAAAGAAAACTTAAATAAGTGGAATTTTATTCCATAAGCATGGATCAGAAGAGTTAATATGGTTAAGATAGCAGTACACCTCAAATTGATCTATAGATTCAAAAACACATTTTCAAAATCTTACCTTCCCTTTCTGAGTACATTGGCAAGGTAATTCTAAAATTCAAGTGGAAATTCAGGGCCTAAAATAATCAAAACAATTAAAAACAACATCCAAAAGAACAATGTTTGAGGAATCATACTTTTTGATTTCATATCTTACAAAAGTCAACAGTGATCAAGACAATGTCATACTGGCATAAAGAAGACATATATATTAAAGGAAAAAATTAAGAATCCAGAAATAAACTCTCACATTATGGTCTATTGGTTTTTGACAAGGTAACAAGATAATTCACAGAGAAGGAATAATCAACAAATAATACTGTAACAACTAGATATCCACATGCAAAGTAATAAACTTACGCTACATACAAAAAAATACCTCAAAATTGATCATAGACCTGAGTGTAGGAGCTAAGACTCTGAACTATTAGAAGAAAGAATAGGAGTATATCTTCAGGACCTTTGGGTTAAGAAATTAATGTGGGTTTTTTTTTTCCATTTGGTACTGGGTATTGAACTGAGGGACACTTAATCACTGAGCCATATTCCCAGCCCTTTAAATTTTTTTTTTTTACTTTTAAAACTATGTTCCTTTTAGTTATACATGAAAGTAGAATATATTTTGATATATCATACATACATGGAGTATAACTTACCATTCTTGTGGTTGTACATGATGTGGAGTTAACTGGTCGTGTATTCATATGTGAACATAGGAAAGTTATGTGGGGTTCATTCTATTGTCTTTTCCATTCCCACACCCTCCCTCAATCCCCCCCATTCCCCTTTATTTAATCTAGTGAAACTCCCCCCCTCCCCGCCCACTCCTGCCTATTGTGAGTCGGCATCAACATACCAGAGAAAACATTCAGCCTTTGGTTTTTTTTGGCATTGGCTTATTAGCATAATAACCTCCAGTTCCATCCATTTACTGGCAAATTCCATAATTTTATTCTTCTTTATGGTTGAGTAATATTCCATTGTGTATATCTACCACATTTTCTTTATCCACTCATTTGTTGAAGGGCACCTGGGTTGGTTCCATAGCTTAGCTATTGTGAATTGAGCTGCTATGAACATTAATGTGGCTGCGTCACTATAGTATGGTGATTTTCAGTCCTTTGGGTATAAACTGAAGAGTGAGGTAGTTGGGTCAAATGGTGGTTTCATTCCAAGTTTTCTGAGGAATCTCTCTACTGCTTTCTAGAGTAGTTGCACCAATTTGCAGTCCCACCAGCTATATATGAGTGGACCTTTTCTCCACATCCTCGCCAACATTTATTGTTGCTTGTATTCATGGTATTTGCCATTCTGATTAGAGTGAGATGTATTTCTCTAATTGCTAATGATGTTGAACATTTTTTCATATATTTGTTGACTGATTATATTTCTTTTGGGAAGTGTCTGTTCAGTTCCTTTGCCCATTTACTGATTGGGTTATTTTGGTTTTTGGTGTTAAATTTTTTGAGTTCTTTATATATCCGGGAGAGTAATGCTCTATCTGAGGTGTAGGTGGCAAAGATTTTCTTCCAGTCTGTAGGCTTTCTCTTTCACATACTTGATTGCTTCCTTTGCTGAGAAGAAGCTTGTTAGTTTGATACCATCCCATTTGTTGATTCTTGATTTTACTTCTTGGGCTTTTGGAATCTTTTTGAGGAATTTGGTTCCTAAGCCAATATTATAGAAATTTGGGCCCACTTTTCCTTCTAGTAGATGAAGGGTCCCTGGTCTAATGCCTAATATGCTTAGAGTTGAGTTTTGTGCAAGATGAGAGATAGGGGTCTAATTTCATTTTATTACGTATAGATTTCCAGTTTTCCAAGGACTATTTGTTGAAGAGGCTCTCTTTTCTCCAATGTATGTCTATAGTACCTTTGTCTAGTATAACTGTGTTTATGTGGGTTTGTCTCTGTGTCTTCTATTCTGTACCATTGGTCTTCCAATCTGTTTTTGTGCCAATACCATGCCATTTTTGTTATTAAAGCTCTGTAGTATAATTCAAGTTCTGGTATTGTGATCCCTCCTGCTTCACTTTTCTTGTTAAGGATTTCTTCGGATATTCTGGGCCTCTTATTTTTCCAAATGAATTTCATGACTTTTTTTCTATTTCTGTGAAGAAGACCATCAGAACCTTAATAGGAATTGTATTAAATCCGTATAGTGCTTTTGGTAGGTTGGCCATTTTGACAATATTAATTTTGCCTATCCAACAACATGGGATAACTTTTCATCTTCTAAGGTCTTCTTCAATTTCTTCCGTTAGTGTTCTGTATTTTCATTGTAGAGGTCTTTTACTTCTTTTGTTATATTGATTCCCAAATATTTTATTTTCTTTGAGGCTATTGTGAGTGTAATAGTTTTCCTAATTTCTCTTTCAACTGATTCATGATATATAGGAACACATTTGATTTATGAGTGTTAATTTTATATCCTGCTAATTTCCTGATTTCATTTATGAGTTCTAGAACTTTTCTGGTGAAGTTTCTTTGGGCTTTCTAAATATAGAATCATGTCATCAGCAGATAGGTATAGTTTGAGTTTTTCCTTTCCTATTTGTATCCCTCGAATTTCTTTCTTCTGTCTAATTGCTCTGGCTAGAGTTTCCAGGACTATGTTGAATAGAAGTGATGAAAGAGGCTATCCCTGTCTTGTTCCAGTTTTTAGAGGGAATACTTTAAATTTTTTCTCCATTTAGAATGATGCTGGCCTTGGGTTTAGCTTTTACAACTTTTACAACATTGAAGTAAGTTCTTACTATACCTACTTTTTCTAGTATTTTGAATATGCATGGATGCTGTATTTTGTCAAATGCTTTTTCTGCATATCTATTGAGATAATCATGTGATACTTATCTTTAAGTCTATTTTATCTATTATTATTTTTAAAAATATTTTAATTTATTTATTCTAATCAGTTATACATGGTAGCAGGATGCTCTCCAATTCATTATACACAAATGGAGCATAATTTTTTACTTCTCTGGTTGTACCCAAAGTAGGGTCACCACTTGTGCAATCATACATGTACATAGGGTAATGTACATAGGGTAATGTCTGTCTCATTTCTCTATCTTTCCTGTCCCCAGACCCCCTCTTTTCCTCCCTTTTCCCCATCCAAATTTCCTCCCCTCATCCCATGTGCCCCACCACCACCCCATTGTGGATTACCGTCCACTTATCAGAGAAAACATTCAGCCTTTGGTTCTTTAGGATTGACTTACTTTGCTTAGCATGATATTCTCTAACTGCACCCATTTACCTGAAAAGGCCATACATAGTTTTATTCTCTTTTATTGCTGAGTAATACTCCATTGTGTATACGTACCACAGTTTCTTTATTCATTCATCTACTGAAGGGCATCTAGGTTGGTTCAACAGGCTCTTGTGAATTACGCTGCTATGAACATTGATGTGGCCACATTATGTAGTATGCTGATTTTAAGTCCTTTGGGTATAGACCAAGGAATGGGATAGCTGGGTCAAATGGTGGTTCCATTCCAAGTTTTCCAAGGCATCTCCATACTGCTTTCCAGATTGGTTGCACATATACCAAACTCTGAAAGAAAATGAACTCCAACCAAGAATCTTATATCCAGCAAAATTAAGGTTCAGATTTGTTGACAAAATAAAAACCTTCATGATGAACAAAAGTTAAAAGAATTTACAGCAAGAAAGCCTGCACTACAGAACTTTCTTGGCAAAATAGTCCAGAGGAGGAAATGAAAAACAACAATGAAGATCTGCAAAGGGAGGAACTACACTAAAGGAAAGGCCAATCAAAAGAAATCAAGTTAAGTTAAAAACCAAAAAATAAACCAAAATGACTGGGAATATAAAACATATTTAAATAATAACCCTAAATGTGAATAGCCTAATATCATTAATTAAAAGACATAGACTGGCAGATTGGATTTAAATTAAAAAAGACCCAACAATATGCTCCCTTCAAGAGACTCATTTCATGGGAAAAGACTTTCACAGACTGAAGGTGAAAGGATGGGGAAAAAAACGTATCACTCACATGGATCTCGTAAAAGCAGGGGTTTCCATCTTCACATCAGATAAAGTGGACTTCAAACCAAAAAGGGATAAAGAAGGACATTTCATACTACTCAAGGGAATCACACAGCAACAAGACATAACAATTGTAAATATCTATGCCCCAAACAATGGGGCATCTATGTATATCCAACAAACTCTTCTCAACTTCAAGAATCAAATAAACCACAACACAATAATTCTGGGTGACTTTAAAAAACTTTAGGGTCTGGCCTTGAGGGTCTGGGCTGAAAAATCTGCTGAGATCCAAATTGGTATCCCCCTATATGTACTCTGATTCTTCTCTCTTGCAGCCTTTAAAATTCTGTCCTTATTCTGTATGCTAGTAATTTTCATTATAATGTGCTTTGGTGTAGATCTGTTGTAATTTTGTATATTTGGTGTTCTGTAAGCCTCTTGTATTTGATTTTCTAATTAATTCTTTACTTTGGAAAATTTTCTGATATTATTTCATTGAAGAGATTGTGCATTCCTTTGTTTGGAAACTGTGCCTTCCTGTATCCCAATAAATCTTAGATTTGGTCTTTTGATGTTATCCCATAATTCTTGGATGTTCTGTTTGTGGTTTCTTACTATCTTTATTGTGTGGTCAAGTTTATTTTCCACATTGTTTGTTTTGTCTTCATTGTCTGAGGTTCTGTTCTTCAAGTAATCTAATTTGTTGGTGATGATTTCTATTGAGTTTTTTATTTGGTTTATTGTTTCTTTCATTTCAAGGATTTGTGTGTTGTTGTTTTTTTAACAATCTTTTATCTCTATCCTGAAGTAATCCCTTGCTACCTGTATTTGCTCTCTTATCTCTTTTTTGGAGTGATCAATTTTTGCCTATATTTATTCATTTAGATCAATCTTTAATTTGCAGATAATTTTAATTATGTACATTCTGAACTCTTTCTCAGTAATTGTATCTACTGTGCTGTTCATGTATTCTATTGTTATAGTATCTTGGTTTGTTTGGAGGAATTTTCCTCCCTTGTTTTTTCATGTTGTCTATGTGTCTTCCTCTCTTGCAGTGCAGATCTACAGTATTGCAGTTTCTATCTTATAATCTTGTAGTGTCCCTGCAGTTTAGGAATACCTCATCTTTAAGAGGAGATCAATGTTTATAGCACCCAATGCAACTAATATGCAGCCATAAATCAATTAGCTTCTATTTAGACATTTATAATTTTGCTGTTATAAACAGAAATGATGAGTATGATTATCTACTACTATATAGCCAGTAGGTTTGCATAAGGGTTTACAGTTTCTAGTGGTAGACAGAGACAGAAAGGGGTGTAGAATGGGATGTTAATGAGGTAGGATATGAGAATATGGAGGTATTAATTATAGGATGAATGAAAAGGGAATCAATAGCAGTTGGCTGTTAGCAGGAGGAAAAAAAAAGAAAGAAAGAAAAGTGACCCCATGAAAGGCTCCCTGTTGCCCCTGCAACAGGATGGTGACTGTTAGCACATCTAGTAGGGATTCTTGTGGTGCAAACAGGACCACAGGGGCCATGGTGATACTTCTAGGTCCTGGTTATTGTCCCTAGATGGGAGTAGCCACATCCGTAGTTGGTGGTAGCAGTAGTGTCAAGCCTTTAGGTACCTTGCTATTGAGCTTCCAGGCCTCAGTAGGTGTCCAAAGATGTAATCTGCCCCAGCTAAAAGTGGGGGTGGTGGCTGCAGAGGTAACCCAAGATGGCAGTGGAGGTATACCAACAAGGAGGCACACTTTTAGAGATGGGGCTGAAAGGATGGAATGTGCGATGGCATTGGGTGGCCTGTTCAGTGATGGCACACTGTGGTGTGTGGTGCTGCAATGGGAAGCTGCCTCTTGATCCTATCCATTGTCCCACAGAAGAAATTATCGTGTGGTAAGGGCTATGGAAGTGGTTGAAGTATCCCAAGATGGAAGTGGTTTGGGTGCAGTCACACGTTGGTGGATAGGGAATCCGGGAGTGGTTATCTCCACAGGGGCATGGTGTTCACCTCCATGCAGGCTCAGTTTTTCCTGGATCCAGGGGGTGTCATCTTTTTAAATCTGTTGATGTGATGAATTATATTTATTGATTTCCAATATGTTGAACCTACCTTGCATCTCTGGGATGAACCCCACTTGATCATGGTGCACAATCTTTTTAATATGTTTTGTATGCAATTTGCCAGATTTTTATTAATAATTTTTGTATCTATGTTCATCAGGGATATTTATCTGAAATGTTTTCTCCTTGATATGTCTTTGTTTGGTTTTTGTATCTGGATGACACTAGCTTCATAGAATGAGTTTGGAAATGTTCCCTCTTATTCTACTTCATGGAATAGTTTGAGGAGGATTGGTGCTAGTTCTTCTTTGAAGGTCTTGTAAATGTCAGCTAAGAACCCATCTGGTTTAGGACTTTTCTTTTTTGGTAGTTTTTTCTGGTATCTTGAATTTCATTGCTTGAAATTGATCAGTTTAAATTTTGTATTTCCTCCTAATTCAATATGGGTAGGTCATAGGTCTCTAAAAATTTGTCAATGTCTTCAAGATTTTATATTTTAGTAGAACATAAATTTTCAAAATAGGTTCTAATTATCATCTGTATTTCAATAGTGTCCATTGTGATATTTTCTTTTTCATTGTGAATTTTATTAATTTGAGTTTTCTTTCTCTTTGTTAGCATGTCTAAGGGTTTATCAATTTTATTGATTTTTTTCAAAGAACCAACTTTTTGTTTTGTTGATTCTTTGGATTGTTTCTTTTGTTTCAATTTCATTGATTTCAGCTCTGATTTTAATTATTTCCTGTCTTCTACTGCTTTTGGTGTTGATCTTTTTTTTCTAGGGTTTTGAGATTATTTATTTGTTGACTTTCTATTCTTGTCATGAATGAGCTCAATGCAATGTACATTCCTCTCAGCACTGCCTTCATAGTGTCCCAGAGATTTTGATATATTGTATCACTATTTTCATTTACTTCTAAGTATTTTTTTCTTAGCCTAATTTGTTGACTATCCATTTATCATCAATAGAGTATTATTTAGTCTCCACATATTCAAGTAGCTTCTATTTTTTATTTTATCATTGTTTTCTAATTTCATTCCATTATTATATGATAGGATGCAAAGTATTATGTCTATTTTTGTATTTGCCAAGAATTGCTTTGTGGCCTAAGAGGTTGTCTATTTTAGAGACAGATCCATGTGCTGCTGAGAAGAAAGTATATTCAGTCATTGATGGATGAAATATTCTATATATGTCTGTTAACTCTAAGTTATTAATTGCATTTTTTAATCTAGCCAGTTGTGAGAGAGGTGTGTTAAAGTCACCCAGTATTATTGTGTTGTGATCTATTTGCTTCTTGAAATTGAGAATGGTTTGTTTGATGTACAAAGATGCTCCATTGTTTGGGGCATAAATATTTATTATTGTTATGTCTTGTTTATGTATAATTCCCTTAAGCAGTATGAAATGTCCTTCTTTGTCCCTTCTGATTAACTTTGGCTTAAAGTCCACTTTATCTGATATAAGGATAGAAACCACTGCTTGTTTATGATATCCATGTGAATGATTTTTTTCCCCATCCTTTTGCCTTCAGTCTGTGGATATATTTTCCTATGAGGTGAGTCTCTTGGAGACAGCATATTGTTGATTCTTGTTTTTTAATCCAGTCTGCCAGTCTATGTCTTTTGATTGATGAGTTTAGGCCATTTACATTCAATATTATTATTGAGATATGATTTTTACTACCTATCATTTTGATTTATTTCTCCATTGATTCACTGTTGTTTTCGTGTAGTTTCTCCCTTTGCTGGTTTTCACTTCTATTTTTCATTTCTTCTTCATAAAATATCTTATTGAGTATGTTTTGTAGTGCAGGCTTTCTAGTTGTGTTTATCATGGAAGGTTTTTGTTTATCATCAATTCTGAAACTTAATTTTGCTGGGCATAGTATTCCTGACCGGCATCCATTTTCTTTTAGACTGTAGTATATATTATTGCAAGACTTTCTAGCTTTGAGGGTCTGGGTTGAGAGATCAGCTAAGTTCCGGACTGGTTTCATTCTAAATGTTACCTGTAATTTTCCTCTGGCAGTCTTTAAAATTCTATCCTTATTCTGTATGTTAGGCATTTTCAAAATAATGTTCTTTGGTGTGGATTTGTTGTAATTTTGTATACTTGAATTTCTGTAAGCCACCTGTATTTGATTTTCCATTTCACTCTTTAGTTTTGGGATATTATTTCATTGAAAGGATCATACATTCCTTTTGTTTGTATCTCTGAGTCTTCTTCTATCCCAATAAACCTTAAATTTGGTCTTTTCATATTATCCTATATTTCTTGGAAGCATATTTGTGTATATCTGTTCATGGTCTCTTTTTTTTAAAGAGAGAGGGAGAGAGACAGAGACAGAGAGAGAGAGAGAGAGAGAGAGAGAGAGAGAGAGAATTTTTTTAATATTTATTTTTTAGTTATCGGCAGACACAACATCTTTGTTTGTATGTGGTGCTGAGGATTGAACCTGGGCCGCACGCATGCCAGGCTAGCGCACTACTGCTTGAGCCACATCCCCAGCCCTGTTCATGGTCTCTTAACATGGTTTCTTCATGGTCAATTTTGTTTTCAAGATTATATATTTTGTCTTCATTGCTTAAAACTCTGTCTTCCAAGTTATCTAGTCTGTTGATGATGCTTTCAATTGAATTTTTAATTGTGTTTATTGATTCCTTCATTTTCAAGATATCTGCTTTTATCCCTTCAGAATCTCTATCTCTTTATTGAAGTAATCTTTCACTTAACTTCCTGTGTTTTCTCTCTGATTTCACTCCTTATACTGTCCTTTACTTCACAGATCAGTTTAACTATGTATACTCAAACTCCTTCTCTGACATTTCTTCCACTGTGGTGTTGATCGATTCTGTTACTGGAGTATCTTGGTTTGTCTGGGGCAATTTGTTCCCTTGCTTTTTCATGTTGTTTATGTGTCTACCCATCTAACAGAATGGATCTGAGACAGTAGAGTTTCTACCCTGTGGACTTACAGTGCCCCTGAATGTTTCCAGTACTTCATTTGCTGAGAAGCTACCTTTCTGCTTTCTTGGCTTCATATCATGGAGCAGGCAGAAAAGTGACCTCCTGTATTCTTCAATCTTGATGATTCCCTTTTTAAAAAAATTTTGAGAGAGTGACTCACTTAGCTGTTTAGGGCCTTGCTAAATTGGTGAGTCTGGGTTTGAACTTGTAATCCAGATTCTTCAGCCTCCTGAGCCACTGGGATTACAGGTGTGTACCACCACACCCAGCTGAGATGAACGTTTTCTTAAATATGATGCCAAAAGCAAAAAGAAAAAATGAATAAACTGAACTTTACCAAAATTTTAAATGTTTGTGCTTCAAAGTATACCATCATGAAAGTGAAAAGCCCTCCCAATAGACTGGGAAAAATACTTGCAATTCATATACCTAACAAGGGACTTGTATCCAGAAGAAATAAAAAACACATAACTCAATAGTAAGAATGAAAATAGACAAAATTTCCAAGTACATAGTCTCCAAATAAGATATATAAATGATCAATTACATAAAAAATATGGTCATCGTTATCAATGATTATAGAAATACCAATAAAAACCACAAAGAGGAACCACTTCACACCCACATTATCACTATAATAAA
Organism: Urocitellus parryii; assembly: GCF_045843805.1. Taxonomy (NCBI): domain Eukaryota; kingdom Metazoa; phylum Chordata; class Mammalia; order Rodentia; family Sciuridae; genus Urocitellus; species Urocitellus parryii. The sequence continues at coordinate 86,214,498 of NC_135538.1, read as the reverse complement.
AAAAATAGACAATAACAAGTGTTGGTAAGAATGTGAAGAAATTAGCATTCTAGTGCACTGCTGCTTGGAATGTAAAGTGATGCAGTTGCTTTGAAAAACTGTTTGGCAATTCCTCAAAATGATAAATGTAGAGTTAATCATATGACCCAGGTATATATCTATAAGAAATGAAAAAACATATATCCATACGTTCATTATGAATGAATGATTATAGAAATCTTATTAGAGCTAAAAATATAGAAACAGCCCAAACATCCAATTGATAAATTGATGAGCAAAATGTGGTATATCTATAAAATAGGATGTTATTATACAGCAATAAAAAAGATTTATTTGTAAATAAATGTCCTAAGCAGGTAAATCCACAGAGATATAAAGTACATTAGTGTTTGTCTAGGGCTGATCGGAAGACTGGGGAGAAATGGAGAATTCATGGTAATGAGAATGGCATTATGGGGAGTGGAAACATTTGAGATTGCTTGTAGTGATGGTTTCACAACTCTGAAAACATAATAGTAAAAAGCATTGAACAGTACACATCAAATGTACTAGTTGCATGATTGTAAATTATATCTCAATAAACTGGTTTTTAAAAAATATTTATTTTTTAAGTTGTTGGTGGACACAATATCTTTATTTCATTTTTATGTGGTGCTGATAATTGAACCCAGTGCCTCACACATGCTAGGTGAACACTCTACCACTGAGCCACCACCCCAACCCCAATAAACTGTTTTTTAAAAATTTTTTTATTAGTTGCTCACAACATTACAATGATCTTGACATATCATACATTTGATTCAAATGGGGTACGTAATCTTATTTTTCCATGTGTACAGATTGCAGGATCACATTGATTATACAGCCACGATAATACATAGGGCCATACTAGTGTCTATTGTATTCTGCTGCCCTTCCTATCCCCCCTCCCCTCCCCTGCCCTCCCATCACCTCTTTCTACCCGATCTACTGTGACACGTTTCTCTCTCTCTCTTTTTTCTTCCCCCTCACATCATCTTATATGTAATTTTGCATAACAATGAGGGTCTCCTACCATCTTCAGTGCAATTCCCCTTCTCTCTCCCATTCCTACATACCTCTTGTCCCTATTTAATGGTAATCTTCTTCTCATGCTCTTCCTCCCTGCCCTGATTAAACTGGTTTTTTAAAAAGAAAAAAGTATGTCTTATTAATGCAAAAAACTAAAGAAATGAAATGTCTAACTTACTGAAGAATTTAATATTTGTTTTCAGTTTTTAAAAGTTTTTTATACTGAGATATATAAAATACTGTGTTCAAAATTACTTGAATTAGTTTATTTTTTCTGTGTGATTGCAATGGAAATTTGAAATATGATTGGATTTATTTGTTCACTTATGGTCAATTTAAGTATTTAATCTTTGAATATTTAAAACATTTTTATTTCCAAAATATAATATATACAATGTTTTCAGAGAAGCATATTGGTTACCATCATTCCCAGCCAAGCCATGTATATGACCAATTACTATCATTCTATTTTTTTTTTTTTTTTGGAAAAGATTTTTGAAAAGTAAACAGGTAAAAAAGGAAACCAAAGCTTAGAGAACAGAGCTAATGTAAAATACATATATATTATATATATTATATTAATATATAATAGATAAACTTACATATTGAAAATCTGAGTTTGAATTATAAAGCACAACTTAAATGTAAGCACCAACTAGAAGGTACATATGAAACTGAGTGACTCAAACTCTGAAAGAATGGTTAAAGGTGTATCAAACAAAATCACAGAAAAAGATAAGAGATCCCATTACCAATATCAAGGTCAAATTTACAAGAAAAAGTATTAAACTAGACAAAGAACGTGACATTCCTGTGATAAAGGGTTTAATAAAATTTCATACACATTGGCTTGGCAATTTTAAATTAATTTTAGCTAAGATGTATGTAAAAGTTATAATTACAGTGTTGTTTATAATAGCAAAAGACTGAACATAGAAAAAATGAGTCAGTCATTAGGAGACTTGTTGAATAAAGTATAATAGAGAATACTATGTAGCCAAGGAAAATAATGCACTACTGAAGAACAGCTTCCAAAATATATTTTTTAAAGAATAACTAAGACAAAATGCAGAACAGCTTGTACAGCATATTTCCATTTGTAGTTATGTTCTGTGTGTGCTTAGTCAACTTTGGGAGGAGAGAGGTTGAGGAGAGAGGTTGAGGAGATGGGTTGAGGAGATGCGTGCATAAACTTTTTAACTAAAAAATAGCTAATTTCAAAAGGTTTAGAAAATGAAATTTCTTTACAGGCCCAAATTCTATTATGTCTTAAAACTGTGTAACACTGTTCAAAAGATAATCTACAAGAATTTTAAATGTAAATTGAGATATGAACATTAGAAAATCATGGCTTATGTATTTTGGAATCTGAGTACTGCTGAATATTTTATAAAAACAAGTATTTTATTTCATTACCACAAGGTTGGAAATCATGGAATGTTCTATAGAATTTAGTCTTGTTATTTCTTTCCTAAATGAAACGAATAGTCCACAAAGGCTGTTCTCTTGAAATAAGTTGGAAAATTGCAGCCATTTTATTGAGCAGAATGAACCTTGCTGTTTTGTATCAGGCTGAGCTTTGAATCCTGGCTTATTGCTTACTTTTTGTGTGAGCTTGGGCAAATGACTTTATTTCATTGAATATAACATATATAAAAAGGAAAATATTTCTGCCCTACTAGCCTCATGAGAAACTGTAGGGATTCAGTGAGATACAAAAGCAAAGAGGCTTGCCAAGGGGTATTTATACCACTAAACATCAATTACCTATGCAGATCTTGTACTGAAAACATCTTTAAAAGAAATAGATATTCAATTGTCAGCTTTCTAGAGAGTTCTGAGGCGACAGAACAATTGAGCATCTACCAAAGACCGATTGGTTTAGAAGATATGATGGATACATTACTCATTAAAATGTGTAAACTGGATTCTTAATCAAATATCTGAGATGAAGATATTTGTCAAATACATAATGTTAGGATGATGGAATTGTATAGAAATAATTAGGATATGGTTTGAGGTTCTTACATTACTGTGACTTCAGAGATTCATGGTTGCTGTGTATCTTGCTTCAGGAAAACTGTCATTTCAAAGGCTGGTACAGGAAGAGTAGGGAGAAATGACCTAATTAAAAGGTCATTTTAATAACTTATGACTCAGATTAATGGTTGCGAACGCCCTTTCTACCTTCAGCTGGTCCTGGGCAACTTCTAAGGGCATCATTCAGGTGCAGAAGCAGAACTGGTTATGCATTCCCATGCAATATATGGGCACACACTCACACATAAACCCGTGTCTCCAAAAATTAATGAAAACTTTTATCATTTTATCATACTAAAGAGGCTTTAATATGACAAAGAAGTAGTGCTTAATAATTTAGCACATGCATTAACCCAAGTTTAAAAGTCATTTATTGGAAAAAGTAGCATTTTTTGTTGGACTATTTTCATCTGGTAATTTTATTACCATTTTATGCCAAAGGTTATCATTTCCCTTTTTATATCCAATTTAATATTTTAATGAGGCAGATTTAATAATAACTTATAAGATATTATTTCTTATTTTTTACCTCTGCTGAGAGATTTTTTTTATTCCTCTGCTATTCCTTACCAATTTTTCCCTAGAGTATAAAACAGAATTGCAGCAACAAGAAGAAATTAATCAGAGATTTTAAAAAAATTGTTCCTTGTCTGATACTGATTCAGAGAGACTTTTTAAACTTGTGTTAAAAAAGAAAGTGGGGGCTGTGGATGTGGCTCAAGCGGTAGCGCGCTCGCCTGGCATGCGCGCGGCCCGGGTTCGATCCTCAGCAGCACCACATACCAACAAAGATGTCGTGTCCGCCGAGAACTAAGAAAAAATGAATAAATGTTAAAATTCTCTCTCTCTCTCTCTCTCTCTCTCTCTCTTTAAAAAAAAAAAGAAAGTGGGATATAAAGGACAGTGAGCTTAATATGCACAATAGGATAGATACTTAAAAAAAACCCAAAGGCAAAATAAACTTAGGTTCCATATAAGGAAATAAAGTGCTCAGAACACAGGAAAATAATAGTTCTGTTTTCTGCTGATCAGACCACAATTGAGATAAAGGGTTCAATTTAGGAAAACACAATCTAGGAGAATTATAGAAGAAGTCTACCAGAACAGAAACTCTCCAAACAGTCATGGGAAAAACATTGGAGGAATTTGGGAGGGTTGAACTGGAGAAAAAAACAGAAGAGGGAGACAGGGCAATGATTTGAAAATAAACAAAGAGCCACTAAGAAAGAAAAATGTGAGCTTGTTTTATATTTCTCCAAAGAGCTGGAATTCTTGTGCAGAAAAAGAAAAGGAAATACATTATGGGTTAGATTATTTAAAAATAAGTTCTGGCAAGTAGATCTGTACAAAAATGGATTGTGCTACCTTGGAAAGTATCCATGTCCCCACTATTCAAATAGAAGATCAACATGCATCTATCAGGGATGCTCCAGAGCCATACTACTCTACAGAACTTTATGTGGTGATGAAAATGTGCTGTATCCCTCCCGTCAGGATAGCAGCCACAAGCTACATAGGGGGAAAAAACCCTTGGAATATGAGCAGTATGAACAAGGAACTAAATTATTGTTAGTAACTGGAACTTAAATATAATCAGCCACATAAGGTCAATGGCTACCATATTGGAGAGGTCTACAGAGTTTAGAAGAAATCACCTTTAAATAGCTGGAATGTGGAATAAGAAATTTAAAATTTTTTTCTTACCTTCTCTCCCAATGCCACCCCTCACTCTACTTCCTTCCATCTCCTACAATTCACTCCAGTAACTAAATTGCTTATATTTTCTTGAATATATAATACTATTTCCTGTTTGTAAATGTTTTCTTTGTACAAAATGTTCTCCTTATATATGTCCTACTTTTACTCATTCTTCCTAATATGCTCAATTATTCCTCTTCTGGAAAACCTTTCATTACACTAACACAACCTTTTCTGTATTTTGGACATATATATCTCTTATTAAAAATTCTAACCATCTATTTCCATCTCCCTCTAACCCACTCACTTTGAGTTTCTTAAGGATAGGACAATTTTATATCTCTTACCCAGAATAATAAATGGCTTTCCTAGTAGTGCCATTGAACAGAAACGGGAAGAAGGTGCCTGCTGCTCCAAATGATGTGTGCTTACGCAATGAGTCCTAGGAAATCTCTCTCAGAGTAGATGTTGTAACTCATAATTCATAAAGAATAGAGGAGTCAAGGTTTTAAAGTATTGGTCCAGTATCATGCAAAAAACCACTAAGTTGAAAATAGTTGATTTTAACACTGCCCCATTCCTGAACATCATTGTGTTGGGTTAAGCACATTATTTTGGAAGAATTTTAATTAAAACTTCAGGGTATCTCAAAATATCTTTCTGCCTTTTAGCAGTGTGATTCAAAAGGGTTAAATAAGTTGCATATGAATACTCTGGTATAAAATGTTTCTATTGGCTCTAAAACTATCTGATATGCCATACTAATTTCATTGTCAAATATGTATGTATTAATATATCCTGATTTCAAAATAATGCTTGCTTTTTATCAAAATCTTTGGAAATACAGAAAAATAGGAAAACATAGAGAAAACATCATTCATAATTTCCACATGCAAAGACTGACTGATTCATTTGTTGTGTTAATGTCTTTCATTCAAGATCACCAGGAACACATATGTAGTTGAACAAGTTGGGTGTATGCAGTGAGGGAAAACATACACCATGGAGAATCATGGGGTCACTCAATAATAGGGTGTTAGTAAGAATTTACTATAGAATTTGAGCATTGGTTGAATATATTAGTAGAGGGCCTAAGGAAGAAGGGAAGGGGTTTTTCTCTACATGGTTGTTGTTGTCAGAAAGCAGGACAATTCTGTGATTGGGTCTCTCTATAGATCTTATTAAAGAACTAGAATAAGGATAACTTGTAATTTGTAAGGAAGAAACTATGAGTCATAGTGCCCTCGAGAGGAGGTGTTTGATATTTTGGGAATAGCACATTGACCTTGCTTTTTTCTGTTTTAGTTTTGTTTCATTTTGGTTTGGTTTGATTTTGGTTTTTGTGGTGCTAGGGATCAAACCCAGTGCCTCATGAATGGTAGGCAGGTGCTCTACCACTGAGCTATACTCTCTCAGATAAGAACACTTTTGTCTGTTCTTAGGTAAAATTATGTAGTAGTCTTATTTGTCTCATCTAAGAGTAAACTTGTCTAAGAGCGGCATTCTCTAAGATGATTTTTATCTAATAGGTATAATAACATGGCTCAACTATAGATGTTGGACAGCTCTGAATGTGGGGTACTGCCATTACTTTTAGTTTTTCTTTTCAATGAAAATATTCATTCAATAACTGTCATGAGCCGTCTATGGGCTGAGTGTGGACTGTGTTGTGCACTGTAGCCTACTAAGGGGTAAAGTCTGGCACTGGGAACTCCCTGAGGCACCAGTGAACTTCCCCCTCAAGCTCTGCCTAAGATTCCACACAGCACCTGAGATGGGTAAGATTTGCCAAAATGTCAATCAACCTGCTGACTGCAAGACATCAGGAAGCAAGACTCTACCCTTGAAACCTTATCCCTACCTTTGCTATAGCTGCTTAACTAAACCACTGGAGCCATTTTCTCTTTGTCTAGTTCAATAACCCATGTGGACTAGATCTATCAAGGGCTTTGCTATTTGTAAATATATTTCTGAGTGTTTGTGTTTTATTATTTGAGATATTAACATGTAGGGTGGCTTGGACTCCTCTGGGCAGAAGAACCCCCCAATGAGATGCTGGCTATCTTCCCTCCCGAAAGTAACTACTATTGAGCAACTACTTATAACATAGAAATGGTTTAGAATGTAGTGAAGAAAGTACAGATCATATCTTGCTGGGGATTATATTCTAATGTGAGGATAAATGTGTTGGATGAAATAAAGTGCCTGTTTTTCCTATGCTCTCATACCATGATAATCAACATACAAGACTTATGTGACTTCAATATGTGTGAGATCTCTCCCTACTACCAGAAATTAATTCTGTAGTAGACATCAGCTGGGTGTCCTCTAATCCAATTCAACTCTGACACTATCTACTTGTATATGACATCACATCCCACAGATTGAGGGTTAAGTATACCCAAGACTGTCCCCCAACTCTTTAGATGACAATATAAATTTGGGTTCCTATAACACTCTACTTTGGTTGGATTAATTTGCTTAAGCTTTTCATAGAACTCAGGGAAATGTCTTCATTTCTCAATTTATTATAGAGGATACTTCAAAGGATCTAGATGAAGAGATGTATACTGTGAGTTATGTGGAAAGGGGTGCATATCCTTTATGACTTCTCTGGATACACCACTCTTCAGGAACCCCCTCATGTTCAGCTATTCAGAAGTTCTCCAAACCCTGTCCTTTTAAATTTTTTATGGAGATTTCATTGCATAGGCATGGCCGAAGCATGACCATGTCAACATGAGATTGGACAAAAATGCAAATGCTAATAGATAGAGTAGAGAAATTCAGTTAGGCTTGTTGGCATTCTTGACCTCCCTGTGCAGCATTTCTCTCTCCAGGGTATAGAGTAGGATCCTTCTGGAATGAGGAAGATATTACTATCAGACAAGGGTAGGTCAGAGAATTTCTTTGTAGCCAGCTCTAAGAGAAAAATGTGGTAGAAGAATGATTTATATTGCCAAAAGCCAAGTGCCAATGTCTCGGCTTGGCACAGAATCACGAGCCACCACACAGCTTTGTAGGTTCAAACAGCAATTCTTTATTCCCGATCTCACACCAGCCTCCACACACGTTCAGGGGCAATTCCAATATGTCCGATCCCAAATCCTACTCCACGAGGCTTTTTACAAATCCCATTTTAATCTCACGAGAACTCAACGGGAACAAGCAGCAGGAACACCCTAATCCCAGCATCAATAATCTTCAACCTCAACTTCCCTAAAACTCCTATTGTCACGCCCTAAACCCAAGGACGGAGATACTTCCTGCAGGAATACACCCTAATCCTGGATCCACCCTGGTGATTGAGCAGGGTCACCTTTCTCAAACACACAAGCAAGGTCGCAGCAAATTTCCAAGGCAAGTCCATTTAACATGGGGTACACTGGCAAGGATTACGATGCGTCATACCTACTTGGTAATGGCCCTCAGCATTATATAACCCATCTTGGGGAAGAGAAATTCTGTTTTCTTTTTTGTTAGTATTTTAAAAAAATAATTATTATAATTATTAGTACATATTAACTGGCAAATTGATGGAATTTGCTATATTTCCATGTATGTATATTCCATCCATTAACACTCTCCCCACCAACACCCTTCCCAGCCCCTAAAAGTCTCTCCTAATTTCTTTCTGTTCCTCACTCCTTGTCCTTTTCCATCTCTAGTAATGAGTATTCCACTCTGTTCTACAAAGTCAACTTATTGGTTTCCTTAAAAGACTGAGAACATGTGGTATTTATCTTTTACTGTCTGATTGGTTTCACTTAGTGTTCTCCTATTGCATCCATGTTGTTGCAATAACAGGATTTCATTCTGTTTTGTGGATGAGTAGTATTCCATTGTGTAGATATACCATATTTTCTTTATCCATTCATCTGCTGAAAGGCATCTGGGTTGATTACATATTTTGGCTATTGTGACTAGTGCCACAATAAACATGGAGGTCCAAGTATCTTTTTGGTAAAAAGAAGTTCTAGTTCCTATGGCCTGATTCCAGAGGTGGGGGTTGTGATCCAGGAACTGGGAAGGGAAAAATACATATATACATCTATATATAGCTAGCTATTACACATATCTATATATAAAATATTACAGTAAGAAAACAAATAAATATATAAAACAAGATCAGGTAGTGATAACTCCAAATGCTACAATAAAAAATAAAGCAAGGAAAAAAAGCCTGAATGGTAGAGATAGTAGAGGTTTTATTTCAGATAAGAGAGGAGAAGAGGTCATTTTTTAGGTGATTGGAACAGAGATCTGTATAAAGTGATGGAAAAAAATCATGAAAGATCTAAGGGAAAAAGACTTCCAAGCAGAGGACACAAGCAAAATTTCCTGGGATGAGGGGAGCAGAGTATGCCAGGTTTCTCTGAAGAATAGCAAGGAGGCCTGAAGGGTGGCAACAGAGTGATGAGGGGTCTGAGCTAGGAGATAAGGTCCAAGGGACGGGTGGGGAAGAGAGGACAGATCATGGAGGCCTTTGTAAATAATGTTGAAGTGTGTGGATTTTATTCTAAATGTGACAGAAGTCATTGGAAGGTTTTTATGTTAATATTTCATTCAAGTGATATGTTAATGAGAACACAGTAAGGTGGTGTCTTGGTCAAAGGTCATTTCAAAAAACACAGTATGTAAATAGTCATCTGATGTTTGACAAAGATGCCAAAAACAAAGATTGGAGAAAAGACAGCCTTTTCAACAAATGGTGCTGGGAATACTAGTTATCCAGATACAGAATGAAGCTGGATCCCTCTGACCCTGCAAAGAAGTCAACTCAAAATGAATCAAAGATCTAGGAATTATATTGTTCTTTCTTAAAATGCAATGATTTCATTATCAATATGCATGTTCTCATATCCTGACCTTGCATTTTCATTTTCTCTTATGATCTTTCCCTCTACTTACATGATTTATGATCTTTCCCTCTACTTACATAATTTACATGAAACTGCCACATTACCATAATTTCAATTTCAACATCCCAATTTCAGAGCACCACCTTCCAACTTTCTAGCTAATTCTCTTGTAGTGTCTGAAACCCAACAATCCTTAACTCCACTCCACAACCTTTTCATATCTCTAACTTCATTCCTATTTCAACCCCCTCCTAGTCTAGCTTAAATATCTTGATTAATAACAATTATCCCCTTGAACACAGCCAGCAACTCTGGCCCCTCATCTCTTCCTTGTTCACTTGGCGAAGCCTCAAAACTATTCAGATGGAACTCTCTCTATAGTCTCCCTTCTTTTCAAACATGGCAGGAGAAAAACATCCAACCTAACTGATTTCATTTTAAGCTTGCTAAGTTTAAGGATGCCCGTGATTCCACTCAGTAATCTTAATGTATATTTCTCACCTAGTCACGCTCACCTTGCCTTGTGACAATACCTTTTCATCTCTCTTAAAATCTTTAAATTCTCCTTGATTTCCACTCTTAGCTAGCCACTTTGCTGTGTTTAGCTGAGGAATAGGAGCAACCAGGAAAGAACTTCATTAAGGCCCCACTGATCTGCCTGCCCTTTGCATCTGTGCTTGTTCCAGATTCTATCCATTTTCACCACTCATGGGCAACACTCTAGCAATTATCCTGTTTATCTCCTAATTTTTCCATTTTTCTTTCTTTTCTTGGTTATGTGTCATATATATTACATGCTATAATTTCTCTCATTTTAAAAAAATACTAGTTTTAAATTCTACTTCCTCTACTGGTTATTAACCTCTTTCTCTTTTCATTAAAAGAGAATTGTGAAAGAGTTGAACATTCCCTGTTCTCAAGTCCTTTCTTTCAGTTTTTTCTTGATCCCTTTCTAATTAGTCTTTCCTTACTACCACCCCACAGAAGCTCTTGCTCTTCCCCCTCTTCCTTCTCCTGGGAATTGAACCCAGGGCCTTGTGCATGCTAGGCAAATGCTTTGTCACTAAGCTACATTCCCAGTCCTGGACTTCTACTTTCTAGCTCCACTCATTTCCTTGGTAATCTTTTTAGCTTCATAGCATTAAATGTCATGTACACATTTACGATTCCCAGATTTTTGCCTTAGTCCAAATCTCTACCCTGAACTACAGGCTTATATATAACTTCATATTCAAATCCTCATTTGAGCATCTGATTTGTACCTCAAACTTTCCATATCCCAAACTGTCATCTTATCTGCCCTTCCAAATTTAAAATACTTAGTCTTCCTTAATCTGGCAATTTCACCTCTCCAGTTTTCAAGACTTGGACTCATTTTGACTCCTCTCTGTTGCACATCTCACATTAAATGTGTTAGAAAATGTGCATGTATCTCACCACCTTGGGCCACCCCAGGTTTTCCCTGATGGCTCCAAAGATGAGTACTTTCATATCTCATGCACTATTTGAGAATCCCTAAACATGCAGAATAAGGGGTGTGAAAGAAAAGAAGGTTTCTAAGCAAAAGAAAAATAAAAGCATGGATGATCAAAGTGACTGATTTGGAGGACTGCTAGTAGTTTGACATAGAGCAAAGAATATAAGAGATAAGGCTGAAGAAAGACATAGAAGCAGATTATGGAAAGTCTTTTTTTTTATTTAGGTAAAATGGTATTTATTTTGCAGGCAATAAAAAGTCATCAAAAAGTCTTAAGGTAGGGGAAACACAAGAAGATTTGTGTTGGAAAGATCACTCATACAACAAAATTTACATAGGGAACACATTTGGAGCAGTGAAAATAGTCCAAAGAAAAATATTTGTGAGGTTTAAGGGAAAGATGACAAATACCTGAACTAAGTTAGAAAGTTTGGAGATAAGAAAAAGGGGGACAAAGCTGAGAAATCCTAAAAATACAAAATCCCTCAGATCTGGTAAATTATTGAAAATGGGGAAAGGTGGGGGTCAAGGACAATTCCCTTTTCTGACATGAGTGTGATTAGATTCTGGTGCCACCACCTGGGATAGGACAGAGGTGTAACAAACACTGAGGAGAGATGATATGTTTTTGTTAGATCGACTAAGGTCCAGGTATCCTGGGATATCACAGGGAAAATGTCCAAGAAATTATAAATTTTATTGATCTGAAGCAGCAGAGAGAGGTTTAGACTCAAGATGAGTTCAGAGATTATGTGAACATTTATCAGTTTTATCTTATGCATTGGAATTGTCAGAGATAATATGCCAAGGGAGAAGAAGAACAATTTAAGGATAATATTAGGTATGTACAGAGGAAAAGGAGTCCAAGACCTATTAGAATGAATGGAGGTAAAATCAGAACCAAGAGAGGTGATGCTTCAGAATATAAGGGAGGGATTTTAGGAAAAGGAAGCTTTTGTAAAAATAAACATTGTCTTAGCAGTTCAGTCTGCCATAACAAAATACCATAGACTAGATGGTAGACATTTATTTCACACAGTTTTAGAGACTGTGAAGTTCTAGATCAAGGTGTCAGCCAATTTGGTTTTTGGAAGGCATCTATTTCTGGTTTGCCCCTTTTTGCTGTGTCTTTGCATGATAAAGAGGGAGAGAGAAGTTGGGGGAGACAGGAAAGAGAGAGGGAGAAAGGGAGGGCACTAGCAAGAATGCTGATATTTTTTATTCTTCTTATAAAGACACAAATCCTACCATGGGTGACCCCCTCACAACTTTATCTAAGTATAATTAAATTCATATTTAATATAAAGCTGGTTTATATGAAGTTAAATATTTTTAGGAAAATTGCCCCACAAGAATCACTAGCTCAAAATGTACTAAATTTTTATCTATAAATAATTTATCAGAAATTTATCTCAATGTTGTTATAGCTGAAAAATACTCTTATTAACAGTTGACAGCTCCTTTAACAGTTTCATCAACAAAAAGATTCTTCTCAGAATTAAAAATGATAAAAAATTATTTGTAATTTTATATGTAAAAAGAGCAACTGACATTGCTCTCATTTATTTCAACTGAAAATGAAGTTGCTAAAAGTAAATTTTTGACAACATAATGAATGAATTTTCAGAAAAGTGAGCTAGAAAAAATCTTGGGATTAATATAGCACATTAATAAAGTATTGTTCTTTATTGTATTTTATGAAATTGTGATGTCAAAATATTTTTTACCATTTGTTTGTTTTACTCATATATCTCTATCACCTCTACTATATTTTATAAGTGATGGATAAATGTATAAGTAATGAAATACAATTTTAAAGGAAAAATTTTTATATTTGAACATCTTTAATTGCACTTTTTTCTTGCTTTATTAAACAATAAGTACCTGTATTTTCATTTGCTTTGAGTCCTGAAAATTCCACAGCTGAATCTGGGTATAAGGATGAGCTATTGAAGGAGACAGGTCCGATATATTCAGTTTCTTTTTTCCCTTTCTTGACAGGTGGGGCAAAACAATAAGAAGGTGAGGGAGTTCTGAGTGTTGAATTGAAGGAGCATTTTAAAGGCTAAAATATTATGTGGAGAATCAGAGAAGGAATGTAGCACTTTGAGGATTTAAAAACATTTCCAATATGATAATTTCCATAAGCTTTTTTATTACTACAGTTAAAATGTACATTTTATGAGCAATCATAAAGAAAATTACATTTGGGAACTATTCTTATTTCTATCAAAACATTTGCTGGGTTTAGTATCATGTTGTGAAAAGTGAAATACAATCAGCTTGACTTGATTTGAAATAAATGGTGTGATAAGGTCTCAACTATTAATAGTTAATAGAGAATAAATGTAAAAGTGGTGTGTAAACTATAAAGCACTACAGGTACTATAATTATTAAATGAACTTGTAGTAAATGATCTGTAAAATATGCATTTTAATAATGAATTTTTGTTTTCAAAAGTGGATTTTTTCAGATTATGAAATTGGCCAATGTTCTTTGTTCAAACTTTAAAAATTTTGTTATACAGAGGAAAAAAATCCTTCACAGGTACTTCTCTCAAAGTCTATTACTTTTGTCATTTTGTAATGTTCTCTTTGAGATTTTTCCTCTGCAAATCATATTGTTACATGTTATATAAATTCTTTGTAAATATTAATAGGATAGTTCATTATGTGGCTTTGTCATTTCTTACTTATCCATTTACCTATTATTAGACATTTAGGTTGTTTCTAACTTCTTTGCAGTTTTAGTCAATATATGAAGATTCCTAACTGAATTCCTCCAGTTGAAATATTCCTGAAATTAAACTAAATTTAATCATATTCAATTTCTTTACCCTCCCCCCTTTTTTGTTTTGTTTTTACAAACACACAAAAGTACAAGTCAATAAACTATTTGCATGTTATTTACTAAGACCATTGTGCATAAATAAAGCTATTCACCTGGCAGGTGAAAGGTGGGAAAAACAAAACAAAACACCACAGCTAACTACACAGGAAATTTCCTTTATGAACTTAATTTCTGTTATATGGCCTCACAGTTGAAAATGCCTGAGAATTCTTAGCAGGGAGGCAAGGCAAAGCCTCCAATGTTGACTGATTCACTGAATTAATCATTGAAAGAGGAAATAAGGCTGGAAAAACAGGCTGAAGATCCCTAACAAATATAATAAGCTATTTTCTGTCACTTCTCAACTATTTAAATATAAATAGGTCATTTGGGAGCACATTTATATTTCCCCAAATGATCACTATTAACTAGGAATGTTTCACTTGACCTCAATTCAATTCAATTTAACCATTAATGGCTTTTCTAGGTTATTTATTTTATGGTTAGGAGACTTGAAAGAGTTAATGTACTTTGTAAAATGCCTAACTTGTATTTGGGATTAATTTACTCCCACAGTAGGACATGGCTTATTAGAGCTTCAGATATGTCTAAAGAAAATTCTATGTTAGATGCATCACTGAAGTGCTTGCTGTCTCACTTGGAGCCTACATAAAAACAGTTTGGTGGAGTAAACTTATTTTTATCTTTTTCTTCTCATAAGTTTTCCACAAACAGCTGGCCTTTTCTAAAATGAAGTTGACTAACCATTTACAAGATTTGAGAAAGGACTAATTAGTAGTGTAGGCTGATTAGGGAGTGTAGCTATTTTTATTTTAAAAATCACACACAGAGAAGTATTTGTTTGGTGACTTGCTTGTAAAAATTACTTTTCACTAACCATAGTGTTTGAGTAGGCTATTGCATAGGAACAAAGCCCATAATTTTTTTAATCACTGTTTGAGATTGAGTCCAACATAATAATTGTCACTCAACTACATGATTTTACACAGTTTTACAAGTTGAGATGAGATAAAAGTAGCCCTGATCTCATTTTCAAAGATGTCTTCATCAGTTTTTCCAGGTATATATAGGCTAAGGCTAAAGTCCCTTTGCAGGCCTTTCCTGTAGGATTAAAAAAAGATGACAGTATATAACACTAGAGTCTTGCAGTTGAAGAAATAGTAACCACATGGATTTTCTCTCAACTTCTCTGGCCCCATCCTGACCTCTCATGTAGGGTTCCTTCATTGGTCCTCAGAAACTGGACTAATCCTTACCTGCAAAAAGAGCATCATGGATAACACAAAAGAAGATCATCTTATTCCATTTGGGCTTTTATAATAATAAAAACCTTTAGATTGGGTAACTTACAGAGATTTGTTGCTCATATTCTGGAGGTTAGAAAATCTAAGATCAAAGTGTCAGTAGATTCAGTGTCTGGGAAGGGACTGTTCCTCATACATGGTGGCTTCTACATGTCCTCAAATGGCAGGAGGGGCTCTCTACTCCCTCAAGACTCTGCTATAAGAGCAATATTCCCATTTACAAGGGAAGAGCCCTCATGACCTAATCACATTTTCTAAGGACCTTCCTCTTTAAATACCAACATAAGGAGTATTCTGTTTCAACAAGATTTTTGCAGGGATAATTCAAGGAAGGCCTTTTCAGAATTGAAGCCCATAACTTCCAATCTCACTATTGCTCCTCTCTTACTGTCCTCTAAATAGCAAGTCTCATATTTAAGTCCTATACTTAAAGTTCCTAAAGAATAAGATTGTCTCTTTCCTCTTTGTCTACATTCTTGGCCTGAGACTCCTCCATACCTTACTGTCTTTGGGTCAGTTTTACCCATCATTTGAGTTTCAATCTAAAGGTCAACTTCCCGACCACCTTCTGCCCCACTAAAATTCAAAAGCAAACAAACCCCCCAAATAACAACAACAATAACAAATTGGGAACCTGTTCACTGTATTTCCCCAGTACCCTGCACTTCAGCTTGAAATGGTATCCACAGTCTATACAAATGACCTCCTTACTTGCAAAGAGTCTTCCTTGTTAGAAGGAAACATTATTGAGAACACTGTTCATGTTTATAGGACATTATATGACATTATGTTAAAGAGGTATAGAATACAGTTCCTTTCTTCAAGGACTTTACAGTCCAGTTATGGAAAAAAAGGTCCATGTAAGACCAATAGTAAAATATGCACAATTAGATAATGTACAATATATATATATGTATATATATTATAGTTGCACAAGTGATCTCAGGTAAGATAATGAAGAATCATTTAACCTGAGACTGACCAGAATTGCTCACTCATGAAATTGTAAGCAGTAAAATGGTTATTTTAAGCTACTAAATTCTGGAGTGATTTGTTTCACAGAAATAAGTACTACAAGTACTAAGATGAAAGATTTTCTCCCATAACTCTAGTTGCTTCTTTTTGGTCACTTATGCAGTTCATCATGCATATTGATGTACCTCAAAGTTCAATCCCAGGCTGTTTTCACTCAGGTTTTCTTTCTCGCGTGATTTCATCCACTTCCACAGCATCTTTAAATGAAATAATGTTATTCTGTTTACATACTTTGAACCACGAATTGATACTTCCAGCCTAGATCCCTTCTTTGAGCTCTAGACTCAGATAACCAAGTGCCTTCCAGCCAGCTTCATTTGGATATCTCAACAGCACTTCAGACTTATGACTGCCTTAAAACATACACCTCTGTTGGTGTTGCCCCACTCAGTGAGTGACACCATCTACCCAGGAGCACAAGGTAGGACCTTCAGAGTCACTCTTGATAATAGCCTTTGCCTTATTGCGTCTATTGTCCATTGTGGTGTATTGTTGGCTTTACATTTTTTTTCCTCTTTACTTAATTATTTAATTAAAAACACAAGTATACAGTGAGGGAGGGACATAATTAGGAGAATATAGCAATCAGAGGGATATTAGATAACATTTTTACATAGGGTGGAAATAAAGATAAATTCTTCCAACAATATATGACAAATAGTGACCATCATAAGTTCATGGGAATCTAGAGGATCATGTCCAATGATGCCTAAAAGCCATAAGACAGTGGAAGAAAGTCGAAATGGGGGGTTTAGGACATACCAGTTATAGTTTCAACTTGTCTCCAGAAATTTTATATTAGAATTTTATGAAACATTAAAACTCTGTGAAACACAGCAGTTTTAGATATTTGCCACTAAACCACCAGCTTTGTTTTGTTTTGAGAAAAGGGAGGAGAAACACTGGGGACTCCTGTCCCAGAGGCATATTCTGCCCATCATCAGGAACAGGCAACTTTTAAAGAGGTGATTCAAAGGCTACATTCCACATTTTCTCTTATTGGTTTGTTGGAGTTGTCATTCACTTGTTAGTTTGGGAGATAATTATTTCTGAGATCTTCTGGTACCATCTCCAAAGTCCAGATTACTTCATTCCTATGGTGGGGAAGAAAGGTAATTCTATTTCCTCTGAGATTAGGGAGTGGGAAAGATTAGGGAGGAACAGGGAGAGAGGAAGAGAAAGAAACATGTCCATTTAAGTTGCAGTGGCAGAGCAGCAAGGGCTATATTCAAAACAAAACATGGACCACTGTTATATTTCCCCACTGTCAATTTCCACATTTCATTTCTGTGGAAAAATGAGTGACAACATCTTCAAGCTGCTTCCCGCTGAAAGCGGGCAAAGTTGTCGGAATTAGGGGTGGGGTTGTGGCTCAGTGATAAGAGTGCTCGCCTAGCACATGCAAGGCCCTGGGTTTGATCCTTAGTACCACATAAAAATACATAAATAAAATAAAGGTATTGTGTCCAACTACAACTAAAAAAAAAAAGTTGGGGGAAGTATCCCAAAGTCCTCTTCTCTATCAGGTGGGGCATGGACAGTTAAAGGTATTCAGGATCAAGGCAGTCCAGCTCCATTCCTCAGGGCTCCAGGTGAGATTGTAACAACATGGTGGAAGAGTGTAGCAGAGGGAAGGAGAGAGCATTGGCTTTACATTCTTAACATCTGTCAAATTCATCCAGTTCTTGCCATCGCCATAAGGCTGATCCAGTCATCACCATCTCATCTAGACTACCGACAAAGATAATTAACTGGTCTTCCTACATCCACTTGCCTACATTCAATCTGTTCCTTATACTGCTGCCAGAAATGCTTTTTCCCTCAAAACATAAACCCAATTATGTCTATCTAGAATTTAAAATACTCCAATAACTTCCTATTACTCTTGAAATAGAGACCAAAATCCCAACATACCCAACAATTAGTTCAAGTTCTCTAAGAAGGAGATGCTATGATGGGATTACATATGAAAAATATTTATTAGGAGGAAAGACTATTAAGAATAAATGGGAGGGCTAGGATTGTAGCTTAGTGGTAGAGCAGTTGCCTAGCATGTGTGAGGCACTGGGTTCACTCCTCAGCAATAAAATAAAATAAAGACATTGTGCCCATATACAACTGAGAGAAAAAGAATAAATGGGAGATGGAGAATGTGAGAGAACTGCAGTTCTATCACCTGTGAAAGAGGGAAAAGGAAGGAGGACTAGACAGGAGGAGACTCAGATTGCAGCAAAGTTTGAGGAAGCTGTGGCAAGGCCAACAGGGGTCCTTGAGCCAAACTTGCCATTAAAATAATATACTGTTTTATGTTAGTTGTTTCCCTTGTCCACATTCTCCCATGCCTATGCTTAGTTATTGGCTAGCAAAAACCAGGGGAAATTTGGCTTCATTATCAGTAGATCCAGTAGAAGGACAGCTCAGATTATCAGTCATCTATGATTGCCCAAGGCAGAAAAGCTGAGTAGTGAATCTTTATGACCACCACAAGACAATCATAGTTCCATCCCTGCCCATTTCCCTAATCTTGCCTTGTACCTTTCTGCTTTCTGTGGCATCCAACTATTTATACAAGTTTTTTGCTACTTCCTTGAACAAAAATGTTATGTGTTCCCAAACCTTTTCTCCCACACAAATACCAGTTCATTTCTATGATCTTTTAGTTGTCAGCTCAGTTTTCTCTTGGAGATGATTTCCATGACGGGGCCACTTCTCCCTTTTACATGTCCTCATAGCATTATATACCTTTTTTAAAACATTATTTCTGTGATTATTTTCTTGATTACTCTCTGTCTTCTACCCTAGGCCATAGGTACTAAACAGGAAGCATGTCTTTTTCACAAGTGAAATATGTATATATATATATATATATATAAAATAACCACCATATAATCCATGATCAAAATATTTTTGTTGAATGAATGAATGTAAGGAAGGAGACTCAAGTCCCTGATTTGCTGGTACTGTGGGTACTTTTAGCCTTTTCAGCTGCTTTATCTTCTTGATGTTGATGACCCTAGCACTTTGATGTGAGGTTTCCTGAGCTTAATAAAATAGCAAATTAGGGTCAAGAAGAGCTACAAACAAAGAGGTTCATCTGCATGTGAGGAGTTGATGAATTGAATCATGGAGATATTTCAAGGAAGAAATGAAGTGACTGGCTCACTTATTGGACATTTTATTTATATGAGGTGAATTGAATATGATTCAAACATGTTATACCAAATATCTGAGATAATGGAGTTCCTAATGGGGATGTTTGGAAAGTGGATCCCAGTGAATGAGGAGGAAGATGAATTTGGTTTTGAAAACTGACTTCTAAATAAAGAATTTCCTAGTGAAAATAATTAGAAGAAAACTTAGAGATGTAAAAAGAAGGCTGATGTGAAAGATTTGAAGTCCATTGAGTGTCTCCTCCTCCAATAGGCCTGTCAGGGTAGCCAAGCTTTGGGAGTCTGAGTGAGGAGGTATTATTAGTAGCTTACCCTAAATGTGCACTGGTGAGATCTTAGAGAGATAGACTAAGAAACAATACTATGGAGAGAATATAAAATGTTGATATGGCATCTAATAAATGATGTAGATGGTCAGGGGAGCTGCCAGTACAAAATATCAAGGGAGAATTATAGAAACTGACTGGGTGGTAAATGGGGCTCCAGAAGAGATGAGAAGTTTTCCAGGATAATGGAAAAGAGACTGGCAGAAATTCACTGAAACTAAAGGAGAGTGACTGTGAAAGCTGCTAAGGCTTTGGACAATGTGCTAGAGGAGAAGTGAAAGGGAAAGCTGTGAGAACCCAAAGTCCCTGAAAAAAACTATATGCTTTAGGAGAGAAAAAGCAAAGGGCCGAGCACTCAACACCAGCAATGAGGGAACCGAATGAAGGAGTTTTGCTTTGTTTTTTACACAAAAATTCTTTTTTAAAAAATATTTTTAGTTGTAGATGAGCACAATACCTTTATTTATTTATTTATTTTTATGTGGTGCTGAGGATCCAACCTAGTGCCTCACAAGTGCCAGGCAAGTGCTCTGCCCCTGAGCTATAGCTCCAGCCCCTACATGAAAATTCTTGATATATATTGTTATAGTTCCTTTTAAAATAGACAATACAATAATTGTACATGTTTCTGTGGTACAGCATGGTAATTTGATTTGCGAATACACCATGTAATGATCAAATCAGAGGAATTAGTCTTTACATCTCTTTAAATATTTGTTGGAAAACTTCAAAATCCTCCCTTATAGGTTTTCATAAAAATATTATAAATTGTTGTGAACTATAGTAACTCTACTATAAAAAAGAAGACTAGAACTAATTGCTAGCTAACTGTGTTTTGGTATCTCTCTCTATCTGAACTTTCTCTATGCTTCCCCCTTTCCTAGCCGCTAGTGACAACCATTCTATCAATCTTTTTTAGCTTCTGCAAATAAGTGAGAACATAAGATATTTGTCTTTCTGTGCTGGGATTATTTATTTAATATAATGCACTCCTGTTCCATCTGTGTTTCCACAAATAATAGGATTTCATTCATTTTTATAGCTGAATAATACTCCATTATATAAATGTACTATATTTCAAAGAGGAGTTTTTGAAATGCTCAAAGAAGGAATGTTGGGGTGCATGAAGGGTTATGTAGAAGTGCCAAGAGTAGAGTTTTGAGGAAGGGTAGGAAGTGCTTAGCACAGATCAAGAACAATAGGAAAAAGTGACACCAAATTCTGTTCAGTTTCCTAGTGGATCTACATGGTATAATGTCTCTCAACACCATTTTTAAAAAATTTGTTCTAATTAGTAATATATGATAGTAGAATGTATTTGACATATCATACACAAATGGAGTATAACTTCTTTCTTCTGGTTGTACATGATGTAGAATTACACTAGTCATATAATCATACATGTACATAGGATAATGTCTGATTAATTCTACTATCCTCCTTACATCCCTGCCCCCTCCCCTTCCTTCACTCCTCTCTGTCTATAAATATTGATGCGGTCACATCACTGTATGCTCATTTTAAGTCCTTTGGGTATAAACTGAGGAGTGGGATAACTGGGTCAAATGGTAGTTCCATTCCAAGTTTTCTGAGGAATCTCCATACTGCTAATCTCCATACTGCTTTCCAGAGTGGTTGCACCAATTTGCAATCCCACCAGCAGTGTATGAGTGTACATTTCCCCCAACATCCTCACCAATGTTTATTGTTGCTTGGATTATCATAATTGCCATTCTGACTGGAGTGAGATGGAATCTTAGTATAGTTTGAATTTGCATTTCTCTAATTGTTAAGGATGTTAAACATCTTTTATGTATTTATTGACCAATCATATTTCTTCTTCTGTGAAGTGTCTATTCAGTTCCTTTGCCCTTTTGTTGATTAGGTTATATGTTTTTTTTTGTTGGCAAGTTTTTTGAGTTTTTATACATCCTCAATACTCTCTAAGGTGCTAGTGGTAAAGATTTTCTCCCATTCTATAGACTTTCTCTTCACATTCTTGTTTCCTTTGCTGTGAAGAAGCTTTTTAGTTTTGATTTTATCCAAGTTATTGATTCTTGATTTTACTTCTTATGCTTTAGGAGTCTTATTAAGGAATTCAGTTCCAAAGTCAACATGATGAAGATTTGGGCCTACTTTTCCTTCTAGTAGGCACAGGGTCTCAATGTCTGAGTGCCTAAGTCCTTGATCCACTTTGAGTTTTGTGCAGGGTGAAAGAATATTGGGGGAAAAAAGGTATTAAAAAGGTATTGAGGTATATATTCAATATTATTTCTATAGATATAGTTTGCCTACAATAAAGTGCAAGTATCCTATGGATATAGCTAAGTGAGTTTTACAGTTATATAAATCCCCCAAAGTTCCCCTCATATAATTTTCTAGTCACTTCCCATCCTGTTCCTGATTTGTATGGGTACATTTGATTTTTCCTGATTTAGAAGTTTATATAAGTGGAAGCATACAGTATGTACTGTTTTGTGTAGGGCTTCTTTTACTCATATTTGAGCTTGTCCATGTTTTAAACATCAGTAGTTTGTTCCATTTAATTTCTGAGTAGTATTTTTCATTGTAAAAAATATTGCTCTTCACCCAGTTATTTGTGTATTTCTGGGTTATGGCTACTGTAAATAGTGTTATTATAAATATTCTTATATAAGTCTTTTCGTGAATATCTGTTTTCATTTTTCTTGGAGTGAAATTTCTGGGTTAGAGGAGAACTAACAACTATTTTCCCAAACTTGTTATAAGATTTCAAACTCCCCAAAGTAAAGAGACCTTTAGTTATGTCACTACCTATTTAATATTGATATTATCAGTCTTCTAATTTTAGTCATCTTAGTAGATAGGAAGTGGTATCACATAGTAGCTTTTGTTTTATTTAATGACTAATTATGTTTCATATGCTTATTGATCTTTCATATACCTCTTTTAAAGATATATCTTTAAGTTTTTTCCATTTTTATTATTTATTTTTTAGTTGTAGTTGGGCCCAATACCTTTATTTTATTTATTTTTACATGGTGCTGAGGAGCAAACCCAGGGCCTTGCACATGCTAGGTGAGCACTATACCACTGAGCCACAACTCCAGCCCATTTTCTGCCATTTTTATGTGTTGTCTTTTTATTGTGTATTTGTAGAAATTCTTTATGCAGTCTCTAGACAAGTACTTTGTCTTGCTCATGTATTACAAATATATTCCCCAAACCTATAATTTGAATTTTATTTTCTTGATGATGGCTTTTTAAGAGCAGAAATTTCAATGAAGTATGTTCTAAGAAATCTTTTCCTATCCAAAAGGGGCAAAGAATACATAACGTTTTCAAACAATTTTAAATAAACTTATGCCTATTTCCTTTCTCCCTTCCTCCTAAAATGTTCCTAGTCTTAATATGAAGTTACTGAGATGATATGCAGCACTATTTTTGTAAGAAGGTAAAAAATTAGAATGTCAGAACATTTTGTGTATAAAATGTCTTATCCCTACAAGTTTACCAAACCTCCTAAAATGAGTTCCTTTAAAAACTAGGAAAAGAGACTAAGTTATTTGAAAACTTACTGGTGTCATCCATTAAGTCTGCTATAACAAAGTACCTTAGAGTAGGTTGTTTATAAACAACAGAAATGTATTGCTGACAGCTTTGGATACTGGGAAGTCTAAGATAGAGGCACCTGTCAACTTGGTGTCTGGGTAAGAGCTCACTCTAAGGTTCATAGATAGTGCCCTCTTATTGCACCCTTACTTGATGAAAGGGACCAACAAGCTCTCCTGGGCACTAATCCCAGCACAAGAGTTCTGATTTCAGCAGCTCTTAATATTATCAAATTAGAGATTAGATTTCACCATATGAAGTTTGGGGTGATACAAACATTCAAACCATAGCACATGCCCTTCCACTTACACATGGTCCATTATCAAGAATCTTGGTGCTCTGCATACATTTATTTTAGTTTGACATTTTATATTTATAAGTGAGAGAGGAATATGTTGGAAAACTTATAGGTGGTAATCAAAGAATCTAAAGGAAAGCTAAGAGTTTTTTAGAAAGGACAGGAACTAGAGTAGCTGTGAGTATCAAGGGAGCAAGATCAAATAGATAAAATAAATTTCCATAGAGATTAATGACTTCCAGATGTTTGTCTTTGCGTTTGTCCCCTGAAGCTCAACTTTCTAGAGAAAAGTATCTCAATGGCCTAAGTTGGTCACAAGCTTTGTACAGGGACTTTGGTTGATAGTCATTCCTTCCAAAATTCTTTCAATAGGGAAGGGCATGTGCTATGGTTTGATAGTTCTCCAAAGTAAAACTGGGGCACTGCTACTATAAGGTGAGGGGGATAGACCCTAGCTAGAAAAAACAATAGATGCCTGTAAGACTCTTAAAAAGGCAGAACATTTTATCTTTTAACTTGTGTTTGTTTTCTGTCTTGAGCAAGATGAAATTGTTTATTCACTTATTTTTGAGTCTTTCCTCAAATAACTGGACTAGTTTAAGTTAAATTACTGCCAAGTTCAGATCTGCGAAAGTAGATTGATTATACCTAATTAGAGTAAATCACAGGTCAGTTTCATTGTTGTCATGGTTTTAATCTTGAAGTTGACCATGTATTTTTTCCTTCCTTCCTTCCTTCCTTCCTTCCTTCCTTCCTTCCTTCCTTCCTTCCTTCCCTCCCCCGACCCCATGCATTTAATTGTGTTTCATTGCAGCATACTGATGCAAGCAAATAACATACTTTGATCATATCCACCTTCATTACTTACTCCTGCTTCCATCCCTGTTCTTTTCTCTAATATTCTCCCTACTATTTTCATGTATTTTTTTTACCCTTTTAGATTCTACATGAGGGGAAACATTGCAATACTTGACTTATTTTGCTTAACATTAAGATTTCTAGTTTTAACTATTTTCCTATAAATGACATAATTTTGTTCTTTATGGTTGAATAATTCTCCAATGTGTGTGTGTGTGTGTGTGTGTGTGTGTGTGTGTGTGTATACACATGTATCATATTTTTCTGATAACTTAGAATTTGTCTTCTAAACCGACATGCAGAAACTCTGTGAAACCTAAAATTAAGTCAGGGAAAGGAAAAAAAACCACTAAATAATATATAATTTGATCAAGGTTGGAAGTGAATTGGGAGTGATAGAAATGCACGTTTTGTGCATTAGATTCTTTTTTTTTAGAAGTGGATCAAGAAGTTTTATATCTTAATTTTGCTTCTAGAAGTTAGACATTTTTATATTCAAATGCCTACATTCAATCATCATTCAGCAAGCATTGTTAAGAGTTTGCCATGTGCATTGATAGTGGCTGTTTGGAGGTCTTTAACAAAGAAATGATGAGGGAGGTTGATTCCTTACTATGTTATATAGACTATCAGAAGATTGAAGTATGGAATGAAGATTATTTTGTTTACTAACTTCTATTCCTTTGCTGTATAATAATTAAATTGAGTTTTCTGAAGCACTTGGCATTAATGTTCACCCTTATTTCTCAGAAACCTCTCCTCTGATGACTTCTGGTTCTCTTTCTGGCCATATCTCATTTTCTTTTCAGTAGTCATCATTTCTCTGTCTAGTCTACATTTAGTGGGCAATTCCCAGAATCCTTTGTTCTTTTATCATCTTTGTCTAATGCTTTCTCTGGAAAAATCTCATCTATATTTTTAGATGCTGTGACCATTTAAACGAAGATGAATCTCAAATGCCTATCACTAGCATTAACTTTTCTCTAGAACTTTCTCTGTAAGTAGATATACAATATCTACATATATGGATCTGGATGTCTAGTAGACATCTTAAACTTAATATGTCCTCAAGGCAAATGACTCTTTTTATGCTGACCCCAAATCTGTACTATCCCTTCTATTTTTTCTTCTTTGGAATTTCATGCTTTTGTTTTGCAACAGAATGCCCAACATATGCATAACTGAAAATATTTGACTGTGCAATGGAGGAGATAGTGCTTAAGTACAAAGGGAGACATTATTATTTTTTAAAATACATATTTCAACACAATCTGGGTCATACAAGCACCTTGATTCTAGGTCATCTTGGTAGAGTTGTCTGACCTGTGGATCCATAGTTATATGATCATCTTTTCCCCATTAATCAATACCTGGAATCAGGGTTTCAGTGGTCTAAGTGATTACAATTAGTCCCTTCTCTAAAGCCTGCCCTAGCCCTCTATGTTACAATGTGGCCACGACAAAAATGAATGGAATCTCTGGAAGGTCAATTGTCCATAAGAGTTAAGTATGCATCATGTTTTTTTATGTTCTCATGTCTAGTGAGAATACACACTTAGACAACATTCCTCAATCTGTTTATAGGACCAACATGAAGCCTCTGCCCCTGTCCCTGCCTCCCAAAATCTCTGTGAACATTAAATCACAAACCCTTGAAGAAGACTTTGCCCCCTTAGACTTTGACAATCTTTCTCCAATAGTCAGTTCCTTGTGCATAAGATGTCAGCTCCTCCTACTTCTCTGAAGGTTTAGAAGTCTGTGGGTCTGGGCAGCCATGGAGCTCACTATAATGTGAGTGGTCTTGAGCTAATGGAGCACAGGTAGATTATGAGGCACTGCATATAAAGAAATGTTGAAACCCTGGTTCAGGCTCCAGGTTCCATCACACTTGGGGATCTTTACCAGACAGATTTCCAGGCCTTTGAATTCCTGCTCTGTGTTGGATTTCCCAATGTCCATCACCAGATGGGTTCTGGGGAAATCCTGGAGTAGATGAAGCAAGGATAGTTAGCTCTGGTTGCCCTGTTGGAGGCCACATTGCTAGCAAAATACCCCCAGAACTGCATGTGCTTGTCCATACTCTCAGGAATACCTGTATATGCTTATCTGTTGAAGGGGCTTGTGCAGGGAAATAGCAGGTTATGTTGGCCAGGTTGCCCACTAAGAAGGGCAGGACACCTCAACTCCTTGGAGATGTGGATGATGCAGCCAGCCTGTGCATTTTTGTTGGCTGTGATCTGCTTACCAGTGTGTTACATCTGCTGCAGCTTGATTGCTTCACTGTGGTCATGATCATCTTGGACATGGTGGTGGCAATAAAGCCAGCCAGAAGTCCTTGGTCAAGGAGCGGGCCTATTATGTCATGGTAACAGAATGAGCAGCAGAACAGGCAGTTGAGTGGATGGAGAGCTAGGTTGTTCAGCTCAGCCAGGTCAGCCCTGCTGCCACCAGACCAAAAGGCTTATGCCTTTTATTCTGGGTTAATGGCATCACCATTTTACCTGTCTCCCAACTTAGAAACCTTAGTGTCATTCTCACCTCCTTTCTCTCACCCCCCACCTATAGTCAGCTGCCAAATTTTGCTGCTTCTAATTTTAAAACATCATTTGATTTTGTCTCTCCTACACTCTATCCTTTTGGTTTAAAATAAACCTTCGTTATATCTTCTTTGGTCTATTAATGCAACAGTACCATCATCTGTTCCTCTGATAACAGATTTTCCCAATTTATGTTCTCTATGCTGCCACTATAGTTAATGAAAACAAAGCCCTTGAAGTCATTTCCCACATAAAAGCATCAGTTAACTCATTAAGTCCATGGGATTCAAACCCTATAGCTAAGCCAGAAAGGTCCTAACCTCTTGGCCCCAATCTATCTTTCTGTCCTGTTTTCTTTTCTACCTTCATGTTTTCTGCATACAATAAATGTTCTGGTTGCTTCATATCTCACTATTTTCAAAATATAACCTTGTAATTCCAGAATCTATACATATCTTCATCAAGCTATTCCTTTTTTTCCTCTCCACCCTCATTTGCTTGAAAAATTCCGACACTTGCTAAAACCAAGTTTAAGCTCATCTCTTAGTGAATATATATTCTGTTCTTCTTGCTCCCAGAGCACTATACATTTGCTACAGACTTTACAATGTGTTTATTAATTTTCTTATTTATATGTTTACATTTCATAGTAGACTGATTATAAGTGAAAAGAAGTTGTTTGATAAATATGGTGAGTGAATGTAATGTTGCTTTTCTCCTGAGATAATTTTGATATCACTCTCTTCCTTTTTCCCTCCTTTTTTCTATTATAGACTTAATATACAATTAATACAAAATTAAGATTTTCATAGCTTCTAAGCTGACCATCTAGAATAACACCATTCTATAATGTAGCCACTACTTACCTGTAGCCACATTGAATATTTGAAACTTGGCTACTAGAAATGAAAGACCTACAAGTGTATAATACACATAATACATACTACATTTGAAGAAATATGAAAATAAGAATATAAAAGTCTCAGTAATTTTTTATATTACATATTGAAATATTTTGGATATTTTGGATACATTAAGCTAAAAATATACTATTAAAATGAATTTCACCTCTTTTTTTATTTTTAAATGTAGCTCCTAGAATATTTAAAAATATATATATATAAAATGCATTTTATTTCCATTAGATATTGATGTTACCTTTCAGTTTATCCTGTAGGTCACTTCTTGGTGGTAATTCTGTCTTGTTTTTCTGAATACTTACTGTGCTAAGCAGAATTTTTAGGGGGTAGGAAAGTGGGGACAGTAAAAGTGTTTTTTGTCAACTGGTGACTGCTGGACTGACTTTCCCAAAAGATCCTTTTTTTTTACCATGCTACTCACCAAGTTGAAAAATCCAGTTTTTCTACTGTCAAATACATCAAGGCAAGATTGTTTTCTCTAGCTTCCCAGGTCTTCAATAATATTGTCATACTTGACTCATCCAGCCTTATCTCTCACTCTATCAAAGTAGTATGCTTATGGTATTATCCATTCTATTTTCCAAGCTTCTTAAAGTGTTTGTTTTTGTGATGTTGCTCTTCACAATATTTCCCTCCCTAATCCCTGTCTAAATTAAATCATCTTCAGAATATGGCTCCTAAGTTCCACCTCTCACATATTTTTTGTTTACTGGAACTCACCCTGATAATTATTTGTCAGATGTGTACAGTTTAAGGTCTAATTTTTTTTCAAATACTGAGCAGCATCTTCACTGCCATGTCTATTCCATTTAATTCTACAAACATTCTTGAGCCTCTGTGTCAAGAACTGGTATAGGTAGGCATATGGATCATCTTTAGGCAGGGAAAACGGCTTCACAAGAGTATAAGACATTTTAGAAAATGGCTTCACAAGAGTATAAGACACAGACTTCTGCTCATTGCCTGTCTTATTATCTTCCTCACCATAGGCAAAGGCCATACTTATTCTGCTTACATAAGCCCCATATTAGATATTGATAATAAGCTACAATATGTTGAATCATTCAAACTGCCTCACTCAGAATGCAAACCCAGTAAGCCAAAATTAGGGAGCTCTGGGTTATATCTTCTCTCCATAGTTTTCTTGCATTAAAGATCACTGTTTATACAGGTTTTTGTTAAAACAGATTTGGCTTCTTGGTCACACTTTCCCCTATTCGTGAAAGGCTGCTTCGAACTTAAATCCCAACTCTTCCACTGGGTAGCTCTGTAACATTGGTAAGTTACCTAACTTTTCTCTGTTTTGCCTTTCTCAACTGAGACTAACGTGTTTTGTTTTTTGTGGCGTTGGGGATCAAACATGCTACACAGATGCTTTCCTGAGCTACAACAACTGTCCCGAAATGAACACTATCATAGGGTTGTGGTCAGGTTAAATGAGTGAATAGTGAATGGCATAATCACTCAATAAATGTTAACCTTCAACGCGTGTCACTACTAAATTACTTCCCCTAAAATGTAAGAAACTGTTTTTCCTACTTCATTCCATGCAAGTCTGTAGCTTCTAGAATGGTGCCTGTTTCAAAACAGAATGAATAAATAAATCCACTTAATCACTATTATTTCTGCATTTGCATCGTGTGTCAGAAAAATCAAAGGCAAGGAAACAAGTGAAAGTCGCCTCCTTACAAAAGTTCTTCCATTACTAGGTCATCCGAGGTCCTCGGCGACAATCACATTTCAAAAGAGGGAAAACACGCTTAGGATAGTGCCAGATACCTTTCGGGAATCACCTTAGGCAAAATTCCTCTGCAGAAAGACCTGACTGGCCCAGAGCGCGGGCAGCTCGGCGCATGCGCAACGCGCCCCGGCGCCCCGGTTGCTTCCTACGAGCTACCCGGAAGCCTTGGCTCGTCCCGCTCCCCCTCCCCCTCCGCTGCCGCTCGGGCGGAGCGTGCGGGCCGGCGGGGCGAGGAGGCGGGACACGTCGGCGCTGCTACCGCCGCCGCCGCCCCTCCTGCTGTTCCAGCTGCCGCCGCCGCCGCCGCCGCAGCCGCTTCCTGGGCTGAGTCTGCCTGAGGTCCCAGCGGCGCCAGGTGCGTTCACCCTGCCGGTCTTCAGCCAGCGTCCGCCGCCGCCGTAGCTGCCCCAGGCTCCCCACACCGCTTCCGAGATGGCGACGCGCTCCTGCCGGGAGAAGGCTCAGAAGCTAAATGAGCAGCACCAGCTCATCCTGTCGAAACTGCTGAGGGAGGAGGACAACAAGTACTGCGCCGACTGCGAGGCCAAAGGTAGCGCAGACGGCGCCGCCGCCCTGTAGGGGCCTCCTGCGACCGGTGACCTTCCCGCAGCCGCTGCGCCTCGGCTGAGCTGCCGGGCCGGCCCTAAAGCCAGGGCTGATGGATGGGTGGGCGCGGGGCTCCCGGTGACGGTCGCCTCCGCCAGGGGCGGCGGCGAGGTCAGGCCCGCAGGCCGGTCGGTGTCCTCGGCCTCGGCTCTTCACCCGCCTGGGGCGGAGCCGGTGCCTGCGTCTCGGTGCTCCTACCCTCCACAGGGCTGGGCTTGGGAGCGCGGAACCCGGCGTCGGCCTGGGTAGTGCTTAGGGTTAAAGAATTGCCCTGCTGCCTCTGTTCACAGCTGCCTCTGTGGGTGGGGCCGCTCTTAGGTCTTGGCCTTCTCTTCGACCCTACAGAGTGACCATATTCTCCTTTTGGGGGCTCTATTGCTCGTTCTCCTAGACGGAGCCCTATCTGCTTGCCCACCTGACAGCTTTTGTACAGGGTTCTTGCTTCTGTTTCATTAAAAAGGGCATGGGTGTCCTTTTTGGTGGGTTGGAGCTTTCCTGAATAACTGGGAAAGGATCTTAATAATAGTAGTATTGCTTTTTAGTCTGGCTATTAGCCAGAATGAAGAGGAATTTCATTATATGAATTGGACAGTGGGCTTACAGATCTTGAAGGTTTTAGTGGTTAGATTCTCTCAGATAAGCTATGTGGGGAGAATATGTGGACACAGGTTTGTCAGCCTCTTAAACGTTGAAGGTGCATTTTAAAGAACCAGAGATGGAAAAGACCTAATTTTAGTTTGTTCAGTTGGAGGGCTTCTGCCTGAGCCTTTGAAATAGATACACTATTTTTAGCTGATAGTTTTGTGTTTGGAGATCTGATTTATACTTAAAGTCTTGTAAGTAATCTCATGGGGAATATTGTTTCAGATTTTAACCAAACCTCTCGTGTAGTTAGGAAAAAATGTTAATTGTAAGTTAGTTTATTTAATTATTCAGTGAGCAATAGGTAGTTCTTTGAAGAAGGAGACAATCAGTCTTTGGGGGTGTTGTTGAAGATTTCTGCATTATTTAACCTAGACTTTTCTTGAAGATTTACTATTCTTTATCAGTACTGAATAAATAAGTCACTGTCAGTAGACTGATAATATTTGATCAGACTGAGTCACACAGCATCAGCAAGTTACCTCACTGTCATAACAGGTATTAGATTATTGTAAGGATCAATTAGGTGGGAATAATGTAACTAGATCATTTTATGAAGCACTTTCAATATCTTAATAACTTGATTGAATCAGCCTTGTAGTTATCCCATGTAATTTTTAGGTATTGAGTTAAAAAAACCTACATATCTGATTTTTTGTAGTAATATTTGTTTGCTTAATGCTTGATTATGTGTGTAGTTATTTGGTGATACTCTATTGTATTGAGGCTCAGTTGCTTGCTTATCACTGTACTAGTAAAACACTTAAAGACAGACTTTAAGAGATCAGAAAATGAAAGGAGCTGAAGTTATAGTCATATTTGTCATTTTGTGTAATAAATAACATGGTTAAGTAGAGATGTTGGTAAATGTTAAATCTATTAATAATTGAGTAATGATAGCTTCAGTGGTTAACTTTTATTTATTGAAATAATTTTAGAAGTAATTTTTATTTAAATTTCTTTCTACAAAAAGGTACTTTATAAAATCAGATTTTCATTAATTTTTCATGAAAGTAATTTTGTAGGTTTTTTCAAAGCCTTTATTAACCACACATATTAACACATTTTCATTTACTTTTTTGGGAATGGAGGGAAGAATATCATGTGCTACTCTTTTTTCTTTTTTTTCTACTGGAGATTCAACCCAGGGGTGCTTAACTACTGAGCCATATCCCCAGCCTTTTATTATTATTATTATTTTTAAAATTTTATTTTGAGAAGGGTCTCCCTAAGTTGTTTAGGGCCTAAGGTGATGAGGCTGGCTTTGAACTTGGGATTCTCCTGCCTCAGCCTCCTGAGCTGCTGGGATTATAGGTGTGTGCCATTGGGCTTGGTCTATACTTCTAAAATTAGGAAAAAAAGTTTTACTTCTGACATGAGTACAAAACATTTGTTCACTTTTTTTTTTAATATCATCATTTATTTATTTTTATGTGGTGCCGAGGATTGAACCCAGTGCCTCACACATGGGAGGCAAGTGCTCTACCACTGAGCTATAGCCCCAGCCCTCACTATTTTTATTGTCATTAAAGTCAGTGGAAAAAAGCTGAACGAGTGTCTTTAATTTTGGCTTTGTTTGGTCATTTGTTTCTTGGTTTATTTGTTTTTGAGAAGTAGAGGAAGTTGGAGAGTAGTTTCAAGGGCTCAAGAGTGCATATTTCATGGCATGAACTCTGCAGTCATGATTTAGAAAGATTTTTTTCCTTGTTGCAACTAAGTCTAGAATAATGTTAAAATGATCTTGTAAATTATTTCATTGTTTGATCTTGATCAGGAGAAAATTTCAAAGATAGGGACACTTGAAATTAAACTCAATTTTATAGTTGAAAATTTAAATTTTATACTCAATTTTATAATTTAAAATTTGACATAATTGGGAAATTGATAGATTTAAATATATTTTTGCAAAGTTTTTTTGCATCTTAGTAAGGTTGGGCCCCAGTATGGAGCCCTCTTATAGTAGAATTATTGACTTGTTACATAATTTTGGATTTATTATTATATATGCTAGGTAAAATAATAAATGTAGATAGTGAAATTCTGATTTTAAAGGACTTACAGCTCAGGTATTAAGAGGTCTCGTTCAGGATATGTAGTGATGTTTCTTCACTATCTAATGAATTGTATCAAGCTTTTCATGAATCTTGAAGCTATTTCCTAGTTAACTCAATTTTCATTTTTTCAAAGAAAGAAATCCTCCACTGGTCTTGAGCATGTATCCAAAATAAAGCCTAGGTTTTGAGATTGTCTTATTCTGTTACTTTATAGTAGTTGACAGAAATATGTCAATTGGATTTTGACATTTCTCTCTGAGTTACCAGTTTGTTTCCTGTATTTACATTATTTAGGAAGGAAGAAGAAAAGGATAGCATAGATGCCAGTTTCCTGCTTGTGATCCTACACTTATCAGATATGTTGAGCAACTGGAGAATAAGAACAGGCAGATGGTACTACACTTTACCCCAGCTGCATTCCTGACTCTGTGGGAGTTTTAAAGGCACTCTGTGATTATTAGTGGCAATGTGGGATGGTGAGGACTGAGAGAGCCCCTCACCAACCTAAAATTTAGTTTTCAGAATCTAAAGCTTCCCCACAGGTAATCATGAATATTAATTTGTCCAATTTTGGGGTGGTCAGACATAGGTTTTTGGATCCTAGAGATCATTTTGTTTAGACTCTCTGGTATTGAGCAGTTAAGTTCCTTGCTCAGATCACTTATTTCTTAATTCCACAGATCTTGGAGGCCAGTTTGTTAAGTACTATATTAGATTAAAGGGTAAAAACATTTCTGAGACCTGAGTTTGGTGGTGAGTGTATATTTGTAAAATAATAATATTCAAATATTGTGCTAAATGGTATAATAATTGTTGTAAAAAATACCCCCCTCCTGTTTATTTTTGGCTCTCTTCCCCTGCACCCTGACTTTTGCCTGTTGTTTGCCTTTATAGTTTCTAGAATGCGCACATGCTCTTCCTCTCTGAAGATGCTTTTTGTCTAATCTGCTTTTACTGATGTTCAATTTTTGCTTAACTATCTTTTCAAGGAAAAAATTCCCTTTACTTCTCTCACCTTAGATTAGGCTTCCATTTTATATATTTGAGACATCATCCTGAATCTTATCACACTTAAATATTGTTGAGGTAATTATTGGGCATTCCATATCTCTGTTGGATTATAGCTGCAAGAAAGGAAAAAAATCTTGTTTATCTTGCTTGGGGTAATTTCTTCAGTCCTCAGCACAGTGTGTGGCATTTAGAACATAATTATAACTCATCAAATATCTTTTGAATAAAAGAATGTGTGAATGAGCACAGAGCCAGTAGCAACAAAGGGAGTGTTTGAAAGGGAGTACACCTGTGAAAGGGAGTGGCATTTGAAGTAACCTTGTTAGGAGTCACAGAAGTCCTATGTGATCTAGCTTCTGAAGGTGGAGTGAAATTTCACCAGCTAGAGAAGGAATTAAACGGCACAGTTGGATACACAAAAGTATAGGCTTATGAAAGGTAAAAGAGGTCTCATATGCCCTTTTTATGGTAAAGTTGTCTTTATATATATATATACTCATATTTGGTTCTGGCAGGTCAGAAGAAGAATTGGGATAGTGAAAGATTGCAGGCAAGTCACTAAGTAAGGAGGTGTTTAACAGTAGTCCAAGGAATAGGAAATAGGACCTGAACTCATGCAGTATCAATCTATCAGTCAGGGTGTATAGAACAGGAAACAGATATAATTTAGCTAATTTTACCTAAAAGGTGTTTAAAGAATAAGATACTTAAAAAATCACTGGAAGAACTGGAGGAGGTAAAGTCAGGGAGTTACTCACTGCTGGACTTTTGCTTTCAAGGTCACACATACTCTGCTACAACTGTTGCCCCAATACCTAGACTTCTTCTCATATAAAAAAATTGGTGAACTGATGGGTGAAGAAGGACTGTGGTTGCTATAAGCACTTGATTGCTGTTAGTAATTTTTGTCTGTATGGCCTGTGTCACACTTATGCTTTCCATGTGCAAATAATTGACAAAACTTAATGATTCCAACAGCTTGCTTTCTGGGATGTCTTTTAACTTTCTAACCTCTTCAAAGAGTAGACATGTGTAGAGACTGGTTGTGAGAGCCAGTCCTAGATAGAGCCTACCACAGGCAGTGAGAATAGAGACTATTTTTTTCATTGCATTCATTATTTTAGAGTTGTTATATGAACTATTTGAAATTCTTAATTAAAAATAAAGTTTACTTCAAGGAACTAATGTTTATGATGTTGATGCTTACCAGGTAAATTATTTTTAACAAAAGTCTGATTATAATTCATCTCAAGAAATTTGTCATTCTAAAAGTTCTTACAAAATGTAAATTTCAGCTGATGGATCTATTGTTCTTGTAATTTTGCCTATTTTGAAGTTTTCTCTGAAGATTGTATGCACTGATGTCAGAGCTTGGATGGAACCCACTGTTTTCTCTCTGACTTATCAGTTTAAAACTTGGGTTATATGTTGTTTCCCTTCTTTGTCTTCTAATTATTCTTTGTCTTCTTCTTTTTTAAGATTATAATGTTCTTTCATTTTTGAAGGAGTTGACATACCCAGGTCTGTAAGGTTGGGCCTTGGCTTACATCTGGAAACTTGAATTTGAGATGGTCCTTTCACCCTAATAAGAGTTTGTCTTTGTACCTAAACTGTTTGCATAAACAATGTGATTTTGCTGAATACTTTTTTTTCTGGGAGTGTGGAATTTGCAAATGTACAAGTACTACTTGACTTCCTGATAAAAGTTTAGGCACTGAGTTTCTTAGTTGGGAGTACTTTACAGGTGTTGCCACAACTCACTGCTGGGAGAATTAAGTATGTCTAATACAATCCTACTGGGAGAGAACAATTAGATGCTTTCTCCTGTTTTCTCCTGGACTTTGCTTCATATTCCTTTTAGCTTTGCTTATTGTGCTTAGTATCTTTTTGCTGTAGTAAACCATAACCAGGTATACAGCTATATGTTGAGTCTTCTGAATCCTCTTAGCAAGTTGCTGAACCTGAGGGTGGTCTTGGGGACCTCCCAACATTATTGGTAGTATATATTTTCTTCCTTTATTGTCCAGGACATGTTGAAGTCTAAGCATATTTTGGCTGGCTCTGGAACCTAGCCTACTCACAAGGGTACAGCCTAGAAGAGCAGTTTTGAACAGTAGAGGCTCTTCCTACTTTACTGAAAAGAAATAGGGGTGGAAACCTGAACTATAGAATAAGGATTTGGAGACCCAAGCGATCTAGTGCAAGAGCCTATGCTGTTAACCATATCTGATGCAGTGCTAGTTAAAAAATATTTTTTGTTGTTGAAAGTTCGTGATGTAAGATATTGTTGTTGGAAAGACTTATTTCTTCATACTAACTTAAAATATTTCCAGAGAGAAATTGCCAAGTGTGTTCACATATGTTTGCATATGTATGTGCCCATTCCTGACCCATATACAAATTCCAGACTCCCAGAAAAAAGCAGGTGTTCAGCAAAAATCACCTTATTTATGCAAATAGTTACGCATAATGAGAGACTCGTTGTTTATCATATTGCCAAGTGTGTTTAAATGTGAAAAATGTCTTCATTTAAATTTATCTCTGCATTTAATAGGAGAACCACCATAACTTCAAAATACCAGTTTAAACAAACTGAAATGTTTGTCTGACCATGAAACTTTATTTATAAATTGAGCCTACAGACAAATACTTGAATGTTTAATTTTTGTCTTCCAGATAGCTTTTTTTTTTTTTTTTCCATTATGACTTTAAGGTCAGGTACTGGTCATTTACCTGTGCTTTTTTGAACCATAGAAACAACATGATAGAATTGAAAAAAGCACTGGCCCTGTTTAAGTTGGTAAAATTAGGTTTGAATTCGAGCTTTGCCTCTGACTTGCTTAGTAATTAGTTGTCCCTGTCTTTTTTCATCCTTACTCCAATTTATTATTTTAACTCTGTTATAGTCTGTGCTCTTTCTTGAATCCTATACCTTGTGTCATATCTATGCTGGTATTTACTATAATTCTTAATTTAAAAATTCTGTTATTAAGGGTCTGTATTTTTGAGGTCTTATTGAAGTCTGAGTCATGATCATTCCTTTATACATTTTAAGGTTTTCACTGATAATTTAGGTCTTACTGAGCAAATTTACCTGGTATTATTTTTAATTATCTCAAGCTATTTTATATAACTCACAAAAATATTTATTACAGATTTTTGTTTGAAACTTTTTTACTGTAATGCTTTCTTGAAGTAATTAGAGTAAAAGCAAAGAAACCTCCACCACTTTAAGTTGACTAATAAAGTCAAGACTCCCTTTTATTCACGGGTTTTAAGAAAAAACTTGTAGGTATATTAAATTTTTGATCATCTGTTGTACATTTATCAGTGATAGCATTTTCGACATGTTGTGTTAGAGCCACGTTTAAATAAAATTTTAGTACCACATAGAAGTGATTTTAGAATTATTTCACATAAACCTTAGATAAAGCTATTGGAAACATGTTGATTTTATGTTCACATGTATTTCAAATAGAACATGTAGGGACTTAAGGGCCCAATAGGAAGAGAATTATAAACTTTCTAGTAGTCTTCATACTGCTTCCCTTTACTCCCTTAACCAATTTTTGGTCTAAATTTCACAAGAGATCTAAATGATTAGCATTATGTGATTATGATAAATCTTTAGATATCTGTCATTGGTCTTTTGTAAAGAGTGCATTTAAAGGACCAGTGGTAAGTTAAAATTGAAACATAAAAATAAAGAATTTGGTGGGAAATCATACTTAGGATAGCTTTGTCTTCGAATATAAAAAAAATTCATAAAAATTACGATTTAGTCTAGATGTTGCTTGATTCATACCTAGTACTACTGACTTCCTGATAAAAGTTTAGGCACTGAGTCTCTTGGTTGGAAGTACTTTACACGTATTGCCACAACTCACTGCTGGGAGAATTAAGTGTGTCTAGTACAGTCCTACTGGGAGAAAACAATTGGATGCTTCCTCCTGTTTTCTCCTGGACTTTGCTTCATATTCCTTTTACCTTTGCTTGTTGAGCTTAGTATCTTTTTGCTGTAGTAAACCATAACCATAATCAAAAGTTGCTTTTGGTGTCAAATAGTGGTTGTGCATGATGCCATTAAGCTAGCAGAATTAATGTTTACTGAAGTGAATTGATCATCACTGTTGTATTCATTTTCTATTGCTGTTATAAATGTTTTCCATAAACTTAATGGCTTAAAACAATACAAGTTATCACTTACAGTGCTGGAATTTAGAGTCCAAAATGAGTCTGATTGAGCTAAAAGCAACGTTTTCACACCCTTTTTCTGGAGACTTTATGGAAGAATCTGTTTCTTTACCTTTTCCAGCTTCTAGAGACCAGCTGCATTCCTTGGCTTGTGGCTCTTCTGTTCATCTTCAAAGCCAGCAGTGTGTCATCTTTAGTCCCCTACTCTCCAATATCTTTCATCATAATATTTTTTCTGACACAATTACTTTGGGTTTACCTGGATAATCTAAGATAATATTGCCATCAGTGTACTTAATTCATTCACAGTGATTACAGGGCTGTTGTTCTGCCTACTACAAGTAGATTAGTGATCAAAACTTAGAATTTTAATTTTTTTCTTTTGAGATGGCATTGCTCAGGCTGCCCTTGAGCTTGTGATCCTCTTGCCTCAGCTTTCTGAGTAGCTGGGATTACAGGTGTGTACCACTGTGCATGGCTTTTAAACTTATATTTTTATGAAAGGTACCTGCTTTGGGTATGTTTAAGAAGGTATAGGATAGAAGTGAATACAATTTTAATTGAGTATTCTAGCAGGAATTATTTAAAAATATATTCATGCTAGCATAATTTACTAGTCTCTTTGTAGTATGATCATTTATATAGAAAACCCAAGAAATTTATTAAAAAACCTTTTAGAACCAATAATTGTATTTGTCAAGGTTGTAGAAATCAAGGTGAGTATAGAAATATTTACTATTTCTATACACTAACAAATAATTGGAAGTTGAAATAAAAATTGGCATTTATGGCATAAAATATAAAAATTTAAGTGGGCTGGATTGTGGCTCAGTGGTAGAGCACTTTCCTTGCATGCATGAGGCACTGGATTCCATCCTCAGCACCACATAAAAATAAATAAATAAAGAATTGAAAAAAATCCCTGTTCATATTTAAAAAAAATATAAAAATTTGAGGATAAATTTAGCAAAGTGTGTATAAGACCTGTACACTGAAAACTACAAAAGATTCCTGAGAGAAATTAAAGAGTCCCTAAAGAAATGAAGATATATACCATGTTCATGGATTAGAAGACTCAAAAATTTAAAGATGTCAGTTCTTTCCAACTGTCTCTTTGGATTCAATATGATCTAGTCAAAACCTTAGAAGAATTTTGTTGTATTTTATCAGTTAACACATTGGTTCTGTAGTTTTTAATGAAATGTGGAGAACACCCCTGCAACATCAAAACAATTTTGAAAAGTTATATTTGAGGTCTTATGGAAACTGACTTCTGTAATTATTAAAAAGCTGTAGTTATCAAGACAGTGTGGTGTTGGTGTCAAGACATATTCAGATCAGTGGTGTTCTTAAAATAGACTCACATATATGGTCATTTATATAAACAGAAATATCAAGGTAATTCAGTGAGAGAAAGGGTAATATTTTCAACATTAACTAAATGTACCTTGAATCTTACCTCAGACCATACACAAAAGTTAATTTGAAATGAATCATAAAACTAAACTTAAGAGCAAAAACTATAAAACTTTTAGAAGAGACTGTTAGAGAATTTTGGGGACCATGAACAAGGAAAAGTTTTTTTTGGATAGGACACAAATGTACATTTTATAAATACACAACTGTGAAAATGGACTTAATTAAAAACTTTTGCTCTTCAAGTGTTTTAGTTAATTTTTTCTTTTTACTCCTGTGACCCTAAAACCTGACAAAAACATTTTTAGAAGAAGAAAAGTTTGTTTTGGGGCTTATGGTTTCAGTGGTCTCAGTCCATAAGCAGATGGCTCAATTCCTCAAGGTTGGAGGTGAGGCAGAACATTATGGTAAAAGTGTGGTGGAGGAAAGTAATTCAGGGCATGATGATTGGGAACCAGAGAGGGACTAAGCTCAGCTCACAAAATATGTACCCCAAAAACATGCCCCCAGTGACCACCTCCTCCAGCCACACTACCTGCCTGTAGTTACCAACCAATTAATTAATCTCTATTGGTAGATTAATGTATTGATTAGATTAAGGCTCATCTAACCCAATTTCACTGTTGAGCTTTCTTGCACTGTCTCACACGTGAGCATTTGGGGGATACCTAATATCTAAACCATAACAAAAATACATTTAAGAAAACAAAAAGGAAAATTATAGATTGGGAGCAAAAATATCTGATAAGGACTTTTGCTCAGAATATATTTAAATAAATACTTTAAAGCAATAAAAAATAAAATTTGTACTTGAATGTTTATAACAGCTTTATTTATAATAGCCACAGAATGGAAATAATTCAAATGTTCATCACTTGATGAATGAAGAAAATGGCACATTCATGTAATGGAATGATACTTTGGAATATAAAGGAATGAACAGTAACATGGGTGAGTCTTTTTTTTTTAATGGGGGGAGGGGCACTTGGCTACTGAGCCACATCCCCAGCCCTATTTTGTATTAATTTAGAGACAGGATCTCACTGAGTTTCTTATTAGTGCCTCCTCATTGCTGAGTCTGGCTTTGATTTTGAAATTCTCCTGCCTTAGCCACCCAAGCCGATGGGATCTGCAGAAAGGAGGAAGTGTTCTGAGTCCCTGAAGAGGTACTGAGACAAGATTTAAAAGGTTTCCTTGTTGGTTTCATTCCATCTTAAATTTCATTTTATTTCAAATCTCTTAAGTTATCCTGATCCTTTTGTGCCCACATGGATGGACTTCAGAGTAATTTACATGTTTTGTGATATAAACTTGGAGGCCAGAAGGGTCATCTTTGCAACACACATTTAAAAGATATGCATTCTTATTAATATATTTATATAGATGTTAAAGGGACTGTCATATAGCACATTTTTAACTTAAAGCAAAAATGTTTTTTCCTTTTAATTACTTTTTAAGGGGATTTTTCACTGTTTCTGATGGAAGAGAAATGCTTCTTCCTCCTGATTTTGCCTAGTTTTATTGTCAAGAAATTTTTCTGAATTTAAAATTGAGAGTGATTACTTTTTTTAAAAAATTTTATTTTATTTATTTAATTTTTGCTGGTGCTGAGGATGGAAGCCCGTGCCTCACACACATGTAGAAGTGACTACTTTATGAGGGCTTTTTATGTAACTATCATAGAAAGTTAAAAAAAAAAGATAAATTATATTACAATATTTGCTATAATTTTTCTTTTTGACATTGTTTCCCTTTCTATTTTCATGAAATTATTAATTACAAAAGCAAAGATCACTATTACTACTGTGAACTCCCTCATGTTATATTAAAATACATTTTTTTCCCCTGTGGAAATTCTATTCAATTATTGGACAGAGATTTTTCTCTTTTTTATTCACTGAAATTAGTTGTTACTTGAAATTTGTTTTTAATGGAGACAATGATTTTCACTTCAATCGATAATGCAGGGTGATTGCTTTCTTTTTGTCTTGTTCCAAATTTTGGGCAATTACATTTCTGAGAGAAGGAAGCAAAGGCTTTTTACCTAAAATAAATATTGGTCTTATTTTCAGAAAAATAACTGGGGGGACTTGAGTTTTCCAGTCCAGTAGGTGGAAACTTCAAATTGTCACTTTATACCCTAACAGGTAAGAAAAGCCATATGAACTGAACAACAACAATGAACAAACAAAAAAGCCCAGCAGTTCTTCTTAAATCTATCAGAGAAATGAAGCCACAGGGCAAACTGCTGCCCCCCAAATTGGTTAGGTAGGAATACAGAGAGTCATAATTTACTAGAGGAGAAACTGAAGAGCAGAAACGGGTAATAAGGAAAACCTAAACTGTAACTATAAATTAGTTAGGTTTAGAATGAACAGATCTGAGAATTGAAAACCCTAGGGAATTGAGTCAGATTCTTCCTGTGAATATTACAGAAAAATCTCCTTAGGCTTCTAGCAGTAGGAAGGGAAAAGGAACTATTTTGAAATATTGTACACCAGAACACTTAATTCTTAACAAGGAGTGCCTTCGGGAGAAGCTATTTAACCTTGTCAGTTTTATTAGATCCTAGTTTAACTGGCCTGGGGGAAGGGAAATACCTAACTCTCCAGTCCTGTCTCACCAAAGAAGGTGGGTAGAAAACCAGGAAGCACTTGTGAAGTTCATAGACATGAGGTATAAGGCTCACTAAAAGACCTGAGACCTAATCATAGGACTGTAGAATATCCCCTCCCCCAATCACCACATTACTTAAGTACTTTTTTTTTTTAACCTTTATTTCACTTATTTATTTTTATGTGGTGCTGAGGATGGAACCCAGGGTCCTGCATATTCGAGGCGAGCACTCTACAGCTGAGTCACATCCCCAGCCCTACTGAACTACTTTTAGCAGTTCTTTTTATACTATGTCAGGCTATCAAGAAAAAAATGACAAGACACACACAAAAAAGTCGAGGTTCTTGTTTTAAATTTTACGATGAAAGTATTTTCAAAAAACTGAAATACGGTAATAAGCTGTTTTCTGCACCTTTCTGGGATCTACATTGTAACTGGAAAACAAGTAACAATATTTTCCTGTGTTTAAATGAATATATGTATAAA
Organism: Urocitellus parryii; assembly: GCF_045843805.1. Classification (NCBI taxonomy): domain Eukaryota; kingdom Metazoa; phylum Chordata; class Mammalia; order Rodentia; family Sciuridae; genus Urocitellus; species Urocitellus parryii. The sequence continues at coordinate 86,171,715 of NC_135538.1, read as the reverse complement.
ACATATGTACACATAACCAAATATATAAATGACTAGATCACTATATGTTCAAATTGAATAATATTATATAATCTTTGTTTTTTACGGGGTTGGGATAACAGAACTGAACTCAAGTGCACTTGACTATTAAGCCACATCCCCAGCCCTATTTTGTATTTTATTTAGAGACAGAGTCTCACTGAATTGCTTAGCACCTTACTTTTGCTGAGGTTGGCTTTGAACTCAAGATCCCTCTGCCTCAAACTTTTGAGTGGCTGGGATTACAGGCGTGTACCACTGCTTCCAACAAGATTACATAATCTTGACTTAATATTTTATTTTATTTATTTATTTAAAAATTTTTAAACTCTTTCATCCTTTTTTTAAAAAATAACTTTATTTTATTTATTTATTTTTATGTGGTGCTGAGGATTGTACCCAGGGCCTCATACGTGCTAGGTAAGCGCTCTACTGCTGAGCCACAACACTAGCCCTTGATTTAATATTTTAAAGTTTTGAGTTTTTGTAGAGCAGAATGTCAGTCCAAAATAATATGTACCAGAGTTAAGGAACATATTTTCATATCAGTCCCACTCATCTCAGCTTTAATCTTTTTCAGACCTCAAATATTCACAAATTATTTTTAGAATTCACACCAACTAACGAGCATTATACTGATAGCAAATAAGTGACATTTAATATATGTATATTTCCCCAAAAAGAGATGATGTAATTGATCTTTATATTTAACCTGGGTTTATTATCTCTTTATAAAGTCAATGATATAGAAAAAGTTGGGATGGGGTACCCTTCTAAGTTCAAAAGTACCTAAGACATAACCCAATATAATACATTGTTCTTGAGATGATATCTTTTTGAAAAATACTTTTTACAAAAAAATTATTTGGGGGGGGAGTACATTTGTGTAAAATAGAGTATGTGTTGAGTATTAGATGACACTGAGAAATTCCGTCAAGTGTGATAATGACTTTGGTAAAGGGAGGATGTTCATTTCTTATATTGCAGGGGATAGGGGAGCATTCATTTTTTGTTGTTGTTGTTGTTGTTTTTATCAGAATGCAGGAGACTTGCTTCACAGGACTCAGCCCTTGAGCTTCTTCTCTCTTCTGTTAGGATTCACTTCTTTGCCAATCTCATCCAGTATCCTGCTTTTAGCTGTCATGCTTGCTTTTAGTCTGGGCTACCAGATATATATCTTTAGTTTTTATAAGATCTCTTCCCAAAACTCTATGGGTATAAGCTTTTGCAATATTCATTTGTTCAGTAGCTCAAAACTAACATTTCTTTACTAAAAATTTGATCTTCTTCCCCTAAGGCTGAATTGGATCTTTGACCTTCTTCCTTTGTTTGCTCCTCTGCCATTCCTCATTGTACTCTGACCTTTTCTTCATGCTAGAAACTTTGGAATTATCTTCATTGTTGACTCTACTAGTTTTAGGATTGGTCTTCTGTGATCTGTTCTAATATAGCTGATAGAGTGATCTTTTAAAAGGTAAGACATGTCAGTCATATCTTGTCTTTGCTCTGCTCAAAATTCTTCATTTTTTTTTCTGCCAGTGTAAAAACCAATCAATGCCTTACTGTGGTCCATAGTCTCGTCTTTACTCTTGAATGTACCAGTCATGCTCCTGTCTCAGAGCTTTACGCTTGTCCTTCCCACGCTTGGCATGTCTTCAACACATGCATATAGTTGGTGTTAGGTCCTTTTCAAATATACTGTACTTTAAAATCTGTCTGTCTTTGTAGAATATTGGCAGCCAGATTTTTGTTTTTTGGTTAGGGCTTAGAATGTTCTAGTCACATAGGTTTTTAGTATATTTGTTGAATGAATAAATGACTGATAAGGAGAAGGAGCTTTCCAGGCACAGGAATAATGTATACTGTCAGTTAAAGACTTTATCTGAAAAGATAAAGCAATTAAAAAGCTATTATTGCATTAGAATTCTTGTAAACTGGTGACTTGGTGCTGGAATGTGGGAGTTAATGTATCAGAAACTGCTTCTTCACAACTGAGATGCTCAACTATCAAAAACTGCTTCTTCACAACTGAGATGCTCAAGCCCAGGTATTTTTATGATCTTGTCTTCCTACTAGAAAACAACCAGAAAGGATAGGAAGATAGTCTCCACTTCACTTTTCAAATATTGAATGAGTGCATCTAATTGGTAGAAATGGTCATTCAGAATTCTAACTACAAAGGAATCAAATAGTTTTTAGTTTTCTATCCTCAGTCCAGGAAGGCACACTAGAAGTAGATTGGAATAGAGGTGTGTAAGCAAATTCACAGTGTCTACCATGGAGTCTGTCTTAGGGAATTGCATCAGAAAGAGTGAAACATCCACAGCTTGACCTGAAAAGAACCACAAAGTCCTCAGGCAGCCATGCTTTTGCCTTTGTATCTTTGGGCCTGTATAGCACATCTTCTTTTTTGTTTGCTTCATGACTGACCACTTTCCTTATTAATTTGTTTGCTCATACTTTATTAACTCCTGTGCTTATGTTACTTGCTGCTTGGCTTCTTAAAGATGCCCTACAAGACTTATTTACTGTTCCTGGGTGAAATGACCTGTCCTAATCTGGGCCATATGTGTACATCTAGTCATTTTGTTTCAGAGGCAAGAAGGCTGCAGTAATATGTAGGGGAACCATGTCTTAAGAGCAGGCAAGTTCTCCGAGGGGCCATCTGGCATTTCTAGTTAATATTAATGCAAAGTTCAGTGGAAATTTTGATTCAGAACTTTGGACAGAAGAAAAAAAGATCAAGAAGAAAGGATCAGTCTGTGAGGAAGTAGAGTGAGAATGGCCTGAAGTGTGAGAGGACAAGTAGGTGATGATTAGTCATTTGCTAAAAATAAGGGTTAGTAAGACAAAGTAGGGAATTCAGGGTTATTCTCTGCACAGAATATTTGCTAATAGTAAGTACTTTAAAATAACCTAAAAGTATTTTAAAGTATTTGTCCCCAGTGATGGGTGCTTGTTTTCTAACTTGTGGTTATAAACACCTCTACTATCAAAGCTTTGTGTGTACACTTAATTATTTCTTCAGGATAAAAATCTAAGGTCTGTGTTAAAGAGTATGCCAGGTTAAAACCCGTTTGACCTCTGTTGTCATGAGTGGTGGGTCAAGTTTACTTTTCCACCAGTAGTATGCAGACTGACTGGCCTCTGTGCCCAGTTTGTTACTGAATCTACATATTTTTAAAAAACTTCCTAAATATGGTTGATGAAAATGGTATTACACTATATTGCATTTTTCTTGTTTTTTTTTTTTCCAGTCCTGACGATCAAACCCAGGGACTTGTACAAGATGGCACATGCCTATATTTCCAGTGACTTGGGAGGCTGAGGCAAGATGATTACAAGTTCAAGACCAGCCTTAGCAATTTACTGAGACTCTGTCTCAAAATAAAAAGGTTTAGGGATTTAGTTAGCTTAGTGGTAGAGCACCCCTGGGCTTAATCCCCAGTACCCCTGCCCTGCACTGCCCCCCGCCCCCCCAAAAAGCTGATTTATCTGACTTGCTCAAAACTATGAAATAGTAAAAGGACACATGGGAGTGAACTTAAGTCCTATGGAAACCTATTATTGCTTTGTCAGCAATACAAATTAATGTGTTACCCCTGACCTTTGTTAAATGTAACTCCGCTTTTTTTCATTCTCTTTAAATTCAGTTATTATATACAGTGAGAAGGAGGTGTTAGTTCTGAGTTGTTATTATCTGTGTAATGGCACCATATTAAAAATATTAGATATTGGAGTGAGCAGTGATTATATACCAGTTATTTATTTAGCCAGTTTATTCAAACACACATTTGGCAATAATCTTGACATCTTTTAGATTTTAAATTTGAAATGCTATTTATTGGTTATCTCATGAAATAAATTTGTAATCAGTATGGAGAATAGTATAAATGAGAGAGGTATTTATAAATATCTTTCAGCTTGACAGATTTTGTAAGTGGAAAGCACTAGAACATTTATGATGAGGTAAGCAGTAAAAAAAAGCCACATTATGTTTGTTCAAACTCTTGAAATTTTAATCTGAATTTTTGAGTGACGCTAAATCACTGGACAAAAAACAGATTTGACAAGGCTTGAATTTTAGAATAGTCAGGTGAAACAGAATTATTTTATTTTATATTTTGAAACAAGGATTATTGATTCTTAAAAATTAAGCTTCATTTTATCCTGTTGACCAGCAAACTCTTAATCGGTGTAATTTACTTTTTTGCCAAAGTAACATTTAACAAACATGAGGAGAATATTGTTTTTATAGATTTTATTCTTTAAAGAACCTTCTGCCATTTGCAGTGGCACACACCTATACATACCAGTGACTCTGGAGGTTGAGACAGGACTGGATTAGATAAGTTTCTAGTCAGATTAGGGACCAGGACTTTGTAGGAAGGTAACAGGAGGAAGTACATCATTGAAGGAATGAAATGATGAAGGGAGACTTGGAGGAAAATCAGAACAGAGAAACCTCAGGTTTTAAGAAGAAGGAGATAAACAAAGTCAGGAAAATTAAATGCAATAGGGAAGAAAAGGAACTAGAAAAGGTTTTTTTGCTTTTGTATTTTTTTGGTTAACATTAACACCATTTTCTAAACAAGGTACAGTTATACATGTATGTAATCCCAGCTACTCAAGAGGCTGAAGCAGGAGGATTGCAGGTTTGAGGCCAGCTGGTGCACTTTAGTTAGACCCTATTTCAAATAAAGGCTAGTGGAACCAAGGGAAAAAAACGTTTAAAGAGGAAGAGGAAGTTGGGGATGTGAGAAAGACTGGGTTCCATCTCCAGTCTTTAGAAATGAAGAAACCAGGCCAAAGCACAAGGAAATCAACAGTTTTTCTAAGCTTCAATGAAAGGTAGAGGGTCTGTTTTGAAGCTGAACCCAGAGTGCTTCAGAACCTATTTTCTACCTGCTGTTCAGCTCTGTATGGTAAGATTTAAAAATGTGAATATCTTCAGTATGTTGGCACCATTTCTCTTTTCTTAAGTAGTCTTTTGCCTTTTTTTCTTTTTTTTTTTTTTGCACCTTTGAAAGATTTTTTATTTATTTTGTATTCTGCATTTAGTTTACTTTTGAAACAAATGCTGTTTTCCCATGAAATTCAGACAGATTCTATACTCTGAGAAAGATTGTTTGGAATTTATTTTGCAGTTGAAGGAATTATTAATACTTATGTAAATTCCTGTTGAAATAAGGCTTAGTTGACATTTTATTTGTCAGAGTTGTTTAAGAGATTGTAGTTAACTTGAATAAACAAAAAATTGACAAACAATGGTTGCTGGTGTCTGGGGAGACTGGTATTTTTGAAAAATGTAATTTTTTTAGCATGTTTTCTTCTAAGCAAGTAAAAACAATTGCTTTTGTGTGAATGAATATACTAGTGTCTTTGATATAGTATAATTGGACTTATTAAACATTTGAACACAGTATTTGAGGTGGTGGTTTTATATCATATGTATGTATGCCATCTGCTGGTGAAATGCATTATTGCTATTAACTAAATAACTGGCAATTTCTTTGAGTGAAATAATGATCCGTAGTTTCAAGAGTAGCCATAAAATTAAATTTTGGGAAAAAAATACCCATCTTGCATAATGAATTATTCTGTTCGAAATGATAATAGTATCTTGGTTGAAAAGTACTGACCTAATATGCTGATGTGCATGTGTGTGTGTGTGTTTGTGTATTCTTTTTTGAAGGTTTTGTAAATTCTAGATCTCGTTGAATGATAACATATAACAAGTAGTTTGTCTATTGTGGAAGTCACGGGCATATGTTACCATTTAACTGAATTTAAACATTTTTTTCCCCTTAGTTCCACTAGCCATATTTTAAGGATTAATAATCACATTTGTCTAAGAGCTACTGTGTTGAACAATGCAGATTGTAGTGTTTCTAACATCACAGAAAATTCAGTTTTTGAGTAGTATTTTTCTATTAAAATTTTTAAATCAGGAGGATTATGATTTTCATGAAGTAATCGTTGTTTTTAATTAATTAATTTATTTATTTATATTGGTACTGGGGATTGAATCCAGGGGCATTTAGCCACTGAGATATATCCCCAACCCTTTTTTATATTTTATTTAGAGACAGGGTCTCGCTAAGTTGCTTAGGGCCTCACTAAGTTGCTGAGGCTGGCTTTTAACTTGCAGTCCTCCTGCAATGTGCCACCATGCCTCACATTCTTAAATTCTGAATGAACCCTTTTCTTTGCCATAAATAAAAAGAGTTTATCAATAAATAACCCCATTTAACCTGGTGTGTCTATTTGGTGGGATTTAAGATTATTAAGATTTTATTATACCGTGTAATTTACTGCAGCTTAGATATATTCACTGCAAATGATTACAGTTTTCTCAAAGTGTTTTGATTGTTTTGAAAATTCGTGTTAGAGGAGATTCAAGATGGTGAATTAGAGGCAGTCTGCATTCCTTGTTCCTCCCGTGACTTGGGATTCAAACAGAGAAAATACTGTTTCTCTGCAAGGCAGCCATTGCTGCCCACTGATCCCCTGCTGTTTACCCACCAGAATTGTTTGTCCACCAGAATTGCCTGCCTTTTAAAAAAATATTATGTTTTTTAGTGATGAACACAACATCTTAATTTTATTAATTTTTTTAAATGTGGTGCTGAGCATTGGACCCAGTGCCTCACATATGCGAGGCAAGTGCTCCACCACTGAGCCATAACTCCAGCCCAACTGCCCGAGTTTTGAGCACATATTGCTCTCTGCCTGCTGCCTGTTGTCCATCATTTGCCTATTTGCCTGCCTCTTGCCTGCCCATCACCCACTGCCCAACAACGGCCTGCAGATCACCTGCCCTTGGCCTGCAGACTGCCCACAGACTGCCAGCATATTGCCCGATGCCCACTGCCCTCTGCTACCTGGATGCCCGTTGTCACAGTACTTGCAGGTTTGGTTACACATGGCTGAGGCCATCTTGGAGCGGGCACGTCTGCCTCAGTCTGGGGACACCAACTAGGGACTGGAGGTATATTGTCAGGATACCTGCAGGTCTGGTTGTACTGAGGTCTTTCTGCTAGTTGTGTTAGTGGCTGCCATCTGGCTGCCTCTTTGCAGGGTTGCTCATTTGTGTGAGTGCATCCTGGTGGTCTCCCTGCAAGTTGGAACAGCATGGAGATGGTGGTATTGCAGCAAGGCAGAGCCTGGGGAATCTAAAGCCAATGTCTGTCGATTGCAGCTGGGTTTGTGTGGGCCAGTCTGGGTCAAGCGAGCCTGTAGAATGCCAGAGACTAGGGGCAGTTGGGGGTGGGAAGCTGGGGAGCACAGGTTGGAGAAACTGGAGAAAACCAGGCTTTCTTCAGTTCAGTCTTGAAGTACATGGGACAGAAGGATCCAGTGGGAAGACTGGAAGAGGTTGTGAGAACATCTTGCTATGGGCTCACCACCCAGGTAGACCTGCACCCACCTGACTGGAGCCACCATCAAACTTAAGACAACCCTGCCTATCGCAGAGAAGGGAAGCTGAGAAAAATTTTGAAAGTCAACAGAAACTATAGTTTCAGTTTTCTGTTGAGACTTACTTTCTTTTTTTTCCCCCTTTTATCCTCTCCCACATCTTTACCATCTTTGAATCTGAGTATTTTTCATGCATCATTTATTGAGGAGTGGGATGTCTGAGTAGTATATTATAGTTTTGTTGTGTATCCTTATATTTTAACTTAAAAAAAAAATCGGTGTATGTTTTTTTCTCTCACCTGTCTGTGTTCCTGGATTCTCTTTCTCGCTTCTTTCATAGTAACACCCAATTTCTATTAATTCCTCCCTCCCTCTTACTATAAATTTTTACCTTTATCTTCTCTCCTTCTCCCATATAAACATCGCATCTTATACTACTTCTGATCCCTCATTGTCCATCATTAGAAACAGGAAATCCTTTAAACAAACTTATTGTTTATATTGTAGACAATAATTGAATACATCATTTTTGTTTATTGTGATAAAACTGTAGATGCCTTAATAGGAGCTATTTGGTTTAAAGGTGTATATTGTTTGCATTGGGTGCTGTTAATATTGGTCTCCCCCTTAAAGGTAGGTAATAGAAGCCTTCAAGGACACTACAAGACTGCCTCAGATCCATACTGCTAGATGGGAAGACACACAAATAACATGAAAAAACAAGGGATCAAAACGCCTCAAACAAACCGAGATGTTCCAACAATAGAATCCACAGACAACACAGTAGAAGAAATGACAGAGAAGGAGTTTAGAAGTTACATAGTTAGGCCGATCTTTGAAATAAAGGATGGTATTGGAGAGAAAATACAGAAAGTAAAAGATCATTCAATAAAAAGGCAGATGTTATAAAAAGAAATCAAGCAGAAATCCTTGAACTGAAGTAAACAATAAACCAAATTAAAATTTCATTTGAAAGTATTACCAACAGATTAGACCACTTAGAAGACAGAACCTTAGGCAATGAAGACAAAATATATATTATAGAAAATAGAGTCAACTGCACAGAGAATATGGTAAGAAACCATGAACAGAACTTTCAAGAAATATGGGATAACATGAAAAGACCAAATTTAAGATTTATTGGGATTGACAAAGGTGTGGCGATAACAAACCAAAGGAATACACAATCCTTTCAAAGACATAATATCAGAAAAATTTCCAAATCTAAAGAATGAATTGGAAAATCAACTACAAGAGGCTTATAGTACCCCCAAATGTACAAAATTACAGCAGACCCACACCAAGGTACATTATAATGAGAATGAGTAACATACAGAATAAGGGTAGAATTTTAAAGGCTTCGAGAGGAAAAAACTAAGTTACCTATGTGGGAAACCAATTCAGATTTCAGCTTCTTTCTTAACCCAGACTATCAACGCCAGGAAGTACTAGAATAAAATATATCAGGCTCTACAAGAAAATGGATGCCAATTGAGAATTTTATATTCAGCAAAATAAAGCTTCAGGTTTAAAGATGAAATAAAACCCTTCTATAATAAAAGTTACACAGCTAGATTGACAACTGGGAAGTCTGCTCTACAGAACATTCTCAGCAAAATACTCAGAAAGGAGGAAATGGAAAAAGAAAAAGAAAAACCAGCAAAGGGAGGAGCTGCATTAAAGGAAAGGTCAAACAAAGAAGAAATCAAGTCCAGTTAAAAACCAAAAATAAATGACTGGGAATACAAATCATATTTCAATAATAACTCTGAATGATGTTGGCCTTAATCGCTCAAACTCATCAATCACAAGACAGACTGGCAGATTGGATTACAAAAACCCAACACCCAACAGTATGCTGTCTTCAAGAGACACACCTCCTAGGAAAAGACATCCACAAAAGACTGAAGGTGAAAGGTTCACAAAAAATATATTACTAGCATAGAATGCATAAATAAGCAGGGATTTCCATCCTCATATCAGACAAAGTGGATTTCAAACCAAAGTTAGTCAAAAGGGATAAAGAAGGACATTTTCTACTACTTAAGGGAATCATACATCAACAATACATAACAATCTTAAGTATTTATGCCCTAAACAATGGAGTATCTACTGAGATAATCATATGGTTATTGTCTGTTATTGTCTCAATTTCAAGAATCAAATAGATCACAACACAACAATACTGGGTGACTTTAACACACCTCTTTCACCACTGGATAGATCTTCCAAACAAAAATAAAGAAATAATAGAACTAAATAATACAATCAATGATTTAGACTTAATGGACATTTTATAGAGAGTATTTCATCCATCATCGAGCTAATACACCTTTTTCTCAGCAGCGCGTGGATCTGTCTCTAAAATACACCAAATGTTCTGCCACAAAGGCAACTGTCAGCTAATATAAAAAATTAGAGATACTACCCTGCATTCCATCAGATCATAATGAATGAGATTGGAAATCAATGATAAAATTAAAAATAGAACCTACTCAAAACACGTGGAGTCTAAATATTATGCTGTTGAATGAACAGTGGATAGCAGAAGAAATCAAGGAAGAGATTTAAAAAAATTCTTAGAGGTAAATGAGAACACTGATACAACATATCAGCATTCTCTGGAACATTATGAAGGCAGTGCTAAGAGGAAAGTTCATTGTATTGAGCTCATTCATTTAAGGAATAAAAAGTCAGCAAATAAATGACCTAACATTACATCTCAAAACCCTAGAAAAAGAAGAACAAATCAACATCAAAAATAGAAGAAGACAGGAAATAAGTAAAATCAGAGCTGAAATAAATGAAATTGAAACAAACAATTGAAAAGATTTGACAAAATGAGAAGTTGGTTCTTTGAAAACATAAATTGATAAACCGTTAGCCATGCTAATGAAGAGGAGAGAGAAAAATTACAAAAATCCATGATGAAAAAGTAAATATCACAACAGATACTACTGAAATACAGAAGATAATTAGAAATTATTTCGAAAATTTATACTCCAATAAAATAGAAAATCTTGAAGACACTGACAGATTTCTAGAGAAATATGATCTACCCAAGTTGAATCAAGAGGATATACACAGTTTAAACAGATCAGTTGTAAGCAGTGAAATAGAAAAATTCCATCAAAAGCCTACCAATCAAGAAAAGCCCAGGATCAGATGGATTCTCAGCCAAGTTCTAAAGATCTTCAAAGAAGAACTAATACTAATACTCCTCAAATTATTCCATGAAATAGAAAAGGGAGGAACCATTCCAAACTCATTCTATGAGGATAGCATCCCCCTGATACCAAAACCAGACAGAGACACATCAAGGAAAGAACACTTCAGACCAATATCCCTGATGAACATAGACATAAAAATTCTCAATAAAATTCTGGCAAATAGCATACAAAAACATATTAAAAAGGTAGTGTACCATAATTAAGTGAGGTTCATCCCAGGGATGCAAGGTTGGTTCAACATACAGAAATGAATAAATGTAGTACATCACATCAACAGACAATAACCATATGATTATCTCAGTAGATGCAGAGAAAGCATTTGACAAAATACAGTACCTCTTCAAGTTCAAAACTAGAAAAACTAGGAATAGTAGGATCAACTAGATTGACAACTAGGAAGTCTGCACTACAGAATATTCTCAGCAAAATATTGTAAAAAAAAAAGCTATGCTAAGCTGAAGGCCAACATCATTCTAAATGGAGAAAAATTGAAAGCATTGACTCTAAGAACTGGAATAAGACAAGCATGCCCTCTTTCACCATTTTATTCAACTTAGTCCTTGAAACTCTAGCTATAGCAATCAGATGAAAGAAGCACTCAAACTATCAATATTTGTGGATGACATGATTCTATATTTTGAAGATCCAAAAAATTCCACCAGAAAACTTCTAGAACTAATAAATGAATTCAGTAAAGTAGCAAGGTATAAAATCAATACTCATAAATCAAGTGCATTTCTATACATAAGTGTTGAATCCACTGCAAGAGAAATTAGGAAAACCACCCCATTCACAGTAGCCTAAAAAAAAAAAAAAATACATGGGAATCAATTTAACAAAAAAGGTGAAAGACCTCTACAATGAAAATTACAGAACCCTAAAGAAAGAAATTGAAGAAGACCTCAGAAAAATAAGATCTACCATGCTCTTAGATAGGCAGAATTAATATCAAAACGACCACACTACCAAAAGTGTTATACAGACTTAATGCGATTCCTTCTAAAATCCCTATGACATTCTTCATAGAAATAGAAAAAGTGATCATGAAATTAATTTGGAAAAATAAGAGACCCAGAATAGCCAAAGCAATTCTTAGCAAGAAGAGTAAAGCAGGAGTAATCACAATACCACACCTTAAATTATACTACAGAGCCATAATAACAAAAATGGTGTGGTATTGGTACCAAAATAGACATGTAGACCAATGGTACAAAAATAGAAGACCCAGAGACAGGGGCTGGGGTTGTAGCTCAGAGATAGAGCACACACCTAGTATGCATGAGGTACTGGGTTCAATCCTCAGCAACACATAAAAATAAAATAAAGGTATTGTGTCCACCTATAACTAAAAAATAAATGTTTAAAAAATAAAAAGAAACAGAAACAAACCCAAACAAATACAGTTACCTCATACTAGACAAAGGTACCAGAAACATTCATTGGAGAAAAGATAACGTAGTCAACAAATGATTATGGGAAAACTGGAAATCCATATATTGCAAAATGAAATTAATCCTTTTTCACCCTGCACAAAAATCAACTCAAAGTGGATCAAAGACTTAGGCACTAGATCAGAGACCCTGCACCTAATTAGAAGAGAAAGTAGTCCCAAATCTTCATCATGTTGATTTAGGACCTGACTTCCTTAACTAGACTCCTAAAGTGCAATAAATAAAATCAAGAATCAATAAATCGGGTGGACTCCAAATAAAAAGCTTCTTTTCAGCAAAGGAAACAATCAGTAACAGGATGAGCGAGCTTACACAATTGGAAAAAATCTTTACCATACACACACTTCAAATAGAGCGCTAATATCCAGGATATATAAAGAACTCAAAAAACATAATACCACAAAACAAAACAACAACAATGAAAAAAATAACCCAATCAATAAATGGGCTAAGGAACTAAACAGACACTTTACAAAGAAGAAATATAATTGATCAACAGACATGAAAAAATGTTCAACATCTCTAGCAATTAGAAAAATGCAAATCAAAACTACTCTTAAGATTTCATTTCACTCCAGTGGCAATTATCAAGATTACAAGCAACAATAAAGGTTGCTGAGGATGTAGAGGAAATGGTACACTCATATATGGCTGGTGGGACTGCAAATTGGTACAACCATTATGGAAAGCAATACGGAAATACCTCAGAAAACTTGGAATGGAACCACCATTTGCCCAGCTTTTACACTCCTTGGTCTATATCTAAAGGACTTCAAATCAACATACTACAGTGATACAGCCACATTGATGTTTATAGCAGCTCAATTCACAATAGTTAAACTGTGGAACCAACCTAGCTGCCCTTCAACAGGTGAATGGATAAAGAAAATGTGCTACATACACACAACAGAATATTACCCAGCCATAAATAAGAATGAAATTATGGTATTTGCAGGTAAATAGAGAATATCATGCTGAATGATTTAGCCAATCCCAAAAAACCAAAGGCCAAATGTTTCCTTTGATGAGCGGATGCTGATCCGTAGTGGGGTAGGAGGGGGCAGTAGGGAAGAATGAAGGATCTTTGGATTATGTAGAAGGGAGTGAGGGAAGGGATGGGTTGATGGGGAGGCAAAGGGTGGTAGAATGAGGCAGCCATTTTTACTCTATATACATTTATGATTACTGGTGTGATTCTGCACCATGTACAGCCAGAGGAATGAGAAATTTTGCTCCATTTGTGTCAAAATGCATTCCACTATCATGTATAACTAATTAGAACAAATTAAAAAAAATGGAAGGGAGACTAGTAGAATAGAAGAAGGGGAACAGGGGGATGGAAGGGAGGGAAAGAGGAGGGACTAGGGAATGAAACTGATCAAATTATACTATTTTTATTGTGTGAATGTATGAATATATTTTTGTGTGAATGTATGAATATATAATGAATTAAAAAATCTAAAAAAATTGTGTTAGGTTAAAAATAATGACCATATTTTCTCTGTGCCATTTGAGGTTAAAGCTCTCACTTTTTGGTGGATGTTTAGGCTGGAAAGAAAACTGAATAAAAACAAACATAAAGAAACTAAGACTTTTATGACTGTATCAATCATAATTTAATATATGTTGGTTGATTAAAAACCTACATTGAACTTGTCTAGTTTCTTCCAGTGGTAATATCTTATAAAACTATAGGAGACTAAAACAACCAGAATATTGACATTGATACAATCTAGTGGGTACAAACATTTGTATTCATGTATGTGTGTGCACACGTGCATGTATGTATTTAATTGAATAGTTTTATTATACACAGGTTTATATATCCCTTCAAGGATTTATTGGATTGCCATTTTATAACCACACAGGCCTACCTATTTCCCACTGTTCAATCCTGCATTTCTAACCATGCTTGGCAGCCATAAATTTATTTTCCATTACTAAAATTTTGTCATTTTAAAAGGGCCATATGAATCATAAGTAACTTTATGGGATTAACTTTATTCATTCAGTGTAATTCTTTGGAGAGTTAATCTAAGTCTATTATATATGTTGATAGTTTTCTCTCTTATTAAATAGTTTTTTGCAATATGTATGTGTGTTCCATAGTTTAACTATTCTTTTGGACTTCTGGGTTTTCTAATTTTGAGCTATTAAAAATAAAGCTGCTGTTAATATTTTTGTGTAGGGATTCCACCTCTTGGGTCCCTTTCTTCCTCTGGGGAGAAGTCTTTTCTGCTGTCTTTTAATAAAGCTTCTACTTTCTACTCTAAAAAAAAAAAAAATTGTGTGTAGAGTTTTCTGTGGACATAAATTTTCATTTCTCTTATAACTGCCCAGTAGAGCATTTTGCTGAGCCATATAATAATTGTGTTTAGATTTATTAAAAAAAAACAGCCAAACTTATCCAAAGTGTTTGTGCAATTTATCTTCCTATTAGTGATTTGCAAATGATCTAGTTTCTCCATATCTTTGCCAGGTTTTGGTTTTGTCCCTATTTTTTGCTTTAACCGTTTTGCCTCTCTGTTAAATGTGTGCGATAGTAGAATGAGTTTGTTTTATACCAGGGATTGAATCCAGGGGTGCTTAACCACTGAGCCACATCCCCAGTCCTTTTTATTTTTTATTTTGAGTCAAGGTCTCACTAAATTATTTAGGGCCTTGCTAAGTTGGTGAGGCTGGCTTTAAACTTGTGATCTTTCTGCCTCAGCCTCTGGAGCTACTGGGATTACAGGAATGCACCCCCAAGGCTGGCTTAGTATGAGTTTTAATCTGCATTTTTCTAATGGCTAATTAAAGATATTGAACATCTCATGTGCCATCTATGCCTCTTTATATGAAATGTCTGTGATTTTCATTTTCTAATCGGATGTTTTGCTAATATTGTGTTTTGAAATGCGTTAAATATTCTAGATACTATTTTTTGTTAGATATGTGCAAATACTTTCTGTTGCTCTGTATATTGACTTTACATCCTCTTCACATGGCCTTTCACAATAGGAAAATTTTAAAATTTTGATGAGGTCCAATTTATTAATTTTTCTTTTTATACATTGTTTTTTTTTTTTTTTTGCAAGTGTAACTACTACTAGCCTAGCTCTAAATCCTGAATATTTTATCCTGTGCTTTTTCCTAAAAGTTTTGTGTTTTAAAAGTATGGTCATGATCTATTTTGAGTTTCTTTTTGTATATGAAAAGCAGTATGAATTAAAGTTTATTTTTTTTTCTGTCCTTCCAGATCTATTTTTTATTTTTTCTTTGTTTTTTGATGGTTCTGAGGATTGATCCCAGGGTCTTGCACTTGCTAGATAACTAGTGCTATGGAACTGAGCTCAATCCCCAGCCCACCCAGAACCATTTTTTGAAAAGTTCATTCTTTCTCCCCTGAATTGCCTTTGTACCTTTATCAAACTGATTTTTTTAAATCAAAAGATCAATTTACTGTATACGTCAGGAATATTTCTGGAGTTTACTGTTTTTGATATTTGTCTGCCTGAATGCCAGTATTACACTATATTGATCACTGTGGCTTTGTGGTAAATCTTGAAGTCAGATACTATAAGTACCTCAATTTTGCTATTTTTCAAAGTTGTTGTAGCTGTTGTAGGTCCCCTGAATTTCTGTATATGTTCATATAGAATCAGTTTGTTACTTTCTACAAGTAATCTAGGATTTTAATTGGGATGACTTTGAGACTGTAGATATATTTGGGGGAGAATTGACATCTTTAATAATGTAGTTTTCTAATCTATGAACAAAGCAACTATCTCTATTTATTTAGGTCTTATCTAATTTTTTGTAGTTTCCAGTGTACAGGCTTTGCTTTTTTTGTTGTTGTTGTCGTCAGATTTATTGATAAGTTTTTATTTTTCAGTGGTATTATAAATTGTATTTAAAAAATTTCAGTTTCTAATTGTTGTTTATAGTAATACAGTAGGTTTCTGCATATTTATCTTGTCTCCTATAACCTTGTTAACCTCATTTATTGGTGTTAATAGCCTTTTTTGTAGATTATATCAAATCTCCTACCTAGACAATCATTATCTTCAAAGATAAATATTGCTTCCTTTTCAATCTTCCTTTCCTTTCCTTTTTATTTTATTGCATTGACTGGAAACTTCAGTGAAATAGAAGTTCTGAGAGTGGACTTGTTGGTCTTGTTTCTGATGTAAAGGGGAAAGAATTCAGCCATTTACTCTCTAACAGATGGCTTTTATCAAGTTGAGGAAGTTCTCTTCTTTTCCTAGTTTGTTGAGAGTCTTTATCAGATGGATGCTGAATTTTATGCTTCTTCTGCATCTATTGAGATGACCATATAATTTTTAAATACTAAATAACATTCATTTTTACACATTAAATTAACCTTGCATTCCTAGAATAAGTCATACTTGGTCTAGGTATTATCCTTTCTATGTAGTCTTGGATTTGATTTGGTAAAATTTTGTTTAAAATTTTAAGGTTTCAATCTGTAGGTTTTATTTCTTTTGATAAATGACAGAGGTCTGGTTTGATATCAGGGTATATAGGCTTCACAGAATGGATTAGGAAGCATTTTCTTCTCCCCCTTTTCCTTTAGTTTCCTGAACAATTTGTATAGAATTAATATATTCTTTAATTCCTTAATTGTTTGATTTCCCCAAAAATGTGTTCTGGGCCTGGATTTTGTTTTTGTTTTTCAATAACACATTTAAAAAATATTTAAACAACTTTTTTTTTATTTTTATTTTTAAGTTTTTATTTGGTGCTGGGGATTGAACCCAGGGCTTCATGCACACCAGGCAGCATTATCACTGAGCTTCAGCCCTACCTAGGCCTGGAGTTTTTATTTGTTTGCTTGCATTACTGAAAATTTTAAACTGAAAATTCATTTTTCTTTAATAGATACTGGGTTATTTAGAATGACTTTGCCTTCTGGAGAGAGCTCATTTGTGTCTTTCAAGGAATGGGTACATTTATTAGCATAAAGTTGTTCATAATATTTCCAATTACCTAATTTCCTTTCATTACATCCTAAAGATTCCAACCTCTTCCTAAAATGTTCAGTCTTTCCTAGACCTTGAACATAAAATGGTGATAATGGTTTTTAATGTTCTTGCCTACCAACTCTATATCATCAGTAGATACATATATATTTTTGGTGCTAAGTATTGAACCCATGGTTGCTCATTGAGTCATATCCCTAGCCTCTTTTATTTTTATGTTTTTATTTTGAGAGAGGGTCTTGCTGAGTTGCTCAGGGCCTTACTAAGTTGCTGAGGTAGCTTTGAACTTGTGATCCTCCTGCCTTAGCCTCCTGAGTTGCTGGGATTCCAGGCATGCGCCACTGCCCTAGCCATCAGTGTAATTTTTGTATCAGTTTCCATTGATTGACTTTTCTTCTCTTTATAGATTTTATGACTGGCAACTTTTTGTTTGTTAAATACTGTGAATTTTACTTGTCAATTATGGATATTTTTGTATTCCTATAAATTTTTATTTTATTTTTGTTCTTGGGACAGTCAGAACAGACTACTTAGAAGTAGTCTGACTCTTCCAGGTCTTGCTTTTAAGCTTGATCTTGAATATCCCATTGTTAGTGCAAAAATTTGTCCAAGTGTCACATTTGATGATTTATGAATGGTGAGGTTTTTCTAGTGCAGCTTATGGGAAATTTCCCTGATGTGTTTGAGCTTTAAGATTTGTTTCCTTGGGGTGGGTTTTTCTCTCTTCAGTAATTTCCCCACACATTTGTAATAATCAGTACTCCATTGAATGCTCAATGGTGGCTTTTTGCCAAAATAAGGAGTTTTCTCTGTATATCTCTCCTTTCTTTTGCCTTATGAAAACAGGGTTGCTTTTGGGTTTATCTTCCTTGCCATGCTCTGAACATTTTTCCCTAGGCAGTAAGCTAAGGTCATTGTAGGGCTCTTACCTAATTTATTTGCCACCTCTTGATTTCTAGTCCTTTTAGGAATGTTGTTTTATATTATTTTCTCTGGTTCTTAAGTTGTTTTATTCAGGTAAATTCATTGCTTCTCCATATTTTAGCTAGAAATGTAACTCAGTATAGTAATTTAATAGAATCAAGACATGAAAATTACTTTTTAAAGTGCTTTGTTTCTTTTTACTGAAACTTAACTTTTCTCCTGCACTTTACAAATAGTTAAATTTGGGCTGGGGTTGTGGCTCAGCGGTAGAGCACTTGCCTGGCATGTGCAAGGCCCTGGGTTCGAGCCTCAGCACCACATATAAATAAATAAATAAAATAAAGGTATTGTGTCTAACTACAACTAGAAAATAAATATTTAAAAAATAGTTAAGTTTGTTTATAACATTCTTTCTCATATAATACTTAGATTTACTAACACTATGTAGGAGAAAATGACAGAATTATCGATGTTGCTGCTACTCTTTTGTTCCAGTGAAGGCATGATACTACTAATTGATGTGCAACAAATTAATCTTTCCCGTTTTCTGAAGGCTAAACCAATTTATAAAGGAAATATCTTATGATAATTTATTTGTAAATTTGATGTTACTTTGCTGAATACTGATGTCAAAGTTTTTTTTCCCAAGTCAAAATTTAAAATATTTGCTTATATTCTGTACCATATAAGTAAAACTGCTAATGTTTCAAATATCATCTCCTATTTTATACTGTTGAAAACATCTGTTTGTATTATTATAGTTTGATATTCTTTATTCTTCATGTTAAACATATAAACAAAGGCTAATTTATTCCATGGTGATATTTTTATTAAAATTTTGATAGATCACTGTTTCCTTGTTTTTGCAATCCTGGGGATTGAGTCCAGGGCTATAACCACTCTACTACTGAGCTGTATCCTCAGCCTTTTATTTTTTTTGTCTTGAGAAAGTCTTACTAGTCACTCAGCCTGGGTCTTAAACTTGTGAATCTTCTGCCTCAGCTTTCCAAGTTACCAGAATTACAGTTGTGCCACCACTTCTGGCTGTTTCATTGTTTGTTTTTTACTGATATCAAAGATATTAAATAATAGGGTTAGTCACCTAGCTCTTATTTGTGAAGCTGGTAGACAAGAATGTGGTTGGACTCTTTAGGTAATTGAGAATATCATTTTAGCTAACAGTTTATGCTTTTTTTCCTATAAAAAGCATATTTTAATTTTAATTTTATTTTATTTTAATATTTATTTTTTAGGTGTAGATGGACACAACACAATGCCTTTATTTTTTATGTGGTGCTGAGGATTGAACCTGGGTCCCTCCTGTGCTAGGCGAGCGCTCCACCGCTGAGCCACAATCCCAGCCCCCCAAATCTTATTTTTAAGTAATAGTTCTAATGCATGGAGACATTAATTATTGAAATTATTTTTTCCACTCCAAGATGAAAGTTAGTATTAATTTTATAGACCACTAAAGACAAAGTATCTAACTTGTTTGTTTCTTTGTCTTGCTCCCCTGGAATGTATAGTTAATGATGCCAGAGAATGTTTTATTTCTCTGCTAGACTCCTAGCACATAGTGCTTACATTCAGCACGTTTCTGATATCAGTGAGTCAATGAATAAGTGAATGAATAATTACCCTTCTAAGTCTTTTCTGCTTGTTCACATCTCATCCACACAGGCCCAGTTCAAAGTTATACTGCATTCATGAAGCTGCCTTTCAGGTTGTCTCCTATTTCGCTTATCACGATTTTTTTTTTCTTTTATTGATATGGAAATGTCAACAGTTTGTTGACATTTCCATATCAGTATAAGAGAGAACTTTTTAACATATAATTTCACACAATTGGAGTATACTGCAAGGATAGAACATTCTTTTATTTGAAATGACAATTGGCATATATACTACAAGAAGGGAACATTTATTCTTTTATTCGAAATGTTTAAGGAGTGGCAGGATGACCTGTCAAAAAGTTAGGGGAATTGATATGTGGTGTTCTTACTTTGTGCTAGGTGCTTAAATATATTTATTTCAAGAACCCTACAAGGTATAGGTAAATTCTTCCTATTTTCTAGTTGTGGAAACTAAAGTTTATAGAGGCCATATAACTTCTTTACAGTTGTGTAACTTTAAGTGTTGTGATGACTCAAATTTTCTTTGTAGAAAAGATATTGTTCTGCCTTCAGTGGGTAATAGTGGGTAAATACTTATTGCATTGAAATTTCATTAGGCAGTTTGTCATTTCTGTCAAGGAATGAAGGCTGGAAAGGGGCAGAATGGTGATACTTGGTTAGGAAGAGAAGACAACATGGAATAATTAGGAGGTACCAATCATTTTGTTCATATCTCAGCTTTATGATACATAAAGACTGTGACAGCAAAAGTGGTAGATCTTACTTTGATTTCTTTGAAAAACATTTATTATTGGGATTTGTTGCTTTAGTTTTTACTTTTATGATCTAAGCAATCTTTTTTTTTTTTTTTTTTTTTTTGGTGCTGGGGATTGAACCCAGGGCCTTGTGCATGCAAGGCAAGCACTCAACCAACTGAGCTATATCCCCAGCCCTGATCTAAGCAATCTTAAAAATTAAAATGGAAAAAATGTTTATAAACTATTAAGCCATTCTTCAATGTGATAGTTATCATGTTTAATTACAAGAGCTTACCACATGTCAGATACTGTGCTTTATGTATATTATCTTATTTAATACTTTGCATAATCATTATTGTCATATTTCTGTTTTCAGCACTGTTTCACAGAAAAAGAAAATTTAAGCTTAGGGAACGTGTCCAAACTCACATAACAGAGAAGCAATAGAGTTTGCAGTGGCCTGATACTTCTGTATATGAGATACTTTGAGGAAAAAGCATTTTAGTTAGAGGGTGACTCAATACATAACTACACACATACATGTATATACTAGAAGAAATATTTCTTGAGTAATATCTACTCTGTCTATAAATTTGCACACTATTCTGTGCTGTTATGTTTACCTTATAATAGATATGGCATATAATGGGGATCATTATTTGCTCTTTTTTTATGCTTGTTCAATGGTGACTCCATTGTTCTGGGCCTGTAAGGCAGAACATCATGGCAGAGAAAAGCAGTTCAGAACATAACAACAAGGATGCAGAGAGAGAGACTGCTTTGCTACCCCAAAGGCAGTCCCCCAGTGACCCATCGCCTCCAGCCATATCTTACCTGTCTGTTACCACCAGTTGATCCTTATCAGCGAATTTATGAACTAATTAGGTTAAGGCTCTCCATAGCCCAAGCATTTAGCTTCTAAACCTTGCATTGTTTTATACATGAGCTTTTGGGGGACATCTAATATCTAAACTATAAAACAAACCAAAATTAAGCTTTGCAGTAAAATAATCTCATTTTCCCCCAAAAGATTCTCATTTGAAATTAAAATCAGTGAACTAATTGCTTGTTTTTTTAAATGAAGATCGTGTTTATTGATAAAGCATGGTTTTAAAAAATATTTTTGTTGCAGATGAACACAATGTTTATTTTTTTATATTTATGTGATACTGAGGATTGAACCCAGTGCCTCACACGTGCGAGGTGAGCACTCTCCCACTGAGCTATAACCTCAAACCTATAATGCGTTGTTGAATTTGTCTTCCCTTATGATTTCATGTGGATCAAATATGCAATATTAAAATGCTGCTTAGAGATATGTATATCTGATTGCTTAGTAAATGATCTGATAAACTGCTGTAGCATCTTTTCAGAATAGTTCAAAGTGTGTTTACATTTTTGGTTAAATTGTATTGACAGTTTTTGCTTTGCTTTTTTGTTAACTTGAGATATTTTCATAATTTAAAAATTTAAAATTTTATAACCTTATTTATATTTAATAAACATCTTTAAACAAATGGAAGTCATTTAAAACTTATACCACCAGATGGCGCTCAATATTAATCCAGTTTAAGATGAATGCCCACCCCATTCTCTGAATTATTTTATGTTATGGGTGTTGTTAGAATTTTGGCCTGGGAGTATACGCAGATAATAACGGAGTCTAGAATTCAGGAATGAAAAGCAAAATGAACAAGTTGCTAATGCATAGCTCCAGAGTATGTTAAATACACCAATGTTGCCATATAGTTTTTGGAATTTTATCATAAGAAATTGGGATAATAGTAGAATAAAATTTATTATTAGAAATATAGCTGTTTTGCATTTTTTTCAGATATCTTTTGTCTTTCCTGTTGTCCTGTTATTTTCCCAGTAGTTGGTTTTTGTTTATTAGCTGTTCTGCTTTTGACATTAATGATTTCTTTTGTCAGTTTTGATACTATTAACTAACTTCTAATTATTTTATACTGGAATTTGGATTTGTGGCAGTTTTGTCATATTTTCATCTCCTAAACAAAAAATGTTTGAGCTTGATTTCAGTTTAACAAAATGATTAAACTTCATTTCTGAATGTGTCCAGTTAATAGCCAGTGTAGAATTTTCATGAAATTATCTGACAAAGTTATTTATTTTTTGATAACAAAGGATATTAACTTATTGATAATACTAAAAAAGAATTTTATATTCTCATTTAAGCTTTTTTAATTTAAAAGGAAATATAAACAAAATTGTGTTGAGTCAACTCTGAAAGCTATTGAGAGTATGTTTTTATTTTGATGCTTGCTGATTCCTTGGTGAAAAGAAAAATAAATCAGTTCTTTTTAAAAATGAAGTATTTGGGGCTAGGGCTGTAGCTCAGTGGTAAAGTGCTTGCCTACCATGTGTGAGGCACTGGGTTTGATCCTCAGCACCACATTAAAATAAATAAAAATTAAAGGTATTGTGTCCATCTACAACTTAAAAAAAATTAAGAAAAAATGCACTATTTTAGCATTTAAGAAAGCTTGAAAATAGAGATCCAAAATATTACATTAAAGATGTATTAACGTAAACAGTTTTGAATTTATTTTTTATTACATATGTTTTAGGTATACAACATGATGTTGTAATACATATTATGAAATGATTTTTATAGTCAATCAAATACATTTATCATCTTACACAGTTACCTTTTTGGTGTTGAAAGAGCAACTGAAATCTACTCTTTTAGCTTATTTTTAGCATATAATGCAACATTATTATCTGTATACCTCATGGTGTACATTATAGCTCTATCTAACCCTCTGGCTTCTCCCTATTTTGCCTGCCTTCTTCCTTTTAATAACCACCATTCTACTCTATTTCTGTTTGACTTTCCCCTATGAATTTGCCTATAAGTGAAATTGTGCTTTTCCCCCTACTCCTGGCTCATTTCACTTGACAGAAGATTCAAGTGAATCATATGGCAGTATCTCCTTTTTTTGCTATAACTGTATCATATCAATAATATTCCATTTTAGATGTGTACCACATTTTCTTTACCTGTTTGCCCACAATGAACAGACACTTAAGCTATTTCCATATTTTGACTACTATGAAAATGCTTCATTGAACATGGAAGTACTGCTATGTTTGAGTTGTTGATTTCATTTCCTTTGGGTATATACTCTGGAATATTACTGGGTCATATGGTGTTATATTTTTAATCATTTAAGGATCTTGTACACACTATGTTCTACAATGGATATACCAATTTACATTTCCACTAGCAGTGTCTAAGTGATCCTTTTCCTTTACACCCTTACTAACGTATTACCTCTTGTCTTTTTGATAATAATCCTTTTACCAGCTATGAGGTGATATTGCATTATGATTTTAGTTTATATTTCCTTGATGATTAATTATGTTGAGCACCTTTTTATATACATGTTGGCCATTTTTATGTCTTCTCAGGAGAAATGTCTATTTGGGTCCTTTGTCCATTTTTAAATCAAGTTGTTTTTTGCTGACATGTTGGTTTCTGTGCATTGGGTAAGACAACTCCTCTTCCAGGCTTGTGAGACTGGCTTCATATGGGAGATAGACCTCACTACTCAGCCTAGCCAGAGATTCTAGGTGCTTCTCTTCAAGTCAAGTTCATTTCAGCTGTTGTCTTTGTTCTTAGTTGTCCCTTAGAATTAGATGTGCCAAGTCCTGCCCATCACTGAGAGAGGTGACTTGGACACCAGCCTATTAAAACACAGCTGGAAATGTTGGGATGCTTGAATGTATGTTCCAGTTCCTTCTATTCTCAAGGAGAAGCTGAGTGTTGGAGGTTATGTCCTACTTACTTGCCCTAAACTAAGGAGAGAATCTGAGGCATGTGCTTGCATTTTTATTTAGATTATGCACCCCAAAGCCTTTGGGGATAGCTGATGGAGGTGAACTTACTTGTAAAACCACATTTTTATTTTTTTTGTGGTCTAAAGATCCTGTCAACTTTCAGAGGTAGCTGGTTTAGGTAGGAGCCAGTCCCTTAGGTGGGAGCTATAAAAAATTAGGGTGGTTTATGTGTGCATGCACTCTTTCCCAGAAAAATCTGCAGACCTGGATTTATTGTAGGAATGAGTTGGAGAGAAGGCTTGGGAAGTTACTGCAATTCCATTTGGGCTCAAGGAGTTTTATTGTTTACCTTCCTCATTAGCTTCCTGATGTAGGCCAAATAGAAGCCTGACCTTCATACAGCAACCAGCAAAGTATGCAGACAAATCTCTTCCAGGGAGAAACTGGGAGCAGATATTTTAGATGTTCTTGAAGGTCTGTATTGACCTCAGGGATTTAGAGCTTGAAAGTGCATGCATGCTGATTAATAATTACCTGTTTGCAATTCAGAGAAACTCATGAATGCAGAATCCCCTAGTTCTAGAGAAAGTTTGTTTAAGAATCCAAGCCATAAAAGAGTGCTGTAAGAATAGGTCAAATCATTAACTCTCTCTTTTTTTTCAACACTTCCCATTTTTGTGGTTGTACATGATGTGGAGTTACACTGGTCGTGTATTCATATATGAGCACAGGAAAATTATGTCCAATTTCATTCTACTGTCTTTCCCATTCCTATCCACCAACCTACAATCCAGGGTCCAGCCCTCTGCACCCCCCAACTATTGTGAGTCAGCATTCACTTATTGGAGAGAACATTTGGCCTTTGGGTTTTGGGGATTGGTTTATTTCACTTAGCATGATAGTCTCCAGTTCCATCCATTTACCTGCAAATGCCATCATTTCATTCATCTTTATGGCTGGGTAATGTTCTATTGTGTATATGTACCACATTTTCTTTATCCATTCATCTGTTGAAAAGCATCTAGATTGATTCCATAGCTTAACTGTTGTGAATTGTGCTGCTATAATCATTGATGTGGCCACGTCACTTAAGTATGCTGATTTTAAGTCCTTTGGGAATAAACGAAGGAGTGGGATAACTGGGTCATTTCAGTTCTCAGGAATCTCCATACTGCTTTCTAGGTGGTTGCACCAATTTGCAATCCCACCAACAATGGAAGAGTGCACCATTCCCTCCACATCCTCACCAACATTTGTTGTTACTTGTATTCTTGATAATTGCCATTCTCACTGGAGTGAGATGAATTCTCAGTGTAGTTTTAATTTGCATTTCTCTAATGGCTAGTGCTGTTGAACATTTTTTCATATATTTGTTGACCAGTCATATTTCTTCTGATCAGTTCCTTTGCCCATTTGTTGATTGGGTTATTTGTTTTGTTAGTGTTAAGTTTTTTTTAGTTTTTTATATATCTTGGAGATTGATGCTTTATCTGAGGTGCAAGTGGCAAAGCAAATCATTCACTCTTACTGCATAAGCTGAGAGTTGAGGATTCTTTCACAGTTGTATGGCATTGTAAATGGAGGGTTTTGTATGAGAGCATCTTAGGTTTTCCTGTTCATTTTGATGTGGATGTTACTCTCGTATAGAAGTATCTCAGCTAGTTTCTGGCTTTCTCAGAGGGAATTAAACCCTGTGTAGATGATTATTTGTTGCATATATGGGAGGAGGGAAAGCCAGGAGCCACCTGTTCTGCTATCTTGCTGATGTCCCTTTCCTAAGATATTTTCAGGTCACGGATCACATTTTTAGGTGATTTCACTTCTGGTTATATCATTTAAATGGAACTAGGCTTTTTTTTTTTTTTTTTTTTTAATGCATTACACTGTGAAGACATCCTGAAGAACTGTTTCTCATTTTCCTGGGTACATTCTCTTAGGTAAACTACTTGAGGATAATATATCAAATTTCAAGAAGTTTATCCCATGTATCTATTGTATTGCTGATAATTGGGAAACAAAGTCATAGAATAGTCACTTTTTAATTGTCAGAATAGGTTTTATTAAAAGCACTAAGACAGATTTCTTTTGTTATATTGCTCCTTCTTTTCCACAAGTCCCTTAACAGTTTTTTTTAAAATTTTTTCTTGTCCAGTGGAACCAGTGTAAATGATGTAAAGCTCCTTTTCCAGCTTCAAAACATTGAATTGTTCATTGGTAACCAGGCATACATATATATTTAATGAAGTTAAACTTTATATGATAGGTTAACAGGTCTGAAAAGCACTATTTGGAATCATGAGGGTATTGAGGCAGATATTGTAGTAGTCTAGGACTCTAGGTGATAGCTTATGAGATCCTTAACTGAGACAGTCCCAAACAGCATGAGGTTAAAGTCATGAATTTGAAGGGAGAAAAATTAAGATGGCTAGAAAGGTTTCTTGAATAAATAGAGATACTGAAAGGAAAAGAGGAACAAGAATGACTTCGATTTTTTTCCCCTACACCAGCAATTAACCAAATTGCAGAAATTAAGAGCATGTGTTGGATTGGGGAGGGATGCAGTGGAAATCTTAGTTCTGCCTCAGATATGTAAAAGCAACACATTGAATTAAACATAAGTGGATTATAAAAATCTATTTAGAGATGAGATGAAAGCTAGAGTTATTATGTATCTCCTCAATCCTAAGAAGTAAAGAATCATTTTCTTTTGGTGCCCAACCAGGGATGCAAAAAAGAAAACAAAAAGTATTTTCTTGTTTTTGTTTCTCTCACCTTGAGAAGTATCTCATAATTAATGTGTATTTTTAATGTGAATTTCATCCCACCAAAAGATTACTTTTTATCCTCTATTATGTAACTGGTGGATTTGCATGATTAAGAAAATGTAGATTTTTGGAGTAAAAAGATTGATGTTTCCTTGACTTTTACTAGTAGATCGGAAAAGTATGGAATACAGAGAAACGGATTTGTTAGCTCTACAAAAATGATTCATAGTTATAGAAAGCTTTCATATATGTGTTTTGTCTTTTGATGTTCATAATGGTTGTTTAAATATGGAAGATGGTGGTCTTTTATTTTTAAACGAAGAAACTGATGTTAAGAAAAGTTATGTGAATATGGGGTGATTTTTCCTTTTTAATTATAATTTTCTTATTTACTGATCATACTTAGCATTCTATTCTCATTTATTCATTTCTATAAGTGAAAGCAAGAGTAAATGAAGGAAGCTGGGTGCAATGGCACATGCCTGTAATCCCAGTGGCTCTGGAGGCTGAGGCAGGAGGATTGCGAGTTCAAAGCCAGCCTCAGCAACTTATTGAGGCCCTATGCAACTCAGCAGGACCCTGTCTCCAAATAAAATATAAAAAGGACTGGGGATGTGGCTCAGTGGTTAAGTGACCCTGGGTTCAATTCCCCTACAAAAAATAAAGAGTAAGTGAAGCAAATTGTATTAATACAATTTTCTTTTCCATCCTTTATTTAACTTCTTCAAATGTTAATCACATTTGTTCTTTATTATATTTTTTATTTGTACATTATAACTATACATGATAGTGAGATTTGCTGTTAGCACATTTCTTTTTTGTATATATGTGTATATCACACAAACACATTTTTTTCCTGAGCTGTTTTAGAATAAGTTACAGCCAAAATGTGTCTGTAAGCCTAAATATTTAGCTTATCTCCTAAAAATAAGGAAGGACTTTTATTAAATAACCTTAGTACAGTTACCCAAATCAGACAGTTAATATTGATAACACAATTTATTTAATTTGTAGAGCTACTGTTTCACCGATTGTTCTAATAATATCAGTGATAAATTCTTTGTAAGATTCAACAAACACTAAGAAAGGGCAGTGCTACATAAATAAATCTTAGATCAAAATGAGAGCATTTGCAAAAAGAGTATGTTCTCTTGAGGTAATTAATGGTCATGTGCCTTTGTGGATGTATTTGCCCTCCCTGTATACTGCAGTTAGACTTTGAATTGGAAGGCGAGGGGATAGGGAGGAGAAAGGAGTAGATTACTTTTTGTTTTTGTCATATGACCCTTTCCAGTGCCTGGCAGAGTAGCAGTAGGGATCTCAAACATTCTTTGAAATCACTTTTCTCACTTAGCATTCTCTCTTTCTCTTGTCTTTGTGTCTCACTTATTGAGTTTATGCTGGGCACTGAGTTGAACTGGTAAAAGATGGATGTGGTAAGCATGTCTGTAGTTCCAGTTACTGGAGTGGCTGAGGTGAGAAGACCAGACTGGACAATAGGCAAGAACCCTAGCTTGAACAAACAAACAAAACAAAACAAAAAAACCCAGTATGTGTTATGCCATTTATCTTAGAGACTAAAAAAAATTTGAATTTGAATGTTTCATTTTGTTTGACATAGTGATATAAAAGTGGTTGTTTATAGACTTTTTTTTTGTTCTCCTGTTTGTTTTAGATCTCCTTGGTATACCTTCAGCATTTCTTTTTTTTTTTTTTAGAGAGAGAGAGAGAGAGAAGAGAGAGAATTTTTTAATATTTATTTTTCAGTTTTCGGTGGACACATCATCTTTATTTTATTTTTATGTGGTGATGAGGATCGAACCCAGCGCCCCACGCATGCCAGGCTAGCGTGTTACCGCTTGAGCCACATCCCCAGCCCCCCTTCAGCATTTCTTAAGGAATACCTCAACTCTGGGAATGTAGCTTAATGGTAGAGCCCTTGCCTAGAATTTATGAAGCTTTGTGTTTGATCCCCAGCACCATAAAAATAGATAAAATAGCAAACAGAACTTTTAATTAGCATTGTGATAATTCTTTTTAAGTTTATAATGATTGTGCAGGAATTCTGGTTGCAAAATGTTATCCCTATGTTTTCATCTTCTGGCATTACTGATGCTACTTTACAGGAAAACATGGATGTGATGCGGATAACCACAGATGATTAGGTCATGACAAAATATTAATTTCTTTCAGATTAAAAAGTTATTTTAAAAATCACTTCTTAGAACATTACATAATAAAATATTTGCTATAAGAAACCATTTGGAACTTTAAAATAACCATTCTTCAAATACTGTTTATGGAACTCTTATTTAAACTTTTGTGTTTAATAAAAGTCTTATTATCATCTTTTTTAATGTGATAGAAGCTGAGTTCATGGCTTCTTGGTTGACATTTCTGTATATCTGCCAGAGCTGCACATCTTAGGATCATCCACCAGTCTTCTCAACTTCAATCTACTGGCTCTATTTTTGACTGTCATTATTTCTTTTCTGGTAAAGTAAGGAAAAACCAATTTTTAAAAAAAGGAATATATGATATTTCATTTTTACATTGAATGCATGTAGGTATAGAATTTCCAT
The DNA here is from genome assembly GCF_045843805.1 of Urocitellus parryii. Lineage (NCBI taxonomy): Eukaryota > Metazoa > Chordata > Mammalia > Rodentia > Sciuridae > Urocitellus > Urocitellus parryii. The sequence continues at coordinate 86,142,172 of NC_135538.1, read as the reverse complement.
ACTATACTGCTTATCTATTTAAGTGTATATACTAATTTTTAGCATATTAACAGAATTTTGTAACCCTTACCACAATGGAATTTTAGAACATTTCCATCACTCCAAAATGACCTCTCAGGCTTATTTGCAGTGATTTCCAATCTTCCCCATCCCCAAGTTCTTTTTCAGACTTGTAGTTCATTTGTTTATAGTGTGGAAAACACATTTTCATGGATTGTTGTTTAGTTCTCCTGGTTGCCTATAAGCATACCAATGCAAAACATTATTGACAATAAGCAATGAAGGGTAAGTTAATACTCATGGATAGAGAATAAAGAGCCTTGAGAGGGAGAGAAAAAAGGGGACTTATCCTTATTTCATGCTTGGTCACAGACTATATTCTGATACAGGTAGTTTCTCTTTGAGCTCATTTTATTGCTTTGGTTTGTGTCTCTTTCCTGAGGCATCTACTACTAATGATGCTGCTGAAAGAATTACTCTTTATATCTTAGTGGATTTTGCCCTCCCCTTCCACTCTGCTTTTCCATGAGCAAAATTTTTCTTGTTCTTTGCAGTTTTTCTTTCCCACTAAAACTACCAAATCTAGTTCTTACTGTCTCTAATCTTATGAGGAAAGAAATAAAATGAACTAAATAATGTGCAAAAAAAATGATACTTATGGAAGGATAGGAAAAAGTTATTTGCATTTTTTAATTAATTGCTTCAATAGCAAGTAACTTGGCATTTCAGAACATTAACAAAATAGAGTAAAATCAATTATCCAGTGGTAGGAAATTTTGTTTGGGATAGTACCAGAATTACAAGGGTAGGAGACCTTACAAAGTATTTTCAGTTGTATTTGGAGATCTACCCATAATATGGTTCTAGCACTTTCTCACCATTACTAGCATTTTTCATTATATTTTGAGCACAAGTTTCTCAAGTCTCTAAAATGGGTGGCAATCTTGCATGTTTATTAGAATTACAACTGGCAGTGTGTTTGGAAATAACGATAATATTTTACTTATTCGGTAGGATAGTGGTTTCCTTTAAAATTTCTGTCTTAGCAGTTTTGATAGCAATAACTTATATGACTTAAGATCATAGTTATTATTTGTAAGCTGGAGACTATCTAATTTTTGTAGCTGACATTGTGCCTGGGTCTGGCACACAGAGATCAATAAAATGGAGTTAGTATTCTCAAAGAAATCACAGTTTCTCAGAAAAGACAGATAAAACAATTAACTGTAAATCATTGTGATAAGTGTTATTTAAAAAGTGTTGCTGAAGGGTTAGAGAAGCTTATAGAAGAACTAAGTCTTTTTCTTTAATTTTTTTTAAGTTGCAGATGGACACACCGCCTTTATTTTATTTATTTATTTTATGTGGTGCTGAGGATTGAATTTAAGTCATATAATCCTCAGCACCACATAATTGAACATGCCAGGCAAGTGCTCTACCACAGAACCACAATCCCAGCCCTAGAAGAACCAAATCTTAAAAAGGAAATTACTATAAGCAATTTAAGTCTTTTTTCTTCACTGTATTTTCTTTTTGTAAAAAATATTCAAAGGTTGGTACATACCTGTAATCCTAGTGACTCGAGAGACTGGCAGGAGGATTATAAGTTGGAGCCCAACCTCAGCAATTTAGTGAGGCCTTAAGCAACTTAGAGAGACCCTGTCTCAAAAAAAAAAAAAAATTAAAAAGGGCTGGGAGGTGTAGCTCAGTGGTAGCACCCCTGGATTCAATCCCTAGTACTGGCGGCGGGTGGGGGGAATCAAAGAAGCTTTTCTATATCTAAATCCATCATGGTAAGCAAAAGATTTTTTCTTTTTTCTGAAAAGAACAAAATTTCGTTTTATTTTTCAAATGGCATGAAAGCTTCTAGGCCATACATTGAGATCTCAGGAAGATTTCTGTTTATTTTTTATATGTATAAATGATTTATCAGTCAGCAAATTATTTTTTTTACAATCTTCAAGATTTCCATACCTTAAAACTTCCTTTTATTTCTGACTTAGTAACCACTTTGTATCATACAAATTCAAGCTACATGTGTGTATCATTACTTAAAATCAAATTAATGAAAAAGAAATTTAGTTATAAGGCACTTTAGTATTATATTTTTTGATCATACATCATAGCAAAGTCTAGACTCTTCAAAATGGGAGGGACTGTTCATTTAACTTAGGATGTACTTTGTGCTTTTGTACCTTGTCCAGGCTTTACCTTCTCTTCCTATACTTGACTTTTAGTAATTGCCTCAAATACCACTGACTCTATAGAGCTTATACTGATATTGCTGTTCAGCATTCATCTTTTCCTCTTCTGTGTTCCCACATCATTTACCCTTATATTGCAACCACTGTCTGACTTACAAGACTTGAAGCTCCTTGAAGGCATAATCTGTGTTTTGCCTTCTTCATTTAATACCTTGGTTAAAATAAACACTTAACATATGATTGGTGATTGAAATTGAATTTAGAGCATTTGAGTTTGATGAGAATTGTTTGTTCTTTAATCCTTCATTTAGGATTTTGTCTCTGAAATCAAGGAATATTAAATCTCAGATGTATTCTATTTGCTGGTACCAAATACAATTATAATTCACATTGAATTATTTTGATTATAGGCTTAACTGCTATAACAAAATGACTCACTCCTAAAGACTGTGGTTTAAATAGGATAGGTTATTTTTACTTCCTTTTAGTCTAAAGATGAACTATCCAATGTGGATAGAGTAGTTCAGTCATCTTCAACATGGGGCTCAACATCTGAATCCAAGGTAACAGGTTAGTTTTCTATTATCTCACAAATAATGGGAATAGGAAAGAGAATAGGAAACACAGGCCCAGGGTGGTTAATAGCAAAACACATCTTTTCTGCTCACATTCTATTGGCCTGAACTTGGTTATGTGGCCATATTTTGCTGCAGAGGAGGCTGAGAAATATAGTCTTATCTGGAAAGCCATATTTCTAATTAATAGTCAAAGGCCTTTATTACCAAAAAGAAGAATGGCAAAATTATTAAAGACCATAATTTCTGCCACAGAGTTTTTGGTTTCATTTCCTTTAAAAAAATAGTAGATCAATTGCTCCAGGAATCAAAGAACCTCCATATTTGACTAAGTCATCAGACCTGGCAGATTTTTATTATATAGCCTATTTCCTTACTATAAGTGATGCAGAAGGCCACATAGAGCTTTCCTAGTGAAAAATTTACCATCTACTTTAAGACACAATTGCTAACAACAAATGAAAAAATAGAAGGTACCTGTTGTGGCATATTGTATGAGACAAGCTGTCATGAACTATAGACTTTTATAGGAGAAGAGAATGGAGGATGAAGTCATAAGGAAGAGCTTAAAGAAGAAGACAGTACTTTGTTTAGTCCTTGAAGATGGGGTAGAATTTGTGTGGTCACTAGCAGAACATTTTAGGCAAGGAAAATGGTTGGTGTGAAGCATAGTGCCAAGACAGAATAATTGAGTTGTATTCAACGGAAAGCAAGGAGTGTGTTGTTATTGCTCCTTTATTTAAGTTGGAATTTTGAAAAATAATTTAAGAAGAATTAAGACCAAGATGGTCATGGAAACAATGTAGAGGAGAATGGAAAATTGTTTTTAAATAAAGGTTTGGTGTCATAGACTGAAATGCTAAGAGTTTAGACTAGAAGTAGAATTCTTTTCACTCCGCCTAGTCTTTGAGGTTACCCATGACCTCTCAATTACTACAGTTCCCACATCCACATGTTCTTTTCTAGCTTCATTCTACTAACTTCTATGAATTATTTGACACTGTTGACCATGTTTTCTTTAAAACTTTCTCCTTTGATTTTGCATTGCTTTTCATTTTCTCTCTGAATTAGTATTCTGCTTTATTTACTCTTTGTACTCCCTATTGGGGTTGCAACTGTCATTCTTGAAGAAGATGCTCCAGGTAAACTTTAGTCGATCTTAATAGATTGCTGGACATTTTTCATCTCAGTGTGTCACTGTCATTTAAACCATTCAACAATTCTGCAGTTTTCTGAGTCTTTACAAATAACTTTTTTTAAAATTCCAAATATAGAACTTGCAGACATTTTGTTCTCTACCTTCTCCTTTTTCACTATATTTTTCTATCACTAAATCTTCTTAGTTTTTTTGGTGACTCATGTTTGTTTATTTCCATTCTTATTGCCACCACACTTAATGAGCTCACAGGTATGTGAAAGCAGATCAGAAAGGATAGTGGTTCTCCCTTATCCATGATTTCACTTTCCACAGTATCAGTTACACATAGTCAACTGTAATTTGAAAATATTGCATGGAAAATTCAGAAATGAACAGTTCCACATTACTGACCATTCTGAATGTGATGAAATCTCATGCCCCCCCCCCCCCCCCTCTCTCTCTCTCTCTCTCTCTCTCTCTCTCTCTCTCTCCTGTCTAGAATGTGAATCATGCCTTTGTGTAGCATATCCATGCTATATATTCTATTCTCAGTTGGTTACTTATTAGCCATCTCAGTTTTCAGAAACATTGTTGTGGTATCAGTGCTTGCATTCAAGTAACTCATATTTTATATAGTAATGGCCCCAAAGCACAGGAGTATTCAGAGTGTCAATTTAGAGAGGCCAAAGAGAAGCTGTAAATTGTTTCCTTTAAGTATCATCAAAGAAGAAGGATGAGTGCAGTATAGTGAGATATTTTGAGAGAACACATTTCTATAATTTTTATTATAATGTTTGTTATAATTGTTCTCTTTTATTTATTATTTTTGTTAATATCTTATTGTGCCCAATTTATGAATTAAACATTACCATACTCATGTATAAGAAACAACCATAGTATTTGTGTAGTTGGGTATTATGTGCAGTTTCAGGTATTGATTAGCTAAGTCTACTGTACACTGAATGCTTGAATATGAAGACTGTCAACAGTAATCTAAAACTCTACTATTCAAAATATGGTCTGTGGATGGCAGCATAAGCATAACTGGGAATTCACTATTCGGTGCCACTCCAGGTACTGCAGAATTAGAGTTTGCATTTTTATAATATCCTCAGGCAATGCAAAAGCACAGTGGAATTTGAGAGACAACTGTGTTTCTTTAACTTTTCTTGTTTGAGACTAAACTGCTAAGTTGTAGCAGCTATTTATTTTTAACTGTATACCATAGATTTCTGTGTAAGCTTCAAAACATGGATAGTTGTGTTACAGATAGTTGAGTTAGAAATGATTAGACAGATGGAAAATAACTGGAGGTATAACTGTATCTAGAGTAGTCCTTGAAGTCCCAAATGTATGTTTGTCAGCTTGTGGATGTCATTTCTCAAATTTAAAAGCAAGATATTTGGGAAAAATTGTATATATATAACCTACTTCCTGTGTAATTAAGGAGTTTGGAGGGATATGTGTTTTGTTTTTCTGTTTTGTAATTACTGGCTTTAATTTTTTAGTAGAGTAGATTTCAAGTTCACATAAAAAGTAAGGGTCTGGGGGTTTATGTCAGTGGTAGAGCACTTGCCTAGCATGCTCCAAACCCTTGGTTCAATTCTCAGCATTGCAAAAAGAAAAAAGAAAAAAAAGTATACTTAAAACATAAGCCTACATTATTTTTTAAAAAAACTTGAAATTTTTCATAATCAAGTAATTTATAGAAATCAGGTATAAGCTCCTGAATATTTGAGTCTGTTAGTATCTCTAATATTTTCAGGATTTTTTGACCATGATCAAAAAAGTAACATTTTACAGTATACCTCAGTTCCTGTAAAGCTTTTTGAGGCAGTTCTTGTTTTCATTGTTGTATACAGTACTAATGTATTTTAAAACTCTGTTGTATGCAACATAGGTCATTTTCCATAATTACCAGTGAGATGTAACTATTTTTATAAGTTTGTTGGCCATACATTTCTTCTATGAATTATCCATTCATAGCTTTTGGCCAATTTTCTGAAAAAAATTTTTTTTCCTTATTGATTTATGTTTTATTTATTTTATTTGATATAGTACTTTCAATGTATGTTTACATTAAGTATATACTTTCAATGAAAAAAATGAATTTTCAATGAATAAAAATTGGCGCATTGTATTATAGTTATATATAATATTGGGATTTGTTTTTATTTTTTTGTTTGTTTACTTTTGTGGAGATGGAGGGTGAACCCAGGGCTTCACATATGCTAGGCTAGTGCTCTACCTACCAGTGAGCTCTGTTCCCAGCCCTATGTTTTAGTTTTTAAAAATGTGTTACATCAGCTACTTGGGAGGCTGAGACAGGAGGGTTGTGCGGTTCAGGCAACATATCCAGAAAACATCGGCAAAAAAAAAAAGTATTAAAAATTTTTATTTGTTAGTATTTTAATTAGTATCTTATGTATTTAAAGAACTCACTTTTTTACTGGGCAACAGTACTACTGATTCAACTGTGGTCAGTGAAATAACTTTATATAGATTAATTTAAAAATCTTATATTTAGGAGAAGTTTCTAGAAAACAAACTTAGTAATATGGTTAAGGTTCTGGAAGATTTATTTATAACCTTCAGTGCAACCAGGTCATAGGTCATCATAGCAAGCTGCTATCAGTATGATTTGAAAATTTGAGCATATGATTCTTTAAATTTCTGTTATAATGGTATAAATATCAGAATGCTTCTAATATGCTTTTGTGGGTTTTTGTTTTGTTTTGTTTTTGTTTTTAATACTTGCTTTTCTTTATTTCTTTTCCTTAATTAGGTCCCCGATGGGCTTCCTGGAATATTGGTGTGTTTATTTGCATAAGATGTGCTGGAATACATAGAAATCTTGGGGTTCATATATCCAGGGTCAAATCAGTCAACCTAGACCAATGGACACCAGAACAGATACAGGTAAACATTACATTTATAAGAAATTATTTAAAATATTTAAAATGATTTAAAAATATCTAACTCTTCTTGCATCTAAGGATTAACATTGAAAAGAAGTATACTACATATAAAATGTGAATGCTATTTGACTTGTTAATTCACAGATACTTATTTTATTCTTGGATCTACAATAAAGTCAGTTTTGAATTTTTATCTAAAATGCTGATTTTAAGGTATTTTAACAATATTTTTTGTGTTAACGAAATTTGCCATTATAATTCCATAGTTTATTTTCCTATCAGTAGAGGGAGCCTGGGTAAAGGTAAAGAAAAAAAAATGATTTCTAACCTGAAAATTCACTTGAAGGATTTCCCTTCTATACAGAGAGGTATTCTTTTTTTTTTTTTGGAGGGGGGATGTACCGGAATTGATGAACTCTGGGACACTCAGCCACTAAGCCACATCCCCAGCCCTGTTTTGTGTTTTTTAGAGACAGAGTCTCACTGAGTTGCTTAATACCTCACTTTTGCTGAGGCTGGTTTTGAACTTGTGATTCTCCTGAGCTGCTAGGATTAAAGGCGTGTGGAATGCGCCTGGCCTAGAGTGGTAATCTTGATATTCATTCAATCAGGTCTGATACTTGGAAGCTAGTTGAGTGAGAGAATGTTCTTATGACCAGTTTAGGCTTGTTTAGAGTGGTTTAGCTTTGTTAGAGATAAATTTGTATGTAATTTTAAGAGTTTACCATTTTTCCAGTGTAACACTCTTACACCCTCAAATTCTTACTTTCTAATCCTATGGTTGGCTACAAATGTAAAAATGGTCATTTTTTACTGGTCTTACTTTTTAATTTTCTGTGAAATTACACTACTTCTTATTCCCTTTTGAAATTGCTTTTAGTCAGTGTAAAGTGCTAAATACATAAATAGGCAATCATCCCTTGATGTCCACAAATTAGTTCCAGATTGTAGGATCCATGGATGCTTAAGTGCCTTTTAGAAAATGGTGTATGTAGTATTTGCATGTAACCTATGCATATTCTTTCTTTCATATACTGTAAATCATTCCTAGATTACCTATAATAGCAAATACAATGTAAATGCTATGCAAATGGTTGTTATACTGTTTAGGGAATAATGTCCAAAAATAAAGTCTGTGCATGTTCAGTACAGATGAAGTTTTTTCCCCTAATATATTTGATCTGTGGTTGATTGAATCCACAAATGCAGAAACTAAAGATATGAAATGCTAACTGTATGTGGTTCAACCTCAGTGATATGCATATGTACTTCAGAATCAACAAAAGCAAAAATTTGCATAGATGGAATAAGGTAAGGGTAGAAAGAGTAGAATAGAGACTTCCAGCTATAAAGTCAAGCATAATTTATTTAGTTCTATCTTAAAATAGTTTTTGAGCTTTTTGCTGGTGAGGGCATAAAAGGAAATATGATTCTTTATGTATTTTCAACATCCTTGAGGAGAAAACATATAGTTACATCAAAGAAGTTAGAGTTTTTTGAACACTTCATATAAAACAGTGTTCTTAATATCTCTGTAGCAAATGTGGTAACAGATGTTACAACGTTGTTTCTAGTTTGTTTAAAGAAAATATGAAGTGTAGTTTGAAAATGTAACTTCGTGTTCCTAATGAGTTATAGAGATAGAAAACATTAAAGACAAAAAAGTGTATAGTCTTTTTAATAGTTCATTTTAAATCAAGGACAAGACATGGAATCCCTGGACAATTCAGTTCTCTGAAAATACTGTTTTTCTCAATTAGACTGTTGGGAGGAGTTAAATAACAGATTATTTGAGGTGGGCAGCTTTGTAGCTTAGAACAGAAATTTCCTATCAGAGGGCTGCAGTTCATTGACTGTGAAATAGAAGAGGTGCATGATAAGATACTGAATTATTAGAAATGTAAGGATTTGGGGCTGTGGTTCTAGAGTGATAGAGCACTTGCCTAAACATGTGTAAGGGTTTAACCCTTCCATCCCCTGCAAAAAAGATAAGGATCTTAAAAAGAATTATTTGTTAACATGTAACACTTGAAATTATATTTGAACATTGTTTGGTCTAACCTATCTATTTCTTGAAATAAGAATTACTGTTTTGAAATGCTAGACTTTATGATTAGTGATTGTCACCAGAGGATGTTTTGCCTGGCCCCACTTTTCATGGAACTCGTCTTCCAGGTGTGCCATGATGAGGATGCTAAGGTTGGGATGTACTTAGAAATCTATTATTATTATTATTATTATTTTGGTACTGAGGACTCAAGTCACAGTTGCTTTGCCACTGATCTATATCCCCAGCCCTTTTAATTTTTTGAGACAGGGTCTCACCATGTTGCCTAGTACCTCTCTAAGTTGGCGAGGCTGACCTTGAAATTCTGATTCTCCTGTCATTCAGCCTTCTGAGTCACTGAGATTACAGGTGTGTGCAACCACATCTGACAGGATATACTTAGAAATCAATAAACAATAGAGTTTTATATTAAAAAATAATATAGACAGATGGACCAGCCTGTATTTTTGTGGTGGGCCTTGTGAGTTTTTGCAAGCAAAGCCAGAGTTGTAATTTAAAAATTATTCTGAAACTACAAAATATAAATAAGTAAGTAATAGTTGAAGATCCCAAGTTTCAAAACTGTAAGGCACAATCTTTATTTCAGACCAGTGTATTTCAAGACAATTAATTCTTGGGAGGTAGTTGAGCAGAGTAATTAAGAAGATTATGTCTAATGTCAAACTATCAGTTAGACCTGTTATCTCCACAGAATACCTGACCTTAGGGTACTTTAGTTTCTTCATTTATAAAATATGAATGAAAACAGTACCTATCTTATAAATTTTTGGAAGAATCTAATAAGTTAATGCAGGTGAAACATTTTAGGATAGTATCTGACAAACTTCTTGTTTTGTACTAGAGAATGAACCCAGTGGTGCTGTACCATTGAGCTATGTCCATAGGCCTTTTTGTTTTTAGTTTTGAAGGTCTTGCTAAAGTTGCCCAGGCTGACCTCAAACTTGATATCCTCCTGTCTCAGCCTCCTGAGTGACAGGGATTAGAGCTATGTACCACCAAGCCTGTTTTACCTGACACGTTTCAATTAAATATCTTTGTGACTTAAAGCTTCCTATTAATCTGTAATTGCTAAATGTACTATTGAGCAATTAAACAGATTATTTGCGTATAAGTGAATTTCTTTTTGAGACTATTTACCAAAAATAATTATTTTACTTTTTAATACTGATAGATGGTAAGGCATTATGAGATGAATAATTAGATCATTGCATCTGCTGTTTATTGAAGTTCTTTTTTAATGAGACCTAAGCATATCTCATTTCTTGTGGTAGTAGGTTTGTTCCATATAATCCAACACTGTTTGTACCTGTTATTGTTTTCTATCATTATCCAAAGTACATGTATGAGGACATGAATTAGTGTCAACATACTTTATATACAACCAGAGGTATGAAAAATTGTGCTGTATATGTGTAATCAGAATTATAATGCTTTCATCTGTCATTTATTTTTTTAAAAATCAATAAAAAAGAATAAAAAAATCTTAGTATTGTTACAGAGAAAATTCATGGTTCTCAGTGAGTTTATGAGTTTCAGCAAATGTCTATACTCTGTCACCATCATCACCATCACCCTAGAAAGTTCCCCTGTGCCAGATTCTAATCAACTCCCCCAGTGACAAATATTATACTAATTTATGTCCCTTTGGGTTAGTTTTGCTTATATTAAAATGTCTCTTTTGGAGACTATTCCTGTTTATTCAGACTTATCGTTCAGATTTGGGGAAGTTATAATTTAAATATGATTTAGTTATTCCCATGTATGTTTTAAAAAGTCTCTGATATAAAAAATGTTTGGGTGGTAATTTATTTATACCTATTCAGTAGGTATAAATTTAATTTATTGAATTTAGTTCTACTCTGTCTTCCCCAGCATTTCATTATGATCATGTTTATAATTTTCAAAGATGATACTTAGGTTGGGATAATTCTATTTTTTAAAAAACCTTTTCTTAGCTAAATGTGAAAACATGATTTAATCTTTTTGAGTTCTGTCAAGCGAAATAAAGATGTTCTTTTTTGAGGGGGCAAGTTTGTGTTATTTTTGTTAGCTGCTTAGCTACTTATAAAATTTTGCCTTGTTTTTATTTATCAACTGGCATTATATGTAATGTATTTATCAGTTACTTATATAGATGTTGTGTGTCATTTTCAGTTTTTGGACATCTACCATATCTATTGGCTGTTTTAGAATTAATGATATGCCTTTTTAAAAAGAAAATAATTTGTTTACCAAAACTTATTTTTATTAACATAGAAATAAAGTTATTCACTTTATAAAATTGTGGAAGTCTTTCTTTTAGTATTATTCACCTTTAACAATCAAAAATTCTTTCTTTTAATGAGGTTCATGTTTAAAAGAAATGTTTCTAATTTCTGTCCCTTTGGGTTAGTTTTGCTGTATATTGAAATGTCTCTTTTGGAGACTATTCCTGTTTATTCAGACTGATCGTTCAGATTTGGGGAAGTGATAATTAAAATATGAGTTAGTGTTCCATATTCAGCAGCAACAGTAATTTCTTAAACCATGGAGGACCATTTTCAAAGCATTGAGGGAAAATAACTTAGAACACAGTTAAATGTTCAGCTCAAATTTTAAATGAGGCATTATATGTCATGTGTTTATCAGTTATTGGGTTTATTGTCAAGTACTTCTTAAGTTTTTAGAAAGGGCCAAATTTTTTATATTGTTCTAAACATTATATTTTATCTTTTATAATGACATATTAACTGTTAATCTTGAGTATAATTTAAGAATTCTTAATTGATCATTTTAATCTTTTAATTACCTGTACTGAAGCGGTTAAAACTGAAGAATGTCTTATCCTTATTATAGAAGAATGTTACTTTTCAAGTTTTTTTTAGCTTACTTGAAATTTATGCTGTTGAATAAACAGTATACTGAAATCTTATCCATATTGGAAAATATAGTCTATATATTTAGCATTTATCTCTATAACCTCTGGACTCTTAATATTTCATATGTCTATAAATGTTTTAGTAAACTTTTGTAGCCTCTTTGGTTACTATTCATTAATATAATTTATGATGTGGTACTTAGGAATTTCCAAGAAGCATCAGGCCTTCACAATTAACATTTCTTTCTTTCTTTTAATATTTTTTAGTTTTCAATGGGTCTTTATTTTATTTATGTATATATGTGGTGCCGAGAATTGAACCCAGTGCCTCACACATGATAGCCAACACTCTACCCCTGAGCCACAACCCCAGCCCCTTAACATTTATTTAGTTATAAAATTATATCTTGGAGAACTTTACATTTGAACTTTACATTTGAGATTATAGTTTCCACAGTATGACTTACCCTTATAGAACTTGGTTTTATTGTTTTGTAGACTTGCTCACTCCCTCTCTTCATATTTTTACCATTTTTACTTTAGCTTTTATTAGAGTTGCCTTTTGCTGTGACCAAAAAGACTTGACAAAAACAACTTAGAGAAGGAAAAGATTATTTTGCTTCACAGTTCAGAAGTTCAATCCATGGTCGGCTGACTTTTTTGCTTTGGGCCCAAGACGAGATAGAACATCATGGTGGAAGGGCATGGCAGAGGAAGGTAGCTCAGGGCATGACAGCCAAGAAGCAAAGATAGTTCCCACTGTCCAGGGACAAAATATGAACCCTAAAGACACAACCCTGGTGACCTACTTTCTCTAGCTTCTCTCTACCTATAGTTACCACTCAGTTAATCCTTTTCAAGTGGATTAATCCACTAATCAGGTTACAGCTCTCATAAACTAATCATTTCACCTCTGAATATTCTTGCATTGTCTCACCTGAGCTTTTGGGGAACAAAACCCCAAACCATAATAACTTTAAAGTCAAAAAATTTTGGCTGGAAGAAGAGCATATTTAAACCCAGCTTTTTTTTTTTTTTTAAACCACCCTGTTCATTTTTACTAAGAGAAGAGAAGCTTTCCTCTCTCTCATTTTCTGTTTACTCAACCTCTAAATATTTCTGCTTTAATTTCCAGCTTTTTGTTTTCTTTATTTAGGGGCAGGAGTTGAGGAGGCATAGTGGTTACCATTTTCTTTGCCATTATATGCATTCTTAGGTTTCCTTCTTTCTTTTTACCTGTTTTTAATGTGTGTGTGTATGTGTGTGTGTGCGTGTGTGGGTGTGTGTGTGTGTTTATGTATGTTTCTTCACTGTGAGGCATATTAAAATTTTTTCTTCTTTGAAATATACTTCCACATTTTTCTTTAAACAAAATCTTCCTCATATACTGTCTTTTCCCCTGGCATACAGCTCATGATGATGATATACTACTCATGGATTTATTGTAGTACTTGTGATGTGTCTGCCACTACCTTCTAAGAACAAGCTCTTATTTTTATTTAACAGTTGATTATTTTTCCTCCTCCTCCCCCTCCCCTTCCCAAGATCATGCCAGTATCATGTAATTTTTGTTACTATAGCTCTAGTATATTTGAAGTCAGGTGTTGTGATGCCTCTAGCATTACTTTTTCAGCGTAAAATTACTTTAGCTATTCTAGGTGTTTTGTTCTTCTAAATGAATTAGGACTGTTTTTTCCTAGTTCTGTGAAGAATATCATTAGTATTTTGATGGGGATTGCATTGAATCTGTAGATTGCTTTTAGAAATATAGCCATTTTAACAATGTTAATTTTGCCTATCTGGGAACATGGGAGGCCTTTTCATTTTGAAGTATCTTCCTCAATTTTCAGTTTCTCTTTTCAGTGTTTTATAATTTTCATTTTAGAGGTGAAAACCTTTTGGTTAGATTTATTCCTAGGGTTTTGTTTTTAACCCATGTGAATGTATTTGTTTTTCTGATTTCTTTTTCAACAAATTCATTACTAGCATATAGGAAAGGTATTGATTTTTGTATGTGAATTTTGTGTCCTGCAACTTAGGTGAATTTGTTTATGAGCTTTAGAATCTTTGTGTGTGTGAGGGTGTGTGTGTGTATATATATGTGCATGTGCGTGCAGCCATTAAGAGAGCTATTTATTAAATCGTAAAAAGCATTAATATGATCCAGGTTGCAAAAAAAAAAAAAAAGATAAAATAACTTACGATGGGATCTTCAGTATTAATGTCCGAGACTGGACAGTGTGAGCATACAAAGGGCACAGTGAATGTTCATCAAGCTCCAACTGTAGTCCTGGGGCCATGATCCTTTTAGAGAGCAGTGATCCTATTGGGAGCCCCCTGGAGATAACTCCTCCCTCACCAGCTTCATGTTTTAGATTTGTAAACCATTTTTGCCTTTTACATTGTGGGTACTTGGGTACTGGGCTTCTCTCCTCTAGAGCATATGTTTCTTCTTATTTACTTATTTGTTTCTTTATTTTTATTTTAGAACTTGATGGTTATACATAGTAGTTGGGTTCATCCCAACAAACTCATGCATACATGGAAATTGATTTCTTTTTCTAGAAGTCAGTCTTTTGGTGGAGCTTTTTGGATCTTCTAAATACAGGATCTTGTCATCTGCAGTGATAATTTGATTTCTTCCTTTTCTGTTTCTTTCCCTTTTATTTTCTTCTTTTTCTAATTGCTCTGGTAAAATTTCAAGTACTGTGTTGAATAGGAGTCATGAAGTGAACATCCTTGTTTTGTTCCTGATTTTAGAGGCAATCCTTTGTTTTTACCCATTCACTATGTAGCTGGCTTTGGGTTTGTTGTATATTGCCTTTATGATGTTGAAGTAAGTTCTTTCTATCCCTTTATTGTTTTTATCATAAATTAGTGCTAAATTTTGTCAGGGGTTTTATCTACATCTATTGAGATGACTGTCCTTCATTTTATTTATGTGGTGGATTACATTAATTGATTTGTGTTTGTTGGACTATCCTTGAATTCCTGGAATGAATCCAGTTTGGTCATGTTGTATAGTCTTCACAATGTGTTGTTAAATAGAATTTGCTAATGATCTATTGAGATTTTTGCATCTGTGTTCATCAGGGCTATTGGCCTCTAATTTTCTTTATGTGTCCTTACTTGGCTTTGATATGAAGGTGATAGTGACTTTGGAAATGTTCTGTACTTTTCATTTCATGAAATAATTTGAGGAACATTGGTGTTAGTTCTTCTTTAAAGATCTGGTAGAACTCATCTGAGAATCCATCTGGTCCTGGGCTTTGTTGGAAAGCTTTTAATTATAGCCTCAAGTTCATTGCTTGTTATTGGTCTGTTTATGTGTCTGTATTCTTTTGGTTCAATTTTGGCAGGTCTTATGTGTCTAGAAGTTTATCTATTTCTTTTTTTTTTTTTTACATTTTTTTTATTAGTTGTTCACAACATTACAAAGCTCATGACATATCATATTTCATACATTAGATTGAAGTGGGTTATGAACTCCCAATTTTACCCCAAATGCAGATTGCAGAATCACGTTGGTTACACATCCACAATTTTACATAATGCCCAATTAGTAATTGTTGTATTCTGCTACTTTTCCTATCCCCTACTATCCCCCCTCCCCTCCCCTCCCATCTTCTCTCTCTACCCCATCTATTGTAATTCATTTCTCTCCTTGTTAATTTTCCCATTCCCCTCACAACCTCTTATATGTAATATTGTATAGCAATGAGGGTCTCCCTTCATTTCCATGCAATTTCCCTTTTCTCTCCCTTTCCCTCCCATCTCATGTCTCTGTTTAATGTTAATCTTTTCTTCCTGCTCTTCCTCCCTGCTCTGTTCATAGTTGCTCTCATTATATCAAAGAAGACATTTGGTATTTGTTTTTTAGGGATTGACTAGCTTCACTAAGCATAATCTGCTCTAGTGCCATCCATTTCCCTGCAAATTCTATGATTTTGTCATTTTTTATTGCTGCATAGTACTCCATTGTGTATAGATGCCACATTTTTTTTATCCATTCATCTATTGAAGGGCATCTGGGTTGGTTCCACAGTCTAGCTATTGTGAATTGTGCTGCTATGAACATCGATGTGGCAGCATCCCTGTAGCATGCTCTTTTAAGGTCTTCAGGGAATAGTCCGAGAAGGGCAATAGCAGGGTCAAATGGTGGTTCCATTCCCAGCTTTCCCAGGAATCTCCAAACTGCTTTCCAAATTGGCCGCACCAATTTGCAGTCCCACCAGCAATGTAAAAGAGTACCCTTTTCTCCACATCCTCGCCAGCACTTGTTGTTGTTTGACTTCATAGTGGCTGCCAATCTTACTGGAGTGAGATGGTATCTTAGGGTGGTTTTGATTTGCATTTCTCTGACTGCTAGTGATGGTGAGCATTTTTTCATGTACTTGTTGATTGATTGTATATCCTCCTCTGAGAAGTGTCTGTTCAGGTCCTTGGCCCATTTGTTGATTGGGTTATTTGTTATCTTATTGTCTAATTTTTTGAGTTCTTTGTATACTCTGGATATTAGGGCTCTATCTGAAGTGTGAGGAGTAAAAATTTGTTCCCAGGATGTAGGCTCCCTATTTACCTCTCTTATTGTTTCTCTTGCTGAGAAAAAACTTTTTAGTTTAAGTAAGTCCCATTTGTTGATTCTTGTTATTAACTCTTGTGCTATGGGTGTCCTATTAAGGAATTTGGAGCCTGACCCCACAATATGTAAATCATAGCCAACTTTTTCTTCTATCAGGCAAAGAGTCTCTGATTTGATATCAAGCTCCTTGATCCATTTTGAGTTAACTTTTGTGCATGGCGAGAGAAAGGGATTCAGTTTCATTTTGTTGCATATGGATTTCCAGTTTTCCCAACACCATTTGTTGAAGATGCTATCCTTCCTCCATTGCATGCTTTTAGCCCCTTTATCAAATATAAGATAGTTGTAACTTTGTGGATTAGTCTCTGTGTCCTCTATTCTATACCATTGGTCCACCCGCCTGTTTTGGTACCAGTACCATGCTGTTTTGGTCACTATTGCTCTGTAATATAGTTTGAAATCTGGTATCGCTATACCGCCTGATTCACACTTCCTGCTTAGAATTGCTTTTGCTATTCTGGGTCTTTTATTTTTCCATATGAATTTCATGATTGCTTTATCTATTTCTTCAAGAAATGCCTTTGGGATTTTGATTGGCATTGCATTAAACCTATAGAGAACTTTTGGTAATATCGCCATTTTGATAATGTTAGTTCGGCCTATCCATGAACAGGGTATATTTTTCCATCTTC
The DNA here is from genome assembly GCF_045843805.1 of Urocitellus parryii. NCBI lineage: Eukaryota > Metazoa > Chordata > Mammalia > Rodentia > Sciuridae > Urocitellus > Urocitellus parryii. The sequence goes on along the minus strand of NC_135538.1, from coordinate 86,125,138 downwards.
TAAGGTCTTCTTCTACTTCTCTCTTTAGGGTTCTGTAGTTTTCATTGTATAAATCTTTCACCTCTTTTGTTAGGTTGATTCCCAAGTATTTTATTTTTTTTTGAGGATATTGTGAATGGAGTGTTTTTCCTCATTTCCGTTTCAGAAGTTTTGTCGCTGATATACAGAAATGCCTTTGATTTGTGCGTGTTGATTTTATATCCTGCCACTTTGCTGAATTCATTTATTAGTTCTAGTAGTTTCTTTGTAGATCCTTTTGGGTCTTCTAGGTATAGAATCATGTCATCTGCAAATAATGATAATTTAAGTTCTTCTTTTCCTACTGTTATGCCTTTAATTTCCTTTGTCTGTCTAATTGCTCTGGCCAGTGTTTCGAGAACTATATTGAATAGAAGTGGTGATAGAGGGCATCCCTGTCTTGTTCCAGATTTTAGAGGGAATGCCTTTAACTTTTGTCCATTCAGAATGATGCTAGCCTGAGGCTTAGCATAGATAGCTTTTACAATGTCAAGGTAAGTTCCTGTTATCCCTAGTTTTTCTAATGTTTTGAACATAAAGGGGTGCTGTACTTTGTCGAATGCTTTCTCTGCGTCTATCGAGACGATCATATGGTTCTTATCTTTAAGTCTATTGATGTGGTGAATAATATTTATTGATTTACGTATATTGAACCATCCTTGCATCCCATAGAAGTTTATCTATTTCTTCTAGGTTTTCTAGTGTATTGCAGTATAAGTTTTCAAAATAATCCCTCATGATTCTCTAGATTTCTGTGTTGTCTATGGTGATACCTCCTTTTTTTTTTAAATCTTTTTTTTTTTTAAAGAGAGAGTGAGAGAGGAGAGAGAGAGAGAGAGAGAGAATTTTTAATATTTATTTTTTAGTTCTCGGCAGACACAACATCTTTGTTTGTATGTGGTGCTGAGGATCGAACCCGGGCTGCACGCATGCCAGGCAAGCGTGCTACCGCTTGAGCCACATCCCCAGCCCCCTCCTTTTTTATGATTTTAAAATTTTGGTTTTCCTTTTTCTTTTAGTTAGTTTAACTAAGGGATTATCAATCTTGTTTATACTTTTTTTTTTTTTTAAACTGAGAATTGGAATCAAACCCTGATTTTACCACTGAGCTACCTTCCCGGGCCTTTTTATTTTTTATTTTGAGACAGGGTCTCCTGAAGTTGCTTAGGGTCTCTCTACGTTGATGAGGCTGGCCCTGAACTTGCAGTCCTACTGTCTCAGTCTCCTAAATTGCTGGGATTATAGGTATGCACCATTGTTTGTCTTTGCAAATAATAAGCTCTTCATTTCAATGATTATTTGTATTTTTTTATTCCCTCTTTCATTGATTTCATTTCTGATCTTATTTATTTCCTTCCTTGTACTCATTTTGGGATTTAAATTTTTTGTTACCTGGTTTTGTCTAGGTCTTGTTTATTTATTTATTTAGTGGTTGTAGATGCATAGCATACCTTCATTTTATTTATGTTTTATTTTTTATTTTTAAATATTTTTTTTTAGTTATAGTTGGACACAGTACCTTTATTTTTTTATTTATGTGATTTTGAGGGTGAACCCAGGGTCTCACACATAGGAGACGAGTGCTCTACTGCAGAGCCACAGCCACAGCCACAGCCACAGCCCTTATTTGTTTACTTTTATGTAGTGCTGAGGATCGAACTCAGTGCCTCACATGTGCTAAGCAAGCGCTCTGCCACTGAACCAGAGCCCCAACTCCATGTCTAGGTCTTTTAGATATATCATTAGTTGTTTATCTGGTATCTTTCCGATTTTCTTATGTAGGCACTCATAGGTATAAACTTTCCTCTTAAAACCATCTTCATAGTCTCCCTGAGATTCTGATATGCTAAATCTGTATTCACATTTAATTTTAATAAGTTTTACACTTCTCCTCTGGTTTCTTCTATCACCCATTTATCATTCAAAGGTACATTGTTTAATATCCATGTGTTTATATAGTTTCTGTAGTTTTTCTAGATGTTGATTTCTAATTTTTTCCATTATGAGCTAATGATATACAAGGAATTATATCAATTCTTTTTTTGTATTTACTGTGAGTTGCTTTGTGAACTAAAATATGGTCTGTTTTGGAGCAGATACCATGAGCAACTGAGAAGAAAGCTAATTTGGCTAAGGTTGGATGAATATTCTATAGTTGTTTGTTAGGTCTATTGATGAGTAATATTTTTTAGGTCTGAAGGGTCTTTACTGAGGTTATGTTTAGGTGACCTTTTTTATTGGCAAGAGAAGTTTGTTGAAGTCATCCAAAATTACTGTATTGTGGCCTGTTTGAATCTTGAAGTCTAGTAGTGACTGTTTTATGTAGTTAAGTGCACCAACATTTGAAGCATGAATACTTACTGTCATTATATCTTCTTGTTGGATTGTTCTATTTAACATCATGAAGTGACCTTATATGTCTTTTCTGATTAATTTAGGCTTGTATGCCATCCATAGAACTAATAACTGCCAAACTATGAATGGTAAGGGCAGAAATCATATAAACTAAATAGTTTGAAAGGTGATAAAAAAAATATAGCTCATTAAGGGGGAAAAACAGGATAGGAAGGCAAAAGAAAGCTTAGAATAAATAATATGTGCAAAGAGATACAGCAGAAGAAAGATAGCAAGTGAAGGATATAATAAAGGAGAAAACCATAGATAATAGATGTAAAATCGGAGAGAAAACAGGAGGATTTGGATACTTGAGAGAAAAGAAAGAGTAACAAAAGAAAGAAAATAAAGCCTAAAGAAACAAAAACACACTTGAAAGACAAAGCAAAAATAATAAATAGATAATTAAAAGAAACAAAAGCATACATGTATAAGTGTATATATCCATGAAGCACTTAACAAATGCAACAAGAATGCAAAAGAAAACAAAACAAAACAAAACCCAAAAAACCTTAATGAAACGCGAAAGACTTATCTCTGCTGAGGTGATCAAAACCTTGAACAAGGATGCATAGTCACTGCTATGTGCCAACCCCTTTTTTTCTGTTTTTTCCCCTGGGCTATGTGCCCCTTCTTTGGGGGTTGTTAAATCCTTCCTCTTTGTGTTGCACACTGAGCTAACTGCTGGAGTGGCCTGGTACTGGAGCTAGTTGAAATAGTTCTCAGCTTTCTTTTTCACGGTATAGGGTAGAATGGGGAGCATTGTCAGTTGGAGTTTTGGACAGATTAGGTGGATGCATTCCCAAGGAAGGGCTGATGCATAGTTTTGAATGGGGAAATCAGGGGTCCCTAGGATGCCTATCTGTGCTTGGTATCTGGGTCTCAGGGGCCTCCTAAGAATTCT